>NC_064828.1:68648253-71148253 GCF_024166365.1 Elephas maximus indicus
TTCAACGGGGAAAGAACAGTCTTCAACAAATGGTGCTGGGACAACTAGAGCAACAGCTTCTCAATACAAGACCAGAAAACACAAGTGAAAAAAGAAAAATTAGATAACTTGGACTTTATCAAAATTAAAACCCTCAGCGCATCAAAGGACACTGTCAAGAAAATGAAAAAGCGACACACAAAGTAGAAAATATTTGCAAATCATATGTCTGATAAGGAACTTGTATCCAGAATATGTAAGACAAATAATTTAAAAATGGGCAAAAGATTTAAGTAGACATTTCTCCAAAGAAAATACACAAATGGCCAATAAGCACATGAAGAGATGTTCAACGTCATTAACCCTCAGGGAAATCCATATCAAAACCACAATGAGATATCACATTGTACCCGTTAGGATAGCTAAAAATCAGAAAGACAGTAACAAGTGTTGGGGAGGATGTGGAAGAAATTGAAACGCTCATACACTGTTGGTTGAACTTTAAAATGGCGCAGTTGCTTTGGGACAGTTTGGCAGTGTCTCAAAAAGTTAGATGTGCGGTAGCCATGTGACTCAGCAGTTGCACTCCGAGGTATATATTCAAGAGAATTGAAAACATGTTCCTTCAAAAACTTGTACACAAATGTTTATAGCAGCATTACTCATAAGAGCCAAAAAATGGAAACAGCTCAAGTGTACATTAACAGATGAATGGATAAAAAAAAGCTGTATATTCATACAATGGAATTTATTGTGCTTTAGGCAAAAGTTTACAGCTCAGGTTAATTTTTCATTCAGAAACTTATACACATGTTTTGTGACATTGGTTGCAGTCCCCACAATGTGACAGCACGCTCTCCTTTTCCACCCCAGGTTCCCTGTGTCCATTTGTCCAGTTACAGTGGACCAGTATTTGGCCATAAAATGAAGTGCTGAGTCACACTACAATGTGGATGAAGCCTGGAAACATCCCGAGTGAAAGGAGCTGACACAAAAGGCCACCGATTGTATGCTGGGAATAGGCAGGTCCATAGACAGAAAGTAGATGAATGGTTGCCAGGGCTTGAGGAAAGAGGGGAATGAGGAGTGTTTACTAACGCATAAGGGGTTTTCCTGGGGTGTGATGAAAATATTCTAAAATTCAATAGTGGTAATTGTTGCACAACTGAATATACTAAAAACCACTGTAAAAGAATGATTTTTATGGTGCAAATTATATCTCAAACTTCTTTAAAAAAAAAAAAAAAGATATGTACCAAGTTCAGAGAGGTTGTGGAAAAATTGTATCTTAGAATTGAAATAAAGTAGCAAAATTTTTCTTAATCCTTCAGATGAAAAAATTCAGGATCCTCCCATTTTTCCCTGCTTTGAGATATTTTTCAGACTTACAACATAGTTAAGTTTGTTCCTCTTATCACACTTCCACTTACCATTAGAGAGAATGCACATGAGCCTGTCAAGAAGATTAAAACAGAATTGCATATTCTCAAGGGTCTTCTTTACTATTTTTTTGTTAAGATGAAAACAGAATGCTATTCTGAAATGTCTCAAAATCCACTTTCTTTAAAAAGTGTATTTGTTAAAGGAATTTCTTTTATAACCAGAATTAAAAAAAAAAACTACAAGATAGGGTCCTTGTAAAAAAAAAAATTAACCATCTGGCAAGTATAAAGAGTAATATAAAAGCTATTCACAATCCCATCCTCCAAAGATAACTACTGTTAATATTTGGGGGTACATCTTTCTAAACTTTAAAAAGGAATTTTTCATTGTGACTTCAGTTTCATTCTGGTCTTACTTTCAGTTATTTAACCAAAAAGATTGTTCTATCTAAGTTTTGAAATGTGGCTTTGGGAACAGAGGGAGAAGTGACAAGTTGTATATCTGCAGTGAACAGCTTCAGAAGGAACTTCTCTCTCCAAGAGCACAAAACGTGTCTGAGACTGGCCAAATGAGGCCACAGATGTAGCATATTGAAGCCAGAACAAACCTTTCACTCTGTTGGGCCACCCTGAACATCCACTGCTAATCATGGGGCCTGCAAGGGAATGCCTGAATTGTGTTATTCTTAAGCATTACTTCTTCTATCTTCTTAACAGGTTCTAGTTGAAAAAATATTTAGGTTGTTCTTCTTAGGGTTAAAAGAGATATAATGGAGTCTTAAAAAAAAAAAAAAAAATTTTTTTTTTTTCCTTGCCTACTTCCAGGTCCAAACTTGACAGCAGTGTGATCTGAGGTGTTTGCTTAAAATGCAAAAAAAAAAAAAAAATTTTTTTTTTTTTTTTAGCCACAGCTACAGAGGTTGATGTTCCAGTTCCCTAGGTCTCTCTAGGAATTTGCGCTTTGGACAGACAGGCCACATGACTCTGCAGGTGATCCATGTTCCATACTTTGAGAAACCCTTATTCAGCTAAACCATTGAACTGATTGTATTCCTCTACTATAAAAAAAAAGTTATTAAATCACCGTTGTACTCATCGGTTTCTGCCTACACAACATGGTTACCTGGGAGCCCAGGGAATGTGGCCCCATGTGACAATGGGAATAGATGGCCAAGCCAGTCAGGTTTCCTCCCTGCCATGTGAGTCTAGCTGCCATTTTCTCTTACATGAATGGACCTGACTCAACTCCGTTGCTTCTTCCCTAAGCTTGCATTCCCTATCTTTTGCCATTGGTTTCTCTAGTTCATGCCTCTAACCGTTTCTGCCCTACAGGGAAAAACCTCCAGAGACTCTCAAAATGGTTTGGAGGGTGGTGTTAAAGATGAGATTTATACATAATTCTGGGAGCTTGCTGAGCTTTCAAAATTGTCATAAACATGGTGGAAACTTGCTGTGAGTCAGCAAAATTGGCATTATCAGGTTTGAGCTTCTACCATATATTATTTATAGTAAAACTTGGAAAACAACCCTTTTTCAATTTCAGAGTTTGATTTCTACATAATTATTTCTGTGGTGTTCTGTTGTTTAGATTCAATGGGTAAAATGGATGGGAAAGTATTTATTCATCTATAAAATGGAGGTGATAATAGTGCTCCTATCCCTTAGAGTTGTTGTAAAGTTAACATATACATTGCAGTATATACTAATAAGTGCTCAATAAGTACTAGTTGTTTGTATTGTTCACTTGCAACACCATTTCCTAACGTCTGTTCTTTAGAACTTGAGTCCCAGAAAATGCTCTGGTAAAAAAGTCATAAAACCTTATGACCTTGGAAAATGGTGAATTCCATGTTTGTTTGACCAGCCCTCTTAGAGGACTGTCCACTCTTCTCCAGTCCATCTAAGAAACACGCTGGTGAATGCCCACAGCATGCTGATGGTCCCAGATAGTAATTTGCCACCCTCTACTTCCCTGCAAAGAGCCCTGGTGGCACAGTGGTTAAGAGTTCCAGCTGCTAACGAAAAGGTCAGCAATTTGAATCCACCCGTCACTCCTTGGAAACCCTAATGGGGCAGTTCTACTCTGTCCTATAGAGTTGCTATGAGTCAGAATCAACTAGATGGCAAAGGGTTGGGTTTGGTTTGGTTTACTACCCTGCAAAGAAGTCCTGGTGATACAGTGGTTAAAGCACTCAGCTGCTAACCAAAAAAGGTCAACCGTTCAAACCCACTGGCCACTCCATGGGAGAAAAATGTGGCAGTCTTCTTCCATAAAGATTACAGCCTTGGAAACCTATAGGGTTTTGGGTTGAACTACCCTGCATACTTCTTTTACCAATTGAGTTGTAGGTTCAAAAACAAGAGTCAGTTATATTTGCTCCCAAACTTGTTATTCAGTCGTCTACTGTCGGTATTGTGTAACTAAATATTCCATAAGCTTTTGAAATGTGAATGTGAAAAGAGTTGTCTATGAAAATTAAGTTGAATACTTTGGGAAGACTCTAAATATGTTGCTAAAAAAAAGGTTGTAATTATGTAAAATGCTGGGAGATTATAGGTTTTGTTCATTTTTTGCTCAGATTGTCCCCAAGTGCCTTTCATTCCACTTTAAAGAAACTGAAAATCAGAAATGATTCTTTATGTGTGTGGTTTATTCAGGAAAGACTTCATAGATCCCCCATCAGTGGACCTGTACTCAAAGACTTTGGCCCACCATCAAAATATTAGTATGTAAATATGCATTTGTGTTTTTAAATTAATGTGCAGTATTATAGTAAATGCAAAAATGTCTATAGTCTTTTCTAAGAGGTCCTTGATATAAATAATTTTTCAATTAATTGACTACCTTTTCTGACTGTATCAGATGGGAAAGTTCTGCTATAGTTCAAATTAGGCTTTTTTGTACCCAACTACAAAACCGTGTCATCATCTGTTTCTCCAAAATAAGTTTGACATTGGGTTTGTTTTTATTTCTTTACTGCATTGATTCTATCAAAAAAACATTTATCAAGCCACCACTAAGTGCCAGGCATTATGCTAGTCACTGGAGGGGACTTAACTGAACAAGAGAGATACAGTCTTTGGCTCTGGATTAACTTTCAGTCTGGTAGGGATAAAAACAACTAAAAGCAACCACAGTCTTACTGGAGCACATAAAAGGAATGCTGTTAGTTGCCATCCTGTTGATTCCAACTCATGGCAACCCAGCGTTTGCAGAGTAGAGTTTTCAAAGTTGTCACCTTTCAGAAGCAGATTGCCAGGCCTGTCTCCCAAGGCACTTCTGGGTGGATTCTAGCTGCCAACCTTTTGGCTAATATGCACCACCATACCTGACCTATATTTAGAGGGTGAGAGAGAGCTTTCTAAAATGCGTCCACATACTCTGAAACCAAAGGATGAATAGGAGTTAAACTAGGGAAAGTTTTTCAGAAATACCTTCTTCCCTTTTATTAGCAGATAACTATCCAAATTTATACAACTCCCATTTTTACCCTTTGAATTTGATTAATGCCATTTTTCATTTGTTTTTATTGCAGTAAGAAAAAGTCCTTTCTCAAACTCTGTTACCTGAAACCAAGTGAGAATTATCATTGACAAATTATTGACTTTTACCCCTTGTGAATTTTGGCAATGCTGCTTTAATAAGCAGCTATTGTATAGTTTGGAAGCCTGTTTTGTGCACACAGACATGCACACACATACACAAATCCTGTCACTATTTCCCCATAGACTGCCTATTGTAACCATGCCCCCAGGAGACCCAAGTTTTCCCATAAATTAAGGAGATACATAAAAGCTATCATCATAGCAATTACCAAACATGTTGCCAGGTCCCTAGTAATTTCTGATTGAATGCTGGACATTGTAAATTAAAAATAAAAGTGTACAGGCTCCAGATGTCATCCTCCTCCAGGATTTTTCATTTGCTAGGCAAACTGAGAAGGGGCTAATCAACTTTTACTAAGCTGAGTCAAGTCTGGACTATTTGGGCTTCCAACCAAGACCCCAGTGTGTTCACCAGGGCCCCTCCCCCAGTGGGTCCTGAACCATAACCTTTTTCTCCTAAACATGGTACACTGCCAAAAACTCTGCTTTCCTTTACAAAGGCTTTTTGCTTAGCTTTTTAGCCTCCTGTTCTATTAGCTTCTTCAAACAAAAATCTCCCATATGTCAGGCTCAGTTTTCTGCCCCTTAGCAGGACCTTGGTCTTATATTTCTAACTTTGCTTCTCCAGCCCTACAAAACTGTCAACAGCTCTGCTGATTTCTCCACCTCCAGCAGCAGTCCTCTGTCCAAAAACCAGATTCTCAGGCTCTTTCTTACTCTGCATCCAGAATCTGTAAATGTCCCAGGGTAAAAGCAGCTGCAGATCAATAGCTCACCTCTCTGTAGTTCTTCCCTCTTCAAAATATGGCCCTCCTACCCTTCAGTACATCAGCAGCCTTCATATGCCTTTTGACAGTTTTTTCTTTTACATTTTATATGGCCTTTCTCATTATTCTTGGTGGGAGGCATTAGTCTGTTGCACCACATCCTACTAGATTTGAAACCACAGGGCAAGAGCAATGTTCAACCATATAGCTTTTGTTCGTCAAATTTCTATTTCAGGGCTCTAAAAAGTTCTTCTCTACTCAGAAAGTTAATACTTGTAAAGACTTGACAAATACATGCCAAGATTAATCTCTTTTCTCTTTAATTTCAAATGGTGAGGTTTTCTTACAAACACATTAAGTCATAACATTTAGTGATCCCACTGGAGAATAGGTTTCCCCAAATCAAAGCCCAAAGAAAGATGAGGACTTCATGGACTTGCTCCTTGGCTAAAAGTCACTTTGATCTAGAGCCTTGAGAAAACCAGTGTGTATGTCAATTTCCATTAAGAAAAGAGAAAGGAAATTGCATATCAAAACAGTACCAACTTCCCCCATATCCACGTCTCTCTCTTTCCCTACCCTCTCTCCCTGCTGTTACCTATCAATTATCTGAAAGGAAAATCCTCCTGAGCTGACAAACTTCTTCAGAGAGAAGATCATCGTATCCTTTCCATAGGTTGCCCCTCTATTTAAAATGCAAGCCTCTCCTCACCCCACCACAGAGCATGGAGATGTTATAAATCATGCCACTATTTTTAGTGCGTGCCCTTGTGCTTCTGTGAGATGAGTCAGGATTCTCTTTTTAAAAATACTTGGCATTCCTCAGAAGAAAGAGATACACATGTAATGTTGCCAGTTGCTACTATCCTAATCACACAGTAAAGAGTGTTCCTTTTCTTAGCTGTCCTCAGCCTCACAGACTTGAGGGGCTGCTTCCCCTTCCCTTTCCCCTTCCCTTCCCCGTGTTGTTGCTCATTTCGAAAGCAACAGCCAAAACAGATGCCAGGGAGATACACTGGTGCTCATAAATTCAAGGAGCTAAAATAGCAACAGCTGTGGCAATTTCAGGATTTCAGCAGGTAATCAAGTAACTAAGTACCAAAAGCCGGATCTGACAATTCTACGGGGGACTTAGGACAGAGGGCAGCGAGAACTTGAGCTTCAAGGAGAATCTTCGCTAGCTATCAAGGAACATGTGAGTCCTGTGACTTTACCCAGTTGAACCCAGCAGATTGTCCTGCTTTTGACATCAATCCCTGAGCGGCAGGAGTGTCCTCTCTCATTTAATAACATTTGACTTCTTAAGATATATTTATCTTAATACATAGGGTTCACCTATGTATTTGCAGTTAACTTCACTACTGGTCGAGTAACAGACTTACAAAAAGATGAGAATTTTCAGGGAGAAGTATTATGCTAGTTTAAGCTAAGGTTATGGGCAGCATTCACTCTGAAATATTCTTCCCAAGTTTAAGAGGCAGTGATTCTCAGATTCTTATAAACCAATGGTGACTAAAACCAAACTAGTTGCTGTCGAGTGGATTCTGTCTTCATGGTGACCCTATGTACAACAGAATGAAATGTTGCCCAGTCCTGTCCCGCCTTCCCTATCATTGATATGCTGCATCGAGTCCTTTGTAGTAGCCACTGTATATTTTGATTACCTTCCAATCTAGGGGGCTCATCTTCCAGCACTAAAACCAAACCAAAAACCAAACCCAGTGCCATCGATTCCGACTCATAGTGACCCTACAGGACAGAGTAGAACTGCCCCCATAGAGTTTCCAAGGAGCGCCTGGCAGATTTGAGCTGCCGACCCTTTGGTTAGCAGTCGTAGCACTTAACCACTACACCACCAGGGTTTCCATCTTCCAGCACTATCTCAGATAATATTCTGTTGTGATCCATAGAGTTTTCATTGGCTGATTTTCAGAAGTAGATCACCAGCCCTGTCTTCCTAGTCTATGTTAGTCTGGAATTACTTCTGAAATCTGTCTACCGTGGGTGATCCTGCTGGTGTTTGAAATACTAGTGGCAGAGTTTCCAGCATCATAGCAACATGCAAGCCAGTACAGTATGACAAACTGACAGGCAGGTGGTAGATTCTTCTGTGTAGAGATGGAAAATATATTAAATATGTTTCATCTAGCATGCCAACCTAGGAAATTGGGTGTGAATTCCTAGAACACTATGTTGAGAAGTATCCTGAGGTTGCATCCCAGCTCAGACAAAATATCTGCCATGGGTATGAATGATTTGGGGAATAGTGGTCCCTATGTCGGGTAATAATTGCCTACATAATGCCCTTACCCACAAACTGAGGGCATTATACTATATGGGGGGAGGCGGGAGCTTTCAAGTAAAGCCATGCGTCAGAACTGCGCTCCCAAACAATGTTAGAACTAATCCAAATTGGCCAGTAAACTACCGGGCAGGTTATGCAATTATCATAACACATGCTGTGAGTCGTGAGGGGCTGACTCATCTCTCTGCAGAGAAGGAAAAAAAAATGCTGATTTTCCTTCTGCAGAGCCTCCTGGATCAGCCTCTCACAAACATTACCTTGAGATACTTTTAAAAAAACAAACAACAATAAAAAGGTTAACTTTAAACTCTTCCTTTTCCATTTTAGCTTTCTTATAATTTAATACTTCAAATGAAATAATATATGTAAAGTGTATCACCAAGTGCTAGGCATGGTAAGTCCTCAATTCACGATAGCCATTTTTATGATTATTTTCATTACTGCATTATTTTCTTTCTTATAAAGCATATATTACCGTTAAATTAAAAAGCAAGTTGATTATGTGGTCAAACTCTTAAAGATTTTGCTTGGAAGATTTCAGAGAAGATTCCCATATAACTGTAAATAACGGTGTTGAAGAATAACGTGCAAAGAAAAAAAAATCTGGAAATTAGAATGGAGGAAAAAATATAGGAAGAAGAAAGCCTTTGAATATACTATGTTGATATAATTTGTTATTTTCTTTCTCTAATTGGAAAAGAAGTTATCTAAATCCAAACATACATATTAGAACTATGGAATTTCTATAGAAATAAATATCCATTTGCTACAGAGTACCTGGTTGTTGCAAATGGTTAATGTGCTCTGCTGCTAGCCGAAAAGTTGGAGGTTCAGGTCTATACAGAGGCACCTTGGAAGAAAAGCCTGGTGATCTACTTCCAAAGAAATCAGCTACTGAAAACCCTATGGAGCACAGTTCTTTTTTGAGACACATGGGGTCGCCATGAGTCAGAATCAACATGACAGCAACTGTTTTTTGTTTTTTTTTTTATGAGGGGGTTCTTGCCCAAGTATTAACAAAATTATGGATATTAACATTAATAGGAGCGATCTCTAATATAATTTTTTTAATGCAGCAGTTAATGTAACTTCATAAAAACATGTTCAAACTTGGACCAGTCCATTATTTTATTTTATTTTGCATTTTCTTCTTATATTTTCAAAAATCTTTTAAGTTATTTCTCTTGGTTTTATTACCAAATTTAAATACCCCCAACCCCTGGTTTAGATGTAACTTGCCCATGTATGAAGTGAAGCATTGAAGGAAGAGCCAAATTATAATGGCTTTTTAGAGTAAAGAATGAAGACGGTAAACATGGCAAGGAGGAGGGAGGCCCTGTAAGTAACTGCTGCGCAGGAGCATGGGGAGGGCCATCCCCAGTGAGCATTGCAAGCACAGCCGCTCTAGTGGCTTCGGCACAGGGGGCTCTTGGTACCGCAAGGAGGGGAAAATGAGCCATAGGCTGAGAAAGACCTGGAGGAAATTACCCATTTCTGGAGAAATCATTTGTGTTGAAGCAGTGAACACTTTCTAGGGAGCTATTCCAGGAGGCAGATGTTTAGATAATATATTGCTGCTTTGCATTTCTATTACACCTTCCACCTAAGAGCTGCACAGTGTAACACAAACACTAATAAATTAAGTCCCGTGGCACCTCTGCATGATCGATAGCCGTAATAGCCATCTTTGTAGTGTAGGAGAAGGAGTACCGTGCCTAGAGGTGCTGAAGTCATTTACCCAAGGTCAGGAAAGGGGAAATTAGGCAACCTGCTTTAAAACAAAGTGCCAGTTCACGCCACAGTCACACAATGAGCTTTTTTTTCCACGTGGCATCAACCTCAGCACCTTCAAGAACACAGTTCCTGTTTGCGGCACTTAGCAGTTATGGGCGGGGGCGGGGGGTGGCGGGGAGCAATACATACCCTGGTTTCCAGTAATTCACATTAGGAGATATCTCTTTAACTGAGAGATGGTTTGAAAATAAAAAGTTTTGGGTGAAATCCTTAATTCCTTTCTTTCTGGTTTACCCGGTAATTAATTTGTTTGCTAATGATGGTCTCTTTCCCTGATGGCAGTGACTTTTGCTCTGGAGTTAAGTGTTCATGTTACTTAATCTGATTACACAAAGGACTTAAAATGTTACAAGAATACCAAACAACAGCAACACGTCTGTGTAAGCACTAATGTAATTATTTTTGTTGTTATTTTAATTTCTGAAAAGCTCATAAGCTTGTCATTGAAAATAGCATGTGATATCTCTGTAAAAGATGGTGCCAGGTCCAGAAGAGAACCTAACTAGGTTATAAGTGAAATCTTTTTTTTTTTTTTCACTTTGGTCAGACTGTATCACTACATCACAAGCTTGGGTTAGTAATCAACCTGTTCCTCAGTGATAATGTTGTTTTTTCTCTTCTCTCTGATAACCACATAATATCTTCAGTAGAATATATAGGCAGAGAGAAAACAAAACAAGGAAACCGAATACAAAAACCCTGGTGCTGACCTCCCTGTTGAGAAGATGGCTACCTCCATGACACAAAGCTATGACCGTTCCCACCTCAGCACACGTTTTCAAACTTCTCAGAGAAGAACTAGCTCACCTATAAGTCACTCATATTCTTAATTTCCATTTGTTCTCTCCTTTCTATAGCAAGAAATAGATATTTTTAATGAGATGAGGCATAATTCACTCATTACTGTTTAACATTACTTCTTTTCAGGGTATCCCAGAGCCTGTCCTGCACAATCAAGAGCCCTCGCGCACCCTCGCATCAGATGAGACTATTACAAATAATGCTAACAAATTACATTTGGAGAGCCCTTTGCATTGTTCGGACTCCTGGTGGCACAGTGGTTACGAGCTAGAGTTGTTAAACAAAAGGTCAGCAGTTCAAATCTACCAGCTGCTCCTTGAAAACCCTGCCCTATAGGGTCACTATGAGTTGGAATCTGCTTGACGGCATCGGGTTTGGTTGGGTTTGTGTTACATTGTTCAGAGTCCCTGGGTTGTACAAATGGTTAACACGCTAGACTGCTAACCCAAAGGCTGGCTGTTCAAGTCCACCAAGTGGCACCTCTGTAGAAAGGCCTGGTATCTCCTTCCGAAAAATCAGCCATTGAAAACCATATGGAACACAGTTCTACTCTGACACACATGAGGTTGCCATGAGTTGGAGTCAACTCGACAGCAACTGGTTGCCTTGTTCAATGTACCCCATCCCATTTTGTCTATGCAGTGCCAGAGCCAGGACAGACCCCCATCCGTTGGTCTCCACTGTGTACCCTGCACTGGAAGCCACGTGGTTGTTGCTGGGTACAAATCCCAGACCAGGAACTCTTCATCCTGAAAAAAATCCTGTCATACATTGCCCTGGTTATCTCCACAGGAAGTGGGTGCTTATCCAAATGGTAGAGTGGGCATGCTTGGGCGAAAGGGGCAGCAAATGCCTGTACTTGGGGGGAAAAAAACCTAAGTGATTTTGGTACAGACTTCTGGGAGGCTGGTTGAAATCATCCTCATAGGCTCTGTGAATTTTTTTATAACATAGTTTGCCTTAGAGTTATCACTATCACAACCTAAATAAGCTTTGATTTACACTCCAGCACTGACACCTGTGGGGCCAATCGCTAGGGTAAAGAGGAGGAGAAGAGCAAGTCTGCAGAAACCTCCCCCAGCAGCCTGCCACCATGGCTACACAAGTGTTTGAGTTTCTGTACTTCTGCTCTCCACAATTTCCTCAGAACTCTCTTGTGCATCAAGGTCAATAAACTTTAAGGAAGAACTAAAGACCTTGTGATATGAGAGAGCCCATCCCGAAGTCCTCTGAGTGGGAATGAGATCATTTCTCAGCACTGGACTCTGGTTTGACCTTTGGAGCCTGGGTCCCATTCAGCCCTCAGCTCATTTGTCTCACTCTAGAGAAATAAATCTGGGACAGCAGAAATAAGGAACATCCCTGCTTCTGGCTCCCTCCTCACTAAGGCTTTTAGGGAAAAGATACATGCTCTTCTTTGGGAGCACCTACTGCTACCTTAGGAAAAAAAAAAAACAGAGTATGAACCCAGTCCTGATCTTCTAGGGAATTCATGTCTTATGATAGAAAAGGAGAATATTCCCTAATCATTTCAGCCCCTGCTTGACTGAAAATTGGCAGGGCTGATTGGTTTTGTGACAAGCTTTCTGGCTACAAATTCAGTTAAGATTCGCACTTGGCCAAAAAACAATTGAATTCCCATTTTGACTTTTATTTCAAGTATTACTTGACAGTGTGGGAGTAATGAAATATTCTTTTCTTTGTATTATCATTAACATTGCAAACTGCAGAAATTAGCACAGGGTAACTTGAGTGGAAAGAGAATTTCCTGAAAGAATGTTACCAGCTAGCTCACAGAATTAACAGGAGGAAACCAGCCTCAGAAAATGGGCAGAAACCAGAATAGAGAAGATGCGACAGAGCCATCCACAGCTGGCTTAGGCTGCAGCTACTGGGATCAGTGCCCCGACGCTCACTGCCCTCCATTCAGCTCCACAGTAGATAATCTGACTGAACGTGCACCTTTGGGTCCGTCACTCAATATTCAGAGTCCTTAAAACTCAACAACAAAAAGACAACACAGTTCGAAAATGGACAAAGGACTTGAAAAGACATTTTGCCAAAGAAGATATACAAATGGCCAATAAGCACATGAAAACATGCTCAGCATCTTTAGTCATTGTTGTTGTTGTTAGGCACCATTGAATCAATACCAACTCGTAGCAACACTATGTACAACAGAACGAAACACTGCCCGGTCCTGCGCCCCCCTCATAATCGTTGCTATGTTTGAGCCCATTGTTACAGCCACCGTGTCAATCCATCTCACTGAGAGTTTTCATCTTTTTTGTTGACCCTCTACTTTACTAAGCATGATGTCCTTCTCCAGGGACTGGTCCCTCCTGATAACATATCTGAAGTATGTGAGATGAAGTTTCACCATTCTTGCTTATAAGGAGCATTCTGACTTTACTTCTTCCATGACATTAGTTATTAGGGAAATGCAAGTCAAAAACACAATGAGATACCACTTCACACCTACTAGGATGGCTATTATCAAACAAATAGAAAATAACAAGTATTGGTAAAAATGTGAAGAAATTGGAACACTGTCCACTGCTGGGGAGAATGTAAAATGGTGCAGCTTCGTGGAAACAGTTTGGCCTTTCCTTGAAAACTTAAACATAAAATTAGCATATGAGCCAGCAATTCCACTCCTAGGTATATCCCCAGAAGAACTGAAAGCAGGCACTCAGACAGAGATTTGTACAACAATATTTATTGCAGCATTATTCACAATAGCCAAAATGTGGAACTAACCCAAGAATCCATCAACAGATGATTGGATAAGTAAAAAGTGGCATATCCATACAGTGAATTATTATTCAACCTTAAGAAGAAATGTAGGTCTAATACATGCTACGACATGGATGAATCTTGCCAACACTATGCTAAGTGAACTAAGCCAAACATAAAAGGGCAAATATTGTATGATCTCACTTATATGAAATATATAGAATGGGCAAATTCATAGAGACATCAAGTAGATTAGAGGTTACTAGGGGCTACAGGGAGGGGGACATGAGGAGTTATTGGTTAATAGGTACAGAGTTTCTGTTTGGGCTGATGAAAATTTTTCTGTAGGGTGATGGTTGGGAAAAAAAAAAAAGATTCAGGGTCCTGGGCAGGAGCATTTTACCAGATGAGTTTGAGTCCCAGTGTATCCGACTGCCAGAGAGCAGAGAGAGAAAACACCAGCCACCCTTCAGCTTCCATCTTGACATCTTTCCAAAGTAGGAAGGATGTTCAGATGCTAGCCAGCCAAACACCACTACTGTCTACCATGACACTTTGTTGTCCACTTAGGCAATTCCCACCACAGGATACAACTCATTCTAGTTCCTTTCTCTCAATACTCTTTTATCAAGCTAATTTCAATCAAATTTATTCCTCAGTGAATATGGTTAGAGGAGGCCGGAGGTAATTCTGTGGCAGCCAGGATGCAACGTGATCCATTATAAGCCAAGACGCCTGGCTGCACCTCTTCATGCCACGTTGTAGCAGCTGACAAATGCCATTTATAGAATAGTACAGCTCTTATTACCTCTGTGGCTTGTCAGCATGTAGCTGCTGGTTTGTGTTGAAAAGTAGACTATCCTCAAGCAGAACACTTCGGTTCAAGCATGGCTGGTTAACTTAGCATTGAGGTTCCTTCTCAACCCCCATTAGTTGTTTCATAAATAACTACTCTGTGCAAAGTTAGGAAGTTGAATAAATTCCTCTTGTGAATCAATTCCTATCAAATGAAATAGTCTCCACTATAACCCTAATAGGAAACCCTGGTGGCATAGTGGTTATGTGCTACAGCTGCTAACCAAAGGGTCAGCAGTTCGAATCTGCCAGGCACTCCTTGGAAACTCTATGGGGCAGTTCTACGCTGTCCTGTAGGATTGTTATGAGTTGGAATCAACGGCACTGGGTTTGGTTTGGTTTTTTTTTTATAATCCCAGTAAACACCAGAGTTTTCTTAGTAATTATGAAAGTACTTTATTTGCCCACATGCTATCAGTACCTGCTTTCTAGACATACTCATCACACTTGCACACCACCTAAGAAGAGGACCTGATAGGCAAACCCTGTGTCCTGTTTCACACACACACACAAAAAAAGAGTTGATGCTCAGCTATATGATCTCAATTATATGATAAGCAATCTTGGAGGGATGTGAGTTCTCAGGGTATGATAAATTCAGATCCTGAGTGGGGCTGGGGTGGAAGGGAGAGCGTGTGGGGCTACACATTGTTTTTCTGCTGTTGGTTGCTGGCCTACAACACAGAGGCAAGGGGTGTCCTAATCTAACTTGAGTCCCTTCCGGTACTACCCATTGCCATCGAGTAGATTAGATTCTGACTTACAGTGACCCTACCATGTGTTACAGAGTAAAACTGTTCCATAGGGTTTTCTTGGCTGTAATCTTTATGGAAGCAAGTCCTTTCTTCCAAGGCACTGCTTGGGTGAGTTCAAACCAACCTTTAGGTTAGTAGACGAGCACAAAAGTTGTGCCACCCAGGGACCTAAGGGGACTGACTCCCTGGGTAGTGCAAATGGTTAATGTGCTCAGCTGCTAACCAAAAAGTTGGAGGTTCAAGTCCACCCAGAGAAGGCTTGGAAAAAAAGGCCTAGCAATCTACTTCTAAAAAATTAGCCAGTGAAAACCCTATGGAGCACAGTTCTACTCTTACAATCATGGAGTCACCATGAGTTGGAATCAACTCCAAGGCAACTGGTTTGGTTTTTTTCCTAACGTAAGGAGAGGATTCCTTCCACTGCTCTGGAGCTCAGCTTCAGAAAATGAATAAAACGTATGTGGAGAATGAAAAAGGTGTGGAGGCTGTCTTCCCCTCAGTCTGTGGAGGGGGTACCTTGGTACCAGTGAATGGGGAGGCCTGTGACGGTGTGGAAGGGCTGCCACACAGCTGGATCTCACAGGAGACTGTGACCTCGGTACCCCTGGGTGAAGCACCTGCCTCTTATCATTCAGGAGCAATGAGTACGCTTTCTCCTTTGAGCTCATCGCTGGGGGACAGCATCAGCTCCCTGCATTCTCTTGCCATTTCCTTCTTTGTGTAGAATCGGCAATACAGTGGAATTGGCAATTTTAGAGCACTTTGAAATTAAATCTTCTATGCCTTCTTACTACCTGTTTTTCCTCTACATGTTGGATAGCTAGTAAACAAAATTTCAGAGAGCTTAACTCACTGATTAACCCGATTTCTGGTGCTGGTATAGCCCCCACATTGCTTGTCTCCTTTTGAGGCTCTTACTCAGAAAGGTACAGAGTTACAACTTGATGAGTTGCCATGACAGCCCCTATATGTTATCTTTTAAGTGTTCCAGACCCACGGAACCTAATTTGATTGTAGGAATTTTAATTAATGACTTCTGTGTTTTGTATAATAACACATTTTTTTAATTAATGAATTGTAAACAAAAAAAGGTAGTTTAATTAGTTTTGATTAAAAAATAGTTCATTTATTTAGACACTCTGCTTCAATTTATGTTGCTCCAACAACCGGGCATTATTTTAGCCAAATCTTTGCCGCAGAAGAACTGGCACTCACTTTTGTCAAAAGCTTCAATACTGAGAACCTGTGATAGGAGCCTCATGATGAGGAACTCCCATAAACTTGGCCTTGCCACATTGGTATCTGACATTGGCTCTTGTTGGTTGTCTCAGGATGCCATTGAATGTCTAGTAAATAATGAACTATATTGTCATGGATTGAATTATGTCCCCCCAAAAATGTGTGTATCAACTTGATTAGGCCATGATTCCCAGTATTCTGTGTTTGTTCTCCATTTTGTGATTGTAATTTTATGCTGAGGAGGATTAGGGTGGGATTATAACACCCTTACCAGGTCACATCCCTGATCCAATGTAAAGGGAGTTTCCCTGGGGTGTGGCCTGCACCACCTTTTATCTCTTAAGAGAGAAAAACGAAAGGGAAGCAAGCAGAGAGTTGGGAATCTCATACCACCAAGAAAGCAGCACCAGGAGCAGAGCACATCCTTTGGACCTGAGGTTCCTCTGCTGAGATGCTCCCAAACCAAGGGAAGAGTGATGACAAGTACCTTCTTCCTCCGGAGCTGACAGAAAGAGAAAATCTTCCCCTGGGGCTTGGGGGAGGGGGGGAGGAGGGGCTTGAATTCAGACTTCTAGCCTAGTGGACTGTGAGAAAATAAAATTCTCTTTATTAAAACCATTCACTTGTGGTATTTCTGTTATAGCAGCGCTAGAGACTAAGACATGCATCAAGGAAGAAGATCGCTTAAATGTTTAATATGTTTTTTGAGGAAAGTATTAGGGACAATGCATAAACCTTTCTTTTTTGTTTGCACCTGATTTGCAAACATATTTGCTTGTTAATGGATTATTATATAAAAAGCACTTAGAACAGTGCCTGGCACTTTGTGAACACTCAATGAATTTTCATCCTTGTTGTTTTCATTATGACCAAGATTCTCAGTGCAGGAGACTTGAGCCTCTTGGGCTTCCAACATGTTGGGCATATGTGAACCTCATCATGCAGTCAGACCATGCTCTTGGCTTTCTCTGATGTGAGCTCTTGATTCTAGTATTCTGCATGTCCTCTCGCCTTTAGGCTTGGATGGTTTTAAAAAGATATTTGTTCAAAGAAATTTAGGAAAAAGAAGAATTTCATGGCATCTTGGATTGCTGTCTTATTTGCTGGTTAAATTGGTTATGAGTTGGGTTGTGTAAGGCAGTATTAGGGGAATCTTCACTAACTTCTAGAAGCAATAAGGGAGTTACATCTGGAGGTTTTTCTGGTGCCCTCCAGAGCCACCGACATCTGTCCCACTTCCTCCAGCCCAAAATGGTTTGTGGGGGTAATGCGCATTCCTTGAGGGTGGTGCTGCCATGGCAAAAGGGACTTATTACTGAAAGGTCAGTCTTTAGAGTCTGGGAGGAACAAAGGTTGAAGCAATCAATAACCGCAATACACTTAGCTGTCCTCTTGCAGCACAAATGGGAAGAACCCCCTAAACACACACATTCCTGAAACAAGGTTCCCTGGGGCCTACTCCCACCACCACTCTCTGCCCTCTGGCTTCTAGCTCCTCCTCCACCCCAACACCCCACAGACAACACATTCCCTTCCCTCTGAAAATTCTAGCCCTACCCAAAGCGGGGTAGGCATTCTCAACCCTTCCTCTGACTTGGCATTTCAACCGGTCTTTGTTGCTGTGTTCCTCTTCTTTGGTGTTGTCACCTCTGGAGGCAGATAGTTATGGGTCTAAGGTGTTGGGGTGAGTTGGGACACTCCAACCCCAGACTAGTGTCCCCACCTAAGGAGCTGCAGCTAATTCTTAGAGTTGTCAGCCTAATTTCATCTCAAAGAATTGTTATTTCTCCCATAGGCATGACTTTGGTCTTTCTCTGCTAATGTAACAGGTCCTACCATTTGACCCTTCTCTGCCTCTGAGCCCTGCTGCCAGCTTAGAGAAACCACTTAGTTGTCGATGGTTGTTCTCCTTTTATTTTCCTCGGTAGGAGGGGCCTGCCCTACTGTACCACTTTATACTATTGTATCCCCTGGGAGTGGTGATGGTGGGGGTGGAAGGATGCAAGAGAAGGATCTCCACTCCATCATCAGGTCTAGGAGGAAAAATAACCAGGATGGGCGGGGGGGGGGGGAGGCTTGTGTACTCTTTGGTGACAATGGGGCACTCTGGCATTGTAGGTAGAAGGCTACACACACAACACAACGGGTGTGGAATGAACCTTTCCTCTTAAAGTTTAACTACCTTTTGGGCATCTCATTGCTCAGTACTTCTGGCAAAGGAGACAGAAAAATAAAAGGGATGATAATGTGATTTTCACTGACTTTTTAAAACAATGAGATGTTTATTTTTCTGAAGACTTTTGATACACATCAATGATTTAATCATGGTGATGAACATAATGTATTTTTGTTTTTCTCTTCTTATGTTTGCATTCATCTTTGACTTGCATCAGATGACGTAATTTTTACCCTAATTAGAGGACGTGAGTCCATAGAGAATGCTACAAAGCGTAACTGGCTTCTATGTAAAGGCTGGCTGCATAAGAAGCCACCTGTTTTTTGTAAAATATTATTCATCAGAGTATTATATGTTGTTGTGTGCCATTGAGTTGATTCAATTCTGACTCATAGCCACCCTCTATATATATATATTTACATATAAAAAAATTTTTTTATATATATTTACATATATATTATATATATCTTATATATTTTATATTCATCATTTAATCATCAGAAAGTGTTTATTCATTGTGTCTCTGGTTTTGGCCCTAGGAAAGGAACCAAATAAAAATTTACCCCAAGCCCTATTACCCTGGGATCTTGCAATCAAAGCAGACATTGTTGGTGGTGATGTTGTGTCCTATATGGGGCAGGTCTACATGCAAGTTATGTGGGTGAATAAAGCAAAACAACTGCAAAAGGAGCTAAAAATACTACCCTGGCTTAGCCTCTGCTCAGCCCCACCCAGGCTCCAGCCCTGCCGGGTCTCCAAAGATCTCTTATCCACAACCACAGCCACATCTGTATGGGAGAAGGCAATCCCACCATAGCCCCCTATCCTCTGTTCCAAGTCCTAAGTGTGATGAAGAATTAGATAAGTATCTGCAACTCAGCCTACCAGGCTTTCCTCTCTAAGATCTGCTCTAGGTAGGAAGTGTCTGCGGCCAGGGACTCAGGCACCAGCTCCCTAGCTCAACGTTAACTTAGAGCCAAGCAGCAAAAAGAGAGGGTAGCTCGACTGGTGTGGCAGATGGAGCCATTTTGCTGCTTAATTAATGTAACAGCTGCGAGCCATCTCCTTCCACCCCCATAATCTTACCAACAACACCGGTGGTTTCTAGCTGTGTTTGTTGGCCATTTATGCTGTATGTTTTTAAGAATTGATAACCTATACGATTTTGTCCCTGGACACAGAGCATGCTGTATTCTGCAAATTCTTTAGAACAGAATTTTTTAAAAACTTTGTATACGCCAGATGTTCTGCAGATGCAAAATCACTCTCGGAAATTGAACTATATCCAGGAATGTGTATTTGCTCTTTATCGAGTCACGATAGGAGAGGTTTGTGGAAAATTCTGAGCTAGTGGCTTAGAGTTTTTCTGATTTCTCCTAATTTGTTTACTTTTTAAAGCCAAGCTCTAAATATCAGTGTTAATGATGTGCTGAATGGAACTGCATTCCTATATCCATTTCGGAAGGATATAATCCAGAGGCCAGAAATCAGTTGAGTTTCTAACTACCCAACTCTTGGTTGGAGTTTTGAAGGAAAGGTTGTAAGTAGTTTTGGTTTAATTAGCACGTTCCCACTGAAGTTTGGGTCAAGCCATTTGAAAATGCAGAAGTATATAAGTGTAAGATCACCAGTTATACCATGCCTAATATATAGAGTCCAGGTAACTCTGTGTAAGGCTGCTCACCAAATTGTAGACACAGTTCTTGTTGTTGTTGTTAGCTGCCATCAAGTCAGCTCCCAACTCCTAGTGACTCCATAAACAACAGCAGAAGACCATTGTGAGATAGGGCTTTCATTGGCTGATTTTTCAACGTAGATTGCCAGGCCTTTCTTCCTAGTCTCTCTTAGTCTGGAAGCTCTGCTGAAGCCTGTTCAGCATCATAGCAACACGCAAGCTTCCACTGACAGATGGATGGTTGTTGTACATGAGGTACACTGGCTGGGACCATGGAGCAGCACCCGGCTCTCCTACATGGAAGGCAAGAATTCTACCACTGAACCACCATTGCCCTCTGCAGATGTAGTATCAGGCATGTAATGGGACTTGAATAAACCTCTGATTAATGAATGAATGGGAGAAAATATGCTGAACCCAATGGGGTCGTATCTGATTCCTGTGGCAAAGGGGGTTCAGGAGTCTTTGGGAGATAACACCAAATGTTGCTAAATGTTGCCTGGGGAAGCACGTCACCAAAATGGACAATACAATATGTTGAAAATGGTGGACGTTTTTATTCACTTGAAAAAAAGCTTATAAATCAAGCAAAATCAGCCACTTAAGTATTTCTTGTGTGGATTTTAGCTTCTTTATTTTACAAACTCTAAGTTGGCTGGGTCTCTATGTTGCACATACAAGTCATCTTCTGAGCGGAGGGCGTTGCCAGAGAGGTTGACTCACTGGTGTTGAATTTGGTCGGAAGAGCCTCTTCAACATCTTCTACCAGGCTAGATGTCAGGGAGGCAAACACAGACCACATTTAGGCTGGAGCCCAGAAAGCAATCATCCTGCAGCTTGGAGACCACTGCAGAAGGAGCCAGGAATATGAATGAGAGAGAGGTTTGCAAGGAGAGAAAGCAGTCTCCAAATATTTAAAGATGAGGGATGGGTATAGAAGCCTATGGAACAGTGAGCCCTGAAAAAAATAAATCTCCACCACAAGAGACTGAGCAAGGCAATCAAAAGACATCGTATTAATAATAACCAATATCCATACAACTCTTGCTAAGTGTCAACCACTGGATGACCTCATGTAATCCTCATGGCAAAGAATAAGATAAATACTGCTAATACTCCCATTTTACATTTGGAGAAACCAAGACACAGAATGATAAAGTAACCTGTGCAGGTTATACTACCAGTGAATGGCAAAGCCTGGTTCCAAATCCAGATGGTTGGACCCAAAAACTGAGCTATTAATACTTCAGTTAAGTGCCTTCAAATGAATGAAATGAGAAGAAAGTAGTTCTCAAGATCTTACCATGACTTCCTGCCACAAATTTCTTCACCACCCCAGCCGCTTCTGAGCCATACCCTAAGACAGCACTAACTTGCAACTGAGTGTGCTACACTAAGAAGACCCAAGACTCTCAAAAATTCATGACAGCTACTCCATGGTCTCCACTGCTCCCCACGTAAACCATTCACATCCCAAGTCTGTGGCTCTCCCTGATCCCTTATATTTGTCTGCCGCCTTGACCTTGCACACGTGGTGGCACTCTTTTCTTCCAGGCTTGCCTTCTCGCTTGCTCTTCACCTATCACAACTGCCCCTCCTTCATGGCTCACGAAGTTTTCTTTGGCCAGTCCAAAGATATGGACTGATTTTTCAATGCTACACACAACATCCATCCATTCAGTCAACAAATGTTTACCAGTACGCTTTCTTCATCAAAACTGAATTAAACAACAATAAAATGGTTGGTTCACATTATGTACCGGAAGCCAAGAGGTAGGGCCAGCACTTGGGTTGCTTAGTCTAGAAGCTGTAGCTCTGTTTCTCTGTGATTCTCTTGACTCTGCCCTCCTCTGTATGGTAGCTTCATCCTTATTCTTGTAAAAAGATGGGATAGAGAGTGTTAAGCCTGGAAGCAGGAGATGTAATTTAACCAGAAGCTCCTAGCAAGCTTCTTAATGGTCTGATTTGAGTGAGATGACTGATCCTGAACCAATCACTACCAAGCAGTATGGAACTACCCTTTGTCCTATCAGACTCACCCTTAGAGCCAGGAATGTGGTCAGTTCTCATGAGGCATTTGGCTGTACAGGAGATGGGTACGGTGCTGACTAAATAATTTGGAGGACCCAGTGCAAAATGAAATGTGGGATCCATTGTTCAAAAAGCAGAAAGAGAGTTTCATTAAAGATACTAAATATAAAGCTTTTCCCTTTCTTTCTTGGTGTCTCTCTCAATCTGCCCTGGTGTCTATTTGTTATTTAATGTCATTCTAAGTAAAGACAAATTAAAGTTTTAAATTGCTAGCATGAATTTTATTATTCATCTTTATATCATGCAATGCTGATTTTAACCCAAACATAAGAGCATTTAGCTCCTATGTAGAATCACCAAAATTATGGAATTTGTGTTCTGTAGCTGATACACACACGTATTTCATTCTTACCAGAACAGTGAAATGCTTCACAAAACTAAATCAACTGTTTTTATTGTATTACTTGATATGCTCACATTCTACCAATACTCTCTACCTTCACCTTAGTGTGAGTAAGGAAGGACTGAAAGAAAAAAGACCCATGGGTTGCCTTATCTTTCCCGTTCCTTTTTTTGTCGTCATTTTCAGCATAAGTGGTTGGCTAATACAGGGAACAAACATGAGTAAGAAAGGCTATGATAGGGTCCCTGGGTCCTTTGTGTTTCTTAGGCCACCATCGCCTTCTTTCTATGTTCAAAGCAAATTCTGATTTCAATGGAAAGCATGGCCACTTGGGGGTTGTCAGCACTCGCACTTAGTTGTAGACATGCCAATATGGAACGTGATCACAGAATTCCAGTGAAACCACAATGCATGGGAATTCAGCAAGACTCAAAGTGAGTATAAGGTAAGCATGTTATGGAAACTGCAAATGTTACGTGTGAATGGGTGGTTGGAACAGTGGACACGCATGTTGTATGTATCTCTTCTGATCATGTGCATGCTCTGCTGACCCATCTTTCTTCACTTAAAAAACATGGTTCAGGGCCAAGATGGCTGACTAGGTAGAAGCTACCTTGGATCCCTCTTGCAACAAAGACTCGGAAAAACAAGTGAATCGATCACATACATGACAATCTATGAACCCTGACCATCAAACACAGATCTAAAGAGTTGACCTGAGTGACAGAGACTGAGAACGAACAACCACGGGGAAGCAATGACTGTTTTCGGAGCCTGGAGCCAGCGTCCCAGTCAGAAAACCTTGGCACCGGGCTTTGGACTGGGCACAGGGGAGCTGCGCAGGGCATCCTGAGATGGTGCAAACACGGGACGCAGCCCTAGCCCCCAGAAGTGACCTCGGGGGAAGCCCAGCCAGTGCATGCAGGCAGCACAGTAATGCGGCTGACAGGAGGAGAAGTCACCAGGAGGCAGCGACTGGAGTGTGGCGTCCCAGCCGGGGAACCTTGGCTCTGGGCTTTGGACTGGGAGTGGAGGAACTGACCACGGCTTCTGAGACAGCACAAGCACAGGACGCGGGCCTGACCCTCCGGGGCAATCTTGACTCAGCCAACGCACACAGGCTACACACCCCTCGGGAATCTCAGATAAAACAGTCATCACCAAGCAAGATAAGTAACTTTGTCTATATTCCGGGGTGCTAGTCTCTCCTATCTATCTGATCCCTCCCCTCCCCTTCCCAGGTGGCTTCATTAACATTGGAATTTCCTGAGCCAGAGAGTGAAGTGCTCTGCATTTTTCTTTTTTTGGTCTTTTCCTAACCCATTCTCCAGGCCTGACAGAAGCAGCTACAAAAAAACCCAGGGACCAAAAATCCTTCCCTGACTTCCTGAAATTGGACTAAAAATACAGAACCAGCTCCAGCCAAGCATATGAGATCCACAGTCTTGGGCTTTCATCCCTACAGAGGACAAGGTGGCTATTATAATGCAAAGGCAATTCTGATAGGGATCTGACTGTAATTGGTTTAGCAGATTACTGGAAAAACAAGTTTCCCAGGTCTGATATCTCTGCGTATTAAACAAAGCCCTCACTGACCCACAACGGGGAACTGAGGGCTGAAGCTCCCCCCAGACCACCTAGCCTCCTGCCTTAGAGGTCCAAGGATGGGGACACCTACCAATCTATAGAGGTACATGCATTGGGTGCCTAAGGTACAGCTGCAGAGCCCACCCACCAAAGTGCTTTAGGAATAGAGACACATCTACCTCACTGGCACTTGGGGGAAGCCTGTCACCATCCTTCCCCCCCTGGAGTGTGACCCTCTGCTGCTACTAGAATCTGGTGCACACAACTAGCACCACTACTCCTCTAGGTGGATAGGTGACAGTCTGCACCACACACTTGGTGACCCAAAATCAGATTCTACTCAAGAATAGTGAATAGACTCTTAGGCTTATATATCTGGTAACAGCCCAAACCAGCTGGTAATAGGACATAAGTGATTCAAGGGCTTCAATAATCAAGACAGCACAATCTGGTAGCCCATATACGTATATTGAAAGAAAACAAAACAAGACAAGACTCAGTGAGCAAATATAAAATAAATCATTACAATATCTTATAGATGGCTCGGAGACAGCAGTCAATATCAAACCACATAAAGAAGCAGACCATGATTGCTTCTACAACTCCCCAAATTAAAGAATCAAAATCTTTCCCAAATGAAGATACAATACTGAAATTGCTAGATGCAGAATATAAAAAACTAATTTACAGAATGCTTCAAGACATCAGGGATGACCTCATAAATGAAATAAGGCAATCTACAGAAAAAGCCATGGAACACGTTGATAAAGCAGTTGAAGAAATCAGAAAGATTATTCAAGAACATAGTGGAAAAATTAATAAGCTGCAAGAATCCATAGAGAGACAGCATTCAGAAATCCAAAAGATTAACAGTAAAATTACAGAATTAGACAACTCAACAGGAATTCAGAGGAGCAGGATTGAGCAATTCGAATGCAGAGTAGGGGACCTGGAGGATAAGGGAATTGACACTAATATAACTGAAAAAAATCAGATAAAAGAATTTTAAAAAATGAAGAAAACCCTAAGAATCATGTGGGACTCTATCAAGAAGAATAACTTGTGTGTGATTGGAGTTCCAGAACAGGGAGGGATAACAGAAAATACAGAGAGAATAGTTGAAGATCTGCTGGCAGAAAACTTCCCTGACATCATGAAAGACGAAAGGATATCTATCCAAAATGCTCATCGAACCCCATATAAGATTGATTCAAAAAGAAAATCACCAAGACATATTATCATCAAACCTACCAAAACTAAACACAAAGAGAAAATTTTAAAAGCAGCTAGGGATAAAAGAAAGGTCTCCTACAAAGGAGAATCAATAAGTTCAGACTACTCAGCAGAAACCATGCAGTCAAGAAGGCAATGGGATGACATATATAGAGCACTGAAGGAGAAAAACTGCCAGCCAAGGATCATATAGCCAGCAAAACTCTCTCTCAAATATGAAGGTGAAATTAAAACATTTACAGATAAACACAAGCTTAGAGAATTTCCAAAAACCAAACCAAAGCTACAAGAAATAGTAAAGGAAATTGGTCAGAAAATCAATAATATCAGATACCAGCACAACACAAGGTCACAGAACAGAACATCCTGATATCAACTCAAATAGAGAAATCACAAAAACAAATTAAGATTAATTTTCAAAAAGAAAAAAATGCTCAAAACAGGGAATCATTGAAGTCAATATGTAAGAGATCATAATAATCAAAAAGAGGGACTAAATACAGGAGGCATAGAACTGCCGTATGGAGAGGAAAACAAGGCAATATAGGACAATACAAGTTAGGTTTTTACTTAGAAAAATAGGGGTAAATATTAAGGTAACCACAAAGAGGTATAACAATTCCATAACTCAAAGTAAATACCAAGAAAAACATAACGACTCAGCAAACATAAATTCAACTACTATGAAAATGAGAAACACACAATTTACAAAGAAAAACGTCTCAGCACAAAAAAGTAAGTGGAAAAATGAAGTTGTCAACAACACACACAAAAAGGCATCAAAATGACAGCACTAAACACATACTTATCTATAATTACGCTGAATGTAAATAGAGTAAATGCACCAATGAAGAGACAGAGAGTCTCAGACTGGATAAAGAAACACGATCCGTCTATATGCTGCCTACAAGAGACACACCTTAGACTTAGAGACACGAACAAACTAAAACTCAAAGGTTGGAAAAAAATATATCAAGCAAATAACAAGCAAAAAAGAGCAGGCATAGCATATTAATTTCTGACAAAATAGACTTTAAAGTTAAATCCACCACAAAGGATAAAGAAGGACACTACATAATGATAAAAGGGACAATTGATCAGGAAGACATAACCATATTAAATATTTATGCCCCCAATGACAGGGCTGCAAGATACATAAAACAAACTTTAACAGAACTGAAAACTGAGATAGACGCCTCCAAAAATATAGTAGGAGACTTCAACACACCACTTTCGGAGAAGGACAGGACTTCCAGTAAGAAGCTCAGTAGAGACACGGAAGACCTAATTGCTACAATCAACCAACTTGACCTCATAGACTTATGCAGAACACTCACCTAACAGCTGCAAAGTATACTTATTTTTCTAGCACACATGGAACATTCTCTAGAATAGACCATATATTAGGTCATAAAACAAACCTTTGCAGAGTCCAAAACATTGAAATATTACAAAGCATCTTCTCAGACCACAAGACCATAAAAGTGGAACTCAATAACAGAAAAATTAGGGAAAAGAAATCAAATACTTGGAAAATGAACAATACCCTCCTGAAAAAAGACTGGGTTATAGAAGACATTAAGGAGGGAATAAAGAAATTCATAGAATGCAACAAGAATGAAAACACTTCCTATCAAAACCTCTGGGACACAGCAAAAGCAGTGCTCAGAGGCCAATTTATATCGATAAATGCACACGTACAAAAAGAAGAAAGAGCCACAATCAGAGAACTGTCCCTACAACTTGAACAAATAGAAAGCGAGCAACAAAAGAATCCATCCGGCACCAGAAGAAAACAAATAATAAAAATTAGAGCTGAACTAAATGAATTAGAGAACAGAAAAACAATTGAAAGAGCTAACAAAGCCAAAAGCTGGTTCTTTGAAAGAATTAACAAAATTGATAAACCATTGGCCAGACTAACTAAAGAAATACAGGAAAGGAAACAAATAACTCGAATAAGAAGCGAGACGGGCCATATCACAACAGACCCAACTGAAATTAAAAGAATCATATCAGATTATTATGAAAAATTGTACTCTGACAAATTTGCAAACCTAGAAGAAATGGATGAATTCCTAGAAAAACACTACCTACCTAAACTAACACAATCAAAAGTAGAAGAACTAAATAGAAAAACACTACCTACCTAAACTGCCACAATCAAAAGTAGAACAAAAAAAGAGATTGAAAAGGTAATCAAAAAACTCGCCCCCCCAAAAAAAAGCCCTGGCCCAGACTGCTTCACTGCAGAGTTCTACCAAACTTTCAGAGAAGAGTTAACACCACTACTACAAAGGTATTTCAAAGCATAGAAAATGATGGAATACTACCTAACTCATTCTATGAAGCCACCATATCCCTGATACCAAAACCAGGTAAAGACACCACAAAAAAAAGAAAATTACAGACCCATATCCCTCAAGAACATAGATGCAAAAATCCTCAACAAAATTCCAGCCAATAGAATTCAACAACATATCAAAAAAATAATCCACTATGACCAAGTCGAATTTATACCAGGTATGCAAGGCTGGTTTAACATTAGAAAAACCATTAATGTAATCCACCATATAAATAAAACAAAAGACAAAAACCACATGATCTTATCAATTGATGCAGAAAAGGCATTTGACGAAGTCCAACACCATTCATGATAAAAACTCTCAGCAAAATAGGAATTGAAGAAAAATTCCCAACATTTTTATACAAAGCCAACAGCCAACATCACTCTAAATGGAGAGAGCCTGAAAGCATTTCCCTTGAGAACGGGAACCAGACAAGGATGCCCTTTATCACCACTCTTATTCAACATTGTGCTAGAGGTCCGAGCCAGAGCAATTAGGCTAGACGAAGAAATAAAGGGCATCCGGATTGGCAAGGAAGAAGTAAAATTATCTCTATTTGCAGATGACATGATCTTATACACAGAAAACCCTAAGGAATCCTCCAGAAAACTACTGAAACTAATAGAAGAGTTTGGCAGAGTCTCAGGTTATAAGATAAACATACAAAAATCACTTGGATTCCTCTACATCAACAAAAAGAACACCGAAGAGGAAATCACCAAATCAATACCATTCACAGTAGCCCCCAAGAAGATAAAATACTTAGGAATAAATCTTACCAAAGATATAAAAGACCTATACAAAGAAAACTACAACGTACTAGTGCAAGAAACTAAAACGGACCTACATAAGTGGAAAAACATACCTTGCTCATGGATAGGAAGACTCAACGTAGTAAAAATGTCTATTCTACCAAAAGCCATCTATACATACAATGCACTTCCGATCCAAATTCCAATAACATTTTTTAATGTGATGGAAGGGAAAGAAGCCCCAGATAAGTAAAGCATTACTGAAAAATAAGAAGAAAGTGGGAGGCCTCACTCTACCTGATTTTAGAACATATTATACAGCCACAGTAGTCAAAACAGCCTGGTACAGGTACAACAACAGGCACATAGACCAATGGAACAGAATTGAGAACCCAGATATAAATCCATCCACATATGAGCAGCTGATATTTGACAAAGGCCCAGTGTCAGTTAATTGGGGAAAAGATAGTCTTTTTAACAAATGGTGCTGGCATAACTGGATATCCATTTGCAGAAAAATGAAACAGGACCCATACCTCACACCATGCACAAAAACTAACTCCAAGTGGATTAAAGACCTAAACATAAAGACTAAAACGATAAAGATCATGGAAGAAAAAATAGGGACAACGTTAGGAGCCCTAATACAAGGCATAAACAAAATACAAAACATTACCAAAAATGACGAAGAGAAACCAGATAACTGGGAGCTCCTAAAAATCAAACACCTGTGCTCATCTAAAGACTTCACCAACAGAGTAAAAAGACCACCTACAGATTGGGAAAGAATTTTCAGCTATGACATCTCTGACCAGCGCTTGATCTCTAGAATCTATTTGATTCTGGTAAAACTCAACCACAAAAAGACAAACAATCCAATCAAAAAGTGGGCAAAGGATATGAACACACACTTCACTAAAGAAGATATTCAGGCAGCTAACAGATACATTGGAAAATGCTCTCGATCATTAGCCATTAGAGAAATGCAAATTAAAACTACGATGAGATTCCATCTCACTCCAACAAGGCTGGCATTAATCCAAAAAACACAAAATAATAAATGTTGGAGAAGCTGCGGAGAGATTGGAACTCTTATACACTGCTGGAGGGAATGTAAAATGGTACAACCACTTTGGAAATCTATCTGGTGTTATCTTAAACAGTTAGAAATAGAACTACCATACAACCCAGAAATCCCACTCCTCGGAATATACCCTAGAGAAATAAGAGCCTTTACACGAACAGATATATGCACAGCCATGTTTATTGCAGCTCTGTTTACAATAGCAAAAAGCTGGAAGCAACCAAGGTGTCCATCAACGGATGAATGGGTAAATAAATTGTGGTATATTCACACAGTGGAATACTACGCATCGATACAGAACAGTGACGAATCTGTGAAACATTTCATAACATGGAGGAACCTGGAAGGCATTATGCTGAGTGAAATTAGTCAGATGCAAAAGGACAAATATTGTATAAGACCACTATTATAAGATCTTGAGAAATAGTATAAACTGAGAAGAACACATACTTTTGTGGTTATGAGGGGGGGAGGGAGGGAGGGTGGGAGAGGGTTATTTACTGATTAGTTAGTAGATAAGAACTACTTTAGGTGAAGGGAAGGACAATACTCAATACATGGAAGGTCAGCTCAACTGGACTGGACCAAAAGCAAAGAAGTTCCTGGGATAAACTGAATGCTTTGAAGGTCAGCGGAGCAAGGGCGGGGGTTTGGGGACTATGGCTTAAGGGGACTTCTAAGTCAATTGGCAAAATAATTCTGTTATGAAAACATTCTGCATCCCGCTTTGAAGTGTGGCATCTGGGGTTCTTAAATGCTAACAAGTGGCCATCTAAGATGCATCAATTGGTCTCAACCCACCTGGATCAAAGGAGAATGAAGATCACCAAGGTCACACGATAACTATGAGCCCAAGATTTGGACAGAAAGGGCCACATGAACCAGAGACTTACATCATCCTGAGACCAGAAGAACTAGATGGTGCCCGGCCACAACCGATGACTGCCCTAACAGGGAGCACAACAGAGAACCCCTGATGGAGCAGGAGAACAGTGGGATGCAGACCCCAAATTCTCATAAAAAAACCAGACTTAATGGTCTGATTGAGACTAGAGGAATCCCGGCAGTCATAGGCCCCAAACCTTCTTTTGGCCCAGGACAGGAACCATTCCCAAAGACAACTCATCAGACATGGAAGGGACTGGACAATGGGTTGGAGAGAGACGCTGATGAAGAGTGAGCTACTTGGATCAGGTGGACACTTGAGACTGTGTTGGCATCTCCTGTCTGGAGGGGTGATGGAAGGGTAGAGAGGGTTAGAAACTGGCAAAACCGTCACGAAAGGAGAGACTGGAAGGGCTGACTCATTAGGGGGAGAATAAGTGGGAGTATGGAGTTAGGTGTATATAAGCTTATATGTGACAGACTGACTTGTAAACTTTCACTTAAAGCACAATAAAAATTATTAAAAAAAAAAAGTTCAAAGATAAAGTTACTCAGACTCTCAAGATCATGACAGGAGAGCATTTAGCCAAGCACAGTGTCCTTCTGCCGTGAGGCCTTGTACAGCTGCACAGGCTGCACATCCACGAAGCTTGTCCTGGGCAGGTGGCTACCCAGACAAAATCAGGGTCCTGTTAGAAAGGAGAAAATGGAAATTGAATTCACAATCAATAGTATCCACCGTTGGCATTATCTTCATTTTATAGATTAGGAAGCTGGAGCTCAAAAACGTTAAGTGTCTAGTTGTTATAAAACTGATTTTCAAACTCAAATCAGTCTACAAAACCACATTTACACTACTCCACTCCAATCCTCATATTGATGACCTGTGACATGGGAATTGGTTTCTATCTCCCGATACTTGTGTTCCGGTAGATTGTCTCTGACTAGAAATCGGCGCTCCTGGATTCCCCACAGAAAGTCGTGGAAATTCTGCGTAAACAACAGGCGCTTCGTTATGGTTTCTAGGGAGAACCATTTAGTGTAGGCTTATTTATTCAATTTGTTATCACTGCTTCTGTTGCTGGGAGGTGCGCATAAGAAGAAAGATAGATACAAATATTACATTAAGGGAAGCCAGTAAGAGTACCAATAAAGAGGAGCCAGATAGCAACTGTTTGAGTTGCTTCATCCTATTTTTGAAACATGCTCACTTTTTAAATGCCTGTGCCTTTAATCTGGAGATCCCGCTTCCCCTTCTCAGTGCTCCTGAGTTTCACGGGCCTCTATAGGGATGTATTTCAGGGAATGACACTCAGGTATTGGGAAGTAAATGATTAATGAGCAGACATTATTTGGGCAATGCAGTTTTCAGACGGGCTGCAAGAGAATATATTTTCAGGTGTTTCTGTTGGTATTTAACTTGGAGACTGTATGTACAATAAATCAGGAAGGCCGGTAATACAGTGCACAGGGGATGTTTTATGTATGGTCTGACAATGTGCAACGGCTACCTCGGCAGAAGGGGTGGGGATTTATGGTCCCTCGCATGCAGCTGGTGGCAGCTAATATGTAGCACGGTTCTCTGTCTATACCTGGAAGTATTTATTTTTTGATTCATCCTGAGGTAAAGGAAAAGTGTAAGGCAAAATATGGACTTTTTGACACAAGAAATGCAACCTGTGCAGTGTTTGCCTGGCTTTTAAAGGATGGAGAAAGAGCTTAGGTTCAGCTCACTTGTTCATAGGTTTTTTTCAAGGCTCAGTTTCTTGGAGGCAAATTCAACAACAATTTCTTGGATTTTTGATCCCCAATGGAAAAGCCAACTTACACATGAGGCAGAGGAGGCACAATGCCCAGGGCACACAATACTTTTAAGCCAAACCAAAACAAAGCAGTTGCCCTTGAGTCGATTCCAACTCATGGTGACCCCGTGTGTTTCAGAGTAGAATTGTACGTCATAGGGTTTCCAATGGTTGTGATCTTTTTTTGGAAGTAGATCACCAGGCCTTTCTTCCTAGGCACCCCTGGGTGGATTCGAACCACCAGCCTTTAGGTTAGTAACTAAAGGCTTAACTGTGCCACGTGGGGACTCCTACAATACTATTGTTGTTGTTAGGTGCCCTCAAGTCGATTCTGACTCATCACAATCCATGTGACAGAGTAGAGCTGTCCCATAGAGTTTTCTAGGCTGTAATCTTTATGGGAGCTAGGTCTTTTTCCACTGGGTGGGTTCAAACTACCAACCTTTCAGTTAACAGCAGAGCGCTTAACCATTGCACCACCAGGACTCTTTACAATACTATTAGGGGCCCACAAAAATGTTTTAATTTTAATTTCTTTTAAAATCAGAAGAAAAAAACAGATATAATAATTATGAATATATAATAATGAATCCAGCCTAAATTATACTCATCTTTACACCGATGAAGTCATAATTTTTTTTTTTTTTTCCGTGACAGTGGTTGTAATCCCTGCAATGGTACCCTCCCTATTTCTTCCCTGAGTTCCCTGTTTCCCTTTGTCTGGTTTTCCTGTCCCTCCCTGCCTTCTCATCTTTGGTTTTGGGCAAATGTTACCCTTTTGGTCACACATAGTTGTTTGTTCGAAGGAGCATTCTTCCATTCTTCATGGGTGCTATTGTTTATTTCATAGTCCATTCTATTATTTGGCTGGAAGATGTCCTCCGGGGGTGTCTTTGGTTTCAAGTTAGAAGGTTATTTTAGGGCAATAGTCTCAGGGTTTCCTCCGGCTTCTTTCAGACCAGTAACTCTGGTCCTCTTTTTTTTTTTTTTTTAATTTTGTTCTACATTTCCTACCCATTCCAACCAGACCCTTCTATTGTGGTCCCTGTCAGAATGGTTGGTAGTGGTAGCTGGGTACCATCTAGTTCCTCATTGTCTCAGATCAGAGAAGGCTGTGGTTTATGTGGGCCATTAGTCCTTTGGAATAACTGCTTCGTTGCATCTTCGGTCTTCCTCACTCTACCTTGCTCCAGATGGGGAGAGACCAACAGTTGCTTCCTAGACGGTTGCTTGCAAGCCTCCAAGACCCCAGATGCTACTCATCAGACTAGGATGCAGAACACTATCCCCACGGGCTGTGTTTTGCCAACTGACCTGGGTGTCCCCCGAGACTATGGTCCTTAGCCTTCATGTCCAGTGGTTCAGTCCCAATGTCTAAGTCGTTTCTATAATGGCGCCCTCTTATGCTCTTTTATGTATCTATATGCTGCATTTACAAAATACCTGTATACGTACTCAGGTGTACTCCCATATGATCTCTCTCACCCTACTAAAAAAAAAAAAAAAAAACTAGCATATATATTTACCAGTGTATCTACTCACAAATGATCGCTTGTCATCACTGTTGTTGCAGGGTTATATACGTTATAGCCGTTACTGTAGTTGCCCTTTCTTCTTGCGTACTTCTTAGAGTCTGTCTTGCCTTGGTCACATTGTGCTGACTTCCCCATATTGCATACTGCTTTTCCCTTCACCAGAGTTAACACTTGTCTACTCTCTATTTAGTGATTCTGTCTCCCTCTCCCTCTCATTCCTGGTAACCATCAAAGAATGTTGCTTTCTGTGTGTAAACCTGTTCTTGACTTTTTAGAATAGTGGTCTCATGCAGTAGTTGTCCTTTTGTGATTGACTTATTTTGCTTAGCATACTATCCTCCAGATTCATCCATGTTGTAAGATGCTTCACAGATTCATTGTTATTCCTTATCATTGCATAGTATTCCATAGTGTGTATGTACCACTGTTTATTCATTCATCTGTCGATGAACATTTAGGTTGTTCCCATCTTTTTACTATTGTGAATAATGCTGTAATAAAATATTTTTATTTTTATTTTTTAATGAAAGAAGTGTCTCACAGAGGCCACAGTGCCCATAAAAGTCAAAATGTGTCCCTACTGGGAAGGTAACATTAGGTTTAAAATCAAACTTCCTCCCGTCACCCCAGTAGGCACCGGAGACTGCCCAGTGATATCAAGTGTTCAATGAGAGTGAGCTGATCCTGGTCTAGAACTGTTTCAAAGGGGCCTTTGGGGAGGAGCTAGGCTGTCATGTGACCTGGGCACCCTTAGCCTGTTCAGGTCGTGATCCCACAACCATGACCTTGTTCATACCCTGTTTAGGCTGACTCTATGATCTTAATGTGGGCCCTGAGTAAAAGCCCCTTGTGCCTGAATTTCCAGAAAGCAGCTCAGCATGAGTCGTTGGCACGTCTCTCCTTTTACTCTTCTCCTGACTCCCATCACTGTGGAAGTGTCTGCACCCTCATTTCCAGGAGTGTCATCAGGAATTCTTATGCCCAATGCCAGCTGGGATTTAATGGAGAAAGAGAGGGGAGTTTCCATCATGTTCATTGGTAACCCTATAGCCTGCTTTTCTGCAAGATGAAGAAGATAGAGCGGGCAGAGGAGACAGGGTGAGTCAAAAGGTCTCCAGACCTGAGAATGGAGGGGGAGGTGCTAGGCAGATTGGACCTGAGCCACAGGGCTTTATCTGATTGTCTCTATGTCAACTACACATAATTCTTTTCATTAACAGGGGAGGATCCAAATGAGGCCAGGATCAGAAGCACAGATGCTGTATCTGAAATGGGGATGTGGGTGTGGGAGGTAGAGAGGGGTTTGTAGGGTTGGCATTAAGTCTAGGATGAGTGGGAAGCACTGAAAAATTCTGCAAAGCAGCTGTGGGCATTAGCCAATTTACCTAACGAGCAATACAAATCCCAGGCTCAATCATCTTTGTAAAATATCATAATAAGCAGTAGTGGGTGAAGTAGGAAAAGAATAGACTTGGAAGTTATACAGACCTGAGTTTAAATTCCAAATTCTGAGTCCACTTGGCCTTGGGCAAATCGTTTTGTCCTGACCCTAAGTTCCCACATCTGTAAAATTGAGATAATAATAATACCTATCTTTTTTATCTTGTAAGGTTGTCATGAAGGCTAACCAAAAAAAAAAAACAACCAACAAACAAACCAGTTGCCATGGAGTCAATTGGTGAGGTTCCAGAAAGCAGCTCTGTGTAAGCTGAATCTGATTCATGGCCACCCCACGTGTTTCAGAGTAAAACTCCTCCATAGTGTTTTCAAGGCTGTAACCTTTTGGACTTAGATTACCAGGCCTTTCTTCCAAGGTGCCTTTTGGTATGTTCAAAATGCCAACCTTTCAGTTAGTAGCTGAGCATGTTAACAATTTGTGGCACCAAGGACTCCGCCATGAAGGTTAGATATAGTTAGATATATTAAGTGTCTAATAACATCTTGGAAACCCTGGTGGCGTAATGGTTAAGCGTTGGGCTGCTAACCAAAAAGGTTGGCAGTTTGAATCCAAAAAGCAGTTAGGTGCTTTTTGGAAACCCAGCGGGGCAGTTTTAGTCTTCCTTATAGGGTCGCTATGAGTCAGAATCGACTCGACGGCAACATGTTTTTTTAATAGCATCTTGGCATGTGGTAAGTGATCAAATCAAGAAATGGAAGCTAGTAATGGTGTGAGTTGTGTGCTAACCAAAGGATGGCATTATTTGGACAGGCTATATGAGTGAAGTTGAAACAAAGGAGTGGTTCTGTAGTTTTGAGTTCAATATATACTTATGGAGTCTTGGGTAGTGTCCCTGGATGAGAATTTTTGTAGAACAGGTGCCATTTTTCCCTAGTGGATATAGGTAGAAGGAGCCAGGATTACAGTGGAAAGTTTTCCCTTTACAATTATTGAAAGTGCATCTGCTCAGTTAGTGTCCTGGCAGTTTGATCTCTCCTCTGTTCTCCTTTGAAAGTGAGTGGAAAATTAACAATAATAATCAACACTTACTTGGTGTTTACCATGTGCCAAGTCCTTTCCTTATTCTTTTTTTTTTTTGCCATTATTTTTCTTTATTGAAGTATAAAAAATACATATCATAAAATCAACAATTATAAGGTGTAAATTCAGTGACATTTAGTACATTCAAAATGTCATGTAATACCACCACCTCTGTCTAGTTCTAAAACATTTTCATCGCCCCAGAAGGAAACCTTGTGCCCATAAGTAGTACTGTAAGCAGCCACTGCCAATTCATCTCTCCTCTCATCCCTGCCAACCACCAATATGTCTTCTGTCTCTATGGATTGACCTATTCTAACATTTCACATAAAAGGAATCATAAGACAGGTGATCTTTTGTTTCCTTTCACTTAGTATAATGTTCTCAAGGTTCGTCCATGCTATGGCGTGTGTTAGTACTTCATTACCTGTTACAGACAAATAATATTCCACCGTATGGCTGTAGCATATTTTGTTAATCCGTTCACCTGTTGATGGCCAATTGGGTTCTTGTGACCTTTTGACTATTGTGCTACTATGAACATTCATCTACAAGTTTTTGTTTGAATATTTTTCAATTGTGGGGGATCTATACCTTGGAGTGGAATTGCTGGATCTTGTGGTAATTCTAAGTTTAACTTTCTGAGAAACCACCAAACAAAATCCTATTTTTTATGTATGTTAACTTAATTCCTGAAAGAATCTTATGGAATGAGTGCTGTTGTTACCCATATTTTTGCAAATGAGAAAGGTTATTGTCACAAGAACACAAGTGGCCAAGTCTGGCTTTGGAGCACACATTCATAGCTGCTGCACTATATGGCCTCGTAAGCTATATTCCCTTGTACACTGCGCTGCTACTGAAGTGAGGTGGGTGCGGGGAGGCTCACAGGGTAGCACAGGTCAGGCTCACTTCCCAGCCACTGTGCAGAAGGCAAGGGTGAATTGTTCCATTTTAGCTGTTCTCTCTGCTTTTTGTAGAACTTGTTGCCCCTTGAAGGATATTAATACAGGAAATGAATAAAGAGGGGTTTCAAAACATAACTGAAATCAAAACAGCTCCCATCTTATGCATCTAATATAAATCGGCCCTCCTAGTAATACGCTCTTTGGTACCAGACCTCTATCCCTGGGATATTAAGTGCTGCAACAGACTACAAATAACAGTGATGCTGCTCATTTCCTGAACTGTGTCATGGCCATCTGCTCAAATAGCCCCCTTTCTTTTCCTATATTATAATGGTACATCAGCTCTGTGTACTAGTAAGTAGCCAATAAAAATAGCAATTTAAGAGATTTCAAATTTATGATGTATAACCATGTGGAAAATGTTTATAATATGTTGAACAAAACATACTAGATATTCACACATGTAAAATATATACACATGAGGACAAGGCCCAGGGAGATGGAAGAGGAAATTGGTTCCCAACGTTGGAGACTTCTTTTTTAACCTTTCACAGTTGCTTTTAAAAATGGAAATAAAATAAAATGTTTACTCATACTACTTTATGGCCATCAATTACCAACATAATATAAACATATAGGAGCATAGATTTTTGGAGCTGGGAAGGCCTTGAAGATTGATAAAAATAGCTATTAAAGAGATTGTGCTGGATGTTGGAAAACTTATTCTAGAATAAGTAATGTGCTTTCTTTATCCTGTCTGAAACTCCTAAGTGGTTGGAGAACTTGTGAGGAGGGGAGCAATTAAGATGAGGAGATGATCTTTGCCTTGTAAATGTTATCTCACACTAGGCATAGAGAATAAATGAGCTGCCTCAAATCCTTCTGGGAAAAAGGCAGAACATAAATAGCAAATGAAATATTACTTAAGGAATCTCCCTAGATACATGTTTCAATGAACCTGAAATCTAGTAGGTATTTTTGTTATTGTTGTTCTTCATTTTCATCACCAATTTATAGTCTCATTTGCCCTTGTTACTTTGTTGTACTTTTAGCCTACTCACTGAATTATCTGTTCTCAGCTTTGAGCACTTAAGGTTTGCTGGAATTAAATGAATTTTTTATAATTCAGTCCTGTTTATTAATACATCTCTTTTAAGGCGGATACTACACGTTAAAAAAAAAAAAAAAAGTTTTTTTTTTCTTTTTTTTAGTACAATGCCATTGTGTAGCTGTATTTCATTTGCTCTGTTGATCTGGGTCATCCTTAGCACTGATGCATCAAAGGACTTACAGAAATTAATCAACTGCATTCCAGAATGGAGCATTCTACTGGAAATTTGGGTCTATAACAAAAACTAGTTTTCTCAAACCCAGAATGATACAACATAAAAAGGAAAATATAAATGAAATTACTTGGAGTAAGTCCAGCCCAAAGTTAATTCCAACTCGAGGTAAACCCATGGTTCAGGGTAGAACTAGACAAATGGTTTGTCTTCTGATCCTTGGAGGTCGAGTCCAGACATATTCTTTGTCATTTCTGTTTCCAAAGTCCCTGGAAAAGAGATGTGTTTCCCTTTGGTGAGTGGCATCTGGGGTCTTCAATGCTAGCAAGCAGCCATCTAAGATGCATAAATCGGTCTCAAACTACCTGGAGCAAAGGAGTATGAAGAACACCAAAGACACAAGGTAATTATGAGCCCAAGAGACAGATATATATTAAAAGAGACAGAAAGGGCCACATAAATCAGAGACTACATCAGACTAAGACCAGAAGAGCTAGATGGTACCTGGCTACAACTGATGACTGCCCTGACAGGGAACACAAAAGAGAACCCCTGAAGAAGCAGGAGAGCAGTGGGATGCAGACCTCAAATTCTCATAAAAAGACCAGACTTAATGGTCTGACTGAGACTAGAAGGACCCTGGAGGTCAGGGTCCCCAGACCTTCTGTTAGCCCAAGACTGGAACCATTCCCAAAGCCAACTCTTCACACAGGGATTGGACTGGACTATAAGACAGAAAATGATACTATTGAGGAGTGAGCTTCTTGGCTCACATAGGCACATGAGACTATGTGGGTGGCTCCTGTCTGGAGGGGGAGATGAGAAGGCACAGGGGAACCGAAGTTGGCTGAATGGACATGGGGAATACAGGGTGGAGAGAAGGAGCGTGCTGTCTCATTAGGGGGAGAGCAACTAGGAGTATATAACAAGGTGTATATAAATTTTTGTATGAGAGGCTGACTGGATTTATAAAGCTTCACTTAAAGCACAATTTAAAAAAAAAAAAAAAGTGATCTCTTTCCTGAGTCTCTTTAAAGACTTTGATACTAAGGCAATCCCCCTACAAACCAATGCCAATGGTGTGTAATACTGGAATGGAAAAGTACAGGAGCAAATAAAACTTGCCAAGAAGGCCCAGAGTGAACCCATTGTTCCTGAATATCATGCTAATGAATGAAGAAATTCTAAAAGATTATGGCCAAGGAATAGATCCCAGTTGAAAAGACATACAATCAGAGTTTAGAAATGTGATAAGTTTCCATTGCTCTGGCAGAGACTCGATATTGTCACTACTTGACATCTGCTGCTGCTCTAATCCTCAAGGTGTGGCCCTTGGGAAAGTGTGGCTATTGGACTCAGTAGCACCTGGAAGCCTGACTATTACAAGTACGGATAGACCATGAGCTCCATGAAGCGATTTTTGCACTTCCCTAGTGTCTATAAAGCAGTGGCTGGTATAAATAATTGTTGAATGAATTAATTTCTCAAGCCCAATCCAAAATCACTGAATTAAAATATCTGAAGGCAGAGCCCAAAGATCATTGTACCAGGATCCCCAGGTGGTTCTTAGGCATAGTTATGTATGAAAACCCTCACCCTGCTGGTGCATAGCTGCGACAAATGTGCAATTAGACTTCAATGGTTCCCCCTGAACACACCACAAAGTCTGAAGATGAAGGAAGAGCCTTCCTTTGGTTTCTACCTGCTCAACTACTACCTGGCATTGTATATAAAATATTTACATCCAATTATTCTTATCCCCATTCTACAGGTGGAGAAACTAGGGTATACGTCAAATAATTAAAATAAGAATCAAAACCTGAGTAGACACACAAACAAACCTGTTGCCATCAGGTCGATTCTGACTCATAGCAAACCTATAGAACAGAGTAGAACTGTCCTATAGGGTTTCCAAAGAGCAGTTAGTGGATTTGAACTGCTGACCTTTTGGTTAGCAGCTGAGCTCTTAACCACTGTACCACCAGGGCTCCTGAGACCTAGACAGAGCTGAGGAAATGCTTTTAGTTCCTTGGGCAAAGGGAACTGCATAAGTCCCCAGCACTATTATTCCCAACACTTTTCACAGTATTAGATCACTTTCCTATAGTCACTCCATTCTCTTTTATGAGACTTAAGGTTTAATTGGAGGTTCCAATAAGAGATTTTATGTGTTTAATGGATTCGGCTGTAATAATCAGTCTCTGAAATGCAAGTCAGAGGGCTAGCTGACTTCTAATGAAGCTGCACCTGGGAAGTAAATTTTTTAAAAGACACCACAAACCTACACTGTAGAAGCAGGCATGCAAATGTTTAGCGGGAAAAAATGGAGAGTGTCCTGTTACTTCTAAAACCCTGAGTACTGTCTTAGTTTCCTAGTGCTGCTGTAACAAGAAAACCACAAAGGGGCAGCTTTAAAGAATGGAAATTTATTTTCTCACAGTTCTGGTGGTTAAAAGTCCAAACCACGTCTTGGCTATGTCAATTCCTTCCTTGTCAGTAGTCCTGGGTGCTCCTTGGTTCCTTGCTGATTCTCATATGGCATCTGTCTTCCTCCATGTGTGCTTGTCTCTGCATCTAATCTACTCTTTTATAACTCAGAAGTGATCAGATTTGGAACCGCTCTGCTTGGGTATTGCCATAGACTGAATTGTGTCCCCCAAAAATATGTGTATCAATTTGGCTAGGTCATGATTCCCAGTATTGTATGATTGTCCACCATTTTGTCATCTGATGTGATTTCCCTATGTATTGTAAATCCTATCACTATGATGTTAATGAGATGGATTAGCAGCAGTTATGTTGATGAGATCTATAAGATTAGATTGTGTCTTAAGCCAATCTCTTTTGAGATATAAAAGAGAGAAGCGAGCAGAGACATGGGAACTTTATACTACCAAGAAAGCAGTGCCAAGAATGGAACATGTCATTTGGACCCAATTCCTTCACCTGAGAAACTCCTCAACCAGGGGAAGACTGATGACAAGGACCTTCCTGCAGAACCAGCAGAGAGAGAAAGACTTCCCCTAGAGCTGGCACTCTGAATTTGGACTTCTAGCCCTCCTAGACTGTGAGAGAATAAATTTCCCTTTGTGAAAGACATCCTCTCGTGGTGTTTCTATTACAGCAGCACTAGATGACTAAGACAGGTATGATCTAATTAACATAATGAAGAAAACCCTGTTTCCAAACAAGACTACATCTACAGGTATAGGGGTTACGATTCTAACACATATATGGGGGAGGAGGGCGCAATTTAATCCACAGCAGTTACTGGCAAGCATGTGTATCCAACATTATTCTTGGAATAGTGGTGTTGTTATTGTTGTTAGGTGAGGTCAAGTTGGCTTGACTCATAGCAACCCCATGCACAACAGTGTAATTGGTGATAAAAATTTAAACTCTGGGTCAGCCAGCTCAATTTTTAGAAAGCATCTTGTGGATATAGCAATGGAATGCATGGACTGTTTCTTCCATGGGTCACCTCTTCAGGCCCCAGTGATTGGGTTCACCTTCCTTTCCGTGATGCCACCTCTTGGCTCCTATACCTGAGTTGCTCTTCCTCCAATACCCGCTAAGGAATAATACAGGCCATCCAGCTTCCCTGGCTGCACTCTCTTCTTGCTGTCGCCAAAACGCACACCCACTCACTCACTTCTTTTAATTACTATTTTAGGATTTTTTTTCTACTGGACACCATAAGGCAAATGGGACTAACAGAAATAACAAAAATGAGAAAATTAAATATATCTCTAGTTATATCTAAACAATTACCCCAGAATATTTTACGGTATATTGCTGGCTAGGCGTTTTCCTACTTTCCCAGGACTGTTGAGAATATTTAAGCACCAGACAAGCTTTCTTACTGCAGAGATATATTAAGTTTAATGTACTTAGAATACTATATAGAACATAGTTCAAACATTAAGTGCTTTACCTGCATATAGAAACTGACAGTTTATAAGTGACCTGACCTACAACCAATGACCCATTGCCCCTTTCCAAGGATCCCACTGATCTGCTTTGCTTCTTCATCTAGGCCACACAACTTTCTAGAACTGGAACTTCCTAGTTCCTAGAACTTCACTGATTCTCCCTCTTGTCACTAAAATGTAAATGACACTAACCAGCCTTTAATACTCCTTTTTCTAGACTCATGAATCAGTGGTTCTCAAGCTTGAATGTTCATGGGAGACACCTAGAGTACACAAGAAGAATTTCGATTCTTGATCCCCAATCCTAAAATCTATTCAGTAGGTCTAGGTGGGGCCCAGGAATCTGAATTTGCATTTGTAACAAGCTCCTAGGTGATTTTGAGGAACACCTTTGAGAAACTGAGCTCTAAACCCTATACTGAGAGGCACGGTGCCCTGTCCTATCTGAACAGGACACTGGGACCACAGCTGCTATCCTGTGAGATTTGAATTAGTCTCTGGGTCACTCCCTGGGGCCCCATTTATTCCTTAGGTATTCTAGTTCTCCTGGGTCTAGCTTTGGGATCATGGATGAAAAACTCTTACTTGTGTATAATCTCCAAAGCATCTACCCCAAGGGCTCCTGGGAACTCTGCAGTGATAAGGAGCATTAACAAGCTCCTTTACCTATCCCAGAGTCCCTGGGTAGTACACATGATTAACATGCTTGGCTCCTAGCCAAAATGTTGGAGGTTCAAGTCCACTCAGAGACACCTCTATTTCCAAAAAGTCAGCCATTGAAAACCCTATGAAGCACAGTTCTACTCTGACATACACGGGGTCACCATGGGTCGGAATCAACTTGATGGCAACTAATCACCCATCCTGGAGGGCCTTCATTATTTCAACAAGTTATTTGGTTTGCCAGCAATATTGGCTTATAATATCAGGCTACAGAGTTCAGTTTCTTCTTAACGTGTTGCTCTAGTGGATCTTAAACTTGGAATCCACCAGAATCATCTGCAGAGCTTGTTAAACATAGGGTGCTCAACTCACCCCAGACTTACATAGCCCAACTTTCTTGTCTGTATCAGGGACTCCAGGACTTTGCATTTAACAAGCTGTACTGGGGATTCTACTGGTGGCTCAGTGGTTAAAAGCTCAGCTGCTAACCAAAAGATCTGCAGTTTAAATCCACCAGCCACTCCTTGGAAACCCTATGGGGCAGCTCTTCTCTAACAGAATCAATTCGACGGCTGCGGGTTTGGTTTTTTACTGGGGATTCGGACGCCACCAAATCTTGAGAATCATTGATATAGCCAGTTAGTCTTAAACTGCAGAGCGTATCAGGCTCACCTAGAAGACTTCTGGAGCCAAATCACTGGGCCCTACCTTAAAGTGTCTGATCAGTAGGTCTGAGTGGGGCCTAAGAATTTCCATTTCTAACAAGCTCCCAGGTGATACTAATGCTTATGATCCACGTCCCACATTTTGAGAACCACTGACTAAGCTAATATCTGGGACCAAGTCTCACTTACAGCCATGTGACACTATCATACAAAACATCTGTTAAAACAACTTCTTATCAAGACAAACTTTCTTCTCTTCCATTGAAGCCCATTAAATTCCTGCTTCCAGCCTGCGAGGGCCTCTCATTCTCAATCACTGGCAGAATGGCAGAGGTGGTTGAGAGAACAGATGCTGTCTCTCTGGGTCCTCTAAATGTTAGTCACTATAGTCACTCTCCAGAACTCATTTAGAGATTGGACCTGTCACCCCATAAGTACCTGGACATAATAATAAACCCAAGTGAAGTGCTAGCCCTCACCCTTTGCTGATTACACCGTATTGTCCAGTTCAGGCTTTGCCCTTTAGCAGTCCTTGCTGATGCCCTTTGCTTGTACACAGGCACTTCCTCAGAGATTGAGTCCCTTCTTGTATTCATCATCACCCTCTCCCCTACCATGCAAATAGAACACCAAAAGTAATGCTTTGTAATGCTATTTTTACAGGCTGTTCCATGGAAAGATGGAGGAAAGATGACATCGCACAATACACAGCAAAGCTTCATCAAAATTCCCACCTGAGTTGTCTCCTTCTATCCTCTGTCCTCCCCATCTCACATGAGTTTTTTCCTAGTCTCTTCCTTCCTCTTATTTAGGTGCCCTCCCCTCCAATTTGCATCTTCACACCTGTATCAACCCAACCTCCCCTCAGCAACTAAGGCATTTCCTATGGGATTCTTCTTCCTTAGAAACAAAGATGGTTTTGCAAAAATATATCCCTCCCACACAACCTAAAATCTCCAGTAGAGGAAGCAAAGAGATTCTCCTTAGGAGAGAATGTTTTTGGAGACAGTGAGGTCCCCTTCCCCTGTGAGCTGCTTCTTTCCTTCTCCATGCAGAGCTAGCCCCAGGCACAGATGGGAGAGGGAAAGGCACCTCCTCTCCTCTGAACCCCATGAGTTGAAGAGAGATGGACTTTGCACCACCACTATGTTCTGATGCAGTAAGGACACGCAGTGCCTTCCCTCGGGGGGATGATGCACCTAAAAGGTCTTAAAAGCCTTGAGAAGCTGAGGGCCACCTTCAGCTATGTCAGCCTCAGGTTTGGACTTCCACATGAACAGACCCTCCTACTCTGTCACCCTCTCTGGAGTTCTTGGGTATGACCGCCAGCCCCAGGAGGGTGACTTAAACTGGCAGCCAGCGCAAAGGTTGTAGAATTTCTTTTGAGTCTTCTGCTGTAGCACAGAACTCCATGACACAGCATAAAATGACTCAGCAAAGTCAAAAGAGGGCAGAGATTATAATAGAAAAGAAATTGCAATTTAGGTTAGAGTGAAGGACAAAGGCCACTATTAGAGAGCACCCACAAATTGCCAAGGGTTGCAGTGCCACCTGCTGGCCAGGGCTCTTTTGTCTTACTCTTGCATTACTCTTCCTTTCTAGAAGCTATTGTCCAGGCCCCAAGCAATGCCAAGATCTCTGAAACCACTGGAGACATTCTTGTTGTCTCCCTGACCTGCACTTCAGAAGAGGTCCTTCTGTGAGTCTCTCTCGTACCCATACAGAAACTTTCTCTCTCCTTGGGGAACACAGATGATCTAAAACTCAGAAGCATCTAAAACTGAAGAAAGAAAATCTACTAAACACAGTGGGTGGTTTGTATATGCTTAAAATTCTTCAAGGTACCATAAAACGATCACCAACCAAACTATTAATGTGATTGTGCAAAATAGTAGCTGTCCTTCTCTCATGTACCTAATTGTTAAAGGCCTCTAGCTATATCATTCAGCCCCTTAATGGACCCATAAAACTGTGGTCTAATAAATATCAAGCTTTTGGAACTGTTGTTGATAGGTGCCGTTGAGTTTCTTCTGACTCAGAGTGACCCCCTGTGCAACAGAACAAAACACTGCCCAGTCTGAGCCATCCCCACAATCATTGCTATGTTTGAGCCCACTGTTGCAGCCACTGTGTCAATCCATCTCATTGAAGGTCTTTCTCTTTTTCATTGACCCCCTACTCTACCAAGGATGATGTCCTTCTCCAGGGACTGGTCCCTTCTAATAACATCTCCAAAGCACATGAGACGAAGCCTCGCCATCCACTCTTTTAAGGAGCATTCTGGCCGTACTTTTTCCAATACTGATTTGTTTGTTCTTCTGGCAGTCCATTGTATATCCAATATTCTTTGCCACACCATAATTCAAAGGCATTAATTCTTCTTCAGTCTTCTTTATTCATTATCCAGCTTTTGCATGCATATGAGGCTTGGGTCAGGTGCACCTAAGTCCTCAAAGGGACACCTTAGATTTTTAACACCTTAAAGAGGTCTTTTGCGGTAGATTTGCCCCATGTAATACATTTTTTTTTTTTTGACTGCTGCTTCCATGGGCATTGATTGTACCTCCAAGTAAAATGAAATCCTTGACAGCTTCAAACTTCTCCGTTTATCATGATGTTGCTTACTGGTGCAGTTGTGAACATTTTCGTTTTCTTTATGTTGAGGTATAATTCATACTGAAGGCTGAGCTTCAAGTTCTCTTCACTTCCAGCAAGCAAGGTTGTGTCATCTGCATATTACAGGTTGTTATTGAGTCTTCCTCCAATCCTCATGCCCTGTTCTTCTTCATATAGTCCAGCTTCTCTGATTATTTGCTCAACATACAGATTGAATAAGTGTGGTGAAAGAATACAACCCTGACGCATACGTTTTCTGACTTTAAATCATGCAGTATCCCCTTGTTCTGTTCAAACAACTTCCTCTTGACCTGTATACAGGTTCCTTATGTGCACAATTAAGTGTTCTGGAATTCCCATTTTTTGCAATGTTATCCATAGTTTGTTATGACCCACACAGTAGAATGCCTTTACATAGTCAATAAAGCACAGGTAAACATCTTTCTGGTATTCTCTGCTTTCAGCCAGGATCCATCTGACGTCAGCAATGATATCCCTTGTTCTAAGTCCTCTTCTGAATCCAGCTTGAGTTTCTGGCAGTTCCCTGTTGATGCACTGCTGCAACCAGCTTTGAATTATCCTCAGCAAAATTTTACTTGTGTGTGACATTAATGATGTTGTTTGATAACTTGTACATTCTGTTGAATCACTTGTCTTTGGAATGAGCACAGATATGGATCTATTCCTGTCAGTTGGCCAGGTAGCTGTCTTCCAAATCTCTTGGCATAGGTGAGTGAGCATTTCCAGCATTGCGTTCATTTGTTGAAACATCTCAATTGGTATCTCGTCAATTCCTGAAGTCTTGTTTTCCACCAGTGCCTTTGGTGCAGCTTGGACCTCTTTCTTCAGTACCGTTGGTTCTTGATCATATGCTACCTCCTGAAATGGTTGAACATCAGCCAATTCTTTTTGGTACAGTGACTCTGTGTATTCCATCTTCTTTTGTTGTTTCCTGTGTTGTTCATTATTTTACCCATAAAATCCTTCAATATTGCAGCTTGAAATTTGAATTTTTTCTTCAGTTTTTTCAGCTTTAGAAATGTTTTCGAACGTATTGGGACTACTTCCCTTCTATTTGCTCTGCCCTCTATTTGTAGACGTAATTGGTCTTTAAATTTACTAATGAAGATGGATCCAAGTTCTGGTGAGATTGTCATTTCTGGCTGATTATTTATCTATACATTTCAAGCAGGGATTGATTTCAGGATCATAAAGGAAGCAGAAATACAGACATATATTTGGAATCTGTCTTTAAATTCTAGTATCTCTGTCTAAACACCTCACTGCTATGTCCATTTCCCTGCTGGGTGAGTGAAACACTTTTCTCTGGGCACTAAAGTTATCTTCTTTCTCATCTTCCAGAAGTGTTAACCAGCTGAACCTTTGTTTAACAGCTCCTATGAAGTGGTATGCTCCTGACATCTTGCTTGATGGATGGAGCTGTCAGCATAGCCTCAGTCCAGAGATGAAGAGACATTGCCTCACCTATCAACTCTATAAATCAGGTGAATGAAAATTAGTAACAACCTATGCTCAAGGATTCTTTCTCATTTTCGTATTCCTTGTAGATCAGAATCTTTGGAATGTGCTCCAAGAAAAAAAGAGACAGAGAGAGAGAGAGAAACAACTTTAATGTTACTTTGCTTTAAAGAATTTGTATTGATTTACTCCACAAAAGAACGGCTCATGAGCAAGACATCTGGAAAAACCAGTATTATGTGCACAAACCTGTCGTCTGTGACCTGGAATAATAACTTCAAGAGGTATTGGAGGTCTGATATGAAGTGCAGTGAGGGAGATGTGAGAGAAAATATCAAACCACTTAAGGGGGAGTGGGCAGAGCGGATAGGCAGATGTGGAAACAAGGCAACCAGGAGTATCCAGGAGAAAGAAAAGCCTTTCCTTGCCCACTACAGATGATTACTTCCTCAGTTCCCAGGATGTTTCTCCACAGATCTACCTACTTGTTTACATTCTTATTTTATCCTGGTAGACTCTGAACCCCTGAGGGCAGGAATTTTGCTTCATTCATCTTTGTGTCCCCAGGCTCCCGAAACCGTGCCCCATGTTTTTAGGTGCCGTGGAGTCACTTCCAACTCATAACGACCTGATATACAACAGAATGAAATGCTGCCCAGACCTGCACCATCCTCACAATCATTGCCATGTTTGAGCCCATTGTTGCAGCCATTGTGTCAATCCATCTATCCTGTAGCAGGGTATAAAATGAATGAATGAATGGGAAGGTTCAAATACTTTAGCAAAATAATTTGGGTCACTCTTGAGGAAAGAACTGTATAGCCTGGCAGAAGGACGTAGGGAAAAAAAAAAAAAAAAAACCCCAGATTATGAAAGTGTAAAGAGAGATTGTGAGGAGTAAACTGCACCAATATGTATGGGATCTTGTGCTTTATTCTCAGTTGAGAAAACACATTTCTTACACTGGAAACAGATGATGCTATGAGTGTTGTTATGTCAAGTTCTTCACTGGGGAAGAAAACAGCAATCAGGATCTACGTTTTTCTGGGTTACCACACTTACCACTTTGCTCTCCTCCAAGTTGGCATTCATGGAGCTGGCATTCTTTCCCATTTCCCTGATGGCCATTGTCCCTCCCTTTAGACTTGGGGTTGTCTTAAGTCCACTGTGGAGCAGTTTCCAGTTCCGCCTGGCCCCATTCAGTTCTTGTTACTTAAGCTTCAGGGTCTCAGCTCCTCCATCTGTAAAATGTAAATGACAAGACTTCTGCCTTGGCTGCTAAATAGGACTGGGATAAAAAGTAAGATGTTGTCAAGGAAGCCTGGAAGGCGTTTGCATGGCGCAGGGGTAAAAATAGCCAAAAGGCAGATAAATGCAATCAAATATTTTGTCATTTGCTTTGCCTTAAAATGTTCCCTATTCTTCATGAAAATGAAAAGATGTCCTTTTGCAGGGTGATAGCTGCTGTTGGTTGCAGGAAGCTGCTGTTTGCTACTGATAAACAAATGACAACTTCCCCTGAATGGGTCCATACGTTGCCTGAAGCAGATTTGTGATTAGTTTTTTTTTTTTACCACTGAAAAAAATTTGGCTGAAGTGGGTTTATTTCCCTCTTGACCAAATCCTTTTGGTGTTTTGAAAACTTTCCAAGTGAGAAAATGAACTCTTCTACCCAGCTTGAGTTAGATGCCCTCAAAACACAAGATAAAAATAGTTGCTTTGGAAGTAGCTACCCTGCCTTGCTCCACCCCTGTGTGGTTAACCCTTCAGAGGGCATTCAGGGCAGTCAGCTGTCTCCCCCGGCTTTGGCTAGAGGTGGTCCTTCTTGCTTTTCATTTGGTTGTCCTTGGTATGACCCATGTGAAGTCACTTGTGACTGTGGAAAGGAAAGTGGAGGGTGATCTAAATGACAAAGTACTCTTTCCAAACCATCTGCACTTAGGTGCTTCCCCACTGGGGGAAGAATTTTTTTTTTTTTTTTTTTGGATTTAACGCTCCCCATTTTATTTCTAACCGTAGCTTATGCTTTCACTTCTCTGCCCTGGGGAATTTAGTCACTCAGATTAATTGGGTTGCCAACAGTAATAACAAAAACCACATGGTTGATATTAATAGTTAACATTCAGTGAATATATGCCAGGCACTTTATAAAAAAGCAAACCAAACCCATTGCCATCCAGTCAATTCCGACTCATAGCAACCCTATAGGATAGAGTATAACTGCCCGTATAGGGCTTCCAGGGCTGTCAATCTTTACAGAAGCAGTCTTCCACGTCTTTCACCTGTGCAGCAGCTGGTGAGTTTAAACAGCCAATCTTTTGGTTAGCAGCTGAGTGCTTATATATCAGTCCACATAAATATCATCCCATTTAATTCTCATAACAAACTCATGAAATAGATACTATTAATAGTCTCCATTTTACAGACATGGGAAATGAGGCTCAAAGAGGCTATGTAACTCTCTCAAAATCTCATAGTTCAAAAATGCAGGCAGGCAAGGGTTTAGACTCAGGGCTCAAAGCCCAAGCCTTTGGCCAGTGTTTTGCACTGAGGGAGTAGTATTGGTCATGGTGTCCTCTGGGGCTACACACACTGCAGTTCTGGATTCCAGTCCCCACCCTACCTGCCAGGCCTTACCTGGAGGTTACAGTAAGCCTGAGATTTAAGTGGCCAAACATACAGCACTCAGGCTTCCTGGAGTGCCAAGATTCATCACTGGCCTTGAGTAGTAATACTCGTTAAGAAGAACACAAGCCTTAAATCTAGCACCACTGGGTCAGTTTTACTTTCGTTGGCTTAGAAATCTGCTGAACATTTTTCAATACTCATTCAGCATCTCTGAGGCTTCATTTATTCTTCTTGAGGTTGGAGAGGATGACATACTGAGGATTAATCAACTGCCTGGTTAGCAGGAAAGCTACAATTTAGCAGAGGAATTGAAGTACATGAATCCTGTAATGGGACATGGGTCTGTTATCAGACTGGGACACGGATGATTTTTCAGATATCTTCCAGTCTAATCCCTGGGACACTTGTTTGAAGTTATTTAATAAAGAGAAAGGAGCCCTGGCGGCACCATGGTTAAGCACTCGCCTGCTAATGGACTCACCAGCAGCTCCACAGCAGAAAAGACCTGGAGATCTGCTCCCAAAAAGATTACAGCCTAGGAAACCCTATGGGGGCAGTTCTATTCTGACAGATAGAGGCACTATTAGTCGGAATCAACTGGACAGCACAGGACAAGGCTACCTTCGGGGGAGTCTAGAAAGTCTGGTAATCATTTAGAAACCAGGCCATCTAAAGAGGAAGGCAAGAGCTACTTTCACGCAGGCAAAGGTAGATGGGTGTATGGGCAAGGCGGGACTTTCCTCCAACTCTTGAAACAAGGGAGCCAAACGTACTGTGGAGCAGGCAGTAGGGATTGGGGCAGGCACACTGGGGAAGCAGCAACAGTGACATTAAAGCCTTTGGGGAGCCATTGCTGAAGTCAATGGGATGCCCAAGGAAGGTAGGAACCTGGGGGCTTCAGGATCTCAGGAATAAAACTCACACCATTGAGTCATCACCTAAACTGTCTTATTTAAATTTTAAAATCAAACTATAAAACATTAATTTAGCTGGTTATTATAGAATAATAACATTATAAAATAAATTCATAAGCTGTATTTATTTTATAAAATAAATTCACAAGCTTATGAAAAACAAGTCTTCTTCTACCTGATTCTGTCCATGGGCTCACTACTAGTGCTGCCCAGGGCAACCACTTAAAGATTATATCTAGATTTATCTAGATAATTAAATATAATGCATTGAATATCATGTTTTTAAGAGTTATGCATTCACATTGCTTTTAAAAATCAAAGTATACAGAACAGTTTGGAATAAAAAGCAACCATCCCCTGCCTCACCTCTCCCCATCCCTGAGGTCTCTTTCTTCAATATTCCAGAACTGTAGTTCTTCAAGGCGGTCTCCTCCACATCTGCAAATATTAACTGTATGCTGCTAACTCTTGTAGCAATTTTAAATATTACTTATTGACTTCCTGCTACGATAGATGAGTTCTCAGCTCTCTTACACCACACTCTCCTCCCTTCCTTTCTCTCAATACAGTAATATTACCCATGTAAAGTTCTCTCTAGGTTCCTGTTTTTCACTATAAATAATAGAGTTAAACCTCTATTTCTATTAGTGATAGATAATATATCTTGACTACTCACTTTATGCCAACCCTGGTGCCGTAGTGGCTAAGAACTATATCTGCTAACCAAAAGGTGGGCAGTTCGAATCTACCAGGTGCTCCCTGGAAACTCTATGGGGCAATTCTTCTCTGCCCTATAGGGTCACTAAGAGTTGGGATTGACTGGATGGCAATGTTTTTTTTTTCCCCCCCTAACTTTGTAAAATGAAGACAGAATGCAGGAGCAGTACTTGCACACTTAGATTATATGTATCAGCTAACAGTTTGGCCAAGAAAAGGGGGGTGTGGGTAGGAGGGAAGGGTGGAAAAGGGAAGGGGGGGGGAAGAGAAAGAGGGAGGGAGCAGGGAAGAGGGAGGGAAAGCAGGAGGGGGAGAGGGAGAGTAAGAATATGTAAATAGTATGAATAATTTCACCCAGATCTGCTTTTCCCCAGTAAGTGAGGTGAGACAGGAGACATGATCACCTGCTCACTCAGCCTCACTTGCCATCACCGCCCCCCCTACCCAATTTTTGTGAGCAATCTCTTTAGGTCAGTAGGTCTCAGCATTCAGCAGACCTATTAAACTAGAAACTGGGAGGGTGGAGCCAGCAATCTGTGGTTTAACAAAACTTACAGGTGATTCTGATGCTCGTTTAAGACTGAGGACAACTGTTCTGAATAGGTGTAACTAACATTTAAAGGTGGGTCCTTTTCATACACTATAACCCCTAGAACCCAAGCCAATTACTTCTGCTTTCTTTAGGTGGGAGGAAACAGGGGTCCCTTGGTAACACTGATACTCTGTTCTAAACCATAATTTTTTCATGCTTTCTCCATACGTTGATTAAAAAAACTGAAAAGCCGCCAATTTGGTCTCGTGTATCTGCTTTAACTAAGAGGCACACTCTTCAGGACTATTATTTTATGCTTTATTCTCCAGTCTAATCTTTGTCTGACGAGTGGGCTTCAGGAATGATTTAGTTCTGGGTTAACAGAGAGTCCAGGGGCCATGTCTTCCAGGGTTCCTCCAGTCGCATTCAGACCATTAAGTCTGGTCTTTTTACATGATTTTGAGTACTGCTGCGTACTTTTCTCTTGCTCCTTCAGGGACTCTGTTGTATTCACTGTCAGGACAGTCATGGATGATACCCGGACACCATCTAGTTCTTCTGGTCTCAGGCTGATGGAGTCTTTGGTTTATGTGGGCCTTTCACTCTTGGGCTAATATTTTCATTTTGTCTTTGGTGTTCTTCATTCTCCTTTGCTCCAAGTGGGTTGGGAAAAAATGATGTATGTTAGATGGCTGCTTGCAAGCTTTAAAGACCCCAGACACCACTCACCAAAGCGGGATGAAGAACAGTTTCTTAATAAATTTTGTTATGCCAATTGACCTAAATGTCCCCCGAAACCATGGTCCTCAGGCCCTAGCCCTAGCTACTCTGTCCCTCAAAGTATTTGGTTGTGTTCAGGAAACTTCTTAGTTTTTGCTTTAGTCCGGTTGTTCTGACTTCCCTTGTATTGTGTGTTGTCCTTCCCTTCACCTAAGATGATCCTTGTCTACTATCTAGTTAGTGAATTCCTCTCTTCCTCCCTCCCCACCCTCATAACCGTCTAGGAAAGTTTTCTTCTGTGTTTAAATCTTTTCTTGAGTTCTCGTAATAGTGGTCTCATACAATATTTGTCCTTTCTCGACTAATTTCACTTAGATTAATGCCCTCCAGATTCAGCCATGTTGTGAGATGTTTCTCAGACTCATCATTGTTCTTTATTGTTGCATAGCATTCCATTGTGTTTATGTACCATGATTTATCTATTCGTCTGTTGAGGGGCGGTTGTTTCCATCTTTTTGCTATTGTGAACTGTGCTGCAATGAACATGGGTGCATATACCTATTCATGTGAAGACTCTTATTTCTCTAGGATATATTTCAAGGAGTGAGATTTCTGGATCATATGGTATTTCTATTTCTAGCTTTTTAAGGAAGCATCAAATCGATTTCCATAGTGATTGAACCATTTTAAATTCCCACCAGTAGTGCGTAAGTGTTCTAGTCTCTCCACAACCTCTCCAACATTTATTATTTTGTGATTTTTGGATGGCTGAGATGTTGTCTATTGTAGTTTTGATTTGCATTTCTCTAACGGCTAATGATCGTATTTCCTCAAGTGTCTGTTAGCTGCCTGAATGTCTTCTTTGGTGAAGTGTCTGTTCATATCCTTTGACCATTTTTTAATTGGGTTATTTGCCTTTTTGTTGTGGTGGTGTTGCAGTATCTTGTAGATTTTAGAGATTAGACCCTTATCAGGATTTGTTGTAGCCAAAAATTTTTTCCCAGTCTGTAGGTTGTCTTTTTACTCTTTTGGTGAAGTCATTCGATGAGCATAAGTGTTTGATTTTTAGGAGCTCCCAGTTATCTAGTTTCTCTTCTGGTGTTTGTGCTTTGTTAGTTATGGTTTGTATTTTGTTTATGCCATGTGTTTGGGCTCCTAGCATTTTCCCTATTTTTTCTTCCATGATCTTTATTGTTTTAAATTTTATGTTTAGGTCATTGATCCATTTTGAATTAGTTTTTGTACATGGTGTGAGGTAAGGGTCTTCTTTCTTTTTTTTTTGCAGGTGGATATCCAGTTATGCCAGCACCATTTGTTAAAGAGACTGTCTTTTTCCCATTTAATGGACTTTAGGCCTTTGTCAAATATCAGTTACTCATAGGTGGATAAACTTACATCTGGGTTCTCAATTCTGTTCCATTGATCTATGTATTTGTTGTTGTACCAGCGCCAGGCTGTTTTGACTACCATTGCAGTATAATAGGTTCTAAAATCAGGTAGTGTGAGGCCTCCAACTTTGTTCTACTTTAGTAATGCTTTATTACCCAAGGCATCTTCCTTTTCCACATAAAGTTGGTGATTTGTTTCTCCATCTCATTAAAAAATGTCGGAATTTGGGTTGGGATTGCATTGTATCTGTAGATCACTTTGGGTAGAATTGTTATTTTCACAACGTTGAGTCTTCCTATCCATGAGCATGATATGTTTTTCCACTTATGAAGGTCTTTTTTGGTTTCTTGCAGTAGTGTTTTGCAGTTTTCTTTGTACAGGTCTTTTACATCTCTGGTTAGGTTTGTTCCTAAGTATTTTACCTTCTTGCAGGCTATTGTAAATGGTATTGATTTGGCAATTTCCTTTTCGAAGTTCTCTTTGTTGGTTGTAGAGAAATCCAACTGACTTTTGTATGTTTATCTTGTATGTATCCTGATATTTTGCTGAAATCTTCTATTAGTTTCAGTAGTTTTTTTGTGGATTCTTAGAAGTTTTCTGTGTATAAGATCACATCATCTGGGAATAGGGATACTTCTACTTCTTCCTTACCAATTTGGATGCCTTTTATTTCTTTTTCTTGCCTTATTGCTGTGGCTAGGACCACTAGCATAATGTTGAATAAAAGTGGTGATAACGGACATCCTTGTCTAGTTCCTGTTCTCAGAGGAAATGCTTTCAGACTCTCTCCATTTAGGGTGATGTTGGCTGTTGGCTGTTGGCTTTGTATAAATGCCCTTTATTATATTGAGGAATTTTGCTTCTATTCCTATTTTGCTGAGAGTTTTTATCATGAATGAGTGTTGGACTTTGTCAAATGCCTTTTCTGCATCAATTGATAAAATCATTTTGTTCTTATCTTTTTTTATTTATGTGATGGGTTACATTGTTTATTTTTCTAATGTCGAACCATTCCTCCATATCCGATATGAATCCCACTTTGTCATGATGAATTATTTTTTTGATATGTTGTTGAATTCTATTGGCTAGGATTTTGCTGAGGACTTTTGGATCTATGATCATGAGGGGTATTGGTCTGTAATTTTCTTTTTTTGTGGTGTCTTTACCTGGGTTTGGTATCATGGTTATGCTGGCTTCATAGAATGAGCTCGTGAATATTCCATCCTTTTCTATGCTATGAAATACCTTTAATAGTACTGGTGTTAACTCTTCTCTGAAAATTCGGTAGAATTCTGCAGTGAAGCCACCAGGGCCAGGGCTTTTTTGTTTGTTTGTTTGGAGTTTTTTTCTTACCTTTTCAATCTCTTCTTTTGTTATAAGTTATTTAGTTTTTCTACCTCGGTTTGTGTTAGTTTAGGTACGTAGTGTGTTTCTAGAAGTTTGTTCATTTCCTCCAGGTTTTCAAATTTGATGGAGTACAATTTTTTTATAGTATTCTGTTATGATCCTTTTAATTTCAGTTGGCTTTGTGATATCACTCATCTCATATCTTTTTCAGGTTATTTGCTTCCTCTCCTGTTTTTCTTTTGTTAGTTTGGCCAATGGTTTATTGATTTTGTTGATCTTCTCAAAGAGCCAGCTTTTGGTCTTGTTGACTCTTTCAATTGTTTTACTATTCTCTATTTCATTTATTTCTGCTCCAATTTTTATTATGTCTTTTCCTCTGGTGCCCCAAGGCTTCATTTGCTGCTCTCTATTTGTTCAAGTTCTAGTGTTAATGTTTTGATTTTGGCCCTTTCTTCTTTTTGGATGTGTGCATTTATTGCTATAAATTGACCTCTGAACACCGCTTTTGCTGTGTCCCAAAGGTTCTAGTAGGATGTGTTTTCATTCTCATTTGATTCTATGAATTTCTTTATTCTCTTCTTGATTTCTTCTATAACCCAGTCGTTTTTGAGCAAGGTGTTCTGTTTCCATGTATTTGATTTTTTTTCCTTGCTTTTTCTGTTATTGACTTTTACTTTTATGGCTTTATGGTCAGAAAAGATGCTTTGTAATATTTTGATGTTTTGGATTCTGTTAAGGCTTGCTTTGTGGCCTAATATGTAGCCTATTCTAGAGAATATTCTATGTGCGTTGAAAAAGAAAATGTGCTTGGCTGCTGTTGGGTGGAGTGTTCTGTATTTGTCTATGAGATCAAGTTGGTTGGTTGCTGCATTTAGATATTCTGTGCCTTTACTGAGCTTCTTTCTGGACATTTTGTCCTTCACCGAAAATGGCATGTTGAAGCCTCATACTGTTATTGTGGAGCTATCTTTTTCTCTTTTCAGTGCTGTTAGAGTTTGTTTTATGTATTTTAGAGGCTGTCATTGGGTGTGTTTATATTTATTATGGTTGTATCCTCCTGGTGTATTGATCCATTAATCATTGTATAGCATCTTTTCTTATCCTTTGTGGTAGATTTAACTTTAAAGTCTATTTCGTCAGAGATTAATATTGCCACTCCTGCTCTTTTTTGATTGTTGTTTGCTTGATATATTTTTTCCCATCCTTCGAGTTTTAGTTTGTTTGTGTCTTTGAGTCTAAGGTGTGTCTCTTGCAGGCAGCATATATATGGATCATGTTTTTTTATCCATTCTGCCACTCCCTGTCTCTTTATTGGTGCATTTAGTTCATGTACATTCAGTGTAATTATTGATAGAAAAAAATTTTTTTTTTTTTATGAGTTTAGTGCTGTCATTTTGAGGGGTTTTTTTTTTTTTGTGGTTTTGACAGTTTCCTTGTTCCATTTAATTTTCTGTGCTGAGTCATTTTTCTTTATGTATTTTCATTATTGTTGATTTTGTATTTGCTGAGTCTTTATGTTTTTCTTCGTTTTTTTATTTTGATGGGTAGATCTGTTAGTTTCCTTTGTGTTTATCTTAAAACTTATCTCTATTTTTCTAAGTTTAAACGAAACTTCTATTTCTTGATATGGCCTTAACTTCCTGTCCATATGAAAGTTCCATGACTGTACTATTTAGTCCCTCTTTTTTCTTTTAATATTGTCATCTTTTACATATCGATGTCTCTGTTCCCTATTTTCAGTGTTTTAGCTTTAACTTGTTTTTGTGACTTCCCTATCTGGGTTGATATCTGATTGTTCTGTCCTGTGTTCTAGTCTTGGGTTGTTATCTGAAATTGAAGGAATCCCTTTAATATTTCTTGTAATGTTGGTTTGGTTTTTACAAATTCCCTTAACTTCTGTTTATCTGGAAAAGCTCTAATTTCACCTTTATATTTGAGAGACAGTTTTGCTGGATGTATAATTCTTGACTGGCAATTTTTTTCCTCCCAATCCCTTCTTGCCTGCATGGTTTCTGCTGAGTTGTCAGAGTTTAGTCTTATTGATTCTTTGTAGATGACTTTTTGTTTATCCCTAGCTGCTCTTAAAATTCTCTCTTTATCTTTAGTTTTCATAAGTTTGATTATAATATGTCTTGGTGAGTTTCTTTTGGGATCTACCCTATGTGGGGTTCGATAAGCTTCTTGGATAGATGTCTTTTCATCTTTCACAATATCAGGGAAGTGTTCTGCTAGCAAATCTTCAACAATTCTCTCCGTATTTTCTGTTATCCCCCCTACGTTCTGGTACTCCAGTCACTCATCGGTTATCCCACATAATTCTTAGGGTTTCTCCATCTTTTAAAATTCTTTTATCTGATTTTTCCTCAAATAAATCGGTGTCAAGTGCTTTGTCTTTAATATCACTAATTCTGCCTTCTATTCCCTCAATTCTGCTCCTATGACCTTGTATTGAGTTGTCTAATTTTGAAATTTTATTGTTAATCTTTTGGATTTCTATTTGCTGTCTCTCTACAAATTCTAGTAGCCTGTTAAATTTGTCATTATGACCTTGTACTGCTTTCCTGAACTCCTCTTTTGCTTTGTCTGTGTGTTCTTGGCTTGGTCTGAGTTTTGCCTGATCTCCTTCCTGATCTCTTGAAGAGCTCTGTATATTAACTACCTCCAGTAATACCAAGACTTTCTCTTCCTCAGAAAGGTTTTCTGGTTCTTCATTTTGGTCACTTGCTGGAGCTATCTTGATCTGCTTCTTTATGTGATCTGATATTGACTGTTGTCTCCAAGCCATCAATAAGTTATTATATTTATTTATTGTGTCCTAGCTTTTTGTTTTGTTTTGATACGCCCAAATAGGGTGGGCATGTGAGCTACTTTGGCTACTGGTGTCTTTGAAGCTCTTGTGTCCTGTCACCAGGTGGTTAGAGCTGTTACAAGGTATATGAGCCCAAGAGTCCATTTACTTTTCTTGTGTGGGTTCAGCTTAAGTATCCAGGTCATCAGTCACCTAGTGTGGGTGCAGACTCCCACCTACAGACCTAGACGGGCAGGTCTATGTAGGGGTGATTGGAGCAGGCACAGGTATCTGGCTGCAGCAGAGGGCTATGTGCTGAGCAAGGTAGGGGATATCTTGGCTGCCCTTGAGTGCCTAGGTGGAAGGCGTGTCCCTGTTCTCTATTGTGCATAGGTGGGTGGGTTTTGCAGCTGGACTTTGGGCACCCAGTGCTCTTGGCTGTAAGGACTGGGAGGCACCACTTATTCTTGGACCCCTGTTGTGGGTGGCTCAGTGGGATGGGTGAAACTGCCAGTCTTCAGGCCCCTGATGTTGGTGGGTGAGCACCTTGTTTAATGGGTGGGGTGGTGTCAAGTGTCACAAATCTGCCACTCCCCCTTGGCTGCTGCCGTTGAAAACAGGCTTCAGTTATATACCCTGTTGTTCTGTGCTAATGAGGGCCTACACTGTTGAATCAACCCACACAGGTCTTGGCAAGAATGAAGGGCAAAGTCCATAAACCCCTTATGCTTGTCCCTAGGCAAAAGGGCAGTGTCTACCCTGAGTTCCTGGCTAAGGGGACATGGTGATTTTTTTAAAGCCATGAGACTGGTTTGGGCACGGTTAGTCATGAATACTTGGTTTAAAGGAGCTGGTGTGGTTTTTTGTTTGTCTGTTTTTTCCCTAAATCCCTGAGATTGGTTTGGGCACAATATCTCCTATTTCCAGCTTAGAGGGTGTGACCGTTGCTGAATACTGTAGGACTGGTATCAGAGCAGAGCAGGGAGTGGGGGGTAGGTGAGGAGAAAAGAGGAATCTCTCCACTAGGAATGTCCCAGAGGGGGAAGGGTTATTTTGATCCCATGTGGTAGTTAGATGCTTTTGCAGATCCAGCACCACTTCCCCTGGCTCTGGAGGCTTGTGCAGACTTCCTGCCACCCAGTCTCTCCTAACGTGGTGAAACATGTCCCAAGTGCTACTGCTTTCCTCAGCCCTCACATGCCAGCCAATCTAGCCCACATGGTGCTTGCTAGCTCAAGTCTGGCACTTCTTTGCTGCTTCTGAACAGTCTGTCCCTCCCCTGGCTGCTCAGTCTGACTCCTCAACTTTGTCTTTGATGTTCAGGGCTCCTAGATAGTCATATATAATTGACTCACTTTTGGGGGGAGGGGGTCTTTGTTGTAAGAGGGACCACAGGAAGCGATTGACTATTCTGCCATCTTGGCCCTACCTCGCCTTTTCCAATTTCTAAAGGCTGCCTTCATTCCTTGGCTCATGGACCCTTCCTCTATCTTCAAAGCTAGCAGGCAAAAGTCTCTTCATCTGTGAACCTATGAAACTCAAAAAACAAGTTATCTGCTCCCAAAATTCAATGGTGGGACAAGCATAAGATAGCAGTTATAGACATTCCTATTAAAAAAGAGAGAAATTGGAAGAAAAGAAGAAGTCACTGGTCCCAAGCAATTTCAAAACCTTACTGGACAAACATCCTTAGGTTTCAATACCTGCGAATAATTCTTTATGGCTCCAGGTTTTGCTTCTGAACTCTGTTTGCCCTCTGACTTAACCTTTCATGAAGGGTAACATGAGTTTGCAGCTGCGTAGATTACCAGCCTGTTTCCTGCCTATAGAATTTTAGGATCAGAAAACTTTCTGTCATTTCATTCTCCATCTGCCCCCTTGATCCAAGCTGGCAGTATTTTCCTTGATATAAAATTCTCAAAAATTTTGACTGCAGTAAATTTGCTTATATTATTTTTCTTAAATAATTGTGCCCCCTAGTATTTTCTGTTATATCTTTCTTAAATTCTTACTTGTGAAATGTTAAAGTCCCTAGATTGTTCTGTCATTGTTTTATCTTTTCTCTCATATTTTACATGTTTTTCTGTATTCAAGGTGATATCTTTCCAAATACTCTAATATATTATTTTATTTCAGTAAGAATATTTTTAATTTCTAAGAATATTTCTTGTCCTATAGTAGCACTTTTTCATAACAACATATTGTTGTTGTTCTTGTTAGTTCCGACTCATAGCGACCCTGTGCACAACAGAATGAAACACTGCCCAGTCCTGAGCCATCCTTACAATCATTGTTATGCTTGAGCTCATTGTTGCAGCCATTGTGTCAATCCACCTCGTTGAGGGCCTTCCTCTTTTCCGCTGACCCTGTACTCTGCCAAGCATGAAGTCCTTCTCCAGGGACTGGTCCCTCCTGACAACATGTCCAAAATATGTAAGACACAGTCTTGCCATCCTTGCTTCTAAGGAGCATTCTGGTTATATTTCTAAGACAGATTTGTTAGTTCTTTTGACAGCCCACAGTATATTCAACATTCTTCACCAACATCACAGTCCAAAGGTGTCAATTCTTCTTTGGTCTTCCTTATTCATTATCCAGCTTTCACATGCATATGCTGCGATTGAAAATACCATGGCTTGTGTCAGGCTTACCTTAGTCTTCAAGGTGACATCTTTGCTCTTCAACACTTTAAAGAGGTCCTTTGCAGCAGATTTACCCAATGCAATGCATCTTTTGATTTCTTGACTGCTGCTTCCATGGCTGTTGATTGTGGATCCAAGTAAAATGAAATCCTTGACAACTTCAATCTTTTCTCCATTTATCATGATGTTGCTCATTGGTCCAGTTGTGAGGATTTTTGTTTTTTTTATGATGAGATGCAATCCATACTGAAGGCTATGGTCTTCGACCTTCATTAGTAAGTGTTTCAGCAAGCAAGGTTGTGTCATCTGCATAATGCAGGTTGTTAATGAGTCTTCCTCCAATCCTGATGCCCCGTTCTTCTTCATATAGTCCAGCTCCTCGCATTATTTGCTCAGCATACAGATTGAAGAGGTATAGTGAAAGAATACAGCCCTGATGCACACCTTTTCTGATTTTAAACCAATCAGTATCCCCTTGTTCTGGCCGAACAACTGCTTCTTGATCTATGTAAAGGCTCCTCATGAGCACAATTAAGTGTTCTGGAATTCCCATTCTTCGCAGTGTTATCTGTAATTTGTTATGATCCACACAGTCGAATGCCTTTGCATAATGAATAAAACACAGGTAAACATCTTTCTGGTATTCTCTGCTTTCAGGCAGGATCCATCTGACATCAGCAGTGATATCCCTGGTTCCACGTCCTCTTTTGAAACCAGCCTGAATTTATGGCAGTTCCCTGTCAATATACTGCTGTAACCATTTTTGAATGATCTTCAGCAAAATTTTGCTTGCGTGTGATATTAGTGATATTGTTCTATAATTTCCACATTCGGTTGGATCACCTTTCTTGGGAATAGGCATAAATATGGGTCTCTTCCAGTCAGTTGGCCAGGAAGCTGTCTTCCATATTTCTTGGCATAGACAAGTGAGCACCTTCAGCGCTGCATCTGTTTGTTGAAACATCTCAATTGATATTCCATCAATTCCTGGAGCCTAGTTTTTCGCCAATGCCTTCAGAGCAGCTTAGACTTCTTCCTTCAGTACCATCGGTTCCTGATCATATGCTACCTCTTGAAATGGTTGAATATCGACTAATTCTTTTTGGTATAATGACTGTGTGTATTCCTTCCATCTTCTTTTGATGCTTCCTGCGTCATTTAATATTTTTCCCATGGAATCCTTCACTATTGCAACTTGAGGCTTGAATTTTTCTTCAGTTCTTTCAGCTTGAGAAATGCCGAGTGTGTTCTTCTCTTTTGGTTTTCCATTTCCAGCTCTTTGCACATGTCATTATAATACTTTACTTTATCTTCTCAAGAAGCCCTTTGAAATTTTGTGTTCAGTTCTTTTATTTCATCAGTTCATCAGTTTGTCATACTGTGGGGTTTTGCATGTTGCTGTGATGCTGGAAGCTATGCCACCGGTATTCAGATACCAGCAGGGTTACCCATGGAGGACAGGTTTCAGCTGAGCTTCCAGGCTAAGACAGACTAGGAAGAAGGACCCAGCAGTTTACTTCCGAAAAGCATTAGCCAGTGAAAACCTTATGAATAGCAGCAGAACATTGTCTGATATAGTGCTGGAAGATGAGCCCCCCAGGTTGGAAGGCACTCAAAAGATGACGGGAATAGCTGCCTTCTCAAAGTAGAGTCAACCTTAATGACATGGATGGAGTAAAGCTTCCGGGACCTTCATTTGCTGATGTGGCACGACTCTAAATGAGAAGAAACAGCTGCAAACATCCATTAATAATCAGAACCTGGAATGTACAAAGTATGAATCTAGGAAAATTGGAAATCATCAAAAATGAAATGGAACGCATAAACATCGATATACTAGGCATTAGTGAACTGAAATGGACTGGTATTGGCCATTTTGAATCAGACAATCATATAGTCTACTATGCTGGGAATGACAACTTGAAGAGGAATGGCGTTGCATTCATCGTCAAAAAGAACATTTCAAGATCTATGCCGAAGTACAACGCTGTCAGTGATAGGATAATATCCATACACCTACAAGGAAGACCAGTTAATACGACTGTTATTCAAATTTATGCACCAACCACTAGGGCCAAAGATGAAGAAATAGAAGCTTTTTATCAGCTGCTGCAGTCCGAAATTGATTAAACATGCAATCAAGATGCATTGATAATTACTGGTGATTGGAATGCAGAAGTTGGAAACAAAGAAGGATCAGTAGTTGGAAAATATGGCCTTGGTGATAGAAACAATGCTGGAGATCGAATGATAGAATTTTGCAAGACCAACGACTTCCTCATTACAAATACCTTCTTTCACCAACATAAACGGCGAGTATACACATGGACCTTGCCAGATGGAACACACAGAGATCAAATCGACTGTATCTGTGGAAAGAGACTATGTAAAAGCTTAATATCATCAGTCAGAACAAGGCCAGGGGCCGACTGTGGAACAGACCATCAATTGCTCATATGCAAGTTCAAGCTGAAACTGAGGAAAATCAGAGCAAGTCCATGAGAGCCAAAATATGAGCTTGAGTACATCCCACCTGAATTTAGAGATCATCTCAGGAATAGATTTGACGCATTGAACACTAGTGACCAAAGACCAGACAAGTTGTAGAATGATATCAAGGACATCATCCATGAAGAAAGCAAGAGATCATTGAAAAGACAGGAAAGAAAGAGAAGACCAAGACAGATGTCAGAGGAGACTCTGAAACTTGCTCTTGAACATCGAGCAACTAAAGCAAAAGAAAGAATTGATGAAGTAAAAGAACTGAACAGAAGATTTCAAAGGGCGTCTCGAGAAGACAAAGTATTCTTGTTGTAGGGATGCAAAATTCTCTCAACACTAAAAATAAATTAGTTTGCATTTCAGACTTGTTTTCTGTATATAATAGTATGGTTGCTTTCTCCAGAATCAAGTGTTCTGCCTTTTTTTTTTTTTTAATCTTATATTTTCATCTTAATTCATGCTGTTGGTTTTCCTCAAATGCCTGGCAACTCTGTTGATTGTTTACATTTATGTGTGAAGGGCCATATTTAGTATGTAGGGATCCTGTCTTTGTTGTCTAATTTCTTATCTGAGTGGCTTAACTTCGTGGAAGTGGAGAAGTCCTGTCAACTTATAGCCTCGATTTAGGGAACCTGAGTGATGGCGTAGTAACACACCTCCACAACTGCCAAAATAAAGCAGACTACTCTTGTGTTGGTGGTCGTGAAAGTACTTTGGTGTGTTTCCCTCTAGGGAAAGCTGTCTTTTGTTTCCATCTCTCTTGTGAAGATCTGGAGTTTCCTCAGGAGCTGCTCTATGTCTTGCCATAGGCCCTTTCTAAGCAAACTTTCCACTCCCTTTACTCTTACTTCCCATAGGCCTCTGCTCTGGCCAGATAGGGAGGAGAGAGAGAGCAAATGCTGAGGTGTAATGGAAACATTCCTGTCCCAGCTGTCCCAACTTGGAGCCTGGCTCTGTTGGGAGAATAGCTCTCTTCTCTTCTGGAAGAACAACTCTCTTTGCTGCCAAGTCTTCTGTGCATAGTCTAGATTTATTTCCTGCTTCTGTAGTTTATTCATTCATACTCATTTGCTTTCTGTTTAGGAGACTCATCGAAAATCTCTGATTGGCTAATGATGCTTTTACTGTTTTCAGTACTGCCATCACTTTTTTTTCTATTAAAATTTGCTGCCATTTTAATTGAATCTTGAGGGAGAGAGAAAAGGAAATCATATATACTCAGTTTTCCATCTTGAATTGGAAGATATCACCTACACTCTTGATGATCTCTGGGCTTCTGCAGTCTTAGGAGGAAAAAACATGGTTAAAATTCTTATTTAGGAACCTTGGAAATACTTACTGTTTTGAGGCTTGACTATAACTACTTGGTAGGATACGACCTTTCAGCCTGCTTCAGTGCAGATAGGTAACGATTGTATTTTTCTTCCTGTTCTTGTATTAAAAGTATAAAAACCCATTGGTGTCGAGTTGATTCCAACTCATAGCAACCCTGTAGGACAGAGTAGAACTGCCCCATAGAGTTTCCAAGGAGCACCTGGTGGATTCAAACTGCTGGCCTTTTGGTTAGCATCTGTAGCTGTTAACCACTACGTCACCAAGGTTTCCATTAGAAGTATGGAAGGTAAATATTTCCTCTTTTACCCTGGGAATGTTTGAAGATTAAGCTCTCCCTGCCCATGAAAGAAGAAGGATTATTTTTGTTTATGTGGTTGGTTGGTTGCTAACAATTTGGGCTCTGTTTTTAAAGAAAAAGAGAATACCTTTTGCTAGGTGAGGATGTGTTGAGGGGCAAAGATATTGTAAGACTTGTAGTTTAAAGAAGGCTGGGATAAGTGGGAGGCACGGGGACTGAGAAAATTTTGAGACAGGACCTTGGACATCTAAAAATTAATCCTGGAAAAGTTGTCTAAGAAGGGAGGGGTCCTGCTACCAGGGAAGAACTATATGAATGAGGAGCATTTAGTACCTAGGGAGAGGAGCCATGGTGATACAGCGGTTAAGTGCTCAGCTGATAACCAAAAGATCGGTAGTTCAAACCTGCCAACTGCTCTGCCTGAGAAAGATGTGGCAGTCTGCTTCTGTAAAGACTTAAAGCCTTGGGAACACTATGGGGCAGTTCTACTCTGTGTCCTGTAGGGTCGCTATGAGTTAGAATCAACTTGATCACAATGGGTTTGGCTTTTGGGGGGAGTACCCAGGGAATGCCTCAATTTCAGTGATACAATAACCATATGAATATTGAGTGCTTATTGTGTTCCAGGCACTGTGCTAAGTGCTGTACTCATATTATCTCATATAATTCTCACAACTCAGTGCCATTTATCATGGCTTCCTATCACTTTCTATGTACTTTCCTATATTGCTGGTATTGGAAATCTAAAAACTACATTTCCCAAACTTCCTTAAAGCTATGGGTGCAAGAAAGTTCTGTGTGTGAGAAGCAATGGTCCAAGATTTGGAAGGTAGAAGTGAGATAGTGGCTATTTGCTTGCTATTGTTAATCCTATTTAGTAAGTAAGATCAGATGAACATGACTCCTTGCTACAGCAGAGTCCACATTTCAGTGTCTGGTCACCAGCTTTATAAGTTGAGAGCTGCGGTGGCAGCAACAACAGCTTCTTGGCCTCTGGAACTCAGCAATTGTGGCATGCCCTTGAACTCTATGATCCATTGGTGGCTCCCCTGACTTCCACTACTCTAGTCCTTCTACCTTGGTGGCATAGTGGTTAAGTGCTATGGCTGCTAACCAAAAGGTCGGCAGTTCAGATCCACCAGGTGTTCTTAGAAACTCTATGAGACAGTTCTACTTTGTCCTATTGTGTCCCTATGAGTTGGACTTGACTTGATGGCAACAAGTTTTGGTTTATTTCACTTATTAAAATACCTAGTATGCTTTTATCTGCACTAAACTCGTAGGTACTGTTATTGTCTCCATTTTATAGATGAAGCAAATCAGGCTCAAAGTGATTATAGCAACATGCCAAACATCAACCAACTATTAAGTGATTGAACTAGCTTTGAACCTAGTTTCAGCAGACTATAAGGCCTGGGTACTTAACCACTTCTGCTTTGTTGTTTCTTATTATTGGCTCAAACTAATGTAGACTGTTCAGTAATTAATATTCAAGGGCAGATATAAGACTCGTTCACCAGCAATAAGAAATATGCTTTCAGGATGGACAGGCCAGGATTATGGGCTATGTGTTTCACTTGGGTCAACCCTTGATCTCATTAACTGGAGTACTCTGAATGAGGTAACACAAACCCCTGAAACCACTCCACCACCCCTAAGTTTTCTGTGTATCTCAAAGTAAATTCTGTTAACTTCATATGATCCATGTAGGTAAATGGGGGCCTGCAAATTCTTTTTTTGAAATTTAAATAATGGTAATACGCCTAATCTTTAAAAAAAATTACAGTTTTCATATTCCCATAACCCACCTCCACTGATACTTTATTCAAGTGTGACTAATGGCAGAACATCCCAGAGACAGGTCAATGATGCAGAAGTTACATTTTGAAAATTTCTATTTTTCCAGGTCAGGAACATTTCGCTGCTATAAAGACATTTGTCATTTTAAGAGAAAGAACTTCTGAATGGTTGCTATTATATATTTATATAAAAAAAAATATTTATACGACACCAATAATACTAGCAGCTAAGTTATTCACTGTAATTAAGAAGGATTTTGGTCTCATAAAATCATCTCAGCTGCCTCCTGTGATTTTCCAGACTTGTAGAGAGCAGAGTGTGCCTTAAGGATGTGCTAATGGACATTTCATTTTAGATGGAAACTCTTTGTTCCTGAAGTAATGCACTCATGATTCTGTGTGCATTTGAGCTGCTGGGCTCAGAAAAGCCTAGGGATTACCTAACTGGTGCTCTTAAGCCATGAATCTGTCACTCTATGCACACACTAAAATTGTGGACGTTCCACTTCAGGATTGCACGGAGCAAGGAAAGCCCATTGTGACTGGGAAGAGCACTAAACTCTGATGTAGCAGAAATCACTAGTGAATATTATGGAGAGGGCCTGAAGAGTTCTGGTTGTCATGTCCAAGTACTTACTATTTATCTAGTCTGCATGAGCTGATGGCACCCCAAGATCTAACTGAAAGGGAGTTCGGCTGGGAAAATTATGTGCTATCATATCAGATACATGTGTTCATTCATAAAGTGAGGAATGGAGAGACACACAGAGTGAATGGGATAGAATAGTACACTTCAACCAGGTACTTTATAAAAATCAATCTCGCAGACCTCCCCTAACTATATGTAAGCATTGCTGTCATTGAGTTAGGAAAATTCCCTTTAATGAGAAATTCATTCAACAGTATTAAATGCTCCTCGTACTGCTAGACATTTGTATGTGAAGGAAACTAAATATAGTCTTCATAAACTTCAGTTTTCTAGGAGTTTGGTATATACAGTGAACTTTTTCCAGTAGAATCTGGGAAGATAATAAATCTGTTGGTTTTACTTTAATTAAAAAAAAAAAAAAGTAACTTGTGATCCATGTTTTGGGCCTCAGCATAATGGTGGTGTGGAGGTTCACTGTGAATTAAAGAAAAGCAATATTCACTTTTCTGTGGGAATAAATCAGATTTTCCCTAAAAGGAGTTAGTGAAAGCCTCCAGCTCCAGGACATTCTGTGGACACATTTCTATCGCGTATTTCTGAACAGTTTTTTTTTTTTTTTTTTTTTTGGCGGCCTCTTTCACATATGTGAAACAAGATGAGAAGCTGAAACACAAGAAAAAAAGACCTCTTAGCAGAAAAGTAATGTACGAAAGATCCAGATACCAAAGCTTTTGGACTTTACTGATTAAAGAATCTCTTAGGTACTCAGCAAAGCCTCTGTACCCTTATTTTGTCCATAAATCAATGAGCTTGATTATCTGGTTACAAGGCAGATTGGAAGCAGAAATTAGAAAGATGGCCTGATAGCTGTTACAGATGCAAGTTGAAACCCAGGAGTAAGAAGGAAAACTATAAAATGTAAAAATAACAATTCAACGAGCACAATAGGCTGAAGTCATTTTATGTATTAGAAAATAGCCAACACCTCAAGTAACTCAAATAAACTTCAATCTCTGGGTAGTATAAACAGTTAAGCACTCAACTACTAGCCGAAAGGTTGGCTGTTAGAACCTACCCAGAGGCAATTCAGAAGACAGGCCTGGAGATTTGCTTCCAAAAGGTCATAGCTTTGAAAACCCTGTGAAGCAGTTTTACTCTGTACAAGTGGGGTGGCCATGAGTCGGAATTAATCAATAGCAACTAACAACAAGCATAATCGTGTTCATAATGACAACCCTAAGGCCCCAAGGAAGTGTTTGATGTTCTCTTTTTAAGACACAGAGAAAAACAAACCACATTTGTAAAGGTTACCATCACCATCCAGCAAGAAAAAAACTAAAACCGGAGATTAAATAAATAAAATCTCGAGTTATTTGGGACCCATTGTCCATTCAAACAAATTTATTTCTCTTGAGTTTCCAATAACCACTGCTTCCCTATGTCAGATTTTGCTTGGGAGAGAGGAAAGGAGAAAGGATTATTATAGACTCATGGCTACAAGGTATGTGTGCGTATGAACATGTTAGTAAATTTTGTCAACATATGCGTGTGCACGTATAAGCACATAACATTGTCATACTGTTTAAAGTTGCACATATGGGTGTGTATACATGGCCTGCCAAATATTTCTGTAATCAGAGGTTTTTTTTTTAAACGTATGAAGGTTTAGGAACTAGATTTTACCGTCTGGTCAGACTTTCAGTTTTGCCAGTTGCTTGATAATTCAGTCTAAGCGTCACATGACCTATTTTGTCACAGTTTTGCCTGCCCCTCTGGAAACTGTGTTTTCCTTATATTTTATGTCATTGTTTCACGTAGGTTTCTTCACATATCCTAGACACTAAAAAAAAAAAAAAAAAAAATTTTTTTTTTTGACACTGGCTTTGGAAAATAAAGTGTATGGTTTTGGAAGCTCATTTTAACAACGGGTACCCTAGACTCAAGGATCTAGACTGAAGATGTAGAACGACAACCATAGCACGAATACACCGGTTGCTGCAGAGTCGATTCTGACTCGTGGCCACCTTACGTGTGTCACAGTAGAGCTGTGCTCCATAGGGCTTTTGAGGGCAGTAGGTCACCAGGCCTTTCTTCGGAGACACCTCGGGGTGGACTTGAACTGCCAACCTTTCAGTTAGCAGCTGAACACACTCGCCATTTGTACCAGCCAGGGACTCCTTAGTAATGATACCTAATTTTTAACAACTTGGCCGTTTACTAAGCACTTTCACCCACATGATCTCATTTTATACTCTCAACAATTCTGTGAGAAGTCTAGGGTGAGTATTCTTATCCTGCTTTCAGAGTGAGGGAACACAGTGAGGGAGGTAGGGGAACCAGCACACAAGTCCAAGTTCTCTGCGTCCTGCTCGGATCACTCCATGGTATTCCACTGTCTGCCTGCATTTAATCCACGTACCGGTGTGGGTTTGACAGTCTTGCTTTGCAGTCAGTCTTGAGGCTTACAGAATCTCAACACCCAGTTGTCAGAAGTGAGTTCATGAAGGCTGGAGGCCTGGGGAACTATCTGGATGGTAAAGCTTGTCCAAAGCATGTACAGACAGAGTAGAACTGCCCCACAGGGTTCCCAAGGAGCACCTGGTGGACTCTACAATTTATTTATCCATTCATCTATTGACGAACATTTGGATCGTTTCTACCTTTAGTTATTGTGAATAATGTTGCTATGAACATCCATGTACAAGTATTTGTTTGAGGGCCTGCTTTCAAGTCTTTTGGATATATACCTACAGTGGAATTGCTGGGTCTTACTCTCGTTTTTAACTTACATATAATGGCATCATAACAAAAGTAGAAATAAACAGCATTAATTAATTTCTATGTACCAGTCACTTAGCTTTGATAAGTATCAACATTTGCCATTCTTGTTTCATCAATATCTCTTTAACTCCATTCCACTCCACCACACACACACACTTTTTTTTCTGGAGTATTCTAAAGCAAATCTAAGACATAATATTATTTCACCCATAATACTTCAGTATGTATTTTTAGAAGATGATGACTTAACAATATAACCATAATACCATTAAAACACTTACTAAATTAAAAGTTATTTCTTAATATCATATAATACCTGGTCCATGTCAAATGTCCCCAGTTGTCTTAAAAATATATTACAGGTGATTTGTTTTGAATTATCCAAGTAAGATCCATATATTTCATTTTATTGATATGGCCATTAGTCTTTTTAAATTTGTAACAATTAACCATCTTTTTTTTTTTTTTTAAGTACAATTTATTTGCTAAAAAACTGGATCCTTTATCCTGTGGTAACATTTTTCACAACCTATATTTGGCTAATTAAGTCCATATGGTGTCATTTAACATGTTCCTGTATTTCCCATAATTGCACAAGCTAGTATTTATATATAAAGGCTTGATTAGATTCAGATTCATTTTTTTAAGGATGCCTGATAGGTGGGGCTATGAACCTCCCATTGACTCAAATCAAAAGCCTCATAATGTCTGCCTATCTTTCCATTAATGTCTTTAAGATTGATCAGTCAGATTGGGTGTTGTCAGCTTGATCCATCCATTATAAAATAGACCCATCAGAATTTTACTTAATGCTTTGAGCAGTCATTGATCATTTCTTAGAATAGACCCATTGTTTCCTTAGGTGTTCCAAAATGGCAGTATCTAACTTCACTATTCCTTATGCATTTATCAGCTGGAATTCTGTAAAAAAGAACTTTCCCTCACTGATGAGTTGAAAGCCCTAAAATAAGGACTTATACAGGAAAGACAAGATAGTGTAATTTCCATGCTTTTAACCACTACGCTATCCTGGAAAGTCAATGATTTCCTACAAGTGTTATGTGGTAAGTCGGGCCTGGCCTCAAAAGGCTCTAGGCTGTGGAGGTCTTCATCCCTAGATCCCAGGAGAGTCCATCTAGATTGAAGCAGGATTCTTGCTGGAAGATAGAGTGAGAAGACAGGGCTGAGTCCTAGGGAGGGAAGGCTGGCCAGTTTGGGCAGGGTTTCAGGCCCCAGCCCAGGAGGGTAAGGCAAACACCAACCAAAACTCATTACTATCAAATTGAATCTGACTCATGGAAACCCAGTGTATTGCAGAGTGGAACTGAGCTTCATAGGATTTCCCTGACTGTAATCTTGTGGAACCACATCTCCGGGACTTTCTTCCGAGACACAACGGGGTGGGTTCCAAACCACTGACCTTTTGGTTAGTAGTCAAAAGCAAACGGCTTCCGTCACCAAAGGACCCAATGCAAACACAGAACTGGAGTGTGATGGGGAAATAAAACAGAGACCCAGGAATATGGACCAGCCACACAGGGTGAGGTTGGAGGAAGGAGGAAGAAGAACATCACTGGGGAAGAGGGCCAAGGGACTGGACCCAAGCAAAAAGTAAACGGGGCAAATTGTGGCTGGGCTTCTTGAAGAGGATAGGGAATGAAGAATAAATGTGGGAATGAGCACTAGAGGGGGTATTCTGAGAGAAATTTGTGAAGGGCCTGGGTCTGGATACCTGAAGCATTGTGCTGTCCCACGTGTGTCCAGAGATGACAATGCCTCAGCTGGTGAGGCACCAGCCACTCCACATGGACCCTAATTGAAAATTCCAACCCCTTCTGTGACAGACCAAAGAGGACCTAACTTCTACAGGGACCATGCCAGAGGAAATGGGGCCAATACTGACTTTATATAGCCAATACATTCACCTCTAGTTCAAACAATAGTACCTGGTAAGTGAAATCTCTGCTATAACTTTTGCCCACATCTGACCCTCTTCCTATCCCAATCCCATATATTCCCACAAAAGTGGAGTTGGAGTACTTCAGGTTCCGGAGGCACTCTCCAGGCCAGAATGTCTAAGAAATGTAAGTACAAAGAATTTCCAGGGTTCCGCCCAGTCCCCCAGCACCTGATCCTCCCTACACCAGGAAGGCTTCCAGAGAACCAGAGCCGCTATTGTACTTAGGAATTGACTGCTGAAAACCAAACCACCCAACCGATTAAGTTAAAATGTCTTTTCTTCTAACTGCATTACTTACGCACAAGAGCATCAAGAATTATTTTGAGCCTTAAAAAAATAGCAGTTGCTGGCGCTTGCCACTCAATTTGTAACAGATTTCCAGAGATTCACACTTGCTAGGTTTTGGGCCATGTTTAATCACAAAAGTAATTCTGCATTCCACCAATAGGCTCAGCTCAAGGTATAAAAATAGCAGTACAATCTGGCTGGTGCATCTTGGTCACCGGGACTTCGCTTCCCCAGTTGCTGTTTTAATGGGGTTGTTATTCTCCTTTACTGGAAACACTGGTGGCATAGTGGTGAAGCGCTATGGCTGCTAACCAAGAGGTCAGCAGTTCGAATCTGCCAGGCGCTCCTTGGAAACTCTATGGGGCAGTTCTACTCTGTCCTATAGGGTCGCTGTGAGTCGGAATTGACCCCATGGCAGTGGGTTTGTTTTTTTTGTTTTTATCCTCCTTTAAGGGCATGTGTTTGCAAGGCAGCATCAGAGGGTGGTGTAATAGCTGATGTGGTGTTAGGCTCAGCGAGGCCCTCAGCGTCTGGAAACGAGATCTTTCCACAGAGCAAATGAAGAGAGTAATCGTGTCTGATTATCTGGCCAGATTTTATGGCTGAGAAACCATATGGTACATGCTTAAAAAAAAAAAAAAGCTTTTGATAAGAAGTACTCCATGACAGTCACCTGGGATCTGGCTTATCTTTTCATGTGGTATGAGTGGCCTCTAATCATCCCCTAAAAAGGGAAAGAAACTCTAGCAGGAAGAGCGTAAAGCAGCACACGTAAAACACCACTCTGATTTGTTTTTGTTTTCCTGTATGACTCCAGTTGTTCAGAAATCTACCAATGTGAAGCTGTGGCATCCCTCCAGCAAATATATGTCACTCCAATCAATTTACATTGGTCATACTGTGAAGGTTTGATTTTGATCTCTACAAATTACTGATGTTCCTGGGTCTCCAATCCCTTAGGTGGATTTTCAAAGCACGAAGAGAGTGCCCACAGCTGCCTCCGGAGAGAAGGTGTGGGAATTCCCTTTTCGTTGTTTACCAGCTTTTAACCTTTTGTGCTGGTTTTGCAACATCTTAAAGGATGTCTTTTTCATTGCATGAAGGTCTTGGTGGCAGAACTTCTGAGACTATAGGTTACAGTCCTCCTTTACTTGATAACCACCATCTCAGGAAAATGGAAGGTCTCTGGAGCTCTTAACATTTAAAAAATAAATGACTACACATGAGAATTCTGGCCACTCCAAAGGCAAGTGATTTTGAGGTCCCTGGAAGAACTATTGACTTTCCTCCTGACAGGGTCCTCTCTAGCCCTCTCTGTCTGCTTTTACTTCGGAAGGCCCTCTTTTCTTCCATCTTCTTCATGACACCTAAACGAATAGCTCAGGCAACACCAATCTCTTACTTTCCTGACTTCTCAGAAATGTGTTGTCTTACCTGATCAATTACAGGATGTCTAACATTGACTGATATGATTTTTTGTAAAATCATTTTAGAGCTGGAAAACAAAACAAAACAAAAAAACCTTAAAGAACTTCTAGTTCAGCATTTACCTAAAGTATAATCTGAGAAACCCAATGAAGAGAGGGATTATGGGAAAATGTTCCACAATCAATAAAGTTTGGGGGACATTAATGTGAATTCCCAAAAAAACCTTAAAGAACTTCTAGTTCAGCATTTACCTAAAGTATAATCTGAGAAACCCAATGAAGAGAGGGATTATGGGAAAATGTTCCACAATCAATAAAGTTTGGGGGACATTAATGTGAATTCCCAGTTCACACCAGCATTTTAAAGGGTTTCAGGAGTCCTGCTGGTAACAAGCCGGTATAAATACGTTTAACCCATTATTCGCAGAGCTTATTTAATTAGAGCACTTTTTTCCAAATAGTTTTTATAGAACATAATTTACAAATGCCAATCCTATCTATCCTCTCCATTTTTTCAAATAACAAAACTAAGGCCCAGAGACTCAAGTGGCATGGGTAAGATCAGCTTGAAACATAATACTGTCTCACCATTATAGATTTATAACCCTACTGAAGCTATGACCCATGTGGCCCAGTCTCAGAGCCAAGGCACATTTGAAGACCACCAAAACCAAACCTAACCTGTTGTCATCGAGTTGACTGCAACTCTATTTGACAGAGTAGAACTACCCCATAGCATTTCCAAGGATGTAAATCTTTACGGAAGCGGACTGCCACATTTTTCTCCCACTGAACGGCTGGTGTGTTCAAACTACTGACCTTGGTTAGCAGCTGAGCACTTAATTACTGTGCCACGAGGACTCCTCTATATTTAAAGAAGCCCTGCTCAAAGATGAGTTATATTGTTTATTCAAATGTCTTAAAGGAAATCAGAAAGAAACAACCTCAGAACACCCTGTCCTCACTTGCCCAATTCTGAAACACACCAGATTCTCAGGAACTTTTCAGTCACCCAAGACCTCACTGGCAAAACAAAAACACCTCCTTTACCCCATCCCATGAAGTTCTCACTGTCTCCTCTTTACCTCTTATCCAGCCCTTTGTGGTGTGTAGTTACTAGGCCTTTCTAAAAGTCCTTCCGATCCTTCTTCTACCTCTCCATGCTATTTCTGCTTTTTCTGATTGACATCTATTCTCTGGACAAACATCAAAAATGCCAGAAGAACTTGTCTGGCAAAGATAAACTCTCGTCAGGGAGGGAGTGGAGAGAAGGAAAAACTGGCAATGGCAGACTTTTGGGGGGCAGACTGGGGAAGATAGGAAGGCAAAGAGCCCTTTCTTGGTAATAAATTTCTCTTGTCACACGTTTGTTCCTTGGTACAATATCCTCTACAAGAAAGACATGAAAAGATTTCCCTAATTTCTTATTCTAGTTTCTCTTTATCACATCAATAATAATTTTCTTAGAAAATATATTTCTTTGTATTCGTATGCATTGCAACCATTAAATGTATTCCAAAATTATAAAAATTCCTTTAAAATATGTTTATTTATATTCATATGTGTTTTGACCCTTAAATGTATTTTGCAGCTTAAAAAATTTCTTCTACTTTACTTCCTTTCATTGACAATGCACAGTTCAAGCGTGGTTTCAAGGAATTGATAATGAAGATTATTAAGGTTTTTTTTTTTTTTTAATTGGCCAACTCATAAAATAAAGGGTTCTGATTTCAGACAGTGTCAAGTCTCCCCCAAAAACACTTCCTGAGACCGGGTTCTGTCCCGTACATTTTCTGCACCAGCACGCATTGTAGGCCCAGTGCTCTTCGGATACCTCAAATGGATCAGTGATCTTTGTGGACACTTCTGTTTATTTGACTGGCCACTTGTTCTGTACCTGGGAAACTGTGCTGTTATGGGATTTTCTGTTCCTTCCAGGTTAGTGGTGTTTAACTTGCAACCTTTGCACCTCTTGAAATTTGAAAACTGGAAAGCACGATCTTAATCCATTTGCTTGAAACAAATTCAAGACATTCTCTATGGAACATCTGGGTTGGCTGAGAAGGGGCAAGGGGAGGAAGCAGGAGAGATTGAAAAGTGACAATGAGATATTTAAGACACAACGATGGAGACTGCACAAAAGGCTGCTATTTCTTACTCCCCTCTTGAGACCTGAGTACAGCCTAGGATTCTGTGAGTTGTAAGAGGAAAATTTGAAATTGCTTCAAATTATTTATTTTGGGAATACAGTTTGTCACCCAAAGATATCTATCTTAGAAATAACTTCTGCTTTATGGGGGAGTAAAATGTTTGTTCCAGAAGGAGTGTAGAATGACAAACACTTAAGTGATTTAATTTTTCTTTTTTTTTCCCCCGCTTACACTCCTCCATGCAAACATGACGACCAAATGAAATGTGGGATCCCGGATGCGATCCTGGATGCGATCCTGGAACAGAGAAAGGACATTAGGTAAAAGCTGAGGAACTCTGAGTAAGTACGGACTTTAGTTAATAACAATGTGTCAATAGTGGTCCATTAGTTGTGACAAACACCATGCTCAGGTAAGATATTACGATAGGGGAAACTGGGTGTGGGATATGTGGGAACTCTTTGTCCTAGCTTCACAACTTTTCAGGAAATCTAAAACTACTCTAAAATAAAAGGTTTATTTTAAAAAATCCTCCTTGCAGCAGATTGGGACTTGCAGGCAGTTTTTTAGAACCCATGAGAAGTCAGCATGTGGCCGTTCTCAGCGCCATCTCCATGGGTGCACTGAGTGCCATGTTCCAGCTGGAGTGACATACGCGCAGTCAAAGGACCCCTTGTTTTCCTCATGAAGAGAGACATCCAGATCTTAACCTCTCAAAGCAAAATCTCACCTGCGTCAGGTTTCTAAATGACAAGTGACTTGGTGTTCTTTCTCCTCAGTGGTCTCCTACCACAAGCCCTGAAAATTTAAAGAATTATGTGTCAATTTCTCACCTGTGGCTTTCCCCAGATCATCTTTCACTGAGGGGCTGAGGCTGGCTTTTTCTCTCCCTTCCTCCCAATCTTCCTTCCTCCCTCTATGTATGTCTCTTAACGCTGTGTGTTGCCAAGGCAGCCCTTGTTGCTTATTTCCAACAGATCCACAGGGTAGAAATAGTAGGGGGGCTCCCTCTCCCTCATCCCTTGAGGAGTGGCACCAGCTCTCAGATTCCACACCTGTAATTCCATTCACCTCAGTCAACAACACATCAAAAGTGGCAGCCATTTATAGTAACATGGCTTTCTGAGGTGGAAATGTCAAAAATGTCACTGGTCGTGATGATTTACACAGGCAAGAGTCGACATAATACTTATTCAACTCAGGCCCTAACACATTGCTCACTCCTAAATTCTGTTACCAAAGCTCATTTACCTGCACACTCTTATTTCAGAGCTACTTCAGGAAGACTAAAAGTATGAGGACAAATAGGATTGATTACTTGAGCTTTTCGCCTTGTCTCCTGTTCCTGACCCTAAACTGTGCCCCTAGGACCTGAAGGCAGATCTGGCCTCCCCTTTGCTCAGCTGGCAAGCTCCTCAAACTGGTTTGACCAGATTCTCTACCTCTATTTGCTTCCAGCTCCTCTGGTCACTGCCTTGCCTCAATGAGCTCCTCAACTTGGTTCTCCATCTTGGCAGTGGTCCTCATGGGCTCTGACAGAGCTCTTCTCAAGGGAAAGAATAAGGGAAACCCCTTGAGTTTGGAGCCCAGAAGGAATCTCACTTTTCTGAGCTCCCAAGAATTTTTGTCTTGGACTTCACGAGGTGTTGAGGTGTTTCTCTTGATGTCTGGATTGATGCCTGAGAAGGGCTTGGGAGAAAGATAAATGTTCCCAAGCAAAGGACTCGGGTTATCAGGGTGGCAAGCTGCCTGCTCAGGACCAACTAGGGAAAATTCTCAGATGTGTCATGAAAAGATGTTCAAGAGAATGGAGTATGCCACAGAAGAATTTCTCCTTCTCTCCCCATTTTTAATGCATTGCTAGATACAAAATATTGGGCATAGTAAATAAACCCGAAAATATTAAATGAAAGAGAAAATAGCCTTTTAAAAACCTCAACATGAAACACACACAAAGTATGCATTGTTCCTTCCAAAAGAATAAGGCTTCTTGTTTGATTCTTATCTCCAGTGATTTTTACTGAAGACATTTCCAATTTGTTATTTTAATGGGCTTTCTGAAATCAGATGAGATACTCATTATTCTTGCATGGTTGTTTTATTCTTGCATTTTTCATACAAACAAGGACCAAGGCTCCCCGAAGATGCTAATCATTCCACAACCCTCCCACCATGCCAGCGGGGCTTTCACCTCCAATATGGAAATGGTAGCAAAACCCCCACACTGGGGTCTAATTGAGAGTCGTCTTGGATGTAGTATAAATGCCAAAACAAAGCTTGCCTATTCTTAGACAAATTCTGCAGCAACTGATTATGTATTCAGTCAATGTGTATACCAGAGTTCTAACGAGGGTATAGTTTAGCAGAGGCAGCATTGACATAAAAAATAATGCAACCAGATGTCCAGAGGATTGTCTTTCCTTATTTTTTCCTCCTTAATTCAATAATTACCATTTATTAGTTACCAGTATAACCCCAGTTTGGGGCAGTGAGTATTGTTCTAAGGGAAATAATGGATTGTTTCCAATGTATTGGCCCCCTAACCCCATCTTTCACATATTTACCAATTGCTACATTTATCCATCCTACCTGTCTGTCAGTACTATGATGGCCTGCATGTTGCTATGATGCTCGGAGCTATACCACTGGTATTTCAAATACCAGCAGAGTCACTTATGGTAGACAGGTTTCAGCAGAGCTTCCAGACTAAGACAGACTAGGAAGAAAGGCCTGATGATCTACTTCCAAAACTTACTCAATGAAAACCATATGGTGACAACAGAACATTATCTGACTCACTTGTTTTGGACACATCATCAGGAGGGACCAGTCACTAGAAAAGGACATCATATTTGGTGAAGCAGAGTGTCTAAAAGGGTGAGAGAGATCCTTGGCGAAATAGATTGGCAGGGTACTACAACGATGGATTCAAGATAACTGGTACATCCCAATCCTTACAACCAAAAACTTTGTGTGCCCACGGTCCCTCTGCAGAACCCACCCACCAGCATGCTCTAGGGAACAGAGACATGTTTTCCTCAGAGACACGTGGGGGTTGGTTCTCAGCCCCCTGCCTTGTTCAGAGCATGACCCCCTGCCGCAGTCAGATACAGGTATATATGCCAATCACCCCTGCCCCTCTAAGACTGTAGGACAGAGCCTGTACCACATACTTGATGATCACCTACTTGGACACCTGAGCTGAATTCATACAAGAAAACCGAATGGCCTCCTACACTGATATATCTGATAACAGCTCTAGCCAGCTGGGGACAGGACACCAGAGCTCCAAAGGTGAAAATAATCAAGCTAGCTCACTCAAGCAACCCATTGGGGTATACCAAAACAAAACAAAGCAAGCAGCTACGACACAGTAAGCAAGCATAAACTAATACAATAGCTTATAGATGGCTCAGAGACAACTGTCAATATCAAGTCACATAAAGAAACAGACCATGATCACCTCAACAGGCTCTCAAAACAATGAATCCAGGTATCTTCTAGAAGAAAGTGCATTCCTGGAATTACCAGATGCAGAATACAAAAGTTTAATATACAGAACCCTTCAAGACATCAGGAAGGAAATGAGGCAATACGCAGAACAAGCCAGGAACGCACAGATAAAGCAACTGGAGAAATTAGAAAGATTATTCAGGAACAAAATGAAAAGCTTAATAAGCTGGAAAAATGCATAGACAGACAGCGATCAGAAATTCAGAAGATTAACAATTAAATTACAGAATTAGACAACTCAATAGAAAGTCAGAGGAGCATAACTGAGCAAGTAGAAGCTAGAATTTCTGAACTCAAAGATAAATCACTTGGCACTAATATATTTGAATAAAAAATCAGATAAAAGAATTTTAAAAAAATGAAGAAATCTTAAGAATCATGTGGGACTCTATCAAGAGAAATAACCTACAAGTGATTGGAGTACCAGAACAGGGAGGGATAACAGAAAATACAGAGAAAATTGTTGAAGATTTGTTGGCAGAAAACTTCCCTGATATTGTGAAAGATGAGAAGATATCTATCCAAGATGCTCATCGAACTCCACATAAGGTAGATGTTAAAAGGAAGTCACCAAGACATATTAATCAAACTTGCCGAAACCAAAGATAAAGAGAGAATTATAAGAGCAGCAAGGGATAAACAAAAACTCCCCTACAAAGGAGAGCCATAAGAATAAGCTCGGACTACTCGGTAGAAACCATGCAGGCAAAAAGGCAATGGGATGACATATTTAAAAAACTGGAGGAAAAAAATTGCCTACCAACAATCTTATATCCAGCAAAACTGTCTCTTAAATATGAAGGTGAAATTAAGACATTTCCAGATAAACACAAGTTCAGGGAATTGGTAAAAACCAAACCAAAACTGCAAGAAATACTAAAGGTAGTTCTTTGGTTAGAAAACCGACAATATCAGGTATCAAACCAAGACTAGAACACTGGGCAGAGCAACCAGAAGTCAACCCAGACAGGGAAATCCAAAAAAACAAAGCAAGATTATTAAAAAAAAAAAAAAAGCCCAAAACAGGGTAACAATGTGATTACATAAAAGAAGACAACATTAAAATAATAAAGAGGGACTAAGAAATGTAATCATACACTTTCCACAAGGAGAGGAAGATATGGCGATACAAAGAGATAAAAATTAGTTTTAAATTTAGAAAAATAGAGGTAAATAATAAGGTAACCACAAAGGAGACAAACTATCCTACTCATCAAAATAAAATACAAGGGAAAAATACAGACTCAGCAGAAACAAAATCAACAACAACAAATTTGAGGAAAGGACAATATATAAAGATAATCTACTCAACATATAAAATCAAGCAGGAAAAAGAAACCGTCAACAACACACAAAAAAAGACATCAAAACGATAGCACTAAAATTCATTAAAAAAAAGAAAAAAATTAAAAAAAAAATTCATACCTATCCATAATTACCCTGAATGTCAATGGACTAAATGCACCAATAAAGAAACAGAGAGTGGCAGAATGGATTAAAAAACAAGATCCGTCTATATGCTGCCTACAAGAGACACACCTTAGACTTAGAGACACAAACTAAAACTCAAAGGATAGAAAAATATATCAAGCAAACAAAAATCAAAAAGGAGCAGGAATGGCAATATTAATTTCTGACAAAATAGACTTTAAAGTTAAATCCATCATAATGGATAAGAAAGGACACTATATAATGACTAAAGGGACAATACACCAAGAAGATATAATCATATTAAATATTTATGCACCCAAGGACAGGGATGCAAGATATATAAAACAAACTCTATCAACATTGAAAAGTGAGATAGACAGCTCTACAATAATAGTAGGAGACTTCAACACACAACTTTTGGTGAAGGACAAGACATGCAGAAAGACGCTCAATAAAGACATGGAAGATCTAAATGCCACAATCAACCAACTTGACCTCGTAGACATATACAGAACATTCCACCCAACAGCAGCCAAGTGTACTTTCTTTTCTAGTGCACATGGAACATTCCCTAGAGTAGACCACATATTAGGTCATAAAGCAAGCCTTAGCAGAACCCAAAACACTGAAGTATTACAAAGCATCTTCTCTGACCATAAGGGCATGAAAGTGGAAATTAGTAACAGGAAAAGCAGGGAAAAGAAATCAAACACTTGGAAACTGAACAATACCCTGCTCAAAAAAGACTGCGTTATAGGAGATATTAAGGATGGAATAAAGAATTTCAGAGAATCCAATGAGAATGAAAACACTTCCTATCAGAAGCTTTGGGACACAGCAAAAGTGGTGCTCAGAGGCCAATTTATATCAATAAATGCACACATACAAAAAGAAGGGCCAAAATCAAAGAATTTTCCCTACAACTTGAACAAATAGAGAGCAACAAAAGAAACCCACAGGCACCAGAAGAAAACAAATAATAAAAATTAGAGCTGAACTAAATGAAATAGAAAACAGAAAAATAACCGAAAGAATTAACAAGACCAAAAGCTGGTTTTCTGAAAAAAATCAACAAAATTGATAAACCACTGGCCAAACTGACAAAAGAAAAACAGGAGAGGAAGCAAATAACCCAAATAAGAAATTAGATGGGTGATATTACAACCGACCCAACTGAAATTAAAAGAATCATATCAGATTACTATGAAAAACTGTACTCAAATTTGAAAACATAGAAGAAATGGATGAATTCCTAGAAACACATTACCTACCTAAACTAACACAAACAGAAGTAGAACAACCAAATAGACCCATAACAAAAGAAGAGATTGAAAAGGTAATCAAAAAACTCCCAACAAAAAAAAGCCCTGGCCCGGACGGCTTCATTGCAGAGTTCTACCAAACTTTCAGAGAAGAGTTAACACCACTACTACTAAAGGTATTTCAGAGCATAGAAAAGGACGGAATACTACCAAACTCATTCTATGAAGTCACTGTATCCCTGATACCAAAACCAGGTAAAGACACCACAAGAAAATAAAATTATAAACATATATCCCTCATGAATGTAGATGCAAAAATCCTCAACAAAATTCTAGCCAATAGAATTCAACAACACATCAAAAAAATAATTCACCATGACCAAGTGGGATTCATACTAGGTATGCAGGGATGGTTCATCATTAGAAAAACAATTAATATAATCCATCACATAAATAAAAGACAAGAATCACATGATTTTATCAATTGATGCAGAAAAGGCATTTGACAAAGTTCAACACTCATTCATGATAAAAACTCTCAGTAAAATAGGAATGGAAGGAAAATTCATCAACATAATAAAGGGCATTTATACAAAGCCAACAGCCAACATCACCCTAAATGGAGAGAGCCTGAAAACATTCCCATTGAGATGGGGAACCAGACAAGGATGCCCTTTATCACCACTCTTATTCAACATTGTGCTGGAAGTCCTAGCCAGAGCAATTAGGCTAGATAAAGAAATAAAGGGCATCCAGATTGGCAAGGAAGAAGTAAAAGTATCTGTATTTGCAGATGACATGATCTTATACACAGAAAACCCTAAGGAATCCTCCAGAAAACTCCTGAAACTAATAGAAGAGTTCAGCAGAGTATTGGGATACAAGATAAACATACAAAAATCAGTTGGGAAGATGGCGGACTAGGCAGACGCTACCTCGGAGCCCTCTTACAACAAAGACACGGAAAAACAAGTGAATCGATCACATACATAAGAACCTACGAACCCTGAACAACAAACACAGATTTAGAGACGGAGAACGAACTAATACGGGGAAGCAGCGATTGTTTTCAGAGCCTGGAGCCAGCGTACCAGTCAGGTACGGCACAAGCACAGAGAGCTGCTCCCCCTCTTCGAACTAACCCCAGGAGGGGGACCAGCCGGTTCCGCGGGCGGCGTGGGACGCAGCCGGTAGAAGAAGTCCCCGGGAGGCAGTGACTGGTCTTGGAACGGGGAGAGCAGCGTCCCAGCCAGGGAACCATCCCGCCGGGATTTGGACTGGACGCAGGTACGGCATAAACACGGAGAGCTGCTCCACACCCCTGAACTAACCCCGGGAGGGGGCCCAGCTGGTTCGGGCGGGTGGCGTGGGACGCAGCCGGTAGGAGAAGTCCCTGGGAGGCAGCGACTGGTATTGGAGCGGGGAGAACAGCATCCCAGCCAGGACACTCGGTAACGGCACAAGCACGGGGAGCTGCTCCACCCACCTGAACTAACCCCGGGAGGAGGCCCAACTGGTTCTCAGAGGTGGCACGGCAACGCGGCTGGAGGGACGAGAAGACCCCGGGAGGCAGCAACTGATTTTGGAGTCAAGAGTGCACCGTCTCAGTAGGGGAGCCTTGACGCTGGGCGTGGGGCTGGAAGCGGAGGATCTGACCTTGACTGCAAGGGGCCAGACCCCCCGGGGGCAATCTCCACACAGCCAGCACACATAGGCGACGCGCCCCGTGGGAATCTCAGATATAATAGTCATTCCAAGCAAGACAAGCAACTCTGGCTATATTCTGAGGTGCTACTCTCCTATCTCTCTGTTCCCTCCCCCACCCTCCCCAGGTGGCTTCATTAACATCCGAATAGCCTGAGCCAGAGGGAGAACTCTGATAGGGATCTGACTGCATTTTTTTTTTTTAGCGGATTTTCTGGAAAAACTAGTTTCCCAGTGATGGCTCGGAGACAACAATCCATATCAAACCACTTAAAGAAGCAGACCATGACAGCTTCTCCAACCCCCCAAACAAAAGAATCAAAATCTTTCCCAAATGAAGATACAATCTTGGAATTATCAGATACAGAATATAAAAAACTAATTTACAGAATGCTTCAAGACATCACAAACGAAATAAGGCAAACTCCAGAAAAAGCCAAGGAACACACTGATAAAACTGTTGAAGAACTCAAAAAGATTATTCAAGAACACAGTGGAAAAATTAATAAGTTGCAAGAATCCATAGAGAGACAGCATGTAGAAATCCAAAAGATTAACAATAAAATTACAGAATTAGACAACGCAATAGGAAGTCAGAGGAGCAGACTTGAGCAATTAGAATGCAGACTGGGACATCTGGAGGACCAGGGAATCAACACCAACATAGCTGAAAAAAAAATCAGATAAAAGAATTAAAAAAAAATGAAGAAACCCTAAGAATCGTGTGGGACTCTATCAAGAAGGATAACTTGCGGGTGATTGGAGTCCCAGAACAGGGAGGGGGGACAGAAAACACAGAGAAAATAGTTGAAGATCTGCTGACAGAAAACTTCCCTGACATCATGAAAGACGAAAGGATATCTATCCAAGATGCTCATCGAACCCCATTTAAGATTGATCCAAAAGGAAAAACACCAAGACATATTATCATCAAACTCACCAAAACCAAAGATAAACAGAAAATTTTAAAAGCAGCCAGGGAGAAAAGAAAGGTTTCCTTCAAGGGAGAATCAATAAGAATAAGTTCAGACTACTCAGCAGAAACCATGCAGGCAAGAAGGGAATGGGACGACATATACAGAACACTGAAGGAGAAAAACTGCCAGCCAAGGATCATATATCCAGCAAAACTCTCTCTGAAATATGAAGGCGAAATTAAGATATTTACAGATAAACACAAGTTTAGAGAATTTGCAAAAACCAAACCAAAGCTACAAGAAATACTAAAGGATATTGTTTGGTCAGAGAACCAATAATATCAGATATCAGCACAACACAAGGTCACAAAACAGAACTTCCTGATATCAACTCAAACAGGGAAATCACAAAAACAAACAAATTAAGATTAATTAAAAAAAAAAAATACACATAACAGGGAATCATGGAAGTCAATAGGTAAAAGATCAAAATAATCAAAAAGAGGGACTAAATACAGGAGGCATTGAACTACCACATGGAGAGTGATACAAGGTGATACAGAACAATACAAGTTAGGTTTTTACTTAGAAAAATAGGGGTAAATAATAAGGTAACCACAAAAAGGTATAACAACTCTATAACTCAAGATAAAAGCCAAGAAAAACGTAACGACTCAACTAACATAAAGTCAAACACTATGAAAATGAGGATCTCACAATTTACTAAGAAAAAGTCTCAGCACAAAAAAGTATGTGGAAAAATAAAATTGTCAACAATACACATAAAAAGGCATCAAAATGACAGCACTAAAAACTTATTTATCTATAATTACGCTGAATGTAAATGGACTAAATGCACCAATAAAGAGACAGAGAGTCACAGACTGGATAAAGAAACACGATCCATCTATATGCTGCCTACAAGAGACACACCTTAGACTTAGAGACACAAACAAACTAAAACTCATAGGATGGAAAAAAATATATCAAGCAAACAATAAGCAAAAAAGGAGTAGCAATATTAATTTCTGACAAAATAGACTTTAGACTTAAATCTACCACAAAGGATAAAGAAGGACACTATATAATGATAAAAGGGACAATCGATCAGGAAGACATAACCATATTAAATATTTATGCACCCAATGACAGGGCTGCAAGATACATAAATCAAATTTTAACAGAATTGAAAAGTGAGATAGATACCTCCACAATTATAGTAGGAGACTTTAACACACCACTTTCAGAGAAGGACAGGACATCCAGTAAGAAACTCAACAGAGACACGGAAGATCTAATTACAACAATCAACCAACTTGACCTCATTGACTTATACAGAACTCTCCACCCAACTGCTGCAAAGTATACTTTTTTTTCTAGCGCACATGCAACATTCTCTAGAATAGACCACATATTAGGTCATAAAACAAACCTTTGCAGAGTCCAAAACATCGAAATATTACAAAGCATCTTCTCAGACCACAAGGCAATAAAACTAGAGATCAATAACAGAAAAACTAGGGAAAAGAAATCAAATACTTGGAAAATGAACAATACCCTCCTGAAAAAAGACTGGGTTATAGAAGACATCAAGGAGGGAATAAGGAAATTCATAGAAAGCAACGAGAATGAAAATACTTCCTATCAAAACCTCTGGGACACAGCAAAAGCAGTGCTCAGAGGCCAATTTATATCAATAAATGCACACATACAAAAAGAAGAAAGAGCCAAAATCAGAGAACTGTCCCTACAACTTGAACAAATAGAAAGCAAGCAACAAAAGAATCCATCAGGCACCAGAAGAAAACAAATAATAAAAATTAGAGCTGAACTAAATGAATTAGAGAACAGAAAAACAATTGAAAGAATTAACAAAGCCAAAAGCTGGTTCTTTGAAAAAATTAACAAAATTGATAAACCATTGGCTAGACTGACTAAAGAAATACAGGAAAGGAAACAAATAACCCGAATAAGAAACGAGAAGGACCACATCACAACAGAACCAAATGAAATTAAAAGAATCATTTCAGATTATTATGAAAAATTGTACTCTAACAAATTTGAAAACCTAGAAGAAATGGATGAATTCCTGGAAAAACACTACCTACCTAAACTAACGCATTCAGAAGTAGAACAACTAAATAGACCCATAACAAAAAAAGAGATTGAAACGGTAATCAAAAACATCCCAACAAAAAAAAGCCCTGGCCCGGATGGCTTCACTGCAGAGTTCTACAAAACTTTCAGAGAAGAGTTAACACCACTACTTCTGAAGGTATTCCAAAGCATAGAAAATGACAGAATACTACCCAACTCATTCTATGAAGCCACCGTCTCCCTGATACCAAAACCAGGTAAAGACATTACAAAAAAAGAAAATTATAGACCTATATCCCTCATGAACATAGATGCAAAAATCCTCAACAAAATTCTAGCCAATAGAATCCAACAACACATCAAAAAAATAATTCACCATGATCAAGTGGGATTTATACCAGGTATGCAAGGCTGGTTTAATATCAGAAAAACCATTAATGTAATCCATCACATAAATAAAACAAAAGACAAAAACCACATGATCTTATCAATTGATGCAGAAAAGGCATTTGACAAAGTCCAACACCCATTTATGATAAAAACTCTTACCAAAATAGGAATTGAAGGAAAATTCCTCAACATAATAAAGGGCATCTATGCAAAGCCAACAGCCAATATCACTCTAAATGGAGAGAACCTGAAAGCATTTCCCTTGAGAACGGGAACCAGACAAGGATGCCCTTTATCACCGCTGTTATTCAACATCGTGCTGGAATTCCTAGCCAGGGCAATCAGGCTAGACAAAGAAATAAAAGGTATCCGGATTGGCAAGGAAGAAGTAAAGTTATCACTATTTGCAGATGACATGATTATATACACAGAAAACCCTAAGGAATCCTCCAGAAAACTACTGAAACTAATAGAAGAGTTTGGCAGAGTCTCAGGTTATAAAATAAACATACAAAAATCACTTGGATTCCTCTACATCAACAAAAAAAACACCGAAGAGGAAATCACCAAATCAATACCATTCACAGTAGCCCCCGAGAAGATAAGATACTTAGGAATAAATCTTACCAAGGATGTAAAAGACCTATACAAAGAAAAGTACAAAGCTCTACCACAAGAAATTCAAAAGGACATACTTAAGTGGAAAAACATACCTTGCTCATGGATAGGAAGACTTAACATAGTAAAAACGTCTATTCTACCGAAAGCCATCTATACATTTACCGCACTTCCAATCCAAATTCCAATGTCATATTTTAAGGGGATAGAGAAACAAATCACCAATTCCATATGGAAGGGAAAGAAGCCCCGGATAAGCAAAGCACTACTGAAAAAGAAGAAGAAAGTGGGAGGCCTCACTTTACCTGATTTCAGAACCTATTATACAGCCACAGTAGTCAAAACAGCCTGGTACTGGTACAACAACAAGCACATAGACCAATGGAACAGAATTGAGAACCCAGATAGAGATCCATCCACGTATGAGCAGCTGATATTTGACAAAGGACCGGTGTCAATTAATTGGGGAAAAGAAAGCCTTTTTAACAAATGGTGCTGGCATAACTGGATATTCATTTGCAAAAAAATGAAACAGGACCCATACCTTACACCATGCACAAAAACTAACTCCAAGTGGATCAAAGACCTAAACATAAAGACTAAAACGATAAAGATCATGGAAGAAAAAATAGGGACAACCCTAGGAGCCCTAATACAAGGCATAAACAGAATACAAAACATTACCAAAAATGATGAAGAGAAACCCGATAACTGGGAGCTCCTAAAAATCAAACACCTATGCTCATCTAAAGACTTCACCAAAAGAGTAAAAAGACCACCTACAGACTGGGAAAGAATTTTCAGCTATGACATCTCCGACCAGCGCCTGATCTCTAAAATCTATATGATTCTGTCAAAACTCAACCACAAAAAGACAAACAACCCAATCAAAAAGTGGGCAAAGGATATGAACACACATTTCACTAAAGAAGATATTCAGGCAGCCAACAGATACATGAGAAAATGCTCACGATCATTAGCCATTAGAGAAATGCAAATTAAAACTACGATGAGATTCCATCTCACACCAGCAAGGCTGGCATTAATCCAAAAAACACAAAATAATAAATGTTGGAGAGGGTGCGGAGAGATTGGAACTCTTATACACTGCTGGTGGGAATGTAAAATGGTACAACCACTTTGGAAATCTATCTGGCGTTATCCTAAACAGTTAGAAATAGAACTACCATACAACCCAGAAATCCCACTCCTGGGAATATACCCTAGAGATACAAGAGACTTCATACAAACAGATATATGCACACCCATGTTTATTGCAGCTCTGTTTACAATAGCAAAAAGTTGGAAGCAACCAAGGTGTCCATCAACGGATGAATGGTTAAATAAATTGTGGTATATTCACACAATGGAATACTATGCATTGATAAAGAACAGTGACGAATTTGTAAAACATTTCATAACATGGAGGAACCTGGAAGGCATTATGCTGAGTGAAATTAGTCAGAGGCAAAAGGACAAATATTGTACAAGACCAATATTATAAGATCTTGAGTAATAGTAAACCTGAGAAGAACACATACTTTTGTGGTTACGAGGTGGGGAGGGAGGGAGGGTGGGAGAGGGTTTTTCATTGATTAATCAGTAGATAAGAAATGCTTTAGGTGAAGGGAAAGACAACACTCAATACATGGAAGGTCAGCTCATTTGGACTGGACCAAAAGCAAAGAAGTTTCCGGGATAAAATGAATGCTTCAAAGGTCAGCGGAGCAAGGGCGGGGGTCTGGGGAACATGGTTTGCGGGGACTTCTAAGTCAATTGGCAAAATAATTCTATTATGAAATCATTCTGCATCCCACTTTGAAATGTGGCGTCTGGGGTCTTAAATGCTAACAAGCGGCCATCTAAGATGCATCAATTGGTCTCAACCCACCTGGAGCAAAGGAGAATGAAGAACACCAAGGCTACATGACAACTAAAAGCCCAAGAGACAGAAAGGGCCACATGAACCAGAGACGTACATCATCCTGAGACCAGAAGAACTAGTTGGTACCTGGCCACAACTGATGACTGCCCTGACAGGGAGCACAGCAGAGGACCCCTGAGGGAGCAGGAGATCAGTGGGATACAGACCCCAAATTCTCATAAAAAGACCAAACTTAATGCTCTGACTGAGACTAGAGGAATCCCGGCAGCCATGCTCCCCAGACCTTCTGTTGGCACAGGACAGGAACCATCCCCGAAGACAACTCATCAGACATGAAAGGGACTGGTCAGCGGGTGGGAGAGAGACGCTGATGAAGAGTGAGCTAATTATATCAGGTGGACACTTGAGATTGTGTTGGCAACTCTTGTCTGGAGGGGAGATGGGAGGATAGAGAGAGAGAGAAGCCGGCAAAATTGTCACGAAAGGAGAGACTGAAAGGGCTGACTCAAGAAGGGGAGAGCAAGTGGGAGTAGGGAGTGAGATGTATGTAAACTTTTATGTGACAGACTGATTGGATTTGTAAACGTTCACTTGAAGCTTAATAAAAGTTAATTAAAAAAAAAAAATCAGTTGGATTCCTCTACACCAACGAAAAGAACATTCAAGAGAAAATCACCAAATCAATGCCATTTACAGTAGCCCACAAGAAGATAAAATACTTAGCAATAAATCTTACTAGAGATGTAAAAGACTTATCCAAAGAAAACTACAGTACACTTCTGCAAGAAACCAAAAGAGACTTACATAAGTGGAAGAACATACCTTGCTCGTGGATAGGAAGACAACATTATAAAAATGTCTATTCTACCAAAAGCGATTATATATTTAATGCAATTTCGATCCTAATTCCAATAACATTCTTTAATGAGATGGAGAAACAAATCACCAACTTCAAATGGAAGGGAAAGAGGCCCCGGATAAATAAGGCATTACTGAAAAAGAAGAACAAAGTGGGAGGCCTTACTTTACCTGATTTTAAAACCTATTATACTGCCACAGTCGTTAAAACAGGCTGGTACTGGTACAACAACAGATACATGGACCAATGGAACAGAATTGAGAATCCAGACATAAATCCATCCACATATGAGCAGTCGATACTTGACAAAGGCCCCAAAACAGTTAAATGGGGAAAAGACAGCCTTTTTAACAAATAGTGCTGGCATAACTGGATATCCATCTGCAAAAAAATGAAACAAGATCCATACCTCAGTACATGCACAAAAACTAACTCAAAATGGCTCAAAGACCTAAATATAAAATCTAAAATGATAAAGATCATGGAAGAAAAAATAGGGACAAGGTTAGGAGTCCTAATACATGGCATAAACAGTATACAAAACATTATAAAGAATGTAGAAGAAAAACTAGATAACTGGGAGCTCCTAAAAATCAAATGCCTGTGCTCATCCAAAGACTTCACCAAAAGAGTAAAAAGACTACCTACAGACTGGGAAAAAGTTTTTAGCTATGACATTTCTGATCAGCACCTGATCTCTAAAATCTACATGATACTGCAAAAACTCAACTGCAAAAAGACAAATAACCCAATTAAGAAATGGGCAAAAGATATGAATAGACACCACTAAAGAAGACATTCAGGTAGCTAACAGATACATGAGGAAATGTTCATGATCATCAGCCATTAGAGAAATGCAGATCAAAACTACAATGAGATTTCATCTCCCTCCAACAAGGCTGGTATTAATTCAAAAAACACAAAATAATAAATGTTGGAGAGGCTGTGGAGAGGTTGGAACATTTATACACTGCTGGTGGGAATATAAAATGGTACAACCACTTTGGAAATTGATTTGGTGCTTCCTTAAAAAGCTAGAAATAGAACTACCATACGATCCAGCAATCCCACTCCTTGGAATATATCCTAGAGAACTAAGAGCCTTTACACGAACAGATATATGCACACGCATGTTTATTGTAGCACTGCTTACAATAGCAAAAAGATTGAAGCAACCAAGGTGCCCATCAATGGATGAATGGATAAATAAATTATGGTATATTCACACAATGGAATACTATGCATCCATAAAGAACAGTGAGGAATCTGTGAAACATTTCATAACATGGAGGAACCTGGAAGGCATTATGCTGAGTGAAATTAGTCAGTTGCAAAAAGACAAATATTGTATAAGACCACTATTATAAGAACTTGAGAAATAGTTTAAACTGAGAAGAAAACATTATTTTGTGGTTACGTGAGGGGGGAGGGAGGGAGGGAGGATGGGAGAGGGGTATTCACTAATTAGATAGTAGATAAGAACTACTTTAGGTGAAGGGAAAGACAGCACACAATACAGGGGAGGTCAGCACAACTGGACTAAACCAAAAGCAAAGAAGTTTCCTGAATAAACTGAATGCTTTGAAGGCCAGTGTAGCAGGGGCAGGGGTCTGGGGACCATGGTTTCAGGGGACATCTAAGTCAATTGGCATAATAAAATCTATTAAGAAAACATTCTGCATCCCACTTCAAAGAGTGGCGTCTGGGGTCTTAAACGGTCTCAACCCACCTGGATCAAAGGAGAATGAAGAACACCAAGGACACAAGGTGATTACGAGCCCAAGAGACAGAAAGGGCCACATGAACCAGAGACTACATCATTCTGAGACCGGAAGAACTAGATGGTGCCCAGCTACAACTGATGACTTCCCTGACAGGGAACACAACAGAGAACCCCTGAGGGAGCAGAAGAGCAGTGGGATGCAGACCCCAAATTCTCATAAGACCAGACTTAATGTTCTTACTGAGACTAGAAGGACCCCGGTGGTCATGGCCCCCAGACCTTCTGTTGGCCCAGGACAGGAACCATTCCTGAAGCCAACTCTTCAGACATGGATTGGACTGGACAGTGGGTTGGAGAGGGATGCTGGTGAGGAGTGAACTTCTTGGATCAGGTGGACATTTGAGACTATGTTGGCATCTCCTGCCTGGAGGGGAGATGAGAGGGTGGAGGGGGTTAGAAGCTGGCGAAATGGACACGAAGAGAGAGTTGAGGGAGAGAGCGGGCTGTCTCATTAAGGGGAGAGTAATTGGGAGTGTGTAGCAAGGTGTAAATGGGTTTTTGTGTGAGAGACTAACTTGATTTGTAAACTTTCACTTAAAGCACAATAAAAAAATTTTTTTTTTTTTTAAAAAAAGAACATCTATATTCCAGGCTTGCTGTAAGGATTAGACATAAATGCGTAACTACTTAGCTCATAGTAGATGTTCAGGAGATAGTTGCTATTAATATTTCACATGAAGTTATATGACATATACCATTTTACATCCTGCTTTTCTCATCTACACTATAATATGAACATTTCCACACATTTTTAAAAACTCTTCATAAACATCCTTTTTAATGCTAGAGAGGAATCCATCAAATGGATATACTGTGATTACATAAGTATTTCCGTATTATTAGACCCTTAAATTGGTTTTCTTTCTTTTCTCCACCGTGTTTTAAAGAATGCCACAGTGAACATCTTTGAGCATAAAGCTTTATCTGTATATAGGAACTCTTTCCACGGGTTTTGTCCCTAGAGATGCAATCACTATGTCAAAAGGTATGGACACTTTTGAGTGTCTTGATATATAGTGCCAAACTGCTTTCCAGAACTCCTACTAGCCGTTGATGTGGCCGGCCTCATTATATCCTTGCCAGCTGGAGTAGACGCTATGGGTTGCCTACCCAAGAGCCATTATTTCTGCGTGTTCCCTGTTGACAAAGCCTCAGTTTGCTCGGATGTCCATGCTTTCTCTGGGAAAAATCCTGGTTATTCCAAGTCAATCTTGGTAATCTCATTTCCCTTGCCAGTGACTGGTTTAGCGCTAGGCAAGAGACCCAATCCTGGTCAATAAGATGAAATGTGAGGTTTACTAAGGAAATATTTTATTCTTAAAAAGAGACAAGAAGAAGAGTCTTCCTTCTTTCACTGGACATTGTCACATCTGCATGTAATACCTTGAACCATGCCAGCCTGAAGACAAGACCAACAAGCTGGAGTGAAGGATTGGAGTTGGATGATGTTGTTGAATTCCTGAATTAATCAACTCAAGAGCTGCCTTTCCTTGGGACTTCTTTTTACATGTAAGAAATTTGATTTGTCTGTTATTGCAGCCTAAAATATTCTAACTGAAACACCAGCATTCATAATTTCAAAAAACTTTTGCCAAATTAATTCACACAAAATTAATACACACAAAAGCATCTTACTTTTGTTCCAGTTCGCTGTTCTTTAATTACTGATGAGATCACCTGTTTATTATTTATATGTTAATTAACAATTTACATTGTCTTTTCCTCAATGATCTGGATTTTCCAAAGATCAGTGGTCCACAGCGGAGGACCATTTGCAGGCTGGACCAAGCAGGTGGGTGTGGTATGGATGGTGAGTGGTTCAAAGGGCACAGCTAAGGTCATGTTGCCTAAAAGACTTCCAAGGAGGCCTGTAGCTTGTTTTCGTATAAATACTCCTTCAATTTATAAAGTGCCTTCAGCTGAATGAGATGGTCTTCTATCCAAAATATGATAATGATTATAGTCAATCTCTTAGGACCATTTGCTTACAGCTGTCTCTCCTCAAGGAGACAGGAAGCTTGGGGGGCAAGAGAGAAATATGACTTGTGAAAACGAAGGAAAAGCTGAGAGAGAACAAACACTGGCCCTCTAAGGACCATATATGTACAGGAGCACATACAGCATTTCTATAGGCTTGCATCTGGCTTTTCCAGTTTCAAACAACTGTGGTCCTCCCCACCCCCTACCCCATTAAGCTTGTCCATGTTTCTCCTCTAGCATAAGAATATTTTCATTAGATTTGCCAGATAGAGAAGTGTTTTCAATTACTCTGGTTTTGAAATAAACCTTGAACACCAGCACTGAAGCAACAGTCTTTGATTCATCTCCCAGAAAAGGGAACGTATGAGAAAGATTCACTCTCTATTAGCACATTTGGGATTCACAGATTACTGAGTCATCGGTATTAAGGTAATGTACAATGGTCAGGTAATTAGAAATTTAAATGGCCTGGGTTTACTTGGAGGTTTTCAATATTATGAAGAGTTGGCGAGCTTAAGCCCGACTGAGAAATGCCCCAGATGAAGTCTTGCCAAAGAGTTTATGTATAATACATGGAATAGGTTGTTTTATAAAAGACGTATTGACTTTCTAGTCAAGGCTTTAGTAGCTTCCATCAAAGTCTTGTTCTAAACCATCATAAATTAACAAATCAATAGTTAATGGTACTGCTCGTAAAGTTTAAAGCCAAATAACTCAGATCCTAAGACAACTCAATTTCATTTACTTGTAATTTGGAGGCACTTTGGTAGACGAATTGATGTTCGTTTAGCTCATTTGTATATCCCAAGGTTTTCAGCCTGAAGAACCTTTCCTGAAACCCACAAAGACCACCTGTAGAGTGTGGTTCCTTCATCAGTGGCCTCCCATAGGATTAGGTGCGATTATGGGTGATAAGATCCTGATCAAATCAAAACATGGACTCCATACCAAAGCTTAGAGTGAGAGAACGTAGGAATGTGTGCAAGAGAAAGACAGTATATTTTAATAGAAATATAAGGCAGTTTGAGTGTGTGTCGGTGGGTTGTTTCCTGTTAGTTGTACCCACTACTTAGTGATTTAAAAATAATATTGCTGTAGCTTTAATGTGAATTCTGCTGGAAGGAAGAGAATAGAGGGAAAAAAAAAGATCAGTTGCGTTTCTGGCTGCCTACACTTACATGCAAAACTGTAAAATAAACAGGTTCCCAAAATAGTACTTTCTCTGCTCATTCAGAGATCTTCCCCCTCAACTCTGAATTATACAAGCCTCTGGTTTAAAGACGATAGATAATGAATTAGGCTCACATGCGAAGGATATAGGCGAAGGAGGTAAGAATAACTCTAATGGAGGACTCAAATTCAGCTGAGTTTGCTGACAATGGTCAGAGAAGGGTGATTTCTCAGTTCTGGTGTGACTGGTGCTGTTCTGGAGATACCAAAAAACCAAACCCGTGGCCATTGAGTGGAATCCGGCTCATGGCAACCTCTGTGTTATAGAGTAGAATGGTGCTTTAGAGTTTTCTTGGCTGTAGTCTTTTATGAAAGCAGATTGCCAGGTTTTTCTTCCATGGCACCATTGGATGGGTTTGAACTGCCAACCTCTCAGTTACCAGTCAAGCACAAACTGTTTGCACCACCCAGGGACCTTAAACCCATTGCCATCTAGTCAATTCTGACTCATGGCAACCCCATGTGTTACAGAGTAGAACTGTGCTCCATAAGGTTTTTTGGTCATAATTTTTATGGAAGCAGCTCACCAGTTCTGTGGACCTGCCGGGTGGGTTCAAACCACCAATCTTTAGGTTAGCCACTGATGGCAAACTACTTGTGCCACCCAGAGATGTTGTTCTGAAGATACAGATCCCCAAAGTGGACAATATCTCTACTGCTACCCATTTAGCTAAAAACCAATTCATTGTTTAAGGTAGACAACCTTGTCTCAAGCCCTGTGCAATGTACAGCTGTCTGGCACAGCAGAGCCACAATAGCTTTGGCTGATAAGGCCTGAGCTTTCAATATCTCCTTCTCCCCTCCCCAAACTATAATTATAGGAGTTCCACCAGAGGCGGATTATCCAATAAGCAAGGTAAGCACAGGTTTACCTGTGCTTACTTACTAATCTGTAGTGAACAAAAAAACTGTTCATTACAAATTAGTAAGTAAGCACAAATAAGCCTGTGTTTACCTTGCTTATTGGATAATCCGCCTCTGGCTTTCACCCAACCCGACAGCCAGGATAGCCTGTGCATCAGACTCAGATTCCTCCAGCCTACTACAGACCCTCTAAATCAGAATCCCTGCAAGTAGGGCGGGGAATGTACATTTTTGACAAGTGCCCCATGATTCTTATGCTCACTCAGACTTTTATGCTCCAAGTTTAAGAACCGCTATGTCACAGTTTTTCTTTTCTAGCTAAGATTGTCTTTGTTTTATAAAATTCCATAGATGTATGTATATATATATGTATGTATGTATTTTGACCAGGCTCTAGAAGCATTTATCATTTCAGTGACATACGGGCTGAAATGTCATCTGACTATGACTCAGTTTGGGTCTTGGCTAATCCAAGTCCGATACCCCAAGAGAGCCACACTGTCACTTCCACAGTGACTGTTGGTTGTGGGCTATGAGTACTGAGTATTCTTTTTTCTGTTCTTCAAAATGTTTCATTAGGCCAGGAGAGAAAATTGTGTCAGAAGACAAAACAAACTTCCCATGTACTAAGCCAGTCTCTGCTTTTAATATCACAATAAAACTTTTTCTCAGTGTTTTTAATACTATTAAAAATTATCTTTTGCATAGTCTGTGTATAACTATTAACCTGAAGAATAATGAATTTAATATACAGCAAATTCTTGATTACTAACTTTGTGGATTTTCTAAGGTAAATTTTGTATTCCAAGCTCAAGGTCTCCAGTGCTTGGAACCCTGCCAGACTGCCACCTCCCAATTAGCTTAAGCCAAACATGATTGGCAAGGTACATCTGCTACATAAGTAAGGATTCCAGATTTTGCTATAATTTGGTTCAAGTCTACGGTTTTTAATTAAGGGCTATTGATTATAACCATTGTTGACACGTTTCATGGAAAAATCCAGTTTTTTTACTCATTTTTTTTTTGTCTTGTTTTTGTTTTTGCTTTGGTCTTTCTCTTTTGTTAAGATAATAGCTTATGATGATTAAAAAACCAAGAACCAAACCCACTGCTGTTGAGTCGGTTCCAACTCATAGTGACCCTATAGGACAGAGTAGAACTGCCCCATAGGTTTCCGAGGAGAACCTGGTAGATTTGAGCTGCCAGCCTTTTGGTTAGCAGCCATAGCTTTTAATCACTACGCCACCAGGGTTTCCAGTCATTCAAGAATTGTTCTTAATTTGGGAATTATTTAAGGTACGTAAGGGGTTCTTGTTTTCATGGAAGACATCTTCTCAAAGCTAACCCAATACAGAAGAGGGTGCCCTTTAAGAGAAGGGCAAAGTCTAATTTTAAGCTTCCCACACTATCAAAAGGGAAGACACGGCTCCTTAGCCAGCATGTCTCTGATCTCTTTATTCCTTCTCCAGCTTCATCCCCAGGTGACCTGACATTTGTCAAGGCTCTAGACTAGAAGACATCCCAACACACTGTTCTTCTCCTCCCCTCACTTTAACTCCCCCCACAACACTCCCAGCTAGAACCACCTACCCAAGGGTAGGACCCCAGATGCCCAGCCTACTGATGGCTGCCTATTAGCCTCCCACCACAGCACCATCACCAAGGCTCCTTACCTCTAACTTAACCCTGTAAACCCCAGCAGAATTAAGCCAGGCTTCTCTTTGACTATCCCACTCTGTGTTTATTAGGTCTAAGTTGGAGGCTGGCTCTTTTGGAATGCCCCTTTTTAGTATATTTGTATTTGTTTAAATCTACATCATACTTAAGCAGTTCTCAGCTAAGGTCAAGTATGTTTGAGAAAGAGCTTGCCTCTAATGACTAGAACCAGAAGGCCCATTGCCAGGATGTTGATTCTGACTTGTGATGACTCTACATGTGTCAGAATACAACTGCACTCCATACAGGTTTCGATGGCCATAATCTTATGGAAGTAGATCACCAGGCCTTTCTTCCACCTAATGCCTAGAGCAACGATATAATTCATCATCCATATCTGATGCTGAAAGCCAAAGGAGGCACTAACTGAATAGGATGCTGGAGCCACAGATGTCAAGCAGGGTGCTCTACTAATGAGGCAAACAATAGCCTCTTGAAAGGGTCCCGGAATTACATTATTTGACTTGCCATTGAGGAGAGAGGACTAGTCAGAAAGAGAGTACAGTAATAAAATTAGAGAGGTGGAAGAAAAGAAAAAGAGGGAAAAAAAGGCAAAATGGGAGGAGACAAGTGAAGGACTGGGCTCATTTTAATATGACCTCTGATTTATGAAGGTTTATTGTCCCAATAGCTAAGATACACTAACTGCGGCCTCCCCCAAAAGAATGGGGAAGACCAGTGTATGAACGAAAGTATCTTTAAGGTAAGATCCCCTAAGGTGGCACTGCAATTAACGGAACTGCTAAATCCTTATACCATATTGTTTGACTTCTCCTCAATATACATTTTTGTTCGTTGCTAATTGTAGCAAGAACTAGGCTAGGGGAGCAGAGTAGTATATATGTGGCTGGTATATATATAAAAAAATATATCTATATATTCCCCACCCCCTTCTTTAACCTTGTGATCCTTCTCCCAACAAGTTAGTATTACTGCTTCGGGGAAGGGATGACTCTGCGGAAACCAAGTAACACAAAAAGTCAATTATTAGCTTTTCAGTTTTTAAAGTCTTGGCCTCAAGAGAACAGAAAGAACTGGAGCATGTACAATATATGCAGGAGAAAAAGTCATAAGTAATAGCAAAGAAATTTCCCCAATCCACACTGCCCTCCCCCCTCCTATAAACTAAAGTGTTCCACATTCTCCCCCCACCAACCAAGAAAACAGAGGAAGCTAGGAGCAGAGAGGAGAGCTCACAGGGCGGTGAGCTCTTCTGTCTGGAAGAAAGGAAGTTCATTATAAGCGTTAACTTCATTATAGAAAAATGGATTTGCTTTCTCCACCTCTGGGTTTGTGAACTAAGGTTCATATCTACTACGTATAGAAATATGCATACTCATGCCCTTCCCTCCTCCAAGTCCAGGCAGGGTGCCCCGTGGGGTATAGGGTACCCCTTGTTTTCCGTAACTCTTTTAAGCATTGAACAAACTCTGTAAATTAGTCCCTTTGTGGTGATTTTGTAGTCATGATTGCCATGGAGAATTTCTCTCTCCTGTCTTTCACTGTGTGCATGTTTTATGCACCATTTCCCTCTAGAAAACAGCCATCTGCTCTGAAGTCATGAAGGTTTTATAGCTCCATGTTTGTTTCATTTGAGACTTGACCTCACATGATGTGGACTTCTAATTTCTACATGAGACTAAAGAAAATGTTTTTATCTAATGATCCATGATCCAACACAACTGGAACAAATTATTTTAAATAAGATTGCCTAGGGTGAGGGAGGTGGAAACCTACACCTCTCTTGGTTAACACAGTTAGAATATTTAAAAAAAAAAAAAAAGGAAAATAAAAGCTCTACCTTCAAGGCAGTTCTACTGCCTTTCATGCTCTTAGAAGTCTGAAATTAGATATATAATCAACCTGAGTAAGCTTGATAAATGAACATTAGTTTAGCTTCATAATTATGTAGCAAGTATAAGTCTTAGAATCCAAATTATCAAATTTGCTGAAACATGACTATGTTTAGGTCCCCTGGCCCCCTTCCTCCATGAGCATTCTAAGTTGGGGGAAGGTTGGGTTTCTAGCTATGCCTTAGTGCCACTGGGAGGGAGTGGTTGGCCTTCAGTGTGGCCTGGTACCAGCTTTTGGCCATAGCCATAAGTTCTTCAGTTCCCCTATGGCATCAGATTATCATACCCATATATTCTGTATATCCAACATGCCAACTGAAAGCCCCTTTCTGTCACTCCTTTGACAATCCCAAGGCAAAGCAAACTTCCTCCTGAGTGTGCAGGAGCCAAAGAGCCATGAAAGCCCTCTTGGCTCCTCCATCCCTCCAGTATTGTTGGTGCACCAGTGCTGACAGGCAGAGGCATGACTGAGACAAAGCAGGTAGGGTGTGGGCACTACTTGAGGTGGGGTGCTAATGATCATTTTCTATTGGCCACCACAGTTTCCATCCCTAGCTATGAGAGATCATTCTGCAATTTAACACTGTCTTAGTTATCTATGGAAAACCTAGTTGCCTAGTGGTTAAGAGCAATGGTTGTTAACCAAAAGGTCAGGAATTCGAATCCACCAGGCGCTCCTTGGAAACTCTATGGGGCAGTTCTACTCTGTCCTATAGAGTTGCTATGAGTTGGAATCAACTCAAAGGCAATGTTTTTTTTGTGGTTTAGTTATATAGTGCTGCTGTAACAGAAATATCACAAATGAATGACTTTAATGAACAGAAATTTATTTTCTCATAGTTTAGGGGGATAGAAGTCTGAATTCAGGGTGCCAGCTCTAGGGGAAGGCTTTCTCTGTCATCTCTGGAGGAAGGTCCTTGTCTCTTTGAGCTTCTGCTCCTGGGTAATATTCATGTGGCTTGACATCTCTCTTCTCCCAACTCTGCTTTCTTTCTTTTTTTTTTTTTTTAATATGCACATTTTGCTTCTTTATTTTTTTTTTTAATTTTTTTATCAAACTTTAGATGAAGATTTACAGAACAAACTAGTTTCTCATCGAACAATTAGTACACACATTGTTGTATGACATTGGGTAACAACCCCACGACATGTCAACACTCTCCCTTCTCAACCATGGATTCCCTATTACCAGCTTTCCTGTTTCCTCCTACTTTCCAGTACCCGCCTCAGGGCTGGTGTACCCCTTTAGTCTTGTTTTGTTCCATGGGCCTGTTCAATCTTTAGCTGAAGGATAAACATCAGAACTGACCTCATTACTGAACTGAAAGGGTGTCAGGGGCCATATTCTCAGTGTTTCTCCAGTCTCTGTCAGGCCAGGAAGTTAGAACTTTGTCCTACATTTTTCTCCAGTTCTGGCCAGGATCCTCTATTGTGATCCCTGTCAGAGCAGTCAGTGGTAGTAGCCAGGCACCATATCGCTGTACTGGACTCAGTCTGGTGGAGGCCATGGTAGATGTGGTCCACTAGTCCTTTGGACTAATCTTTCCCTTGTGTCTTTAGTTTTCTTCATTCTTCCTTGCTCCTGAAGGGGTGAGACCAGTGGAGTATCCTAGATGGCCACTCATAGGCTTTTAAGACCCCAGGCACTATTCACCAAAGTAGTATGTAGAACATATCCTTTATAAACTCTGTTATGCCAATTGAGCTAGATGTTCCCTGAGACCATGGTCCCCACTGTCCTCAGCCCAGCAATTCGGTCCCTCAGGGAGTTTGGGTGTGTCTATGAAGCTACCACGGCCCTGCCTTGTACAGGCTGTACTGGCTTCCCCTGTATCCTGTACTATCTTACCCTTCACCAAAGTTACCACTTATCTACTGTCTATTGTTTTTCTGTCCCCGCCGCTCCCCACCCTCGTAACCATCAAGGATTGTTTCTTTTTGTATGTAAACCTTTTCATGTGTTTTTACAATAGTGGTCTCATACAATATTTGTCCTTTTGTGAATGACTTATTTCACTCAGCATAATGTCCTCCAGATGCATCCATGTTACATGATGTTTCACAGATTCATCGTTGTTCTTCAGCGTAGCATAATACTCCATTGTGTGTATGTACCAGTTTTTTTTATCCATTCCTCTGTTGATAGGCATCTAGGTTGTTTCCATCATTTTGCTATTGTGAACAATGCTGCTATTGTGAACAATATGTACACATGGGTGTACGTATATCTATTCATGTGACGACTCTTATTTCTCTAGGATATATTCCTAGGAGTAGGATTGCTGGATCATATGGTATTTCTATTTCTAGCTTTCTAAGGAAGCGCCATATCATTTTCCAAAATGGTTGTATCATTTTGCATTCCCACCAGCAGTGCTAAAGAGTTCTAATCTCCCTGTAGCCTCTCCAACATTTGTTATTTTCTGTTTTATTGATGTAAGCTCTTCTCTGAATGTTTGGTAGAATTCTCCAGTGAAGCCATCTGGGCCAGGGCTTTTTTTGGTTGGGAATTTTTTTTATTACCTTTTCAAATTCTTTTCCTGTTATGGGTCTGTTCAGATTTTCAATGTCATTTTGTGTTAGTTTGGGTAGGTAGTGTGTCTCTAGAAATTTGTCCATCTCCTCTAGGTTTTCAAATTTGTCGGACTATAGTTTTTCATGATACTCTGTTATGATCCTTTTTATTTCAGTTGGGTCTGTTGTCATGTCCTCCATTTCATTTCTTATTTGGGTTATTTGCATTCCCACCTGTTTTTCTTTTGTCAGTTTGGCCAGTGGTTTGTTGATTTGGTTGATCCTTTCAAAAAACCAAACTTTGGTTTTGTTGATCCTTTTTATTGTTTTTCTATTCTCTATTTCATTTATTTCTGCTCTGATCATTATTATTTCCTTTCTTCTGGTGGCTGTGGGCTTCTTTTGCTGTTCTCTTTCTATTTGTTCAAGTTGTGTAACTGATGTTTTGATTTTGCCCCTTTCTTCTTTTTTGATGTGTGCTTCTAGTGCTATAAATTGACCTCTGAAGACTGCCTTTGCTGTGTCCCAAAGGTTTTGGTATGATGTGTTTTCATTCTTGTTTGATTCTAGGAAATTTTGATTCCATCTTTGATTTCTTCTATTACTCAGTGGTTTTTAAGCAGGGTGTTATTCAGTTTCCATGTAATTGATTTTTTTTTCTTTACTCTTCCTGTTGTTAATTTCTGCTTTGATGGCATTGTGGTCAGAGAAGATACTTTGTATTATCTCAGTGTTTTGGATTTTGCTGAGGGTTGCTCTGTGGCCCAAGATGTGGTTTATTCTGGAGAACGTTCCATGTACATTGCAAAATAATGTGTACTTTGCAGCTGTTGGGTGGAGTGTTTTACATATATCTATGAGGTCAAGTTGGCTGATTGTGCTCTTTAGCTCTTCTGTATCTTTGCTGAGTTTCTTTCTAGATGTTCTGTCCTTTACTGAGAGTAGTGTGTTGAGATATCCTACTATTATTGTGGAACTGTCAATTTCTGTTTTCAGTGCTGTTAGAGATTGTTTTATATATTTTGGAGCCTTGTCATTGGGTGTGTAGATGTTTATTATGGTTAAGTCTTCATGATGGATCATCCCTTTAATCATTAGATAATGCCTTTCTTTGTCTTTTATGGTGGATTTTGTTTTAATGTCTATCTTATCTGAGATTAGTATTGCCACTTCTGCTCTTTTTTGGTAGTTATTTGCTTGATATATTTTTTTCCATCCTTTGATTTTTGATAAATTTACATCTTTGTTTTTCAGGTGTGTCTCTTGTAAACAGCATATTGATGGATCCTGCTTTTTTTTATCTGTTCTGTCACTCTGCACCTCTTTATGGGTGGATTTAGGCCATTTACATTCAGTGTAATTATTGATAGGTGTGAGTTAATTGCTGTCATTTTGTAGTGCTTTTTCTGTGGTGCTAACATTTTGTTTGTTCCTCTTACTCTCCTGTGCTGAGTAACTTTTGTTTGTGGATTTCTTTTTCATTTCTTTTGTTTTCGTAGATTTTGTTTTTATTGAGACTTTATGTTTTTGTTTTTCATTTTGATGTGTAGGTTTGTTAACTTTGCAGTTTCCTTGAAATTTACTCTTTATCTTCCTAGGTTTGTACCAGTCTACTATTACTTGACATCGCCTCACCTTTCTCTCCATTAGAAAGCTCTATACCTATATCGTTTATTCCCTCTTTTATTGTTCTGATGTTGTTGTCAATTATAGATTAACCTCCCTGGTTCCCTCTTGCAGTTGCTTTGGTTTTGGATAATCCTTGAGAGTTCATTTCCTAGGCTGGTATCTGACTGGTACAATCTTGCCTCCTAGATTCAGCCTGTGATCTGATGTTTGTTCTCAGGCTGAAGGACTCCATTTAATAATTCTTGTAAGTTTGGTTTGGTTTGTACATATTTCCTTAATCTCTATTTATCTGGAAATGTCCTAATTTCACCATCATAGTTGAACAAAAGTTTTGCAGGATATATTATTCTTGGTCAGCAATTTTTTCTTTCAAGGTTTTATGTATGTCATCCCATTGCCTTCTTGCCTGCATGGTTTCTGCTGAATAATCAGTGCTTAATCTTGTTGTTTCTCCTCTGTATGTGACTTTTTGTTTTTCTTGAGCTGCTCACAGGATTTTTTTTTCCCTTTGACTTTAGCAAGTGCGATTGTGATATGCCTTGGTATTTTTGTTTTGAGGTCTATCCTCTATGGAGTTCATTCAGCTTCTTGGATGGTCATCTTTTCATCATTCATGGTATTAGGGAAGTTTCTGTCAGCAATTCTTCAATGATCTTCTCTGTGTTTTCCATTTTCTCTCCCTGTTCTAGAACTCTGATCGCTTGCAAATTTTTGCTTTTTATTGTATCCCACATAATTCTCAGGGTTTCTTCTTTTTTTTTTTTTTTGTTGTTGTTCTTTTTTTCTGATTTTCATCAAACAGAGTTGTATCCAAGTGCTTGTCTTCAATTTCACTGATTCTGTCTTCCATTGTTTCGAACCTGCTCCTCAGCCCTTCTATGACACTGTCCATTTCTGAAATCTTGTTGTTTATCTTTGAATTTCTAATTGTTGTTTTTGTATGATTTCTAGTTGTGAGTTTATTTTGGCATTTTGTTCCTGTATTACTTTCCTGAGTTGTTCCATTTTTTTAGTCTGTATTTTCCATGAATTTGTCTGCCTTTTCCATAAATTTGTCTATTTTTTCCTCATTTTTATCTGCTTTTTGCTTCAACTCTTGAATTGCTCTGAATATTAGAGATGTGATTCCTTGTCAGGTAGTTCTAATGCCTTTTCTTCTGCTGGGAAGTCATTTGGAGTTTTATTTTGGACACCTACTGGGACCACCCTGTCCTGTTTTTTTTATATGTTTTGATATTGTCTGCTGTCTTCAAGACATTCAGTTGCTATTTTCTTTGTTTCTTGATTGTAGATTTGTTTGTTTCTTCCTGCTTTTTGTTTTATTTGGTTATGTCTGAGCAGACTGGCTGTGCAAATTCTTTGTTGTTTGCTCATCTGTAGTCACAATACCTTTCACTTCCTTGTCCAGTGGGGGGGAAAAAATGGGAAGGGCCAGTCAATCAGCTATGGTGCAACAGGGTAGGCTCAGATGAAGGGGAGGGGCTAGGAAGGGTTGTTTGTGGCACATACTAGGGCCTACAGGGTGGTCCAGGCATCAGTACTGGGCAGGTTCCAGTAGGCCGTGCCTGTGCTGCTTGGGGGTATGATGTTCAGTACACAGTGCAGGTAGGCAGGAAAGATGGGGGAGGTTGTGATGTGTGGAGCTAATAGGGGTATGGGAAAGAGGAGAGACAGGAGAGATAAACAGGAGCTAAAAACAAACAAGCAAAGAAAGAAAAAAAAAAGAGTGCTAAGGGAGCTTACCATTGGAGTGGAGAGAAAACAAACCAAGAAATAGAGAAAAGCAAAAAGAAAAAAAAAAGGGAAAAAGAAAGAAAGAAAAAAAAACTAGATAAAAACTTGGAAGAGGAAAAAAAGAAAAAAAAATGTCCCCAGGAGACCTGGAGTCCCACTCGTGGGGCTGCTAAGACCGGGGAAGTGGCTCCCAGGCTGCGCAGTATAACCTGGCTAGAGGGGGTATAGCTGTCACACAGCACGAGGTATTCAGAAGACTTGAAAAGAAGTGTAGAGAGATGAGAACTGAGAAATGAGGGAAGATAGAAAGGGAAAAAAAAAGAGAAAAAAAAAAAAGAAATTCCCCCAGGGCTCCCACCTAAGCACCTGTGCAGGTTGAGGGAGTGGTTCCTAAGCTGTGCAGTGCAGACCTGCTAGAAAGGGCTCCCAAGCTGTGAAAAGAAAAAGAAAGCAAAACAGAACAAAGCAAAACAAGGCAAAAAAAAAAAAAAAAAAATCCCGAGGGATCCCACCAGCATGGTGTCACAGACTGGGGGAGTGGTTTCCCAGTTGAGTGTGGCTTCACACCCTTTCAAGAAGAAGCAAAGATGGCACATGGAGCCAGGTGTTCTAGAGAAAGGAGGGGGAGATGGTAGGAGGCACAGAAGAAACCAAAAGAGACAGAAAGAAACAACACCAGCTCAGGAGCCTAGACAGTGTAAAAAAAAAAAAAAAAAAAAGTGGGCAGGGCAAATCCAAGGAGCCTGAGGCTAAAGCAGTTGCCTCCTGGCCAAGAGACCGCAGCTGGAAGGAATTAGAGGAGGTCGAAGTAGGGAGGAAGAAAGAGGGGGTTAACAAAAAAACCCTTGCTGTTGAGTCAATCCCGACTCATAGCAACCCTATAGGACAGAGTAGAACTGCCCCATAGAGTTTCCAAGGAACACCTGGCGGATTTGAACTGCCCACTTTTTGGTTAGCGGCCATAGTACTTAACCACTACACCACCAGGGTTTCCAAGGAGCGTGTATATCACTCATTACTGGGTGCCCTGTCTCCTGCTGGGAGCTTCATGAAGCTGCTGTCCCATACTCCCTGTCCACTGATCTCCGATGTTGATGGGGCGAATCCAAGTGGCATGGACACTGCACTTCTCAGCCAGCCAAGCCACTGCAGCCAGCCAGCAAGCTTGAAGGTAGAGCAGTGTGGAGAAAACGGGGGGTGGGAAAGCGTGTGTTGTTGGTTACTGGGTGCTCTGTCACCTGCTGGGAGTTCCATGAAGCTGCTTTCCTGTGCTCCCTGTCTGCTGATCCCTGACAGGAGTCCAAGATGGTAGATCTGTGCTGCATTAGCTGATGGGGACTTCAGCACGTATCTCTCCTAGCTCTCTGTCAGTTTCTTATTCCATTCAGTACTTGGCTGAGTTCTTTATCTCTTCATTTGACACTTTAGGTTCCAGAAATGACGTTTGTCTCTGTTTTAGTTTTTTGGGTCTTTGCTGTAGAGGGATGGCATGGTGCTTCTGTCTATGGTGCCATGTTGGCCGGAAATCCCCTCATCTCTGCTTTCTTGTTTAATCTCTTTTATATCTCAAGAAAGATTGGCTCAAAACATACGCTACACTAATCCTGTCTCATTAACATAACAAAGAAAACTCATTTCCAAATTGGATTATAACCACAGGCTTAGAGGTTAGGATTTACAACATATATTTTGGAGGGACACAATTCAATTAGAACAAATGCTAATTGCCCTACGTGCTCTTTTCATAGGTAGGCCCCTTGAAGACAAGCCAGGTGAGTACCACAGTCTTAAAAATCCATCATTTATGCATATGAGATGATGAAAAAGCCTCTCTCAAAGCTGTTATCTCTACTATAAGTTTAGAGCATCTATTTAGAAATTCAAAAGCAGAGGGTGAGCTTCTTTGCTCTTTCCTATGTTTTTCCGTTTTCTCGGGCTAATGAATGGTGCCCCTGATCCAAGGGAATGCAACTAGTTTAAGGAGGCAGAGGTGAGGGGAAGTCATGGCAGCAAGGAGCAAGGATGGGAGAACTTCAGTTAGTGTGTCAAAATGTTTTGCCACTCCAATTCTGCCTCCTGGGTAAGATGATTCATTATGCACACTTGAATCATTTCCTTTCTTGCCCTAGTCCCCGTATTACTCAGGTCTACTTTCTTCACGGGAGAAAGTCCCTGGGTGGTGCAGTTAACTTGCTTGACAGCTAACTAAAAGGTTGAGGTTCAAGTCCACCCAGAGGCACCTTGGAAGAAAGCCCTGGTGATCTTCTTTTAAAAAATCAGCCATGACACCTGGGGTCTTAAATGCTAGCAAGCAGCCATCTAAGATGCATCAATTGGTCTCAACCCACTTGGACCAAAGAAGAATGAAAGACACAAGGTAATAATGAGCCCAGGAGACAGAAAGGGCCACATAAACCAGAGACTACATCAGCCTGAGACCAGAAGAACCAGATGGTACCCGGCTACAACCGATGACTGCCCTGACAGGGAACATAACAGAGAACCCCTGAGTGGGCAGGACAGCAGTGGGATGCAGACCCCAAATTGTACTAAAAAGACCAGACTTAATGGTCTGACAGACTAGAAGGACCCCGGTGGTCATGGCCCCCAGACCTTCCGTTAGCCCAGGACAGGATCATTCCCAAAGCCAGCTCTTCAGACAGGGATAGGACTGGATAACGGCATAGTAAAAGATGGTGGTGAAGAATGAGCTTCTTGGATCAAGGAGACACTTGAGACTACGTTGGCATCTCCTACCTGGAGGAGAGATGAGAGGGCAGAGGGGGTCAGAAGCTGGCAGAAAGGACACGAAAAGAGAGAGAGGAGGGAAGGAGTGGCTCTCTCATTAGGGGGAGAGCAATTAGGAGTATATAGCAAGGTGTATATAAATTTTTGTATGAGAGACTGTCTTGATTTGTAAACTTTCACTTAAAGCACAATAAAAATTTTTTAAAAATGAAAAAAAAAAAAATCAGCCATGAGAACCCTACAGAGTACAAGTATACTCTGACACACATGGATTGCTCTAAGTCCAAATCAACTCAGTGACAACTGGGACTTTCTTCACAGGCCTTGCTACTTTACTCTTGTTTTTTTGACATTTTCCTTGCTCTGAATTTCTGAGACCAGCCCTTCCTTCATAGTCCTGCCTCTTACCCCGATGTTCTGCTGGCTGAGCCAGTGCTGCCTATGAGCCTGTCCCTCTAGCCTGATGGAAAAAGGAAATAGTCAATAGTTGCTGCCTTTGGGGCCTTCCTTCCTGCTTCACTTCTCCCTCCATTTTTCCTTCCTTCCTGACTCAAGGTGTCTACTGTCACAGAGATGAAGCTGGAAAATCCAACACGATTTTCAGGAGCCCGAGAATGGAGCTAACAAAGGCCATAAGCCTTCATACCATCTCCTTGACAAATATCACAGAGCCTTGTTTTCAGTAGAGTAATTGTCTTAGTGATTATTATTAATTCTCTTCTTTAAATGTTTTTGGGGTTGAAATTTGATTTTAAAAGGTTTTCTTTGCTTCAAGCATAGTTTTTTAATCATGCCTTGAGAAAATAACTATTTTATGGCTACACAAATCTGAAGAGGAAATATGATTATCACAGAGTTTGTTTCTATGTAGTCCTTTCAAAATGCTTTTGTTCAAAAAGGAAAGGTACCAACCATGCTTCCAAAAGGCTCAGTGTAGTCCTAAGAGGCACTTTTCCAAATGAATTTTTTAAGACAGTTCTCATCTCCTCTATAGAGAAAAGCCTTTTTTTATGAAACTCTCTCAATATTAAGTTTAGATCTGACTAGTGTTCATCTTAAGAATGGACTTACTTTGTAGGCTCAGAAATTCTGTGGTTTTTAAAAAGGGCTTTACTGTTATACCATCAAACATTTGTGGTGCCTTACACTTTAGTTTTTAAAAAGGGCCTTACTGTTGTGTTCTCAAACACTTGTGTTGCTTACACTTTGGATTGTAGTAATTTGTCAGTGCAGTTTCAGCTCAGAAATTATATGACCTCAAAGAAATTTATACATACTCACATTTTTCTTCATGTATCCAGAATCCTGAAGTGAGTCATAAATGGTTCCTATGACCAATTCAGCCTGAGCTGAGCATCTCCTAAATGAGAGGAACTATGCTAGGCACTGGGAAGAGATAAAGATGGCTATCTTAGTTATCTAGTGCTGCTATAACAGAAATACCACAAGTGGATGGCTTTAGCAGCAGTTTATTCTCTCACAGTTTAACCCAGTGACCCAGTGCCATCGAGTCGATTCCAACTCATAGCGACCCTATAGGACAGAGTAGAACTGCCCCATAGAGTTTCCAAGGAGTGCCTGGCGGATTCGAACTGCTGACCCTTTGGTTAGCAGACGTAGCACTTAACCACTACGCCACCAGGGTTTCCTCTCACAGTGTAGGAGGCTAGAAATCTGAAATCAGGGTGCTGGCTCTAGGGGAAGGCTTTCTATCTCTGTCAACTCTGGGGAAAGGTCCTTGTTATCAATCTTCCCCTGATCTAGGAGTTTCTCAGTGCAGGGACCCTGAGTCCAAAGGACTTGTTTTGCTCCCAGTGCTCCTTTCTCCGTGGTATGAGGTCCCCCTCCTCTCTATTCTTTTATATCTCAAAAGAGATTGACTTAAAATACAACCTAGTCCTGTAGATTGTGTCCTGCCTCATTAACATAACTGCTTCTAATCCTGCCTCATAAACATCATAAAAGTTAGGATTTACAACACAGGGGATAATCACATAAGATGACAAAATGAAGGATCAACTACACAATACTGGCTAGCCAAGTTGACACACATTTTTGGAGGATACAATTAAATCCATAACAATGACTGAGGCTGTCCCTGCCCACAAGGAGTTAGTAATCAAATGGGTAAAACAAACATTCAAACAAAGCACCAGCATACAGGGCAGAGTGAAGTAAGTGTTAGGGAAGATATCAACCAACCTGGGCCAGGGAAGCGCAGAGGAAGAAAAGTAAATCCTGGGAGGGAGTCAGGAAAGACTTTCTGGAGAAGGATGGCTGGAGGGGTGAGGAGGATTTGGGTTGGAAGAGAAAGGCAAAAGGCCCTCTAGCACGAGGAAAAAGCAGAGACCTGAAGAAGCTTCCAATAGTCAAATCTGGAACAATTTGAGCAACAAATAAATAATGATAGTATTGGATTATAATCTATAGAATAAAAAAAATAAATGGGGAGAAAGGCATAGCTCTTCCTTATGAAAGAATTCCAATTAATAAAAATAGAAGCAATGAGGGAAATACAAATCACCACTGGCAAACATCACAGTATTATATTAACTGTTGTAGGCAAGGGTCCACTGGTGGAAGAAGCTTTGAGAAGAAATGTAAGATTTGTGTAGCCCCAAATATTTATTAATTACAGAGGGAAAAATTGTCACTTCACAGTGAAGAAATCTGGCATGACCACCTTCGCCAAGTGAGCGAGGTTAACACCACCATAATAAGAAATTTCTACATTATACACCCTGATACAACGCACTGAGAAGGGCACATTACTTCCATGGTGTTTTTGTCAAAAATGTACAACCTCAATCTAAACATGAGAAAATATCAAACACAAACTGAGCGATACTCTACAAAATAACTGACCAGTAGTGCTGCAGTTTGCGATAGGCTGCTAAGCTAAAAGTTGGCAATTCGAATCCATACAGCAACTCCATGAAAGAATGGCTTGTTGATCTGCCTCCATAAAAATTATATTCAAGAAAACCCTTGGAGCAGTTCTACTCTGTGACACATGGGGTCACCATGAGTTGGAGGCCAACTTGATGGCAGCTAACAACAACATTCTGTTAGAGCCTCTACCCCTGTTAGAGGTTATAACATTAATAATTAATAAGTGTCTATTTAGAAGCTGTGTGAACTTGGGCAGGTGTCATGGATCGAATTGTGTCCCCCAAATATAAGTGTCAACTTAATAGTCCGTGATTCCCAGTATTGTGTGGTTGTCCTCCATTTTGTGATTTTTCTTTATGTTATAAATCATAATCTCTGCCTGTGGTTAGGAAGCATTATGGTGGGATGTAACACCATTGCTCAGATCACATCCCTGATCCAATGTAAAGAGATTTCCCTGGGGTGTGGCCTACAACACATTTTATCTTACAAGAGATAAAAGGAAAGGGAAGCAAGCAGAAATCGGGGACCTCATACCACCAAGGAAGCTGCGCCAGGAGCAGAGCACATCCTTTGGACCCAAGGTCCCTGTGCCTGAAAAGCTCCTCAGCCAGGGTTTGATTGATGACAGGGACCTTCCTCCTTAGCTTACACAGAGAGAAAATCTTCCCCTGGAGCTGATGCCCTGAATTTGGACTTGCAGCCTACTTGTGAAGATTAAATGATCTAATCTGTGTAACCTGCTTGGTATGGTGTCTAGCACAGAGTAAGCAATTAATGAGGGCTTAACAGTACTATGTTCCATGTACTGTCATGTTTTGTATCTCATTTAGTTCTTACAATTATACGAGAATATGTTCTTTCTACATTTAAAAAAACATGAGGAAAATGAGGCTCACAGGGGTTAAGCAACTTGTCCAAGGTCACAAACTTTTAAGGGTCAAAAATGAGATTTAAAACTCCATTTTGTGTTTTGCGTATGTGTGTTTCCAGACCACCTACATAATTTACAAGGCCCAGTGAAAAATAAAAATGCAGGGTCCCTTGTTCAGAAATTATTAAGAATCTCAAGACAACAATGGCAAAGCATTAAACCAAATACAGGTCCCTTCTAAGTGCAGGGCCCCATGTGACTATGCAGGTTGTACTCCTGTGAAACCAGCCCTGACTATGTTGTTTCCAAAATAGCAGAATGTGCTGGAAAGAGAGAGAAAAAAAAAACCTGAGCATTAGCCTCAGAAATAAAAGAGCAAACATGGATGAACGTATACCCTATTGAGGCTCCATAAATGCCATTGTAATGTACTAACACTTTCTAATGATTACAGAGGTCATTGGTAAAGAATATAAGAAATAGAGGGAAAAAAAAGTCAACCCAGCCATAATCTGCTAGTATATGGAACTGCTTCCGTAAAGATTATAGTCAAGAAAACCCTTGGAGCAGTTCTACTCCGTAACATGTGGAGTCACCATGAGTCAGAGGCCACCTGGACGGCTGCTAACAACAACAATATTCAATTAGAGTCTCTACACCACAATGTGAGTTTATAGAATTGTTCTAGTTTTTCCGTATTCCAGGGAGTCTAATTGCAGTCTGGGTTAAAGATCGCTAAAGACCTTTTATACCACATTTACTTTAGTTTAAACTCAGCCACTTCTTGAAATCATGAGTTTTAACATGAACAAACGTATACCAATTACTGACCACGTTGGCTAATAGTTTGGAAAAAGCTGCTCAGCAAGCAAATTTAATTTCAACTTTACTAAAGTAAAAAGAGAAAGTAAATACGGAAAGGAATGTCTGCTAATTCATGAATGGGTCCCTCTCTCAGTTCATGTCCAGAGAGCGTGCTGAAGAGCAGATTCTCACCTATATTGTAGAGAAGCCTGCCTAAGGAGAAAATGCGTTTCTATTAGATCTGGCCATTTGGGGATACTCAGGTGGGAAACCTACTTTTCCTGTGTATTAACATTTATCTGAAGATGCTCAAACACTTCAAAAATTACATCTTTTTCATTTAGCAAATGAAGAAGCCAAGGCACCCTGGTGATAACTCATCAACTATCCTGCTGTGCAGGCTTTAAGCATTATTTCATTTATTTGGGGGCTTAAATTTTCTTCATCAATTCTTTGGGGAGGATGAATCAGTAGATCAATAAGCATTTTTTGATACCTACTAAATTTACTGTTATAAGTGTACCAAGGATACAGTGGGACTCACCACAGAAAGAAAGGGATTTCAACCTTCTTAAAGTGAAGACTCACAGGCCATTGTGAGCACATGACGGTGAAGGTCCCCGACACAACCATTAAGCTGGAGGCCTTCCCAGCTCTTGAGGATACCAAGGAATACTAAGGAATTCACCCTAAGGTAGAAGGTCATTGAAGGTGCGGGGTGAGGGAAGAGTTTGATGAGAGGAAGCGTTACTCATAGGGCATCTGGCTGAGCCCTCAGATATTTGGGGTACATTTTTCTATCAAAGAAATAGTAACCCAAGTAAGGCAGGACAGGCTGTACAAGTTGGCCTTCCATATCCTTGGATTCTGTATCTGTGGATTCAACCAGCCGCGGATTGCAAATATTTGGAAAACAAATTTCCCAAAAGCAAAACAATAAGTATAACAACTATTTACATAGCATTTATATTGTATTAAACCCAGCCTAGTGCCTTCAATTGTATTAGGTATTATAAATAATCTAGAAATGATTTAAAGTGTATGGAGGATGTGCATGGGTTACATGCAAATACTATGCCACTTTATATAAGGGACTTGTGCATCCACAGATTTTGGTATCCACAGGAGTCCCGGGACCAATCACCCTCAGATACCGAGGGATGACTGTACCTTGTTTAGAACAGGATGTTGGGATGTTGCACTGGGTTAGGCCATATCCTTTCCATTTTGAGTAAAAATAACTGTATCTCAGGAGAATGGGTAAACTTAGTGTTTGGTGAATTGCAGTAGAGTGGGAGCAGGGCCTGCTGGGAAATAGGCATGGCTGCTAGCAGAGTAGCGTAGTTCCCCTCCTCCCAAACCTGGGAAAGGATATCCTGGAGGGTTTCTGCCCTGTTCTGCACACAGGAAGCGTATGACATGAGAAAGCATGACATGGTAGAGTTGGAATATGTGGCAGAATCTGATAATTGTTCACAAATATCTATCTTGTCTTTGTCCTCTTAATAATAGAACTGGGCATATGGTGGTCAAGCCACACTCAGTTTTTCCCCTCATCTTATGAGTGAGTTAGGGTTGTTTTGTTTTTATAACAACTTTATTTAAATAGGAAGCCCTGGTGGTGTAGTGGTTAAGTGCTATGGCAGCTAAGCAAAAGGTTGGCAGTTCGAATCCACCAGACGCTCCTTGGAAACTCTAAGGGGCAGTGCTACTCTGTCCTTGTAGGGTTGCTATGGGTCAGAATCGACTCGAGGGCAACAGGTTTTTTGTTTTTTTTTTTTTTAATATAATTCACTCATTTAAAGTGTACACTTCAATGGTGTTTAGTATAGCCACAGCTTTACAACCAATAACACAATCACTTTTAGAGCATCTTCATCACCTCAAAAAGAAACCCCATGCCTGTTAGTATGTACTCTCCGTTTCCCTTCAACATCCTCCAGTGCTAGGCAATCACTGATGTACTTTCTGCTCTATAAAAAAAAAAAAAATAGATTTGCCAATTTTGGACATTTTATATAAATAAAATCATATAATATGTGGTCTTTTGTGTCTGGCTTCTTTCTCTTAGCATAATGTTTAAGGTTCATCCATGTTACAACATAAAGTAGGGCTTCATTCTTTTTTATGGCTGAATAATATTTCATTGTATGGATATACCACTTTCTTTTTTATTTGCCCATTTATCAATTGATGGACTTTTGCATTATTTCCAATTCTTGGCTATTATGAATAGTGCTTCTATGAATATTCATATACAAGTTTTTGTGTGGGCATATGTTTTCATTTCTGTTGGGTATGTATTTAGGAATGGAGTCATAGGTATGGCATCATAGACAAGCCTTGAGAGTGGGGCTTTTCCGGGGAACTTTCAGGTAGGTCAGTAGTGACAATTCCCTGGGGAGCTCCAAATTCATTCTGACCTGTTTAGTGGCTACTAGGCTGCTGCTTTTCACAGCTACTGTGGCTCCAAAGATGTTGGGTTTCAAGGCTACCATAGAGCTGGGCAAGGAGAATGGGAATAGGATAAGTTAAAACATCACAAAGCTCGCTGTTCTTACCAAGATTCAGCTGTTTTTCTTCAATAAATGATCCTCCGATTGTTGCAAACTTTTGGTTAATTTCCAGAGTTTTGCAAAAGTTGATTTTGACAATTTTTTGCCAGTGCTCTCATTGCCTTTCTGAAGGAGATTTTTGGAGGTTCTTACTCTGCCACCTGGAAGTGCTTTCTTAGAATCTGCTTCTTCACGAGATCCCCATTTATGCATAGACACAAAGAAGTTTGAGAAACCTTGGTTTAGAGGATATCATTTGTCCCTATATTTTCATTTGACCGTATCAGGGGGATCATGGAATTTTCTAGCTGTTTTATATTCTAATCAAGTAGATAATACTAAATATGAAATGTTCATGTTGCCAGATCCTATAATAATAAAAAATTCAGACCGTCTCTACCCAACTTAATGCTTATATCTGAAAATTTTGTATGAGCTTGGTTGTTTACGTTTGGTTGTCACTTATGAATTAGCAAAAAAACTTTACACTTGCTATAATTTTTTGGAGTCTTCTCATAAAACATGGATAGTCCTTGGCTGTTCTAAATGAACTCAAAATACCATACATGCGGACCTGAGGGCAGACTGTTTTCTGTGACTTTTCTTTCTTCCCTGAGAGAGCTGTTGTGTTTCAAGAACATGAAAGGAAGAGAGTTTATTTCTTTGGGGTCTCATGGTCCCCTGGCTGACTTGGGGGGTAATGTGACTGTGAAGGCCTGTACTGAATGGACACATGACTTGGTTTCCCTCTCCCTCATCCTGGGTTCTATTCCCACTGCTTCTATTCATTTGATTTCTTACTCTTCCTTTTTTTGTCCTTTGTCTCTCTTCCTATCCCCTTCTCATTTGTCTTGTTCAGTAAGAACTCATTTATTAGCCAGATCATAGGATTTTCTGCTTTTCAGAGAAATTTGCAACCTGAATTTAATTACTTTTCCTGAATGTGTAGCCCTGTGTTCTTTCTGGCCCTGCTCACCTGTCCCAGGCTGAACCTTCCTTTCCTCATTGTCCCAACATTCCTAAATCAGAAAAATTATCATGTTGAGACTACATCCTTCTCCGTTTACACGAAGATGCACAATTTGCCCACTTAACTGCTCCTGTCTGCCATGAATGTCCTAAAACATGACCACTTTGTCAGGAGGGGGAAAGCAACATTTTTCAGTGTGTGTAAAAGAGAAATTATGCTTCGAGGGAGAAAAACATTTCACCACCTCGGCTGCTAATTTTGCTGAAGTCTAAAAACCAAATAAAATGTAAATCAATATGTGTATGAAGAGGAAAAGAGCTAGAACTGAGCAGTCTTAGACCAGGAAACTGGTAGATATTGCTTGGGCTGAAATGCATTGGCTTGGATTTAATATATTGATTAAGCACAGTTCAGTGCCTTCAGCTGGTAAGAATCAAAGCGTGAGGCTAAACACTAAATTAGCTGTGTGCCTTCACCTTGCAGCAGAGCTAAAACGAGGCAGCAGTTTTTATGCCTGCACCTCCCAATGTCGGCCAAAAAGAATTCAAAGCAAGGAAATATATGCATCTTATGTTTGGGGGAGGTATGAGATACATTTTAAAATTGATTTATGCTTTAATCGCTCTTGAAGCTTCATTATTCCAAGTATTAGTATGAAAGACCATCTGATCCAGCAGACTTGCTTGTTAACGCACCAACAGTAGCAACAGATATGCCGTTTTTCATCTATGACCTGACCCACTAGCTGATTCATCTGCTTCCATTTTCATTTTCCTGTCATTGATTTATTAACGATGTCTTACTTATCTGTGGTTCTTTCATGGGACGGGCTTTCTCTGGCATGGTCTCGAGGGAAACGTTCCGTACCTTCCCCCAGCATCAAAAGCCCAGCCCCCTTCTCTGGTGCTCCTTATCACCGCTCCAGAGATTAGAGACTTAAATCATTTAGTGACTGAAAATAACCTCTGTGGCTTGCAGAGTTTATTGCCAATTTGTCTTCAGCGCACGGAATTCACCTGCTTTTCCCTCCTAAGGAATGGACCCTGTTTACCGCACTGCTTCTCTGGACAGCGGGCAGTCTGTGCTGTCTTCAGACCCATTGAGAATGGTAGACGGCTCTGGGCAGCTCAGGAGCATGACAGCCTGGCTCAGCGTGGCCCAAGGAACATACGTACGTCTACCGTGGGGCTGCTAGCATTTTGAGTTGCTTAGAGTATTGGTTGTGACATTTAGGTCTGAGGAGCTACGAAGGGAGGGCCAACAGAGGGGCTGAAATTCTGGGAACATTCAGGGAACCATCAGAGAAGTTGTCTACTCCAAATGCCAGATGGACCCCTTTTGTTGTCTATGTGTTTTAAAAAAGAGCCTGACTCATTTGGAAACTGAGGACCCCTAGAAAAACTGAAATACTGGCATATTTAACTATTAGATTTAAATTAAATTATTAAATTTCATCTGAGGATCTGAATGCAATTTTTGTGGTGCAGTGAAGGTTTCTAAAACTCCATACATTTAGCAAGTAGGTTGGTGACGGGTGTCATGATGCCGTGTCCAGATCCCCCTGGAGAGCTGAAGCATCTATTTTTCTCTTCCATCCCTTCCCCTCCCTACCCGTGCCCCCCCCCCCCCCCCCGCCCCAAACTGGATCCTAAGAGCTCACAGCTAAGTTCTTCTCTGGGACTTGCTCTCAGCTGAAGAAAGACAACCACCTTGTGCAAGGTCACTTTCCTTTTTAGGGCCAGCTCTTACTGGGTGACTCTTTTATGTAGGTATCAAGGCTTGGCCCCTCGTCCCAATTTGGGACTACCCTACAGGGTCATCCCAGCTCCAGAGCTCCCCATGGGGTCATCTCAGGCCTTTATTGTGATTGCATCACAGTTCAACCTCACCCTCTGCCCAATTCTGCTTCCTGTACTCCTGGACACGGGTTGGTCCTGAGAGCACTCCTTTTTATTTTATTGTGCTTTCAGTGAAAATTTACAGCAGAAATTAGTTTCTCGTTCAAAAATTTATACACAAATTGTTTTGTGACATTAGTTGCAATCCCCAAATTTTTTCAGCACTCTCCGCCTTTACCTTTATACCTGTGGTTTCCCCGTGTCCATTTGTCTGGTTTTCCTGTCCTTCCCTGCCTTCTCATCTTTGCTTTTGGGCAGATGTTGCCCATTGGTCTCTTATACTTGATCGAACTAAAAAGCACGTTCTTCACATGTGGTTTTTTGTTTGTTTGTTTTATAGGCCTGTCTAATCTTTGGCTGAAGGGTGGACTCCACGAATGGCTTCAGTTCTTAGTTAGCAGGGTGTCCAGGGGCCATAGTCTCGGGGGTTCCTCCAGTCTGTCAGACCAGTAAGTCTGGTCTTTTCTTTGTGAATTTGAGTTTCGTTCTGTGTTTTCTCCCACTCTGTCCAGGACCCTCTCTTTTGATCCCTGTCAGAGCATCAGTAGTGGTAACCAGGCACCATATAGTTCTGGGCTCAGGCTGGTGGAGCCCTCCCACTTCTTGATAAGCTTTCTGTGGGCAAATCTCCATCTCAGACTTTGCTTTTCAGGGAGCCAGACCTTCAACAGTTGAAACCAAGGACAGTACATCACAAACTAAAGGCTAAGTGTGAAAGCCAGAGGGCCTTGTTAACAACATGTAGAGACTCTCATCTCATGTAGTTGGAGGGCAGAAAAACCAAAGAATAGGCCAAGGACTTGATAAAAAAAAAAAAAATCAGAGTCTCAGAGAAAGCTGGATTCTCAAAACCAACAGGTCTGCTATGCCAATGCTAGGACTGGGACCTTGAGACATGGGACAGGAATATTTGGGTGCATGCACTAGAAAAACATGAATTCCAAAATTCTTCTGAATTCTCTGGGCCCACAGGTGTGGTCCTCTCCTCCCTGTTAAAACTAGGAGTACTTTCTTGCCTGAAGATGGTGCTTTGTAAGACAGCACACTCCTCCTCCTCTCCGGAATTCACTCATAGCTTCTCTCCTGATGGGTAGACCCATGACTAGGGTTGGGTCCTATGATAATTTGGCTGGGGAAGTGCTGGATCAGCTAAGAGAGGAAAGGGCTATACCCAAAGGAGTTATAGGACCTAACCACCATGTACTGGAAAGATCCAGGGCTGTACAAATGGGACTGGATCCTAAGTATGCTAGATCAGCAGTGACAGAAAATAAAGTTGGACAAGGGAAAGATTATAGACATGGAAAAACTCTCCAGTGATACAGAATGTCACTTCCCAACAAGGCCCCCAGGGAAACAGTCTAACCTGATGCTCGGATGTCTTGGAAGCTTGAAATATGGCTTACACTATATGAAGTAGAAATTATAGAACAACCATGGAAAATGGCAGAAGGAGGAGCAAAAGACTTAAAGAACAGACATACTGCATTAACTGTACTATGCAAGGCCAGTGTCTTAAGTTGTCTAGTGTTGCTATAACAGAAATACCACAAGTGAGTGGGTGGCCTTAACGAACAGAAATTTATTTTCAGTTTAAGAGGCTAGACTCCAAATTCTGGGCAAAAGTTCTAGGAGAAGGCTTTCTCTCTGTCTGTCCTGGGGGAAGATTCTTGTCACTTTTCAGCTTCTATTCCTAGGTTTCTTGGCAATCATGAAGTGTGTATCTTCCCCTCCATTTGTGCTTGCTTGCTTAATCTGCAATTTTATATCTCAAAAGAGGTTGATTCAATACATGCTCTACAGTAATATTTCCTTATTAACATAACAAAGAAAACCCATTTCCAAATAAGATTATAACTATAGGCATAGGGGTTAGGATTTACAGCACTTATTTTTAGGGGACACAATTCAATCCATAACAGCCAGAAAGTCCACCAGGTAACCATGCTTAGTGGTAGAGTCTCAAGGACACTCCATTTACCAAAGCAGTAAGAAAAATGCTACTGAGACAGACACCAGCATCTCTAAAAAGCTCAGTGTTCATGCCCTCTGTAGGCCAGGGTTGTGGTAGGAGATGCCATCACAGAACTGGGCTTCCAGATAACAGCTGGGAAATTAATAGCAAATTAATAAAGGCCATGTGAAAGCACTTGATGGCCCAATTATCATTATGAATGGCTAGGTTGGAGTGCCAAACAAGGAGACTGGGGCTCACAGAGAGCTATGGAAATGGTTAATAGAGCATTGTACCTCGAAGGACCAGATAGATTTGCAGCCAAAAAAAGGTGTTGATCAATCCATACAACCATCGAATGAAGGATGGAAGATCAAGACACTGAGAGCAGCCACTCTAATGAAATTCATGATTCCTTGCCCAGTTTCTAGACCTAATCCAGTTTTCATACCTGGAACCCAATGACTAAAAGAAAGGCTGGGTCTCTAAGAAGAAGGGTCCTACAGCATGATAGCAATTTTATAATGATTACTCTAAAAATTACCCAAAGGGACCTACAACTATTTACATGGGTTCTCATACTCTTTCAGGTACTTTTGGGCACAGGGTCTGAGTTAATACTGATACCTGTAGAGCCAAAGTGTCATCAAGCCCCTCATTGGGCTGTAGGCACATGGGGGGCAGGTAATAAATGAGGCTCTGACCAACTCCAACTCTCAGTGGGTTCACCAGGTGTTAACTACCTCAGACATGGAGTGTATAATTAGAATGGATACAATTTTAGTTGTTAAAGCCCCCATATTGGCTTCTTGGCTGTGAGGAAGGCCAAATGACCCCACTCCACGCCCCCCTTTCCTCAATACCCAAGATAGTAAATTAAAAAAACAAAAACCAACTTCACAACCAAAGGAGAACAGTAAGATTAGTGCCACCTTTAAAGACCTAAAGGATGCTGGGATGATGGTTCCCATCATATCCCCGTTAATTAACCATTTTGTCCCCTTCCCTTCAAAAGCCAGATAGATCCTGAAGAATGAGATAATTGATTACTGAAAACTCAACAAATTAGTAGCTCCAATTGCAGATGTTGTACCAAATGTGTCATGTTTGCTACATCAGATTGATACGGCCTTGAGTACATGGTATTTGGCTATTGATCTGGATAGTGTGGATTTTTTTTTTGTTTGTTCAGTGTTTTTTGTTTTGTTTGTATCCTTATCAGAAAGAAGGATCAGAAACAGTTCACACTCACTGGAGACAGGCAAGAACATACATTTACAGTCTTTTCCCAGGACTGTATTAACTCTCCCACCCTGTGTCATAAAATGATCCAAAGAGAACTGGTCCATTTGGATATCCTTCAAAACATCCTAGTGACCTATAATATTGACAATATAATCTTAATCAGAGCAGATGAACAGGAAGTATCGAGTACATTGGAGGCCTCAGTAAAACACATGCTCCAAAGGGCAGGAGATAAACCCTACAAAGGTTCAAGGACCCATACCATAGGTGAAGCTTTCAAAGGCTCAGTGGTCTGGGGCATGCTGGAACATTCCAGCTGTGTAGGTTTATGAAAAGCCTCTACAGGAAAATCACAACATAGACTCCTAGGGTTTTGGAGCAAGGTTATGCCATGCAGCAGATAAATATAGACATTTTGAAAAATGGCTCCTGGTAAGTCACTGGAGAGATTGGAGCCCCTGACCACATGATACCAATTAACCATGTAGCCGAAACTACCCATTATGAGCTTATGAGTGGGTCTGTAAACCCACCAAGTCATAAGGTCAGGCAGGCCCTGGAGCAACCTAGCATAAAATGGAAATGGTGCATCTGGCAATGAGCAAACAGGACCAGAGGTCATAAGTAAGCTGTATGAGCAGATGGCCTGGATCCCCACGTCACATACCACTGGTAAATTGGTGCATCTCCCTCAGCTGCATTTAGGGGGGTGGGGATTCCCCTATGACCAGCTGACAATGAAGAGTAAAGATTAAACTTGGTTGAAAGTTGGTGAATCTTGGTTCATGTGTAGATCAGCTTATTTAGGCACAAGCTGACCCTAAAAGGCAGTGGTAAGGGGAAATCCTCCCAATGGGCAGAGCTTTGGGTGAGACACCTGTTTGTCAACTTCAGATATAAAGAGAAGTGACCTGAGGTTAAAATATATATGAACTCAGAGACAGTGTTGAATGGCTTGACAGGCTGGTCAGGGGCCTAGAAAGAGAATGATCAGAAGATTAAAGACAAGGCCTAAGGAAGAAGGGTCAGCTCGGGGAGAGTATACCCCATAAGGATAAGGGACCACCCTCCAGGATGCAGGGTACACTCTAAATCAACCACCACTAAATGGTAATACAGAAGTATAAAGGTTCAGCCTGCTCACCTCAATTCAGAACAACTGTACAGGGCTGTCCCTCCCAGAGCTCCCACTGAATTAGCTGGGGTCTTTGTGTGAATGCATGGCAGCTCAGCTTCTCTCACTGTCCAGTCCTGCCTCCTTCACTCCCTTACGGATAAACCACCTGCTTGCAAATCCCCATCTCAGATTCTGTTTCCTGGAGACCCAACCTGAAATAGCTGTCGTGCATGTTCATAACTGGTATTTTTATTTATAAAACTCCTTAACATTCTTAGTCTGCGAGGTACAATAATGTGACCAAGGCAATAGGAAGCCTGAGGTAGAGGAAGGAACTATAATTTTGTCCCCAAAGTCTTGAATGGGTCATGGGTCTGTGCTAGAAGCCCAAGACCAGTTTTTGCCCACATGGGCCCCCAAAAAGGCATCTCACAGTCTGACAAAGGTATCCAGTCTTCTCTGCGCCCACCTCCCCCTTTATCCCAATTCACCCACACAGGCATACCAGGGATGTTTTCAGGGGAGGTGGTGAGGAACAGAAAAGAGAATTTAAGAGAGAGATAGTATAATCAGAGCTTAAAAGAAAATTGCTGTTTGGCTGGGTCAGGTATGAAGTTCAAGCTCTATGCAAATGTATTTTTCATCATCAGGCTGTGGGCCCACAGGAATCGGACCCTTGAGGCAATCCTGGCCAAGACTTCTGCTCCAGTGTACTCCAAATCCATAAATTAAAGTATACAATTAGCCACCCTTGTGTTTAGGAATATACTGCATCTGAAACCTAAAAGTCCTCTCATGTGAACCAAAACCTCTTCTCTCCACCCTAATAACACCAGGAGTTGATTACTTTGCTCACAGCATGCTCCATTTATGTGGAACTCAGCTGCTTGATGTCTCAGAGGCACTAAGGTATTTAATGGCTTCGAGTTGGGGTCTCCTCTGGCTTCCTTAGAGGTGCCAGTTTTTGTCTAGGAGCCCTCAGAAGGCCCTGAACAGTGATGGTTTGTCATCTCTGTTGGACCTTTCTTACCCCTGAGCTTTGACTCATTTGCTCTGATTCGGTTCAAAGAATCCACTTTGTTTCCTCCATTTCTTGCTGCTGCATTCTCAAGTTCATCTCTCTTTATCTGCGTGACTCTTTTGGGCTCAGCAAATGCAGGGCCAAACCTGGGGATTAAATGTCACAGTGATTTGTTTTAACTTTTTCGCTCTTAATTTCAGGTTCATTTAATTGAATTGCAAAGTGAAATGTTCATGCGACAGGAACTCACAGCCCTAAGATTGGAGAAAGGATGTGGAATTCAAATTCTTGCAGCTTCTTCCTGAAAAACGTAATGATCCACTCAGATGAAGTCAGCGCTGTTGAAAATCCCACTGCCTTGCCCCATCTCTGCCCGGATGCAGAGACTGATGATTTTCAGCGTGATAAGATCCAGCTGTAGCCAGGCCCTGGGTCAATCAAAATTAAGCCAAGAAGTTTTTCAGGGGTCCTGTACCCAACATGGAAACCCTGGTGGTATAGTGGTTAAATACTATGGCTGCTAACCAAAAGGTTGGCAGTTCAAATCCACCAGGTGCTCCTTGGAAACTCTATGAGGCAGTTCTACTCTGCTCTATAGGGTTGCTATGAGTTGGAATCGACTCGACGGCAATGGGTTTGGTTTTGTGGTTTTGGTACCCATCATTCAAGAGGTCTAGAATTTGGTTGTCTTAACCTTAGTGTTGACAGCTCGAGGAGCTAGTGTTGTCTTGAGTCACTCTTTGTGTGTAGCCTGTATGTTGTTGTTGTTTTTAGGTGCCATCTAGCCATTTCCAACTCATAGTGACTACACAGGACCCCATAGGGTTTCCAAGGGGTGGCTGGTGGATTTGAATTGCCAACCGTTTGGTTAGCAGCAGAACTCTTAATCACTATGCCACCAGTGCTCCTGTTGCCGTCGAGTCAATTCTGACTCATAGTAACCCTGTAGGACAGAGTAGAACTGCCCCATAGGGTTTCCAAGGAGTGGCTAATGAATTTGAACTGCAGACCTTTTGGTTAGCAGCCAAGCTCGTATAGCATTTTTTTTTTGTCTTGCATCATTAACTCCTCTTGACCTGAAGCCACCATGAACTCCAAGTTCCTTGTTCCCTACCATGAAAACCTGCTTAACTTTTTCTCCCTGAAGCACTGCACACTACCTTTATACCCCTGCCTTTCTTTCACTCTAGCTTGAAGCTGTACAGTTTCAATCCACGTGGATACCGTCCCTTCGTGGAAGGTCCTGCTACTGTCCATGTGCTCAGAGGTATACTCCTTCTTCCTGGAGACATTGTCCACCAGTTAGACTACTTGAACTTGGGTGGACCCAAGCTTTCCATGTTCCCAAGTCATTACCTATTGAGGAGATTGTCCTCTTCTTGGAAGACCAACACTGTAACTGGATGGTCCCTCTGGTCCTGGTCCCTCCCAATTCCAGCTTATTTTTATTTTCCCAACAGCATATCATTGATGGCCTGGGATTGCATGCATCCAATCCACAATTGACTTGTAAAGAAATTCCACTAGGGATAGAACTTGGAAAATATGCTTCCATGAACTCCCACCTAGGCTTGTATTTGACAGGTGCCAGATTGGGTTGCTATGTTATGACATGAGGCCAATGATTCTTACATATATTATTCCCAGTCCAGAACCTTTTGAAATTAAAGATCATTTGACACAAAATGCACACCTGGCTCAAGAAGAGTCATTGAAATGCACCTTGGGAAAAACTAGCTTAACCCAAACAATTCAAATAGAAGCAGTCTTTCCTTCCCTCTTGTGAAAACCATTAGAATGAAAAAGTTTGATGTCTTCATTTTCTGTCAGTAAAATTCTAGACCTTAAGTTCTTAGGGGGTATTAACTGATGTATTAACCACTTCTGAAGGCTGACTCTCTACTGTATTTCAGAATCTAAAAAAAAAAAAAAAAAAAAAAAAACCCATTGTAGTTGAGTTGATTCTGACTCAACGACCCTATAGGAAGGGTAGAGTTGCCCCAAAAGATTTCCAAGGAGCGGCTGGTGGATTTGAACTGCTGACCATTTGGCTGGCAGCTGTAGCTCTTAACCACTGCATCTAGAGGTGAGAAAAATAAGGTAATTTCATCTGGACATTTGCTTATTTCTAAAACCTGTGATGTGCAGCAGTGAAGTTCTTATCAGAATGACCCATGTGAGACTTAAATGTTCATTTCCACTTCTTGGGTGCCTTAGGTTTTGTGACAACCCTTACTCCACACCTACCCAACTGTAGAACATAATTAGAGTTTGATACTCACCTGATTGTTGGGAAAGGGAACTAAGAAAATACAGTCCTATAAATGTTGAGGTATTCCACAGAGACTTGTTTAATAACTAAATACTGCCAGATGGTCTATTCTAAATGGAAGAAACATTTTTAATTCTAAATGAAATGCAGGTTTTTGTTAGCTACCATTTAATATTATTTGATAATGGTTGTATTCATTTCCTATTGTTTCTGCAATAGATTACCACAAATTTGTAGCTTAAAACAATACACGTTTATTATCTTACCTTTCTAGATGTCAGAAGTCCAAAATGGGACTCATTGAGCTAAAGTCAAGGTGTCAGCAGGGGTGTTTTTTTTTTTTTTTTTTTTTTTTTTTTCTGGAGGCTCTAGGGGAGAATCTGGTTTCTTGCCCTTTCCAGATTCTAGAGGCCACCCACATTCCTTAGCTCACATGCCCCCTTTCATCTTCAAAGCCAGCAATACCCATTGAAGTGTTTCTCATATCATATCAGTAACACTGATTCTGCTGTCTCCCCCTTTCACTACAAGGAACTTTGGGGTTACCTTAGGCCCACCTTGATAATCCAGGATAATCTCCCCATCTCAAGATCCTTAATTTAATCACACCTGCAGAGTTTCTTTTGCCATGTAAGGTAACATGTTCACAGGTTCCAGACAGTAGGACATGGACATCTTTGGGTGCTCACTATTCTGCCTACCACAATGGTATTGAAACAATTTTAAGGCTTCTTTCTTAAATACTTTCAAAAATTTAATAAATCAAAAGGTAACTCTTGAGGAAGTTTTAAAGATTGGTTACGGTTATTTCAGAGGACCCCTCTATACCTGCACCACTCCATTGTTTCATCATGACTCATCCAATTTCTTAAAGAAAGAGTAAGGTTTTTTGGCTCTGATGCCTAGAGATGGATACTTATTCCCGTTGTTGCCTTCATTTTGCCAGTTTTCCATTTTATTGTATTCTATAGAGACCTTGCATATTGCTCTTGGAAATTGGCCACTCCCTAGAATACTACCAGTGTTGGGTTAGATGAGAAAGATTATGAGATGGTTGCTTGAGAAAATATTGTGGCCTGATTGCAGGTGTATTACAATACAACATCATCAGCAAATAATAGGGAAGGGAGTTTTTTTTTTAGAACGGCTTTGTGTAGTTGTTTTATTTAAAACAAGGTTTACCCCTCCGTGTCGTTTAGGGTCGCTATTAGTCAGAATCAGCTCGACATGAGTTTGGAGGCATTGATCTAGCAAGGTGATTCTCTTCGTTCTGGTCACTGTTGCTGCATTTCTATTTGCAGCACGAGGTTTGCACCAGTACCAGCTGATGCGATGCAGCTAGCAGCTGCCCCATGTGTTATAAATGTCCCGTGGCTTACCATGGAGAATCAGGGCTTAATTCATTTACCCTGGCTCTTCTATTGCTTTCCCTGCCAACACAGCTGCAGCACAGCCCCTCCATCTAGAGAGCTGGCAACCGTCCCAGCTAGGAGCTACCTGCCAACACTTTTCTGAAGACCAGCCAGAGGAGAGAAGAACAGGAGGGCAGGGGGCTAAGGAGGAAAGGAAGAGAAGATACAAATCTAATTACATTGGCCTCCAGCCCCCTTTAGGTCCCTGTGCTTCAAAGTTGATGACACACATGGACTCAGCAGCCATCACTGATCTTTCTTATAAAAGCCTGTTTAGATGTGGGCATGTTCTCCTCAGATTTGAGTCTCTGGGATTCCTGTCATCTTTCCCGGTACTTTGCAGAGATGGAGAACTACAACACCCCCACTGGCTGCACTGGTGGCCTTTCATGTGGAAGAGTGTTGAGTTGGCATTCTTATGTCTCTCTAGTCATATGCTATTCATTAAAATTTGTACCTTCTTCTCACCTCCGTAATAGGCTACGATAATACTGTCCAACTTTTCTAGGGACCTCTTGTTAATGTCAAATTTTACAGCCTTCCAGCATGGTAGTAGTTAGACTTTTAGTATCAGTTGATTTAGAAAGTATGTGGTAGAAAGCACCTACATTTAGTACACTCTCAGATAAATTCGTGTTTTATTAATCATAGCAGTATTTAGTTACATTTAAAAACCAGTGAGGAGGCGGGGCCAAGATGGCGGACTAGGTAGACGCTACCTCGGATCCCTCTTGCAACAAAGACTCCGAAAAACAAGTGAATCAATCACATACATAACAATCTATGAACCCTGAACAACAAACACAGATTTAGAGACGGAAAATGAACAAATAAGGGGAAGCAGCGACTGTTTTCAGAGCCTGGAGCCAGTGTCCCAGTCAGGTAACCTTGGCGCCCGGTTTAGGTCAGGGCCCAGGGGAGCTGACGGCGCAAACAAGGGGCGCAGCCCTACCCCCCTGAACTCACCCAGGGAGGGGGCCCAGCCGGGCTGCACAGGCGGCGTGGCTATGCAGCCGGTGGGAGAAGTCCCCAGGAGGCAGTGACTGGTTTTGGAGCTGGGAGTGCAGCGTCCCAGCTGGGGAATCTTGCCGCCGGGCTTTTGACTGGGCGCTGTCACTGCGCAAGCACGGGGCACAGCTCCACTCCCCTGAACTAACCCCAGGAGGGGGCCCAGCTGGTCTGCGGGAGTAGCTTGGCGACGTGGCTTGCGGGAGGAGAAGTCCCCAGGAGGCAGCCACTGATTTTGGAGTCGGGAGTGCAGCGTCCCAGCAGGGGAACCTTGACATTGGGCTTTGGACTGGCAGCGGAGGATCTGACCGTGCCTTCAGCGGGCCAGATCTCCGGGGGCAATCTCCACACAGCCAGCACACATAGGTGACAGGCCCCTCGGGAATCTCAGATAAAATAGTCATTCCAAGCAAGACAAGCAACTCTGGCTATATTCCGAGGTGCTACTCTCCTATCTCTCTGATCCCTCCCCTACCCTCACCAGGCGGCTTCATTAACATTGGAATTGCTTGAGCCAGAGGGAGAACGGCTCCGGCTCCGCGGCGGCTTTGCCCCCCCCCCTTTTTTTTCTTTTGGTCTTTTCCTAACCCACTCTCCTGGCCTGAGAGAAGGAACCACAAAAAACCCAGGGATCAAAAATCCATCCCTAATTGGACTAAAAACACAGAACCAGCTACAGCCAAGCATATATGACCCAAATCTCAGACTTTGATCCTTACAGGGAACAAGGTGGTGGTTATAATCCAAAGGCAGTTCTGATAGGGATCTGACTGCATTTTTTTTTTTGGCGGATTTTCTGGAAAAACAAGTTTCCCAGTGATGGCTCAGAGACAGCAGTCCATATCAAACCACATAAAGAAGCAGACCATGACAGCTTCTCCAACCCCCCAAACAAAAGAATCAAAATCTTTCCCAAATGAAGATACAATCTTGGAATTATCAGATACAGAATATAAAAAACTAATTTGCAGAATGCTTAAAGACATCACAAACGAAATAAGGGAAACTGCAGAAAAAGCCAAGGAACACACTGATAAAACTGTTGAAGAACTCAAAAAGATTATTCAAGAACACAGTGGAAAAATTAATAAGTTGCAAGAATCCATAGAGGGACAGCATGTAGAAATCCAAAAGATTGACAATAAAATTACAGAATTAGACAACACAATAGGAAGTCAGAGGAGCAGACTTGAGCAATTAGAATGCAGACTGGGAAATCTGGAGGACCAGGGAATTAACACCAACATAGTTGAAAAAAATTCAGATAAAAAAATTTAAAAAAATGAAGAAACCCTAAGAATCATGTGGGACTCTATCAAGAAGGATAACTTGCAGGTGATTGGAGTCCCAAACAGGGAGGGAGGACAGAAAACACAGAGAAAATAGTTGAAGATCTGCTGACAGAAAACTTCCCTGACATCATGAAAGACGAAAGGATATCTATCCAAGATGCTCATCGAACCCCATTTAAGATTGATCCAAAAAGAAAAACACCAAGACATATTATCATCAAACTCGCCAAAACCAAAGATAAACAGAAAATTTTAAAAGCAGCCAGGGAGAAAAGAAAGGTCTCCTTCAAGGGAGAATCAATAAAAATAAGTTCAGACTACTCAGCAGAAACCATGCAGGCAAGAAGGGAATGGGACGACATATACAGAGCACTGAAGGAGAAAAACTGCCAGCCAAGGATCATATATCCAGCAAAACTCTCTCTGAAATATGAAGGCGAAATTAAGATATTTACAGATAAACACAAGTTTAGAGAATTTGCAAAAACCAAACCAAAGCTACAAGAAATACTAAAGGATATTGTTTGGTCAGAAAACCAATAATATCAGATACCAGCACAACACAAGGTCACAAAACAGAACATTCTGATATCAACTCAAATAGGGAAATCACAAAAACAAATTAAGATTAATTAAAAAAACAAAAAATGCTCATAACAGGGAATCACTGAAGTCAATATGTAAAAGATCACAATAATCAAAAAGAGGGACTAAATACAGGTGGCATAGAACTGCCATATGGAGAGTGATACAAGGCGATATAGAACAATACAAGTTAGGTTTTTACTTAGAAAAATAGGGGTAAATAGTAAGGTAACCACAAAGAGGTATAACAACTCCATAACTCAAGATAAAAGCCAAGAAAAACTAATGACTCAACAAACATAAAGTCAAACACTACGAAAATGAGGATCTCACAATTTACTAAGAAAAACGTCTCAGCACAAAAAAGCATGTGGAAAAATGAAATGGTCAACAACACACATAAAAAGGCATCAAAATGACAACACTAAACATAATTACGCTGAATGTAAATGGACTAAATGCACCAATAAAGAGACAGAGAGTCTCGGACTGGATAAAGAAACACAATCCGTCTATATGCTGCCTACAAGAGACACACCTTAGACTTAGAGACACAAACAAACTAAAACTCAAAGGATGGAAAAAAAATATATCAAGCAAACAATAAGCAAAAAAGAAGAGGAGTAGCAATATTAATTTCTGACAAAATAGACTTTAGACTTAAATCCACCACAAAGGATAGAGAAGGACACTACATAATGATAAAAGGGACAATCGATCAAGAAGACATAACCATATTAAATATTTATGCACCCAATGACAGGGCTGCAAGATACATAAATCAAATTTTAACAGAACTGAAAAGTGAGATAGACACCTCCACAATTATAGTAGGAGACTTCAACACACCACTTTCGGAGAAGGACAGGACATCCAGTAAGAAGCTCAATAGAGACACAGAAGACCTACTTACAACAATCAACCAACTTGACCTCATTGACTTATACAGAACTCTCCACCCAACTGCTGCAAAGTATACTTTTTTTTTCTAGCGCACATGGAACATTCTCTAGAATAGACCACATATTAGGTCATAAAACAAACCTTTGCAGAATCCAAAACATCGAAATATTACAAAGCATCTTCTCAGACCACAAGGCAATAAAACTAGAAATCAATAACAGAAAAACTAGGGAAAAGAAATCAAATACTTGGAAACTGAACAATACCCTCCTGAAAAAAGACTGGGTTATAGAAGACATCAAGGAGGGAATAAGGGAATTCATAGAATGCAACAAGAATGAAAACACTTCCTATCAAAACCTCTGGGACACAGCAAAAGCAGTGCTCAGAGGCCAATTTATATCAATAAATGCACACATACAAAAGAAGAAAGAGCCAAAATCAGAGAACTGTCCCTACAACTTGAACAAATAGAAAGTGAGCAACAAAAGAATCCATCAGGCACCAGAAGAAAACAAATAATAAAAATTAGAACTGAACTAAATGAATTAGAGAACAGAAAAACAATTGAAAGAATTAACAAAGCCAAAAGCTGGTTCTTTGAAAAAATTAACAAAATTGATAAACCACTGGCTAGACTGACTAAAGAAATACAGGAAAGGAAACAACCCAAATAAGAAACGAGACGGGCCACATCACAACAGACCCAACTGAAATTAAATGAATCATATCAGATTATTACGAAAAATTGTACTCTAACAAATTGGCAAACCTAGAAGAAATGGATGAATTCCTGGAAAAACACTACCTACCTAAACCAACACAATCAAAAGTAGAAGAACTAAATAGACCCATAACAAAAAAAGAGATTGAAATGGTAATCAAAAAACTTCCAACAAAAAAAAGCCCTGGCCCGGACGGCTTCACTGCAGAGTTCTACCAAACTTTCAGAGAAGAGTTAACACCACTACTACTAGAGGTATTTCAAAGCATAGAAAATGACGGAATACTACCCAACTCGTTCTATGAAGCCACCATCTCCCTGATACCAAAACCAGGCAAAGACATTACAAAAAAAGAAAATTATAGACCTATATCCCTCATGAACATAGATGCAAAAATCCTCAACAAAATTCTAGCCAATAGAATCCAACAACATGTCAAAAAAATAATTCACCACGATCAAGTGGGATTTATACCAGGTATGCAAGGCTGGTTTAATATCAGAAAAACCATTAATGTAATCCATCACATAAATAAAACAAAAGATAAAAACCACATGATCTTATCAATTGATGCAGAAAAGGCATTTGACAAAGTCCAACACCCATTTATGATAAAAACTCTCACCAAAATAGGAATTGAAGGAAAATTCCTCAACATAATAAAGGGCATCTATGCAAAGCCAGCAGCCAATATCACTCTAAATGGAGAGAACCTGAAAGCATTTCCCTTGAGAACGGGAACCAGACAAGGATGCCCTTTATCACCGCTCTTATTCAACATCATACTTGAAGTCCTAGCCAGGGCAATTAGGCTAGACAAAGAAATAAAGGGTATCCGGATTGGCAAGGAGGAAGTAAAGTTATCACTATTTGCAGATGACATGATCTTATACACAGAAAACCCTAAGGAATCCTCCAGAAAATTACTGAAACTAATAGAAGAGTTTGACAGAGTCTCAGGTTACAAAATAAACGTACAAAAATCACTTGGATTCCTCTACATCAACAAAAAGAACACCGAAGAGGAAATAACCAAATCAATACCATTCACAGTAGCCCCCAAGAAGATAAAATACTTAGGAATAAATCTTACCAAGGATGTAAAAGACCTATACAAAGAAAACTACAAAGCTCTACTACAAGAAATTCAAAAGGACATACTTAAGTGGAAAAACATACCTTGCTCATGGATAGGAAGACTTAACATAGTAAAAATGTCTATTCTACCCAAAGCCATCTATACATATAACGCACTTCTGATCCAAATTCCAATGTCATATTTTAAGGGGATAGAGAAACAAATCACCAATTTCATATGGAAGGGAAAGAAGCCCCGGATAAGCAAAGCATTACTGAAAAAGAAGAAGAAAGTAGGAGGCCTCACTCTACCTGATTTCAGAACCTATTATACAGCCACAGTAGTCAAAACAGCCTGGTATTGGTACAACAACAGGCACATAGAGCAGTGGAACAGAATTGAGAACCCAGATATAAATCCATCCACGTATGAGCAGCTGATATTTGACAAAGGCCCAGTGTCAGTTAATTGGGGAAAAGATAGTCTTTTTAACAAATGGTGCTGGCATAATTGGATATCTATTTGCAAAAAAATGAAACAGGACCCATACCTCACACCATGCACAAAAACTAACTCCAAGTGGATCAAAGACCTAAACATAAAGACTAAAACGATAAAGATCATGGAAGAAAAAATTGGGACAACCCTAGGAGCCCTAATACAAGGCATAAACAGAATACAAAACATTACCAAAAATGACGAACAGAAACCCGATAACTGGGAGCTCCTAAAAATCAAACACCTATGCTCATCTAAAGACTTCACCAACAGAGTAAAAAGACCACCTACAGATTGGGAAAGAATTTTCAGCTATGACATCTCAGACCAGCGCCTGATCTCTAAAATCTACATGATTCTGTCAAAACTCAACCACAAAAAGACAAACAACCCAATCAAAAAGTGGGCAAAGGATATGAACACACACTTCACTAAAGAAGATATTCAGGCAGCTAACAGATACATGAGAAAATGCTCTCGATCATTAGCCATTAGAGAAATGCAAATTAAAACTACAATGAGATTCCATCTCACCCCAACAAGACTGGCATTAATCCAAAAAACACAAAATAATAAATGTTGGAGAGGCTGCGGAGAGATTGGAACTCTCATACACTGCTGGTGGGAATGTAAAATGGTACAACCACTCTGGAAATCTATCTGGCGTTATCTTAAACAGTTAGAAATAGAACTACCATACAACCCAGAAATCCCACTCCTCGGAATATACCCTAGAGAAATAAGAGCCTTCACACGAACAGATATATGCACAGCCATGTTTATTGCAGCTCTGTTTACAATAGCAAAAAGCTGGAAGCAACCAAGGTGTCCATCAACGGATGAATGGGTAAATAAATTGTGGTATATTCACACAATGGAATACTATGCATCGATAAAGAACAGTGACGAATTTGTAAAACATTTCATAACATGGAGGAACCTGGAAGGCATTATGCTGAGCGAAATCAGTCAGAGGCAAAAGGACAAATATTGTATAAGACCACTATTACAAGATTTTGAGAAATAGTATAAACTGAGAAGAACACACACTTTTGTGGTTACGAGAGAGGAAGGGAGGGAGGGAGGGAGAGGGTTTTTTACTGATTAATTAGCAGATAAGAACTGCTTTAGGTGAAGGGAAGGGCAACACTCAATACATGGAAGGTCAGCTCAACTGGACTGGACTAGACCAAAAGCAAAGAAGTTTCCAGGATAAACTGAATACATCAAAGGTCAGTGGAGCAAGGGCGGGGGTTTGGGAACCATGGTTTAAGGGGACTTCTAAGTCAATTGGCAAAATAATTCTATTATGAAAACATTCTGCATCCCACTTTGAAATATGGCATCTGGGGTCTTAAGTACTAACGAGCGGCCATCTAAGATGCATCAATTGGTCTCAACCCACCTGGAGCAAAGGAGAATGAAGAACACCAAGGTCACATGACAACTAAGAGCCCAAGAGACAGAAAGGGCCACATGAAGCAGAGACCTACATTATCCTGAGACCAGAAGAACTAGTTGGTGCCTGGCCACAATCGATGACTGCCCTCACAGGGAGCACAATAGAGAACCCCTGAGGGAGCAGGAGAACAGTGGGATGCAGACCCCAAATTCTCATAAAAAGACCATACTTAATGGCTGTGACTAGAGGAATCCCAGCGGTCATGGTCCTCAAACCTTCTGTTGGCACAGGACGGGAACCATCCCCGAAGACAATTCATCAGACATGAAAGGGACTGGACAGTGGGTAGGAGAGAGATGCTGATGAAGAGTGAGCTAATTATATCAGGTGGACACTTGAGACTGTGTTGGCATCTCCTGTCTGGAGGGTGGATGGGAGGATAGAGAGAGTTGGAGGCTGGCAAAGTTTTCACGAAAGGAAAGACTGGAAGGGCTGACTCATTAGGGGGAGAGCAAGTGGGAGTAAGGAGTAAGATGTATATTAACTTATATGTGAGAGACTGACTTGATTTGTAAACGTTCACTTGAAGCTCAATAAAAGTTAATTAAAAAAAAAAAAAAAAACCAGTGAGGACAGGGGTGCTCAGGTGTTAGCGGAATGAATATGGACAGTGCTTGCTGTGAACAGGAAACCCTGGTGGCGTAGTAAAGTGCTACAGCTGCTAACCAAAACGTCAGCAGTTTGAATCCACCAGGTACTCCTTGGAAACTCTATGTGCTATTTCTACTTGGTCCTATAGGGTCACTATGAGTCGGAAATGACTTGACAGCAGTGGGTTGTTTTTTTTTTTTTTTTTTTTTGGTGTGAATATGGGTTCCTGGGCGTCTTTGCAATAACGCAACACAGAGAGGGGCCGTGGCTCACAGGATGGGGCATCACTTGGGGGGAACCAGGACCAAACTTGCCCAGTTTCATGTATGCATGGGCTGTGTCTGTGGGCAGCTTTGTCAGCTCTTTCCAAGTATGTATATACCCTCAGGAGAAGGCTCACCGTTTAGAACAGACCCACCCACAAGAAAACTATATTGTTAAGGTTCTTCCTTTCATGGTTCAGAATCCTTCAAAACAAAAACAGCTACCCTGCTGGCAGGGACTTCAGTTACGCCCTGTTGGTTCATCTAATACACTTCACAAAGAAAACTGACCTCACAGCAGCCGGAGTTAAGAGGGGAAACTGTCCCAGCGGACAAGACACCAGCAGAAGTTAAGAGGGGAAACTGTTCCGGTGGACAAGACACCAGCCAGGACAGCCAGCACTGGTCCAAAAAAGGGGAGGTGCCTCCCAAGGAAAGCGTTATATCAAGCCCTCTGCGATTCCGCAAATAAATTGGGGATCAAAGCAAAAGTGTATGTAGAGAGAGCTGGTTAGACATGGAGGGATAAAACAGAAACCAGTAGGGCATGGGCACTGGTGTTATCAGGATGGTTTCTCAGGGACTTCTTGCAGAAGCAATTTTTTTTTTTTTTTTTTAAGGAAGTGCTTCAGTATTTAACACCTGGGAGAGATATATCCCCACATAGTGGCTGCCCAAGTCAGTAATGAACTCATTATGAAGTGGTTTATTATGGGTTTTGAAGCCGTAGAGAAATTTGGAGCTATTTGCAGAAAATATTGATAGAATCCCATTCCTTCTTTGCTCTCATAGTTGCTATTGCTAACTAATCAAAACCTAGACTCTTATCCTGAGAGAATGAGACTGGTAGATAAAAGCATCTATTCTTTTGAACATGTTATCAAGAGGGACCAGTCCCTGGAGAAGGACATCATGCTTGGTAAAGTAGAGGGCCAGCAAAAAAGAGGAAGAGTCTCAACAGGATGGACTGACACAGTGGCTGCAACAATGTGCTTAAACACAGCAACAGTTGTGAGGATGACACACGATCTGGCAGTGTTTTGTTCTGTTTTACATAGAGTCGCTATGAGTCGGAACCAACTTAACGGCATCTAACAACAACAACACTCCTGAGGTGGAAAAGGAAACTACTCTATGTTGTACCAACTCTGTGCCAGCTCCTGGGCTAGGAGTTTTATATACACAGTTTCATTTACCCTCGTAACTACCCCCAGGTGTGTACTTATTATTCTTGTTTTACAGGTGAGGAGCCTGGGGCTCAAGGTCACACATCTAATAAAGGGTGGATTCAAATTCCACACAAATCTATCTGACTCTATGTTGATGTGTTGTCAATGACACAGTTCTCCAGGCAGTCGTTGTTGTTGTGTGCCTTCAAGTTGGTTCTGACTCATAGTAACCCTGTAGGGCAGAGTAGAGCAGTCATTAAGCCAAAAACCAGACTCATTACTGTAGAGTCCATTCTGACTCATAGCGACCCTATAGTACAGAGTAGAACTGCCCCATAGAGTTTCCAAGGGGCACCTGGTGGATTTGAACTGCCACCCTCTTGGTTAGCTGCTGTAGCACTTAACCACTATACCACCAGGGTTTTCTGGCAGTCACTAGGCCTGTGTATTTTATCAAGCAGGCTTATTGCATTTTTTAACCCCCCAAAATCAGCTCTTCTTTATATAACAATATTTTTTTATTTCCATTTATTAACTTGACTACTAACCCATTAATCAGCCTAATCACATTGGATTTATCACTTTTAATGGCGTAATGAACGGAGCCAGATTTAACGTCTTATTTGAAATATATGGTTACTGTAACAAGGCCTTTCAGCTTTACTTTTGATAATAGGCCATCTTATTATCAAAAGTAAGAAACATCTCAATTAAAGACATACATATGTACTTACACATAAACATTCCCCAAAAGATAAAAGCTGAAGCAATTCTGAAAGATTTCCTTGGGTTTCCTTCTAAAGCATTTTCCATGGATTTTTAATGTTAGCAAGTATCTCATGATAGAGAGCATGCCCTTTCATGAAACATATCTAAGCCACGTTATCCCTCAGCCTTTTTATCTTCTACCATTTGTTGATAATATGGTGTTATAAATATCCATCAAATATAAATCGATAATGATAATAAATGTCTGTCCCCAACTAATTTTATCTAACATTTGATCCATGCTGGAGAGCTCAACAGTGGGGCAGTAAGTAAAATATTTCTGGTGGGGAGTGAGGGCTTAGGGAGCAAGACTCCTTCATTTCTTACCCCAGCCCTCCTGCACAGCTTCCTCAGATACTTTTCCTCTGGCTTTGTAATCAGATAGAAGTAAACATAGCTTTCCATGGGCATCTCTTCCAGAGTGTTCAATGAGAGGTCCAAAGGACTTGACCATGGATTTGCATTTTGGGCAGCCTTAGAAGCCAAGGCCACCACCAGTCTGTCAATTTGTCATACTGCAGTGGCTTGTGTGTTACTATGATGTTGGAGGCTGTGCCACCAGTATTTCAAGTACCAGCAGGGTCACCCATGGTGGACAGGTTTCAATGGAGCTTCTAGACTGAGACAGATTAGGAAGAAAGGTCTGGCTATCTCCTTCCAAAAATTAGCCAATGAAAACCCTAAGGATCGCAATAGAATATTGTCTAATAAAGTGCTGGAAGATGAGCCCCCTAGATTGGAAGGCACTCAAAATACACAGTGACCACAACAATAGACTCGAACATACCAAAGATCATGAGGAGGGCACAGGACCAAGCAATGCTAGCTCTGTTGTACATGGGGTCACCATGAGCTGGAGCCAAATCAAAGGCAGCTAACAGCAACAACAGGAATGCAAAGGGAGCTGGCCAAGCTCTCTGAACTTCCGGTGAACTTGACTCATCGAGGAGAAAGGGATACAACTGCCTCATGGAGCCACAACCCATGATAGGGCAACTGGCCCTCTATTGGGCTGGTGCTGAGTTGGGGACAGAACCTGCAGTTTTTCTAATTGGCCTCCTCTGAGCAGGACTTCTCTCTCAGCGTGGGACTGTCCTGTCTGGAGAGGTATGTCAGTGTCTGCCCAGGGTCCTCATCTGAGTTCTGGATGGCTTTATGGATCATTTTTGGTAAGAGAGAACTCAGAATATTAAGCTTCTTTACATTATTCTGTGGACATTGGTCTTAGCTAAAAATAACACTTTAAGGCCCAAGGGTTTTAAAGATAAGAGAAAAAATACAGAAAACTCAAGGAATCATTTGCCCAGTTGCTCCTGTACATTGGAACCAAATAAGCACATCCCCGTGTTTATTTATGTTGCAGGCCAGTCATTTTTCCTTACACTGGAATCTTATTAAAACGATAAATCAGTTTTAACCTGGGCTTTAAATTGGCCCAATATGTTTGGAGACCTTGCTGATTTAATTTTCCTATTTTTCATTTTTCAATTAACTAATTTAGCTTTCCCAGTTGGGATACCACAAACCTTAACACTTGGATTTATCTTGAAACCAGTAAGCCCCAACATACATCGCTGCCAAAACATAAGAAAAACTCAACTTTATGTATGGTAACCAGCCAGCAAAGAAGCACTGGGCCAGAAAATACCTATCCTGACCCTGGTGGTGTAGTGGTTAAGTGCTATGGCTGCTAACCAAAAGGTCTGCAGTTGGAATCCACCAGGCGCTCCTTGGAAGCTCTATGGGGCAGTTCTACCCTGTCCTATAGGGTCGCTATGAGTCGGAATTGCCTCTATGGCAACGGGTTTGGTTTTTTGTTTTTTTTGTTTGTTTGTTTTGGCCATTGCAAAGTACCTGAGCCTGTGCTCTGGGAAGCAGCCCCAACTGCCTGCGTGTTCTCATGAGTATTCTGTTCTATATTTTCTCCTGATCTCCTTTGATTGGAAGTTGCTAGTCCATCTCCCAGACTGTTTTCCCAGGAACACTGTGACAATTGCTTGTTCACCTCTTCCTCCCTGGGAATGCCTGATGTCCCAGCATATGTGTATCAGCCTGACACCTTTCAGAGACCTGCACTGTCTCAACTGGGTGGCTTATAACAGCCCAAATCCCATAATGTGACTGAGGACCAAAAGCCATGGGAAGCTTCCCTAGCCACCAACCCCCAAAGGAGCATGCTTATGCGTGTACGTGTGTATGTGTTGAGGGCTGGGGGATTTTTCCAGTGAACCAGGACTTGAAGTGCCTAACACCATGGCTCGTTCTCCACTCTGAAGCCTGCAGGTTCAGGTTATGAGTTCGGGCCTTAGCACAGGTTCATACATACAGGTTCAGAGGGTGCTGTACTTCTGGGAAGATTTTCCATGTAGCGGAAAGAGCATTGGCTTTGGAGATAGACAAAGCTGGGTTTAAATTCAAGCTTCATGACTACATTAATCAAACGAGCATAAGCAAGGACTTCATTGGCTCATGTAACTGAAAACATCTAGGGAGTCGTTTTCAGACACAGCTAGGTCCAGGCACTCAGATGATGTCATTGGTAATGCGTCTCTTTCTCTCTTCTGGCTCTAATGCTGTCTGTTTTGGCCTTATTCTTAGGAGAAGGCTTCCTCAGTAGCTCTAGGCTCACATGATCCTTAGCACTAGTGATGGGTGAAGGAAGGGCAGTGTTCCTCACAGTCACAACAAAGGTGCCAGTGAGGTCGCCATTAACCATTTTTGAGTCACAAGTACACCCAGTGTGGGGGTGGGGAGCTTGATGAGGTGGTGAGGGGAGAAGCAGTTTCCTTGAGGAGACAGGAATGAATGCTGGATAGGCAAAAACAATGGGTATCTGCACAGACCCTAAAAAGCTCTGTGACTCTGGACAAGTTATTTAACCTCTCTGATTCTCAAGGTCCTCTTTGTACCCTGGTATACTGGTACCAGTGGACATTGATGGTTCCATGGTAGAATTCTCACCTTCCATGTGGGTGACCCAGCTTCAACTCTGGCCAATGTACTTTACACATAGCTTCTACCTGTCTGTCAGTGGAGGCTTGCCTGTCACTATGACACTGAACAGGTTTCAGCAAAAGTTTCCAGACTAAGAAGGACTGGGAAGAAAGGCCTGGCAATCTACTTCCAGAAATCAGCCAATGAAAACCCTATGGTTCACAACAGTCCAGTCTGCAACTGCTCATGGGAATAACACAGGACCAGGTAGTGTTTTGTTCCATTGTGCACGGAGTTACCATGCATCGGGGCCCTTACTTGACAGCAGCTAACAACGACATACTCAACATACTCGTACCTAGCACCAGGGAAGTTGTGAATATTAAATGTGCTCCCAGAATAGCTTGAGGCATAGAAGTTTAGTAACTGTTAACTCCCTCTCTCCCTCCTTCCTTTTCCTGGCCCTCTCCTGGTGGCCTGTGGATGCCCAAGGGTGTTGGAAAGTAGTGAAGTCATCACACTGTTTCAGTCAGGAGAGGCTCAGACAGCACGGGCACTTCAGAACCCACTCAGCAGGGGCTCCTTTGCCAAGGTGGTTCTATTTGAGAATGGTGACCCGAGGGACACAGTGGGGCTCTGTGGGCTCCCTGGCCGGGCTCAGCCCTACCGGCTCCAGGTGGGCTGGTGAAGCCTTCTGGAGGGCAAGGTTGTGGAGCAATGTCTGCAATTCCCTGGCCAGAAGAGCTGGACGCAGCCAGCAGGCGCCTTCCTGTTATTCTGTGGAAATCAAAACCAAGCCTCTCACTGCATACATTAGTCTCTGAATCACTTAAACCCTGTAAGAGATACACAGTCCCTTTCATACCTGTGGAGTTTCTCACCCAAACAACCACTGCACTACTGATTTGAGCCATATGAGCTCTAAGGAATTGTAATGTAAATATACCGCTGAAAATGCTTTAAAGAGACACACAGGACTCCTGTACCTGCCCGGCTAGCAACAGGACTAGAGCTGCTAGATTTGTCCTTCCCACTGCCACCTACTCTCTCTCCCTAACCAGCCCCCCAATACTTTGTTATTCCTTTATCCATAGGTTAAAAGAGTCTGGGCACCTGTGCACTGAGTTATGCTTAGACTCATGGCAGGCTGGATCTGCCAAACTTGCGCCCCCGGAAGGAGGTCTAGCATCTCAGCAGCCCACTTTCATCCTAACACTGCACTTTTAAAGGTCACCCAGATACTGAGGAAGGCCTCTTTTGGGAGGGGGGGAGTAGCTTAATGGGTTTCTTCTAAGTCCTACTTTTCTTGGATCCACCTTGATATATTCTGGGGCCTTGGCACAGGATCTTGTTTTCATGGCTGCTGTAGAGGATATGGAGCCCTGGTGGTGTAGTGGTTAAGAGCCTGGCTGCTATCCAAAAGGCCGACAGCTCGAATCCACTAGCCGCTCCTTGGAAACCCTATAGGGAAGTTCCACTCAGTCCTATAGGGTCGCTATGAGTTGCAATTGCCTCAACAGCAACAGATTTTTTTTTTTCTTTTTTTTTGACTGTGTAGAGGATATGGGAATCCCTGGGTGGTACAAACAGCTAAAACACTCAGCTGCCAACTGAAAGGTTGGAGATTTGAGTCCACCCAAAGTTCCTCACAAGACAGGCCTGATGATCTAAAAAAAAAAAAAAGATGATCTACTTCTGAAAAATCAGCAAAGGTCTGAGAGCAAATAGAAACAAAAATGTGGCACCGTAAAGAAAGACCCATATCAAGGGTCTGCATGAACTTCGAGGAATCCACACAGCTTCTGATTTATGTAATTTGGGTCTTTCATTTGGAAATCCATTTCTTTGGGATGGTTCCATTATGCTGTATTACTTGTGGGGTTGCTAATCTTTAAGGGACTGCTTTTGAGAGAGTGAGAAACAGCCCTTCTAGGCACCACAGATGGGGGTACGAATTAGTATAACTTCTTTGGAAAGCAATTTTCCAATGTCTAGCAAATTTTAAAAACACAAACCTATAACATTGTAATTCCATTTTAGTACCTAAGTGCTCTTCAGTAGAACATTGATAAAATAAACCATGGTGTATCCATACCATAGGGTACTATGCCATTACGAAGAATGAGGTACATCCATATATGAAGATCTGAAATTATCTGTATGATACATGGTACATAAGATGCAAAAAAGCAAGGCTTCTACTTATGGAAAAAAATTGATGTGTGTGTGCATAGCCAACTATGGGAAGGATATGTCAGATATTATTAACAGGTATAAGAAAACTGGAGGCTTGGGCTGAGAGAGAAATTCTGTACTTTTCATCAAATCTACTGTTAGAATTTTTTTTTTTTTTTGTCCTTTCATGCATTATTTCTTTCCCAACTAAAGCAGAAAAAATTGGAAAACTGAATAAAAAAGGCTCCTTTCAGAAGGGGGCCCTGCATTTCCAAGGCAAAAGTTGCTGCCGTCCAGAGATGGGCATCTCTTGTCCTTTGGAGGAAGGACTATTTTCCCTCCTAGCCAATCACATTTTAAAGATGACCTCTGTCCACTGGTTGAAGGAACAGACATCAAATTTGGGGTTCTGTTTGAATCCTAAGGAAGGAAACATGGAGACATTTCCTTCCCCCCTTAATGCTTTGGCTGAGGTGTGCTGCTAGCCACTTTTCCCTGTCTACCTTTCTGTGTGTACTTCCGGTTTTACGTCCAGATAGGTGGATTCATTTGAATTAGTGTGGGCAATATTCCAGAGTGCCTCTAAATCCAGGTTGTGGACAAAAAAGTAGAAAGATTGCCTCATTCTTCCATGGCCTGGGTCCTAGGGAGAGAAGCTGAGGGACACAATCACTTTGAAAACTGAGGAGGCTGGGGAAGCAGGGAAAGAGCAGAAAGGTGGCAGGTCCAAGGTACACCGTCAATTCTGTTGCCACCAGCAAGGTCCATGCTGCTTCCATTGCAAAATGGCCTCCTTGATCATTTGTATTATTATTCATTGACATTAATTTTATTGTCTAAACTTAAAGGAGCCTGGTAGCATAACAGTTAAGTATTCAGCAGCTAAAGAAAGATTGGTGGTTCAAACCCACCCAGCTGCTCGATGCGAGAAAGACCTGGTGACCTGCTCCTGTAAAGATTACAGCCTAGAAAACCCTATGGGGAAGTTCTACTCTGTCACATGGAGTCACTATGATTGAGAAATTGACTCGACAGCACCCAACAACAACAACAAACTTAAAGAAGGCTTTAAAAAGCACTGAACTAAAATTTTCATTGTTTTTTTTGCTTATAACATCATTTTTTAGTGATTTATTATTATTAATGGTTCCTTACATAATATCCTTATAAATCCAGATACAGGAAATTTAAACATCTTTCTTAATCAGATTGGTAATGCTTAAAAGTTGGCTAATACTAGTGTGAGCAAGAAGGGAAGAGGCATGCTTGTTTATGAAATAGTGGTGAGGGTTATAAACTGACTCCATCTTTTCCAAAGGCAGTTTGGCTCTATCTGTCAAGACTAAGATGTGCATAGTTCCTGACCCAGCAATTCCCCTTCTAGGCATTTCTTATGCAGAAACCCTTGCTGATGTGCTCAAAGATTAATATACAATAATTTCGTTCATTACAAATTCTATCCAGGAACATTGGAAATAACCCAAAATGCATATCAATTACAGATTAAACCATTTTGATACTTCTGTTCAATGGGATGCTATAGTGATGTCAAAAGGAGGAAGCAGCTCTACATTTTAGAAAGATGTCCAATACTGACAACCAAGTTAACAAAAAAGTGGGCAGAGTGAGACAGCATGTATGGTATGCCCTTATTTCAGTTTATATATTATAAAGATCAATAATAGCATGCATTGAAGAAATACTTGGGCAAATATAAACTAGTGTTTATCTCTGGATTTACAGGGACTTTTACTTTTTCTGGCACACATTTCTGTAATTTTTATTATGGCCATGTATTACTTTTAGGAGCACTGGTGGCACAATGGTTAAAGCACTTGACTGATAACTGAAAGGTCAGTGGTTCAAACCCACCAGCTGCTCCATGAGAGAAAGATGTGGCAGTCCCCTTCCATAAAAATTTACGCCCTTGGAAATCATATGGGACAGTTCTACTCTGTCCTACAGGGTTGCTATGAGTCAGGATCAATTTGCCGGCTATGGCTACTACTTTTATAGTCAGAGATAACAACAATGATTTTTAAAATAAGGAAAAAAATATTGATGGGGAAAAAGTTCTACACACTTTCTTTTAAAAACAACCAATGCCAGAAAGCTTGTGATGCTACTTTTGAAAGTCAGAGTGTTCCTCTGAACGGCTTTGCACACCAGTGGCTAAATTTGGGGCGAGAGGTTTCTTTACCACCTCGGGGGCATACATTCTAAGTCCTCATGCAGTGCCACTCTGCAACATTCAAATGCATTTTTCCCATTTACGAGAAAAAGTCGGCCGACAGCTTATTTCCTAAGATTTTACTTAGAAAAGCTGACAAGTTGTTTTAAGATGCTCACAGAAACACAATTTAGAGAATGGCAAGCCTCTCTATAGTATATATTAATTTTTTTTAAAGCATTTGGAAGCTCTACCCAGGAAAATGATATTCCTTTCCATTTCCATAACTGGAAGAGCACTCTGCAAGCCTTAAGCTAGAAAAAGGTGCTGGTAGCTACCTTCCAACCCCCTTTTTCGACTTAACTTTTCAGACAACACTGGATTATCAGGACCCACCCAGGTTCTCATGAATTTATACTACTTCCAAAACTGCTGGGTGAAAGGAGAAAATATTCTGCTCTAATCGGGTGGTTTAGGGTGCCCTCTCTCGGATTTCATTTTAAATTCCCAGGCCTGTGCCTGATCTCGAGTGCTCTAAGCTGTTGTTGTTGTTAAGTGCCCTCAGTCGTTTTCAACTCATAGTGACCCCATGTGATGGAGTAGAAGTGCCCCAGAAGGTTTTCTAGGCTGTAATCTTTACAGAAGCAGATCGCCAGGTCTTTTCTCCTATGGAGTGGCTGGGTGGGTTCAAACCAACCAGTTGAGAGCTTGACAATTTGCGCCACCAGGAGTCCTGTGACAGATCTAAGGTGAACCTGGAGAGAGTGGTAAAGACCATGTTTTCATTCTGCTAATTGCCTGTTTGGGTTGGGTTGGATATGAGAGGTGGGGATTCCAGTCACATTCTCGTCTGGATAGTCCAGGTCCTTCCTGAAAGGGACCCAGTTGATGGTCCATTCCAGTATTCCCATTTGCAGTGAGAAATTGTAAGCTGGGAAGTGAAGTGGCTTGTTCGTTGCAGCCTGGTACAGGCAGCAAAGCCCAGGTCTCCTGGCTGCTAGTCTAAGTGCTCTCCCCCCAACTCCACTTTGCTCTTTCCAGGGCTTTACAACGGAAGTCCTTTCAAAGGAAGATTCATGTCTTTATTTTGGTGGAAAATCTCAGGTGCTTGATTCGAATGATGAAATGCATAGTTGCATTTCAGTTCATGCACAGTCTAGCAAGTCTTTCTAATTAGCACATTCAGCTCAGTCTTTGCCTGTCAAGCCCTGGTCTCCTTCCTAGAATATATCATGGCTTGAACTCCAGGGGCTGCCTCAGCCTCCTGCTCCTTTGATGCTTCTGCCAGTGCTGCCAACATTGACCCTGCATCACAAGGCCATCACCTCACGGCACCTCAACCTGGAAACAAAACCCAAACTGCCATGAGGGCAGTGAGCTAGCTTCTGAAGAAACAACAGACTGTGGCACCAGCAACTGAGCTGTGACATCAGACCCATGAGGTGAGGGCCAGAGTGGTATGGGAATTAGAGGTCAAGGGCTTGAGGCCTTAGGGTCTACACCCTCAGAGGAGACTTTACTCAGAAGCAAATGAAGAGAAAGCTGGAGGGCTCCACACTTTGGGCCCCTTCCCACACTCTGGTTTATGAATGCCTTCAATTTAAAGAGTATTTAAGAGCAGTCGCCAAACAATAAAACTGGAAATGCCCTGAAATCATCAGCTGATTACAGAAGATATATGTATGAGAGGTTTTTCCAAATTGGATAACCATCCTAAAATTCATGTGATATTTCTGATAACGAGTTGTAAAACTGAGATAAAGTGCTAAATGGTTAATATTAAGAACACGTTTTATAAATCATGCCAAAGGAAAGAATGAATCAGCTCTCGGAGAGTAGCCAGAGAGTATGCAGCCAAAAAGGCAGGGAAAAAGAATGTCAGGTAATTCAGTAATAAAAATACGATGTGGTTTTTCTGAATATTGTTTAATGGTTGTAGTGTTTGTCAGTATTTTAGAAATGTTTAATTTGTGATTTCTTTCCTCACTCTAAATATATATGTACTTTGGCACCTAATTTTGTCCTCTTTTTCTTACAGAAGGTCCCCAAATCTGCATAAGCATTGTGTCCCCACAAAACCTGAATCAGCTTTTATACACCCTTGTTGCTATAGTTAGTTGCCAGCGGGAAACCTGTGTCTAACACAGACCAGGCATCATTATCATTGTCATTATTTCCCTCTGCAAGCGTCTCTTGCTTCTGACTTTTCAAAGATCTGTCATGTCTGTTAGCTGGACCTCACTGAGATACTATAGATGACTTGTAGCATCTCCTAGTTACTTCAACTTTCTGTGCCTCAGTTTTCTCATCTGCAAAATGGGGATAATCCTGGTAACTACTTAATAGGTTACTGTGAGAGTAAATTAATATGTAAAGTACTTAGAACTATGTCTGGCACAAAGCAAGAACTATATATAGAGCTTGCTATTATTTTCTTCTTGGCCTATGTGTATGTGTGTGTGTTTTGAATAATTTATATAAATATATGTGTACAGCTTGAATCATTTAACATATGTATACACCCATGTAACACATACCAGAATAAGACAGAATATTTTCAGCATCCCCCAAAGGGTTCTTTTCTTCTAGAGTGACTTAATTATTCTTGGCCTTTTCATTTCCATTCTAATTTTAGAATCAGATTTTCCGTTTACTTACATACATACACACACACACACAAATAGAAGGAAGAGAATGAGAAAGAAGAGGAGGAAGGAGTAGGAGAAGGACATCATGCTTGGTAAAGTTAAGGGTCAGCAAAAAAGAGGAAGACCTTTGACGAGATGGATTGACACAGTGGCTGCAACAATGGGCTCGAACATAGCAATGATTGTGAGGATGGCGCCGGACCGGGCAGTGTTTCGTTCTGTTGTGCACAGGGTCGCTGTGAGTCGGAATCGATTCAATGGAACCTAACGACAACTCTTTTATTAATGGCTTTGTAAATTTATCTTAATGCTGTATCAATAGTTTTCTTGTACTCTCGTAGAGGTCTTGGATATCTTTCATTAAATTCATTTGTAATAGGATGTTTTGATGCAATCACAAATGCAATGTTTTAAAATTTCGTTTTCTAACTGTTCATTGCTGATACATAGGGGTACAATTGATTTGGCATATTAACCATCAACCCAGTTTTGATGGTGATTTATCTGTAGCCTTTTCTGCATTTTAAACATACACAATCATGTTATGCTCAGATACTGACAGACTTATTTCTTCCTTGCCAATCCTTAGACCTTCTTTATTCTTACTGCACTGCTCCCGTTGGGCTGACTGGGGCCTCCCAGATAATGGTGAATGCAGGTGTAAATAACAGGGGTTCTTTTCTCATCCTCGGCCTCATAGGGAAAGCTTTCATTCGCCTACCTGTTTCATGTTTGCACTAGGATATTTTGTAGTTATCCCTTATCAGAATAATGAAGTTTCTTTCTTTTCCTAGTTTCCAAAAATTGTTTCTGAATCATGAATGAATATTAAATTTTATCAGTTGCTTTTTCTGTGTATAGCGATATGATTATACATTTTCTCCTTTGTTCTGTTAATATGATTACTTATAGAAATATGAAACCACCTTTTCATTCCTCAACTAAACCCAACTTTGTCATTCTTACAATGCTAGCATTCGTCTGGGTTTACAATAACTCCCTATCAGAAGTTACTTTTTTTTAGAAGTTCTTTTTTTAATGCCTGGGGCAAATTTGTATTTTCCAAGGAAGGCCACACACAACAGCATCTCCTCTCCCACATGGTCTTCTTACACTGTGATGTTGACACTCCTCCCCATGAAAAGTAGGCTCCATGTCCCCTCCCTTTGAAACTGGGTGGGCTTTTGTGGGAAGTTTGAACAGTAGAGTGTCACAGAGGTGACATTATGTGACTCCCAAGACTAGATCAGAAAAGAAGATGCAGCTTCCACTCTGTTGGTACAACTACTCTCCTGAAGCCTTTCACCACCATGTGAGTGGTCTGACCTCCCTGACCCTCCATGAGGAAGCCCAAACCAGCCTACCTGGAGAGACCACATGGAGAGGGAGATGCGCAGCCCACCCCAGCTGCTCAGGCCCTGCTGTCCCATCCAGAATATCTGACCCATATATGAAATGATTATTGTTCCATAAGCTACAAGTTTGAGGTGAGTTGTTACACAGCAATCAGTGATAATAACAATACCCAGAATAATAACCTTCCCGGCAATAAGTAATAATAGCAATACCCAGAATAATAACCTTTCCAGATTTTGGTATTTAAAAAGAAAAAAAAGGAAGTTATTCTTTCTTTTTCTGTATTCTGGGAAGTATTTGTGTGAGATTGACATTATTTCTGCCTTGACTATTTAGTTGAGTTCACTAGTAAAACCATCTGGTCTTGGAGTTTTCTTTGTTGGAAGATTTTAAAGTCTGACTCAATGTGTATAATAGATACAGGAAAGCGAAGTCAATTTCCCAAGATGATCATGGAAGAAGTCCTAGAATGACACCAAGCCCCTAGAGATCAGCCAGTCCAGATTGGAGCAGGAGGCTAGATGGCTCCAGGAGAAAGAAAAGAAATGTAACCCATAAATGATGATACACATCTGACCGAGTGGAAAATTCATTGGAAGTCTGCAGGGGAAACTAAAACAAGATGATGTTTAACTCCAAGAAAGACAAAGTATTGAATCCAAGTGGAAGGAAGAACACTACTTTTGTCAACACTGAAAAATACTTACATGGTCCTAATACAGTAAACAGTGAACACTGATTCAACCAAAGATATTGTGAGGCTGAGGGAAGAAGGGTGGCTGGTTGTGGTGCAATGAAAGAAAAACTCTTCATCACATAGGAAGTCAACAGAGAAAATCAAAATGCATAAAGCAAGAAATCATAGTGGAAACACATTACCTAGGAACGTGGAGATAAATATCAGAAGAAACAGCTAAAAGATTCACAAGTGTGGCTTCTGGGGGGGTAAGGAGAGAGAGAGCTAGAAATTACTGTTTTTCATAATAAGCTTTTACTTTTTTAACTGCATATGTTACTTTGATTCACATTTTTTAACATATTTTTAAATGTTACAAATATAACTATTTGACTAAAACCACCCTTTCAAAGAATTCTTTTGATTGGAAGAACTGATTTTTCCTGATGTGATAACGACGCTCCTGGTTACTCTTTGTAATCCTTTTAATAAGAAAAACTAATAAGCAGTGAATTCCAACAAAAAAGGAAGAGGGTTTATTTAGGTAAATTCTACGTAAGCTTTCCCTTGTGGAAGCCTTTGGTTAATTGGGCTGCAGCTGGTGCTAATTTATCCTCTTCCCTGTATCTCATTTTGGTCTTGCATGAGTATTTGCATCTGTTTGTGTTATAAACATCACACAATTTGAGGCTTTCATTTGGTGGCATGAGTTTGAATACAACTGAAGCAGGCTAGGAAAAGCTTATCCTAAAGAAGAATTTGCTTTTTTGTTACAGTTGTTTCTCTGTACAAGCTGAATGTAGTTGGAGTGTAGCTGGCAGGATCTCCATAGGGGGTTACGACATGATCATCTTATTTTCCCATTTTAATGTTCTCTCAGCTCATCCCCTCAGTCTTTAAGGCAATGAGTGGAGAACTAGGATCGAAGAAACTCTGATTGGCTGGTTAGTATATACACTGGTTCACTGGGCACAGAAATCAATGTCTGAGCCACTACCCAGAAAAGGCAACATCCTGGGCACAAAGTGGAGAGGCAGTTGGCTTTTTTAGTTTGAAAAATGGAGACTACCATCTGGGCATATTTTTCCTGTGCCTAGGAGTATTTCTGCTGGGTCTGCTGGACACCAATTGCATTTCATTATCATCTAACAAGAGGCATTAGTCACGGTCACATCTCTCCGTGGCTCTCAGGAAGAAGCCACGAGCAAAATAGATTGTTGTTGGTTTTTTTCAATCGAGGTACAAGAGGGGCAGAGTCATTTCATTACGGAATTGCAAGTCATACTTGCAGCCGAGATGAATCACTTGGTAAAGACTCTTACTGTTCTTTTTCTCCTCCTTACATATTTTACAATCAATAGCTGACTTAAAAAAAAAAAAGTAATCAAAGCCCAACAGCCAGCTGTTTTATAAGGCCCAATTGAAGATTTTGAGTTTGACATATATTAAATCATATCACAAGATATTATTAAGTTCAAGGTATTATTAAGTTATTCTCTCTATAAGAAAGCTCACAAATGAAATATTAAAAGTTACTTTGTTTCTAAATAAAGTAGTGTTTCCTGTGTGGTGTCAATGCATTACTGCAAATTCCAAATTATATACATAAGCACATTATATAATCTTGTAGAAATCAGAGATTGTTACTCCCTCCCAGTCCCCCCCCCACCCCCATTCACTCTTTGGCCTTTTTCCCCCTTGTATTGCTCCCCAACAAGAATGGGTAAGGGAATTAAAGGAAGAAGAAATTTAACCTTTAAATACTGCTGATTATCGACCTACTTCATGGTCCTCTCGGAACCCGTGGTTTATTACAGCCCAATCAATAATTAAGTTTCAGGATTATCGGTAGATTTCAAATTTTTCGCGTTCTCCTTATCCTGGGTGTTGGCGGATGTAACATTTTGTGTGTGCAGTTACTCTGTGCTGTTATGGTTACTCTCCTGTGATTGATTGGCGTCCTCAACAGCTGCAGAATTTCTACAATAGCTCAGCCAAAGGTGAGCAGTGGGAATTCCGTAGGATTTGAGCTGGATTTTGGAACGCTGGCACATAGGCTAGCATGCTACAGATGGACACTTAGGCTATTTGTAATGTAAATGCCTCCAAAGCACAGCTAACACTTGCCTGTTTTTCCTTATCTCCTAATAGCCTCCTTCCAGTAGTGCTAATAAGTAGGAGCTGCTGGAAACCTCCCTCTCCTATCATAGCACAGTATCCCTGGGGGGGTCTGCTGGAGACCAGTGGGGCAGCCACAGAGCGGGCACAGCTCACATGCTCAGCTAGAGAAGTCAGTGGCTGTTTCAGGACTATGTGCTTGCTACATAAAAACCAAAAAAAAAAAAAACTCCATTGCTGTTGATTCTGATTCATAGTGACCCTAGAGGACAGAGTAGAACTGCCCCACAGGGTTTCCAAGGAGCACCCGGTAGATTTGAACTGCTGACCTTTTGGTTAGCAGCTGAACTCTTAACCACTACGCCATCAGAGCTGTATAGTGATCAATAAACCATCCCGAGAGAAGCAGTCAGGAAACTGATACACTTTACACTTCTCCCGTTAATATATTTTAAATCATGCCCACCAAGTAGGAAAATAAACTTAAGTTTCATCTGTTCTTAGGATTTTGTAACTTGAGTATGTCAAAGTTAAAGGAGAGGAAACAAGTTACTGTGTCCCTGTATCTCTGACTAAAGCATAATTATGGTACCTTTAAGGAGCCCTTTTTTTAGTTGAGCAGTGGTTAAGTGCTCAGCTTCTAACTGAAAGGTTGGCAGTTTGAACCTACCAGGCACTCCACTGGAGAAAGACGTGGTAGCCTGCTCTCCTAAAGATTACGGCCTTGGAAACTCTATGGGGGCAGTTCTAATCTGTCCTATAGGGTCAGTATGAGTCGAATCAACTTGACAGCAAAGGCTATGGGATGGTACCGTTAGCCCGGTGTCAGCCATGGTAGGTGTCATATTACAGAAACCTTGGCTAGTGCAAGGAAGATTTTTGCATGTATGTAAATATCTTGTTCTAGGAAATAAAATATATGCACTCAGCCCATTAATAGACTATGAATTGGAATCAACTTCGCAGCAACTAACAACCACAACAACAAATAAGAGAGCACTTTGGGCACTTGTTGTTAGTTTCAGTGGAGTTGATTCTGACTCATGGCGACCCCATGTGTGCAAAGTAGAACTGCTTCGTAGGGTTTTCAAGGTTGTGACCGTTCAGAAGCCGTTCTCAGGCCTGTCTTCTGAGGGGCCTCTGGGTGGATTTGAATAACCAACCTTTCTCGGCTAGTAGTCCAGTGCTTAATTAATCATTTGCACCACCCAGGGACTCCTAGGGTGGGGGGAGGAGGTAAGAAAGACTTAAAATCAGAAATATATTAAGTATATTGCTTTCTAAAATAATAAAAAAAAAAAATTTTTTTTAAATAATAAAAAAATAAGAGGCTTTATCATAGACACATCACTGAGCAAAAAAATGTTAACGATTTGTATACTAAGAGAAGTCAAGAGGAAAATACTGTGGTTTTCTAATGTTAAGAAAAAAATGTGTTCAAAACATATCCTTCCTCTGACACACTGGAGCCATGTCTAAGAGGCCCCCCGTGGATTACCTAATTCTCTAAGAGGTAGGAGCTGCACCTTTGTTTGACTTATTATTTACTACGGATTTGCAGATGTTGACTTGCAGGTAACTTACAGCAATGCAAATGATTCTTGCCTAATAGCAAGACAAATGGATTTTGTCCACAGAGATAGAAATGATTTCTACCTGATAAAAGATTACATTCCACAAGTTACAGTTTTAATGCCCTGTATGACATTAACCAATTTTGTGTGTAATTTACTCATTTATTCCAGTAATAAGCATTCCTTTTATACTTAAAAAAGGGGCAGGGACTACAAATGCATCTGTCTTTCCTACGCTTTGAACCAGCTTTACTATCCTACTGGGTCCTTCATTAATGAGATAAGTAGGTCTTTAATGTGTGTTTCCTTTATTTTTGTTTGCAGTCATGTTTTTAACCTTTTGAGACGTAAACTTTGACACTAATTTGCTTCTCGAAGTCTTAGAAGGCAAGTAACTAATAGCTGATAATCATGCTTAGAAGACACAGGCTTCTCTGTAGACATTGGAAACCAATAAATGAATTTCTGTCAAACATCAATGTTACTTGTTTTTCAACATACTTAAAATCCAGATGGAGCCCCTGGGTGATACAAATAGTTAACATGCTCAGCTGCTAACTGAATGTTTGAGTTCACCAAGAGGCACATTAGAAGAAAGGCCTGACAATCTACATCTGAAAAAATCAACCATTGAAAGCCCTATGAAGCGCAGTTCTCATGGGTCACCATGAGTCAGAATTGACCAGATGGCAACTATTTTTTTAAAGTCCAGATGAGTTTAAAATTGTCAACAAGTTGCTTAGGCATTTGAGCTAAGACATTCTAAAGCCGCTATCAGAGGGAAAGGTGGATGTGTCAGTGGGGGGTGGGGGGGGAGGCAGGTGGGAAGGGAGGACATATGGTGTGCAACGACAAAGAAGAAAGGCACTGTCCTGTCAGGGATTACTTCATGGTGTTAGTCAGAATTCAAAGCGCCACTCTGCTGACTATGAGTTACAAACGCAAACCCCAAAATGTATGAGCTATGCTGTATTGTCTCAAACACTTGAATGCTGTTAGTGATTCAACTTTGAATGTGGTGGAAAAAAATGTTTTTATATTTCAAAGAGGGACAAGGAAAATGGTCAATACTCCTTCTGCTTTCAAGGGCTGTAATGAAATTCGTCATTTACTGGCTCTTCCTGGTTGAGAAAGACAATGCATGAACTGAGCATGAACTAGGAGGCCAAGGCTGAGATGAAGAGAACTAAACTGGCCTGCTTAAGAAAGTAAAGGAGATAATCGAGAGTTTTCCCTTAGCTCTCTAGAGGGAGGAAGTTTGAGTTCCCTGAGCAGCTCAGAGACAGTGAGGAGAAGAGAGCTAAGCTTCCACAGGGAGAGCGGGCCCTAAGGCTAGAGAGGCAGGTCCTTTCCATGGAGGGAATAATTTGAAGGAAAATGATGTTCAGTATTTGATTTTAAATTGCTTCTTGCTGTTGTATAATCCCCATCCATCCCCTCAGCCTTTCAGTAGAAATCTGAAACCTTGTGTAAGCCATGCTTTGGGGAATGGAGGAGAAGGGGACAGCAGCCACAGGAGCTGAGGAGGCCAGACAGGGATCTATCCCTGAGCCAGCAGGAAGGATTCGGCCTGAAAGGTAGCAGAAAGGAGTCACCCCATCCTCTCTACCTGGCGCCCAAGAAACTTTAGAAACAACGGAGCATGTTGGAGTCCCTGCATTTATACAAAAATTGTAACCAGTTGTTGTCGAGTCTCTTCTGACTCACGGTGACCTGCTCCATAGGGATTTCAGTGACTAGTTTTTCAGAAGTAGATCATCACCAGGCCTTTCTTCCACAGTACCTCTGGGTGGACTCAAACCTTCAGCCTTTCAGTTAGCAGCCAAGTATATTAACTGTTTGTGCCACCTAGGGACTCTATATTTGTATGAAAGGGGGCCCAGATAATTTTCCTTAATGAAAAGATGACCCATTCCAGAATCCTAGAGAACTTGGGAATCCAGATTAGCCGAAATAAAATAAAAATAAAAATCTGGAGTGAAATAAACCACGAAAAATAGACTGAAGTCATCAAACCCAACCCAAGTGCTGTCTTGGTAATTCACAAGTCTGGCCTGTGCTTACAAGTCCAGAGCAGGGGCGGAGCAGGTTTTGTGGAGCTGGCACTTTAAAAAAAAGAACAACAAATTACTAAGATAAAACAAGGTACAGGGCCCGGGAAACAGCCCCTCAAGTGAGAGGCCCTGAAGCTGAAGCTTTGTTCACTTCAGGACACATCAGCCTCTCCACTAGAGGTACTTTCATAGCAGGGTTTGAGGAAATAGTTGTCTAACCTCTCAAGTCAAGATTTCATTTAGAAAAGGAAAGCTTGAGTCCTTGTCAGAGCAGTTCAAACACAAGGGCTGATGATAGAAGGTGCAGGAGCCTGGTTCCTGATTCAACCAAAAATAAAATACTAAACCCATTGCTGTCAAGTCGATTCCAACTCATAGGGACCCTATAGGACTGAGTAGAACTGCCCCACAGGGTTTCCAAGGATCAGATTGTGGATTTGAACTACTGGCCTTTTGGTTGGAAGCCAAGCTCTTAACCACTGCACCACCAGGGCTCCATTCCTGATCCAGGACCTGATTATTTGGGCTGATGGTGGCACTGCTCTAGAGATCCAAACTAAACCAAACCCCTCAGAGTGACCCTATAGGACAGAGCAGAACTGCCCTATAGGGTTTCCAAGGCTGTAATCTCTAAAGAAGCAGACTGCCACATCTTTCTCTGATGGGTTCGAACCACTGACATTTTGGTTAGCAGTGAGCACTTAAATCACTGTGCCACCAGGATCCTTGCTCTAGAGATTAGGAAAAAACAAACCCATTGCCATCAAGTCAATTCCGACTCATAGCGGCCCTATAGGACAGAGTAGAATTGCTCCTATAGAGTTTCCAAGGAGCCCCTGGTGGATTTGAACTGTTGACATTTTGGTTAGCAGCCATAGCTCTGAACCACTGTGGCACCAGAGTTTCCTGCCATAGAGATACTGTGCGGCAAACAAGGAAGGGTCCGCCCTGCCAGGACTGGCGCCACGACTACCACTTAGGGAGGAGGTTGATTAGAAAGCCAGGAACCACGTGGCCCTTCCGTGGGCAGGTCACCAAACAGCTGCCCCACCTAGGCAGTGTTTTTCCATGTGGTGGTTGGATAAGGCGTCTCCCTCTCAGCTTTTAAAACAGATTTGAGGATTTAGCAGTAATCCTTTTGTTTTCACTGTTTGGCCTGGAATCCATCAGCTTGGGTGGTCCTGACTCTATTTTGTTAACATTTTATATGTATCCTTTTCCATGCATCAATGATAGATTTTAGAGGGTTTTTTTTTTTAATGTTCCTTTGGTGCTGGTAGAAGAATAAAATGAGATTTTGGGAATGAACGCCTAGCAACTCTCCTGAACTATGAATTCTGTGGTTCTGCTTTTTAATACTAATTAAAAATCCCTTATGCTGTAGCTGATGTCATATGTTTTCCAAAGCACTTTTAGACACTCGATTTCTTAAGATCTTCAGAAGAATTCCCTTAACTATGAAGAGTGAGTGTTTTTTTTTCCCCTTCCTCTCTTCTCTATCCACATGCACCCAGCCTCAGTCTTCTCCTCTGAAATTTAGTGATAACACTAAAATGGTGAGATGCCCCAGATGGCAGAGAAGGCCAGTGGGGGAGCTTGAATTGAATCTCAGTTTTCCTAACTCCTAGTCTTTCCTTTCTATGTCTGTAAATAAATTCTCACAATAATTTCTTTCACTAATTAATCAGAACGCCTGTGTTGTTGTTTTTTGCAGTCAAGGGGTCTCTGACTCATGGTGACCCTGCGCACAATGGGATGAAGCATTCCTTCATCCTGTGCCATCTTCATGATCATTGGTATGCTCCGGTCCATTTTTGCAGCCCTTGTGTATATCTGAGCATCTTCCAACTTCAGGGGACACTGTTTCAGATAATATCCTGTTGTGGTCCATAGGTTTTTTCATAGGGTAATCTTCCCAGTCTATCTTAGTCTAGAAGCTCCACCGAAACCTGTCCATTATGAGTGGCTGTGCTGGTACTTGAAATACCTGTGGCACAGCTTCCAGCATCACGGCAACGCACAAGCTACCACAGTACGACAAACTGACAGGCAGGTGATGGAAAGTTGCTGTACATGGCGTTATTCCTTACTCCTATTTTTCCTGGCCTATGTTCTTTTTTTTTTTTTTTATGTTCTATGTCTGTGAAGGTATTGTCTTCCCGGGGACTGGCTCTACAAAGAGCCAAGGACATTTATGTTGGGCCTAGCAGGGACCACTGTTAAATGGATAAATGAATGAATGAATAAACAGACTGAAGAGAAGGACTGTGGTGGCGGATGGAGGTGCAAATCTGTCTCAGGACACAGGGAAGTGTCTTCCTGCTTCTGAAGAGCTATGTTCATTGTGCTTACTCGCTTTTCTGGTTTTCCTCTTTTCTTCTCTGGCTCTCCTGTCTTTTCTGTAGGCCCATCCTTCTCCACCTGGCCATTAAACGTGGAGTTCCTCAAGGCTAGTCTTAGACTCTCATTACTTTTCACTTTCTACTCTCTTTCCCTAAAAACAACAAAAAGTAAACTGTTGCCGTCAAGTTGATTCCAACTCATAGTGACCTAATAGGACAGAGTAAAACTGCTCCCAAAGAGCGGCTGGTGTATTCGAACTGCTGACCTTTTTGGTTAGTAGCCAACCAAACTCTTAACCACTGTACCTCCTTCGAAGGCCATTTACATGCCAGTGACTCCCAAAATCATTCCTACCTCAGACTTCTCTGAGGTCCAGCTCTTACAACCAACCATGTACTCAATATTTCTACTTGGATGTCTCAATGTCTCAACATGCCCCAGACAGAACTCATAATCTGTCTCCCTAAACTGGTTTTCCTCCAGGATTTCTATCCATCACACATCCATCGCACAAGCCAGAAATTGACAAGTCACCCTTGGAATGCCTCTCTCCTTCACCCTCTCTAACCTGTGCATTACCAAGTCCTATTGATTTTCTCTGCTAAATATTCATTGACTTTGACAACTCCTCCTACTTTATCAGCATCTCCCTAGGCTACTGCTACTGTCCTCTCTCAGCTGGACCCACATAGCTTCCCCACTGTTCTCCTTAAGTCCACTCTTGTTCCTCTCTTACTCCTTCTTCATGCCAAAGTCTCTTCGAAACACTCATCTGTGTTGTGCATCACCGCCCCATCCCTCGCTCTCTGGGCTTCAGCTGCTGTGGTCTGGTTTTAGTTCCCTGCAACAAGCCATTCTCCCCGTGCCCCCCATCACTCCCCACCACTACCATCACAGGGCCCTTGCTCATGGTCTTTTCTGCATGGAAGACCCCTTTCTCAGCCCCAATATACATACACACATACAACCACCCTAGTTAAAACCAGTTGCCATCAAGTCGACTCCAACTCTTGGCAACCCCACGTGTGTCAAAAGAGAACTGTCCCCCACAGGATTTTCAGTGACTGATTTTTTGGAAGTAGATTACCAGGCCTTTCTTCCAAGGCACCTCTGGATGGACTCAAACCTCCAACTTTTAGGTTAGCAGCAGAGTGCGTTAAACATTTGCACCACCCGGGGATCCCAGTCACCTAGTTAGCTCTTATTCTTCAGGTATCCTTCAAACATCATTTCTTCAGACCCAAGTCATGTTCCTTGTTAGATACTCATATCAAAGCATGCTCTATATTTCAGACTTGTAGTTACGCTCTTACATTCAGCCACAACCCTTTACTGAGTTCCTATTTTGTGCCAGGCACAGCACTAGGCTTTTGAAATACATAAGTGAAAAAAACAGGCAAAAATCCCTGCCCTGATGGAACTTACATTCTGTGGGTAACTATATTCTACAAGTTATTACAAATTTATTTCTGCAGTTATCTTTTTAAAGTCTGTCCCACTCTGGGCTATCTGTTCAATGTGGGCTGGGACAATTTTGTTCTTGCTAACTATATCATTTAGCCCTCAGCACAGTGCTAGACCTAGCAGATTCTCAAGCTTTTGGAAAATTAATGAACATTTGCATTTGTAAATTAAAAATCAATGAATAAGTACAATTTTACCATTAAAAGCATGCTTACATTGAACTTGAGATATTTTCAGTATTTAATAAATGTTGTGATAAATATCAGAAAGTAACATACATGTGCAGTTGCCAAGACAACCTTTCCCCACTTCCCCACTAGCCCATCACCTTCAGAAGATGTGAATAGCTATTCTTCTACCCTGATGGTGCAGCGGTTAAGAGCTCAGGCTGCTAACCAAAAGGTCAGCAGTTCAAATCCAGCAACCACTCCTTGCAAACCCCACTGGATGGTTCTATTCTGTCCTAAAGGGTCACTATAAGTCGGAATTGACTCTATGCCAGTGAATGGGTTTTTATGAGTTTTAGCTTTTGAAACGTAGCTTCTGAAGAACTAGCTGAACTTTGCTGCCATCTGTTGACTAAAGTTAACACCGCTGAGATGAAAGCCACATCCATCAGGTTTCTTTCTTTTTAAAAAATTTTTATTGTGCATGAGGTGAAAGTTTACAGAGCAAACTAGTTTCCCATTTGGTAGTTTGTACATGAAATATTCCGTAACATTGATTTTATTCCCCACGATGTGTCAGCAGTCTCCCCATTTCAGTCCAAGTTCCCATTTCTTTTCGTCCTGATTTTCTATCCCTTCCTGCCCTCTCGTCTTTGCTTTTGGGCAAATGTTGCCCTTTTGATCTTGTACAACTGATTCTTCTGAGGAGCCCATTCCTCTCAGGAGTTACTGTGTATTTTATAGGCCTGTCTATAGTTTGGATGACAGGTGGTATCCGGAAATGGCTTCAGTTCCGGTTCGGAAATGTGTCTTAGGGTCATAGTCTCAGGGGTTCCTCCAGTCTCTGTCAGACCAGTAAGTCCAGTCTTTTTATAAATTTGATTTCTTATTCTACAATTTTTCTGCAGCTCTGTCTGGGACCTTCTTTTGTGATCCCAGACTGAGCAGTCAAGTGGTAGCCAGGCACCATCTAGTTCTTCTGGTCTTGGGGTCATGTAGACTGTGGTTCATGTGGTCCATTTGTCCCTTGGACTAATTGTTTGATTAATTCTTTGGTTTTCTTCACTCTCCTTTGCTCCAGATGGTAAGAGACCAATGGATGTACTTTAGATGGCCACTCGCAAGTTCTTAAGACCGCAGGCGCTACTCATCACAGCAGGACTCAGAGCTTTATGAGCTATGTTGTGCCAATTGATGTAGATGCCTCCTGAATCTATGGTCCTTCACCTTCCAACCTAGGAACTTCGGTTATGTCTAAGAAGTTGTCATGACTGTGGTCTTTGTGTGCTCTATTGTCTATATTGATATGTAAGCAACACCTACAGTTATATATGTAGAAACATCTACCATCGAACTTGTATCTGCAGGTGGGCATGTTCCCTTACACTCTCCCACACCTCTTGGCATACACATCTGCCTATGTATCCATTTGTAAATTAGTGTTTGTTAATAGTATTGTTGCAGGATTGTCTATGCTATGGTAATTACCATTGTTGCCCTTTGGTCTTGTGTTCCTCTTGTCCTCCATGCCTTAGTCCTGTTATACTGCCTTCTCCCATATAGTGTATTGCCTTTCCCTTCACTAATATTAGCATGGAAACCCTGGTGGCATAGTGGTTAGGTGTTATGGCCGCTAACCAAAAGGTCAGCAGTTTGAATCCGCCAGGCGCTCCTTGGAAACTCTATCAGGCAGTTCTACTCTGCCCTACAGGATCACTATGAGTCAGAATCCATTCGACGACACCAGGTTTTTTTTGGTTTTAATATTAACATGCGTCTTTTATCTATTTGGTAATTTTCCTTCCCTCCCCCTCCCATCCCTGGTAACCATCAAAGAATATTTTTCCAGTTTCTTTACAATGAGTCTCCAATATTTGTCCTTTTGTAATTGACTTATTTCACTCAGCATAATGGCCTCCAAATTCATCCACTTCATGAGCTGTTTCACACATTTGTCATTCTTCTTTATTTGGGGATGGTATTCCATTGCATGTATAATCGTAGTTTGTTAATCCATTCATCTGTTGACGGACACTAGATTGTTTCCGTCTTTCTGCTGTGGTGAATAGTGTTGCAATGAACATGGGTGTGCATATGTCTTTTCTGTGGTGGCTCTTACATATTCTTTAGGGTATATATCTAGGAGTGAAATTGCTAGATCATATGATAGTTCTATTCCTAGCTTTTTAAGGAAGCGCCATACCATTTTCCATAGTGGTTGTACCATTTTACATACCCAACAGCAGTGTATAAGAGTTCCAATCTTCTCACAAGCTCTCCAGCATCTGTTATTCCTGTTTTTTTTATTTTATTATTATTATTCATGCCAGTAATGTCGGGGTGAGTTGGTATCTCATTGTAGTTATAATTTTCATCTCTAATGTCTAATGATCCTGAGCATTTCCTTATATGTTTGTTAGCCATCGAATGCCCTCTTTGGTGAAGTATCTGTTCATATCCTTTGCCCATTTTTTAATTGGGTTGTTTGTCTTTTTGCTACTGAGGTGTTGAAGTTTCCTATAAATTTTAGAGATTAGACCCTTGTAGGATATGTCATAGCCAAAAAATTTTTCCCAGTCTGTAGGTTCTGTCTTTTCTCTTTTGATGAAGTCTTTCGATAAGCACAAGTGTTTAATTTTAGGAGATCCCATTTATCTAATTCATCTTCTGCTGTTTGTGCATTTTTAATTATGTTTGGTATTCTATTTATGCTATATATTGAGCCCTGGTGGTACAATGGTTAAGAGCTCGAATGCTAACCAAAAAAGGTCAGAAGTTCAAATCTACTAGCTGCTCCTTGGAAAGCCTGTGGGGCACTTCTACTCTGTCCTATAGGGTAGCTATGAGTCAGAATCAACTCGACAGCAATGGTTTTGGGTAGCATTGCCCCTACTTTTTCTTCCATGGTCTTTATAGTTTTTAGATTTAGGTCTTTGATCCATTTTGAGTTAGTTTTTGTGTATGGTGTGAGGTATGGGTCCTGTTTCTTTCTTTTTTTTTTTTACAAATGGCCATCCAGTTTTGCCAGCATCATTTTTTAAAGGGACTGTCTTTTCCCATTAATGGACTTTGGCTCTCATCCATCAGGTTTCAAGTTCTCATTACTGCCTCTGAGTATCAATAAAAAGACCCATCACTGATTTTTATCATTGCCTAAGAATGCGAGAACATGTTGTTAATTAAGAGGAATGATACGGCCACAGTCTGTGCCATCCTCTATTACAGCTTAACTTTGTGTGTTTGCATCACTGTCTCCTACCCCCTTGTCCTCCTGTATCCCGCACCAGGGTAAAGGCTTAATAGATGGTTTAAGACTGAATGAACAGCTGTTTTATATCAGGATTGGTGGGGCACTAGCACTCTACAGATATTTGCTATCATTGTTATTATTAATATTGCCATTATTATTAAGATCTTTCCCCTCCCCTGCAAAGCATAGGAGCTGAAGAAGTACAGTTCTGTTGTAAGCTCTTTGCATGCATGAGGATACATACCTGAAGCTCAATAAAGAGTAAAAGATAGCCTCTCTCTTTGTCTCTGTCTCTGTTTTGTCTCTTTCTCTCTCTGAACCTGTTTTCTGTCTCTTTCAACTTCCCTCTCTCCTTCCTCTCCCCATGTGTTACAGAGTAGAACTGCTCCATAGAGTTTTATTGGCTATAATCTTTATGGAAGCAGGTCACCAGGCCTTTCTTCCATGGTACCATTGGGTGGGTTCAAACTGCCAACCTTCAGGTTAGCAAACAAGCCAAGCCAACTGCTATTGAGTCAATTCTGACTCATAGCAACCTATGGGACAGAGTAGAACTGCCTCCATAGAGTTTCCAAGGCTGTAAATCTTTACAGAAGCAGACTGCCACATCTTTCTCCAATGGAGCAGCTGGTGGGTTCAAACTGCTAACCTTTAGGTCAGCAGCTGAGTGTTTAACCACTGTGCCACCAGGGCTCCTGCTTTAGGTTAGAAGCAGATCTTAAACTACTTGCGCCATCAAGGGGCCTGAATGCCTATCAAAAAATTACTTGTTGGTATCTCAACCCCTAAACTGTAAATTGTATAAATATATATACACAATTTAAGTGCTTTATACTTTGGCTCTCCAATACAATGCAAAGGAATTCTTTTTTAAACTTAGGATCTCCCATGACACTAAGTGCTTAGGGGCTGCATTAAAAGTCCTTTTCTGAAATGAAGGAGGTGAAGAAATCTTTTATTTTGTTCTCACATATTTTCTGTGATGATTACGTTAAGAAAAACATGACAGTTTCCCAGAGAAATAGTTACGATGCCAGGGAGTCTTTGTATATTTGAAGCTAGATAATAGAATATGAGAACCAAGAATCATGGCAAAGTTAATTTCTTTAAACAAATAAGTAAAAAGCCAGATAAATTTTTAAAAATTGGATTGTCCCATGAGGAAAAGTCTGGGAGGATGGCAGACACAGATATTTGAGCAATATATAAGCGTCAAAACAAATTTTTTTTAAGAACAGATATTCCTTCAAGTCCCTGAAGAACGTCTATAGCAGAATCTGGCTTTATAGGAGTAAAGTTATTAGGCAATCCAAGAAACCAAAAACCAAGATACTAAGTGGTTCATTACCAACTTGAAATTAGCCCTCTGAGCATGACTGCAAAACACTGCAGCTGAAGGAGAAGCTGGTTAATTCCATACACATGCCTTGTGCATATTAGGTGGCCAACAATATTCATTGAATTGGTAAGGACTTTGACTAGCTAATGCTGTGCCTTTTCTTTAATACTCACTACAGTTCATTTCAAGGTGATTTAATTACTTCAACCTCCTAAATGTCAATGTCCAGTTTTAAACAATTGGTGCCAAATAGGCATTCAAGACAAATGATGTTTTCCTGCCCAGGCTGCCACATGATTGAGAAAACTGAATGAACTAAGTGAACAACAGTCCCTTTTTGAAGAAGATAGAAGAAGAAATTTGATGATTTTATATTTAGAAGCTATATCAAATGTGCTCTTTACTAATTTTACTAAAAATGTTGCTCATCTTTCCTTTTGCACAGAAGCATTCTGAGAATTTGATGCTGTCTGTGGTCCTTAATGTGCGAAGATGGAATGCCTTCGATTGCGGGGGAATTCTCTGGTCCCAACTGAAAGTGTACTTAAAGTATCACCTCTTTGTTTCTCCTGCTTGCGCATGAAATCGGATACCTGCCAGCAATTTCCTGTGCTGACAGGTTAGGAATGAAGCCCCTGCGCTCAAGGAGAAATGGGAGAACTGGCGGGCTCAGGCTGGTCATTTGGGAAAACGAATGTTGGATACAGGGCACCTGCCTAGACACCTGGTTATTTAAAAACCTTTCTGCAGTTCAGTGAGCTAAATGGGAGTTCTATCCAGAGGACAAGGAACCATTCATTTCTCTCAGGTTTAACTTTTCAGAAGAGCTAAACCAGGGTCCATCTGTTTAGAGAACATTAAATCCTCTTGGTGGCTTTGGTTAAAGAAACATGAAATAACTGCTGCAGGCAAATGTGTTTCAGATGGCCAATAATGCCTTTTGGAAAGGAATGTCTGGTGAACATCTGGTCTTCCTTTATCCTGAAATGCACATCTGTCTCCCTTGCTTAATAGATTTCACCTGCTGACCCAAACGTGCCTCTCCCTGCACCTAAATGAAGGTGATAATAGGGATGTTGAGGTCCCACCGCCAGAGGTTCCAGTGTAATTTCTTGAATTTGGCCTGGGCTTTGGGATTTTTTAAAGCTTGCAGGCGATTATAATGTGTAGCCAGGGTTGAGAATTACAGTATTAGCGCAAAGAGACCTTAATGGTTTGGGAATATAATTTATTAATGCAAAATATTAAACTAAGTAAGGATATGAATTATCATGTTTTTCTTGATGTTTTAAAAAGTATTTTAAATGATATTATTTACTTTGAATTTTGATCATTGTAAACAGTTTTAGATAATGTAGTGGATTTATTGAGCTCTTGTCAATATTATAAGCACTTCATGAGGTGGTAGATTGTGTCAATAATGAATAATTAGTGTTGTTGGTAGGTGCCTTTGAGTTAGCTTCAATTCATAGTAACCTTATGTGTAACAGAACGAAATGTTGCCTGGTCCTGTGCCATTCTCACAATCGTTGTTATGCTCGAGCCCATTGTTGCAGCCACTGTGTCAATCCATCTGGTCAAAGGTCTTCCTCTTTTTCGCTGACCCTGTACTTTACCAAGCATGATGTCCTTTTCCAGGTGCTGGTCCCTCCTGAAAACTTGTCCAGAGTACATGAGATGAAGTCCTACCATCCTCACTTCTAAGGAACATTCTGGCAGTACTTCTTCCAAGACAGATTTGTTAGTTCTTCTGGCAGTCCGTGGTATAGTCAATATTCTTCACTAACACCATAATTCAAATAAAGACACCAATTCTTCGGTCTTCCTTAGTCATTGCTCAGCTTTTGCGTGCATATGAGGTGATTAAAAATACCATGGCTTCGGTCAGGCACACCTTAGTCCTCAAAGTGACCTGTTCGCTTTTTAACACTTTAAAGGGGTCTTTTGCAGCAGATTTGCCCAATGCAATACATTGTTTGATTTCTTGACTTCTGCTTCCATGGCTGTTGATTGTGTATTCGAGTAAAATGAAATCCTTGACAACTTCAATCTTTTCTCTGTTTATCATGATGTTGCTTATCAGTCCAGTTGTGAGGATTTTGTTTTTTTTTTTTATATTGAGATGCAATCCATACTGAAGGCTGTAGCCTTTGATCTTCATCAATAAGTGTTTCAAGTCCTCTTCGCTTTCTGCAAGCAAGGTTGTGTCATCTGCATATTGCAGAGGAGTGCATAGTTGCAGCTAAAAAAACACTCATGTGAGTGAGCAGCACAGAAGAATGAAACGTTCTCCTTTGATTATATAAGAGGCTGGAGTGTTCTTCACATTAACTAGTTTGAATATATGCCAGGAGCCACTCATCTGGGCAGCCTGATATATCTCAACCATCCTAGGGTTATGCAATAAACAATATGACTACAAAGCACAGTACAGTACAACCTATTCAGACATGAACTCAGTTCTTAGTGTCTCAGGGTATACACTGTCTGGTTTCACTCCTAAACTATGTAACTACAACTTGAGTCAGCTACTCAGGCATCTCTGGGAATCATGTTAATAGGCCTTTACATTAGCCATGGGAAGGATCTTGCAATCTATGGAGACTTTGTTTGGAGAAGGCCTACACCCTCACCTGCTATCCATTGTCAGCCTCACAGCCTTCAGCGCTGCTAGCTGAATTGTGTATAACTGGCTGTCCAGTACAGCCCTGGGAATCCTCTCTAAACTTGTAGGAATACCTAATATCTGCCAGAGGAAAGACCCTTCTTGCAAATCAGAAAGGGCCCTCAGAGTTTCCAACTGCACAGAAAAACCCTTTGCTAGCTCACGGTTGTGGACTGAATTGTGTTCCCCAAAAATATGCATCAGCTTGGCTAAGCCATGATTCCCAGTATTGTGATTGTCTACCATTTTGTCATCTGATGTCGTTTTCCTATGAGTTGTAAATCCTACCTCTATGATGTTAATAAGGCAGGGTTAGAGGCAGTTATGTTAATGAGGCAGGACTCAATCTACAAGTTTAAGTTGTATCTTAAGTCAATCTCTTTTGAGATATAAAGAAGAGAAGCAAGCAGAAAGACAGGGGGACCTCATACCACCAAGAAACCAATGCCAGGAACAGAGCATATCCTTTGGACCTGAGTTTCCTGTGCTGAGAAACTCCTAGACCAGGGGAAAATTGGTGACAAGGACCTTCCCCCAGAACTGACAGAGAAAGCTTTCCCCCAGAGCTGGTGCCCTGAATTCAAACTTCTGGCCTACTAGACTATGAGAGAATAAGTCTGGTAAAACCCTCCAACTTGTATTCCTGTTATAGCAGCATTAGATAACTAAGACACTCATACTCTCTTTTCTTTCCTCTTCTCTTTTCCCTTTTAAGGCCATAACGCAATGTTAGATTTTGTGCTATGTGTGATGCTCAATTGTGGCCCAAAGGCTGTCTCTGCAGTCACCCCATCTCCTGTTTCCCAAGCACTGCAATTGAATACAGGTCTGTGTGGGTTGTTGAACTCAGACCTGAGGGAAGATAAGTTCTTAAAAGAGGAACATGGGCTTAGGAGGAAGACAAATATGTGTCCACATCCATGCTTGGCTCAGTATATAGTGCATGACCTTGGGCAAATTACTTAACCTCCCTAAGTCTTAGTTTCATCTGAAAAATGGGGATAATACCATATTGCAAATTTGTTGTGAGGATTAAGCAAGACCATGAGTTTGAAACACCAGAACACAGAAGCACTTAATAAATAGCAGATGTATTATTATTATATTTTTCCCAAGTCTAGTCCTGCACAAGCCAGAAAAATTTGCCAGGCTGCTTTATAGAAGGATTACAATTTGGCTTGCTCTAACATGTCTAGATGGAAGGACAGAATGTTAAACTCTCAGAATAGTTACCCAAACTAGCTTCATTTTGCTCCTCATATTTTCAAAAACCTTCTTAAAACGGTCTTGCATGGATTCCAGAGCACTGAAACTTGAGACCCGAGAGTTCTAGTTCTGTCTCTGCCAGTAGTAGCTATGGAACTTTTGACTTCTCAGGGCCTCAGTTTGCTTAGCTGAAAAATTGGCATTTATACATACTTTGCAAGTCTTCTCAAGGAATTGATGAGGTAAAGTATGTGAAGTTCTTCATATAATATCTTCATATACTATTGCAGGGGCTCTGCAAACGCTATCCTTTCCACCACTTTGACTTTAGGCTCCAACACCGTTATTTGTAAAAGGAGGGAGTCAGAGTAGTTTTTCTCTCTTTCACCTCTAATGTTCTGTAACTCTCATGACACTCTCTCATGGTACACAGCGTCTGTCCCCAAAAGCACAGAAAATGAACTGAGAGAGAAGCCTGTTCACCGAGAGCTTCAAAGCCCTTGGCTTTTAGTTCCATAATATTAAATTCTCTTTCCTGGCTGATTGGGTTGCCTCACACTGCAATCTGGGGACTGATCTTCCTCATTCCCTTTGATAAATTCTATTGTTGTCTTGTACGTCTTAGAACTTGAATATTTATATTGTTTGGCCCATCGCCTTTGCATCACACTTTCCTTACAAAGTTGTATTTTGTATTCAGACCTGATTTTCTTTCCATACTGGCTCCTCAGCCCATCTCCCCATCTTGGTACATGGCATTTCCTTCTATTCCATTACTCAGGTAAAAATGAGGGTCTCATACTTGAGTACTCTTTCCCTCACTGACTACATCCAATCCATTCAACAAATCCTATTGATTCTACTTTTAAAAGATATCCAAGTATAAATTTTTTATTGAGAAATTAATTTGCTCTGTAAACTTTCATCTAAAGCACAATAAAATTTTTTTTAATTTTAAAAAAACAAAGGTAACGAATCCTCAAAAAAAAAAAAAAAAAAATCCAAATCTGCCCACTATCTGCATTTCCACTGCAGCCACGCTCGACCAGCCCACCATCATTTCCTGTGGGGGATTACTATAGCACCCTCGTAACTGGCTTCCCAGCTTCCTTCTTTGTCCTCCTACAATTTATTCTCCATACAGTGACCAGAGTAAGCCTAAAAAAAAAAAAAAAGAATTAAATTATGTTAGCCCCCTGCTTAATATCCTTCAAATTTCTTTTCTTTGTTTTTTCAAGGCCCTACATAATTGGACCATTACCTCTCTTTTCAACTTCATCCTGTATAGTTCTCCCCATTCTACTATGAGTGGGAGTCGACTTGACAGCAACGGGCTTTGTTTTTTGGGGGGCGTACCATGCTGCAGCCACACCAACCGTCAATTCTGTTCCTTGAATACCCAAGCTCACCTCTGTCTGAAGATTCTCCTCTAGCTGCTTCCTCTGCCTGAAATGCTCTTCCTCCTAACCTTCATGTGACTGGCTATCTTGACATTCAGATCTAAGAGTCAATATCACCTTCTTAGGGAAGCCATTCTGGACACCCCAAACTAAAGGATTCATTCAACCTCTTCTCTGCACCACATTAGTCTATTTTAATTCTATGCAGAGCACTTATTGCTAAGACTTTTCTCATTTAAACTTTAATTTTATGTCTCCCCCACTAGACTGCATGCTCCTTGAAGTCAGAGTTCTTCTTATCTTATTTGTAGCTATAACCCCAGAGGCTAGAACTGTGCATGTTGAATAAATAATTGAATAAATTCAAATTCATTCTGCCTTCTTTTTACATCAATATTTAGCATATCATGCCACTAGAGGGCAGTAAATCACCTAATTGGGGAGCTCAGTGTCCTTTTATACCACCTTCCAAGATGAACTTAACTGTCATCATTAATGTGACAGGCATTTACTTAAGAAAATACTCCCACTCAAAAAGGAGAGGGGGAGAGCCTGTAGATTTGCAAACAAGCCACCAGATAAAAGCCTAGGAGAAAAAAAAAAATTATTCCAGGACTATAAATAGTGAAATAATTTTAAACCCCCTTTCTGTTTAGATGTTACCCAAAAACAAACCCATTGCGGTCGAGTCAATTCTGACTTATAGCAACCCTACAGGACAGAGTAGAACTGCCCCACGGGGTTTCCAAAGAGTGCCTGGTGGATTCGAACTGCTGACCTTTTGGCCATAGCTCTTAACTACTACTCCACCAGGGTTTCTGTTAGGATGTTATTCAGGTAAAAAAAAGAAATCTCATTTTGTAGAATGAGGAAGTATTAACTTCAGTGACATGGAATTGTCTGAGAAGTCAGAGAGAAATTAAATGATCCTTTAGGCCATCTTTACATACACACAAACACACACTAACGCTCACACACAAATACACACTCCTTGGTCCCTGTTCTTATTTTTGCTTTAAAAGTTTGAACCCTGGTCAGTTCTATGGGAGTAAATATTCTAAAAAGGGGTTTTTATTTTTCTGTTTTGTAATTCCATTACATTCCAAGCTTTTACTTCTAGGCTTTTCTTTTAAAGAAAGCAACATGATAAGTCTAGGACATGTCATCAAGCAATAAGACATCGAATGTTTCTGTTGACAGATCTGCCTGGTGGCAAGAATAGCTAGAGTGACTAAACTCTAGTGATAAGGACAATGGTGCTCCTTGAGCCTACTGCAGCCCCTGTCATTTGAGTCACAGAGAACATTCCATCGTGAAAGTGCCTGTTCAATGACAAGAGAAGGAGGAACTCAAGGTGGCAGTGTAGAAATACTTGAAAAGAATTTCACCACTAAGGTCAAACTTTTGAGTAAACTCGTTGCTGTCTAGCCGATTCCAACTCATAGCAACCCTTTAGAAGTTAGCAGAACTGCCCCCCATAGGGTTTCCAAGGAGTGGCTGGGGGATTCAAACTGCTGACCTTTTGGTTAGTAGCCTTAATGCTTAACCACTGCACCACCAGGGCTCTTATTTATAAAAGGGATCCTGTAATGGTTGGTCAGTTGTAAGGACAGTTCCCAAAACCACATTTGGTCAGTCGCCATGACAACTGGATGGCTACACTACAATTCATGAGTTTCTAGGCACTGTGCCTTCAGAGGTGGGAAATGACTCACAAAGAAAAGGTTTGAGCCTAAATAGGAAAAACTTTGTTTTTGTACTGCTGATGTGACTTGCTGTGGTAGAAAGACTTCCCATTGTGAGTGCTGCTGGCTGTGGGAGGTGGGGTTGGTCAGATGAGAGTGGAACCTCTGGATTTCCGGGGATCCACTGGAGTAGGAGAGTGGCCTACGCCTTCTAGTCACTTGGTGTGATGGTTAAGATTGTGGGTTAAGTTGGCTGGGCCATGATTCTCAGTGTTTTCGCAGTCATATAATGTTGTGATCACATCCCTGTTGGGATTCAATATGTGATCACCCCATGATGGAATTTGCTGTGAGCAGCCAATCAGTTGAGCATCAATCCTTGGGCGTGTGGCCTGCATTGAATATAAGTGGACATTCTGGCAAGGCCTGGTGAACCTCATACCACCAAGAAAGCAGTGCCAGGAGCAGGGCACAACTTTGGACGGAAGCTCCTGAGCAGAGAAGCTCCTAGACCAAGGAAAGTTTGATGACAAGGACCTTCCCCCAGAGCTGACAAAGAGAGAAAGCTTTCCCCTGGAGTTGACACCCTCAATTTGGACTTCTAGCTTACTTGACTGTGAAAGAATAAATTTCTCTTTGTTAAAGCCATTCACTTGTGGTATTTCTGTTATAGCAACACTAGATGACTAAGACACCTGGAAACAGTAAAAGCAGTTTAGGGCACCTACCATGTGTTAAGGGTAGGAAATAATCCGAATCAGCTTGCTTGCTTTCTTCTTTAAATACTTTTGAACAGGACAAAAAAAAACAGGATCCATTAATTCTCAGTTCTATTCTAACATATTGCCAAACTCAGTAAGAAGAATGCAAAAGGCATGAGAATGAGTTCCTTCCTATAGTCTCCTCCATGGAGAAGAGAAAGCATCAGCTCTTACTCCCATGTCCCAATTTTCTACCATGAAAAATACATTTATACATTCATTCAGCAAACACTCTTTTATTGAGTACCCACAAAATAATTACTGTACTTAAGAAGTCAAATGAAGAATTAAGTTATGTACATGAAAGATATCAACAAAACATTGAGAATCCTAAGAACACTTAAAGCTTCCAGTAGGAATAAATTGGGTAATACTTCACGGAGCAATGACATTTGATTTTAGCCTTAAAAATGTGAGTGGGATTTTAGATTGATAGAGTTGGATACTGATAGAGACAACATCCCAAACCAAAGGAGCAGGATAAACAAAGGTATGAAGGTGAGATAATTCAGAGCGTATTAGATAACAAGCAGTACTGGCTAAGTATGGGAGATTAGTAGGTGATAAGGCAACGAAGCAGTAGTTCTCAACCTGTGTTTATTTTGCCACCCAGGGGATATTTGGCAATGTCTAGAGACATTTTTGGTTGTTACAGCTGGCAGGGGGTGCTAAGACATCTACTGGGTAGAGGCCAGGGTTGTTCAGGACAGCCCCCACCACAAAGAAGTATCTGTATTAAGATGTCAGTGGGGCTGAGGTTGAAAATTCCTGCTTTAAAGGAAGGTTGGGCCTTGTCTTGGAGAACCTTCAATGCCAAGTGAAGGGAATGGAACTTGCCTGGTTGGCAAAAAGGGACACAGAAGGTTTTCAAGTGAGAGAGTAAATTTATTACTATTATGATTTCAAAGAGGGACATGGCACAACTCTTGACAGCCTTTCTCCCTCCCTCACCTTTTAAAGAGAAATATTGTTTGTACTACTTGGCTAGCCAGTGTTTGTTGTCCTTAGAGGATAATAGGTGGAGATGCAGAATTGGAGGAACCTAGAAAGCTAAATTAATCTCCATATATAAGGACATGGAACCACCAAGAGATGAAAAGATCCAATAGATCAGAATAAGGAATGCAAGAGAGAACAGTGAGGGAGTGAGGAAAAGAGCCAGCACATGATGGAGCTCTGAGTAGGAATAGAGGAAAGGAGAGAATGAGCAAGAGAGGTACAAAGGAGGAGGAGAAGAGAGGAGAATGGGAATCCGAGCACATTTATGTGCTGTTGAACTAGCGAAAAGAGGGGCTATACCTGTTTGGATGCTTTTGTCTACAAGTAATAGACAACACGAATCCAAATGGCTTAAACACTAAGAAGACTTATCTTATACAACACAATGTCTGAAGGTAGGCTAGTTCTAGGCAGTGGTTCAGCAATATTAGGAAGTTGGAATCTTCCATTTATCTACTCTTCTATCTTTAGCACTTTGGTCTTCCCCTTATTGTAGTAGGATATCACTTCAACTCAAAGGTCACGTGCAGTCACTACAAGGTCCAGGGGAACAAGGACTATTTCCTGTATCTTTTTCCATCAGCAAAAAACCTTTCCTGGGAGTCGTCCCAGAAGACATCCCTTTACTGATTGTTGGTCAGAATTGAGAGGCATGGCCCTTCCTAAACCAGTCACTGGCAAGGGAGATGGAATTGTTCCCTTATTACAGCTTCAAACAAAATTTCAGAAAATATCTACATTACTCTTCTAAGTTTTATAGTAAGATTTCTGTTCCTTTGGAAATCATCGGATTTATTCAGGTCACATGCAGGTTAATCAATCTGGTAGAATGGCAGGGCCTGGTGAATGATTGTATACATTGGGGACTGCCCAGGAAAGGGTGTGGTCAGAGATGATTTGGAGGTTTAGAGCTTGAGTAATAGGGAGAAAACAATACCGGTAATGGAAGTCAAGAGTCAGAAGGAGAATCAGGTTTATAGGCAGAGAGTTGATGAAATTGGGACATGCTGAGTCTGAGATTCTGGCAGAGATAGGATGGGATGTGGGAGTCTAGAGCTTAGTGAAATGGTTAGGGCTGGAAGGGTAAATTTGGAGATAGTACATAAGAATGAGATTATTAAGAGAAACCACACAAAGAAGGAGACTATGGGGGTGTAGGTATTTAAGGTCTAGAAAGAGGAATAGAAGGACTCAATGAAAAAAACCAAAGGGGAACAAAAGAGGGAATTAAATCAAGAGCATAGATCAACATGAAAAATGAAGAAAGATAACATTTTGGGTGGACAAGAAGACATTGATGACTCTTAAGAGGAGAGTTTTTTTTTTTTTTTTTAATAGATTGTCGGCAATGGGAACCACATTATAAAATAATCTGGTAATAGTGAGGGTTGTTTTTGGATAATCCAGGAGTTGGTTGTAAAATGAAGGAGAGAGAACCATAAATCAGAGGTCCGACGGAGTTGAGAAAAGTGATTCTGTTTTTTAGGCTGGAAAACTCTGAACTGAGGGAGTCCTCAGTTGAACCCAGCTATGTCACTTCTCTGAGCATTTAACGAGAGATGTGTCTCCAATGACTTGACCTTACATCTAACTTGTGAGAGTAAGAAAATGTTAGGAAGATGCCTGGGGTTTTCCTACCAGTTTATCCAAATTTTTCTGGAGATCTTCCATCCCTGAATGTGTTTATTAGTCACTTAACGGGCAGTAAAGCAGCCCTTGTGGTGCAATGGTTAAGCACTCAACTGCTAACCAAAAGGCTGGTGCTTCAAACCAACAAGAAGCTCTGTGGGAGAAAAGACCTAGCAATCTGCTTCTGTAAAGGTTAAAAAAAAAAAAAAAAAACCCAAACCCAGTGCCGTCAAGTCAATTCTGACTCATAGCAACCCTGCAGGACAGAGTAGAACTGCCCCATAGAGTTTCCAAGGAGCACCTGGCGGATTTGAACTGCCGACCCTTTGGTTAGCAACCATAGCACTTAACCACTATGCCACCAGGGAGCCTATTAAGCTCTATGGGAGCAGCTCTACCCTGCCATACAGGGTCACTATGAAGATCTCTATGAGTCAGAATCGACTGGAGGGCATAGGACAACAAATACAAAGGGCACTAGCATTTTGTAGCACAGAATTAGGTTCTATGCGGAGAAAACTAAAGTCAAAGCCTCACTTCTGCCCTGGATGAACTTACAATTTCTGAAAGAAAATCTTAACTAAGTCTCTGGTATCCATAGGGAATATGTTTTTACAAGGCTCTACCATTTCTCAGAGCTTTCACTATTTAAAAAAAAAAAAAAAAGCTGGTGTCCACTAAGAGGTAGTAAAGGTCATTTTTGGCTGCTTTCTTTGTGGGTTTTTCTTACACTGAGTATGGAAGAAAAATTTGACCAAATCCATCCAAGTCTAGTATTAAATTTTTTTTCCCTTGGGCTAGAGATGGATTTGACATAGATGACTAAATATAGCTAGTTGTTATAGGTGGGTCAGCACCAATTTGGCCAATAAGAAGCTGCAGCAGAGACACTGTTACAACTGCAAGAATATCAATTCTTCATGTCACAGTTGGCCGCTCGGGTGCATGTACTTCTGCCAACTTCCAGTGGCTAATAAGCTTTTGGCCCAGCAATGGAAGCAACTGGTGCCAACGACAAAGATAAACAAGGTCCTCTGCCAGGAGCAAAAGCTGAAATCTTTCTGATAATTACAACCTGACATGTGCATGGCCCAGGATCATGGGCCATCTCCACCACAGCCATTTACTATCTGTAGTGGCTCCAGGGACCTGATAATGTGATGACTGTCATGGGTGGTGCATTATTATGAATTTGCCAGAGAAGATGGCCACATTGTCTTTGTAACTCTCCAGAGTAAATGGAGTTGGAAATAAATGGACATTAGGAAAGACACCCACAGAGCTGGGACTTTTTCAGTAGTGGTCAGCCAGGGATGAAGTTCACGTATCAAATAAAGAAAAAAGCTGTTGAAGGTGGGATTTTAAAGGGAGGGTAGAGGGAACGCTTTGCTCCTCTGTTTTTAGCTGGAAGTGCTCTGTATCAGGTAGAAATGCTTTGGATTAATACAGCAAACTCAATAATAAAGTCTTTAAAAACAGTATTATTTTATCACATGACAAGTAATCTTACACGGGTGGATTTTGTGGTTACAACAGCTGTTCTGTGATGTATCAAGGACCTGGGCTGTTTAGCATGTTGGTTCATTAATTTCTTGTTTGTTGCTTCACAATGCTACTTCAGGTATCATGTCCAAATTCAAGGCAAAAGAAAAGGCGAAGAGGTGGCATTAGCCCCTTCTGTACCCTCTATCAGGAAAGCAGAAACATTTCCCACAGCATACTGTGGACCAGAACTGGGTTATATGGTCAACCCCAGCTCTGAGGGAGGTTGGGAAAGTGAGTGCTTGTCTAAGAGGAAGAGGATGTTGTCATAACTGGTTTAGCCCAACCATGATTCATTTCCAAGGTATGGGCAGTCTGTTATTACAAACAAAATTGGGGTTCTGCTAGCAAGGAAGGAGAGGAATTTTTGGGTAGACAACAGTGTCTATCACAACCCCTTGCCAGACTGATGATCTGTAAGTATGGTTTCTAGCTGATGTGGAATGGAATCACTATGGGCTCCATCAGCCTTTGCACATGGCCCACTGCCTTGCATGCATTTTTCTTTCTCCTGTCCTCTTCTGAGCTAATCTTCCCTTGTACACACACACAGGCAGATCCCTGGGGAATTCCTGCTAATCCTTAAGATTCTACTGAAAATATTTTCGTGAGGCCTTTCCTGCCCCCACCCTGTGTTAGGCACTCCAATCCCTGCTTACATAACAAACTCTACACTAGCACATATCACTTTGAGTTGTAACTGTCTGTTTTCTTTATTCAGCACTACACTGGGCTGTTTGAGGTGCCTTATTCATGTAAGTCTTTTTCATATCTCCAACACTGAGCACATAGTGTTGTTGCTGTTATGTGCCATCAGTTTGGTTCCAACTCACAGCAATCCTATAGGACAGAGCAGAACTCTCCCATAGGGTTTCTTTACAGGAACAGATTACCACGTCTTTTCTCCCTTTCAGTGGCTTCGAACCACCAACCTTTTGGTTAGCAACCAAGCCCTTAACCATTGCACGACCACAGCTCCTTAAGCATATAGTAGTCACTCAATAAATATTAACTGAATCAATGAGAACCCCAAAATAGAGTTTTGGTAAATGCTGTAGTTCCTTAAGAAATAGTGTTTCTGGGTAAAACACATAAAGAAAACACCATTATTTGAAGATTTTAAAACAGCATACCTTTCAAGAAAGGGGTACTCTGTCTTGAAGAGAAGATAGTATTATCTGGCTTTTCTAGTACGAATTACACCATCCCCTTAACCAAACCCAGCTCCCCAAATGTACTGGGGTGGAGTGAGATGACCCTCATCCATTGGCTATCTCTGGCAAGGCAGTGTTACATTGGGAAAAAGCCTGAGCTTTGGAGGTTTGGCTCTTGGCTCTGTCATTATCACAGTCTTAAAATGAGCAACGTGAGCTAACATGCTAACTAATCTCACTGAATTTCAGTTTGCTGGTTTGTAGAATGTGATGATGATAGCAACTTCATGGGGTTATTTTAGTATTAAATGACAATATCTGTAAAGTACTTGACAGGTGTTAGATGCTTGTATTACTATTATTAGTGAATGCATCTTGTATCTTCAATTACATGCTTCTATTGGGTCAAAGTTCTCTTATGTGCTTCACTTCCCTAGATCCCAAAAGTCCCATATCACACAATGAAGTTGGGAAATTTCTTAGCTCGTTATCGTGTGCTTATCTAGACAGCTATATCAAAAAAACCTGGTGAAAATTATACCCACAGTTTTTGAGGAAAGTTCACAGAATATCCCCATGGGAACTGCTGTGTGTTTTACATGTGAATCTTGTTGTAAGCATGGAGACCTGTTTATATGAAGGTTATACATATGCTTTATAACATATGTGAAAGGAGCCCTGGTGGTGCAATGGTTAAGCACTAGGCAGCTAACCTAAAGGTTGGTGGTTTGAACCCACTCAGTGGCCCAAGGGGAGAAAGACCTGGAGATCTGCTCCCATAAAGATTACAGCCTAGAAAACCCTATGGGGCAGTTCTACTCTGTCACATGGACTCACTATGAATGGACTCAACAGCATCCAACAACAACAACAGAAGCCAACTTGTCTTTCAGGTTGGCTGATGGTACACTTTTTACTCAAATATCAAATATGCAGTCCCTGCCCCACTGACTTGGCCATTTTCTGGTTACTCCTATGCAGTTGGCTTTTTAAAAGACACAGTGGGCTGGTGGGGAGGGGTCATGAGGTCTGAGCACCTTCCTGGGTAGGTGGGTAAGTGAAATCCCACAGATAATTGCAGCCTGATCCATCTCTCCTCCTCGCTACTCAGCCATTCTAGTTTTCAAGGAAGGTTCATCAGCTTGCAGGCAGCCTGAATTGTTTTGAGAAACAATGGGGTATAGCTAAGGATCAGTTAACAGCCACTTGCCTAGAAAGATAGCCTAATTAGCAAATGGCCCTTTTGAGGTTTGCTCCAAGAGGTCTTCACCATAGTTTGTCACTTACTCTGAGAATTCTTGTAAGGAATGGAGCTGAAAGCTCTCTCACAGAAGTTGGAGAAACAGAGCTGAGTTTTACAGAGGCTTTATTCCTTTCTTTTTCCTATTCAGTACTCAGATGCTTGTGAGAGAGAGGTGACCTTGAACCTAGGGATTAGAAAACTAAGTGTCCCCCACTACTCAGAATAGTTTATACACGTACCCACAGTTAATGTGGTGACTGTGAGAAAAGGTGGCCCCTGATTTTTGATTGAAGACATTATGAACTACGCGATGAACATCACAATCTCTGCCCCCGTTTCCTGTAGAATACATTTTTAAAGGGCTATTCAAAGCACAACCCTTGTAGAACACACTGGAATCTGATTAATAGTGCTCATTATGATTATGCATTTAAATATAAAATGACAATTTGTTATTTCAGAGTAAAGGTGATCTGGGTAGAAATGTTTGCTATATTTGAGATTCTCACACCAATGAGGCAGAAACCAGGCCAGTTTAAAATCAGCATGAATGCTGTATAATCTAACCAACAGGATTGATCCAGGTCAAGTATTAAGGGCTAAAATGGATTAAACAAAAGACATTCCCCTTGTAACAAGAAGGGAAAACTTCAAAGGTGGGATTTGTTCTTGTTGTGACAAAGGAAGTGGATTTACAAACTGCCTGGAGGCACACCCCTCTGTGACTTTCAATTTGTTCTCTTCTGTATGAAGAGGCTTTTTCCTTCTTTTTTTTTTTTTAACCTTCAGCTCCCAAAGCCCTCCCCAGGGTAAGAACTTTAGGTTAAGAAGATCAGATTGAAAATGCTTTTTCTTGTTTGTTTTTAAAGACCATGCACCAGGCATTTCCCTGATCAAATGACACTCAGGTTCAGGTACCTCCCAGCGTCCTATCACTCAGGGAGGTGACAGTGACAATGAGCAAACGAAAGAGGGAGTGCTGTTCAGATCCGGCCATTAGAAAGGACCAAGTCCACGGGTGGTGCAAACAGTAACACACTCAGCTGTTAACCCAAAGTTGAAGATTCAAGTCCACCCAGCAGTGCCTCAAAAGAAAGACTTGGTGATCTACTTCTGAAAACTTGAGAGTCATTGAAAACCCTACAAAGCGCGGTTCTACTCTGACACACATAGGGTTGCCGTGAGTCGGAAAGGACTCACTGGCAATTGGTTTTATCAGAGAGACAGACTGAACTCTCCATCCTGGTGCTTACATTTGGCATGAAAATCCCCCCAGAGAGAAATTCAATTAGGAAGCAGGGCATCCTAATGGGTTAAAAATAACTTCACTCCACAGGAGGAACTAACATACCTCAGTGGGCAGACTTACAGACCTGGGTCAGGGTTAACCACATTGGGCTTAATTTTCAATACTCTGATGAAATGTTACCAAACCAAAAAAAAAGCAACCCACTGCCATGAAGTCAATTCCGACTCATAGCGACCGTATAGGACAGAGTAGAACTGCCCCACAGAGTTTCCAAGAAGCACCTGGGGGATTCGAACTGCCGGCCTCCTGGTTAAGAGCTGTAGCACTTAACCACTACGCCACCAGGGTTTCCATGAAATGTTACAACAACCTTTATTGTAACTTCAGTTGCCATCAAGTCATTTCTGAGTCAATTCCAACTCATGGCAACCCCATTTGTGTAGGAGTAGAACTGGGTTCCATAGGGTTTTCTAGGCTGTGACCTTTCAGAAGCAGATCGCTAGTCCTTTCTTTCCAAGCATCTCTGGGTGGGTTCAAACCACCAACCCTTCAGTTAGTAGCCCAGCACTTAACTGTTTGCATCACCCAAGGACTCCTTTATTGTAACGGTATATATATTGTTGTTGTTATTGACCCTATGCACAACAGAACGACCCTATGCACAACAGAACGAAACAATACATGGTCCTGCACCATCCTTACAATCGTTGTCATGCTTGAGCTCATTGTTGCAGCCACCGCATCAATCCACCTCGTCAAGGGTCTGCCTCTTTTCCGCTGACCCTATACTTTGCCAAGCATGATGTCCTTCTCCAGGGACTGATCCCTCCTGATAACATGTCCAAAATATGTAAGACTCAATCTTGCCATCCTTGCCTCTAAGGAACACTCTGGTTGTACTTCTTCCAAGACACATTTGTTTATTCTTTTGGCAGCCCATGGTATATTCAATATTCTTCGCCAACACCACAATTCAAAGGCATCAATTCTTCTTTGTCCAGCTTTCACATGCATGTGATGCAATTAAAAATATCATGGCCTGGGTCAGGCACACCTTAGTTCTTAAGGTGACATCTTTGCTCTTCAACACTTTAAAGAGGTCCTTTGCAGCAGATTTACCCAATGCAATGCATCTTTTGATTTCTTGACTGCTGCTTCCATGGCTGTTGATTGTAGATCCAAGTAACATGAAACCCTTGACAATTTAAATCTTTTCTCCGTTTATCATGATGTTGCTCATTGGTCCAGTTGTGAGGATTTTTGTTTTCTTTATGTTGAAATACAATCCATACTGAAGGCTGTGGTCTTTGACCTTCATTGGTAAGTGCTTTAAGTCCTTTTCACTTTCAGCAAGCAAGGTTGTGTCATCTGCGTAATGCAGGTTGTTAATGAATCTTATGTAAACATAACTTATTTTCTAGGAGTTCAAAGCACTTTGCAGTTTTTGATAAAAATACAAAAGACATTCCCCTTGTAGCAATAATTGATAAACATATATATTTTATAATATATAACATATATAAATACTTCAAAAAGATGATTTCAAAGGTCGGCTCAAGGAGGTGAAGTAAAGTATTATAAAGAGTTGGAGATAGAAAAACAAAATAGAAGAACACACTTGGCATTTCTCAAGCTGAAGGAACTGATGAAAAAAATGCAAGTCTCAAGTTGCAATACTGAAAGATTCCATGCGGAAAATATTAAATGATGCAGGAAGCATCAAAAGAAGATGGAATAAATACACAGAATCATTATACCGAAAAGAACTGGTCAATATCCAACCATTTCAAAAGGTAGAATATGATCATGAATCGATGATACTGAAGAAAGAGTTCAAGCTGCACTGGTGAAAAACAAGGCTCCAGGCATTGACAAAATATCAACTGAGATGTTTCAACAAATGGACACAGTGCTGGAAGCACTCACTTGTCTATGCCAAGAAATTTGGAAGACAGCTACCTGGCCACCTGACTGGAAGAGATCCATATTTATATGCCCATTCCCAAGAAAGGTGATCCAACTGCATTTAGAAATTCTCGAACAATGTCATTAGTCAAATTTTGCTGAAGATTATTCAAAAGCGGCTACAGCAGTGTATCAGTGGGGAATTGCCAGAAGTTCAGGCCAAATTCAGAAGAGGACGTGGAACCCGGGATATCTTTGCTGATGTCGGATAGATCCAGAAAGTTGTTTCAATGACTATATAAAAGCATTCTACTATGTGGATGATAGCAAATTATGAATAACATTGTGAAGAATGGGAATTCCAGAACACTCAGTTGTGCCCATGAGGAACCTGTACTTTGATCAAGAGGCAGTTGTTCAAACAGAACAAGGGGATACTCCAGGGTTTAAAGTCAGGAAAGGTATGCGTGAGGGTTGTGTCCTTTCACCATACTTATTCAACCTGTATTCTGAGCAGATAATCTGCGAAGCTGGACTGTAAGGAGAAGAATGAGGCATCAGGATTGGATTATACAGATGACACAACTTGCTGAAAGTGAAGAGGACTTGAAGCACTTACTGGTGAAGATCAAAGACCACAGCCTTCAGTATGGGTTACACCTCAATATAAAGAAAACAAAAATCCTCACAACTGGACCAATAAGCAACATCATGATAAAAAGAGAAAAGGCTGGAATTGTCAAGGATTTCTTTTTACTTGAATCCACAATCAATCCCCATGGAAGCTGCAGTCAAGAAATCAAATAATGCATTGCACTGGGCAAATCTGCTGCAAAGAACCTCTTTAAAGTGTTGAAAAGCAAAGATGTCACCTTGAAGACTAAGGTGTGCCTGACCCAAGCCATGGTATTTTCAATCACATCATATGCATGACAAAGCTGGACAATGAATAAGGAAGGTCGGTGAAGAATTGTTGCCTTTGAATTGTGTTGGCGAAAAATATTGAATATACCATGGACTGCCAAAAGGACCAACTAATCTATCTTGGAAGACGTACAGCCAGAATGCTCCTTGGAAGCAAGGATGGCAAGACTACATCTTGTATACTCTGGACATGTTACCAGGAGGGATTGGTATCTGGAGAAGGACATCATGCTTGGTAAAGTACAGAGTGAGCGAAGGAGAGGGAGAAACTCAACGAGATGGATTGACACAGTGGCTGCAATGGTGGGCTCAAGCATAATAATGATTGTGAGCATGGTGCAGGACCAGGAAGTGTTTTGTTCTGTAGTACATAGGGTCTCTATGAGTCAGAACCGACTTAGCACCTAACAACAAGGCCAAAGCTGAAGAAATTGAAGACTTTTACCAACTTCTGCAGTCTGAGAGTGATTATACATGTAATCAAGTTGCATTGATTATTACTGTAGATTGGAATGTAAAAGCTGGAAGCGAAGAAGGATCAGTAGTTGGAAAATATGGTCTTGGTAATAGAAATGACACCAGAGATTGCATGATAGAATTCTGCAAGACCAACCACTTCTTCATTGCAAATACCTTTTTTTCAACAACCTAAACAGCAACTATACACAGGAACCTCACCAGATAGAATACACAGGAATCAAATCAACTACATCTGTGGAAAGGTGAGGGAGAAAAAAGCTCAATATCATCAGTCAGAACAAGGTCAGGGGCCAACTGTGGAATAGACCATCAATTGCTCATATGCAAGTTCAAGTTGAAACTGAAGAAAATTAGAGTTAAGTCCACAAAAGCCAAAATACAACTTTGTGTATATCCCAAGAGTTCAGAGACCATCTCGAGAATAGATTTGACACATTGAACACTAATGACTAAGGACCAGATGATTTGTGGAATGACATCAAGGACATCATACATAAAGAAAGCAAAAGATCATTAAAAAGATAGGAAAGAAAGAAAAGATCAAAATGCATTTCAGAAGAGACTCTGAAACTTGCTCTTGAATGTACAGTAGCTAAAGCGAACAGAAGAAATGATCTTTTATCACATAAAACAGCTGAAAAGAAGATTTCAAAGGGTTTCTCAAGAAGACAAAGTGAAGTATAATGAAATGTACAAAGACCTGGAGTTAAAAAACCAAAAGGAAGGAACATGCTTAGCATTTCTCAAGCTGAAAGAACTGAAGAAAAAAATTCAAGCCTCTAGTTGCAATATTGAAGGATTGTATGGGCAAAATATTGAACAATGCAGGAAGCATCAAAAGAAGAAGGAATACACAGAGTCACTATACGAAAAAGAATTTGTCGTGTTCAACCATTTCAGAAGGCAGCACATGATCAAGAATGGATGGTACTGAAGGAAGAGGTCCAAGTTGCACTGGAGGCATTGGCAAAAAAAAAAAAGGCTCCAGGAATTGACGGAATACCAAATGAGATGTTTTAACAAATCTATGCAGTGCTGGAGGTGCTCACTCATCTATGCCAAGAAATTTGGAAGACAGCTACCTGGCCAATGGACTGGAAGAGACCCATATTTGTACCCATTCCAAAGAAAGGGGATCCAACAGAATGAGGAAATTAGGATCCAAAAGAATGAGGAAATTATCAAAAAATATTGTTAATATCACACACAAGTAAAATTCTGCTGAAGATCATTCAAAAGTGATTGCAGCAGTACATCGACAGGGATCTACCAGAAATTCAAGCCGGATTCAGAAGAGGACATGAAACAAGGGATATCATTGCTGATGTCAGATGCATCTTGGCTGAAAGCAGAGAATACCAGAAAGATGTTTACCTACATTTCATTGACTATGCAAAGGCATTCAACTGTGTGAATCATAAATTATGGATAACATTGTGAAGAATGAGAATTCCAGAACACTTAATTGTGCTCAGGGAACCTGTACATAGATCAAGAGGCAGTCATTCAAACAGAACAAGGGGATATTGCATGGTTTAAATTCAGAGGTGTGTGTCAGGGTTGTATCCTTTCACCATAGTTATTCATTCTGTACGCTGAGCAAATAATCTGAGAAGCTGGATTATATGAAAAATGGGGCATCAGGATTAGAAGAAGACTCATTAAGAAACTGCAATATGCAGATGATACAACCCTGCTTGCTGAAAGTGAAGAGAACTTGAAGCATTTACTGCTGAAGATCAAAGACTAGAGCCTTCAGTATGGATTACACCTCAACATAAAGGAAACAAAAATCTTCACACCTGGACCAATAAACAACATCTTGATAAACAGAGAAAATATTGAAGTTGTCAAGGATTTCATTTTACTTGGATCCACAATCAACCCCCATGGAAGCAGCAGTCAAGAAATCAAATAATGCATTGCATTGGACAAATCTGCTACAAGACCTCTTTAAAGTGTTAAAAAGCAAAGATGTCACTTTGGGGACTAAGGTACACCTGATTCAAGCCATGGTGTTTTCAATCACCTCATATGCATGTGAAGTTGGACAATGAATAATGAAGGCTGAAGAAGAATTGATGCATTTGAATTATGGTGCTGGCAGAGAATGTTGAATATACCATGGACTGCCAGAAGAACAGACAAACCTGTCTTGGAAGAAGTACAGCCGAAATGCTCCTTAGAAGCAAGGATGGTGAAACTTCATCTCATGTACTTTGGGCATGTTATCAGGAGTGACAAGTCTCTGGAGAAGGACATCATGCTTGGTAAAGTAGAGGGCCAGTGAAAAAGAGGAAGACCCTCAACAAGATGGACTGACACAGTGGCTGCAACAATGGGCTCAAGCATAACAATTGTGAGGATGGTACCGGACTGGGCAGTGTTTCCTTCTGTTGTACATTGGGTAGCTATGAGTGGCAGCTGATTCAATGGCACCTAACAACAACATATCTAAATATATATATGATAAATATATATATTAATATACTTATATTTGTATATATATTTATCAATGATTGTACTCAAATTATCCCTAAAAAAATTTAATTATCTGGGATGGAAATGGAATAGTGCTGGTATTTAAATGTTGGATTATTGTTTCTCAAACTTGAGTGCTGTACAAACCCTTTAAAGGGAGAAATAGAAGCCCCCACTGATTTCCAGACGTTGACTTCGATTATGTTTATAATAATATTACTTAAGCATGTATAAACATAAAACTAGCTATGAATTCCTTACGTTGCAGTTCTTAGTCAATTATAAAACCAAAGTGGATGCACTACTTACAAACAAATTATAAAATCAATAGAATTCAAATTAAAGTAGTACAATAAAATAAAAAAAAATTTTTTTTGTTGAAATTGAATTACCATTTACAACATGATGCTGGTGGCCCCCTCTCAGATTGTTCTGAGTCGGGCATGCCAGCGCAACCATGGGCTGTGGAATGACCCAATTTTCCCACAATTTTTCTCTATCTGAACTTCTAGAAAACATCTTTCAAACCAAATACTAAGACATCATTTAACCCTTATTTTTTATGATTTCAAATGAAAGTATTTGAATAGTTGTCATTACAGTGATCTTTTCAACTGTAATAATTACTTAGTTTCGCTTTTCTCATGCAATTATAAATACCTAACATATGATTTATGTATTGAGTCTGCCTGTGTTCTTTACTCATCAGCCTCAAACAGTAAAAGTATCACTGAGCTCCAGTGATATTATAAGCACAATTACAGACCTGGGCTGAAATCCATGGCAGGACTCTATTATAAATTGTCATCCAGAAGATCCAGAATATGATTATATTACATTTTTAAAAAGATTTTTATCTAATAAAGACAAGGTCAACAACTTTTTGTAGGGAACACAATGGCCACAGAAACATGTTTGGACCTTGATTTGAAGTTTCCAAATAAATTTTCCAGACTAAGCATTGTCTTTGTTCCAAAAATTCATTGTCTTGCTACAGGATTGAGTAAGTTAAAAATCAAGATTAAAGAAAACAAAACTAAATCAGTTACCATGGAGTAGATTCCAACTCATGGTGACCCCTTGTGTTTCAGAGCAGAACTGTGCTCCATAGGATTTTCAATGGCTGGTTTTTAGGAAGTAGGTCTCCAGACCTCTCTTCTAAAGTGCCTCTGGGTGGACTTAAACTGCCAACATTTCAGTTAGCAACTGAGCATTTTGCATCACCCAGGGCCTTCAAAGAACGAACCAATGACCTTTCAGTTAGCAGCTGAGTCCTTAAACACTGCACCACCAGGGCTCCTTAGAACAAAGATAGTCTTTCTTTATCATGAGACAAAAGTGGCAGGCTCTAGTTAACTAGTCTTTGTTATCTAGCCAAGTAGTATCAGCAGCTAATAAATATAAGACTAGGTCCTTCTACTTAAGAAGTTTACGATCTACTTGAGGAGAAAAGACACAAACATTAAAAATTTTTAATATTTTGAAAGTATTCAAAACACCAACTAGAGAGTAGATCAGTGGTAACTTCAGTGAAGGGTAAGGCAATACACAATACTGGGGAAATCAGCACAACTTGATCAGAGCAAGGTCATAGAAGCTTCACAAGCATATCCAAACACCCTAAGGGGTTGAGCTCCTGAGCTGAGGGCTGAGGTCCATGGACTCAGGGGACAACTAGCTCAATTGACATAACATAACTCTATAAAGAAAATGTTCTACATCTGACTGTGGTGAGTAGCGTCTGGGGTCTTAAAAGCTTGTGAGTGGCGTCTAAGATATACCTACCGGTCCCATCTGGCTGGATCAAAGGAAAATGAAGAAAACCAGAGACGCAAGGGAAATATTAGTCTAAAGGACTAATGGACCACAGCTCCACAACCTCCACTAGGCTGACCCCAGAACAACTAGACGGTGCTCAGTTACTACCACAGTAGTGGGTCCCGGACTAAGCAGGAGAAAAACGTAGAATGAAATTCAAATTCACACACACGCACAAAGACCAGGCTTACTGGTCTGAGAGAAACTAGAGAAACCCCAAGAATGTGACCCCTGGACACCCTTTTAACTCAGTACTGAAGGCACTTCTGAGGTTCACCCTTCAGCCAAAGTTTAGACAGCTGTATAGGGCCAACAATTTTTTTTTATAGGGCCAATAGCACACATGAGGAACATGCTTCTTAGTTCAATCATGTGTATGAGACTAATGGGTACATCAACCCAAAAGCAAAGACAAGAAGCTAGGAAGGGACATGAAAACTGGATGAATGGAAACAGGGAACCTGGGTTGGAGAAGGGGAGTGTGCTGACACATCGTGGGGTTGGCAACCAATGTCACAAAAAAATTTGTGTGTTAACTGTTTAATGAGAAACTAATTTCTCTAATTCTGTAATTTCTCCGTAAACTTTCACCTAAAGCACAGTAAAAATTTTTAAGTTAAAAAAGTATTCAAAGTTTTCTTATGAAGCATCTATATTTCTCAGTTGACACACAAGGTTCAAATTAGGCTTTGGAAAAATTACTTGTCATTTACTTTTTTTTTTTTATTAACTTTTATTGAGCTTCAAGTGAACGTTTACAAATCAAGTCAGACTGTCACATATAAGTTTATATACACCTTACTCCGTACTCCCACTTGCTCTCCCCCTAATGAGTCAGCCCTTCCAGTCTCTCCTTTCGTGACAATTTTGCCAGCTTCCAACTCTCTCTATCCTCCCATCCCCCCTCCAGACAGGAGATGCCAACACAGTCTCAAGTGTCCACCTGATATAATTAGCTTACTCTTCATCAGCATCTCTCTCCTACCCACTGTCCAGTCCCTTTCATGTCTGCTGAGTTGTCTTCGGGAATGGTTCCTGTCCTGGGCCAACAGAAGGTTTGGGGACCATGACTGCCGGGATTCCTCTAGTCTCAGTCAGACCATTAAGTATGGTCTTTTTGTGAGAATTTGGGGTCTGCATCCCACTGATCTCCTGCTCCCTTAGGGGTTCTCTGTTGTGCTCCCTGTCAGGGCAGTCGTCGATTGTGGTCATTTACTTTTTAAGATTTCACAAAACTTCAAATCTTATTGTGTTCTTCTGTGCAGTGAAAAACACAGTATCTGGAAGATGGCATCAGAGGCTATAAACGAAGAAACGTGATAGCATTTGGGCTTTTAACATTCTGAGAAAACATTCGTATCATTAGAATGACCTTGGACATTGTAACCAAAACAGTCAAACAAAGCCATGAAAAATCTCCACAGTTGAGTTGGAGATTATTTTATATCTATAAAAGTTGTGTGGTTATAAGAGATAAAAAGTATATGGAAAGAATATACACTTTTTATAAGTTCAAAGCCCATTAGAATTAAAAAAGAAACTTACATACAAAAAAAAGCCAAAATTATATAAAATAAGATCTAGTGATTACCCTGGGTAGGGATAAGCACATGTAGACTGTGTGATTACAGGATTAGGTTGAATATAATTTAAACCCAGGGCAATGGACTAGCTGGAACTACCCGTTTGGAGAGTATTTAAATATACCCGTTGATGTCCAGTTGATTCTGACCCTTAGCGATCCTGTAGGACAGAGTAGAACTGTCCCATTGAGTTTCCAGGGCAGTAATCCTTACAAAAGCCACATCTTTCTTCCATGGAGCAGCTGGTAGATTCGAACCACTAACCTTTTGGTTAGCAGCCAAGTGCTTAACCACTGCGCCACCAGGCCTCCTTGTTTAAATGTAATGTCTATCAAGTAGAAGCAGGATATTGCATCAGGATTGCTGACAAGAATCCAGTCGGTGTCCCATCTAGAGCCTTGTGTCATGGCAACTTGGACCCATGTTGTGGCTTGAGATAATAAAATACTTCCAACTCCAAAGACTTAGAATTAAACATAGAAATGTTAAGAGACTCAAACTTACAATCTCAATATTTTTTTAGTGGGAACGAATCTGAGCATATTTTGTGTTTTATCTATCATATTTAAGAGAATTTTTCCTATTAAAGTAACTGATCAGCCTTTTAATTCCAATATTAAAATGTGTGATTCAGTAATTAGACTTGTGATTTTAAGTTGAAAACTAAGGTTATAAATAGCGTTGGACTAAGTTAACTTAAGAACCACCATGTATGTAAGCTTAACTTAATGGATTTATAAGAATAATTGGAGTACTTGGGAAGATTGGTCAGTCAGACAATTAAAGGACTTTAAAAGGAAATCAAGAATATAAATTAATAAATGTATAGACTAGGAAGAAATGCCTGGTGATCTACTTCCAAAAATTATATAATTAAGTTTATTAACTAAACAAGTTATTTCAAAGGCCAATTTAAAAAGTGGCTGTTCAGATTTGCTAGGATGATAAATAGAATAATAAAATTTGTAAGCCAAACCTAAAAGCATATAGAAGAGCTTTTTTTTTTAATTTATCATTTTAATGTATCAAATATTTTTTAAAGCTAAAGTTATCTTCAGAATATTCAGCACACAGGGAAAAAAATCTTCAAAGGCAATAAAAAAGTCACATTTAAGAATTTATAAAATCAAAGATGTTTCTTCTTTTATCTTTGCAACTGTAGTGTAACCTATGTTTCATTTTTCTGATGCAATTATAAAAATCCAATGTTTAGGGTCCTCATAGAAATTGCAGCCTAATTGGGTTTATAAGGAAAACGTAGTGCTCGTCTTGTCAAATCTTGTACAACATGATTGACCTCAGGGTACATGGAAGCGCAAGTGAAGTCTGTAACTCAGCTCACAGGGAAATAAGCTCCAAAAAGGATGCACCCCCGATGTCCCTTCTTCCTACATTATTTACAGTCCCCTCCCAGTTCATGCCTCACCCCATCTCCATAACAACCCACATCTCATTTGTGGCAGTAGAGACACTCCTCACATGGAACTCCCCCACATACTGTAGAAGCTCTTTAGGTAACGGCTACACCTAATGGGGAGCCCTGGTGGCACAGCGGTTAAGTGTTTGACTGCTAACCAGAAAGTCAGTAGTTTGAATCCACTAGCCACTCCTTGGAAACCTTATGGAGGCAGTTCTACTCTGGCCACTATGAGTCAGAACTGACTCGACAGCAACAGGTATGCCTGAGGAATAATGATTCTGATTAAGAAAGATGGAAAAGACTGGTCTTCCTAATTGGCAATTTCAATAATGACTAAGGGCTCAGAGATAATGAAGACACTACATACTTTTTCAACAGTTCCATTTAAGGACCCATTTCTAAACCCCCTCCAGTATTAGGGGTTACCTAAGAGACATTTTAACACCAAAAGGGAATATTTTCCAGATTAAACAAAAGGGAAATAGCAGTAATGGCTCCAGTTTTTCACCCCTCCCTCTATCCATGCCCTTTGTCATGTACTTTAGCCTCCTAGTTTGGGCAGGATAGCCTCTCCTGTCCTTGACACTGGGCTTGTCATGTGACTTGTTTGGCAAATGTAGTTAGTAGCCCCCATCCGTCTGTCAGTTTGTTCAACTGTGGTGGCTTACATATTGCTATGATGCTGGAAACCCTGTAGCATAGTGGTTAAGAGCTACTATGGCTGCTAACCAAAAAGTCAGCAGTTCGAGTCTACCAGGTGCTCCTTGGAACCTCTATGGAGCAGTTCAACTCTGTCCTATAGGGTCGCTATGAGTCAGAATTGACTTGACAGCAACGGGTTTAGTTTTTAGTTTTTGGTATGATGCTGGAAGCTATGCCACCAATATTTCAAATACTAGCAGGTCACCCATGGCAGACAGGTTTTGGCAGAGCTTCCAGGCTAAGACTAGGAAGAAATGCCTGGAGATTTACTTTCAAAACTTAGCTATTGAAAACCTAATGGGTCATAACAGAATATTGTCCAATATTCTATATTGAAAGGCACTACACAGCAAGGATGAAGATGGCACAGGACCAGGCAACGTTTCATTCTGTTATGCATAAGGCTTCCATGAATCAGAGCTGATTGACAGCAACTAACAAAACACGACAAACGTTAGAAGAGATGATACAAGCAGAGTTTTGAAATGAGCTTGTGCATTGGGTTTGCTCTCCCTTGAAATTCTGCCGTCACCATGGGGACAACCACAGCTAGTCTGCTTCAGGGTAAAAGATAAATGGAGAAGAGCTGAGTCACCCCAGTCACGCCAGCCTGGATCAGCCTACAGCCAGCCAAACCCAGACATGTGAGCAAGGCCAACAGAGCGGTCTAGCTGAACTCCAGGGGAACACAGATGCATGATTTATGAACACAAAATGATATAGACTGCTAATCTGAAAGATGAATGTTCTTCATGGTCATTCCCACTAGTCAAGGCAATAGATGATGTTTCTCTGCATGCCCTGATCAAAAAACTTTTAGAGAGTTAAAGCTGGTAGGGATTTAAACAACTAGGAAAATATCTGGGCTCTGACCAGCAAAAGTATCTTCGATGTCTAGTCATCAAATAAATGATGATGGCCTCAAATCCTTCACAGAGCTACTTTCTGAGACTTGGAAGGTAGCCCTTATGTGATGATAGTCCTATTTCAGTTCTGTCTTCATCTAAAATCGTTTTCAACACGATTTGATTATCATTCTGTCAGGAACACAGCCATGTTAACACCCTGTACCTTGACAAACAAGTGTGTCCTCAGATCATCACTATAGGATCTGTGAGGAGGCAGTCATGATGTGTCTTTCTGGGGCTAGCAGAGGAACTCATTCCAACAATATCTTACATCTGAGAAATGGTCTTTTGTTATCTAAATTGGCCCTAACCAAATGCAGAAGAATAAAGTCTAATGAATACCCTTTTCCTGTCCCCTGAATAAGAGAGAAGAAAAACCTAACAGGTATTTCCCATCTCTAATTCTTCTGATTTGGATCCCAGTAATGAAATGAGAAAGAAGCTCCCTGAATCATTTTTAATCTAAGCCTTTTCTCCAAGAAAGGTCCCTGAGGAGTTAATGTCGTGTCACTAAGTAATTAGATCTCCATTGCTTAGCAAGAATTCGACACCAAAGGCAGGGTAATTCTATTAGAAAATGAAACCACAATATTGTGCAGTTCTGAGGCTACTAAATTTGAATTTAATTATCCAGGTAATATAATTATGCCATCAGTTCCAATCTGATATCAAGAGGAAAATTTCTTGAGTTTTTTTTTTTTTTTTGGCAAGGTTTTGTGAGAAGGCCATGCAATTAATATGACACACTTAATTACTGAAATGTAAAGATATCTTTGCAAGAATATAACCCCATCCAAGCATCTACGCTATATTAACTGCTTAGATCTTTGCCATTACTAATGTATTTGTGGTTCTTATCTTATAATGACCTATGGTAATAATTAGTCCCATGATAGAACAAAGATCATAACACTGTATTGCAAAGCTCTTTCCTGCACTTTATTCCACAGAACAACAATGAGGACTCAGAAAAAAGTTTAGATTCCCTTGCATGCTCGTAAGGAGTTTTTTTTTTTTTTTTTTTAATTTATCAAAATAATGAAAATCTACCTGTGGTGTATCTTCCAAATGTGTACCTCACTGTAAAAAGAAAAGAAAAAAGAATGTATACAATAGGCAAATTAGGAAAATTTATATGTGCCACCAAAATAAGATTCTTCTTTTATAACTAAAAAAAAAAAAGTTGCTGTCAAGCCAACCCCAACTCATGATGACCCCGTATGTGTTAGAGTAGAACTGTGCTCCATAGGGTTTTCAACAGCTGACTTTTCAGAAGTAGACCTCCAAGCTTTTCTTCTGAGGTACCTCTGGGTGTACTCAAACCACAAACCTTTCAGTTAGCAGCTGTGCGTCTTAACTGTTTGCACCATCCAGTGACTCCCTGTATATATAGACTTGCTCTGTTTAGAGAGCTCCTGAAATGGTAGACTTGATTGTTAAAGCTGATATCTTCTCTCCTTTACCAAAATAATGATTCCAATTCCATTCTTCAGAAACACCTGTACTACAGAAAGCAAGGCTCCCTATAAACTTTCTTGTACTTGATTGATTGTTTTAGATTGTGAGTGTTTGCCATATGGCCCCGTGAGAACGAGAGCAGAGTAGCTTCAAGAAACAGGCAGCACAGACAAGAACGTATGTGCCAGTAGGATCATCTTTTAGTAAGCCTTCCTTTTCCTATACTGGGCTGTGAAACTTTCCAAAGTCTTCCATTATCACTTTTGAAATTAAGTGAGAAATGTAACTTGAAGTCAGAAATTATTCTTTCTTTGCTGTTTCTCCTTACTTGTTTATCCCTTTGGCCAGTAGCTGTACAGGCTATTTTGTTTCCTAGCACGTATAGAAGCTTGATGCGCAGTTGTTATTATTTAACCTTGTTTGAGTTCTTGTTCCTGGAGGGTGAACATTCAAGATAAGAGAGGTGGCTGTGCACAGGGAGCACGTGTCATTGCTGATGGAGAAGTGAAGGAATGGAGCAATTTGGTGACTGAGCTGGAACGAAAGTGCATCTTCTTTATAGGTAGAATGGGAACTTGCTGGCATAGTGGTTGTGGAATGAATCCATTTTCTACGCTATGAAACAAATTTTCACAAACTTAGCAGCTTAAAACAATGCAAATTCATTATCTCGTAGTTTTTGTAGGTCACAGTCTCCCTGAGCCAAAGAGTCAGCTGAGCTGTGGTTCTCATCTGGGCCTCAGGGCCCTCTTCCAAGCTCTCTGGTTGTTGACAGAATTCATTTCTATGTGGCTGCAGGACTGAAGTTCCCATTTTCCTTCTAGCAATCAGCTGGGGATCACTCTCAGCTCCTAGAGGCCACCCACAGTTCCTTGCCACGTGGTCCCCATTGGCAGTTTGCTTTCTTCCAGGCTAGGCAAAACCTGTCTTTCTGATCTCCTCTTTTGTGACCAACCAGAGAAGACTCTCTGCTTTCAAAGCACTCATGTGTTCAAGCCAGGCTCACCTCCTTAATCGCCCTAACTTAAGACACCTAGGTGGCAAAAATGGGTAAGTGCTGGACTACTAACCAATAGGTTGGTTCAAACCCACGCAGAGATGCCTTGGAAATAGGGCCTGGAGATCTACCTCCAAAAGGCCCCCTTAAGAGATTTTTCTTCTTTTTTTATTGTGCTTTAAGTGCAAGTTTACAGCTCAAATTAGGTTCTCATACAAAAATTTATACACACATTGTTATGTGACCCTAGTTGCCCTCTCTATAATGTGACAGCACACTCTTCCTTTCCACCCCAGATTTCCCATGTCTGTTCAACCTGCTCTTGTCCCTTTCTGCCTTTTCATCTCACCTCCAGACAGGAGCTGCCCATTTAGTCTCCTTAAGAGGTTTTTAAGGGTGATTTTTTACTATATAAGGTTTTCACCTTCGAAGCTGACTTTGGAGCCTAATCTTTATGTATGATATTACTTCACTCTGTTAATTTCACATACCCTGACAAAAACTAAAGAGTTGTCACTGAGTCAATTCCAACCCATGGTGACGCCATGTATGTCAGAGTAAAACTGTGCTCTACAAGGTTTTCAATGACTGATTTTTCAGTAGATAGCCAGGCCTTTCTTCCCCCACAAAAAAAAAAAAGCATCCCTAAATTGGTTTAAACTGAATATTCTAAACCATTTCATTCCTTAAACATTCCATCAGTATTTAGGAAGGAGTCCCTGGGTGGCACTGGGTTACTAACCAAACGGTTGGCAGTGGAAACATATCCAGAAATGCCCAGGAAGAAAGTCTTGACAATATGCTTCTGAATAAATAACTCTGAGTAAAGCTCTAGTCTGAAACACATGGGGCCACCATGAGTCAGAACTTACTACAGCACTGGTGCCAGGGATAGGACCTACATGAAAAAGACACAAATAGCCCTGCCCTCATAGGGGTTACATTCTAGTTATAGTGAGAGAGATGATAAGCAAATAATAAAGCAAAATACACAGTGTACTTTGGCAATAAGTTCTATGGTTTAGATGAGACAAGTACCATGGTGAGACAAACCATTAAAAGCAGACTGAGGATTGTTTGTAAAGTCCGAGTGCTAAACAACCAACTCTCCAGTTGCCATCAAGTTGATTCTGACTTATGACGACTCTACGTGTGTCAGAGTAGAACTGTGCTCCGTAAGGTTTCCAACGGCTGATTTTTTCAGGGGTAGAGCGCCTGGTCTTTCTTCCAAGGTACCTCTGGGTGGACTTGAACCACCAACCTTTTGATTAGCATCTGAGCTTGTTAACCATTTGTAACACCTAGGACTAAACAACTGATTTGCAGTGGGGCTTTTACAATATAATTTATTCATAAATTGGTGACTCCTCACAGAGACCGTTTGCAGAACAGTAGAATGATCAGGAACAAAACACTGAAAATAAACTTGATCTTTTCTACACACACACATACACAGAGTAAATAAAATGAGGCATAATTGGAGAGGTAGAAAGAAAACAAGAAAAGTGTGGACTTTTAGAAGCCAAGTACAGAAACTGTTTCAAGGAGAAAAGAAAGATCACCTGGGTCAGATGTCCCCAACAATCAAATAACAAGAGGACTGGGTGTTGACCACTGGATTTGGCAATATGAAGGTCATGGTGATCTGATGAAGGCAATTCTGAAGGAGAGGCAGCGATGAAAGCCTGACTCAGGAGGGTTCAGAGAGAATGAGGGGGGTTGGAGACACAGTAGAGACAATTTTTTAGAGGAGAATTGCATTTGTTAAATGTCCAGTTTTAATCCTAGGTTGGGGCAAACACCATGTGTGAAATGAGTGGAAGTTTGGAGGCAAGTCAGTTTACCAAATTCTGAAGGGCAGAGCCCAGTCCAGGCAAAGGCAGTCTAGCATTGCTGTTCATCTCCCCATTCTCCCTTTCTGGATCCCTTTTCTACTGCCTCTTCCCCTTCAGGATCTAGTGATCCACACTTCCAAATCTTGCTTGATAGCACTAGCTAGAATACAAATCAATTCATTTCCTCTCTTGTGGGTATTTGCATTGCAAGCCCTACTGCAAAACGAGACATAAGGGCTTTGTGTCTCCCATGGAGGGGATGTCTCCCATTTGCCGGAAGAGAGCGCAGGCTTTCCCTGGTCATGGCAACCTTCACAGTGATTCCTCAAATCCAGTGGCATCTGCAGCTGCCCACTCGTCCTATGGATAAGGCTTGGCCTGCTAACCGAAGATTTAAGCCTTTCTAAAAAAGGAAAACCAAAATGAACCCAAACAGAGAGAAAACAGTCTAAAAGGTTTCTTGCCTGAGCAACGGGGAGGAGGCAGTAGCCTTCGTCTTTCCTCCTCTGAGACAGTAATGCCTTAGGGCCTCAAAGAATGCCCCAGTTTATATAATTCACTTCTACAGCATTAAGCCTGAATGGCATTTGGCAGCAGATAAAGTCCCTCTGTGTCACACAGCGGAGGGCTGTGTAGCCAGATCTTGTTTAGAATTACATTTAAAACCTGGAAATCAAATGATATGTCCAGATAACTTCTGTGGTAAACCCCAAACCAGTTATGCTTCAGGTTAAGCCTCCGCATTTCTAAACAACATGGCTTTATTTTCTCCAAGCCAATACTTGGACTTTCCTGCCAGTAATATCAAATAGCAAGAGGTTGAATGTACCCTCTGTGTGCGCATTAAAGGATAAACGGCCCAAGGAGGCAGTGCCTCTCCACTGAGAAAATCTCCATCTTTGATATGTCTCCTCAGCATACACGTCAAATTGGCTCATTCCCTCTTGGGTTCTTGAGTTATTTTCTAATCTCTAAAAATTTAAAAACAAACAGAAAGCTAAACAAGCCTAAATAATCCTGGCACTTCAATAAGACTTTTATTCTTCTGAATTGTTTTCTTCTTCCCTCTCATTTGAACAGCCCTCTCCTGGTCCTTGAAATGTGTCCTCTTACAGTATCTTCCGTGTCAGGATCTTAGAGACTTTGAATGCACTTGGGAAATTGACAGACCCTACTGGTGGCTCACTGGGGCAAGAAAATAATTCAATCCTAGCAACAAACATATTTTTTAAAGGAGCAAAATTTGTCTGTTATTCAACCTTCATTTAATTGCTGAGGAGGAATTCCTGGGCAATGTAAATGGTTAACACACTCCACTGCCAACCAAAATGCTGGTGGTTCCAGTCTACCCAGAGGCATCTCAGAAGAAAGGCTTGAGGATCTACTTCCAAAAAATCAGGACCGAAAATCCTAGGGAGCACAGTTCTAGTCTAACACACATGCAGTCGCCACGAGTTGTTCGAGCCAACTCCACGGCAAATGGATTTTTGGTGGGATTTTTTGTTTTTATTGCTGAGGAAACTAAGGTCTACTAGGAAATGCAATGTGTCAGCAAGCTTGGAGGACATGTCCATAATGTTGACTGGGCCTGTACTAATGTATGTCTCTTGTGAATGGACCTCTTTTCTTCAAGAAATCATTCTGGTCTCTCTTCCTGTTTCCCATAAAGGAACCTATTCTGTGCTCCTGGTCACACCAGGCAGCAGAGGAAGCCTTTAAGCAACCATATTGGTTTTCTCTGGGCTGTGGGATCAGCTTCCACTTAAGATCAGTGCTTAGAAATGAGTTGCTAAGAGTTTCTATTGCACTTTCTTCTCCAGAGCGATATCTGATGCAGAGACAAAGAAGTGTAAGCCTGGACACCAAGCAAGTTTCAGTCCACTGGGGCGGGGGCATACCATCTGTTGGATTCCACGAGGGATCATTTTATGACTTTAGAAGTAGGAGAAGGTTTTCTTTTTCTCCCCCTCATGTAAAAAAGTGTTATGGTAGATTCTCTTGCTAAAAGAGTCATTTAAATATTACTGGTCACGTCACATTGTAGTTGTTTGGAAATAATTATATCCATATCACAGACAGTAAATAATAGATGTGCGTTCGCTAACGTTTTATTCATGTTCTGTTTTAATATGGCAAACTTAGAAGTAATTTAATCTCCCAGTAAATTGAAGTGGTGGGGGGTTCTTCACACAGAAGACTGCAAGTTATTAATTCTGGGCAGTCTTCATCTTGTACAATTAGTCACTGTTTGCAGCTGGAAATGTTTTATTAATTTTCCATAGCAGTTGATTTTCCACAGTTTTCTCAGTTTAAATTAAGCAGTAATAGCTGCTGTTTCGTCTTAAATAAATTTTCTTTCTACAAAAATACATGCCTCTGGCTATGTCAATTTTCCCATTTGATTAAAGTGCCAGCAGGCAATTAATAACTTAATGCATTTTAAAGTACTTTTGGAAAAAGTAATTTGAATAGCCAAACTCGTGTATTTGAATTGATTGTTGCAGAAGATTTAACAGGCATTTGAGAATTCTAGAACCTTGGGAAGGATGAATGTGGCCCAGTAGCCATGTACAGGGGATGGTGGAAGGGTCTCCCTAAAAGCCTCACAGCTGGCACTGTCACTTGGAGGCAGATGGTTACCATTTCCCAGGAGGTCAAAGGAAGAATAAACCAAAACCAAGCCCATTGCCATCGAATCCATTCTGACATAGCGAGCCTACAGGACAGAGTAGAACTGCCACAGAGTTTCCAAGGCTGTAAATCTTTACAGAAGCAGACTACCCCATCTTTCTCCAGTGGAGTGGCTGGTAGGTTTGAACCACCAACCTTTCGGTTAGCAGCTGAGTGCTTTAACAGCTGTGCCACCAGGACTCCTTAAAGGAAGAACAACAACGGAAAGTTGCTATGGAGCCCATTGCAACTCCTGGCAGCGCCATGTGTTCAGAATAGAACTGCACTCCAGAGGATTTCCATAGCTGTGACCTTTCAGAAACAGATCTCCAGGCCTTTCTTTTGAGGCACCTCTGAGTGGAATTGAACACCCAACCATTCGGTTAATAGTTGACTACTTAACCATTTGTACTACCCAGGGACTCATAAAGGAAGAAAGGCAACCTCAACTGGCCTTAAAGGGGGTGTACAGATGTCCCTGGTGGTGCGAACGTTAACACACTTGGCTGCTAACCAAAAGGTTGGACATTTGAGTTCACTCAGCGGCATCCTGAAAGAAAGGTCGGTGATTTACTTCCAAAAAATCAGCCATTGAAAACCCCGTGGAGCACAGTTCTTCTCTGACACACATGGGGTCATCAGGAGTCAGAGTCGATTTGATGGGCAACTTTGTCTTTTTTTTTTAATGGAAGATTCTCTAAGTAACAGTGGTGTGGTCTGAGTGGGAAAACTGCCTTGGGAAAGCCATTTTAAAAAGCAACGAGGACATTCAGAGGTAATTGCTTTCCTTTTTTTAAAAGAAAACATGCACAAAAGAAGAAAATCACGCCATAGCGTTATCTATAGTGAGAGCTGAGGGCTTCTGTTTTACAATTGAGCTCTGTAGCTGACCCCCACTTAACCAACTCAGAGGATTAGCCAACAGGCTCTATTCCATCTGTAGAACACATTGACTGAGGTCCAGAGCAAACTGAAAGCTCAGCACTACTAGCAATGCTCATGAATTCTGCTCCCACCATTTCTATTGTATGCCTTCTGCAACTCAGGGTTATTCCCAAACCTGTTTGCACCAGGTTATTTTAATTATGCAATTTAATTAAATATTATGTAAGTCGATGAAATATGAACTCAGAAAGAAAAGGAGCTGTTGTTTCTATGAAAATCTAGTTGAATGCCTTGGAAAAACTTGATAAAACTCTAAAAAAAAAAAAAACTACAGATAGACTAGATGTAGACAAAGCTAAGTAAAGACTGGGGAAGGGGGGCAGATCATAAAAATAAAAAAGGATTCTGAACTTAGGTGCTTGACAGGTGTCTTTAAGTTTTTAATCCACTTGAAAAAAGCTGAAACTGGACATCATGGATGCAGCATCATGGCCATGTTTGAAACCAGTGAGATGACCAGAAGTGCCAGCAGACCCATGCGCTAGGTCAAAGCCTTGGCTTGCCATCCAGTTGCATTGAATAAAACAGCTTTTTACTAAACTTTCAAGCATCCAGAGTAGGGACGCCCAATAATCATTTCTATGGCAAAGTCATTGGTTGGGAGTGGCTGCTTAGCACGCTAAGTTGAGAAGCATCCCAAAGTTACATGTGGACTCAGTAGGCAAGACTACAAAGAATCAACAGTGTTTTCCAAGAGTGTGAGAAGGAAGTAGAGTAAAACAAGGACCACATATTAATCACGGCTGATCTAGAGAAAGGTAGGTAAGCACAAATTAAAAACCAAACATTTAAAATGTTAGATATTTTTTAATGGCATTAGTCACCCAAAGCACCCTTTTGGTTTCAACCCTAGAACCCCCAACACATGGTCAGAATGAGTTGCCCCTCAGCTTCTAGAGGGACAAATTAGACCTCAAAAATCCCACTGACCTACCCTAGGACTCTCCATTGGAGGACAATATCTTATTCACTAATCATCTTTCAAAAAAAAAGTCAACAATATTGACAATTGTGTTGGATTTCTTTTTGAAAAGCCCATTCTTAGGGGCTAGTCAGCTTATTACTTCAATCACTCACCCGCTTGCAGAAAGTGTAAAACACTCTTTACAAATGTTTCAAAAAATTACATCTTGTGTCTGGGAGATGGTGTTGGATTTTCTTCCTATCACTGAGCTAGCATGTGCCTGACAGCCCTAATGTAGACATTAAATCACGTACGTGGTCTCAGGGGAGAAAGGAATGGTGGTTTATGTGGTATCAGTTTTTCACACATCTAAAAGCATGATGTGTACCAGCTGAGAGCCTCAACTCACCTAATGCAAGAGGAAATGGCAGCTGGGTTAAATTGATATTAAAAAAAAAAAGATATGAAATAATAGGATTGATGTTAGCTATTGCTGGAAACTAGAGGTCAGTTGGCCATTTTCACTATTAACCCACCTTTTCACAATTAAGCATTCAAATATCAGAATGGCTTTCTCTTCTGAAGACCTGCTGAGCAGTGGACAGAGATTTTAAAACTGTCAAATCATTTACTCCTCCAGGAAACTTTTATTCAGGCTTTTTTTTTTTTTTCCCCATCTTCTTGTTTTATGCCTTATCTCTTTGACCACTAAGTTATGTTTTGTCACTGTTATTGTTTTCGGTTTGTAGCTTTTGGGGCAAAAGAAGGGACTATAAAATATAGTTGATTGTGTCAATATGTTCCTAAGTTTTAATTCTCTGAGAAAATCTGTCCTGGTTCCTTCCACCCAAAAATAAGATTTGTGTAACTTAATAGATAACAGAACCATAATGAGCTATAAAAAGAAGATGTATCTGTTAGGATTAGCTTTGGTTGCATATAATAACATCACCAAAAAAAAAAAAAGAACCCTGGAGCATGTAGGCAGGTTGCCATTTCTTTCCTCCGTCTTTGGGTGTTTTTTTCTTTTTGGGGTCTTACCTTTCTTTTTTTTTTTCCCCTCCTACTCCTTCCCTTCCTTCTTTCCTTCCTTCTTCTCTTCCTCCTTCCCTCCCTCCCTCCCTTCCTCTCTGCTTTCCTTCCTTCTTTATTTAAATCATCATGAAAGAGATTCATCAAAACTGAAACAAAACAAAACCAAAACCAAAAAAAAAAAAAATAAAACCTTAATGAGATAATGTTTTTTTCTTTCTCCATGGTCATCAGGGACCAGGTACAATCTAGCTTTCCTGATTTACCATCCTTTGTGTACCTTCTTATGTTCCAAGACAGTTGCTCAAGTTCCAGCTATCACGTCCACCTTCCAGTCAGCTGAAAGTAGAAAGTATTAAAGTGCCTTCTTCTGTTTACATGTTATTGACCAAGTTTCACTCATTTAGTCACACCCAGCTTCAAAGGAGATTGGAGAGCATGCTTTTTCACTAGGTGACATTATATCTAGCTAAAAGTCAGGGTTCTTGTTACCAAAGAAGAAGGAGAGAGTAAATATTGGAGGTAAATAGCATTTTTGCCTCAAGGAAGCATCTATAAACTGTGAGGACAATTTTAGAGAAGGCAACTGTTGTATATACCTTCAAAGTTCCCTTGTAGATACTATGAGAATATATACATATTGAGGTAAATGGACCCTTGGAGAGATGTAGTCTCAGGTTTCTTTACTACAACTTTGTTTACAGAGCACTAAATGCCACTCTTACTACCACTATCTCTCCACCAGATGTGAAATGTTTTATCTGTCTCAAGGAGACAAATTTAGAAAGATTTGGCAAGTTTTATTGTGCTTCCTACGTGAATCCCAAGGCATCCCTTTCCCCCCACCTCATCCCCAGAAAACTTCTAGACCAAGAATCGTCTCCTATCTTTAAATACTAAAAAGGAAACAAACAAAATAATACATATTTTTATATCTACATGTTGAAAAATTTAGAAGTTCATTATAAAAATCATTATAGATAATACAAAAAGAGTAGGAGGGCTGCCATTTCATTTCTTTCCTCCATCTTTAAGTGGATTTTTTTTTTTTGGGGGGGGACCTTACCTTCCTTCATCTCTTTTTTCATCCATTCTTTCTTCCTTCCTCTTTTCCCTTCTTTCTTTCTTCCTTCGTCTTCTCCTTTTCTTCCTTTTTTCCTTCTTTAAATCATCATAAAAGAGATTCATCAGAATTAGCGCACAATTATTGGTAAATACAAAAGCTCAAAATCTTTGGTGCCTTTGTTGCTGCTGCAGCAGAATACACCAAGTTTTGGGCAGCAGGAGGCAGCTGTCTTCTGCAGGCTCTGGCACCAGGCCTCCTGTTGCCACTGTCCCTCTCTCACTGCCAGCGAAGGCTACTTCAGGGCGACTTCTCCTCTCTGTCTTTCCTAAGGGTTTTTATTCTGCTATGATGTGTGTACCTGCCTGTTCCTCCCTGAGCTCACTTGCATTGATTCCTGAAGAAATCATCAATAGCTAAGCTTTTTTCTTTACTCTTTGTCTTGCAAATATTAAGCATGCGGTAACTTTCCTGAAAAGTTAAATGGAAAAGGTAAGCTCACAGGCTGTTGGGTATATAATGTCCTTGACTCTTGGTTGAGAGAAAGAGCATTCTAAGCAATAATTTTAATCGTTTTCAATGAGTACCTTGAAGCAATGAAAGGAGGAGAGAAAAGCAAGCTCATGGAGAGCATTAAGCAATTATCATTTCAAAATATTTAAGCTTAAATAGCTAAAAGAATTTATTTTATAAAATCATATGAAGTAGTGGAAAGGATTCTGTATGGTCAATTTGCTTTCTCATGTAGCAGTTGAAAAGGTAAGCAGAGATGTTGAATTCCAAAAGTCTCAACTTAGTGAATTAATCATAGATTTAGGCATTGCATTAAACACCTAAAGATGATGATGAATCATTGCTACAAATGGACTGGCAAATGGGATTAAGTGATTCTCCATGAAAAAGTCCTAATGAAATAAAGACATTGAGTCTTACATGAATGATGGCCTTCTCCCCCACTTCTTCTGCTGTAAAATGAATAAAACGAATACTTTCCAATAATTACAGGGAACCATTGTGGTTAAAAAGTTGGACTCTGGAGCCAGACTGCCAAGTTTGAAGCTCAGTTCTGCCACTTTGAGCTGTATACCCTAGGGCAGGTTAACCAACCACTCTGTGCCTTGACTTCCTCATCTGTAAAATTGGGGTAATGTGTGAGTTATTACATACAAAGTTTTACAAAGAAGGCAGGGCATACAGCAAGCACTGTAGTCCATTGTTACTATTTCCTACACTTGCATTCTTGGTTGGGTGGCTCTGTCTTTGCCCCCACTGTCTTTGGGACTATGAGCTCTTGGAGGAGCTGATGGATAAGTTGATCCTCATAGCGAGATGCTCAATCCCATTGCTCCTCACCATTCTTGGAGTGCAGGAGACCAAACCAAACCCACTGCAATCTAGTCAAATCCAAGTCTGACTCATAGTGATCCTATAGGACAGACTAGAGCTTCCCTATAGTGTTTCAAAGGCCGAGATCTTTACAGAAGCAAACTGCCACATCTTTCTGTCATGGAGTGGCTAGTGGGTTTGAACCACCAATCTTTCCATTAGCAACTGAGTGATTAGCCACTGCGCTACCAGGGGAATGCAGGGAGGAGTGGAGATATTACGTACGCTTTTGCTCTGGGAGGGGGAATGTCTTCTCCTCATCTCACTCACACTGCTCAGCATGTTCTATCTGTGTGAAGGGGTCCAGCAGTTGCCTGTTCCTTCCCTCATGCACCCATTCAACAAAGATTTATGGAGCACCTGCCATATGGCAGTCCTTGGGAGGCATCAGTGATACTGAGATGGACAGGCATTGCCTGCTGGAGGCCTGGGTGAGGCACACAGTATGAGATGAGCAGATGGAGGCAGGCAACAGGCCATGGGAGCACAAGAGATGTACCAACAGGGCTTAAAGGGATCAGGAGAGACTTTACCTGAAAGGTGGCATATTTCATTAAATGTTAAAGAATTGATGGAATTATATAGATAGAGAAGAGATGAGACAGAAGAAACCAAGCACCAAAGTACCCAGAGTGTTATTAATTTAGAGATCAGCAAGTCATGTTCTATTGCCCTCACCCTGGTATTGGGCTAACCTTTTGCCAAGACTGTGGCTAGCCCATGACATCTTTCTAATTAGGAGGACAGAGGGCAAGGCTTGATGAATGGAACATAGATGGGCCAGACCAGCCCCTACTGGCTCCCAGGTTGGGCGCCCTATGCTTTGGTCCTGCACTCTGGCTATTACAGCTCTGTTACAACATGTCGTTAGAGCAATCGTCCACCTCAAGGTTAAGGGCTACATGTGACTCCTCACTTTTTACCTTCTGGGACAGCATCTCCAATTGGGATTCCCAGACTACGTGCATCAGAATCCTCTAGAAGATGGAGACATGTTTAAAAACATAGATTCACACCCCCACCTCGCTCTACTGAACCAAGTGTACTGGGGTAGGTACTGGGAATCTTTATTTTTTAATAAAGAAAGGGGCTGAGGTAGCAATATACTTTTTAAAACACATCCCGCAGGGGAGGGGCAAATGAAGAGTTAAACATTTTTTAATTAATTAAAAAAATATATATCCCCCAGGTAATCTTGGTGTTCATCATAGTGCATCATCATAGGGCCTAGTAGAAAGCTTGGCACATTATAGGTGCTCAATGAAAGTTTAATAAATCAAAGACTAAGTGGATTTCTAGGAGAAGAATTTATTGCAGGCAGAGCAGGGTCGAGGAATGGGAAGTCCTGGAGTAGGGTAATGAGCAACTGCATCAAATAGAAGGTTGAGGTCCTGGGAGGGGGTGATGCAGGCCATTCTGAAAGCCTTCTGTTCTCCAAAGCAGGCTCTGGGTGGAGTCCTTCACTCAGAGTCTCTTCTGCCCTTTTTCCTGATCTCCTTCCCCTGTCCTTGTCCTCCACAAGGCAGCCTTTCCCTAATTGCTTCTACAGCACAGTCATTGTCACAGCCCCAGTGAGCATGAAGCATTGAAACTTGACTTTTGTGGTGGTTACCTACACCCTAGTTTCTTATGCTCCTCCCAAGCTCTCTTTTTAAAAAGGGAAATATCTATTTCTTCAGACCTCTGCAAACCAGCAGGTGAAATCAGCCATAATTTTCAACAAATGATAACAGGTTAATATATGGCAAATTCTAGAGAACAGCCTTGTAACTTAACAGGGTCCTTGGCTGCACATTGGACTCAGCTGGGGGAGCTTGAAAACGTATTCACCCTTGGTCTTACCCCCAAAAAATCTGATGTATAGGTTTGGGGTGCAGCCTGGGCATTGGAGATTTTCAAAAGCTCATCCAGAGATTCTGCTGTGCCTTCAGAGTTGAGGATGACTATCCTAGAGACACCACCATCCAAGAAATCCTGAAGGTAGAATCATTAAGCATCATGACAAGTGAGACCATGGAAGGATCTCTGGGGGCAGGAGAGCATCAAGTCACATCGTCCTGGCCCTGAACTGGATTAAAGAGTAGCTCAGCAGAACTGGTGCTCAAGGCCCTGCTAAAGGTTCTCTAGAAATGTAAGGAGATGGAGAAAACTATACTTACTAGAACATTTTTTAGGGAGAGAATTACATGGGATTGGAAGGAATTCTTTCACAAATACCTTGAAGTATCAGATAATTAAAACCCCAAAGAACGTGTTATAAGGAGCAGTCAATGGTTGTTTCTAAGAAGATTGAGCTGGGTTAGCCACAGGAATTTTGTTTTGTTGGATAAGAATTAGAAATTTGGGGCCAGAACTAAATTGCGGTCACCAAGAGTTGGCCTTCTTCAGCCTTCCTTCTTTAAGCCCTGAGCCTTCCCTATATATTGAACAAAACGTAAAAAATATCAGTTTGAAAGGGACTTAAGTTACTCAGTCTTCTTGTCTCTGTTTGGGCCTGCTTGTCTGCCTCTGCGTGAAGAAGCCTGTGGTCTAGGTCAGGCCTCCTGCAAGACAGACACATCCAGCCCAAGAGTCATTTAATAATGAAGGGGTAGTTTAAAAGCATGTTTCCTCCTGAGTCTGTTGTTGTTTTGTTTTTTTAAGTTTTAAACATTTTTATTTTAGTCTTTCTGAGATATGTGCCATATAACCAAACCTGTTGCCACCTAGTTGATTCCAACTCATAGCAACCCTATAGGCCAGAGTAGAAGTGCCCCGTAGGGTTTCTAAGACTGTAAATCTTTATGGAAGCAGACTGTCATGTCTTTCTCCCACGGAGCAGCTGGTGGGTTTGGTTAGCAGTCAAGCACTTAACCACTGCTCCACCAGGGCTCCTTGTGTGCTGCATAGACTTTAAAAAAAAAAAAAAATTAGAGAGGCGGGGCCAAGATGGCAGACTAGGTGGACGCTACCTCGGATCCCTCTTGCAACAAAGACTCGGAAAAACAAGTGAATCGATCACATACATAACAATCTACGAACCCTGAACAACAAACACAGATTTAGAGACAGAGAACGAACAAATACGGAGAGGCAGCGATTGTTTTCAGAGCCTGGAGCCAGCGTACCAGTCAGCGGATTTTCTGGAAAAACTAGTTTCCCAGTGATGGCTCGGAGACAGCAGTCCATATCAAACCACATAAAGAAGCAGACCATGACAGCTTCTCCAACCACCCAAGCAAAAAAATCAAAATCTTTCCCAAATGAAGATACAATCCTGGAATTATCAGATACAGAATATAAAAAATTAATTTACAGAATGCTTAAAGACATCACAAACGAAATAAGGCAAACTGCAGAAAAAGCCAAGGAACACACCAATAAAACTGTTGAAGAACTCAAAAAGATTATTCAAGAACATAGTGGAAAAATTAATAAGTTGCAAGAATCCATAGAGAGACAGCATGTAGAAATCCAAAAGATTGACAATAAAGTTACAGAATTAGACAACGCAATAGGAAGTCAGAGGAGCAGACTCGAGCAATTAGAATGCAGACTGGGAAATCTGGAGGACCAGGGAATCAACACCAACATAGCTGAAAAAAAATCAGATAAAAGAATTAAAAAAAAATGAAGAAACCCTAAGAATCAAGTGGGACTCTATCAAGAAGGATAACCTGCGGGTGATTGGAGTCCCAGAACAGCGAGGGGGGACAGAAAACATAGAGAAAATAGTTGAAGAACTCCTGACACAAAACTTCCCTGACATCATGAAAGACGAAAGGATATCTATCCAAGATGCTCATCGAACCCCATTTAAGATTGATCCAAAAAGAAAAACACCAAGACATATTATCATCAAACTCGCCAAAACCAAAGATAAACAGAAAATTTTAAAAGCAGCCAGGGAGAAAAGAAAGGTTTTCTTCAAGGGAGAATCAATAAGAATAAGTTCAGACTACTCAGCAGAAACCATGCAGGCAAGAAGGGAATGGGACGACATATACAGAGCACTGAAGGAGAAAAACTGCCAGCCAAGGATCATATATGCAGCAAAACTCTCTCTGAAATATGAAGGCGAAATTAAGATATTTACAGATAAACACAAGTTTAGAGAATTTGCAAAAACCAAACCAAAGCTACAAGAAATACTAAAGGATATTGTTTGGTCAGAAAACCAATAATATCAGGTACCAGCACAATACAAGGTCACAAAACAGAATGTCCTGATATCAACTCAAATAGGGAAATCACAAAAACAAACAAATTAAGATTAATTTAAAAAAAATAAACAAATAACAATACACATAACAGGGAATCATGGAAGTCAATAAGTAAAAGATCACAATAATCAAAAAGAGGGACTAAATACAGGAGGCATTGAACTGCCAGATGGAGAGTGATACAAGGCGATATAGAACGATACAAGTTAGGTTTTTACTTAGAAAAATAGGGGTAAATAATAAGGTAACCACAAAAAGATATAACAACTCCGTAACTCAAGAAAAACGTAACAACTCAACTAACATAAAATCAAACACTATGAAAATGAGGATCTCACAATTTACTAAGAAAAACGTCTCAGCACAAAAAAGTATGTGGAAAAATGAAATTGCCAACAACGCACATGAAAAGGCATCAAAATGACAACACTAAAAACTTATTTATCTATAATTACGCTGAATGTAAATGGACTAAATGCACCAATAAAGAGACAAAGAGTCACGGACTGGATAAAGAAACATGATCCATCTATATGCTGCCTACAAGAGACACACCTTACACTTAGAGACACAAACAAACTAAAACTCAAAGGATGGAAAAAAATATATCAAGCAAACAATAAGCAAAAAAGAAGAGGAGTAGCAATATTAATTTCTGACAAAATAGACTTTAGACTTAAATCCACCACAAAGGATAAAGAAGGACACTATATAATGATAAAAGGGACAATTGATCAGGAAGACATAACCATATTAAATATTTATGCACCCAATGACAGGGCTGCAAGATACATAAATCAAATTTTAACAGAATTGAAAAGTGAGATAGACACCTCCACAATTATAGTAGGAGACTTCAACACACCACTATCGGAGAAGGACAGGACATCCAGTAAGAAGCTCAATAGAGACACGGAAGACCTACTTACAACAATCAACCAACTTGACCTCATTGACTTATACAGAACTCTCCACCCAACTGCTGCAAAGTATACTTTTTTTTCCAGCGCACATGCAACATTCTCTAGAATGGACCACATATTAGGTCATAAAACAAACCTTTGCAGAGTCCAAAACATCGAAATATTACAAAGCATCTTCTCAGACCACAAGGCAATAAAACTAGAAATCAATAACAGAAAAACTAGGGAAAAGAAATCAAATACTTGGAAAATGAACAATACCCTCCTGAAAAAAGATTGGGTTATAGAAGACATCAAGGAGAGAATAAGGAAATTCATAGAATGCAATGAGAATGAAAATACTTCCTATCAAAACCTCTGGGACACAGCAAAAGCAGTGCTCAGAGGCCAATTTATATCAATAAATGCACACATACAAAAAGAAGAAAGAGCCAAAAGCAGAGAACTGTCCCTACAACTTGAACAAATAGAAAGTGAGCAACAAAAGAACCCATCAGGCACCAGAAGAAAACAAATAATAAAAATTGGAGCTGAACTAAATGAATTAGAGAACAGAAAAACAATTGAAAGAATTAACAAAGCCAAAAGCTGGTTCTTTGAAAAAATTAACAAAATTGATAAACCATTGGCTAGACTGACTAAAGAAATACAGGAAAGGAAACAAATAACCCGAATAAGAAACGAGAAGGACCACATCACAACAGAGCCAAATGAAATTAAAAGAATCATTTCAGATTACTACGAAAAATTGTACTCTAACAAATTTGAAAACCTAGAAGAAATGGATGAATTCTTGGAAAAACACTACCTACCTAAACTAACGCATTCAGAAGTAGAACAACTAAATAGACCCATAACAAAAAAAGAGATTGAAATGGTAATCAAAAAACTTCCAACAAAAAAAAGCCCTGGCCCGGACGGCTTCACTGCAGAGTTCTACCAAGCTTTCAGAGAAGAGTTAACACCACTACTACTGAAGGTATTTCAAAGCATAGAAAAGGACAGAATACTACCCAACTCATTCTATGAAGCCACCATCTCCCTGATACCAAAACCAGGTACAGACATTACAAAAAAAGAAAATTACAGACCTATATCCCTCATGAACATAGATGCAAAAATCCTCAACAAAATTCTAGCCAATAGAATTCAACAACATTCTAGCCAATAGAATTCAACAAAAAATAATTCACCACGATCAAGTGGGATTTATACCAGGTATGCAAGGCTGGTTTAATATCAGAAAAACCATTAATGTAATCCATCACTTAAATAAAACAAAAGATAAAAACCACATGATCTTATCAATTGATGCAGAAAAGGCATTTGACAAAGTCCAACACCCATTTATGATAAAAACTCTTACCAAAATAGGAATTGAAGAAAAATTCCTCAACATAATAAAGGGCATCTATGCAAAGCCAACAGCCAAAGTCACTCTAAATGGAGAGAACCTGAAAGCATTTCCCTTGAGAACGGGAACCAGACAAGGATGCCCTTTATCACCGCTCTTATTCAACATCATACTTGAAGTCCTAGCCAGGGCAATTAGGCTAGACAAAGAAATAAAGGGTATCCGGATTGGCAAGGAGGAAGTAAAGTTATCCCTATTTGCAGATGACATGATCTTATACACAGAAAACCCTAAGGAATCCTCCAGAAAACTACTGAAACTAATAGAAGAGTTTGGCAGAGTCTCAGGTTATAAAATAAACATACAAAAATCACTTGGATTCCTCTACATCAACAAAAAGAACACCAAAGAGGAAATAACCAAATCAATACCATTCACAGTAGCCCCCAAGAAGATAAAATACTTAGGAATAAATCTTACCAAGGATGTAAAAGACCTATACAAAGAAAACTACAAAGCTCTACTACAAGAAATTCAAAAGGACATACTTAAGTGGAAAAGCATACCTTGCTCATGGATAGGAAGACTTAACATAGTAAAAATGTCTATTCTACCCAAAGCCATCTATACATATAACGCACTTCCGATCCAAATTCCAATGTCATATTTTAAGGGGATAGAGAAACAAATCACCAATTTCATATGGAAGGGAAAGAAGCCCCGGATAAGCAAAGCATTACTGAAAAAGAAGAAGAAAGTGGGAGGCCTCACTCTACCTGATTTCAGAACCTATTTTTTTTTTTTATACAGCCACAGTAGTCAAAACAGCCTGGTACTGGTACAACAACAGGCACATAGACCGATGGAACAGAATTGAGAACCCAGATATAAATCCATCCATATATGAGCAGCTGATATTTGACAAAGGCCCAGTGTCAGTTAATTGGGGAAAAGATAGTCTTTTTAACAAATGGTGCTGGCATAATTGGATATCCATTTGCAAAAAAATGAAACAGGACCCATACCTCACACCAAACACAAAAACTAACTCCAAGTGTATCAAAGACCTAAACATAAAGACTAAAACGATAAAGATCATGGAAGAAAAAATAGGGACAACCCTAGGAGCCCTAATACAAGGCATAAACAGAATACAAAACATTACCAAAAATGATGAAGAGAAACCCGATAACTGGGAGCTCCTAAAAATCAAACACCTATGCTCATCTAAAGACTTTACCAAAAGAGTAAAAAGACCACCTACAGACTGGGAAAGAATATTCAGCTATGACATCTCAGACCAGCGCCTGATCTCTAAAATCTACATGATTCTGTCAAAACTCAACCACAAAAAGACAAACAACCCAATCAAGAAGTGGGCAAAGGATATGAACACACGTTTCACTAAAGAAGATATTCAGGCAGCCAACAGATACATGAGAAAATGCTCTCGATCATTAGCCATTAGAGAAATGCAAATTAAAACTACGATGAGATTCCATCTTACTCCAACAAGGCTGGCATTAATCCAAAAAACACAAAATAATAAATGTTGGAGAGGCTGCAGAGAGATTGGAACTCTTATTCACTGCTGGTGGGAATGTAAAATGGTACAACCACTTTGGAAATCTATCTGGCGTTATCTTAAACAGTTAGAAATAGAACTACCATACAACCCAGAAATCCCACTCCTGGGAATATACCCTAGAGATACAAGAGCCTTCACACAAACAGATATATGCACACCCACGTTTATTGTAGCTCTGTTTACAATAGCAAAAAGTTGGAAGCAACCAAGGTGTCCATCAACGGCTGAATGGGTAAATAAATTGTGGTATATTCACACAATGAAATACTATGCATCGATAAAGAACAGTGACGAATCTGTGAAACATTTCATAACATGGAGGAACCTGGAAGGCATTATGCTGAGCGAAATTAGTCAGAGGCAAAAGGACAAATATTGTATAAGACCACTATTATAAGATCTTGAGAAATAGTAAAAACTGAGAAGAACATATACTTTTGTGGTTACGAAGGGGGGAGGGAGGGAGGGAGGGAGGGAGGGAGGGAGAGGGTTTTTTATTGATTAATCAGTAGATAAGAACTGCTTTGGGTGAAGGGAAAGACAACACTCAATACATGGAAGGTCAGCTCAATTGGACTGGACCAAAAGCAAAGAAGTTTCCGGAATAAAATGAAGGCTTCAAAGGTCAGCGGAGCAGGGGCGGGGGTCTGGGGAACATGGTTTGAGGGGACTTCTATGTCAATTGGCAAAATAATTCTATTATGAAAACATTCTGCATCCCACTTTGAAATGTGCCATCTGCGGTCTTAAATCCTATCAAGCGGCCATCTAAGATGCATCAATTGGTCTCAACCCACCTGGAGCAAAGGAGAATGAAGAACACCAAGGCCACACGACAACTAAGAGCCCAAGAAACAGAAAGGGCCACATGAACCAGAGACCTACATCATCCTGAGACCAGAAGAACTAGATGGTGCCCGGCCACAATCGATGACTGCCCTGACAGGGAGCACAGCAGAGGACCCCTGAGGGAGCAGGAGATCAGTGGGATGCAGACCCCAAACTCTCATAAAAAGACCAAACTTAATGGTCTGACTGAGACTAGAGGAATCCCGGCGGCCATGCTCCCCAGACCTTCTGTTGGCACAGGACGGGAACCATCCCCGAAGACAACTCATCAGACATGAAAGGGACTGGTCAGCGGGTGGGAGAGAGACGCTGATGAAGAGTGAGCTAATGATATCAGGTGGACACTTGAGATTGTGTTGGCAGCTCTTGTCTGGAGGGGGGATGGGAGGATAGAGAGAGTGGGAAGCTGACAAAATTGTCACGAAAGGAGAGACTGGAAGGGCTGACTTATTAGGGGTAGAGCAAGTGGGAGTACGGAGTAAGATGTATGTAAACTTATATGTGACAGACTGATTGGATTTGTAAACGTTCACTTGAAGCTGAATAAAAGTTAATAAAAAAAAATTAAACAGACTATTTTTAAGAGCAGTTTTAGGTTTACAGAAAAGTTGTGCAGAATGTGTAGAGGGTTCCCATATAGCGCCTCTCGCCCCGTACACAGTTTATCCTTTAGCATCTAGCCTTTAACTGAAAGGTTGGCGATTCAAACCCACCAGCAGCTCTGCAGGAAAAAGACGTGACAGTCTGCTTCCGTAAAGACTGACAGCTTTGGAAACCATATGGAGCACTTCTACTCTGTCCTGTAGGGTCACTATGAGTAGGAATCAACTCAACAACAACAGATTTGGTTCGTTTTTGTTCTTTGGGTTGTACAGTCTTGTGGGTTTTGACAAATGCTTAATGGCATGTGTCTACCATTAGAGTATCATACAGAATAGTTTCACTTCCTAAAACTGCCCTGTGCTCCATTTATTAATTCCCCTTCCCTTCCCCCTGGCAACCACTTATCTCTTTACTGTTGAGACAGTATTTTTATTACCAGTATTGTAAAACTTCTAGCCAATTTACAGTAGACTTTATATTATATACTTGTGAAATATTTTTGCCAACATGTTTCAGTTTTTAAAATTTTTGCTAATGCTTATTTTAATCAGTGTTTTGTTTTCTTTTTAGTTTATTCCTTTCTTTAGTCAATTCTTAATGTTTCTTAACAGATATATAAAAGAAAGGATGGGTTACAAGAAAAGGAATCTTGAACAAAAAGGGCCATCTTTCTGGTGATTAATTAGATGACAAGGCAAGCCACCATCACCACTACCAGTTGCCATCGGGTTAATTTCAACTCATTGTAACCCCATGTGTGCCAGAGTAAAACTGTGCTCTGTAGGGTTTTCTTTTTTTAATAATTTATTTTATTTTTGTTGTTGAGAATATACACAACAGAACATACACCAATGCAACAGTTTCTACAGGTACAATTCAGTGACATCGAATACATTCATCAAGTTGTGCAACCATTCTCATCCTCCTTTTCCAAATTGTTCCTCCTGCATTAACATAAACTCACTGCCCCCTAAGTTACCTATTTAATCTTTTGAATTGCTGTTGGCAATTTGGTCCACATAGATCCTTCTTAAAATAGCACAATGTTCAAAGCAGACATTCTTTACTAATTAAACTAAACTATTGTTTGGTTTAAAAAAAGACTTCAGGGGATATTTTTAGTTTGATGTTTAAAGATTATCTAAGGGAAGTAGTTTCAGGGGCTCATCCAGCCTCCATGGCTCCAGAAAGTCTGTATTCCATGAGCATTTTCAATTCTGTTTTGTATTTTCCCCCTTTTGATCAGGATTCTTCTATAAAACCTTTGAGCAAAATGTTCAGTAGTAGTAGCTGGGCACCATCCAGTTTTTCTGATCTCATGGCAAAGGAGGCAGTTGCTCCTGGAGGCAATTAGCCACACATCCCATATCCTCCTCCTATTCCTGACTCTCCTTTATCTTCTATCATGCAGCTATATTTCAACTCAATTCTTTCACCTATAAAATGGGATAATCATACTTACCAAAGGGCTGCTACTAAGTGAAATAACTATAGATCACTTAAAAAATTTAAGCACCTGAGTATATAATAATAGCTCAATAAATATTCTTTCCTTTTCATCTATTAATCAAGGCGAGAGAAGACTTAAAGATCACCTGGTCTATGGCCATCATTTTAAGGAAAAGTAAACTGAGACCCAGAGAGGTAAAATGACTTGCCCAAAGCCACACAACTAGGAAGAGACAGAGCTAATAACTAAAGGAACTACATCTTTCTTTGAATTCCTCAGAAAGTGATTGCCAGGGCTCTGAAAAAGTCCATATTGCCCTCTAAAAGTAGTACCCCCTGAACAATGACCTGAGGTCACTTAAATGACCTAGATTTAAAGCATGTTCATCAGTTTTCAGTTGAGAAAGCTGCTAATGGCTCCTACCATGCCGTTCCCAGCTGAAGCACAGAACTGAAACATTTGCAGCCTGAGGGTCCCCTCCCACTGTTTGTAGATCAAACACAAACAGAAACAGTGGGAGGCCAGCCCATCTCTAACTGAGAGAATCAATATCAATGAAACGGACAAAATCCCAGAATCTCAAAATAATGAAAACAAAGATATCCAAGTAGTAAAATCTGCTAGAATCACAAAGACAACGCAACTCCGATCTCAGCTGGCTCAAAGGAAGTGTCCATTAACAAAGGATTAACACAAGGGAAGTACACAACCAGTCAATAGGAAATGAAAACATTTCTCACAGTCTCCTTGCATTTGAGCCTACCCTTGGATTACGGATGAAGGGTGTGTTGAGATGGTGTGGTCTGACTGACGACAGAAAGAGATTCTCCAGAAACCATCAGCCATATGCCAGCTTGAAGAAACATCCTCCTAAACCGGCATCTGTTGGACTGAAACTTTGGAGCTGCCTAACTAGGAGATGAGACAAAACACTAATTAACCATTTTAGCCTGGTGGTACAGTGGTTAGAGCTCGGCTGCTAACAAAAAGGTTGGCAGTTGAATTCACCAGCCGCTCCTTGGAAACACTTTGGGGCATTTCTGCCCTGTCCTATGGTTGCTATGGTTTAGTCTTGTCCACTGTTTTTGGCAGATTCTTGGAAACCAAGCCTCACTTATTATAAACCCAGTGCCATCGAGTCAATTCCAATTCATAGCAACCCCCTAGGACAGAATACAGCTGTGCCATAGGATATCTACGGCTGTAAATTTTTACAGAAGCAGACTGTCACATCCTTCTCCTTTGGAGCTGCTGGTGGGTTCAAACCACTGACCTTTCGGTTGGCAGTCGAGTGCTTAACCATTGCACCACCAGGGCTCCTCTCACTATAGTATCTTTTTTAAAATATGCATTTTAGTTAAGGTTCCCAATTGCCAATGCTTTTGGGGTGGGGAAGGTTGTGAGGCAGAGGAGCCCTGGTGTCACAGTGGTGAAGCACTTGGCTGCTAACTGAAAGGTCAGCAGTTTGACTCCAGCAGCCACTCCACAAGAGAAAGATGTGGGTCTGTTTCTATGGAGACAACAATGTTGGAAACCCTATGGGCAGTTCTACTCTGTCCTATAAAGTCACTATGAGTTGGAATCGACTCGATGGCAATGGTTTTTTGTTTGTTTAATCATAAAATAAATGAAATGGTATTTCCATGCTCTGCATGAAGACAATGTGGGCATTTTTTCAATTTAAAATATCGTAGGTTGGACGAGGCCAGAGGCAAATATCAGAAATGTAAATAGTTGACTAAAAAAAAAAAACTTTTTTTTTTTTTAGTGGGCATTAATTTGTGCAATAATTGTTTGTTTATAGTGTCTTCAATGTTCCATGTTAATAGCTAAGCAACCCACAGAGTTTAATTAAATGTATGCAATTTGTAGGATAACATTCAAACTCTTCTGCAATCATTAACAACACTTAAAAAGTCATAATTTCTTGGCTTATTTTATCTTAGTGAAAAGCTACCGTATTTTGTAACCAGGTACAATTATTTCAGATAAAATGGACTTAGTGTGTTTGCTAAACATCAGCAAGTACAAAAAGATTCCCCCCTGTAACAGCTGCCTGGCCTTGTATCACACCACACTATGGGGTCTGCACTACGGGAGCACTTTGGCCTGGAAATGGGAGTTTCACCCTTGGAAACTTATTGCACAGAACAGAAAAGAGCAAACAGCCAAGCTTTTGAATCCTTCACAGATTCTGAACCTAAAGAGATTCAAACTATTGTAATAACAGCTCACAGCAACCTAAGCCAACCCAACCCACCCAGTTGCCATGTGATCAGTTCCAACTATGGCAACTCCATGTGTATCAGAGTAAACTGTGCTCCATAGGGTTTTCAGTGGCTGATTTTTTCAAAGTAGTTCCAAAGGGGCCATATTTCAGACATGACAGATCAGGACACATCATCAAAGATTTGATCTGCATCAGGACAGAATATATAAAATTGGAGCTATCCCAGAAAGTCTGATTAATCCATCACTATTCTAGAAGAAAGTCATGTTTATGGCGATTTCTCCCACTCCTTCCAAATTCTGCAATCGGCGTCTACCTCATCAGCCTGCTGTTCCAGAAAAGCCTTTCTTTTTCTGGCTTTCATGTCTACAAGAGTGTTTGTGCAGTCTCATACACAATCACCCATTTATTTTCCAATTACTAAAATATTTCTCATTTTTGTCTACTGGTATCCCATGGCTCCTAAGGGGAAAACATTATTTTAGCAAAGACATGAGGCTTAGTCCCAATAACGTTCTACTTAAATGCAAAGGATTTGAGGCAAGTCTTTGAGGCTAAAAACATTAGTAAAAGCTTAGACAGAGGAAGAGACAAGAGTAGTTTTGGAATTGTTTTCTATATTTAGCTTTGGGAAAATCTTTTCATGTAAATGGTCTCCAAACCTTTTAAGAACAACACTTAGCAAAGTGGTAAGGCTTAGAATCCCTGCCTTTTTCTACTTCCCTAAGCAAAGACTATGTTAAAATTGTGCAACTTAACTGCAGCCTATTGCCTGTGTTCACTATCATCCACAAGGAAGGTGCTTAACAGGAGGATACCAACGCTTCTCTGCCTGGTGGGATTTCAACATAGTGCCTTAAGTCAGTAAACCTTGGGTGCCTCCTCTGTGACAGTTACTGGGAGTATGATAAATAAGATGGGATTGTCAGGAGGCTGCAAAGCATTTAAAACATGAGCATGGGTTTTGGAATCAGACTAGCCTGGAATCAAGTCCCAGAGTGATACGCACTATAATTACCTGTCTGATCATTTTCCTTATTCCTGGCTAGTTGAATCCTCTTTGAGTTCTTTAACCAGATGAAAATATTATTTCCTAGCCTTCCTTGCAGAAAGAGGTAGGGATGAGACACAATCCTGGTCAATGAGATGGTGAATGGAATTCTGGGAAAGCTTAATTAATAGAGGCAACCTCAGCTGGCAGGGTCTTTCTTATTTCCCCTTCTTCCTGCTAGAGGTCTAGCAGCCATGTGGCAATGATGCCTCCAAGGACAAAAGCCAGTACGCTATGAAAGACAGAGTACAAAGACACAAAGAGCACGGTCCCTAGGATTTCGAGCCAATACAGCAACTGTAGACTGCCTCCCCAACTAAATAAATCAAATAAACCCCAATTTGCTTAAGCCACCAATTGTCAGGTTTTCTATTTTTTGTAGCCAAAGGCATTTCTGAATGATAAATGAATGATCTCTCTGAGCTTCATTTTCCTCCTCTTCAAAACGGGGAGCTCATCTTTACCAACTTTGAAGATTTGGTATAAAACTTACTTGATCTATGTAATGTTCCTAACCCAATGCCCGGCCCAGGCTAATAATTGTAGGCAAATATTATTATTAATAAGATTGAAATGAGTATTTATTTCTTTTGGAAAAACTTGGAGGAGCAGAGCCAAGCTTTCCTGAGACAGGAGCTAGCTTCTAGGAAAGGTGCTAATGCCAGGTTGGGGTGGGAGAGCCAGCTGGCTGAGCAGAGCCTTGTAAGGACCTTTAGCTCAATAGGACAGTCTATAGATAGTCAATATCTGAAAACCTTGTCCCTCTGTCCCTACTTTAGGAGAGTTCCCCGGCTTATTCCTCATGCATGCTAGCTCTTTCCAACACTTGGAGAGCAAGCCGTTGGCTTTGTTTGTAGTGAAACCAAATCCCTTGGCTGCATTTCATCTCTGAGCAGCAATCACACCAATAAACTGCAAAATTGGCACCTAATAGGGGATTTCAATTAAAAAAAAGAAAATTAGAGAAACAATCTTTGGACACCACAGATTTTTGCCTCCAAAGACAGCGCTTCCTTTTTCATTTATTTATTTGGCCAATTTTTTTGAGTATGTGAAATTGCCCTAATTCTGATTTGTTTCATGTTATAACCTAGGCCTTTGACCCTGTGGTTTCAATTTTGTGGTCAAAATGGTCAATCGTTGCTCTTTTTAACCTGTAAATTCATTTTAGTTGAATCTGGTTGATATTTTGGTCCAGCACAGTTAATACATACCCTGTGTGATAATTCAGAGCTTCCCCTGCCATCTACAGCTCAGCAGAAATATACTGGGGATTACTGCCCCAACCCCAGGCCCCTTCTGCTTCTTTGCTACAACTCACTAACTTACCAGTGAAACCTCTTTTTCTGACCCTCAGGTAAGCAAATTTGGATTGCTAGAAAATGAAGTCTGAGCTTCAGTCAGGACCAGGAGAGAAACCACCTGTTTGCTAGGGAGCCTGTTCAAGGAGTGAATTAACAGGTACAATCGGTCCCTTGGTCAGTTAAGCCGAAGTCTTTCAGACTACAAAAAGTTCAGCCAACTGTTCTGCATATTTTACTTTTCCCAGTTTTCTAGAAGATCTATACCAGAGCTCTCCAACAGAAATAGAATGTGAACCACAAATCTGAGTCCTGTGTGTAAGTTTACATTTCCTAGTAGTAGTAGTCACTACTAAGTAACTGCTGAAGTTGTCAAGGATTTCATTTTACTTGGATCCGCAATGTCGACGGAAGCAGCAGTCAAGAAATCAAATGATGCATTGCATTGGGCAAATCTGCTGCAAAAGACCTCTTTAAAGTGTTAAAAAGCAAAGATGTCACCTTGAAGACTAAGGTGTGCCTGACCCAAGCCATGGTGTTTTCAGTTGCCTCGTATGCATGCAAAAGCAGGACAGTGAATAAAGAAGACTGAAGAAGGATTGATGCCTTTGAATTATCGTGTTGGTGAAGAATATTGAACATACCATGGACTGCCAAAAGAACGAACAAATCTGTCTTGGAAGAAGTACAGCCAGAATGCTCCTTAGAAGCAAGGATGGCGAGACTACATCTCACATACTTTGGACATGTTGTCAGGAGGGACCAGTCCCTGGAGAAGGATATCATGCTTAGTAGAGGGTCAATGAAAAAGAGGAAGACCCTCGACAAGATGGATTAACACAGTGGCTGCAACAATGGGCTCAAGCATAACAAGAATTGTGAGGACGGCACAGGACCAGGCAATGTTTTGTTCTGTTGTACGTAGGGTTGCTCTGAGTCGGAACTGACTCAACGAACGGCACCTAACAACGATAGTAGTAGTCACACTAAAAAAAAAAGTAAAAAGAAACAGATGAAGTTAATTTTAATATATTTTATTTAACCCAATATATCTTATCAATATAAAAATTATTGAGATATTTTATTCTTGTTATATTTAAAATTCAGTGTCTATTTATACTTACAGCACATCTCAATTCAGACTAGGCCAGTGAATAGCATATTAGATATTGCAGTTCTATACTATTTTAAGAGCATTTTAGAGCCAATATTTTTTTAAGTCTGGAAAAATTCAGACTCATCTCTCATCTTTCTCCAAGCTTTCCTACATGTACATGTCTGAAAAAGTATAGTTGTAGCTTTGTCCAGAATATGTTTTCTTATTTTTTTAAATATTTTTAGAAGCCCTTGGTGCTCATCTTTTATTGACTTGACAGCAACGGGTTTGGTTTTGGTTTTGCAGCTAGGCATGTGTCAGTTCTGTATTGCCTTGTTGTATCTTATAACCTTTAGCATTCATGTGAAGGTGACCAATAAAATCACCATTATTAAACAATAAGATGAATTTGTTTCAAAGACCCAGTCCTATTCCACAGCAATCGCTAATGTAGTTTGGACAGGATGGCAAGTACCTGGCCAGGGCACTGTCCCTGCTCCTTCTGGGCCTGTGGCAAGATCACTAAGCCAGCTCTCTACCACAGAGTCCTCTGGCCTAGGGCTTTGGGTAGCCACACCAATCAATCTGATTTAGCACTTAAAATACTAATGGCATCTCTGGTCTAGAAACTCTGAGCTGTCCTTGAGTCTTCTTGATCCCAAATCTTTATTAGTAATCGTTGGGCTGCCACCTCCTCCAACACCTCTTTTGAATATATAGTCCTTCCTCATTATCAAAGGTTCCATATTTGCAAATTTGTAACCCCAAGATAATACTCGTGGCACTTGAGCTGTCTTGCAGACATGCACAGAGTGGCAAAAAATTTGAGTCGCCTGATGTGCACATTCACAGCAGAGGTCAAGCAAGGTGATGCCCTGCTTTCTTGTGTCAGCTCTCCTGCTAGAATAGAAGCAAATGTTTTTCGCTGTATGTGTAGTGCTGCAGGATCTGTTCATCCGCAAAGGGATTTCTTTCTGTTTTTTTTTTTTTTAAACAGTGCCAAGTTTTTTAAATTTTTGTGCTTTTTGTTGGTAATTTCACATAATTTCAAGCATAGTGCTGAAGTGCTCTCTAGTGTCCCTAAGCCCAAGAAGGCTGTGACGTGCCTCAGGGAGAAAATACGTGTGTTAGATAAGCTTGGGGCAGGCTGAGGTCATAGTGCTGCTGGTCATTAGTTCCACATTAACAAATCAACACCATATACAGAAAGCCAAAATCTGTGTAAGGTGGAAACCTGTCAGAGAAGGAAAACACAAATTTTTTCACTAAACCGAGTGATAGGAAAGTGGTAAGCCTGTACCCCGTCAAAGGGGGAAAACTTGTGAGACCCAGAAAAACAGGGCAGTCTCATCAAGTTCCAGCTCTCACAGGTTTCACTGTGCCTTTAAACAGAAACATGGCGTTTCTGGCTGGCACAAACTATTAAGCGCTGGACTACTAACCAAAAGCTTGGTGGTTTGAACCCACTCACAGGTGCCTCAGAAGACAGGCTCATCACTCTGATTCCAAAGGGTCACAGCCTTGAAAATCCTATGGAGCAGTTCTACTCCGCACACATGGAGTCTCCATGAGTTGGAATCAACTAGATGGCAACTAACAACATAAATGGCAAACAGAAACACGCATGCAAGGTTATATTGATAAGTTGATGAAAATATGATCAGAGTCTCATAAGAACCTAACTCTTTATGTCCCCTAGGAGCAATGGATCCGTATTCACTAAGTAGGTGTTTGAAACAACTTTATAGAACACAACTACTGCAAATAATGGGAATTTACTGTGTATCATATCTTCACAGGCATTGCCCAAGCTCTAAGCCAGGCCCTCACCATGTCTAAGGTATTCTATCAGGCTTGTGTTCCACCAAGAACTTTTAAAGGCTATAAGGAGAAAATCCATGCTATGTTCTTATGTAGTACACATATATGATACTATGATTTTAAGTGTTACATGCTTATTTTAAATTCTAAACTATTGCAGAAATTCATCTTAAAGGAAAAATTGACTTTGATAGAAAAAATTCTTTAGTCAATACCTGCTATAGAATATGAGATCCAATAGTTTTTTGTCGTTGTTGTTGATGGGGTTTTTTTGGCTTGTTTTTCTATATCACAAGAATATGCTATTTAGAACAACCTTGATGGTGATCATAGTTGGAAGGCAGAGAAGTGTCTTTGTATTTCCAGTGCCTGGCACCTAATGCAAGCAGAAAGCATCCCTACCCACAAGCTGGTGACTAAGTTTCTGTTACAGCATCAACCCCTTTTCAGTCATTCACCCATGTTTTTCAGCCTTGAGAGATTTCAGTTTTCTTCCTGAAAGAAGGAGCAAAAAGAGAAGCCCCAGCAAACAGGGAGAGGGGCGCAGAAGAGAGAATGTGCCAAAAATAAATTCCTCCCACTTCACCACTCCCCAAGGCCAGCTCTGAGAAAAACAATCATCTTAAATGAAGAAAAAGAAAGGAGCGACTATTTCTTGAGTGTCTACCTCACACGGGAGCTTTGTTAGATACTTTATTCAATTACATAGCAACATTAAAAAAAAAATTAGCTACCATTTATTAAATAATAATCATTTGCCAGGCATTGTGCTAATTGTGTTACATATATTTTTCATTTCATTCTCATTAGAGTGTTCTAAGTATTTAGGTAGTTGCTCTATTTTACAGAGGAGGAAATGGAGGCTGTCCAGGGTACACAGCTAGTTATTCAATGCCAGCTGGAGTCAGATGCTGGAGGTGCCTGGCTCTAGTATAGCTGTTTGCTCTTTTCTGCACCACGAATCCTCTCAATAGGAAACGATCTCCACGGGTAAGAACGCCATTTCCTACTAATCTTATATGCCCAGCACCCAATAGAGGCCCTCACTCACAGTAGGTGCTCAGAATGAATATAAGTAGAGAAAAGACTGGAGCAAAGTAAGTGTAGAGTGTTAATATATTGAAAACTGAGCAAGAGAGGGAAACAAGAGCAGAGACGAGTGGGTGTCCTCCATAAATCAGACTGGCACCACGTAATACGTTGTACCATTCTTAGCCCGCTGCATTAACGATGCCCACACCTGATTTTCTGGTCAGAAATGAAGTCAACTGCAGCAACCATCATTTCGTGAGCTTGCTTGGGCTCTTCATACCTGCTGATTTCCATTAAATACCGTTTAGGAAAAAAATTACGTGTCTCTATCCTGTTGGCATGAAATATAAATCATTGGTTGGGCTGCTAAAATATAATGTTCAAGGTGTGCAGAGACAAGCAATCTTTTTTTTTTTTTTTTAACGTGCTTTAACTGAAGGCAGGAGATGCTAGATGGTTTCCCATTGCAATTTGCACTGCTGGTTCTGGGGGTGGCACTGTGCTGTAGATGTCAAAGGGCCATCAGTCATGGATTACAGCTGCAAGGGGTGCCAGGTTTAATCTCATTTCTGAAAGAATTAATATCATTAGTTCTGACGAATTAATGGTATTAAATGTGCAAGGTTAGTATGAATTATGTCCACATCCACCTATTACTAAATGTGGCACATTCTTGGGTAAGAAAGCACATTGAATCAATTCAGTGGAATTCTGTCTCTCTTCTATATTCTAAAACGTCTTCTTAGAAGGTTTAGAAATATGGGCTGCATACTGATGGACAGGCGTCTAATGATATAAATCTGTACTTCCGTTCATGCTGAAAACAAAAACAAAACAAACCGGTCACCGTCGAGTTGATTTTGACTCACGGTAACCCTGTGTGTGCCGAGTAGAACTGTACTCCACAGAGCTTTTAAGGCTGTGACCTTTTGGAAGCAGATTGCCAAGTCTTTCTTTCCAGGTGCTTCTGGATAGGTACGAACTGCCAAGCTTTCAGTTAATAGTTGATCGCTTAACTGCCTGTGACACCCCGGGAGTCCTCATGCTGAAAGAGGCTATATAACTGAGTTAGTTGTCACAGAAAGACGTGACTTTGTGGTAGTTTATTGTGTCATCATGAGTATACGTCATCTGATTAAAGCCTACCTCTTAGAAACTCTTTGAGCCTCCCCATCGTCCCTTCCCCCTTCCAAATTAAAAAAAAAAAAATTGGTATTAGGGTATACCCATTTCCTTGACATTACAAAAAAAGAGGGAAAGTGTGGTATATGTTTATGTGTATCTTTTACAATTCGAAATCTATCTTTTTTCTAAGCTGAGTCTAAATGAAATGCGTGCTGTTAGTGTCCCATGCCCGCAGAACCAAAATTCAATTCATGTCCGTAGTTGCAGTTTTTGGGGAGATGATGGTCAAATGTGAATGAGCCTGAATGATTATTTTTCTGAATCATATTTTTAATTGTTTATTTAAGGATCTATAAAGTTGAATAGGAGCCCTGGTGGCACTGGTTAAGGGCTCGGCTGCTAACCAAGAGGTCGGTGGTTCAAACCCACTAGCTGCTCTATGGGAGAAAAACATGAAAGCCTGCTTCCATGAAGATGACAGACTATTCTGTCCTACAAGGTCACTATGAGTCAGAATCGACTTGACAGCAACAGGTTATAAAGTTGAATACTGTGAAGTATACCTATTTTTTAACCTAGACATGGTGGTAGACACTGTTTGTTGCATACATCAGTTATCGCCTTAATTCCCTACCTGAAAACCCAGATTAGTTCAGGTGACAGGCAGAGATTCACTGATTGGTTTCAAGAAAGGTAGGTTCTTCCCTACCCAGATCCATGGGATAATCTCGTTATCCTTTGCTGTGATTACTGACTCAGTTTTGCCAATGAGGTATAAGGAGAAAAACGAAGTTTTTGTACCCCAGTGTCAAGTACAATACCTGATATTAAATAATTATGTATTGTATCTACTACCTGTCCACCAGTTTGTCATACTGTGGTGGCTTTTGTGTTGCTCTGATGCTAGAAGCTATTTCAAATACCAGCAAGATCACCCATGGAGGACAGGATTCAGTGGAGCTTCCAAACTAAGATTAGGAAGGAAGTTTAGAGATCTGCTTCTGTTAATTAGTCAATGAAAACCTTATGGATCACAAAAGAACATTATTTGACTCACTTGCTTTGGACATCAGGAGGGATCAGTTGCTAGAGGAGGACATCACGTTTGGTAAAGTGGAATTGGGCTAAAAACGGCGTGGGAGACTCTCGGTGAGATGGATTGGCACAACAGCCACACGATAGACTCGAAGATGACGGAGGACAGGCAACATTTCGTTCTGTTGTATACAAAGTCTGTTAATCCTGTTGTATGTAAGATTGCCGTGTGTGGAAGTTGACAGCAACTAACAACAAAAACATTTATTGCATTAATGAGATATCTCTAATCTATGTGTTCTTATTCGGGTATTTAAGAGAAATATATTCTGCACACCAGAACTTTCAACAACTCTTGCAAATTTTTTCCTAAAATGTACAGTATCAACTCAAGTGACCACATCCTTCTCCCCCTAGATTCCTGTATCTTCTCTCTAAAAGTTCCCGTTTTCTACTTCATTAAAATCTCTGCTGATATTACATAGTAAACCAAACCCATTGCTGCTGAGTCAGTTTCTACTCATAGCCACCCTATTACATGATAGCATTGTTCATTAGAAATGAAGTGCAAGCTACAAATATAATTTTAAATTTATTAATAAACCAAAAATTCACTGCCATCAAGTCAATTCCGACTCATAGTCACCCTAGAGGACAGAGTAGAACTCTCCTATAGAGTTTCCAAGGAGCGCCTGGTGTATTCGAACTGCCGACATTTTGGTTAGCAGCCATAGCACTTAACCACTACGCCACCTGGGTTTCCAAATATACTAACAGCTACATTTAAAAAGCAAAAAGAAGAGGATGAAATTAATTTTAAGGTTATATTTAGTTCAATATGTTCGATATAATTTCAACACATAATCAATATAAGAACTTTGTGAGATATTATGCCTTCTTTTTTTTTTTTGTACTAAGTCTTTGTTCCAGTCTGTATCTTACACTTACAGTGCATCACAGTTAGAACTGCCTGTTTTACCCAAACTCCTTATCCTACTGACCTCTTTAATTTCATATCATGTTCAATGTTTTTAAACGTTTGTCTTTCCCAGACAAATGTTTGTTACATTCTCAAATGCATTATATCTTTCAATTAACCAGCAATTACTATTTACTGCTTACTATAAAAAAAGGAAATTCCTACCTTTGAGCTGATCACACTTTTAATGAAGAGAGCCTTAGTCAGAACCAAGAGCTCCTTCTTCTCTGTTCTACTGCACATTACATGTCATTCTCTCACAGCAATTCTTAGGCTTCTTGCACTTAAGGAAAAGCTAAGGCGAGAGGAGGCTCTGCTTCACTTACTGAAGGAATTTCACCTGTGTACTAGTGATACACAGGATTTTATATTATAGGAGTTTGAATTGAAAAGGACCTCAGAAGGCATGTCATGCAAATTTGTCATTTTAGAGATGAATCAGGTAAGAACCAGAGAGGTAGTGACTTAGTCGAGGTCACAGAGCCAGCTGGGAGTAGATCAGGGCCAAAAACAAGTCCTCCAATTCCTACTTCAGCGCTCTTGCCACAGAACCTCACTGCCTCTGATACACACACACACACACAGAAGCACACACACACAACCACATGTATACTTTTTTAATGAAGAAAACAGTCTAATTAAATGAGAATTTTGCCTTTGTATCCGACAGGAGAGGGTAATTGGAGCTCTAATAAATCATGGTGGAAACTCCATCAGGGTTACATGGGAAGAATTCATTAGCTAGTAGCTGCGATTAAGGTTGTAGTGAAAAGTATGAAGAGACTGCAGCCGTAGTATTCTGTAAGACTGGAAAAGAGCTGCCCGTGGGCTTGGCTGTGCCTGCAGATCTGGGTTAATGATTTTGTGAGTCAACCAATCTGAGAGTTGAGGTTTCTGTTTGACACATTGTCCTACTACAGAGTGTGCCAACCCTGAAGCACTAGAACCTTGAGACTGCAGAGAAACTCAGAGAAAACAGCCGCATTGGAGTCCAAGAACAGGGTGAGCAGAACAGAGGAGGGACACAGCCGTAGAGACAGCCCCTCATTGCCAAGGTGATGTGAGAATAGCAAAAGCCAACATGTTTTGGGTGCAATGCGCTAGGTGCTCTTTTAAATGCTTTCCTTGAGTTAACTCATTAAATCCAACAGTAACTCTACCACGGAGGGGCTGCCGTTATACCTTTTTGGCATTTGGTGAAACTGAGGTACAGAGGGATCAGTATGTGGTGGATCTGGGCTCTAGCTCAGGTGGCCTGGCTTCAGTCTATGCCTTTAACACCATAGTACCCCTCACACACAGAAGCCTAGGGAGATTTCCTAGGAAAACTCCTGAAGTCTGAGGTTCTGACCTTTTACACTGCTTTCTGGATGAGAGTTAGGAGATTTGAGTCTGGTCCTAGCTCTGCCATTCATTAGCCACCTGCCCTCCAGCAAGTCACACAATCTCTGTAGGCATCGACTTCCTTGTATATAAATTATACCATTAGGCTATCATTCCTACAATCACATCTAGCTATAAAATTCTGCGATCTTAGCTGTTTTGAGATTATGTGATTTACAAATTATTTTCATCATTACATAGATTATTGTAATTTGTAGAATAGTAATATTTATTATATTATTCATGAATACATTAATAGCATATAAGATGTCTTACTAACTTGTAAGGATCTTTTGAGAGTATATGTGGTATTTAACACCATGTTCCTTCTTACATTTTCAAATGGCATCAGGAAAGAAAAAGGATTTCAGGAAGGAATTTTTCCAAGAGACAAAATGCAGCAATATATTAGCTAAACTTTCTGAGTATATATAGAAATGTTCAGAATGGGGAGGTACGCGGTGCTTTGGTTAATATAGAGTCACTCATGCCATAGTTTGAAAAAAGCATGGTCTGAGCAGACTTGAGACAGAAATGCCAGTCCTAGCTTCCACGCCAGATAGACCCATGATCTCGGGCAAGTCCTTTGCTTCCCTGGTCTCGGTATTTAAAAGGAAGTACTTAGGCCAATAATGTCCTTACTAGGGCCCTGGTATTGCAGTGGCTAAGTGTTTGACTGCTAACCAAAAGGTTGGTAGTTCAAATTCACCAGCTGCTGCTCCTTGGATACTCTATGGGGGCAGTTCTACTCTGTCCTATGGGGTCGCTAAGAGTCGGAATCAACTCAACGGCAACAGGTTTTTTTGTTTTTTGTTTTTGGTAATGTTCTTACCAGTAAAATGGTGAAGATGTGGGACAGACCTCCCAGGAAGGGTATGGCTCCCAAGGCACTTCTGCCAGCATGGACCATCCAAGGCAACTGCACCTAAAAGTGGGCCTCACTGTTGGCATTTTTCACAGGTCCTTTGGGATATATTGTTAGAGGTTTAAATTTCAAAATTGAATGATAATAATATTCAGAAAAGGGCAAGAGGGTGCAGTGCCCCATGAACACTTACCTTGCCCCCAACTCCAAGCACAGGATCTAGGGGAAGTCACCCAGCTGTCTTAACCAATAGATGAACTCTAAATGTTTTTGTTGTTGGGTGCCATCGAGTCGATTCCAACTCATAGCAACCCCATGTTACAGAGTAGAATTGCCCCACAGGCTTCACTGGTCTGTAATCTTCACAGAACCGGATCACCAGGTCTTTTCACTTTCAGTTGGCAGCCCAATGCTTAACCGTTTGTGCCACCAGGGCTTATTAGGACTCTAAAGGACTACCCTTTAAAAGCCGATATATTTCCACCAGATGTGATGAAAGTCCTCTGTGAATATTTCCCTTAGATGCACAGCTTTTCAGAAATTATTCCCAATTATCCCTAAATCCCAGTAGAGGAGCCTTTACCTATGGATTTTGATTCATTCGGCCCTTTACCTGGAAGCCACTTCATATTCTATCTCATCCTTTCCCTGAAATTAAATTTAATCAGGTTCTGTTCAGTTCAATACAATTTGCCTCTGAGTGTACTTTCTGGGGAGATGGGAATTCCAACCCTAGCTCTCCCACCATCTAGACCCTTGATCTTGGGAAAATCTGCTCACCCACAACCCCCATCCATACCCCATGATCTGCTCTAGCACTTCCCATTAAAGCACTATCAGAATTCCAGAATTCTTAAAGTAATCTCTCCTCCTTCTCCTGATTAGGTCTCTGGGTGGCACAAGCAGTTTTCAATCTGCTGCTAACCTAAAGATTGGGGGTTGAAACCCACCCAGTGGCACTGGCCTGGTGATCTGCTTCCATAAAGATTACAGACAATAAAACTATATGGAGCAGTTCTACTCTGTCACACAGGCGATCGCCACAAGTTGGGATCACCATGAGTCATAATCAACTTGATGGCAGTCAGTTTTTCCTCCTGGTGGGAGAATTTATCAGTTAACTACTCTATAAAACAATAATCTCACAGGTAAATATATCCAACCAGTTGCCAACGAATGAATTCTGACTCATGGCAACCCATGCATGTCAGAGTAGCAGTGTGCTCCATAGGGTTTTCAGTGGCTGATTTTTTGGAAGTAGATCAGCAGGTCTTTCTTCCGAGGCTCATCTGGGTGGACTCGAACCTCCAATTTTTTTGGTTAATAGCTGAGTGTGTTAACCATTTGCACGACCCAAGGAACTCCAACAGGTAAATACAGACAGCTGTTAATTTCCTTGGCCTTTGTTTCCCAAAGTTTCTTTCAAACTTGAGTTTTGCAATTCTTGAACACCTTTTTGGTTATTCTCTGAAGATTCTGAGTGTTCTTTTTTTACTAGCGTATTTTACACCACACCAACCAACCCCCAAGTAGGCACTAATCCCCACGGTAGTTAGCCGTAACCAATATTTAAGTGCTTAATTTTTTTCAAGTTCTGTTTGTTTTGCCCATGACACTAATTTATGGTTAGGTTATAACGATGGCTACCACAATCATTTAAATTGCTAAGAAATTCATAAGCTTTTAGTGACCTTATTTGGGAGAGAAAAAAAAACCTAAAGCATTATTTGTTTATTATTATTGCTGTTTTAAAATTCTCCCAGGATTCTCCCTCCATACCTTAGCTTATTCTAGGTATTTTCAGGAGTAACTAAAGAGAATGTGCTTATGTAAAACTGCCTTGAGCTATTCTTTATGTTAATTATCACTTCTTTTGGTACTGAGAATGGCTGTTCAATGACACTGTCAGCAAGTGGAATGAACCAAATTACTTTAATTATGGAGTAATTGCACAGTGATGGTAATTAAATCTTGATCAGTTTAAGTGAGTGAATTAATTGCTCTAACTTGGAATGCACACCACAGCAAGAGGGGTTGTTCTGTAGTTTAATTAACACCACCCGCTAAAGTCTTATCATATCTAAAATGTGAACAATTAATGAGTTTGATATTATTCTCACCTTCCCAAGAACTAGGACAGAATACATGCTGAGAAAGGTAGCGTACTAGGAAAATGATAGAAAACTTAATATTCTTGTCACTTGCATAGATATATTGGTTGCAATCTCTACTTTTCCTTCTGGAGGAATGTGCAAATAGAAATATTTCCATATGATTAGCTTCTGGCCCCATTACATTTCAATATTCCCTGATCTGTAAAACAGTATACATTTCCAAATTTGTTAATGTTTTAAATGTCTGTAGCCTAAATTTTATTGTGAATCTATCCATCATTTGCTTCCTTTTACTATGAGAAAATCCTGCCCTTGAGGATGTATCACATCATAGGGTCTTCATAAAATGTGATCATTGATCAATGATCATTTATCGGAAATAGATTTTCATGGTCACTTTACTACCCATTCCCCAGCGCTGGGAAATGCTTTGTGTTTTTAGAGCATCTTTCCGCCTAGTCTAGTTCAACGGTGCTCAGCCATGACTACACCTAGTCTAGATCAATGGTGCTCAGCCCTGTCTACACATTGGAATTAATTTTTAGAATTAAAAATTACCAATGCCCTGGCCCCACTCCAGAATTTAGGGTGAGCCCAGGCCTGACTATGTTTTCAAAGCTCCTTAGGTGATTCTAATGTCCACTACAGGTTGCGAACCACTGATCTAGGTAGAAATTCCATACATCCATCCCATTTACCCCCAGGAGAAGATGGACTTATCACAGATTTCCTACTGGAGACCCCCTGGCTGGTTCTAGTGATCAGGACAGTCTGGGTATTGAAACCTGTGCCTAATTCTCACTCTCAGCTGCCTCTCTCTTTTAAGAGCAAATTCTTTATGAATATTTCACAACCATGCCCTAAGTAAGTCAACTTGATAAGACACAGTTTACAAACAGAAAAAGCAAAGAGGCCAAGGAAATGACCATAAGTTGATGATTTTAGGTATTGTGTCTTATTAAGTTCCGAACAAGAAACAGATGTAATCTTCTAAGCCCTGGAGCCGGTAACAGGTGTGTAGCTGGTCTCAGAGTATTTCTGAGGTATCAACAGATAGCGACCATGAAGTAGAATTAGTGAGAGAAAAGAGTGCTTCACTGTTTGTATCACCAAGGAGCAGCCATTGCTGTATTTCGCTGAGTTGATTCTGACTCATGGCCACCCTACAGGACAGAGTAGAGCTACCCTGCAGGATTTCCAAGGCTATAATCTTAACTCTGGTGGCATAGTAGTTAAGTGTTATGGCTGCTAACCAAAAGGTTGGTGGTTCAAATCCACCAGGTGCGCTTCTTGGAAACTCTATGGGTCAGCTCTGCTCTGTCCTATAGGGTCACTAAGAGTCAGAACTGACTCGAGGGCAACAAATTTTTGATCTTTACAGAAGCAGACTGCCACATCTTTCTCCCTCGAAGGGGGTGATGGGTTACAATTGCTGACCTTTCAGCTAGCAGCTGGCCAATCTTGTTGTGCATAGGGGTCACTATGAGTCAGGGGGCAATTCGATGGCAGCTAACAATAGTAGGAGTCCACCTAAACCAAACTTGCTGTTGCCCAGTTAATTCCGACTCATAGGGACCCTATAGGACACAGTAGAACTGCCCCATGGAGTTTCCAAGGAGCGCCTAGTGGATTCAAACTGCCAACCTCTTGGTTAGCAGCCATAGCACTTAACCCCTACGCCACCAGGGTTTCCACAGTAGGAGTAGAGGAAAGAAAATGCTCTTGGCAAGGGAGATGGACAGGAAGTGACTCAGAACAGATGTTTTAGAACAGAAAAGATAAAATGTGTGCTATATAACAATTCAAAGAGAAATAACAATACAAAGTTACTTGAACAAAGCACAGATGTCTCTGTTTCATTGGGGAAAAACACTTTACAATTTTAAATTTCATTGAGGAAAAACTTTTTCCTTGAAAGTTAAAGACCAGTATTTACTAAGCTCCTGCCTGGAAAATTATAATTTCTTAGGCACCGAAACTTGCAGGCTTTTTCTTTTAGCGTGGTAATGTCCCTCCAGCAGTCTTTTCTCACTTAGGATAAAAAGAGTTTGTAGTACGTTCACCCCAGTACAATTCAGAGCACATACGCCAAAACAAAGACAGAGCCGGCCCTAGGATCTCTTCAGAGATTGACTCTGCGTCCTGGTCCAAAGCCATGAGTCCTGAATCGGCTGCCGGGAGCCTGAGCAAGGACAGGTGCTGGCTCAGGCCAAGCTCTCTAGAGCTCTTCTCAAGGCATTCTGCCCCAGGGAAAGGAGTAAATGGGCCATTTTGGTGAAACAAAGAAATTAGTAGAATACAGCGGTATTGATAGCTGCCATCCAGTGGGCCCCCAACTCATGCGGGAGGGGGACCCTTCCATGCACAAGAGAAGGAAATGCTGCTTGGTCCTGCACCAATCCATTGTGATCCATAGGGTTTTCACTGGCTGATTTTCAGAAGTAGGTAACCAGGCCTTTCTTCCTACTCCATCTTAGTCTGGAAGATCCAGTGAAGCCTGTTCAACATCATAGCAACACACAAGCCTCCACAACAGATGGGTGGTTGGCTGCACATGAGATGAACTGATTGGGAATCCAGCCCAGGTCTCTTGCATGGAAGGTGAGAATTAACCCTAGAAATTAGGAAAGAAAAGGCAGAAACTTTCTTCAGTGTCAAGCATGAGTCTGGCAGTAACTTCGCATAAAGGAGAGGAAACCAGCTTACTTTCTAGAAATAGAGTGGGAATTGTATTATTCTCCTGCTTTTTCTTTCCCTGAAATTCCACAAAATTGTCAGTTACTGATGTAAAAACTGATGCATAGAGTTGGTTATGTGAGAGAGAGAGAGAAGGAAAAAATGAACCAAACAACAAAATGAGTAACAGAGAACCTATAATATTAAAACGGTAAGATACGAATTTTAGCCATGGAGGCGGGGTAAGGGGAGTGGCTAGGACATGAAGCTATCCAAAAGTCTTTTCCTTTTAGCAATCTTTCTGGGAGATTTTCCCAAGTCACTCAGTTTTTATCTGTGACAGCATGTTTATATAAATAGCTTTGAGCTAAGTGCTTCTTAACATTTACTTCTACTCCATTTCACAGAAATGTTTTGAAGAGCAGAGATTGGCTTGAGAGCAACATTTCATAAAACTCAGATGTCTTATTTACCCAGCACTTCGACAAGCCTATTCTGCAGATTAATCTTTTCTACAACTGTTCTTTAAGCCAAATGCAACCCTCAGAAAGTGAGAATTCTATTAGTTCCTGACCTTATGTTTTAGTGGGGTAAAAGTGGCTTTGCAGCCCATAAAATGTGTTAATGTAGGGATAGAAATCTTTATCTTTCCACTGATACTAGGCCCAATCAAAAGAATGGATTAGGCTCTAAATAATCTGACATTAGTATTAAAACAAATATTTTAAAATGTGTATCCATTACTGGCACATTACGGATGGAGCTTTATTTCTCGGTATTAAGACATATGCTGACCCCAAAAACGTCTAGCAGAAACCGTGGCTGTATGTGAAGTTAGGCAGGGAGTACAGATTATGGCTTAAATCACTTTTTCAATTAGTAGCAGAGGGAAAATTTGATGACCATTTAAAAACTGATTAGTGAGACAGCGGATTAAAAAGAGGGTGCCTTGTGACATACTTGGCGGCACTTAATTGAATGTGCCTGACTGTAGTGCTGAAGGACACCTGTCATTGAGCACTCTGTCTGCACAGCCAATGTTCAGATGTCACACTAAACAATGCGGTAACTAGCACAAAATGAATGTACAGATCTCCCAAAACTATAAGCAAGTTCCATCATCAACAAACTGGAAACGGCATTTCATACAGCTATATTGTTTCTTTTATCTTAATTATTTTCCTAAAATACAATTTTACATATTTCAAAATGTATTACATTTTCCATTCAATTGTCTAGGTTTTTTCCAGCATCTAGTATATTATCTGGCACCTGGTGGCACAGTGGTTAAGAGCTTGGCTGCTAACCAAGAGATCAGCAATTTGAATCCACCAACCGCTTCTTGGAAACCTGATGGGGCAGTTCTCGTCTGCCCTATAGGGTTGCTGTGAGTGGGAATAGGCTTGCCAGCAACGGATTTTGTTTTTATAGTATATTACCCAGTAACTCATTTAATTATTTTTGTTTTATTTTATTTGAGAACCTGCCATGAGCTTTCACTCTGATGAACTCCACGGGGTATAAAGATGCACAATATATGGCTTGTAGAATTTACAATCAACATGAAGAATCACTAAAAGTTAAACAGCATTTTGAGAAAGTAGCACCAAGTCAACGATCTAAGCTACAGCATGTTGCGTAAGTGTCAAATAAGCAGAATAGATCTAGTAAGGACTCTCAGCTCGTACAGACAGGGAATCGTTGTGGGGTTGGTTGGAGTAGTCAAGTGAAGCTTAATGAGGAGATGGGCATTAAGCTGGTTCATAAAATGTGCACAGGGACAGTGGTATACTGGTAAAAGCTGGCTCTTGGGGTGGGGCCACCTGGTTTGTAGAATTAGCCAGTTTCCAAGGTGTAAATACTCCCATCAAGGCTGATTTAAAGCTACCAACCTAACATCATTGAACATGAAAAAAAGATGCTCACAGTTGGCTCTTAAGACCCGTGCAAACCAAGTCAAACACATCACTGAACAGGAAACGTACAAATGCTAAAGATGTGTTCAGTTCAACAAGTGTTTTGAAAAAATTAAGGATGATGTGGTTTTTGGTCCTCCTGGGGTCATCGTAAGTTAGAATCGACTCAGCAGCAATGGGTTTGGGTTGGTTTTTTGAGTTAGAAGTAAAAGGCCACCCAGCTGGTGCAAATGGTTAAGCACTTGACTGCTAACTGAAAGGTTGGAGTTTCAAGTCCACCCAAAGGTGCCCCAGAAGGGAGAGCTGATGATCTACTTCCAAAACCTAAGGAGCACAGTTCTACCTGTGGAACACAGTTCTGCTCTAACATATGTGGTGTCACCATGAGCAGAACTGACTCTGTGACAACTGGTTTGGTTGAAGAAGTAAAATAGCATTTTGCCTTATCTCCTTTCTCTGGCCCAATCTCAAATTCAAGCCCACTTCTAATTATGAACTGAAAACTACTGTAAGGGCTTTTCCTGTGAAAGGAGACAGTGCTGACCCAGCACCAGCTGTACTTTTGAGGCTCTTTTCCCAGGGGTGGTATCTTGGTCATCAAGTAGATGACTTTAACAAAGAGAAATATATTCTCTCACAGTCTAGTAAGCTACAAGCGTCAGCTCCAGGGGAAGGCTTTCTCTCTCCGTTAGCCTTCTCATCAATCTTCTCCCAGACTAGGAGCTTCTCCACCCAGGGACCCTGGGTCCAAAGGGTGTGCTCTGCTCCTGGCACTGCTTTCTTGGTGCGATGAGGTCCCCAACTCTCTGCTTGCTTCCCTTTCCTTTTATCTCTTGTAAGATAAAAAGTGGTGCAGGAAAGGACAAATATTGTATAAGACCACTATTATACGATCTCGAGAAATAGTTTAAACTGAGAAGAACACATTCTTTTGCGGTTACGAGAGGGGGAAGGGAGGGAGGGTGGAAGAGGGTTATTTACTGATTAGATAGTAGATAAGAACTACTTTAGGTGAAGGGAAGGACAACACTCAATACAGGGGAGGTCAGCACAACTAGACTGGACCAAAAGCAGTTTCCTGAATAAACTGAATGCTTCGAAGGTCAGCAGAGCAGGGGCAGGGGTTTGGGGACTATGGCTTCAGAGGACATCTAAGTCAATTGGCAAAATAAATTCTATTAAGAAAACATTCTGCATCCCACTTTGAAGTGTGGCGTCTGGGGTCTTAAAAACTAGCAAGCGGCCATCTAAGATGCATCAATGAGTCTTAACCCACCTGGATCAAAGGAGAATGAAGAACACCAAGGTCACAAGGTAATTATGAGCCCAAGAGACGGAAGGGGCTACATGAACTAGAGACTACATCATCCTGAGACCAGAAGAACTAGATGGTGCCCAGCCACAACCAATGACTGCCCTGACAGGGAGCACAACAGAGAACCCCTGAGGGAGCAGGAGATCAGTGGGATGCAGACCCCAAATTCTCATAAAAAGACCAGACTTAATGGTCTGACTAAGACTGGAAGAATCCCAGCGGTCATGGTTCCCAAACCTTCTGTTGGCCCAGGACAGGAACCATTCCCGAAGCCAACTTATCAGACATGGATTGGACTAGACAATGGGTTGGAGAGACATGCTGATGAGGAGCGAGCTACTTGCATCAGGTGGACACTTGAGACTATGTTGGCATCTCCTGTCTGGAGGGGTGATGGGAGGGTAGAGGGGGTTAGAAACTGGCAAAATGGTCACGAAAGGAGAGACTGGAAGGAGGGAGCGGGCTGACTCATTAGGGGGAGGGTAAGTGGGAGTATGCAGTAAGGTGTATATAAGTTTATATGTGAGAGACTGACTTGATTTGTAAACTTTCACTTAAAGCACAATAAAAATTATTTAAAAAACAAAAAGTGGTGCAGGCCACACCCCAGAGAAACTCCCTCCAACAATGGATCAGGGATGTGACCTTAGTAAGGGTGTTATAATCCCAGCCTAATCCTTTTTAACATAAAATTACAATCATAAAATGGAGGACCATCACATAATACTGGGAATCATGGCCCAGCCAAATTGATACACACGTTTTGGAGGGGACATAATTCAATCCATGACAGGTGGTGATGGGCTCCCCCTGGTCTATTTGCCCCTTTTTTCTGAACATCTCCGGTGAATAGGTTACACACACATTTCCAAGAAAACAGACCCAGATTAGAAGTGCAGGCTGTCCCCAGAACAGATCAAAGTTGTATACAAGCACAGAATTAGACTGGATTTAAAACTTGGTAGAACTTGGCTGCTTTATTCTCTGTTGTCTGTACGTTTGAAGTGTGTAGTGGGGACCCCAAGTCCTGATCCCATCGCTTAAGAAATGTTAGAATGCCTCAGGTGAATCTGACTTTAATTCACCATGACTGCAAAAACAGAGGCTTTGGAAACTAAAGCAGGAGCGTATCTTGTGCTTGAGATCAGAGCTCTTAGGGGGGGCATTCAGCAGACATAGCTTTGGATACACACATGATTTCTAAACAGAGCCCCCATCCCCGCCCGCCGCCAAATTAATGTGACTTAAAAATCTCTAGGAATTTTCCAAGTGCAAATGCATGGCTGAGTGGTGGTAAAGGAGAGGGGAGGGAAGGCAACTTTTTTCGGTGCATTCATTCACTATTCATTTATTCAGTTGTAAAAGGATTAAAATAGACCCGAGTTTCCGTTGTTTCAGCTCTTGCTTCCTTTCTCCTTTTTTTTTGTTCTTTTCTCTTTCCTCCTCCCAACTTTCTTTTTTTTTTTTTTTTTTTGCTATCTCCCTTCTCCCATGAACTTTGATTGACAGACAACCCACAGGCTTACAAAAACAGTTCTCAAAAGAGCTGCTCTGACAGTTACTGGGATGAAATTGCACCAGTGATCCCAAGCAAGAGGCATGAAGAAATGGCGCAAACTCCACCCACTCCAAAAGTAGCAGTTGGAGAAAAGAAAATCGAAGTCTGGATCAGACCACAAGGATACATATCCCTGTCTTTGCTTCAATCAGTAAACCCCAATCCCTGCTTCTATCTTGGGAAGTTTCCAGGTGTTCAGATTCTCCCTGATCTGTATCCACTGCATAAAGTTCTTATCCTTTTATTAGAGTCACGTGAACTGTTTATTTTTCCCAACCCGACAAATATTTATCTAGATGCTGGTCAAGCATTAATCTAGATGCTTAAAATGCAAAACAAAGACCCCTGTATCCCTCATGGAGTCTACATTTCAGCCATCCGCTAAGCCGTGGACTGATTTGGGTTGGGGCAGCAGGATTATCCAGGGGAGTCATAAAAGTAAAGGCTGGAAGCAGGATTCTAGACCCGCCACCCATTCCCCACATATGGTTTATGCCCATAATCCTCTGATTTCCCATTTTCATCCTCAATTGCAAAAATAACCTGAACTTTTCCCAACAATGCACTTTCCAGAAAGGATCCCCAGACTCATGGATGGTTTAAGGTGTGAGACTGAAACTGTGAACCTTAATGTATTTAACAAAAGGAATGAGGAGGTTAAACACTTAAGACAGAAAGACCACTTAGTTCTCTAAGTTTAAATATAAAGCCCAGCCCCATAGTATTTTGTCAAAATTATTAAAGGAAGAAAGGACGATTACCAGGGAAGGTTTTTTTATTGTTTAAAATTACTGGTGCATGATGTTAATAAAAAGTGGGTAGACTTTTAGCTGGTTTTGTTATTGTTCTTAAGTTATCTCTAGACAATGCACCTCCTTTTTGCCTGCAGCCCAGCCTGAGCACTCCTGTCAGGCCCTCTCCCTTGGTACACCACTGCCTAGCCTTCGAATATTTTCTTACATTCATCTCATCTGTAAAGTCTTCTTTCCAGCCCCTGTCAAGCCAACTCCCAGTATCTGTTTCTTCTGTGATGTTCCATAGCCATTGTAATCTGTTCTTCGTAATTAGCCCTTATTCAAATGCAACCTTAAATATGTTAATTACCTGTTTTGGCATACCATGTATGTCCCCAAACAGAATGTAATGAGGGTAGGACTGTGTCCAGCACCCACTACCTCCCAAATGACCTAATAAAACAAAAAACCAAACCTGTTGCTGTTGAGTCCATTCTGACTCATAATGACTCCATGTGTTATACGGTAGAACTGCTCCATAGGGTTCTCTTGACTGTAATCTTTATGGAAGTAGATCGCCAGGCCTTTTTTTTTGAGGTACCACGCAGTGGGCTTTTAGTCAAGCACAAACCATTTGTGCTAACCAGGGACCTAATGACCTAATAGGCATACAGTAATTGTTCATCTGAGTCCCTAGGTTGTGCAAACAGTTAACATACTCGGCTGCTAAGCAAAAGGTTGGAGGTTCGAGTCCACACAGAGGCACCTGGGAAGAAAAGCTTGGTGACCTACTTCTGAAACATCAGCCATTGAAAACCCTATGGAGCACAATTCCACTCTTACACACATGGGGTTGCCATGAGTCGGAGTCAACTTGATGGCAACTGGTTTTAATTGCTCATCAGATGGTGATAGAAAAGGGTGTGAATGACTGTGTACAAATCAGTGCCCCTCAAAGGTGCTGCTCCTCTCCTGGTCAGCAAGTGTGTCAATGTCCCAGCTTGGACCAAATTGTGCTCCTGCAGAGATTCAGCTATGCCCAGCAATGACTGATGACCCGATGCAGGGGGCCCAAGAGGCATCTCTTTTCAGAAGGATCAAGATGCTTTCCAGGGGAAAGAGGGCATCAGGCCAGTGAGTATAACCAGGCAGCAAAACTTCATGATTAAATGGCAGAATGATTCTGAGTATAAGGTGGGAACTTAGGCCTGGGTCAGAGGAAGAGAAGGAAGAAATAAAAGGTTAGCAAGACTTTGGGGCCAAACACTCCTGCCCAGGACCTCTGTAACAGAACGTGTCTCACAAAAGTTGAGGAGAAGCCCACTGCCCAACTTTGTACAAACCGTTGTTCACCTTCAGCTACGTGGTTTCCAGAGATTGATAGGAATGCCATTTAGAAGCAATGTGATGGAGAAAAATAGCAGTGTCAGGAAGAGGCAGCAGTGCCTAGCAGAGGTAGTAGTGCCTGACAGGGGTAGCGAAGCTCAGCAGGCGCCATTGTTACTGAATGTAATGGGTCTGCCGCTTGTACTCTCCTTAAGAAAAACTGAATCAAGTGGATCTAAAACAGACATAGTTTAATGCTCACAGCGAGTAGGAGACAGGGGGATCACTCTCAAAGAACTATCTCCCATAACAAAGGGCTGGGAAAAGTTTTATACTATGCAGTAAAAAGTACGTTATACATATTCATTAAACTTCAGGAAAATAGCATGCATATTTAAAAGAAGGGTTGGGCTGAGACTCAGTATGGAAGTGGGTGTCTGTCAGACCTCTTGCTTCTGAATTGGGTCCAGCTTTTATCTGGTGACATATGTCTGCCCGTTTTTAGTTCCTTGACACGAGAGGCAGGACTCCTCATGGGACAGTGACATCCAGCAGTCAACCAAATCATTTCTGCGCCTGAGCAGGATTCTGGTTTTAGTTGGTTTACCTGAAAAAATTATCCTAAGAGGAAGGGAAATCTGGTTGCTTATCGTTTAAGATTTAGCCTCAAGTTGACATACTGGTTTCCTCCTGTCCAGCCTATGCCATATCTTGTTTGCTTTGGAATTTTTACAACCTCTCTTCACAAGGGGGAAACTCTATGGGGCAGTTCTACCCCTTCCTATAGGGTAGCTATGAGTCGGAATCGACTCCATGGCAATGGGGCTTCACAAGAGAGTTAATTTTACCTCAGGACCCCAGACCTGTCTCACCACCTGTTAACTTTAAAACCCCTAACATTTATTGGCATGAGGCAGTGATGGTTCAGTGGTAGAATTTTCTCCTTCCACGTGGGAGACTGAGGTTTGATTCCCAGCCAATGCATCTCAAATGCAGCCACCGCCCATCTGTCAGTGGAAGCTTGTGTGTTGCTACGGTGCTGAACAGGTTTCAGCAAAGCTTCCAGACTAAGACAGACTAGAAAGAAAAGCCTGGCAACCTACTTTGAAAAATCAGTAAGTGAAACCCCTGTGGATTACAAAGTTCTGATCTGCAACTGATCATGGGTTTGGGCAGCATTTCGTTCTGTTGCGCATGGGGTTTCCATGAATCAGGGGCTGACTTGATGACAGCTAACAACAACATATATTGAAAACATACGGTCCAAGCGCTGTGCTAATGAACCTTATGTATGTTATTTCATTTAGTAGTCACAATCCTGTGAGCTGGTTTGAGCTCACCACTTAAGATGTGGTTTGTTCAAGAACACCCACCCATGAAACATCCCCCAGACACACTAGTGGTGTGAGCTCCCCAGGGCTGTGTATAGGGTGTTTCCTGTGGCTATTGTATTCATGTGGCCCCCCATTTGATTTCATAGGTTGGTGAAACCCAGGGAAATGTTGGTGACAATAATAAAGTAATCATGCTGGGTAAGGAGAGGGTAGGAGAGGGTAGATAACCACAAAATACAAATAAACAAAGTAGTTCACAGTCAAATATCTGGAGGGATGGTGCTGTTTTGATGTCCCCAGGGCAGCTCTGTAACTAGGCAGAAGCTGATTAGCCCTGATTGCTGGCAGATTGCTGTCCCTGCAGGGGTGGGAAGAGGGAAGACAAGCCTTGGGGATGTGCATGGGGGGTGGGAGGCCTCTCACCCTGAGGGGGCGCTAATTAGCCGCTGCGTCTTACTAGGCTGCAAGGAAATGACTGCTCTTTAGCTATGCTTAGACGGATGGTTTTCAACCTTAGGCTGCATACTGGAACCACCTGGGGCTTTAAAAATGGCCCCACCTCCCCCCCTCAGAAGTAATAGTTTAATTGGTTTGGAGTGTGGGCTGGGCATCAGGGTTTTCTAAGCTTCTCCAGGTGATTGTAACTTGCAGTCAAGGTTGGAAACCACTGGGTTAGACCAAGCCCTGGCGAGAACCTTGGTGGTGTAGTGGTAAGTACTATGGCTGCTAACCAAAAGGCTGGCAGTTTGAATTCACCAAGCACTCCTTAGAAACATATGGGGAAGTTCTATTCTGTCCTATAGGGTCGCTGTGAATCGAAATCGACTGACGGCAACGGGTTTGTTTGGTTTGGTTCTGATGAAGGAGAGCTGATTGCATCTAATATTTGAATGCCTACTAGCCCCACGGAGTCCCTGGGTAGTGCAAGTAGTTAATATGCTTAGCTGCTAACAGAAAGGTTGGAGGTTCAAATCTACCCAGAGGCATCTCAGAAGAAAGGCCTGTGATCTATTTTGAAAAAAATCAGCCTTTGAAAACCCCATGGAGCACAGTTCTACTCTGATATTCATGGAGTCACTATGAGTCAGGGTCAACACGATGACAACTGGTTAGTATCCCCAGGTACTGGGTGAAGTGCTTTATATGAATCCTTTCTAATCCTTAAAACTAACTTGCAAGTAGATAAGATCATCCCCATTTGAGAGGTGAGTAACAGAAGATGTAACTTTGCTGTATGCTAACAAAGTCACCGAGACATCCCTTTCCACTTCCCAAACACAATCCTTTGCCATCACACGGTGTGGCCTCTCCTGGAAGTACAGCAGAGTCATTTCAAACCCTGAAAAGAGGTAGGAAATGATCAGAGATTATCTTCTCAAACACTCTTCATTAACGTTTACGAGGACACAGCGAGAGGCTCTCCAATACCTTCTCCACCAGTATCATGCAATTGCCCTTGAAGAGTACTCATCAGCCTAAGTCTTTCCTCCTGGTTACAGTGCCAGTTCCTCTGAAAAGAGTTTGCCGCTGTTACTGTTTCCCTTTTTCAATCATTCTTAATGGCGCTGTGACAAAGAGATAGAATACAAAGTCCTTGCTTTCAGGAAACCTCCTCTTTAGTTGAGTTAAAAAAAAAAAAAAAAAAAACCCGTTGCTGTCGTTGAGTCCATTCTAACTCATAGCGACCCTATAGGACAGGGTAGAACTGCCCAGTAGGGTTTCCGAGGAGCAGCTGGTGGATTCGAACTGCCAGCCTTTTGGTTAACAGCCAAGCTCTTAACCACTGAGCCACCAGGGCTGGGACTAGTAATATTGAGATGTGGTAGGGCCAAATTATTTGAAAGGCAATGACTTGCTCTAGCTTCTTATTACTGAAGGAAACCCTGGTGGCATAGTGGTTAAGTGCTACAGCTGCTAACCAAAGGGTCGGCAGTTCGAATCTGCCAGGCACTCCTTGGAAACTCTATGGGGTAGTTCTACTCTGTCCTATAGGGTTGCTATGAGTCAAAATTGACTCTACGGCACTGGGTTTGGTTTTTTGTTTTTTTTTTTTTTTGCTTATTATTGATAATGTGGTCCTCCGACATGCTGCATTAACCCCTCAACAGCACATGAGAATTTGTTTGAATGCAGAATCTCAGACCCCACTCCAGACCTACCGAATTCGAATCTTCGTTTGAAAAGAGCCCCAGGTGACGCACTTGTGCGGTAAAGTTTGAGAAGTACTGGTCTTGAGCAATAGGAGTATTACTTTTGTCCCGTTTTGTTGCTTTAGGAACATCTGTTTTATCTTTTTTTTTTAATTCCCTATAACCCATATTTTGTTTTGTTTTTTTCAAGAGCATGATTGCAATTCTCCCTGCCCTTCTTAAAGTACATGAAACCAAGATGAGCAGAGAACTGGGATCTTGCTCATAACTTAAGTCTTTTGTAAGGTTTCCTTATATGGCCCCAGGTGCCCTGGCACAGCTGCTGATATTTAGTTACGTTCTGCACCAGCAATTCTAGCATTTGAGAAGTGAAATTCATTTTTCTCTGCCTGGCTTATGAAAGCTTGGGGCAAAGGAAGTGAAGAAAGCAGTGCTCAGAGGAGATCAGTACTGGAAGAATCAGGTGTAGCAGGGAGGTCAGAACTGGTTTCATTTGGGGTTCTGGCATTTTATTTACGTCTTGGTCATCTAGCCCTTTAAATGGAAAGGGAGAGTTTCTTTAATAAGGCCACAAACAAAGGTTTGTCATTCTAAAAAAAAACCATTCTAAAGGGCTCAACATTTGGCTCACAAGTCCTTATATTGAGTTACGTCCTGAACAGGGGTTGCGTTCTTCTCTGTGTTTGGACTAGTTACTCGGAAATGTTCAGTGAAGTCTTCTCAACCATGATCGTCAGACAATTGTAATATTAGTAAACTTCATCCCTTACGTGAATGTGTGCTTTATCCTTACATGGATGTATGATTTTCATTTAACCAAGTAATAAAGTGAATCACAGAGCTCTTCTTTAACAAACCTCTCTGCTCTTTTTCTTAGCTTTAAGAATAAAGGCCTCCCTTCGTTATGGAACGTACTCAAAAACGAAACCTACTCAGAGAGGAACAACTGGCATATACTGGGAAACTCTAGAGTTTAAAAGATGTAGGTGACTTTGAAACAAACTGGTTATTCTTGCAAATTTGCAGTATTATGCTCTATAATGTTTGCATTTCAGGAAATTAATTATGATCCTGAGTCATGGGTTAGAAATATAATTAAACTGATCAGTGTCATAGGATAAAAATAAAAAGCAAGGCCTGTGAGAGCTTCCCGCATCCCCCTTTTGCCCCCCAGGAAAGGCTCTTAAAGGAACATTTAAAACAGAAGCCTTTGTTCCCTCAATCTGTGGTGCTCAGGTCAGGTGGACCCTGCGGCGGGGCTGAAATATTTCAAACAGTCACTCACAAATGTGTCATTTGACCTGCTGTTCTTCCAAAAAGGTATGAAAAATGTGTTTCTTGCTGAGATAACTTGAAATCAAATAAACATAATCTCTTTAATTCTTTCTAAATAGTTCCATATTTTAAGTCTAAACACAATAGAACACAAAGCTTCAGGCTTTAAAAAAAAAAAGTTATTTTTTATGAGTGTGTGTTGTCGGATTTTTTTCTTCTTCCAGTTTGTGTTACTTTGATTTTAAGAGTCTACATTTAAAACCAAGTGGATCTATTTCCTTTTGTTTGGACACACACACAGAAAGATGGCAATGTTGTTATTTGGTTAAATGTATATGTGTGCTTTTTTAAAGAGTGATATTTTTAAGCAAGGGCAGACTTCCTTTTTGGACAGATATTCTTATTTATAGTAACTATCATTGATAGACCACAGAAAAGTCTTCACCAAGGCTTACAACAAATTATACAGCATTTCTTTATGTAAAATTGGTTCTGGTCCATTGTTTTTATTTGTCTGAAATAATGGTACTCACTCAAGTTTATAATAACACTGTCATGGATGAAGGGAGTTTGCTTTAGGTATTATATCTGTTATCTGCTCCCCCTCCCTTCTTTAAGCAGAATCTCCAAGGAGAAAGTCTGAATGTGGCTCAGATTTAAGAAGAAAAGGAAAAACAAAAGCTTTCCTAAAACCTCACTGTGTAAGATGTTATTTTAGATTGTTTTAAGGTTTTTAATAATTCTTATTTGTTTGCCCTCGACATTGGATAAAACAGAATTTGCCTTATTCTTAGAAGAGAATTATAAGGCTTGGAGTCATCACGTAATGTTCTATTAATTTCCTTCACTGCGTTCCGAGGCAATGCGTTCCGAGGCAAGCCCACCCAACCTTTTGCCCAAACAAGGAATCTTTCATCTACCGCTCGGCAGCGGTGGGTAAATTTAGCCGCCGGGAAGCGTTAGCATCATCGCCACTAGAGTATGCTCTAGTGCCATAACACCCAGAATGTTTTCTTTAGCTAGTTGGCAAAAGCCAGTGCCGTCGAGTCGATTCTGACTCATAGCGACCCTATAGGACAGAGTAGGTAGATGGACGAAATACCTAGAAAAAAAAACCCTTTCTACCTAATTACATGAGTGTCCCTTTAAGTGTCCTGGGAAGACTGAATTATGTTCACCTTAATTTGGCGAAGGTGGAATAAAGGCTTTAGCTTTTATATTAACATTTGACAATATTTCTGGGTGAGCTGATTTTTTCTATTTGAATGAACTCCGCTTAGCTCTACTGGGTAGTCTATGGTGGTACAAACAGCTAATGAGCTCGGTTGCTAACTGAAAGGTTGGAGGTTTGAGATCACCCACAGGCACCTCAGAAGAAGGGCCTGGCAATCTACATCAGAAAAATTGGCCACTGAGAGCTACTTGCACCATGTGGACACTTGAGGCTATGTTGGCATCTCCTGTCTGGAGGGGAGATGGGAGGGTAGAGGGGGTTAGAAACTGGCAAAAGAGTCACGAAAGGAGAGATTAGAAGGAAGGAGCAGACTGACTCATTGGGGGAGAGTAAATGGGAGTATGTAAACCCAGGATTTGTAAACTTTCACTTAAAGCACAATAAAAATTATTCAAAAAAAAATTGGCCATCGAAAACCCTGTGGAGCACAGTTCTACTCTGACACACAACAGGTCGCTATGAGTCAGAACTGACTTGATTGCAACTGGTTACTGGTAGCCCTAATGGAGTGGTAAGAAATATTATTCCTCATCCATTCCTAAACTGTAGTTTCAGGGAAAAAAATTTTTCACTTTATTTATAAAATAAGTATTCCTTTGGCCCCATTGAATGGATGCATAGTGGAGTTACTTGGGCAGAATGAACTCCTTTGGAAAGAGAAAAGAATTTACAGGCAGGCTGTTGCTCTCATTCTTGTTTATTGCCACTGTCTTCTTTCTTTCTTCTTCTTTTTTAATTCCAGCCACCATCTGAGTGGCTGACCTTCATCAAATGTCAGTAAATTCTACAGAATGAGAAGGTTTAGATTGAATGTTTGTTGCTCTTGACTGGGCCCTGGCAGAAGGCTCTTCACCCAATCCTTGGCCACTCCAGATAGTGGTAAGAGTATAGTCCCAGCATGTCCCTTGGCAGCTGGTCATACTGGAGAAAAGCGCCACACTCGTCATGTGATGCTAGGGCATTTTAGCAACACCTCCTTCTCTTTGCACCCTGTTAGATCAGAGCGCTGCCTTTCATCCTTACTCCTCTCCAGGAGAAAGCAGATCACTGAGTCACTCCCCAGTCACTATAGCCTCCTCAGTTTCACTTTTGTCTCCAGTGACCCAAAGCCCTTTTGCTCTTGGGCCTTTAAAGAACTTCAGACCCAAAATAACTCCCTCCTTCCAGGTATTGGTCATTGTTGCCCCAGCAAACAAGGTCCTTGTAGCTGCGACCACTTGTCTTTTAAGATGCCTGAGACTCTTCCTACAACCACTGCCTATGGAGCTTACATTCTTCTTCTGACCAGAAGGTGGCCCATGACCTCTTTCAGTGTGTAGCTGGCCTGTCCAGACAGGTAGAGACCCAGCTCAGGGTTCAGCTCTCGGGCCACTCTGAGGCCAATTGATCCTGGAGTGAACACAGCCCAGACAGCCAACTGAGGTAGTCCAGTGTGCCAAGCTTCCTTTGCAACTGGCTGGGCCTGGACAGATCCCATGAGTGTCTAACCACCTGTGTGGTACTGGGTGTTCCCCTATTCCTATGAACCTCAGTTGGGTTTAGAGTAGCATTCCAGCCCCCTTTTTAGGTGAGGGATGGGGGCAGATGCTTCTTCAGTTGAATTCCCATTGCTGTCAAGTTGATTCCAACTCAAGCAACCCTATAGGACAGAGTAGAACTGTCCCACAGGGTTTCCAAGGAGTGGCTGGCAGAGTCGAACTACCGACATTTTTGTTAGCAGCTATAGCTCTTAACCACTGCGCCATCAGAGTTGTTTGGGAGATTTAGAAACCGTACCCCACAATCTCTACCCAGCCCCTTTCAAAGCCACCCCAAATAAAAGCAGACTCTAAATAAAAACAGTGTAGAGGTAGTCGCTGACTTAGGACATATCTGAGTTACAAGCAACTGCACTTATAACCGTCTGTTTTTTTTGTTTTTTTTTTTTTACATCCTATTTTTTTTTTCTTGCAGTGTTGTAGCACAGAATTTGCTGATGTTATCATTCTCAGATATTCACTCTCAGATGCCCAAAGTTATGATTTACTGTTCAAACAACAACTGTATAGCAGGCAATAATGAAAACTAAAAAAAAAGGTATTTGACTTACATAGGAACTGATTTACAACAAAGTCTTTGGAACAGAACCCCATTGTAATTCGTGGGCTACCTGTACTTACAAATAAGTAAGTACTTGTTTGTTTGTAAGTACAGCTTAAGCCAACCCAAGTAGTGAGTGGCCCTTCCAATTTTCAATCCGAGCTCCATCCATATAGACATCTGGAGCCACCTTTTGTCTTGTGTGGGTGAAGATCCCATCCTACTGTTGTTCTGTGCCTCTGAGTCCTTTTAGACTCAGTGACCCCATGTGACAGAGTAGACCTGCCCCATAAGATTTCCTAGGCTATAATCTTTTTGGAAGCAGATCACCAGGTCTTTCTCCTATGGAGCACTTAACCATTGCACCACCAGGGCTCCTTGACTACACCCTAGGCTTCTGAAAAGTCCTTCAGACTCCGCTTCCAGAAACTTAGGGGAACCAGCCCCTACTGAACTCTAAGCCTCTTGGGGCAAATGAACAAAATTGGTTCTACTCTTCATCCTGAGATTTTATCAGGCCCAGTTTGCAGCACCTCAGAGGCTTCTCACAACACCCAAGAAAATGGTTTGTGTGATTAACAAAGCCTCCAAGCTGACCCTGGTGCGCTCTTGCTCTCTTGAAGTTCCTTAACCCTCTGTGCTCATGTGACATGCAGACATACTTTGGGCAGAAAAAACGAACGCAACCCAGCAATCTACTTCTTCTCACGTTGGGTAGCAACATGATATTAAGTATGGAAAGAGCACAGGTCCCAAATTCCTCAGCTTGCTGGTTGTGTAGTCAAGGAAACGTACTCAAACTTCCTGTGCCTCTGTTTTCTTTTTTGTGCAATAAAGATGATATGAGATGTCAGGCTCAGGGGCCTTATCACCAGCCCCAGAGTGAAAACTAGTGCTATTAACTCAAAGAATTAGTCAAGCTAGAGGCATTAACCGATCATCTAGTGATGTTTTACTCAATCAGATTTGTCACAAAAGCCTTAAAAAAGGAAGCAGTGTATTATTTCTTCTTGAGTTTCTAATACTTATCAAACAAGCTGTAATTTCAAAGTGACAAAGGTTGACAGATTTGATAAAAAAAAAAAAAGAATTCCGAGATTCAAAAATAAGTATCTTTTCCTACTACAATATGAGTTTTTACCACCAAATAAATCATAGTATGTTGGCTTTTTTAGTCATTGCAATCGTTTAACTGACATTTATTAAACGTACTGTTGGTGAAGTTGGAGGTATAAAAGTGAAAAAAAAAAAAAAACTGCCTGAGAGTAGAGCCATACACCCAGGAGTTGTGGAGTTTGTTAAATGAGATTTATTGTGTAGAACTATGGCTACGCACAGTTTATGAGGATGAACACTGTTTGATAGCCCATTATCAAAATACAGGAGCCCTGGAGGCACAGTAGGAAATCCTGGTGGCACAGTGGTCAAGTGCTACGGCTGCTAACCAAAGGGTCGGCAGTTCGAATCCGCCAGGTGCTCCTTGGAAACTCTATGGGGCAGTTCCACTCTGTCCTATAGGGTTGCTATGAGTCAGAATCGACTCGACGGCACTGGGTTTGGTTTTGGTTGGTGGAGGCACAGTGGTTAAGAGCTCGGCTGCTAACCAAAAGTTGGCAGTTCAAATCCACCACCTGCTCCTTGGAAACCCTATGAATCAGTTGTACTCTGTCCTATAGGGTCGCTATGAGTCGGAATTGACTTGACTGCAAGGGGTTTGGGTTTTTTTTGGTATCAAAATACTAATGTGTTCTGTTTAGGGTGATTAAAAAAGTTTTCAAAACGAATCGTTTTGATGGTTGCACAACATTACGAATATAATTAATATCACTGAATTGCATAATTAAAATGATTAAAATGGCAAATTTTATCTGCCATTTTACCACAATGCAAAAAAATACAAATGCAATTTTATTTGGGACTATTTCCCCTGAAAGCATTTTACCCATTAAATATAGTAGCCAGGAAGTAGACTACTGCAGAAAGAGTGCTGGACTCAGTCTCAGTCCTGCCATCCACCAGCTGTGTGGCCAGGTGAGACGCTTACCGTCCCTGTTGTCCGTTTCCTTATCTGTAAAAGGAAGAGTTGAGACTTTAGACCAGTGGGCCCCAGACCAAGGTAATCATCAGGATCACTGGGGAAGCTTTTAAAATATTCAGTCGGCCAGCTTCTAAAACCTGGGACTAATTAGAATCTCCAGGGGCGGGCCCAGGAATCCACATTTTTAAAAAGATCCACCAGATGACTCTGATGGTCAGCCAGGTTGAGAAACACCATCTTAGAAAACAAGCCACGCTTGGTTTTTCCTTAACATGTCTCTTTTCTCACTCTATTTAAGGAAATACCTAGAAACGGATTTCTCAAATCCACCCTTGGTCTCCTCCATTGCCTTCGGCACTTCTTGTGGAAGGAATGCTTTCAGGATACGGCTCCTTTTCATCTGCAGCCTTGGACATATACCGCTTGCTCCTCTTATGTCCTCAGACCCCCCCTCCACTGTGAGTCTCTAGGTTCCTCGCAGACTGTTTTGACTGCTTTGGTCCCTGACCCCACAGCTCTCTAATCCCATAGCTAAAGCCACTTATCAGGATGAACCCAGCACCACCCCATTCCCACACCCCCACACATACATAACACAGGCTCTGGGGCCAACCCTAGCCCAAGTCAAGGGCACTTACTGACTGTGTGACGTGAGTAAGTTATCTAACTTTTCTATGGCTCTGTTTCCTCATGTGTAAGATGGGAATAAAAATTGTTTCTACCTCACAGGATTACTGGGAAGATAAAACGAGATAATGTGTAACAGCTAACATTTTTTTGAGTTCTTACTGTTCAGCAGGCAGTGGTCTAAATATTGTACATGTAGGAACACATTTTAGTAGTGGAGGATTCAACAGGAACAGGTAGTCAGGCTCAGAATCCATGGTCTTAGCCACTACTCTATAATTTATGTAACATGCTTGATGAAGTATTTAGCATACAGTAGGAATTCAACGCATTTTAAGAATCTGTTCTTGTATCGCCCTCATTCTGACTGAATTTTCATTTAGGACCCAGAATCTTGTCTAACATCTTATAACTATTCCTTTATTTTATAGTTCAGTTATAAGCTGGACTCCATCTACACTGTTCTGTATCTGAGGCTCCACCTTACTGTCTTGCCAACTTACCCAGTTCGCCCAGGACTTAGGTTCTTCCTTCCTCCTGTCTCAGCCACCAATTCAAGAGCTCCCGCATGTGAGGTCTTCCTTCCCAGATCCCTGTGTGTTTGTTCACAATGGTCTTTCTGCTCTTGCTTCTGCCATCACCATGAGAAGGACATGAGTGTGCTAGCCTAGTAAAAGATGAGAGACATATGGAGGAGAGTCAAGTCACCCCAGTCTCCCCAGCCAAGGCTACCCTAGGTCAGCTGACAGCTAGCAGACCATCAGACATGTGAGCAAGTTTAGCCAAGATCAGCAATTACCTCACCAATTTCCTCAGATGTATGAGCAATAAACACTTATTATTGTATGTCAGTGAGATTTTGTAGTGTTTTGTTACACAGCATTATTGAAGCAATAGATAATTGGTACTTACACATTAAATTATACCACACAGATGTAAAATCTAGAACATGGGAAATTCTACAGTACAAGTAGATTCTTCGTTTGTCCTGTAGAATACCCACATTCTGGAGGGAGAAATGTTATAAAGGAGACTTAAGAGACACATAACCCAAATGCAATGTCTGGGTCTCATATGAACCTTAATTCAAACAAACCTACTATACAAGACATTTATGAGACAACCAGGGAAATTTAACACTAAACAAATATTTGATAATATTAAGGAATTGTTAAATTTTTAGGTGTTATAATGGTAAGTGTTAAAAAGCAAAGATGCCACTAAGATGCACCTGACCCAAGCCATGGTATCTTCAGTTACCTCATATGTACACAAAAGCTGGACAATGAATAAGGAAGACTGAAGAAGAATTGATGCATTTGAATCATGGTGTTGGTGAAGAATATTGAATATACCGTGGGCTTCCAGAAGAAAGAGCAAATCTGTCTTAGAAGAAGTACAGCCAGAATGTTCCTTAGAAGCAAGGATAGCAAGACTTCGTCTTGCATACTTTGGACATATTATCAGGAGGGACCAGTCCCTGGAGAAGGACGTCATGCTTGGTAAAGTAGATGGTCATCGAAAAAGAGGAAGATCTTCAAGGAGATGGATTGACACAGTGGCTGCAACATTGGGCTAAACATAGCAATGACTGTGAAGATGGTGCAGAACTGGGCAGTGTTTTGTTCTGTTGTATGTAGGGTCGCTATGAATCAGAACTGACTTGACAGCAGCTAACAACAACAACTTAACAGTAATACCAACCGAACCTGTTGCCATTGAGTTGATTCTGACTCATAGCAACTCTATAAGACAGAGTAGAACTGTCCTATAGGGTTTACAAGGAGCAGCTGGTAGATTTGCACTGCCGACCTTTTGGCTGGCAGCCAAGCTCTTAACCACTGTGCTACCAGGGCTCCATAATGGTAATAGTTATATTAAAAAAAAAAAAAAGGAAGCAGTATCTCTGAGAGATACATACTAAAACATTTATGGATAAAATACTATGTCTGGGATTTTCTTCAAAATAATTCAGTGAGAGAGAAAGTGGGGGAGAGGTATAGATGAAACAAGATTAGCCCTATATTGATAAATGTTGAAGCTGGGTGATGGGAACATAGGAATTCATTATATTCTTCTTTACAGTTCTGCATACGTTTGAAATTTTCTATGAGAAAAGAAAGGAAGAAAAGAAAAAATTAACAAACTGCCAGGGACAAATGCTGAGTCACAAAACGAGATTAGAACTCAGGATTTGCCATGCAGTGACACTAGGGTGAGAACACCAAGCAGAGGCAATAATAATCAGACCTAACTTGAAGCTGTGCCTTCTGTAGTGTTGAGGTAGAAACATTCGTGATACAGCCTCAGAGTAGATGTGTATTGGGGCGGGGGGGGCTTCAGTGGAAGACACGCATGAAAACAAGAATTTCAAGACCCAATGAAATCCAATGTTATAAAATAGAATCAATAGATCTAACAAATGGGGGAACCCACACCTGAGGTAACAAAGACAATAGTGCAATCCTCAAGACATTAAGAAGAAAACAGTAACCATAAAACAAAAATGGGAAATTATGAAAAAGAACATGTAATTATGAAATAAGAACAGGACAGTCAAGAATAAGAAGCAATCAGAAACCATGGAGATGGAAAATACAATTGACTATATAAACCCATAAAAAAAAAAACAAAAAACCTGTAACCCCTTGCCGTCAAGTTGACTTTGACTCATGCAGTAGAAAAGATCATCAGATAGATTCAAGAGTATTCTGTTTATAATTGAAGAGATAATTAGTAAATTGGCAGAAAGGACTAAGTAAATATCCTAAAATGCAGCTTGTAGAGATAAGAAATGGTAAATATGAAAAAAAAAAAACAAAGGGACGAGGGAGTTCCAGATGAAGAAAAGAACATGGTAGAGAAGCAATTTTTTGAAAAGGTAATGACTAACAGTTTTCCAAAACCAAAATATCTGAACTTTCAGGTTGAAAAGAACAAATGAGTGCCAAGCAGAATAAATTAGAAGAGATCTGTGCCATGATACATCATCCTTTTCTCTCTGGCTGTTTCTAGGACGTATGTGCTTTATCCCTGGTTACATGGTGATTAAGAGCTTGGCAGCTAACCAAAAGGTCTACAATTAGAATCAACCAGCTGCTTCTTGGAAACCCTATGAGGGCAGTTCTACTCTGTCCTATAGGGTGGCTATGAGTCTGAATTGACTTAATGAAAATAGGTTTTATTACTTTTATTTTTTTTTTATGATGTATCTGGGCACTGATGAGAACTAAAGGAATGACAACAGAGTTCTCATCAGTGGTTGCCAGGAAAAAAAATGGATTAAAAAATTCCTGAGGGGGAAAATTATGAATCTATACCCAGCCACATAATCATTCAGAATCAGAGTGAAATAAAAAGGCAAAGTCAGACATACAGAAACTCAGAAACTACTAAGCATAAATTTCCTAGAAAAGGGAAGGAAGTGATGGGCTAATAGAAATAATCATGCAAAAAAAAGAAAAGAAAAACACATTGATTAATCTAAGTATTGCCAGAAAAAGCACTCGTATTTAAGTATGGCTATTATACAAAAACAACACAAAAAAACCCCAAACCCACTGACACAGAGTTGATTCTAAATCACAGCGACCCTATAGGACACAGTAGAACTTCCCCATATGGTTTCCAAGGAGCAACTGACGGATTCAAACTGCTGACCTTTTGGTTAGCAGCTGAGCTCTTAACCACTGCACCACCAGGGCTTATAATGCATTTAATTCCATTTTTCTTATTAATACTACCATTATTCTGATTCAGACCAAAGTCAGCTCTCACCTAGATTACTACTGTGGTTACTCCTAACCATTTTCCACACCTCCATTCTAACTCCCTTCTTCTCCACTTTGCAGCCAGAGTGAACTCTCTAAAACACAAATCATATAACCCTTTGATAGCTTCCTAATGTTTTTAGGATAAAGGTCTTAGGATAATGCATATGACAGCAGATCAACTTCGGTCTTATTTTTGCTGCTCTAGGTATTTCTCCTTGCCCCATTCGAAGATAGTCAGACCTTTGTGTTCTCTTGGGTCTGTGTTAGAGAACTGAAAGAAGTTACCAAGAAGAAAACTCCATCCTGGCTTTCGTTTATGACATTGGGCTCATGGATGCTGGTATGTCACAGAGAGGGAGAGGAAGAGAACAAGGGCTGGGGTTTGAAGAGGCAGAGCAGCAAAACTAGCGACGTGAGGAAGATTTCCAGAAATAAGAGACCAGGGTATTGAAGTTTTCAAGCTAGTGGAGACCCAGGTTCATTTGTAAACTTGTCATTGTAAGGACTGGTAGTGGACACTGCAGTAGGGTAAAGGGAACAGGGGTAGGGGCTATGTATTCCATGGACTCAAACTTGGTCCTGGCATCTATGGTACTTGCTATCAATGGGAACTTCAACAACAAGAACATGAGCAGAGTCAGCCCAGAGAAGGCTCTGCCCTGAACGTTAGAGCCTGTGTAAGTCTCCAAGGAGCCCTGGTGGTACAGTGGTTAACCAAAGGTTAGTGGTTGGAACTCACCAGCAGCTGTTTGGGAGAAAGATGTGGCAGTCTGCTTTTGTAAAGATACTACAGCCTTGGAAACCCTATGAAACAGTTCTGCTCTGTCCTATAGGATTGCTATGAGTTGGAATGGACTTGATGGCAATGGGTGTATGTCTCCAAGGATTTATATGACCCTGGTGGGGTTGGGGTGGGGTAGGAAGGATTCCCAATATGTAATGACAGGATGAATTTCCTGACAACTAAATAGGACAGATACAGAGACTCAAAACAAATTAAATTTGATTGGATAAAATCAGTGTTGGCCTAGGAGTGTGAGTTAACATTCCTGTCTGCTCCACTTGGACTACTATCCCTGTGTCATGCACCCCCAGAGGTCCTCCCCAGCCTCACCTTGACAGCCTGCCCTGTGCTCTGCACTCAAGGCACACAGACCTGGTTTGCTTGAATGTGCCTGCCCTCTGTAACTGCAGGTCTTCCCACACACCACCATTCCCTCCTTCCCCTGTAGCTCTCATCTTGCTAGTTCCTACTTTACCTTCAGGCCTCAGCTTCCTTGAAGCCATCTATGTGATCTCATAACATCCTGTATTTCCCCAATCATATCCCTTATTACAGAGTATCACAATTGCCAGATTACTTATTGTATTCCTGGGTGATGCAAATGACTAACCCACTTGGCTGGTAGTGAAAGATTGGAAGTTTGAGTTCTCCCAGAGGCACCTCGAAAGAAGGGCCTGGCAATCTACTTCTGAAAAGTCAGCCATTGGAAACCCCATGGAGCACAGTTCTACTCTGACACACACAGGGTCATCATGAGTTAGAGCTGACTCGAGGGCAAGTGGCTTGGGTTACTAGTATATAAGATCTGGAGCCCTGGTGGGGCTGCGAACCAAAAAGTCAGCGGTTCAAATTCACCAGCCGCTCCTTGAAAACCCTATAAGGCAGTTGTACTCTGTCCTATAGAGTTACTGTGAGTCAAAATTGACTCGACAGCAATGGGGATATAAGCTCTGGAAGAGCAGTAATAATGTCTGCATACTTATGATTGTTTATCAGTACATGGAGCCTGGCACACAGTACATATGCAACTGATATTTTTGAATAGAGTAATAATAATAACCAATGTTTGTTGTGTACTCACTCTGCACAAGTCTCTGTGCTAAGCACTTTGTTGTTGTCCAAGTCATTCCTTGATTCATGACGATCCCACGCATAATGGAACAAAATGCTGTTTTTCCTGCACGAACACCGTGATTGGTTGTGGATCAAATCATTGGGATCCACAGGGTTTTCACTGGCTAATTTTTGGCTTTAAATCACCAAGCCTTTCTTTCTAGTCCTCCTTAGTCTGGCAGCTGTGCTGAAACCTGTTCAGCATCATTGTTGTTGTTGTTAGGTGCCGTTGAGTTGGCTCTGACTCATAGCAACCCTATGCACAAAAGAATGAAACACTGTCCGGTCCTGCGCCATCCTCATAATCGTTGTTATGCTTGAGCCCATTGTTGCAGTCACTGTGTCAATCCACCTCGTTGAGGGTCTTCCTCTTTTCCGCTGACCCTGTACTTTGCCAAGCATGATGTCCTTCTCCAGAGACTGATCCCTCCTGGCAACATGTCCAAAGTATGTAAGACGCAGTCTCACCATCCTTGCTTCTAAGAAGCATTCTGGTTGTACTTCTTCCAAGACAGATTTATTCATTCTTTTGGCAGTCCATGGTATATTCAATATTCTTCGCCAACACCACAATTCAAAGGCATCAATTCTTCTTTGGTCTTCCTTATTCATTTTCCAGCTTTCACATGCATGTGATGTGATTGAAAATACCATGGCTTGGGTCAGGCACACCTTAGTCTTCAAGGTGACATCTTTGCTCTTCAACACTTTGAAGAGGTCCTTTGCAGCAGGTTTACCCAATGCAATGCATCTTTTGATTTCTTGACTGCTGCTTCCATGGCTGTTGATTGTGGATTCAAGTAAAATGAAATCCTTGACAACTTCAATCTTTTCTCCGTTTATCATGGTGTTGCTCATTGGTCCAGTTGTGAGGATTTTTGCTTTCTTTATGTTGAGGTGTAATCCATACTGAAGGCTGTGGTCTTTGATCTTCATTAGTAAGTGCTTCAAGTCCTCTTCACTTTCAGCAAGCAAGGTTGTGTCACCTGCATAACGCAGGTTGTTAATGAGTCTTCCTCCAATCTTTATGCCCCATTCTTTTTCATACAGTCCAGCTTCTCAGATTATTTGCTCAGCATACAGATTGAATAGGTATGGTGAAAGAATACAACCCTGACGCACACCTTTCCTAACTTTAAACCAATCAGCATCCCCTTGTTCTGTCCGAACAACTGCCTCTTGATCCATGTAAAGGTTCCCCAGGAGCACAATTAAGTGTTCTGGAATTCCCATTCTTCGCAATGTTATCCATAATTTGTTATGATCCACACAGTCAAATGCCTTTGCATAGTCAATAAAACACAGGTAAACATCCTTCTGGTATTCTCTGCTTTCAGCTAGGATCCATCTGACATCAGCGATGATATCGCTGGTTCCATGTCCTCTTCCGAAACCAGCCTGAATTTCTGGCAGTTCCCTGTCGATATACTGCTGCGGGTATTTTTGAATGATCTGCAGCAAAATTTTGCTTGCGTGTGATATTAATGATATTGTTCTATAATTTCCACATTCGGTTGGATCACCTTTCTTGGGAATAGGCATAAATATGGATCTGTTCCAGTCAGTTGGCCAGGAAGCTGTCTTCCATATTTCTTGGCATAGATGAGTGAGCACCTCCAGCGCTGCATCTGTTTGTTGAAACATCTCGGTTGATATTCCATCAATTCTGGAGCCTTGTTGCTCGCCAGTGCCTTCAGACCAGCTTGGACTTCTTCCTGCAGTACCATCGGTTCCCGATCATATGCTACCTCTTGAAATGGTTGAACATCGACTAATTCGTTTTGGTATAATGACTCTGTGTATTCCTTCCATCTTCTTTTGATGCTTCCTGCGTCATTTAATATTTTCTCCACAGAATCCTTCACTATTGCAACTCCAGGCTTGAATTTTTTCTTCAGTTCTTTCAGCTTGAGAAACACCGAGTGTGTTCTTCCCTTTTGGTTTTCCATTTCCAGCTCTTTGCACATGTCATTATAATACTTTACTTTGTCTTCTCGAGCCACCCTTTGAAATCTTCTGTTCAGTTCTTTTACTTTATCAATTCTTCCTTTTGCTTTAGCTGCTCGATGTTCGAGAGCAAGTTTCAGAGTCTCCTCCGACATCCATCTTGATCTTTTCTTTCTTTCCTGTCTTTTCAATGACCTCTTGCTTTCTTCATGTATGATGTCCTTCATGTCATTCCACAACTCATCCGGTCTTTGCTCACCAGTGTTCAGTGCATCAAATCTGTTCTTCAGATGGTCTCTAAATTCAGGTGGGATATACTCAAGGTCCTATTTTAGCTCTTGTGGACTTGCTCTGATTTTCTTAAGTTTCAGCTTCAATTGCATATGAGCAATTCCACAGTCAGTCCCTGGCCTTGTTCTGACTGATGATATTGAGCTTTTCCATCATCTCTTTCCACAGATGTATTCAATTCGATTTCTGCGTGCTCCATCTGGAGAGGCCCATGTGTATAGTCACCGTTTATGTTTGTGAAGAAGATATTTGCAATGAAGAAGTTGTTGGTCTTGCAAAATTCTATCATTTGATCTCCAGCATTGTTTCTATCATCAAGGCCATATTTTCCAACAACTGATCCTTCTACTTTGTTTCCAACTTTCTCATTAAAATTACCAGTAACTATCAATGCATCTGGATTGCATGTTCGATCAATTTCAGACTGCAGCAGCTGATAAAAATCTTCTATTTCTTCATCTTTGGCCCTCGTGGTTGGTGCATAAACTTGAATAATAGTCGTGTTAACTGGTCTTCCTTGTAGGCATATGGATATTATCCTATCACTGACAGCATTGTACTTCAGGATAGATCCTGAAATGTTCTTTTTTGACAATGAATGCAACGCCGTTCCTCTTCAAGTTTTCATTCCCAGCATAGTAGACTATATGATTGTCCGACTCAAAATGGCCAATACCAGTCCATTTCAGTTCGCTAATGCCTAAGATATGGATGTTATGCATTCCATTTCATTTTTGATGATTCTAATTTTCCTAGATTCATACTTCGTACATTCCTGGTTCTGATTATTAATGGCTGTTTGCAGCTGTTTCTTCTCATTTTGAGTCGTGCCATATCAGCAGATGAAGTTCCTGAAAGCTTTACTCCATCCACGTCATTAAGGTTGAGTCTACTTTGAGGAGGCAGCTCTTCCCCAGTCATCTTTTGAGTACCTTCCAACCAGGGGGGCTCATCTTCCAGCACTATATCAGACAATGTTCCACTGCTACTCATAAGGTTTTCACTGGCTAATACTTTTCAGAAGTAGACTGCCAGATCCTTCTTCCTACTCTGTCTTAGTTTGGAAGCTCAGCTGAAACCTGTCCTCCATGGGTGACCCTGCTGGTATCCGAATACTGGTGGCATAGCTTCCAGCATCACAGCAACACGCAAGCCCTCACAGTACGACAGAATGACAGACACATGGGGGTTCAGTATCACAGCAACATGTAAGTCTCCACTGAGGCACAGGTGGTAGCTGCACATGAGGTGTATTGGCTAGAAATATAACCTGGATCTCCCATATGGAAGGCGAGACTTCTACTACTGAACCCAGATTATTTATTTAATTTTCACAATATTCCCATTTTATAGTTGGGAAAAATAAGGTTAAGAGAACTTAAATAAATTGCTCCCCTAGTAATTTTTGGAGTTGTACTCAGGCAGTCTGACTCCAGAGTGCATGAGCTTAACCATTTCCCTATATTCCTGGACAAGGCAAGCTTCCTGCTCCTGAGTAGACCAGGTACACCATGTTCGTGGGTTCTGGTGGGATTACCAATCTGCCATGAAGCCTATCTCACAAACTCTTAACTGCCTCCTGCAATCTGTGCGTGTTGTCTGTTCACTTGGTGCTCCTACCCCTGTGCTCTTGCAATCTCCCTGCATTCTAGAAACATCTATGTTTTATGTGCTATCCTTGGTGTCTAAGTCTTTGCCTTCCAAGATGAAGACCATAATGTGTACTAAACCCATCTTGTGCACAAAGAAGAAAGGTCTCATCTGCCCCTCGTGTAGCATATTTGAATCTCAATAATAACACTTACAGAATAGCCCCTGGACTAACTCCACTGATTCACTGTCAGCTTATTCCAAATGTTCTGAACCCATCCTCATGGTTCTACCCAATGAAGCACTCAACAAAGGGCATTACCACAGGGAAAGAAAGCCCTTTTATTGGGTTTGTGGAAAAAAGAAAATGCTAGCAATGGCATTAAATGCCCAGCCCGCCATTCTCCTTTTGACACCTGACAGATGTTTCACATGTGTTCAGGCATTGTTTGTCTTGGCGCATATGCGGCTTAATGTGGACTTGCTATTAATACCCTTCCAGGATGAGGACTCAGCTATAAGGGTCCACACCTTTCCCGTCTGGGGAGAGACAAGTACAAGGGATTGATCGAGGACATTCTCTAAGAGGATGTAATGTCAGCCCCAGGAGCCCTGGTGTATGGTTGGGGCTCAGGCCTCCTGAAGTGGCTCTCTCTCCATACCCTCCTCGAGCTCCCATTTTCAGAGGAAAGCCAGTTTCCCACTGGTCTTTCTCCTCCAAAGCTGTTACGTTAGAAGTAAGGGGCTTCTGCTCACTTGGCCTATTCGATCCTAAGACCCAGGCAGAAGAAACAGATGATCTAGCTCATCTTACATATGAAGACAAATTTAATTAAAACACCCATCTGATTGGTAGTGAACAACACTAAGCTGTCTTTTGACGTTTGGAATATTTTTGAACCAGTAGGTACCTTCTAAATCCTATTGGCGTGACTATTTTCTAAAGGGGAAGAAAAATATCAGTCTCAGAAAATCCTTAAAGTACAGTCTGACACCTATTTTACTTTTTTCCTCCCCAGCTTCCAAGATTAGATAGTCTCAAAGAAACTAACCCATCTGGAGATAACATTCCCAGCTTTGATGTTTAGTGTGGCTGAATGACTCTAGTCCCGAGAATTTCATATCAAGAACAAGGAGAAAACAGGATTATGACCTGAATGGCCGTTGGGTTCCTGTGTTATTGATCCTCAAAGATCACCATTCAAGGACTCTATTGCTCGCACCCACAGAAACAGCTGCTGTCAAGTCTACTTGACTCACGGTGTGTCAGAGTGGAACTGGGCTTCACAGAATTTTCAGTGGCTGATTTTTCTGAAGTAGATCACCAGGCTTTTCTCCTGATGTGCCTCTGGGTAGACCGAAACCTCCAACCTTTCAGTTAGCAGCCAAGCATGTTAACCATTTGCACCAACCAGCGGCCTACATCCAGAGAGACTACTGCATAGTCCTTAGTAGGTATATTTTATATGTGGAATTGCTACATATCTGGATACGTATCTAATTCATTTTATCAGTGATTTTAAACACATGAAGATGCTAACACATATCCCTTAGTTATTTTTCTTCAAATGTTGACAGTATCAGTGCAGGAAGTCTGAGATAGAAGAAAATGTACTAGAGTGGGAATCCGGTACCAGGTTATTAATCATTTCTGTAATCTAGAACTGATAGATGCTGTTACATGGAAGGACCTTTACCGTATTAACTAAATACCTTGGTGACTCTGAGTAACCTAGTGTGGAGGTACGGAGCTCTAATGGTGCAATGGTTAAGCACTCTGCTACTACCAAAGGTTGGCAGTTCGAACCCACCCAGCAGTTCCACAGAAGAAAGACTTGGCAACTTGTTCCCATAAAGATTACAGCCAAAAAAAAAAAAAAAACCCTTTGGGGAAGTTCTACTCTGTCACATAGGGTCACTACGAGTCAGAATCCACTCAACGGCCCCCAACAAGAACAACAACAGTGTGGAGGTAGACCTTACGGTAAGATGACTTGCTCTGCATACACACGGAAAATAATTTAGAGTTCCCAGAAGCAAATGGATCGTGGGCACCCAAAGTTTTTGCTGTAAGGACTGGGAGGTACCAGTTATCCCTGGACCCCTGTCACGGGTGGCTGGGCGACCCACGTGGAGCCACCAGTCCTTACGTCCCTGTTGTGGGTAGGTGAAGACCTTGTTTAATAGGCAAAGCAATGTCAAACATCAAACACCCACCTCTCCACTGCACAGCTGAAATGGTTGGAGTTTGCCAACAAGGGCCTATTCTCCTGAAATAGGCCCACACAGGTCCATGCAGAAGGGAAAGGTGCTCAAGGTCCACAGACGGTTTATGCCTGGACAGGAGCTGCTTCTGTCCTGAGTTCCCCTGGTTAACGGAGCTGGCAAATTATCTTTTCCCCCCAATTGCAAATTCTTTCCTTCCCCAAGGCAGGGAGGATGGCTCTACGTGCTTACCAGGGTCTATCTCAGGCCCAGGGATTCAGCTGCTGAACCAGGCTTGGGGGTAGGGGGTGCGGTAAAATATCCGCAAGTACTTAGCTTTTGCCGAAAGCACCGTTCTCCTCGGTTCCGGAGGTGTGAGTGGGCTGTGTGGCTGGCTGCTTCTCCCTGAGGAAACTGCGGCCTAACGCTAGGACCAGCCCGCCTCCGCCGCCGCTGCTCCGGGAATTGTGCCTGAGGGGTCCCCGAGACCCAGATCCGGTAACTCCTCTCCGCTTCCAAACGGTCTCTTCTTCCCCCTGCCCCTCAGTTCGTTGCCTAAGCTTGCCTTTGATGCTCAGGGCTCCCAGCTTGTAACAAATATACTAGTTTCACTTGTTTTTTCGGGTCTTTGTTGTAAAGAGGGCTCGACAAGCATCCGTCTATTCTGCCATCTTGGCTCCACCTCTGTTTCCCTCATGTATTTTTATTTCTACCTAATCATCTCTGAAATAGAAGCAGAAAATATGTTTTTTTTACATGCCCTATTTTAAAATCATATCCTACAGCGTATCTTATGAATGCTAGATAAAAATAATCATGGCTAATGTTTATCGTAAGGAGCCCTGGTGGCACAATGGTTAAGTGCTTGGCTGCTAACCAAAAGGTTGGTGATTTGAACCCACCAGCCACTCTTTGGGAGAAAGATGTGGCAGTTTCCTTCTGTAAAGATCTACAGCCTTGGAAACCCTGTGGGGCAGTTCTACTCCTAATCGACTCGATAGTGATGGGTTTGGTTTTTTTGGTTTAATGTTTATTGTGGCCTCACAATGAGGCAAGCTTTTCTCTTTTTTACTTAATCTTCACACCAAACTCATGATGGCGCTACTGTTATTCCCATTTTTTCAGATACGGAGAACATAAACAACAATACTCCTTGTATATCTTACTGGTCTTTCCCAGGACCAAGTCTGAGAGTCATGTGTTACCTCAAGTTCCCTCCTCTTTACCCTTTTATTGTCCATCTTTAATATTTTCCATCTTTTAATATTTTATTATTTAAATTTAATATTTTACTATTTAATAGTTTCCGTCTTGAACCTTTTTCTTCTTTCTTCCTTGAACCCATTCCCTTCAAGCCTCCTGCACATTTTTACCTCATGACTATCTCTCTCCAGGTATTTCCTTATATTACACAGAAAATACTAATAAACTCATTGACACTTCAATCCCCATGAATTTCCACATTGTTTCTGTCTTTCCCTTTACTGTCAAACTTCTCGCAAATGTATTCTATTTTCACTTTTTCCACTCCCTCACTTCTTATCCCACTGTTACATGGTTTCCATATCTACTACTTGCTGAAACTGACCTCTTGAACTTTCAAGATTCAAATGCCTCCAGGTCACCAAATCCAAATGGGGCAGGGCCTGCTAATTGTCTCCCAATATCCATTCTCCCTTTCTTCCTTTGGAATAGAATCCTAGGCAATCTGACCACCTAAAAAGGCACATTTCCCAGCTTCCTTTGCCCCAATAGTGGCCATGTAACTCCACTGTGGTCAATGATATGTAGCAGAATTATGGAATAGCATTTCCAGAATACTCTTTAAAAGGACAGGTCGCGCTCTTCTTTTCCTATCCTTTCTCGTTCTTTCTAAAACACAGATGTAACGTCTGGAGCATTAGTAGCCACTTGGGACCAGGAAATGACTTTGAGGAAATAAACTGAGTGGGATGGTACAGAAAGATATAAGGACCCCAGTCTTGACCTTAATGACATAAGAGAATTGGCAAGCCAAGATTGGATTAATGACTTCAAGATTCTTATATTAGAGAATAAACACTTGTATGTTTAAGCCACTGCAGCAAGGTCTCCATTACTAGCAGCTAAATGCAATTCCTAATGGATACATCCATGACCTCTCATTCTTCATTTATTCATTCATTACATAAGTATGTGGTAAGCACCTACTTTGTGCCAAGCATCATTTTAGCCACTGGTGATACAGTGGAAATAAAACAGATACAGTCTGCTAGGTTTGAAATGCTGATTAGACATAGAAATAGAGAAGCCAAGGAATAGTTAGTTGGGCTAAAAAAAAATTCTGTAGCTTAAAAGAGATGTTGGGGAGGGTGCTGTAATTTTGAGATTTATCAGTCTATCATTAGTATTTAAACTTCAATAAGATCATCTTGGGGAAAAAAAGGAAGAAACAGAGAGAAGTCTAGAACTAAGCCCTGGTGCACTCTAAGTTTGGAGGTCTACCAGAGCTGGAGGAGGAGAAGCCAGGGGTATAAGCAAAACTAAAGGAGCTGCTGCCACTGGGTCCCTGAAGAAGATGCTTCGGGGAGGAGGGAATAGTCAGATGCTACTGAGAGGTAGAGTCAGGCACAGGCTGACCATTCTTCATCTCCAAAGAGATCAACGATGAAGCTAATGAAGCTTAAGCTTCAGAGCCCCTCACTAACACGGGCCTCTTCCAAGGCCCGTACCTAATCTTTATTTGTAGTTTTTTCTTTTTTTTTAATTGCAGTTTGTTAGTTGGCTCCAACTCATGGAGACCCTATGTACAGCATGATGAAACATTGCCCGATCCTGTGTCATCTTCGTGATCACTGGCAGGTTTGAGTCCAGGGGGCTCATCTTCCAGCACTATATCAGACAGTAGTCTGTTGTGATCCATAGGGTCTTCATTAGCTAATTTTCAGAAGTAGATTGCCTGGCCTTTCCTCCTAGCCTGTTTTAGTCTGGAAGCTCCGCCATGGTGACCCTGCTGGTATTTGGAATATCGGTGGCATAGCTTCTAGCATCATAAAGAGGATTCTACAAATTGTATAAACTTAGGTCCCAAAAAGCCTAGATGTGTCCCACTTTTCACCTCTTTGTGACACTATGATTATATTCTTCATTGACATTATTTCATCCTTAGCTTCTTATGACACCTCATGCTTAGTTCTTCTACTGTTCACTCCTCATTCTCCTCCCATCCCCTAAATGAAACATGACCTAATGTTTGATCTCATCCTTGTTCTTTCTAGGAGTCCTGGTTGCTCAGTGGTTAAGCACTCAGTTGCTAACTGAAAGGTTGGCAGTTCAAACCCACCAGCTGCTCCATGAGAGAAAAATGTGGCAGTCAGCTTCCGTAAAGATTGACAGCTTGGAAACCCTACAGGGCAGTTCTTCTCTGTCCTGTAAGATCGCTCTGAGTCAGAATCGACTTGACAGGGTTTGGGTTGGTTGTTCTTCCTACACTATACTTTTGTCAACTTATTCATTTATATTGCTCTAGCATGAACAACTCCCACATGTGTACTTCTAGCTTGGATTCCTACCACCCAAACATGGGCCAAGAATTACGCCCTTTTAAAAGTAGTTTTCCATGGTAAAATTTTATCTTTTTATACAGCTCGTGAACAGGAGATGAAATCAATACAGGGAAGGAAATATATGCTTGGCTCTATCAGTATTATTCATCGGCATGTTCTTTCAGAAAAGGAATAGAAGACAATCTTATCTATTGCTGAACAACAAAGTACTCTAAAACTTAGTGATTTATAACAATGACATTTATTATTTCTCAATTTCTGTAGGACAGCAATTCAGGTGAGGCTTACCTGGGTCCTGTGCTTCAGGGTCTCTCACAGGTTACAATCAAGGTCTTGGCAGTGGTTATAGTCATCTCAAGGCTCAAATAGGGAAGGATCCACTTCCTAGCTCATTTACATGGTGTTGGCAGGACTCAGCGCTTCACAGCTTGTTGGACTGAGGGTCTCAGTTCTTCCCTGGCTATTGGTTGGAGGTATCCCTCAGTTCTTTGCCACGTGGACCTCTCCATGGGGCAGTTCGCAACATGGTGGCTGGCTTTATCAGAGGGAACAAGGGAGAGAGCAAGAGAGGAAAGTGCAAGCAAGAGAGTGCAAACAAGGCAAAAGTCAGTCTTTTATAACCTAATCTCAAAAGTGATTTCATAGCTTTTTCCTGACTGGACCTGTCACTAGGTTCAGCCCACAAAGAAGGCAAAAGAATTACACAGGACTTAAATACCAGGAGGAGTCCCTGAGTGGTACAAATGGTTCACAGTTAATGTGCTCAGCTGCTAACAAAAGGGTTGGAGGTTCGAGTCTGCCCAGAGGCCCCTTGGAACAAAGACCTGGCAATCTGCTTCCAAAAATTAGCCACTGAAAACCTTATGGAGAACAGTTCTCCTCTGATACACACGGGATTGCCATGACTCGAGGGCAACTGGTTAAATATCAGGAGTCAGAGATCACTGGGAACCATTTTAGAAGCAGTCTACCACACAGTCCTTCAGTCCAGGAACTCACAATATATCTGGGGAACCATTATATAAGTACATTTAAAAGACTAAGGTAGTCTCGCACAATGACTGCCAATCAATATAGGTGTATGTTTCTCTACAGTAGAGACATTGTGTTCCTGTCAGATTGCATACAACACGTTTTAAATCATCACTGATTTTCAGTGTATTTTGAGGTGCATTCTGTGGAAGGTATGCTCTTCTCCTCCCACTCCTGAATAATTGCTATGATAATGTAAAACGTAAGCTTTAAAAGCTTACTATGGGCTGTATTACGGTGGTTGACCAATAGCCTTCATTCTTCTTTTGCATTGCAGCTAAGTGCAAAGTACTGTTTCATTTCCCACTTTGTAGTCAAAGCTTGGCCAGAATCTCTCTTCATTAAATACGAGAAACTTCTATCATGAGATGAGTTATTTGCATGAATACAGAAACTGACGTTTCCCTACTCACCTATGTAGAGTTTTCCTCATGCTACAAAGAAAAAAAAAAAAGAAAGAAGGACAAACTAGCTTATCTTAATCTCCCTGAAAATTACTTAGTGATTTAATAATTAGCACATGGGTTTATAATTAATCGTAGTAAACATACGCGACTAACATTTATTGGCTTTCTTTTACACATACTGTAAAGATACTTCCCTTTTTTAACACATTTTAGGCGCCTAGTTAGCTATCTGGAGCCCCGGTGACACAGTGGTGAAGAGCTATGGTTGCTAACCAAAAGCTGGGCAGTTAGTATCTACCAGCTGCTCCTTGGAAATCCTATGGGGCAGTTCCACTCTGTCCCATAGGGTCCCTATGAGTCAGAATAGGCTCCAAGGCACTGGTTCGGTTCTTTTGTTTGTTTTTAGTTAGGTATCTTGGAGTCCTGGTGGTACAGTGGTTAAAGCGCTCGATTGCTAACCAAGAGGCCGGAGGTTAGAATCCACTAGCCCGTTCAGAGGGAGAAGTATCTGGTAGCCGACTTCCCTTTTAAAGATTTACAGCCTTGGAAGCCCTATGAGGCAGTTGTTGTTTTTTTTTTTTATAGGGTCGCTATGAGTTGGAATTAACTCTATGGCAGTGGTTTAGGTACCTATCTTGGCCCTTCTGTGTAGTTCCACCCCACACCATAGAGGGCAGTAGATGTCCTTCCTCACTCCCAGTTTTCGACCTTGCTTCTCTCTATCAGAACGGACCAAATTAGTACGAAAGGGGGATTAGCTATAGAGACGGTAGCCTTATGTCCAGTCTCGCTTTTTTAAGAGCATTCTCCACCTCTTTAATTTGTTGTTTTAAATTGCATTATAATATTGTGAGCCCCAATGTATGGAGTGTTATCGAAAAGCTCCCCGGCGCTGGCTCTTGCCAGGCCTCTCATTTTCTCTTTTCCCCCACGCTCACGGAGAATGGTGCGGCCCGACCGGCGCCCACTGGACCCGGAAGTCGCCTCGGCGGCCCCGCGAGCTGAGCTCGCTCCTCTGCTTGGAACCTACCTGCCGCACGGAGGCTTTGGGGCCCGGTGTTTCCTCCTGTGCCGGCCCTTACTGGTCTATGGGTCTCCATGGTGACGGCGGGGACTTGTCCCGGGGGCGGGCAGCCCGGGCAGGGCCGCGGCGCTCCGGGGGCTTCCGCGGCGGCGTCGCCGTGTTCGCTGCTGTGGCCGCAGTGTTCACCCTCACGCTACCCCCGTCGGTGCCGGGGGGAGACTCGGGTAAAGTACTCTTAGAGTCGTCCTTCGTGCGCCTCTCCCCCGGTCCCGGAGCGGGCAAGGGCAGCGTCTGACACTCGGCCTCTTCAGGAGGATGGGTCTGGTCCTCCAGTCCTCGGCCCTGCTCCCTGGGTCTGGTCTGCTCCGGCCTTCCGTCCACCCATCTGGGCCCTGCGCAGGGTTCTGCGTTCCAGAACCGACTTCTGTTTCCAGTCTTGTTAAGTCCGGTTTCTTTAGTTCTCAGGCTTGGGAGACGGGCCTTGTTGGTTTCGCCTGATGGGAATTAACGACCTCTCCACTTTCTCAGATCGTTTTTCTGCTCCTAAGTTTTTGCTTTCCGTTCCTTTAATATACAGAATATTTATTGAATCCTTGCGTTCAAGACAGAAGGAATACAGTAGTGATGAACAAGTCTCACGGACAGTATTCTAGTTCGGGGAGAGATTAAGTACACAAATTACCGAATAAACAAGAACATACCTGTAAAACCCTGTTGCTGTGGTGTCCGTTCCGACTTATAGCGACCCTGTAGAAAAGTAGGACTGACCCGTAGAGTTTCCAAGGCTGTAAATCTTTATGGAAGCAGACTGTCACAGCTTTCTCCCACAAAGTAGCTGGTGGGTTCCAGCTGCTGACTTTTTTTGGTTAGCAGCAGAGTACTTAAGTACTCAAAACAAGGACATACTAGGTAGTAATAAATTACGGAGACACCAAGAAAGTAATGTCACTGCGAGTGGGAGTGGGTTTTGGCTATTTTAGAATGGCTAGCCAGGAAAGGTGTCTGCAGGAGGTGGTATTTCAGTTGAAACGTGAATAAGGAGAAGAGCCAGCAACGCAGAAATGTGGGGGAGAACACTTAAAAGAGTGGAAGGCCGATGAAGCATAAAGCAGGCTGCTTTAAATAAAAAGAAAGCACAACTCATCAGCCATTGTAATCATTTATAATTGTTTTATATTTGGGATGTGGAGAATTAGGTTTTGTTTCACTGCCACATTAAGTAACTAACCAATAATAGGTACTAATGACCAGTAATTTTGTCAGAATGTTGTAAATTCAGGTAGTGAGACTAAGAAAGATATTAGAGTGTATTAGCTATCTTTGCTGCATAACAAGCTACCCCCAAATTTAGAGCTTAAAAGTTTTTTATCTACCAATTTCTATGGGTCAGGAATCTATGTGGCTTAGGTTGGTCCTCTGACACAGTGTCTTCCAGAAGATTGTTATCAAGGTGTGGGCTGGGGCTGCCCAGTTGTCTCAAGCTCAGTCCTGTGGACATTGTCTGATGACATCAGTTCTTTGCCATGTGGGCCTCTCCTAGGGTATCTGGCTTCTCTCAGAGAGATGGCTGCTAAGTCTCACCTAAGTCAGATGCCTCTGTTATTTTGTAACCCAGTCTTGGAAGGGATATCCTGTTGCTTTGCCTTATTTTATTCCTGGACGTCAATCAATAAATTCAGTCCGCATTCAAGGGGAGGTGATTACACAAGAGACAATACTAGGAATTGGCAATCCTGGGGGACTGTCCTTGAGGTTGTCTACCATGTTGATGTTCCATTTTCAAATCATTAACTTTCCTCTTTATTTCAGGGCTTATTGGACAAACAGGGATAGTGTTTCATTAGTGTGGTGGGGATGGAGTTACATGTTTCCAAGGTTTATATTAAACATCAGAATTAACTTTATAGTTGTAAGAGTTATGACATTGGAGAGCATTACTCAGAGGTTAGGTAGGACTGTACCTTTCAAAAAATAATTGATAGCTACTTTTCGTGAATGATTGAGCCTGAAACAAGGGGGTGGGATGCATAACTAAATAGATAACATATACTGAGCGCTTACTGTGTGCCAGGCACTGTTCTAAGTGCTTTACATGGATTGTCTTATTTAATCCTCCCAGCTATCATATGAGGTAGGTACTATTATTACCTTTTATAGAGAAGAAAACTAAAGCTAAGCTATGTCCAAAGTCATACAGCTAATAAATGAGGCAGTCGGGGGGGAAAAAAAAGTAGATTGACTTTAAAACATGCTCACTTAACCTCTACTCATTGTCAACGAATTTCATGAAATTCTTTGTTAAATCTGCTGCCGCATACACAGTGGTACTTGAAGTCTGTTTAAAGTCTAAGACTGCTGCCTTGCCTCTATTAATACTGTAATTTTTTCCCCAAAGAATAAAGTTACGTATTTACCTTGAGTTACCAAACTTCTTGAGTGTTCTAATTTGGTTTTGGTTTGTTTAGTTTGACATTAAAGAAGTGGTTGCTTCTAATACTGTGTTCATTCTTTACAAATGATAAACTGCTTTCCACGTATCTGTCAGTATGGAAAATTTGCATAATCATGTCTTTGATAATTTTGTTTATATGTTTAATGTACTCCTTGAATGTTTGTGTTTCTGAAATATATTTTCTATCAATAAACAGAACCCATCACAAAACCAATATAAAGCATGCATTCTTATTCCTGAAAAGTCTTAAATTAATCTCTTTAAGTCCATCACATTGTTGGCCTTGCAGAATTATTTTTGTACCACATATAGTTCATTTATATAAAAGTGAGGCCAGGAATGCTCTAAGTTCTGTGGGGGTAGGAGGGTGGAAATCTAGGCTTGACGTCTGTTTGTTATTATTGGGACCAATAAATTAGCTTATATAGATGTTTGTATATTTTAAAGGTACTGTCTTAGCAGACTTGATATGAGAATAGTGTAACTGATATAAAAGGTATCATATAAAGCAAACTTTTTTTTTTCTTTTTTAAACTGTTAAGCATTTGCTGACAACTCTGTCACAAAGCGGTAGTTCTCAAGCTTGAATGTACTTTGACTTCAGAATTGCCTTGGAAGCTTGGAGATCTTATTGGATTAGGTAGGTGTAGAGTATGGTCAAGGACTCTTCACTTTTAAAAAGCATCCAGGTAGTTCTCATACAGGTAGTCATAGAACTTTAAGGAAAACCTCGTGTGAAGGATTAGGAGAAAGCAAGTACCCAGGAGGCTCAGTGAATTTTTTTTTTTTTTACTATTTACTTCCTCTTATTAAATTTTAAGAGCAGTTGTTTCACTTTAGCTCTTTGTCAAGGATATATCTATAGGCTTTGCGTAGTGCCATATCTTCTATTTAGATTTTAGTTTAACATTTGGGAATAGTTGATGGTGGAAGTTTGTTGAATTGCAGATTTATCACTAAACCAACAGAACCCCAGCAAAGAATAACAGCACATTGACTTTTTAGTGGTGATAAGAAGTTAGAGAAAACAGCCTCTATTATTGTTAATATGATGTAGCAGTCCTCTTTTAATGTTAAGTATAATTCTAAATAGTGATTTTAAATAGAGGAAAGTGAATAGTAACCTTGAAATTTGGAATTTACATATACTTAATAGCAGAGCCCTGTGGTACAGTGGTTAAAGCACTCAGCTGCTAACCGATAGGTTGACCTTCAACCCCCCCGGCTGCTCCACAGGAGAAAGATGTGGCAATCTGCTTCCATAAAGATTACAGCCTTGGAAACCCTGTGGGGCAGTTCTACCCTGTCCTATAGGGTTGCTGAGTCAGAATCTGCTGAGTCAGAATCTGCTGAGTCAGAATCGACTCGGCAGCGATGGGTTTTTAAACCATTCTGGGCTAAAACTATAAAATACTTACCTTTTGATAGTAGTTAGAAAGAAACACTCCTTTTAAACATTTTTAGACCATTAAAAATTTCTTTAAAAAGCATTTAACATGTAAAAGATAGCTTTGGTTTCCAGGGTGCTCTTGAACGTCTCCAGAAAACTTAAAAGATGTTTTTAAGTGATTAACTTCGGCAAGATGTCTGTCTTTGGGTACCTTATGGGGGGATTCCTATGAGTCAGAATCGATGTAACAGCAAAGGAGTTTTTTTTAATGGGATTTCCAGAAGCCCTGGTGGCACAATGGTTAAGTGCTCAGCTGCTAACCAAAAGGTCAGTGGTTCAGACCTACCAGTGGCTCTGCGGAGAAAAGACCTCGTAATCTGCTCCCGTAAAGATTACAGCCTAGGAGACCCTATGGGGCAGTTCTACTCTGTCCTGTAGGGCCGCCATGAGTTGGAATCAAATCCACGGCACACAATGACAACCACAACCACATGAGGTTTCCATGGTGCACCTCAGATAGGAGTGCTCAGCAGCAGGGCTGACAATGTGGTGTCATTTTGTCAGCCACTGTGTGCAGGACTTGCCTTGGTTTTTTGAGCATGGCTGGAGGAAGAAGAGGAGGTGATGTCTTCACAGGATCCTAGACTGGATAGGATAATGTTTTTAACTTACTGGGAGAGAGATAGGGATGAAAACAACTAACCAAAATAAACAGCAATCTAAATTAGTGCTAAATAAGCTTGAGCAAGATTCTGGAAAAGGCTGAAGTGATTAATTTTGCCAGAGGAGGAGAGAGGGAGGGTGAGAGGAAAAGTGTCACTGAGGAGGTGGCAATTGAACTAGCCCTTGAAGGATATAGGGGAGAGTGCTGAGAAAAGTATTCCAGAATGAGAAAATGAGCGATAACAGGTGCAAAAGAGGGGCACTCCAGAGGAACAGAGTGGACGATCAGATTTGACTGGGTGAACGTAGGCTTAATGGATGTCAGCCTAGATGAGGAAACTTGAAGCTGGCCTGTGATGCTGAGGAATCTGGACCTCATTCATCAAGCAGAGAGCAGCCATCTAGAAATTTTCCCGTGAATGTTGATTGAGTTTATTGCTGCAGTCTAGGCCTGACAGGGTAAATTGTGGCTGGAGCAGTAGAAATGAAAAGTATTGATATCCATCGAAGGGTAGAAAATGAACATTAATACATTTCCAAATAGGTAATAGTAACTTTCATAAATCATTTGTATTGATTGATTTCCTACTGTGTGCATATAGGGACAAATCAGTAGTAATGCCTGTGCTCTAGCTACTTAAAATATTGTTTTACAAATAAGTATTGAATTACTGCATCATAATTGTAGAAATTATTACTAATGGTGAGGAACTAAAAAGGACGACTATGTAATCATGTAATGATTTAATGGCTTGAAAAATGCGTTATGGTAGAGCTTAACAAAATAACCTGGAGTTAATAAACACTTGGAATTTATGCCAAGATATCCAACCTAGTTTTTGTAGAGAAGGTATCCAAATGCCGGTGTTAAAGTAGCACGGCACATTTTATGAAGGAGTACAGACAACGTGTATACATTTTCCGTAGCATAAAATTGCATCTTTATAGACGGTTTTATGCTAAATTCTTGGAGGGATATTATGTCACATTACACTAAAGCTTCACAACAGTAATAGTATATTTGTGAGTGAATGCAACTCTTTCAGGAGGGAAAGTAAGCATTTTTTAAAACCAAAATTCACCTATACTTCCACTGAACAGTTATGAAAAACTACCACAGATAGTTTGTTCAGTAAGAACTAAGAGAGAAATATTCTTAGACTATTTCATGCTGTTAAATCCCCACAGATTTACTGTTTTATCCAGTCAAATTAATGCAAAACCCCAATGCAAGCATTTGGATTTTGAAAACTTTGGAGGAGTGTCATTTTCTAATAGTAATTATTGGTTTTACATTATTTTTTCACAGGGGAACTGATCACAGCTGCATATGAGCTTGGAGTAAGTATTAGTTTTATTGTTTAATCAATGCTCTCATTAACAATTTTAGGAATTAAGAAAGTTTAATTAAGCATGGAGTAAAGTAGATTAATTTATTTTCAAACCCTGGTTTTTACTAACTTATAAGTACAGTATGTGACAATTTAAGTTTTAAATCCAATTAAACTAAATTATAAAGCAAAGCCTTTACCATATATACACTAGCTGACTTATTATCACCCCAAATTTTGTATAAGCTGTGGAGAATAAAATAAATCGGGTTAACACTTTTAATAAGTTTATTATTTAATAAACTTTATTATGGTGTATGATCCCTTTAGCAAGACCTTAAGACTGTCAGCATGGTGGTAATCCGATAGCAGTGTGGTCTTTCAACTTCCTAACCAATACGATATTTCAGAACCTGCTTTTTTTCAGTAGCCTTTTAAATGACCCTAATGTACTGTGAACCCAGAGAACAAACAGCTTAAGAACTGACAATGAAATATGTCACCCTTTCTGTAGGTAATGCACCATGTGATAGATGCTGCCAAATCCACTAAAGAAAATATTTATTTGTATTGGCACAAGAGGATTACAATAGAAAACCACTATTCAAACATTTAGTCGTTGGCGCTTAATCGTTATACTGGTCTGAGGAAAAGGGTTACTTTTCAATTAAAGCCAGTGTGACTATTCCATCATTAGATGAAAGCCTTCTAACTGTTGCTTGTTTTTCCATAGGTTGCCCATCCTCCTGGCTACCCTTTGTTCACTCTGGTGGCTAAACTGGCCATTGTACTATTTCCTTTTGGTTCAGTTGCCTACCGAGTCAATCTTCTCTGTGGCTTATTTGGAGCAGTAGCTGCATCGTTACTTTTTTTCACTGTTTTCAGGTAAATAGTTGATAAGCTAAAATTAATCTTAGTAGTTGGAGATGTAGCATTCTTATCACCCAAGTAGATTAAGTTAAAAAAAAAAAAATGTTGCTCGAACGGTTTTCCTAACTCATGTGATTTCACTTTCTCAAATTTACAGTAATTTCATATGCATTTGACCTCTCAAATGATTATTATGCAGTTGGTTCCACTTCGTACAATGGAGTGAAGGTGTCACCAGCTCATTATCACAATTCTCTGGTTAGGCAGAACTAATGAGGTTTGTCGTTTTATGCAGATGCAGATGGGCCAGGTTAATTCAGCAATATGAAGTTCATCTTTTGGTAAATGGTAAATAGCATTTAATTAATCACAGTATTGTTTATGGGTAGCTGCCTGTCAGGTCCAGTGGTAATATCTAATTATATTGTATTCTAAACATGAACATGTAAATTATTTTGAAATAAGGCTATTAGCTGAGGAAATCAATTTGGGATGTGATTTTAGTGATGTGTCACTTTGTTCCATTATAGTTCTAAGTAAGGTAGGCAAAATTAGACTCCACTTCGTTGATGGAAGGCTTTCTTAGTTTGAAGGTACCATGCTTTTTAAAAATTGGTCATTAGTTTAGGATATTGATAAACTTGTTTGTGTTTGATGTTCTATCCCTGACATTCTTAACCCAGCCAAACCAATGCCTAAAAGGATTACAGTGAAAAATACAAATTTTATTTTCTGCACTTCTTCTAAAAACTATTACAGTACAGATTTTATTATAAAAACAAATCATTTTTGCTTGCAAATACATTATAATTTGAATAGACATAATTTCAGATATAATTTTTGGAGACTAATATTTTTATTTGTGTTAGAGTCATAATAATGTTCTTTAGATAAATTCTTTTTAAATTTTTTCTTATCCTTAGAAAGGTAAAAGCTAACATTATTTTGACTCTAAAATTTGCTTTTAAATCTATTTGTTTAGAGCTTTCAGGTTCAAATATTATAATTGTTATTCATTTACTAAATGTTTATATTATTTAATTTGTTTCTATGTCAGTCTTTCAGATGTTCAGGGATAGCTAAATTTTTAGTTAAGTGTGAGATATTTAAAATAACGTCTCTGCTTATACTGATTAGTGTTATGAATACTTTCTTTTTCAAAGTGGTTAGAATAATCTTTATTAGAATTACTCCTGAGTCTTTAGTAATTAAGAATCTGTCAGTATTTCTATTGAGAGGAAAACTGATCTTTTTTTTTATTTTTAAGCGTCTACGTTGAAATTTAGAACTTGTTCTTTAGGTTGAAATTTAGAACTTATTTATTATTTAATGTATGAGTTATTAATTTTACCAAGATATTTTTAGAGACATTTTAAGAAAACCAATACTTGTATCTATTTTGATAAATGCTTAATGAAATACTTGTATCTGTATTTTAGAAGATCCTTTATATAACATATATTTTAAATGTTACATTTATATAAATAGCTACTATGCAAATAAAGTGATTAGTTTTCTAAAAGTTTTTCAACATAATAATTGTTGCTACCATTCTGTATGAGAACTGCAGTAAAAATCATATATAAAAATCTTTACAGACTCCAGATAGCTTTGAACAATAATTTCATTTGGATTGTCCACATTTTAGAATACCATTTTAGAATAGTTTGATTAATTATTATACTTGATTATAATGAGTTTTAGATTAGCACACTAGCCTGCAACCCTTTTCTTTTAATATACAGTCTTAATGGTAATTTTTTTCTACCTATTCTGATGTGTTTTAAATCAGAACTCTTACTTAATATGATTAAAGTGGATATCTGGTAGTTTTAGTATTAGTACTCTGGAAGTAAAAAGTTGCTTTTTTTCAGAAAAAGAAATCTAATGATATCTCTTATGTACATTTTAATATGAAAATACTTCCTTATTTTGAATACAAATAATTGACAAGGTACACGTCCTTTGAGAACAACCTAGTTCAAGTGGCAAATCTATTTTGTCAAACAATGGACACCCTTCAGAAAGGAGCAAGCCATCTCTATGGTAATAGGACTAACAGTAGCCTATTGATCGAGTGGAAGAAGACATTATACAATGTCAGCTGGCTTGTTACAATTTCATTTGTTGTATGACCCGAACTTAACCTTTAAAACCTTTTTTCTGTGAACATAAACCCAACAGCAGGACACAGTTCTGTACAGCCATTACAGTGACAGCTTTTTTTCAGTCCCAGGGTACAGTAAATATATTCCTTTACGGGTTGACTCCTTTATCAGAATTTGTTTAGGAGACATTTCACTACTTTTTTCATTTACAGGCCAAATCATAATTCCATTTTGTCATTGAGTATTGAAGGGTTTTCATCCAGGAAACAGTTTCATTCCCCCCCCCCATCACTTAAAAGAACATTACTGTACATGTAGGATTAGTGCTGACTGGTGTGCAGTAAATTAATTCTTTTAACAGGTTTAAGTTTTTTTCAGGTAATTGTTCGCATAGCATTCACTATATTTAGCTCTTGGGGTGGGCATAAAGACCTTCTGTACCTTTTAAATAAAGATTGTATTTCAAAAGCAAATTTCTGTTTAAACGTGTTGATGTAAAAAACTCCATTTTTTCAGTAAACATGACTTAGATTGAAAGAACAATTTATTCGTTGTTCCATCACCATGTAATTTTTGCTTTTCTTGCATCTTTTTCATGGTTTTAAAAGCCGTAAGAAGTCATTAACACTGCATTTTTTTGTCAGTCTTTCCTAATGGTTGGCAAGAGCTCATATATATTTGCTTTGCTCTAATGTAGAAAACGTATGAGGAAAATAGCACATAGAAAGCTCTACGTATCCCTCTAGTTTACTGAATTAAAAATAGCAAGATTGTGACAGTTGTTTATGTATGTATTTATGGAATTTCGCCCTCGGGGATATTTTTAAGCCTTGATAAGCATTTAAGCATTATATTATGGGAGTTTAATACATTTTATCTGTAAGAAATAGTATTCATTTTATTAATGTGTACATCTGTGTATTTAAGACTATGTAATACAGTCAGTGATTTATAGGAACTGGGATTTTCTCCTTTAAGGCCATTGAAGTAAAAGATTTTTTTAATTTGATAGTATGGTATTCGAAGTGACCTATTCTATTTGAAATATATAAATCCTGTTAGTATAAGTAAAAAAGTTCAAGGTAATGGAAATCATGAATATGAGCACCACTTAACACAACTTGAATTTCAAAACATCAAACTAATCTTATATACTAACCCAGGAAGGAGTGCTGAAATCACTATCATAAAATATCTCCATGTTCCCATTTCATGTGTTGTGGTGTCACTAAAAGAGAGTGGAGTATGTTGGTTAAAAAAAAAAAAAATGTTGATAGCATTGTATAAAAATTCCTTACCTCAGGGAAGATTCAAATTGCTTCTGATCTCAGATGAGGGCATATCTTATATCATTTATTTTGGTAGTTACATGACAAGGAATATATTCTCAACAGGTATAGAAGTCAGGGTATTCTTTTCAGACCATTACAGGCCACATGGAACTCTAGAAGAATTCATTCAGCAATATTTGTTCAGCACCTCTGTGAACTGAAAGTAAAACTCTTTTAGTTTTTATAATACAAATTCAGTGCTCATCTTAAAGAAAGTAATATTTAAAGTCACTTAGCACTAAATAAGTGATTTTTCAAATTTTTTTTTCTAAAAGGCACTGTTTCAGGAAACTTGCATAAAAAGCTTTTAACACCATTAAGATTATACAGTAAGAAATCAGGTCTCTTAATGTTGATCAGGTTACCTAGAATACATGAATATTAATAATAATTAAAGGTGTCTTCAAACTCTCAAAACTATGCCTGCTTACTATAAGGAACTTACAGTCAATTTCAGTTATATCTAGATATCTTCTGGCAGATTGTCTTATGCCAGTATTTTATTTGAGTTTTTATATTTTTTAGAAGTTCTACGTTTCTAACCATTATGTTGCTGCTAAGAACTAATTTGATTAAACTTTTGGAAACTGAAGACTTGATTCTGAATACTGTCTGCTATTCTTATAGCTTCAGCTAAGGTTCCATTCAATAAAGAATAGAAAATTAAAATACCATACCTTAGAGAGTGCAGAATCTCCTGCTTAAGGGACATTTGGATTTTCCAGCTTAAAAAGTATTTTAGATTATTGCCATAGAGAATAATGTGAAGCTCTTCCTAATTTCAAAAGTAACTATGCATAAGTAATGAATTGTCACCAAGTTTTTGTAGTTGAAGAAGAATGGAAAGTACTGGAGCATTAATTTCCATTCAGGAGAATATCTGCCTTGATCCCTGGTTAATTGATCATATATTTCTCTCGTACTCGTATTAAAATTGCACTGACTCGGACTGGTTAAGCATATTAAGAGCTTGGTTCATTTGCATTTTCTTATAAGTAGAAGGACATATTAGGCTCAAATAGCAGCACCTCATTTTGAAGGGAAAAAAAGCGGGGCAAAAACTCTTTTTTAAGACTGTGGAGTCTTTTCTGACAGCTAGTCAGAGTTAGAATTAGTTCAAGGAAATGTTAATAATGCACTGCCTGGCCTAATCCCTTTGATATCACCAGGTATCCTCCTGTTCATGGGTTAATTGCTTTAAAAGCGAAGGCAATATTCCGAGCGGTGGGCCGCTTCACCTTTTCACAGCTGTTACCATTGAGTGACAACTAAATCCCATGTGTAAGATGAGGAAGAGCTCAATCTCCAATTGGGAGAAAATTTATGTAAACCGCAATCCCTTCAGAATGTGCGGAAGTCATAGACTTTCTTGATTTACTCTGCTTTTCCCAGAAAGCTCTATTGTTCACTTTCCTAAGTCCCATCAACCCTTTGTAGCAGAATATCACAGCGGCAGCAGATAGCTTGAAATATATAAATGCTATCATAGCTCTGATTAATAGCAGTGCTTATGAGTCAAGTCTGATAACAGTGCAGCTCTCCACTCAATTTCAGATACTGCTAATGGAATCTGTCTTCTCCAATTGTAATATGAGAAGGCCTAATTTGCCATGGAGCTTGGAGCTGTCACCAGTAGGGGATTGTGGGGTCAGATGGGAGCTGCCAGGTTTTTGCCCTGCAGCTTGTATCTCTCACTTTGAATAGAGCAGCCCCCTGCCTGCCAGTTAGCTGATAGGCCACGGTGGGGTTTATGCCACTATATACAATAGAAGAGGGCTACATAGGCTGACTTTATAATTGTGAAGCTAGCTCATATTTCCACAGCTACTGTGCTGCATAATTTCTAATAAGTGGTTTTAACAAATGTCAGATTATGAAAAGTTTCCTCAATTACAAAAACTTATAAAACATTTAAATTTCTAAATCTGTTTCCTGCCGAGATCTTGCCACTGGAACTAGTCATCAGTTACTGTGACTGTGATAATAAATACATATATTTCTTAAAATTACAAATAAAATTATAGATCATAATTCAAAAATTTTGCTGCTTTTCAAAGCCATAAAAACAGGGAACTATTTTAATGAATTGAAATATTAAAATATACTTCATAACTTTGTATATTAAGACTGTTTAATATTAAATCTCTGTTGTTTATTATTGGTTAGTGGTTTTATACCCTCGTTCTGCTGGTTTCAGTTATTTATATGTCTTAGTTTACTTTGTATACTTTTAGTATCTTAAAATTTTTAAAGTTATGCAACATCTTTTAATCTTCAATTAAAAAGAACTTAATGTGATGACATGCCTTAGTGTCTTTGAGGAAAATATGCTGGAATATACTTTTAACCAATTTCAGTTTTTCTACTGAATGCAAAACACACAGTCAAGATTGAATAAAAAGCTACTGTTGAGGTCTTACTTATTTTTTAACGTTTCAAACAAAATTTACTATCTGTAATTTTGGCGTCATTTTAATTAGGCTGTGCCTCAACTAGATATTGCTTCCCACTGTGCAAGTTATTTGGCATACCGTGAAAACTTAATACAGTGTAGAGTAAAGGGTGATAATTCCTGTAAGGCCAAGTTCAGTGTTTTCTTTGTTTATTTTTAATAGATATTCAGGTATGAGTTTATAGGATATAATAAAATGAATTGTTCTAAACCTTGAATAGCTTTCTCATTCATTGGTTAATGCAAAAATCTTGATTCTAATGGAAACGGTGTGATTATATTTTATTTGTGGAAGCTATTCATAATCCTCATAATCTTAAGGAGCCCTGGTGGCACAGTGGCTAAAGCGCTGGGCTGCTAACCAAAAGGTCAGTGGTTCAAACCCACCAGCCACTCCATAGGAGGAAGATGTGGCAGTTAGCTTCCATAAAGATTACAACCTTGGAAACCGTAGGGAGACAGTTCCACTCTGTACTATAGAGTCATTATGAATCGGAATCGACTCAGTGGCAAGTAGGTTTGTTTTTTATTCATAATCTTTTGTTGTGTTTTTTCTTTTCTGAAGCCTTTTTCATTTTCCCCAATTTTACTTAGTGGTTTTAAGTCAGGAGTAAGATTTTGTACATTTCCTTTTTGTGTCCTGGGAGTTAATATTTATGTAGCTGAAAATTCAGGGTAGAAACAGTGCTCCTTTTGATTGAATCTGGTGAAATAGAATTAACCTTGGTAGGATTTTATCTGGAGTGACAGCAAATTTTTATAAAATGTGGAAAAGGGGTTATTATGTGATTTCATTAAAGATGAAAATGTTTTTAGTCTTCTTAGGTGGGTGATGGTGATTTCAGAGATTTTGCTAACCGAAAGGTCAGCAGTGGGAACCTACTAGCCACTCTGCAGGAGAAAGATACGGCAGTCTGCTTCCATAAAGATTACAGCTTTGGAAACCCTATGGGGCAGTTCAGCTGTGTCCTGTAGGGTCACTGTTGAGTCGGAATCAACTCAACAGCAGTGGGTTTTTATACTATGCCCTAAATTATTGATTTATGTTAATTACGTCTAAACTTGAAAATGAAAAGGTTTAGATCTACTGCTCTTAAATGGCCACTGACGATAATTTGCTCACAGAGCACATATTAGATGCCCAATACGTATTTGGTGAAAAAATGTTGAGTGAACTGCCATGAAGTGCGAGAAGTTGAGTAGTGTACCTTTTAGCATCTTGGCTTCCCAGGTTGACCGCGTTCCAGGTAGACTGAGAGATCGACACATGGGTGTTGATTATGTGAATGAGGACAGGAGTGTTTATATCATTTTCATGAAAAAGATCTAGAAAGATAAAAACTCGAGAGGCTTAGGGTGTTAGATTTGCTGTTGATTACATTCTGCTTTATGATATTCATCCTGCTAATTCGTCGTATTTTTTTGATCATCAGCATACATTGACACCATAGTAATTTATTTAACAGCAGTACTCAGATGCTGCATTGTGGCCTACATACTCAAAATCCACTTACTTCAAATAGGAGTCCTTGGTGTGGGTAGTGTACCTTCCATGTTGGCTTTCTTTTCTTTGTGCCTGCCCTGAAGACAAATACATTCATGAATTTTATGATGCACGTCAAAAATGTATCCCAAAAGAATTCCAGGTTTCTGTTATTTGCCTTTTGATTGAGGGCTATACAAACATGTGACTACACATGAAAATCAAATACCTTGAAGTGGAAAGAAAAATATACCTAACATCAATAGCAAACCTGTGTCAGTGGTATAAATTGTAACTTCCTGATTTACCCACTGTGTCAACAGATGAATGGTATTCCATCAGTGAAAAAACTACTACACAGTCAGTACCTTTCCTACGGATCTTATTTAGGTCTCATGGATTTTTTGGACGAAAAAGAAGACGGTTATGCTTTAACCAAAGGATTCAGACCCTCACATTTGTTAGGGTGCTCTTAAAAGCATCACATCTTCTTACCCAATTGCTGTTATGTGGATTGCTGTTATGTGGATTATCTAGGTGAAATTTTAAACACTACACTATGCTTCCCATGCTATCTATCATACTCTTGGTATATCTCTCCTCATTGACTAGCTACGGTTTTATTATATAAAATAAATGTTTTAGTATATAAATTAAAACATACTACAATGACTTGGATTATTTGATGTTTTGAATCATGTATATCATTGCTTTCCCTGATTAGTGTGAAACCTTGAGAATTAAGTATACCTCTCTAATACTGTAAAAACTTGATTATTGTTATTGACATGACTATCTTTTTCAATACAATGGTTGTGTTATTAAAATTACTATAGGATTAGTGTTTGAGGATATGATCTTTTCTTCATATGACCTTATAAAATTTTATCTTTCTACAGGTCAGCTTATATTCTAAAAATGTGTATTTTATTTGAAGAAATCTCTCCTTCGATCTTCTATGAGGCTCTATGTGATAATTAAACTGAGAATAGAAAACATTTTTTCTGATAATATGTTTAATTCATAATAAGGTATTCTTAAGTTAAAATGGGAAATAGGTTTAGACTATTTTGGAACATATTAGTAAATGCTGGTGAAACAAGTTCTCATTTAATTTACAACGTCATTTGAAGTTCTCTTCTTTTTCTCCAGTTTACTGTTGGTTTGATTGAAGTCATTTCATCAATTTCAGTAGAAAAGTATGTTTTTATTTTAATGAGCTAATTTTATAATGCCACTTTAGCATGTTAAGTAAACTTTTTAGCTCCTAGTTTCTTGTTTTTTATAATTGCTTTAGCATAGCTATTAAAAAGAAATAAATGAAACTTGAAATTAGGTCTCCTGGGTGAGCCAAGTGACAAACAATGATGTTTTTGATTATGTCATTTTTATTTGAAAAAAGATAATAATCAGACATGGTTTATAGGTAGGTGACAATTATTTTGTCTGATTTTTTTAGGTTACTTAGTTTATCTACAGTTCATCTTCACACTAGACTTTATGGATGATACAAGACAGCTTGTTTTATGGGCTCAGAACAATTTCATTTAAAGCTCATGCTTAAATAATAAGGTCAAAATGGACATTCTATGTCTTTTTAAAAGAAAGATTACTTACCTAGAAATTTGGGCTGCCAATTCACTTAACAGTATTACAAGCAGTAAAATTTATTAATAGGGTTTCATTCTACTTATTTAACTGTGCCAAAAATTTTATAAGTATGTGTAGCCTTTTCAGGAAAAAAAAAATTTATAGAGTTAGTTTGTTCTGGTTAGAGTTATTCCCCAAAAGAGATTACAACGTTTGTCTAATCATACAGGGCACACTCATTGAGAGGGATAATATTTGACCAGGCTTATAAGATGACAAAGGTACCAGTGATCTATAGGGAGAGTAGATTCGTTGGAGACTAGGAATTCTGTAGACTCACAGGAAAATACCTTTCTTTTAAACTCATAAACAGATAATAAAAGTGCTTGCTAAGTCACCTCTCTTATGTTACAAGTCCACGACTAGATTCACCTTGAGAAATATTCTGTCAATGTGATTTTTGTAGCATCACTTACCTAAGCCTTCTATATATTTAATTTTTCTTCTGTATCAAATATGCCAAACCAAAAGCTACTACCGTCAAGTTGATTCCAACTCATAGTAACTCCATAGGGTTTCCAAGGCTGTAAATCTTTACGGAATCAGACTGTCACATCTTTCTCTTGGGGAGCTGCTAGTGGTTTCAAACTGTCAGCCTTTCAGTTAGCAGTCAAATGCTTTAACCACTGTGCCATCAGGGCTCCTATTAAATATGCAGTGGCTTATCATATGAGAGGTTCATTGATATTTGGCTCAATAAGACATAAGTTATAAACTTTGAGGAATTTTGTTTGAAATTTCACAAAAATTTGAGAAAATGTAAAGGACTTTATTTACACATCTGTGTGTGAAAGACAATACAAGTAACTGTGAACCTTCTGTATTTTATTATTTTCTTTGAAATATAGACAAGGAATAAATAAAGCAGAATAAAAAAATGTTTTAGGTAAATTATTATTTCAGTACTCTTGCCAAAAGAATATTTAAACCCTTGAATTAAAGAACAGAATGGTAAGATGATTATTCCTTAGTTACTGGAAGATATACTCATATGCACATCACTTTATTTTTTAAAAAAATCAATAAAGAAAAATCTTAATTTCCCCCTTTAATCTCATATATATTTTTGCACAGATACCATTTTTATAACATTAAAGAACAGCAATGATGAAGAACTTGGTTTTAAAAGAATATTTACCCCAACACCAAGGCATTTTTTGGGTTTTTTTTTTTGCAAGTTTTTAAAAAGTTTATTTCTAAATAATGAGCATAAGTAATTTTATAAAGCATTGTTTGAAAATGGTTGGACCTAGGTTGAGGTAATTAGAAACCATTGTATAATGGTTAAGGTTGTGTGTCAGCTTGGCTGGGCCATGATTCTCAGTGGTTTATCATTTAAGTAATGATGTAGCTTGGCGGTTATGTAATGATGTACTTCAGCAGTTATGTAATGATGTGGTCATCCTCCATGATGTGATCTGATGTGACCAGCCAATCAGTAGCAAGGGAAGTTTCCTCTGGGATGTGGCCTGCATCCAATGTATATGTGGATGTTCTGGCAAAGTTTGCTTGCTTGCTCTGGATTCTGCATCCAGTTCATCATAATCTGACCTCCAGTTCTTGGAATTTGAGCCAGTGGCCTATATTGCCTGTTGATCTTGGGATTCATCAGCCTCCACAGCCTGTGAGCCAGCACTCTGCCATATTACCTGATGATTTTAAGTTAATCTGCCCCTGCAGCTACATGAGTCAGGAGAAACTTCTAGCCTGATGCCTGAGCCACGGACTTGGGACTTGCCAGCCTCTACAGCTGTGTGAGCCATTTCCTGGACATAAATGTCTTTCTCTTTCTCCCTGTATTTAACCAAAAGATCAGCAGATCGAACCCACCAGCCACTCCTTGGAAACCTTATGGGGCAGTTCTGCTCTTTCCTGTATAGTCTCTATGAGTTGGTATCAACTCGATGACAGTGGGTTTGGTTTCTTTGGTGTATATACACTTCACTGATTTTACTTCTCTGGAGAAACCAGCCTGAGACATTTAGTACTGAGAGTGGTTCTAGAGAGTAAAAATCATAAGGATGAGCTTTCCAAATTGGTTCTCAAGTCTGACTAGTTTTTTTTTTTTTTTTAATGTGCTTTAAGTGAAAGTTTACAAATCAAGTCAGTCTCTCGCATATAAACTTATATACACCTTACTACAGACTCCCATTTACCCTCCCCCAGTGAGTCAGCCCGCTCCCTCCTTCCAGTCTCTCCTTTCGTAACCATTTTGCCAGTTTCTAACCCCTTCTCCCCTCCCATCTACCCTCCAGACAGGAGATGCCAACACAGTCTCAAGTGTCCACCTGATACAAGTAGTTCACTCCTCATCAGCATCTCTTTCCAACCCATTGTCCAGTCCAATCCATGTCTGACGAGTTGGCTTCGGGAATGGTTCCTGTCCTGGACCAACAAAAAGTTTGGGGACCCTGACCACCCGGGTCCTTCTAGTCTCAAGTCTGACTAGTTTTAAAGATGCTGATGACTTTGCCTCCAATAGTAAAGGGGGTGCTGCTAATCTATGGTGTGAGATGGCAATATTAATACATAAAATATCACCACCAACAGGTCAGTTATTGGCAAGAAGTGAGGCTCTAGGTGATCACATCTTTGATACCCTTTTACAGTTTTGTCAGAATGAGACGTATAGGGAAGTTGGTTGTTCAGTTCCACTTTCACTACACAAAGTGGTGAAAGAAAGAGATGTGTTCAGGACTTCAGAGTCACAGCCTAAGTGCTGCATAAAATACCTCTAAGTTATCACTTGTGCCCTGAAAGAAAGCCCTGTTTCTTGTAGCATGTCTTAGTCATCTAGTGCTGCTATAACAGAAATACCACAAGTAGATGATTTAACAAACAGAATTTTACTCTCTCACAGTCCAGTAAGCTAGAAGTCCGAATTCAGGGCACTGGCTCCAGGTGAAGGCGTTTTCTCTCTGTCAGGTCTGGAGGAAGGTCCTCGTTGTCAGCCTTCCCTTAACCTGGAAGCACCTCAGCACAAGAACCTTAGGCCCAAAGGACGTCCTCTGTTCCTGGCACTGCTTTCTTGGTGGTATGAGGTCCCCATGTCTCTCTGCTTGGTTCTCTCTTTTATATCTCAAAAGAGATTGGCTTAAGACAGTATCTAATCTTGTAGATCTCATCAATAACTGCCACTAACCCATCTCATTACATCATAGTGATAGAATTTACAACACATAGAGAAATCACATCAGATGACAAAGTGGTAGACAATCATACAATACTGGGAATCATGACCTAACCAATTGACAGATGTTTTGGGGGGACACAGTTGGATCCATGACATGGTAACAGAGCTGATGTTGCCATAAACCAAACCCAAACTCTTGTCGTAAACCCAAAAAACCAAACCCAGTGCCGTCGAGTGGATTCCAACTCATAGCGACCCTATAGAACAGCGTAGAACTGCCCCATAGAGTTTTCAAGGAGCGCCTGGCCAATTCAAACTGCCAACCCTTTGGTTATCAGCCATAGCACTTAACCACTACGCCACCAGGATTTCCAACTCTTATCATAAGAGGGCTAAATTACAACGCCAGTTGAATTCCCAACCTCAAGTGGTGCCTGAAGTTAAAGTGACGGCATTGATTGGAAAGAAATGGGATCCTGAAACTTGGGATAGGGACATATGGCAGATAATCAGGAAGCTGGGAACACTGAGCCCCTAAATTCCATTAAATCACTTCTGCCAATAGAACCAGCCCTTTTCCTCCCATCTGAAGAGATAGCTCCATCTTTGTCTACTAAGCCACCCTCCCCAGTAAAACTGTTACTCCCTGCACTCAAATCTAATGAGATTAGCCAGCTGTGTCTGAAGAGCCTTTGTCCGGGATATTGCCTGGGGCGGCATCTGAGTCATTGCCTGGGGCATCGCCTGGGGTAAATGCTTTACAGGACATAGTTGAGTGTTCCCAGTAACCACCCCATCACCCATTTTTACTTCTAGCCCTGTAACTAGACTTAAGTCCCAGTGTGCCCCAAAAGGTAAAGTACAAATTGTGACCTAGGAGAAGGTATGCTATACTCCAAAAGAACTGCTTGTACAAACATAAACCTGGGGAATATGTGTCGGAATGGCTATTAAGGGTGTGGGATAATGGTGCAAGGAAGGAACATAATGTCAGGTAAGTCTGAGTTTATTGATATAGGCCAACTAAGCACAGATTCTTCATTCAGTATTTGAGCTCAAGAGGTTGGGAATGGATCTAATAGTTTATTTCGTTGGTTCACTGCAGTATGGATTACACAGTGGCCTACACTAAATCAAGTTGAAGTACCAGACTTGCCTTGGTATACTGTAGAAAAGGTATCCAAAAGCTTAGAGAAATTGGCATGTCAGAGTGGATTTATTAGGTTATACCCATAGACCCATATGTGGAGCATCCACAGACACACCTTTTACCACAACGGTGAGGGACAAGTTTGCGAAGGGAGTCCCAGCATCTTTGAAGACTGCTGTGATTGCTATTTTGCGTAAGTCATATTTGACAGTGGGAACTGGCCTCGCTGAATTAAGACACCTAACTACAACAGGGCTGTTTGGACCCTGTGGTGGTAGGGGCCAAGTGGCAGCGCTCATTCGACAAAGACAAGGTGGATGTGATTACCGTAGTGGACAGTGGAGTCAAAGCAGTAATTGGAATAGTATGGATGGTATGAACTTATGGTGTTGGCTACTTAGTCATGGTGTCCCTAGAAGTGAAATAGATGGGAAATCTACTAGATATTTGTACAGTTGGAAGAATTCTAGGTCAAGTGAACAGGAGTCTAACTCGAATCACTAGAATAGATAGTCACAGCCCCTCAATCAATTCCCAGACTCGAGCTAGTTTACAGACCCACAACCCCTTGAATGAAGGGGATGCTGGGCCCCCTTGAGGAAGGACCCCAATACACTGGAAAAATTTATAATGTTAAACTTTCTCCCAGCCTTCCCCAAAGGGATCTTTGTGACTGTTCACTGGGGAAAAGGAAATAAGACTTTTCGGAAATTACCTGATAGTGGCTTTGAACTGATGCTAATTCCAGGAGACCCAAAACATCACTGTGCCCCATAAGTCAGAGTAGGAGCATATGGAGGTCATGTTATTAATGGAGTCTTAGCTCATGTCCATCTCACAGTAGGTCCAGTGGGTCCCCGAACCCATTCTGTAATGATTTCCCCAGTTCCAGAGTGCACAATTGAAATAGACTTAGCAACTGGCAGAACACCAGTATCGCATTCCTGACAAGTGGAGTAAGGGCTATTATGGTAGGAGAAGCCAAGTGGAAGCCATTAGAACTTCCCCTACCTAGGAAAATGATAAACCAAAAGCAGTATTGCATTTCTGGAGGGATGGCAGAGATTACTGATACTATCAAGGAATTGAAGGATGCAGGGACAGTGATTCCCACCACATTCTTTTTCCAGTTGCCTATTTGTTCTGCGCAAAAAACAGATGGAACTTAGAGAATGATAGTGGATTATCATAAACTTAACCAGGTGGTGACTCCAGTTGCAGCTGCTGTTCAGACATGGTTTCATTGCTTGAGCAAATTAGTACATCTCCTGGTACCTGGTATGCAGCTATTGATCTGACCTTTTTCTTGATTCCAATTTTGAAGGAATATCAGAAGCAGTTTGCCATCAGCTGCCAAGGCCAGTAGTACACCTGCTGTGTCCTACCTGAGGGCTACATCAACACTCCAGCCCTATGTCAAAATTTAGTTCTCAGGGAGCTGGATGACATTATGCTGATTGGACCTAGTAAGGAAGAAGTGTTGATGACTCTGGACTTACTGATAAGACATTTGCATGCTAGAGAGTAGGAAATTAATCCAACAAAAATTCAGGCACCTTCCACCTCAGTGAAATTACTAGGAGTCCTGTGGTGTGGAGCATGTTGAGATGTTCTTTCTAAAGTGAAGGATAAGTTGTTATATTTGGCCCCTCCTACAACTAAAAAAGAGGCACAATGCCTAGTGGTACTCTGGATTTTGGAGGCAACATATCCCTCATTTGGGTGTGCTACTCTATTTGAGTCAAGTGACTCAAAAAGCTGCTAGTTTTGCATGGGGCCCAGAACAAGAGAAGGCTCTGCAACAGGTTCAGGCGGCCATGCAAGCCACTCTGCCACTCGGGCCATATGATCTGGCTGATCCAATGGTACTTGAAGTGTCAGTGACAGGTACAGATGTTATTTGGAGTCTTTGGCAGGCCTGTATTGATGAATCACAGTGCAGACCTTTAGGATTTTGGATGCCTTCTCTGAAAACCAGTCATCCTCTTTCCCCAGCCACTCCCATCATTGCCCAATGGGCTCGTGAAGAAAGTGGCTGTGGTGGCAGTGATGGCGGTTATGCATGTGTTCAGCAACATGGACTTCCACTCACCAAGGCTGACTCGGCTACAGCCACTGCTGAACGCCCAGTCTGCCAGCAGCAGAGACCAACACCGAATCCCTGTTACGGCACCATTCCTCCATGTGATCAGCCAACAACCTGGTGGCACATCAATTACATTGGACCGCTTCTATCATGGCAAGGGCAGTGTTTCATTTTTACAGGGATATACATTTACTCTGCATACAGATTTGCCTTCCTTGAATGCAGTCCCTCTGCAAAAACTACCACTTGTAGACTCACGGAATGCCTTATCCACTGTCACAGTAACCCACACAGCATTGCCTCAGATCAAGGGACTCATTCTCACAGCAAATGAAGAGCAGGAATGGGCCCATGCTTATGGAATTCACTGGTCTTACCATGTTCCCTGTCATCCTGAAGCAGCTGACTAATAGATGGAATGGCCTTCTAAAGATACAATTACAGTGCCAGCTAGGTAGCAGGACTTTGTAGGGTTGGGGCAGTGTTCCCCAGGAGGCTGTATATGCTCTAAACCAGTGTCCAGCATATGGTGCTGTTTCTGCCATAGCCAGGATTCGTGGTTCCAGAAATCAAGGCATGGAGATAGGAGGGGCACCTCTCACTATTACCTTAGTGACCAAGTTGAACAATTTTTGCTTCCTGTCTCCATGATTCTATGCTCTATGGGTCTAGAGGTCTTAATTCCAAAGTGAGGAATGTTCCAACCTGGAGACACAACAAGTGGTCCAGTGTTCATGTATTCCATTGAACTGAAAGTTAATGCCACCCAGCCACTTTGGGCTCCTCATGCCTCTGGATCAACAGGCAAAGAAGGGAGATACCATACTGGCTAGTGTGATTGGCCCTGACTGTCAAGGGGAAATTGGAATGTAGGTTAAAAAAAAAAGTATGTCTGGAATACAGGAGATCCCTTAGGGTCTCTTAGTACTACCATGCTGTCATGGATTGAATTACATCCCCCCAAAAATGTGTGTATCAACTCGGTTTGGCCATGATTCCCAGTATTCTGTGGTTGGCCTCCATTTTGTGATTGTAATTTTATGTTAAAGAGGATTAGGGTGGGATTGTAACACCACCCTTAGCCAGGTCACATTCCTGATCCAGTGTAAAGGGAGTTTCCCTGGGGCGTGGCCTGCACTACCTTTTATCTCTCAAGAGATAAAAAGGAAAGAGAAGCAAGCAGAGAGTTGGGGACCTCATACCACCATAAAGGAGCGCCAGGAACAGAATGTGTCCTTTGGACCTGGTGTCCCTGTGCAGCAAAGCTCCTAGTCTGGGGGAAGATTGACGACAGAGAGAGAAAGCGTTCCCCTGGAGCTGACACCCTGAATTTGGACTTTTAGCTACTTTACTGTGAGGAAATAAACTTCTCTTTGTTAAAGCCATCCACTTGTGGTATTTCTGGTATAGAAACACTAGATGAGTAAGACACATGCCCTGTGATTAAAGTCAATGGAAAACTACAGCATCCCAATTCCAACACGACTACTAATGGCCCAAACCCTTCAGGAATGAAGGTTTGAATCACCCCACCAGGCAAAGAACCATGAATTACTGAGGTGCTTGCTGAGCGTAAAGGAAATACGGAATGGGTGGTGAAAGAAGGTAGTTCTAAATACCAGTTACGACCACCTGACCAGCTGCAGAAATGAAAACTATTTGTTATGACTATTTCTTCCTTGTATGTGTACGTCAAATATTTTTATTTCCTTCACTTTTGTAAGATATAAATGGGGCCAGTGCGTTTTCAGTTGTATGTATGTTAGTTGTGTTAGGCACAAGTATGACTTTGTAATTATCCTTATTTAGAGATTGTGTATGGTTTAAGGAGATGTGTACAGGTGCCAAGTTGACAAGGGGTGGATTGTGATGGTTAACGTGTGTCAGCTTCACTGGGCCATGATTCTCAGTGGTTTGGCAGTTGTGTAATGATGTAGTTTGGCAGTTATGTAATGATGTAATCATCCTCCATGGTGTGATCTGATGTGATCATCCAATCAGTTCTAAGGGGAGTTTCTTCATGGGTGTGGCCTGCATCCAATATATATATATATATATATATATATATATATATATATATATATGGACATTCTGGCAAAGCTTACTTTCTTGTTCTGGATCCTGCATCCAGCTTGTCATCATCTGACCTTTAGTTGCTGGGACCTGAGCCAGCGGCCTCCCATATTGCCTGCTCATCTTGGGATTCGTAAACCTTTGCAGCCTGTGAGCCAGCAGCCTGCCATCCCTTGAATCTTGAGTTCATCAGCCCCTACAGCTGCATGAGTCAGAAGAAATCTCCGGCCTGATGCCTGACTCACAGACTTGGGAGTTGTCAGCCTGCAGCTTTGTGAGCCATTTCCTTGAGATAAATCTCTTTCTCTCTCTCTGTATGCACTTCACTGGTTTTGCTTCTTTAGATAATCCAGCCTAAGACACATTGCTATTTAGAGAGCATTAAAAACTAAATATAAAGTATGTCTGAATTAAAACATGTATATAAGTGGGAAAATATTTAGTGTTCAAAAATCAAATAGCTTTTCTAATTAAAAATGTTCATTAATATGGCATGGCTTTCCAGTGATATCAATAGTCTAAAAATAATTCTGTTGGCTTTATAATGCATTATATAGAGGATTTTAAGTTCTTCGAATCTGGTTTCCTTATGTTTTGATTAAGTAAAAATTAAAAAATTCCTATTCTTTGGGTCATAATTTCTTAGAAATATAGAAGAATCTATCTACTGCCTGTTTATTACAGTCTAATAGAGAATGGTAGAGATATGTAGACAGTATTATGAGAACCTGGAGAAGGGGCAGTTACCCCAGTCTTGGTGAAAATAGTCTAAAGAAAAGTTTTGGGGAAAGGTGATGTGTATGCTGAGTGTAAGCAATAGCAGGAGTGACCCAAGTGAAGGCAATATAGTGTTCCAGTACAGCGAACAACATGTGCAAAAAATAACCCAGAGGTGAGAAACAGCATGTAAGTATAAAAAAAAAAAAAAAGTATAGGGACTTAAAAATCATTTAGTACTCCTGGAACTTAAAGTTTGAGGTGGGTCATGTCAAGAAATGAAGCTACAGGTAGGCTGAGACCAGATAACGAGGGTCTCATCTCATGATGAGGAGCTTGGAATATGTTCTGTAATCAAAGGGGCGTCATTAAAGGCTTGTTGTTGTTGTTGTTAGCTGCCGTCAAGTCAGTTCCGACTCATAGCGACCCTATGCACAACAGAACGAAACACTGCCCGGTCCTGAGCCATCCTTACAGTCGTTACACTTGATCTCATTGTTGCAGCCACTGTGTCAATCCACCTCTTTGAGGGTCTTCCTCTTTTCCGCTGACCCTGTACTCTGCCAAGCATGATGTCCTTCTCCAGGAACTGATCCCTCCTGACAACATGTCCAAAGTATGTAAGACGCAGTCTCACCATCGTTGCTTCTAAGGAGCATTCTGGTTCTACGTCTTCTAAGACAGATTTGTCCGCTCTTTTGGCAGTCCATGGTATATTCAATATTCTTCGCCAACACCAAAATTCAAAGGCGTCAGTTCTTCGGTCTTCCTTATTCATTTTCCAGCTTTCACATGCATATGATGCAATTGAAAATACCATGGCTTGGGTCAGGCGCACCTTAGTCTTCAAAGTGACATCTTTGCTCTTCAACACTTTAAAGAGGTCCTTTACAGCAGATTTACCCAGTGTAATGCATCTTTTGATTTCTTGACTGCTGCTTCCATGGCTGTTGATTGTGGATTCAAGTAAAATGAAATCCTTGACAACTTCAATCTTTTCTCCATTTATCATGGTGTTGCTCATTGGTCCAGTTGTGAGGATTTTTGTTTTCTTTATATTGAGGTGCAATCCATACTGAAGGCTGTGGTCTTTGACTTTCATTAGTAAGTGCTTCAAGTCCTGTTCACTTCCAGCCAGCAAAGTTGTGTCATCTGCATAACGCAGGTTGTTAATGAGTCTTCCTCCAATCCTGATGCCACATTCTTCTTCGTATAGTCCAGCTTATCGTATTATTTGCTCAGCATACGGATTGAATAGGTATGGTGAAAGAATACAACCCTGACGCACACTTTTCCTGACTTTAAACCAATCAGCATCCCCTTGTTCTGTCCGAACAACTGCCCCTTGATCTATGGAAAGATTCCTCAGGAGCACAATTAAGTGTTCTGGAATTCCCATTCTTCACAATATTATCCATAATTTGTTATGATCCACACAGTCGAATGCCTTTGCATAGTCAATAAAACACAGGTAAACATCCTTCTGGTATTCTCAGCTTTCAGCCAGGATCTATCTGACATTAGCGATGCTATCCCAGGTTCCACGTTCTTTTCTGAAACCAGCCTGAATTTCTGGCAGTTCCCTGTCGATATCCTGCTGCGGGTGTTTTTGAATGATCTTCAGCAAAATTTTGCTTGCGTGTGATATTAATGATATTGTTCGATAATTTCCACATTCGGTTGGATCACCTTTCTTGGGAATAGGCATAAATATGGGTCTCTTCCAGTCAGTTGGCCAGGAAGCTGTCTTCCATATTTCTTCACATAGACGAGTGAGCACCTCCAACGCTGCATCTGTTTGTTGAAACATCTCAATTGATATTCCATCAATTCCTTGAGCCTTGTTTTTTGCCAGTGCCTTCAGTGCAGCTTGGACTTCTTCCTTCAGTACCATCGGTTCTTGATCATATGCTACCTCTTGAAATGGTTGAACATTGACTAATTCTTTTTGGTATAATGACTGTGTATTCCTTCCATCTTCTTTTGATGCTTCCTGTGTTGTTTAATATTTTCCCCATAGAATCCTTCACTATTGCAACTCGAGGCTTGAGTTAAAGGCTTGGGGACAGAGAAGTACAGGATCAGGTATGTTTAAGCCCCATCACTCTGATGGCAACGGGACCATAGAACTGGAGGTAGACAGCGTATGATGTTGTTTCATTGTTTTGAGCCTGAAGTGATGATAGTACAATAGTCCCCACCCCAAGTCTCCCCCTCATCCGTGGTTTTGCTTTCCGAGGTTTCAGTGACCCTTGGTCAACCGCAGTCAGAAAATTCTAAATGAGTTGTGTAATGAAATCCTGGGCTGTCCAGCTCCATCCCGGCTGGGGACCACATTCACATAACTTTTATTACTGTTTATTGTTATAATTATTTTATTATTAGTTGTTAATTTCTTATTGTGCCTAATTTATAAACTTTATCTTAGGTATGTATGTATAGGACAATAAAAACAATACATAGTATATATTGGGCTTGGTACTATCTGCAGTTTCAGGCATCCACGGAGGCAGGGGGTGAGGAAGTGTCTTGAGACATATCCCCCACAGGTTAAGGGGGTCTACTGTAGCTGAAATAGGGTAGTGATGGTATGAATGGAGAGAAGAGGATGAGTCTCAAAATATTTATGAAGTAAAATGGGCAGGATGTGGCATGTTTGAGAGTGCAAGACAGGAATCTTTGACAGTAACTCCTAGGTCTCTAAACTTAGATGACTAGTTGTTGTTGCTAATTGCTATAGAGTTGATTCCAACTCACAGTGACCCCATATGTGCAGAGTAGGGCTGCTCTGTAGGGTTTTCAAGGCTCTGACCTTTCAGAAGCAGATTGCTAGGCCTGTCTTCTGAAGCATCTCTGAGTGGGTTCGAACTGCCAACCTTTCGGCTAGCAGTCAAAAGCTTAACCATTTTCACTACCCATGGACTCCTTATAATTATGATGAATGTGATGGAAAGAAAATAGGTATATAGTGAAGATCACTAAGATAGAGAATACAGGAGCAGGAATAATTTTAGTGGAGAGGATGAGAAATTAATTTTCCACATGTTGACTGTAGGATTCTGTGGGACACCCAGAGTTGGAGTGGTATCGGGATGGGGTGTAATGCAGTCAGTTGGAGGTATGTAAGTCTGAAACTAAGGGAGAGGACAGTGCTGGAGACAGATTTTTTTTTTTTTTTTCAGTTTGTAATTGGCAGTTGAAATGAAGACAGTGGATAAAACTACCCGAGCAGGGTGTATAGAGTGAGAAGAGCAATTTTCTGAGAATGGCATCTTGGGAAATAACAGCTTTAAAAGAGTTGATGAAAGAAGAGGAGCTACTCAGAGAAAACCCAGAAGGAAGATTCAGAGCCATAGAAGGAAAACCCGAGGAGTGTGGGATCCCAAATGTCAATTGAGCAGAGTGTGTCTCAGGGAGTGATCATCAACAGTGATCAACAAAAGCCCACTGTATGTGGCAGTTAGATGGTCAGCCTCAGCGGGAGGAATTTCAGTAGAGGGCTAGGGAGAGAACTGACGGTAGAGGCTGCTTATGTGGATAGTGGGAGGCTGATACTGAGCCTAGCCACTATTGAATCTTGTCTTCATGCAAACATCCTTGACGTCAGCATGCTTTTCAGTCATTTATCTCTTCGTTAAGGTGAAATGAAGCATGCTCAAATAAAGCTCAGGTAACATGACTTGATTAGCATAATGAGACTGTCTTACTATAGAGCCAGTGAATAAATAAAAGACCTTCTCCAAAGTCTCCAGAAAATCATCATCTTTACTCTTGCTGACTTCGTCGGTTGACTTGTCAGCGCAGATAACAGACTGAGCTAGTTGTGTACTGATGTGGTGGCTCACGTCTCCCAGTCAACATGAGTGTGATGTCTTGGCACTGGGCCATGCACCTGTACTCCTACATTGCACTCAGTCTGCGGGTTGTTAATGTATGGTGCATCAAGCACTGATTGGCTTTCAGGATACTTAGTTTTGATTAAAATCTTGTGACTTTGAAGCCAGCTTTAGTAAACTGTTTTCCATCATGAGCTTTTTCAATAATGGAGTCCAGTCTTGCTTAACTGGCCTACTCCATCCTCTAGCAATTTGATGCCCCCTTCTTCAACTCACCTTCCACTCCCTGGCATGATTTTTGCTTTCATTCCTCTAATTTTCTTGATGCTCCACACACTTGTCTTCAGTTTAATTGAGACCTAGAACTTCTTGCTCATCCATTTTATCTCCTCTGTCAGCCCCCTCCTGGCTTTACTCTCTTTCCTATCCACCTAAGGCCATGGTTCATTATTTTAACTCCCTTCCTTTCTTGTCCTTCTGTCCCACTGACCTGGCAACACCCCCTATCCTGGCTCCATCCACCTTCTCCAGGCCTGATTCAGGCTACAGCAGACCTTTACACAGCCCAGGGTCTCCAACCTCAGCTGTTTATTGCTACCTACAAATGTTGTATGTATCCCTTCTCAGCTTGTTGAGTTTTCCACAACAGATGTTTCAAATGCATTTCTGCTTTTCTTAGTCCACTAATTTGTACATGCATGTGTCAGTCAGTGTTGATTAATCCTGGATTTTAGCATAAAGCAGACTTTTTAAGGCAGCGTGTTAAAATATGTTCATTTTAAGGAGCATTCACAGTTTGACTTTAAAAAGACTGAAATCAAGGAATTTATACAGGTTTAGCCTATACAGATTATTTCATGGAAAACATAAATAGTGAAACAATGGGGCCTCCAAATGTCTGCTATTCTACATATGAATATACTCATAACTCTTTGCTCTCAGCCATACTGCCCTCTCTTCTGTTTTCTACAAGGCTAAGAGAATTTCTGCACAGCTACCACCTGCGCATCACTGGAGGCTTGTATGTTGCTATGATGCTGTACAGGTTGCAGTAGAGCTTCCAGACTAAGGTGAACTAGGAAGAAAGGCCTGGTGATCTACTTCCAAAAATCAGCCAGTCAAAACCCCATGGATCACAACAGTCTAATCTGTGAGACACCATGGGGATGGCTCAGGACTAGGCAGCATTTCCTTCTATTGTGCCTGGAGTCGCCATGAGTCGGGGGCTGACTTGATGGCAACTAACAACAATAACTGGAGAACTTCAGCATTTATTTTCAGAATGTCTTCAAAAAGTTTCCTTTGAAAACTTAATAGAAATAATAAAGAAGTAAGGCAGCGTGTTTCCTTCAGGTTGCATGCAATTGTTGTTGGCTGCGTTTAAGAGAAAAGAATCTCTAGGAGGGCTGGATTATCAGGCTCGGAGCCTGAAACATCATTCAGAGTCCCACTGCTGGTATGTTCTGGTGAAGTCACCACCAAGACTGAACTCTGGACATTGCCACGGAAACGCTGCCGTCATTGCCTATGGAAGTGAGGCATAGATGCCACCAGCCATGTCTGAATGGACTCTGCCCTGTCCCTGCTTCTTTACCTCGTTAGTTTCCAGTTCAAAGCACGGAGCAGGTGCTTCTGACAGGCAGAGCCTAGGTCATATGCCTGTGCTCTAGCTGCAAGGGAGACTGTATTTTCAGCATGTGTAATGGAAGGGGGTGTGCCTCATAAGCTGGGTGTCCCTCAAACATAGGGTGAGGCTTTAGATATTGAGCAGCCAAAAATAAATAAAAAGGTCCACTATTTCAGTTTACATTCCAAATTCCTACAGACTTAGTTTGATTTCTAAGCATACTCATTTGAAGTTAAAAAGTTCAAGATTATAGGTTTGATTTCCATTCCTGGTTATAATCAGTTCATTATCATCTCTTCCATAACTTCACTCAGCAGTTTCACAAATTATTTCTCTGATGCCAAGAAAGTCAGATAAAAGAATACATGGATTAGTCATTGTAGAGCCATTTTGACCTTAGGAAGAAAAAATTCAGATTGTAGATTTTGCTGATGTAGAGTTAGTTTTCAAGAAAATGCTAATATACATGCCTGCCTGTAAGGTAACTGGATAAATTTTTTCACTGAAGTTGGTAATTTTACCTTACTCTTCAGTTTTTAAAATTTAATTATAAAGTATTTGAAAAGGCAGTTAATAATTCCAGTAATTAATATCAACAATTCAAACACCTTAGGATATCTTCCTAAGCATAATAATAATAATAATAACATTATAGGTTGGTGAATTTTAAGTTTTCTTCATGAGGAATCATAGATAACAGGACTTTTTTTCTCAGTTCTCTTTAATTAGCTGTTCGCTGGTTTAAAACTTTGACTAATTGCCCTTTCAAAAAAAAAAAGGTTAAAACCAGACTGAAGAGGTTTTGAATACAATTCAAGCTTGGTAGTATGTTGTTTCAATAAAACATAGCAATATACACAAATCTAATAATTCACAAAAATTTTATACTATCCTACTGTTCACCCCAGGAGGAATATATTCAACCAAATAAAAGTGCTATTATTAATCTGATATAAATTTTTTTATATTAAAACTAAAATAACTGTCTCAACTCCATAACGTAGTGGCACTAAGAAGCCAGCAACAGTTTGAATCCTGGATCTGCTAGTTAATTGCCATAAACCAAAACCAAACCAAATCCATTGCTGTCAAGTCAATTCCGACTCATAGCAACCCTGTAGGACAAAGTAGAACTGCCCCTTAAGGATTCCAAGGAGCAGCTGGTGGATCCGAACTTCCAACCTTTTGGTTAGCAGCCAGGTTACTAACTACTGCACCACCAGGGTTCCACTCTTAGAGTTATTGTGAAAATTAAATGAGTTAATATGAGGAAAGCACTTAGTATATAATACTTGGCACATAGCAAAAAAAAAAAGCTAGCAAATTATTTCAGAAATTTGTTGATTTAGCTTTTTAACTTTTCATTTTGATGTAATTTCATACTTACAGAAAAGTCACAAAAATAGCCCACTTTGTACACCCTTACCCAGATTCCCCAAATGTTAATATTTTGCCACATTTGCTTTATCTTTGACTCTGCATATACATGTGTATTGTTTTGTCATTAACCATTTGAAAGTAAGTTCCATACATGATGCCCTTTTACCTTTAAATACTTCAGAGTGTTTCCTAAAAATAAGAACATTTTCTTACATATCCGAGTACGATAATCAAAATCAGGAAATTATCATTAATATAACACTATTATATAATCTGGAAACCCTGGTGGCTTAGTGGTTAAGATTTTGGCTGTTAACCAAAAGGTCAGCAGTTCGAATCCACCAGGCACTCCTTGAAAACTCTATGGGGCAATTCAGCTCTGTCCTATAGGGTTGCTGTGGGTTGGAATCGACTCGATGGCAATGGGTTGGTTGGTTAGTTGGTATTATCTAATCTACAGACCTGATTCAGATTTTGCCTGTTGTCCCAATAATACCGTTTATGGCAGAAGAAAATTCCAGATTCTGCATTTCATTCCATTGTCATAGCCGTTTAGCCTCCTTTAATCTGGAAGAGCTCCTCAGGTGTTGGTTTGTTTGGTTTTGTCCCTAAAGACTTTGACGTTTTTGCTAAGTACCAGCTGGTTATTTTGTAGAATGTCTCTCACTTTGGATTTGTCTGAAGTTGTCTCATACTTCCTGGTAGTGTAGTGGTTAAGAGCTGTGGCTGCTAACCAAAAGGTCAGCAGTTCAAATCCACCAGGCACTCCTTGGAAACTATGGGGCAGTTCTTCTCCATACTATAGGGTTGCTATGAGTCAGAATCGACTCAATGGCCGTGGGTTTTTTTTTTTTTTTTTTTGGTCTCATAGTTAATTTGAGTAAATGCACTTCTGGCAGGAAAACTATGAAAATGATGCTGCATTCTTCTAATTGCACTATATCAGGAAGCACATGATGTTTGTTTGTCTCATTACTAGTGCTGTTAAATTTGATCACTTGGTTAAGATTATGTCTGGCAGATTTTGCCACTCTAAAGTTACCATTTTTACCTTTGTAATGAATATACTTACAGGGAGACACTTGGAGACTATGCACAGATATCACGTTACTCCATCGACTTTCACCCACTAGTTTTGGCATTCTTTGACTATAACTGTGATGGTTGCCAAGTGGTGATTTCTAATTCCTTCATCTCTCCTACAATTGTTAGTTGACTTTCTACAGAAAGGAAGTGGTTTCCCTGCTCCCCTCTTATATCACTATAGATTCATGGTTTCTTGTTTTTATTAAATGGGTTGTAATCTATTACAATAATAATTTTTATACTCAAATTATCCCCCATTTGGGCATCTGGAGCTCCTTCAAGCTGGCTTCATGTGCCCTCTTGTCCTGTGCCCATCATTCTTTGAGCGCTTCCTTACTTTCTGGCACAAGATGTTTCAGACTCATTTTGCCCCAGCCCTGGAATCACCCATTTCACCAAAGATGCTGGTTTATGTTTTAAGCAGAGGAAGGACTCTCGTATTTTATGCTGGCTTTCCAAAATGATATTTACAGATGAAACTGAGAAGATCCTTAATATATATGTTAGAAACACTTTAAGATTCATTCATTCTCTAAATCATTAAGCTTCCTTTGTGTGCTTCGGGTTAGGTGCTCATAATACAAACTCCAGTTCACATTTCAAAACAACATCAAAATAATTGGTGCAGACAATTAAATGCTATAGGTGTACAGAGATGGGCTAGAAAACTTGGAATCAAAGAGAAATTTAGAAAAGGCTAGGATTCGAATAGATAGAAAGGAGCAGGAAGAATATTCAATTCAGGGGTACAGCCTGAGCAAATATGTGGAGCCAACAATAAGCATGGTTTATTAGGGAATTTTAAGGAGCATGACTAGTTGGTAGAGATAAAAATACTGATAATTAATGAATAGGGTTTAGGTTATTGGGAATCTGGATTCCAGGCTGACCCATTTAGAATATATTCTGCAAGCAATGAAATATTCTTTAAACTTTTGGGGCTGGGTAGTCATAAAGCGTATGCTTTGGGAAGTTTAATCTGATGTTATATTGCGGAATAGATTGGAAAACAGAAGATAATTAGGAAACCCCTAAAATAATTGAGTCTAATATAGTAGGAGTACAAGTAAGAATGGATAGATATGAAAATAATTTGGAAGGAAGAAATGCCTTTGTTGTTGTTGTTAGGTGCCATCAAGTCAGTTCCGACTCATAGTGACCCTATGCACAACAGAACAAAACATTGGCCTGATGCTGCGCCATCCTTGCAATTGTTGCTATGCTTGAACCCATTGTTGCAGCCACTGTGTCAGTCCATCTCATTGAGGGTCTTCCTCTTTTTTGCTGACCCTCTACTTTACCAAGCATGATGTCATTCTACAGGGACTGATCGCTCCTGAAAAGATGTCCAAAGTATGTGAGATGTAGTCTCGCCATCCTTCTAAGGAGCATTCTGGTTGTACTTCTTCCATGACAGATTTGTTTATTTTTTTTGGCAGTCTGTGGTATATTTAGTATTCTTCTCTAACACCACAATTTTAAGGTGTCAGTTCTTCGGTCTTCTTTATTCATTGTCCAGCTTTCTCATGTGTATGAGGCGATTGAAAACACCATGGCTTGGGTCAGACGCATCTTAGTCCTCAAGGTGACATCCTTGCTTTTCAACACTTTAAAGAGGTCTTTTACAGCACGTGTGCCCAATGCAGTGCGTCTTTTGATTTCCTGACTGCTGCTTCCGTGGGTGTTGATTATGGATCCAAGTAAAATAAAATCCTTGACAGCCTCAATCTCCTCTCCCATTTATCATGAAGTTGCTTATTGGCCCAGTTGTGAGGATTTTTTTTTTTTTTTATGTTGCATTGTAATCTATATTGAAGGCTGTGGTCTTTGATCTTCACCAGTAAGTGCTTCAAGTCCTTGAATCAGGATCACTTGGAGAATAGGGAACTCAGAGAAATGGGAAAGTGATGATGTTCGAGGGAAAAAAACAGAATTCATCTGCAAATAGAAACTCAAAGAAAAACAGATTTAGTGATATTGAAATTTTTAACTAATTTTTTTTCTACAATGATCGAGTAAAAGCCGTAGAATTACTCAATATCTTTTTATACAAAACAGTATGCTTGAAGAATAACAACTTGGGGGCATACAATATCGTAATTACTAGACAGAGTAATATTTGTTGAATTTCACAACACCATGTTGGAAATAGATATTTGGTAATAGTTTTAATTTTCATTGTTTCAGGTTTATAGCAATAATAGAAAGCTGTTTTGGTTTGATATGCTGTAGTATATTCAGCCACATTACCAGTCTAAAATCAGATCTCTGGATTGAGACCCAGATTCCTGCTTACTTTCAAATGTGTGGCTCTTGGGGTAAGACATTAGTTTCTAAGTGCGGCATTTGATTCTTTGGGTATTACGGAAACTCACATTTTTCTCCCCCATTTAAAAAAAAATTATTGTTAACTTCAACTTTGTCTAAAGAAGAAACCATCAGAAACTAAGAACTTAGCTATACAAGCTTTTTAAATTGCCAAATATTGCAGCCAAGACGTTCTTTACCATCTATTGGGAGATAAAGGTAGAAAGTACCTAGTTTCATACATTCCACAAGAAGTGAGAACAAATGTTCCTAAATATTTTACCATTTTATTAATTTTTACAATTAAACTTACTTTGTTCTTAATCTAAAACCAGGTCATCATTCTCCTTCATGGATATAGCAAGAAAAATTACACAGGTTTGTTACCTCTTTAGCTAGGTTTGTTATCAGGTTTTCTGAACTGGCTGAAGTGTTAAAAGTGACATCTGAGGACTACACCACATTCTATCCATAGGGTACCCAGCAGGTCTGTTCATTTGTTTAACAGGTTAATATGTGGACTTCCTAATTAAAACCTGTTGAAAGAAATTGTTCCATGAAGGAATGTATTAACCATGTATCATGTTGGGATAGTGCTGGGCGGCTGTCATAATTGCTGCTGCTGGTTTACAGAAAGGAAAATAAAGTCGGTTGCTTTTGTCGGGAAAGAAGATTTCTTGTTATCTGTATTTGCAGGCTTTCTGGCTCATATGCTGGAGGAATCCTTGCTGCGGGGGTGTTTTCATTTTCTCGTCTAACATGGCAGTGGTCCATCTCAGCAGAGGTTTTCAGCTTAAACAATCTGTTTGTGGGGCTGCTTATGGCTCTTACTGTACATTTTGAGGAGGCAGCAACTGCAAAAGAGAGATCAAAGGTAACCTATTTTGATCAAAGTGAAATAATTTTTTGTTTTAATTTTTAGACAGACACTGTATTACTTAAAGTTTAGATACTGTTTGTCTATCCCGATTACTGTCAAAGTAATCTAGGCATGTTAGAAGAGAAACTGTTCTCAGTTCTTTTGTTGTGAATGGAACCACTATAGCCTTTATCAAACATGGGACCTCATCTCCCCTCCCTCACTCCCAGAGCTCAAAAGTTTTTGGGGGAGGGGAAGAGGATGAGGGAATTATCAAATCCACTGTGAGTCCTATGGAGATGATAGGCGTGTTGGCTAATCCCACCAGTATTTGTGTGTGTGTGTGTGTGTGTTTGATCATAAAATGCCAAGCTCTAAATTGACTAACTTAAATTATGTACCATACATAGACTTACTCCCTAATTGCAAAAAGTCAAATTTATAATTTTTTTAGCAAAAAGAAAAATATCAAATGTAGAAAAAAGTAGTTTAGAAGAGATTACAATGTATTCTAAGGCAACCATCATCATCAAAATCATTGGAAATGTGCAGGAACCCAGGAGTTTATAGTCCGCCCAGTAGAAAATACCAAGTCATCCTAGTAAGGACAGCCTTGTCTCATTAAAGAATACAAAAACAAAAGAACATCATGGTTTGTCTGTGTTTCACATAAACAGATCTGTGATATTGTTACAGTTTTTTTGTTTAAGATAACTTTTTTCTAATTAGAAAATAATACATGTTCAAGGAAAAAAAACCCTACAGATAACCATATTTCTCTATAAAAGCTGCCATATTCCATGTATTTAATAGGAGAAAAAGTAAAACAGAAAGAATTGCTGAGCTTCAGTTATAGTTTTGCTTGAGTAAGAATTACAGTTAAGGACTGCTTTTATTAGTCCTAACCATTATAGTTAGGACTTACCTAGTCAACACAAGGGACTTTCTATAAATAAGTTTGGAGACAGACATTTAAGGACAAACTGCAGTGATTTAGTGAGAATAAAAGGTATTAGTAAAAAATAATGATGTAAATATTAGTAACTGTTAAAGCATGACTCTTTGCACCTAAGAGGTTGATTTAAATCTTACCTGTGGTACAAGTGCTTGGTTTTAACATAAAGAATAGCTTTTTACTATTGTGCTTACTTAGAATTCCAGGTGAATTTTTAACTTAGACTTTTTTTTCATTTTATTTATTTTCAGATAGTTAAAATTGGTGCCTTCTGCTGTGGCCTCAGCTTATGTAACCAGCATACAATAGTACTCTATGTTCTCTGCATAATACCATGGATTCTCTTTCGACTTTTCAAAGAGAAGGTAGGTTTTCTAACTTTGTCAAAATCAAAATTTCTAATATTTTACTTAGGCCCAATATAACACTCAGAGCATCAGAAAACCTGGGCTTTAATTTTTCTTGTGTTTTATGTAAATCATAAATAACCTTAGATCCTAACAACACTGACTGAAAAAAGAAGATGTAAAAAAATTATGCAGTATTGATTACAGTGGCATCTAGCATGTTTCATAATTTTCTTTAACTGATTTTGAACAGTACCTCAAAGAGGATAGGCTAAAAAGGACTTAAAACAAAAATGTCAAATTTCCTTGGTTGTTTTATTATATATCCTAAGGCCAGGAATGGGGTACCAATAATACTGTGAGGAAAGTGATTATAAATTAAAATGGCTGTTTATAAAGTAAGGTAAGGAAATTTGTTAAAGCACTGGGAGATGTAGGTAAGGAGAAGGCAGAGAGTTAAATTAGCCAAGAGTTCCTTGGAAGAACCAAACCAAAACCAAACCCATTGCTGTCTAGTTGATTCCAACTCATAGTGACCCTGTAGAACATTGCAGAACTGCCCCATAGGGTTTCCAAGGAGCGCCTGGTGAATTCAAACTGCTGACCTTTTGGTTAGTAGCCGAATTCTTAACCACTACACAACCAAGGTTTCCCTTAGCAGGATAGATGTCCCTTATTCTGCCCATCTTTCTTCCCACAGGTTAAAATAGTCTATATACAGAGCCAGTCCTAGGTCATTTTACCTACTAGTTTATTTATTTTTTGTGTGTTTGTGAATTACACTTCAGCTGCTTTTATGTATCATTTTATTATTTGCCAGTTATACCCAGCTATAATCAGAATCATAATAGAAAACACACATATGATAAAATTATTGTGCATAAATAGGGAAATAATTATACCAAAGTTTTAGGTAACTGTATTTACTATACTTGAACTCATTTTGTTTCTTAGCTTCTTGGCAGCAAAGCAAAGGGGGTAATGTGGCAGTTATAAGATTCTTATTATGTGATTGAAAAAAAATGAATAAAAGGAAAACATAACAGTTGGCAGGAAAGATAAACTTTTTCTTGGAACTGACTTCTGTTAAGTCAATCATACAAGTCCTTATGTAGTAAGGACATTGAATAGCATAACAGGCAATGTCTTTAATAGGGGTTTTATAGAGTATACAGAAAGTTCTTTATATGGTCTTACATAAGCCACTGATTTGAAAAATGGAAATATTACATTAAAAAGTATACCTCAGTGAAGACTTTTCCATAGAATACCTAACTGAGGACACCCAAATATTTTCTTGTGAATTGGATGGCTGCACGGACAGGGTGGATAGCATATCCCATAGCTTTTCGCATTCTGTGCCCATCATCTTAGCCAGGCTTCTGGCATCAGCAGAGACCAGACAGGTGTACTCTCTGGTAAGAACCTGCAAGGCAAATATTTTGTGTTAGTTGATTGACAGACAAGCCATATGCTTTGTATACAAACATGCAGGACTCGGAGTTGACAGTTTAGAAACCTGGACTGGGGACCTGTTTGCCTTGTAGTAAAGTAAGCTTCCAATAAATGATGAAATTTTGGGAGCTATGACTATTCAACAGACTTTTCATTTCCATTATTTAAATACCAGAGCAACTGTGATAGTTGGATCTTGGTGGTATAATGCAGAGCAAGAAGTCCTGGGTCAGTTGGTACCAACCCTGGCTGCTCACTTGAGTTATCTGGGAAGCTTAAAAATATCTCTTGTGTGCGACATGCATACCTATATATATGTATATATATACACATACATGTGCACACATATATACATACAAGGGTAGTGCAAATGGTTAATGTGCTCAGCTGTGAACTGAAAGATTAGAAGTTCAAGTCCACCCAGAGACCTGGCAATCTATTTCCAAAATCAGCCTTAACTGCCACCTTTGCCATGAACCAGAAGAATTGGATGGTGTCCACCTACTATTACTGAACATTTAATCAAAGATTTACAGAAAAATCCTGATCAAAAGGGGGAAAATGCAGAACAGAATCTCAAATCCTCATGGAATCCAGACTTTCTGGAGTCATGGAAGTTGGATAAATCCCTGAAACTATTGCCCTAAAATAATCTTTAAACCTTAAACCAAAAATTTCACCTGAAGTCTTCTTAAAACCAAACAATAGATTAAGTTAACTAGTAAAGAATGGCTGCCTTGAGCAGTGTGCTCTTTTAAGATCTGACAAGAGCAACCAAAAAGATTAAATAGGAGGTTTGGGGGGCAGTGAGTTTATATTAACGCCGGAGAGTGAGAATGGTTGTGCAACTCAAAAAATGTAATCAGTGTCACTAAATTGTACATGTAGAAATGGTTGAATTGGTGTATGTTCTGCTGCATATATTCTTAACAACAAAAATAAAATAAATTGTTTTAAAAAAAAGAAAACCCCGTAGAACACAATTCTACTCTGACACGCGGTGTTGCCATGAGTCCAAGTTGACTTGATGGCAGCTGGTGTATACATACATGTGTTAATGTATGTATGTGTGTACCTGTGCAGATTTTACATACATGTGTATACATATGCTGATCATGGCCCCACTGCAAAACAACTCTGACGTGATCAATCTGAGGTGAGACCTGGGCTCAGTATTTTTAAAAAGCTCCCCAGGTGCTAATGTGTAGCTAGGGCTATAAACCACTCTTCTGGACTCTATGTAGTAGCTCTTATCTAATTGTCTACCTGTTTATTTCTACACAAAACCAGAAAATTCATCAACCACCTCTTACCATCATTCTACATTCAACTTTACAACATACAGAAACTGCTAAAATATAAACATTTACTTTCTGTAATACCATTTTCAAGAACAGCAAAGGCATGCGTTAGTTATTTCTTATACTCTTTTCATGCTGTCCTTTTTTATGTATCTCATTACCACCATAGAAATCACGTATGAAATCAATACTGTAATAAAAACACTCCATTCTCAATTAAAGGATGTTTATTTGAAAATGCTAATGTAAGTCAACTGCTTCTAGTTCTGGTGAATGTGAACCTTGGTTCTTGTATTCACTCTTATGTATAAATTTCTCTACTTTTAAAGGAAAAAATATAATTTCCAATTATGATATTTGTAATAGACTACCAAATACTAAAACCCACAACTACTAAAGCAACCAATGTTTGAATCTTTCTAGTATCCCAGAATTCATATTCTTTTACATCTTTTTTTTTTTTTTAAGAGCATTTGGTTAAGGTTGGAGGTTATATAAAAGCTAACTTAATCTGTGCCAAACATTTCCATGAAATATCCAGAACTCTCCTATAAAGAATCACGAAAATGTATATTCATGATAAAGTTAATGGTTCTAAGTTTACGCCGGATGATGGTAATGAGTGAAGCACATTGACGTTAGAACGATGTTTTGGGCATATTTAAAATCAACCAAACAACACTTAATCACCTCCAAGTGTGTTATCTCAGCTTACAATGCTGCATGTCATGACATGGTTTTAAATGTAAAAGATGCAATAAACATGATCAACCAAACATGATACTTAAGCGTAAATACTAATACTGTTTGCGTCATTCATATTTCACCTGCCATGCAAAGTAGTTCAGGCTGATGCAATTTTCTAGTAATCCACAGTAATCAGAAGGTTTAACATAGTATTCTGTCGTGACTTAATATAAATTGAGAGATCAGCTCTGTGTAAACATATTTGATGTTTTCCTTGATGCATTCTTGAAGTTCCAGGATGACTGGACTAAAATAAACATTATTATACAACCCGCTGTGTTCTAATGCAGGAGCTGTCCGTGGGTTCCTTGCTGAAGTTGAGTCTGTACTTCTCTGCTGGTTTGCTGCCCTATGTCCACCTTCCCATCTCATCCTACCTCAGTCAAGCCCGTTGGACCTGGGGAGACCAGACAACGGTGCTAGGATTTTTGACACATTTTCTCAGGGAAGAATATGGAACATTCAGTCTGGTAAATCTGTATTTAAAGTCCTTTTAAGGAAATGAGTTACAAAATTTCAGTGTTCTGCTTGGACCTTGATTGAAAAAAAAAAAAAAAGACAGTTGATAGAATTTTTATTTCAGTTATTTACATAACAAATGTGTCCTTGGAATGTGGCCATTAAAATGGTTTAGAAAAAAAATTGTAATCCCTTAAGCCAACATCACCCTGTTGTGGTAGAGCGCACTTTTCAGGATGACAAACATCTGGGGCTCCGCTGCTTGCAGTGGAAGCACTGTGGACTGGTTAGCATCGAGTGTCACTGTGGACACTTGGTCTGTGAATCAAAATATTTGGAAAAGATTGAGGGAAAAAGAATTTTTTCTAATTTACCTTGACCAAAACACTTTTTTTTCCTCCACATATTTGATGAACAGTGTTCACGTTAGTATTTCATTTTTAAAACCAAAGACGTATTTTTAAATGCTTCGTAAAATATGGTTATACTTAATGGAGAAAATGTGCTTTTAAAAAGTTCAAAAGGTCTTGCTTTCCCTAAGGCACGAATCAGGAGAAAATGTTAAATGTGGCTACAGTAAATGTTGTCTGACAAATGAAGGAATAAACTGAAGGTTTTTTATGTTAATATATGCAGTTGTATCAGGTTTTTCTTTTATGGTTTGTGCTTTTTGTCTCTTATTTAAGAAGGTAAGTTCCAGAGAGTACATATTATATGATATCATTTATACAAATTCTAAAAGACCATGTAAAAACTAAACTGTTGTTTAAGGATACATAGAAAAGTAGTAAAACTTTTTTTTAATATATCGTGTAGCACAAAATTCAAGGTAGTTACGGGGGTGGGGGGAGGGTGAGAAAGAGAAAGAGAGGTCCTCGAGGGCTTTGCGCGATAATTTTTTGTATTGATGAGGTTCTGTTTCTTAAATGAATGTTGAGTCTGTAATTTTTTTTAGGTCTTTATCCCTTAAATATACTTTACACACTTTTTATTTAGGAAGTATTTCGTAATGGACTAATAAGAGGATAATTATTATTATTTTGACAGAGTTTGATACTTTTAAGTTTATACTCTTGTTTACTTTATATTGTTTACTCCATAAAATTATTATGTTAGGGCCATTCCATATTTGAAAATCATATAATTCACACATAAGTGTGAAATTATAAGCTACCAGAAGTTAGTGAACTCTAATCAAAGTGCCCAGAAAGACCGAGAGTGCATAACAGAAGTGTAAAAATTATATTAATTCATTGACGTGTTATTGTTCCTGCTGGAATAGTTTAGCTGGTCTGTAGCCAGGGCATTATTTCTGAAATTCTTCCTAAAGGACGTTGAGGGTTAGTTTTCAGTGACTTCTCTGTAAAAATTCTGTAAGTCACTGAAGTAAAGACTTTGAATCAAGAGAGGTGTTGAATTGTGTATTTAAAACATGTATCTTTTAAACCAAGATGCTAAAATACAATAGTCTAACAAAGCTTCATTTTAATGTTTGTACAAATAAACTCTTCTCTTTTGTATTTAGGCAAAATCTGAAATAGGATCCAGTATGTCTGAGATACTGCTGTGAGTATGAAATATTTGAAACTATTTTAAATGACTTCTCTATTCCTTTAAGTGGTTTTAGAGATTGCTGAGTTTATCTCTTTGTGAAGTATGCCTGAGAAATAGTTTTCAGCTCTACAGTTAAGAGTTGTTTGTGTACACTGTCAAATAGTCTAGCATTTCCTTCAACAAGATGAAGCTTAAAGTGAGCAATAAATACACCAGCAAATGAGAATGTTAGATGAATATATAAAACCCCCCAGTGCTGTCGAGTCGATTCTGACTTATAGCGACCGTATAGGACAGAGTAGAACTGCCTGATAGAGTTTCCAAGGAGTGCCTGGCGAATTCGAACTGCCGACCCCTTGGTTAACAGCTGTAGCACTTAACCACTACGCTGCCAGGATGTCCATGATGAATATATGGAGTCTTTAAAATGAAAACGTTTCAACTTTTAGTTGTATTCAAAATTAGCCAATGTAGTGTTGCTTTAGAAAGAATTTGTTCCTTTTTCTGGTTTTTTTATCTCCTTTTAGAGACATTTTATAACATTATATTCAGCAAAGTTTGAACAATTATTTTTGTTTGTGTAGTGCTCTTTTAATTCTTCAAAGCTTAATCGTTTCCTAATGTCTCTTGAGACTTTTCCTTTAGACTGGTCTGGTAGTAAGCTGTGTTTTTTACTTCAGTGTTTTTAGCATCCAACATTATTATTAGAACCAGCTTAAGCAAAGTATTTTCACTGATATTATCTACTAGCGTTCTTTGAAAAATGGGTTAATATTTGCTTTAAACCTCACACAGATTAAGAAAACTTGAAAAATATCTATACCAATCCAGTAATACTTGTATAATGTTTGCAATATAATATTGAAGGGGAATATTTTTCTATAACACTAAAGTGATCTACTAACTAATTATTGATTTGGGACTCTCCGGACTTTTTAACAGAAACATTTTAAAAATATGGGGAAAATATTTCAATTTTTTATAAATGAGGCAGTTCATAGGCTTTCACAATTTCTTGCTAGCTTGCTTGCTTCCATTCTTCCTTTCTTTTTAAATAACTTTATTCCTTTTCCTAAATACAATACATAATCATAAAAATTTTAGAAAATACAGATAAGCAAAATTTTTTTAAGTAAAATTGCCTATCATTCAATATGCAGAGAGCCACTGTTAATCTACTGACATTCTTATGTATATCCTTCAAATATGAAAAACTTTGTAAAACCTGGGCTTATACTATATATACTGTTTTATTAGCTTGTGGTTTTCACCTTATATCTTAAAAGTATTTCCCCATTATTGGTTATTATATAACATTTTAATGGTTCTCACATTTTATTTTAAATATTTATTTTAATGTCTCACTAACTTTTGTGGCTCCTTTTGTTGTTGTTGTTGGAGAGAGGGTAGCAAGAAGCTCCGTTTGTTACCTATTTTATCAGTGTTTCCAAATTTTGGCTTTATTCTGCTTTCTCTGTGCCAGAAGACCCACTCCCTATTCTCTTCTATCTGCCTTCTAGTAGCTGTTACAGCATTCTGGATTACCGATACGTTTTGCCTTAACAAATCCCACAGGACCTCCAAAGAATGCTGAGGAGTAAGCCTAGACCATAAATCTAACTTTTATTAGTTGCACATAAAAGTACTCTATTTGGGAATTTAAAGGCCTTCTTTACTTTAAAAATTAGCATTTACGTTGTATACTCAAAAAGACTTGGTATACATAATGACCACTCATATCTACACTATTTGTTGGAACCAAATTATAAGGTAGAATAGAGGCATAATCTTAGTACTCTCTGAGTGAGTGAGAGAATCTCCAGTCTTTGCTTCAGGTGGACAGGAATGTTGAGAAAGGCAAGTCATAAGTACAAGAAAACCCTTCGAAATGATGGAACCTAATCATCTATCCCTTTCCAGTCAAGCAAATTAAATTCATTCCCAATGATATCTCTAAATTGCAATCCTGGACAAGGAAATTATTGAATCTAACCCTAGGCAGTGACCATCTTTTAGAGCTCACGTTTAAGCACCAGGTCTCCAAGAATTAATTTTAAGGACTGACTTCATTCCTTTTTGAAGAATGGTTTGAAATGGGCCGCATGCAGCAATCAATTTTCAAGTGTGTTTGAAAATTCATAAGGATGTCTTCTCATAGTAGATGAGTCTCCATTAGTAAAATGCACATTGTGTGGTTCCCATAATTAGGGCATCACATTTTTTCTGGTAAAGTTGCCACTAGGGAGAAGAAAGCTCTTTGAGATGGTGAGTATATAGTCATTTCTTTTTTAAAAAATTGGAGACTGCTAGAGCAGTAGTTAAGTGCTATTTTAGAGTTCAGATAACACCTGGAAAATGCATATTAGTTAATGGAAGAATTTTAACTGTAGGAAAGTGTCATGGATTGGAAAGTGTCAACTTGGTTAGGCCATGATTTCCAGTATACTGTGGTTGTCCTCCATTTTGTGATTGTAATTTTATGTTAAAGTGGATTAGGGTGGGATTGTAACACTACCCTTACCCACATCACATCCCTGATCCAAAGAAAAGGGAGTTTGCCTGGGGTGTGGCCTGCACCACCTTCTATCTCTCAAAAGATAAAACGAAAGGGAAACAAGCACAGAGTTGGAGACCACATATCACCAAGTCAGCAGCACTGGGAGCAGAGCGTGTCCTTTGGACCTGGGGTCCCTGCTCCTGAGAAGCTCCTCAACTAGGGGAATTTTGAGGACAAGGAATCTTCCTTCAGAGCCTACAGAGAGAGAAAGCCTTCCCCTGGAGCCGACACCCTGAATTTGGACTTGTAACCTACTAGACTGTGAGAAAATAAATTTCTCTTTGTTAAAGCCATCCACCTGTGGTATTTCTGTTATGGCAGCACTAGATGACTAAGACAGAAGGAAAAGACACATTTCTTTGAGATTGCTTAAACATTTTTAAAACCAAGTATTACAGAAAACAAAGAAGCCTTTAAGGAAGAAGGTAACTCAGAAAACAATGGTTGAAAATCACTCCTGTTTTCCTTTTTTCTTCATGATTTAATCTCTGGCAAACTACTGGAATTAAGTTTGTTTCCAATTGCTATATTGCCGCAGGCCTTGTTTACATTGCTGCCAGGAGAAAGGTCAAAACCCATTCCAAACAACTTATTATCAACCCAGTCAGGGAGAGCCTATAAAGTATACCAATATCAGAAAGACATAAGAATTATTTGTTCTGATCCTATCCTAAGGTATACAAATTGGTAACCAAATGTTACAGTTGGGAGACATTTTAGAACTGTTTAATTCTTTCTTCTGATGCTTTTTCTCCTATCTTTAAAAGAACAGAAAATAATTTTAAAATCTGACTCCAGCCCTTAAAGTTGTTCAGTGCATAATCATTTATGCCTCAAAGAATATTTTATTTGGGATTAACTAGATTTTCCCTGTGCCAGCAATAAATTAGATTGTCTTTTATAGTTCTCAGGTAACAAATATGAGGACAGAGCTCTCATTCAACATCCAAGTCCTTGCAGTTTGGGCAAATATATGTTTAGCAAGAAAGTAAGTAATGTATTCCTTTTCCCATGCTCATTAATTGAATTGATGTTTTTAATATGTCATTGTAGAATATTGCCGGTATTAGTTTATATTTCAAATAAATGACTCTTGCTCACTTCTATCAAGACAAATATATATTGTTTTTTTGCCAGTGTTTTTCCCCCAATTATAAATCAAATGATTTTGAAAAATTTAGCAGTATATTACAATCTAACTAAACAAGTCATTTGATATCTTAAACTTCTGTTTTGATCCCTTACCCTGCCAATACCGTTTCTACTGTTGCCTTGCAAAAGAAGCAAATAATTATTTAAATTTCTCTGATGATAAAAGAAAACCTAAAAAATATAGGACCGTTGGCTTCCATTTACCTTTTTTGTCACTTTCTAATCTGTTGAGTATATGTACTTAACATCTGTACATGAAGTGTATTTAAAGTATTTTTTTTTTATAGGTGCATACAGCTACAGTTCCGTTTCCTTAACACCTGCTTAACATTGCATGCGAGCATTTCCCTGTAGTACAAACAATTCTTAAGATCATATAACTGTATAATATTCTATCCTGACCATAGCAGAATTTATTTAAATGTTCATTTACTCAAGGATATTTAGATTGCTTCCACTTTTTCTACTATTATCAGTAATACTAAAGTATCTTTATGGATTGAACCTTAATCTACATATCTGCTTATTTCTTTAAGAGTTACGGCTCTATGTTAAATTACTGAGTCAACAAATGTGAATATTTTAAGGCTCTTGGTATGTATCATCAAATTCCTTTCCTCAAAGATTGTACGAGCATTCTACTGTATTCTCACCAACATTGAAACTTGTCACTTTGATGCATAAAAATGTTATTTTATTTTGCATGTTTGATTACTTCCTAAATATAGTTTGTATTTCTTTTGTGAATTTTAACTTTGTGTTCTTTGCTGCATAGTTCCAAGTTGTATATAATATGTAGCTCATTACTCTGTTTTGTTTGCCCATTCTCAGATTTTTAAAACCAAGATCTTTCCCTGTTACTAGTTAAAAATGGAAACTTGTATAGATCCAAATATTTTTTCTGCAGCTTAAGCTGTATAATGTTATTATTGATATTCACACAAATAAATAATTTTTGGATGTATTTTTATTTTTTTTTTTTTAGGGACAGACCAAATCCATCATTAGTATGGCTTTTTACTGGGATGTTTTGTGTTTATTCATTGTTCTTTGCTTGGAGGGCAAATTTAGATATCTCGAAACCACTTTTCATGGGTGTGGTAAGTTTTACTTAGCTATATCCTTTGACCAGAAAATTTGTGAAGAATGTACAAATGTGTCCCTCATGAATCTTGTAGAAGGGCAAATTATTTCTGGAATAGTCGGAATCTTATATACATTATTATAATTCAAAAGTTAAAATTCTTGAACCAGTAAAGCTAAAAAAAAATTTTAGGGGAAAAAAAAGTAACATTTAATAAACACAATAGTCAGGAAAAAAAAATCCAAGGTACATTTAAGTTAGTCCTCGTGTGTGTGTGTGTGTATGCTTATAAGTATATATAAAAAAAAAAAAAAAACAGTGCTGTCGAGTCGATTCCGACTCATACCGACCCTATAGGACAGAGTAGAACTGCCCCATAGAGTTTCCAAGGAGCGCCTTGCAGATTCGAATAGTGCCTATATACTTACTTATATAAGTGCATACGCACTACTGTATTTCTCCTGAAAAATTTTTTTTTGAAATAGCAAAAGAAGTATGGGTTTTAACTGAGGGTTCTTACCAACTTATTTCCTTATTTCTTACCTCACAAGTCCTAGGCCTGAACATAAGATCAATCACATTTTTGTTTTTCCCTGGCTACCATTTCTGAGTTTTGGGGTATTTCGTCTTATATAGAAACTCTGTAAATTAGGTAGCTGTTTTTTAGCAGCTGAAACCAACAAACTGTTTTGTGTTCAAGAGGCCTAATAAATAATACCCCACTCCACTACCTGAATTCTGAATCAGTTGAGAAACAATATAAACCAGCACAAATGGTGAAAGAATCACCTTTACTACAGGTAGTGCTGGGACTGGAGAACATGGCTTATATCTGTGGTTAAAGGAGTTCCCTCATATCAAATCCTAGAATTGTCAGACTTACCCACTAGTCACAGGCAGTGCTGCCACAGGGACAGAGTCTGCCCCAGACAAGTGTCTCCTGTGGGCAGCTCACTTTCCAGAGAAAGAGAGGAAAGGACAGGACTATGCATGCCCATCCTATCTCCCAAACCCCCTAGTCCAATCAATCCCTGTACTGCTACAGGGAAAAATAAGTGAAAGGACATAGAGGCCAGGAGTGTTTTCATGGATTGAATTGTGTCCCCCAAAATGTGTGTCAACATGGCTAGGCCGTGATTCCCAGTAGTGTGTGATTGTCTACCATTTTGTCATCTGATATGATTTTCCTATATGTTATAAATCCTACTCTATTATGTTAATGAGGTAGGATTAGAGGCAGTTATTTTAGTGAGGCAGAATTTAATCTACAAGATTAGGTTGTGTCTTAAGCCAATCTCTTTTGAGATATAAAAGAAGCGAGCAGAGAGACATGGGACCTCGTGCCACTAAGAAAGAAGCACTGGGAGCATAGCACATCCTTTAGACCCGGGGTCCATGGACTGAGAAACTCATTGACCAGAGAAGATTGATGATAAGGACTTTCCCCCAAAGCTGACAGAGAGAGAAAGCCTTCCCCTGGAGCTGGCACCCTGAATTTGGACTTCTAGCCTACTAGACTGCGAGAGAATAAACTTCTGTTTGTTAAACCCACCCACCTGTGGTATTTCTGTTACAGCAGCACTACACAGCTAAGACAAGTGTATACTAGTCGGGCTTCTCCACATGGAAGGAAGCATGAGGAGTAAAGCAAAAGCCTTTCTCTAGTCCCTCCCGTTTATATATTCCAGGAGCTCAGAAGCAAAGCTGCAGTATTGAAATGAATGTGTGGACCCAAAATGGAAGACACATATGTCAAAAGGGGAAGGAGGAATGTTTGGAAATTGAAAAATGAAGTGCCATGGAGTTAGATTGGAAAAGTCACTTAACAGCACCTGAATGATAGCAGGCATAAGCAACTGAGTGTATGCAATACATTTTTCAATGTATAAGCATGTGACTGAGTGCACGAGCTGGTCAACTGGACACACTCTTTGCACGTGCTGTTTTGCAGGTAGAACGATTCTGGATGCAGAGCAATGCGGTGGTGGCCGTCCTCGCCGGCACTGGGTTGGCTGCACTTCTGTCTGAGAGTAACCGAGTGCTGCACAACAGCATTGGGCTTCAGTGTTTGGAGTGGCTTTCAGCAATGATTTTTGTAACTTACCAAATATATTCTAATTACAGGTAACACAGGGTTATTTTTATGAAAAGTAGCATTCAAGCCAGAGACATTTGAGTATTTAGATTCTAGGATTTTACTTCATCTTTAACTCCCACTGATTTTTCAAGGCTCAAAGTGAGGCAGCTTGGTCTGAATGCAGTGATTCTTAAAATTTTGGGGCTGCTAAACCTCCTGAGGAGCCCTGGTGGCGCAGTGGTTAAAAGCTCGGCTGCTAACCAAAAGGTTGGCAGTTCAAATCCACCATCCAATCCTTGGAAATCTGTGGGGCAGTTCTACTCTGTCCTGTAGGGTCGCTGTGAGTCAAGATTCACTCTATGGTAACAGGTTTGGTTTTGGGTTTTTAAACCTCCTGAACCAGAATGTCAACATGGGTGATGTGTAGTTCCAGACTGTGACAAGCAAGAATTTGAGTGGCGTGGCATGTGTAATCTGTGTCTTTTCCTCTAAAGACCCCTAGAGATACTTTGTGGCATCTGGTGTATATGTAAAACACCGCTCAGATGGAAAGGCATTTGGGGCTTTTGGTATGCTCTAAAATAATTCACTTTATACTTTGATGATTTCATCTTGAATAATGCCTGGCTCTTATCTAGTACACCCTGTAGAAGTGAATATTAATTTTAAAATAAAGTTTTTAACCCTTATGCATTATTCATATATATATATTTAATTGTTTTCATAACCATGACAGTGAAAATCTCCATCTAACAGAAAAGATGTCCAAGTTTCAGTTGAAAGTTCATTTATTTCCAGCACTATTGAATAACCATAACAGAAGTAGGCGAGGTCTTTCAAGTTTAAAGTAATACCAGTATTATTTTTTGAAGATTAAATTTGCACAGTCCGCCTTAAAAACTGATGTTGATTATAATACCCGGATAGAGCCAGTGTTAGGAAGGCTGCATCACCAGGCGGCCTTGTGGGAAGGGATTGAGGCTCCCGGATACTTCTGCAAGCTGGCTTAAGAAGAGTTCATCAAGCCCACTGTTTGTTTGTTTGTTTTCCCCGATCCCAGTTGTCTATTGCCTCAGGTCTTTAGGGCAGTTCAAGTTCAACACCAGGGATGCTTGCACAGGCTTGGGTTTTATTTTGTTTAGATTTCTTTATTTGCCCCAGAGGAAGGAAAAGATAGCATCTTTGCTGAGTGGCAAAATGTGAGGCATCACACTGCAAAACAGGGCATCATAACAGGGAAATGCTCATTATTTCCTCAATTACAAAGACAGGCATAGTATTTTGTTCCTAGAAGTATTTACTTGCTTTCTGATACTAACCCAGTGTTTCAACTTTAGGTTGTTTCTCAGCTCTCTTAAATGTAATGAACCTGATAATAGCAGGAAGGAAATTGCTTGTTCCAGTTTTTTTGATGCATTTACTCTCTTATTCAGTCTTTTTCTTTTTTCATGGAATGCTTTCAGAATGCATGCCAGTTTTTCATTCAAGTTAGAAAGTCCACTTCATTATTGAAGAGAGTTGCACTGCTGTTGGTAATAGCAAATAATGCCTGAGAGAAGTAAACAACTTAACCAACTATTCCTTCCCCTTTTTCTCAATGGCCTCATTCCTAGTGGGATTTTTTTTTTTTTTTTTTTTTTTTGGTCTTGATGGGAGAGAGAAACACAGGGAGCCTGTGGTTCAGGGGAGCGGTGGAAAGGGTCAAACTCTAGATGGAAGAGAGTCATACAAATACTAAATTTATGTCAGAAATTGGCAGATTTCCTTTGCATTTCTCCAAAGTCCTTTGGAGTAAGTGGAATTACCGTATTTTTATACGAAAAAAGCATGCATTATACGTTTTTTGCCAGCTACCCAACCCTGTACACTTTATTTTTGTAAGCGCACTATGCCAATTTCTGAACATTATACATGTGGCTACGTTAGTTACTTGGGAGCATTATTTGAGAAAAAATATGGTAACATGAAATTACTTTAAATTCCAAGTGGAATTAGAAACCTTTTTTAATGAACTAACGTGTTTTTAGAGGGAAAAAAACCCTTTTCTTGAGCACTAAATGATTCCTTTTTATGGAAAAGATGATAAATTCCGTGAGTAAAGCAGTAGACTAATTTTTTAAACTGCATAATTAGTTCTCCTTTTTCTCAGGTGATAGTGTTCTCTTTTCAAATACATGTATCTTCTCAGAGGAAATACATTAGAATACTTTGACATATTAGATGTAGATTGTGTGACGGGAAAGGAATGGGGTGGAAAATAAGCCTAGTCTTTATTAAAGCTATAGCAAAGTATTGCTGTTTTAATGCTTTTTCATCCTTTTATTTAGCATTTGTGACCAAAGGACCAACTATGTGATTGATAAATTTGCAAAGAACCTTCTAGCCTCTATGCCTCATGATGCAATTATTTTACTCAGAGGAGATTTGCCAGGGAATTCTCTCCGTTACATGCATTACTGTGAGGGATTGAGGCCAGATATTTCATTAGTGGATCAGGAAGTAAGTATATGAAAAATATACTTAGAATATAATAATAGTATTTTAAAGCATTTTTAAAAAAACTGTTTTTAACAGTAGGTGGGTGCAGTTTTCATGCTCACACTTAGGTAGAATACATACACATTCCTTTATGTATTTTGACTAATAATATAAGTCATATGAGTTGCTTTTTTCTCATTTTAACTGAATGTTTTAAGAATTAATGTGTTTCATGTTGGATTCAAGTAATATTCTAAGTCTCTAGTTCACCTGTAGGTCCCTAGGTGGCGCAAACAGTTTGCGCTCAACTGCTAACCTAAAGGTTGGCAGTTTGAACCCAAACAGCGGTACCACAGAAGAAAAGGCCTGGCAATCTGCTTCCATTAAGATTACAGCTAAGAAAACGCTATGCAGCAGTTCTACTCTGCAACACCTGAGTCAGAATCGACTCAATGGCAACTAGCAACAACTAGTTCATATGACATACAATGGAAATATTTATTGTATTGTGAGCTTATTTTTAAATTGTTCTTTCCATTCAGTCAACTCAGCCATTCAGATTAATAGTAGCCACTGGTCCAGGAATTAAAATAAATTAGGTTAAATATAAAATAATAATACTGTGGGTAAGTAAACATTTTACTCAAAATAGAAATCATTAACCACAGTTCTGCTGTGGAACTTTTGTATAAAGTCTGGTTTTGGTTTATTGATCCTATGATAGAAATATGTTAAGGTCATAGCACACAGTGGGTACTTATTAATATACCCAAACAAAATTTAATTCAGTAAGTATTTTTGAGTTCTTACAATGTACAGCTAGACTAAAATTAATTTGTCATTTGTTAGTTAAATGCTAAGCAAAACATAAACATAATTTTTAGGCTGATGATCTCTAAACTGTAATAAGGCTTTAAAAGTATAAGCAGGAGACTTGACTTTAAAAGAAGAGACCTGTACATATAAAAGTATATAATTATTATTTCAGAGATATCTTTCTGGTATAACTGATTTATTTTAATCCAAAGAAGATGTTGTTGTTGTGTGCCATTGAGTCAATTTTGACTCAGAGAAAACCTATAGAGCAGAGTAGAGCTGCTCCATATGGTTTCCTAGTATCATTTCCTGTTATATAGTTCAGTCCAATCCCTGTCTGAAGAGTTGGCTTCGGGAATGGTTCCTGTTTTGGGCTAACAGAAGGTCTGGGGTCCATGACCTCTGGGATCCCTCTAGTCTCAGACCATTAAGTCTGGCCTTTTTACGAGAATTTGGGGTCTGCATCCCACTGCTTTCCTGCTCCTTCAGGGATTCTCTGTTGTGCTCCCTAGGCTGTAATCTTTGTAGGAGCAGATCATAGGTCTTTTCTCCTGTAGAGTGGCTGGTGGGTTAGCAGCCAGTTGAGCGTTTAACTATTGCACCACCAGGGCTTCTTAAAGGAAGATATAAGGTTATTGTTGTTAGGTGCCCTCAAGCCAGTTCCAACTCATAGTGACACTCTGTACAACAGAACAAAACACTGCCCAGTCCTGTGCCATCCTTATGTTTGAGCCCATTGTTGTAGCCACTGTGTCAATCCATCTTGTTGAGGGTCTTCTTTTTCACTGACCCTCTGCTTTACCAAGCATGATGTCTTTCTCCAGGGACTGGTCCCTTCTGATAACATGTCCAAAGTACTTAAGATGAATTCTTGCCATCCTTGCTTCTATGGAACATTCTGATTGTACTTCTTCCAAGACATATTTGTTCGTTCTTTTAGCAGTCCATGGTATATTCAATATTCTTCGCCAACACCATAATTCAAGGGTGTAAATTCTTCTTCAGTCTCCTTATTCATTTTCCAGCTTTCACATGCATATGAGGCGATTGAAAATACCATGGCTTGGGTCAGGTACACCTTAGTCCTCGAGGTGACAGGAAGACTCAAGACTTAAGGACATGTAATTAATTTGGGTTTACAAACTGGAATTGACTCGACAGCAAATAATGACAACAAAATGAATTCAGATAATTTAGCCAAAAAGGCTTTTCAGTTTGAGACCTAGATTATCATGTGATTGAGCTTCTCAAGGGCAGGGATTATGTCTTATTAGGTGAGCAACACTTGTTTTTTGAAAAAATAAAATAACAGTAATGATACATCTTTATATTTTGTCTAGGCATGTCTAGCCTGGCCATCAAAGAAATCTCAACTTCAGCAAACCAGCTTTGAGAAATATTCTGTGCCAGGCAGTGTGCTAGATGCAGATGCATAAAAATCAAGATACAGTCTCTTCCCTTTAGGAGTTCACAGTCTAGTGAGGAATAGGCTAAGAGCTATAATAGGGGCAGATACGAAGTGCTACAGGAGCATATCATTCTGGCTGTGGACACTGGGGAGAACATCATAGAGGAAGTGATATTTAAGCTGGTGTTGAAAATTGAGTATGCATTCTGTAGGTATAAAAATGGGGAAAGGTCATTCTAGGTAGTTAGCCAAATGCGTGGAGGTAAAATGAAATGAAGCGCTGATGTTATCAATGGTAATCATACATTAAGATACAAAACCCAAGTCATAAGAAAAGTAATCGGTACCACACAGAAAAGTTGTGCTTGTATGTATTTTTTTTGTAGTATGTCTCTGTTCACTGAATGTATTTACATGTTAAAATCTTTTCATTGTACTTGATACACTTGATTCTTCTAAGAAATATATTAAAAGTCTGACATTATTTGTGATTTTTCTGACAGATGATGACTTACGAGTGGTATTTGCCTAAGACGGCAAAGCATTTACCAGGTGTCAACTTTCCTGGGAACCGGTGGAATCCTGTGGAAGGCATATTACCTAGTGGGATGGTCACATTTAATCTTTATCATTTTCTTGAAATAAACAAACCGTAAGCATTATTTTCATATAATAACCTTTCTAAAATCTTAAGCTTTTCTAAAATTGTTTATGTAGCAGCTGTGCCTCATCCAAAAGACCAATTTTCTCCACCTATTTCCCTGTCACCGGTGGGATTATCTTTGTAATTAAATTGAATATCTGCACATAAATGAGACCAGGCAGAAATAAATGTTATTGTTCTGGGTAAAGGAAAAATAAAGACAGATTAGCAAGAGCAGCAAATAAGATCTTAGTACAATTCAGAGAAATTGGAGATGTGTCTGCTGACTTGAAATCATTGCAGGTGGATCACAAGCAATTATAGTTTCCCCAGATGCACACCAGGGCCCACTTTTAAGTGTACAGCAAATGTTTTCCAGGAATAATCACTGTGTAAAAATAGTCTAGGTTTTTTTTTTTTAAAGGATAAGAAATTTTTATAAGGAAGAAAAACACCTCCAGTTATGCTATGCTAGCTGAGATAAAATATGAGAATTGTGAATTCTCTACTTGGGAACACAAAATTATTTGTAGTTAAAGTCGAGCATAAGTATCTCCTTCAGTAGTATGTTGTTGTTGTTGTTAGGTGCCGTCCAGTTGGTTCTGACTCATAGCAACCCTATGTACAACAGAACAAAACACTGCCCAGTCCTGAGCCATCCTCACAATCGTTGTTATGCTTGAGCCTATTGTTGGAACAACTGTTGTCAATTCATCTCATTGAGGGTCTTCCGCTTTTTCTTTTTCAATGACCCTCTACTTTACCAAGCATGGTGTCCTTCTCCAGGGACTGATCCCCCCTAATAATATGTCCAAAGTACATGAGATGTAGTCTCGCCATCCTTGCTTCTAAGGAGCATTCTGGTTGTACTTCTTCCAAGACAGATTTGTTTGTTCTTTTGGCAGTCCATGGTATATTCAATATTGGCCAACACCACAATTCAAAGGTGTCAATTCTTCTTCAGTCTTCCTTATTCATTGTCCAGCATTCGCATGCATATGAGACAATTGAAAACACCACGGCTTGGGTCAGGCGCACCTTAGTCTTCAAGGCGACATCTTTGCTTTTTAACACTTTGAAGAGGTCTTTTGCAGCAGGTTTGCCCAAAGCAATGCGTCTTTTGATTTCTTTACTGCTACTTCTGTGGGTATTGATTGTGGATCCAAGGAAAATGAAATCCTTGACAACTTCAGTCTTTTCTCCATGTATTGTGATCCTGCTCATTGGTTTACTTGTGAAGATTTTGGTTTCCTTCATGTTGAAGTGTAATCCATACTGAAGGCTGTGGTGTTTGATCTTCATCAGTAAGTGCTTCAAGTCTTCTTCACTTTCAGCAAGCAAGGTTGTGTCATCTGTATAATGCAGGTTGTTAATGAGTTTTCCTCCAATCCCGATGCCCCGTTCTTCTTCATATAGTCCAGCTTCTGGTTTATATGCTCAGCATACAGATTGAGTAGGTACGGTGAAAGGATACAACCTTGATGCACACCTTCCCTGACTTTAAACCAGGCAGCATCCCCTAGTTCAGTCTGAACGACTGCCTCTTGACCTATGTACAGGTTCCTCATGAGCACAATTAAAGTGTTCGGGAATTACCATCTGTCGCAGTGTTATCCATAATTTTTTATGATCTACACAGCAGAATGCCTTTACGTAGTAAAACCCAGGTAAACTTGTTCCTGGTATTCTCTGCTTTTAGCTATCTGACATCAGCTGTGATATCCCTGGTTCCGCCTCCTCTTCTGGATCTGACTTGAATTTCTGGCAGTTCCCTGTTGATACACTGCTGCAGCCACTTTTGAATGATCTTCAGCAAAATTTATTTGCATGTGATATTAATGATATTGTTCAATAATTTCTGCCTTCATTTGGATCACCTTTCTTGGGAATAGGTATAAATATGGATCTCTTCCAGTCGGTTGGCCAGGTAGCTGTCTTCCAAATTTCTTGGCTCAGGCATGTGAGCACTTCCAGCGCTACATCCATTTGTGGAAACATCTCAGTTGGTATTCCGGCAATTCCTGGAGCCTTGCTTTTCTTGCCAATTCCTTCAGTGCCGCTTGGACCTCTTCCTTCAGTTCAGTACCATTGGTTCCTGATCATATGCTACCTCCTAAAATGGTTGAACATCAACTAGTTCTTTTTGGTAGAGTGACTCTGTGTATTCTTTCCATCTTCTTTTGATGCTTCCTGTGTCATTTAATATTTTCCCCATAGAATCCTTCACTATTGCAACTTGAGGCTTGAATTTTTCTTCAGTTCTTTCAGCTTGAGAAATGCCAAGCGTGTTTTTTCCTTTTGGTTTTCTAACTCCAGATCTTTGCACATGTCATTGTAATACTTTGTCTTCTCAAGCCACCCTTTGAAATCTTCTATTCAGCTCTTTTACTTCATCATTTCTTCCTTTCACTTTAGCTACTTGATGTTCAAGACCAAGTTTCAGAGTCTCTTCTGACATCCATTTTGGTCTTTTCTTTTTTTCTTTTCTTTTTAATGACCTCTTGCTTTCTTAATGTATGATGTCCTTGATGTCATTCCACAACTCGTCTGGTCTTCCATTATTAGTGTTCAATGCATCAAATCTACTCTTGAGTTGGTCTCTAAATTCAGGTGGGATATACTCAAGGTCATGCTTTGGCTCTCATGAACTTAATTTGGTTCAGTTTCAGCTTGAACTTGCTTATGAGCAATTGATGATCTGTTCTGCACTTGGCCCCTGACCTTGTTCTGACTAATGATATTGAGCTTTTCCATCATCTCTTTCCACAGATGTAGTTGATTTGATTCCTGTGTATTCCATCTGGCAAGGTTTACATGTACAGTTCACCATTTATGTTGGTGAAAAAAGGTATTTGCAGTGAAGAAATTGTTGGTCTTACAAATTCTATCATGTGATCTCCAGCATTGTTTCTGTCGCCAATGCCATATTTTCCAACTACAGATCTTTCTTGTTTCCAACTTTCGCATTCCAATCACCAGTAATTATCACTGCATCCTGATTGCATGCTTGATCAGTTTAAGACTGCAAAAATTGGTAAAAATCCTCAATTTCTTCATTTTGGGCCTTAGTTCAATAGTATAGTGTTGAACATTTCTCCTGTCTATGAAATTCTTGGGATTGTCCAGAGCTGAAAAAAAAAGATCTACTTCATTATTTCTATTTTCTCGTAAAGGAAACCTCAGAAATTCTTTGTAAATTCCAAAGTTAAATTATCCTATGCTAAGAACATCATAATGTGGTACTTTTCGTGTTCAGAGTGTGAAGTGTATTGTGACTCATGAATAATACTTATGAAGGTAATGGATATAAATGTGCTTGTTGTTATTAGTTGCCACCCAGTCAGCTCTGATTCACAACAAAACATTGCCTGGTCCTGCACCATCCTCACAATCATTGGTATGTTTGAGCCCATCATTGCAGCTGTTATGTCATTCCATCTCATGGGGGCTTTCTCATTGAGAGTAATATTTTTCTGTTTTGGAATAAAATAGTAAGAACCATCAAAATCCCCAAATAGGCATTTATGTTAATTTTATTTAACTCAGTCCCATAAACAGTGTTGAATATTTACTGTGTCCAAATTTATATTGGGCCCTGGCAATAAAAAGGTGAATGACACTCATTTCCAAGTTCAGTTAGATCACAATTTAGTTATATAAATACACAGATATGAATGTAAGTAATCATAATATTGTGGGATAAGCTATATACTTGCCTCGTAAAAGCATCATAGTAAACGTTCAGTATGTACTGAATGGGTGATTTAACTGACAGTATAAATGAAGTGTTCTTGTTATAAAAAAAAATGAAAGTGTTCTAGGAGCATGGATGAGAAAGCAGTTAATTCTGCCTGGGGCCATTCATTCAACATTTATTTAATACATTTTGTGTGTTCAAAATATTCTAAGAACTATACTAGCCAAAGATAAATGAGGCATGATCCCTGCTGCTGCAGCCTTTCAGAGAGTTTCAGATGGTGTTTTAAATATGAAACAGATAAATTATAATATCATCTGGTAAGTGTGATAGACTGTGGGTAAAATTTGTTGCACACTTATACTGAGTCTTAAAGGCTAAGTAGGAAATTGGTAAGTGGGTGGCAGAAGGCTGACTCAGGGGAACTGCATGTGCAAAGTCATGGGAATGGCCTGCTGACCTCTGGAGGACCTGGAGTAGCTCAGTATGTTCGGAGCTCTGGGTTTAGCAGGCTAGATGAGGGGATGAGTCTGCAGGGATGATGGGGCACAGACTGTGAAGGCCTTTATCCTGTAGGCCTGGGATTCCTCATGAAGGAAATATTTTATACTCCTTATGGAAAATCTAGGCAATACAGAAAAGTATAAAGAAGATCAGTATTATCTATTTTTCAAGGACAACCTCTGTTAACATTTTGATAGACATTTTTCTATTCCATTTGTTTTTAACGTAAATTATGTGTTTATACCAAACCCATTGCTGTCTAGTTGCTTCCAACTCATAGTGACCCCATCTGCTCCATAGGATTTTCTTGGCTGTTATCTCTTTCTTTTTGGTGAACATATACACAACAAAACATACACCAATTCAACAATTTCTGCATGTACGATTCAGTTACATTCTTCAAGTTGTGCCACCTTTTCCAGATTATTTTACCATCATTAATACAAACTCACTGCTCCCTAACCTTTTGAGTTGCTGTTGTCGGTTTGATCACATGTAGCTAATTCTTTAAAAAAGCACAATGGTCAAGGCAAACATTCTTTTCTAATTATGCTAAACAATTGATTTCAGGGGATAGTTTCAGTTTAAGGTTTAAAGAATTCCTAAGGGCAGTGGTTTTGTGGGGTTATCCAGCCTCAATGGCTCCAGCAAGTCTGGATTCCATGAGAATTTGAAATTCTTCTATAGAATCTTTGATCAAAACATTCAGTGATGTTGGCTGTAATCTTACAGAAGCAAATCACCAGGCCTTTGTTCTGTGGAGCGGCCGGACAGGTTCAAACCACAAATCTTTAGGTTAGCAGTCAAGCACAAACGGCTTATGTTACCCAGGGAACTAAATATTTATACACACACACACACACACACACACACACATACATATACTCAACATATGCACATTGTATTTTATGTAACTGGGATATTACCTTTTCTGCTTTTTTTTTTTTAACTTAACATTATATCATGTGCATTTCCCCATGTAATTATTAAAGTCTCTTAATAACCATCATTTTTTCACTGTATAATATTCTTCTGTGGGTTCATGATAATTTACCAAATACTCAATCTTTGGAGATTTTTGTTTCTAGATTTTTGTTATTGTAATATAACATGGTGGTGCACATTCTGGGACATAAATTTTCATTAATATTTTTGACTCCCAAAGGCCTCAGGATAAATATTGCCTGTTGGTTTCAGTTTTTAAAATAGTTTTTAATTTAAAAAGTAATATATATTCATTACAGAAATAAATTATAAAAGCTAAAGTTTTAAACATCACATTTGATCCTGTCATTCAGAAACAACCAATATATTAAAAATGCATAATTTTTACAAAGTTGAAAGCATAATATAAAATAGAATTGTGTTTTTTTCATTAAGTATGATATAACCATTTTGTTGTGCTTTTACAAACTCTGTAAATATTTTTAGTAGGCACATGTAGTATAATTTAATAATAGTAATTAATGGAACTATTAATGAATATTTAATGTGTCATCTAATTTTTAACTATATTAAAATTATGAGCTATAATAAATGCCTTGGTGTATATAGTTTGTGTGTGTGTGGATATGTGTGTAGGAGGTAGAATTTTGCATCAGTAGATAGAATAGATTCTCAGAAGTGAAATTACTAAGTGAAAGGACATGAATGATTTAAAGACATTTGATCAAGATTTTTTTCCCCACAGCACTGGACCATCAGCATCATATGGAAGCCCTCTTAAGTGGATACTTTTAATAAAACATTGTTGTTGTTGTTGGTTGCCATTGAATTGATGCCAACTCATCTGACCCCATGTGTATAGAGTAGAACTGCTCCATAGAGTTTTCAAGGCTGTGACTTTTCAGAAGCACGTCACCAAGTCTGTCTTTTGAAGCACCTTTTGGCTAGTAGTTGAGCACTTAGCTATTTGTGCCACCCAGGGACTCCCTTTTAAAAGGAAGGGAGTTGATATTTATTGAGCACCTATTATTTTTTTTTATTATTTTTAAATTAATATGCAGCAAAATTGACCTTTTTTGTGTCTGTGTACAGATGTAAGAGTTACAACGCATATGTGGATATATGTAACCACCACCACAGTCAGGATACAGAATAGGCCTATAACCCCAAAACTCTCTATGCTGTTCCTTTGTAGTCATACTGTCCCCTCAACCCTAATCCCAGGCAACCACAGACTGTTCTCTGTTGCTACAGTTTTGTCTTTTCCAGAAAGTCATATAAATGGAATCATAAGTATGTCATTTTTGATACTGGCATATTTCAGTCAGCATAATGCCCCGAGATCCGTTCAAGTTGTATATGCCAATAGTTTGTCCCTTTTTTTATTGCTGAGTAGTATTCCTTTATATGGATGTTCTACAGTTTGTTTATCCATTCACTTGTTGAAGGGCATTTGGGTTGTTTCTAGTTTGGGGCAATTATGAATACAGCTGCTATAAATTTTCATGTTCAGACTGCTGTGTATCTGTAAGTTTTCATACTTAGGAGAGGGATTGATGGGTTATTGTCGAATTTTGTGATTTCTTTTTATATTCTAGATACAAATCTTTTGTCAAATATAATTTGTAATTTTTTTCTCCCAGCCTATAGCTCATCTTTTTATTCTCTTAAGAGTGTCTTTTGCAGAGTAAAATTTTATTTTGATGAAATCCAATTACCTTTTTTTTTTATGGACCATGCTTTTGGTGTCATACCTAAGAACTCTTTGCCTAGCCCTGGGTCACTAACAGTTTTATAGTTTTATGTTTTACATTTTAGATCTATAATCAATTTTGAGTTAACTTTTGTGAGGTGTGAGAATGAGGATGAGGGTCTCTTTTTCTTTTTTTTGGCATATGAGTATCAAATTGTGCTAACATCATTTGTTAAAAAGATTGTCCTTTCTCCATTGAACTTCGTTTGCATCTTTCTTTGTAGCTACAAAAAAAAAAAAATCTAGGATTTTTAATTGGGTTTGCTTATATCTACAGACCAATTTGGGGAGAATTGACATCTTAATGATATTGAATCTTTCCAACCATAAACATGGTATGTCTCTTCATTCAGTTAGGCCTTAATTTGATTTCTTTCATGAACATTTTGTGATTTTCAGCATGCAGACCCTACACATTTTGTTATATTTATATCTAAACATTTAATTTTGGTAGCTAATGTATACTATTTTTAATTTCAGTTTCCAATTTTTATTGTATAGAAATGCAATTGATTTGGGGGTATAATCCTTATATCCTGCAACCTTGCTAAACTCACAGCTAGCTTTTCTGGTCAGAGAAAAGGGTTCCCTTCCCTCAGAGTTTTAGGCATGGGCCCAGCTGCCTCTGTCATCCCTGTGCTGTTCTCTGCACCACTGCCACAGCATTGCCCAGTGCCTGGGAAAGGAGACCAAAGAAAAAGCCAAACCTGTTGCCATCGAGTTGATTCCAACACATAGCGACCCTATAGGACAGAGTAGAACTGCCCCACAGAGTTTCCAGGGAGCGCCTAGTAGATTCAAACTGCCTACCTTTTGGTTAGCAGCCATAGAGAGGAGGGATTTCCCCAGGGATTTTTTTCCTGTCTCTGACCCTTAGGAGTCCCCTTGCCTGCTCCTTGGGCAAGAAAGAAAGGGCTTTTCTTGGAGCTCTTTCTGTCTCACTTGGTACACACTTCTGGGTTTCAGGCTGTCCTTAAATCCAGGCCAGGCAACACTGAAGAGGGAAAATGATAAACTCACTGATGGTTTGGTGGAACTTCGAGTTCTGGTCTCCTTCCTTAGTCTTCTTTCTACCATTTATTTCCAGAGTCCTCAGATAGCTGCTTCGTGTATTCTGTCCAGGAATTTTAATTGTGTCCAGTGGGATAGACAGGGCTGTGTGTGTATTACTCCATCTCCCCCAGAACCGAGCCCCATTATGTTTTAAGACTGTACTTGATACCTTAAACAGCTCTGAAAGATAGTTATCATACCCATTTCACAGATGTAGAGATAGACACAAGTAGTTAAGTAATTTTCTTGAAATCATAGAGGTATTAAATGGTGGACAAAAAAAATTCTAAGCCAGATTTGCCTTGTTTCTTCAAGTGTCTTGTTTCAAAGTTCATGAAGTTTTTACTTTTAAATGATCCCCCTAATATGTCCCTTTTTTTCTCTACTGAGTTATTGAGGCATAAAGTGAAAATTGGAATAGAACTATTGATTATAATTTTTTTTTTAACCAAAGCCATTTAAATTTTTTTTTTCTTCTGCAGGATTTGTACCAATTTTTTTTGCAGCATTTGAAGCTCCTAATAGTCATTCAAATCTAATTAATTTCATTTCACAAATATGTATTGTGTGCTAGCTGTGCATCATGCTGTGTGGGACTCAGAGCTAATTCAGAGATAGAGTGCCTATCCTTCCTATCCTTAGGATGCTTCTGGGCTAACCAGGGAGAATTACAAATGCAGATAATACGTATAATACACTAGTGATAAAAGAGTAACAAAAATAAAGTGCAATGGGAATTAGAGGAAGGAGAGATTACTTGTTAGTAGGAACACAAAAGAAGACATATTTCCACTGTAAAATTTTTTTTAAGTATCAAAAAATATTTATGTTTGCATGTGAGACGGTGCCACAAGAGTTTTCCTTATAAGAATGCTGTCCTCAAATGAATTCTTAAACTGTTAGGAATAGCTAGGTTTTATTGGCCGTGTCTCTTTGCTTCCCTCCACCCCCTAGAAACAGCTTTTTTTACAATAAGTGTCAAAAAAACCAAAATGTTCACAAATGGTTTATTGGTAACCAAAGTTTAAGGACTTAAAACATGATCTATCATTAATTATTTTTATTTCACATTTAGAATTTTAAGTTAAAAGTATATCATATATTTTTCTGTCTTCAATAGAAAAGAAACATTTGTTTGCATAGGAATTCATGAAGGTGACCCCACTTGGAAAAAGAACTATTCACTTTGGCCATGGGGCTCTTGTGACAAATTAGTTCCTTCAGAGATTGTATTCAACCCTGAGGAATGGATTAAACTTACAAGAAATATCTATAACTGGACTGAAGAATATGGACGGTATGAACATCAGTTGTATTTTTAATCGGAGGATAGTAGTTTTATATGCCTAAAAAAAGTAACTGAATTTTGAGATGCCTTTTCACTTTTTTTTTTTTTAATTAATTGCTAATATTGTTATTTGTGGCCCACAAAGTATCATAAAATAAATAAGCTGAAGCAGGACCCATAGCATCTACTTCTGGGCAGTCATTTTTTAACTAGCCTGGTTGTTCCCCGCTGGTAAAGCTCAGAGTATTTTGGCAGCTTTTACTTGGTGTACAAACTAGCCACCATAACAGCTTTATTCTCACAAGGCCCAGTGGTGGTTTGGTAGTCCCTGGTGACCTCAGGAGTAACTCAAGCAGCTGCTAGCTATGACCGAACTAGTCATAAGAATGATACAGAAAGAGAACGTGTCCTTCTTGACCTTCTGTTTGAAGGACAATGGGAGATGGAAGGGAAAGGGAGGCTGTGGTTGAGTGAGCACCACAATCCTTAGGTGCCATGGCATCTTCCACTTCCAACTCCTCCATGCAATATTGGCCTCCATCCTATGTCTCATTATCCTAAAAGTGGAAGAGATTCATTAACTGCAGTTGGGCTTTAAAAGGCCCTGGGTTGCCCATGGTAGTTTCTACCTGCATACACTTGTTGTATTTTCCTGTCTTCATATATGACAGATAGCTTCTCTGTAGGAGTAACTTTGTCTTCATAGTTGTTTGATCTCAGCCCAGTTATATTGCTTTGAGCATTTTTAGTTCTTCTTTTAAGCATTTCTACATAGTGTTTACTCTCTCCCATATGAAAAATGGGTTACTATGTAAGGAAAAGTGCTTCCGTTGCCTGTTTTTAAAATTATTTAAAGATTATATAACTGATTGCTTATAATTTAAGAACAACAGACAAGATCATATGAAAAAATACTACAAAGGTTTTTCGTTTCAGTATTAGCTAACAGCACATTGTTGTATAACAGCCAGAGATGGACAGTGAGGTCTAAATCAAAGCACTTTGTGACAATCAGGAGGAAAAGCTAGAAAATAGGATTCTTTAAACAGCTGAAGACAGTACAAGTATACATCATCATCATCACTCATTGTCTTCATTCTGTTACAACAGATATATAATAAGACAAAGTTTAATTATGAAAAAGAAAAATCAGCAAAAGTTTTGGCCAGTGTTCTTCCAGTAGCATCATAGCTCCAGTATTGACTGGCTGAGGCAGGCAGCCCTCTCTTCAGGTTCATCCTCTTAGTTCACAGCTTTCTGGCTCTTAGCTGTGCTAATAGTGTGACTCATCTCTGCCTTTCTCATGGTTTCTAGGAGCAGTAGACTTCCCAAATGCCACCAGCCTATTCCCATAAATCCTTTGTTTTCTCTGGCTCATTAACAGATTAAGAACACATTTACCAGAACCCAAAATTACTAACATGACTGAGGTCCCTACCAGTACTAAAGATCCTGCCTATTGTATTGGCCTTGTAATTATAAAACAGAGATTACATGCCCATAGCAGTAAATGTAGTTAACAGAAAAAAAAAAATCATTATTTTCTCACAACTATAGGTTTGATCCATCTTCTTGGGAATCTGTGGCCAATGAGGAGATGTGGCAAGCAAGGTAACTTATTCCACATTTTTGTGTTTTCAGTCTGTTTTTTGATATTTCAGAGAAGTAGCCTTAGCACTTTTCATTTTGGGAGTAGGGGTGAGTGATGTCAATAAAAATAACATTTATTGAGCAATTATTTTATTTGAAACATTATATTAGTCATTATACATGAATTATTTCATTCTCACAACAACCTATGAAGAAGTTGTTATTATCCTCATTTTCCTGAAGAACAAACTGGAGCTTAGAGAGGTTATGTAACTTTTCCAAAGCCATGCAGCCATTAGTGTTAGAATCTAAAACTCATGTGTGTCTGACTCTGGAAGACTCTTAATCTTGTCTGTACTACCTCAACTAAACCAAAGTATATACAACTGGTTGAGTAAAAGTTGATAAGTACAATCTTGTCTCCATTTTTAATGTGGCAGTTCATTATTTAAGCACTTTTTAATACCTTCTAGAGGCCAGGCACTGTGCTAGGCATTGAAGGCACACACATGAATATGATCCAGTCCCTACCCTCAACAAGCTCATAGTCTGATGGAGCAGATAGACATGTTAAAAAAAAGATTTGAATATTAAGGTGACAGATGCTGTAATTTACTGTTGTTTGGAAAAAGAGGTCATACTGTCCATACACTATGAAATGGCTGGAACACTTCATAGCGATGGTACTGATTCTCTTGGTTAATATCCTATCATTATTTTAAAATAGTCAAAATAATTAACACTAACAAACTCTGGCTTAAATATTAAAGTGAAATATCAATGTAAGTGATATGGACAGGGCACTATATATATATATATATATATATATATATATATATATATATATATATATATATATATATAAACTACCTCCTTCAGCAAAAATGTATTGATACCCACTCAGTGCCAGGGACAGTGCTTTACACTGAGAATTAGATTACGATGTAAAGGACTTAAGGAGCCTGGGTGGCCAAGCAGTTTGCGATGGGCTAGTAACCTAAAAGTTGGTGGTTTGAACCCACCCACCAGCTCTAGAGAAGAAAGGACTGGCAAATTGTTTTCATAAAGATTACAGCCAAGGAAAACCCATGGAGCAGCTCTGTAATACATGGGGTTACCATGAATCAGAGGGTCAACCCAGTGGCAGCTAATAACAATAATATAAAGAGCTTAAGTAAGTTTTTAAAAAATTGTTAAGTACAGCTCCAAAATAATGATTTCAAAAATACATACTACACAAATATTTATATAATAAAGCACATAGGGGACACAGTCATGGGTACCTTCCAGACATAACCAAACGTCTCGCAGGATTAGTTTACTGGGTTTGAAGGCTTAGGATCATAGTCTCATGGGCCAATTCAGTCAGTGGCACAACATAGTCTATAAAGTTTATGCTCTACATCGTAATTTGGTAAGTAGCATCTGGGGTCTTAAAAGCTTGCAAGTGGCTATCTAAGATACACCTGTTGGTCTCTACTTATCTAGAGGAAAAGAGAAAGAAGGGAACCAAAGACTCAAAGAAGAAACTAGTCTATAGGACTAATTGCCTACACAAACCATGGCCTCATCTCTCCAGAGACTGGAAGAACTAGATGGTACCCATCTACCACTACTGACGGTTCTGACTAAGGACACAATAGATGGTCCCAGATAGAATGGAGAATATCATAGACCAAAACTCTAATTCTTAAAAAAAAAAAAAGTCCACACTTACTGGACCATAGAGACTAGAGGAACCCTTGAGGCTATAACCCTGAGATACCCTTTAAACTTTGAACTGAAACTACTCCTGGAGGTCACCTTTCAGCTAAATAACAGAGTGGCTCGTAAAATAAACAATATCACCCATAAGTACTGTGATCCTTTTAAAATAAGAATTATAATCTATATGAGACCAAATGGTCAACATTTACCCTAAAGCAAAGATGAGAAGGTCGGGGAGGGGAGGGAACAATCAGAATGGAAATAATGAGAATGTTGACACAATGTGGAGAATGTAATCAACATCACTGAACAATATGAGTAGAAGTTGTTAAATGGGAACCTAATTTGTTGTATAAACTTTTACTAAAAACTCAATGAAATATTTAAAAAAAAAAAAAAAAAAGCCAGAGAACTCAACTGGTGTTAGCAAGTAACTGCTAAAGGTATGATGTTAGGTACTTTTGGGAAAAATATTACTTACATGTTATAGTCCATTACATAATGAAACTATAAATAAAATTTTCTTATTCCAGACAATTACTTGGTTAAGATTTTGATAATACATTAAAATTTTTCTATAAATTAAAAAAAAAAACTAGATATACTATAATTTATGCAGTGATGATTTTGAAAAAGTCAGAAAAAAGCATATTTTGAATATCAGTCTAGTTATAGGAACAAATACTTGCTTTGAAAAACTGATCAAAGGTATATGTTTATACAGTTCTTCACTGTGACTGCAGGAAAGCTAGGGGGATGGTCACATAAAATAAGAAAGCAGGTCATCATTTAGGCAGGTATTCCTTTAAGTGGTGTGCTGAATATAGTCTGGATGTGTTCATTTAGTCAGACAGCCTGGCCGCCTTTGAAGAACTGGTCACACGTGCCCTGAGCAGTCATGATGCAAACCTTCAGGGATGTGCTGATGAACCCAGCGAGTCTCCCCTTCACAGATGCTCTAGCATAATAGTGCACATCTGGAGGAAGAACTCTGTACAACTGTGATGATGAATGTCAGTTTTTTCCTAAAAGGTCTGGTAATCAGTGTGAATGCAGTGTCTTGGCAGTGGGCGAAAAGGAGGGCTGATATTATTTCAGAGTAAACTTCCATCGTTGTGAGATAATTAAAATTAACATAGTAAAGGGCTTTGTGCATTCCTTATCAATGGAAAAGTCTGGCAGATTTATCTTTGAAAGTGAAATTGACAGCATGATTTTAACAAAGATTCTGACCTCCCACCCCCAGGATGAAAACAGCCTTCTTCATCTTTAACCTGGCAGAAACTGCTAATGTGCCTTCAAATGTGAAAACTCAACTCTACACTCACGCATATAATGTATGTCATAAATTTATACATATATAAGTATTAGGCAGGTGGGATTGTTTGGGATAAAGAAAAGGTGTATCACAGTAGACTTTGTATTCTTTTGTTTCCAGCTTAATTTGGGCATTATAAGGCAGAGTAGGTGGAAAAATATCTGTATATCATAAATACTCTCTAAATTAAATGGCTGTAATAGAATAAATACCCCCACCCCTGAAGATATCCATATCCTAGTTTCTAGAACCTGTGAATATATTACCTTACATGGCACAGGGGACTTTGCAAATGTAAAGGATCTTGGATGGGGAGATTACTCTTGATTATGCAGGTACCCCCAACGTAATCACAAGGATCCTTATAAAATGGAGGCAGGAGGGTTAGAGTTAGAGAAGGAAATGTGGCAATGCTAACAGAGATCAGAGAGAGAAAGATTTGAAGATGCTATGCTGCTGGCCTTGAAGATGGAGAAGAGGCCAAGAGCCAAGGAGTGCAGGCAGCCTCTAGAAGCTGTAAAAGGCAAGGAAATGTATTCTCCCCTGGAGCCTCTAGAAGGAACACAGCACTGCTGCCACCTTGATTATAGGACTTCTGACCTCTACAGCTGTAAGATGATAAATTTGTGTTTTGAGCTGCTAAATTTGTGGCAATTTGTTATAACAGCGATAGGAAACTAATACAATGACTTTGTAAAAACCAAGTCCCAACCAAATGCAAAACCATGACGCCGGCTTCACTTTAAATGATGGTCCATGACTGGTTGAAATTTCATAAGGGAAGATGAAGGGTCATGGAGAGTGGCTGTGCTTTCTAACTAGGGCCCCAGGAAGCGGAACAGACCTGCAGAAGACAGTTGCACTATCATGAGGCTCTTACACAAATCTGTCGTCTCTGACGGGATATGGGTGCACCAAGGACAGCGTTTGAGCAGGCACCTACTTTTCTGTTATTTATAGTGCTGGGCTCTTCAGACATCTTCTGAGATAGTCTGGGAGCCTGCTCTGTCAGAAGCAAACATGCCAGCAAGGAGTAATGAAAAGAGCCCAGGTATTTCTGCTACCTCTAGACCACTGTGGATCTACTCAGGCAGGACTTGGTTTGTGCTGAGTCGAAATAGCAAGGTGTCCAATTAGTGTGACTGATTTTCCTCCTTGATTTTGTGATGACTGGTTTATTGCTTATTCATTTATTTGTTCATTGACAGAGCATTTACTGAGCACCCACTCCATACCAAATAAGGTGTTGGAGATGATCAAGCATTGTCCCTGCTCTCAAGAGCTAGCAGGCTAGTAGAGGAGAAAGAAGATAAAATCCTCAGTTACAGTTCAGTGCTATAAGTGCTATGAGAGGTATATACTTCTATTTTGGACATAGCCATACCTTAGTCAGAGCAAGCTGGAGAGAAGACTGGTGAGGAAGGTAGGAGAAGCCTCCAGAGGACATGTCACGTGAGTGTCATCTTGAAAAATCAGAAGGAGCTAGCCAGACAGATGGTGGGGCAAGCAAGGGGTGGGGAGGGGAGAGCAGTCCATACAGAGAGAGCCCCAGGGACAAAGGCAGAGCCCTCCAAGGTGCCCCATGGAGGATTGTAAGGGACTGGATTGCAGGGGACAGCATGCTGGAGAGCTGTCTGGCAGTCAGGATGTCCAAGCACTAGTCCTGCCCAGCCACTCACTGTCAACTGTGAATGAGTCTCTTAACCTTTCCTGGCCTCAATTTTGTCTTAAAAAACTCTGGGCTTTAACCTTTCCAGATTATCTCTCATATCCTGGTCATCTCACATTCTGTTCATCCCTAATGCCCTGTGATTCTGTGAAAGACAAGTGTTTAGCTGGGAGAGATCTGAGACTTGACTAATATTTAATACTCTCATCAGTGTTCTGGTTCCATGGTCAGTTTTTAGGCCACTACTGACGCTAATTTGTGGATTTATTGTCTTTTTAGGCCAGTTAGCTTTACTCTTTTCAGTGAACATAGACTATAGGTATCTCCTCCATGTGTGTCCCCGGATGTGTGCCATTGTATACAAGACAAATGGGACCAAATACTCAATGGTTCAACCCAAATCCACCCCTGGTACGGGTTTTTAAAGAGCATTCTTGTTAGGTATAATTTTGTTATTATTTACATTATCCCACTCAGTAGCTAGCTTATAAAGGACATTAATTTCAGTTAACATTACACTGTAGTGGCTGAGCACAGAGTTGCCAACTCCTTAGGAATAAATTTGATACGTTGAAGATGGCCCCAATAAAGAGAACAGAGTCCACTAAGAATAATGGCAGGCAACACACACACAGAAGAAAACTTACTCCGCATGACAGAAAATGACTTGCTTCTTAAGATTTGCCACATGTGGCTCAGTGGGTCATCAAAAATAAGTGGATTATGCATCAGTAACACAGTGCTCCAGAAGAAGGCGGTGTGGTTGCGACCCAAGTAGGTCAGCCATGAGTGAGCCTCTCGTTCTCCCGGGCGGTTGGAAATGTGCTGACGGTCACAATGGTTAGAGCAAAAAGGACTCTGAGGAAAGGACAGAGAAACTTTGACTATTTTACCAAGAAAATAAAAAGGTGGTAGACTGACTTTATAGCTTTGATGTGTATGAAAATATGTGGTGGCTCTTTGCCGTTTTATAAAATGAAGGGAACGAAGAGAAAAATCACCTTAAAAGGCAGCTTGAAGAATGAGGACTATAAAATATAAAAATGACATATCAGATGTGGATTGTGGAATTTTTCAAGTGCAACTTGTGTAAAATAGGTTAGGTATGCCTTTGTCTGCTCTGGAGTAGGAGTTGTGAAAATAGGTAATCTAACTGGCTTCCTTTCAACTGAATGATTTTATGAATACAGTTTTAATTCAAAAAGCACTTGCCCCTGAATAAAGCATTCTTGCTTGGTAAACTCAAGTTCCTGGAAATGCGATTCCAATCTGACAGTCCCTAAGAAGGCTGTGAAATTCCCAATAAGCAAGTGTAGTATTCCATTTTGCAGCTTTGGGTCTGCTTTTTTATTTGTTAAATTTTAATGATTTTTTTTCCTCTGGAAAATTCAATATCAGAAATTCTTTGTCTAATTAATACTATTGCTGATGTTAAAAAACAAAACTCTGAATTCCTGCAGGCAAAGTTAATGACCATCAAAATTGTAGTTATAGGATCTTGTCAAGATTTTAAATATCTTACTGTAAGCAAGTCTCTCACATTTCGTTTTTATGCCCAGCCTACTTGGTAATGGATCGGTTTGGGTTGTTTTGTTGTTATTATTGTTGTTTTTAATGCAGAGAGAAATGTATGTAGATCACGTGACACAAAATGTAAATACCTTCAAGTCCTTTTTTCAGGCAGTCTTCTAAAGAAAGCTATCTTTTTTTCCTCCAACAGCTAAATTTAGACTTGCAACCTTTCTGCCTGTTGAGTAAATCGCTTTCCATGAATTAGAACTAAATCCCTTTCCCAGAACATCCTTCTGGAGGAAGAGCATTTTGTCCCGACACAGTGTGTCTCAGGTTCCCCCAGCAACATCCGGAGAAACCCAGAAGCAGTCTGAGATGAAGCATATTTGCCTCCTGCTACTGTAATAATTACAGCCACGTCCTTGCATTTTCTGCATGGCCTAGCAACAATTAGATTTTTACTGCAGGCTGCTCGCGGTTTTTTTTCCCCTCGTGTTATTAATTCCTCTGTGTTTTCTGTTTTTGAAAAAAGTCAAGGAATAACAGTGGGATACCAACATTTTGCTTTTTTTCTAGCTTTATAAGGAGATTGTCTATTTACAAAAGGAACCCCCGGTGAATTGGCACAAGAACTATGCCATCGCCTGTGAGCGGATGCTGCGTCTTCCGGAAAGGGTCGCGGACCCTGAGGTCCTGCTATCTGAGACCATCCGACATTTCCGTCTCTACACTCAGAAAGCGCAGAATGACCCCCAGCTGGCTGATATTTTAGTTGCTCTAAAGCACCTAAGAAAAGAGCTGCAAAGTCTGAGAAATATGAAAAATGTTTGAGATAGCAAAATGGGGAAAACCTGCCTGTCATTCAGCTTCCAGAATTCTGAAGTCCAAAAGTTTTTCCTCCAAAAAAAGAAAGTGTATAAAAATTGAAAATTAAGTCCTCTCTCAGCTATAAGTAACGGGGGGCAGCCGTACTGTTTAATGAAGTGTTTAGGGACTGAGATGTGCTATTTATACAAAATTCCCTTCATCCTGTGTTACCAAGTTAGCATTTTGGTGAGGATCTTTTGAAAAATCTTCCTACTACAGTCTTTCCCCTTATGACAGCGCTTGATTGGATTCTAGAAGAGAATGAACTATTTTCATATACTTAAAATACCTGCCATGGACCTTTTAAGGGCCCTGCTTAGTGGAATCGGTTTTGAAGGTAAATTCTTAGAGTATTAATACCAGACCAAAGTCATTTTCTTTTTCCTGCAAGTGAAATAGTTTTTAAAAAAAGTGAATCTTGCTATGCTTCTACTTTGAACACTTTTTTTTTCTTTCAAGTAACTGTGGTTGTTACATAATCTCACACGTCAAGCTAAACACCAACTGGGTGATATTTTGGGGAAAAAAGTCTGGGTTTTATTGTCTTAGAGAGTTTTCTGACATCACCAGAAAGGAAAGCTAATTTGATGTTTGCTGATTTCAGTGGCATAAACTGACGGACAAGTAAAAAGGATTTTGTCTTTCCTTAATTTTATATTTATGTTTTACTTCTATTCGGACTCAGGTCTGGGCCCAATAATTAGTAGGCTCCTATGGCCAAAATGAAAAAAAAAAAAGGGAGGACCAGGGGGATGGGGAAGTGGTTCAAATAAATCCATTTCTGTTACAAGCATCTTTTATACATATTACTAAAGAGAACATAGAAAGAAATGCAAATAATAGTTCTTTATTTTATTATGACAGTTAATTAATAGCAACCTGTTTTAATGAATAAAGTCACTCAGAGTCCTTCACCACTTCCTAAGTAGAGGCCAGGATCTGTAGGGATTCTTTTCCCCCCAATTGTATAGCTCCTAGACTCCAAGAACTATATAGGCCCCTGTATAGAAATGCTCACTAATGAAGAGGGAGGGCTAGAAGCTTGTCTGCATTCAAAGATCACTGGTGAGTCATTCAGCAAGAAAAGACCCCTTACCAGGAATAGTCACAGTTCCGTGGCATTGTACTAGCAAAAGGGTCTGATCAAAGGCCTCCTGTGGAGCTTGCATGGTTCCCTTTCATACTACGACCATAATTAAAACCACTAATTCTCTTTTAAAATGCTGCAGGATGCCATGTAGGCATCTGTCTGGAGTGTCCTTTGTGATGTCATAAGCTGTTAAGGACCAGTGCCGAGGGCTTTTGAGTGAAATGCCAGTCATGAAGGTGCTTCAAGACAAGGGTGCCTCTAAAAGCTTGACAGGGCCTTGACTGCACAATTCGAGCTGAATTTGCCCCTTGTCAGCTGCCAGTAAATAAATCTCAAAGGGGGAAAAGCTGAAGTTTCATTACCTGATCCATGGGGCTTTGTTGGTTTTGGCATCACACAGGGGAAGCTCTTGCCCCGCCATTCTCTGGATTTGAAGATGTCCATTGGAGCCTGCAGGGCCTGGCCAGGGTTCAGAGCGGACCCTTTTGAAGAGTGTCAATAGTTGTAACAGTTCAGCTGTTAGGAAGACAAATAAACGGAGGAGCTCATTAATCCGCTCTTGGCTCTCAGTGCCTTTTGCCCTTTTATCACAGCCTTATTAGGCTCCTACTCATCTTGAACCAGAAAAAAATGAATTGAAGTTGTTGAGTACTAATTGGCAAAGACTTTTAATCACAGGCCAAGAACTTTCACTGACTTGAAAGTAACTTCTCCACAGGGAAGAAGTGAAAACCTGGTTTACCTTAAAACAAAAACCTGTTGGGGTTCAGTGTGGTGTAAAAATTTAAAGAAGCGTTGATAAAATGTCTAAGTTTACCCATTTGAAAGAAATTGTGTAAGATTATGATTTTTCACTTTTCAAAAAAAAAGGGAAAATATTCAAAATAAACTTCCCCCCCAAAATGCAATGTCTTTATTGGTTTAGAAAAGAGATTGGGTGCCTGTGTGAGGTGAACATGTTTGTTTCTGAATATCTACATATACGTAGGTGAATATTCATCTGAGTATCTGAGTATCCGTGTGGTGTTTGAGGAACCTTATTATATGTGATATTTCCTGTATATACTCCACTAAGAATGATAAATGAAGACCTCTTTTTGAGAATGCTTGCTTTTAATTTTGTGTCTACACTATGGAACAACATACGTGTCTGAATATGCTTTATGTATTGATTTTTGTCAAGTAGGACATAGATATTCTGTATTTGTGCAACAGTGGCTTGGGACCACTCTGTTTGGGAAAGCAATGACATGATGGCCAAAAGTCGAGAGGATCGTGATTACTTAAATCTTTAAAATCCATTGGTTAATGGAAAACTAGTAACCTGTGCTGAGGTTAGGGATGTTGGGCTTCATTCTTAGATCAACTACTTTGAAGCATTCCCTCCTTTCTACTGTGTGAGGGTAAACAAGTCTCTCTTTTTCTTTCTCATACTCCCCTTGGCTAGTTCACAGCACCATAAAATCTGACAGAAGGGGTTTCCTTTAGTCTAACCCCCCGACATGGAAGAGAATGTGAAGGAGGTGGCTTCTCATGCAGGCTTTGGCGAGCGTTCTCCTAGCCATGTCCCAGGAGTGGGATGGGTTGGCAGGGCGACAGGAACCCCACAAAGCCAACTTCTGCCTGGACTTTGGCCTGAGGAGCAAGTGGGAGCCAGCAAAACTGTCTGCCTTCCCACATGCTTTGGTGCCCTGCTGCCCTGGCACCGAGGGTGAGGGGAGAAGGGATTTGTGACTTCCATGTTATCTAGCCGCTGAGTACACGCTGACTCCCTATTCCTGTTCCCTCTGATGGGAGATATGCTTGGTTCTTAGAATTGATTTTCCTTTTTGCTTTGTAGTTTAAATGACCCATTAAAAAAAAAAAAAAAAAAGCTTATGTTCTATTACTCAAATTGTAGCCAAAATAGAAGGCAGTCAATTATTAGTGAACTATTTTGAAATCTTCCAATAGAATTGTGAAATGTTACTTATGTTCATAATGCTAGTACTTTCTGATGATGCCACTGTGCTATTTAGCCTTTATGATATTTAAATAAGGCCCATTTTGAGAGTTTTATTATAAGATACTGTCTTTAAGTCATCAGGCTAGGATGTGAACAGTAGTTTTCTTAAGTTTATATTTTGAAAGTTAAACAATATGAGTCTCTAATCATCATTCCCACCAAAATCCCTCAGAGTTAACACTAATTTAAATATTCACAAGAAAAAAAGTTTTAACACCACAGGTTGAAAAAAATGGATCATGTTGCAGCAAATTCTTTCACTCTGTTTTACTTTGGGTATATTTTACAGATGCACCAACATAGGGCCACACTTCAAATAATGTTATTCTACCAGGCTCCAAGCCCTATGGCTACATCATGAAAAATATTCCAACCCAGTAAGAGATTCACATTGCTTTGTTCATCCTCAATTTTTTTTTTTTTTTTTTTTTGTGGCTGCACCACAGTTCTAAAGCTTACACTCACAAACAGATAAATAACGTTTCCAGGGATTCGGGGAACATCTGAAGGCCAAGATCTTGGCACAGTGTTACAGCACCAACAAGGAGCTAAAGTTTTTGCAGTGATCATATTCAATGAAGACGTCATTGTCAGTACCCTCTAAAGGTCTATTTGATTTGGATCAACATGGATGGCATAAAAAAAAGCCCAGGAATAGTAGCGTGTGATTACTTGGATATAGGAAAGTAAACTAACAGGAATATATCTTGTGTAAGAGTTTTTTTCTGGGGGGAGGGGGGGAATCCTGACTGCTTTTAAATAAAGTAATATCTATTTTGTGGAAATTATAGGTACTAGAAATATTAGATTATGTCATGTTACCAAAAAAAAGGGTGGGGGATGGGTGGGTAGAGATTCCAAAACTGTAAATGCGAATCCAACAATTGCTGACCTATAAGCAGAGTTATTTGGATCTTTTCTATAGATCCAGGGTGTTCTTGGTGAGGGTTAATTTTCAGCAATACAGGTATTTTGCTGTTTTTAGAAAAGTTGAGTTGATAAGGCTGAGAAAGGTTCAAGATACAGGTCAAGAACACAAAGGCAAATAATTGGACCATATTCCTATCCCAATGGTCCAATTTCACAGAGCACCCGAGAAGTCTCAAGTCTCTTTGTACATGGTTGCCATTAGAGGAGGATACTGTTGTTAAGGTCTAATAAAACGGTATATAGGAATAAGCCAAATCTAGGATTTAGCACTTTCATAATTTTAATTGTTTAGAATTTGTATAAGTCTGCTATAGCTATAGTTAGTACTGGGAAAAAGTACTATGGATGGAAGTGGAGTACAATCTTCATAAACTAATAAAGAGAGGTTATGTTCTGTTTAAAAAAATCATCTATAAGTGTTACCTAGAAAGAGGTTATTTTGTAATGTAATCCTTTAAAGAAAACATTTTGAGATTTCTTTCATCTAAATTAAATATTCACTAGAGGGTTGAACTATTGGAAATATCCTTCCTACCTGTGGTCATTACTCATATGCAAAACCAAAAAGAGGACATTGCTTGGGAAATGAGACCCAATTTCCTCATCCCTAGATTACAGTATTATGAAACCTCAAAGCCTATACCCAGGCTCTAAATCAGGACAAAGAAGTTTTGATCCTAAATAAATCACCCACCCATCACCCCAGAACCTTGAATATCCTCTAAGACTCAAGAAATCCCCATGATACATTGGCATGCCAAGACTTGAACACAAAATCTGCAACACTGAGAATTCTGAGGAGGGAGAAAAGAGGCAAGGACTAGAATTTTCTTATACTGTCTTTCCCATAAGATTTTAAGTTTTGAAAGTGGAAAGAAAACTTTATTATTAATGGTGCTTTTAAAAGCTAATGTAAAAAATTAAGGACTCTTAAAATAATCTAGCAAAAGTTACAGAAGCTTTAAAAGGAGGTTTTTATAAAAGGAACAATCATTTATTAAAAAAAAAAAACTGGAGTTCCTTTGACTGAAGAATTAAAAGACAGTCTAGTGGTAAGAGGAAGTTAAAAAAAAAAAAGTGCTGTCAAGTCGGTTCCAACTCACAGTGGCCCTCTGCACAACAAAAAGAAATACTACCCGGTCCTGTGCCATCCTCACAATCATTCCTGTGTTTGAACCTGCTGTTGCAGCCACTGTGCCAGTCCATCTCCTTGAGGGTCTTCCTCTTTTTCACTGACTCTCAGCCTTACCAAGAATGATGTCCTTCTCCAGGGACTGGTCCCTCCTGATAATGTGTCCAAGTAGGTAAGACAAAGTCTCTCCATCCTCGCTTCCAAGGAACATTCTGGCTGTACTTCTTCCAAGATGGATTTTTCATTCTGGCAGTCCATGGAAACCCTGGTGGCCTCATGGTTAAGAACCCAGGCTGCTAACCAAAAGGTGGGCAGTTAAATCCACCAGGCGTCCCTTGGAAACCATATGGGGCAGTTCTACTGTGTCCTGTAGGGTCGCTGGGAGTCGGGATTGACGGCAATGAGTTTGGGTTTTTCTTTGTTTGGCAGTCCATGGTATGTATATTCAATATTCTTTACCAACACCATAATTCCAATGCATCAGTTCTTCTTCAATCATCCTTTCAGTTTTGCTTATAGAAGAATGAAAAACCAAAGTTAAATTATGCGGAGCTTAAAACAGTTCATTGATGGAGAGTGCTTGCATTTAGTGAGTGTTATTTTTTGCTAAAATTATATTAATTCACTATGTGGACTAGTATCTGCACAGTTGTGCTTTCTGTGATCAGAAAGTCATCTGTATTCATCTGGAGCCGTTCCTCACAGTGCAGGATTGTAACTAGTTACAGTGATTATCAAACTGTCAGTCATCAAATCAGTTTAGTGGGAGTTAACCAGCATCTTTTTAATGAAATAGAATAAAAATATCAGAGTGCATCTGAGGTAACAAGGGTTAGGTATTGTTTCATGAAACTTTTTGTTCCAATTTCATTTCAGTTTTATATGTTTATTATATGTGTGTATATAGGAGGAGCCCTGATGTGGTTAAGCACCCAGCTGCTAACTGAAAAGTCAGCAGTTTGAACCCATCACTTGCTCTGTGGAAGAAACATGTCACAGTCTGCTTCCATAAAGATCTGGAGCACTGGTGGCGTGGTGGTTAAGAGCTAAGCTGCCAACCAAAAGGTCTGCAGTTCAAATCCACCAGCCACTCCTTGGAAACCCTGTGGGGCAGTTCTACTCTGCCCTGTAGGGTTGCTATGAGTTGAAATCGACTCGACAGCAATAGGTTTGGTTTGGTTTTATATGTATACAACCTATATATCATACAGATATGTGCGTGTATATAAAAAATTTACATATCAATCTATAAATGTGTGTACTGGGTCACAACATAAAATATACTTATTTGGGGCTGCAGTAAAAAATATGTTTGAAAGCCACTGGCCTAGGAGAACTTAACCAGCTTTATTGAATGTTAATACCACAAAGGATAGTAAGGAATCATCTAGTACAACTAGCATGACTAATCTGGTTTTATGAATGAAGAAACCGAGATCTGTACCGCAAAAGTGACTTAAGAACTGGGACTAGAGAACATGAGCTTCTTGGCTCCATTTGTTATACTTGCCCTTCTTCCATTGCAGTTAAATGAAACCGCCTACATTCCACCATCAACTCTTCGTTACATTAAAGTCCCCAAATAATGAAGCCATATTAAAATTACGATAAACTTTTCAAGAGGCAAATGGTGTGTGAAATCAAGAACTAGCTGCCTGAAATGCTTGCCAAAGTCATGTACTGAATTCTTTCTCCCCCTCCTCCAACCCACTGGAATGTAAATTTTTTTCCTTCCTGTTTTAGACAGGGCCAGTTATAGCCCCGGCTTGTGACAGAGAATTTCCCTACCCATTTTGGATTTAGGAATACATACCCAAATTAAAGGGTTTTGGCGTGATAGAAAAAAGTCACTTTGAAATCCAGGAAATTATTAGCATAAACTACATTCCAGCTGAATCAGCTGCTGAAAGGTCCATTTGAAAAATGATGCACTAGTTTATGTATTCCTTCCCCTCTTACGCAGGGTTCAAAACACAATCATATTTCTATGTTTCACAAAAGGAAATACATCCCAATTCCACTGGAATGTTCGTTGAGTTGGGATTTAGACTTGGCCTCCGAGAAACCCAGAGCTGGCATTCATGATTGTTCTGTTTGGTTCAGCCACTCTACTAAAATTTTTACAGGGGCTTCTGAAGACCTATGTGGCTGATTTCCTAATTATGAACTTTACCAAATCAGTGTTTAGGTGATAATGACTTCTTCCAAATTTGGCTCTTGAGTCATATGTATGATTTGTAAAAATGTGTGGTAATAATAGCAACAATTGTTATTGTAACAACTAATCTCTGGTGAGACCTGTTACCCACTGAATGGCTTCAGTGATTCAAAATCACCCGGTTTCCTGCATTTGGTTAGTGTCAGAGTCAGAAGTAATTTGGCCCTGCATCTTTTGGAGGGAAGTAAATTTGGTGCCATTCATGAGACACAGACCCTTCTGATGTCACCACACAAACAACTGCTACATGTATTTTGTGCATTTGGTAATGATGACCTACTTCACAAGGTTACCATTTATATCAAAGTACTTTCCTCCTTTCGCTTGTCTCCTTGTGGACAAATAGTTGATTTACAGAGCCTAAACCTGTTGAATACTGTGAGCTAATTTGTAGGAAGTGAATATGTGAACCTGTGCAAGAATCTAAGGAGCCCTGGTGGCGCAACAGGTAAACTTTCGGCTGCTAGCCAAAAGGTTGGCAGTTCGAACCTGCCCAGTGTTTCCGCAGGAGGAAGGCCTGGCAATCTGTTCCCATAAGGATTACAGCCTTGAAAATGAAATGGGACAGTTCTACTCTGTCATGTGGGGTTGCTATGAGTTGGAATCAACTTGACAGCATGCAACAACAATGCAAGAATCTAGCAAAACTAGAACTTTGTTTTAAAGTAATACATGAGATCCCATAATTATTGTACTTTTATTGTCATATGAAACATAATTGTGTGACTTGCTTGAAATTTTGGTAAGATATAGTTCCGAAGTTATTTTGGTTCTCCTGGGTCAAATAAATATGTTAACAAACACCTTCATGTCATCCCTAATGCCTCTAAAACCAGTGTGCTGTCTCCTACAGGAGCTCCCTACGACCTCCCAGTGAGAGAGGGACACCTGTAATTCTTATTACCTGCACGAAGAAGCACACGCAAGGATGTATGCCTGGTGTGTTCATTTTGTCCCTAAAAGAGCAAAGAGCAGAAACTTAGTCCTTCCCAAGTTTTCTATCCCCAAATTTTTGCATTTCCAAGTTGCAAACTGTCCCACAAGTACATACCTTCTCAGGATCACACTTGAGGAGCTTTATAGTATAGTGGTTAGAGCTGGACTCCCAGCTCTGCCACTTACTAGCTATTATTGAAGCAAGTTTCTTAAGTGCTGTGTGCCTTAATTTCCTTTTCTGTAAAATAGGGATATAGTAGACTCAACTCTACGAACAACTAACAACAACAGTAGACTTAGCCAATGGTGTGGTTATAAGGATTAAATAGGTTGATATATATGCAGTGCATTGAACAGTGCCTGGTATATACCAAGAGATCGTAGTGTTGGCTGTTTTCATTAATACGCCAGAAAAAACCATTTCTCATCTACTTCAGGCACCTGTATAAAACAAGTCTTCAAAACCTCCTGCTGTTTTGTTTCTCTCCTAAATGCTTTTAAAAAGTCCTTACTGAAAATGCATCTGGAAAACTCAAAAAATAGTTAAATTACAGTTATAAATAATGTGTTAAGTTATATGCATAATTGGAAGTTATAAGAGGGTAACCAAGAAGCACTGAGAAGATGAAGAAATGAAATAGTTCCATCAACAAGAGAAACATGTCTCAATCTGCATGAACACACCCACGTGTACAAGGAGCAAAATCCCAATGTCCACAGTCCATTCATGTCACCATCACTCTGACCTTTATGGCCTTTCTTCCCTCCTATTGGCTGTCCTAAATTATGGCCCACCATACAGGAAGCTTCAACACTACTACTGTTGGCCTCCTTCCCAAACTTAGACTTGGCCTTGTATACATTTGATCTGATTCCACTTTCCCCCAAATGGTGATGGATTCCATTGGCCCAAGAGACTTCCCAAAGAACAGTCTTCTCCCAACACAGCTAGCTTCTCCACGTACTTACAGGACTGATACAAGACAGAAATCTTGGAGTTCTCAGGGGCCACTGCTGCTGGACTTTCAAAATCATACTGGGGGAAGTGGTCATAGATTTCCCAGTGGAAATGAATGGTGTGCCCATGAGTATGTTTTGCACTCCATTTCTTTCTTTAATCATCTAGTAGCCATTTTTTGAGTTCGTACAATGTCCCAGGCATGGATACTAGGTTTACAGAAGGGGGCCAGGCAGACAAGGGCCCTGTCCCCTCTGGAGCTCTCCTTCTAGGGGGGAAGAAAGCCAAAAAGCAAGTCTAAAAATTGCCCCAAAGATCCTTTTTCGTCACCACAACCCTGTCTGTCACTTTATCATACTGTGGTGGCTTGTGTGTTGCTATGATGCTGGAAGCTATGCCACAGGTGTTCCAAATACCAACAGGTCACCTATGGCGGACAAGTTTCAGCAGATCTTCCAGACTAGATAGACTAAGAAGAAAGGTCTGGTGATGTACTTCCAAAAATTAGCCAATGAAAACCCTATGGATCACAACAGAATCCTGGTCAGCATAGCACCAGACGATAAGCCCCTAGGTTAGAAGGCCGCAGTGGACTCAGGCATGCCTACAGTCATGAGGATGGCACGACACGAGGCCGCAGTGGACTCAGGCATGCCTACAGTCAGGAGGATGGCACGACACCAGGCGGCAATTCGTTCTGTTGCACACGGGGTGGCCATGAACTGGGGCTGACTCTACAGCAGCTAACAATAACAAGCACATGTTACCCAGCCAGGAAACTCAAGCCTGCTCTCTCACTGTTGAAAATGCTGCTTGAGACATGCTGAGCACCACACCCTCAACACAAAGTAGCAGGGTTTCTCCCCCTTGAGCTGTCTGCATCTCATCCTCAGGTTATCTGGAGCCCTGCGGAATGCACAAAGTGCTGTCCTGGGCCACAAAACTCTCATTATGGGGTACCTTTCCCTGCACTCCCCACACACCAACATTTATAATATTTTGTCTTCCCAGGCTACCCTGGAAACCCTGATGGAGTAGAGGTTTAAAACTATGGCTGCTAGCCCAAAGGTCTGCAGTTAAAATCCGCCAGGCGCTCCTTGGACACCCTATGAGGCAGTTCTACTCTGTCCTGTAGGGTCGCTATGAGTCAGAATCGACTTGACGGCAATGGGTTTAGCGAGGGGCTACCTCTCATCCCTCTGCTCATCTCAACAGCCCTGGATTAAGGAAACACTAGCACTGTCTACCTGTAGCAAAGAAATATCTTCACTTCTCCCACTGCCACTCATGGTAACAGACAAAGGAGAGGGAAGGAAGAGAAGCGTATCAATTGCCCTGAGGCTTGGCGTCTAATTCTCCTCAAGCCCCCACTCAAGGTCCACTAGGGGGGCTGGCTGATTTCATTCATGCCTTCAGCACTTGCTCCTGCTTAACAACACTGCTGGAAGAACAGGTCCTGCTTTGGCTTCTACAAAGCTAGGAGGGATCATTGCTTCCATAGTATTCTTGCCAAAAATGCGAAGTCTCAATCATGAGAAAACATCAGAGAAACCCAAACTGAAAATAGCCTACAAAATACCTGATGGGTACTCTTCAAAAGTGTCAAGGTCATGAAAGACAAGGCAAAACTGAGGAATTTGTCACAGACTGGATTAGACCAAGGAGACCAAAAAACCGTTGCTGTCGAGTCGATTCCGACTCATAGTAACCCTACAGGACAGGGTAGAACTGCCCCATAGAATTTCCAAGGAGCACCTGGTGGATTCGAACTGCTGACCTCTTGGTTAGCAACCACAGTTCATAACCACTATGCCACCAGGATTTCCTCCAAGGAGATAGGAGAACTAAATGCAATGCAGGATCCTGGATTGCATCCTGGAAAGGAAAAATTGGTGAAATGGGAATTAAAGTCTATAGTGTTGTTAAGCATATTTTGCTAATGTTAATTATTTGGCTTTGATAATTGTATTACGGTTATGTAAGATGTTACATTAGGGGAAGCTGGGTGGGTGAAGGGTATACAGGAACACTATTATTTTTGCAACTTTTCTGTAAATCTAAAATTATGTCAAAATAAAAAGCTAAAAAAAAAAAAAAAGCATAGCACACCTTTTCCCTCTTACCCCTTGTCATTCTTTGTTGACTCCTGTAGACCTCAAGATGAGCACTAGATAGGACCTGTGGTCTTCATTACTTGGGTGCACCAATCATCAAACAAATAAGATCATAAGGCCAAAAGCAACAGGCCTGCTGCTAGCCGGCTGTTAGGGTAGGTGGCTCACAGTGGCCCAGACCTAAGCTCCCTCCTAGTGGCTGTCCAATGGGACCTTGGTGAGGACAAGGCTTCTCCAGGGAGCTGTGAGGCTGTCTCCAGCACCTTGGGATGGCTCTATGGGATTAAATTTCCCTCCAAGCCACTGGGCTCGCACCCAGTTGAGGCCAGCAGGATCCAGTCTCGGATTATTCCTCTGGTCCAGGTTGCTCTCTTCAGGCAGCCACTATGGGAAAAGACGGAGTGGAGGTAAAGCACCCTTAATACCTTAATGCTTTCAAAAGATGATTCAGGTTTTTGTAGCTTCATTAGCATTTGCAGATAGAAATACATTTTTAAGTAGCATTATGCTAAGTAATTATTCTTACAGGATGTGAAATTAAACACATTTTCCTCAGCATGAAATTATTCCGGCCACGTACTGAGTTTGGTGACAGCTTGAGAGTTTGGACAGTGACTTGCAAGAAGGGGAGACACAATCGATGTATTAAAAAAAAAAAAAGAAAAAAGCCCTAAATATTCCACCAAAGGTAAGTCCTTGTAGCAAAATAATTTTGGCTGGATGGAATATTAAATCTGCTACTATAAATTTCACGCCTTGCATTCCTAAAGCAGATGCAGTGCGGCGATGCCAGAAATTAATTGGAAATCATGGCGACTTGCCTCATGTACTCTGTCCAGTAGAGGGCATAGCAGATAAGCGTTGTGTGTGTTGGTGCCTTACCGCGACTGATAAGGCTTGTTTGTAATTGCTTCTGTAAAGATATGTAACAGCATGCTTGGATGCTTATTTACATTTAGGAATGTGGTTGAGAATAGGAGGTTTAGATTTATAACTTTGTTTTCATCTGTCAATACATAGGAGACTTTTGGTTGTTGCAAGCATTATATTTACCAATGTGCGATGTTAAATTGCTGGATTTAATTGTTACAGAACAGTGAATTATTCTATTATTTCTTACTTTTTTTTTTTTATCCCAAGGAAAATTCAAACTTTCCAGGCTTGAGGGCAGGATAAAATGGCTCTGAGCATGTCAATGTCTCAAGAGCACATTATTTTCTTATTGGATTGTATTAACTTTACAGATGGAAATTTGAAGGAGAATTAGCAGGCTTAGAGATGGGAAATTTGAAGAAGAAAAGAATAATGTCTTAAGATTTCTGGAGGGGTTAACTGGTAAGTCATTTTGAAAGCTGTTGATGCTAATTCTCACAGCAAGAGATATGGCAGACCCTAAAATTATCAGGAACGAGGCATGGAATTGCTAAGAAGGAAGGGAATTTTGTATCACACTCAGAATTGCCCAAGGATTATTATTCTCTCTCCTTCTTACTCCGTCTTTCTCTGTCTCTCTCTCTCTCTACCTGTCATAATTGGCACAGGTTTTTCTTGTGTAAGCTCCTCACAGAGCATCTTTGTACCATCTAGGCAGAGGGTGTTTGGCATTTCCAGTTAGTTTAAAAAACAAAGTCTTGTGCCTCTAATGCACGTATTGGGACCTGAAGGGACAAGCAACATGACATATATAAACAAACATTCACCCATAAGCACTCTAATCTGCAGCTGAAGGGAAAGCTGGGGAATAAAAATAATAAAACCTAACAGGCAATATTGTTGTGTGCTGTCGAGTCGACTCTGACTCATAGCGACCCTACAGGATAGGGTAGAACTACCTAATAGGGTTTTCGAGGCTGTAATTTTTACAAAAGCAGATTGTCATATCTTTTCTTCCTGGGAGCCACTGGGTCAGTTGGAACTACTGACCTTTCAATTAGCAGCTGAGCGGTTAACCACTGCACCAATGAACAATAATACTATAGAAAAAGGTATAGGCCTACACCCCCCCGCCCCCAGGAATCAGCTATTTCTTGAAGAAGGATCAGGTGGCTGGGAGTGGCATCGCCAGACCATGCCTTGCTTTTGCCCCATGCTCAGTAGTAGGGCAAGACCTTTCTGCCCCATGTGATCCAACAGTCTCCCAAGCACCAGTATGGTGGGCCCGGGTCCTGGTTATTGTCACAGCCATCTTCACCAGACTCGTCCTTTCCCTTCTGGAGCTCTTTCCCACAGCTTAGAATGTGTCCGTACAATCCCAGATCAGATTGGGGAAATGAGCTGGGGAAGAAGCACACTATAGTGCTTGCTTCTGGTGATCGCCAGTCCAAGGGTGGCAGGAGACCCAGTTTTCACTCTGTACTCTTTTTATCTTTGAATTTTCTACCAGAAGCAAGTATTGTTAGCTGCCATGGAGTAGGCCCCAGACTCCTGGTGACCCCATTCACAACAGAACAAAACACTGCCCAGTCTTGTGCCATCCTCGTGATTGGCTGCGGGTTGGGCACATATAATCCATAGGCTTTCATTGGCTGGTTTTCAGAAGTAGATTGCCAGGCCATTCTTCCTGGTCTGTCTTAGTTGGCAGCTCCAGTGAGATCTGTTCTGCATCATAGCGATATGCAAGCCTCCAGTGACAGGTGGTGACTGTACATGAGGTGCCTTGGCCAGGAATCAGATTGGAGTTTCCCACAAGGGAGGAGAGAATTCTACCACTGGACCATCAGCCCCCATCCCCAGCAAGTATTACCTAGTTTTAAAAAAAATCTAAATTGCTTTTGTAAAAGAATGAAAATTGTGGCAAAATGGAACTGTGACTGATAGATAAGGAGTGACTTGCCCATTCCTACACCAGTGTTCTTGTCAGTCACTCTCCCAGCCACCTGAATTGCTTTCTCCCTCTTGTGTGTTTCATACAGGTATCCTTTCTCACAGAAACCTGCTCTACTGCAGATCTTGTTTCTCCTCTGAGACTTCAGTGTGTCGCTTACATCATACTGTTACTTTACAGATGGACAAATGGGCTTCTCCCCCATGTGTTTGTATGTGTGTGTTGTGTGTGTGTGTGTGTGGTGGGAATAGGTGTTGATGGTAAAGGGTCCTACAGGAGGAGGAGGAAGGAAAGCGAGAACAGAGAAGACATGGAGAGAGGAGAGACACCATTCGTTATTACAAAGTTTATGGCAGAAGAATTTGACTTCAATGATTAATGAGTTTAGGGTTGAGTTCTTGGATGGGTTTAAGTTCAATGTGAAAGTTAGAGCCTCCAGAGCTCTGCCTCCCTTCCACCTGTCCAATTGGAAGTACTGTCATGGAAAGTTCTATATATACCCAAAATGGCAAGAGCTGTGATTTGGCTTCTACATAGCTGCAACTGCTGATAAAAAATTTACATCTTGCCCCTTTTCTCAGATAGCTGCTTCTCTTGTAGTAAAGTCTTTCCAGTCAAAAGTTGTATTTAAATAACTACTAGTTATATTTAAATAACAACTCCCATGGTGTATCAGTGAAGGTTCTCTTACACAGAAGAGAATCCATTCTAGCTAGTTGAAGCAGAAAGGGACTTATAAGGAATTAAATGGCTTATAGAATCATCAGGAGGGCTGAAGAAATAGGCTCTAGGTTTAACCTTTCCAGGATGACTCTCAAAACTGTACTGCAGAGCCTGGCCAACAAGAGAACTGCAGCCTTCTACTACCAGAAAGCTGCTTGCTGAAAGGGAAGCTATTGCTCCAGCTTCCAACTCAAGAACCATGACACTACTGCTACTATCAGGAAGCCACCGTGGCTGGAAAGTCATTGCAACTGCTACACCTAGAACCACCCAGTGTCACTAGAATCCACGCCAATGAAATGGCTGACCCCACCACTGCCTGTCAACACATACAGGAAACTAAATGTCCCTGACTGTGCTTGCCAGCAAGAAGAACAGAAATGTAGGATATGTCTCACTGCCGCCTTCCAAATCTCATGGGAGTACATCTGAATGGCTGAACCTCATTCACATTTGGAACCCTAGCTGCAAGGGTGTCTGGGAAATATTTTAATTTTCCAACCTCCACAGTACAGAAGGCATTTTAGAGGGTAACTGGATTAAATGTTGAACATCAGTACACCATATCTGCCACAATTCAAACAATTACGGAAATGAAAACATGCTTTATTTAAAAAAAAATTTACAAACCGTACACAAGAACAAATAATTAAAATAAACCAAAAATAGAACCAAAATTAAGTGCACATTCAGAAATGGACAAATTGGTAAGGCAAGATTGTTCCAACAAGGGTTTATCGGTACTGAGGTCAACACAAAATAAAGAAGGATAAGAATTCTTTTATTTTTACCCAAATGACAGAGGAATTAGCAAAAGTTGATGCAATTCCATCTGTTTACATGACATCTAGAACACAGTGATCAGTACATTGATTAGAACATGGAGCAGAAGAGCAAAAAGTAGCCTGTTTTAGCCACTAACGATGCAAAAGCTGGCAGGCCTCCCTTGCTGTGAAGACCAGAACTGAGAAGGGAATCTATTATAGCATCAATGGAATGGGCTAAAGATGTGACTGGTCATGGTCGGCCTGCAGGAATTGGGTCTGCATGCATGATCTGATGGAATCAGCATTCTTCCAGAAAGAGCAAGGCTTGGGGGCCACAAATAGAGAAGAAACATGAAACAGAAGTCAGAGCATCTTTCTCTTTCCCACTGTCATTTGAGAAGCCGTCCTAGGACAACATGGACATGAGTATAATAAGTACATCCTGGGATGCCATTTAAAGGCAGAGTAGGAAATGCTGCACTGGTGTCAGCACTGGGACAAAACTCCTTGTGCTCCAGGAGAAGAACAGCTTAAAAGAAGAAATTCTGGGAACACAAAATCAAGTGACCCAAGTGGTTATGTAGATAGAGACTGCAAGGCATACACTGTTCCAAGGCTTTCAGAAGCTGGAGGACCACTTAACAACCACAGAACTGGGACCATAGTTTACAGAAGAGACAGGAAGTGGATGGGGCAATAAGCCGAGATTATCCTGCAAAGAACCCTTCCAAAGCCTCCTACAATTTATGATGGAAAGTCAGATGTCCAACTGAGACCAGGACTGAGTCCTGATAGCTACACAGAGCACAGTTCTCTGATGTCACTTGTGTAACTTCCAATCCCATTGTGCCTTGAGTGGAAGTAGAGTCAACTGCTCTAAAACTTTTTGAGTTACTTATGACCTTTGACACAGACATTTACTGTTTTAATCTTTTCATTTATATATTTATTTAACAGGTTTTTTTTTTTTTTTTTTTTTTTAGTATCTACTACACGTCAGGTGCGTGTCTGTCAGTTTGTTGTACTATGGGGGCTTGCGCATTGCTGTGATGCTGGAAGCTATGCCACCAGTATTCAAATACCAAAAGGGTCACCCATGGCAGACAGGTTTCAGCTGAGCTTCCAGATTAAGACAGAGTAGGAAGAAGGGCCCAGCAGTCTATTTCTGAAAAGATTTAGCCAGTGAAAACTTTATGAATAGCAGCAGAAAACTGTTTGATATAGTGCTGGAAGATGAGCCCCTCAGGTTGGAAGGCACTCAAAGGATAACTGGGGAAGAGCTGCCTCCTCAAAGTAGAGTTGACCTTAGTAACACAGATGGAATGAAGCTTTGGGGACCTTCATTTACATATGTGGCACGTCTCAAAATGAGAAGAAACAGCTGCAAACATTCATTAATAATCAGAACGCAGAATGTACAAAATATGAATTTAGGAAAACTGGAAGTTGTCAAAAATGAAATGGAAAGCATAAACATTGATGTCTTAGGCATTAGTGAGCAGAAATGGCTTGTATTGGACATTTTGAATTGGATAATCATATGGTCTACTACGCTGGGAAAGACAACTTGAAGAGGAATGGCATTGCATTCATTGTCAAAAAGAACATTTCAAGATCTATCCTGAAGTACAGTGCTGTCAGTGATAGGATGATATCCATACACCTACAAGGAAGACCAGTTAATATGACTATTATTCAAATTCACACATCAACCACTAAAGCCAAAGATGAAGAAATTGAAGATTTTTACCAACTTCTGCAGTCTGAAATTGATCAAACATGCAATCAGGATGCATTGATAATTACCGGAGATTGGAATGCAAAAGTTGGAAACAAAGAAGAAGGATTAGTAGTTCGAAAATATGGCCTTGGTGACAGAAAGGATGCTGGAAATCACATGATAGAATTTTGCAAAACCAACAACTTCTTCATTGCAGATACCTTTTTTAAAAGCTCAATAATCATCAGTCAGAACAAGAGCAGGGCCAACTTTGGAACAGACCTTTAATTGCTCATATGCAAGTTCAAGTTAAAACTGAGGAAGTTAGAAAAAGTCAATAAAAGCCAAAGTACAACCTTGAGTATGTTGTTGTTGTTGCTCTCCTTAGGTGCCATCCAGTCGGTTCTGACTCATAGCAACCCTATGTGCAACAGAACAAAACACTGCCCAGTCCTGCATCATCCTCACAATCATTGTTATGCTTAAGCCCATTATTGCAGCCACTGTGTCAATCCATCTTATCAAGGGTCTTCCTCTTTTTCACTAACCCTCTACTTTACCAAGCATGATGTCCTTCTCCAGGGACTGATCCCTCCTGACAATATGTCCAAAGTATGTGAGACGTAGTATCATAATCCTTGCTTCTAAGGAGCATTCTGGTTGTACTTCTTCCAAGACAAATTTGCTTGTATGAACAAATTTGAGTATATCCCATGTGAATCGAGAGACCATCTCAAGAACAGATTTGATGCACTGACCACTAATGACCAAAGAAAGCAAGAGGTCATTAAAAAGACAGGAAAGAAAGAAAAGACCAACATGGATGTCAGAAGAGACTCTGAAACTTGCTCTTGAACATCAAGTAGCTAAAGCAAAAGGAAGAAATGATGAAGTAAAAGAGTTGAACAGAAGATTTCAAAGGGAGATTCAAGAAGACAAAGTAAAGTATTATAATGACATGTGGAAAGACCTGGAGATGGAAAACGAAAAGGGAAGAACACGCTCAGCATTTCTCGAGCTGAAAGAACTAAAGAGAAAATTGAAGTGTGTGATATTAATGATATGGTTCGATAACTTTCATATTCAGTGGGATCACCTTTCTTGGGAATAGGCATAAATATAGATCTCTTCCTGTTGGTTGGCCAGGTCGCTGTCTTCCAAATTTCTTGCCATAGATGAGTTGCAATATTGAAGGATTCTATGGGGAAAATATTAAATGACGCAGGAAGCATCAAAAGAAGATGGAAGGAATACACAGAGTGACTATAACAAAAAGAATTGGTCAATGTTCAACCATTTCAGGGAGTACCATATGAGCAGGAACCAATGGTACTGAAGGAAGAAAGCTGCACTGAAGGCACTGGCGAGAAACAAGGCTCCAGGAATTGATGGAATACCAATTGAGATGTTTCAACAAATGGATACAGTGCTGGAAGTACTCACTTGTCTATGGCAAGAAATTTGGAAGACAGCGACCTGGCCAACCAACAGGAAGAGATCTATATTTATGCCTATTCCCAAGAAAGGTGATCCCACTGAATACGAAAATTATCGAACAATATCATTAAAAAAACACGCAAGTAAAATTTTGCTGAAAATCATTCAAAAGTGGCTGCAGCAGTACATCAACAGAAAACTGCAGAAATTCAAGCCAGATTCAGAAGGGATATAATTGCTGATGTCAGATGGATCCTGGCTGAAAGCAGAGAATATACCAGAAAAATGTTTACCTGTGTTTTATTGATTATGCAAAGGCATTTGACTGTGTGGATCGTAACAAATTATGGAAAATATGGTGAAGAATGGGAATTCCAGAACACTTAATTGTGCTCATGAGGAACCTGTACACAGATCAAGAGGCAGTCATTCAAACAGAACTAGGGGATATTGCATGGTTTAAAGTCAGGAAAGGTGTGCATCAGGATTGTATCCTTTCACCATACCTATTCAATCTGCATGCCGAGCAAATAATCTGAGACGCTGGACTATATGAAGAACAGGGCATCAAGATTGGAGGAAGACTCACTAACAACCTGCCTTATGCAGATGACACAACCTTGCTTGCTGAAAGAGGATATGAAGCATTTGCTGATGAAGATCAAAGACCACAGCCATTAGTACGGATTACACCTCAACATAAAACAAAAATCCTCAAAACTGGGCCAATAAGCAACACTATGATAAATGGAGAAAAGATTGAAGTTGTCGAGGATTTCATTTTACTTGGATCCACAATCAATGCCCATGGAAGTAGTAGTCAGGATATCAAATAACACATTTCATTGGGCAAATCTGCTGCAAAAGACCTCCTTAAAGTGTTAAAAGCAAACATATCATTTTCAGGACTAAGGTGCGCCTGACCCAAGCCATGGTGTTTTTAACTGCCTCATATGCATGTGGAAGCTGGACAATGAATAAGGAAGACCAGAGAAGAATTGATGCATTTGAATTATGGTGTTGGCAAAGAATATTGAATATACCATGGACTGCCAGAAGAACCAACAAATCTGTCTTGGAAGCAGTACAGGTAGAGTGCTTCTTAGAAGCGAGAAAGGCAAGACTTCGTTTCACATACTTTGGACATGTTATCAGGAGGGGCCACTCCCTAGAGAAGGATGTCATCCTTGGTAGGATAGAGGGTCAGGGAAAAAGAGGAAGACACTCAACGAGATGGACTGACACAGTGGCTACAACAATGGGCTCAAGCATAACAATGATCATAAGGATGGTGCAGAACAGGGCAGTGTTTCGTTTTGTTGTATATAGGGTCACTATGAGTTGGAACCAACAGCACGTAACAACAGCAATGCTATTATCATTTTTATTATTATCACCTCATCTAGGCTCCTTCTGCTACAAGTGCTGCAGCTCTCAACCAGCCTCCCACCTCTGATTGATTCTGCCTGACACCAAACTCATCCTCCTCACAGGCCATTTTCATGATGTCACACTTTCCAAATCTCCGCCTATAAGATAAAGCCCAAAGTTCTTGGCCAGGTATCCAAGTAAGTCCTTCAAACCCAACCTTTCCACTGTATTCCCCTCACTCTCTGAGATGAACTCTCCACTCAGGCCAGTCTAACTCTACTCACCCTCCCTTGGAACCCTTTGTCAGAACCTCCTGTTCTTAACCACTTCATCAGGTACCTAAAGGTTTCTCACCTAAGGTCAAGCTTCTATAAATTTATCCCAAAGTCCTCAACCTCTCCTCTGAATTATAATTCATGTCATATAGTCACTCCCATAATTACATGTCAATAGAGTCTATGTTACCCTTTTAAAACTTAATTATATATCTTGAATATAGATAGATAGATGATAGGTAGGTAGGTAGGTAACTACCATCAAGTTGACTCTGACTCATGGTGACGTTATGAACAAAATGAAACAATGCCCTGTCCTGCATCATCCTCACAGTTGCGAGCTTATTCAAGTCCGTTGTGATGAATATTGTGCCAATCCATCTCACCTAGTGTCTCCCTTGCCCTCGGTGGCCCTCTACTTCACGAAAAAGGATGTCTTCCTCCAGTGATTGATCCCTTCTGATGATGTGTCCGAAGCAAGCAAGACAGACAGTGTTCTATTGTGATCCATAAGGTTTGCATTGGTAAATTTCTGGAAGTAGATTGCTAAGCTTTTCTTCCTAGTCTGTCTTAGTCTGGAAGCTCCACTGAAACCTGTCCACCATGGGTGACCCTGCTAGTATTGAAATACTGGTGGCATAGCTTCCACCATCATAGCAACATGCAAGTCACCACAGTATGACAAACTGAGAGTTGTGAGGTGGGACTTGAATTATGTATATGTTTTTATTTATATATTTACTGAACAAACATTTGCTCAACATCCTTTTGTTTTTGTCAACAAACTAATATTTGGTTGGCCTATGCCAGGAGCTGGGTGTTGAGTGGTAAACCTGACAGAGTCCTGCCCTTGCTCAGCTTCCCATTGAGTATTGGGAACAGATGGATCAAGGGGTAATTGCAATACAAACTGATAAATGCTGTCCTGGGGTGAGCATGGGATGTCATGAGATCCCAGAGGAGGGACACTATCCCCTCCCAGACTTAGAGGAAACGGAAGGTGAGATCCAGAGGATGAACGAGGTTATTTTAGTCAGAAGAAGGGCCAGGATGCTACAGGCAGAGAGAATAGCATTGGTAGAGGCAGAGACTTGAAGGAATGGGGTGAGTTTGGGAAACAGCAAGTAGGTCTCTCTACCTCATAAATAGGAGGGAGGGCTAAAGTCACAGGGAAAGAGTGTGAAATGATTGGCTGAGGCCATCGACTGAAGGGCTTTGTGTGTCACGCTCATGAGTTTGAACCTCTTAGGGTAGCAGGGGACAGATGAGAACGCATGGGGTGTATGTTTGTTCTCAGGGTTACCCATGAGGGTTTTTAGCCCTACAAATGGGACCCAAATGCTAAATGTGTATTGAGAGCCGCTTTCCTGATTAAGATACCTCAGCCCAAATCAGAACAGGGGATCTTTGAGATGACTTGGTGGTTCCCCATTCCCACAGTTCCTGGAGTCTCCTAACTACCTCCTGGAGTACTGAACAATGGCCTCCCTATGCTGGGATGGGGCTGTGCGAGCACCAACCAGGCCCGCTTTACTGCTGCCAGGGAGTGGGGTGTCCTTTTAGGCCCTGCTAACTTAGACTTGATCTTCAACTTATAGTTAATTTGATGAGGGGTAAAAAATGACTTTCATCTTCCTACATCTTCCCAAAGTGTTTGCAGATACCCTCCACAGAAGCCTGAGTTTGCTTGGCAGAGAGTTCCATGGCTCCCTTTGGAACCTAGATTGGCAGTAATGACAGTCCCTATCACAGGGTCTCTCTCAACATCACCGTGTGTTCTGGATGCTATTTGTTAAATGCTCAAAAAGAGAAAGGGACCTCTCAGCGTTATGATGCTGTTTCTTTGCTAAATTGTTAGTATGCTTTTGTCCTTTATTCCACAGCTTAGAATCAATGCGGGTGGTGTCTGTGTGGTCAGAATGTCACCCCACTATTCCTTGGCCCCTCAGGGCTTGGCACTGACCTTGTTTTCCTGTGCAAGACCAGAAGCAGGATACCCCCAGCACCCCAAAGTTCCAGAGGAACACCCAACTCAGTACTGCTTTCTGACTACAGTCCTATTTCTTTTTCTTAGGAGACTGGCAGAAACCATCCCACATAGCTCCCTATGCACACATTCAGAACAAAGTGTAGAATTTTTATTGTAAACTGAGATTTTCCCAGGGGAACTCAGTGAGCCACACAGAGCCTTCAAACACTTCATTCGCTAAGTCGGTTGCCCGACACATCTTGGTGTTGCACTGACATAACCTGTTTGCTCCCTTGAGATGACCTTGTGTTTCCCTAGTTATTAAGATGGCACTCAGCCTGCCCACTCCAGCTTATGTGTTTGCAGAGCATCTACTCTTTGTGTCCCAAGCACCCTTTTCCAGTAGCACTGGTCCCTGGGTGAGGTGCTGGTGTGTGGCATGTATTTAGGAGCATGAGCTAGTAATCCAATCCTCCCTTACCATTTGCCAGTTGAGGGTGGGGGGGGATGTCTTGGACCAGTTACTAAACCTCTGAGACACAGTTTCTTCATCTGTAAAATGCGGGCAATAGTATTTACTTCATAGGGGTTTAAAAGAAGTAAATGATGTAACAAATGTAAACTGGCCGACATGATAGATAGGTAGACAAGCAGATAGGTAGATATGTGCCATCAAGTCAACTCCAACTCATGGTGACCTTATGTATAATAGAACAAAACATTGCTCAGTCCTATGTCATCCTTACAATCACTAGCGTGTTTGAGTCCATCGAGGTGGCTATTGTTCCAGTCCATATCACCCAGGGTCTCCCTTCCCCTTGTTGTCCCTCTACTTCAGCAAACATGATGTCGTCCCCCAACAATTGATCCCTCCTATTCTGTTGTGATTCCTAAGGTTTTCATTGGGTAATATTCAGAAGTAGGGCACCAGGCCTTTCTTCCTAGTGTGTCTTAGTCTGGAAGCTCTGCTGAATCCTGTCCACCATGGGTGACCCTGCTGGATGGCGGAACAGATTCCAGCATCCCAGCAACATGCAAGCCACAACAGTAAGATAAACTGACAGGTGGTAGAAGTTGGCCTATACCTACTGCCATGGAGTCAGTTCTAGCTCATACTGACCCTATGCATAACAGAACAAAACACTGTCTGTTCCTGTGCCATCCTCACAATTGTTACTATCCTTGAGCCCATTGTTGCAGCCACCGTGTCAGTCCATCTCCTTGAAGGTCTTCCTCTTTTTCTCTGACCCTTTACTTTACCAAGCATGATGTCCTTCTCCAGGGACTGATTACTCTTGATAATATGTCCAGAGTATGTGAGACATAGTCTCACCATCTTTGCTTCTAAGGAGCATTCTGGTTGTACTTCTTCCAAGACAGATTTGTTTGTCCTTCTGGCACTCAACGGTATATTCAATATTCTTCACCAACACCACAATTCAAAGGCATCAGTTCTTCTTCAGTCTTCTTTATTCATTGTCCAGCTTTCACATGCATATGAGGCAACTGAAAACACCATGGCTTGGGTCAGGGGCTCCTTAGTCCTCAAGGTGACATCTTTGCTTTTTAACACTTTAAAGAGGTCTTTTGGAGCAGATTTGCCCAGTGCAATGCATCTTTTGATTTCTGGACTGCTGCTTCCATGGGTGTTGATTGAGGATCCAAGTAAAATGAAATCCTTGACAACCTCAGTCGTTTCTCCGTTTATCATGATGTTGCTTGTTGGTCCAGTTGTGAAGATTTTTCTTTTATGTTGAGGTGTAATCCGTATTAAAGGCTGTGGCCTTTGATCCTCATCAGTAAGTGCTTCAAGTCCTCTTCACTTTCAGCAAGCAAGGCTGTGTCATCTGCATAAACAGGCTGTTAATGAGTCTTCCTCTAACCCCGATGCCCCATTTTTCTTCATATAGTTCAACGTCTTGGATTTTTTGCTCAGCATACCGATTGAATAGGGATGGTGAAAGGATACAACCCTGATGCACACCTTTCCTGACTTTAAACAATGCAGTATCCCCTTGTTCTATTTAAACAGCTGCCTCTTGATCTAGGTACAGATTCCTCATGAGCACAAAAAAGTATATCGTAATTCTCATTCTTTGCAACGTTACCCATAATTTGTTATGATCCACACAGTCAAATGCCTTAGTATAGTCAATAAAACACAGGTAAACATCCTTCTGGTATGCTCTGCTTTCAGCCAGGATCCATCTGACATCAGCAATGATATCCTTGGTTCCATGTCCTCTTCTACATGAGGCTTGAATTTCTGGCAGTTCTCTGTCAATACACTGCTGCAGCCGCTTCTGAATGATCTTCAGCAAAATTTTGCTTGCATGTGACATTAATGATATTGTTATATAATTTCCACATTTGGTTGGATCACCTGTCTTGGGAATAGGGATAAATATGCATCTCTTCCAGTTGGTTGGTCAGGTAGCCGTCTTCCAAATTTCTTGGCACAGACAAGTGAGCACTTCCAGTGCTGCATCCATTTGTTGAAACACTTCAATTGGTATTCCATCAATTCCCAGGGCCTTGTTTTTCACCAATGCATTCAGTGCAGCTTGGACTTCTGTGGGGGCTTGTGTGTTGCTGTGATGCTGGAAGCTATGCCATCAGTATAGTGACCCTGTAGTAAGTGGCTGCTAACCAAAAGCCTCGCAGTTCGAATCCAGCAGACGCTCCCTGGAAACTCTGTGGGGCAGTTCTACTCTGCCCCATAGGGCCACTATGAGTCAGAATCTACTCAACGGCAATGGGTTTTGGGGTTACAGTAAGTGGTTATTCAAAATCCACTGCTATTATTATACACATATCATAGGACTAGGCAGAGTTGCTCTTCAAACCTGTTTTCCCTTCCTTCCCCTGTTCTTAAACAGTGTATTTCTCTGTGTTTTATGAAAAACACAGAGGAAGTTACACAGCCTTCGGGTTGAGCTCTGCAGGTACTGAAGTCAGTTTGTGTGCTATCCTGGCCAAAGCAGTCCTTGACTGTTACCAGGTGGTGGAGCAGGTCATGGCTGCTGCCACCACCGCGGCAGACCCAGCAGCCTCACACATGACACTGTGTGCAAGGATGCGTGGCTGCACTGCCACTGGCCGGATGGCTCCCACGGTGCTCTGGCTTTCCCAGCGCTGCAGAGAGGCTGGATACTGCAATGCACATTGCAGGAAAGTTAACTACTCATGGGGAGATGGGATGCAAGGGACCCGCCAATTCATTCTTCACCCTTCCTCCTCCTAGGGGCCTAAGGGCAATGCTTTACAACTTACCAGGACTGGTTCTAGAATAAACACAGGCCAATTATGGCCAATGAGACAAAAAAGGGAAGTCTTCTGGATGGGGCAGAGACAGAGGCTGGAAATTTTTTCCTCCATCCTAAAAGAAGCCACAGGAGGAAATGGTCTCTTGCCCTGTTCTGAAGGTTGTCCTTGTCTCTGTGATTCCTGGACCTGCTGTGGCCACATAGCTACTAGCTCAAGGATCAAGCCAATAGTGAGGGCGGCAGAGCATAGAGAAAGCATTGCTGAGCTGCTGAATCAACCCAACCACACTGCTTTATTGTGTCAGGTAGTTTGAGTTGGGGTATTTGAGACTTACATCTGAAACCATCTTCTCGGCTCCACCTGTCCTTATTTGGCAACTAAGTCACAGGATGCTTGTCTGCTATACACCTGCCGCACTGGTGGTGCTAAATTCTTTCTTAGTATCAAGATCAGGTCTTTGCTTGTCTTGTTCACTGTTCCTTCCTCCATACCCAGAACTTGACATTTACCAGGCTCTTGATAAATGTCTAATACATCAGTGAACAAATGAAACACCCACACAGTGAAATCTGAATCACATTCATCTAGCTGCTCCCCACCCGATCCCCAGGTTATTATCTTCCATTAAGATTTACCATTGTTGTGATTTGATGTTATGCCCTTAGCAAGTGCCAAGGATTATAGAAATAACTATATCAGAATATCTTCTGTATTTGCTACATAAAAAGACTGTCAAATACGTTTTATGATGTTTTCAGAATTCTGTATACAAAATATCCTAAAAGAAACAATATTAGGCAAAAGCATATCCCTGTCGGAGAACTCTTCTGCTTCCTTCTAGTAGGCTGTATGGACTATCTAATTGGGTATTCTTTTTTGCCCTGGCTGCCAGGAAGCTCAGTGTCTAATCTAATGCTAAATCACCGTAACTATGTCACATCTCATTATCAGTGCTTGCTTCTTCCTCCTTTCCATGGCTTTGCTTTTTTCTAGTTTTAGTTGAATGACCTTATTGTGTTTGCCTTTTATTGTAAGTTACTTCAAATCCTTTTCGGAAAGAGGTGAGTATTTAAAAAAAAAAAAAACTGTAACAGCTCAATTCTAAAAAGCCATGCAGAGCCCAAGTTGGCACCACTTGCTCTTTGTAATAGCCTGGGAGGGCCCCAAAGTAGCCTGGTGCTTTATCTTTACAAACACATGTCAGCCATAGCAGTGGTGCTCACCGGAGATCTCAGGAGACAAGGGCAAAAATCACCCGTCATTTTCTACTGAATGGGGGTCTGGAGGACCATTCAGGCTCCTAGTGGCTGGATTTGGTGGGGAGGATTAAAGTAGAGAGCCCTTGGAAAATCAGCATCGCCCCTGCCTGCACTGGCTATTGTTCCGGAGGTAAGTGTTCGCTCTCTTTGTTGCAGGTAGAATCTCGCTCCTGCCTGGTCCCCAGCCCCACTGGCTTTGTATGCAGGGTCCCGTGCCCTTCCCGACTCTGGGCCACAGGCCCCTCTAGCCAGCCCTCCGTGCCAACTGGCAGAGGGTGCTCTTGTATAGCAGATTGGACTTCCTACCCAGCCCGGGCTCCCAGGGCCTTACCACTCCAGCCAGGCTGCCTCAACTGGCTGGGGGCCTAGGAACCCTCCACGTGGGACAAATTGTAGTCTCCCGAAAGCTGGCCTAGGCCCTGCCCAAGACCTGCTGAGCCCACATTATTCATTGTCAATCTTATACACCCGTCTCTGCACCCTAACTTCCTCACAGGTCAAATAGCGTGAGGCTATATATATGTTGGGGTGCATAGGAGTTTGGCTTGCTTACACAGTATGTTTGTGGAGAGAATGAGAGACAGAGACAGAATGAAAAGAGACCTCTCAGAGCACTCCAATCATAGATGTCATGATTTAATTGGAAATTTAGTAAATCTGCTAAAACATTTAGTGGTTTAAATTTTTCCTGTCCCACAAAGAAACAAAGGCTTCTGGTTTACCCTGTGTCTTTCAACAACTTTAATTTCATTTGTAGATTACAGATGGAAGTAGCATTTCCACTCGATTGCATACAGGGCATTAAGAAGACAAAAACCTTCATTGTCGGCAACGCTCAGAATTTTTTTTCCAGACATTAAGCTGTAGGTGGCATTCTTTATACCTGACATCAGAGCACTTTTATCAGGCATTTAGTTGACAGGATTTACTGCAGGCCCATCTTAGGTGTGTGAAGCAAGGAAAACAAGAAAATATTTCGTTCAGGTGGGCAGAGGGAGGAGTGCGCAGGCCCATCAGCCCAATCAGGTTAACTGCTGCTTTTCAAACTGCGTAATTAAAGATCCTTGGAGTACTTCGAAGGGAATTAATTACTAGAGAAAACTGTTTGTTTACAGTCTTTATCATCAACATAATCAAAAGCAAGCCTTGATATTGGTGGCAAATTGGACTGAATTCTCCCAAAGCCAAGAAGGCTTCATGCAGAGCTTTCCTTGCTTTACAAGGTTTATTTATGCATGCTTGCGTTGTCGTTGGGTGGAGATGGCAGAGGAGGGGGAGGAAGTGGTGCGTTGTGGGTGGAATAGGGGAGAGGCCCACTTGCTACTATCAAAACATCAGCAGCCCCATGTGGAGCTCCCATCACTAACCACCCAGCCTTGGCTGGTTGGGTTTAATGTTTAGGTTCACCTGTCTAGATGGCTTTCCATGGGTGACTGTTCTCAGGCTTGGACTGCTGTACCTGGGAAGACCTAAAGGAGCCATCTGGTAACATGTCCTCCTAGTGAATGTCACTGCATAGGCCTCATGGCATGAGACACCTGGGGTGCTTTATAATAAAATGCAGGTTTCTGGGTCCCACCCCAGACCTACTGAACCAGAACCTCCTGGGTTGGGGCTCTGGAATCTGTGCTATTAACACAAACCACCCAATTACTTCTGATAGGCAGTCTGATCTTAACCTTTTTTTTTTTTTGGCCATTTTAACCATTTTTAACTGTACAATTCAGTGACATTCATTACATCTATGTTGTGCTACCATCACCACTATCCATTTTTGAAGTTTTACATCACCTCAAACAGAAACTCAGTGCCCTTTGGCAATAACTCTCATTCCCCCTCCTCCCAGTCTCTGGTAATCACTAACGTACTTTCGCCTGTATTTGCCTATTCTAGATATTTCATCCAAGTGGGAACGTACAATAATTGTCTTTTTGTATCTGATTTGTTTCACTCAGCATAGTATTTTCAAGGTTTGTCCACACTCTAGCATGTATCCGAACTTCATTTCTCTTTACGGCTGAATGATATTCCATTGTATGAATATACCACATTTTATTTATCCATTCATCTGTTGATGGACAGATGGGTTGTGTCTACATTTTGGCTATTTTGAATAGTCTTGTAATGAACATTGGTGAATGAACACATCTCTGTCTAAGTCCTTGCTTTCAAGTTCCTTGGGTAAATACCTAAGAGTGGAATTGCTGGGTTACATGGTAATTCTATATCTAACTTTTGAAACCACCAAACTGTTTTCCATAGCAGTTGCACCATTTTATGTTCCCACTAGCAGTGCACTAGGGCTTCAATTTCTCCACATCCTCACCAACACTTGTTATTGTCTATTTTTCTGATAATAGTCATCCTAGTGAGTATGAGGTAGTATCTCACTGTAGTTTTGATTTGCATTCCCTAATGACTAATGATGTTGAGCATCTTTTCCTGTGCTTGTCGGCCATTTGAATAGCTTCTTTAGGAATCCCTGGGTGGCACAAATAATTAAGTACTTGACGACTAGCCTAAAGCTTGGCAGTTTCAACCCATCCAGCGGTGCTGCAGGAGAAGGGCCTGACAATCTGCTCCCACATCAATGGCAACTGGTTTGGTTTTTTGGTTTACGTCTTCTTTGGAGAAATGTCTGTTCAAGTCCTTTATTCATTTTTTATGTTGGTGAGAGGACATGAGCATTAAGTGGAGAGAAGGGTGGGAGTTCCCAGCAAGATAGTCTTCGCTAAAAAAGGGACATTAGACCCATGGCCTCTGAGTATAGACTGAAGCTGCTAGGAGGTAGTACCACTCTTTGCAGAGTACAAATGAACCCTCGCTTTAAAAGACCATCCTATGCACCTACCCTGAGCAGTAAAGTCATTCTCTGAGCCAAGAGAGACTGCAGAGTGGCTTCCAGCCCCATTGCTCCCCTTCCCCCAAGGATCCCATTTCAGGGTGCCAGGAAGTGTTTGCAAGGACCAGCAGGCCTAGGGGAGAAAACCTATTTGATCATGTGATTATCCAACTTGTGAGAAGAAGGTCTCAGTGAGACTGGGTTTAACAGACCCACTCTCATCTGGTTATCTTGGTGGCCCACGACCTGTCAGTTTGATGTACTTCAGCGGCTTGTGTGTTGCCGTGATGCTGGAAACTACATCACTGGTATTTCAAATCCCAGCAGGCTCATCATGGTAGACAGGTTTCAGCAGAGCTTCCAGACTAAGACAGACTAGGAAGAAAGGCCGAGTGATCTACTTTCGAAAATTAGCCAGTGAAAACCTTATGGGTCACAACAGAACACTGTCTGACTCACCTGCTTTGGGCGTGTCATCAGGAGGAATCAATCGCTAGAGGAGGACATCGTGTCTAGTGAAATAGAGGGTCAATGAGGGCATACCAGACCCTCAGTGACATGGACTGGCACAATAGCCACCATAAGGTGAAGTCGAGTCAACAGTAGCTAACAACATCTTAATGCCTAATATTCCAGCCCCTATCTTGTCTTGGTCAGGATAAGAGTTCAGAAGCTTCTTCCTATGCTAGCCATCTCTGAGGTGCTTACTCACCATCATCTCTGGATCTTACAGGGACCTAGTCCTAGTCTTTTACCTTTGTTGTATTTTTAGTGAAAATTTTATATTGTAAAAGTCATATGAGTGTGTTGTTTAAAGAAAAAAAATGTTAAACAAGTAGAGGTGTCTAAAGAGGCAAGTGAAAATCCTCCCTGTACTCTCAACCTTCAGAGATAATCCCTGTTAATGGTATCAACCGTCTCATTTTAGAGATGTGGATACTGGGGTTCAGAGAGGTGAAGTCAAACAGTGATTCTGTGACAAAGCAAGGACAGGAGTCCCTGAAGTCCCCACATCCCTGCCCGGCCCAGTGCTCTTTCCACACCACCCTCCTCTTTGAAGGAGGCTTCTCCCAGCACCCCAGGCTGTCAGGAACTGTTTGATGCCATCAACAAGGAGGTGACTAAACCATTCCTCATGCTTCAGAAAGTTGGCCAGCACACTGATCTGGAAGCCTGAGACCACACCTCAAAGCCAGATTCTTCTGGATTACAGCAGACTCACCCTGTGGCTGATTCCTCTTCCACCCCTCTGGCCATTTTACCCACCAACTTCTCATCACCAGGCTCCACTTCTCTGAACCAGGTTCCCAGAGGTTACAGCATTCCAATGCAGAAAGAAACCTGAGCATGTTCCATAAATGTCTCCGGGTGGGCGAGCCTAGCAACAGCACAGCCGTCTTGGAAAGGGCCATATGAAGATGAGAGAGGGCGAGGCAGGAAGCGCTTCAGCCCCCAGCAGAGCCCATGTGCTGTTCCAAAGAGTTCTTCCAAAGGTCTGTTCACCTTCTCCCAATATTCCTGGGGACCGCAGCTTACTCATGGTTGGCCTATGTTTCTACAACATACAATCTGGTGAAGGGATAGGGAGTAGGTAGAATTTAGAATTAATATCTTTGATTCCCAGGTAATGGGGAGAATCCAGGTCATTCTGGTTAAAACCAACCAATTGCCACAGAGTTGACTCCAACTCATGGCAACCCCATGTGTGTCAACTGTGCTCCGTAAGGTTCTCGGCTGGTTTTTCTGCCATAGATCACTAGGCTTTTCTTCTGTGGTACCTCAAACCTCCAACCTTTCAGTTAGCAGCTGAGCATCTTAACCATTTGTGCCACCCAGGGATTCCATTTTGGTTATAGTAGGAAGCGTATGGAGTCTCAACAACACTAACAAAGATGGAGGTTTATGCTACAGGATGTGGTTTGCTTCAGTCAGTAGACCCAGTGAAGAGTCACGCTCAGCCCAGTCTTCAGTCCTTGTCAAGTCACTGTTCAACAACAGTGTCATATTAGCTGTCATGGATTAAGCATCAAACAGGTACCAGGCACCAGGCTAGATGCTTCACATAAATTATCTCATCTAATCCTCTAGAAGCGGGTATTGTTATCATCTCCATTTTATAGAGGAAGAAACTGGGAATCACAGAAGTTACCCAAGGTCACACGGTTAGAGTCAGGTTTCCAACCCGGGTGTATTTGATTGCAAAGCTGGACTGTTGATAAGTGTAAATGCAGGCCTGGCATCTGGTCTTGGCCTCTGTTTCCCACAGCCTGAGAAAGAGCTCACTGAGGAAGGCTCCATCAGCCAAAGTGAGGACTGGGCTCCCCCTCTATCCCAGCAAGTGATTGCTGAGGAAGCCCGTCCACCTGGGGTGTTGGGTTGTGCTTTGGGGGATACTGTGTTACCTGAACACAGGACAACCACGTGCTCAGCCGGGGCTAGGAATCTGTTATTCTGCTGTGCTGGTTTATTTATTTTAGTTTAATCCCTTTTTCCCCTAGAAAAATGATCTCTACCTCTTTTGAAACCCTTTGCCAATAGTTTTGTTGACTGCAGTAATGTACACTGACCACAGCAACTGATAAAGAAAGAAAGGCTTCTGTCAGACCTTGGGGCGGAGGGAAGCCTAGGGGGCACTAATCGGTGAGGGAGACCTAGCCAGCCCGGAAGTAATTTTCAGGGGACCCAAGAGCCCAGAGTGGCTTTTCTTTTTTTCTTTGACCATTTTTAAATTCATGTCAGTAAAGCCAGGTTCTTGGTGTGCCCCTCTGAGAAACCTCTTGCTTTTTTAAGCTTCATCTGAATCTCCTCTGTATTTGCCAGGCCATTGTTGGAAGAGACCTTAATTTTAATTCTTTTCTCTCCTGCGGGTCCCTCCCTTTCTCCCTCCTCCCCGAATGTTTTAGCATCTGTTAATCCCAGTTGGAAACCTTAGCAGATAAAAGTCGTGTTCTGTGTAGATTGCTTCCAGAACAAATACAGGGTAGTAGATAATTTAGCATTAGGTTTCAGGAGGGCTTGGGAAGGGGGCTGTGGAGGACAGCACCTCTTCCTCCTAAGACATCCAGTAAAAGCAAAAGCAAAGTAATTCCTGAGCTCAGATGGAATGCATGTAGATCAGGTGCATTACCAGAACTGCTGCTGCCTGCGTTTGGGTGATATTAGAAGCCACCATGACAGCAAAGTGGTTTTATGCAGAGCGGCTTAGCGAATACTTTGAGAACTAGTTTAGCGAAGCTATCAGGTTGAAAAATACCAAGTCACAAAGTTTTAATGAAACTACGTGTGGATCAACGTAACAAAAAGAGCATCCAGGACAACTTAAAAGATCCTGAGGTGGAAATTAGAATGGATCTTTGGGATTTATTTGGCAAAGCCTGTCTATTTTGACCTTTTTTTCCCCGTTCCATAGTAAGGCTCCGGCAAGTGTGTTTTGTGTGGCTAAGGCTGGAGGAGGACAGCTGTTGGAGCTGTTGAACTGATGCTGCTACTGAACTTGAGCTGCATTAACTGGCTGATAAGGAGCTGGGCATCAAATAGCAGAGAGAAAGGCCCTTGGAGGTTTTCTTGCTTTCTTTCTCCCTGCACTTCATTTACATCTTAAGCCATATTGGTGATCCAGATTTGAATAAAGCCTCAGCTTAAGCAGTGATTAGATCTCAATAGCTTGGATTTTCTATGAAATTGCTGCATTTTTACTAGATGTATTTAGAAATACTGGTGAAAACTGACACCTTGGGTAACTTTATCATTCAAAATGAAGCTTTGGGTGGATAAAGAACCCCAGCTAACATGGGGATATTAGTCATGAGGCCTTTGACTCAAGGAGTGTCAGGGGTTAGAATTAGACAAAAGCCAAGCTCAGTACGACTAGGGGAGGTAAGAATGCAGATAAGTCAACTCACCACCTTCCTCTAAGCCCACTCTCCCCAAAAATGGTAATCGAAGCAGTGATTCCATAACCTGAAGAAAAATAAGGAAGCCAAAAGGAATATATAAATATATAATGCAACAAGGAGCTTTTTTATTCTGAGATTTTTTTTTTTTTTTTTTAATCATGAAGCCGTATTTTTAACTCTAAGGTTAACCTGCTAAGCCTTAAGCTGGTGATATGACAGTGTCAAATGTGATGGGATTTTGTGATTCTCATTATTGTTATGTATTGTTCTTTCCCTGGTATTCCATATTAATATTTATAAATGCCCTTTTTATACAACCAAGAGTACCAAAACCCATTATTAAATTTAAAATGGACAAACCTCGCATCCAATATAGTTGATTACAATTTAGAACAAAAAGGATTTTGGTAGTAATCCACTTCTTGTTTCACCTTGTTGTTGATTTGTGTAGACAGCAGAGCTCCTGACATTTTTTTCCCCCCTAAACTACGGTTTCCACAAAGTAACATCCAAATGACAGAGAATAACAGAATATTGATTGTGCTCCACAAGAAGGAGGTAAAAGCCACCATGAGCAGGTAAGAGGGCATAATAGAGAAAAGGTGTGCATTTAACATCCTAAGTCACCTACCAAGAGCAAAATCAAAATGAAAGAATTGATTAAAATTTTAAAAAGAGGGAGGTTGTTCATTTAGTTGTTTTCAAGTGCCTCATTTTACTTGACAAGTGGCCTCTGACAGGTTCAGTGGGCATCCATGTGTGTGAAGAGGAAGTCTCCATAATCAAGGGAGGCGAATCAATCATCCTGTACCCAGACCACAGAGGAGAGTCAAAATTAACTACTTATCTACCCACTCCAGTCTCCCTTCAGCACTACAGCATGCAATCAAGCATCTTTTGGGGTCACAAAGAAGAAAAAAGTCTCTCTACTCTGCTCAAGGACTCAACTCTGGGTGGCCAAGAACAGTCTTCAGCCCAAGAGAAGAATATTGTGGAAAGTGGATATTTTATGGCTGACTGGCCCTACCTGGAGTCCCTGGGTCATACAGTTAAAGCAGTTGACTACTAACTGAAAGGCTGGTGGTTCAAACCCACCAAGAGGAGCCTGGAAGAAAGGCTTGGCAATCTGCTTCCAAAGTCCACAACCTTGAAAACCCTATGGAGTACTGGTTCCCATGAGTCAGAAGAGACTCAGTGGCTGCTGGTTTGGTTTTTAGAGGGGGCCCTGACTAACACTCACCCTGACCCTACCACTCACTCCCTCTGCCCCCAAAAGCACTTGAATAACTTGTAACTTGGAGTAATCAGCAGGAATGTGTAGGAGTAATTGGCTTTGTGTTGGTGGGTTGGCTAGGTGGCTTGGTTTCGCAGGAAGAACTGTCAAAAGGAGACAGCGTAAGGCTTTCTGCTCATGGAGCCAAGAGCCTGGAGCCAAAAAAAAAACGATTGCCGTCGAGTCGATTCCGACTCATAATGACCCTACAGGACAGAGTAGAACTGCCCCATAGGGGTTCCATGGAGCCGCTGGTATATTCGAACCACCTACCTTTTGGTTAGCAGCTGAGCTCTTAACCACTGTGCCACCAGGGCTCCTAGAACCTGGAGCAGTTATAACAAATTATTAGAAAAGTCTCAACACTTATCCTTTCAGAGAGATTAGTAGCAGAAGGGTGTTTTTATGGAAGATATTTTTATTCTTGTTTATAACAGAGCTTCGAAATGGTTCCTTCCTGTTCACATTTTTGCTGAGAATTTGCATTTCTAACAAGTTCCCAGGCAATGCTAATGCTGCTGGTTAGGGACCAATTCTGAGAACCACTAGTAGAGCAGTGGGTCTCAAAATTTATTATACATAAGAATCACCTACGATCTTATTAAACTGTAGATCCTGATTCAGTATATCTGGGAGTGGAAACGCAAATTCTCAGCAGGGGTTCGAACTGGAGTGAACCAGTTTGAAGGCATGGTTTATAAATATCATATTTCCCCCAGAGCCTGGGCTTCAGAGTCAATGTGAATCCTGGCTCTTCCTTTTCAAACCGTGTGATCCCAGGCAAGTTTCTTTACCAAGTTTCCTTGATTATAAAAATAGGAAAACTAACACCTAATCTCACACTGTTGTGAGAATTAAATGAGATAACTACATCTTGTACAGGGCTGGCACAGAAGAAACGTGCAAGAAATGTTAAAAACAAAAAAACCAAACTCACTGCCTTCGAGTCAATTCCGACTCATGGCAACCCATGTGTTGCAGAGTAGAATTTCTCTATAGAGTTTTCTTCATCCCTGAGTGGTACAAACAGTTAAGCACTGGACTATTAGCCAAAAGGTTGGTGGTTCAAATGCACCCAGTGGAGCCTTGGAAGACAGCCTGGCTATCTGCTTCTGAAAAGTCACAGCCTTGAAGACCCCATGGAGTGGTTCTACTCTGCACACCTGGGGTTGCCATGAGTTGCAATCGACTCAAAAGCAACTAACATCAACCACAGTACCTATTTACAGAAGCAGTAGCTGAACCTTTATTCCACGACACCGCTGGGTGGGTTCGAAGTGTCAATCTTTAGATTAGCAGCCAACTGCAAACTGCTTGTGCCACTCAGGGACCTGCGAGAGATGATGGTTTTTATTAATAAAAAAATTATGACTCTGGAAAACTTGAAACTTTAACTCTCCATTTATTTTTGGATCCTGATCTCTATTTTACTGTTTCCTGGTTTGGGAACTGCGGCCCATGCACATGGGATTTTGTAACTGTAGGTTTGGGCATGCCTGTAGAAACCAAGTAGGGCATCTGGGGCTACACGCTGCTTGAGGAATTCCAGGCTGTGCTTGGCCTTCTGAGATAAAGCACTAGGGCATTTACTCTTAAACACATCTAAAGAATTTTCCAACACCAATAAGGAAAAAGGGGTCAGAACTGATGCCTAATGGTTCTGACAGTTCTTCTATTAGAGTGCATAGTTCAGGCCACAGAGGTGGTGTCTTACATCCCAGCTGAGGAGTATTGTATGTTCAAAGCAGCAATGGTGTAACTCAATTCCAATGAAACCCAAGTTAGATGCAGCAATGAGAAGGCTATTCATTGTGACCAATCTTTATAGAAACTGGCCTTACCTTCTGGGGAAATGTGTCTTGCGTTTCAAGCATGTGGAATGTCCTGGGTTTGCAGCGTGGCCTTAGTTCAGAAAATATGCTAAGGATGCAGGCTTCTCAGACAACTCAAAAATTTGTCAACCTATCTCTCCTTGAAGCCCCTGATGTCCTCATTCATGTCTGTAAGTATCTCCACTTGAGCTCCTTTTAGAGAGACTCCTGAGGAAAGTCGAGAAGTTTGCCTTGGGCACTTTTCTCCTCCTTGTCTATAGGAGAATGCTTGAGCTCATTTCTGTGTTCTCCTCAGGCAGCTGGTGATATGAGTCTGCTATCCTGGGTCTTCCCTTTCCACTACTGCTTACACCTCTCAAACTATTCTCCTCCCATCAAAATGTACCTTTCCTTTGTTCCATCCCCTCAGGAGGACACTGAATGAGCAAGCTGGCACTCTAAAAAATAAATAAATAAAAATACCAGTTGCCATTCAGTCGACTTCAATTCACAGTGACTCCATGTGTGTCAGAGTAGACCTGTGCTCCATAGGGTTTCCAGGGGCTAATTTTTCTGAAGTAGATGGCCAGCCTTTCTTCCAAGGTACCTCTTGGTGGAGTTGAGCTTCCAGCCTTTTGGTTAACAGCTGAACGAGTTAACCATTTACACCATCCAAGGACTAATAGCTCAATAAATGCTTGATCCAAACTGAATATATATATTCAATGATTGGCACTAGCCTAAAGTAAGAGTGACTTACTCTCCCTCATATAATATTTCCTTGATGCCACACCTCTTTTATGCCCTTTCTCACATAGACTCAGCCCACATTTCAGCTCCAGCGGTTACTGTGGAAACTACCCATGCACAGTTGTCGCCTAAGAGCACATTTCCTCAGCTGTACTTTCTTTCTTAAGCTTTCTGCATCTCTCCCTCCACTGCCCTGGGGAGCCAATTCAGCCCTATGGGTGTATGCCTCTACCAGTCTGTATGTGTGAAGGAGCCCACACTTTCCAGAGCAAACTTTGACCAACAGAGACAAGAGTCAATGGGTAAAAATTCCCCTTTCCCATGTCTAAGACTTTCTACCTGGTTCCTCAGCAGGTCCTACTGTGGGATTGATCCCAAGTTGCCCACAGTGGTAACAAGCTCATAATGCACCCTTGGATTGTATTACCCTCCTTCTTGTGTAATTCTTCCCAATTCCCCACTCCAGATCCCTAGGATCACATCTCAAAATTAATTACCTGATCATGGCCCTTATCTCAGACTTTCCTTTTTGAAGAACCCAAGTGTTGTGATTGAATTATGTCCCCCCAAAAGTTATGCTGAAGTCCTAACCCCTGTACCTATAAATATGACCCTGTTTGGAAATAGTTTTCTTTTGTTATGTTGATGATATCATGCCTAGTACGGTGGGTCCTAAACCTAATCACTCCTGAGTGGTATCTTATAAAAAGAGTAACAAACACATCATAGGAAGGGTGATGGGGGAAAGAGAAGCCAGGTGAAGATACATCTGCAAGCAGCCGAGGAACACTTGGGGCTACTGACAAGGAAGGACCCTCCCCTAGAGCTGATACCCTGATTTGGACTTCCAGCCTCCAAAGCTGTGAGACAATGAATTCCTGTTCTCTAAAGCCATTCACTTGTATACGTTTTATTATGGTAGCCCCAGGAAACCAAGATACCAACGTAAAACTTCCTTTTAAACACAATCATTTTTAAGAGGGCTCCCTTAATCTAAGACAATAGATTCTCCGGGGTGGAATTTCGGTGCTATGGGATGTATGATGGGGCAGCAACCTTCCTCTCAGCCCCATAATTATCATCTCCTGTCTTAGTTATTGGAAACCCTGGTGGCGTAGTGGTTAACTGCTAAGGCTGGTACCCAAAGGGTTGGCAGCTTGAATCCGCCAGGCGCTCCTTGGAAACTCTATGGGGCAGTTCCACTCTGTCCTATAGGGTCACTATGAGTTGGAATTGACTCAACGGCACTGGGTTTTTTTGGTTTTTGTCTTAGTTATTTAGTGCTGCTATAACAGAAATACCACAAGTTGATGGCTTTAACAAAGAGAAATTTATTCTCTCACAGTCTAGTAGGCTAGAAGTCCAAATTCACGGCATCAGCTCCAGGGGAAGCCTTTCTTTCTCTGTTGGCTCTGGAAGAAGGTCCTTGTCATCAATCTTCCCCTGGTCAAGAAGCTTCTCAGGCACAGGGACCCCAGGTCCAAAGGACTCGCTCTGCTCTCAGTGCTGCTTTCTTGGTGGTTCAAGGTTCCTGCCTCCCCCACGCTTCCCTCTCCTTTTATGTCTTGTAAGATAAAAGGTGGTAAAGGCCATACCCCAGGGAAACTTCAATATTTTCCCCCATAGAATCCTTCACTATTGCAACTTGAGGCTTAAATTTTTTCTTCAGTTCTTTCAGCTTGACAAATGCCAAGCGTGTTCTTCCCTTTTGGTTTTCTATCTCCAGCTCTTTGCACGTGTCATTATACTTTAGTCTTCTCAAGCCACCCTTTGAAATCTTCAGTTCTTTTACTTCATATGAACTTGCATGTGAGCAATCGATGGTCTGTTCCACAGTCGGCCCCTGGCCTTGTTCTGACTGATGATATTGAGCTTTTCCATCGTCTGTTTCCATAGATACAGTCAATTTGATTCTTCTGTGTCCCATCTGGCGAGATCCACTATGTGTATAGTCACCATTTATGTTGGTGAAAAAAGGTATTTGCAAGGAAGAAGTCATTGGTCTTGCAAAATTCTGTCATTCAATCTCCAGCATTGTTTCTATCACCAAGGCCATATTTTCCAACTACCGATACTTCTTTGTTTCCAACTTTCACATTCCAATCACCAGTAATTATCAATGCATCTTGATTGCATGTTCAATCAGTTTCAGATTGCAGAAGGTGGTAAAAATCTTCAATTTCTTCATCTTTGGCCTCAGTGTTTGGTGCATAAATTTGAATAATAGTTGTATTAACTAGTCTTCCTTGTAGGCGTATGGACATTATCCTATCACTGACAGCATTGTACTTCAGGATAGATCTTGAAATGTTCTTTTTGACAATGAATGCAACACCATTCCTCTTCAAGCTGTCATTCCCAGCATAATAGACTATATGATTGTCTGATTCAAAATGGCCAATGAGTCCATTTCAGCTCTCTAATGCCTAGGATATCTATATTTATGCATTCCATTTCATTTTTGACGATTTCCTGTTTTCCTAGATGCATACTTCGTACATTCCAGGTTCCGATTATTAATGGATGATTGCAGCTGCTTCTTCTCATTTTGAGTCGTGCCACATCAGCAGATGAAGGTCCTGAAAGCTTGACTCCATCCATGTCATTAAGGTTGACTCTACTTTGAGGAGGCAGCTCTTCCTCAGTCATTTTTTCAGTGCCTTCCAATCTGGGGGGCTCATCTTCCAGCACTATATCGACTCTGTTCTGCTGCTATTCATAAGGTTTTCACTGGCTAATTCTTTCCAGGAGTAGATTGCCAGGTCCTTCTTCCTAGTCTGTCTTAGTCTGAAAGCTCAGCTGAAACCTGTCTCCATGGGTGACCCTGCAACACACAAGCCCCCACAGTACAACAAACTGACAGACATGTGGGGGCTATGAATTTTAGGACCACTCAAGTGGAGTGACCAGTCACATAGTGTCCATACTTTGCCTGAGCTACCCCATAATAAAAGACCAACCCATCTTGGGAAGCTGGCACCCAGAAGAGAAAATCATCTTTCAAGGGGGCCCACAATTCAGGTTCTCTTACCCTCCATCGGTAATATCATGTGTATCTCTGCAACATGAACATTCCATTTGGGGAGATGCTGAACCAAGCAGGCCTGCAGGCAGGAGCTCTAAGAGCAAATGCAGCTCCAGTGATTGAATACCCCTCCGTAGCCAGGAAAGCTTAGAACCACTGTGTTGTCCCCACAGCTGAAGATGAATTATCTCAGTAGCTTAAGTGGGGTCTTAAAGAGTTAATTACTTGCTGTCAATAAGTTGAAGACCTGTAAAATTTGAACTGGCAAAATTAGTGTGATAGATATACTTACAACAATGACAAAAAAAAAAAAAAAAGAGTAGCTGCTGAGGCTGATTATGTACAGCCAAAAAAACCTCATGTTCAGTTCTTTCACTTCATCATCTCTTCCTTTTGCTTTACCTGCTCGACGTTCGAGAGCAAGTTTCAGAGTCTCCTCTGACATCCATCTTGGTCTTTTCTTTCTTGTATTTTCAGTGACCTCTTGCTTTCTTCATGTATGATGTCTTTGATGTCATTCCACAACTCCTCTGGTCTTCAGTCATTAGTGTTCAATGCGTCAAATCTATTCTTGAGATGGTCTCTAAATTCAGGTGGGATATACTCAAGGTCACATTTTGGCTCTCGTGGACTTGCTCTGATTTTCTTCAGTTTCAGCCTGAGCTTGTGTATGAGCAATTGATGGTCTGTTCCACAGTCGGCCCTTGGCCTTGTTCTGACTGATACTGAGCTTTTCTATCATCTACTCCACTCTCTTAGATGTAAGCCTCATTCTTGGGCTGGGAATGACATGGCTGTACCAGTTGAAGGCCTCATATCCAGACCCAAAATCCAGAAGAAAAAGAGACTACTCTTCCTGCTGTCTTTTTTAGGAGAAGTAGTATTTTCTAAAACTCTCCCATTCAGACTTTATATCTCACACCTCATTATCGAGAGTATGATCACCTGCTGTAATAGTTTAAATTATATCTAGTAACAGTTCCAAAACCTCAGGGGCTTAACACAGCAAAGGTTTGTCTTGTGCTTCATGCGAAGTCTGCAGTGGGTCCAGAGACATTTCAGGGTGCTGTCTCCAGGGGTTGGCTCAGAAGTCTTGTGCATCTCAAAATATTCCTCCTCAATCCCTGTGGCAGAGGAAGAGTGTGGTAGAGGATCTTGCACAACAGTTATTGCTTAATCCCAGAATGGTACTTGGCACTTTTGTTCGTGACCCCATACAATTGCAAGTGAATGAGGAAGTGTAATTTTCCTATGTGCTTGGAAAGACGGTAGAATCAAATATGGACAGCATTGGACGGTCTCGACTACCATGGCCAATTCTGACCAGTCAATGGCAAGGGTAGTGGTGGGAGGGCAGTGAACTAAGATTAGGCTAATCTTTTAAAGTGGAATGTATGTTGGGGAATAAACCATAAATCCATTTCATGTGGTTTGAAGACTAAAAAGACAACAAATACAAACCTTTTAGACTCTTGGAAGATGATACAGAAATCAAAAAGCAGTTCATTCTATATTGCTCATGTATTGATTGCCCTAACTTTGATTTGATCATCAGAAAAATGGGGAAGAATGATGATTTCAGTCATCCATGTTAGGAATTTCACTGAAACACATCACCACCCTCCACAAGAAAAGTCCCTTCTGCTTAAACAATTTGCATTTGGAGATGTAGGTACTCTGCACAGCATCGGGGTTCATTTACACATCACATTTGAATATCTGAGGATTTAGAAAATGTTTTTTAGTCCTGCAGAGCACTCTTTTAATAGAGATTGGCAACTCTCTTCACAGAGAGAGGAAACTCAGTCCTAGATATGAGGAAGAAGCTGGTGGACATCTTTTGGAATCTTGTTTTTCCTTCAAAGCCAAATATGCAGCACCATAAGGGAATTATTCATGTCCTCTCCACTTCTCAAAGTGGGAGCTGGCCTGGTCTCCAAAAGGTAGCCTCTGCCTGTTTATTCAGTGATACCCAAAAACCCATCCATTGGCCAGCTACATCCAAATCACCTGGAGGTCTTTAAAACCATGCCCACACACATTTAAAAAAAAAGAAGGTAAATATAAACAGAAGAGGCTCAAGGCTGGAGATTGAGCTTCTGTGGCTATAGTATGTGGCTAAGGAATCTGCATTTTTAAAAAAACTTTTCAAGTAATCATGATGTGTTACCAGGTTTTACATCACAGCTGTCTGACAACAGGTAATGGGTCTCCTAGGGACAGTTTTTTTCTTCACCTGTTGGTTAGTTTATTTAACAAATGGCTGTTCTCATTAGCTTGTTAGGGTGACAAGGTGGTGTTTATTTAGTCTAACAGAATAAATCCAGTTTGTAGACATTTTATTGTGTCCAAGACTGGTTATGTTTCTTGACACTTTTCTGATGAGCTTGATGAAGATGTTTCTAAGGAAAGTATAGACTCTGCTCTCTGATTTGACTCTTTATAGAATGAATTGTTATATACTTTTTTATAGAGTGAATTTTAGTATAATTAAGATCATCTTTAGTATCACTTTCTCGTATTACAAGAAGTGTTTATTAGTATTCATTGTTTACCCCTTACAATAACAAACCTTGGGTGATAGCTATCTTGCTTACACTCTCTGTGCCTCAGTTTATTCATCTGTAAAATGGAGACAGTAGTAACATCTACTTCAAAGAGTTGTTAAAAATTAAATGAGACACAACTGAGAATTCAGAAATAATCCCACACAAATATGTCCAACTGACTTTTGACAAAGGTCAGAAGAAATTCAGTAGAGGAAATTGAATTTCAACAAATGGTACTGGAGCAACTGGACATCCATAGGCAAAAAAAAAAAAAAAACTCAGCCTTAGTCTCACACCTTATTTATATAAAAATTAAGTCCAAATGGATTATGGACTTAAATGGAAAACTGCACAACTTCTAGCGGAAAAAAAAAAAAAAGCTGAAAATCTTCAGAATCTAAGACTAGGCATACAGTTTTTAGACTTGATGCCAAAAGCATAATTCATAAACGGAAAAATTGTTAACTGGAAGTTCATCAAAATTAAACACTTTTGCTCCATGAAAGAATTTTTTTTTTAATTTTTATTGTGCTTTAAGTGAAAGTTTACAAATCAAGTCATTCTCTCATACAAAAACTTATATACACTTTACTACATACTCCCAATTACTCTCTCCCTAATGAGACAGCCCGCTCCCTCCCTCCACTCTCTCTTTTCGTGTCCATTCCACCAGCTTCTAGCCCCCTCTACCCTCTCACCTCCCCTCCAAACAGGAGATGCTAACATAGTCTCAAGTGTCCACCTGATCCAAGAAGCTCACTCCTCACCAGCATCCCTCTCCATCCCATTGTTCAGTCCAATCCCTGCTGAAGAGTTGGCTTCGGGAATGGTTCCTGTCCTGGGCTAACAGAAGGTCTGGGGCCATAACCACCAGGGTCCTTCTAGTCTCAGTCAGACTATTAAGTCTGGTCTTTTTATGAGAATTTGGGGTCTGCATCCCACTGCTCTGCTGCTCCCTCAGGGGTTCTCTGTTGTGTTCCCTGTCAGGGCAGTCATCGGTTGTAGCAGGGGACCATCTAGTTCTTCTGGTCTCAGGATGATGTAATCTCTGGTTTATGTGGCCGTTTCTGTCTCTTGGGCTCGTAATCACCTTGTGTCCTTGGTGTTCTTCATTCTCCTTTGCTCCAGGTAGGTCGAGACCAACTGGTGCATATTAGATGGCTGCTTGCTAGAGTTTAAGACCCCAGACGCCACTCTCCAAAGTGGGATGCAGAATGTTTTCTTAATAGATTTTATTACGCCAATTGACTTAGATGTCCCCTGAAGCTATGGTCCCCAAACCCCCGCCCCTGCTACACTGGCCTTCCAAGTGTTCAGTTTATTCAGGAAAGTTCTTTGCTTTTGGTTTAGTCCAACTGTGCTGACCTCCCCTGTATTGTACATTGTCTTTCCTTTCACCTAAAGTAGTTCTTATCTACTATCTAATTACTTAGCCTCTCCCACCCTTCCTCTCTCCTCCCTCTCGTAACCATCAAAGAATATTTTCTTCTCTGTTTAAACTATTTCTCGAGTTCTTATAATAGTGGTCTTATACAATATTTGTCCTTTTGCAACTGACTAATTTCACTCACCATAATGCCTTCCAGATTCCTCCATGTTATGAAATGTTTCACAGATTCCTCACTGTTCCTTATCGATGTGTAGTATTCCATTGTGTGAATATACCACAATTTATCCATTCATCTGTTGATGGGCACCTTGGTTGCTTCCATCTTTTTGCTATTGTAAACAGTGCTGCAATGAACATGGGTGTGTGTTTATCTGTTCGCGTAAAGGCTCTTATTTCTCTAGGATATATTCCAAGGAGTGGGATTGCGTGAAAGAATCTTTTAAGAGGGTAACAATAACTACGGTGTGGGAGAAAATATTTGCAAATCATATATCTGACAGAGGACTAGTATCTAGAAGATACAAAGAATTCTCAAAACTCAACAGTGGAAAAAAAAATCTAATTAGAACATGGGCAAAAGACAAAGCGAAATTTCACTGAAGAAGGTATATAGATGGCGAATAAGCATATGAAAAGATGTTCAATGAGATATCACTATACATCAGAAGGGCTGGAATAAAAAATAGTAACAACACCAAATACTGGTGAGGATCAGAGAAACTGGGTCACTGGAACAGTTTAGCAGTTGCCTAAAAAAGTAGGCATGCAACTCTCATACACTCCAGCAATTTCACTCCTGGCTATTTATCCCAGAGAAATCAAGGCTTATGTTCACACACAAAGCAGTACACAAATGTTTACAGAAACTTTATTTATAATAGCCCAGACTGGAAATAGCCTAGATGTCCTTCGACCAGTGACTAGTTAAACCGTGCCATAGCCATACCATGGGAAACACTCAGCAATAAAAAGGAATGACCTATTATTACACCCAACATCCTGGATGGATTTTCAGAGAATTATGCTGAGTGGAAAAAAAAAAATTCTGGAAGATTACATACAGAATTTACATAAAATTCTTGAAATGACAAAATTAGAGAAATGGAGAAGAGATTAGTTGCTTCTGGGGTTAAGGAGGAGGTGGGGTGGGACTTAGGGGAGCGTAGTGGGTGTAGCTATACAAGGGCAATATGAAAGCTCTTTGTGATGATGGAGATGTTCTGAATCTTGACTCTATCATGTCAATATCCTGTTGTGATACTGTACAACAGTTCTGCAAGATGTTACCATTGGGAAAACTGGCTAAAAGATACAGAGGATCTCTCTGTATGTCACTAATGTTAGATGCCAAAGAGTTGGTTTCGACTCATAGTATAGGACAGAGTAGAATGGCCCCATAGGGTTTCCAAGGAGCGGCTGGTGGATTTGAACTGCCAAACTTTTGGTTAGCAGCCAAGCGCTCTCTCTACATGATTTCCTACAATTGTATGTCAGTCTACGATATCTCAAAATAAAAAGTTTAATTAAAAAAACCAAACAAGATAATATCCATCACAGACACATTTTTTGTCCAGTTGCCTTTGAGTGGATTCTGATTCATGGCGACCCATGTGTGTCAGAGTGGATCTGTGCTCCATAATGTTTTTAACGGATGATTTTTCAGAAGTAGATCACCAGACCTTTCTCCCAACGCACCTCTTGGTGGACTTGAACCTCCAACCATTCAGTTAGCAGCCACGCCGCATTTTACACACAGTAGCCTATAATACATTTTAGCTATTATTGATTACACTTTCTTGCAACCACTTAATGCGATTCCTGTTTTGTCCCTCTGTCCCTTCTGAAATAGCACAAGGCAATGCGATACAGTGGAAAGGCAGTGACTGGGAGTCAAACCCAAGTTCTAATCAGAGTTCTGACACTTATGAATTATCCCCTTTGTCCTCCTCATAGGACTTCTGCATTTGTTTTGCTTGTTTAAGAAGCAAATGATGTACAGGAAAAAATGCTTTGTAAACTAAGTGCTATAGAAACTCTACATATTCAACATACATTTATTAAATACCTCTTACCCATCTACTACTGCTATTAATAATAAATATGACCATTTACTCCCTTGAAACCCATGCTGGAATTTGGCATGCAAATTTCCTGAGTGTTGCTCATTTGCATTGGAAAAAGGGAAAAAGGTGGGAGGCCTTTTGAAGCCTTTTGAAAATTGAGCTCAGGGGGATGAATTCTTATCACTGGGCCCAAGGTATAATTGATTTTTCTGCACAATGGCTCACAGGTGTTACATTTAACACCCTGAGTAGTAGGAGGATGGAAATGTATCCCAAGGTGCAGCTATTACTTAAAATATCTACATAGTCAGTCCGTTCTCTTTGGGGAAGGCTGAGAAGCCTGGGGGTTGGGGGTCCCCCACTTCTCCACCCACTGTTAGAATGTGCTGACAGAGGCACATGCTCCTTACTCTTCATCTCACTCAGGGACCTGGCCCTTGGGTTTCTTATTTTCAGTGGCCAGAAGCCAAATGCACCTCCGTCCTGACCTGAATCACAAGGTCAGGGAAGAACACAAGGCAAGCCCTCCATGAAACACATATTAATATTATAACAACCCTTTCAGAATTCACTGTTGCTATGTCAACAAAGCAGCTGGGGAAATTGGGTCTTTGAGAAATTGGGAAATGAGGTCGGCTTTGGCAAAATGGCAAATGTTTCCTTCTCTCAGAACAACTGGTCTGTGACACTAGTCGGCCTTCTTTTTCTACCTACCCTTTCTTCTGCTGATTTATATGAAAACTGAGGAACAATCCAATGGCAGTAAAATTTGGGGCTGGGGAGCATCTGCGTCATGGAAGAAGCAACAGAAACTAAATTATTCTTTCTTTCCCCTCTTTTCACCTGCTTATGTCAATTTCTCAGTCTCAACCCAAGCTCCACTGGGCTGGAAGTGGGTTCAGTACCCAACTCTGCCATAAATGCTTCAAAGTGGGTAGTTTATAAGAACAGAAATATATTGTCTCATAGTTCTGGATGCTGGAAGTCCAAGACTAGGGTGTCGGCTATTTCGATTCCTTCTGAAGCCATGAGGGATGATTTGCCCATGCCTCTCTCCCAGCTTCTCGGAGCTCCAGCTGTTTCTTGGCTTGGCTTGCAGCTAGTGTCACATGGCATCCTTCCTCTCCCTGTCTCTATCTGACACAAGTCACAAAGGGTTAGGACCCACCCCATTCCAGCATAATCTCATGTTAACCTAACTGGTAACATCTTCAAAGATCCTATTTCCAAATAAAGTCACACTAACATGTAACAGGGGTTAGGACTTCAACATATCCTTTTTGGGATACAACTCAATCCATAACACCTGGGAAGAGCCTCACTGTCTCATATTATATCAGGTACACACTCTGGACCAATCAACCATGGATGGGGGGCCTAGGGTGATCTTCAGAATACTGGTGCGGTCTTGACAGATAATCCCACAGGTGGTCTACACGTTTTAAGAACAGAGATAGTAGATTTCATGTCACTGCTGCCTCTGGTCGATTGGTAGCTGCTGCCTAGAGGGAGAAGTCCTGAATGGTACAAATGGTTACTGTACTCAGCTGTTAACTGAATGATTTGAGATTCCGGACCACCCACAGGCACCTTGGAAGAAAGTCTTGGTTATCTACTTCCAAAAAATCAGCCATTGAAAACCCTATAGAGCACAGCTGTACTCTGACATACATGGAATCACTACGAGTAGGAATGGACTCCATGTGGGCAGATTATCCAATAAGTAAGGTAAGCATGAGCTTACTTGTGCTACTTACTAATCCGTAGTGAACAATTCCACATTTTTTTTTTTTTTACCACATCAAAGGTTCTGCTTTTAGGAGTGGGTGGCATCTGTCTCTCTCCCAACCCCACAGCACCTTCCTGCAGACTCAAAGCCTCTTTTCAAATTTATAATCCCTGACAGGGCGGATGACCCAGTAAGCAAGGTAAGCACAGGTTTACTTGTGCTTACTTACTCATCTGTAGTGAACAACTTCACTACAAATGAGTGAATAAGCACAAGTAAACCTGTGCTTACTTTACTTATTGGATAATCTGCCCCTGACCACAGCAACTTTTCTTTTTTGCCTAGAGGGATGTGTTGAGAAGGTGCCTGGGGCCACACCAGATGGCAAGGAGGGCGGGTCACCACACAATCTGCCATGAGTGACAGCCAAGCTTTCTGTATTTGCCATCCTGGACTAGACTCTATAAGCACCAAGTTCTCTTGCAGCCCTAACTTCTTCAAGTATTTTGTCTCTGTGCTCATGTGCAACCCCAAAATCAACTTGCTGGAAGACTTCACATGTAGGGATCATTTATTTTATTCAACAGATGTGATTAAATCTTTTAAAAATAAATGGATTTACTGTAAATACACAAGAGAAATGCTCTAGCTTCAGCAATCTTGAAGTGAATCCTTTTGTAAAGCTGACTACCATTTAAATTGAATGGCCACCAAGCTCCTTCACAATCTGAATTTTTATATCAAGTGCTTTGCTCAAGTGAGAAAGACTGAGGATCCCAACTTAGAAGGGCAACCACTGAGGGAGCAGGTGGTGGGTCTGCAGCTTATCAAAAAATATTCCAATTGGCTTCCATCTGTTCTGTCCCACCCCTCCTAAGCAAAAAGGGAGGATTCTCTTCATCTGCACATCTGTGGTGGCTTTTCTCCTTCAAGGATGCCTGAATGTTTATTTTAGCATGACCCACTTGCAGAGGATTTGGGGGGGGCAGTGAGGTGGAACAGCAAATAGTAGCGACAATTTTAAACCTGTGCTGCCCAATATGGAAGCCATGTGTGGCTACTGAGCACTTGAAATGAGACTAGTCTGAAGGGAGATGTGTTGTCAGTGTAAACCAAAACCCATTGCCATCAAGTCGATTGTGCTTCACAGCAACCCATTAGGACAGAGTAGAAGTGTCCCACAGGGCTTCCAAGGACGGGCTGGTGAATTTGAACTGCTGACATTTTTGGTTAGCAGCCTGAGCTCCACTGTGGGGATATGCTGACAACTGAGTGTATGAACGAAATGGGAAGAACTGTAAACTGGAAGTAGCAGATTGACGTCTGTACCGTCATATCACCCACACAGTTTAATCTACCCTACTGTGGAGGGTTCCATCACCCATCTGCCAGTTTGTTGTACTGTGCTCCTTGCCTGTTGCTATGATGCTGGAAGCTGTGCCACCAGTATTTAAAATACCAGCAGGGTCACCCACGGTGGACAGGTTTCAGCGACTCTTCCATACTTAGACAGACTTGGAAGAAGGGCCTGGTGATCTTCTGAAAATTAGCCAGTGAAAGCCTTATGGATCACAAAGAGTATGGTCCGATACAGTGTTGGAAGATGAGCCCCCTAGGTTGGAAGACACCCAAGATCACAGTGGCTGCAGCCAGGGACTTGAGCATACCAATAATTGTGAAGTTGGCGCAGGATGGCAACCAGCAACAATAGCAGAGGGTTAGAGTCAGCTGCAAATTCTTTGACACTCCTCCCATCAGAAGGTGGGTCTGTGACTCCTCCCCTTGAATCTGGGCAGGTTCTGTGACCGCCTTCACCTATTGAGTGTGGCAGAGGTGCCACTCTGACAGTTCGGGTTCTAGCCTTTAAGAGGGCCAGCAGTTCCTGCTCCCTTCCTCTAGAACTGTGAGCCACCATGTAAAAAGTTCCGCTACCTTTCTGGAAAGAACATATGGAAAGGCCTGGAGACTACCTGAAGAAGCAGAGAACCGACTGAGCCCTGCCTGCCAACTGTTTGCATCAAGACGCCAGACATGAGAGTGAAGCCACCAGACCAGCCACCAGCTGATACCACCCAGTCAACACCATGTAGATCAAAGGAATCACCCATTAGAATACTGCACAAATTCCTTACTCAAAAATTTATGATGAAAATAAAGATTGTTGATGTTTCAAGCCACTAAGTGGTCTATGATGCAGCACTAGTTAGCTAAACAACCAGCAAACCATTCACTGTTGGTTTTTTGTTTGCAGGACAGCACCAGCATTCTGGACAATATTCACTAGACACAAACCATTCCTTTGGGAGTATAGGGTCTCTAAAGGGAAGCAGGAGCCCTGATGGCAAAGTGGTTAAGAGATCGACTGCCAACCAAAAAGGTTAGCAGTTCAAATCCACCAGCCAGTCCTTGGAAACCCTATGGAGCAGCTCTACTCTGTCCTATAGGCCTCTATGGGTTGGAATTGACTCAACGGCACTTAACAACAACAACAAAAGGAAGCAGTAGAGAATAAGAAATATTAAGGCCAATTTGTACAAATCATTGAATTCAAGGCTAAGAAGTCAGATTGTATAACACAGGGAGTAGGGAACCACTAAATATTTTGAGCAGGGTATAATGTAATCAGAGCTATGCTTTACAAACATTACCTAACAGTTTTGTCCAAAATGGATTGAAGAAGGGAGAGATTAGGGAGTGTGAAATCCTGTTAGATTATCCAAAATCCAGCATCTCAGGTGAAAAGTAAATTGTCAGAAACCAGGGTAGTGACAGAAGAAAAGTTCCTGTGTTTTTCAATGTGATGACGTTGAACTTGGGGACATTTGGGGTTGTCTGGGGCTGTTTATGTGTCTCATAGTGACTGGAGGCATTACTGGCATTTGATGGGGAAAGGCCAGAAAGTTAAATGACCTGCAATGCATAGGACAGTTCCACAGAATGAAACATCCTCCCACCCACCAGGCACTGCTAAGGAATAACGGTAGACAGAAGAAATGTTACCCTGGTGGAGTAATTAGAACTTAGCAAGTAATTCAACAGAGGTGGAGCAAGGGTTTAAATATGAGTCAACGGCCATGCAGAAGTTTCAAGAATAGATGACTAGTGTCATAAATAGAGACAGAAATTCAGGGAAAGGAGGAGGCTTGGGCAGATGCTGAAGGGTTTGAGGCCTCCAGATGGAGATGATCCACAGGTAGCAGGATGTTGTAAAGCCAGGAGCCCACTATCCCATTTGTGGCTTCCACCACTCTGTGAGGTCAGCCAGGGGGCAGCAGTGGCTGAGGATCTGCATAATTTCCCATTTTAGGTCCTATATAAGGTGCATATCTCCCTGCTCCAGCAGATCCCTCTCTGGCCTGGGTACAACAATCAGTATGCAGTGATCGTTGTGGCTTGAGAAGGTGGTTATGGGGCAGAGAAGATGCTAGACCAAGAGGCAGGAGACCTCCGTCTGCAACTGGCTGTGCTCCTAACCCACCATGCAGTCATAGGCAAGCTGGGAATCCTTCTGTGGGTCTCAGTTTCTTCTTTTATAAAACAGGAGCCATTGTTTTTGAACAGTGGTTTAACTTTGAACCACTAGATGAGCCTTAAGGATTATGTCAACTCTAAATCTTTGCCTGGGGACCACAGCTCCAGGGAAGGGGCCATCTTTACAGGCCTGAGGACCCACTGTATGTGGGGAAACGGGTCTCACAGGACCACATGAGGGTTTCTAAAATGACAAGCCAGTGCTCCCCCAAGGGAAGAAAAGAGGTGCTCAAGGGGCATTCAGATTCAGCACATGATAAGCTTTCCTCTCTGGCTCTTCCTTGATTCTACTCTAACCTAAGGTCTGCTCGTCTAGTGCCAACTCTTTTCTTAACGATGGTGGGAAGGCGTTCAACCCACTTTACTAGTTACCCACATCAAACCTGAGCCCAGCCTGCGGATGCTTTACTTCCTTCCCTTCTCTCTCCCTCCAGACATGTCCAATAAGACTTATTTCTGTGTAAGAAATCAAGCAGAATGTGGCAGTGGACAATCCATTGTCATTTGTGAGGTGCATTGCAGAGCAAGGAGGTTTGGGGCCCTGAGCAGCTAAATGACACCTTTGCTCCCTGGAGTGGTATTAGAAAGTGACATCACCCCCACTACCCAATTCAAATTCACACCTTTTAACCTCCACAATCACCTGAGATCCATATCATTAAGTTTGATTCCAGTAAGATGCCTCCATAGTCTAAATTATTTGTCAGCCTGGCACAGCAAATAAACATTTGTGAAATTCATTTCAAAAGATGTTAACACTGGTGAAACCCACATGCCCCCAGAGGGATTATACAAATTTCCATGTCAAATATTTGAGGCAAAGCACTTGTTCAGAAACAGTGTTTTTTTGTGTTTTGATGCCTTTCATTTCCATAAACTAGATTACTTTTTGAAATTACTTTTACACAGAGAACAGTTTCTATTGAATTCCAGTCAGTGAGCCCCTCTGAGTGTGAGGTGAATAAAATATCTCAGGGCTGTGGGGCTTCCTTGATGTATGTGTACCGTGTTGTGTAAGGAGGGCAAACCAAGTTGAGATGCTATCTTTAGAAAGCTCATGTACCCAGATCTGCTGTCTCACAGTAATTGCTAAACAACCAATCTATTTAGAGACTAACAAGGAAGCTTTTGGGCTCTCTTGCCCCCATCTCTTCTACCTGGCTAACAATGACTCCAGCTCTGTTGTTAACTGGAGATTTGCTGGCAGGCAGCTGCTTGCTACAGTGAGGTTCTCCAACAGTCAAGTTTTATCTGCTCCTTGCAAACACTGATTCTGCCAAACAAATTCACGCACAAAAAATACGATCTGAAGAAACATTGTCCTATTGTCCTAGTTCTGTCAAACCCATAAAATTAAAATGGACTTAGTTTTCATAAAGGGAAATAAGAGAAGAAGTATTTGAGGGGCCAAGTAGAAAAAAGCTGCTGGGTCCAATGTTACTTGAAATAAGCCTGCTTTTTTTTTTTTTTTTTGCTATAGGTGTGGGGTCTGAGTTGCTGTATGGAGAAAGAATGGCAATTCCTATATGCGTAGGAGCAAAGGCAGACAATCTTTCCTTACTCATGTGATGGTCTTATCTTCTAGGGCATAGCATAGAGAGCTCTCGGATCTGAGGCATACATACATTTCTTAGCAAATCTAACCTTGACTAACTTTACAATTATCTACTGACTAGCGTGTGAAGATAGATAGCTCCAGCTGCAGGAAGGGTGCGTTTCTGAAAACTTCAACAGCCCTGGTGATCTCCAGTAAGAGAGAGGGAGAAAAAAAGGGAGGGGCCTTGGTTTTTTGTTTGTTTTCAGAGAAGCAGAGGTAAAGAAAGCAGAGTTTCTAGCTTGACTCCGCTGAGTGAGGTGGGAGCCACTGGAGGGTATAATCAGAGGAGTGAGACGATCTGATTTGCTTTTTTTTTCCTTCCATGTTTCTCTTTTTTTTTTTTTAATTATTGTACTTTAGATGAAGGTTTACAGAACAAACCAGCTTCTCATTAAACAGTTAGTACACGTATTGTTTTGTCACATTGGTTACCAGCCCCATGACATGTCAACACTCTCCCTTCTAGACTTGGGTTTCCTATTACCAGCTTTCCTGCCCCCTCCTGCCTTCTCGTCCTTGCCCCAGGGCTGGTGTGCCCCTTTAGTCTCGTTTTATTTTCTGGGCCTGTCTAATCTTTGGCTGAAGGGTGAACCTCAGGAGTGACTTCGTTACTCAGCTAAAAAGGGTATCTGGGGCCATACTCTCAGGGTTTCTCCAGTCTCTGTCACGTCCATAAGTCTGGTCTTTTTTCATTAGAGTTAGAATTTTGTTCTACATATTTCTCCAGTTCTATCTGTGACCCTCTATTGTGATCCCTGTCAGAGTAGTCGGTGGGGGTAGCCAGGCACTATCTAATTGTGCTGGACTCAGTCTGGTGGGGGCTGTGGTAACTGTGGTCCATTAGTCCTTTGGACTAATCTTTCCCTCATGTCTTTAGTTTTCTTCATCCTCCCTTGCTCCTGATGGAGTGAGACCAGTGGAGTACCTTAGATGGCAACTCACAAGCTTTTAAGACCCCAGACACTACTCACCAAAGGAGAATGTAGAACATTTTCTTTATGAATTATGTCATGCCTTGAACTAGATGTTCCCTGAGACCATGGTCGCCATAACCCTCAGCTCAGTAATTCCGTCCCTCAGGGAGTTTGGACATGTCTATGGAACTTCTCCCCGACGTGTCTGTTAGTTTGTCGTACTGTGGGGGCTTGTGTGTTGCTGTGATGCTGGAAGCTATGCCACCGGTATTCAGCAGGGTCACCCATGGAGGACAGGTTTCAGCTGAGCTTCCAGACTAAGATAGACTAGGAAGAAAGACCCGGCAGTCTACTTCTGAAAAGCATTAGCCAGTGAAAACCTTATGAATAGCAGCAGAACATTGTCTGATATAGGGCTGGAAGATGAGCCCCCCAGGTTGGAAGGCACTCAAAAGATGACTGGGGAAGAGCTGCCTCCTCAAAGTAGACTCAACCTTAATGACGTGGATGGAGTGAAGCTTTCGGGAACTTCATCTGCTGATGTGGCACGACTCAAAATGAGAAGAAACAGCTGCAAACAGCCATTAATAACTGCAACCAGGAATGTACGAAGTATGAATCTAGGAAAATTGGAAATCGTGAAAAATGAAATGGAACGCATAAACATCGATATCCTAGGCATTAGTGAGCTGAAATGGACTGGTACTGGCCATTTTGAATCAGACAATCATATAGTCTACTATGCTGGGAATGACAACTCAAAGAAGAATGGTGTTGCATTTATCGTCCAGAAGAATGTTTCAAGATCTATCCTGAAGTACAATGCTGTCAGTGATAGGATAATGTCCATATGCCTATAAGGAAGACGAGTTAATACGACTATTATTCAAATTTATGCACCAACCACTAGGGCCAAAGATGAAGAAATAGAAGATTTTTATCAGCTGCTGCAGTCTGAAATTGATTGAACATGCAATCAAGATGCATTGATAGTTACTGGCGATTGGAATGCGGAAGTTGGAAACAAAGAAGAAGGATCAGTAGTTGGAAAATATGGCCTTGGTGACAGAAACAATGGTGGAGATCAAATGATAGCATTTTGCAGGACCAACGACTTCTTCATTGCAAATACCTTCTTTCACCAACATAAATGGCGACTCTACACATGGACCTCACCAGATGGAACACACAGAAATCAAATTGACTACATCTGTGGAAAGAGACGATGGAAAAGCTCAATATCATCGGTCAGAACAAGGCCAGGGGCTGACTCTGGAACAGACCATCAATTGCTCATATGCAGGTTCAAGCTGAAACTGAAGAAAATCAGAGCAAGTCCACGAAAGCCAAAATATGACCTTGAGTATATCCCACCTGAATTTAGAGACCATCTGAAGAATAGATTTGATGCATTGAATACTAGTGACTGAAGACCAGACGAGTTGTGGAATGACATCAAGGACATCATACATGAAGAAGCAAGAGGTCACTGAAAAGACAGGAAAGAAAGAAAAGACCAAGATGGATGTCAGAGGAGATTCTGAAACTTGCTCTTGAGCGTCAAGCAGCTAAAGCGAAGGGAAGAATTGATGAAGTAGAAGAACTGAACAGAAGATTTCAAAGGGCCTCTCAAGAAGACAAAGTAAAGTATTATAACGACATGTGCAAAGAGCTGGAAATGGAAAACCAAAAGGGAAGGAGACGCTCGGCATTTCTCCAGCTGAAAGAACTGAAGAAAAAATTCAAGCCTCAAGTTGCAACAGTGAAGGATTCCATGGGGAAAATATTAAACAACGCAGGAAGCATCAAAAGAAGATGGAAGGAATACACAGAGTCATTATACCAAAAAGAATTAGTCAATATCCAACCATTTCAAGAGGTGGCACGTGATCAGTAACCAACGGTACTGAAGGAAGAAGTCCAAGCTGCTCTGAAGGCACTGGCGAACAACAAGGCTCCAGGAATTGTCGGAATATCAATTGAGATGTTTTGACAAACAGATGCAGTGCTGGAGGTGCTCACTCGTCTATGCCAAGAAATATGGAAGACAGCTTCCTGGCCAACTGACTGGAAGAGATCCATATTTATGTCTATTTCCAAGAAAGGTGATCCAACCGAATGTAGAAATTATAGAACAATATCATTAACATCACACGCAAGCAAGATTCTGCTGAAGATCATTCAAAAACGGCTGCAGCAATATATCGACAGGGAACTGCCAAAAATTCAGGCCGGTTTCAGAAGAGGACTTGGAACCAGGGATATCATTGCTGATGTCAGATGGATCCTGGCTGAAAGCAGAGAATACCAGAAGGATGTTTACCTGTGTTTTATTGATTATGTGAAGGCATTCGACTGTGTGGATCATAACAAACTATGGATAACACCGCGAAGAATGGGAATTCCAGAACACTTAATTGTGCTCATGAGGAACCTTTACATAGATCAAGAGGCAGTTGTTTGGACAGAACAAGGAGATACTGATTGGTTTAAAGTCAGGAAAGGTGTGTGTCAGGGTTATATTCTTTCACCATACCTATTTAATCTGTATGCTGAACAAATAATCTGAGAGGCTGGACTATATGAAGAAGAACAGGGCATCAGGATTGGAGGAAGACTCATTAACAACCTGCGTTATGCAGATGACACAACCTTGCTTGCTGAAAGTGAAGAGGACTTGAAGCACGTACTAATGAAGATCAAAGACCACAGCCTTCAGTATGGATTACACCTCAACATAAAGAAAACAAAAATCCTCACAATTGGACCAATGAGCAACATCATGATAAATGGAGAAAAGATTGAAGTTGTCAAGGATTTCATTTTACTTGGATACACAATCAACAGCCATGAAAGCAGCAGTCAAGAAATCAACAGACGCATTGCATTGGGCAAATCTGCTGCAAAGGACCTCTTCAAAGTGTTGAAGAGCAAAGATGTCACCCTGAAGACTAAAGTGCACCTGACCCAAGCCGTGGTATTTTCAATCACATCATATGCATGTGAAAGCTGGACAATGAATAAGGAAGACCGAAGAAGAGTTGACGCCTTTGAATTGTGGTGCTGGAGAAGAATATTGAATATACCATGGACTGCCAAAAGAACGAACAAATCTGTCTTGGAAGAAGTGCGGCCAGAATGCTCCTTAGAGGCAAGGATGGCGAGACTGCGTCTTACATACTTTGGACATGTTGTCAGGGGGGATCAGTGCCTAGGGAAGGACATTATGCTTGGCAGAGTACAGGGTCAGTAGAAAAGAGGAAGACCCTCAAATAAGTGGATTGACACAGTGGCTGCAACAGTGAGCTCAAGCATAGCAATGACTGTGAGGATGGTGCAGGACCAGGCAGTGTTTCGTTCTCTTGTGCATAGGGTTGCTATGAGTCAGAACCGACTTGACGGCACCTAACAACAACAATGGAGCTCCTATGACCTTGCCTTGTACAAATTGTGCTGGTTTCCCCAGTACTGTGTACTGTCTTACCCTTCACCAAAGTTACCACTTACATAATATCTAGTTAGTATTTTTCCATCCCGACCCCTCCCCTCCCTCGTAACCGTCAAAGATTGTTTCTTTTTGTGTGTAATCCTTTTCGTGAGTTTTTATAGTAGTGGTCTCATACAATATTTGTCCTTTCATGATTGACTTATTTCACTCACCTTAATGACTTCCAGATTAATCCATGTTGTGAGATGCTTCATCATTTTTCTTTATCATTGCATAGTACCATTACATATGAAAGCTGGACGATGTTTAAAGAAGACCGAAGAATTGACACCTTTGAATTGTTGTGTTGGTGAAGAATATTGAATATACCATGGACTGCCAAAAGAACAAACAAATCTGTCTTGGAAGAAGTACAACCAGAATGCTCCGCAGAAGCAAGCATGGCGAGACTATGTCTCACATATGTTGGACATATTATCAGAAGGGATCAGTCCCTGGAGAAGGATATCATGCTTGGTAAGGTAGAGGGTCAGGGAAAAAAGAGGAAGACCCTCAATGAGATGGATTGACACAGTGGCTGCAACAATGGGCTCAAGCACAGCAACAATTATAAACATGGAGCAGGACCAGGCAGTGTTTCATTCTGTTGTGCATAGGGTCACTATGAGTTGGAACCAACTTGAGAGCACCTAACAACAACAATACTCCATTGTGTGTACGTACCATAGTTGGTTTATCCATTCATCTATTGATGGGCCCGTAGGTTGTTCCCATCTTTTTTGCTGTTGTGAACAATGCTGCAATGAATATGGGTGTGCATATGTCTATTCGTTGATGGCTCTTATTTCTCTAGGATGTATTCCTAGGAGTGGGATTGCTGGATCATATGGTATTCCTATTTCTAGCTTTCTAAGGAAGTGCCATATTGTCTGCCAAAATGGTTGTACCATTTGGCATTCCTACCAGCAGTGCATAAGAGTTCCAATCTCCCCCCTCTCCAACATCTGTTATTTTCTGCTTTTTGATTCTGCCAGTAACACTGAGATGAGATGGTATATCACTGTGGTTTTGATTTGCATTTCTCTAATGGCTAGTAATGGAAAGCATTTCCTCATGTGTCTGTTAGCTGCTTGAACATCATCTTTGGTGAAGTGTCCATTTCTTTTGCCCATTTTTTAATTGGATTGTCTTTTTGTTGTAGAGGTGTTAGATTTCCTTGTAGATTTTAGAGATTAGACCTTTGTCAGATTTGCCATAGCCAAAATATTTTTTCCCAGTCTGTAGTTTCTTATTTTACTCTTTTGGTAAAGTCGTTTGATGAGCATAAGTATTTAATTTTTAGAAGATCTCAGTTAGCTAGCTTATCTTCCGGGGTTTGCGTGTTGTTAGTTATAATTTGTATCCTGTTAATGCCATGTATTAGGGCCTGTAACATTGATCCTGTTTTTTCTTCTATGAACTTTACACTTTTTGGCTTTATATTTAGGTCTTTAATCCATTTCATATTAGTTTTTGTGCGTGGTATGAGGAATGGGTCCTGTTACTTTTTAGCAGGTGGACATTCAGTTTTGCCAGCAACATTTGTTAAAAAGACTGACTTTTCTCTATTTGATGGACTTTGGGCCCTTGTCAAAGATCAGGTGACCCTAGGTGGATGGATCTACATCTGGGTTCTTAATTCTGTTCCATTGGTTGATGTATCTCTCATTGTACCAGTACCAGACTGTTTTGACGACTGTAGCTGTAGAGTAGCTTCTGAGGTCAGGTAGTGAGTCCTCCTACTTTCTTCTTCTTCAGTAGTGCTTTACTAACCCAGGGTCTCTTCCCTTTCCACATAAAGTTAGTGACTAGTTTTTCCATCTCTTTAAAGAATGTTGTTGTTATTTGGATTGGGATTGTATTGTATTTATAGATTGCTTTTTTGGGGGGGTAGAACTGTCATTTTCACAATGTTGAGTCTACCTATCCATGAGCATGGTATATTACGTAGATCTCTTTTGGTTTCTCGCAGTAGTGTTTTGTAGTTTTCATTGTATAGATCTTTTTCATCTCTGGTTAGATTTATTCCTAAGTATTTTATTTTTAAGGGGCTATTATAAATGCTATTGTTTTCCTGACTTCCTTTTTGTCATTCTCTTTATTGGTGTATAGGAATCCAACTGATTTGAGTCATTCTCTTTATTGGTGTATAGGAATCCAACTGATTTGAGTCATTCTCTTTATTGGTGTATAGGAATCCAACTGATTTGAGTTATTCTCTTTATTGGTGTATAGGAATCCAACTGATTTGACTGCTATGAGTCAGAATCGACTCGACGGTAGTGGGTGGGTTATCTTGTATCCTGCTAATCTTCTTAATCTTTCTATTAATTCCAGTAGTTTGGGTTAGTTTTCTCATGAAGTCTTTTGGGCTTTCTATGTATAGTATCATATCATCCACAAATAGAGACAGTTTTACTTCTTCATTACCAATCTGGATGCCCTTTATTTCTTTTTCTCACCTTATTGCTCTAGCTAGAACTACCAGCACAATGTTAAAAAGGAGTAGTGATAAAGGGGAGCAGTGGTGGCACAGTGGTTAAGAGCTACAGCTGCTAACCAAGAGGTAAGCAGTTCAAATCTACCAGCAGCTCCTTGGAAACCCTATGGGGCAATTCTACTCTGTCCTGTACGGTCACTATGGGTCAGAATTGACACGATGGCAACCGGTCTTGTCTTGTTCCTGTTCTCAAGGGGAATGTTTTCAGCCTTTCTCCATTAAGAATGATGTTGGCTGTTGGTTTTGTATAGATGCCCTTTATTATGTTGAGAAATTTCCCTTCTATACCTATTTTACTGAGAGTTTTTATGATTTTGCTGATTCTTTCAAAGAACCAACTTTTGGTTTTGTTGATTCATTCTATTGTTTTTCTGTTCTCCATTTCATTTATTTCTGCTCTGGTCTTTATTATTCCATTTCTTCCGGTGGCCATGGGCTTCTTTTGCTGTCTTCTTTCTATTTGTTTCAGTTGTACAGTTAACATCTTGATTTTGTCCCTTTCTTCTTTTTTGATATGTGCATCTATTGCTATAAATTGGCCTCTGAGCACTGCCTTTGCTGTGTCCCAAAGATTTTGGTATGATGTGTTTTCATTCTTGTTTGATTCTAGGAATGTTTTGATTCCATGCTTGATTTCTTCTGTTACCAGTGGTTTTTAAGCAGGCTGTTACTAAGTTTCCATGAAATTGATTTTTTTTTCCTTGCTCTTTCTGTTGTTAAGTTCTACTTTAATGGCATTGTGATCAAAGAAGATACTTTGTATTATCTCAATGTTATGGATTTTGTTGAGGGTTGCTTTGTGGCCTAAGATGTGGTCCATTCTGGAGAACATTCTATGTGCCTTGGAAAAGAATGTATACTTTGCAGCTGTTAGGTGGAGTGTTCTATATATGTCTATGAGGTCAAGTTGGCTGATTGTGGTCTTTAGATCTTCTGTACCTTTGTTGAGTTTCTTTCTAGATGTTCTGTCCTTTACCAACAGTGGTGTGTTGAAGTCTCCTACTATTACTGTGAAACTGTGAATTTCTGTTTTCAGTGCTGTTAGAGTTTCTTTTATATATTTTAGAGACCTGTAATTGGGTGCACAGATATTTTTTATGGCTATGTCTTCATGATGGATTGTCCCTTTAATCATTATATAACATCCTTCTTTGTCTTTTATGGTGGATTTTATTTTAAAGTCTATTTTATCTGAGATTAGTATTGCTACTCCTGCTCTTTTTCAGTAGCTGTTTGCTTGGTAAATTTTTTCCGTCCTTTGATTTTTAATAAATTTACGTCTTCTAAGGTGTGTCTCTTGTAGACAGCACATTGATGGATCCTGTTTTTTTTTTTTTTTTAATCCTTTCTGTCACTCTCTGCCTCTTTATGGGTGCATTTAGGCCTTTTATATTCAGTGTAATTATTGATATGTGTGAGTTTATTGCTGTCATTTTTGTAGTGCCTTCTTTTGTGGTGCTGACATTTTCTTTGTTCCTCTTATTCTCTTGTGCTGAATTCCTTTTGTTTGTGTATTTTTTTTTTCATTTCTTTTGCTTTTGTAGATTTTGTGTTTACTGAGATTTTATGTTTTTCTTCTTTATTTTGATGAATAGGTTTGTTAACTTTATGGTTACCTTGGTGGTTATATTCCTAAGTTTGAACCAGTCTTTTTATTACTCGGTATCACCTTGCCTTCCTCTCCATTAGAAAGTTCTATACCTACACTGTTTATTTATTGCCTCTTGTATTGTTCTGATGTTGTTGTCATTTACAAATTAACCTCTCTGGTTCCCTGTTGTAAATCTTTTAGTTCTGATTAATCCTTGAGAGTTCATTTCCTAGGTTGGTATCTGGCTGGTGTGGTCTTGCTCTTAGATTCAGGTTGTCATCTGATGTTGTTTGTTCTCAAACCAAAGGACTCCCTTTAGTAACTCTTGTAAGTTTGGTTTGGTTTTTACATATTCCCTTAATTTCTGTTTATCTGGAAGTGTCTTAATTTCATCATCATATTTGCATGAGAGTTTTGCAGCACATATTATTCTTGGCTGGCAAATTTTTTCTTTCAAGGTTTTATATATGTCATCCCATTGTCTTCTTGCCTGCATGGAAACCCCAGTGGCGTAGTGGTTAAGAGCTTGGCTGCTAACCAAAAGTTCAGGAGTTTGAGTCCACCAGGCACTCCTTGGTAACCCTGTGGGGCAGTTCTGCTCTGATGGTTGCTAGGAGTTGGAAACAACTTGATGGCAGCAGGATTTTTTCTTGCCTGCTGGTTTCTGCCGAGTAATCAGAGCTTAGTCTTATTGTTTCCCTTCTGTATATGACGTTTTGCTTTTCTTGAGCTGCTCTCAGGATTCTTTCTTTGTCTTTGGTTTTAGGTAGTGTGATTATGATATGCCTTGGTGATTTTCTTTTGGGCTTTATTCTATATGGGGTTCACTGAGCTTCTTGGATGGTCAGCTTTTCATCTTTCAGGATATTAGGCAATTTTTCAACAATACTCTGTGTTTTCCATTTTCTCCCCCTGTTCTGGAACTCCAATCACTTGTAAGTTTTTGCTTTTGATTGTATCCCACATCATATTCAGAGTTTCTTCATTCTTTTTTCTGATTTTTCTCAAACAAAGTGATATCCAAGTATTTGTCTTCAATTTCACTGATCTGTCTTCCATTGCTTCAGACCTGCTCCTCAGACCTTCTGTGACACTGTCCATTTCTGAAATCTTGTTGTTTATATTTTGGATTTCTAATTGTTGTTTTTGTATGATTTCTAGTTGTGAATTATTTTGGCATTTTGTTCTATTTTCCTGAATTCTTCCATTGTTTTGTCTGTCTTTTCCACGATTTTGTCTGCCTTTCCCATGATTTTGTCTATTTTTTCCTCATTTTTGTCTGCCTTTTCCTTCAACTCTTGGATAGCTCTGAATATTAGAGATTTGAATTCCTATCAGGTAGTTCCAGTACCTTTTCTTCTACTGGAAAATCATCTAGTGTTTTAATTTGACACCTGCTGGAACCATCCTGTCCCGTTTTTTTATATGTTTTGATATTGTCTGTTGTCTTCAGGACATTCAGTAGTTATTTTCTTCATTTATTGATGGTAGATTTGTTTGTTTCATCATGTTTTTTTGTTTTATTTGGTTATGTCTGAGTAGTTGGGCTGTGTGTTCTTCGTTGTTTGCTTGTCTGTGGGCACGATACATCTCAGCACCTTCTCTGATGGGCAGGGCCAGTCACTCAGCTATGGTGCAGCAGGGCAGGGTCAGTGGGTCCTCTTTCTCCTGGTGGGAGATCCTAGAAGCTGCTTTCTCGTACTCTCTATTCTCCGATCTCTGACAGGAGTCCAAGATGGCGAATCCATGCTGTGTTAGGTGATAGGAGACTTTTACTCTGCATCTCTCCTCACTCTCTGTTCTCTGTCAGTTTCTTATTCCATTCGGTGCTTGACTGAGTTCTTAATCTCTTCATTTGATGCTTAGGGTTCCAAGATCGACATCTGTCTCTGTTTTACTTAGTTTTTTGCGTCTTTGCTGTGGAGGTGCTTCTGTCTGTAGTGCCACGTTGGCTCCACCTCCCTGGTTTGCTTTTTAACAAGATCACTCTGGCTGCTGAGTTAAGAACAGCCCAAAGGAAGAAACAGTCAGAAGGCTGTTGGAACACCACAAGCAAGAAATGATGGTGGCTTGAACAACAGTGGTTTCAGAAGATTTGGTGAAAAAAGGTTGAATTCTGGATTTATTTGAAGGTGAACCAATAGCTTCTGGGTATGAGAGATTAAAGGAGGAGTAAAGGATGGCTCCATCACCTGTCATTTGTCATACTGTGGTGGCTTGCATGTTGCTGTGATGCTGGAAGCTATGCCACCAGTATTTCACATACCGGCAGGGTTGCTCATGGTAGACAGTTTCAGCAGAGCTTCCAGACTAAGACAGACTAGGAAGAAAAGCCTGGTGATCTACTGCTGAAAATTTTTTAAAAATCAGTTGCCATCGAGTCAATTCTGACTCACCGCAAACCAATGTGAGTCACAGGAGAACTGTGCTCCATAGTGTTTTCAATGGCTGTGAAATCTCAGAAGTAGATCATCAGGCCTTTCTTCTGAGGTGCCTCTGGGTAGATCTGAACAACCAACCTTTCAGTTAGTGGCTGACGGGTTAATTGTTTGTGCCAGTGAAAAGCCTATGGATCACACCAGAATACTGTCCAATATAGTGCTGGAAGATGAGCTCCCTAGGTTGGAAGACACTACACAATGGTCACAAAAATAGACTCAAACATGCCAGCGATCATGAAGATGGCACAGGACTGGGCAATGTTTAGTTATGTTGTACACAGGGTCGCCATGAATCAGAGCTGACTCAACAGCAACTAACAACAAAGAATGACTCTCATTTTATTGTCCCAAGCAGCTGAAAAAATGAAGTTGCCATTTACTTAGATGGAGCCGCAGATGAAAACCAGGATTTGGACATAAAGTATTAATTTTGAGATGTCTCTTAAACTTCCCAGTGGGAAAGTCAGGCAGATAAGGCAATCTGAACTGGAATATAAATTTGGAGGAGATCACCAAGGAAGTGAATGTAGATAAAGAAAAGAAGAGGTCTTGGGGCATCCCAACATTAAGGCATAGTAGCTACAGTCTATCAAAATGCAAATATAAATGCAAAATCAGTTAAATTTCTATAGAAAAAAAAATGGGATATTTGGCCACATACTCGCCCTGAAGGGTTGAAACACAGGATGTTTAAGTTTTGTTGGAGACAAAGTTAGAAGGAAATGGTGGACCTCTAAGTGGATGGGATGGAAGGGAAGTGATATTTATCATTTTCAAAGCAGGATCACCAGGAAGCAGAGGATGCAGTTAAAGTCAAGGATGCAAATCAGGGAGACTGGGTGCATTGGGAGATCACAGAAGAGTTGAAAGAGAACATAAAAGAGAGGTATGGACCAAAGTCCAAGGAACAATGCTTGCTTTGCAAATTTTACTTGGTCCTCTTGTTCCTCCTCACTCTCCTGTTCAACTGGCCTCGCCCTTCACCTTCCACACAATGCAGGTGTGATGTGCATGTCCACATGTGCTCCCACACATTCTCTCTCTTCTAATCCAGGAAAGAGATCATAACATGGAGCATTCTGCTGGGAAGATGCCTGATGCTGAAGGGACAGATGCTCAAGAGTGACACAGCCAGCCCCACTTCCTCATTCTCCATCCCCTAACCCTATTTCATTTTTCTTCCTTCCCTCACCACTGCCCCACCTTTTGCCATAATTTTGTTTCCTGCGTTCTCAGCCACTGGATTGGAAACTCCAAGACAGAGACTTTGTTCATCATTTGTTCTGTGTGCCTGGAATTGTGCCTAGCAGAAAGTAACCAACCAGTTGCCAGCAAGTTAATTCCGGCTCATAGCGACCCCACATATGTCAGAGTAGAACTGTGCTTCATAATGTTTTTAATTGCTGATTTTTCGGAATTAGATCACCAGGCCTTTGTTCTGAAATAGAGAGCAGGTGCTCAATAAAGTTATGTGTTAAATGAATGGATGACTGCTGAAAGGCAGAGAGGGCTAACGATGTCATCACCCACAAGTTATCTGACCTTGTACAAGTTTCATCATTCCACCTCAGTTTTTTTTTAAACAACATTGAAATTATAATATCTATCTCAGGAAACCCTGGTGGTGTAGTGGTTAAGTGCTACAGCTGCTAACCAAAGGGTCCGCAGCTCGAATCCGCCAGGTGCTCCTTGGAAACTCTATGGGGCAGTTCTACTCTGTCCTATATGGTCGCTACGAGTCAGAATCGACTCGAAGGCACTGGGTTTGGTTTTTTGGTTTTTTATCTCAGGAGGTTGTGAGAATTAAAATTAAGTGAAAATATTTCTGGAAAGCATCTGGTGTATAATCAGTGTTCAAGTAAACTTCTCTCTTTACACGTCCTCCGCTATGATCCTAAGAGAGTCAAAACAGAAAATCCCAACTCTGATCTTAGTAATACAAATTAGCTTCCAGCATTGTGGGTTCTCAGTAAGTCTCTGCTTCTCTCACTTCCTCTAAAGAAAAAAGTTGCAAGTGTCTGGGGATAAGTTCTCACAGTAAGAATTGCATTTTATACAATGCTTTAACAATGTAAAATAACAAAATGAACAAAGCAAGAATCTGAGAAAAGAACCATAGAGGTTTCTAAATGAGAACTTGGTGCATAGTAGACATTCAATAATAGTTGATGAATGAATGGATAGTGAGGTAAATGGAAATTTAAACTAGAAGTAAAGGTTTTACTAAACCTTGCTCTTGATTATCACTAAATTTTATTTTAATCAAAGTAGCCTACAATGTGTTTTTAAGCTCTCTCATTTCATCAGTGGGTTTTTCTTCGATCAAATGCTAAGATGCAAAACTTATATTTCTGCATTGAAAATAACCTTATATCTGATTCTAAATTTCTTTAATTTTCTCCAGCAAAAAATGTTAAATTACTAGTAACTATATATCAGATTTAAGCACTTCAAAAGTCTCCCATTCTCTCCTGTCCTTTGTGTGTGTCTGTGTGTATGTGTACTTCTTCTATCGTACAGGTGTTTCTCTCTGCCTGCAAAGTTCCCACTGGTGACCAATGATGTTCTGGGCACCAAATAAATGAGAGGAAATGTTGCCAAGAAGAAGTCTGTGATATTTGCCATCAATAAGAGAATAACAGTGTGCTCAGGAGAGGCTATGGGAGAAGTTTCTTAAAGTTCAGTTCCAGAAGTGAGAGTTGAGGACATTTTGGAAAAGTGGTTTCTGGTGGTAGAGCTCACCCCAGACACTGGGGGCCTCCACTTTGAACTCACTTAACTAGGTCAAAATGAACTAAAAGACTGTGATTACAAAATCTGTCAAAAGGGGGGGAAAATGTTTCTCCCTGGCTTGAGACATCCCGTGCCAACTTTCTGCCTGCAGCAAATTTTCATGGCAAAGGTTGGAGACAGTGAATATAAGGCTGCGCTATTGAAAATGACAGCCTGTGAAATGGCAGTACAAATGCAGCCCTGACTGGGAGTGTGCTGGGCAGCCCCATCCAGAAACAGTCCCTGGCCTGACTGTCTTCCGTCCAACCCCGCCACCTTCAACCTTCACCCCCCATACATACCCTTCACCTCTCAGGCTTTACTCTGCTCTGTGCCAGGCCAGGCTCTCCAGGAAAAACAGCAGCCTGTCTCCGAGAGGGCCTGAGGCTGCAGCCTTTGCCTCCAACATCTGAGAATTTGAAACAGCTTGGAAATTGAAGTTTTTGAGGAGGATGGGGTACAAGGAACATTAATGATATTGTCTTCTTGGAGCACCCATTCTCACAGACAATAGGTTGTATTCTCTCTTCTGCCTTAGTTAGGAACTTTGGGTGGGAGACAGAGGCTGAACCAATCCCAATGTCTCCCCAAGGGATAATTTCTGGGAAGCAAAGCTTGAAGAGTACTTTGCCCGGCCTACCCATTCAGTGACAAAGTTCTAGTGATTGTAGTTTTGGGGATCGCTTGGAGGATGAGGCCTGGCACCAGAGGTTAACAGCTTTCTATTAACAGCTTTATACTCCTTACCATTTATTCTGCACAAGTCTATGAGGCAAGAATTGTCTTCTACATGGATGGGAAAACCAAAGGCATGGAGAGTTTTGGGCATCTGTCCTAAGTGAAAAGGCTAATAAGTGGCAGAAGATCCTGGACTCAACACATGATGCCAAATTCAGGCTCCAAACCCATTCTCTGTGCTGCAAAGTAGGTTCTTCTCTCCCCATCCAGCAGATGAGGAAACAATTAGTAGGGTTTTCAAATCTCTGGCCCCCTTCCTTCCATCCGTGGGGTTGTGTTAAACCCAAAGGACAACACAACAGAGACTTTATGTTGTGCTTTTTGAAGAAGGCAAATGTGATCCCTGCGAATTTCATTGCAATTCCAATATAAACGGTGGCCCTCAGCGAAATTAACCTGAAAAGAACACATGTCCACGTAGAGCCAATGTGATTTGAACTTGCTAGATGTCATACTGTAATTATTATTTATACTTAATTCCAGTGCAGTCAGATAAGGACCTGCAAGTGACACTATGACAGACCTTAGAGCCACCTAGTCATCCTTAAGGGGAAACATCTGAATCCTTCTCTATAAAGGACCTTGTGAGTGGCCACTTGCTTAATCTCGGTGGCCAGGGATGTTGACATTGTCTGGGTTAGTTAACAGGATCAGTTTTCTCCTTCTGGGATAACATAGACGGTTCTAGTTGCTTTGTATCACTCTGTGACTACCTATTGGAAGAGAGGCCACCTATAGAGCAAATGAACTGTCTTCTTCTGCTATGCTAACACCCACAGCTAGGGAAGCCACAGATTCATCTGAGTGATTTTTGTGGCTAAATGGTAGGCTTTTTTGACACAGAACAATAAAAGTAGCCCCAATTTACATGTCACACCTTAAATCCAAATGAAGTCAGTTCACAGCAATTTAACAGTACCTTACTAACTCAGTATATCTCACAAAACACTAAGGGACTTAGCTGACAGCAGCATATTGCACACTGCTTTCTCAAAGGAAGGTCTTCAGTTCAAAGCTCAGTTCTTGGCCCTTGCTAGTTCATTAACGATGGTTACAGATGGTAAAATTGAGCCTCAGATCAGAAATCTGGGCAAGAACAAAGAAAGATTTAACACTGGGCCTGGGTTGGTGCAATCCTGGGTTTACCATTTCCTCCCTAGGTAGAATTATGCCTTGCAGTACCTGCTTGCTCATCACCACTCACACTCCCTGCAGTCAGGTCAGCTCAGGAAGGTGCCCTCACAGCTCAATCCCTGCTCTGCTCCCGTCCCCACTCTGCCCCTACAGCCCCGGCCGTGTTGACATCCATCTTAGCCTCTGCCCTCCCCTTGTGCTCCCCATCTCCCTGCCCCCTTTCCTTCACCACACACCATCCTTAGTCTCAGGCTAAGACCCAGAGTCTTCCTCTTCACTCCACAGCAGCAGGGATACCTCATCAGGTTCTTTTCTAGAGAGAAGAGGCACTAGAGTTGTCTTAGAATAAAAATGTTTGAAAGCCAGTGTTCTAATCAGAGGAGTTCCTAAGTGGCACACATGGTTAAGCACTCAACTACTAACCAAAAGGTTGGCAGTTTGAACCCACCCAGAGGTGCTCTGGGAGGAAGGTCCAGCGATCTGCTTCTAAAAGGTAACAGTCATGAAAACCCTATGGAGTGAAGTTCTACTCTGCAACTCATGGGTTCGCCATTAGTTGAAATCGATTCAACGGCAACTGGTTTGGTTTGGTTTTGGTCCTAGTTAGGATTCTTGAAAAATATTTAGGCAAATGTAAGGAGAAGCAGAGGGTCCCCTAGCTCCACCCTGAGTGCTTCAGCTCTTGCCTGTGCTCACACCACCCACAGACAGGAAGCGAGCCAGCTGTGGGGCTCCTGGCCCGGAAGAACCAACACTGAGCACACTGGTTAATGAAGTCAGCTGTCAAGGGCCAGTCTGTATTCAAGCCAAGCCCTCTTCTCCAGGCCTTGCAGGAAGGAGAGACAGGGGCATTGCATTTGCCCACTCCTCTCTGGGGAGTACGGTTGCCTGCCCCGCCTGCCAGCGAGAGGTTAAACTGACACCCCTCAGTAACTTAACAGCTGCCCCTTCCCAGACAGCCAATGGCTGTCCTTTCTACAGTGTCACATTTGGAAGCTTTGTCTATATTTTTCAGGTAATTAATCCATTCTGAAAACAAATACCCAGAAAAAGCAAACTTTTCTCAGGGATGCAAATAGCCGTGGATGTTCTGTGTTTTGTAAAGATGGCTAAACACTGCTGGTTTCATGAATGGCTTTATTACACGTGTGAACCATCAGAAATTTAGCCTCACTCCCAATCAACATGAACGACTTCTAATCACAAACTTTGTGACAGAAAGACAAATGTGGAAATCTCAGGACCAAATTAGGCATAATTATTATCCATACAGGAAACTCGCCAGTAACCTGGCAATTTGCAGCTGGGGGAGGACACACGCAGCATTGTCTTAACAAGGTCGTCAAACATGTAATTAGCCACCAGCCCCCTTTGCATACCAAACCTGAGCTGCTGCCAGCCGCAGACTGGCCTGCAGACACGTCTTAGCTGGAAACGGTTTTGAGCAGAAGCTTAAGTGGAACTGCAAAATCAATACACACCAGCAGGGGCGAGCAGCCAGGCCTGTCTGGCTTTTCATTTGATGGACTCATAATATTTTTCCTTGTTTTAATGGACGTGGATTTCAGTGGTCAGTTTTGCTCCTGTTACTTTCTGAAGCAGGGAGTTCATTGCTTAACAGGGCATCCCTTTTTGTTGGAGTTTCATGACAACTATAATGACAGTGGGCCTGTTGAAGATGCCTTGGAATCAGAATCCACATAAGGTCCACACATTGCAGTTGGCTGATATGTTTGTTTGCTTTTATATTACTTTACATTTTCCATCATGAGGTGTTGGTTTCAAAACTTCCAGTGAGAAGAGATACCCAGACCTCAGGACCTACAGCCCCAACCATCCAGTACAGTGAGAATGGCCTCAGGATCCCCACCTTCTGATTCTGACCTGACAGGAAGAATTAACTGAAAAATATTATCTCTGCAAATAAAAAACTATAGTACATCCAATTAAGCATGACCAATAAAGATTAAAGTTGGTGGCTTTTCTTTCTGGACATATCTGTCAATTCACCCTAGGACCAATATAGACTATTTCTCTCAGGAGGTAAGATTACAAAGGAAGAAAAATGTTCTCAGAGCTCAGTTGGTAATTAATCTTTGCATATGACTTCCTCATAAAAAAACATAGCCCCCATTAATTATCAATATTCAATCATGCATTAAAAATGGATTTTTCTTTGACAGAATTTAGCTCTTTGTAAGACTTACTGTATCAAACTAACTTCTAATATACTCACAGACCTTGGCCTGGCAAACCTATATTACATTTTTACAAATCCTCTAGTGGAAGGTTACATACAAATAGATTAATAATAGCCAATTCAGCAAAATCAACAGACAAAAAATGATATAAAAGCAAACAAACGTATAAACAAACTACAGTGTGTCGGCTTTATTTGGATTCTGGTCAAACAAACAAACTGAAGTTTTTAAAATCATGACATTTTGAGATAATTAGACATTGATATTTAATATTACCAAACCAAAGCCATTGCTGTTGAGTCAATTCAAACCTGAGCTGCTTATTCAGGGGCCCACTGTCTGTAGACAAAAGTCTTTAAATCAGCTTTTCAGCAAAGGTCACAAGTTACAGTGAGCCACCCAAATTATCAAACCAAGTCCCTTTTGCCACAAAGAGCACCATTCTGTTAAAAGGCTATAGTACCTTAAAGACTATCTAACTGCCCAGTGGTTCCAACCCTCGCTGTACATTAGAATCATCCAAAAACCAAACCCATTGCCACTGAGTTGATTCCGACTCATAGTGACCCTATAGGACAGAGTTGAACTGCCCCACGGAGTTTCCAAGGAGTGCCTGGTGGATTCAAACTGCGACCTTTTGGATAGCAGGCATAGCACTTAACCACTATGCCACCAGAGTTGCCGAGAATCATGCAGGGGATTTTAAAAAATATAGATGCCCATAACATTGTTCATAAAGATAATGTTCTACATCCTAGTTTGGTGAGTAGCGTCTGGGGTCTTTAAAGCTTGCTAGCAGCCATCTAAGGTACAACTATTGGTCTCTACTCATCTGGAGCAAAAGAGAAAAAAGGCAACTAAAGACTGAAAGAAGAAACTAGGCCACAGTACGAAGAGACCACATGATCCACGGCCACTTCTTACCTGAGATCAGAAGAATCAGATGGTGCCTGGCTACCACTACCAACCATCTGACCGGGACACAATAGAAGGTCCCAGATAGAATGAGAGAAAAATATAAAACAACATTCAAATTCCTAAAAAAGGTCAGATCGACTGGACCAATAGAGACTAGAGGAACCCTTGAGACTATTGCCCTAAGCTACCCTTTGAACTTGGAATTGAAGCTATTTCTGAAGGTTGTCTTTTCAACCAAATAATAGATTGGTTTATAACACCCCTGAGTAATCTGTACTCCTTTAATCAACTATATGAGACCAAATGGTCAACACATACCCAAAAGCGAAGATGAGATGGCAAAGAGGGGAAGGGAAGCTAGATCAATGTTAACAGAACAAACAGAATGGAAATAATGAGAATGCCAACACATTGTGAAAACAGCAACAATGTCATGGAACAATTCGTATAAAAATTGTTAAATGGGAACCAATTTGCTGTGTAAACTTTCACCTAAAACACAACAAAATATTTTTAAAATATATATACACATATGGATACCCAAACTTCAACCAAGTCCTTTAAATCAGGCTCCCTAGGATGATATGTAAATTCATCTAGCCCTTGCCCCAGCCTACTAGTCAGCCTTCTTCCACAGCCAACCACAGGCCTACCTACGTTCCAGGCAACCCTGGCTGCTCACGAGACTCTAAATGCACCCCAGATTTTCCCATGCCCTTATACATCCTTAGCTGTTCATACCTTCAGAAATGTCCTCTGCCTACTGAAATCCTTTCAAGCCTTCAATGTCACCTCCTACAAGATGCCTGGAGCCCCCGTGACACAACAGTTAAGTGCTCTGCTGCTAATCAGAAGGTTGGTGGTTCAACCTTACCCACTGATTCTGCAGAAGAAAGACCTAGTGATGTGCTCCCATAAAGACTACACCCTAGGAAACCCTATGTTGCAGTTCTACTCTATCATAAAGATTCGCTAGGAGTCAAAAATTGAAACAAGAGGATGCCTTCTCTGATCCCAACCCCCTCAGCCAAATATGATTTTTCCCTCTTCTGAGACCCCACAGCATGTAATTTGTAGCTTTCTTAAAATGTTTATTCTAGTCGACCTTGTGCAACAACTACTTACACACTTGCTTTTCTATACATTGTCATTTCTAGTTGTCATCGAGTCAGCCCGATTCATGGCAACTTATATACAGCAGAATAAAACACTGCCTGGTCCTGTACCATCTCCCAGCACTATATAGGATGATACTCTGTTGTGATGCATAGGTTTTCATTGCCCAATTTTTGGAAGTAGATCACCAGGCCTTTCTTCCTAGTCTGTCTTTGTCTGGAAGCTCCACTGAAACCTGTCCACCATGGGAGGCAGTATTTGAAATACTGGTGGCATAGCTTCCACCATCATAGCAACACACAAGCCACCACAGTATGACAAACTGACAGACAGGTGGTGGTTTCTATATATATGAGATCTTAATCTCCTTGAGGCTAAGGAGTTGTGCCTTCATTATTTTACTCCCCCTACATGATGCCTTGGAAACAGGCATCCCAAGATGTCAATGAAATTAATTACTTTGAATTGCATTGAATGACTGGGACCTCATTAGCTTCATGGTTTAAAGCATGCCCACGTATTTTTAAAGGTTGGTTGTTGTTTTTTTTTTCCTGTTTTATGAAGAAGATGAGTGGGGGCCAGGTATTAATTTCATTTCAGGGATGGGAATATTATAGTAACAAGTCTTCTGCTTAAACCCATCCTGAGTTGATAGCAGAAGAGAACCTATAAGTCTTATTGACTCTCTTTCTTTCTTGTTTTCACCACCCTACTCTGTGTGCTAAGCCATTAACCTGGGGTGGGGATATTCTAGACAGGGGGCTGGGAATGTTACAGGAAGAGGAGGAGAGCATCACCTTAGAAACCTAAGCTACCTGAAGACTTTCTAACTCAGCCACTATACGACACTCTGTTCTTATTACTACGCAGGCAGGAATGTGAGCTTCTAAAAGAAATGCCACTGCTCTTCCCCCAGACCTTGCTCCAACCCACCTAGTGGATGAGCGTGTCCACAGTAGGTCCTCCACAAATGGTAGTTGTTGATGTTACTGTTGCTTAATTATCTGGCCAAGTCCATGTGTTAAACTAGGAGGAAGGGTGAAATATCAGGTGCCCCAAAGGCCTGAAACACTGGTGCTCATAGAAAGCCCTGGGCAGCACTGCTTTTCTTTTTTTCAAATCATAGAGCCATCTGAGACATAGAAAGGCATGGATGCCCTTCTCAACGAGGTGTATATGCACACGAGCTTTTGTATACCTGTATTCCAGGGGCTTCATTGTCCACCTGAAGCGCCCCATTGATAAACCTAGGTTAAGACCCTCCACACCATGATGGAGTGAACTTGGGCACTTAGCTTGAGCAATCATGTGAAGTGCCAGTACTGTGGGGTGCCTGGTTGTCTGCACGCCAGCCACTCAGTTTCATGTGACCTGGGACAAATTACATATCCTTTCTGCTTCACAAGGCCCCTGGGTGCACAAAGGTTTTGCACTCGACTGCTAACCCAAAAAGGAGCTGTGGTGGCTCAATGGTTAGACATTCGGCTGCTAACCGAAAGGTTGGCAGTTGGTGCCCACCCATCAGCTCTGTGGGAGAAAGATCTAGTGATCTGCTTCTATAAAGATTAATAAAGAAAGCCCTATAGGGTAGTTCTACTCTGTCATGTGGGGTCTCTATGAGTCGGAATTGACTCATCAGCACCCAACAACATTAACCTAAAGGTTGGTGGTTCGAACCCACCCATCAGCTCTGTGAGAGAAAGGCCTATCGATCTGCTTCTGCAAAGATTACAGCCAAGAAAACCCTGTGGAACTCTTATACTCTGTAACACATGGGGTCACCATGAGTCAGGATCAACTCAACGACGAGCTTGGCTTGGTTTTTCTCTTGGCTTCTCATTGTTGTCAGGTGTAAAGTGGGGGTGTCACTACCTTACACACAAGCTTTTTGAGGAAATTAAAAAAGAGGTATAGTTGTTTTTAAAGATCTGACACATTGTAGGTGCTGAATAAAGGTTATTTCCATTTCCTCAGGCAGGAAAGGAAACCCTGGTGGTATAGTGGTTAAGAGCTACAGCTGCTAACCAAAAGGTCAGCAGTTCGAATCCACCAGGCATTCCTTGGAAACCCTATGGAGCAGCTCTTCTCTGTCCTATAGGGTTGCTATGACGGCAATGGGTGTTTGGGTTTTCAGGCAGGAAGGACTAGAACTCTAACTGGCTCTTAGGCCAAGAGAACACGAGCAGTAAACATGTTTGAGCTGTCCTTTTCAGGGAAGCAGAAGTCTAATCAAATAAGAGGACGTGCACCACGTCTTGAAGGTCAAGCCCTTAGAGTTTGTCAGCCTGGGATGGAAGGATCTGCTTTCAGAAGCTGACTTTTCTTTTACCACAGAGCAGAGAGGGCGGAGAGATGCTTTGGCACATTTGAATTGCAACTGAATGTCAACAGAGCGCTTGGGAGTCACCAGAGAATATAGCTGGGTGCCTGGTGGATGTGCAAATCCTATTTTTGCATTACACTGTGGTCCTGTGGGCCAATACCACACTTCAAACAAGGAAATTAAATTAAGCATTGTTTAAAATGCCTCCGACAATAATATAAATTTGTATTAAATGAATTTAGTGTCATTTTCTTGTTTGGAGTAGAAGATGGGAAAACACTGGAGTGGTGGCAAAAGTAAATAGCTAACTCGATTAATCTTATTGAAGGAGAGGATGGAGCCACACGAGTGACTTTTGTGTGTGTTTGGTTAATATTTTACTGAAAATTGCTATTAGCTCTAACTGATCCGAGTCCAAACCCAGTGTGTAATACATCCAACAACTTAATAGCTGAAGTAAGGGTATGGAAGGCCTGACAGGATACCATGCTGTTCAGGTAAATAGAAAGAACAACAGGGGGGAAGGGTTGGAGTTTGAGATTTAAAGCCCAGCCTAGGGAAGATGCAAGCCAAGTAGGGCCGTGGGATGGTTAAAGGACAGGAAGGTTGGGGCAGGGGAATGGAGGTCCAGACTGGAACAGGCCTGGGACCTAATCTACTGGATATCTGCTTATTTTACATTTCAGAAAGGACAAAGAGTATTCTGAGATGGGAGTAGAGAATCTCAACGTCAAACTCTACCCCTGTCTTCCAAGAGCCATGGTTATAGTAGTTTTCCTCTTATCTTCTCTAGATGCAGCTAGACTCCTGACTTCGCCACTTTTAGCTATGAGCCTTTGTTGTTTACTTAGGTGTAGAAAATTACAGTTGCTGTGGAGGACTGAAGAGATGATGTTTGCTAAGTGTTTGGCTTTTTACTTTCCAGTATTGGGAAGTAAAAGTCCTCTTTTACTATAATGATCACTTCCAGAGATTCTCAGATCCCATCCAAGAAAGTTGGTCCTGGACGAGAGAATCAACCATCTTTGGTTATTTAGGTTCTATCACACATACCCCAAAAGGACTTCAGGTGACGTACAACACGAACAGTAACAAAAACGGAGCAATTAAAGATAGAAACTAGAACAGAAACCATCTGGGGAAGCAGAGGAAGTTGGTCTTCCAGGAACTCTCTAAAAGGAGTTAATTAGTGCCGCTGAGGATCGATTTTTGCTTTAAATCTCTAGGTAACTAAGGCTAGGAGGAAGGTATGTTGGGTTCCAAGGTGGCCCACCTCACCAAACACACACACACACACACACACACACAACTACAGAGAAATATTTTTCAAGGAACTAATTTCCAGGAGAAATTTATGATGTGGTTTCTCTAACACAGTACGTTGGGTAACAGGACAATACTTTCAAATATGGCTTTATATAGTCACACAGGATTCTTGCACCCACCACATACACTTTGAGGTCATAATGCTAACAGCTACACTCTGGCTGTGAGTTAGAAAACAGCAACTAAGATACTATAGTACTGTACATTTTGCTTTCTCCTGCTTTTACTCAATTAAGTGAGAGAACTGAAGGACCTAGAAGAATGGATAATGAATACATCCTTTAGCGATCCCTCTCAAATTCTCTGGCGAGTACTGAGTCCCAGAAATCTCCAGTAAGTGTGCAGAGTGATATCAGTTGACAGCAGTAGTTAAAATGAAAGCCATTTGCCTTAGCCGCCAGATATGAGGTCCATAAGGAAACACAGCCCAGCTAACGCTTTACTTATTTAGTTGAATATATAGAGGATGTTAACCCACCAATAGAATGTGGGTAAAGGAAAAAAATTAGCAACAAAAGAGAAAATCTGAGCACAATTTTTCATTTTAACAAGATTAACAAATACCACCTACCATGAAACAGCATCCACTCTTTATAAAACTATGAAACAAAACCCATTTTATCAAAGACTTTTATAGTGGCCACGAACCCACTGCCGGCGAGTCGGCTCCGACTCGTATCGACCCTATAGGAGAGAGTAGAGCTGCCCCATATGGTTTCCAAGGGGCGCCGGGTAGATTTGAACTGCTGACCTTTTTAGTTATAAGATAGCATATAAATCAATAAAAGTTATTCATGGGATTGATTCTGGTTAATCATTACCATAATCTTGACATACAGACATGAATTTTAATCTTCTAGACAAATTTAGGAGTCTATGAACGGTCTTGCTAAAAAAAATAATAATTTTTATTCTTCCATTTCACATTCATGGTTCATTTACCACGAGTCAGGCACTGTACTGGGCTCTTGGGATACATCAGTGCATAAAACAAAGATCCTTACCCTGGAGTAGCTTACACTCTCAAACGGGAGGCAGACAATGACAATACACATAAAAAGTAAAATGTGTATGATATGTTAAAAAAAAAAAACATTGCTATCAAGTTGATTCTGACTCATAGTGACCCTATAGGACTGAGCAGAACCGCCCTATAGGGTTTCCAAGGAGTGTCTCCTGGATTCGAACTGCCGACCTTTTGGTTAGCAGCTGTAGCTCTTAACCACTACACCACCAGGGTTTCCAAGCTATGTTTAGCCAGCTGACAAGGATTGGGTTCAAACCCACAGGTGCAGAGCAGAATGGGTAATACGTTAGGAGGTGATAAATGTACAAAAAAAGAGGATTTGGGGTACAGGGGGTAAGGGGGGACACAGTGGTCAGGGTAAACCTTGTTGAGAAGGCAACATCTGAGCAAAGACTTGAAGGAGGTGTTGTTGTGTGCTGTCGAGTTGATTCTGACTCATAGCAACCCCAGATGACAGAGTAGAACTGCCCCTTAGGGTTTCCTAGGCCGTAATGTTTAAAAGAGCAGATCACCAGGCCTTTTTCTTCCATGGAGCGGCTGGTGGGTTCAAACCATCAACCTTTTGGTTAGTAGCTGAACGCTAATCATTGCACTACCAGGGATCCTTTGAAGGAGATGAGGGAGGTGTAAACGACTGTCGGATGAATTTGGCTTTAGCAAATTTGAACTCAAGTTCAGCATGTCCAAATCTGACACCCCCCTCCCCAGTCTTCTTGTCCAGGCTCTCTACTACTGTTTTCCTCTCAGTGAGTGGCATCCCCATTCATCTGCGGAGCAACCAAAAACCAAGGCACCGTGAACAGCACTAGAGCACAGTGGTCAAGAGTTAAGTTTAGACTCCAGCTACCTGGATCCAATTCCCAACTCTGCCATTTACTTACCTATGCCTCCATTTTCTCATTTATAAGTTGGGGATAATAAATTTATCACAAAGGGGTATTCATTTAGTGAAACATTACCCGTAAAGCACTTAGAATGGTACCAGGCACATACGTATAAACCAAAGCCCAACCCTGTTGCTGTTGAGTCAATTTTGACTGATAACAACCCTATAGTGACCCCACAGGACAGAGCAGAACCGCCACATAGGGTTTCCAATATTGTAATCTTCACGGAAGCAGACTGCCACATCTTTGCCACACATAATGAGTTTGAGCCCACCAACCTTTCAGCCAGCACCCCAGCGCTTAACAGCTGTACCACCAGGGTTCCTTATATACATATAAAGGATCAATAAATAATAATCCTTCCCAACTCCCCATAAAACAATCCATTACCAAGTCCCACTGCATTTTATCTCCTAAATATCTCTCAAATTCACCCACTTCTTTCCTTCACTATCACTGTCCTAATCCATGCTATCATCTCCCCTAGCTTAAAATCCTTCAGTAGTTTCCCTTGCTCTTTGTATAAACACAAACTCTGTGACATGGTCAACAAGGCTCTTCATTGGCATGCCAACCTCTTCAGCCTTGTGTCAAATTGTGCTCCTGACCTTTCCATTCCTCACACCCAGCCTTCCCTCCTACCACAGAGTCATTGCTGGCAATGCTCCTCACTCCTCCTTCACCTGGCTAAGTGCTGCTCACCTGTCAGGTCCCACCTCAGGCATCCCTTCTTCCTGGAAGCCTTCCCTGAATTCCTTAACAAGTCGAATCCCAGGTGTTACAGATTGTCCTTGCACTGTGTATCCTCCTTTGTAGCACTTGCCCAGAGGCTGTTTCCATGTTTCCTTCCCCCTAAGCTATAAGCTTCCTGAGCACCTCTGTATTCTCAGTGCCAGGAACAGCCTAGCCCCTGGTATAGATGCTCCACAAACACCTACTGAATGAATAATTAGGTCTCCAAATAACTAAGTGTCACAAAGGGTGTCTGGATTGTCCCCCAGGGCACAGTCCTACCATAGGCACCATTGAAGGTCTCAATGAAGCAAAAGATTCAATCTTTGCTTTTGAGGAACCTAAGTCTAGCTAGGGTGGAACAGTTGAGCATTTACAAACAACATATCAGTGGAATAAATCAGGGCTATTTTTTTTTTTTTTATATATAAAGGTTAATTCCGAAGTTGCAAAATAATTGAACAAATAAAGTCAGATAAGGCTTTCTGGGTAGAATCCCTGTATGATGCAAATGATTGAAGGGCTTGACTACTAACTGAAAGGTTGGCAATTTGAACCCACCAGAAGCTCTTCAGACAGGCCTGGCGATCGGCTTCTGAAACGTCACAGCCTTGAAAACCCTATGGAGCAGTTCTACACTGCACACATGGGGTCGCCATGAGTCAGAATAGACGACGGCCACTAACAACGAGACTCTCAAAGAGATGGATTGACACAGTGGCTGTAACAATGGGTTCAAACATGGCAATGATCGTGGGGATGGCGCAGGACTAGGCAGGGTTTCATTTTGTTGTACATAGGGTTGCTATGAGTCAGAGCCGACTCGATGGCACTTAACAGCAACAACAAGAGGAGGGAGTCCAGGGCACCAACTGGAGCCTCATTGCTGGATTCAGACCTGGCCCACCCACCAACCAGCAGTGTGTTGTTGGACAAGTGACTTGCCCTCCCTGTGTCTCAGTTTCCTCATCCATAAAAAAAGAGAACAATAGTAGCTATCCACAAAGGATGTTATCTGGATTAAACCAGTCCATACATGTAAAGTGCTTGGAAAAATACACAGCATGTAACACTATATAAACATGTTTGCTGCCATTTGTGTGGATGTTGTTATGTTAGTATTATTGGTAGAAGGAATAGCCAGGACAGAGGCAAAAAGAATTAACTGCTGCAAATGGACTTTCTAGTATCCTGCCAAGGACAGCATGTTTTTATTGGGGAAGAGTGTAAGTCCCATGAACAAAGCACTCAGTTTTATTCAGTCAACATCAATCTCAACCAGCACAGCTCCTGGCACCAGTAGGTCCTTAATAAGTATTTGTGGGAGAAATGATTTTTCAACCATTTATTGATAATGTACAATATTTTCAATGCTGAACTATGTACTTTACATGCACGGTCACATTTAATCCTCACAATAAACCTACGAGGTAAGGACTAATATCTTTGCTTTTCAACTGAGGTTTTGAGCAGTTAACTTACCCAAAAGCAGTAAGTGGCAGATCCAAGATTTGAACACAAACAGCCATATGCTGGAGCTCTTAATTGGTACTCTGGTCCATGGACGGCTCAAACCGGTAAGGACTCAACTGTTGGCCTCAAGGTTGGTGGTTTGAACCTGTGCAAACGCACCTCTGAAGACTGTCTTGGCCATCTGCTTCTGAAAGTTCTGACCTGAAAACTCTACAGAGCATGGTTGTATTCGCACACATGTGGTCACCATGAGTCGGGATCAACTTGATGGCAACTAACAACAATTGGTACTCTAGAATGAATGAATCAACAAAGGATCAAACAACTGACCGTTAATAAAGGGTTTGAGAATTATCAACAGCAAAAATCAGAAATAACCATAGGCAGGAAATACAAAGGTTCTTAAGGGGCAAGATAGTGAAGACAAAGAACTTACTTAGATGCAAACACAGGAATACAGCACCTAGTGATAAGGACCTGGAAGTGAGATAAAATAAGGTCCACCCAGAAGACCACACCTGGGTTTCTCAAGTACTCCTTTGCATGAGTTGGCTAGCACAGAGCACCACCTCTTAAGTTCATTGCTTTTAACTTTTCGGGATCCCTGTGAGAATCTAATGAAAACTCTGATTCTCCTCTTTAGAAACACACACAGACATGTGCACGCACAAGCGTCAACATTCCTACGGGGTCTAGGCTTCCTGGATTCTATCTACCACAGGCCCAGGTTAGAAGCCCTCCTGCTCTAAATCAAATCTTCGGGAACCTGGGGAGCCCACTAAGTTCACTAGTTAATATTGGAGTGAAATAAACCACAAGAAGCTCACCTGCCAGAGCCTGGTCACTGAGAGCCAAATTCTCCTGTAGTGAGACCAGCCCACTCAGTCCCAGGGGAAAAGAAGGAAGCCACCTTGTTGGTAGCTCTGAGCTGAAAATCACACTTTCTCCAGGCTCATTAGACTGTGTCGTCCTTAAGCCCCGGGCTTACATACGGTGAAGACAATTCAGTGTAAAGCCCTGCAGATCCAAGAACAAGAGGGGAAGTCACCTCAGGAACAGTGTTCTCTGGTGGTAAGGAATGATGAGGTTCGTGAGCTTGCAAGTCTCACGATTAGTTTGTATTTTAAAAAGGGCAACATCTAATCATCTTTAAAGCCAACACCAACAGAAGTGCTGAGTTGATATTTAGTACTAGCTTAAACCTTTGCAAGTAATATTTTCAACTCAATTACAATTTGGGAATTTTAAAGCAATCCTAGAAAATAGACAGGAAAGCATAGAATTGTCCAGTATCCAACAGGGATCTATGCAGAGAACTCAGTGAAAAATTCTGGGCAAAAAATTATCTCCATTTTATATAGCTCTGCCACTGCAAGGAATTACCTACACTCTATATTTGACACACCCAAATATTGCTTTTCTCAGCTTATGTGAAAGTAGTAGACAATCAAAAAATTAAGCTTAAGCCATAATGTTTCCAAATATGCATTCACCTGATGCTGAAGTTCACATTTCTTATGATCAGGTGTTCAAAGGTAGTTTGGATCCTTGCTTAGAAGGGAAAATAAGTTATCAATAATTGGGGATAAGACATTTATTTTTTCATTCACCCATGAGATATTCCTTACCCTAGATCTAGAAAGAAGCAAAGTATTTCTGATAGGAAAAGCAAAAGGGCTGCCAACTAAGGAAAAATTTCCTCTTTTACAGAATTAAATTTTACTTTCAATCACCAGAAGAGCCTTTAGGGTTCACTGCGCCCCATCCCCCCCTTTCTTTTACATTCCAGTATAACCAGTTGAATGGGGTGAATAGGAAATGTAAATAATTAAGTTGCAATATGTCCTACATGACCTCAAAAACTTGATTGAGTGGTGGTTTTTCCACTGCAACGGCTGGTTTGTCAACATTGTCAAAATGCTGCAATGCCTTTGGTGTGGTGTGGGTCTGATAGCTCTGTTTACAGCAGGAGTGCTCTCTCTGAAACCTCTTCTCTCTTTCCTCTCAGTCAGACCCTGGACGTCTTTTCTGTTGTTGAGTTCAGACACCTAACGGGAAATTTCCCTAACCTACCCTAGGATTCCTGGCAACCCTTATCAGCCAGAGTTTCCAAAGAAGAAAGGATTCCTCAGGAATTCTAAAGTAGGAGGTGAATTGGGAAGAATGATGCCCTGGAGCAACGCTGCTGCTCAAGCCTTGTGTCCCCAGGTGTGCGAGGGAAGCAGAGGTTGCGTGGAGAGCCAGCCAGAACTTCAAGTTCCTCTGAATAGTTTGCAATTCCTCAAACAGATGCTTGGCTCTTTCTAGCAAACAATTGTTTTTTTTTTGGACACCTACTCCCAGGTGAGCTTTTGGTCCCTGAATGATGACCCTAAAAAATTCAGTCTCAAAAATGTGATCCCTGGGTGACCAGTGTCCAGGAATCTGGGTAGCAACAGGGACACCATCTCAAAAGCCCAAGGCAGAAAGGAGACCGTTTATCTCGACGCACTTCAATGAAAATTGTCACGCTTTCTATTGCCATGAAATAATAATCAGAACCCGGGGGAAGGTGCACAATTTCACCTGCCCAGTTGTCCCAAATGGCAGCCCTGCAGAAACCAATTATGCTAATAATATTTTCATCCTAAAAAGGAAATGTGCGATTGCTGGGTATTTTGTTTTGAACGGATGTCATTTTTTTTTCCATTGGGGAAAATTTAAATGCAATTTTGTTGTTTCCCTTTCCTCAAAAATGGATCTGAAATGGCAATAAGCCCCAGTTACAAAAACCTTCTAGTGAATTTTGAGGGCTAAAGTGTAGGTAACAGTGTTTGCCTCAAGCTGCTTTCAGCCTCTAAGAGGTTAGTCTAAGAGCCAGGAATTCAGCTACCCGCCCAGTGGAGCCCTGGGCTCATCAAGCTCTTTAGTCATTTTCAGTTTGTATCTTTTTATCCAGACTTGCCAACCAAGTGCTGGCCTTGTTGCTCACCATCGCATCTCGTGCGGAAACTATCCACTCTGAGACCGGTTCTGGCTCCTGCGTAACCAGGGAGAAAGCTTTCTCCCCTGTCCAGGCCACACCACTTTAAAATCAAAACAAACCACCCCAAGCCTAACACGAAACAATCTCTGTGCTCTCTCCACCCTCAGCTCACTCCCACCCCCACAAGAGCCACAGCATCAAAAGCCTTTCCTTCTTCCGAGTGATTTCTAGTAACCTCCAGAGCCGTTTTTTCTAATTAAATAAACCTCATCTTGTCTAGCTTCCTGGTCAGCATTTTGAACCCCCTACAGATGGGTCTGAAGGATTAACAGCAAATCCTCCTCGACCTAGCTCTGGCAGATGGGCGGCATGTGTCTGATAAATACTCGGACCAGGCTTCCTTCCTCCTGTTCCTAACAGATAGACAGAACACCCAGCAAATTAATTTTAAAATGGTGCCCTGTGCAACCCTTAGAATGGCAAAGGAGGCCAAACACAAATGATATGAATTTCATATGTGGAACACATTATCACCTCCCAATAACTGAGAAAAACATCAACCTGTTGGGTAAACAAGACCTCAGGGGAAGGCTGGGTCAACAAGCTGACCCTCCACTAGGAGAGCAGACCATGACACATTCTAGACTCACCTCTTTGTCACAGGTTGATCTGCATATATAGCCCTTTCCAGCCATGGAAAGGCCTTTCTTGCTTTTGTATTTGCTTTATGGTAATCCAGGAGCTTTTGGAATTTGAGGGTAGATATACCAGAAGGTGCAACCTGTGTGGTTTTCATGTTTAAAGAAGAGGCGGTCAGTAGTTATAACAAGAAGAGGCCAAAACATCCTCCCCAATTGTTAGAGGTTTTCATATTTAAAGTGGTTGTTGATGGCCATATCAGTCTTTTTGAACTTGGAGAGGACTGAAGACATAAGGCACTCTGGGAAAGGGGAGTAAAACAGATGACTTATATTTGTGAGATACTCTTTACTCTCGAAAGCATTCTTGCAACTACACGCCATTTCGGAAGCTGAGTGAAAGAGCTGGCAAAGCTCAGCACTGCCAACCAGAGGTGTGTGCCCCTCTCAGCTCACCAGCTGTGTTACTCTGGGTATTCACATGACTTTCTGGGCCTTCCATGACCTCGTTTATAAAATGCAAGCAATACTGGTGATTCTGTGGTAGAATCCTTGCCTTTCATGCAGGAGATTTGGGCTTGATTTCTGGCCGATGCACCTCATGCACAGCCACCATCCATCACTGGAGTCTAGTGTGTTGAACACAAGATGCTGAACAGGTTTCAGCAGAGCTTCCAAACTAAGAGAGACTAGAAAGAAAGGTCTGGCAATCTACTTCCAAACATCAGTCAATGAAAACCCTTTAGATCACAATGGTCTGACCCACAACTGGTCATGGGGATGGCACAGGATGTGCAGCCTTTCAATCTGTTGTGCTTGGGGTCGCCATGAGTGGGGAGCCGATTTGATAGCATTTAACAACAAGAAAACCAAAAAAAAAAAAACAAAACCCATTGTCAGTGAGGCAATTCCTACTCATAGCAACCCTACAGGACTGAGTGGAACTGCCCCATAGAGTTTCCAAGGAGCGGCTGGTGAATTCAAACCGCCAACCTTTTGGTTAGTACCTGAGCTCTTAACCACCACACCACCAAAAATCCATCCCGAAAAGCCCAAGCCAGGTCAAAAATTTTCTTGCAGGAACGTTCAGCATTAAGAGCTGTGATCTACACCCCTAATAAACAGACAAGACAGGTAGGGGAGATGTTGTTTTAATTCTACACGAATGAAGACATGTATCCTGCCAGGCACATAGCAGTTGCTCTGTAAATGTTTGCTGAATAAAAGGATGAAGGACGAAAAGAATGAAACAGTCACAGATATAACCTCCCTTAGGGAATAGAGCTATTCTGAAAGAGACGAGTAAAATCCAGGTTTCTAGACTGTGCAACATCTTCCTATAAAGACTAGATATTTTCCTTAAGTAATACAAGAGGCAGGTTGCTGGTAATATTTCACCGTTGGAGAAAACCAACCCACAGCAATTAAGGTGACTAACCAAGGTAATGTGGGAATTCCAAGGACAATTCAGATCCAGGGTCCCTGTCTCCTGGCTCTTGCTTATGTGGCCCAAAGTAACATGGGAATTCTAAGGACAATTCAATTATGTGTTACTTCTATGGGACACCTCTATGACCTTATTGTATTTTATTTTTCTTCATACTTGGGTGACCAGATGTCCACTTCTGCCCAGGACAGCCCAATTCACACCTGTTGTCTCTGCATCATCATTAATAACGCCTCCTTTCATATTTAAGAGGGTATTGGTTTGGATGATAAATTACACGATAAATCACCATCTGACATTTTACAACTTGTTTTACTGCTTATCTCCCCCTACTAGAGTGTCAGCTCCACGTCAGCAGGTATTTTATGTGTTTTGTTCAATGCTGTATCCTCAGTACCTTGGATGTGCCTCACACATAAACCCACTGCCATCCAGTCAATTCCAACTCGTAGCGACCCTATAGGACAGAGTAGAACTGCCAGGTTTCCAAAGCTGTAAGTCTTCATGGAAGGAGACTGCCACATCTTTCTACTGTGGAGCGGCTGGTGGATTCGAACTGCCAACCTTGCAGTTAGCAGACAAGCGCTTTAACCACTTTGCCAACAGTGCTTCCCTTGACACCCAGTAGGTGTCCAACAAATATCTGTTGAATTAATTATATATTTTAAATGAGTGAGATTTATGACCTCAGAATGGCATAAGGAGCTAAAGTGGTAAGATGGGTTTCCATTTTAGTTCTGAATCTGTGGCCCTGTGACCCCCGGCAAGTCACACAACTTCCCTGAGCTGCGTGATTTTCCTGGATAGAATGGGTCTAATAACACCACCACCTTGGAGCAGATATGTGAATATATATTAACATCTATGAAAATGTCTTAGAAACTCTAAAATGCCCTCCAAATTGATATGCAATTTTATCCCAACAATTACAGAGCAAAGGCTTTGTTTAAAATTAGATGGCTGTAGGGATGGAAGGTCAGTGGTAAAGCTTATTTTTTAAAGGGCTAGGCATCTTGTATTCTTTCAGTTACTTGTGCTAAAACCCAATAAGCTACTGTAGGCTTTGCAAAAGAATGTTTTACAGGGCTGGGTTTAAATGGCAAGGCACCCTGGGTGCGGTGGTTAAAGCCCTCGGCTGCTAACGAAAAGGTTGGCGGTTCGAACCCACCAGCTGCTCCACTGGAGAAAGATGTGGCAGCCTGCTTCTGTAAAGATTTACAGGCTTGGGAACTCCATGGGGCAGTTCTACTCTGTCCTATAGGGTTATTGTAGGGTCACTATGAGTCTCAATCAACTCAACAGCAGGGCGTTGGTTTTGGTTTGGTTCCAAAGGCAAACTTTTCCAGGTCCATTTTTAGGGAAGGAGGAAGCAGGGCAGGCTGCTCTTAAGTTTATTGTTCTCAGGCCGGGCTGGCTCCCTACCTCTGCCTCCCTGGGCAGCTCAGGAGCCCCACGCTTGGAGCAGCTACGTGGGCCTTGCTCTCAACGGGCCACTGCACACATTTAGAGCCAAACCACTGCACTTTCAGGGCGTTCTACCCTCTCCCAGGGAGTTCCCAGAGCAATTAACAAAACAGAAGGCCTAATTAGGAGCAATCAGGATTTGCCGCCTACTTTAAAGTGATCCTGAAACCCTTTTGAAGGAAAGTGAGGTCTTTTCCCAGGATCCTCCACACTGGATTTTGTCAAAGATTTGGGTGGCAGCCTGGAAGCTAATCTCATACTTTTCCCGGTGGAATCTCTACCCTTTGAAGGACTTTTCCCCAATTTAAAAAACTCTAAGTAGCAAGGCAAGGAAACAATTTTGACAACTTGAGGTCTCACATTTTGCACATTACTTTCTCTGGATGATTATTTTCTCAGGTCTGCTGTTAATTCATACATTTCTTTCAGTGTATGGTGAGTTTTGCTTTTTTGTTTTTTCTTTTTAAAGGCTAAGCAATAGTATGCCCATGCCATATCCTTCAACTAGTAATTAGTGATTCTGACTACATACGTTGTACGATGAGTGACACCAACAAGAGTGACATCAACATAAATAGTCATTCATGGCTCAATATCATTCATAGGAAGAGAAGTATAGTTTAAAACTACTCTGAGATACTTGTTTTCACCAGATTAAAAAATTAGCAAAGATAAAAAACATTTATGAGAAATAGGCACTGTCACACATTGCCGGGGGCTTAAAGTCAGCGCAGCCTCTTTGGAAAACAGTTTGCAGATATCTATCAAACTCCCTGGTGGCGTAGTGGTTAAGTGCAATGGCTGCTAACCAGAAGGCTGGCAGTTTGAATCTACCAGGTGCTCCTTGGAAACTCTATGGGGCAGTTCTTCTCTGTCCTGTAGGGTCGCTATTGACTCGATGGCAGTGGGTTTGGTTTTTTGGTTTTTGGATCAAGCTTAGTAATGCACTTACACTTTCCCCAGCTATTCTGCTTCTCAAAACCCAAAACCATTGCTGTCTAGTCGATTTCAACTCATAGCGACGCTACAGGACAGAGTAGAACTGGCCCACAGAGTCTCCAAGGAGCCCCTGGAGGGTTCAAACTGCTGACCCTTTGGTTAGCAGCCATAGCACTTAATCACTACACCACCAGGGTACCTAACCTAACAACAACAAGCAACCTAGCTGGCAGATCACTCCATATTGGTACATAAAAGGCTTCCTCATTTTTTAATGGCTGTACTAATAATTCAATTAACCAATTTCCTATAATATACAGATATAATTTCATACATTATCTAGTATGTCTGTAAAATAAATTCCTATTCTACTTCTAGGAATTTATTTTACAGACATACTAGATAACTTATGAAATTACATCTGTATATCAATAGGAAATCAGTTAACTGAATTATTAATACAGCCATTAAAAAAATGAAGAAGCTTTTTATGTACCAATATGGAGTGATCTGCCAGCTAGGTTACTTGTTGTTGATAGGTGAGGTACCTTTGAGAGGGTTCCAACACATACCAACCCTATAGACAACAGAACAAAACACTGCCCATCTTCATAGTCATTGCTATGCTTGAGCCCAATTGTTAGAACTGCTGTGTCAATCCATCTCCTTGAGGGTCTTCCTCTTTTTCGTTGATCCTCTACCTTACCAAGCATGATATCCTTCTCCAAGGACTAGTCCCTCCTGATAATATGTCCAAAGTATGTGAGATGAAGTCTCACCATCCTCGCTCCCAAGGAGCACTCTGGCTGTACTTCTTCTAAGTCAGATTTGTGCATTCTTCTGGCAGTCCATGTTATATTTGATATTCTTCACCAATATCATAACTCAAAGGCATCAATTCTTCAATCTTCCTTATTCATAGTCCAGCTTTAATATGCATATAAAGTGATTGAAAACTAGAGTGAGATGCACCTTAGTTCTCAAAGTGACATCTTTGCTTTCTAACACTTTATAGAGGTCCTTTGCTTTGCAGATTTGCCCAATACATTACATCGTTTGGTTTCTTGACTGCTGCTTCTGTGGGCGTTGATTGTGGATCCAAGTAAAATGAAATCCTTCACAATTTCAATCTTTTTTCCATCCATCATGATCTTGCTCATAGGTCCAGTTGTGAGGATTTTTGTTTTCTTTAGACTGAGGTGTAATCCATACCGAAAGCTATAATCTTTGATCTTTATCAGTAAGTGGTTCAAGTCCTCTTCCCTTTCAGCAAGCAAGGTTGTGTCATCTGCATATCACAGGTTGTTAATGAGTCTTCCTCCAATCCTGATGCCCCATTCTTCTTCATATAGTCCAGCTTCTCAGATTATTTACTCAGCATACACACTGAATAAGAATGATGAAAGGACTCCATCCACAAAAGCAAGCTCAAAATGGATCAAAGACCTAAATATAAAATCTAAAATGATAAAGATCATTGAAGAAAAAATAGGGACAACGTTAGGAGCCCTAATGCATGGCATAAACAGTATACAAAACATTATTAAAAATGCAGAAGAAAAACTAGATAACTAGGAGCTCCTGAAAATCAAACACCTATGCTCATCCAATGCCTTTACCAAAAGAGTAAAAAAGACTACCTACAGACTGGGAAAAAGTTTTTAGCTATGACATTTCCAATCAGCACCTGATCTCTAAAATCTACATGATACTGCAAAAACTCAACTACAAAAAAACAAATAACCCAATTCAAAAATGGCAAAAATATGAACAGACACTTCACTAAAGAAGACATCCAGGTAGCTAACAGATACATGAGGAAATGTTCACGATCATTAGCCATTAGAGAAATGCAGATCAAAACTACAATGAGATTTCATCTCACTCCAACAAGACTGGCATTAATCAAAAAAACACAAAATAATAAATGTTGGAGAGGCTGTGGAGAGACTGGAACACTTCTACACTGCTGGTGGGAATGTAAAATGGTACAACCACTTTGGAAATCAATTTGGCGCTTCCTTAAAAAGCTAGAAATAGAACTACCATAAGACCCAGCAATCCTACTCCTCGGAATATATCCTAGAGAAATAAGAGCCTTTACACGAACAGATATATGCACACCCATGTTCATTGCAGCACTGTTTACAATAGCAAAAAGATGGAAGCAACCAAGGTGCCCATCAATGGATGAATGGATAAATAAACGATGGTACATTCACACAATGGAATACTACGCATCAATAAAGAACAGTGAGGAATCTGTGAAACATTTCATAACATGGAGGAACCGGGAAGGCATTATGCTGAGTGAAATTAGTCAGTTGCAAAAGGACAAATATTGCATAAGATCACTATTATAAGAACTTGAGAAATAGTTTAAACTGAGAAGAAAATATTCTTTTGTGGTTACGAGAGGGGGGAGAGAGGGAGGGTGTGAGGGGGTATTCACTAATTAGATAGTAGATAAGAACTACTTTAGGTGAAGGGAAAGACAACACGCAATACAGGGGAGGTCAGCAAACTAGACTAAACCAAAAGCAAAGAAGTTTTCTGAATAAACTGAATGCTTAGAAGGCCAGAGTAGCAGGGGCAGGGGTCTGGGGATCATGGTTTTGGGAGAAATCTAAGTCAATTGGCATAATAAAATCTATTAAGAAAACATTCTGCATTCCACTTTGAAGAGTGGTGTCTGGGGTCTTAAACGCTAGCAAGCAGCCATTTAAGATGCATCAATGAGTCTCAACCCACCTGGATCAAAGGAGCATGAAGAACACTAAGGATACAAGGTAAATACGAGCCCAAGAGACAGAAAGGGCCACATGAACCAGAGACTACATCATCCTGAGACCAGAAGAACTAGATGGTGCCCAGCTACAGCCCATGACTGCCCTGACAGGGAACACAACAGAGAACCCTGAGGGAGCAGGAGAGTGGTGGGATGCAGACCCCAAATTCTCATAAAAAGACCAGACTTAATGGTCTGAATGAGACTAGAAGGACCCCAGTGGTCGTGGCCCCCAGACTTTCTGTTGGCCCAGGACAGGAACCATTCCTGAAGCCAACTCTTCAGACATGGATTGGACTGGACAATGGGTTGGAGAGGGATGCTGGTGAGGAGTGAGCTTCTTGGATCAGGTGGACACTCGAGATTATGTTGGCATCTCCTGCCCAGAAGGGAGATGAGAGGGTAGAGGGGGTTAGAAGCTGGTGAAATGGACACAAAAAGAGAGAGTGGAGGGAGGGAGCAGGCTGTCTTACTAGGGAAGAGTAATTGGGAGTATGTAGCAAGGTGTATATGGGTTTTTGTGTAAGAGACTGACTTGATTTGTAAACTTTCACTTAAAGCACAATAAAAATTATTTTTAAAAAAGAATGATGAAAGGATACACCTCTGACACACACCTTTCCTGATTTTAAACCACTCAGTATCCCCTTGTTCTCTTCAAACAGCTTCTTCTTCATCTATGTACAAGTTCCTCATGAGCACAGTTACGTATTCTGGAATTCCCATCCTTCGCAATGTTATCCATAATTCGTTATGATCCACACAGCCCAATGCCTTTGCATAATCAATAAAACACAAGTAAACATTTTTCTGGTATTCTCTGCTTCCATGTGGAACCATATGACATCAGCAATGATATCCCTCATTCCACATCCTCTTTTGAATCTGGATTGAATTTCTGGCAGTTCTCTGTCAATATATTGCTGCAGCCACTTTCAAACGATCTCCGGCAAAATTTTATTTGCGTGTGATATTAACGATAATGCTCGATAATTTCCACATTCTGTTGTATCACCTTTCTTTGGAATGGGCACAAATATGGACCTCTTCCAGTCAGTTGGCCAGGTAGATGTCTTCCAAATTTCTTGGCATAGACGAGTGAGCACCTCCAGTGCTGCATCTGTTTGTTGAAACACCTCAACTGGTATTCTGTCAATTCCTAGAACCTTGTTTTTTGCCAATGCCTTCAGTGCGGCTTGGACATCTTCCTTCAATATCAACAGTTCTTGATCATATATATGCTACCTCCTGAAATGGCTGAATGTTGACTAATTCTTTTTGGTATAGTGTCTCTATGTGTTCCTTCCATTTTCTTCTGACGTTTCCTCCATCATTCAATATTTTGCCCGTAGGATCTTTCAAAATTCCAGCTTGAGGCTTGAATTTTTTTCTCCAGTTCTTTCAGCTTGAGAAATGCCAATCGTGTCCTCCCCTTCTGGTTTTCGAACGCCAGGTCTTTGCACATTTCATTATAATACTTCTACTTTGTTTTCTTGAGCTGCCCTTTGAAATCTTCTGGTCAGCTCTTTTATTTCATCATTTCTTCCATTTCCTTTAGCTACTCCAGGTTCAAGAGCAACTTTCAAAGTCTCTTCTGACATGTATTTTAGTCTTTTCTTTCTTTTTAATGACCCTTTGCTTTGTTCATGTATGATGTCCTTCCACAACTCATCTGGTCTTTGGTCATTAGTGTTCAATGCGTCAAGTCTGTTCTTGAGATGGTCTCCAAACCAGGTGGGATATACTCAAGGTTGTATTTTGGCTCTCATGGGCTTGTTTTAATTTTCTTCAGCCTCAACTTAAACTTGCATATGAGCAATTGATGGTCTGTCCTGCAGTCAGCCCCTGGCCTTCTTCTGACTCACGATATTGAGCTCTTCCATCATTTCTTTCCACAGATGTAGTCAATTTGATTCCTGTGTTTTCCATCTGGTGAGGTCCACATGTATAGTCGCTATTTATGTTGTTGAAAAAAGGTATTTGCAAAGGATAAGTCATTTGCCTTGCAAAATTCTATCATGCAATGTCAATGTCTGGAGTCATTTCTATCACCATGGCCATATTTTCCAACTACAGATCCTTCTCCTTTGTTTCCAACTTTTGCATTCCAATTACCAGTAATTATCAATGATCTTGATTGCATGTTTGATCAATTTCAGACCGCAGAAGTCGGTAAAAATCTTCAATTTCCTCATCTTTGGCATTAGTGGTTAGTGCATAAATTTGAATAATAATCCTATTAACTGGTCTTCCTTGCAGGCGTATGGATATTATCCTAACACTGACAGGGTTGTACTTTAAGATAGATCTTGAAATACCCTTTTTGATGATGAATGTGACACCATTCCTCTTCAATTTGTCATTCCCAGCACAGCAGACCATATGGCTGTTTCAAAATGGCCAATACCAGTCCACTTCAGCTCACTAATGCCTAGGATATCAATCCTTATATGTTCCATTTTATTTAACAACTTCTAATTTTCCTACATTTACACTTTGTACATTCCACATGCCGATTATTAATGGATGTTTGCAGCTGTTTGTCATTTTGAGTTATGCCACATCAGCAAATGAAGGTCCCAAAAGCTTGACTCCATCCATGTCATTTAGGTCTACTCTACTTTGAGGAGGCAGCTCTTCCACGGTCATTTTTTGAGTGCCTTCTAACCTGAGGGGCTCATCTTCTGGCTTTATATTAAACAGTGTTCCACCGCTATTCATGAGGTTTTCATTGGCCAATTTTTTCAGCAGTAGACAGCCGGGTCCTTCTTCCTAGTCTGTCTTAGTCTGGGAGCTCTGCTGAAACCTGTCCACCATTGATGACCCTGCTAGTCACAGCAACACACATGCCAACACAGTATGACAAACTGACGTATGGCAGAGCTAGGTTTCTAGGTTAGAAAAACAAAGGAAGAACTATGTGTGTAGTATGCTACTACTTTTTTAAAATGGGGAGTGGGGTGCTGGTAGATTGCAGAAACACATATAATTAAGTTTGGATATACATAAAATGTCTCTGGGATGACAGCCAAGTAAGAGTTGACATTGTTCACCTTTGGCCAGGATAAGAGAGTGACTGGGGAACACGTGTAGAAAGGAGGCTTCTCTCTGTATGTTGCTGTTGTTAGGTGCCATTGAGTCGGTTCCAACTCATAGCGACCTTATGTACAACAAAATGAAACACTGCCTGATCCTGAGCCATCCTCACAATTCTTGTTAGGCTTGAGCCCATTGTTGCAGCCACTGTGTTAATCCATCTTGTCAAGGGTCTTCCTCTTTTTCAATGACCCTCTACTTTACCAAGCATGATATCCTTCTCTCGGGACTGGTCCCTCCTGATAACATGTCCAAAGTATGTGAGACGTAGTCTCACCATCCTTGCTTCTAAGGAGTCTTCTGGTCGTACTTCCTCCAAGACAGATTTGTTCATTCTTTTGCCAGTCCATAGTATATTTGATATTCTTCACCAACACCATAATTCAATTCTTCAGTCTTCCTTATTCATCGCCCAGCTTTCGCATGCGTATGAGGTTGTAGAAAACACCGTGGCTTGGTGTTGCCTCTCTATACCCTTTTATTATATTTTGAGTTTTGCGTTCTGTGCAATTACCTTGTTCATAAATATGTAAATAGTGTCTTCAATTGTCACTGGGCATGCTAAATGCATTTACTCTCAGCACCAAGATTTGCTTGGTCTACTCGATGTTGCTGTCAAGTCAATTCCTCTGATTTTTTAGAAGTAGATTGCCAGGCCTTTCTCTCAAGACACCTCTGAATGGGTTTAAACTACTAATCTTTCAGTTAGTAGTAGAGTACTTAACCAATTGTGCCATCCAGTACTATACTCACAATTCTGATCATTTTAATATATGGATATACTGAATTACATTTCTGAAGTTGTTTCAGATACTGGATTAACCAAAGAACTTCAGAATTATCTAAATAACATCTCAGTAAAACAGTATTTCTTATCTCTAAGAAAATTAAAAAATAAGATGAACATAAGGTACTGGAATCAGAAATATATCTGTAAAACCGTATCCTAATATTTATTTGATCTAATAGATGGATGATAACCAAATACCAAAAGATAGTATATTTAAAGCAGAAATTAAATTTGCTTCCACATTTTTTCCTACTTTAAAATTGTTTTATGAGTCATTATCTGACTTTTATGAATTCAGTTTATAATTTATTATGATAATCCAATAGTCTATATTGAGTACTATTTCCTGTGGTTAAAAATATGAGCTTTAGAGTAAAACAGACTGGATACAGATTCCAGTACCACATTTACTAACTATTAAATGTTAAGCAAATCACTTAATCTCTGTGAACTTCGGTCCCTCATCTATAAAATGGGAGTGTTATGGGGATGAAATGAGATCATGCAGAATGCTTGGTGCAGTGCCTCATTTGTAGTCTCCATAAATGGTAGCTATCATCTTTGTCATCATTTTAGTTCTTTGTCTCCTTAACTTAATTATAAATGAATCCAGGGCTGCCTCTTCTTTAATCAGCTCTTTGCACACAGCAATGGTGAGCACTAAATAAAGACTTAGTGGCTCATAAATACTAGAGATGTTGTTGTTGTTGTTAGTTGCAGTCAAGTTGGCTCCAACTCGTGGCAACCCCATCTACAACAAAGCAAAACATTGCTCAGTCCTGTACCATTCTGACATTCGTTGGTAAGCTCAAATCCATTGTTGTGGACACTGTGTATTTTAAGTTCCTTCCAACCTAGGGGGCTCACCTTCCAGTACTTTATCAGACAATATTCTGTTGTGATTCATAGGGTTTTCACTGATTTTTTGTTTTGTTTCTTTTTTTTTTTAAATCGTGGTTTAAGTGAAAGTTTACAAATCAAGTCAGTCTCTCATGCAAAACTTTATATACACCCCGCTATGTATTCCTAGTTGCTCTCTCCCTAATGAGACAGCACACTTCTTCTCACCACCCTGTATACCCCGTGTCCATTCAGCCAGCTTCTGTCCCCCTCTGTCTTCTCATCTCCCCTCCAGACAGGAGTTGCCCACGTAGTCTCACGTGTCTACTTGAGCCAAGGTACTCACTCCTCACCAGTATCATTTTCTGTCTTAGAGTCCAGTCCAATCCCCATCTGAAGAGTTAGCTTTGGGAATGGTTCCAGTCTTTGGCTAGCAGAAGGTCTGGGGACCATAACTTCTGGGGTCCTTCTAGTCTCAGTCAGACCATTAAGTCTGGTCTTTTTTTTTTTTTTTTTTTTTTTACAAGAATTTGAGGTCCGTATCCCACTTTTCTCCTGTTCCCTCGGGGATTCTCTGTTGTGTTCCCCGTCAGGGCAGTCATGGGTTATAGCCAGGCACCATCTAGTTCTTCTGGTCTCAGGATGATGTAGTCTCTGGTTCATGTGGCTCTTTCTGTCTCTTGGGCTCATAATTACCATCTGTCCTTGGTGTTCTTCATTCTCCTTTGCTCCAGGTGGGTTGAGACCAACTGATGCAACTTAGATGGCCACTTGCTAGCTTTTAAGACCCCAGTCACCACTCACCAAAGGCAGATGAAGAATGTTTTCTTAATACACTTTGGTATGCCAATTGACCTAGATGTCCCCTGAAACCATGGTCCCCAGACCCCTGCCCCTGCTACTCTGGCCTTCTAAGCATTCAGTTTATTCAGAAAACTTCTTTCCTTTTGGTTTTGTCCAGTTGTGCTGACCTCTCCTGTATTGTGTGTTGTATTTCCCTTCACCTGAAATAGTCCTAAAGTTTTCTTTTACTATTTAATTAGTGAGTACCCCTCTCCCTCCCTTCCTCCCCACCCTCGTAACCATCAAAGAATATTTTCTTCTGTGTTTAAACTATTTCTTGAGTTCTTATAATAGCGGTCTCATACAATATTTGTCCTTTTGCAACTAATTTCACTCAGCATAATGCCTTCCAGCTTCCTCCACGTTATGAAATGTTTCGTGGACTCATCATTGTTCTTTATCGATGCGTAGTATTCCATTGTATGAATATACCATAATTTATTTATCCATCCATCTGTTGATGGGCACCTTGGTTGCTTCCATCTTTTTGCTATTGTAAACAGTGCTGCAATGAACATCAGTATGCATTTATCTGTTTGTGTAAAGGCTCTTATTTCTCTAGGATGTATTCCAAGGAGTGGGATTGCTGGATCTTATGATAGTTCTATTTCTAGCCTTTTAAGGAAGCGCCAAATTGATTTCCAAAGTGGTTGTACCATTTTACATTCTCACCAGCAATGTGTAAGTGTTCCAGTCTCTCCACAGCCTCTCCAACATTTATTATTTTGTGTTTTTTGGATTAATACCAGACTTGTTGGAGTGAGATGGTATCTCATTGTAGTTTTGATTGGCATTTCTCTAATGACTAATGATCGTGAGCATTTCCTTATATATTTGTTAGCTGCCTGAATGTCTTCTTTGGTGAAGTGCCTATTCATATCCTTTGCCCATTTTCTAATTGGGTTATTTGTCATTGACTAATTTTTAAAAATAAATAGGTAGGCCTTTCTTCCTAGTGTGTTCTTCCTAGAAGCTCTGCTAAAACCTCTCTACCATGGTTGACCCTGCTGGTATTTGAAATACCAATGGTAGCTTCCAGCATCACAGCAACATGAAAGCCACCACAGCACGGCAAACTGGAAGGTGGATGGGTGGTGAATATTAGAGACAGGGACCTCAAAAGATCACTTAGGCTGAGGCCACAGATAAGACATTAGCCCCACTTTACAAAGGATAGAATAAGACCCCAAGAGGATTAAATAACTTGAAATTTTGCTTTTCTTTTTAAAACATAGTTCTTTTCTTCTTAAAAAAGTATAAAAGTTAATTGCGCATCCTTATTCTTTCACACAGTATTCAAATCCATCCATTACATTTCTTATTACATCTTGCACTAGATTCTCTCCCCTTTTCATTTTCTCACTTCTAAGACATGATGAAAAAATACCCTCACTTTTTTTTTTTTTTTAATGAAATTAGATCAAATGACCACATGGAGTTTCTCAGAGATACTGGGAGGCAAGGACCCTAGATGTCCCATCAAGCAATGAGGACCGGATTTTCTACCTATGGTCTTGACAGTGAACAACTTTTGAGAAGCTTTCTGGATTGATGTTTGTCTACTGAGGTCATAGATGTTCTAATTCCTGAGAAGCCTGGGATGAAACAGTCTGCCAGGTCACCACAGTAAATGCTCACAAACTACTACTAGTGTTAGTATTGTTGTCATTATTACATTACAATATTGCACTTTATTCAAGTCCAATAAGCTATATTTTGCTTAATTTATGTCAAGTTACTCTTTCCTACACTTAGTGCAAAGAAGTTAAAAAGAAAAGTATTTTTTTCAGACCAAATTTGTCTCCTACAAAAGGTATTTGAAGCCACATATTATCATCCTTCCCCATCTTTCTATACTTAGGTTTATTTTTAGGTGCTCACAAGGAAAGGGGGCCCTACTTATAAAATGACCTTCACAATTGGGCCCCTGCTAAGCTCTGAAGAAGCATCTACCCTCACCCCTACCACACTCTAAACTCCAACCATGCCGAACTCCTTCAATTCCCCCAAAGCATCAAGGAACTCAGTACAGCTTTCCTGTTAAGGAGTCCTTGCGTGGTACAAAGAGTTAACACACTGAGCTGCTAACCAAAAGGTTGGAGGTTCAAGTCCACCCAGAGGTGTGTCAGAAGAAAGGCCTGGCTATCTACTTCCCAAAAGTAGTCACTGAAAACCCTACGAAGCACAGTTCTACTTTGACACACCCTTGGGTCACCATGAACCAGAATCGACTGAGAGCAACTGGTAGTGGTGACTTCCTATAACCAGAACACTCATTTTTCATACATTCCCCTTACCTTTTCCTCATTTAGATTCCAGCTTAAAAGTCATTTTCCTCCAAGAAGCTTTCTCTAAACACATCCCCTCACCCTCAAGCCAAGACTGGATACCCTTCATTTGTCCTTCCCTGGGCACCTTGTCAACCTTATGTGGAGCACTAATTTATAGGTATTTGTTTATGTGTCTGGTGTCTCCACTATAGAGGATAGGCAACTAGTGAGTTCATTATTATATCCACAGCACCTAGCCAAGTGCTTGGCACACACTAGGTAATCAATATTTACATAAGACAAAATACATAAGAACCTCCTCCCTTGAGGCAATGCTCAGCAAATGTCTTTGAAGAGAGCTTCCTACTGGAATGCCCTTGACATTCAAAAATGGTAAACCAATCAGAGATGGACAGCTAAGACAGACCTTCACATGGATTTAAGTTTGAAAAAAAAAGTGAATGTAGATTTCCTAGATAAACCACTATCGAAATACCCTACGCAGCAAGTACTCAGTCCTCTGTGTATTTTGGATCCTGCCAGTTGTTATTTTGACAGATACTAGGTAATTCCCATCTGCAGAGGTGAATAAATACATTCATGGAGGTAAAAGGGGGCATTAGAATCTGATCCTCTGGATTTCTGAATGGCTATCATAACCTTCCCATACTCCTTGATCGTCCTCTAATCTTCCTATCAGGAGGTCGGGCTTGGCATGAGCACCCAATGGATCTAGCCAGGAGTTTCCTCTTTGTTGTAAAGACTCAAGCTCCCTGACTTAATATTTTTTTTTTTAAACTGACAAACAGGCCTCTTTCATTTGGTAATAATACAACAACATGGTTTTGCATCTCCAAAATTCCATATGTCTTTAACAGCCTGATATGTGTGTATGTTTATATGGTTTTGTGCCTTTTTTTTTTTTTTTAAGAAGGTGGATTTCTATGTAAATAGCAGGACACCAGGTCAGTCCTACTAATAATTTTGTCACTGTGTTATTTTCACCCAGAACTTTCTCTCTGATATCAGTATTAAGAGTACTTATGTTTATCCTCAGTTACTGGTTTGTGTTTCTCCTTCGATCACAAAACCAATTGTTTTTCCCTCTTTAATCTGACCACTAGAAAATGCACAGTCAGAACTGCTTTTCAGATCTGTGAAATACAAATGAATCACAGACACGCAGAATGTTGGGCTCTTAGAGATAATCTGGGCCAATTCCCTTATTTTTCAGAAGAGAAAACTGACCCAAACTGAGGACCAAGAGGTCTGTGCATGGCCTGCACTGACTTCCCTCGTGACTCCATCTCAGCTTCCTACCCTTCTACACCTTATTTTCCTCACTTTTTTGGTTCATCTCGCTTAACTCAATGTATTTTTGTAAACTGCCTTAAATTGTTTTTAGAAAAGGTGAAATACAAATGAATAGATTAAATAAAGCCATACCGTCACTAAAACTTTGGGCTTTCACCATCTTTCCTCCTTTGCCGTTGTTGGCCATTGAGTAGATTCCAACCCATGGCAAGCCCCTTGTGTGTCAGAGTAGAACTATGCTCCATAGGATTTTCAAGGGCTGATTTTTCAGAAGTAGACTGCAGGCCTTTCTTTGGAGTAGGGCTGGATTAAGGCATGTGAGGGCCCTAAACGCTGATAATCTGTGGTGCCACCTCCACTGCTTACACATTCGAACAGGATATGTGAGTTATATATATACATGTATAAGTATATGTGTGTGTGTCTTAGCTATCCACGATGTAACTTCTTTCTAAATGCGACTATAATATTAGGGATTGAATGCAAAAGTGGCATATGCCATTTTATCAAAATGAGATGAACTGGATTACAAAATTTTTAGTAGATGTGGGGTACTAAGGTTTTTACTTCACACCACATTTTCTACAAAAATAGTATTCCATATGTTCTACAACAAATAAAATCAGTCAACAAACTTAGTTGTTTCAACGATCACGTAAAATTCTGTTGATTTTCCACAACGATAAATTCACTTTCAACAATTTTGCCTTAAACGGCTCATACTTCCATTTGATTCTTGTTTCATAATAAATGCTATAATTATAAATGAACCAAGGAAAAGATGTCATAAAAGAAAATGTAATGACCAGAAACAAATATTACAACAAATCACCATATTTTATTTCTAGATAGATCTTTCATCTCTAACATAATTAAAAACATGTCTTCCTATTCTTTGCTCTTAGAAATTCTTCAATGATTTTGTCACAGTTAAGCTGCCTATCTACTTCCGTACATAAAAAGTGTAATGGGTGGAGTCTTTCCTGAATCATTGTTACGCACTCGCATTTTCTTGTGTCCTCTCTCCATGGCATCTATGGGTCTTTGGACAACTGGTGCCCCTGCTTTATTGATGCCCTAAGCACATGTTTATCTTGCTTACTGGGTAATCCATCCCTGCTTCAGAGGCACCTATGAGTGGACTGCAACCTCCAATCATTCAGTTAACAGCCAAGTGATTACTTGTTGCACTACCTAGGGACTTTTTTCTCTCTTCCCATACCTTTCTTAAGGTAAGACACTGAAGTCTCTGGTAGGCCTGGTCAGCTGGAACTGAGTAACTGGTGCTACTGGTTTGGTTAAGTTGCTGGTGCTAGTTATAAGCTGGTTATAAACCATAAGAAGAACTCTATTTGAACAGTGAGTATTCTTCACAAGCTTTATTTCTTGCTCACAAAGACCCTGCCTCCAAGGTGAGTACACAAAGCTTATTGTTTTCTTTGGGGACCTTTTGCCACATTTGCCTCTCACTGTGCTTTGAAAATTAACCACAAGAGTCTTGTCATTATGGCTTCATTAACCATTCCTTGTAATTGCACCAGTCATAATTAATTCATTTATTATTCGCACAGTGACATACGGACACTTTAATAGATTTTCCTCAGGGAATCCCATGTATTAAATGATATTGATGGTGCTTTTAGAAAAAATTTAAAGAGGGACCACACTATGAACTATTTAAATAAGTAGCTATGGGTTATTTTATTATAAAAATGAAGTTATTTTTTTTTAATCCCTCAGCCTTTTCAGATGAAAACCAGAAGATGGATCAGCCAGCCCTTCCTCCCTCCACCAGATACTTCTCTAATTTAGAGTGCTGAAATAAAGTCATTCTTACAAAAATAGATGGTGTATTTACACATATGCATGCCCAAGTATTTAAGTAAATAATACTTGAATTAATTTCAGGTTCAAACCTTTCATTTAAGCCTCCCCCCCTTTTTTTTCAGAAACCATCTGTATTTTAACATCTTACGGCACAGCGGCATTCCTCATGTTTTATTTATGTCAGAGATCTTTTGTGACAAGACCAACTTATTTTTTAAATGAAATCAATTCATTCTAGGTAAAACACTGGTGACTCAAATATTACACACTCTCAAATTATACATAATCCCTCCCCTACCCCCACCCCAGGCCACACACACACACACACACACACACACACACATTTTTCCCCCTTTTTTAGTGTCATGCTGAATGAGAATTCTACACTGCTGAATATTTAACCAAATACTATAATCATTAGTTATCTGGTAGAAACATCAAGCCTATGCTGACAGACACACAATTAAGTGGCAGAACTGAGGAAATTATCTATATAATTCAGGTTAAAACCTAAACTCAACAACCAGTTTTGCCTGAAATACCCCAATCATGGAGACAGGGGGAAAGAAAGTGTCCCCTTGGTTTGCATTATTCCCATAATTACCTTAATTCCCACTTGACTCAGTGTGAGTGGAATCACAGACACACAGAATTTTAGATTCTTGGCAATTATCTAGTCCAACCCCTTTATTTTTCAGATGAGAAAACTGAGACCCACAGAGGTTAAGTGTCCTGCCCAGGCCATTCATTAGTACACGGTGGACTCAAGTTTGCCAATCCCCAGCTCAGCATTCTTCCAGCTGATGCCATCTTGTCCTGACTCCATTGCTTCTGGAAATCAAGCAAATAGTGCCAGCATGTAGCCAGCATAAGCAACTTTAAATGAAGCCACACAAGATCTGGAACCCAAATCAAATGCAGCAAATTCACCTTGCCTGAGTATCAGATATTTTTCTATCCACATATTCTGCTAACAAGAAAATTATCAGCTTTTAAAAATACAAGAGTCTTCAAAAAAATTAATGTTTTCACCACTCCCAGTAAGTGTGAAAAACATGCTGAATCTTAGACCTACAGGAAAAATTAGATTCAGAGCTTCAATTCTGGCTCTGTGTCAAAGCAAACATGTTAGGTTATCAATTTGATGACCTTCAAATACAGCAAACAGATTACATCATACCATTTTGAAAGAGCCCACACCAATGTTCCAAGTTCTCTCTGAAAGAACTCCCAGCCTGTTAGTGCGGTACTGTTTCTCAATCTCCCGTTGCTGCTGTTGTTAGGTGCTGTTGAGTCGGTTCCGACTCAAAGCAACCCTACGTACAACAGAATGAAACACTGCCCAGTCCTGCACCATCCTCACAACGTTTGAGCCCATTGTTGCAGCCACTGTGTCAGTCCATCTCCTTGAGGGTTTTCCTCGTTTTCACTGACCCTCTACTTTACCAAGCATGATGTCTTTCTCCAGGGACTGGTTGCTACTGATAACATTTCCAAAGTACGTGAAACAAGTCTCACCATTCTTGCTTCTAAGGAGCATTTTGGCTGTACTGCTTCCAAGACGGATTTGTTCATTCTTCTGGTAGTCCATAGTATATTCAGCATTCTTCGCCCACACCATGATGCAAAGGCATCAATTTTTCTTCAGTTTTCTTTATTCATTGCCCAGCTTTTGCGTGCTTATGAGATGACTGAAAATACCATGGCCTGGGTCAGGTGCACCTTGGTCCTCAAAGTGACATCTTTGCTTTTTAACACTTTAAGGAGGTCTTTTGCTGCATATTTGCCTTATGCAATATGTCGTTTGATTTCTTGACTGCCGCTTCCATAGGTATTGATTGTGGATCCAAGTAAAATGAAATCCTTGATAACTTCAATCTTTTCTCTGTTTATCATGATGTTTCTTATTGGTCCAGTTTTAAGGATATTTGTTTTCAATCTCTTAGAGCAATGAATGGGACAAGCATATATCCTTTGTTTTTGAAATAAGAAAACTCTGTGTGTGTGTGTACTTCTGCCAAAACAGCCTTTCTATTTTAAAGGCAGCCTGAAATCCCAGCTGGTTGGTTCACCCGCCCTCTCTCCCTAGAAGCCCAAGGCACAATTTTGTTTTATTTTGTGTTTTTATATCGGGGTTTCTCTCATTTTCAGAACCAAGGAGTCAACCTGTAGGGTTGATTGTTAGGGTAAACTACCCGAGGAAGGCTGTGCTTGTTTTTGCATTCTACTGGCTAGAATGGAGGGCCCAGACTAAGGTCAAAATTATTATGTGGAGATTAAAATGAAGAATTTAATTATGTGTTCTGTTACTCCTGGTACATTTATTAATTTAGCCATACAAACTGACTGGAGCTAAACAAGCAGGACTGATTAATTTGCAAAGACATCTAGGTAACAGATTGTGATCAAAGTGGAGACCTGATCCTATTAGATTGAAATGTGTTGTTTTGTGCTGTAGGAAGGACATGGAGCAGCGTGGTTTATCTTTATCAATGCTTTCCTCTGAAGGAGGGGAACAAGCTTGCAGATACTAATCAGGGCTGAGGCCCTGCCACTCAATAATTACCCACTGTCTCATCATAATCCCGGAACTAAGCCCCTGCCCAACCCATCTGGGACCCTTTTCCGTCTATTGCACAGCTCAAGAATACGTGTGTAAGCTATTACCTCTGGTCGTGCTATCTGTCCCCTGAGAATAGATTCATGGCAGTGACCAATTAGGTTGCTGTGTTCTCTTTCCCCTTCAAAATCATCCTGTACTTCTCAGCACTGGTAACAAAGCACAGATGCATCAGGGTGCAGAAACCCATTCACCTATAAAAGCTGTCTCACCAAAGTCACTGATAAACATCATATGATGCTTAATATCATGGGATGCTTTTAAAAGAGGAATGGCCAAGACCCCAGTTCTATATCTTGAGGTTTCTTTAAGCCACTCTCAACCTAACACCACCTTCTGCCAGGAACAAATTACATATTGAGGAAAATATCTGACCCTAATCTAGGAATCAAACAGCTGGGAAGTGAAGAGGGCAAATGGGGGGATAATTGAATCCAGGATCCCTGAATGAGAACCCAGTATCATGCGGTGCTTAAGAGTTTGGGGTCCTGAAGTCCAAGTGACTTGGATTGAAACTCTAGCTCTGCTATTTACCAGCCAGTTACTTAACCTATTTGAGATTCCATTTCCTGATCGGTGAAACAGCACCTACTTCATGGGATTGCCTTGAGAGGTATAACTGAGACACTCCATGTAAAGCACACAGCTAACTTACACATGAAAAAGCTTCAATAAATATTAGCTAGGCCTACTGTTCTCTGAATTCCTACTGTATTTAAAGCCAGAACCAAGAAGCCTCGCTCTTGATCGAACTGTGCTCACTGCTAAATTATTGTGTGTGTATACATTTCATCTTCCCAAATAAGTTACACATTCCTGATGGGTAAAATCTCTATCTTTTTCTTTTGTATGTCCCACAGGTGACAGTTAATGAATGTTTACTGATTCTTGTGTTTGAACCTAAGAACTCATAACTCTTCATCAACAAGTTTGAAGTGAGAAGGACAAGTAGTCAGTTATAATTTTCAAATAAAGAAATAGAAGCAGCAGTGATGTTAAGCAAATTAGCTAGCAGAGTTGCTACTATCAGTGGAGGAAATGCGTAAGGTCCATTCGAGACACTGCTAGAAGAACCTTCAGAGCAACCACATGGCGCCCACTGCATGCTCTTGGTCAGTGCAAAGCCCATTTAAAACCTCCAGGGGCTGTTTTCAGTGTATATTCTGCCACATAGCACAGGCTCAGTACCTAATTAGCTAGGACCCCATTTCAAATCTTTGCTGATGTTGACAGTGTTTTAATTAGTTAAATCTACAGCCTGGCTCTCCTTCCTCTTCTCTGGCAGATAGAGAGGAAACTACACTAAAATGTGAATGTTTCACGTTCACACTTCCAAAACATCTCTGCCCTGAGGCTTTGAGGATAGACCCTGAAGATGGACCATACTTTGGAATTCACACCAGCAGCTCTGACAGCTGTTTTGTATTTATTTCCACAGTTGGGTCATTTCAATTTGGGGCTCTTATTCATTATATAAGCAAATATTTGTTAAAGGATCAGGCACACGATGAGGTATGTTTGTCAGGATTATAACTAAGGTGATGTGTGTACCAGGGTTAAAGGAGGACAGGATGAGTTGGATCCTCAACCACTGTGATGGTGTTACTTTGAAAGACATCCCAACCTCTCTGGGCCACATCCAGCCCACATGTATAACACACGTATGGGTACATGTGGCCTACGTGTGTGTTTACACGCATGTGTATACGTACACGTATGTGTAGTCCTGGTTCCTACTGTTCCAAAGGGTGAATAAGTAAGAAAAAGTTATTTTGGATAAAACATTTTGAGATTCTATTACATGAGCTTTTAGCAAATTCTTTACCTGCAGCATATGCTAACACCCTTTTCTTAGTGAATTATAATTTTAATAAATTTTTTAACATTTTGGTTTATAAGAGTTTAATTATTTATAATACATTTATCAGTATTCAGCTCTTTGAAAAAAATTGTTACAGATGTTCAAATGCACGCTCTGCAGGAGACGCGATGATTTCTCCGAACAGTTACGTGGCTTCACTGACTGACCTTGCACTTGCCGGTTGAGGCAGACCAGCCTTCTGAGTCTTGATCCCAGAGCACTACCTGTGAACATTTCAAAAATGCTCAAATGAGAAAGCACAGCATATCCGAATATGCAGCATGACTCATTGTTTAGAAGCAAACACCCTCATTTCAGTTAATACCTCATTTCTTGAGATCTGTACAAATTCAATAATTTAGGCTCCTCTGTCTCCTGAGTAGGGTGTGTCTAACTTGTTAAAGTGGGTAAAGTGAGGCTGTAAAGTTACAAGAGTTCCCAGGGGTAAGCCCTCTTAACTATGAGGAACTAAGGATCACTGAGTCATATCTAGGCCCCAGCACTAGAGAACTCCAGTTGCCTTTCCTCCATCCTCACCTTGCTCGACCTCTTTATTGCTGGTGACATTGCAGACAACTCCATCACACACCTTTGACTTCTGTATTATAACCTTCCCTGGTTCTTTCTTCTCCTGGCCCTGTAACTGTGGGCATTCCTTAATATTTAACCTATTTTTTTCTTAATTTAAACCCTCCACAACCTACTTACTCTTGTGTCCTTAGTATCATTCCTGTACAGGACTTGGAGCCCTGGTGGCACGGTGGTTAAGAACTAAGGCTGCTAACCCAAAGGCGGGCAGTTTGAATCCACTGGTCGCTCCTTGGAAATTCTGTGGGGCAGTTCTACTCTGTCCCGTAGGGTGGCTATGAGTCGGAGTCAGCTCGACGGCAACAAGTTAACAGGTTATATAGGGCTTCAAAACCTCTTCTCCAGTCCTGACCACTCACCTGGCTGTGATTCTGGATTACCAGCTATTTTCCATGTCTTCGCCCAGAAAAATCCTCATCTCCATAAATTCAACATGTCCCAAAATAAGCCCATTAACACCACCCCCCACATACACGCACACACACATACACACCCTAGGAAAGTATTTCCTCTTCCAGACAACAGTATTTTACTTCCAGCAGAGGCTCCAGACAATTTGACGCTTCCCTATTCTCTAATTGCTTACTTTGTGTGTCTGTTTTGCCTTCTGACAGGATCGCAACATCTTTGAGGGAGGAAGTTCCATGGAGCAGGAGGCCCCTGGAGAGCCCCTAATAAGTGCCAAATGCAAAAAGGTTGAAGTCACCAATTGAGGAAATCCACATAAATACACCTGAGCTTTTGGCCTGTGTAAAATCAGCACAATGTTTTCTCCTGGGAGAGGTTCACAGCATATAATTTTTAGTTTCTTATTCTCTCCAATGCTCAAGTTACTCCAGGAAGCAATATGGGTGAAAGAAAGGCATAGGTCCAGTGGAATACATGGAAACAAAAATGCTCTAAAATGTCTTCCATGAAAAATCTTAGCTCCATCTTGACCAAGTATTCTGTTGACATAGATAAGCTTCAGACATCTCCCAAAAACAACAAACAGGAAAGGGTTAAATACCTTGCTAAGAGAATTTTTTTTTTTTAATACAGCATAATAGGATAGAATCAGACGCAGCTGGGTTCAAATCTGACATTAGGTCTGTGTGCCCTTGAGGAAGTCACTCAACTTCTTTGAGCTTCATTTTCCTCATTGTAAAATGAAAATGAGATTATTTCACAGGATTTCTCTGAGGATTAGTAATAATGTGTGAAGTACCTAGTACAATACTTGGCACAGAGCGGGTGCCTAATGAATGTTCCTGTTTTTGTTTGCTGTCGAGTCTATTATGACTCATAACAACCTTATGCAACAGAGTCAAACTGTCTTGTAGGGTTTTCTAGGCTGTAATCTTTACATAGGTAGGTCTTTTCTCCCACAGAGCCATTGGTGGGTTCAAACCACCAACCTTTCAATTGGTAGCCAGGCAGTTAACCATTGCACCACCAGGGCTCCTTGCTTAATGAGTAAAAAAAACCACTGCCGTCGAGCCAATTCCGACTCACAGTGACCCTATAGGGCAGAATAGAACCGCCCCATAGAGTTTCCAAGGAGCACCTGGCGGATTCAGACTGGTGAACTTTTTGGTTAGCAGCCACAGAGCTTAACCACTGTGCCCCCGGGTTTCCTGCTTAATGAGTAGTGGTCACTATTTATGATGAGGGTAATGGTGGCCATGAGAATGGTGTCCAGGACAAACCTACTCACAAGAGAGGTCCATTGATAGGACACTTGGTACCTTACATGCTGCTCAGCTCTCCATGGTAAGGGGTCCAAGAATCATAGGCCCCTTAAAAAGCGGCCTATGTCCAACCAGCAATGAGTCCTCCAGCAGCTCCCTTCCTCCTAACCAAGTCAGATACTTTTGCGTGGTGCAGGCTATTCAAAAGAGACACACAGCAGAGGAGATGTCTCTGAGTTTCCACTATAAGTCTCTAAGCTGTGCTCTTTTTATCATGAAGTTCTTTTTCTTTGGACTCAAATGTTCACTAAGAACGGACTTTCTGGAAGGGCTAAGAGAACTTCAAGAGGGTCAGTTCCTGGAGTGATCGTTCCTGACTCGGATTTTGTAACACTCCTGGTGCTCTTGGTGATCTCAAGAGTTTCCAAAATTGTTTTGTGTTTTATTTTTGTAAAAATGAACATAATACAACATTTGCAAATGTAACATTTTTCATGTGAACAATTGAGTGACATCAATTACATTAATCATGTCGTGCAACCGTCACTAATACCCGCTGCCAAATTTTCCATCACCATAAACAGAAATGTTTCTAAAAATTGTTTTAACTCACTTAATTTAAAAAATAAAACTCCAGTGGGACAACTTGGTCAACTGGCATGATATAGTTAATAAAAGTCTATCTATGTTCTACATCCTAGTTTGGTGAGTAATGCTCAGGGTCTTAAAATCTTGCAAGTAACCATCTAAGATACGACTATTGGTCTCTACTCATCCGGAGCAAAAGAGAAAGAAAGAAACCAAAGACTCAGAAAAGAAACTCGTCTACAGGACTAACAGCCTACATGAACCACAGCTTCATCTACCCTGAGACCGGAAGAACTAGATGGTGCCTGGTTACCACTACCAACTGTTCTGATCAGGGCCACAACAGATGGATCCTAAGAGAATGGCAGAAAATGTAGAACTCAAACTCTTAAAAAGTCCAGATTTACTGGACCAGCCGAGACTAGAGGACCCTCCGAGACTATCTCCCTGAGATACCCTTTAAACTTTGAAATAAAACTACTGCCCTAGGTCACCTTTCAGCTAAATAACAGACTGGCTCATAAGATAAACAATATCACCCATGAGTACTGTGCTCCTTTGAAAAATCATTTATATGGGATCAAATGGTCAACATTTACTCCAAAGGAAAAATAAGAAGATAAGGAGGGGAGGGCAGCGAAACAAGATTATTGGAAATGGAACAACTAGAATGACAATGAGAATGTTGACACATTGTGAAAAATGTAACCAATGTCACTAAACAATTCGTATAGAAACTGTTAAATGGGAACCTAATTTGCTGCACAAACTTTTACCAAAAACACAATAAAATATTACTTAAAAAAAGAAAATTCCAAATGACAAAAAGCCATTGCATCTCTACAAGCCTTTGTAATCATTGGCTCCAAGTCAGCAGGTTTAGCATGAGAGGGAACAAGGATTGAGTGTCAGCAGGTTTCTTTCCTTTTTTTCATTGTTACTAGTTCACAGACCACTTCAGTAGTACAAATGTACTGAAGTAGATCACTGACCCCACAGAAACACCCCCTGGAGTTCATGAAAAGACTGATGGTGCATCTTGATCCGATGCAAATGGGCTATTTTGGACTCATATCACATATTACCTGGTCTGGTATCTAAAAAAAAAAAAAAAAATCTTGGGATTCTACAACGAGCTCCTGGAGTTCACTGCCCAGTCACCACCCTTATACTGTCCTATCTACTTTTCCCAGGCATTGCCCAGCTGTGAAAAAACTCACCACTCATTTGCCATATTCACCTTGAAGAAGTTGCCTATTCTCACCCAGTCTCCCCCCGCCCCCCCCATCTCCCAGTAACAACAGAGCAAGGTCAGTCTTTGGCACCTCATTTTTGGAAAATTTTCATCCTAAAATATGGGCATTGTCATCCTCCATCCATCTATCCATCCATTCATAATCTAATCTATCTATGCTATCTATGCTATGAGTACCAAGCCCTTAAGAATAGGAAGTCTCTCCTAAGCCACAACACTTTGAAAAATACCTGCACTATAGAGATGTTGTCTGGCTAAATGTTCTTTTGGGACAGACTTAAAATGGTTTCTTTAATCCTATACAATGGCATAGAACTCATTCTACAAAATTTGAAGCCATACCCTCTAAACTTTAGAAGCAAAAGATCCCTTACACCTAATAGGCCATGAACAAACCATTGAACAAGAGCTGAGAGGTCTCTGATTTAGTCATTGAGCTTTGTGGTTATGGGATCTAAAATGGTTTGTAATGATTTTATCAGCCCACTTGAGTTAATGTTAAATTTTCTATTTAACAGGGCCTGCCAATTTCCCATCTGTTGGGTTTGAATAATATACAAAATGCCAAAGATTATCTGTAACCCCTTTACTATCATAATCAATGTACAGTGCATATGGTGAGCCTTGGCCAAAAGATAATGGCTGGGGGGCTTGGGCTGATCATTAGATACTCCCTGGATGCCTGATGCTTTCTCTCCTGGTTTTAGATTATGTTCCTAAACTTTTCTGCGAGACAGGGTGTACTTATTGGTGGGGATTTATTCCAATCTGTTAGATTTCAGATTCTAATCCAATGGCTGTCTTGGCTTTTTGTTTCTCTCACACTGACTGCTCTCACATCGTCTTTAATAAAGACTGAAAGCCTCTAAACTCTCTTAGTAAATTTGATAAGAAACCTTTATTCCACCAAAGTTGAGTTCCTTATTAGCATTCCACAGTCTAAGAAGGAAGCTTGCATAATAAGGCTGAGAAAGGAAATGTGTGAACTTTCCCCTGGGGAGCAGAGTGCAAATCTGAAATCTACAATAGCTAACATAAGCATGGGCTCAATAATCTTAAAACACCTATCTTTACAGACAGGAGATGTCTACATAAAATATTTCCAAGTCAAAATTCATTGGTTCAGTTATCTTCTGAAGCAATTAATGGATTTTCATGAATTCTCAACTGTGAATCAGTAGGATAAGCACCTTACTGATTCTGATAAAATTAAAATTGAGTTCTCCCTCCCCAAATGGTTAATTGGTGGTAATGGTTGAGTTTGAGGAAGGTGAGGTTTACGGAGAAACATTTCTCCCCTAACAGATAACGTGGGCAGCCTTCATCCGTGGCATGAGAACAGAGGAGAAAGTGAAGACACCACAGTCTGGATGATAAAAAGCCCCAGGGGCATAAAGGAGCAGAAAGCTGAATGACTTTCTTACAACTGCTCCATTTTTGCTCCCTCTTTTTTTTTTTTTTTTTTACCAGGAGAGCAGTGTCCTTCAGCCCAGTGACTAGACTTGTTATCTGAGAGGCTGCATGGGTTGGGACCTACCCCATGTGAAGTCTACCTCACAAAATCAGCAGGCTCTGATGGAAACACCCTCATGTTCATTTCATCCAATTGTCATCAAAATCCAGGGACCTATGTAGGAAGAAACACAACCATAATGTTCCTTAGAAGCAAGGGTGGTGAGACTTCTACCTACTAACTTTGGACACATCATCAGGAAAGACAAATTTCTAGAAAAAAGACATGACATTTGGTAAAGTAGAGGGCCTACGAAAACAAGGAAAACTCTCAGGGAGATGGATTGACACAATAGCCAAAACTCAAACACCCCAACAATCATGAAGATGATGCAGGACTGGGCATTTCCTTCTATTATACATAAAGTCACCATGAGTCAGAGACAACTCCATGGCACTAACATCAACATGTAGAGAGCGGAGTGGCCTATGGGCTGGGGAAGACAGGAGAGAAGACAATCCTAATCCTCAGTGTTTCCACAGTCTCTGTGGTGGTGCCTGGTATTCCTTTTACATTGGGTCATGCCTTTTATTCCACAGTAGACATCCAGCCTGTATTATGGTAATACTAGCAGGCATAGCAGACACCAAATTTATTTCTTTCTCTTGTAAATACTCCAGGTATATGTTAGCTCTAGTCTACATGGCCATTCAGGGATCCAAACTGGTAGAGGTTCTGTGATCTTCAACACATGACTTCCAAAGTCACCTTGGTCATTCTCCATCCCAGTTAGTCCCAATGGGGAAAAGCATGGAGGAGCATGGATATCACCCTGAGCTAGCCACAGGGGCCGACATATGCAAGAGCCACATCCAATTCCACATTGGATTGTCTAGAATTCATTCACCTGGTCACACATAACTGCAAGGGAGGCTGGAAATGTACACTAGGCAAGTACTCAGGAAAAAAAGAAAACAGATTCTTGGTGAACAGCTGGAAATCTCTGCCTCACAACTTATAAGGCAGGCATTCCAGGAAAAAGGAAAACATTGGCTGTTAATGTTAGACACTGTAATCAGGTTTTGTTGGGACGGAAAGAGCAAGCACACCAGAAATATGAGGAGGAAAGTGAAAGAACAATATCCCAGAGTATGGTGGTGGTGAGGCGACAGTGTTATACTTAATGGTCCCTTATGTTCTTAAAGTTGACTTTCTAGAAAGATGATGTCACCCTGAGCGACTCACACAGTCTTGACAAGGTCCTGCATGTGACCAATGGTATGATAACTGGTGGGGGAGGAACCAAAATCTGTGACCACGAAGAAGACCAGATCTAAATGGCCCACATAGTAGAAAAGAAACTGTGAGTCCCAGCCATAAACATCACAAATATTTCAAGTGTAACTTTCGTGCAGAGTCAGCTCTGAAAGAAAGAATAAACTTGGTCTATTCCAGTTCATGGAACTATACAAAGCCAGGGTCAGAAATAATATATGCAAAAAATCTAGGTTTCTTGATTCCCAAGCATTTATCCCTCAAGTTAAATGAGCCATTGTCCTTCATAATCAAAGATGATATCAGAGAGTTCTGGGTATGGCCAATCAGGTTAACAAATAAATACTAGTGCTTTTTGTACCACAGGCACTTAAAGGCTGGCCTGAAGCTGGGCTCAAAATACAACATCACTTTTGGCCACAAAGGGCACTCCATTGCTAAAGGTAGGTGACAGGCTGGCCTCTTAGCAGACGCATTCTCCCTCACGTTCAATAACAGGATGTGGAGTTTAATTTGTAATTCAATGTTCCGTTAAAACTTTTCCTTCATTCATCTGGTTTTGGCTACTTGACTTCAGGTAACTGCAGAAATTTCATGACAGTTTCATCACCCATTCTCTCCACGTGTCAATCCCAGGATCAGGATCAGACAGCAAGCAACATTTCAATCCATAACATTTGTTGGAGATTTATTATTTCCATGCTGTATGCTGGTCTTCAAAATTCAGTGTAGCTTTCCAAAGTGCCAATATTACTGTGAGAGAGTAATTTTAGCACTGCAGAACCAGTGTCATCAAGCCACATCTATTCAGATGACAGATACCCTTGGAGCACCCTGATGTAATGGAAAGAGTCACACTTCTCTGCTTGCCACTTGCTAGCTCTGGGACCTTGGGCAAATTACATAACCTCTCTGAGCTTGTGTCCATTCTGCAGAATGGCAATTGTAATGCCTACTTTATACAGCATTAAAAAAATAAAAAGCACACCAAAGCAATAATATATAGCCTTTTTTTAAAAGCAATAAAATGCTAGATATTTCATATATCATCTTATCCGACTCTCACAACTATTTCTTGAGTTAAGCTTTATTCCCACACCTCCGTTTTATAGATGAGAAAACTGAGGTTTAGAAGAGCTAATTAAATTAGCCACGGGCACATAGCTGGTAAGAGGTAAAACTGAGATGTGAACCCAGAGCTTGCTCATCCGAAGTCCATGGTCTTAATAACTACATGACCCTCTTGAGAAGATAAAATGAGATAATTTAGGTAAACTGTAGTCCCTGGCCTGCAGAACCTACTCAAGAAACGTCAGTTTTCTTTCTTTTTCCCTTCACTTTTGTTTTTTACATCCTCAGTTAACACTTTACTGTCAGTGCTCAGAGAATTCACAACTGTACTTGTATTTGGCTTACTTTCATTCATACTCACTTATTCAATAAATATTTACTGAGCGTCTACTATGTGTCCTGCAGGATGCCAGATGCTGGGTATCTAATGGTGAACATAAAACACATGATCGCCCATCCTTGTCGCACTTGTAGCAGTGCCAACAGCTTCCTCCAGGAGTCTCTGAATATGGAGGCTGAGGCACGTTACACTTCCTTCAGATGGATTAATACCATAGCATTTGCAACTATAATATTATGTTACCTTGGACACCAGGCAATTAGCAAGTAATTAAATCTCCCTTGGTTTGAATACACCTGCAACCAAACTGTCTGCTGAAGTTCTGGTCCACTCACTAATTAGCATGAGCTGAATGACAGGGCAACCAGAAAGAGAAGACATCCTCTTGGAGACTGGAGTAAATGATGAAAAAGTAGAATGTGCTTTCGCACTTTTTTCTTAGGGATCTGTTAATGCAGAGTGTATGGACAGGTCCATCATTTATCAATATTAATGTCGCTGGCAATGAATGCTCCTTGGGAGAATTGTCATGTGCTGATATTTATATTAATCCTTTCGACTCACAAAAACTGGCAAGATAACTGTTGCTTAGGCATTATCTGAACACTTTAAAAAGTAACAATTCTCAGTGCTAACGGTAAATGCAAAAATACTTGATTAAGTACCTGTAAAAAACCCGTTGCCGCCGAGTAGATTCCGGCTCCTAGCGACCCTATAGGATAAAGCAGAACTGCTCCATACGGTTTCCAAGGAGTGCCTGGTGGATTCAAACTGCCAACCTTTTGGTTAGCAGCCGTAGCTCCTAACCACTACACCGCCAGGGTTTCCTGATTAAGTACACGGGTACTAATTCTCATTCAAGAAGCCACAATTTTTATTTGTATGACCATCTACTATAAAGACATTACAGAGAGTAGAGGCCTTTTATCCAGTTTCTCTCCAACCCATTGTTACCTGTTTCATTCAAGCCTGATAATCAGCCTAAATTAGCTGATAAGTCAGGATGAATTCGTTTTTTGGTCACAGAGTATTTTTTTAAAAATGGAGAAAAATACTCCACAGATCTTTAGAAATGTTTCCCCTTTTTTAAATTCTTTGGCCTATTGATTTAAAAATTGTTTTAAAAACTCAAAGTGAGAAATATTATATAATCCTTGTGGTATCCTCCACTTATGAGCCTTCGAACTTCTCTTAATTAGGGACAAAAGCCCCTGCCTGGGCTGTGCAGTGGACTCTCTGTGCATGCTCTGCTGAGCCTGCCACTGCTGAGCTCAGTGGTTCTCAACCCTCCACCCAGGGCCCAGCCAGGCTCCAGCCTTCATCAAAAGCCAGGAACCAGGGCTGCTGTGGTTAACACTGAGATAGAAACAAACTCAGTCTGGGAGCCCACTCTGGGCTATTATTCAAGACATTTGCTGGTCCTTAAACAAAAGTTCACTGACAAACTTCAATGTTCCAAGCTCTAAAGGAACTTCGCTTAATGTTAAAGCAGAGAAAAATTCCCCAGCCACTCATGTAACTTTATTAGGCAAAGTGGAGCATGCCCGCTCTTAAAGAATAAAAAAGACATGACTTTCTTTTTCAGAAACTGTGCTACCCCAGAAAGGGATGCATTTGAAGTAGCAAATGTAGACATTTCAGGGAAATGTGTACTTTGTCTTCAAATGAACAGCTTTCAAAATGATCTTGGTTAAGCTCCCTTTTCTTTTTATCTTTTATTCCTCTACAATGCCAGCTGAGGTTACCCATCTCCCAACAGCTACCAAATGGACTAGTAATTGTAAGGCTCGGTGATTTAATTAGACTCATTCTAAACACTCACGTTTTTATCAATCAGTTAATGGGCTAAAGAGAGTCTCTTTGTTGGAGCCAGGTCATTTGGAAGCTAGAGGCTTCTTGAGGGCAAGAAGCTGAAGAACAGTGGCACTAATATCTGTAATTAACCTCACGAGTCCTAGGTTGTTCAGTTACGAATGACCTCCCTTCGCATTCATATGCCTTTCATCAGATGGGGTTTTAATGTGAAATAATCACTGAGGAAAAATGAACCAAAAAAGAATGCTTCCCCCCAATATTAGGCCTGGGTGCAAACAAAACAAAAAGTTCCCCACCTTCAGATGTGTCTGTTATTTATTCATCCAGGGCTGTTTATTGGTGGTGTCCTAAAAATAATAATTCTGGGGTTTTTAGATCAGCAATGCACCTGGTAATGGTTATCAAGAAATCTTTTCACACAGTGTTCCGCCTAATCACACAGGTCAGTTCTAAAGCAGGATGATCTGTTATCCTTCTGGAAAAAGTTTAAGCTTTGATTACCTTTTGTAAACTATGGCCTTCAACATTTTTGACCTGGAGAATTCCATTTACTATATCCCTGTGAAAGAAGGCTTCCATCTTGTGCTTATAGTTATAATAAATAAATACTAGATGCCTTAACTCAAGGACTATTTTGCTTCTTAACACACTAGTTAACTTCTATTTCACTAAGGAGTTCGTGGGCATTTCAACACTGGTACGTAGTGCTTTTTCCCCTTTGCTGACTACTGATAAAATGTGAAACAACCTTACACATAAAGACTAATATTAACCAAAAAAAAAAAAAAATCCCAAAATTAATCTCTGAGGAAGGGATAAAACAACTTACATCTTAAAGTATACAAAAAGGCCACACTGAATGGTCTTCCAGAAAAAAAATCTATATCCTCAAAGATCAGGCTCTGTCATTTCTCATTTCTAGCTAAATTTATAAATCTCAATCGTTCAGCATCATCAGTATTACATGAATTTAACTAGAAGAAGATACATTCACTTTGAAGCCAAACACTTGAAAATAGTAGCAGTTACAAAGATAATCTCTTTGCTTTCTGCTTGGTTAGAAGCCATTCACAGATGAGAAAATAAAGGACAGAATTTTTGAGAAACATGCAAAACAGAGAGGAAATTGACACTTATTTGGGGGATTTTAAAGGAGCATGGGCACCGTTTGAGAAAAACCTCATTCTTCTAGACATTGTCACTAACCTCAAGTCCTATTCTTATCTATTGTCCCCAATCATCAAAATTAAAGACACCAAAGCAGCTGGTAAAAAGTAGCCAGTCCTTGCTCCTACTGTGATTGTGTGCACGTACCGACCATTCTGACCAGGAGCAGTTCATGTTTATTGTTATGGTCAACAATTGCATTGTGAATGCTCAGTAAATACGCCGCTCGGCTGCGCTTCATAAATGTGCCCTTTGTTTCCTTCATCATTAAGCAGACAGTTCATTCTGTACAATGTCCAACTTCCAGACAGGTGGAATAAGGAGGTGGCATCTGTCTAAATATTGAATGCCACGCTTCCCCCATCTGCTGTAATAACAGTGCCGGGTCTGCTTGGCTTCGGTTATCCTCTTCTGCATACAACCAGTCAGCCATATGCCCTATATACTGCACGTGCCACCAGACCGACAGGGCCTATTTTGCAGCCTCTGAGCTAGTAACCAAACAAGTGGGGAAAAGATGAGAGGTGGAGGTTGGAGGTCAGGCACGTGCAGGCATCGGCAGGTGATGGTCAATACAGCCGCTGAGAACTACTCAAAGAACCAATAGAAAAAGCCTTCAAAAGTCAATGGCCAGCATAGAGCACACTGCCAATCAAATTTTACAGGGCATACCTTCCAGGCTAGGCAAATAAGAAGATTTAGAGCACATGGCAGTTCATCGTCTATAATCCTGTCTTAGCCCAGCATGGCTTAGTGACAGTTCAGTGACAGATGATGGGTACATGACAGCTGCAGAACCTTATACCAGTGAATACAGTAAAATTAAAATTAAATTAGTGACACACGTGTACACATTAGTTGTGCAACAGTTATACAATCTGTTCGGGGCCCTTCACAAATTCTGCCACCATGCCTTCAATGCCAGTTGCCCATAAGCACTTTCAAAAAGCTCCCAGGAATTGGTCCTGCCCAGGGAGGGCCCTTCCCTTGGACAAAGGTAGAATCCAAAAGGCCTCAAAAGCAAATGAAGGTGTTCAGGTTTTCACTCACAAAAAATGCCAAAGTTTAATGATGTTTCCAACTGACCTAATTAAAATTGATTGAGGATTTTGAGTATTTGAAGGAGAGGAACGAAGGCCAACAAGAAGTAAATGTATTAGGCCTGGAGTAAATTATTGACTGTATTGCTCCTTCAATCTGTAATGTGCCGACTTTCTTACTGACGAATTTCACATATTTCTGTAAAAACATGAATGCCTATACTTGAGAACTCTACTTTGAGTGTAACTTCTTTTAGAGTCTAGGTCCTTTGCTACAAATAACAAGTGTTCACTTGTCTGAAGAATTGTTCTGGTAAGTTATAATGAGAGACCTGGTGGTGCAGTGGTTAAGAGCTTAGCTGCTAACCAAATGGTTGGCAGTTCAAATCCACCACCTGCTCCTTGGAAACTCTATGGGGCAGTTGCTGTCCTACAGGGTCGCCATGAGTCAGAATTGACTCAACGGCAACGGGTTCTGGTTTTTAGGGTTTGTTTTTTTTTTATATCATGATAAAGGGTTTTCCCAAACTGTGTTTCACTATGAAAACTTATAAAGGTGTTACATATTTTTGGAAATTCAAGTTTTGATATTTTTATTCTCTTCCCTCATCCTAACCTATTTTCAAAAGGATATGTGGTAACTATGTTTCATATCCATACTTGCTTCAACTCAGATTTTAATAAAAACTACATTTGGTAAGAAAAAAAGCTAGATAAAGGAGGAAACCTGTTCTGGTTCTTGAGCTGTTTGCCGTATCTCTTTAATATACCAATTTATTTCAAGTATATTAGTCCTACACTCATGTCTTCTTAAACTCACAATTTACAGAATCCTGAAAAGTTTGTAAGAAAAAAAGTTAGTGTAGACAAAAATTATACTTACTGATTTTAAATATTTTTATAGTAGTCTAGAAAAAAGTTAACTTTCTTTCTAGAAAACTGACACAAATATAATTAAAAAAATGTTTTACCACATACCCAGATCTACTTACACCTTTAAAAATACAGACAAGAGCTATAACTTCACCGTTCTGAATGTTTATAATTTATTCTATGAATAATGATTTTATATATCAATTCTATGTTTTAACATAAAATAACTCACGAAGGTTTTTTTTTAAACTAGGTTTATTTTCTTAAAGGCTATTTTTAATTACTAGAACATCACATCCAAATAAATTTTTTACAAGCAATTACTGTTTATCCTCATCACACCTTTTTTAACACTACAACTGACTAATGCAACAAAGCATTACAAGGAATAAGCAATTTTACCAAAGTCACATGGAAAAAAAAATTCATCAGTAGAGTTAGGATTCAAACAAAGAACTCTTCACTTTGTCTTTTAGACTTTTACTGTAGACTCAAAACTTTCTCACGTAATTTTAAATTATCAGACTATTTGGGTCTCCTCCTCTGGTTAAAATCACCTGTGTTTCCCACTACCACACATGAAGGAAACCTCTTACTCAGGATAAATATGTTTATAAATAAAGAAAAGGCCACAAAGTGTTTAAGGTGGTACAGAAACCTGAATTCTAGATTGTTCTGGGGCTATCTCTAGAGGCTTGAAAGAATTATAATTTTCTTAACAATGAAGTATGATGTCTCAATTCTAATGGTGCTTTGGGTATAGGATTTATAGAAAAATTTCAAATTCTTCTGAGGTACCTCCCAGTACCTCCCATTTTCCAATTGAAGAATCTTTGAACATTTCCTCTTTGAATTCTATATCATATGTAGCTTTTTGTGGGGCTGAGTATGAAATATCTCTGGCTTCAGAAGGCTACCTTAGTTGAGTAGAAGGTACACTGGGTAAACAAAGTGAAAAATTGATATATATGTGAATAACAAGAATAAATTCAAATTTTAAAAAATGAAAAACACCGAGAGCCAGATAAATGTACTATGGCTAGATTAGAAAATCACCTGGGACAGGGTAGTAATTTAACTTTATTTCTGCTCTTTTACTCATCTTTCATCCACCCAGGTTCAAAGCCTTTAAAGTTTTTTCCACTATGGATGATATTCTAGATGTAGCATCTAAGAATGTCTATACCTCTGAAGTTCTGCTGTAGAGTCTCTGAATCGTGAAGTAGAATCTCACTGAGTTTTCTCTTTAATGTGTTAAGCTCTACAGGCACACAAATTAACCTCAATTAAAGAGAGTTTCTGGAGCCATTCTTTTAAAAAGGAAAAAAAAAAAAAACAACTTTCATACAGAATCATTTTGTTGTGCTGCTGCTGTTGTTTATCTGAAGTTTCTGCTGCATCTTAATTCTCCATCCCCAAACTGGAAGGTCTACCACACAACGGTCAGCCACGTGACATTTTTCTTTTCCCTCTCATGTCATGTGGCGCAACACAGACAAAGTCTGGGAAACATTAATTCTATCACATTCTACATTTAAAGTAAGGTTGCTGAGGCCCTTGTTTGGAAGAAAGTGAAAGACAAATGACAATTTTGTATCTGCATCACTAAGCCTTATTTCGCATATCCAGACAACAGGCTGAAAATCTGCCAGTTCCAGGGCCAGGTATTCAAATTAGATCCATCCAAAACCACGTGTGTAGTCTGTGTACCTGTGAGCACAAAACCATAGGGATCATAGTTCTAACCTGTGCAAGGTTTTGAGATCTCCAGACAGACAGGGCTAAGGATGTACACACAAGCAGATGTGCTCTTCTTCCAACGGTTGGAGAAAGTGAAAAATAAGTGCTGATAGTAACTAATATATACGTCCTATTAAAAAACACACACACACATTTTCATAAGCAGGGTCACACAAAGAGAACATCAAGACATCAATGGCAGTCAGATTGTTATAAAAGTCATCAACGGGACAGAATCAGGGTTTTGGGGATAAAACATCCCACTGATAATGGGAAATAGTTGCAATCGCTGCAGGTGGTCTCAGGTTTATCAAAAAATGACACAAATCATAAAAATACAAAATAAATCATAAAAATGCCTCAATAAGTCGATTATTGGGTTGAACGAGTAGCCATATTTGGCCTTGCTGAGACCAACAGGGACAAGGGTTTCCTTTGGAGAGAGCTCTGGGTCACGTCCCTCTGCAGCCACCCATCAGGATGACACTTCTTTACTGGATGGGGGTGGGGCGGGCAGAGAAGTAGGGGTAGAGGCTGATCTGCCTAAGTCACTAAGCAAGCCTTTTTTGTTTTTTAATCTTATTATTATTATTATTATTACTTCCAGCCTCAGTTCTTCATTAAAAATAAAAGAATTATACTCAGGAGCCAAATCTGAAATAATGAAAATTCTTAGAGGGGGAAAAAAAAGAAGAAAGATTTAGCAGTTCACCCTTACTGTTATGATTATTCTTTATTACTTAGCACTTACATGGTACTTTATTTTTTCCAAGCGCTTTACAAGCCTTAATTACTTCATCTTGAAATATATTTAGAAAGGCACTTGAATATATTTGACGCTACTCTTCAAAAGCTATTTTGCCCCATTTTTGGCCCCCGCTTGTGGAAGTACAGTGTCTTCCTGCTGGGAAGCAAGGTGCAGAAAGAAGTGGCTGATAGAAACGGACTCCTGAAGAAAAATAAAGGGGGAGGAAGGAAAGGAGAAACCAGTCTGTGTTAAAATAACAATAATCAGCAATGACTACCACTCTTTCCTTCTCTTTGGTATTCTTTGCCAATCCAGCGTCTTTCAAATTTTTAAATAATCAGTAATTTATAAAATGCAATAAGTATATACTACGCATTCCCTACATACAACAGATTTTTCTGACTGAATTATGTTGCTTGTCATGCAAATGGGTATTCTTGAACCAATTAAAAAACAAAGGCACGTTGTAATGTAGTAATGAAATTTCTGGATGCCAACTCTTAGGCACAGGGTCCTTAAAGATGGAAAAGGGGAAAAAGGAAATGAAACCCCGAGAACAATATAGTCATTCTATCCGCAGTTAACTTGAGTCTACTTATGCGTGATCAAAGACTACAAATATAGCTTAAACAGCATGAAATAATCACTGGGTTTACCATATGAAATGATTTTTAAAAGCAAAACCAACAACAATCCTGGTGCCACTATGTTGGATGACTAAAGACTAATTTTGTGATGCACAGCCAAGCTGAGGTAGTGGTAGGGAAATTAGGGTTAAGAGGCTAACCACCCTCCCAGGTTCCCTTTGAAGAGTTCTATATTCTGGGGGAGAGGGTAATGAAAATATTTTTCTTCCCCTATTGCAATTAGGTTAGTGGGCCAAAGAAAAAAGCTGCTCACATCACCACACGCCAGTGCAACCCCAATCCCAAAAGAGGCAGAAGGGACAAGATTCAGTCCTATCAGCTGCACTGAAAGACCAGTCCAACGGCAGTGAACAAACTTCCTTCAGAACGGGGTCTTCTATCTCTAAACCAGTTGACATCAAGTCAATTCCAACTCATGGCAACCCCACATGTGGCAGCGCAGAACTATACTCCATAGGGTTTTCAGTGACTGGTTTTTCAGAAGTAGATGGCCAGTTCTTTCGAGTTATCGCTGGGTGGACTCGAACTGCCAACCATTTGGTTAGCAGCCAAGCATGTTAACTGTTTCCTTCTCTAGCCCTTTTATTTTGGCAAGGGACTGAGAGACTAAAAGAAGCAAGTTTCCCTTCCCCATTTGGAAGCTGCTTATACCTGACAAACACCCGCAGAAACCATGAGGATAAGAAAATCAAAACAAATCATGGCCAAGGCTTGAAAACGTGGAACAGTATTTATCAAGATGAGAATGATGGCCTTTGCATCTAGATTTTATGACAGTCCTCGGTACAAAATGAAAATCTGAACTGGAAAGATCCATCTATTTGGTTGCTTTGCTGTTGTTTTATTTTTATTTCTGATACTAATGAGGCAAGGGAGTGACATGCAGGAAATTTAGAGACCAGAAACTTAATAAAATGCTCTAAATGTGACAGCATTTATGAAAAAAGATTAATTACTAGGAGTAAAGAGGCCTGATGCCAGGAATTTATAGGACCGATAAAATAAAAAACTCTGCTGGGCTGCTAGGCCCATATAATGCAACCCTAATCTTCAGGGCTATTGTTATTTTTACAGAAACAACAGAGTTCATCCATGACAACAAAAGCGTATATAATAAAGTTGCAGAAGGGGGAAAAATCACGATAGCCATAGAAAATAAACACCTTTAGAGAAGCTGTTTCTTAACACGTAATCCAGCCTTCCCCTTAAGGCACCAATGTCTACCTACAGAAGGAGGAAGGCGCCATTGTTGTGTTTATCTCAAAGGCTGGCTGAAGGAAAGGAGAGGACCAGTTAGTAATAAGAAGAAATGAGGACGCTAACTGCATGGCCTGTGGTTCTAATTGGTAGTGGACAGATAGTTTCTTCTTTATTTGGGAAATAATCCGGCTGCCTTCTTAAATAGAATTACTCTTGTAAACACACGGGAAGACCCTTGCCTACAGTCAATACTTTAGCTCCTTCTAAATGTTTTTTTAGCTGCCCCCACCCCCCTTTAGGGTTCTCCTTGTGTATCTTGCCCATCTCTTATAATTGATGCGTCTGACATTCAGAAACACTTCGTGAAACCACAAATTAGTCACGGCAGGAACGAGAAAAGAGGCTCAACTCAGCAACTGGATTACACCAACCAATCGGACCAGTGTCTGCTGTTGTTTGTACTCGCCACATTGATGATAAGGAGACAACTTTCATAACTAGTAATTTAGGGTTTGTACTACATTCACGTTTAAAATCATAAACATTTTCTGGGGACCAACTGCACTGGGGAAAACAGTGTGTCATCCATGTTTGTGTGTCCTGTAACATCTCCGAAAAGTGTGAATGAATGGGCATATGTAAAAACACCTCCTCTACGTGCAACCTGTGTTTCCACATGAATTATCTTGACAGTCTACGTCTTTCAAGGGCTTCATTTATAACATACGGTGTCTGTTTCACACGCTAACAGTGACTTTTTAATTTGAAGTCAGCCACAATCAGTGGTCCTAAATCCTCACTGTCTCCAGGATTAATTATGGGCACTAGACAGCAATAGCAATCCTCTCTTCCTGATAAGCCTCACAGAAGAGTTGGCAAGAGAAGAAAATAGGCCTTTCAAGGTTAGAGAGTAACCAGAGCTGATATACACAGGCCTCACATGACACCGATTTGAAAATGGGATATTAATGACAGAGCTGCCTCCATTACTAGGACATCTTAGAAAAGCATCATACTGCAAGAAATGCCATTTCTAAATGCTCGCTTGTTTGTTTTTCTTTACGGAAAATGTTTCTTTTTTCCCCCTCAGTAGAACAATTTAAAGAACCACAACTGCCTCTACAGTGACTCAGCAATTGTTAAACAAACAACAACACCCATAATCAGAATAATGGACTAGCAGCAGCCTGTGGTTCTAGAGGTCAATAGGCTCACAGCTTCACAAACAGGTACCTACAAGACTGTATGTCTCCAGGACACTCTGCCTTGCTGTGGATAAAAAGAATCAAGGTTTCTGCTCACAGGTGAATACAGCAACCACAGTGTAGCTGACAATTTACCTACCTATGTTCCCTCGCAACTTCTGTTCAAAAGGCTGGAAATTCCTAGTTGATCCGTTATGCAGATTTGGTCATTTAATAGATGCTCTAACGTATTGTTTTAGGATGTGTTCTTCTACCCACTCACCGCCAGCTTCTAAAGACTGGGGAAGGAATCAAATGGTTTCTTGAGGTCCCTTCCAGTCCTATTTTTTCAAAATCTAAGGTGTTTTATTGAAGCAGGCTGACTGTGTCACAGGAACCTTGTTCATTCGTTCACTTGAGAACTTCTCAAGCTCCTACGATAGCCGGGCACTGCACTGGGGCTGAGAGAACAAGGGTGTGTGAAAACAATGGGGTTCCTGCCTGCAGGGTGCCAGAAAACAAAGGGTACCAGGGTTTGGGGAGGGCCATCTGAGCTGAAATCTTAAGGGGTAGGAAATACCTGGAAGAAGGACAGGAGGGAACGTGGAGGTCAGGTCGCTGGGCAAAGTTCCTCAGATGAGGGAGAACAACTTCTTTTAAGGAACTGAAAGAAGACCAGTGACTGCAACACTGGGAGTAAGGGGGCCTAGTGCTAGATGAGGCCTCAGAGGTAGGCAGGAGTCTGGCTATAGGGTCTTCCATAATTCCAGGGCGCCAGAGTCCTTTTCTTACTGAGTCTTCTACTCCCATGGATTTTTTTCAATTGCATCATGAAGAAGTAATATTGTAGAATAACACTTTGGAAACTCTCAGAGATTTAACTACCCAAAAGTACTCACAAATAATATAAACCAAAAAAAAAAAAAACCAGTTACCATTGAGTCAATTCCGACTCATGGAGACCCCACGTGTGTCAGAGTAGAACTGTGCTCCAAACGGTTTTCAGCGGTGATTTTTCAGAAGTAGACTCACGAGGCCTTTCTTTTGAGATGCGTCGGGGTGGGCTTGAATGGCCAACCTTTCAGTTAGCAGCCAGGTGCTTTAACCATTCACACCACCCAGAGACTCCACGAAAAATATAGAAAACTGAGTATAGAAGGTAGAAAGCTAAGGTTTACAATCTGAGCTATCAGACACCCCAGACTCTTGTTTTGTAATCCATACCACACTTTAAAGGCTTAACCGTCGAAGAAATTGGCCTCCCTAAAAAGCTAGAAATAGAAATACCATATGATCTAGCAATCCCACTCCAAAGAATATATCATAGAGAAATAAGAACCACCACATGAATAGACATATGCACACCCATGTTCATTGCAGCATTATTCACAACAGCAAAAAGGTAGAAACAACCTAAGCACCCATCAACGGAAGAATGGATAAACAAACTAGGGTATATACACACAATGGAATACTATGCAATAAAGAACAATGATGAATCCATGAAATATCTCACAACATGGATGAATCTGGATGGCATTATGGTGAGGGAAATAAGTCAACCACAAAAGGATAAATATTGTATGAGGTCACTATTATAAAAACCCAAGAAAAATTTTACACACAGAAAAAACAATCTTTATGGTTATGAGGGAGGGGAAGGGTAGAGAGCAAAAATCACTAATTAGACAGTGGACAAGTGTTAACTTTGGTGAAGGGAAAGACAATACACAATATAGGGAAAGTCATCACAAGTTGAGCAAGGCAAAGTCGTAGAAGCTTCCTAGGCACATCCAAACACCTTGAGGGAATGAGTTGCTGGAGTTGAGGACTGGGGACCATGGTCTCAGGGGACATCTAGGTCAACTGGCATAATATAGTTCATAAAGAAAATGTTCTACATCCTACTCTGGTGAGCAGCATCTGAGGTCTTAAAAGCTTGTGAGTGGCCGTCTAAGATACATCTATTGGTCCGATCCCATTCAAAGCAAAGAAAAATGAAGAAAACCAAAGACACAAAGAAAATATTAGTCCAAAGGACTAATGGACAACATGAACCACAACCTCCACCAGCCTGAAACCAGGAGAGCTAGATGGTGTCCAACTACCACCAGTGACCACTCTGACAGGGATTACAATAGAGGGTCCCAGGCAAAGTGGGAGAAAAATGTAGAACAAAATTCAAGTTTACAAAAAGAGATCACACTTACTGGTCTGACAGAGGCTGGAGGAAACCCCAAGGCTATGGCCTCTGGACACCCTGCTAACTCAGAACTGAAACCACTCCCAAAGTCCACCTTTCAGCCAAAGATTAGACAGGCCTATAAAACAAACAATAACACATGCGACGAACATGCTTCTTAGTTCAATCAAGCGTACGAGACCAAATGGGCAACACCTGCCCAAAAACAAAGATGAGAAGGCAGGAAGGACTGGAAAACTGGACAAATGGACACGGGGAACCTGGGGTGTAATGGGAAAGAAGGAGAGTGCTGACACATTGCAGGAATTGCAACCAATGTCACAAAACAATTTGTGTATAAATTTTTTAATGAGGAGCTAATTTGCACTGTAAATTTTCAACTAAAGCATAATAAAATTAAATATATATATTTTTTCTTACAAAAAGAAAAGAAATTGAGAGTTGTAGCCAAAATTACTCTCATGTGTATAGCAGGTTAGTCTCTCTGGGTTAGGGACTTCACCAACGTGCAGATAAAAAAAACGTTGTTATAACTAGCCTATAGTCAATAGAATTTTTGTCTTTTATGGAGATTTTGATTTTATAATTAGAGCTCGGAATTTATTTCTCAGTATCTTCGTGTTTAATCTACCCGACAGATTTTTTAAGAGTGAAATATCAGCACTGAGATGCTGTCCTACTAAAAACTGGATAATTACTGAAAAACAGACAAACAAACCAAAAAAAAAAAAAATTTCTGGCAAACATGTTGTGAGAATGAATTGGTCTGCCAATGTGGACAAATGAGTTGAACTCACTATAGATACATAATTATGTAAAGAATAGTTTCATGTGTCTTTGGAAAACTGATCCCATGAAAGGCAAGCGCAGGAAGGCATCATAAACAGGAATGTGTGGACTTGACTCAAAAATCGCTACAGGAAACATCTTTGTTTTTCTTAGCCTAATTAAATGTGGATATTACCAAGGTACAAGAGGTGCTAACTGAAAGGTTGGCAGTTTGAACCCACCTAGCGTCTCTACTGAAGAAAAGGCCTGGCGACCTGCTTCTGTAAAGACTACAGCCAAGAAAACCTTTTGGAGCAGTTCTACTCTGTAGCACATGGGTGGCCATGAGTTGAAGGGCTGACTCAATGGCAGCTAACAACCACCACCACCTATGTACACTACTATATTTAGCTCTAAATTTTGCTGTTTCTCAATTCATAGCCTCCAGTGCACCAACTCATCACACTTCATTGGTTCTTCCAGGCCTTTCCCAAGCTTTTCAGTTGTTTCTGTAGTCTGCGTTCTTGTCTCCATGAAAGCAACCTTCCCATTATTAATTATATCTTAGTATTGCATGTATTTTCAGGATGGGAGAAGATCTTTAATGAGTTGCCTTCTTACACTATAGTCTTTATTCTTTTACTCAATCCCCTTCATTTTTTTTTTCTTCTTTTCTTAAGCCAAATACTTTTGTATAAGGCAGTGTATAAGGCTTTTGTATATGGCAGTGTTCTTTTTGTTTCTCTATCAAATATGGATCCATTCTCCCTTTCTGCCATCTCTTCAGCACAGGCATCACTGGTAAGAGCCATAGCAGATAGGTCCTTCTGGTTTTGTTTTAAGCTCATGGATGATTCTTGGCCCCTTTCCCCTCAAGAGCAGTGTTTAATTTTCTATTATAGGAACCCATGGAATAATTTCACCCTCAGGCCTTGGTTTCTTCATGCCCTTAAAGCCCTTTCCAGCTCCAAAATTATGAGATTTCACATACTCACAGGAGGAACCAAGGCTGCCTTATGGGAAGTTCAACTTTCTATTTTTCTTTCTTTTCTTTTTTTTCTGGTGAAAGTGCTAATGAAAAATGAAGTGACTAAGAAGTCAACGGCCAGGAGGGTTGGTGTAGAGGTTATGTAATTAACAAGTAAGTTTTATAAAAGTTTTTCTTTAGCAACTAGGGGAAAAAAAAAACCCCATTGCCGTTGAGTCGGTTCTGACCCACAGCGACCCTAGAGGACAGAGTACAAGTGTCCCATAGGGTTTCCAAGGAGTGGCTGGTGCATTTGAACTGCCAGCTTTTTGGTTAGCAATCATATCATTTAACCACATTATCCTCTAGTTGCTAAAGAGCTCTGGTGGCACAGTGGTTAAGTGAAAAGATCGGCAGTTCAGAATTGACTCCTCAGCAAAGGGTTTGGTTTTGGGTTTTTTTTTTTTTTTCTGGTTGCTTACTTGTTAATAATATAACCTCTGTACCAATCCTCCTGGCTATTGCTTTTTTGGTTACTTCACTTTTCATTAGCACGTTCATTAGGAAAAAAAAAAAAAAAGAAATTTGAACTTCCCATAAAGCAACACTGGTTCCTCCCATGAGTATTTGAAATCTCATAATTTTGGAGCTGGAAAGGGCTTTAAGGACATGAGGAAACCAAGGCCTGAAGACCTCAGGTGACTCCCAAGGGCACAGTGCTGGTGCAATGGCAGCCTGGAGATTAGAACTAGACCCGCTGACTCTCGATCCTTGTCTTTCTACCTCACTATAGAGCCTCTCTTCTGGAACAGGAGGCAGATGTTTGGATTTCTAGTTCCACCTTAGCTTCCTTCTAACATTATAGTTTAAGGAAATCACATAAACGTTCCGAAGATAATACCTGCCTTACATATTTTACAGAGTTACTATATGAGAAATTACTTTAAAATCCATAAAGAGCTTTTTTTTTTTAATTTGGGGGGGAGGGGGAGTCAGAGAAAATATACTTCAAATACTGTAATGAATGACATCTGGTTCTGACAAGATGGCAAACAAAATCAGGATAGTGGCTTCCTGCACTGAACCTCAAACCCTGTGAATGCTGCTGAGGTAAGAAGGAAACTGCTGAATCCAGAACATAAAAACCCCAGTTCTTCCCTGGATATATCAGTATAAGCAATGGAGGGATGCAAAAGTAGACCGGGTCAGATGTCAAAGGCATGCGAAAAACCTGTGCACTATCTGGTCCCTACGTTGCCCTGGGAGGATCGTTGCACATGCTATCACTACCTGAGGCAGAAAAATGCCAGTGCCAGCTGGAGGCAGTGGAATAATATAAGCACAGTCTTGGAGCCCAGTTGTAGTGAGGAGCTGATAACATAACTCAATCTATACATTTCATAAAATTCCAGTCAAAACTCCAGGAGACTTTATTGAAAAAAGTTGCCACTCTAACTTGAATATGGGAGAATAAAGATCCGTGAATGGCTATAATACTTTTCGAAAGGGAGAACAGAGGGAGGAGCAGGAATCACCCTATCAGATATGAAGACACACAATAAAAACTTAGTAATAATTTCTGCTTAAAAAAAAAAGTTGTGTGTATACAGAAATAGACCAATGGTTCAGAACAGAGATCTCCAAAAGAAATAAAATTATATATATATACATAGATATATATAAGTATTGTATAATTATATACAAATATATGACACATCTCTCGTGTACCAAAACATTGGTATATAAAAGATGTGTTATCACAATCAGAGCAGAAAAGATGGGTCATTTGAGATATAACATAGTAATGGAAAAACGAAGAAGCTGGACAATACGAAGAAGAATACGGCATCAGGATTAGAGGAAGAGTCATTAATAACCTGAGATATGCAGATGACACAGCCTTGCTTGCTGAAAGTGAAAAAGATTTGAAGCGCTTACTGATGATGAAGACCAAAGAGTTCAGTATGGATTACACCTCAACATAAAGAAAACAAAAATCCTCACTAATGGGCCAATAAGAAACATCAAGAAAAACGGAGAAAAGTTTGAAGTTGTCAAGGATTTCATTTTACTTGGATCCACAATCAACACCCATTGAAGCAACAGTCAAGAAATCAAACGACATATTGCATTGGGCAAGTCTGCTGCAAAAGACCTCTTTACAGTGTTAGAAAACCAAGATGTCACTTTGGAGACCAGGTGTACCTGATACGCCTCATATGCACGGGGAAGTATGTGCAGCCCAGTGCAGAGATGCTAGAATATAATCTGCCGCTATTTGCCGTATATCTGGGAGAAATTCTCACACATGTCCCAAAATGATCATGTACAAGGATGCCGATGGCAACGTTCTCATTACAGTGGAGAACTGGAGCAAGTTAGACAAAAAATAAGGTGGATGTATACAACATTACATAGTGATCAACCGCAGTGAACTACAAATACATACAGCAACATGGACAGATCTTAAAAATAGTGTGGAGGGAAAAATTAGAACTGGAATGAAATCCATATTACAACATTATTTGGTTGGGTTTGACTTATTTACATACACATATCTCAAAAACTCCCCACTGCGTATCATTCAAGGATACCTACATATCCAAGGAAAAGCATAACCTACATTAGTGTGGGTATCCATGGAAATGGGGGGGGCGGCAAATGAAAATAAGGTTAGGGGATGATGACGGTGTGCTATGGGCTGAAGAAAGAGCCCAATTAACTCAACTGTCTGCATCTGAGGTTAAAAATAAACTCCCTCTAATGGAAAACTTTAATGATTTTTTTTTTAATATGCTAAGACTAACAGTAGGGAAAGGCACATTGTAAAATTAAATAGAGTGATCGTTTTGGACTTTTGTCTGAATATTAACATGCTCAAGGATACACTATCACCTGTTGTTGCTAGGTGTCATCAAGTCAATTTCAACTCATGTGACAGAGTTGCCCACAGAGTTTTCTTGGGTGTAATCTCTATAGAGGTAGATCACCAGGTCTTTCTCTTTGGAGCTCCTGCGTAGGTTTGAACTTTCAACCTTTTGGTTAGCAGTTGATCACCTGTTTGTAGTACCTGGGCTCCTTCCACCACTGTAAAAACCAAAAACCAAACCTGTTGCCATCAAGTCGATTCCAACTCCTAGTGACTCTACAGGACAGAGTAAAACTGCCCCATAGTGTTGCCAAGGAGTGGCTGGTAGATTCAAACCGCTGACCTTTTGGTCAGCCGCCCTAGCTCTTAACCACTGCACCACCAAGGCTCCTTCTACCACTAAACCAAAAAAATAAAAATGAAACCTAATCCATTGACGTCAAGTCAACCAGTAGCGCCTCGTAAATTCAGCATCATCCAGGGAGCAATTCCAAATGCTTTTCTTTATTGAGTCATTCTTGTGGAACTGGTTTAAGGAAACTTTGCGTCTGTAAAAACTGTGCTAGGTATTTTATTAACAGTCCAAATAAGAACTTAATGTCTGTTCTTCGGAACTAGTTTCAGAGAAAACCACTAGGACAGGGACATAGCAGTTAGGGGAAGTAGCTATGTACACTTCACAATATATTTAAACAGCACTCATTTTAGGAAATTCAGCATATTTGCATCAGGGACAATTTTAAGGGTCTAAAACATCAGAATCAAAAATAAGGGAATTTTTTTTTATCTCTTTATTCACTTTATTTCTAATTTTACTATTAGCATACACATAATGCTTAACGGAAGTATCATATGGAAAGTACTTTCTATTTCAGTGGCTCACTGCTATTATCAGAAAGTTGCTCAATATGAGAAGATACTATTTATAAACTTCATTTTAAAAGGACTGCATTTCCAAAAGAACGTTGTGATACATGCAGTGTGGCCCCTGTATCTATCTACAGAAAGGACTGGAAATAAATTATGGGCTGGTGAGTTCTGCTCCTTTTAACCATGAAATCATTCGTCTGGCGTTGGGCGGTGTGGTACGGGCGGGTTGTAGATCCCTGAACAGCATTTGGCTGTTCCTCTCCTTCCAGCTCTGCATGGACTGTCACTAGTGCATTACTAATTGAACATGATGGGCACTATGTTGATTAAAGAGAAAATTGCATTCTACTTATCAAGTGCTGATTAGCATAAGTAGCACATGTGCTTGCTTTCTCTTGCCCTATTCAATAAACATTTCATTAGAAAAATGAATTCTGTCACTTGGGAGATGGGGCTCTAACTCATAAACTTCTTACATGGCATGTAATATTCAGAGGAACTTGATATACAGTGCAAAGTTTGTGTGTTGCACATTTATTAGAGAAAAAAAAAAATGCCCTAAGCCAATCTTGGTCAATATTTCCCTTTTAAAATGGAGGAAGTAAAACATACAAATACATGAGGTTCCGGCCCTAGGCTGTGAAGAGCAGCTGACATAGGCCCCCTGGGCACCAGACCAGGGCCCTGCCAGGCAGACTCCTCTCAAAAGCCAGGGCACAGGCTAGCTGCAAAGGGCTGGTGGGAACCCAGGCCCACGCTGTGGCCTGCCTGAGGTCCAGGCCTTGTCTCTGACTGCAGCTGCTGCAACTTTCAAAGCAGCTGGGAATGCCTCCCAACACTCTACCTCCCCATCCCCAAAAAATGGAAGAAAGGAAGTGTCAGGGAAATTAGGAAAGTAATTAATTGACTATTCCCCCTGTTGTAGTTGACACCTTTTGTTGTATCCGCCCAGCTCACAAGGGCTTCCTGACTTCTGGAAACTGTTTTCCTATCCTGTCTATCTACGTGGTAACGTGGCCATACGGCTTGTACTTCATGACCCACCAGATTTTCTGTTGATTGGACTTAGGGCAGGGGAGAACCTGAATTCAAGCTGGGCCAACTTAATTCCTTCTTCAGAATTTGGAACTGGGTCAGAGAGGCAGCAAGCTAAATTCCACTGGTAACTTAGAATCATAGCAGGTACACTGAGGAACTGTGAGGAAGCCATATTCCACCACATGAAACACAGAGCCAGAGAGAGAGAGCTGGGCAGAAAGCAAGCAAGCAAGAAAGGAATTAAGTAAACATACGAAGAACAAAAAAGAAACAGAAAGTTCTGGGAGCTTTGCACTTCAGCTTCATGGGCACCACCTGCACCCCCTCCTCGAGTCTGAAAGACATCCCTGAACCCTGGAATACTGTTCCACTTTTGCTTAAACCAGCTTGAGGTGGTTTCTTTTCCATGGGACTGAAGAGTCTTGACTAATTTTTCTTCCAAGCAGCTCAAAGTGACTGAAAGGCAGTCCCAGGAATCATCAATATCCATGAAAAACTCATGCCAAGATGCCCACAAAAGCAGGAAAGATGGAAAGCAGATAGGCAGTAACTGTCTTAGCAGAACAGAGAAAGTAAAAATATCAGCAGCTGCAGAAGGAAAAAGTCAAAAACAAAGCAAAACAAAAGCAAGTAGATTTGTGCCACAGAACCCAAGGAGGGATTCAGAGGCACCAGATATTGTTAAAAAGGGTTCATTAGTAGAGCTGAACACAGGAAAATACAATACTGCATATGACTGCTCATATAGGATCCAAGTGACCAGCCCTCGCTCACACCAGCAGAAGAGAGGAGGGTTACTCTCTGAAGAAATCGAATCGGAGCTGCTCCAAACTTAGGCTCACCAGGCGAGGAAGAAAGAAGGGGTGAAATGCCACACTAAAAAACAGAGGGGATGATGACAGTTCAAATGCTGAATGGGCAGACCTCTAGCCCTCTTTTCCTGCTGTTCCAGAATGTCATATTTTTAATATGTTAAATCCTGCCAGTACAGCATGGACACCAACCAACTGGATTGGACACCAGCCTTAACACTGGTGCAGGCCCAATAGGCTCACTGTTGTACCAGGCTCTAACCTGTTACTTGCTATATTGTGGGAAGTGAGGTACCTACAGAAAGGTCAGGGTGGCTGGAGTGAGGGGGAGCCTGGGAGCTCAGGGCAGTGGCTGTATGCCACTAGTAGTAACAGAGTAAGTGTTTCAATATTTTAACAACCTGTATGGCTGCACTACTGTGTACCAACTGAATATCAACCCTGTTCATACACTGTGGGGCACACTGGTGGTTTAGTGGTAGAATTCTCACCTTCCATGCAGGAGACCTGGGCTCAATTCCTGACCAAATGCATCTCATGTGCAGCCACCACCATCTGTCAGTGGAGACTTGCATGCTGCTATGATGCTGAACAGGTTTCAGCAGAGATTCCAGACTAAGACTAGGAAGAAAGGCCTGGTGACCTACTTCCAAAAATCAGCCAATGAAAACTCTTTGGATCACAATGGTCCAGATTACAACTGATCATGGGGATGGTGGAGGACCAGACAATGGTTAGTCAGTTCCATTGTGCAAAGGACCCCTGTGAGTCAGGGACAGACTCAACAGGAGGCAATGCACCTCATGGTAGGCAGGAAACTAGAGAATTCTCTGGAGAAACTGAACAGTCCCAGAGAAAAAAAAATACTGAAAACTTAAGGCCTGTCCCCCAATATAAAGACCAGGTGATGCCCAACCATTCCACAGTGAACCCCAATCACCAGCTGACCAAACTCTGTCAGATGGCTGTTAGTGCCTCATATTTATGTATAAATGGACATCCAGGGATCATTCTGGTTTTGAGAATAGCCTCTCTCATTAAATAAAGAAACCAACCAAACAACAGAAATAAAGAACAAGAGGAAACAGAGACAAGGCAGGAAGCAGGAAGGAAAAAAAAAAAAAAAAAGATTTTCGAAAAAACTAAAATTAACGTCTTCAGAGATTGCAATCATACAACAAAAACAACCCCAAAAGCATACTCATTCATTTATTTGCTCAGCAACTATTTACTGAGCACCTACTATGTATCAGATACTGTTCCAGGGATCCTGTCCTATGTTCTACCTCCTAACTTGCTCTCTGGTTGGTTGGCTGCTCACCCACCCCCCCACAGCCACAGTCCTACAGCAGCCTTTACCACCCCTGAACTGAACTTCAGAAACTGACTTCTAACTCTTCTCTCTGCCTTCAGTCTTGCTTTCCTATAATCCACCATTTACATTTAGAATGTAAACTCCCAACGGAATCTCCATTGCCTATAGAAAAGAGCACAAAAGCCTTAGGTAGGCATTGTTGTTGGGCGCCATCGAATCAATTTCTACTCACAGTGACCCTATGTGACAGAGTAGAACTGCCCCGTAGGATTTTCTAGGCTGTAATCTCTACGGACATGGGAGAAAGATGTGTGCCAGTCTGCTTCCATAAAGACTCCAGCCTTAAAAACCCTATGGGGCAGTTCTACTCCGTCCCATAAGGTCGCTATGAGTAGGCATTGACTTGACAGCAGTGGGTTTGGTTTAGGTTTTTAATCTTTAAGAAGGCAGATCGTATTAGAGAAACGCAAATTGAAACTACGATGAGATTCCATCTCACTCCAACAAGGCTGGCATTAATCCAAAAAACACAAAATAATAAATGTTGGAGAGGCTGCAGAGAGATTGGAACTCTTATACACTGCTGGTGGGAATGTAAAATGGTACAACCACTTTGGAAATCTATCTGGCATTTTCTTAAAAAGTTAGAAATAGAACTACCATACAACCCAGAAATCCCACTCCTCGGAATATACCCTAGAGAAATAAGAGCCTTCACACGAACACACATATGCACTCCCATGTTTATTGCAGCTCTGTTTACAACAGCAAAAAGCTGGAAGCAACCAAGGTGTCCATCAACGGATGAATGGGTAAATAAATTGTGGGATATTCACACAATGGAATACTACGCATCGATAAAGAACAGTGACGAATCTGTGAAACATTTCATAAAATGAAGGAACCTGGAAGGCATTATGCTGAGCGAAATTAGTCAGAGGCAAAAGGACAAATATTGTATAAGACCAATATTATAAGATCTTGAGAAATAGTATAAACTGAAAAGAACACATACTTTTGTGGTTACGAGGGGAGAAGGGGGGGAGAGGGTTTTTTACTGATTAGTAGATAAGAACTGCTTTAGGTGAAGGGAAGGACAATACTCAATACATGGAAGGTCAGCTCAACTGGACTGGACCAAAACCAAAGAAGTTTCCGGGATAAACTGAATGCTTCAAAGGTCAGCGGAGCAAGGGCGGGGGTTTGGGGACCATGGTTTAAGGGAACTTCTAAGTCAGTTGGCAAAATAGTTCTATCACAAAAACATTCTGCATCCCACTTTGAAATGTGGCGTCTGGGGTCTTAAATGCTAACAAGCGGCCATCTAAGATGCATCAATTGGTCTCAACCCACCTGGAGCAAAGGAGCATGAAGAACACCAAGGTCACACAATAACTAAGAGCCCAAGAAAGGGCCACATGAACCAGAGACTTACATCATCCTGAGACCAGAAGAACTAGATGGTGCCCGGCCACAACCGATGACTGCCCTGACAGGGAGCACAACAGAGAACCCCTGAGGAAGCAGGAGATCAGTGGGATGCAGACCCCAAATTCTCATAAAAAGACCAGACTTAATGGTCTGACTGAGACTAGAGGAATCCCGGCGGTCATGCTCCCCAAACCTTCTGTTGGCCCAGGACAGGAACCATTCCCGAAGACAACTCATCAGACATGGAAGGGACTGGACAATGGGTTGGAGAGAGATGCTGACGAAGATTGAGCTACTTGCATCAGGTGGACACTTGAGACTGTGTTGGCATCTCCTGTCTGGAGGGGAGATAGGAGGGTACAGAGGGTTAGAAACTGGCAAAATTGTCACGAAAGGAGAGACTGGAAGGGCTGACTCATTAGGGGGAGAATAAGTGGGAGTATGGAGTAAGGTGTATATAAGCTTATACGTGACAGACTGACTTGATTTGTAAACGTTCACTTAAAGCTCAATAAAAATTATTTAAAAAAAAAAAAAAAAGAAGGCAGATCGCCAGGTCTTTCTTTTGCAGAGCTGCTGGGTGGGTTTGAACCATCAACCTTTCGGGTAGCAGCTGAGCACTTAACCACTGCACCACTAGGGCCCCTTTAGCTAGGCATGCACAGTACTTAGTTATCTGGCTTCTGTCACTGCCCCAGCCTCATTTACACCCCCACCCAGCCCTACCCCAGCAATACCAAAACACCTGAAGTTTCCTAACATCTTTTGACATTTCATAACACCATGTCTTTGCACACACAATTCTTTCTACCTGAAATAGCCTTCCCAACCTCATCCATCCTTCAGGCCTCACTTTGAGGTTCCCCTCCTTTCATCCCTCCCAAACACCAGGCACAACTGAACACTCCTTCACACTGAGACTGTACCTATGTTACTGTGCTTTTTCCCTTGCATGGTGAATCATTGGCTTATGTGGCTGTTGTCCCCTCTAAACAGTGTACTCCTTGATACCCAGAGCCTTACTTCAATTTTCCTTTATAGCCTCAAGACCTAGTCCAGTGCTCAGCACTTAGTGGAGAAATGTTTTTTTGACTGACTCTATGGATGGATGAGTTTAGGAGCTCAGCTGAGTCTTATGGGATGAGAAGGATCTGAACTGGCAGAAAGAAATGAGGAAGGCATTCCAAATAGGGAGAATGTAATGAGTCAGAGACCAAAGTGGGAATGGGCAGAGCATGGTTTAAAAAAAAAAAAAGGGCAGTGGAAATACTAACCTACCTAGAACACAGACACCATGGAGACTCTTAAATAAGGAGTTTGATTTAGATGTAGCAGAGAACAGAAAATCATTTTTGAAATGATGGTTTGTAGGTCTTTAAGTATTTAAAGAGGAGCCCTGATGGCACAATGGTTAAGCACTTAGCTGCTAACTGAAAAGGATGGAACCCACCAGTGGCTCCGCAAGAGAAAAGACCTGGTAATCTGTTCCCATAAAGATTACAGCCTAGGAAACCCTATGGGGCAGTTTATAGGGTTACTGAGTTGGAATCAACTTGACAGCACACAACAAGAAGTATTTAAAGCTGTAAGTTAGACCAACGAGCTGTCATGAAATTGAGTATGAATCCAAAAAAATGAAGTGCAGTGAGCCAAAAGTATTAAATCCCTGCTGTGTGCATAGTGGTGCCCTAGTGGCACGGTGGTTAAGAGCTCAGGCTGCTAACCAAAAGGTCAGCAGGTCAAATCCACCAGGCTTGGAAACCCTATGGGGTGGTTCTACTCTGTCCTACAAGGTCGCTATGAGTCAGAATCAGCTCAACAGCAACGGGTTTTGGCTTTTGGGTGTGCATAGTGCTTTACAGGTAATCTCTCAGGTAAGGTTCGTTTCAGGCTGATGAGGTAGAAGTCATTACTGTCATTTTAGATGTGAAGGAACTAAAACTTACAGAATTAACTTGCCTGAGAAGATCACAACAGTTAAGTAACAGACTTAAATGGAGCTCTAGCTCACCATGAAGATCACATTCTTTCCATAATTTTGGCTGGTACAGAAATCTAAGTCATTTCCATACCTGACCAAGAATGTGTGAAATCAACACCATTAAAATTAATTTCTGGCTTCAAGATCTGGTTTATTTCATTTACAAGTAAGCAAAAAAAAAAAAAAAAAACCTACTTGATATAATGAATTCGCTTAACATCTTTGGCTTTACTTCCCTCATCTATAAACAAACGGACAAATAGTGATTACTCATTTTCCTTGGATCCACAATCAACATCCATGGAAGCAGCAGTCAAGAAATTAAAAGACTCATTGTATTGGGCAAATCTGCTGCAAAAGACTCAAGCCATAGTGTTTTTAATTGTCTCATATGCTGCAAAAGCTGAACGATGAATAAGGAGGACCAAAGAAGAACTGATGCCTTTGAGTTGTGGTGTTGGCAAAAAATATTGACTGTACCATGAACTGCCAAAAGAACGAACAAATCTGCCTTGGAAGAAGTACAGCTGAAGCCGTTGCCCACAAGGCTTCCACCACTCTGCCACAGTTTCCCCCCTTGCTGCCCACCAAGCCACAGTTTCTAACTGTGGCTGGGCTGAAGGCGTCCGCGAGCCCTAACCATGGTTTAAATTTGGCACTGAAATCCCTGGCTTGTGCAAACCAAAATCTCAGCCCATGCAGGACCTGAAGAGCCCTTGCCCTGAACTTGACCTGGGACCTGAACTTCGCCAGGGAGGAAGATGTTTTCCTGAACACTGCTGCACCAGAGGCCATTTGCAAAGCGAAAGTTCCCTTCCTTTGCAAATGACTCAGAACCTGGATCTCCAAATATGGACATGGGAGGGGCCAGGGTGTAAGATTTTGGGTGCCGATCCCACCCCCTGGGGACTGGAGGACTTAAAAGTTCCAAGCTCCCCTGGGGCTGGAAGTGAGTGGTCTTTCCACTAGTAGGCCCCACTTGCTCCTTGTTTACACAAACAATAAATTTCCACTTTCTGCTTCCCTTGCAACTGGTGGCGGGATGTCCGTCTTATTTTGATCAGCTAATAGGACAGGACAAGAAGCCTCCTTCGGTTACACAACCAGAGTGCTCCTTAGAAGCAAGGATGGTGAGACTACTCTCACATACTTTGGATATGTCATCAGGAAGGATCAATCCCCGGAAAAGGACATCATGCTTGGTAAAGCAGAGGGTCATCGAAACTAGATGGATTGACACAGTGGCTGCAACAATGAGCTCAAGCATAAAAACGATTGTGAGGATGGTGCAGGACCAGGCAATGTTTTGTTCTGTTGTACACAGGATCACTATGAGTCGAAACCAACTTGACAGCACCCAACAACAACGACAACGGAATTGTTGTGTGGACTAAGAGTCAGTACATATAAAGTACTTAGAAAGTTTCCAAGGAGCACCTGGTGGATTTGAACGGCCAACGTTTCGGTTAGCAGCTGAGCTCTTAACCGCTGATCCACCAGGGCTCCTGATAAACAGTAGCTGCTATTATTACATTTCTTTTACGAAACTCAGAATACCGTTCATGGAATAATTTTAACCAACCATTTAAAATGTTTCTCTCTGGACACAAAATTCCTTCATGTCTTGTATTAGATATAAGGGTTATTTTGCAATTTAACACTTTAAAATAAATTACAGACAATCTAGTAAATCTTTATATTCTCTTACTACAAATAGCAGTACTACAGCCGAGTATGTTAACATGACTCACTAGAAATCAGAGTAACCGCTTCCATTGGAGTGATTTTCTAAGATATCACGTAAATATATACTCAGACACATAAGGCTATACTGCCTTTGAACTTCTTATAAGCCCAAAAGGTACCACAACTTGTTTACTTGACAGCTCAGCCATTAATTTCAGAAAGGCTAAAATGAAAAACCACCCAGGTTACAGTTGCCTTGCAGGAATCCCTCTGCTATAATCTCATAGTTTTTTCACCTAATTAATTTCCCCTTTCCTTGCACCAGAGTTTCATGAGTGTATCTTGTTTGGAGGAGATTAAGAGTCACACGCTTCATTAGCAAGGTGTAAATTATCAGTGAGGTCCTCTCCATCCACCTGCTTAATCGGGTTAATGAAGCACCTCTGCAGGGCCTTTTTAGGGCCGCCCTCGCCGCGCTCTCTGCAGGTTTTACCTCCCTCGGCTGCTTGAAAAACAGAGAAGTGTTTAAAGGTGCTACTGGCCTGCTCTGTTTCCAACAGGAGAAATCTTGTCTCTAAAGTTCAGCTTAGCTTTGGTCTTTGGAAAGACAAAAATGTTGCTCGGGGGAAAATTAGCAACAGAGTGTTTTTGTTGTTGTTGTTGTTTTCCTTTTTGTCCCTGCTCTTAAAAAAAAAAAAAAAACTGCCTTATGTGGGATGTGGGTTATGAATCAACTCTTGAGATTAGAGTTGTGACCATCAAGTGTAGATTCCTACTTCTTTCTTTACTAGTTTCCATTCAGCCAACCGCAACTCATGGCGACCCCACGTGTGTCACAGTAGACCTGTGCCCCATCAGGGTTTCAATGCTGATTTTTCAGAAGCAGATCACCAGGCTTTTCTTCTCTGAGGTGCCTCTGGGTGGACTGGAACCTCAAGCCTTAGCTTAGCAGCCAAACACATAACCATTTTCACCACCCAGGGATTCCCACGTCCTTCTAGATCTCTCGAATCTCAGTGCAAATGTCAGGAAGATAATTGTCATCGTTTCATCCAGCTCTCTCAGTGCTAGAGGATCCTAAGGGTAGCTTTTCTTTTCATCGCTTTTGGTAAGTACTGACTTATATCTTCTGCCAAGAAATTTTCATAAATTTAAAAACTTATGATACTTCACAGTTAACTACATTTATGCTGGTTATTTCCATAATATCCCTATTCATAAAGGAATACTAAAGGTGGCTCTTTCAAGCCCCCAGGGCAATCTGCAAGTTGACTTGTCTTAGACCTATAAAGATAAAAACAAGAGAGCTACAAGTGTCTAATGTAAATATTTACAGTAAGCCTTTCACAGTGGCCTCTGTTCTACTCTCCACTGCAGTCTTTCCGGCTGGGTAAAACGAGCTAGCAGCTTCCCAGTCACCTCAGGTACACACATGGGCTGAGTAGGACAGACATGGTGGGAAGTAACCCTTGGGTCTCCTCTCTGCCACCCCTTCAGGCCAAATTTTCAATGAAGTAAAAATTAATTAGGGGTCAAATTTGGATGTCAGTTACTATCTTGGGAATTTTCTCAGAGAAGGAATTCCATTGTGCTTAAATCTTCTGGCCTTCTAAATTAAATGTCCTCTCAGACTTTGTCTTCATCAGTTCACTGAATGGCCCATCTCTCATGGCCAATAAGAAATGCTCCTGCTCCTGTTTTCTTTTCCTTTTTTTTTTTAAGTGCGGTAAATATATACATAACATTTGCCATTTCAACATTCTTCACATGTACAATTCAGCGACATTGTGTTCGAGTTATGCAACCATTACCATTATCCATTTCCAAATTTTTCCATCACCTTTAAAAAAAGCTCATGGTCTCCTAAGTAATGGGTCCTCCTTTCCCCCTTGCCCCTGGTTTCTTAAATTCCCTGAAGTGCAAGACAACATGAATGGAGAGAAAAATAATCCTTTAACAGATCAAGTTCTCCTTTCCTCATATGTATACATTTTGATTCCAAGTTAATGGGGGAGGACTAAAGACATGAGCAGAAGTAGATCTGTAAGTACATTCCACATGTGTTCTTGTTTGGGGTACTCAGTAGAAACCACTAAGTACAGAAATGCTAAAGGCTTTGTTTCTACTATAAAATTTATACTCTTTGGTTGATCTAACCTTCAGCATACTGAAATTTGAGCTTTTAGGACCATTTCTCATTTGGTTAACAACACCCCTCAGGTGAAATACTCACACACACACACACACACACACACACACAAACACACAGAGTCCTGTGCTTCACAGAAATGCTTTCTTCAGTCTCTCCTATGATGGAGCAATTTAAGGTGAATTATATAAATGAGCAGATTGTTCCATCTGTAATGTCAACACTGATAGTGCAAATATCGTAAGGGATTTTAGACACGTAAGATTTTTCTTTTATTATTAATGAAAAATTAATCAAATGACAGCTGAATCTTTCAACTCAGACTTGTGAAACAGTGGTAATATTAATGTCGGGATCTGTTTATCTTCACTCTCAGTCGTGGTTACAATTATTATGTCGTTAAGATAAGAAACCTTTACATTTGCCATAGGCACCTCATTTACCTCCTTTATAATCACCCCCATTACAGTCACAACTATCTGCTTCTGATGTAATAATTCTCTTTGCAGCTGTGTAATCTCTACGACAACCTTCATTAAAAAAGTACCACACTGACCTGAATGCACATATTAGGCACCAAGAAGCATCCAGGACTGCTCGGTGGTCAGGGGAGACAGCAGATAGCTCTGCCTGCAAAGATGTGTCAGAAATAAATGCATTGCCTCTTCTCATAAGGAAGGCTTTTGCCTTTCCTCTGTAAACAAATGCAATGTCTCCTTGGTTCCAGCATAAACCCAAGGAGAGAATTTTGCTTTAAATTCCATATTTGGATGATAACTGCACATAGGATATTTCCTCTAGTCTGATTTACAGCTCTTCTACATAATGTTTTTGAAGGCAAACTAGCAGGAAGGAACATTTCCATTCAAATTAAGCTTCCTGAAGCTGCAGGCACTAGCCATGTTTCAACCATTCCCTACACAGGGAACCGTATGTTTCAGCTTCATGGCAATTTCAGCAACAGTTTGTGTTAACATACACTGACAACCATGGGCATTATAATCAGTGTACAAATAATATCAAAGCAAAGGTAAGAAACTGGACCTTTTGGGAGAGCCACCTGCAATGTCAAATGATTCCCAAGAATGTGAGCTTGATCACATGACACTCAACAGATCAGGATCTGTGTAAATTGATCCCATGCTGTTTTTTTCCATATGTGCCTTGGTATGTTTCTAGCTACTGAACTTTCAAAACCACTGTTTCAGTTTTGGGTTTGTTTTTGCTTTTATATTCTCATTAATTAAATGAAAAGCAAGTATAGCTCTGAGGTCTCTTGAAAGGATGTTCAGACTGACATTACATTCAATTATGAGCAAACTCGTTCATATTACTGATGGTTGAGTAGACACTAGAGAAGAAGAGCGAAAGAAAGCATATGATTTACGAGAATGAGGCTTTCCTACTGAAGGTAATTTGCAAAATGAAAACTTCCCAGATTTAACTCCCTTTTATAGCAGTAGAACCCAAGTCACCTCTATTCACTCATTTATTAGACGCCAGACAAACATTTACTGAACGCTCTATGCTGAACACTGTACTAGACAACATGCAAAGAGATAACAGACAATCCCAGCCCTCAAAGAGATCAGGGTCTAATGAAGAAAGCAGACAAGCTATACCATAATGTGTGGAACCTGTTAGGGTAGCAGCAAGGAGGTCCATGAGCACAGAGAAGGAGGCTCACTCTGACCATGGCAGGAAGATTTGCTCAGTGAATAGAAACTGAGGATATTAGAGTAGGAGGAGATCTTAAATATCCCATAATTCAACCTTTCTTCTATAGACAAGTCCCTGGATAGTGCAAACGGTTAACACGCTCAGGTGCCAACCAAAAGTTTGGAGGTTGGAGTCCACCCAGAGGTACCTCAGAAGAATAGCTTGGCAATCTACCTCTCAAAAATCAGCCATTAAAAACTCTGTGGAGCACAGTTCTACTCTGACACACACGGAGTGGCCATGAGTAGAACTAATTCTAAGGCAACTGGTTTAGTTTTGGTTTTGGTTTCTATTGACTATAGAAATCTCTTCTATAAAATCTATGGCCAAAGTTTCATCCTATTTCTGGTTGGCTTGTTCATTGATGAAAAGCTCACTGCTCTGCAAGTCAGTTCCGCCCATTATTTGGCAGCTCTAATTGTTGTTAAATGATTTTTTAGAATAAACCAATATTTTTCTCCTTGTAATTTCCATCTATCACCATCCTACCACCTTTCACTCAAGAAAATGATTAATTCCTTCTTTCATATTTCTCTCACATATTTGAAAACAGTGATCATATCCTCCCTAATTTTGTTTCTTCAGATTTAAATATTTCCAGTTTCTTCTAGTGTTCTTCAAATGAGATCATTTCTAAGTCACCATATTTGTCAATGTCCTTCATAAGGTATGAACCTAGACCTGGTTTCAATCCTGCAGTTATGATCAGGACACTGTATTTCTACAAATTCCATCTATAATTACATGTAATATAATTTCTTGGGGCTGTAGATTGGACATAACCCCTAAGCTCTATGTCTACTTCCTTATCTAAAAAATGAGCTGTTGTAAAAATTAAATGAAGTTTTTTATCTAAGTAATAGGCTCAGTATCTGGAACATAGTAAGCATTCAATAAATAACAATAATAGTTGATATTATTATTATTACAACAACTGTGGTCTCTTGTGACTTCCCCCTCAACTCTGTCAAGATATGTTTTTGTCTGAAAACATTCATCATTAAAAGCCTTCTGCAAAAGACTGATAATGAGAAGCTCGGCTCAATTCAATTCAACCAGTATTTATTAAGGGTTCTATACTGGGTATTGAGATTATAAACTGGATAAGGCCTGGCCCCCTGCCCTATGTAGCTCATGGTCTAGCTGGAAAGACAGTTACATAAACAGTTGTGATAACTTGTAATAAGTGCTAAACATCGGTACTTGCAAAGCGCTGTGTGAACTTGGCAGACAGAGAGGGATTCGCTGGCCCAGTAGGGGGTGGGGGAATGAGCTGGAAGGCTCCACAGAGATGGTGATATCTCAGCTGTCTAGAAGGATGCATAATGGTTTAGCAGGCAGAAAGGGTATAACATGAATCAAAGCACAAGTCGGAGAACTGTCAGGAAATGCCAAGAACAACAATTTGCTGGAATGTAGGGTGCAGGATGGGAAATGAACAGAGTCGAAGTTAAAAAGCGTTTAATTAACACCTGGGCCAAGCCAAGTGTTGTATAAACTTGCTACTTAAAGTGTGGTCCCAGGACAAGAAGCATCTGCATCTCCAGGAGACTGTTAAAAATGCAAATTCTTGGTTCCTACCCCCAGACCTAGTGTATCAAAGTATACATTAACGAAACCCCCAGGTGATTTGTATGTACACTGAAGTTTGAAAAGCACCACTGTAGCATCTTAAATACCAAACTAAGGTGTTAAGCCTTTATCCCATGGCCCTTACGTGTTAAAGATCTGGTTTCTAAAAAGTAAATCTAATAGCAGCATGAAAAGACAAATTGGAAGGTGGAGAACAGAAATCCAGGAACCAGATAAGAGACCAAGAGCTCTGCCAAGGAAGAGAGGGTACCAAGCAGATAGATGAAAGCTCTGGCCTTGCCTTTGGTTGTTAGATGCTAAACAATTTTTGTATTAAGCACCTGCCATGTTCCAAGTCTTGGGCTAGGTACTGAGGGGATAAAAAGAAGGTGAAATCCCCAGAAACTGTCATCCTATATAGTGAGAAAACAAAAACACAATAAAAATCAACAAAAATAAGGGTATGTACATATGTGTGTATTACACACACATATACATATAAGTGAATGTGCTGCTGGTAAAAGTTAACTACCTCCCCTCCCTGTTCTCCACTGTACTCTAAGTCATCTTCCCCACGTAAAACTGGTAATATGGAAGCAGAAACCAACTGCTTCTCTCCTGCTTTCATGAGTATGCTTGTCTAATCTGAAGAGCTGGGAATGGAAAGGTTATAGGGGCTAAGAGCACCATTATAAGCGATCAGCCATTAACTTGAGGGGAAGCAGTTTCTCCCTGATACTGCAATCATTAGTCCATACCTGAAATGTTTAAAATAGATAATATTCTGTACCTAGCAGGGCTGTTTTTGTAAAAAAAATAAATAAAAGAAAATAGCAAAAGATTCTGTCACACATTTGATTCTCCATTAATATTGGAGTTATTTACTTTGTTAAATGTTTGATGTTAATTTTAACGACCTAATGAATTATTGGCATTTAACAAATACTATCTAATAAGTATTAGTGATGGTTCCAAACATGTTAACTATTTTATTTCTTAGCAGAATACCCATCTGTTCTTGTAAAATTAAAGAGTATTACTGGCAAGAAAATTCCCATCTTGACCAATATTGCATCCTAACGTACACCTGTAGTTCTTTATTGTTAGTGTTGATAGCAGAGCGATGTCATGGCAGAATCCACAACTCCGTATGTTTTATAGCAGAAAACTATCGGAGGGAGCCCCACAGCAGTTTAGCCTATAGAAACAGTTATCTACTCTTCCTACCTGACCCAAGAAGAGGAGAACAGGGGAAATTAGAGCTTAGCTACTAAACTAACAAGTTCTAAATATACCACTACTACCACACACATGGAGCCCTGGTGGTGCAGTGTTTGAGAGCTATGGCTACTAACCAAAAGGTCGGCAATTCAAATCCACCAGCCGATCCTTGGAAACCCTATGGGGCAGTGCTATTCTGTCCTATAGGGTCACTATGAGTCAGAAGCAACTCGATGGCAATGGGTTTGGTTTTTGGTATCCCACATATGGAGCCCTGGTGGCACAGTGATTAAGAACTTGGCTACTAACCAAAAGTTTGGCAGTTTGAAACCACCAACTGCTCCTTGGAAACCCTGTGGGGCAGTTCTACTCTGTCCGATACGGTCGCTATGAGTTGAAATCGACTCAACAGCAACAGGTGTATCCCACACATGCATCATTACAACTATCACCACCACCACCACCCAACACATATTTCCCTTCTTCTGGAATTTCTGCACTGGAGTCAACTGTGAGCAAGCTTGGCCCCACAGCAGACCCAGGAGAAGGGAGAAGAACTGCACACTGAATTAAGGAATATGACAAAAATTTGGAGCCCTGTTGGCAAAAATATAATTCCACTTTATAATTAAGGAAAATATGAACATGTGCACAGAAAACCATTTTGTAACTTGATTTGAATATTCAGTTTTGGTGTTGCAAAGCGAGTGTGTTGGGAACATTGGCTATTGACAAGGTTCAGGGATACCATTGCAAACTGTACCCTTCTGAGAAAGAAGAGGCTTGGAACAGTCTGGATATTACTTCTCAAAAAGAGCCATGAAAGTTAGATGTCTTATAGGCAAAGCTTTCTAATGCCAGTAGTACATCTGGTTGTTTTAAGATACATATTTTCACTTTTTTTTTTTTAATTCCTAGTAGGAGTAGTAATAGTACAATATAGTAGGATTGTTACTAGATCATGGCGGGGGTGGGGGGAGTCTCTAGTACTATTTCTCTCAAAATCAACTTATTTCTAAGTTTGACTAACTAGCAGGTAAGAACTTTGACACTTAACTACCCTGTAACTCACTATTTACTACACCGCATTACCTTCTGGTTTTAAATTTTTAAAGCACCACCACATAAGACTAGTTTAAACATCTTCAATATTTTCCCAGGTCATCTCACATCCAATGAATCAAGGCCCTAACAGTAGCCACTGAGGTTTAAACAGCAACCTAACAACAGTACTTTCTCCAATTAACTTTTTCTAAATAGAATAAAGCCATTCACTGTTCTGCTCCTATCACTACCTCCCCTCCCTTGGTGACCAGGGGAAATGCCGACCATCCTCCGGTCTGACAATGACAGAGAAGAGAAAGGTGGTGAGCTGCGTATGGACTGCCAGCTTCATGCCACCTGTAAAAAGGGAAATATTAAAGCCACAGCAGCCTTTTTGAGAACCCACTGATGCCAGGCACCACAAGAAGGAAATCTGCATTGGCAGGTTTTGTTATTTTTTAACTTGACCCTGACAATACCTGCTGGGCTACCTGCACTTTCTGCCAAAAAAGTGTCAGATGAGGGAGGAAGTTTGCACACCTGGTGAATTCAACCTCACAATGCCATTTGGAGGGAGGAAAGGGGGCGAGAGAAAGGCAACTACAGAAAAGAACAGAGCCAAGCAACAGAACCTGGGGAGGAGGAGGAAGAGTAATGAAACAAACAATTTGGAGGAATTCTTTTACGACATTTTCCAAGATCACATTACACCACAGGGACGGTAATAATTAAGTATTATAGGAGCTCCAGAGTGTGAAAATACACCGCTCTGAGTTTGCATTTTTGTACCCGGAACTCAAAAGCAAACTCCACACCAGCCACAGTGTCTGTCTTAGATTTTGATGGCCCGTTTGGCTGGGCTGCTACTCTGCAGAGTTTCCAACCTCAAGTAATTAAACATTAAGTGGTCTCTTAATGGACTGTCTTTTCCAAAAAGGCCTGCCTTTATCTTGCAATCAGTATGTCTGCAGAAATACTAAGTGATTGCCTTCACCCATTCCAGTGACACATCAGCCATTCTTTTCAGCCTGATTGAGGAGTCAGCTTGATCGGAGAAATTGGGCTTGGGGGTGGGGATGGGTTCAAAGACATTCAAGCCAAAGCCAAGCTTGTTAGTAGCAACTGTCACATAACAAGGACAGGACACATGACACCATATGGAGCTTCAGCAACCATAGACCCTGGGACCAACATATGCTGTCAATGTGCAGCATCTCACGTGCTCGAACTTCCCTGTACACAGCCGGGACACACAGAGAGGACCTGGTAGACTTGGGTATGGAGCATCACAAATAGTGCTTCCACACAGTAGAACCCTGAAATTGTGTTTCCATTCACTAGAATGCTGACAAACATTAAGATTTCTGTGTTATTTCCATTTCCATCCATTTTTAAGCCCACCAATGCTTTCCTTTTTGACTCAGAAGTTTCTGGCTCCTATAATCATCACCTATCATTATGTTCTCGCATAAAAATGAATGTGAGCGCCATGGAAGCTGAAGCCTTGTGTGTTCCAGCCCTAGAATAGTGCCTGGCACAGAAGTACCTCAAATATTTGCTGAAGAAACAAATGTATCTTTATGATGGTCCTAGTTTCCCTAAATCCTAATGAAAGTCTAAATGGAAATTTAATTTTGAGAAAGCCTGACACCTGAGAATGCTTTCTTGTAGCTATTTTAACATCTCTGGGGTCAGAAAACAAATGAATGATTTTCTTATTCATATATTAGTAATGCAGCTAACGTCTGCTGTTTGGAGAAATTTACAGTAGGCATGAGAAGCTGGCAATGTGCTCGGTTATTCTTTCAATCTCCTGAGGAGACTGAATGAAGTGTCTTCAAGGCAGATACTGGCTCTTTTTAAATAACTATACATCCTTGTGGAACAAATGTAAATCCATATGAACCTACAGAAATCCCTTTGGCAATAACACCATTAGTGTCATAACTGTCGAGAGAATTGAAAAAATAAGAGTGGTGTTTAATAAGCATACAGTTAGATAAATTAATAGATGGAAACTCGCACCTAACAGGTCATTTAGTAGGAAGTCTGCTAATGCTAATGCTGGACAGTTCCCCGAGGCTTAATGCCAAGAGAATCCTAGCTCTACATGTTCCAAACTGGAGTTTCTGCTACTTGCCTTGAGGGATTCTTCTGTAGCTTATGAGAGGTCATCATTGAGAGATTTCTCATTTTCATCTCTTTACTCCAAATTAGCCCCTTGGACGACCCTGAGCAATTCTTCTGCCTGCCTGGTGAGTTATACCTTTTCAGACACTTGCAGGTGGTTGTCAGGTCCTTGCCCCATTGCAGACATGACAAAGAAGGTCTTGCCTCCCTGCCTGTGCCCTCAGAGACACGTTTTGATTTTGCAACCTTAAACAAATTGCTTGCACAGACATATGTGCTGGAGAACTGCAGAAGCTTATGACTACAGTGTTGTTCTTTGCAAATGTGGTCCATTTTGCCCATTCAGGATTTCTTGAGATATCAGCCCCTGTAGCCACTTACTCATTTTTCCTGTAATTCCTTACAGAGCTGAATTGCCATCTTCAGGAAATTCATTTGAACAAATTCATTACCCCGTTCTCTTCTCCTTCTGCCATCATCCACGCTGGTTATTTGCATAGAGCCTTTTTTATTCCCATATTCTCTTCTTTTTTTAAACCAAGAGCCCAATTTACAAGGTCTTCATTACATTATTACTAAGCTGTTTTACCTCACTTTTCTTGTTAAATGCCAATGTTTGGGGGGAGGGGATGTGAAATGTGTTGGGAGTTCTGTTTGAGCCACATTTAAAAGAAAATTAAAACCATGTTTTGACAGGGTTTCTAGAGGGGTGGGGGTGCAACAAACATTGCCACAGATTGAATTAATTTACATGACATGCGAATGAAGATGCCAGTATCATTCTCCAAATACAGTGAGAGCAGGCCGGTGTTAAGAGTGCTTAGAGCTGGGGAACAGCTACTCACAGTGATGGAGAAATTTTAAACCTTCAACGTGGAGACTAGGAAGTATGATGGAAAGAGAGTAGGGTGGTTTGTTATGCCTTGACCTCTTACCAAATTTGTCTTTGCTCTTACTTCCTTCTTCCCAAATATATTTGCGGGTTTCCAAATCCTTATTGTGTCTTTGACTGTTGAACAAAAGATACGGACTCTTTGTGGCAAAGACTAACACACGCAAAATGAATTTTAAAATGCAGTCATGTGACATCTATAACTTGATACATATTATATCCTATATGATATTATGTAATCTCTCTTCTTGAATTCTTCCTACAACATCTGTGTTGTACCCTTTTAAAGAATCAGTATAGTCAATATTCATCAAGGCTTCTAACTCTGACTCAGTTTTGCTGATCAGACACTAACTACAATAAGAATGACTATAATGATGATAACAATAACCGGGAATGTGAACTGAGCACTTTCTATCTGTCAGATACTAAGCTAAGTGCTTTGATCCTCATGACAATCTGAGAAGTACATACTGTTCTCCCATTTTATAGATGAGGACACCGAGGCATAAAACCAAAAAACCAAACCCAGTGCAGTCAAGTTGATTCCGACTCATATCAACCCTAGGCATAGAGGAGTTTAATAGTTTTTACAAGGACAAATATCTATCTAATTATAGAGAAGCTAGAGCCCTTGTGGCAAAGTAGTTAAAGAGCTCGGCTGCTAACCAAAAGGTCAGCCGTTCGAATCTACCAACAGCTCCTTGGAAACCTTATGGAGCAGTTCTACTCCGTCTTACAGGGTCACTATAAGTCAGAATCGATTCGACGGCAACAGGTTTGGTTGGTTTTATAGAGAAGCTGGGATTTAAAACAACAATCCAACTTTGATGCCTGAATGCTTAACCATTATGCTAAACTACTCCCCTGGTGAAACTAGGGGTCAGTTTCTCAAATAACCAAAAATATGTGCTGATTCATATTTTCTAAGACATCTAAAAGTCACATCTCCTCATTAAATAATGTTGTTCCAAGGGTTCTCACAACGTTGGGAGAAAAAATATATATAATTTGTACATGAGGTTGGGGTAAAACTAACCAAAGCTCAGGAAAAACTCAAAGCTCAACATACGCAGAAAAGGTAGGCAGGGTGAGCACAGACCACACTCCCACAAGGGGAGCTACCGTCTTCCCTTGGCTCCAAATCCACTCAAATTATCAATGAAACACTCAATTGTATAAGTTTTAGACCTAAAATGAAAATTGCACTCTGAAAAGTAGTAAATTTGCCAATTGGGATATACCATTGAAAGGCTGAGTAAATCGTCTAGTACAATGGCCCACTTATTGGTTTAATATTTCTGCAAATCATTTCAATATATGAATCAATCTGTCACCATCATGAAGATGTGGCAGCTCTAGGCCAAGCGAACACAGGCTTGGACTTTCCTCCTAGGCTCTGGGTTCTACCCAGACCACCTCTCACAGGGCAGACAGATACTAAGGGAAGACAGTCCTGAAATTACAGTCCCTTTCAAGTTTTTTTTTTTTTTTCAAGTACTCCAAACATGATGCTCTACCTCTTGCTTGATCAGGCAAATGCTGTGACTCTCTATGCTTTGTGAACCTTATGTCAGCAAGTCAATATAGTCAAGGCCAGTCCTAAGCAGTAACAAAACTTCAAAGTTTATTCCATGGCCTATTTTCCCACAATCATTTAGACAATTGCCTAGTGTTACAAAATGCACCACTTTTATCAATCAGTGCCTTTTTATCATAAACCATAGCTCTTTGCCAACTGTATACAACTGGTTTCCCCATTAGCAATTATAAGCTTCTGTTTATTTAGTGTATCACTTTTAAGAGAAGATACTAAACAATGGAGTAGGGTTTGCAAATATGAGTTAATTAAAGACACAGGGCAGTAAACAAGGGATCTAGAGATGAAGTTACAGAACAATATACTGGGATGTCTCTATGACAGTTCATTGACAACCGATATTCTACATATATCAAGTTACAGACAAGCCTTTGATCCTGTCCAAAGGAGCTTATTGCTAAAAATCCCTACAATAATCAATATCCTGCTTCCAACACATAGACCTTAGAAAAAAATATATTATTAAAATAGCTGCAGTACTTTGGAAACTGCTGTTTGTTTTCGTTTTTATTTTTTTTTAAGCTGCCAATTCCCACCAGAGCCATCTAGCAAAATCAAGTAAAATCATTACAAGAGCTAGGATATTGGGGGAGCAGGGACAAAATAATTCCATCAAGCAGTAAAGGCACATTTCTATGACTTCAGGCTAGAGCTGAGTACCCTGGGACATGAGGGTAAAGCCGTTCCCTCTATATATTTGAAAAGTGCAAATAGGAACAATCCCACTGCAAGCCACTTCGCCTAGTTTCCCTCTGGGCACCAAAGTACAGAACAGCTGTTGTTCACAAGCACACTCCTTTCCTCTCTTCACCACTGTTCCCTGCTCTCTCTTCTGCACCTTCTAGCTCTGGAGTGATACTAAATGAATATATGGTGATCTGGACTGACCTTACAGATTGCAAAAATAAAGCCATTTTCAAAACAATAAAACCAATTCTAGATAGGACTCAACCTTTATTTTTTAAGATACATTTTCCCTCTACTGTTTGGTGAAAACATCCACTTCCAGAGGCTTTTTCTAGTCATGGTCACAGTGATGTTGTTCAAAGTTTATTGGACAGGAACATACATGGTTACCTTCTCAACCTTTCTAATTTTTATTGGATTCTAAGCTCCCACATCTTGGCCCTCAGGCATTTTCCTTGATAAAGCCCTCCTACCTCCCAGTCCAACGAAGATCAAAGACTTTGGATATGAAATTTTTAAAGTAACCACTGAAGAAGAGGCTTCAATTGTATTGGCCCAACTGGCAATCTGTGGAAGGCCACATGAATTGCTCAGAGATAACGCCCTTGCCTTTCACCTTGTGGTCACCAGTTTGAATCAAGCAGAGATTAACAGTGTCCAAGGGTTGTTATCATCTGGTGATGGCTTGGGAACTGATAGGAAATAAATTGCTAGTATCTTGCAGCTCCTTGCCTGAGGCTGCCTGGTTTGAGCTATTTTAGGGACCAGATCTAAATCTTAGCTGCAATGGTTACTCTAAATGGAAGCCTCTGCCACAGATCAAATGCTAAATAAGCTCCTAGATTATGCTTCCTCTTGTACTAATGGAAGATATCCTTTCAGACAAGGTGAGAAGTAAACTGAGTTGTAGGTGGGGGAAATAAGCAAGACCCGTCTATTCTGAACCACAGGCCTCTGAGTATTTGATTTAAATTCTACCCTGAGTCCCTTACAGGTGATTTTACTTTCCGACCTTGAATTCCCCACCTGAAGGGCACAGCCATACCCTCCTTCTGATTCAGTCAGAACGTTCCACCTCTCTCACCCTTTGCTTCAACCACCTTGACAATCGTCGAAGATTAAGGAAAATCAAAAACTTTTCAACAGGAAAATTTGGGAACCTAGCCATGGTTGGTAAATTTATGTATGTGGAGACAGGGACAACCAACTCAGATTAATTCTCTGAAACTTTTCACTAGAGCCAGAACATTGCTTTCTTTTTGTTGTTGTTTATTTTTGTTTGGTTAAAGAGGCCTCATGGTCAGAATCATTAAAATAATTGCTTAAATTTTCTTAAGGTAAAATCTTTTTATGTGTAAATACTATTTAAAAATCACTCTTGTTTAGTCCTTTTATTAATTTAACGCTAGTGAGGCAGCGTACTAAATAGCCTCATGGGCAATAATTCAAATTAGATCTAATTGGGCAGAATTTAGAAACAGAACGGACTTTTAAGATTATTGTGTTTAAAGGAAATCTAGGTTTCAAAAAGTTAAGGGTAGAACTTTGGTGAAGAGTAAGACTATACACAGTACTGGAGAAGCCAGCACAACTTGTACAAGGCAAGGTCATGGAAGCTCCACAGACACATCCTAACTCCCTGAGGGACCGAATTAGTGGGATGGGGGCTGTGGAGACCATGGTTTCAAGGAACATCTAGCTCAATTGGCTTAACATAGTTTAGAAAGAAAATGTCCTACATTCTACTTTGGTAAGTAGTGTCTGGGGTCTTAAAAGCCTGTGAGCGGCCATCTAAGATACTCCATTGGTCTCATCCCTTTGGGAGCAAGTAATAATGAAGAAAACTGAAGACACAAGGAAAAGATCAGTCCAAAGGACTAATGGACCACAACTACCATGGCCTCCACCAGTCTGAGTCCGGTACAACTAGACAGTGCCCGGCTACCACCACTGACTGCTCCGAGAGAGATCACAATAGAGGGTCCCAGGCAGAGCTGGAGAAAAATGTGGAACAAAATTCTTGAACTCACAAAAAAAGACCAGACTTACTGGTCTGACAGAGACTGGAGAAACCCTGAAAGTATGGCCCCCCAGACACGTTTTTAGCTCAGTAATGAAGTCACTCCTGAGGTTCACCCTTCAGCCAAAGATTAGCCAAGTGCATAAAACAAAATGAGACTAAAGGGCACACTAGCCCAGGAGCAAGGACTAGAAAGCACAAGGAGACAGGAAAGCTGGTAATGGGCCAAGATCGAGAAGGGAGAGTGTTGAAATGTCATGGGGTTGTTAACCAATGTCATAAAACAACATATGTACTAACTGTTTAATGAGAAGCTAGTTTGTTCTGTAAACCTTCATCAAAAGTACAATTAAAATAAAAAGTAGATGAAATTTTACAGGGGTGCCACCTTGTCCAGTTGTTACTAAGAATTACAAAGGTTTCCATTTTCAAATTCACCTTTCATTCACAGATCCTTTTGTGAATTCGATAAAATCTATGGGTTTTCTGCCCAGAAAAATTACACTGCACATACAACTTCCACGAACAATTTTCCATACAATTGAGGGGCGCCCTCTAAAACCTTTGGGGATACCCATCACTGAAAGGATACTTGAACCACAGCTTAAAAATCCAAGAAAGGGATAATCAGCCCCAAACCAAAAAAAAAAAAAAAAAAACCCAGTGCCATCGAGTCACCCAGGCATCTTTTATTAAAAATGTGTAGCACATACTCCATACTTTTATCAATGAAGAAAAAGAAAAAAGAACAGAAAACAATGTGTTCATTTAAACTGGGCAGGAATGGAGATTATCGGCTTAACTGACTCCAGTCATTTGTCCTTGAAAAGATGAATACACCAAGTTCTCCATTTCAAAATAAAAACCCAACTCATTGCCATCCAGTCAATTCTGACTCACGGCGACCCTACAGGACAGAGCAGAACTGCCCCACAGAGCTTCCAAGGAGCGCCTGGTGGAATCCAAATGCTGACCTTTTGGTTAGCAGCTGTAGCTCTAAACCACTATTTTCCTTTTCAAAATAAAAAATAAAATAAAATAACGGCCCTATAATATGGTCAGTTTTAAGACCAAATAAAGGCTATGCCTTTGGTAAAAGGGAATTAACAAAAGGACTGAGCTTAGTCTTCTAAAGCTTCAAGTGGTCAACTTAAACTAGAATTAAAAACAATCAATTTAATCAGGGAGAAGAGCTGTTGAAAGATGTATTTCAATTAGAGCCTTGCATCAATTTAAAATTAAAGATCATATGATTCCTCTTTCCAAAATCATCTAATTTATATATTTTTATATACACATTTTATATATATATATATATATATGTCAAACCTTATACCACCCATATAAAAAATTTTCCTAGCACTTCAAAGGCAATAATGATAGCTGGAAACCTCGAACCAAACATTATTCGAAGGTCATCAAACTTGCTTGGATCAGTGGCCAAGAACTCTCGGAAAAAGCTTCATGTGAGCATCCTTGACCCTTTCAAAATTCATCTTCGAAAGCTTTAACTGAAAATTCATTTTAGCCACTTCATTAACAAGCCTTCCAAACTCGCCCTGGAGCTGGGCCTTCGGCCACTCCATGCAAAGGCTGATGGGGCCTAGGGTTGAAGCCCTAAGCCACCATCAGCCGGTCACCCAGGCCCCGGGTGCCCCGGTGGGCGCCCATCAGCGAGAAACCCAGGTCAGAGCCAGCCATGCCCCGCGGCCCCGGCGCACTCCATTCCTGGGCGCAGAGGTCAAGCCACCCACGTCTCGAGCTCTCAGGCCAAGCCCGTGCCAGTTCCCGGGTCTTTTCACCCCACCGAGCATGGAGAGGGAGTTTGGCCTTTGGAGTTGGCCCAGCCAGTGGCCATCGCCGCGGGGTGCGGGCCAGGGGACGGGAGGAGCGCCCACGTCGGCCCTGACCGAGGGGGCATCGTGGCCTCCGGCACCGTTACCCCCACACTCACCGCCTACCGATCCTCAATACCACGAAAGCGCACCGAGGAGGAGGAGGAGCACTCGGGCCACGGATTCCCCGGGTCTCCCCGCACCGGAGCGCGGGCGCACGGCGCGCTAGCGCCCGGCCTTCCCGAGCCACCACGCCGGGGCTGTCCCAGCCCGCCGCTCCGCAGGGGCCCAAGAGGCCCGGCCACGTGCAGCCACGTGCGGCCGCGAAGGCAGTGGAGCCTCGGGGTCCCAAATCTGCGCCTGCGCCCGGGCGAGCTGTCCGATGCCCCTCGCGGCCACTTGCGGCCGGTTCTGCGACCTGTCCCCATGATGCTGGCCCGAGGACACGGCGGAGGGAAGGAGGCCCCGGGCGAGGCCGGTTGTTCCTTGTAGCTCCGGAAGGCCCCGCTCTCGGGGTCTGCGGCTTACTTTTGTGCACTATTTGGATGAGAGGTGGGGTGGAGAAGGGGAACAAGGTGCTCTTGCCGCGTTTTTTCGGGGAAACCCCGGAACCGGCTCCCTCCCTGGCGCCGTGACCCAGCTGCTTCACTGGCCGCGCTGGGAGGTGGCCCGAGGCCGGGAGGCGCGGAAATCCCGCGGGAGAGCCCAGGATCTCCAGGCCACCCCGGCAACCGGGACAAGGGACTCGACCTGCCGGGGCCACAGCCCGTCGGGCATCGCGCCACTGAGACCGAGAGGGGAGGAGCAGTGGCTGGTGACCCTCACGCCTGAAGGTGACCTTAAGTCTATTGGCCGTCCCCCCCCCCCTTTCCGGAATACTATGCAGCGGTTAAATCTGGTTAAATGGAGAGCACAGTTCTTGGGTTCTGCAGCCGGAAAGGACGCCTCTTCTTCAGAGCATCGCGGCTAAAAAGTGGTTTGGCTGTAAGCTGATAATCAGGTAGCTGCGGTCAGACACCCACTCCAGACCGCGCTACTCAGGGACCACGTTATCGCAAACGACGTCCATTAGCCCCAGTAATCCGCTATCAACGCATTTCAGAGCCATTTGAATGTTAAGGAGATTTTTATTAATGGCCCATGAGCTGAAAACGCACTATTGGTTCCAGGAACAGATTTTAACAACTCGAGGCTTCGATGAGTGGTTTTCCGGCTTCAGTGTAGCCTGAGGCTTCCGGAGATCCCAGCTGGGAGGTTGGGGGCAGGACGCAAGGGAGATTCTGCACCCCACCCAGCAGGTATCTCTAAAGGGCGCTTTCGGGCCTTTACCTCTGGAACCTGAGGGACCGGCACCTGAAAAAGGAGGCCCGCGGAGCACAGTAGCTGCTGTTCCTCTGGCCCCCAAAGGCGGAATTTGCTGGTCCCTTCAAGGACGGACGGGGAGGGGGAGTGGGGAGCTGTCCTAAGGCTGTTAGAGATTGGCATCTAATTTTTAAAAGAAGCTCTCGCCTGAAAATGTCTCCTAGTGATGTCGAGAAGACTAAGAGAAATCCTTAATCCGAAAGGTCCCCTTCCCAACCCCCGCGCTGGGCAAACGGAGACAGGGACACCAGAGAGGTGGCAGAGGACTCCGTCTGATTCGTGGGCACTTTTTTCCCCTTATGGTGCTGATATAGAAGTCAGTGCAAACTTTGGCCACTAACCATGACATTTGCTGTGAGTTTCTTTTTTTGTTTTCTCAAAATACCATGTTTCCACTACGACTTGAAGGTAAAGGGTGGGGGACATCAAGGAAGAAAAGGGAGCCAGAGACCTCACGCTGTTGGACTTTCCCTCGAGAAGAAAAACAAAATTCGAAGCTGACCCTCCCCCTGGCCATAGCCTGGCCGCCCGAGCACCTGCAGTTATATTTGACCGCATGGCTTGGACTTGGTTATATTTGACCGCATGGCTTGGACTTGGTGTGTGAGGACTTGGTAAAAATTGGTAGGGCTCCTTTATTCGAATTTGCTTATTGTTTGTTTGCAGTCAACAGCAGGCTGGATTTTTAAATATAAAACACTGCTTGCAAGAGAGGAAATGCGGCGGGTTCTCTTTAGAACTAGGGGCACCTCCCTTGACTGGGGGACTGCGGCATAGTAGTTTTCGAACCTGTGGCTCGCTCCTCCTCTGCTCCTACTACGTCTGCCTACAGACGGTTCCTCCGGCTTCCCGATTCGGTTCCGTTTCGTTTGAACTGCTTCTACCAGAACTGCCCTTTCCAAATAGTTCCTAGATTTCATTTTAATCAGGTCCAAAAAAAATTTTTTTCCCACTTATTTTAAACTCTGGTGTTGCTATTAACAAGCAGTTTGGAAGAGATGCTCCAAGCAACGTGTCTCAATACACAGGAGCACTACGGTTTTACGTGTAATGTTAATTCTGTCCGAGACAAATCCTGTAATCTGTGCAGTTTCAGAGTCTAATATAGGAAAACACCGGGGTGGGTTTTGTTTGGGATTTTGCCCTTCCCCTCCCCCCCCGCCCCCATGCCAGGGGAAAGTCCTAGAGGCTCCCCGTCTTTTGTATCATTCTAAACCAAGGAAGGAAACTGGTCGATCTGAGGGATCTGGTTTTATCAGCACGCTGCGCGGACAGGGCGCGGGCAGCTGAGGAGAGAAAAGCAGGAGTTCAGGGCTCGCTGGTCGCAGATCTGGACATGCGGATGCGTGGTGGAGGCTTGGTCCCTTTAGTGGCACGGAAGGGAGAGAAATAGCTATCCTTCATAAAGGTTTCAAAGGGAGGCGGGCAGCAGGCCGAGGTCACGGCTGAGCTGGGCCCTGCATTTTCCCATTCTGGTTTTCTACGACGTCAGCTTCCATTTGCGTGGGATGCGCCTGTCTCCTCTGACTCCTTTGTGTATTTCTCTTTTGCATGATTAAAACACGTTTCTGTATGCAACAAACCGCCACCTAACTTGGGCACGCCTGGTTTTGGGTTACAGCTTTGTCCGGGTAATGACAGCGACCTTCTCCCCGGTGTGAGATTCGGGTTTGAACCTGCGGGGTGCGAGTCCGGGCCCGCCGCCGGCTCGCCCGCTTCTGGTTAAGCGGGGCGGGTCCAGGCCCGCGGCCATGCCCTGCAGCTAACCAGAATGGGCGGCCTGGCTCGTGGGAGCTCCCGGGGACGCCCAAGAGGCCGCTTCCCACTTGGAGCGCCGGTCTCCGGCCTCCAGGGCTGCCTTGTGCTGCTCCAGGTCCGAGAAGAAAAAGCAGGGCACGAAGTTAAAAAACGGAATAGCGGGTGTAGAAGAAAAGGGATGAGCCGAGAGGAGCTTCGAATCCAGTCACCCCTCCGAAAGGCTCCACTCCGTGCCGGGGCCTCCAGACGAGTGTCGAACAACCAAACACAGCTCTCCTCAGACCCACTAGCGCAAGCCCCCGCCTTTCTCCGTAGGATCCCCGGGGGCCCCGGGCAGGCCCAGCTGGGCCCCACGTCGGCGCCACGTCTGCCCGGGCCGCGGGAGGCCTCAGGCGCGGCGGGAGCCCCAGCGGTGGCGGCGGCGGCCTCGCCCTTTGCAGGCGGGAGCAGGTCCCCTCGGCAGCCGTCTGCGGCTCTTCCTCCCGGGAGACATGGAAAGCTAGCAGTCGCAGTCCGCCAGGCCCGCTTTCGCCGCCCTGGGCTCCTCTCCCCGGGCCCGGTGGGCCCAGCTCACCGTCCCCTCCTTCCGGCGCGGCCTTCGCTCCCTCCGGCGCCGGGCGCGCAGTCCCGCAGATGGGCCGTCGGCCGAGGCCTGGGGTTCGCGCTCCGATCCGGCCACCCCGGGACCAGCCCGACCCCCAAACTGGGCCAGGCTGGGAGGTGACTCAGCAACTGGCGCCCAGACCTGCGGTTGCGCCGGAGGCCTGGCTTCAAGGGGTGGGCAGGGGATTCCTCGTTGGCTGCGGAGCCCCCGGAGGCCACGCTTCCCTCCTTGCCGGCGGCGCACCCTCGGCGGCACCCGACCTTCCGCGGCACGGTGCCCCCGCCCAGGCGCCCGGCCGCAGCCCCCGAGGCCTGAGAACTGGGCCGTCTGCGGTGCGCTGGGCTCGGGGAGCTCCTGGCTTCCCCCCGGAATGTGAGACACCGGGAGAGAGGGCCGGAGCCGGGCGGGGGGCGAGAGGTGAACCGGGACGAGGCGAACCTCGGTCCCGCCCCGGCCCGCGGGCTGTGCGTGCGGCCCCGAATTCCCCCCAACCTGGACAGCTGGCTCGGCCCCTGTCCCAGCGGGCTACCCGGGGCAGAAGTGTGGATGCTTTCGCGGGCAACTCCAACTCGGGAGCCAAGATTTTAAAAACATAGCGCTTAAGAGATAGCGCCGTGGAGCCGGCGGAGGGAAGGGCCAGCTTTCCGTGGGCCGCCTGCTTCTCGCAGGCCCGCCCAGGGCCTCATGTCCTCTGCCAGCAGCGTGGCCTGAGGGTGGGGACACCCTCAGGAAAGGCGAGATTAGAGGGAGCCGTGTGGGAGAGGAGTGAGGAAACTGACCATTATCTAAAACCTGTAAGTTTCGAAAGCTGGAACTTAATTGACTTGATTGAATTTCGCTTCTTATCTAGGAAGGGAAGAAACACTCCCAAGGTGAAATACAAAGGGCCAAGCATCCCTGTGGGAAAGATAAAGGTTCGGGCAACAGATCTTTGTAAAGCAAAGTACCCTCACCCTCATCTCCGCCCTACAAAAGAAAGATTGTATGGCAGTCTCACTTTTTGATAATTGCTGATATACAGTTGAAGGAGCTCCCTGAAACCTTTGGAGCTCGGTGTCCTTTCTGGACCAACTATCATCATTACAGCTTGACTTCATTAGATCTGGTCTTGACTAGAAACGGTGATCAGAACTCTCTGGACGACTTTAAACCACTGCTTGCTCTCCGCCCTCCTTCCTCTCCCTCCGTTGCTTGTGGTCTGGGGGAATTCATTTCTACTTTTTAAAGGGATTTAACCGCGTGGTCTCGGTTAAACGAAGTTGTGCAAAGGTGATGGAAAAATTAGTTTCAGAGGGTGCTCAGCGCTTCGTCTTTCTAACCACTTTTTTTTTCTTTTTAAGTTTCAGGAGAAAAATCTGATAACTGTATTTGATGATGTTTGTCATCATTATTGTTTTTAAAGAAAGGGCAATCTTTCCTAACCCTTTGTGGGGCATCCTGAAAGCTGAAGGCTGTGTGAAAAATTGATTACTTTGCAGGAAAGCTGGGTCTGCTTTACTCTTGCCTGAGAAGAGCTGGGAGATTAAGACTCCGAACCTGGGAAACAAAAAGCAAAGACGCTATGTGCCTAATTTCACTTGTAGGATGAGCATTATCAGTAGGTGCTGGGAAACCTTTCCTCCAAGTTTCACCTCAAGTGTTGGGTGTAAACTACTGCATTTCCTTTAGCAGTAAAAACAGGAACGATTTACTTATGAAAGATTCGGTAGGACTCAAGGGAGCATGCGCAGCCAGGGAGGGGAAAATGAAATAGCCAGAAAACAAAATGGTTGCAACTGCTAGCCTTCATTTAAAAAATTACAATCAAGAGTCACTTAATTTTCATCCAATTTAAGAGCATAAAAGATTTAAAATGAAATTAAGTATTGCTTTTGTCAGGGGAGCACCCGGGTCATCACCCCATTTGTCTTTTCTGAGGATTGGCTCACAAAATGCAGATACAGTTGAAAAGGGACCCATTTTTTCCCCTCAGCACGCTTTAAAAAAAAAAAAACTCACTAGGATGCCTTATGTTCAACTACTGGAATTATAGGTTTTAAAACTTTTCTGAAACTCTTTTGTTCAGAAATCACTTCTGCCTGAATGGCTTTCAGATTCTGATTACACCTCCTCTCATGTTTACCTCAGATTTTTTGGAAGTAAAAAAAAAAAAAAAAAATCCTCTTCATCAAATAAGAGAATAGAAACAAGGAATTCTTGTCATTCTCATTTTCTCTGAGGTATTCCAGTTTTCCCCCCTCCTTCTTAAAAAAATTGATCTATGTAAAAGAATACTAATAAAGTGCCTAAGAAATTGTTAGAGTCTGAGGCAGCGAGGGGAAAGCAAGGAGAAGAGCTGGAGCCTAATGATTTCAGAGCAGACCTGATGCAAGTCACAAGAAGTTCGTATACCACTGTCGTTCACATCTAGCTCAGCCATACATTAGCAAAAATGGTAATCATAATAATTAAAAATAAATAAAGTTTGCTATTTCATCTCTGAAGAAAAACATTTTTGGAAAACAAAAGGCTGAATGTGGGCTTCTTAGCCATAAATAGTGGTATAAAATTAAACTGGACCCAATGTTGTGCTAGAACCATTTTAATATAATTATACATATCTGCCAAATCCAGGAAGAAAAAGTTTATGCATATATAACTTTTCCAGTTAACATCTGCAAGCATAAACGACAATGATCTCAGTTTATAAATTCATCAGGGTCAGAGCAATTGACCAATGTCTTTACTGCTAGGTTTACCAGCAGTAAATTTACAGATGAATTAGTGTCCTTTCTGTTTCTCTTCTCTCACTCTACTTGTCCAGAGATATTTTGTTGTAAAGTTTCAGTGCAGCTCACCTCCAGCCAAAGGTAATCTTTTTAGATAAGTACTCAGTTGCTCTGAATTTTGCTTATAATTATAACCTATTTAATCACAGAAGAACCCCTGCCGAGGTGGAGTTCAAGGTTGCATACAATAACAGGAGATCACAGTTTTGAAGTCTAGCACAGATTAGAAACCACAGATGTACCATTTATATAAGACACACACTGATTGTCTCTTAAACTACATATTGACTCCTTATGAACATTATTTTTTAAATAAAGTAGTGCATCTAGGACAATCAGTCGCACAATTCACACAGCCCTGAAAAGTTTTCCAGTGGCAACTACCAGTTGGTCGTGAAACGTGAATGAGCTTGAGACATTGTCCATTCCTAAGATTCAACCAAGGATTGGCTAAAACATTGGAACACCTCTGTTTACAAAGGGACCTTCCCCTCCCTTCCCTCACAACTTAGCTTTGTTTGATTTTATTTTTGGTGGTGTTTGGTTACACGGCTAGAACACTTTTGATCACTTTGAGAATCAGGAAAACCAATGATCTAAAACTATGACAGGATCTTAAGTAGATTGGTTTGTCCATTTCGGGTTGCTGGTTGGTAGACCCCTAAGGCCCTTCGTTTTTGCCTTCTCTGCCTCCCGGAACTTTGATCAGAAGATGAGTCTGAGCACCATCCCATCTAACTTTTTTAACCAATGCCTGGCTAAAACTGGAATGTCCAGCCCAGTATTTTTTTTTTAAAAATCACCCACAAAAAGAGGTTCTACAGGTCTTCACAAAACCTGGAATTTCCATGAGGATGTCTGATCTTTATAATCCAAGCAGTCAGCATTGAAGTTAAGCTTCCAGGAGGCAGTTTGGTCCTTGTAATCCAAGCAATCAGTGGTTGAGTTAAAACCCAGGCTTGAAGCTCCATATCCCTGGGTGGAGAGAGAAGCTGGAGATTGATTGAGATGGCTGGTGACTGCATTGGTACCCATGGGGCTGAGTGTGGCCCCTGGTCCAGGAAGCTGGTGATGCATAGGGGTCAAGTAAGATCCACAGTCCATGCCCCCAAAGTAGGAGGTTGAGCCAGCATATCCTTGACTATAACCTGAAGCCTGAGTATAGGTCATGGGATAGGACCTCTGCATGCAGGAAGAGGAGGTGGACAAGGGATCTGACAGTGGGGAGATGGAAGCTGGGCTCCAGATAGACACTGGAGCACTGCTGCTGGAAATGGCTGGGACTGAGGTGCTAGAGGGGGGAGTGAATTGGCCACTTGCTCCACTCTCTGAACTCACTTCCCGAGCTGGAGAAGTCTTCTTTTTGGCAGGTCTTACTTTGTTTTGACCTCCATTCTGTTGTTGCTGCTGTTGTTGGCGGCACTTAGCTCTTCGATTCTTAAACCATACCTTGAAGGGAAAAAAAATTTCTTTAATGTGGCTTCAATAACTTCTCATGGACAAGAGTGGCTCCCAGACTATAAATCTTTCCTACATGGGCAGATGAGCTAAGCAAACAATCTCTCCCACCACTGAACACCTACTATATGGCACTCATATATATATATATTGGGTTTATATATATACATATATGTGTGTGTGTGTGTGTTTTCCTGGAATCGTAAGAAAGTTGAGGACGTTCTTTCTGAAAGCCCTTGATCTTGCTCTATGCCTAGCCCGGAATAATAAAATTTAATCACCCAAATGATGTGGCTAAAAATTCTCCACCTCACTTTCCTATCTCTTCTTTGTCATTGCTAATGCACATATACACACAGACCCAGCTAGATATTGGAATATACTGGAGTATCACAATGGAACAGAATGTATCTATGTCCTTTGGAGGGAAACACAAGGGAAGTGTGGAAAAACAATTATTTTGTTACATGCCAAAAAGAAGAGCTTAAACACAAATAGTTTGCAGATCATCTTCTAGGTAGCAACCACTAATCTGGAAGCTGGTTCCTTCACGCTACTTCTTGTCTCTCCTAGAAAGCTCTAAGGAGAAGATGAGCGATTCTATAGAGGAAGGAGATCAGAAAGCCATTGTTTGCCAAAAGCTTCTTTGTGGTAAGTGGAGTGACCTGTATGTACTCTGCTTTGAGCTCAAGGACAGGCCTCTCTACTAAAGTCTGAGACTGGAGTCTGTGCCTTAAGGGTAGTGCCACTCAGCACATAGATTTTGTTTCCTGTACTGTTTGTTGGCTTGTCAACTTAAGCCTCTGTGTACAACTTAAAAATCCTCTTTATGAGCCCTGCTCATGTTCTGGAATGAACAGAATGGTGTTTAGTGTGTGAGGGGGCTGATGAGAGAAACCAACATTTTCAGGGCTGCAGGTTGTTAGTTGTCCTCTTGAATAAGCTCTTGGTACTGGTGTCGCTGGTAAATGGTGCCATCAAGGCTGACCTCAACACCACCAACCACTCAGAGCCATTTTTTTTTTCTAGTGAAGACTTTGGTTCAAACCTCACAAGCTCTAAAACTTCTTCCATTTTAATTTGTGAAAGACTTTTCCCTGGTTTGCAATTCTCACTGATGTTTGGCACTCTCACAAACATATCTTAGACATGTTTATGTGGTTTCGGTGCTAACTGTTCTTTCTAGAATTCTCAAAAGGGCTTGTTCTCCAGGCAGTGGTTAAGAGTGCAGTGGTTACCAGGGTTGAGAAGGGAGAGTGTTGACATGTCGCGGGGTTGTTAACCAATGTCATACAACAATATGTGTACTGTTTGATGAAAAACTAGTTTGTTCTGTAAACCTTCATCTAAAGTTCAATTAAAAAAGAAAGAAAAAAAAATGTGCAGTGGTTAATTGCTACAGTGTGCTAAGGCTGCTAACCAAATAGGTCGACAGTTCAAATCCGCCAGCTGCTCACTGGAAACTCTATGGGGGCAGTTCTACTCTATACTATAGGGTCACTATGAGTCCAAATGACTTGAAGGCAATGGGTTTGGGGTTTTTTGGTTTTTCCTTCTCCAGCTCATGAAAACTCTAAGGGGTCAAGCTTAGGCTTTGAGAGAGTGAAGAAAAGGGGGTGTCACTGGGGATATCATGTAGATATTTTATCTGCTACCTGGCCCAGAGTTACAGAATTCTACTTAATCCCTAAGAAGTCAAAAAAAAAAAAAAAAAAGCACTATTATTGTGCTAATTTCTTTGACAAGAAAGCTAGCTGCTTCTTGGCTGGCTCTGCCACCAAACTGAGGTACGACCTTAAGCAAGTCATTTACTGTTCTCTCTTTTTTTTTTTCATCTGTAAAAAGATGTGGACTGTCCAGGACCTGAACGTCTTTCACCCCTAAAAATCTGTGAGAATGGAAGAGGATAGCTGCAGAGGGGAAGAGAAGAGTCCAAATATTACCTTGCCACCTTGAAATGTGCTCAAGTTCACCAGAGTCCCAGGAATTCTAGGACTTTGCTTCAATTTCTGCAGCTAAGTTGCCTCACTTACCTTGCAACCTGGGCCAGAGAGTGGGGATAAAAAAAAAAGGGAGGCTAAAAAGGGCCTGAGCAGAGAGAAATTGGACACTCAGGAGGCATTAGGAGAATAGTTTACTAGCCTCCAAAAGAGTGTTTCCAACCAGAATGTCAAGCCTTCCTCTGTTCCTCTCCAAGAACCAGGTCTCTCCTGGGTCCTCAACATAAGCCTTGCTGGAGGGTGGGTACAGGTGGCACGGTCGGGAATGATGACTCTGTCTACAGCTTCCCTACCTGCACCCTGGACTCGGGCAAGTTGATTTTCAGCGCCACCTCCTCCCGCATGAAGATGTCTGGGTACCGGGTCTTGGCAAACAGCGCTTCCAGCACGTCTAGCTGCGCTCGGGTGAATGTTGTCCTTTCCCGGCGCTGTTTCCGGGGGGTGGCTGCGGGACAAGAAGCCCAGGGCCCTTTAGGGTGGGGGAGCAGTTTCTCAGTCATAGGGGTCTCCGCGGTGCTCCAGCTTTCTCCCCATTCCCCATCACTCCTCTGGTCTTCCCAGCTCATCACCCCAGAACCTGGCAATGCTCTCCCCAACCCTCCCCTGCCTCTGCTCCCATGGCGGACACGGGGTCCCATGACACACTCTGCCTCTTCCAGAGTAGCCCGCCACTCCGCCTGACATCGGAGATCCCTACAACCTCAGCGTAGCTTCCAGGCTAGCAAAACAAATGAGATAAAAGCAAGACCAGACTAAACCAGACCAAAAAGCAAAAAACCTTCCAAAATTAACCCCAAACCACAACGCATGGGGCGAGGGGGAAGCCCTTCCTGGAAGTCAAAGGATCCCCGAGGACTGGCAGCTTGGATTGACCGGCTGTATCTCGATCCTGCTCCCACGGTTTTTAGAACTCCAAGAGCCTTTTTTCCTCCATCTTTAAAATGGGAGCATAGTTCGGACGTCTACGAGATTTTTAAAACAGATTTGACGGGAAAGGAAAGCACCCACACCTGAAGGAAGTCACACCTGAGGGAAGCCACACCTCTGGGTATTAAAGGTGTAGGGTCCGGGGGTCAGAGGGGGAAGCCTGGGCGTGGAGGGGAGAACTGCGAAGCCGGAAGGTGAGGAGTTACGGACAGAAAACCTGTCTTCTCCAAGAGGAATTGGACATCGAGATATGGGTGGGGGCTTCTCTCCCAAAAGACAAGGACAGTAAGGACCCCACCCCAATGCGAGTCCCCCATTCACTGGAAATAAGAATAAAGTGAAGGGATTTTCTGCAACTACTGCAGATCCATTTACTCGCGTCCCCCAGCCCCTGCCCTCTCTCTTGGGTCGGTAAATCCAGGTGACTACAAGCTGCTGCTTTGCAAAGAAAATCCTGTGGGGACCTCGCCTGGATATGGGGTGGGAGCAGTGCGACCGCCATCCTCTGTACGGGGAGTTGGGGAGACATCATGTCTCCGCGGGCAGGCTCGGGGAAGGGCGCGAGGGTCACTTACCCGGGTAGCCCACGGAGGGGTGCAGCAAGTCCATGCCCGAAGTGGTCAGACTCAGCCCATTGACTGCGTAAGGCGGTTGCTTAAGATAAGACATCATGCTAAGGTTGTTTGGAGGCGCAAAATCGGCCCAAATAGGGGAGACCCAGCCGGAAGGTCTTGCTTGGTCCGGAGTGGACAGATTCAGGGTCCTTGGTGGGTGGGTTTGAGATGGTGGAACTAAGGGCAGAACAAACAAACAGAGGTGCTGGTTTACTGCTTCGGAGGTACCAGCTATTCCACGTTCCACCACTAACTTAAAATGAGCCCGGGTTAGGCAAGGCAGAGACTTTTAAAGGACTCACAGACACCCCCTCCCCAGCTGCTCTGGAACTAGAGGGAACGGAGACCTGATAAACCTGTCTTCCCCACCCCCACTCTAAATGAAAAAAAAAGTACCGAAGAAAGCAATTACAATCTGCCTTCCCCCAAGAACAAAACCCCACGCCTTCAAATGCACACACTGCATTCCTATCCCTACATTTGCATAGGACTCATTGGCTGGCACTAGCTAATTGTCTCAAACAAAACTTGATTGGGGCCATTTGCAGAGACAAAGAACTCTTTGGCTAAATAAATAATGCTGATAACAAAGCCCATTGGTGAGACACAAAGAAACAATTCAAGAAATCTACCTCTTCCCAGACTGTTGCTGCCTTTCCAGGGCAGATTTTCATTATCTTAGCTTTTTACCACTCTCAACGGCTTCGAACCTAAAATGTCAGTGCATTTAACATCTAAAATACCAACTTGCTAATCGACAAACTTGAGAAAGCTGTTCTACCACTATTATCCCACATTTGAAGTCATTTCCAGTAATCATTTTCACCTAATTAGTAGTCTGGGTAATTAGATTTTGAGGTAAGTAACAGATTTATTAGGGTTTTGGAGAACCTTGATTATATGTGTCTGAAAAACTAAAGCTAAACAAACAAGTATTTAACTTTAAATCAACACCCATCAAACATCTAAACATACTACAAAAAAAAGTCTTCAAAATTGGCACAGACTTGCTACAAATTCTGGAGTCAGGTTAGAATACCAACAGTCAGATGCTGACAGGACCCTACATTTGCAGGCAGAAAGGGTGTGCATTTGTCGCGCAATCCACCTCCATGTTGACGTTGATGTGTGGAGCCTGCAGATCCTGCGGGAGGCAAATTTTCGGACATTTGGGTCCTCAGCAACTGCAGCAGTTTCCTGTTAATTTTAGCTGCCTTTTGCACATTTTAGTGTTGAACCACGAGATACATAAACACACAAAGCTGTGAAACCAATAGAACTTCTCTCTACCTTTCAAGTTCCCTACAATCAAATCCTAAAAGAAAAGGCATTCAGGGGAAAAAAGAAAAGTCATTTACTTTCTTCAGCAGAGGCTCCCCAGTGCATGGGATCCAAAATGGATGTTAGTATAGGCTGGTAGTTTGCCAGTCGGCCTGTTATTTTCTAAACTTATCACTTATCCTGCAAGCATCTCTACTTTGCAACTTTGACACTGTGAGAGATGGCTTCAAAATGGCGGATACAAGATTAACAGAATTTCCCACTTACTTTTAGAAAGGTCTTTCTGACTAAGTTTTAAGGATTCTGGATTTTCATTGCTTAAGAGATCAAGGCATAAAGTTCTACCAGTGGAACTTGGTTACTGCAACTTCTTCCTGATTTAAATTCATAGCACAAAAATCATGCCCCCCCAATACAATTTAATGTAATTTTATAAATACCTTTCTTGGTGTTTCTATTATCAGTAAAACTAATTTAGTTGATTCCATGACCAACACTTTATGTTTTCTATTCTTCTGTTTTCTTTTCAAGAGAACGGTTGTTAGGAGAACATAAAAACAATACTGCTCTAAAATGGACAGTGCTTATTTAATTTAATATTCTGTAAGTTGGAGTCCTTTTTAAAAAATACAATCTTACTACCTTTGAAAGCCTTAAACTTCTACAGAGGAAACCAAATTCATATCAGATGTACACATGAGAAATATGGAAGTGTTCTTACATGTAAGGCTATGACCCAATTAGAGAGGCCTGACACATCATACAATAAAGTCCAGCGTTCCAACATAAAAAGCAGTAACAGACAGAAAGCACCAGGACAGAGAGGCTTCTTGGATCTCCTTTGCCCTTATCCTGGCAAAATGGCTAACATTCTCGGAGCAGACCATTTTGACTTTTACTTCTGGTTCCCCATTAAAAAGAAGAAGAAAAAGAAATGAAGAAGTACCCTCAACGGCTAGCCTAGGTATGCTCTTTCCAAAGAAGGGGCCATGGGTCCCTCCACCTAACTTTCAAAGCTCTGCGAGGACCCCTTTCTCCTCTCCTCTCTAAGTAGAGTCCAGGAGGGGAAAGGAAATACCTTTTTCAAAAAATATAAGACTCAATATGACTGCTCACGAGATGACCTCTGGAGAACTCGTACCTAGAAGGAGCGGGCGGCCGCCGCGCTGCGAGTCTCCGTAGGCGGTCAGTGCCTGCACCTCCGGGCGCCAGTGGCTCGGTCCGGCGTCCCTGCCCCGCAGCCCTGGTGCCGCGATCCCGCTCCACTGGCCGCCCCGGCCCGCGCAGCCTTATATCTAACGGTCAATTCGTGCAATCTGTCGCCCTCCCCCGCCCCCATCTCCCCCTCTCGGTTTTTGTTTTTTTTTTTTCTTCCAAGGAGCCCATCTACCAGTTGCTCTGTCCTCGCTCAATAATAATTACCTCGTCCGAGAATTAATTATAATAAATGTTTTCTTGATAAACTAACGAGATAATCCGAGGGGCACACGCTCCTTAATTACAGGCCGCCGTGCTCAGCTCTGCTTCTCGTCCGGGCTGATTAATTTTCTGCATGATGGAAAGGAAACAAAACTACGTGGACTGGCGACTAGCCTGCGGCTCGGGAGACGACCAAGAGGAGGAAAGAAAGAAAAAGCTACGTGGGCACCGCAGCCAACAGCCAGCTCGGGCCTCTCTCTGGCAAACTCGAGTGAAAGTTTTTGGCCTTAGGGAATCCAACAACGCTGCCACTCGCTAGGGAGGGAGGGAGGGAGGAAGAAACGTGCCAGAAAGATTGGCCTTGACTATTAATTCTCATTAGGAGAAAGCCGGGGTGTTAGCTCTGAGAGGTCTGGATTGCTACCCTACTTTTGGGGGGAGGAGTTTCTCCCCCGACTCCTCTCTTGTGCTAATAACTTTTGGAGACTAGGGGAAGTTCTGAGATAAGTAGAGAAATTCTGATCCCCAAAGCTCTAGGATGGAAGGGAGAATGTCAAGGAGGGACTCCCTGGTCCCTCTCAAGTAAGCCACCACTCCAGGGCCCACGCAGCTCGGCCTCCTCTCCCCGCACCCCACTGTCTGGAAAGGAGGAAAAAGCCAGCTCCGCAGACGTGGGTTTAAAAGAATGTGCCCCGCAATCGGACGTATGATTTTCAAGAGTCACATGAACCTATCAACACGAAGACGTGTTCGGAGCTGGCGGCGCGGTAAGTCGCCGAGGCCGGGTGTTGGCAGAGACCTCCTCCTGGTTCTCAGAGAGCCGCCCGAGAGCGGAGGCTAGGCCTCGGCAAGCCCCTCGACCCCGGCCAGCCCCGGCCCACGACGTCCCATTGTCCCCGGGCCCCGCAGCTGCCCGCGTGGGAGAAGAGCTGAAGCATCGCCGTCTCAGACAGAAGGATTCCTGCCCCTGGCCCCGCCGCAGGCTCGGGCAGAGCAGGGGCCCCTCACCGCCACTGGCGCCCGCTCCAGGTGCGCTCCGAGGGCTGTGCCGGGCGGGCCCGAAACCGTACTCGACCAAGTCACGGTGCAAAACGACTGTTCTCTGCTAGCTCGGCCTGGTGACTCGAGTACAGGACCACGACCAATGGGGGAGGAGGGCTTTTGGAAGGAGTGATTCAAAAGAAAAAGGAGACCTAGTGGCCTTCGGAAGAGGCCGAGAACCGAGAGCGAACCCTGGCGAGCGGCCCTAGGCTCCCGGAGAGGCCCGGAAAAGACGGAGTGGGAGCGCCGGGCAGACGCGAGGCCCGCGCGCCCGCCTCGGGTTATCCGCCTGGTTTCCTTTGCGGTTCATTTCTGGCAGGCAGGGGCCCGGGCGGCGGCCGCCTGACCCACGACCCGCGACCAAGCGCTCTGGCCCGGCGCTCTGGCCCGCGGAGGAGCCTACCTTAATTTTATTATTTTTTAATCCATGTATCTATCTACATCTACATCTTTTTGTCTCGGACTCAGGTAAAAAAGTCCTTGGGAGCAATCCCAAAGACCCCAACCAAATCTCGGGGCCAAAACGCGAAGCTCCTAGGGGGAAGCCCAGAACCGGAGTTGACATAACTCTCACACCCCCCAAAACACCCCGAATTAGACTCTCAGGGTTTCGACAATGTTTTGCAGAAGCGGCGACCCCAGAAAAGCGCTCCCTCGCTCCCACGCCAGCCCCCACCTCCTGAGTATAATTTTTTTTTTGCAATGATCGTTATTACACCTCAAATTTTATAAGAAAAAAAAAACACATCAGCCTTCAAAAGAGCTCCACATTCGCAGAGGTGCATCGGTCGGTCTATTCGAGGCACTGGGGGAATAGTAGACGGACAGAGGACACAGAGAGAGGGATGTAGACAGACAAGAGACTTACCTTACAGCCGCATAGGAGGTTAGGAAAAAAAAAATCAAATTATCCTTCAAAATTCCCAATAGCCAGCTATCCTAAAAGAAATCAAAAGTGTGGCGTTAGACACCTTATAGTCTTCACCCTTCCATAAAAATCAAATACAACAATTTTTTTTTTTTAAAGATCGGAAAATGAGGAAAGCGGCTAGGGTTTGAAACTCGCGTGGGCCCCTCTGCGATACATACAAAGTAGACGTGACGAGGGCTGCTCTAGCGATTTTTATTTTTAATAACAGTGGAGGCTGAGTTGGAGCTGAGGTCGGTTCCGCTCTCAGGGAGATTTGCTGAGAAAGCGCCTCTCTGGCAACTTTTTGACGCAAACTCTCCAACCAATGGCAGGGAGAGAATGATTGACACATCTAAGCCAGAGGGAAAATAATAAAAACACACAACAGGGGGAGGAAAACAGGCCGCTGCTGCACTGGGGGACGAGCAGGCAACAAAACCAGGCCTCCGACATTACCAGAATGTTCTTGAAAGACACTGGGCTCCGCTTAAAATATACATTACGGGCCGGAGCATGTGAACTAATTGTGTAATTAAAATGATGGACAGGGAGGCCTCGCCTTACCTTCTTTTCCTCTACTCCTTTCCTTTCTTGGTTTTAGGGAAGGGAAGAAAGGAGACCCATAGAATGTAAGATGGAAAGACAAAAAATATTTAAGGAAAGGCTGGAGAAGGGTGGAGGCAGGGGAATAACTAGATTATCGCGCTCAAGGATGGCAAGGAGTGTCTGCAAAGGCAGAAAGCAAGTCGAAGACTGAAGCTTATAAACGCGGCTATGCTTTATCAAACAGGGTCAGATCACCCTGAGGGCCAGAAAGGGTAAAGAAGGCGGGCGTGGGCGCGCGCATAGGCAGGAGATAGATACAGAAGTCCAAGAACAAACTATTTTCAAAAACTCCTGCCTCTGTTGCTCCTTGCTCCCTCATAAACATCCCCTGGTCCGGGACAAGAGACCAGGGCTTCCGGGCTCCATTCAAGGTTAGGAGTTGAGAAGTCCAGGGCAGACTGCAAAAAAACACGAACCTCTACATCTAACCCCGGGGCTGATTTGGGGAGACCTCTGGGCTGCGAATGTGGGGTTGGCAGGATACTGGGGAGGGAGGGAACACGCGAGGCCTCCGCAGAGAACGATCAGCGTTTCCGAATTAGAACAAATGCCACCAAACACAACGCGCAGGGCCTGGAGCTAACTGGACCGGCGCCGCCCTACCTGGGGCGGGGAGCCCGGAGTCTGGGAAGTGTCCGGACCGGGGGACTGGAGCATGAGATGGCGAACCCTAGCCCAACTTTTCCTCCTGGCACAGGGGGCAACGACTGGACAGCTTTCAGGCAGATCTCAGTCCCTAGAAAAGTAGGAACAGATTGGTGAAAGTATGGAGGGTGGAGGGCACAAGTGGAACAACTTAGCTCATGCGAATGGGGAGGAAAAAGGGGGCTAAGCCGAAAACAGCTTTTCCCTCACAACTCCTAAGGCAGAAAAAGAAAATCTCCTAAACACCTTCCCCTCGCCACCACCACCACCAAGGCAAGTGGGCCCAAAGAAATAGCTCGCTGCCTTTAATTTGGGGACCTATGTTAATGAAGTTGGTAATTAATTCGTCGCTTTGTTGTCGGTTCTTATACTGTATGTGTAATCAAATGTGGCTGTCCTTGGGATTTACAGCAATTAACGAATTACGCGAGTGCGCGATCAGCAGCGAGCGCGCGGCAGCGGCGCTAGGCTAGCTCTGGGGCTCCGGCCCGGACTGGGCGCTCAGCCGCCACCGCCTGGCTCACAGGTGTGTCTCTAGAGCTTTGGGCCCCTGCGGCCTTCCAATCCCCGGAGCGGCCTGGGGTCCTAGGAGCTCCTCCCGGGCCCAGTGCAGCCGCTGCAGTCCTAGGAGACCCGCTGGCTGTCGCGTTCCCAAAAGTCGCGGCTCTCTGGGGGCCCGGGCTGGGCGGCGGGGGGGTGGGGTGGGGGGGGTACAGATCTTTTTTTCTCACCCCGCCCCCAATGAACTGAAACACCTGGCGACCTCCCCCGAGGCCTTTATTGGGGGGGGGGGAACAAATGCCCCAGGAGGTCTGCCCGCTCGGCGCTGGCTGTCGGAGGCGCTCGTGGGGAGCGCTTGGCCAGAGCCTTGATGCTTTTGATGAAGGATGGGCAAACTCACCCTGATCCCCGTCCCAGAGCCTTCTCCCTACCCCGTTCTCAATATTCCTCCCTGTTTAATCACAATGATGTTTACAGCACCAAAAAGAGAAAAAGAAAAATGGACATTGTAGGTATAGGGGAGGGAAAGGGCCCGGGAGTAGCCTAGGGGACAGCGGGGGTGGGGTGGGATGGAGAAAGAGCCAAACACGGGCTGGCCATCGCCACGAATGTAAGTGACAGGCTTTAGACTGGAAGACATTTCTGCTGTGGGGTCTAGCGTCGTGGGAAAACCCTCTAGCCCGTGGTCGAGGTTGGCAATGTTTTCTCAGATGATGGGGGCAGCATTTCGTTGAAAAGTCCAGGGTTCTGTCTGATGGGGGCCGATTTCTGCGCCGTGGGGCGTAGAAGGGCTTCTCCCCATCCAGGGGCCCGGAGCAGACAGGTCCTGTTTCTCCTCTGCCCTCTAGTCTAATAACTTCTCGGAAATGCGGGGCCAATAAACCGCGAGTTGGAAATGGACAGTGTTAAATAAACAAGGGTCTCTTTAAAATTCTCATCCACTTCAGATGTCTAAAGTAAGATTGTGATGATTTTGTCACGGTTTGGTAAATTTACCCCTTTAAGAGGCTTTCATAAATCCCAGAACACACCTTCAGCCAGATTTGAATATAGATTTAGGTTTTAAAACCCAGAAGCTGGAAACACCGCTTTATCAAAGAGAATTTCCCTTTAGCTTAGCAATGTGCTGAAGCTCTTAAAAGATTGGATCTGAGAGAGAGAGAGAGACAGAGAGGAGAAAGAGAACTAGAGACAGAGAGAGGCAGACGGGGGGCGGGGGGGGGGTGTGAAAAAAAAGACTTTCTTTTTCTTTCTAGAGGAATTCTGCCCAGACTCTGCAGCAGTTGGTAGCAGACAAGCTTCCTCCTGGGTGTCTCCTGGAAAAGTTGCAAAATTACTCTTCACCTGTAAGAACATGCTCTTTATCCTCCAGTCTCTTCTTGTCAATTTGGAAATTGCAGACAGCCCTGGCTCAGGTACAGTCCCCATGAACCTCCTCTAGGTCAGGACAAAAGCAACTGGCATGGGGGTGGGGGTTACTGGGCAGTGGTAACGAAAAGCTTAGGCACTTGGTGGGAGGAAAAAGACTCTTTGGGTGAAAAGTCTAACTCCTGATTTTCAGTAAGTTCATGAACTTCCAATATGCTTACTCTCTATATATCCTATTTTCTCAGTTTGGTGTTTAACTTCTTTTTTCCTTTTACGTCCTGTGTCTTTTTGTCCTTTTTCTATGAATCTGATTTATGGTAGCATGCTTTGTGTTTTTAAATAATTTTCATTAATGTGTGGATGGTTTTTAATTGCCATGTGTACAATTATCTTGCTATGCATAGGAGATATAAGTATTCAGAAGCTAACTTAAGAAAACTAATACATGGGAACCACACTATTTGTCCGCGTTGGCCTGCAGTTTCCCGAAGCTGGGTGATACTCGTATTTTGAAATCTATGTCCTTGTCTGGAGCTAGCTGAGCTTACTTACTTTCTCTACCTCCCACATCAGGCCAGTTTAAAATATTCCAAACTTTCCTCCAAGTTTATTAACTATGATGGAGAGGGAAGTAGGGGAGGGGGAGGGGAGAGGACAGAGATCTGGGGATTCTTCCAGGCTAATTAAAAAAGAAGAAAAAGAACAAAACCCATATTCCATGAGAACACAGCCTCTCAGGGGGAAAGGCGCTGGTTAGACTCCCAAACACTTACTTCAGAAATATGAAGATTAATTTCCCATCTTGTCAGTGATTCCGCGGACAGCGGGGGCCCACGTCTTGCCTTAGAACTGCCACGATGTTTAGAAAGGAGTCATTTTTCATTCGGTTTTTAGATATGTCTTTACTACAAATTTTGACAAGATGAACTTTATTATTTAACAAGGGTTTCAGATTGGCAATGCAGGCAGAATGTAGGGATAATATAAGGCAAAAGAGCATTTATGAGCTTGGGTCCCCCGTTCCCTGCACTGCAGTCATCTCAGAAAAGAGGGTAAGGGAGAAAGAAACAACTTCAAAGATAGGATTGTGCTGTCTCCATAAAAGAGTAGGAGGCAGATCCCAAATGTGGAAAAGAGGACCATGTTGTTCCGGAATGAAACGGATTAAGATTGTGTGACAAGTGCGAGATGTGGGGCTGTGAGACATTTATGAGCTGAGTGTGAGCTGGGAGCTCTGCCTCTGTTTCTGAGAGCATAGGGACCAAGGGCATGTGTGGCAAGGTTAGGGTGGGGGAAAGGAAAGGCATGTGTGAGCACCAGAGATGGAGAAAAATGTGTGTGTGTGTGTGTGTGTGTGTGTGTTGGGAGGGTGTGGATGGGAATGTGGACGAATTGATGAAGGGTGTTAGCTGTCAGTTTACATAATTTTCATCTCCTGGTCCTGAGGTTTCCTTGAAATCAATTCTACTGCAGGCAGCAGCCTTGAGCTTACAGAGCTAATATAAAACAACCATTACAGTCCAATATCTTGCCTGTTTGCAAACTTCATTTAAAACTGGGAAAGAAAGACCCAGGAATGGTTTTGTAAGAAAGAAAAAAAGAAGAAAAGAAAACCACAGTAAAGCTTTAAACTAGTTTGGATAAATCTCTAATCTTTTATTTGTAACCTTTTACCAGCTTTATTTCCCGTATATGAAAAGCCCCTTTTATTTGGGCACGACAGACTTTTCCTTTGGATTTTTAATTAGAGCCCATCAATTGTAGCCATATTTAAGAATCAATATAAAGTAATCCTTCGAGATGGGATAAGGCTTTAATCGAAAATCTAATTTCCCACTCTTTGCAGACCATTTGAAGGGGCTGGTTGATTAAAAAAAAAAGAGTCCAATTTTTAAAAGACATAGCACCTAAAACCTGGAAAAGATCATGTCTGCAAGAAACCAACTGACTTACTTTACAAAGAAATAAGTCTGGCTGTGGTGGGGAACTATTTTCTTCTACTGAGAAGAATTTGCCTTATTTCTCTCTCAAATATTATTCACGAATGTCACTTCTATCAGAGTATTCACAATAAATGGGGGAGAGGAAAGGAGAGGGATTGTTTGTTTGAAACAGTATTTCACACGGAAAAGAAAGTAACTTAATTTTTTTTTATTCCCAAAGAATTCCTTTCACTACTTGCTTCAAAATTCCTAAGATTAGAGAAGAAGGCTACCTACTTTTTGTTTTTTGTTCATGAATGCAAACTTTCCACTTTCATATCTAGGAATAAATATTCCCGACAATTAAAACTTCAAAGTTAGAATTTTGCGATTTAAAAAAGTTTGCCAGCAGTTGAAAAGTTGCTCACCAAAAAGGCATAGAATTTTTAAACAGCTCTACCTGAGTCACTGGCTTTCAATTTGCCTTTAAAAAGTGATACAGAAAAAAGAAAGGAAACCAACAAACAGAAACTACTTGTAGGCGCACAGCCTGGACATTTGGCTCTGCTGAATCATCAGGCTGAAGTATTTGTTCAAAGGTTGCACAGAGATGTGCATAGAGCATTTTCTTTCAACAAGCATTCGCTTCAGCGGACGGTCCGCAAACCAGGGCTAAACGAGAGCCCCTCCCCCCGAAATAAAGTTTATAAGCGTATTTGCAGACAGAGTCACAGTGCTTTTTTATTGTTATATCTGTTAAGTGCGTTGGAAAAAACGAACTCATCGTGTTCGTTTTTTAACCTCAATGAAGCGGGTTTGAACATATTTCAAACCCATGCTTTTCTTTTATCTGCAGAAACTTCAGTTTATTTAAAAGCCTGACATTGAATGCACTACAGACCGCATGAATCTGAGACAAACTCTCTTCTATTTCTTCGGAATCGTGTCTAATGAAAACCTGAGATTTTCCATTATTAAAAAAAAAACTGAAAATACAATGCATCTTCATTAGGAAAATTGACTGCTGTGCTCACGATAGTTGTTAATTGAAAAGACAACCTATTTTAATGGTGTGGTTGAGAAGAAGATTACATACTTTATCCAAACACAAAGACAATTAATAACGAGAAGCAGGCTGCTGCCATTAACTCTAATGCGGTTGCATCAATGTCAGTGAAAAGTGCTCATACCTGAGATACACGGTGCAAACTCCCCTAGCTCCCTCCTTCTCCAATACACCCACTCCTTAATTTGGGTTTCTTAATGTGCAAGCGCCAGGGCCGGCTGCGATCTGGCGGGCTATTCTCGGACGAGTGCTGCGCTGGGCCGGGCGTTTCTGCCCGCGGGGTCGCGCGGTCCGGGACAGCACCGCCCCGCCGGAGGCGCAGTGGCTGCGGGTCCCTCCGCGCAGACCTCATGCGCTCGGGTCTGCGCGCGCGGGACAGGGCGACGGCGGCCGCGGGCCCCGCGCTCTCGAGGATTTGGAGGCCCAGGGCCACCAGGTACATTTCGAGGAGTTTAACAAACCAGATTGGGCTGCCTCGGTTTTGCTTTATTCGTTTACGGAAAAGTTGTGGGGGCGGGGGAGGATCTTTTAAAATCGAGGATGTGTGTGCTGAGAAGCGTCTGGGCGCACATGGTCACCCGGTGAATTAACTCAAGTTTTCCAAAGCGCCCCCTCTCAAGCTCTCGGGCCGGGGGAGCAAGGCGCGCGTGTGTGCTCGTGCGCGCGTGTGCATGTGTGTGTGGCCGCGCGCGCGTGCGCGCGTGGCTTGGGGAGGGGAAGCTCGGACCATCCTAGACCCCAGCACGCTGGAATCCAGGCTGGGAGGTGGGGCGGAGGCGGCGGGCGTCTCTGGGCTTTTCCGCTCGCGGGCGAAGCGCGGCCAGCTAAAACCTGTCGCGGGGCGCCTCGAACCCCCGGCCGCGAGCAAGAGGAGCCAGCGCGGAAGGGGAGAACCCGCGCTCTGCCTTAGGCAGGGGATGAGCGGCGGCGCCTGGTGCCCGGCCTGGTCCTGGGTCAAGCCCAGCCCGGCGCTCTCGGGCTGAAGGACTCGAGGACGCGGTCTGACCTCGCTGCGCCCAGGCCCAAGGGTAGGGTACAGGTTGAGCAAGGGGCCAGCTCTCAGTTTGGGCCTTTACGGAGGTGCTTCGGCGACCCCATGGGCCAGGGGCTTTCTGTTTGGCATCTTACAACTTTCAGAACCGGCTTTACCCCATCCTTAGCCTCGGAGAGCCTGGATCCTGTTTTAGTCATTTATGGAAAAGTCGTGGGAAAAAAAAAATTTTTTTTAATTGAGGGGTGTTTGGCGGGGACCGTGTAGGCACTCATGGTCATCCGGCCAATCGCCCAAGTTGCAGTCTCCGGGCCAAGGCTCGGGCAGCTGCGGTAAGAGGCGCCCAGATGGTGTCACTCCCCGCTCTGAGCCAGGGCGCGGCTACAGTCTAATGGGCACACTTGCCCTGGACGTCACCTCCCTTCACCAAAGGGCTGACCCGGGCGCGGTCCTTCGGGGAGTCCCTGCGGCCTCTCGTATTGGCCACCCAGTGTAGCGCCAGGAAGAGAGTTAACTGTTGGGGTCTGTGCGAGTGGGAGGTGCCTGAGAGGGAAGAGAGAGGATCCTGTAGTCAGATTTCTGAGGCTGCCCCGCGGACACTCTCAAGGGCTCGGTTCTCCAAGGCCCACTGGATACATCTCCCCTTTCTGAGGGATGTGCCTCACAGGCTACACGCTTCCCTCTGTGTCCCCAGCTAGCTCCGGTGGCCCCCAGTCAGCCGTACTCCACTTTCCGCTCGGCTTCCACCTACGCATCTGCGGATTCCCTACAGACTTGCCACTTTTGTGACTCTGCTTTCTGGTAAAGGAGACTCTCAAAGCCTTAGAAGACAGGCAGGCCTGGAGTGTCCCCTGAAGCCCCGGGTTCCTTCTCTCCCTCACCTAAGACAGGTAGTTCTCTAGGGCGTTGTCACCTCCCTTTGGCGGCAGTCTTCTGTCAGTTACTTGGCATGCTATAGGACATTCTCCCCGCCCTCCAAACCTGAATCTACTACCAGCTTTCCCCATGATGTATTTAGAGCTTTTTATGTTCTTTCCAAATGCTTTTCTTCACATAGCTGAAGTTGAAATACTCCAGTTAATATTTATGAACCAAGCCTTGGTTTCTGCTGTTGATGAGGCCATCTGTATCAGTTGGGTCTCTAGGAGGGGGCTAGGTCACCCCTCTTCTTGGGATAGCTTGAACCGTAGGTGATTTACTTGTCCAACAGTGTAAGGGCAACAACTGGCTCCCTCGTATTTGTGGGTCTGTTTCTGGGCATTTAACCTATGGATGCTGGAGGCATCTTTATTAGTATGTGTGTGACTTTGGATAGCTACTCAGTAATGACATTCCTAATCATTTATTGAATACCATTTAAGCTAGTTCAGCAACAAAGACTAGCTCTCAGAATAAATGGCAGTTTTCTGGCAGCTTATTCAACCAATGAACAAGTAAAAAGTGAAAGATATAATCGCTTCCAATGCTTAGCTCCTGAATATGACAGAGTCGCCGCTTAAGGGACACACAGACTACACAAGATGTAGATGGTACTTTCTGGGTTACTTTTGGAGAAGCAGTTTCTCTTTGGTTCTGCTCTCTTATGCTTGATGCATAAAATGTTTCAGAGAAATACAGAAGAAAACAGACATGGCCTATAGGTATTGAGTATCAAGAGAATCATGGGCCTGATTTTACCCTGACCTTTTCCTGCTGTTTCAGTAAAAAAAACAGAAGTGGCAAAGGCCCAGGGGCAGGCTTTTTCTAACAAAGAGATTTTCTGTAAACACCAGACATTCACTAAGGAACAGGTCACCTCAAGCCTGTGTCTATGATAAACACCTGGATGGAAACGGAACAATTTCATTATCATTAAGAAATACTTTAAAAAGTCCTGATAATTGGCATTGGATAGATACAACCTCAGTCAACTCTAGAATCCTAATGAATAAAAAAAATACGTTGCAGTAAAAGCAAAAAAATATTTTACATTAGACCATGCAGTCTTAAACCTAATTGTACATTTGGATCAGTTTGTTCAAACGTGGCAGGGTGGATGTATCTGCTTATTTTCCATGTACAGAATTTTCCAGTGAAGTCTGTAATTTATCTAAAGATGTGTAATTATAAATCTGAGAAGTCTCCAGAATATAAGGATTAAAAAAAAGGTTGATTGCAACATGAACTCATGTTCTTTCATTCATTTATTCAGTTGACAAGCATATTTGGGGGCCTATTTTTATTATGGATTAGATTCTTGTTAGGAATTAATTTTGTCCACAAAATCATGTTCAGGAAGAGGAACTAAGGTTTTTTTTTTTTTCTTATTTAAAGCAAACAGATGGTTACAATAAAAATTTGACTTAAAATTTTACATTTATCTCTTCTGGAAAATTCACCATCCCAAATCCAAGGGCAGAAGTCATCTTGATTTCTTCCATTTTCAAAGCATAGAAGATTATTGGGGCAAAAATTAAGCCTGGAGAGATCTGTCAGTAGCTCGAAGTTGTAAGTACTTGTGTTGATCATCCACGGCAGAGCTTCTAGGGAAAGCTGTAGGCGTTGTTGGCATAAATTGACAAAAGTAGATGACTCTTAATGCTCAAATTTGATTTGTTTCTAAAAACTAAAATCAGGAGTCAACTGAGTATATAATTTGTTATGTATTCAGATAGATTATGTGCTACCCAATAGAAGATAATTTTTATGGTAGGAATAAAACCAAATTTTAGTTTTTACTCTATATTCTTTTAGCCAATATCTAAAAGATACAGAGACTGTATGTGTGTATATCATCATTACACTCTTACTTATTTCTAAAAGAATTTTTTAAAAGTCAAATAATTATAAATACTTTTAAAAAACTCCTTTTCTGGGCTAGAAATACTTGTTGTTTATTCATTTGTTTGTTTCTGGACATTCTATCTTTAACTCCTTGCCAGGTCTGAAAGTTGATTTTTTTTTCTCCCTTCAAATTTATAATTCCCCGAGTAACAATTTACACTTAAAAATAGTCTTTCCTTTACAGATTTTCTCCTCCTCACCTTTTTTTTTTTTATTATTTACTTACCATCTGTAAATCAGACATTACCATGAACCTTTCCATAGGTCATTGATGGAGCTATTGAATGTGGTGATCAACTGACAGATGAGAGCTGAGTCTCCATAGAGGTGGCCAATGCATAAAGCCTCCCTTTTTCTGATAACTCTTGCAGGAAGAATTAAATGCTACTCTTATGAAGCAATCTTACTGATCTTGGTCTGTTCAGACCCACTAGAGTCTTTGAGTCATGTCCTTGCCAATAGCCATTTTATCTTTTGAGTATGATTTGCGGATCATGACACCTACATGTAGTGTGTAGAGAGGCCATATTGATTAATACTCTTGATACAAATTAGTCAGAAGGTTTATTTTGTTTTGCTTTGTTTTTTGTATCCTAAAAATATACCAAAACTCATTCTTCACTTTCCAAATATGGTCTTTTTCATTTCCTTCTCAGCTAAGAAGATAAGAGAGCCCCTTTGTTCTGGAGCTATCAATTCTGTTCAAAGAATTAGTTCCAGGGACTGCACTTACGATTTTAAAGTGCCATACATTTTCTAAAACTAAGCCCCTGTAGTCCTGTACCACCTTACCAGCTTAGACTGTGTGATTTTGAGTATGAAAAAAAAAGTTTCCATGAGATTAGGTAGCTATTCATATTATGAATATGAATATATTAGATTCAACTGGCAAAGAGATCTGTTGCAAGTAAAGAAGGTGAAAAATACAGGCTTAAAATATTCAGGACTGAGAATAGAACGTTTAATTTCTGATTCTCCCTGCAGGTGGGGTATGAAATAGAACGCGAGTGTAACTGGTGCCAGAATGCTTGCCTATTTTTACACTAGCGTAGGGGATATGGGCAATGGAAAGGGATACATATTGAAGTACAACAGGGTTATATAAAAATCCATTAAGCTTAAGGAGGGCAGTATTTGCAGTATGGAAGACTGTGGATCTCTTCACTCCAAAAAGGTATATGAGAAAGATGGTGAAATGAAAAGGAGACGAGAATCCAGACACTCCATTAGCAGCCTTACCCTGTAACAGACCCAGAGGCAACTCCAAAGCCACCAAGGCAACTGCCTGTTCAGTTTGCCAAAGAGCCAGATGCTGTTGCTTGGAAGAATCTCTTCCACAGCTTGATGTCTGGGTCCTGTGATTGCCATCCAACGAACAGTGGTGTGGCATGCTGGGTGAATGCAATCCCGGCAGCCCACTACATTGTTTTATTTTTTTTTAAGAGTTATTTTAAATAAGTTTTAAAAGTCACGTGCTATTTTTTTCATTTTAAAAAGGGAAATGGGAGAACAATTGTACATATCAAGGCTGAATATTTGAAAAAAAAGTCTTCTGAAAACTTTGTTTTGCTTATGGGTCATATTTAATTATCCCATGAGACTTGGTATGTTTAGAAGAGACAAAAGACCATCCACCATTCACAGGGATGAAATAAAAACACTATAATCTAGAAAAATGGTGATGCAGATGGTATTTATTATTTATCATATTAAATATGATCATTTGTAATATTTATTTACATGACATAAAAATAAGATATTCAATGCCAGTATTAATTTAGCAACAAAATTTTGGTTGAGTGCCACTGAATGTGAGTTTAAAGAAAAATGATTAAGGACATTTAAGGGGAAAAAAATCATGCCCGACAGAGTGTCTGATGAGTCACTATTCTCTCTTCTGAAGTATCAGCAATACAGTCACATGAAGCAACATCCATCCTTTTCAAAATATGTGTTAATATCTGCTGTGTTGAGCTGAGTGAATAAGAGCTGCTCTATGTCTTTGAGTCATTCAAATCACTTCAACAAATGCAAGTAATTTGATCCCAGGGTACTACCAAAATCTTTGCTCTTTTTGTGTCATCTTCTATTTTTTGAAATTGTGGGGATTTTTTACCCTTAATATTCCTAGGCTTTGTCTAATAGCCTGATAGTAGGTGTCTGAGTGCCATAGTCACTTTGTAATTTCTGTAACCATCGTGATCAGTGTGAATCATGGCATGGCTAATGTGGCCATGGTAGTAGGTAACTGTTAAAAAGATAACCAAAATATTTGCTTATTAAAAACTTAGTATAGAGCAGTGGTTCTCAACCAGGGACTATTTTGCCCCAGTGGGGAACGTTTGGCAATGTCTGGAGACGTTTTTGTTTGTCACAACTGGCATCTCGTTGGTATAGAACAGGAATGTGGCTAAATAGCCTACAATGTACAGGACAGCTCTCCCCACCCCAACAATTAATTATGGAGCCCAAATGTCAAAGTGCCAAAGATGAGAGACTCTGCTGTCGAGATATGGATTACATATGTGTAATAATATTGACTTTAAAAAGTTTTTAGATTACCAAATATGAATAGCTATATAGTGTCACTATTATAGATGAAAAGTCAAAAAACTAAGCCATCCAAATATTTTCAAACAGCTTCATGTTTGGGATCATAAATAAAGACATAATATTGTTGTTATTTCTATCCTCACTTCAATTATTGTTTCAACACATAGCTAACCACATCTGGATGAAATCAACAGTAGATTTGAGTTATGCTCATGATTCACATATAGGGTATTAGTTTGGCAGGAAAAATGTATTAAAGAGTGTTTAAACCTTTTTCTGTTTCTGAAAGTTGTTTCCAAAATATTTGGAAAATATATAACATTACCAAGAGGAGAACGAAGAGAATCTATAATCCTACCACCTAAAGTTTTTAGTTTCTTTAAACTTAAATTTCTATCTCTGGGCATTGATTTCTCAATACAGGAAAAAATAACTCTTCAGCAAAATATTTCATCATGGTTAAGTTGTCTTGATATTAACCCCCCTCTCCTAGCACATGAAAGGTGAAATTTTAAGTCATTTTTGTGATTGTTCTGCCATACCAGTTTGCCTCTCTTTTTGTGTATGTGTACGAATTTGTTGGAGTGTTTTTGTTTTTACAGTCATGTGCTCCTCAGTTATACTAAATGGAAAGACTCTCCTCCTCACAGAGTAACTTGGTTGGACCATATAGCCATCCTGCCTTATCTATCTTTATCTAGTAGGAGGTAGTATTCTCCAACGTTATGTATGGTTTGTCTATTAATAATTTTTTGCTAACTCATATATTTATGCTGCAACCTTAGTGTTGTTGTTCAACATGTGATACTTTGCTTCAGTTAAATCTATGGGTGAAGATACTGCCACTGGGCAGGACTTAGGTGGTTGTTACAGTTACTGAAGGAACATACTGTTATGAGCAGGGAGACACAGGCACAGAAGAAACCCAGGCAGAAGGAGGGGAGGATAGCCAGCATGGGAGAGGGCTCCAGTATGAAAAAATTACAGAAGCAAAGAAGATGAATGGAAGTTAAGAAAATAAAACACAGCCTTTAAATAACAAACTGAGCAACCCCGAGTTTGTTTTAGCATTTCGGCAGTTACTCAGGACAGGACTTTTGCTTTGTTTAAGTGCATAGGCGGATTGTATTGTATTGTGAGATCATATTTCTCAAAATCCAGATTGCCAATCAAAATTTAAACACACTCAATTAGTAAGCATGCATTCCAATACTGAAAACACATGCCATTAAAAATTAAAATAAAATAAAAATTTAGTAACGAAAGGGTTAAGCCATTAATCTTTGACTTTTTCATCAGACCTACATTACTCTGGTCAGAGACAGAGAAGAGAGATTGGAAGTGGTCCATGATCTTCAGGGTTAATCTCTTTCAGGGTTTTAAAATGGGGGCTGCATCTTGAGCTACCACAGTTCTGTCTTATGCAGTTGATAATGGTAATTGTGTGGAGCTTCTCCCAATACAAAGCAAAAGCTTCAGTGAACGATTTCTAGAGCAGAATGTATTGTCTTCTTAACAAAGTAGGGCTCATTCCTGGGTGCATAATAGGTGACATACCCAAATAGTGTCAGGCCTGCCTGGGGTGCTGCTTCCCTTTTCCACATACCCTGAGCAACAGGATTTAGAAAAGCCCACCCTCTTCTAATTGCCAGTGTGTCTGTCCAGTTCGGACACATGAAAGAGAATATAATGCAGTGCTTTCTAAAGGCTGCAAAAGGGTAACTTGAGGAAAAATGGAAAATACTGCAGAGTGAATAATACTCAGTTAATAAAAAAATAATATAAAGGTACAACTGAAGTATGGATCCCTACCTCAATCAAGAATGGATGAACCCTTTTGTCAGGAAGACTACAGAATTATTTGTCCTGCTTCTGTTTTGAGTCTTCTATCTACCTTTATCAGCTGATCGTGTACCTTCGCTGGGCTCTTCTAAGTCTTATCCTGGTCATATCAAAAGTTGGACCATGCAGCCTGGTCACTTCTTTGAATTGGGACTGACTTAGGAGTCACACAGAAATCTCAGTCTCTGGGAGTTACTTAAAGTTTGGAATTTAATGTCCAATGTCTTCACCAGTTTTATTTCTACAGCTCTAGTCAGTTCTGTTCCTATTTGTACATGCAAATGTCAGAATGGGTTGCTCATTTAATTCTGTAGGTGTCTGTAAACATCTATAACTGTCAATTATAAGATTCATTTTATTTTGTTCTGCTGCAGTGGAGGAAGGAGTCTATACATCCACACCTATGCCACTAGGAAGTCAATGATAACTAGTTTGAGCACCAGCGGGCGGAGTTTTCCTTCTTTTTCCATCATCATTTATACATCCTTTGTTTAAGGCTGCATCTTGCCTTGTTTTTACATGTGTTTTTACCATTCACTAAAAAGCTAAAGAACTTCGTACTTACTTTTATATTGGGTTTTTGTAATTTACATGATGCCCTTTCTATTATGTTGAAAAAAGAAAGGGGGGGAGGGAGAAATGAAGGGATAAGAGGAGGAGGGAGGAAGGAAGGAGAGAAGGAAGGAAAAAAAAGGAATGCAGTGTGCATGGCCCAGGAAGCACTCTATCCTCAGGACTGCAACTGAATATTAATGAGAGTACAGGACCTATTTTGGTGGCGAGCCTTTAAAATACAAAGGATGTGTGACACCCACATTATTATGATAGACATTTCTTATGGACATTTCTACGAGCATGTTGTTGGTAGTTGCCATACAGTCTGCTCCCACTCATGGGGACCTCACATATAACAGAATGAAATGTTGCTCAGTCCTGTACCATCTTCATGATCATTGATATGTTTGAGTCCGTGGTTGTGACTATTGCGTCATTCAAGGTTTTCCTTCATTGCATAGTACATAGCATAGTATAACGTAGTTGAAGGGTAGGCTTGTTAAACTTAAAGAATAATGACTAACGTAATGATGCAATTAATGTTTTGAAAAACAAAGATGCTGTCTAGAAGAGGATTTTCGATAGTAGCTCTCCATGCCTTCAGAGATTGGAGAAGATTGAAAGAACTTAATGTAGGAGCTATTTCCGCTGAACACCCAGACTCACATCCTTAACGTAACCATCCCAGTGATAACACGCAGGAATATTCTTGTTGGCAGCCATTGTGGAATCTCTATGTTTGGATATCTCTGAGAAGGGATTTGAAAGCTCTGGTTAAGTTGTTTTATTTACACCTGCTTGAAAGTAATCAAATGATTCCTTAGTTTTTCCCAGTTCTTATTTTATGATGCAGACAAAATTTTTAAGTTATTTACTCCCAACTAGGAAATCCTAGAAAGGTCTTCTCATGTTTTGAGGCTTTAAGAAGTTTATGTTGTGAAAAGGTTTACTAGCCTTGAAATTCTCCCTTGAGAAAGTTTATAGACCCAGATTGCTTAGCTCTTTATATTTTTTGATAAGTACTTTGAAATGTTTTTCTTATTCTTTATATCTTAGCATTATTTATTATTTATTTACAATCTTTTATTACATGCCATGGTATATACTTTGTCTTTCAGAGTCCAGCATAAGCATTTTAAAAAATCTAAACTATATGTGTCATTCTGAACCCTTTTATAAAAAATTAATTTTATTGTTTAAATTTTTCTACAGTAAAACTGACTTTTGGTGTACAGTTCCATGAATGTTTTTCATACCTGTATAGATTCACGTAACCACCACCACAATCAAGATACCCTGAACTCCTTTAACATATGGTACCTTCCATTTTTTAATAACTGTGTCACTGAAATCCATTCTGTAATGCAATTGCTCAATAAGCTTATATTCAGCAAAACATTGGAATATATTTACTGGAAAAAAGTAAAGTAATAAGTATTTATTGCCAATAAAGTGCTTTACGTAAGATAGTCTTAAAAGATCCAAGTTGTTTATAGATGCTCATTGTGTCCAAATTAATTTTATACAATTTCTTGTTATCACAACAGCTGTCATTGTTAACAGACAGTAACATGCACGTATGTATCAGTATGAATACGACTCTCTGAAGACTTCATAGCATCTCACAACATTTTTAACTTTTTAAAAATTTAATTTAAACTACGACCCAGAGTTATGATCAGAGTATGACTCAGAGTATTTTCACTCATTTAACTGGTACAGAATCTACAATGATTATGTTTTATCTTATTCTTTCTTTAAAAGTTTCTTAGTACAGATTGCAGAAAATATGACTTCTACCACAAATCATCAAAAAACAAAATAAACTCTTCACCACATCAGATTTATATATCTAGCCTAAAAATGCTATACTCGAGATGAAACAAATAGATTTGAAGATTCTACCCACAGCTATATTTTTGTGGCTGAATTGGATGCAATAAAAAGTTTTGGTCATTTTGAATTTTTTAAACTTATTAGAAGGAATCAATAGTATTCACAGGGTCTTTTTGATACGCCACGACGAGTCAGATCTTTTAGCAACATCAGATTTGCCTACATGCTACATGTTTGTACATATATAGCATAATGATAATTTGCTACGACCCCAGTTTGTGCATACATGGAGAAATAATAACATAGGTAAGATAGCACTAATTTTTGTTTGTGTTCTTTATACCAAAAAAACCAAACCCTTTGCTGTTGAGTTGATTCTGACTCATAGCAACCCTGTAGGACAGAGTAGAACTGCCTCATAGGGTTTACAAGGCAGTAATCTTTATAGAAATAGACCACCACATCTTTCTCCCGGCTGGTGGATTTGAACCACTGACTTTTCGGTTAGCAGCCAAGTGCTTTAACCACTTGCATGTTCTCTATAGATAAACAAAAATATGTTTGTAATTTTTGATAGCTAAGTTGAAAAAGTCAAGGACTTGTGCTCCAGTAATCACAATCAACACATGGGATCATATTCTTTTAAACACGTGTTCCTTTCTTTCCAGCTCTTCTTCAGAAAGAGATTTTAATATGAGAGGATAAATGTAATAGGTTAAAAATACCTGGAAATTTAGTACCTAGTGTCAGAGAAGATACTGCAAGTCAAATGTAATGAGGTTGAATTGTATGTATTCTTCCAATTTTAGTCGTTTCCTTTCCGTGCTAGTATTTCATTCTTACTGATAACCTCTCTCCAGTTAAAAAATATTGCCATTAGCATGCATTCACTTTTTGCAGGTTTTAAACAATTTTTTAATCCAACAAGCTATTTTACCTTGCACAATAGATGTGGTCTTAGCCAATAATCTCCTTTGTTAACAACATCCAATGGCTTTTTAACAATTATATGATAACCATTGTGTTCCATTTTCTTTCTATGGCAGTAATGCCCTCTAAAGCACTCCAACTAGTAAGGCACACAAGGTATCGCTTTCATAAAACTATGATATCTGTCTCTAATTCAATTATTCAATTCAAAGACTTCCCTCAATGCCTGCAAAATTGTCCTGATACTTCCCCTTTCCTGGTGTTAACCCAGCTCTTTGTGGTTGCTTGGATTGTGAAATGTTTCTTTATCTACTTGGCTTGTCTTGAAAACTACTTTTCTTGTCATGAAGAAATGGTTTTAGATTTTTTTAACCCTAAAGGATGACCGTAGGAGTTATGAGTAATTATCATCTGTGTAAGTGTAGAGAAGATATGAGCATGTTGGCAGGGGGTGGGGGGGAGGGGTAGATGTTAGCATTTCTACACATGAAGAAAGCCACTATGCCAGAATTCCAACTGGGTACCACCCATGCTCACCACCCTGACTCTTCCATTTCTAGAGGTAAATCTTATTTGGGTCATTTGATTATTTACTTCTTATCTTTAGAAGGTGAGTAGGCTAGTACTATCTGAACTCCAGATGTGCTCGAAATGCAATAAAGGTCAGAAACTAGGAAGGGTTAAACCCCTCTACACTTTACTGTCATTGTTGTGTTTATATATTCAAAACCAACCTGGCTTTACCCAGCAATTTTATTCTTGGAAAAAGTAGAAATAACACTGGATACATCATCAGAAGAGAACCAATATGTAGTTTCTATTTTTCACTAACTCATCATGAATCATTTCCTTTCTTATAAAACAAAAATTCTAAGTTAATTTGTGATAGTTTTTTTTTTTCATTTGCTCATGAGGAACCTGTGCACAGACCAAGAGGCAGTTATTCGAACAGAACAAGGGGATACTACACTGCGTCAGGATTGTATCCTGTCGCTATACTTACTCATTCTGCATCCTGAGCAAATAATCTAAGAAGCTGGACTATGTGAAGCAGGATTGGTGGAAGACTCATTAACAACCAGTGATATGCAGATGACACAACCTTGCTTGCTGAAAGGGAAGAGAACTTGAAGCACTTACTGATGAAGGTCAAAGTCTACAACCTTCAGTATGGATTACACCTAAACACAAAGAAAACAAAAATCATCACAACTGGACCAATAAGCAACATCATAATGAATGGAGAAAAGATTGATGTTTTCCAGGATTACATTTTACTTGGATCCAGGGTCAACACCCACGGAAGCAGCAGTCAAGAAATCAAACAGTGCATTTGTTGAACAAATCTGCTGCAAAAGACCTCTTAAAAGCGTTAAAAAGCATAGATGACACTTTGAGGACTAAGGTGTGCCTGACCCAAGCCATAATCTTTTCTATGGCCTCATATGCATGCAAAAGCTGGACTATGAATAAAGAAGACTGAAGAAGAATTGATGCCTTTGAAGTATAATGTTCGTGAAGAATACTGAATATTCATACTACTGCCAGAGGAATGAACAAGTCTGTCTTGGAAGAACTACAGCCAGAGTGCTCCTTGGAAGTAAGGACAGCAAGACTTCATCTCACGTACTTTGGACAGGTTATCCGGAGGGACCAGGCGCTGGAGACAGACTCATGCTTGGTAAAGTAGAAGGTCAGCAAAAAAGAGGAAGATCCTTGATGAGATGGACTGACACAGTGACTGCAACAATGGGCTCAAACATAGCAATGATTGTGAAGATGGTACAGGACCAGTGTTTTTCTGTTGTGTATAGGGTTTCTATGGCTTGGAATGACTCGACAGCACCTAACAACAACAGCAAGACAAAATTTTAAAAAATCTTTCTCTCTGAATTTCTGGGCATGGAAATCACGAATGCCAAAATCCTTCTCATAGGTTTAATTCTTCAGTGACTGAAATGATGAATCATTTGGCTAAAATGAGTTTACCTTTTTTTATCCCTCAAGGTTGGTTATAACTCTCAATCTGGCTTCACCATTGTTTGGGTTTTGAACTTTACGACCCTGGCTTTCCCACCACAAATCACCCTGCTGTTGCTCCTCATTGACCCAGCAAACTCTCAGATAGTAGGTCCTTAAAAAATACGTTGGTCAGAAATTCAGTAATTGCAACATTATTCTTGGTGAAGAATAGTAGTTGTGCTAAAAGAAAGTTAATCAAATACTGGTGCTCCTCAAGCAAGCATGGTTCAAGGAGTATGTGTTTTGTGGTCATGGCCCACCCCCTGACTCTCAAAGGGAATGCAGAAGAGTGTTTATTAAGGAAGATCACTGAGGAAGGAAAACCAAGCTGCCTCTATCTGAGTTAACTTGTGACAGGTGCCCATTTCTGCCTTTTGGAAAGATCACTGCTCAGGGTTATCTGTGTACAACTATCTTTTCATCTCCACTTCACAGAGCTAACGTTGTTCTTTTCTCATCCATGTGTTGTAGGTATATGTCAGGTGACAGCTTGGACATTCAGTAGCACAGGGAGTAGATAAGCAGGTGAAAAAGCTAGGACTTTCTAAAGAAGTTGACAGCTTGTCTGTCATATTTATTTAATTTTTTCACCAGCCAGGTATGAGATTTTTTGAGGTATGCAAAAATATGTTCAGAAAAAAAGACTGTTAGTGGTGAGGGGGCTGAGTCTGGTATGACTCAGTCATCAATGAAGACAATCCTAAAAAAAAGAAAAAAGAAGTAAAGAAGAGAAAAGAAAAGAATGGAACTTCAGTTTAACTAACCTGGTATGTATGAGTTCAACTAATTTTTTTTTCCCAGAAGAATAAGTGGGCTTAAATATATGAACTTTTTAAAATACAGATCAATTAAATGATTATTATTATAAATACAGATTCAGTGGAAGCCTGAAACATTATTAGAACAAAAGAAATGGTGAGCACTATACTTGATTATGTATAAGTACTAGCTGAAGGTGTCTTCTTGTTAGTTGAGGAACCAAAGTGCATAGAGATATTTTTTTTTAATTCTGTGAATTATAAAATGTTAATTCAGATATGGTAATTCATGCTTTAGTTTCCTTCCTTCCTTTCTCCCTCCTTCCCTCTCTCTTTTCCTTCCTTCTTTCCTTCTTTCCATCCTTCCTTCCTTTAGCAGGTGCTTGTTAAGTACCCGCAGAGAGCTAGATGCTGTGGTGGCTATATAGAGGCTTAATCCATGAGAATACATAGAGGTAAACTCCATAGTTGCTGCCTCCTCAGCCAGGGTCCTGACAGGAAATAGATGGCACACTCAAGCAGGGTAATTGAGCAGACTTTAAGGAAGGGACTATTTACAAATATGTTGGCAGGGGTAAGGGAACCCACATGGATGGTGAAGTATCATAGGGTTAGCAACATTGGCAAGCCATTACAACCCCTAAACCTGAAGGGGCAAAGGAAAGGAGCAGTTACTGGAACCGAGTGCCAACTGTAGCCTTAGCTGTGGCTGTAGCTATATAGGGTATAGCTAGCTATAGGAGTGCTGGGACGCATTGCATCCCAGCAGAGAGGACTGGGCAACAACTACCACACACTGTCTCCTGTCGCCCTCTGATTTCCTGCTAGTCGTCTTCATTGGTTTATCTCGAGCAAAAGCCAGAGAACAAGGGAGCCCATTGGTGTAATCCGTAACGGTCAAAGTCCTGGTATACAGAACAGGGTACAGAAGGGTAAAGGGTAGTTCTAGAGGGCAAATAGCATATCCAGCACACTGGCCTGTAGACATACATTCAGAGAAAGTTAGCCACAAAAAAAGGTAATAATACAAAAGATGTCACAAGATAAAAAATAAGTGGTATAGACAGTAGGTCCTAATATAACTCAGAGAAAACTTCCAGGAGGAGAGCTACTTCTTTGTTTGGGTCTTTAAGAATAGGGAAGGATTAGGTTAGCAAAGAGGAATGTGGAGGAGAGTCTAGTTAAAGGAAGCAGTGGGAACAAAGACCTGGAAACAGAAATAAATACGTTATGATTGACAGACTGTATTCAACTGGGTGAAGCACAGAATTGGTAGATACAGTAATGAAAATGCCAGGGACTGTCTGTGAGAATGGTGATCCACTGCCAGTTATAAAAATTTTGATTCAGTGTTTTTATTGAGTACTTGCTATATCCCTTGTACTTTGCAAAGCTGTTAGGGAGAAAAGAACACAAAAGGTAGGATATTTGGCCCCAAGAACCTTATACTTTCATTTGGAATTCACATGAAATAGTTAATCACAAAATAGCCAAAATTCTGAACTGAATGGTACTTGGGGTTCAATGAAAAGAGTGGTCCTAGGACGTGGAATTCCGGAAATGTGTTCACTCATTTATTTATTCATTTGACAAATATTTTTGGGGTATCTACTATGCGCCAGGCACTAGCCATTAAAGAAATAGTCTTTTGGGGGTGATCCAATCCCAGAAGCCAGCAAGTGAGAGCCTCACCTAACTTAGACAAGAACTAAACAAAGTATGCCCTTCCGAAATATACCCTAGTGAATCCACAGCAGGCGTTCACCAAATATTTGTTGACCAAGCAAATAAGTAATTAAAATGAAGAAGTGTTATGAATTTCTACAGTGTTTTGAAACAGTGTGTAAGATGGTCATTTGTACTGATTTCTGAAATCTAATTGTAGTGCAATGCTGACCTGGTAGGAAGGCAGGGATTTTGTCTGCCTTGTTCACTGACACAGTCCCAGCTCCTAGCACAAGCCTGGCACAGAGCTAGAACATAATCCCTATCTGCTAAATAAATGCTGGGATAAATTGATAAATGAATGCATACTTGAATAAAGCATTTTTACAGTTAAGTTGCTTGGGATGATGGCTCTTTTCCTACCCTTAGGGGGGTATAGTTACTGCCAGAGTACATTAATTGGCCCTTCAGGCTTCTAAATGACTACTTGTAAATGCTTCTTAACTTTTCCTCATTTTAATTCTTTTTTAGTCCCAGATGTACAGCTGTTTAAATAGCTCTAAATGTATTGGTGAAAAAAAATGTCCTGCATCATCTTTGAAAAGTGACCCATGAGAGCAATATACTGCAGATATGGCTTCTGCCTTGGGCTCAGGTCATGCACCTGCAGCCAGCCTCAGTGCTCCTTGCTGTGGTGTGGGCGGCTCCTGGGCTCCTTTACCTTTGTTCTTTCTTCGAGCATTCTAACTTCTTTTCCCACAGCCATTAAAATCATATTAAGTCATTCTGAAGTGCTTCCCGTACCACTAAATGAGAAGTACAGCCGAGAGAAAAATCATCTACCTTTGTGGAAGAAGTCATTATTTTAATTTGTAATTTGAGTGACATTTTAGAGAAGAAAGTATAGATGCCTGCCCCCTCCTCCCCTGCTCCATATACTCAACAAAGTGTGTGTGTGTGTGTGTGTGTGTGTGTGTGCACTTTCCTTAACAGGTAGTTTTAACCCCACTGGCTTGTTAATTGTAATACCTGAGAGTAAGTTCCTATTTACTGGCTTTTGAACATCGTATTTTTTATTTGCTATTGGACACAAATGGAGGTCTACGTTTAAAACAATTTTATGCCTGATGGAAATTGAAAGCCAGATAAGATTAATATTGTCAGATGATGATGGGTAAGTGGAAATTTTCACTTTAAAGAGGACAAGGCTCCTTGTACAGTGAATTACATTTACACAACCAGGTTTCTTGTATGGGCAGCTTTCAATTGAACAATTCCTGCCTCTGAGGATGAGACAGGGGATCTGAGGCCTTCAGGTGGCTCTAAGATCTGGGAATACCCACTGCAATCCAATTGTGGGTAAGGTGCTCTGTGCAACAAATCCTTGTGTTTATATTTAGAAAGAAATAGAAAATGATTGTTAGCACAGATGGCACCCTGCTGACCTGAAGACGGGGTTTGTGACGAAAGGGGTTTTCAGAATCTTGTGGCTGAGATGGGATGGATTCTTTTCACTTGAACAAAAGATTATTTATGATGAAAACCTTAACCCACACGTGCTAAGACAGACTGAAATATGAAAGAGGTGAAAGAAGTTTGAAACATATGAATGAAAAAATGTTTTAAACATTTTGCTAGGAATGGGATTAAGCACATGCTACTTTCAGTTCTGAATATTTTTTCCAATTTGTGAAATTTTCATTTGGAAGATTTTCCCGCTTGCTAAATATACCTGTGTATCAATATGCAGATGTTTCTGCCAGCCTTCAGTTTCTAATTGTATATGTAACATTCTAAGCAAGTTGTTACCATAGATTATGAAATTAAGCTGGAACGTTTAGTTTCTGCCCACAAGATGATTATTTTGGGTGCTATAGAAAAATAAAATGTTTTTTGAATGTAGTTGATACTAGCATTCCAATTTATGGGAAAAGCATTTTTTCCCCAGTGGTTTGTACAGAAATTAAAAATTTTTTTTCCTTTGGGCGGAAATATAAGAGGTGAAATCTCGGTTAAGAAGTATACTTTGGAATTATTTAAACATTTGTAAAAATGTCTTTTGAATCTTGAGAAATGATCAACTTATAAACAACAAATTAACTAGATATTTTGTTACTTCCTATCACCTGTCAGAAACCCTAGTGGCATAGTGGTTAAGAGCTATGGCTGCTAACCAAAAGGTTGGCAGTTCAAATCTACCAGGTGTTCCTTGGAAACTCTGTGGGGCAGTTCTACTTTGCCCTGTAGGGTTGCTATGAGTTGAAATTGACCTGATGGCAATGGATTTGGTTTTTTTGGATCACCTGTCAATAAAGAAGGAAACCCTGGTGGCGTAGTGGCGTAGTGGTTAAGTGCTACTGCTGCTAACCAAAAGTTCAGCAGTTCGAATCTGCCAGGCGCTCCTTGGAAACTCTACGGGGCAGTTCTACTCTGTCCTATAGGGTCACTATGAGTCGGAATCGACTCGACGGCAGTGGGGTTTGGTGGGTCAATAACGAAACAAAGGTAATCTAATTTTTAGACTGTTATTGGGTAAATTCTAGTTTTTTAGCAAATAAGCAAAACAATGATAATTGATAATATGATGATTTAAATCTTTTACATTTAATTGTTAATATAATTATATCAGACCTTTGGTGGCATAGTGGTTAAGAGCTGTGACTGCTAACCAAAAGGTGAGCGGTTTGAACCACCGGCTGCTCCTTGGAAACTCTATGAGGCAGTTCGATCAAAAATTAAAGTAATTATTTTAAAAAAAATTATCTCTGTGTATGATTAGGGTATTATTAATTTCCTAGGGTTGCCATAACAAAGTACCACAGGCTGAGTAACTCAAAACAACAGAAACTTATTCTCTTTCAGTTCTGGGGGCTTTAAGTCCAAAATCAAGGTGTTGGCAGTGACAGCCTCTTTCCGAGGGTTCCTGAATCTATTCCACGCCTTTCTCTTAGGTTTTGGTGTTGCTAGCAATTCTTGGTGTTCCTTGGCTTGTAGACACGTTGGTTCAGTCTCTGCCACCATTGTTACAGGGTGTTCTCCCTATGTGTTTATGTGTCTCTTTTCTTCTTATATGGCAGTCATATTAAGTTAGGGCCCATTCTAATCTAGTATGGCCTTATCTTAACGTGATTACATCTGCATAGACCCTGTTTCCAAGTAAGGTCACATTCACAGATACTGAGGGTTAGGACTTGACCATATCTTTTTGGGTATACTAATCCATCCATAATAGGGTAGCCAAGACCACGATAATGATGTTGTTGCTGTTAGGTGCTGTCGAGTCAATTCCAGCTCATAGTGATTCTATGAACAACAGAACGAAACACTGCCCAGTCCTGCACCATCCTCACAATTGTTCCTGTGCTTGAGCCGTTGTTGCAGCTGATGTTTCAATCCATCTCCTCAAAAGTCGCCCACTTTTTTGCTGACCCTTTACTTTAACCAAGCATGATAAATAGACCCAAACAAGTACTGGCTCAACACAATAGAAGTTTATTTCTTACTAATGTCACAATCCTGGAAGGGTGGACAGATTGGTCGGTAGCTTTCCTCTATGCTCTCATTCAGGGTATTGACTGATAGAGGCTCTGCCATCCTCAAGCTGAGCCTTCTATAGTAAGCATTGTTATCTCCATGACAGCCAGCAGGAAGGGAGAAAGACTGCAGAGGAAGGACAGCGGGAGGTTATTTTGGGCCAGTTCCACTGGCTGGAACTCAGTCACATGGCCACCTAACTGCAAATATAGTCTAGCTCTATGCCTAAGCAAAAGGAGATACAAGTTTTGGTGAATAGCCAATAGCCTCTGCCATAGTGTCTTTGTCATCTAGTGTTGCCATAACAGAAATACCACAACTGGATGGCTTTAACAAAGAGAAATTTATTTCCTCATAGTAAAGTAGGCTTAAAGTCCAATTCAAGGCATCAACTCCAGGGGAAGTCTTTCTCTCTCTGTCAGCTCTGGAGGAAGGTCCTTGTCCTCAATCTTCCCATGTTGGAGGAGCTTCTCAGGCACAGGGACCCCATGTCCAAAGAACACGCTCTGCTCCTGGTGTTGCTTTCTTGGTGGTATGAGGTTGCCAACTCTCTGCTTGCTTCCCCTTCCTTTTATCTCTTGAGAGAAAAAAGGTGGTGCAAGATACACCCCAGGGAAACTCCCTTTACCTTGGATCAGGGAGGTGACCTGAGTGAGGGCGATGTTACAGTCCCACCCTAATCCTCTCATCATATAATTACAAGCACAAAATGGAGGACAACCATACAATACTGGGATTCATGGCCTAACCAAGTTGATACACACGTTTTTTGGGGGGGTGACATAATTCAATCCATGACATAATCTAGCATCCTCTCAGCGTAGTAGTCCCTCTACTAACATTTGTTGAATTGTGTATGTGTATTAAAAAAAAAAAAACCTAGTCAATTTTGACTCACAGCGACCCTATAGAACAGAGTAGAACTGCCCCATAGAGTTTCCAAGGAGTGCCTGGTGGATTCGAACTGCTGACGTTTTGGTTAGCAGCTGTAGAGCTTAACTAGTACTAGTATACAACCAGGGTTTCCAGAGTATGCGTATATTACCTTCAAAATGTGCATACATTTCTACAACATTACAAAGGAAAGTCATGCCATTTTCTAGCAGTTAAGAGCTCAGTTGCTAAGCAAAAGGTTGGCAGTTAGAATCTACCAGCTGCTCCCTGGAAACCCTGTGGGGTAGTTCTACTCTGTCCTATAGGATCACTATGAGTTGGATTTGACTCGATGGCAACGAGTTTGGTTTGGGTACTGTGACTTGACAATTTATTATTTATTTGTGTAGCTACTTATATCCCAATCTGTTACAAAAAAGAATTAAAGATACAACAGTGTGGCAAGATAAAGTAACGTCATTAACTAATAAACATTTTTCTATGGTTCTACATAGTCTTCACAGTTACATAAAGCTTCATAAGTCCCTTACACTTTCCTCCTCCGTCTTAATTGCTCCTTCTATGTAGTATTCTGGTGCAGTTCCACTCTGTCCTATAGGGTCGCTTTGAGTCAGAAATGACTTGATGGCAACGTGGGTTATGTAGTATTCTAGGAGCTCCAGTGGTGCAATGGTTAAATGCTCAGATGTTAACCAAAAGGTTGGCAGTTCGAGTCCACCTGCTACCTCCACAGGAGAAAGTCATGACGATCTGCTTCTATAAAGATTGCAGCCAAGAAAACCCTATGGGGCAGTCCTAGTCTGTCACATGTGGTTGATAGGAGTTGGAACTGACTCGATGGCACCCAATAACAACAACATACAGTATTTTGGAGCAGGCATTGCACAAGACAAAGACATGAGTAGCTATTATCCAAGGCAGGAAATGTTACAGGTAAATGTTTAGGTATGCTATCATAAGGTTTTGGAATGAGCCAGTATCCGTGGTTACCAACAATAGAAGCTACCTCTGGCTAATTTTAAAAAGGAATTCACTGGAAGGGTATTGAGCTCTTCATAAAATCGGAAAGGTCCAAGAACCTCACACTGCCCAGGCTGGGGCAGAGCAGCTGCAGGGATGCATGAGCCTCAACACTGGATAGCTTCCTCGGGGCATAAAGGATCTCAAACCATTTTTTATGCTTGCATCATTCTGCTCAAGAATCAAATTCCAGAGAGAGAGAGAGTGAGCGCAGGCATGTGCAAGCGAGCACGCACTTCTGATTGGCCTAGTTTATATCAACTATCAATCCCCTCACCAGGCAGAGAGGAGCATTTTTAGTTATAGTCCTATCAAGGTTACCTGCAATCAGGTCAGAGAGTTCACCATTCTTCTACAGGAATGGTGAATGAATGATGCCAGGCCAGAAAAGAAAGCCATAGATTACTGGGCTTGGGTTAGGAAAGTAAGAAAAATCTTCATGAAAGAGTTAGCTTTGGCTTTAAAAAAAATAAGTAGCCTTCTAATATGTAGGAATGAAGAGGAATCTTAGGGTTGGAGGAAAGAGATCACAATAGGAATAGACCCCTGAAAATATCATGCTGTAAAAAAGCCCAAGCTAGTGAGTGGAGCCCTGGTAGTGCAGTGATTAAGAACTCAGCTGCTAACCAAAAAATCGGCAGTTTGAATCCACCCCCAACTCCTTGGAAACCCTATGGGGCAGTTCTACTCTGCCCTATAGGGTCGTTATGAGTCCGACCTGACAGCAACAGATTTTTTTTTTGTAAGAGAAGACCTGTGTTATGGAGGTATACAGGGAAGAGAGAATGGTTCAGTTTGGATAGAGTCTAGGATAGGAACATACCACAAACAATCACGAATGCCAGACTAGGGAGTCTGGATTTTCTTCTATAACCACTAGATGAGCTGAAATTTTTGAAATGGGAGAAGTAGCTATGAAATTATGATTTTCTTTTTTAAAGGAATTTCCCTCTGGTGACAGGGGATAGATGAGAGGGGAAGAGATTGGATGCAGGAAAACCAATTAGTACATTTGTGCATAAGTTTGGTTTAGCAGTGCTAAGGGACTGAGCTACTGTAATGGTGTGGCTGTGGAGTGTACTGTGTAATGAATATAGTTGAGGAGGGAGGCAGAAAACACATTGTAAAGGCAGCATTCAGCAACAGGCTTGCTCTCAACCAATGAAGTGAGGTTAAATGTGAGACAAAGTTCAGTCACCCAGATCTATGAAATATTGTTCACAGAAACACTAACAATGTAGTTTAGCCACTGTTACCTTTTCGTTTGTTATCAGTTAATCAAATATTCTTTATGATTAAAATCAAACAATTTGGGAAAGTCCCTAAGTACATGAATATGATCCTGTAGATTGAACTTCAAAGTGAAGAGTATCAATTCAAATAGTATATATCCACCTCTCATTCACAACAACAAGAAAGACATTGTAGGGCAGGATAGGCATACTTTCTCTGTAAAAAGCTATGTATTAAACGTTTTAGGCTGTGGGCCATACTGCTTCTGTTGTAACTACTCAGCTCTGTGTGAAAGCAGCCAAAGACAATATTTAATGAATGAACATGGCTGCGTTCCAATAAAACCTTATTTATAAATACTAACATTTGAATTATATATACTTTTTGTGCATCATGAAATACTACTTTTGTTTTGTTTTTGTTTTTACAACCAGTTAAAAATGTAAAAACCATGCTTAGTTCACAGGCCATGGAAAAACAGGTAGTGAGCTGGATTTGGCTTGTGCTAAAGGGTTATTGGAAGCTCTGGTGGTGTAGTGGTTAAGTGCTACAGCTGCTAACCAAAAGGCTGGCAGTTCAACTCCACCAGGTGCCCCTTGGAAACTCTATGGGGCAGTTCTACTCTGTCCTATAAGGTTGCTATGAGTTGGAATCGACTTGATAGTGAATTTTTTGTTTTTTTTGAAAGGGTCATTGTAAACTACCACAGCTTTAGAAATTAGGAGCAACATTTCTTTCTTTTTTTTTTTATTAACTTTTATTGAGCTTCAAGTGAACGTTTACAAATCAAGTCAGACTGTCACATATAAGTTTATATACACCTTACTCCGTACTCCCACTTGCTCTCCCCCTAATGAGTCAGCCCTTCCAGTCTCTCCTTTCGTGACAATTTTGCCAGCTTCCAACTCACTCTATCCTCCCATCCCCCCTCCAGACAGGAGATGCCAACACAGTCTCAAGTGTCCACCTGATATAATTAGCTCACTCTTCATCAGCATCTCTCTCCTACCCAGAGTCCAGTCCCTTTCATGTCTGATGAGTTGTCTTCGGGAATGGTTCCTGTCCTGTGCCAACAGAAGGTTTGGGGACCATGACCACCGGGATTCCTCTAGTCTCAGTCAGACCATTAAGTCTGGTCTTTTTATGAGAATTTGGGGTCTGCATCCCTCTGATCTCCTGCTCCCTCAGGGGTTCTCTGTTGTGAGAAGCAACATTTCTTTTGTGAGTCAACAACAGTGTGCATGTATTCCGAAAATAGTAGTTGGACTAGGAGAGGAAAAGCATGAGAATAAATTAATATCTCAGTAATTTGTCTTGCTGTTCTTGTTTTTTTTTTTTTTCCAAATAGATTGAGTTTTCCTTTCAGCTTTCCTTCCTACTGTTAATATTTGTTAAAATACAGGCTAGGCTAAAGTAGAAGGAGCCCTGGTGGCACAGCTGTTAAGCACTTGGCTAACTGAAAGGTTGGCTGTTCAATCCCACCGAGGGGCTCTGTGGGAGAAAGACCTGACTATTGGCTTCTGGAAAGATTACAGCCTATGAGGCAGGTCTACTCTTTCACACGGGATTTCTGAGTTGAAACTGACTCAATGGCACCTAACAACAGGCTAAAGTAACAGAACCCATTGCCGTTGAGTTGATTCCAACTCATAATGACCATATAGGACGGAGTAGAACTGTCCCATAGGGTTTTTCCAAGGAGTGGCTGATGGATTCAAACTGCTGACCTTTTGGCTAGCAGCTGAGCGCTTAACTACTGTGCCACCAGGGCTCCAAAGTAACAGAGGCATTCCAAAGGGAATGGTTTGAACAAGATAGATGTTTATTTCTCTCTCAGCTAATAGTTTAAGCATAAGCAGTTTAAGGCTGGCAAGAAGGCTTGATGGTGTCAGAGGCTCAGGATGCTTCTAACTTTTGCTCTATCATCCTCGACTCACAGCTTGTACCTCAGGTACTAAGATGATTGATTCAGGACCCGCTATCACATTTGCATCCCACTCAATGGAAAGGGAGAAAGGAAGAGAAGAAAGCACATCCATTTCCCTTAAGTACATGACCTGGAAGTTGTTCATACCCCATTGGCCAGAACTTAGTGACATACATACAGGTAGCTGCAAGAGGGGTTGGGAAATATAATGTTTATCTGCAAAGCTGTGTCCCCAACTAAAATTTGGGGTTCTATTCTTAAAGGGAGACGGGGAGAAGACATATTGTGGGAATACTGGAAGACAGCAGGCAGTCTCTGCCATTGTTGCATATTGTTAAAAATTTCTATATTCTAAAGAAATAATTTTATTGCTTCAACTGGGGAAAAGGGATCATTCTAAATATATTAAACAATTAACTTAAACCTTAAAAAGAGAAATCAATTATTCTTTTGGAGGCTTCTTTCCAAGGTCTTTACCTTAGTAGCTTCCATAAAGTTAGAAATGCATCCAAGAAACATTTTTGAGTAATATTGTGCCAGTACTTTCCAGGCAGATGAATGTCCCTATTGCTACACCACCAACAACTTTAGTTTAATGTATCATCTCTGTTGAAGACAGTACCTTAGAATATACAGTAACCAGTCGAACCGATTACTGTTAAGTCAGTCGGACTCACGGCAACCCCATGTATGTCAGAGTAGAGCTGTGCTCCACAGATATCCAGTGGCTAATTTTTTCAAAAGTAGACTGCCAAGCCTTTCATCTGAGGTGCTCTGGGTGGACTTGAACCACCTACCTTTCAGTTAGCAGCTGAGAGTGTAAACTATTTGTACCTCCCAGGGACAGTATATGCAGTAAAAGCTCCTAAAAGCATGAGGACTGAGAATTGACATATGTTGATGGATAGAAAAAAAAAAAATAGTTGGGGGGAATTCCAGTCCCTCAAAATCTCCACCAGCCCCCCAAATTCACTCCCAATAAGCATGGACTTGAAATAATAGCCTGTTAACTGTGAAAACATAGGTACAGAGGAGGTCCTCTGGCTCCTTTTCCTACCAGATTGCCACCCTTAACCCTGTCCTTTCCAGAAATTCTGAACGATTACTGGTGTAGGGACTTGAACTGATATTTAGGTGTAAACTCCCAACCCTCCCAATGGGAAGACAACACCCGATCCTAAAATGAGATCCTACCTGGTTTTTTTGTTGTTGCATATGTCAGTGTCTTTCCAAGTTGTATTTTTTTTTTTAAAGAAAGAGAAGAAAGCCAGCGAACACTAAGCACTCCACCTGGGATGACTTCAGAATGCTTGTGATTAAGATATTCTGCTTATTGTTAGTCAAAGATCTAGGACTGGCTTGCTCCACATAAATAGAAGCTCTGTTTCTCAGCTGCCTGTGTGCATCCTCTTACATGTCCTTAGGGTGCTAGAACAGCAGGACGTCTCTAAATGGTTCTTAGGCTCTAAGAACATGAAAAGAAACAGCAAAGGGCTCCTGAAAGCATTTACATTTACGAGTAATATGTATCGACAGTACATTTTTCCTTTTCTTGCTATGAAGTGAAAGCCTTTGTGCACCGCTTTCCATTGTTAACACCAAGGGTAATTGAGGCGGCAGCAGCGTGGCCAGCAGCGGGAGTTGGCTGAAATTAATTAAGTGAGGTGGTTTGGACTGCGCCATCCCCACTCCTTAGCCACTCCCTTGTACTTTAACTGGTTGGGATTCAAGGGCCATGGAGGGGGCAGGGAAGAGTAGTACAGACATGCAAGGTAGAAAGAGCGAGAAGTATTTGTCTGGGGTGCTGTCACTTGTCAGGTGGTTGGAGAGGAAGCCACAGATTTAAAAAAAAAAAAAAAAAAAGTCCCTTTTAGTTTCTATAGCATGAATCAGAGCAATTAGGTACCAATAACAGCTAACACTTCTTGAGACCCTGATCTATGCCAGACACTGTTCTAAGTGCTTTTTGTATAATTATCTCATTTGATTCATACTACAGCTGTCTGGTGGGGTGCTCTGATTTCCATTTTACAGTCAATGAAACTGAGGCTGGGAGAGGTCAAAGATTCTAGCAGCAGGCCTGAGATTCTATTCTTGGCGGTTTGATCAACAACTAAGCCACACTGCTTTAGAGATAGCTATCATTTTCCTCTAAATTTATATTTTCAGTTTTTTGCCGCAGGTGACAGTGTTGACTCGTATTTCCTAACGGAAGAGAGAATGAAGTTAGGTCATAAATGAGAGAATGCTTGAAGAAGAACGATATTCAAAAACTGCAGTCAGAGAGTTTGTGCCTTTTTCCTGACTGCTTGCTAGCACATTTCTTACCGTAGAGAAGCATAGTAGAATAGTCCTGGATTCTACATAAAGCAATTAATTTATTTTTTTAAAAAGTGATAACGACCTTGCTTTCATCTTAAGAGTTGAGGGTGGCAAAAGACCGATAGCACCCTCAGAGGCATGCACTCAGCAAGATTCCCTAAATAGTAATTCTTTCCTCTCCAGTCCCGACCTAGTAACCTCTGGGCCATTCTATTCCCTGGAATCTCCTGTACAGGGCCCTGAAGAGGATGCTGATGCCTGCAACATCCCTTTTAGGATTTGAAGGCCTGTAGACAAATGGCTCCTGGGGACAGGGAACATATCAAAACGCAATCCTTACTCAGAACAGAATGGAGTTAGGTCTGAAGCCAGCAATCAGGGAGTGAAAGGTGAGTGCGTTAACCTACCATGTTATCTGGGTAGGAGTTTTATATCTTAAATAGAACAGACATCCCTGCAAAACAATAATGGGCTGAGATTAATGAGTTACAGGTGACCCTCCAGACACGGGAAGGTTGACTTTGGATAAGCACCCACAAAGGTCAAGTGCTTATCTGAATTAACCACAAGTCTTGGATCTGGGGTAGAAATAAAAGACTAGAAATCCCCTAGGGAGAGGCTTTCTTCAACCTGAGTTTTGTGCTCTTTCTTACCTTCTGCTAAATTGTGCATTAGATTGGACCAGCCCTCTTCTGTGGCATTTCCACACAAATCTCTGGCTTCAACTAGAGCTCAACATTGTAGAAACAGTACGAAAACCCAGAGCAATGCTTTTTATTCTTCTAGGGTTTCAGGGTGTACGTCGTAGACCAATTATTTTTGCTAACACAGAACTGAGTCTTTTTGAGAGAAGCTTTTGAAAAGCTGGATATAAACTTTACAACTGTAGACACTTTTGCCTGGCACTAATTTGAGGATTTGGATTTGTCTCATTGTCCAGTGCAAATATGTGGTGTAATGATAAATGTCTGTATTTATTACTATCAATCTTGGATCAGTTTTAATATTTCCAGTTAAAACAGACTAATTCTTCCCCAGAGCAGTGTTGTATTCTTCAGTTATTGCAAAGCACAGTTGACCACCTACCTTACATTGAGTGGAGTGGTAGAGCTACCTAGCAGTATATAGGAGCCCTGGTGGTGCAATGGTTAAGCCCTGGGCTGCTAACTGAAATGTTGGCGATTCAAACCTACCTAGCGGCTCCACGAGAGAAAGACCTGGTGATCTGCTCTTGTAAAGATTACAGACTAGAAAACCCTATGGGGCGGTTCTGCTCTGGCACGTGGGGTCACTAACCCCTTGCCATCGAGTATGAGTTGAAAATCAACTCCACGGCACCTAATAACAACAGTGGTATGCATATTCCCCATAAAGAGTATCTTAGGACTCTGCCAGGGGGTATAGTAGGGCTGACTCAGTTCAGGCTTTAGAAGTCCAGTGGGAAGCTAAGCCGAATACAAAGTATCAGCCCCTCTTCAATGGCAGATAGAATCCTGGCCCAGGTGTGTTGTCAACAATAGAGAGATACAATGAGACAGCCCTGCTGCATCCCACCCCCACCAGACCTTGGGAGTGAGGGAAAGAAGATGCCCACAGAGAGTGAAACTTTAAAAACAATGTGGACTAAAAGGAAGCATAGATATGCAAAGTTATCTCACAGCCCTAGAAGGGCCCTAAGAAGCCTAAGCAAATACATTAACATATCCAAAGGAAGAATGTGTTGTCAGAGGTGGTTGGTCAGCCCTGGGAGGTCCATAAAAGAAAATCCCTGAGGCCAAAGTTAGCAGTGCGGGTCCAAGCTTCGCCCCTGGAAGACTAGACCCAGCCAGATGACTTCAAGTCTTTCCAGCCTGGGTTAAGCATCAACTAAACATTTACTCAAACAGACTGGTATCTAGTGCCCACCACGTGCCAAGTGTGTGTCAGGCTCTGGGGAGAAAGCGCCGAGCATGGAGGTGACATCTAGAGGGGAAGACTAACTTGCACCTGGACTCACTGGAAGGAGAGAACATCACTATGATGAAAGAAACTGTTCTAGACTGAGGACACACAGGTCTCAGGGGAAGACTTGCCTGCAGAACTAACCTTAGATCTGAGATCCACAGGAAGTATAGGAGTTAAACAGTGGACCGGGGGTGGGAGGGGGTGGGTTGGAATAAGGAGAGAATTTCAAACAGCAACAGCACTTCCAGCTCAGGGCACTAAGCTGGAAAGATCTTGGCTGGCAGCATATTTAAGGAATAGAAGGAAGGCTGATGTGGCTGGACCAGAGTGGTTTTAGATAATAACAGATAATGATACTGAGTACTTAGTAGGTGCCAGACACTGTTAAAAGCAGTTTACTCTCTGAAATTTTATCACCAGCTGATGAGATAAACACTATCTTTATTCTCATTTTACTGAAGAGGAAACCATGGCACAACATAAATAGATCAATCACCTGAGCTTGCCAAGATAGACATTTCTATTAATCAAGACACTAGCTTTTCACCATGAAATGACATTTCAAAATACTTGTCATTTCAAAATTCTTTCTTACAAGGTGACATTTCTTACAGGGTGAGAAAAAACTTTGCTGATATGAATTTGAATATTCTAGTTATTTTTCAGTGTAAATTAATAAAAAGTTACCCTGATTTGATACAGCAGACTCATGAGCAAGGTTAGGCAGTCAGAACAAAGAAGATTGACTAACTTTCTAAAACAGTGAAGTTTCTGCCTTGTGATACTAAGGCTCAGGCTCTGCCTTGTTGTTGTTAGCTGCCACTGAGGAGGCGCCTGGCCCCCAACTCATGATGACCCCCTGCTCAATGAATCAAACACTGCCTGGTCCTGTGGTAGCCTCTGATCAGTTGTTGATTGGATGGTTGTGATTCACGGGGCTCTCGCTGACTGATTTTCCGAAGTAGATTACCAGGCCTTTCTATTAGATCTTAGTCTAGAAGCTCCTAGACCACAGTAAATGACTTCAAATTCACCACAGTAAATTCATCAAAAGAAGTACTTTGCCCATCTATGGGAACCTGCCTTTTCCCTAAGGATGACAGCGGACAACCATGACGACCTCACCTTAGGACTGCATAAGAACCACAAGTCGCTATGATCTTTTCCTTTTTTCTTACAAGGTGATGTTCAGAAACCTGGTCTGGTAGACAGTATTAGGAAAGTCTGTCAGTAGACATGGAAACCCTGGTAGCATAGTGGTTAAGTGTTACGGCTGCTAACCAAAAGGTTGGCAGTTTGAATCTGCCAGGCACTCCTTGGAAACTCTATGGGGCAGTTCTACTCTGTCCTATAGGGTCGCTATGAGTCGCAATCAACTCGACGGCAGTGGGTTTTTGGTCAGTAGACATCAGGTTCAGTACCCTCGAATGGGAACCAAAAAGAACAATATAGGGTCTTAAGCCTCAAGGGATTGTAATATTAGACAGGGAAATAAGACAGAAACCCACTTAATATAACTGGGGGCCAGAAGAAATCTGGATCTTGGTTTCACAGTAGGGACCCAGGGCAAGAGCCACCCAGGCTGGAGATGTAAATTTGGACAACAGTGTAGAGATGATATTTAAAGCCATGAAACTGAGATCACCTAGGGATTGAGTGTAGTTAGAGAAGAGAAGAGGTCTGAGCCCTAAGTCCTGGGGCACTCCTGCTCTTAGAGACAGGGAGGTTGAAAGGCACCAGCAGAACAGACTCCACACAGTGCAGTGTTTCAATGGGGAGAGAGTGATCAGCTATGTCAAAAGTTTATAGTAAGATGAGGCCTGAGAATTCACTGTTGGATATAGCAAGGCCCTGGTTGACCTTGACAAAAGCAGTTTGGTAGAATGTTTGTAGGGGGGAGCTAGGAGGTGGGAGTCTGGGGGAAGCCTGGTTGGGTTGGGTTTGAGAAAGAATACGAAAAGAGAAATGACCAGTGAGTATTACACAATTTTTTGAGGAGTTTTGTTGTTAAAGGGAGCAGAGAAATGGAGTGGTAGCCGAAAGAGGTTATGGGGTTAAAAGTTTTTTATTTTTATTTTCAGTGAAAGAAATATGTCTGTATTTTGAAGGTAATGGTTCATAAGAGGGAAGAGAATTGCTAGAGAAATGTTCTTGTGATGTTGAGAGGGGATGACATCTAGTGAACAAGTGCAGGGACTGGCCTTTACTAGGAGCCCTGATCACCCATGCAGACTCACAGGAGGAAGGCTGAGGTATATGGGCACTGATGCTGTAGATGGGGAGACGTGGTGGTGGAACATGTAGCTCTTTCTGGGTGCTTCTCTTTTCTTAGTAAGATAGGAAGCAAGTGAATTATGGTGGGTGAGATGAGAGGAGAAGGGGTGAAAGAGTTGTTGAGGAAAGTAGGAGAGAGAATGGACTAGGACAATGAATGCCATAGCTGGCAGCATTAAGGGCCCCTTGCAGGTTGTAATTATCATGAATTTAGAGTGAGACCAGCCAACACAGTTGTGTGTGTGTGTCCAGCATGTTTAGTTGCAGGGATGCAGATATGGAATAGGCAGAAAGTTAGATTTAATTATGCATGAAAATTTGCCAAGTGAGTGCCATGCCGTGAGAGAGGAGAAAGGGAGTTGAGGGTGCTTGCAAAAGAAGAATAATAATGATGCATCATGGAATTTAAGCAGGGTAGGGAGGAGGAAAGTGAGGACATGAGAGGGATGAGGACAGGGACAATGTGGAGAATCAGCAGATTGTAAGTCTCAGTGGAGTAAAAAGTATGTGCTCCAAGTAGTATTTCTGGCCTTTTCACTCATAGAGCTCTCAAAATCTTGATGCTCAAATTTCTTTACATTTTGGTGGAGATAATAATAACGTCTTTACTGTTTTCATAAGAATGGGACTGCTGTGTCTGAGTTGTCATTGCTGGGGAGCTGCCAGCCTCAGTGGTTACTAGCAAGGAAGAAGGAAAGGAAAAGGCTGTGGAAGGAGCTCCTCATCAAGGAGGAGAAATGATGGTAAGGGCATAGCAGGTCTCAGAGTCTCCAGTCTCTTGAGTTCTTTTGTTGATTTTATTTTTGTTGTTGCCTTAGGAGACCCTATATGTTACAGAGTACAACTGCTCCGCAGGGTTTTCTTTCTTTCCTTTTTATTGTACTTTAGATAAAGATTTTCAGAGCAAACAAGCTTCTCATTAAACAATTAATACACATTTTGTGATATTGGTTGCCAACCCCACAACATGTCAACACTCTCCCCTTCTCCACCTTGGGGTCCCCATTACCAGCTTTCCTGTCCCCTCCTGCTTTCTCATCCTTGCCCCTGGGCTGATGTGCTTATTCAGTCTTGTTTTGCTTTATGTGCCTGTCTAATCTTTGGCTGAAGGGTGAACCTCAGAAGTGACTTCATTACTGAGCTATAAGGGTGTCCGGGGGCCATACTCTCAGAGTTTCTCCAGTCTCTGTCAGACCAGTAAGTCCGGTCTTTTTTTTTTTTTTTTGTGGGTTAGAATTTTGTACCACGTTTTTCTCCAACCATGTCTGGGACCCTCTATTGTGATCCCTTTCAGAGCAGTTGGTGGTGGTAGCCAGCCACCATCTAGTTGTGTTGGACTCAGCCTGTACTGGAGGCTGTAATACTTGCAGTCGGTTAGTCCTTTGGACTAATCTTTCCCTGTGTCTTTGGTTTTCTTCATTCTCCCTTGCTCCAGACAGGGTGAGACCAGTGGAGTATCTTAGATGGCCACTCACAAGCTTTTCAGACCCCAGGAGCTACTCACCAAAGTACAATGTGAACATAAGGTTTTCAAAATTCAATGGAATTTCATGAGAGGAAAAGGCAGGAGGAAAAGTCTTTTAAGACAATGTTTTACCTTCAGAATTCAGTTTATTGGTGATATCAAGAAATGTCCTTGTGGGAAATATATAGTAGAAACTTGATAATCATGTCATTAGGAAATATGGCTATGCAAATGCTGACAGATTTCTTTGCTTAATGACAAGAAGATAGGTAGTTGCCTGGAGCTTATCCTCCAGGAATTCTCATGCTTGTGGATTAAGTCAGCTTCCTGCCCCCTACCCTCTGGTCAACAGCCAAGAGTTACCAGGTACTTTAGAATTTTAAATCAGAAATGAGCCTTTTATGATCATCCAGGCAGGTTTTTTCATTTTACAGATAATAGAACTGAGGCCTAGCAAAGTGATCTGTGATCCTCTATTCTTTGAGGATACAGGCTCCACCTTCCGGCCTTTGGCTGTGGTCAAGCATCCCCTTCTTCCATGCTTCTATTGGAGGCTTGTTTCCTGCCATGGCTGCCCATTCTGTATTTTTGTTATTGTTGTTAGATGCCGTCCAGGCAGCTCAGACTCGTCGTGACCTTATGTATAACAGAACAAAACGTTGCCTGGTCCTGTGCCATCTTCATGATTGTTGGTATGTTTCAGTCCATTGTCCCAACAACTGTGTCACTCCATCTCATTGAGGTTGAGCGTCTAATCTTTTTTAACCTTCTTTACCAAACATAATGTCCTTTTCTAGTATGCGGTCTTTCCTGATGACGTGCCCAAAGTACGTGAGCCGAAGTCTTGCCATGCCCTCTTCTAAGAAGCGTTCTGGTTATATTTCTTCTAGGACAGATTGTTTGATCTTCTGGCAATTGACAGCATATGCAGTGATTGACAAGACCATGGCTTGGGGCAGGCACGCATTTTTCATCAAAGTGACCTCTTTGCTTTTTCTGTTCTGTATTAAAAGTACTGAAACTGTGGTTTGCCCTAGGATTGAGATACTCCCTCTATGGCCCAGGAAGCAGTCCCAAGCGCAAGCTTGCTACTTCCCGCACTATTATGCAAGGAATAATACCAGGTTTTCTTTTTTCACATTGTATATAAGTCTTATTCACGAGAATGATCCAGGAAAGGGAAGGGGCACAACAAGGTTTTTGTGAAATAATTAAATGTAAACTATGTTGCAGAGACCTTGGGATTTTGGAGTCTGACAATAATTATAATAACAGCTAGGATGTACTGAGTACATACTTTCTGCTGAGCATTGTCTTCTCAGCTCCCAGGGCCAATGATTCCTAGCACATTTAGTTGCTGGGATGATCTTGAGCAAGTTACCTAATTTCTTTGAACCTTAATTTTTCTCAACAAAAATAAGAACACTGGTATGTTTTTTTTACATGACTCTTATTGTAAAATATTAAAGGCGATAGCATGTGAAAGTATCTGGCTTATAACAGCTGCTCAATAAATGTTAATTTCTCTTTCTTCCCTTTCCTCCAAGGCTCCTGAGTTTCAAAAAAAAAATTTTTTTTTCCAGGTTTTCAGCTGTTCAGAAGATTTCAACAGCAAAGGCTAGAATGGTTATGATTAAAACCATTTGATTTTGTAATGCAACCTGATATCAACAGCCAAGATCTTTGGACTGAAGGGAATTTCAATATTCAGCAAAGTGGGGCTGATTTAATAGCCATTAATTCTGAGGGTCTGTTCAAGTTCAAAGTCCTTCTGTTTTAAATGTAAATTGCTCTTTTTCATGTATTTTGTATTGGAATTTAGGAACAAATGCTGTCACTTTTCTTTTTCTTTGCATGGGATTGCAGGCGCCTTTATTATCACAAAGCCTATTATTGTGATACCTCACACAGGAAATGCACACTCTGACATTAGGCACCAAATTGCTGAAATATCCTGTGTTTTCTATTCATTAAAGCCCTAAAGCACTATGTGCAAATTCCCTTACTTTAATTACACACCTCAGGGATGTGCATGCCAAAAAAGGAGTCAGTCAGACAAAAAGTCAGTTCTTTGCCAAAAAACCCCAGCCCCCTAAACTGGTAAACATTTATTTTCAGCTGGGAAATCTGCTATTAATTCATATAGTGACTTTCCCAGCTGAAATAATGAGCCAAGCCAAGTGAACCAAATGTTCGCAGTGAGCAAACATGAACAGTGGGAAATCGGCCCATCTCTTATTTACATGTTTGTTCCTTCAGCAGTTACAGAATGTTGGTACATTTCCCTCTTACCTGGGAGCATACCAGTGTTTGCGCTTCAAGTCTCTTCATTTTCAAACAGAGCTTATAGGCTCTACTCTAGGTAGGTGCTTTAAGAATACAAAGAAGAGAAAAAGCACCAAACCAAATTATTTGCTAAGGTTTAAGAGCAAAGACTCCTGCCAGCCTCACTGACTCTCCCATTTTATTGAAGGCCTTTAAAAAAAAATCAAAATTAGAGAAAACATGAGATTTGGGGGAAAATACCATTTTGAAAAAAAAATTTTGGGAAATGTATCAACAAAAATTCTCAACTTATCAATGAAAAATGTTCTTTGTTTCATAAAGCAAACTAGGAATTAAAGTACATTACAAAAGACTTAACAAAAAAATTTTTTCAGAGAGCATTTTATCGCTTACATTTAATTATAAAGCTTGCAATCTGGACAATAAAAGAAGTGGCTATCCATATGCACCATAGGCAGATGACAAGGTAGAGTGTTACGCTTCCTTTCTGAAGTTTCAATACTCAGAAAATGCATTTTTCAAATCTCAAAGAGACCTCAGTTTCCAGAATAGAAAGTTACCCTGTATGTGTAAAAGAATAGATACTTTTAGAATAAAAAGTAGTTTGTACGGAATAGCCTGTGTAAAGTCTCCTTGAAAAGCTAAGAAGGAAGGAGAAACAGTTAAATTAACACATGAAATAGCAAAGAAGAGTTGAAAGTCAATACATTGATTAATTCCTATGACGATGCAGAATATCTACTCAGCAATCAATCAACCATTAAACATTTTTCTTGATATAAATGAAGTTAAAAAAAAAAAGTCCCCAAACTCATATAAAGCTATAATCAATAATTGGAGTTTTAATGCTTCTTTTAATATCACTTGGACATAGAGTTTCAATCTATTCTTAAAGAATAAAATGCTATACAATTTTAATGAAGGTATGGTTTTGATTATAACAAACACGAGAAAAAGTAGTTTTTAATTCACAGCACTTTAAAATCAAGGTTAACCAAACCTTTTTTCTTAAATAAAAATTTTAGCAGATACATGATTTTTTTTGCAATGAATAAATGAATAAAATGTATGAGTTTTTTTTTTTTTCTATAAGAAGCAGCAATGCCCTATTAATTTTGACAGACAACTTGGCATTAGCCATTTAAAAATCCAACACGGGATAAAGTTATGCATTACTAGTCTTCCTACATTTTTGTCAAGAGACGAACATTTTGCCAGATTTTTAATAATATGCCAAGAGCTTTGTCAGTCAGTTTATTTAGCCCTGCGTGGTTATGCCAGTTTTTCTCAACCACCCCACTGGGTGTAACACTGCCCGTCACAGCTCACGTAACTCCTCCCCTGCAATTAGACAAAGTCAACACAGCATTCACTCCCTACAGCCCTGAGGTACCTGCAGTATCAACAGTGCAGATTCCGAGGCTTGGACAAGCTTGGCTTTGTCAGTGCCGCCCCACCCCAATTAGGACTTGTTTTCTGCCCAGGCAATTGAGCACCAACATCATGGATGGACCAGATAACTCTTTTAAAAAGTGCGTTTAAGCTATTCTTCTGCCCATGCCCCCTTCTCCAGCCCAACCCAATCGATTCTTTCTCCACCCCCTTTTCACAACTTCCTCTACCGCACCCTCTCCTCCTCCTTCCCCCACCCCAAAAAAGCACTCTCAGAAAGAAATAGGAGTCTGCAAGAAGGCGGCTTGCGGTCCCTAACTAGTTACCATGCCGACTGGAGACTGTGCTGAGGAATGCGCTGCCGCCACACTGAACTCAATGAAAAGATGAAGAAAATGTGCAGGCAATACTAGTTTGGCTGCGATGCTAGTGAATCGGAGACAGGGCTGTTGGTATGGAGGGATCTCACTGCATGCAATTTGCAAACATGCCAACTCAATAGCATGTGATAGGCATTGGGTGGAATTTAGAGGTCTTGGGGTCTTAAAGTGTTGGAAAGGAATAAGAGAGCTAAAGGGGGAGGGGACTCTGCCCCATTAAGCAACACTTGCCCCTTAGAAATATGCGATACTTTAATTTCAGCAAGAATCTGTGCAGAATGCTAACCCAGAGTAAACCTTTTATAAACCTTCTTTGTGGAGTGCAATCATTACACCTTCTTGAAATTTATCTGCACCTTACTTTTGACTGTTCATTAAAAAACAAACAAACAAATCTGACTTTCTGTCCTGAAATTCAGCAGCAGAAATCATATGCCACCAGGATTGTGTTGTCAGGAGCTCTGTTGGAGTCATAAATCACAAACAATTCCTGAATTACTGAACAGAAGGGAGGACTGTTTTGATTTTGTGTGGGGAGTGGTGGAGAAGAGAATTCCAAGAGTTGAAGAGTCTTTCCATCCAGTTGGAGATAGATTTGGGTCTTCACTGGGGTGAGTCTGAGAAGTTTCCCTTGGTCTGGAGAACTAGGCTACCAGAGATAATTCGTAGTTTAGAGGTGCCCTTTGGGTATTGAAAGTAGATACAAGATCACCATGGGGGCTAGGTTCACTCCAACAAAATTCTTGTACTAAATTCCTCTTCTGCTCCACATTCATGTGACCCAGAGACTGTCTTCTATTTCCTGGAATGAATGGGAAGAAGTTTCTAGAGTAAGGATGACTCAGGATTAGTACTTACACCTCACACTCGGAGTGGTAAAATCTCTTTCTTGTTATTTCACTCTTCCACATCGATTGATTCCAAACTGCCCTGCACATCGCTGGCAAAATAGTTTTCCATGCTTGCCAATTTGACCCTGCCTTTTCATTGCCCACAGCCTCCCTATGGCTCCTCATTGCCATGGCAACCACATGTCCTGGATTTTTTCAGGACATTTTTGATTTCAAATATTCTATCATGTGGTCAGACCATGTGTCAGATCATATGCCAAAAGATATGTCCTGATTTGGAGTTAGAAAATATGGTTACTATGCCCATTGCTCCCCAGATATGACTGATGTCTCTGCTTCCTTCCCTTTTCCAGTTTGCTAAAGCAGACATAGTATTTATCTTTTAATATAATAATACCTTTTGCTTGGATAGCACATGATATTGGACAGAGTGCTTTCACGTAATTGTCTCCATGAATGCTTTCCTACCTGTGAAACGGGATAAGATAGGAGACATTGTTTGTATTTCACAGATGAGAAAAGGAGGGCCCACAGCTGCTAATTGACTTTCTGTCATTCCCATATTGGCAAAATGACTAGAATTCTGGTCTCCTGACTCTAATGTCTTTTTTCTCCAACACGCTGCTTCCAAATATAAATGTGGTGGTTTACACCTTATGTCTGTTTACTGCCTTTCTTTCCTTGAAAGACTGTCATCTAGGGGACCATGTGACTGAGGGAGACCAACTCTTTCCTGATCATGAGGTTGTACTAGAGTGAGAGGAAAGGCTATGGTGAAAGAGCTGGGGGCTGAGATACTGATGACCAATGTTATATATAACCTTAAGAGAGAGAGGGAAAAGGAGGAGGGAGAGAAGGAGAAGGGAAGGAAGAAGAGTGAAGAGACGGAAAGGGAAGGGAAGGAGAAGAGAAGAAGAATCCCAGGGAATCTGTCCAAGAGTTACACCAGTGATATTTCTCCAAGTACAGACTTATGTAGCACATATCTAGCAATGTTTGTAAACATTCGCTTCTTAATACTATTATTAAAAATTTCAAAAATAGTGTCTTAGTTAAATTCTTCCTAGCTAGTATGTAGTATGTTGCAAAACACTATATATAAGAATAAATAGAAACAAGGAAGAAAATGCATGTTACCAGCCTAATCATTCATGTATTTACTAGTTAATTGGACAAATATTAATCAGGCACCAACTATGTGCCAGGCACTATACTGGACACTAGAGATACAGTGCTGATATCTGGGAGTTTATAGTCAGGTGATAATTACTGATTGTGATAAGTGCTACAAAGAAGATAAACAGAATGGTGTGATATGGAGAGCTTCAGGAGGCTGGGGAGATCCTGTGAAAAGCTACTTCAGATGGAGTGGCCAGAGAAAGCCTTTCTGTGGAGGTGATGTTTAACTGACACTTGAATGATGATAAGGAGCCAGAGTCATGAAAGAGCACTTCAAAAGAGGGAACAGGAAATATAAAGCCCTGTACTTGTGTTCCATGTGTTTATAGCATAGTGACCAAACCACTGGAGGCTGGGGGTGGGGGTGGTAGGAGGTGAGGCTACAGAGGTTTATTGGCCTTGAAGGCTATGGTGAGGGGTTGGAACTTTATTCTAAGGGCAATAGAAAGCCATTGAGGTTGATGAAGAGAGGGACTTACAGATAAGATTTCTCTAGGAAAAAGCTGCAACAATACTTTTGAACCCAACTCTTATCCTAAAGGCGCAAGTCTACAGAAGCCAATGCCATAGGTAGAATATCAGAGCTCCCAAAGCTATTTGTGCATCATTATAAAGTTTTTTAGGAGTCCCTGGGTGGTACAAATGGCTAAGGGCTTGGCTACTAACCAAAAGATTGGTGGTTAGAATCCAAAATGTCACAGCCATGAAAACCCTGTGGAGCACAGTTCTACTCTGCAACACATAGGTCATCATGAGTCAGACTCTATGGCAACTTTTTTTTTTTTAAATAAAGTTCTTTACCCTCTAAAAATGCTCAGGACAAAATTTTTATGCTAGATTTCAAAACGTGGGTGAACAATTCACTCATTTAAAAAAACCAAAAAAAAACAAACCTGTTGCGGACGAGTCAATTCTGACTCATAGTGACCCTATAGGACAGAGGAGAACTGCCCCACAGGGTTTCCAAGGAGGCGCTGGTGTGTTCGAACTGCTGACCTTTTTGGTTAGCAGCCAAGCTAACCACTGTACCACCAGGATACTTCTTACATGCCAAGTCCTAGGCACCTTAACTCAAGGTCAATAACCAAAACTCACTGCCATCAAGTTGATTCCGACTCATAGCAACCCTATACGACAGAGTAGAACTGCCCCATAGAGTTTCCAAGGAGCGCCTGGCGGATTCGAACTGCCGACCCTTTGGTTAGCAGCCGTAGCACTTAACCGTGACACCACCAGGGTTTCCAGATCAATAACATTAACCAGAAATTGGAACATAACCAAAGCTAATTTGAGAGGAGAGGCCGTGAAAATAGAAATAAACAGATTGTTTCTGGCTAGACAGGGATGGAGAGGATTTATTATTCAGCAGAGAAAGGGTTTAAATTCTAATTGTTGTATCTTCAGCCTTAACGTTTTGCCAGAAAATGAACAGGAGGCGACAGTGGTATGTGCCCGATGCTTTTCTGCATAGCAGTTTAGCGTAGAATCACCTCCTAGGGCCTGGATTTTAATTTCACTGTGACTTTGACAGGGCAGAGCAGGGCTGATACGCAGCTCTTTCTGTTGACTAGGCCTGTATAGCAACTGTTTCAAAATTGTTTCAAGGTAAAGTGGAAACTTTTAGTCAATTACTAGATGTTGCCCAATGGTCAGACACTGTCCACAATAGCGGACTTCCGGATTTCAGTTTTCAGCTGATGTGTTGGCTGTGATCATTTGCTAAGGATAGTCACTGATGTATATGTGGCCCTCAATGCAAGCTCCTCTAGTATAAAGCCGGGAGTCTTTTTTTTTTTTTTTTTAAATAAACTGTTAGGACTCTCCATCTGTATTCTTTATTTGGGGGGAGTAACTTACCAAATCAATTTTATACAAGGAGTAGTTGTTGGTTGATTTATACTTAATTTGCTGCACCGAGAAAAAGATTCAAAGCCGATTCAGTCTTAAAATCGTAGACTTTTTTTTTTTTTAATTGTGCTTTAGGTGAAAAATTACAGAGCAACTTGGCTTCTCATTAATTAATACACAAATTGGTTTGTTACATTGGTTGCCAACCCTACAATCGTAGTCTCTTTTGATCTTAAAGGCATATTTTTAAGAGCAATTATACTAACTGAGATACCATAACTAGTCAAGAACCTCTTTCCTAAACAGAAAGTCAGAGAACTGTTTTATATGAGTAAATGAGGCTTATCTTTGTGCTACTTCCAGATTCATCACTTTAGATCTATTTTAATAGGCTTACAATAAGACAGAGGTTCTGTGTTACAAAGTAAGCACTAAACAAACAAACAAATGAACAAAAAACATCAAACCCCAGTTGCCGCGGAGTCGATCTGAACCCGTGGCAACCCCACGTATGTCAGGGTAGAACTGTGCTCCATAGGGTTTTCAATGGTTGATGTTTTGGAAATAGATCACCAGGATTTTCATTCGAGGGGCCTTTGGGTGAACTTGAACCTCCCACCTTTTGGTCAGCACCTTAGCATGTTAACCATTTGCACCACCCAGGAACCCCATGTTGTTGTCGTTAGCTGTCATTGAGTTGACCCCTGACTCATGGCAACCCCATGAACAAAGGGATTAGATTGTTGTGATCCATCGGGTTTTCACTGGCTGATTTTTCCAGGTAGCCAAAGACCGCTGTAATGTCAGGGGGGCCTCAGGACTTATTGTGTAGTAACTACAGGCTCAAATACCTAACTACTCATTTGCTAAAACACACACAGTAAAAATTCATTAAAAAAAAAAAAACCCAAAATATTGGTTTTCCTGTTTTGCTCTTTGAATTTGAGTCTTTTAGGTCACGTATCGTAAGGCAAAAGCTTACAAGCCAATACATACATGAGTATGTATATATTCACACTCTCTTTTATGGTTTTTTAATTTGTTTTATTGAAAAATAAAACTCTATTGTGCCATTATACTAAGAAAAAGTATGAAATAAAAAGATGGCATAACTATATTCCTCAGCTGTTGGTCTATATCCTTAAATGGCCAGTTCGTTTTCTTTTTTTAATTATTATTCCATTTTATTTATTTTGTTGTTGTTGAGCATATACACTGCAAAACACACACCAATTTAACAGTTCTACTTGTACCATTTAGTGATATTGATTATATTCTTTGAGTTGTTCAACCATTCTCACCTCCCTTTTCTGAGTTGTTCCTCCAGTTCTTAAAATGAAAAATCAATTATAAAATATTTTAAATAGGTGACTGAAGTTTTCCATCTTTATTCATTCATAAATACCCCTGAGTGCCTACTGTATGCCAAACACAGAGCTAGGATCTAGAGTACAACAAGGAGAGCAATTCAAATTATTTTAGGTGTTGGTTTGAAGGTGCACTGGTGGAGCAGGAAGCAATCCAGAAAGGCACGGAAGGCTTCACGGACACCAGTTCTGGGCTTGTTCCTGCCAGCAATATTAAGCAACAAATAACTAACCATGAACATTCACGTAAGCAGTTATGATGCTCTGTTATTAAAGGAATTTCCCCGAAGTTGCCTTATTAAGTGTCCCACAATAGATGACATGCTCCACATGTTCCAACCCTGAATCTGTAACTAGCGTTGTGCTCCTTTTTTCTTTTCCATGGACTGATTTCAACCAGGAGAATTTTGTAGTTTCTTCTCTCCTGTTTTGGTATGTTTGTGTAGTCTTCGCCCTGAGCTTGAATGCTTTGTGTGTAGAAAGGGGTGGTGGTGAGAGTGGAAATGGGAGGTGGGGAAGGTTGCAAATTCTTTTGGAAAATAACATCTATTCCTGGTTGCATTTCCTTCCATTACTCTACATTGTCATGGATCTGTTCTATTTCTGCCATTTAGCGAAAGCATCTCAGAAGATGCTGGCTGCCACTGCAGGGAGAATGGAGAGTTTTGGTGACTCACAAAATAACCATATGGCATTCAAACTTGTTTTTATTTTACCCAAAGGCAGCTCACAGTAATTGCATCATAAAGTTTGTATACTGAGATAAACACCTCTACAACTGTGAAGTGGATTTAAATTGGTGGTTGCTTTCTTTGTTTCCTATCCAAATAAATGTGATAGAGTTTCTTTTAAAGAAATTCTCACCTCTCCCATTTTGGGTGATTACTGTGCCAAATGTTTTGGAGACTTGAAAGGAATGGTGCCTGGCTAGTGTTGCCAGCTAAAATATAGGCTGCCCAGTTAAATCTGAATTTCAGATACAAAATGAACAGTTTTTTAGTATAAATATGTCCTATACAATGTTTTGGACATGCTTGTACTTAAAAAAAAAAAAATTTTTTTTTTTTTTTTTTTTTTTTTGCTGTTGGCCTGAAATTCAGATTTAACTGGGCATCTTGTATTTTTATCTGCTAAATCTGTCAACCCTGAGCCTGGGTATGAACAGGAGTCTTAGTATTATGGGAAGAATAGATAGATCAGGTTATCACTTTAAGGCATTATTACCCACACAGTTTTGTGGTATCAGTAGCAACAGCACCATCAACATAATTTATCAAGCACCCACATACTCATCAGAATTGTGCTGGTTGCCATGCCAAGTTAGTTAAGTGGACATGGTCCTTTCAGTCTAGGAAGACAAGAACAGGGCAATATCAACAGTGAGAAGCCAGATAAAAAGACAAGGAGACAATAAAAAACTTGACAGACATCAAAGGAGTATATACAATAAATAAAGTACTTCTGTTATGTGGACAACTCATTGTTAGAAACTGACACAAGACCACAAACATTTCACAGAGGTCACTGGGCAACTGTTGACATCTTTTGTTTGGAAGCAAAACAATGACTCACCAGTAAAAGAATCTCTACTTCATTTAGCTCCCAGAAGCAATCACCTCAACTCCTCATCCCTCCAAGACATTTCATGGAGTTAAAAAAAATTATATATGTATGTATAAAAAGGGACACACACACATATATTACTGTAAAAAGAACAAGCAAACGAAAACCAAACCTACTGCTGTTGAGTCAATTCTCATTCACAGCAACCCTACAGAACAGAGTAGAACTGCCACGTTAGGTTTATAAGGCTGTAATCTTTACTTCAGCTTCAGGAGACTGCCACATCTTTCTCCCAGAGTGGCTGGTGGGTTCGAACTGCCAACCTTTTGGTTAGCAGCTGAGCACTTAACCACTGAGCCTCTAGGGCTCCTTACATATTACTATGCCAAAAAAAAAAAAAAAAAACCCAAACCCAGTGCCGTCCAGTCGATTCCGACTTATAGAGACCCTATAGGACAGAGTAGAACTGCCCCATAGAGTTTCCAAGGAGCTCCTGGCAGATTCGAACCACCGACCCTTTTGGTTAGCAGCCTAGCACTTAGCCACTACGCCACCAGGGTTTCCACATATTACTATACAAACATATGAAGAAAGGAAAATGTAACCGTTTTGTACATTGCTACAATGAGAAAATTCTCACAGAATATGCATACCTGATCTGATCATTTTGCCATCAGTAACGTATGGGACCCATAACTGTGGGTCAGTGGTGCAGATGCTGCATCGATAACTAAGATGGCTGAAATGACCCAGTCCACTTTGCTACGCACCTAGTCTTGTGATGGAAATCCTGGTGGCATAGTGGTTAAGAGCTATGGTTGCTAACCAAAAGGTCGGCAGTTTGAATCCACCAGACGCTCTTTGGAAACCCTATGGGGCAGTTCTACTCAGTCCTGTAGGGTCGCTATGAGTCGGAATGACTTGAAGGCAGCGGTTTTGGGTTTTTTTGTTTTGTTTTGTTTTTTAGTATTATGATGAATGCTTACTTGGCAACCAGCTTACCCAACCTTAGAAATTGATTTTAAATGATTGTTAAACAAATGTGTCTACGTAGCATTGGAAGCCCTGGTGGTGCAATGGTTAAGAGCTCAGCTGCGAACCAAAAGATCGGCAGTTTGAATCTACCAGCCACTCCTTGGAAACCTTATGGGGCAGTTCTGCTCTGTCCTATGAGTTGGAATTGACTCGATGGCAAAGGGTTTGGTTTTTTTGTTTTTTGTGTAGCATTGGGATAGCTTGAGAAGTTGTAAAGGAAATGTTTTTCCATATTCTTTTCTCACTACAAAAGTAACATATAACCACTGTAGAGATTTAGAAAAAAACAAGATGATAGAAAAATAAAACAACAACCATAATCTCATTTCTCTGAATTCTTCCTAAAAATATTAATAATGATACATTTCAAACACCTTTAAAAGACCTGGTAGATTTGAACTACTGACCTTTTGGTTGGCAGCTATAGCTCTTAACCACTACACCACCAGGGTTTCCATTTTGAAAGACCAGAAAACAATATATCAAATTTCTATCTCCCCACCAGCACCATTAGAAATATTTTATCTTATTTAGATTTCCCTTTTTGAAAGAATTTTCTGTTTTTTAAAAGGAATAAAATATGACACTGCAAAAGACCCATCTCCATAGCTGCTTCTCTTTCTCTCTCTTCCCTGAGGAAACCACTATCCCCAAATTATGTGTCATTCCTATGAATGCTGTTATGTTTTCACAGTATGAATGCGTAAAACTATTGTTTGTTTAAAATTAAAAAAATAAGAATTCTGAACATACCCTTTGGAATTTGCTTTTTTTTTCATTTAGCATCTTGTTTTTGAGATTTATTCATGTTAATACATGTAGATTGAATGCATTCATTTTAACTGCTGTACAGTGTTCCATTTAATGAATGTATCCATTCCTGGACTAAAGGGCAGTTAGGCTGTTTGAACATTTCCTCTAATACAAACAGTGTAGCAATGAGTGTCTCTATGTGCACACCTTCAAGACTTTTTTTTTTAGACCGAATGCCTAAATGTATAATTACTAATGGTAATATATGCAAACTTTTAGCTTTCTAGGTTTTGAAATTGCTTCTCAGAGTAATGGTACCAATTTATACTTCATGCATACTTGATTTAACAAAGTCTGAAGTTAATTAATGCCCATACCCTCATCTTGAAAAATGTGAGGATCTTAAAAAAAATGTGAGGATCTTAAGATTTAGAACACTTTAATTCTGCGCTCACTCCAGTCATATTATTATTGTTGCCATTCTTGTGTGTGTGTGTGTGTGTGTGTGCACATGTGTTTAACAGTTAATGTTTGTTTAGATTTGCCTTCATATTTACCAACTTATTTGCTCTCCTTTGCTTCTGGCATCTTACTTCTTTTTGTGTTGATTTTTCTGTTTCTTCTCCCAAAAACTCTCAAAGATTTTTCAGGAAGAATCTATGAGTGATAAACTATTGTAGCCTTTCTCTGAAAATGTAAACTCTCATAGTCTTTGTCTGAAAATATTTTAATTTTACTTTTATTCACAAATGATAGTTCAGCTGTGTATAGAATTCTAGTTGATAGTTATTTTCCCTTGGTCCAGTAAAGACATTATTCCATTTCTCCTGGTCCTTATTGTAGCTACTGTGTAGTCTGCTCTAAGTCTGTCTTTTCTTTGTTTGTAGGTAATCTGTCTTCTCTGTGGAGTCTTTTAGGATCTCTCTCTCTCTCTCTTTTTTCTTTTGGTGTTCTCCATTTTCATCACAGTGTGTCCAGGTATAGATTTATTTTTACTTATTCTACTTAGGACTCAATGTGGTTTTAAATTTGACTACTCACATCTTTTAATATTTTCAAAAATCCTCACCCATTAACTATTTAAATATTGCATCTCCCTCATTCTTTCTCATCTATCCTTCTGGAATTCCTATTAAGTAGGGGAAAATATGGGAGGTTAATAAATGTTGAGAAGGGCTAATATTCATCTATTCTGAGAATTCCCTCAGGTTTATTTCCTAGATCACTGATTCTCACTTCATCTGAATCTAATTGATTATTTAACAAATTGATTGAATTTTTAAAAAATAAGTGCCTTTTTCTTTTCTGGTTTTGTTTTTCTTTCCAACTCTGCTTATATGTTTTTCATAGTCTTCTATTTTTGTGGTTTTGATTCCTTCTTCATATTATTTAAAGTACACATATTCTATATTGGAAACCCTGATGTATATCATAGTGGTTAAGAGCTACAGCTGCTAACCAAAAGATTGGCAGTTCAGCTCCACCAGGCACTCCTTGGAAACCCTATGGGGCAGTTCTGCTCTATCCTATAGGGTTGCAATGAGTTGGACTCAACTTGGCAGCAATGGGTTTGGTTTTTTTGACTTTTTCTATATCACTATCAGTTCTATTATCTTAGTTTCTTAGAGGTAAAGTATTGTTTATATATATATATATATTTGTGTGTGTGTGTGTGTGTGTGTCTGCTTGACTTGCTTATACAGGATTGATTATGATGAGCTTTTACTACAAGGTCATCTCTGGTGAGACTTTGTTGGAAGCTTGTGGGGCCTGGATTGAGGCTTGTTCCTCTAGAGAAGTTGCTTTTGCCCAGCGTGTAAGTAACATCTCTGGATGTTGAGGGCCGTTTTGAAGGCAGGCTACCACTGTTCTAGAATCACTTTTTATGGTAGTTTCTACATTTGTGGATTCCCTGATCCTGTGGTAGGAATTCCAGGGGAGGTTATTTTCTCACCTAGAACTGAAGAAGATTCAGATAAATTTCCTTATCTCTCAGTGTCATTGGGTAGATTTCCCCTCCTCCACCAAAGCCTTCCTTTCACTGAAGGTCAGAGACCTGGTTTTATGCCAGTGTCTTAGTTTCAACTGGTTACTTCCTGCTAGCCCAGAGTTTTATCTTCTGTTCCAGTTTGGATGTTAAAACTCAAGTCCTTATGTCACAAAGGCCTACACTTTTTCTTTTTTTTCTTAGATGCTTAGCTTTGCATTAAAAAATATTTGTGTATTTTATCTAGCTTTTCTAGTTGTTAGTAGGGGAGTGAGTTCAGGTTATCTAGTTTTCCATCGTACTAGAACATGTGTTTGTCCCTGTTACTCTTTCAAGAATCAGAAGTCAAGTTACCTGCTTGTGCCTGACCTGCTTTGTGCACCTGCCATTCTCAAGCAGGAAACATAGGGACTCCCAAGCAAATTTTGAAAATGGTGAGATTCATCTTTAGCACTTTCTCATTAAGAACCTTCACTCTTACCTCCCCTGCCTTCTGCAGCATCTCTTTTGTCCTTCTTCATTGCCCCTGCCCTCCCAGGAGGCTCTAAGCTCCTCTGGGAGTTATCTACTATTGCTATGCTTTTTCCCTCTGCTTTTTGTGGAAATGTGCCTCACCAGTATCTCTGCACTGTCCAAAGTGTCCAGGTGACAATTAGCTAATCTGATAAGCTCATTCATGCTAATGTGCTAATGAAAGAGGACTACAGAAGATGGCTGTCCTTCCCCTACCTCCTAATCAGGGGCCCTTCTTCTCCTGCCAGGTAACATATGTGCATAGCAGCAGTGATCTGCACCATGACCCGGCTTTAGTTGTCTAACCTGGAGGATTGACATTAATGGAACGAGATTTTTAAGTCAAATAGGGGAGGGGCAACTGAATAGAGGCGGTCAAGAGGGGTTTAGAGATAGGCAAAAGCAGCCTTAAGATGACAACATATGAGTTTCTATTAATGTGGTGGTAGCATTAACCCTTTTCAGACCTAAACTGCTGAGTGTAAAGAGGATTTCTCAGAATCTCTTTTTATTATAGCAAAATTATTCTTATCAAAAACCCCTCTACAAAATAAGGACTGGAACTCATCAGAACAAAAAAGCATACTGGGTTTATGGCTATACATCCTTATATTTTAAATTTGCTGAGTCCATGGGATATGGGATAAGTCTATACCCTTGAAGGAATGGACAAGAAAGTGATGTGTCCTTAAATCGGAGGCTACAACTTGCAGAGTTGACTTTAGACAGACCACAAAAGTACTGCTAAGTGTTTTTTTTTTCTTTTTCCCTCCTCCTGGGCATCATTCTATTAGTTCTAAATCTCTGAGGAGTTAGGATGTCAACTCCCAGGAGGTGGTGTGGAGCTGATACAGGCTCACGGGGAGCTGCAGTGGAATTACATCTTTGAGCCCCATAGAGCAAGTCATGTCTTGTGAGAAAAGAGGTACTTTGTATTTCCCCTTTGTTTCCTTGTATTTTCACAAAGTAAATGTTTTATTACTCTGCCTTTTTAAAGATAGGGTTAACTTTGGTAGTGGTGGCATCTTACAGCTAATGAAATGCTTCGAGGACACTTTATCAGATAGAATACTGTGGTGGATGTCTTCCTTTTGTCCTTCCCTATCCACTCTCCATGCTCCACGCCTTGCTCTCTGTCCTGGAGGCTGACTTGCATGGACCACATCAACAGGCTCTCTTCCCTTTGGCTTCTTTTGGGTTTGGCCAGTAGGGAACATTGATAGGAGACTGGAGGAAGAGAGGAAAGTGAGTGGGACGTTTATACTCCCAGGTCCCCTCCTGCAGGTTTGCTGCAGGTTGGCTCCTCATCCACTAGAAGTCTTATTCCTCTAGAAGACTCTCTCCATACAACCTTCTGTTTCTTTGACTTCTAATAATCTGCTCCTTCCAGCCTAGCCCTGGGGTACTGCTTTCCCCCATGCAGCTTCATTGTGCTCTGCCCAAACTTTAGTAAAGAGTCCTTTTATTACACTTTTCCCAATTGTCCTAATTTGAGTGTGCCATTAGTATCCTGCTGGGAAGCTGACTCATGAAAAATTCAAATTCCTTTTATATGTATATATATATTTATTTATATGCACTTTTTTTTTTTCTTAAAGGAAAAGCTATGTGTAAAAGTGATTGATGCCATAGTTGCATCCACAGGGGGCAATATTGGTTCTTCTTTAAAAGTTTATGAAATTTTGAGATATTTGTGGACAACTTCCCCTGGAAGGCTGCTGTGATAGAATCAATGTCCTGGCTCTTCAGTGGTAAGGAATCATCAATTCCTTGGTAGTAATAATCTAGTTTCTTCCTGAGAGAAGTTTGTGGAGTAAAACCAAACACTGACCAATACACTTTCAAATGATATCAACTGTGTAATTTTTGTAATATTGAAGAACGCACTTTAATCTCAAAAATCCTTGAAAGGGCCTTTAAAAATATTGTGGAAGATCTCTTTCTTCCAAATTGCATTCACAGTCATTCACAAATATTGGCATAAATACTGAAGAATCCAGAAGTGTCTTGGCCTGAATCTTGTAAATATACCTTAACTTCTAAGCTACTTGGTGCATGAATAATAAAGATCACTTTGTCACGTGGCATAAACTGTTAAAGCATTTTAAGGGCTGTGCTCTAATGGACTTTGAAAGATACAGTGCTTTACAGACTATGTGAGCACAGTGAGGCTGTAACTCCCCAATGACCTGAAGAGTGTTTGTTTAGTCTAGAGCTTGAATTTCTTGTTTTCTGTGTTTTATTAATGCTGTGGATAGAAGTATGAATTCAGAGGAAGTTTTGGTTATCTACTGTTGCAAATCAAACCATCCCAAAATTTAGTGACTTAAAACAAAATTTATTTGCTCTCATGGTCCAGTTGATTGGCTGGGCTTACCTGAATGGCTTTGCTTGGGGTCTCTTACATATTTTCAGTCCATTGGTGGCTGGAGCTGGAGTCATCCACAGGCTTCCTCACTCATGTATCTGGCATCTGGCATCTGCAGGCTTCCTCATCCATATATCTGGGATGACTGGAACAGCCGAAGGCTGGTCATACATCTCTCTTTTCATGCAGCCTCTCCACTCACTAGCTTCGGCTTTTTTACAGCATAGTAGTCTCAGAGGTGTCAGACTGCTTACTACTGGCTTCCCCTGGATTGAGCACTCCAAGAAATTCCAGGTAGAAGTTGTAAGGCTTTGTATGACCTAGCCTCATAAGTCCCAGAACATCACTCTAGTCACATCCTATTAGTCAAGCAAGTCACTAAGGTCAGGCCAGATTCCAGGGGAAGAGAATTAGACTCTACCTTTCAATGGGAAGAGTAGCAAAAAATTTTGGCCAATCTTTAATCTACGACAGGGGATATGGGTCAAAATCTCAGTTCTGCTGCTTCCAAACTCTGGGAACTTAGGCATCACTTGATCTTTCTGAGAATCAGGTTCCTTGTCTGTAAGATGCTGAAAATTTGGTGAATGATCTCTCTCTCCTTTTTTCAAATAATACTTTATTGTATTTTTGGTGAAAGTTTACACAGCAGATTAGGTTCACATTTGACCATTTCTATACAAATTGTTCAGTGACAATAGTTACATATTTCACAATGTGTCAGCATTCTTTTTAATTGCTTTCTGGTTGTTTCCAGTGCTCTAGTCTCCCTGCCCCTTATCTTCTCATCTTTGCTTTAGAGTAATTGTTGACCTTTTGTTCTCATATAGGTGGTTTTTTTTAATAGGGTGAATGATTTTGAAGACTCTTTCATTTTAAAATTATAAGGCCTCTCTACCTTCAAAGTATAGACAACATTATAATAGAAGCTCCTTTTTAAGTTTATCTGGAATGGGTATTACATAGTTTCAGTGTCTAGGATCTTTTTTTCTGGGTCTTTATAAATATAAAAATTGAGTCAGCCAGAAGAAAGCAATACAAGATTTCATTATGAATTCACTATGTATTCTCCACACTTCTTAATGCTATTCAAGAAGTTTAGAAAACAGCAGTGTTGCACAGGAGATATATTTCTTTCTTTCTTTTTCTTTTAATTGTACTTTAGATGAAGATTCACAGAACAAACTAGCTTCTCATTAAATAATTAGTACACATACTATTTTATGACGTTGGTTACCAACCCCACGACATGTCAACACTCTCCCCTTCTCAACCTTGAGTTCTCTATTATCAGCTTTCCTGTCCTCTCCTGCCTTCTAGTCCTTGACCCTGGGTTGGTGTACTCCTTTAGTCTTGTTTTGTTTTATGGGCCTCTATAATCTCTCTGGCTGAAGGGTGAACCTCAGGAGTGTCTTCATTACTGAGCTAAAAGGGTGTCTGGGGGCCATACTCTCAGGGTTTCTCCAGTCTCTCTCAGGCCAGTAAGTCTGGTCTTTTTTTGTGAGTTAGAATTTTGTTCTACATTTTTCTCCAGCTCTGTCTAGGACCCTCTATTGTGATTCCTTTCAGAGCATTTGGTGGTGGTGATCCTCTAGTTGTGCTGGACTCAGTCTGGTGGAGGTTGTGTTAGTTGTGGTCTGTTAGTCCTTTGGACTAATCTTTACCTTGTGTCTTTAGTTTTCTCCATTCTCCCTTGCTCTTAATGGGGTGAGACCAGTGGAGCTGAGAAGATGTATTCCTGAAAGGTATAGGACAGTGCCCTTACTGAGCTATAGATTCCAGTTGTGATCTCCAGTTCTCTAGACAATGGTGGATAGGGTTGGTGGCATTTCAGAAATCTGACACACATCAAGGGCTCTATCCAGTTTTAGGTGAAGCAGGACTAGTGGCAGATATAATGAAGGTGGATGACTGAGCCTACTAGCTGGTCAAAGCACACTTTTCATAGGATTCTCCATTTTGTTTGTTTTCAGACAGTACAAAAGCCTCTCAGCATATGAATCCCAGCAAGGAGAGTGGCTCTTCAGTTTTCTTTGACACAAAAATACTGATCTTAAATACGAGCTTGCCTCAGGTTCCTAGGTAAAGCCCTTTGTGAACTGTCTACCAATTATACCTGAAAGTTAAATTTCATTGCCTGCACTGCTGATTTCTTTAAATAGAATCTCAGATATGTCAATATTTAAAAAGCAAAAAATACATGAAACAAAAAAACAAGAAGTTCACAAACCTGCTGAAGATTTTTAGTGTGAATGAAACCATCTTCTACCCCATTTCTTCCAAAATAAATCACTGGGATAAGCAGATACTGAAATATAAAAATACCAGAAGTTCTCTGTAGAGTCCTACCCAACAGCCACTCTCTCTTTCTTCCTTCCTTTCTTCTTCTTATAGAATCTCTATCTTGTTCTGAAACCTACCCTGTTCCTAATTTAGGAAACATCCTGACTAGTGTGAACCAATCATGGTGATCATCTTGACAGTCATTAGCTTAGGGATGGGCACGTGACCCAAATTTGACCAAGAAGGCGTGAAGGCAAGTCCGCTTGGGGCCTCTGCAAAAAGGTATCTTTCACCTCAAAATAGTGCACAAGGATAGACATTCCTCTTTGTCCAATGAATGTTGTGTCTGAATATAATTCCCACACTATAGTTGCAGTAACTATCTTGTAGCCCTGAAAGTTCTAGCTTAAAGTCCCAGCAGACACTAAAGATGGCAGAGCAGAAAGATGAAAGGAATATGGGTCCTTGATGATGTTGTTGAGCCCGTAATTTAACCAGCTGCAGCTCCACCTACCTCTGAATTTATTATGTGCAATAGCAATTGTCCTCATTGCTTATCTGTTGCCTTCTAGTTGACCCTTACTCTGGCAAGCCCAGGTATGCCAGAATAGAACTGTGCTCCATGGGGTTTTCAATGGCTGATTTTTCAGAAGTAGATCACCAGGCTTTTCTTATCAGGGGTCTCTAGGTGGACTTGAACCTACAACTTTTTGGTTAGTAGCTGAGCGGGTTAGCCATTTGTACCACCCAGGGACTGCCCTCATTGTTTAGGCCGGTTTAATCAGAAGCCTCTGTTACTTGAAGCCTAAAATATCCTAATGTATAATCCCCTCTCACACATGGTGAGGAAATAATGGCATACCTAATAGTTTCACTTCACCTATGCCTGGGGCTGGCCCTGGTATCTCCTGAGACCTGCAAAATTTAAATATGTAGTGACATAACTCAATGGGATTTCATCCAGGAGTTGAATCATGGCTCTGTCCTGGCATAGCCCTAAACCCTGAGAGGAGAATAATATCAATAATAATGATGGTGGCTGACACTTACTGAATGTCTATTGTACGTGCATACACTGTGCTTTACATGTATAAGTAACTTCATCCTCAAAGGACCCTATGAGGTGGGTGCTATTATTATTCTCACACAGGAAGAAAATGAGACACAGAGAGGTTAAGTAATATGCCCAAGGCTGCATATCTAGTAAGTGGTAGAACTGGGTTATAGATTCAGGCTGCCTATTTGAGAGTCTACAGTCTCAATTTCTGTGTCTTTAGCCTTCCAACTCTCAAAGAACTGCTGCTATCTATCCGGTTAGGACACCACTCCTTTCCATAGCTACCAGCAGCCCCAGGGGATACAGAAAGTTCTTTCTTCTTTCAAAGAGCTTTGTGGATAACAACAACCAAAAACAAAACAAAACAAAAAAGCCTCAAGCCCATTGCAGTGGAGTTGATTCTGACTCACAGAGGCCCTCTAGGACTGAGTAATACTGCCTCATAGGGTTTCCAAGGCTATAAATGTTTACAGAAGCAGACTGCTACCTCTTTTTCCTGTAGAGCAGCTGGTGGGTTTGAACCTCCAACCTTTCAGTTGGCAGATGAGTGCTTTAACCACTGCACTACCAGGGGTCCTTCTGAATAACAATACTTGGCTTCAGATATCCACTCTTCAGGGTCATTAATTTATTCAACAAACATTTATTCAACATCAACTTTGTTTTGAGTATTTGAAGATGAAGAAAACCTAGTTTCTGCCCTCAAGCAACTTAATCTAATGGGGAGACAGAACCCAGGCAACCTTGCTGTGCTTTAAAGCACTACACTAGAGGGTGTACCAGCTCTTGCAGGGGCACAGGGAGCAACTGACTCCATCTGGATATCTGGACAGGGTATAGTGGCAAAGGAGACATCTGGAAGACTTTATGGGTGAGATTATGTTTTTATTTAAGCTTGCAGGGTAAACATGTAGGGTAAATCAATCAAGAAAAAAAAATAGAAGGAAGGAAGGAAGGAAACAAGAGAAAAAATGTAAAAAAAAAAAAGGAAGGAAGGAAATGGTAAAGAAAGAAAGGAAGGAAGAGAATTACAGGCAGAAGAAATAGGATATGCAAAGGCAGGAGGCTTCAAGGAACCATGGAGTGTTTGTGAAACCGCAAGGAATTTTTTGTTGCTCCCGCATAGTGTGTGGAGGATGGAGTAACAGGAGGTGTGGCTGGAAGTCTTGTATATAAAGAGACTACAAGTTATTGTAGGCCTTAGGAGACGTGTTGAAAATTTTAAAGGAGAAGATTGATATGAGTTTCTTTTAAATGGCTTAAATGAGAATTAAAGAATTGAAGCCTTGGGACTTTAACATGTCTAATATAGAAAGATGTGTGGGGGGAGGTCAGCGTGGGAAGACAGCCTATGAGAACTCCGTGGGAGCAGGTAGACCTGTTGGAAGCTATTGCCATGATCTAGAGGCCAAATCTACTCTGGGAGCCAAGAATGGCTTTTACATTTTTTAAACAGACAACAATAAAGACTATGCCTGTATGTGGCCAACGAAGCCTAAAATATTTACTGCCTGGCTCTTCACAGAAAAAGTTTGCTGACTCCTGTTCTAGGTTAAATCTGGTACCTGTTCAAGGGGAAGGTGTAAGAGGGGATGGAGAGAAATAAAGCCATTCCTAAAATACTTAGGAGGTAGACCTGTCTTGGCCAGGAGGAAGTGGGGAATGAGAGAAAAGGTGGAGTCAAGGATGAATCAAAAAATCTGGTTTGGACAACTGATCAGATGGAAGTACCATTGTCCAACGTAGGAAATACAGGGGGAAGATCAGGGCGCAGGCAGGAGAGCAGAGATTCTTTGATTTGGGACCTGTTGCTCTGAAGCGTCCACGAGATGTTCAGGTGGAGATGACCAGCAGACACATTATCCTGAACAATGTTCCTGACTAGTTCTATTTGATCTGTAACAGAAATTCCTTAAGAACAAAGATAATGCTACTGCTTAGTATAGATCCTACCACATAATAGGCTATCAGTAAAGCATGTTGAGCTGGCTGAACTGAATTAGACAGTTGAATTTAGAAGACTCAGTGCAAGATCTGGGTAAGAGAATGCTAATACTTTCAGGTGGTAACTGAAGTATGGGCGTTAATGATGTTATCAGCAAGATATTAAGTTACATCTCTATATGCACTTACCTGGCTGCCCAGTTAAAAGTAAGCATTTCCTGTGGCAGCACGTATCACCTTTGGTTCTATTTGCAGAGTCAGGAGAGCATAGCAGTTAAGAGCCAGGGCTCGGAGACAGTCAGCTTGGATTTGAAACCCAGCTTTTTTACTTTCTAGTTGTAACCTTGGCCAAGCCACTTCTTTTTGCCTTAGTTCTTCATCTGTAAAATGGAGACAATAATATTACTTTCTTAGTGGGTGGTTGTTGTGTTTAGAAAGGGCTACAGTCTATTTTCAACATAGTACCCAGTGTTATCCTTTTATAAAACAGCCAAATCATTCACCCTGCAATGGCTCAGATTAAAAGCCCAAAACCCTTACCATGGTCTGCCATGCCTTCTGTGGTCTGAGCTTCCTTTACTCCTTGACCTCATCTCCTATTCTGCTCACTTTGCTCCAGCCACACAGGCCTCCTTGCTGTCTCCTCAAATTGAACAAGCATACTTCTGCCTTAAGGCCTTTGCATGTGCTTTCCTTCTGCCTGGAACACTCTTCCCCAGGATTTTGGCATGTCTTGTGCCCTTGTATCTTTTGAGTATCATTCAAATACCATCACCCTTTATTGAATAGCACATGCTTTCGCTCTTGGACCTCCCATTCCCATTCCCTGATGCATATTTCTCCATAATTACTCTCACCTTTTAATATACTCTAGAACTTATTTGCCTTATTATCTGCCTCCTCCCATTAGAATGTAAGCTCCATGGGGGAAGGGATGCTGCTATATTTGTTGAGTGAATGCATGATGCCTACCACATAAAACCAAACCGAACCCGTTATTGCTGATCCAATTCTGACTCATAGTGGCCCTATAGGACAGAGTATAACTGCCCCACAGGGTTTCCCAGGAGCGCCTGGTGGATTCAAACTGCTGACCTTTTGGTTAGCAGCTGTAGCTTTTAACCACTACGTCACCAGGGTTTCAACCTACCACATAAACCCCAAACCAAACCCAGTGCCATCAAGTTGATTCCGACTTACAGTGACCCTATAGGAAAGAGCAGAACTGCCACATCGGGTTTCCAAGGAGCACCTGGTGGATTTGAACTGCTGACCTTTTGGTTAGCAGCCATAGCTCTTAACCACTATGCCACCAGGGTTTCCAAGTGCATAATTCAAGTTAGTTAAGTTTGCTTCCCAAACAGCTGGTGTTATGTTCTACATGCGCTTGACACACAGCTGCCTCTGGTCCTACACCTCCCCAGTGGTGCCAGCTTCAGCAAGGCTGAGGGTATAGGTGTAAGAGCAGGCAGCACTGTCTGCTCCCTTCACTCCCTGCATCCATAAACCCTGAGTGAGAGAGTTTTCATCTGTCTTGGACAGTCATCTTGTTAAATGTATACATTTGGGGAAATAGGCAAAGCAGGCAAATGCTTTATGAGAAAGCTAGTCTTTTAGGACTGGTTTGACAGCCGAAAGAAGAAATTTGTCTATACACAGTAATGCTGTAAATAAGTATTAGAACAGGGTGGAAACTCCTCTTACACTGGGCTCCTATGGAGATGGACGAAGTGATTTTGGAGAAAAAACAGCTGCCCTCAGCAGTAGGCTCAGAAATGTCCATTTTAATTAAAACATTTATTTTTAAGTACATTTCATGGTTCATATGTAGTGATATGTGTCTACTTCATACAAACATTCAAACTGCTGGGCTGAGAAAATCAGAGAAAGGCATTTTGGTAAAGGACATTAACAGTATGATCAAAACAAAGAAATGCAAAGAGAAGGAAATCTCCACCGTATTTCCCTTCTCCCTCGGTCCACACACGTATCAGACCTTGCCTCGTGGCCGTGCCCACGACTGCATAAAAGACTGTGGCCCCACTCGTAGGAATCTGGGCATTAGTGGGTCATTGTGGGCATTGGTGGGCTGTGTCCTCACCCTCGTGTGGGGTCTACTTTATGTATGGATTCTTGTTTACTCAACAGAAGAGACTCAGTGTTTCTAGATCTTAGCCAGAAAAAACCTACCAAACCAGTCAACCACTAATTCAAAATTCTCCCAAACGCCATCTTTCCCTGAGTACTATTTTGGGTTTGAGTTATTAAAGCTGCAGAAAGGTGTCCAATATTTTCCAGTTACCTTCTGAGCTCACCTCTCCTCTTGCTCTCTGCCCTGCAGAGCTTCTGCACCTGTCAAACTTCTGTTGACTTCCCAGGGACACCGGTCAGGACTTCAACATGGCCAAGAAAATATTGAAATAAAAACCTGGCCAATTTCAATAAGCAGCAATTTCAGCTAAGAGTTTTGGAAAAATTTGCTCAAATTATTTTTTCAAGACTTTCATGAATATATTTTTATTTACCAGAATTTAGCATTAGAATATTAACACAATCTGTATGTGGGCTATCCAAAACAACAACAACAACAACATTGTCACTAGGTTAAAATCAAAGACAACTAACAGTACTTGTTAGTGTGACAGTGTCCTTTATTTTGTAATCTAGTGAATATACTTCTGATTAAGGTGTCCCCTAATATTTGATAAAATTACAACATATAAATATAGTTGCATCGATTGTTGCTCTCAATATGCTTTTAACCTCTTCAAAGGAGCCATTAACATCACAGTCAGAAACACGAAGTCAAGTCCGGAGAATGTATGCAGGTATTGCAATTGGTCCTGTACACCAGTGCTGAGCATTTTAAAAATTATTGAATGCTCCAGTTTGTAAGTTGTGAGAGTTTGACTTTGTATTTAATGATGTTGTTAGCAGACTTCCATTAAAAAAAAAAATTCTGAGCTCATTTAAAAATGCTGTTGAGTTTTTCTCTTTGATTTTAAAAGTGTACTAAGTTATAATAATACTTTATTAAACCCAAACCTTTTGTTCCTCCCTCTCTTATAAATATATAAATATATACGTGTGTGTGTGTGTACACACACACACATATATATGTTCTTTTGATTAAGGGCTCTGATAAAAGAAAGGAGACCTTGGTATTTTCTTTGAAGTTGCTAGTGAAAACACTGTTCATTAGGCTAGCTGGCCACTGCATGCATACCTCCTGCCAGAGTGGACCAAGAGGCACGTCAGGGCTGCAGAAATGTACATGGATAAAGCTTAGGAAAACCAATGCTCGGATGTTCGAAACCAACCAAAGAAAACAAAACGTTTACTAAGTGTTGAGACCATGTAAAATCGGGCACTGTTTTAAGCGCTTTTATATATCAGCTCATCTAATCCTCCCAATAACACTTTAAGATAGGGACTATGACTGTTCCCATTTTACAGATGAGGAAACTCACAGAAAGGTTAAGTAAATTGCTCCACATCATATAAGTAAAACTTGGACCCAGGCAGTCTGGATGTATAGTCTGTGCTTTTAACCACTCATATTTAGTAAATGGATACCTGGGTGGAGCAAATAGTTTACTCTTAGCTACTATCTGAAAGTTTGGCAGTTTGAATCCACCCAGTGGTGCTACAGAAGAAAGGCCTGGCAAACCACTTCTGTAAGATTATAGCCATTGAAAACTCTATGAAGTGCTGTTCTATGATGAAGGACATGGGGCCACCATGAGTCGGAATGGACTCAAAGGCAAGAGGTTTTTGTTTAATAAATAATAGGATATGCTATTCTAGGACATTCTTTTCCATGGGATGGTGTTTGGTTGTTCATAACATAGTGGTTAAAAGGGCGGTCTTTGGAACCAACTACTAGGTTTAAACAATAGCTCCTCCCCTTCCAGCTGGGTGACCTTGAGCAAGGTACTTAACCTCTCTGTGCTTCAGTTTTCTGTCTGGTAAAATAGGTATGATGTAAGGATTAAATCAGTTGGTACCTCTAAGATGTCTAGAACTGTACCTGGGACACAGCAAGCATTCATAAAGTTTAGTTATTATTGTTATTAGTTACATTACTGTCCTCTTGGGAACTGAGTAGAATCAAGAGCAGATTGGATTTATAGAGGCCGCTAAAGCATAACATATTTTCACAGCGTTTTTAAAATCGATAATAAAAAAAAAATTGGGAGGCAGAAAGTCACATAATGTGGCTTCCCCCTTTTTTAAAGAGGAAACTAGATTTGCTTTCAGCCTCTGATTTGCTAAAAATCTGGCGTTCATTGTGATATAACCTACCACTTACTGTTATTTAGCCTTCAGATCTTCATTTCTTTTTCTATTTTAATGTCATTTCTCTTCCTAACATCTTCTGAAATCCAGTCAACATGAGGTTCAACAAGACAGGTGTCACAGGAGAAACAATAAAGACTCAGGTGACTAGGATGCCCAGATAAAGCAACGATTTTATCAAGGAAAAACTGCAGAAGTCATGAGTATTGTATATAGCATTTGCCCTGGTAAAGTGTCTGACACAAGCCCGTGAAATGTGAATGTGCTGTGCCCTGTATTTATATTGTTCAGCTAAAGAAGAGACACGATCTTCAGAACCAAGGATGTGAAGAAATGAACAACTTTTTGTCCCAATTAGGCACCAGGGTGAGAGCCATTTATTACCAACTGGCAGCTATAGTCATTCTACTATATTATTACACAACAGTAGAAGTCTTTACACCTTGTAGAAGGGGCATTGTATACTGTGAATAATTTAACCATGATGAAGCCAAGGAGAAAGAGGCACCATTAATGAAAGGAATTCAACCAGCAAGTTGCTGGCTTGTATTAAAAGAAGAAATATAATAAATTTTTGGGAAGAAGTTGAAAACTGTAGGTGTATTTGCTTGCAATTACTTGTAGTTGTTAATGGAAGATAGTTTTTGCTCTCCAAAGCATTTGATTGATTTAAAGGAGCTCTTGACATTCAATAATCTTTAAATTAACCTTCAACCATGTTGGAAATTCAACCACCTTACAACAGCTGTAAGATGGAAGCAAATGCATTATATATTACTGTTTTGGATATTAGTTCTGAAAAAGTCAACTGTCATTCTCAACATCAAACAGCACTCCTTATCAAGGGCTTGGCTGAGAGGATAAAGCACTGGCTATTTATCTTATGACCTTGGTTCAAATCCAGATTGAGTTGCCAATGAAAGAAGTTTTGTGATCTCAGCCCCACATAGGTAGACAGTCACCCATATCGCCAAGAACAGATTGGCAAAACTGGAATTTTCCTTGCCTAGGAGAGACCAGGGGCCGACAGAAGTCCAGAGACATGGACATGAAAAAGCATCCAACTCATATGCCATCCGAGAGATGGCTGTCTTCTCTACTGGACAGGGTGGCTCAGAATAGCAGTCCAGGGATGTGCTCCAACCTGGCTTGCAGATAAAGAAATCTGTTCTCGGAGCTTGCAACTCGTCCAAGTCTATTTTTCAAGCCAACTCCTCCTCTCCAAACTCTCCCCTTCCCCACCTCTCTCCTTCCAGAGACAAAAAACAGAAAGTCAGACTGGAGGATCTTTTGGATGCCATTTGTAGAACTAGCGCAATGGTTTTAATCTTCTGAAAAGATAATTTGAATTGAGCCTAGATGTTTCAGACTGTGCTTTTAAAAATTAAGGTTAAAAATTGTCAGATATTACATTCTCAATACAGTTATTTAGATCACAGCATTAACTATTATACAATTATACCTGTAGTGTCCAAATTATGTCTTCCAAAAATGTGTGTTGTAAATCCTAACCTCCATGATTGTGGTTATAATCCTATTTGGGAATGGAATGTCTTTGTTATGAGGCAGGATCAGTGTAGGGTATATCTTGAGTCAATCTCTTTCTAGACATAAAAAGAGATTAAACAAGTCAACAGAGAGAGAGATGGGTTAAGACAGATGCCAAGACACATGGAGATTTTCAAGGTACCAGGAAGCAGAAGCTGAAGAGACAGGGACCTTCCTCCAGAGCCAACAGAGAGAGAAAGACTTTCCCTAGAGTTGGCTCTTTGAATTTGGTCTTCTAGCCTCCTAAACCGTGAGACCATAAATTTCTGTTTGTTAAAGTCATTCACTTGTGACATTTCTGTTATAGCAGCACTAGATAACTAAGATAGACTTTGGTACCAAGAGTGGGGTGCTGCTCTAACAGGTAGCTAAAATATGGAAGCAGTTTTGGAATTGTGTAATGGGTAAAGGCTGGAGGAGTTTTACGGCTCCTAATAGTAAAAGTCTGGAGCCCTGGTGGTGCAGTGGTTAAGAGCCCAGCTGCTAACCAAAAATTTGACAGTTTGTATCCACCAGCCACTCTTTGGAAACCCTATGGGGCAGTTCTACTCTGTCCTATAAGGGTGTTATGAGTTGGAATTGACTTGACAGCAACAGGTTAATGGTAAAAGCCTAGACTGCTTTAAAGAGATTGCTGGTAATTATAGACATCAAAGCAATTCTGGTGAAGGCTCAGAAGGAAGTGAGGAGAACAAGAGAGGAAGTCTCTATTGTGTTAAAGAATACATATGGTGCCAGCAACAGAAAGTTTCTAGAAATGTGGATGTTAAATATGGTTCTGGTGAGACTTTAAAAGAAAATGATGAATGTATGATTGGACAATGGAGGAAGGGTGATGCTTTTTATGCAGTGTCAAAGAACTCGTCTGAGTTATGTTCAAATGTTTGGTGGAGGGTAGAACTTGTAAGTGATCAACTTGGATATTTGGCTGATGAGATTTCTAAGCAAGATCTAAAAGATCTTAAAAATGCAAAAGGGAAGAGACGGACTTAAAAATGAACTGTGCAAAATGAAAACAGAACTTAAGGATTTGGAAAATTCTGTTGTATAAACTAAGGACACGTGTCCTAGAATGTTCACCAAGGACGTGGCTACACAATTTTTTTGTTAAAGAGATTATGCCTGTGACTGATGAATCTACCTGACTACCACAGCAGAAAACCCATCAGTTTAGACTAAGGGGACAGAGAAAGAACGAAAAGGAAAAGAATGCTGTCTGCCTCTTGGAATTCTATAGGCAGTAAATAGGCCAAAGAAATTACATCTGTTGTCCTTCAAGAACAGGAAGGAAAAGGACCATACCTGGAGCAGCCAGGAGATTATCAGAACTGCTGGAAGGAGCATGGGAAGCAGGGCCTTCTTGGTTTCAGAGGGTGGGGACAAATTCTCCTGGATCTCAAAAGGATGGGGCCACAGCCTCTTAGATTTCAAAGAGCCAGATCTGCACCAACTAGGTCCTGGAGTGTGGAGGTGTGCCAGGAGATGGGGCTGCTGCCCAAAGCTGAGGGGGTGGGGCTGCCATGCCCAAGGGGAAGAAGAATGGGGCCTGCCAGGGCCGAGGGGTTGGGGCTGCCTAAATCCGAGTGTGCAGAGTTGCTATCCCAGGGGATCTGGAAGGTGGATCTGAAGCCCAGGGCTGAGGAGTCTTCACCCAGAATCCAGAGGGTGTGGCCAACACCCAGAGTCTGGAGGGCAGGGCCATTGCCCAGATGATCTAAAGAAGAAATGATTATTTTCAAGCTTTGAGAGTTAACGTAAATTGTTCTGCTGAGTTTTAGACTTGCTTGGTACTTGTTATCTGTTTTTTCCCTCCAACTTGTAATTGGAATGTCTACCTTGTGTCTGTTCCACCGTTGTACTTTGGAAAAAGATAACTTGTAGCCTAGGTTTCAGGGGTTCACAGATGAAGAGGAATTTTTCTCCAGGATGGAATACCCCTAAAGTCTCACCCATATTTGATTTAGATGATTCAGAAGATAAGATTTTGGATTTGGGGTTAAGACTTTTGGGATGATGTGATAGGGTAAATGTGTTTTGCATGTGGCGACGACATGAATTTTGGGGGGCCAAAGGATAGACTGTTACAAATTGAATTATGTCCCTCCAAAATGTGGTATAAATCCTAACCTCTATGCCTGTGTTTATAATCCCATTTAGGAATGGGTTGTCTTTGTTATGTTAATGAGGCAGGATTAGTGTAGGGTGTATCTTGAGTCAATCTCTTTTGAGATATAAAAAAAGATTAAACAAGTGAGCAGAGAGAGAGAGATGGGTAAGATAGATGCCAAGAAACACGGAGATCTCCAAGGAACGAGGAAGCAGACGCTGAAGAAACAAGGACTTTCCTCCAGAGCCAACAGAGAGAGAAAGACTTCTCTAGAGCCAGTGCTCTGAATTTGGACTTCTATCTTCCTAAACTGTGAGAAATTAAATTTCTCCTTCTTAAAGCCACCCACTTGTGGTATTTCTCTTATAGCAGCACTAGATAACTAAGTGTCATACTGTCATACTCTCAGGAAAGAGAACTCCTCCATCCACTGTGGGGAAAAAAGTACACTTGTAAAAAATTTTACTGGGCCTGTATGAGTGGTTTTGGAATTAAAAAAAAAAAATCAAATGAAGAAAAGCTAACACAGTTCATATTCCACATTTCAACTTATTTGATTATAAAACCCACTGCCGTCGAGCTGATTCCAACCCATAGCAACCCCATAGGGTATCCTAGGCTATAAATCTCTTCAGAAGCAGACTGCCACATTTTTCTCCCATGGAGCCACTGGTGGTTTTGAACTGCTGACCTTTTGGTTAGCAATCCAGCACTTTAACCGCTGTGCTGCCAAGGCTCCTTATTTGATTATAGATATGAGTATATGTCCCCAAAGCCTAATCTTATTTTAGAAAATTTTCTCTTTTCTTCTGTACATTTGATCACTTCATCTTTCATTAGTTGACTCATTTAGTCATTCCTAGATTTCTTTCAAGAAATATTTTAATAATTGTAGAGTATAATAGTTAATACGTATTATATTCGCATTTGTTATAGCAAGAAGGGAACATTCCAACATTTGTTTATACACATATATCCTTTATTTCTAAACATACATAAATAAAAGGAATCTGTCTATAGCAAATGACCAAACTTCTATGACACTACTATCAGAAGCATTTAAGAGACTCTTCTATATATAATATTAAATAGCATCAGTTATTTTAGAAGCAAAGGCAAATTTCTTGGGGGAGGGGCATTGCTATGAGTTTGCACTGTTACTAAAGGAAAACATCCATCACCCACTGAGAATTGAAGATGCCCAGCACCACCCTTGTGAGGTGATGTAGACTATCCTTTCTCTGTATGGTACAGGCACTGGCGCCTCAGTCCGGCACGACTTGCTCGGACAGCTCATATGGCGCCCCTGAAGGAAACACAGGTTGGGTGGTGGTGGTGGTGGTGGTGGTGGACGTTGTCAGGACACAGAAAGCTGCATGGTGCTCCAGACGTTTCAATGATCTGCTGGGAAGCAGATCCCCCCCCCCCCCCATTTTCCAGGTGGCTGTGAGTCCTTGGTGCCTGGCATCCACGTAACTTCCACTAGGCTAAATGGGCTTCTCTCTCTGCACAGAGGGGAGAGCAGATGAAAGGATACAAATGTTACAGCCTTCTATTGCCAGCAAACAAAAAAGGGCACACATTTGCCAGTTTATAAATTACTGTTTTTATTAAAAAGGAGTTAAAAAATCAGGTTCCACTTATCATTGTTAAAACCTTAATTTTTTTTTAGCTGTATGATTTCATTATATGAATTACAGAACAGTAATAGAGTAATATTACTCTTAAGCCAGCTCACTTAAATTTAAGACATTCAAGACCCAATAATGCGCCAGGTTCTTTAGTTCAAGTTACGCAAATAATATACATTTTTTTTTATTCGGCTTCCCACCAGGTTATACATGTATTATAAACACAACAAAGACCTCTTTCCTGTACAATATATTACTCAGAAGCTGGTGAAAATAGAAGCCAAAATATTGTGAATTACATTCTTATAACGGTTTGGCTTTATACTCCTGGCTGACGTATTTTAAATGCTAAAGAGAAGCTGGGACTGGAAAGAGAAATGTTGACTTGCTGTTAGCTACTGTTGTCATTCATACTGATGGTCTTCAGTGCCTAAATCAGATTATTATCTCTGTTTTCTGTAGAGTGGAACTAGCAGATCCAGCTTTGCTGCATTTGGAAAATCAGCAGGGGGAATGGTCATCTCAAAAAGACAAAAAAGAAGGGACTGAAACTTAACATAAATTACCATGGCTGTCCCTGAACTCAGAACCAGGGGGAAAACCTTTTTATTCTTTTACACAAAGCCTATGATCTAAATCAAATATGGAATATTTTACAAGCATTGCTTCTTAAATATTTGTTAAAGTTGCACAAAGTTATGCATTCATTTTTTAAAACACAGATCCTGACCCATTAATTCCATTAAGGCTTTAAAAGAAAAAAAAAAAAACTTTTTTTAAAAAAGCTAATTTTACAGTAATTTTATTTAGGCTTTTAAAAGAAAAGAAAGAGCTAACGTTCAGAAAATTAGAAATACCGAATCCTGTCTTATTACAAAAATAATATTTACAGGTTTAGCCCAAACATTTAATTCTAGATGGTGAGATGGCTATATGTCCTTCCTAAGGTTTCCATTTATTCCAAATGTTGGTAACTAACTCAAATGGATAAAATTAAACTAAAAATAATGTGGATTTTTCGAAAAAGTGAACAGGAACTTGCTTTTGTGTGCCTCTGAAATATACAGATGAGTCCATTGTAATCTCATACTTAAAACTAAAATCATTTACTTTTACTTGTCTATGTGTTACCTGTTTAGGCTGAGCAAATTGAAAACAAAAACAAGAAAAGTGGAAAATAAGAAATTCAGTCCTTTAGCTTCATGACGTAACATGAGCTCTGTGGGAACAAGAGAGCATTCCTTTATCCTTGTATGCAATCTGAGCTCAGTGGCTGTGAAAGCTCTGAAGTCCTCTGCAAAACTCTTTCCTCCCTTTTTCCCCCCTAAAAAAAAACCCCACCCCAACTAATTTATATAATCTTATCAGCATTTCTAACAGAAATTCTCACCTCAAGTTCCTTCCTGCGATAGAGTGAATACAACTCACCTCTGGAGTACCTGGCACATCTCAGCCTCTGTGTTTAATTCAACAAGTGTCAGCTGAGCTTCTCCTGCAAGCACAGAGTTCCTTATACCTGGCAGAAAGAGCCATGTTTGCTGGCAGGCAAGCGATTTTTAAGATGGCCTGTCATCTGCTTACGTGCTGTCAGGCTTCCCCAGGGTCTGTGGATGGCTTCTTTCTTAAACACAATGTAGGCACAGGATCACATTTACTATCACAAACCATCAACAGTCATGATGCAAAAGATTAAAAATTGCCCTCCATCAGATTGTCATTAAAAAAAAAAAAGACTGTGAGGTAAAAGAATTATTTCTTAATTGCATTTCACACCTGGTTAAGATAGTGTATACAGTTACAAGGAGATGAAAGGAATGATTGATCCTTGAAAAGAGAATAGGTAGAGTAGACATGGGAAGGCTTGAGAGCAAGGCACACTGGGGTGGAGTGAAAAGCAGAATTCACTTTTGGTAGAATTAATTTCTCGCCAGCATTTGAAAAAGAGGGAGGTGGTTCTGGAAGCAGGCTTCATTCTCCAATGCTGACTACAAATCCCCCACCAAAACGGTCCCACTGTAAACAGCAGCTATTTTAGATGCAATTAGACTTCCACCCACAACAGCTGGGAAGAGTTTCCAAAGTTTTCTCTTTTTATTTGAGTGGAAGAGGAAAGAAATAAAATATCCTGACAACTTCTGGCGTGGTCTTGTGACTTTAAAAAAAAATCAGCCTGTGAAGTATCACTGCTCTGTTTTAGTCTAATGCTACTTCTATCTTTTATCCTTTTTAATTAGAAGGCAAATTCTCAGACCGCCAGGCCTAATCCCTACACAGTGGAACAAAGCCCAGCAAAGCCTTTGAACACTGTTCAGCCGGGCAGCACAAACCCTAGTAACTGTTGGCAGTAGGGGCAGGACTCTGACCCTCATCTTAGCCATTCTCCTGCAGCTCCTGATGCTCCCTGCCCTTCAGAACCCTATCTGTTGTTCTTCTGTTTAGACTGAAAAGACAAAAGGGGAGACAATGTGGGAAACCTAGAGGATTGGCTAGGTAGGATGTGGGGAGCTAGTGATGGATAGGGGCGAGTAAATGGAGTTTCACTGGAATGGACACAGTGGGGAGAATTGGATCACCAGATTAGGTCTTTAGGTTCAAGAAATTTCTTCATCCCTCACTAAATCTTTTCATGGACAATGCCACTTTTTAAACAATTGTTGCATTTCCCATTGCTCCAGGAGTGTTCAAACAAATGCCTCAAACCCTCCATGAAAAGTTTGCTCATATTTTAAATCGAAATATGAAAATCAATCAAACAAAGACCCCCAAATCAGTGGCAGGCACTTACATCTCCAAAGTCTTTACACTTGTAATAATATTTGAGTCAAGAGCATAATTTGAGTTCACTCAAGCAAAGCACGCAACTAGACAGAAACATGAATTTTCAAAGCTAATGGGAGCAATCACGAATCAGAAAGCCAAATTCCAAGCATGCAAATATGAAAAAGGATTGTTTGCAGTTCCTGCTTGGGATAACTGTGAATTATCGAACAGTGGAACAACAGACGCTACTACCGCGCGGCAAACTCTTCCAAATTGTTCTTCGACTGAGCTTCCAAATTGTTCTTCGACTGAGCTACGTATGTGTGGGAATTACGGTCTGATGCCAGGAAGTTTGAGAGACATACTGGGATTTCTGAAAAAGATGTGCATATTCTGGTCTTTGAAATATGGTTTCGACATTTCAAGGAAAAAGGGAATAAAAAAACAAAAACCTTTTATTGCAAACAGCGTTTTTAGCAGTCTCTCAGACCCTTAAACACAGCAGGTTTCAGAAAGCCACTTTCATGTTTCACCCTTCTAGTGTTTACAGAGACACCAATATATGTAGTGCAATACTTAACCCAATCGTAATGGTGGTCTTTGAAATAAAATATAAAAATTGTTACTGATCTGGCTTCGGATGATGAAGAGGTTAATTTAAATCATAGGAAAGGATTCATTTGGGGGTTTAGATGAGTGGTGTCCCCTAAATGTGTGCATTTCATCATGTAACCTTAAATTCAAAGGTAGAGCTGGACCATTTTTAAGGATGCTCCCATTTTTTAAACCTTTCTGCGGGCAGATGTGCTGAGTTTTACATTTTAGTAAAATATGATTTTGGAATTTTCAAAGTGCGAGTTTTACATGGATGACTAGTATGTTTATTTTAAGAACACATGTTTATCTCTTTAAAGAGACGGCAATATATGTAACTATAGCCCATTTATATATAATATCTACCACTCAAATGACAAAACCCAATAGCCTCCTCAACATTCTCTGTATTTGATCTGTATAAGTGAATCCTTTCTCCAGGCCAAAGAGTGGTAAAATGGATGAAAAGCACAAAGACAATTAAATACAGCTACGGATAGTATTTTATAAAGATTGATGCAGCACTATTGAAAGTCTTCTTTCAGCCTTTTTTTGTGTTCATTTTTACCTTTGATATCTTCAGAAAAATACACGAAATGTAGCTGCTTACCCTTATGCTCTTTAAACACACTTTACGTTCATTATTTTTTCTTTGCTTTGATTGAAAACTGTCTGAAAAATTAGGATACACTATTTCAGGGGCTCCCAACAGTGATCACAACTTGCAAATAAAAATAAATACTTAAAAAATTTAAAAATACTCTCTAAAGATGGAAGTCTTTTAGAGAAACTGTCTAAATGTTTGCACGCATTTCACTGTCTAATGCTCCAATGGAAATGATCAATAAACATTTGCATAAAAAAGAGCAAATTCATTACGTGTCTGTGTTTTAATAATAATTGGAAATCTTTACCTAGTGGAAAATTAATTCTTGTTATCCTCAGTGCACATGTGGTCTTTTGGAGGTAGGTTATGAAGGCCCTCAGACAACATGTTGTAATGATAGCTAATACTATGTTTCCAAAAGAAGATTCTAAAGACTCAAAAATAGTCCTGGAAATACACATAAGCCACAGATAAATGCAAACATCTTCCATAAATCAAACCTGGCATCGCTTCTACTATCAGGAAATGGCTTCTGTGTTTGTTTTTGTCCTTACATCACTGTCATTTACTGTCATTTACCTACTCACCTTAATCAGGTGTATGAGTTAATTTTATTAAACTCAAAGGGAAAAGAACCTAGATCAGAGGAATCCAAGGCTCTTGAAAATAGCTTTTTCTTTTCAGAAAATAAGGTTTAAAGGAACACTGACAATGGGGTATATTTTGTTATTAAGCATAGTTGAATACGCTCATTAATGCTTATTAGAATGTGCAAATGAAAATAACTACCATATTTTTTATTTCTTATAATTCATGCAATTTAGGTGTGTGTAATAGGTTGGAGTGGACAGGGTTGCTAAGGTTACTTTTTTTTTTAAACTCAGGCTAGTTTTTGCTATTATGTATTTCTTCCACTGAATTTAGCTTTCTTTACTAAGAATAAACCTCAGGGAGTTTCTGAAACTTACAGTGTAAATGACTGCAAATACAGAGCTCGATCAAAACGAATACTAAAAAAAAAAAAAAAGCCAATCCTTGATTCTGTATTCTGATCCATCAGCGACCGTACAACTGTATCATTAACGATGTTCTCTAACTGGGGAAGTCTCTACACGAGAATGTAAAGGATCAAAGAAAACATTCTTTTTTGTCTGGTACACTTAGTAGTCCTGCCTCCCAACAGTGGGATAAAAGGAACTTGCTAAACTGTTGCCATTTTGCAACATCTGCTATAATTCTCCTAAATCCAGATTTGTCTGACAGAGAGAGGCCTGTTCTTACATCACTGCCATGTGACAGTGTAACACCAGTCACGACGTCTGGCTTGAGGACTGCAGCTTCAGGCTATGATAATATGAAGAAAACCTTTTTGCCTAGGGCAAAACACTTGTAACAAAGTATTATTCATCTGGCCAATTTAAATCTTCTCTCAAAAAGGTACCCAGAAACATATGCAGTATGCCTTTGACAAAGGCTGGAGCAGCTCATAGGCAAATGACCTGAACCAAGAGTACAAAACCTAATGTCCTGATTAATTACCGCTAAGCAGCTCTGATACAGAAAAGAGAATGCTGGTACTAATCCTTAACCCCGTCCTACATTCTCAAAATAGCCAAAACATTGCTGACAGTTACAAAAACAAACCTGTCCATGCTTTTTAAAAAAAGTCAAGCATGGTCACTTGGTGCCCTCTGCCTTAGAAAACAAGGATGCCGTTTATACCCACGGACAGATTAAGGAGTTACCAGTCCGGTGGGCTTTTTGGAATTAGGGCACAGGCTTGTTGAAAGGGGGGGAAAAATTCTGAGGGGTAAAATAACCCCACAAGACCCAATCAGGAATATTTTGGATGGGCGCCCTTATTTTTAAGATTTAGTTCGCAAGAGATTGGGCTTTACTGAAAATTATTTCGTAGAAGTTGGGTGACCTCAACACAGTAAATGCTTTGCTGATCAATCCAGGGCAGATTTTTGCTAAGAGTTTTATTAGAAAGGGACGTTTGGTCTCTTTTTACCTATTAAAAACAACGGGGCACTCATATTCCACTAGACATATCAGGTATTTTAGAATTTTAAACTATTTCAGTTAGAAAGCTGTTTTGACTTTATCAATCACTCAACTTAGATCTACCTTTATTAATAAAGCAGACATCTGGGGTCCCTTTTACTTTTGCTGAGCAAGAAATAAATGGCTAAAAGAGGAAAATCCCACATACGGAAGAAGGAAGTTGCTTCTCTCTGCAAAAAAAAAAAATTTTTTTTTTTAAACTCCTTTAAGACTCAAAAGGTAAAAGGTCCTTGAGTGGTAAAAATGGTTTGCTCTCTCGGCTGGTAACCAAAAGGTTGGCGCTTCAAACCCACCCAAGAGCATGGTGGAAGAACCAGGGCTTGGCAACCTGCTTCTGTAAAGATTACAGCTGGGGAAAACCCTAAGGAGCAGTTAGCTCTGCTCTGTAACACGTGGGGCCTCCTAAGTCACAAATCAACAACAGAAACAAAACCAACAATGAACAACAGAGTGGAGGTTTGCTCCTTAAAAGAAATCAAAAGGTCACTAAACTGCAGTTCATCTAATATTAACCACTGCACTACTATATTACAGGTGAATCAAACTAAAATACTCTTCTAGACTTTACGCAAAACCCAGCACTTTGATAACACTAATTCAAAGCAAATCTTGATTTCTACCTATTCCAAAGACTGTCCTTAATGTGACGTCATTCCACAGGCATACCCCATTATCACAGGCCTAGGAAATGGTAAGGAACAGGGAAGCCAATCAAGGCCAGGGTTCTGAAGGGCCAGCCTAGGGTACTGAGGGTTGTTTTTCCTCCTGAGCTGCCCCTAATGCTAAGGACAGAAGACAGATTTTTACCCGCAATGCACTCATTATCAAGCCTAATTCCATTTTAGATTTCAAGGATATTCCTATGTGCAAGCACGTTATTTATAGGCACATTTCCATGTTCCATAGCAAATGACCCGACCCCACCTCACTCTACTCCACCCCCTGTTTAAGAGACTGCATTTTCCACCTGTCAGGATCACACACTGATTTGGGCAGCCTGAGAAAATGCATAAACTGGTTCTGTATCCCAGCCAGAGTTTTAATGGTCTGTTGCTGTTAAAAACAACAACAAAAAACAAAAACCCACTGCCTTTGAGTTGATTCCTACTCATAACTACCCTATAAAAATAGGACAGAGTAAAACCGCCTCATAGGGTTTCCAAGTCTGTAATCTTTACTGAAGCAGACTGCCACATCTTTCTCCCTCAGACTGGCTGGTAGGTTCAAACTGCCAACCTTTTGGTAACTCCTACCCTTTCTCCCTGCCTCTGCCTTCCTCTACTGGCCCCCAAGGGATGCATTTTGGTTTCCCATTATTCCTTGGCCCCCTTCTTTCTGAATTAGGGTGACTCACCTTCTCATTAATGAGGGTGTAACTCTAGAATCCTGGTAGCACAAATGGCTATCCACTTGGCTGCTAACCGAAAGGTTGGCAGTTGGAACCCACCCAGCGGCTCCTCGGGACAAAGACCTGGTGATCTGCTGTCATAAACATTACAGCCAAGAAAACCCTACGGGGCAGTTCTGCTCTGTAACACATGGGGTCACTGTGAGTTGAAATCAGCTGCGTGGCAACTAGCAACAACAACTTTGAAGTTGATTCACCTTGGTTAATAACACCCCCACTATTCTGAGCAACAGCTGCTCCTGGACATGACAACCTTTTATAGAGAGTGTTACTCTCTGAAGCCTGAAGCTCTGACTCTATTCAGAGGCAGACTGAAAAACAGAATTTCTCAGGTTGGACCTCCAACTTCGTCATCTTTCAGAGGTAAAAGAACTGTTTCCTTATCTGCCATGACTTTTTTTTTTTTAGATGGGGAAATTTCTCTTCTCTGCCCACTTGGGGATTTTTTGCAGGTTAAAACAGAAAAGTTAAGAAGTTTGAAAATCACTGCCCTTCCTGGAATTTGAACTGAAATGTTATTAAGGATCGAAAATAGCAGACTAAAGTGTTTTCCATTTTTCTTTTATTTATCCATCTCTCCTTAAGGCATAGGAGACACAATGAAAAGCACATAAATTTTGGATTAGAAAGACTCAGGTTCAGACTTGGCTCTGTCACTTGCCAGCTGTATGACCCTGAGTGAACAATGTGAACTCTCCAAACCTCAGTTGCCTCAGCTATAAAATGGGGGCGCACAAAGCCCATTTCAATGGGATGTTGGAAGGATTAAATGAGATATAATGTAAAGTAGCCTCTTTCGCCAACCACAGCAATCCTATTAGGCATTATAATCTCCATTTCATAGAGCAGGAGCCAGCGGTTCAGGAAGGTTAAAGCACCTGCCAAACGTCACACTCATTTCGTAGGAGTTCAATAAAAGGGAACTTTTGGAATTATTGGAAACCCTGGTGGCCTAGCAGTTAAATGCTACGGATGCTAACCAAAAAGCCAGCAGTTCAGATCCACCAGGCACTCCTTAGAAACTCTATGGGGCAGTTCTACTCTGTCCTATAAGGTCGCTATGAGTCAGCCTTGACTCGATGACAATGGGTTTTTATTATTATTATAATTATCAACCTGAGGATCATGGATTCTCACCTACCTCAAAAAAACCCATTTCAAAATGGAACAGCCTTTGCTCTGGGAGTTGAGATGGATTCCTTTTTGACCATCTCTTCACAGGCCTTGCCAGGAAAGTGCAAGGGGAAGGGAACTCCCCATTACCAACCCCTACTTTGCACTAGGCATGTTGAACTGTTACCTGCTGAATCAACCCAACAACTCGTTTAGCTATCTCATTTTCACAGAGCAGGATCCAGAGCCTGAGAAATATTTAACCACTTGCCAAAGGTCACAGGCATTATTTATGGAGGAACTGGGTTTGTAAAGCCACATCTCCCTGCCCTTGGGGACTGTTGTCTTTCCACTTGGGCTTATTGCCCGGCTCACAGCCCATCCGCTCAGGGGCATGGGGGCAGGTTGTTGGGTTTTAGAGAAAAAATGGCTCATCCTCTGGAAGGAGCATCCTATATAGCAGGTACCAGGAAAGTACCTCGAGAAGCTCCTGTATCAGCTCTGCAAAACCATGAAGTTGTCTAGAATGAAGCCTGCATAGAAACCAATCTTAGAAGTAAAAAGAGAATTCAGAGTTCAACAACTGGATCACCAAAGAGAAAAGGCCAATCCGGTTAAAAAGCTTTTCAGGGTGATTTGGCAAAGCACAGGAGAGGAGCAGAGTCAGGTAAAATTCCACATTATTTTCAAGAGAAATAGGGGCCTAATACTATGCATTTTTAATTGTGTATGTATTAGAAAATTGAGTTTGTAATAATGAAAATGTTTCTGACCTGCTGTTTTTCTTTCCCTACTTTCCCCTCCAACTCAAACTCCTACTATCCTGGACTCACTAAGGGATGATGAGTAGAAGACAGAAAATTAACACCAAGAATCTGCAAGGGTACTCTATAGCCCTGCCTTCTCAAAGATCCTCAGGTGAATTAAGAAATGTGCATGCGGGGATCTTGTTAAAATGGAGATTCTTTAAGTAGGTCTTGGGGTGGAGATTGACATTCTGCTTTTTTCAGCAAGGGGCAAGAGTTTAGATGCAGACCTTCTCTTTGCCTGGTGATGGACTCACACTTCTTGAAAATATTAGTGCGGCCCTTTGAACTCAAAGTATCCAGACGGAGGCCAAGCTACAAACTCAAATGTATTGCTCATTCCTAGGCCCCTGGGGATTCCCTGTGGGAGACTCTGAGGTTAGGACAGAGTCAGCCTGCCAGGTAGAACAGGTACTCAAGTTAGAGCAGGTAGGATATATAGACTCCCACTTTTAATCCAAATGGACAGGAAGAGAAAGGTTTATCAGTGGCCTAACAAGCTTGAGGGATCACCTCTGAATAGAGAGTAGACCCTGAGTGTCTTAAAACCAAACTTCCTATTTCAGGTGAACTTTGAAGGTGAACAATTGGTTGTTAAGGTGAACAATTGGTTGTTAATAGGGCTTTAATGGGTAGCTGTCAGGGAGAAAGGTACTGTGAGTCTTCAGGAAAGGCAAAACTAGATTTACCAAGCACAGCCATGGGAAGTTCAAAGACTCTCCCTCCTTCCCCTCTGTGTGATTTGAGTGACCCTGGCAAAGTGAAAGGGAATCAAGTGGGTGGGTGACAAAAGTGGCTGAGGCCTAAGGCTGTGGATACTGCTGAAGGGAGCAAGAGGAAGCTAGAATATGAAGGGCAAACTGGGCTTCTTTGATGCTGCTTCCACTCACCAGAGCTGAAAACTTTGGCTGGCTGGAGGCAAGAGAGGAACTGGAACTCACTGTTTTTGAAAGACTTTTTTTTTTTTTTTTTCTAAATCACAGTGTCTGGGCCATATGTTTTCACGTACTTGTCATGCACAGCACTATATGCACAGCAGATTCAGGTTGGGCTGAGAATATGATTGGGAACTCCCAGGACTTTGGCTACCATTACCCATTTCCTGGGAAGATTGAACTCTGTTAGATTTAAATCCACTTGCGTTCTGCCCGGTCATCTCTGGGTCCCATGCAAACGGTTAAGCATTTGATTACTAGCTAAAAGGTTGGTGGTACAAACCCACCTAGAGGCACCTTGGAAGATGGGCCTGGTGATCTGCTTGCTTATGGAGCAACTCTACCCTGTACACATCATGGTGGAGGTCGAATCAGCTTGAAGGCAACTAATACATAAAAATATAGCCCTCTGCCCCCAGTGCTCCCCACTCCCAGGCTGGAAAGGCAATTAACAGGGTCATGAGACTTAGGGACCCTGGTTGGGCAATTTGATGGGAGCGTTCCAAGGCAGGTTTTCTCTTGTCCCCTAGCCTAAATGTTTTTAAAAGTGCCTTTGGCAGGATGGGAGCATTAAGCTATGAAAAAGTACTGTGCTCAAGTGTTTTGTTAAATAACAGCTAATTGTTTTTAATTCTCAAAAAGAAAAGGGAAAATCATTTCCTACTGGCTTTTTTTTTATTATTATTATTAAAATGCATGCTTTCTCATGAGACTGGCAAAACTGCTTCCTATTTGCAGGAAGCTGGACAGTGGGGGTGGTAGGAAAGTAGGGTCATTGTGAAGCACCATGATTCACCCCATTTTCGCCAGCTACAATTTCATGTTGCTAACGCCTCCTTGAGTCCGTTAACACTTTTTTTTTTCTTCCTCCTGAAAACTTTCTTAGTGGATGTGAAGGGAAAAAAGAGGGGGTGGGGAATAAAAGCTACTGTCAAATTGATTAAGTGAAGGCTCATTAGAGAAAGCAACAAGAGGTGAAATCTGCATATGCATTGCAGAAATGTGTCTGATCTTGCTAAGTTGTAAAAAGACAAAAAGGACTGAAAACCTCCCTAGCTGGAAGTACTTGGTCGGGGCGGGGGGGGGGGGGGGGGGGAGGGGGGTGGGAAGAGGGGGGAGAGTTCTCCAAGAGTAACTGTCCTTTATAAACACATGCTAGAGCCCTCTTGTAGAGCCCTCCCACCCTGCAACACTTTGGTACATATTTGCAACTTTGTTTTCCAGAAACTTGTATTTCAATCATCAAAATTATTTCGGGACAGTTCCTAGAATATACTAGCTACTTCCTTAATTTCTTTAATATGAGTTTTATTTCCTTCTTTTTCTCCTACTCCTCACTTACAAGACCCTTCTCTCCACTCCATCCACTACTCTTCCATCGCACGCAGAAACCTAAAGCGGCTGGTCTTGTGTCATCCGTAACTCAAATGCCACTGGTGCGTAGACTTTGGTTCTGTGCACTGTAGAACAGATTTCTTTCTTCCTCAGCTTTAAAAGATAAACAAGCCCCATGTCAACTATTTTTGTTTTCTTTTTTGTTGTTGGAGGCAGGTGGGGTGACCTTCATGAGAGGTCTCCTAGCTTACTGAGCTGCACAAAAAATCTAGAATGCCGTGATAGATTCCAAATTCCAGGTAACAAGATTGGTTTTGGAGCAGATGAAAAGCTTTTTCTCCCCCTGTAGAACAGTCTACTTGGTAGTATAATTCTAATGGACCGTTAAGCTGGAAACTTGGGTAACCCTTTTAAGAGAACAGTAGTATTTCCAATTGCCTTCCATCTGTGAGAGTGGTCTAATACTTCAGCCACAGGACAACCCCGAGGACTTTTTTTTTTTTTCTGTCATTAGCATGCTTTACAAATTTTTAAGGATGAACACGTTTTTATCTACATTTAAGCTGAACACTAACACTAAAAGCTTAAAGATAAACATTTCATAAACAATGTCAAATCCGAAAGTTCTGTTAATGTTCCCTGTCATGTGTTCCTGTGATTAGCCTTCAACTTTTCTAGTAGTACCTTTAACCTACCTCCTCCTCTCATGAAACCCAGAACTTTTTTTTCCTCTCATGAAACCCAGAACAGTGGTTAAGAGCTCAGCTGCTAATCAAAAGGTCAGCAGTTCAAAACCACCAGCCACTCCTTGGAAACCCTATGGGGCTTTTCTACTTTGTCCTATAGGGTTGCTATGAGTCAGAATGGATGTGATGGCAACGGGTTTGTTGTTTTTTTTTTTCCTTTTTTCTCTCTCTCTCGTGAAACCTAACCAGCAAATTCCTTACTGAAGGAGATGATGGTGTTGACTTTAGCCTGTGGAATGAAGATACTTCAGGACTTAGTCTGAAAAGGTGAGGTAGACAATGACATCAAATGTGCCTCAAATGACACAAACCCTTAATTTTAAAAAGTTAAAAATAAGAAAAACACAAGCTTGACAGTTCTCAGGTTTAGAGAAAAGAAAGCATGTGTGCTTGAGGTGCGGACCAAATTGTCCCGAAGATTTGAAAGGAAATGAACAATAATAAGGTGCCAAAGGATGTTCTTTGAAATATCTGCAAATTGCTACAAAGCAGTTCTCCCCATATGTGGGGTTGTTGGGGCTGTTTTGTGCCATTATGTGCTCCGGAGATCCTTGTAATTACAAATTTAAGACTTAAATCCTTGGTTCTTCTTTATATTTCTAAAATACCCCCACAGGTATATTTACTTCCTTCTTTTGTCAAGCTTAAACATTTCCAATTACCCCAGACTCTAAAGGGAAATGTGGATGGTTACATTCCTGTACTTGTAATGACATTTATTAATCTAGTTCTGGTGAGAAATGTTGAACCTCTTGCCTTCCAAAATCATACATTTTAATTTCAAACACACTTCCAAAGAACACTGACATTGTTTAATTAAAACGAGGGTACACATTAATAAGAAAGGATATCATTTTGTTATTTATATATGATTTCATTATTTTGTTTAAAAAAAAAATGAACTGAGACTGGTAACTTCCATAATCGCCCTCCATGGTGAAGAAATAAGTGTAGGAGAAAAGAAAAGCACAGTAAGACACATACGTTAGTAAAACACCCCTTAATGCTACCCAAGCGGTAGAAAATGCTACTTTGCATTTGGCCCTCAACGTGACTAACTGCAAGCCATTGAGTAAAAAGTGCACCTTTTAAACTAATTCCTTGGTCAGAAGATACAGCCACATCTCGAAGCCCCCTTCATTAATATGCTGTAATGGTCAAATAAGAGATTAATAGCAAAGTCACCTGCTAAAGCAACCAGGAACCTGTTGATTAACAATAAGCCTCCAAAAATAAGATAGCAGATTGCAAAGCAAAATCAAGTCCCAGGGCAACAAGTGCTTCTGTAATTTATTCCTTCTTTATATGAGGGCATAAAGCTCCCTTTATAAACGTGTTTTCCAGGCCCTGCTGTGAGCTGTAGGTGTGAGCTTTTCAGCTGATTTATTAATTTTAGTTTCAATCAACGTGTCACCTGCAGACACAAAAATGTAGGCCTCACCACAGAAAATACAATTTAAGAAAGAAAAAAAAAGAAAGAAAGAAAAAGAAAAAACAGGGCTTTAATTCAAAAAACTCTGCCAGGATTTTTTCTTGTTCTTTTTTTTAGATGAACACTGGAACGCCTGCCTATTCGCCATCTAAAATAATTCCCAGCAACATAATTAAAAAAATCAAAATTAAACATTTTTGTCATACTTCGAAAGTCAATCTTAGACCCGGGGAAGGGTAACATGAGGCTGCCAAAACAATCAGCTCCTCTTGTCAGTAGGGGTACATTCTCCCCAAAGAATCGAATGAACAACAAGTCCCCTGGGCAAAATGTGCAAAAAATTCTCAATTAGTTGTCTTTATTTAGTGAGCACTATGGGGTCCTCAACCACACTATAGAATTATGGCAAGAAAGCTGAGCTCTTCACTAGCTTATTAGCATTCTCAGAGGGTTGGAGTGCTGCTGATAGCAGGCTGTTGCCTCCAAGGGCTGTTGGTGGGACCCCTACACTCTCAGGCTTTGTCCTTTTGTCCTTCCAAGACAGCAGGAAGTACTGCCCCATGTTCAGGGCATTCTGGGATACCTTCATTCCATTCACAGTTTGCATAACTGACAGGGCCAGAGTCTTTGTTGTTGACTATGACCATCACTGTTGCAGGTTTGAGTGAAAAGCTAAAGTGATCTGTATCAGTCAATTCTAAATGCTGGTTTAGCAAGTAGCCCCCCTCCAAATGAACATCCTTGCCGGTCTAGAGTGGCCTTACATGGCCAAAACCCCATAGGAAATCCAAGTTCCGGGTTATAATCTGGCTGTATTCTTTTCACCCCAAAACTACATTAGGCAAGGGAACAGAAATGGGAGTTGGTTTATGAATATTCCAGGCTGACTCCTCGGCGTACATATTTTTACAGCACCCCCTTGCCTACAGGTCTTACCACACTCCTCCACGCATTCCCCTGCCAGCCCCTAACTAGCCCCTCTGCCCCACCCCCGCCAAAAAAAACGAAAAGTGAAAACAATAGGAAAAGAATTGGCAGCAAGCATTAGAAATGCCTTTTCTAAAGAAGAGGGTACTTGCTGCCTTAGGGAAAACACTATCATTGACTAAACTAACAGGTTGTCTTATCAACTGCCATAAGCCTTGGAGTCTAATTAATTAGTGCTGATCAATAGTCCTGAACGAGGCATTGATTTCTGCCTGCTTGACAGGGCTGCGGCTGAAATCCCTTTCTTTGTACACCACACACACCCACACACGCTCACACTCACCCCCCCCCAAGAACCCGAAGATTATGCATTATCACAGTAAGATTTTATTTCACTCATCCTGTATGTGCACCCATTTCATGAATCAACTATAAATGAGAAAACAGAACCCAAAAGGAATGGGGAAGGAGGAGTGTGTTCACTAGCAAGTGAGAACAGAGCTCGAGAACTCCCAGCAGGAGTTTGGGTTTTCGAGAAGATGTCCTTTGGGTGAGATAAAACATTAAAAAAGGAAAAAAGAGACTGAAGGGCTTTGCTTAAAATAGATAGTAAATGCTTTAGCTAGTCATAAAACATGCAAAGGGCTGGGGTGATCCAAAGAGTAACATTTCTTGTCTCTTATTTTTTAAATGCTGGTGATACTTTACAAAAAGTATTCTTACCGAAAGGTATAGCAACAGTAAAGCTATCTAAGGGCAGAAGTAGATGGAGTTCTGATAAGAGAGAAAACACGTGAAACAGCTACCCCAGGTTTGTCTTTTCCTGCTGAGGTTGCTGAGTTGGAGTGGGAGGACTTCCCATTTCCAAACAAACAAAAATCAGTGACAATAGTATTAGGGCAGTATGCAGAGGGAAATAACTTAGGCATTTGGCTTTTTCATTTTCATCTGTTCTGTATTTTGTATTTGTTCTCCTAAGACATATATCCTGAAAAAGGACTAGGTTTGAATTAATGTTGTCATATCCTCTTGTGACACAACTCCTGCATTTTCTTGTGGGCCCCTCCCTATTTTGGTAGCCGCTCATTCTCATTGTGGGAACCCACGGCCTGATGCTCCTGAAAATCCTGATGGTCCCAAATTTTCCCCTTAGGCTTGGCCACTGGGCAGTTTTTTCTCCCCTTGCTTAAACAGTACATGATTAAACAGTACATGAAGTATAGCAAAACTTTTCCAATATCTCAAAGATGATGCTTTCATTTTCAACATGTAAGGAAAGAAGATGACTAAGGAGCTTGTCTATCTCGGAGTGATTTTCTGCATCACTGGGAAAAAAGAAAAAAATTAAAAAAAGAAGAGAGGAGGACTGAAAACACGTGTAACGGTCTTTTTATTCAGGGTTGGAAAAACTACCTTAAATGATTAAAACAAAATAAAGAATTCATATTTTTTCTGTGCATTTATTTAATACAATTTGGCTTTTTGAAAATTCCAAATAGATATTAAAAAAAAAAAAAAAAAAGGCCCACAAAAGTCCCACCTTAATCTCTTTGGGGCCTCCAAGAGTTTCCATAGCACTTTACAAAAGACCTTTATTGAGGAAAGGATTGGACAAACTTTCCTTATATGTGTGGCCCTCACCATTAATTGCCCCATCTCCTTTAGTAAGGCCTTATTCCTATGTAAATACCCTTGCATAATGTTACAGGCTATTGTTAGGCCAGCGCCAGTCAGTCGCCACTTATATGCATTTTTATTTCAATCCGCTGCTCAGAGAATGAAAAGATGTCTGGACTTAAGCTGTTTACCAACTGGGCTGAAGTTGCAGAGCCGCAAAACTGAAGAAAGCCCCAAGCAACTGCAGGAACAAGCTTTTACAATGCAAGCAGCCATTTTCAGTTGAGTTATTAACCCACCCTGAAACTCTTCTAAGCTATGCCTTTTTTAAAGAACAAATGTGCTGAATCAGACATGAATGAGCCAGAACTATTAAGAGAGAAATCCCCTAAAGAACTATTGAACACAACATAGGTTTGTAATCACTTTGTTTCAGTTGCCTGCTATCAACATTATCAAGGATGATAATGCTGGCTCAGTTGAGGTGGATTGTCTTGTAATTAAACAATAGTGCAGTACTGTAAAAACACACACGCAAGCAACACATGCACCCAGAGTCAGAAAACAGTGTGAAAGCCATGAGAAAACTGAGTTAGTAGCTCACCATTGGGGCCTTAGATTAATTTGGTTACTCAAACATAGTAATCTTTAATGGGAACACTGGAAAAATGTTTGCAAGTCCAAGTCTGTCTCTTAATTCAATATGACCTCATACTCTTCTTAAATTAAAAAAATAAAATCCTTTTTACGTTATGTTGTAAAGATCCTCTGGGGTAAGACACCACGAAAAGAAAGGAGCAAAATTTCACCAAAGGAGGCTCACTTTTTTCCGCTGCAAAATGTGCTGCAGGCAACAACCTTTGTATTCATTTAATGGCACCACTAATGAGTCGTCACGTAGTTTTAGTCCAAAGAAACTATTTGCGTGCATATTAGAATCCAATGAGCACTTAGTAAGTGCATATAAATGACAGAGGAAACATCTCATTGCACAGTTAGGGCTATAGGAAAGATACACATACACACACACACATACCCCCTAGGAAATTGGTCTTGAGTTAATTACCATCACAATGTGATCAAGAACAACAGTCATAGCTGAAAACCGCTTCTATTAAAGCTGTGAGGCTCAACCTTGCCTCCGCAGGTCAGCTACGCCACTGATAACCTTTTCAGCAGACAAATGCACGTAACGTTGCCTCATCTAATTAAAAGCTCAGGGAGGTGTAAAAAAATACCAGCACATTGAAGCCAAGCAAATGAGTGCTCCCTTCAGCTGATGAAGCTACCATATGCTGCTGCTGTTTACTCTGGAAGGAAACTGAGTCACTTAACATTTCAATAGGTTAATCAATTGACAATTAAATGGAGAAATTGGTTAACTCTGAAAACAATTAACATGACACTCCATTAAGTACACTTTCTAATTGCCACAGCTGTGAGTGAAAATTAACGGGCCTGTTAAGGCATCTAACTGGGGTGGCAACTTTTTTTTTTTTCTCTGTGTGTGTGTGTGTGTGTGTGTGTGTGTTTGAGAAAACAGAATTAGTGGATAACCCTGGTTTTATTTTTATAGATTAGACAGTAGGAATTCTACCATCAACTGCAGTTTTAGCAGAGGGGAGCTAGTCTATTTTTTCCTTCTATTAAGGGCTCACCTCAAGTTGTTGAAATATTTAATTTTCAATAATTAATTAAAATAGCCCAAACCCCTCCTACCAAATTATGGGTTGATGAACAAAATAGGAACTCTCCCTTTGCCCATTTTGTGGACTGAATTACTTTGCAGGATCAGGTATGTTTCAAGATTTCCTTTCTAATTAAACAATGCATGAGTCTTAAAGTCAGAATTTTTGCTGAACATTTCCATGAATGGTTTCTGGTTGTTGGCTGTGTCCCCAACCTCATTGTAAAATGGTAACAATAGTGTTTGTTAGGAAAAATTTTATGTTGGAAAGCTCAGAGTTTGGATTGTTACAGACTTCTACACACACCTGCTACCGGTAGCCAGCAAGATGGAGAATATTCATTTACACAAGAGGTGATAATTTAAATAAATCATAAGTGCTTGTGACCCATGTTAAATGCTAAACATTTTTTAAAATAATTTTTATTGTGCTTTAAGTGAAAGTTTACAAGTCAAGTCAGTCTGTACTCCCACTTACTCTCCCCCTAATGAGTCAGCCCTTCCAGTCTCTCCTTTCATGACAATTTTGCCAGTTTCTAACCCTTTCTACCCTCCCATCTCCCCTCCAGATGGAGATGCCAACACAGTCTCAAGTGCCCACCTGATACAAGTAGTTCACTCTTCATCAGCATCTCTCTCCAACCCATTGTCCAGTCCCTTCCATGTCTGATGAGTTGTCTTCGGGAATGGTTCCTGTCCTGTGCCAACATAAGTTTTGGGGACTATGACCACCAGGATTCTTCTAGTCTCAGTCAGACCACTAAGTCTGGTCTTTTTATGAAAATTTGGGGTCTGCATCCCACTGTTCGCCTGCTCCCTCAGGGGTTCTCTGTAAATAAACATTTTTTGATTGAATGAATATACATAAGGACCTATTATCAAATGATCTTATATAACCTCCCCCCCCCCTTTTTTAGTAACTTTACTATCCGTGGATACACAAAGATGAGTAGACTAAATCCTACTTTGAGGGCTGATGGTCTGGCAGCAGAGCGGGGAAGAATGGCATTTAAGAGCAAGAGGGTAATGGACTTAATGAGGTATTGAATGCAGCTGGTGTGGGAGAGTAGCACTAAGTTTTCTGGTTTGAGCCACTGGTTAGATGGTAAGAACATCAATCAAAATAGAAAACGGAGAAGAAGGAACACAGGTAGGGGGTGGGATAAGTATAATGGATAAAGGTTTAATTTAGGACATGTTGAGTTAGAAGTGTTATAGGATATCCAGGCAGAGATGTCAACTAGACAGTTATAGATATATATACATACATACATATGAAGCTTGTAGGCTATATTTAGGAATTGTCAGAACACAGAGGAGATTGACGATAGAGAACATACAAAATGAGAAGAGAAGACAGCCTAGGACAGGACCTTGGGTAAGACCAGAGTGATACGGTGGGCAGAGAGAAGAGTCAGGAAAGGAGACTGGGAAGAAAAGATCAGAAGAAAAGGAGAGGAACAAGGAGAGAGTGTCATAGAAGCCAAGGGAGTAGAGACTGTCTCACACCCAGGTGTAGTGGTCTAGTAAGAAGATGGCCAATTTGGCCATTTGGAAACAATGGTGCCCTTCATGGTGGTTGTTTGGCTGGTAGGATGAAGGCTCAAGTCAGTACACAGTCTCCCTGGGTGAGGAGTGAGGGGGAGGTAAGGAAGGGGAGATGTTGACTGTGAGCTGCTTTGAGAAGTTTGGTTGTGAGAGACGTGAGAGACAGGAGAGGGCAGTGATTCAAGGCTGGAGGATGTGAGGGCAATTTGGTTTGTGTTTAGAAATGGCAGAGCCTAGGGCTGTATTTGGAGCCCTGGTGGCATGGTTACATGGTATGGCTGCTAACCAAAAGGTCCGCAGTTCAAATCCACCAGCCACTCCTGGGAAACAATATTGGGCAGTTCTACTCTGCCCTGTAGGGTCGCTAAGAGCCAGAATCAATCAATGGCAAAGGGCTTAGAGGGCTACATTTGGAGATTCCAGACCTGGAAGTTGAAGAGGTTCCTGACTAAAAAAAAAAAAAAAAGGGTCCTGTTTATTTTTTTTAAAGAAATAAATAAATTCTGGGGGCCCTCAAAAAGAAAAGATGGTTTGGAATTGCTGCCGAGAGGCCTAGAAGAGGGATCTGACTGAAGATGGATAAGAAGGATTATCACTGAACAGCTAGATGAAATTAGAAACAATACACTTCTGGTAACATTAATTTGCATTGCAATGGGGTTTTTCTCTAGGGGGACCCTTCATTCATATATTATTCATTCATTCAACAAATATTAATGAATGCTTGCCACTATTCTATGTCCGCAGGCCACAGCAATGAATAAGACATAGTCCCTGCCCTCAAGGAACTAGAGAGTTCTTGGGAAAGATCCTACTTTAGAAGGGGCAGCATCACCCTTTAAAAAAAAAAAAAAAAGTTGCCGTCCGGTTGATTTTCACTCATCGTGACCCTATAGGACAGAGTAGAACTGCCCCATAGGGTTTCCAAGGAGCAGCTGGTGGATTCCAACTGCCAACCTTTTTGGTTAGCAGCCATAGCTCTTAACTACTCTGCTATCAGGAGTCTTGTTTTGAAGGATGGGAAGGAGCCAGCCACCAAGGATGGAATGAAAGAGCATTCTAGGACTTAGAGGAATGGAGCTTTCCTTGATGTTGAAGAACAGGTGTCTATATAACCAACTGTTTCCTGCTTCACCCAGTCTACTGTTGTAACATCCCCTTTCAAAATTGATTATGTACTACCTTGAATTTTTCTTTAGCGATTCATGTCTTGTCTCCCCAATTACTGTGGAAACTCCTTCAGGGCAGGGATAATATTCTACATCTGTTTTGTGTATAACCCTTCAGGACAATGCTGGTTACAGGGCACTTAAAATATGTTTTTCCCCTCCTTAATCAGTAAGCAAAATGAGTTTTACGAAATATAAATTTGGTACTTATAACCTTTGTTAGTTTGTTCTTGGGATCCTGGAGTAATCTTCAGTTGGGAAACCCATACTTGTAGCACAAAGGCTAGCTGTCCCATAAGATTCCCTTTTTTCCTATGAGAACAGCCCCCAGATATTTATCTAGGCATAACGCTATTCAGGAAAAAAAGTAAAAAAGAAAAAATTATAAAATTTTATAAAACTGGATAAATATATGATCGAAGGGTCCTCTTAGAGAAAAACCTCATTGCAAGGCAGATTAGTGTTACCATGAAGATATTGTTTCCAATTCCAGGACCTCCCTTATAGCTGGATGTGGCCATATTATTAGGTTTTGGACAGTGGGATATGAAAGGATAGAGGGTAACTTCTCAGAAGTGATATTAAAGGGAGCAGGATGCCCCTTCTCTTCTCCATCTTGCACTTCCTCTATCCAGGTGCTTAGAAGGTGGATGTTATGGCTGAATTGTCATCTTGGACCATGCAGACGAAAGCCACACTCCACTCAAATGATGGCAGAATGGAAAGTCGAAAAACAGTGTAGGTTTCAGATGACCCAGGAATTGCCATTCCAGCCCTGAACTGCCTGCCCCTTGACTTTTATATGGAAAAAAGACCAAAACTTACATCCTATATAAGACTTGATTATAAAACAAAAAGCCAAATCATTGTCCTAATTAGCACAATGCTCTACCTACATAGCAGTGTTCATTCAGCAACAATTGTTTTTTGAGTCGTTAGATTGTGATGAATTTCCTTGATATAAATTTTAGGCACAAACTGGTTCTGAGAGATTAGTAAATTCCAGCCACATGTAAATCCCAACAAATGGCTGTCATTCTATAAAACAAAGCTATTCCCATGTGCCAATGGATGACCATAATAAGTCACTGTTATCCTGTACATTTATACTGCTATGACATATCTGTGTCCTTTTTCCTTGTCATCATTTATATCTTGTCCTTGTAAATGTATAAAAATTCCTAGCTTGATTAACCTTTCTTGTGGGTTGAGTCATCAAAAACATGAATTTTGCTATATTTTCATTTTAACAAGCATTGCGAAGGGATAAGATTTTATATATTTTGTTTTTCATAGCAATATTCACTGACACCAGGTGTTTCAAGTCCAATGTATGAATCTTCCTGAAATTGCTTGGTTTGTGTGCCTCCTGAGTCCTCCTCTGCTTGCTTAGTATGGAGCCTGGCCACTGCCATGGTTACCGCCATCTCCTCATTTTCTAAACTGCCAGAGCTTCTAAAATGTCTTCAGTTCTGACCTGGCCTCTCCTGCCCCGATCCAGTGAGAGCCACAGCAACTGTAGCACCCTGACCTGACCCCACTGCATATCCACAGAGGCTCTGGGTTCTCCCATCGTTTTTGGACCCAGATGGATCACCACACTTTGGGATATGTGATGTGGTTTCTCCAGCACATGGCCAAAGGAGCTGGCTGACATATTCCAGAAGCTTTTTAGCCCCATAGGATCAACTGTGACCACCAAGAGATAGGAAATAGCAGGGAGTTTTCCACATAGCCTGCCTGGAAGATGTCTCTCATAACTAAATGACTATGTTTTCTTGGTCAACTCATAATGTACCACATTTTATCTGCTTTTCTTTCTTCTCTGCCTTACTTCTTTTCCCTCGCTCTTAATACCCTGGGATTATACCTCCCAATAAAGCATTAAGTCATAATAACCTTTGCCTTATAAGTTTTCTAGGGAAACTAGTGTACCAGAAATATGATGGAGATGGTGATGACAGCATGACATTGAGATTTTAGCCCATGCTTTCCAAAGGGAATAGGTCATTGGAAGAATGGAAGGAGAGCATAATGAAGGCCACTGTTAGCCCGTTTAAACTAATTTGCTAATTAGAAAAAGGTGACTCCTCTGGGTGTATGTAGCTCATGGGTACATGAATTCAAGCTGGATTTCAGCCCCCAGTTGTCCCCTTAGTTGGATGCCCTTGTGTAGTGAACAGCCCATGTAAACACAAATACAGTCTTGACTGAGCATAGTAGAAGCATTATATAATTTATAAAGGAGTGAATTCAGAGCACTCAGTTTTTCCAGAGCACTTCTAACAGTGCTTTGTTGATGTAGTTATATCCAGTTCTAAACAAGAAACAAATGTTATACTTACTGTTTACAGTCCTTGATTATAAGATTGTTTAACTTTATAAAGAAAGAAGTTAAGTGAGTCTTTCCCTTAGTAAGTGGGCTAGGGAAAGATAAGTTGGGCTGAGTTATAATTAACCAATTCAGTTTAGTTCACATTTAAATTTGGTTTTTAAAATGTGCCAGGAGTCATACTATATGTCAAACTACAATGAGGAATCAACACAATGATGCATTTGGTTTTTAGTAGCACACAATAACCCAGGATGTGGAGCAGAGAACATTGATGATGTGCGTTTATCATCCTTAGATACCAAAATTTTACCTATCATTCAAACTCCATTCACGTTCTACCTCACTCAGGCCTCTAATATTCTACCACTTAACCCTCCACCATTTCCACGGAAGTGCTTAGATTCCCTACTTTCGCATTTTAGATACCTTAAAATCCAAAAGAAATGGAAGAACAACAGCTATTCTTTTCAACTTATCTGCTGAGGACAACTCCCTTTTGAAATCCTTCAAGATGGCAAGTGGAATCCTAGACATCTCGTGGGAGGGTGGGGGACAAGAGGGAGAAAAGGGAAAGCCCAGCACCCGTACTTAGGTGGGGCTGAACAGGCCAGCTGGAGACCCCCTTACTGCACATTTTGTAAGAGAAAGACCTCCTCAGGCACCCTCAGTACAGCAAACATCCATTGCTTACCACATGACAGACCATGTGCTACTGTAAAAGTGAAAAAAGCAGAGTTATTGCCTTATATTGTAAGTGAGGAGCTTATGGTCTCGTAGGAGAGATGAAAACATGAACAGGTAATTTCAATATGATGCAGTAACTTCTATGATAAAGGTATATAGAGTGTGTTGCAATTCTGAAGGATTCAGTTTTGAAGGCAAAATATTGAACTACGCAGGAAGCATTAAAAGAAGATGGAAGGAATACAGAGTCACTGTACCAAAAAGAATTGGTCGATGTTCAACCGTTTCAGGAGGTAGCATATGACCAAGAACTGATGGTATTTAAGAAGAAGTCCAACCTGCACTGAAGGCATTGGCAAAAAACAAGTCTTCAGGAATTGACAGAATACCAGTGAGATGTTTCAACAAACGGATGTAGCGCTGGAGGTACTCACTCGTCTATGCCAAGAAATTTGGAAGACAGCTACCTAGCCAATCGACTGGAAGAGATTATTATTCGTGCCCATTTCAAAGAAAGATGATGGAACAGAATGCTGAAATTATTTAACAATATCATTAATGTCACATACAAGTAAAATCTAGCAGCAGATAATTCAAAAATGGTTGCAGCAGTACATTGACAGGAAACTGCCAGAAATTCAAGCTGGATTCTGAAGAGGATATGGAATGAGGGATATTATCACTGATATCAGATGGATCCTGGCTGGAAGTAGAGAATACCAGAAAGCTGTTTACCTATGTGTTTTATTGACTATGCAAAGACATTCGACTGTGTAGATCATAAGAAATTATAAATAGCATTGTGAAGAATGGAAATACCAGAACACTTAATTGTACTCATAAGAAACCTGTACATAGACCAGTCATTCAAACAAAACAAGGGGATACTGTGTGGTTTAAAAATCAGGAAATGTGTATGTCCGGGTTGTATCCTTTCACCATATTTATTCAATCTGTTTGCTGAGCAAATGATCTGAAAAGCTGAATTATATGAAGCTAGGTTGGCCAAACGTTATGTGATCAGCTGCTAAGCTAAAGGTTGGCAGTTCAAACCTACCCAGTGGCTATGGAAGAAAAGCCTGGCAAGCAGTTTCTGTAGAGATTACGGTCAAGAAAACCCTATGGAGCAGTTCTGGTCTATAACACATGGGGTTGCCATGAGTCAGGGGCCAATTTAATGGCAGCTAACAACAACAACATATGACCTACCTTTCTACCCATATCCCTTGTAAGTCTCCACCATGATTTTCTATGCAGTGATTTACACTGAACTCCTCACTAATTGCTGAACACCACGTTTGCACAAAGCTAGACTTTCAGATGGGATGCTCTTCTACCACTTATGAATCTGGAAAGCCTTGATTTATCCTTTAATACCCACCTTAAAAGTCACTCCTTCCACGAAGCTTTCCCTGAAACCCCTACGCAGATTGCTTCTTTTCTCCTTCCTGCTCCCAGCCTACTGTTTGTACTTCTAAGATAATATTTACCACCATGCATTTTTATACGTACAAGTCTGTTTTCCGCCATTAAACTGTAGGCTCTTGGAGAAGATGCCACTCATTTTTGTTTCCCCAGGGACTGGCATTGCAAATGATCCTTAGCTCTGTAACTTAATATTTGATGGATGAATGATTATATATAATACACTATGGAAACGCTGATGATGGAGTCATCCACTATTCTGTCCACACTGAATAAAACATTTGAAGCATCATGTTAACATAGCAAATAGGCATCTGTGACATGGGAGAATATTTGAAGTGGCCCAGTACTACTGAGAAAGTGCCTGTCAGAAGAGATCTGTTATTATAATTTGGCCACTAACTCAATGTATGTCATGGATTGTTGAGTGCTTTTTTTTTTTTTTTTGTAGATGATTAAATTGAGTTACAGAGAATTTGCTTTAGTTAAGGTTTTATTTTAATTGTTCATTTACTAATTCTACAGATATTTATTCAGTACCTACTGTGTCACTAAGCACTCTTTTAGATGCTGCAGATACAGTGAACAAACTATAACATTTAGAGCAGAAGAACACTCTGGGATGGTGGTTCTCAAAGTGTCGTCCCCCATCAGCAGCACCTTGTTAGAAATGCAGTTCTTGGATCCGACCCCAGACTTATTGAATCAGGAACACAGCGAGGTGGTGCCTAGCTTTCTGGGTTAACAAGCTCTCCAGGTAGTTCGGATGCCGAGAACCACTGCTGAGCCTAGTCCAAACCCACACTAGAGAGGCCACCTGTGTTAGAGAGCTTCCTACTGGTCTTCCTCCTGCATTTCTGCTTCTGGTTGGGCTTAGTCAGAGGGAGAGAGGGAGGAGAGTGAGGTCAGGGTATTATTCATTCCCCTGGATTCCTACCTGCAAGGTTACCTCACCAAAAAAAAAAGCTACCTCAGGAGGCCACTATTCCTCCTAAGGAAGCCTTCTCACTACTCTTTTTCAGGGCTCTGTCCTCCTCCCTCCAGGCCTGAGGATAGTAAATGCTTGTGCTGTTTCCAGCCATGGGTTACTGCAATATCGCTGTGATACCCCTATACACTGCCTACAGATGACAGAGTCCCTTTGTAAATAAACTCCCTTGAATTATCTTGAGTGTCCTTTCTGTTTTCTGTCAGGATCCTGACTGATCCACTGTTTAATTCTACCACTCAGTTCAGATCTTACCACCTCATCTCTGGTGTTCTGCCATCCAGGGCTGACTTACCTATAGGTATTGTAGGCCAGGATACCATTAGGAGCGCATGAAAATGTTTCCTTTTTTTTTTTAAATCAGAAGAAAAAAATGAATATAGTTTAGCCTGGATTTTGTTTTTATACCAATGCAGTTGTAAAATAGAATTTTTACAGGGGCTCACAAAGGCAAAAGTCCCTAGGGCACATGAAAATCATAATGTAGCCCTGTTGCAGCCTTTTGCTACTAGATTTGCCTACCTTCATGTTATTCACCCACCCCCAATTCCTCTATTTTACCAGCAAAACATTACACACACACAGATACACGTTTATTCTCCAGATAGATTCACTCTTCACCTTTCTCCACTTTCTCCATTCTGTGCCTCCTACGGACTCTATTATTCAGGATTCCTTGCCAGCTGGCTTCTCCCTGGGGACAGTCAAGAGGAAACATCAGCAGGAGATCAGAGCATTAGAGAGAGAAGTCAGACTATTTACTCTCCAGACGTTCTCCCTTCTGGTCCATTGTAGGCAGCAGCTGCCTTGCTCTAGCTAAGGCCACAGTTCCTGTTGTGAACCATACCCATACTAGCACTCTCTCCAGGCTACCGTAACTACTCCCCTCTTTGCGCCTTCAAGGGTAGGGTGGTTATGGCTCCTCACTGGTCACCACAGTGGTGCCTCACCACCCCTTGTTAACCCTTTGTTAATAGCCTTTGTATATAGTGTCTGCATTAACATGCATATTATTCTGTTGTTATTGTTAGGTGCTGTTGAGTTAGTTCTGGCTCATAGAGGACCCTGTGTACAACATAACAAAGCACTGTCTGGTCCTAAGCCATGAATACAGACCTATTTTTAAATGATAGAGAACCATAGCAGTTTCAAGGTTTCTACAGAGTCTGCATGACCATTTCATAAAAAACCCATTTAAAATGGGTTTTCCACCTTATGATGTGCAACAATTTCCTAAAATATGTTCCCTTTATTTTCCTTCCCTTTTCTTACTTAGTTTTCTTTTCACTATCCTTTCTTTCACATTAGACAAAGTAAATATCTCAAGGTATGTATTTGTACTGCATAATATTTTTATGTATTTGTGTTCCTCTTGTTTAGATTCTAATGCCATTTGCTTTATAGCCTCATTTCTACCCCTCCTCCTGAATTCTTCTCCATGCATTTTTCACCCCTCTCAGACTCTCAAAGGTATAAACACTTTTCTCCCCACTTGCAATATTCTTTCATCCTCTGTTTTTTCAAAGGTCAACTTTCCTCACTACCCGAGTTAGATACATTACTCTCTCTTTTGAATTTTCTTTTGAAATGACCTACTCAAATAACTTATTTGATAACTAGTTATTTTATTGTTTTTTGAGAATGTTATTTACCTCTCCTTGGTTATTTCACTTTAACTATATTACTTGCTTTTCTCCCTCAACAAGATTATTAATTTCTTGACAACAGGGATTTTTGTTCTTGTATCATTTTATGCCACACATAGAGCCTCCATGTAGTAATTGCTCAGTGAACATGTGTTGATTTAAAAAAATGTTGGAGTACTATATATGAAAGACTGACTTTCCAAATCCTACCTAGGTTTAAGCGTGGTTAAAACTTGAGTCCTCTGTTGATTACTATGACTACAAGCTGTGACTTCATTGCATGATGCTTGGATTGCCAATATTGTTCGGGGGTGTTATTGTTCTTCAGTGTTGCTACAAGAGGAAATGCTTTAAGGTGTTTACATCTCTCTCAGCTCAAGTGGAGAACATGCATGAGAAAGAAGCTCCTCAATAATGTAGATTTAGAAGGAAGAACGGTGGTGGTAGGAATACCTAAAGCTCTGAGTGCTAATAACAGAGCCCCTCAGTCATTCTGTAACACATTGCCCTGTTTCATTTCATCACAGCATGTATCACCTTTGGATATTTTTTCATTTATGTTATTATTTACAACATTCTCCTCCCCAAATAAGATATGTGCTACATGGGAACAAGGAATTTTTCTGACTTGTTAATCCTGTGTTCCCAGTCCTAGAACAGAGACTGGCATAGAGCAGGCATTGAATAAATACTTGTTGAGTGAATAAATGAATGCACATTTATTAGTATTTTGCAATGTTTCAGACACAGTGCTGGAAATGCTTACCTTACTTAAGCCTTAAAATATTCTATTAAATAGGTACTGTCTTAGTCATCTCGTGCTGCTGTAACAGAAATACCACAGGGGGATGGCTTTAACAAAGAGGATTTTATTCTATCACAGTCCAGTAGGCTAGAAGTCCAAATTCAGGGTGCTGGCTTCAGGGAAAAGCTTTCTCTCTCTATCGGGTCTGGAGGAAGGTCCTTGTCAACGGTCTTCCCTTGGTCTGGGAGCATCTCAGTGGAGGGGCCTCAGGTCCAAAGGACGCGCTCTGCTCCCGGCACTGCTTACTTGGTGGTATGAGGTCTCCATGTTTCTCTGCTCGCTTCTGTCTTTTATATTTCAAAAAAGATTGTCTTAAGACACTATCTAATCTTGTAGATCTCATCAATATAACTGCCACTAATCCATCCTCATAGCGATAGGATTTACAATGCATAGAGAAATTACATCAGATAACAAAATGGTAGACAATGATACGATATTGGGAATCAACCTAGCCAAGTTGACAGATGTTTTTGGGGGACACAATTTAATCCACGACAGATATTATCCTTTTTTATAGGTGCCCAGGTTAAAGCTTTCGGCTGCTAACCGAAAGCTCGGTGGCTTGAACGTACCAGCTGCTCTGAGGGAGAAAGATGCGGCAGTCTGCTTCCATAAAGATTTACAGCTTTAGAAATGCTTTGGGGCAATTGTACTTTGTCTCGTAGGGTCACTATGAGTTGGAGTCCATTCAACAGCAGTGGGTTATCTCTTTATACACAGATGAGGGAACTGTGACTCGGAGAAGTTAAAGAATTTCCAAGGTTACATATCTAGTAACTGTGGAAAAAAACAAAAACAAAGGAACCTAAACCAAACCCGTTGCCTTCGAGTTGATTCCTACTCCCACAGACTCACAGTGACTCTACATGACAGAGTAGGGCCGCCCCATAGTGTTTCCAAGGCTGTTATCTTTACGGAAGCAGACTGCCACATATTTCTCCCACAAAGGGCTGGTGGGTTCCAATTGTCAGCCTTTCAATTAGCAGCTGAGTGCTTAACCACTTTGCTATGTACTAATTCCCTAGTAACCACAGTTGGGTGGGAATTAAATCCAGTCAGTCTGACTCTGGAGACTACAGCCTTAACCACTATGTTAAATTTTGGACAGTAAAACATTGTGAAATAACAGTGACTAGCATTTGCTGTGTTCTCCTAAAAAGTACAAACTATTTCACGTTTCCCCCTTTAATAACATTCAACAATTTTGAGCTAATACTGCTATCGTCCCTAGTTTACAGATGGGAAAACCGAGAAATGAAGCGATTTGCCAAAGGTCACAGTGCCATTAAACGCTAGTCTTGGAAATTAAATCTAGGTTTTCCAAAACCTCCATGACACTGCCTCCCACTACCCCCACCTGCCATGTACCATGCTGCAGCTTAAGTATGGCCAGACACCTTAATTTATGGCTTTAGATGTACATAAAAATAAATTCTATTTTAGTAGTCACTATAAAGGAATTGGGTTTATTGGTCATGAATTAAGAATCCTATTTTAGTATCATTAATCCTATTTTAAGGGGGCAGTGATAGTTCGGTGGTAGAATTCTTTTCTTTTAGGCTGGAGGTCCTGATGGATTCTTCACCAATGCATTTCCTGCACTATCACTACAGTTAAGCCTCAGTGGAGGGTTCCATGTTGCTATGATGCTGAACAGGTTTTTATTGCAGCTTCCAGACTAAGACACACTAGGAAGAAAGGTCTGGTGATCTACGTCTAAAAAATCAGCCAATAAAAACCCTATGGATCACAACAGTCCAATTGTGTTGTGCTTGGGGTTGCTATAAGTGGGGGGGCAGGGGGAGAGGAGACCCAATGGCAGCTAACAACAATAAGAATTTCTGTTTTAGTAGTTACTAAGTTCCTACTAATAAAAAATTACTCCTGAGTTTAAATTTTGGGGGATAGTCCACAAGCATTGACCTTGGAAGGATATGACAGTTACAAAGTTTTCAAAAATTCCTTCTCTTCTTTTAGTCGTAATTGATTCTGACTCATGGTGACCCTAAATACTGTACAATAATTGTTCAGGGAGGCTCTAAGGTATGCATTTTATATAGAGAAGGAGATTTACTTGGAGATAATACTTAACATTGTTACACTCACTTACCCTTGCTCTTCTTCCCTGCTTAGCCCTACAACTGGTGAAAGCAGGTGGCTCCAAAGTGTATTTTCTTTCGACAAGTTAGTAAAAAATTATTGACAAGATTCTAACAATTAGAACTCATTGTATGAATGTAAAGAAAAGAAAAGAATCAACTCTGACTCATAGTGACCCTATAAGACAGAGTAGAGCCGCCCCATTGAGTTTCCAAGGAGTGGCTGGTAGATTTGAACTCCCAGTCTTTTTTTGTTTTTTTGGTTACCAGCTGAGCTCTTGACTACTGTGCCACCAGGGTTCAGAAAAGAGAGCAGCAGCAATAAAAGTCACCAAGGTTGAAGAGATCAAGGAGCTGCAGAAGTCACTCAGGGTTGGTGGGGAGTGGAGTGGAGAGAAACTCAGAACAAAGTGCTGGAGTTGGTAAATATTGGTGGCAACAGGGAAAGGATGGTATCAAAGATGGCATACGAAGTTGTGGGATAATGGTGGGGATCAAATGAGAAGTGGATTATGGAATATGTCAACCTTCTCTTCAAGGTGATGGATGAAGAGGCATTCTCCATTTTGGAAGGCAAATAATGAAGGAAGATTGTCACTTTATGTCAAGGTAAGATGGTAGAGTGGCTGTTATGATTAGCGTGGAAAATGCAGATTAATTAGCTCTACAGTAGGAGACCTGAAGTAACTATAAATGGCTTGGGAATCCTAGGGGGCCAGTGTGACTATGATTTGTCATGGAAGTGTTATCATTAAATAGGAAGATATTATACTGTGGCATAGTAAGGTAGTGTTCCTATTGTCCGTTCAAAAGCTTTTACTGGGCCATTTGGTGTTCCGATTAATCTAAAACTCACCTTTGCACATCCTGACCTGCTCATTTTCTTTCTCAACCTACAGATTTTTCTCTTTTCTATGAACATGTCTAGCACGTACTTTCTGTACTACTCACTTAGAATTTATCACATTTAGATTTTTAATGATACTTTTTATACATATACATACTCATATAATCTCACCAGCTAGGTGCACATATTTATTCTCAGGAAACTGCCTTTATGGGTACCAGTTGTTGTCAGATGCCATCAAGCCAATTCTGACTCATGGTGACTCCATGTGTGCAGGGTAGAACTGCTCCATAAGGTTTTGGAAGTAGATTGCCAGGCCTTTCTTCTGAGGCATCTCTGGGTGTGTTCAAACCTCCAACATTTTGGTTAGGAGCCGCACGGGGACTCCCTCATGGGTACCTACCATGTGCTTTCTCCTAAAGCCACAGTGCTCGGTTCAGCATCTGACATAGTTGTTACTCAGTGGCTGCCAATCAAAATGTCAGCAGTTCGAATCCACTGAGTGCTCCTTGGAAACCCAATGGGGCAGTTCTACTCTCTCCTGTAGGGTCGCAATGAGTCATAATCCTCTCAACGGCAATGAGTTTGGTTTGGTTGGTTTATATTAATTCCGGTTCAGGCTGTTGGTGTCTTCAACACAGTCAACAAAAGTTGCAGTGAAAACCATGCCATACGATTTATGGTAACCTATGAGTTGCAACCAGTTTAGGTTTTTACTTTTTGATGAAATGCAATGAGTATCACTTTAAGTGAGAAATTTGATCAAGAATGGATTTTGAGGAAGCATCTCCTCCCCCAAAGTAGGCTTCCTTCCAGAGAAGATTCCCTTAGGCAGCTTCCAAGGTTGCTAAGGCAAATCTTTGCATATACAAATTTGGGTCAATGTGTTGACAGGATGCCAGATTTATGTAGATAATGGAGCTTCAGCATGAATATTGAGCTTTATGCCACTCCATTGATTCCCAAATGAACCTGTAGGCACCTATTTGTGCCTACGGCTGTTGGAGTGGAAAATAGAGGCTCTTCTTGTGACCTGCTTGGTTAAATGAGAAAATCTGACCAAGGTCCACAACCCGTCATTAGCCAGCAGTAATTGGTTTTCAGCAACAACTGAAAAGGAAACGCAAAGAGATATGAGCTGGTGGAGCACTGATCCCTTTCTATTAAATAGTCTGTAATGTCATGTCACAGTTATTTTGCTTCACAGACTTATCCAGGAGTGTTTCAGGGATCTTTGCCATGGCACAGATCAAGGAATAGCTGAGTAACAGAGAACTAATGTGAATGGCTGATTTGGAGGGACCAAGTCTATTGTATTACAAAGGACCTCAAATATTATTTAGTTCATTGGAATATAAGTCTCATTTGGGACCAGTGAGAAATGTGACACATTTTTTTCCCCCATAAAAGTCTCTTTTATATTTCAGGGCCATGGGAATTGTATTTGAGATTCAACACAATAAACTTCAGACGACTTTTCAGGCCTTTATATTCCTTGAGAGATGGCAGTGTGCATTAAACAGCATTCACCATAAACCCTTGTTTTAACTTCTTAATGTACTATTATCTAACACTGTGTAATCTATTACTTCCACTGGTGAGCATTTCTGCATATGTTTTTGATACTATACTGATCAATGATGTTTTAATTGATCACATTGATGATTTTGTGTCATTCAAAAATGATAGAAGACCATTTTAATTATCAAGGACTGATTTAATTGTATACTATCTAATTTTATTTGATTTTTGCTTTTAATATTAATTTTTTTAGAATTGGCAGATTATTAGAAAACCACCAGATAATTTGATGAAACAAGAGACCCTATTCTCTGATCATGTCAAATAATATAATTTATTTTCTTTGCTTCAGTAGTGTACTTAGTGTATTTGATATCTGGAGCAAATAGTTTTTTTTTTTTTTTTAACACTTTTCTTGTCTTATGAGACTACTACTACTACTAAAGAAATGCAGACACTAAATATTTTTCTTTACTAACTTTGTATTTCTAATCACGCAATATAAGAAAAATAAAAAATTACAGTACAAAATGAAAAAAATTGGCTTAATGGTTTTAAAATGCATTAATATGTTTTTTTTTTTTTGTTTAATGAGAAAATTTATGCCTACATGTTGGCCTGTTGCAGTAACGAATAATAACATTACAGTTTCCAGTTTTTGAGCTGTGCTTCTGCAAATTGGTCAATGACTTGTTCAAAATTGATCTTTGGACATTTGTATTCAAAGGATAATATAGGCAAATGTGCCAATCTATCTTTGTTGATCAAAGAACACTTTGAATTGATTTTAATTTTGAAATGTTTCTTTCACATGAAACAACATATGCAAATAGGAAGTCTTAAATATAAGGATAAATTTGGAAGAAATGTTTAAGAAACACATTTTACAATAAATTCTATGTCTTTGTTTCTTCAGGGTTGATTTTAATGCATTTCAAATGTCTCTGCAGTGGAAAACATTAGCCACAAATAAAAATTCCAAGTGGGTATATAGGAGGACCCCAATGAAACAAATCAAGTTCTGTTTCTGCATTTTGACTATCATTGTTTATTTAAAATCTACTGCTTATATACAAAAATATTTAGTGTCCCAGAGATGGGAGACAGGAACTGCTCCCAAAGCAAACTTGATGGTTCTCAATTATTCTGACCTGACTTTCAAAGTGAGTGTGTGTAGCTGAGTCCATATGTCAGGGACACTGTAGCTAACAATTTTCTAGATTAGCTTTCATGTAGAATCCAATGATTATAAAGCCTAGTAAAGACAGGCTAAAAACTTGAAGCATATTTTTAAAACTTATCAACAACCACAGAAATTGTTTAGAACTCAGACATACAATATTTTGGGAGGAAGGGTATTTTATTCCCAATATTGTTTAGAATAGCCAGCGCATGTTGATACTAAAAAGCAGATCGGCTTTGATCAGTTTTAATACTGTTTTTTAACTCTCTGTAGACAATGTGCCCCTTTATTGCTTGTACCTGGGGTGGTCTGCTCCCCCATGCTACCATTGGCCCGTCACTGCTGTGGTTCATAAAGTTGTATTTCTGTTTTCTACTTGCGTAGTTTGCAGAGTAGCTTTCAGAAATTAAAAAGAAAATTTTTTTTAGTGCATTTATTTTTTTTTACCATGCCTTCTCTCAGTATATCAGACAATCTCTTTTCTTTTTAGTATTTACAAATTGTTGTATTCAGAAAGCTGGGTATTGTTTGATGAGAACTAGACTTATAGATAAATACTGATTTGAATTTAGCATGTATTTGTACATTAGTTTAAAAGGAGTAATGCCTTTTTTTTCTAAACGAGAATGAAAGGGATTAAATTGAAGAACATGGCAATATTCCCAACAATTTTTTTTTGTATGTTTGTTTGTATTTGCCACCCATAGAAACCAACTTATCATGTTCTATCTCTTTCATGGAGGTACAAAGTAAGAATCCTTCACAAGAGAGCTCCTTTTGTCTTGTCTCTTCATCCCAGTAAATAATATGCATGGGTATTTTTTTTTCATACATTTATCAGCTTTTTTTGTAGTTGGCACCCCAAACAGCGCTCAGGCAGCATTATACTATGCCTGAGTCTGTTTTTATTTGACACTATTGTATTTTCTTCCCTCTCTAAATTTAATTCCTCTACAGTGTTTGAATGAATTTTTATCAATTAGCTTTTGCTGGGAAAATCTTTTCCTGTCTAATATAGAACAATGATTTTTTTTTTCATCTGTCAAGGGGGTTATTAATAAATGCCACCAGTGGGGTTAGAACATTCTCTGGTGTTTGCTTTAGGAGAGCAAGGGGATTGTCGGAAATCCTAGCCAAACTGAACCATAATTAGAGAGAAAATGTTAGCAATTAGAACTATACATTAGGCTTTAATTTACTACCATGGAAAAGTCAAGGGTGGCATTTTTATTCCATTTTTAGGTGCAGCCAGATGGATTGCTCATTACAGGATAATTTCCAGCCACCCTCTGCATTTCTCAGGGTAACAAAGAAGCTGAGAACACTGCACAGCCCAGTGGCTCTGATTTCATTTTCTTTTTGTAGGGGTGGAGGGTGGGGTGGGAAGTTGAGCAGTTACCACTGTCCTATGTAGTCATGGACATTATTGAGAATCTTTTGAAATGTTGAATAATTTTAGGCCAAGAAAGCAGTGTGGGAACACAAACATATTAACACAGTTTACTTTCCTGTCTTTACCTAAATGTATTATACTGGCACATTTCAATAATCATTCACATGAAAAAGTTCCCCTTTTCAGCATTTCTACCTTTAGTTTTTCTTAGTGACAAAAATGGACATTTTAAGTGTTTGTTTAAAAACAAGCAAACAAACTCTTCTTAAACCACAAATAATATAGCTCAAATCTAATTCTTTCCAGTAAAGCTTCTGAGGCCACAAGGTGAAACACTGTTGAAGATATAGGATGAACCTCATCATTTTTTCTTTCTATTTCAGAATCAAATAGCATTTCCATATTAAATGTCTTAGTTTTCCAATGCTACTGTAACAGATATATCACATGGTGAGTGGCTTTAAAGAACAGAAATTTATTTTCTCATAGTTCTGGAGGCTGAAACTCCAAATCAGAGTCTCGGGTGTGTTGATTGCTTCCTTGTGGGGAGCCCCTTGGTTCCTTGACAATCCTTGCATGGCATCTGTCTTCCACTGATTTGTGTACGCATGTCTCTGTGTCTATGCTGCTCTTGATGTAACTCGTAAGTGACTAGGTTTGGGATCTACCCTTCATTGGTAAGACCTCAGCAGATTGATTACATTATATTGGACTGCATTATGGAACGTGATTACATTACATTACATTACATCCACAGCTGTGGGGTTAGGATTCCAACACATATTTTTTTGGGGGAGGGGGGACACAATTCAATCTATAATGAATGTCCTATCCAGTTTTCTTTTTATAAAATAAATTCTGGGCTAAAATGTTACTGGTCATTAAAAAAAAAAAAAATTATGTATTTTGGGGTTAACATTTTCATGGGGTGAGACAAAAACCTTCTAAATAATTTAAATTAAAATGAACTAAAATCAGTCACACTTTCTTTTGCTTTTGAAAACAGAATTGAAGGTACCTTTTTTTTTTTTTAAATATCTTATACATATTTCCTAAAGATGTACCTCCACATTTAAGTCCTATTTGCATTCTACCGTTGGCATGTTGATATCCATTAACAAAGAGTCTTTGGTCCACCACAGGTGATGTGGATGATAAGGGTTGGCATGTTTTGACCCATGACAAGTTCTCTGTAGGCAGTTTGACATGAACAAAGGAAAACATTTAATCTTTCCTTAAAAGACTCAGAGAGCAACCATGTTAGACTAATTTGAGTCATGACATGGAGAGAAAAGCAGTTAATTAATTTTATTGTCATATAAATTTTAAGACAGCACTGCTAAAAATACCTTCAGCCATAATTCATAATAAAATTTTCAATGGTTGAAAATTTCAGGCACCTAGATATCTTAAATTTTCCCTTTCAGTTAAGGACCAGAAGAACCAGAAATATCTCTCTTGTACTCTATATTATACTATATTTTAGCCAAAGTTTTCCATACTTCTTACGGGAAACATCAACACGGAAATTCCATACTTTTATCAATTAAAAACATTATAGTTATATATTAAGGAGCCCTGGTTGTACAATGGTTAAATGCTCAGTTGCTAGCCTAAAGGCTGGAGGTTTGAATATAGCCGGTGGCTTCTCAGGAGAAAGATTCGTTAATCTGCTCCAGTAGAGATTACAGTCTAGGAAACCCTATGGGGCAGTTTTACTCTGTCACTTAGGGTCACTATGAGTCAAAACCCACTCAATGGCATCTAACAACAGTTCTATATCATTGTGACACAAACTGTTTTTTAACCACCACAAAATCAGATATTATGTAAACAAAGTAAAATATAATTTAACTCTTGATTTTAAAATATTTGGATGGCAAAAGTATTAATTAAAAATAAAGTTCAGCTGCAACATGTTAACTTTCCTAAGCTACCATATTAGAGAAATGTTTTGCAGGAAAGGAACAAGATACCTTAAAAGAAAAAAATTTAGAGTTAGGGTTTAACAACTGTTTAGTATTTTTTCTTTCTTTTCTTTTTTTCATTTATTAGAAGAGGCAAATGTCTAACTATAAAAAATATATATATTATTATTTGAAACAGTTCCATTTGAAAGGTTACCCTTTCTTATCCCAACTTGCTTTTTAAAAACCTTCTGCTTTCTCTATTTCTCCTGAATCTATTCCTTATTTTCATTATGGACTCTGTTCTTTCCCCTTTTTTCTCCTTCCCTCCCTTCTTTCTTTCCATTTACTGAGTAAGAGCTTGTTATGTGCCAGGGAAAATGTTTGGAGATTCAAAGGTTAATACGACATACTTCCTACCTTGAAGGAGCTCTCAATTGAGTGCAGGTATGTCCAGTGGGTTTTACATTGTGTGTCCACTGTAAGGGATTGGTACTAGACCCCTGGAGGGCTGAATTAATGAGGTTCTGAGCTCATGCCTAGGTTTGGTAAGAAATATGCCAAGATTTATTAGTGTTGTTTACTAATGAACCAAAAACACGATAGTTGGTATGTGTGCCATGCCTCTGCCAACTCCTAATCCAAGACAAAGCTTTTCCATCTTTATTTTTCCCTCTATCCAGTTTGACCTTCAAGTTGAGAGATTTTAAGGATGCTTTAATTGTCATTCCAGTATACCTCATACCCTTACATTTCCACCAAGTATGCACCCAAAACCAAAAACCCGTTGCTGTCAAGTCAATTCCTATTCATAGCAACCCTATAGGACAGAGCAGAACTGCCCCATATGGTTTCCAGGGAGCACCTGGTAGATTCGAACTGCCGACCTTTTGGTTAGCAGCTATAGCTCTTAACCACTATGTTACCAGGGTTTCCAGTATGCACCCAGGCATTTGCTAAACCATGTTTACCACTACCAATTAATTTCTTTTCTCCCCCCAATTCTAATTCCATTCATTGCAAATTCATGCTACCAAATCTCACTTGGCTCTTATTGCTGCTCTATAATCCTTTTATTAATCTTTTGTTGACTCACTAATGAGTTTCCTACATTGGTTCTTTAAAGACCTTTTTTATATTTTTGAAATCCACTACTTGATCTTCCCTTGCCCTTGCTCTCAGAAGATGACCTTGCTTTCTACTTTACTGAGAAGTTCAAGGCCATCTGTAATCTCCTTCAAGTTCCTCCCCTCTCCCCTTAACCTTTTTTATTTTCATTTGTCCATCACATCTTCTTCCCTTCTGTATCAGAGGAAGAGGCATCCCTCTTATTTCTAAGACAAACCCAACTCCTCCAGGGATTTTTTCTAGGGTTTCTTGAAACCCTAAACTCCCTTGTCACAGGTTCTTTAGTTTCTGAGAAGGTAATAAATAATTACCAGAAATTAGTATAACAAATACCAATGTTTCCAATTCTCAGAATTGACCATTGTTAATATTATGATACATTGACTTCTTATCTTTTATCTAATAAAAAAAGAAAAAGTTACAGATAAACTTGAAGTTCCTTTTGACCTACATCCTAGTTGTATTCTCTTCTCAGAAGCAAACTTATCATGATTTTTGCAGGTATTCTTTAAGGCCATTAAAGAGTTATATTTACCTGTTGAATACACCAATAAGAGGTAGGATTGTTCAGTGGATAATTTAATAATTTGCATATTTAGTATTTTGCAATTCACTTTTTTCCTCAAGATGATGTTTCTGCCCTTTACCTGTAGAGCTATTTGTAAGCTCTCAAGGGCAGGTACTTTGTCTTACTCATATAGTAGGTACTCAATGCATATTTATTAAGTGAATTAATAGAGTTATTATCTTTTTAAATAATTTTTATTGTGCTTTAAGTGAAAGTTTACAAATCAAGTCAGTCTCTCACACAAAAACCCATATACACCTTGCTACACACTCCTGATTACTCTCCCCCTAATGAAACAGCCTGCTCTCTCCCTCCACTCTCTCTTTTCATGTCCATTTCGTCAGCTTCTAACCCCCTCCACCCTCTCATCTCCCCTCCAGGTAGATGCCAACATAGTCTCAAGTGTCCACCTGATCCAAGAAGCTCACTCCTCGCCAGCATCCCTCTCCAACCCATTGTCCAGTCCAATCCATGTCTGAAGAGTTGGCTTTGGGAATGGTTCCTGTCCTGGGGCAACAGAAGGTCTGGGGGCCATGACCCCCAGGGTCCTTCCAGTCGCAGTCAGACCACTAAGTCTGGTCTTATGAGAATTTGGGGTTAGCATCCCACTGTTCTCCTGCTCCCTCAGGGGTTCTCTGTTGTGTTCCCTGTCAGGGCAGTCATCGGTTGTAGCCGGGCACCATCTAGTTCTTCTGGTCTCAAGATGATGTAATTAGAGTTATTTTTAACTGGTATGCAGTAGTCAGCTGCATGAATATATAACATATCACATTTTATTTATTCATTCCTCTACTGGTTAACAATTTAGCTTGTTTCTAATGTCCATGCTTATTGCAAACAATCTTATGGAATACCCTGTACATGTCTCCTCTCGCTCATGTTTGAAATTTTATCAAGAGTGCTTACCTAGAGTTAGAAAAGTTGGGTATAGGAAATAAACTTTAAAATTTATCTGGATGTGACCAAATTGTTTATCAAAGTTTCTGGTCTTGAAGCATATTCAAGAATTTCTCTCCATATTTTTTTTTTCTTGGAGTGTTTTACAACCTGGAGCAATAGTTTTATTCTTATTCTTTCTTTCAGCATCTCAACTTTTCAAAATGATGGCTCTAGAATTCTTTCTTACCTGACACTTGAGAAAGCTAACTTTTGATTTTCAAGTTATATCAGCCAATTTTTCTACCTTTTTAAAGATAATTGTGATATGGACATGCACACACACACATATCTGAGAAAACCATAATTTTGATAATAAAATTATCTAAACTTAAAATCTGACTTCTATAGGATTGCTGTGGTTACCCTTGTGCGGGGTGACAGGGGTAGGATGGGCGGGTGGTAGTAGTAACAGGAAGGGCTCTTTGGTCCCGGTAATGTCCTATTTCCTTACCTAGGTCTGTTCAGTTGCAAAAAATTGTCAAACTGTAAATTTATGATGTAGACTTCTCTGTATGTTTAAAAAGGTCTATTAAAAATCAAAACCAGAAAACTTTAAAAAAGCATTAGGTGTCTTTGATTTTTAACCATTGGAGAAAGAGACACTCTTATAAATAGGTAGAAGGAATTGAAAAATGGTACAACATTTTTGGAGGGAATTTGGGAAGCCCATCAAAATTACAAGTCCATTTACTCTTTAGCTCAGCAATCCCAATTCTGGAAATGTATTCTCAAAATATGCCTGCACATTATACTGAGTGAAATTAGTCATAGGCAAAAGGACAAATATTGTATAAGACCACGATTATAAGATCTTGAGAAATAGTATAAACTGAGAAGAACACATACTTTTGTGGTTACGAGGCGGGGAGGGAGGGTGGGTGGGAGAGGGTTATTTACAGATTAGTTAGTAGATAAGAACTATTTTAGGTGAAGGGAAGGACAATACTCAATACATGGAAGGTCAGCTCGACTGGACTAAACCAAAAGCAAAGAAGTTTCTGGGATAAACTGAATGCTTCAAAGGTCAGCGGAGCAAGGGCGGGGATTTGGGGACTATGGCTTAAGGGAATTTCTAAGTCAATTGGCAAAATAATACTATTATGAAAACATTCTGCATCCCACTTTGAAATGTGGTGTCTGGGGTCTTAAATGCTAACAAGTGGCCATATAGATGCATCAATGGGTCTCAACCCACCTGGATCAAAGGAGAATGAAGAACAAGAACACCAAGGTCCCACAATAACTATGAGCCCAAGAGACAGAAAGGGCCACAGGAACCAGAGTCTTACATCATCCTGAGACCAGAAGAACTAGATGGTGGCTGGCTACAACCGATGACTGCCCTGACAGGGAGCACAACAGAGAACCCCTGAGGGAGCAGGAGATCAGTGGGATGCAGACCCCAAATTCTCATAAAAAGACCAGACTTAACGGTCTGACTGAGACTAGAAGAATCCGGCGGTCATGGTCCCCAAACCTTCTGTTGGCCCTGGACAGGAACCATTCCCGAAGACAACTCATCAGACATGGAAGGGACTGGACAATGGGTAGGAGAGAGATGCTGATGAAGAGTGAGCTACTTGTATAAGGTGGACACTTGAGACTGTGTTGGTATCTCCTGTCTGGAGGGGAGATAGGAGGGTAGAGAGGGTTAGAAACTGGCAAAATTGTCATGAAAGGAGAGACTAGAAGGGCTGACTCATTAGGGGGAGAGTAAGTGGGAGTACGGAGTAAGGTGTATATAAGCTTATATGTGACAGACTGACTTGATTTGTAAACGTTCACTTAAAGCTCAATAAAAATTATTAAAAAAAAAATATGCCTGCAAACAGAAGTGGTATCTATTTAAGGCTAACCATTGCATCATTGTTTATAATAGAAAAATATTGGAAACAATATTTCATCAACAGGTAGCTACTTAAATTATAGTGCATGCACACAATAGAATATAACACAACTGTTAAAAAAGAATGAAGACTAAGTATTGATATGGAAAGATCTTGAGAATATGTTGTTAAGATAAAAAAATAAGGTATAGAACAACGTATATACGGGAACTTTTTTATGAAAAAGGGTGAAAGGAATAATACCAATATTTGTATTTGTTTTGTTTTTACAAAGAAACCCTGGAAGAATCCAAAAACAAAAAACCAAACCTGTTGCTGCCAAGTTGATTCTGACTCATAGTGATCCTACAGGACAGAGCAGAATTGCCCCATAGGGTTTCCAAGGAGTGGCTGGTGGATTTGAACTGCTGACCTTTTGTGGTTAGCAGCTGTGGTCTTAGCCAAACCCAGGGAGAATAGCAAAAAAAAAAAAAAAATCAAATAAAAATAGTTCCTGATGGAGGTAGAAGTTGGGTGAACAACCATCCTGGTTTGCCTGGAACTGTCCTCGTTTCAACCAGGACTGTCCTGGTTTCTAAAAGTCCCCAGTCCTAGGCAAGCCAGCATCATTGGCCACCCTAGATAGCAGGAAAGATGGTCACACAATGATGAGAGTAAGACCTCTCAATGTATACATTTTTTTTTTTTAATTTTTATTAAGCTTCAAGTGAACATTTACCATTCCAATCAGTCTGTCACATGTAGGTTTACATACATCTTACTCCCTTCTCCCACTTGCTCTCCCCCTATTGAGTCAGACCTTACAGTCTCTCGTTTCGTGCCAATTTTGCCATCTTCCCTCTCTCTCTATCTTCCCATCCCCCCTCCAGTCAAGAGTTGCCTACACACTCTCCCGTGTCCACCTGATTTAATTAGCTCACTCTTCATCAGCATCTCTCTCCCCCCCCACTGACCAGTCCTTTTGATACCTGATGATTTGTCTTCGGGGATGGTTCCTGTCCTGTGCCATCAGAAGTTCTGGGGAGCATTGTCTCTGGGATTCCTCTAGTCGCAATCATACCATTAGGTGTGGTCTTTTAGTGAGAATTTGGGGTCTGTATCCCATTGGTCTCCTGCTCCTTCAGGAGTTGTCTGTTGTGCTCCCTGACAGGACAGACATCGATTGTGGCCAGGCACCAACTAGTTCTTCTGGTCTCAGGATAATGTAGGTCTCTGGTTCAAGTGGCCCTTTCTGTCTCTTGGGTTCTTAGTTGTCGTGTGACCTTGGTGTTCTTCCTTTGCCTTTGCTCCAGGTGGGTTGAGACCAATTAATGTATCTTAGATGGCCGCTTGTTGGCATTTAGGACCCCAGGAGCCACAATTCAAAGTGGGATGCAGAGTGTTTTCATAATTGAATTGTTTTGCCCATTGACTTAAAAGTCCCCTCAAACCAAGTTCCCCAGACCCCAGTCCCTGCTTCGCTGACCTTTGAAGCTTTCATTTTATCCCGGAAACCTCTTTACTTTTAATCCAGTCCAATTAGGCTGACCTTCCTTGTTTTGAGTGTTGTCTTTCAATGTATGCATTTTTGATGTCTTTTTTTTTTGAATTAGGTAAATACATTAATTACAGAAAACACTTAAAAAATTTATTACAGAAAATATTGAACATGCATAAAACTAGGCAGAATAGTATATTTAGCTCCCATATAGCTATCACGCAATTTAAACAATTAACAACTCATGGCTAGTTGTAGAAGGGGGCCACTCATCTCCAGAAATGATTGAAGCAAACCCAAGATATATCAGTTTATCTAAAATATTTCAGTATGTATCTCTAAAAGACACTAAAGACTGAAGACCAGATGAGTTGTGGAATGACATTAAGGATATAGCACATGAAGAAAGCAAAAGGTCATTAAAAAGACAGGAAAGAAAGAAAAGACCAAAATGGGTGTCAAAAGAGACCCTGAAACTTGCTCTTGAACAAAGGGTAGCCAAAGCAAACAGAAGAAATGATGAAGTAAAAGCTGGACAGAAAATTTCAAAGCGTGACTCAAGAAGATAAAGTATTATAATGAAATGCACAAAAACCTGGAGTCAGAAAATCAAAACGGAAGAACATGCTCAGAATTTCTCGAGCTGAAAGAACTGAAGAAAAAATTGAAGCCTTGGGTTGCAATATTGAAGGATTCTATGGGCAAAATATTGAAGGATGCAGGAAGCATCGAAAGCAGATGGAAGGAATATATAGTCACTGTACCAAAAAGAATTTGTCAACATTCAACCATTTCAGGAGGTAGCATATCAAGAACCAATGGTATTGAAGAAAGAAGTCCAAGCTGCACTGAAGGCATTGGTGAAAAACAAGGTTCCAGGAATTGATGGAATATGAATTGAGATGTTTCAACAAATGGATGCAGTGCTGGAGGTGCTCACTTGTCTATGCCAAGAAATATGGAAGACAGCTACCTGGCCAACTGGCTAGAAGAGATCCATATTTGTGCCATTCCAAGAAAGGTGATCCAACAGAATAAAAAAATTATTAAAAAAAAAAACATTAATATCACACACAAGTAAAATTTTGCTGAAGATAATTAAAAGTGGTTGCAGCAGTACATCGACAGAGAAATTCAAGCTGGATTCAGAAGAGGACATGGAAACAGGGATATCATATTGCTAGTATCAGATGGCTCTTTGCTGAAAGTAGAGAATATGAGAGAGATGTTTATCTGTGTTTTATTGACTATGCAAAGGCATTTGACTGTGTGGATCATAACAAATTATAGATAACATTGTGAAGATTGCAAATTCCAGGACACTTAATTCTGCTCACACGGAACCTGCACATAGACTAAGAGGCAATCTGAACAGGACAAAGGGAATACTGCATGGTTTAAAATCAGGAAAGTTGTGTGTCAGGGTTGTATCCTTTCATCATACTTATTCAATCTGTATGCCGAGCAAATAATCTGAGAAGATGGGCTATACGAAGAAGAACTCAGCATCAGGATTAGAGGAAGACTCTTTAACAACCTGCCTTATGCAGATGATACAACTCTGGTTGCTGAAAGTGACGAGGACTTGAAGCACTTACTGATGAAGATTGAAGACCACAGCCTTCAGTATGGGTTACACCTCAGCATAAAGAAAACAAAAATACTCACAAGTGAACCATTCAGCAGCATCGTGATAAATAGAGAAAAGACTGAAGTTGTCAAGGATTTCATTTTATTTGGATCAACAATCAGTGCCCAGGGAAACAGCAGTATTGGGCAAATCCGTTGCAAACAATCTCTTTCAAGTTTTAAAAAAAGCAAAGATGTCAGTTTGAGGATTAAGGTGCACACCCAAGCCATGGTTTTTTCAATTGTCTCATATGCATGGGAAAGCTGAACAATGAATAAAGAAGACTGAAGAAATACTGATTCCTTTTGAATTATGCTGTTGGTGAAGAATACTGAATCCGCCATGTTCTTCCAAAAGACCAAACAAATCTGTCTTGTAAGAAGTCCAGCCAGAATGTTCCTTAGAAGCAAAGATGGTGAGACTTTGTCTCACATACTTTGGATACGTTATCAGAAAGGACCATAGCATGATGGAGAAAGACATCATGCTTGGTAAAGTAGAGGGTCAGTGAAAGAGAGGGAGGACCTCAACAAGGTGGATTGACACAGTGGCTGCAACAATAGACTCAAACACCACGATGATTGTGATGACGGCTCAGTGTTTTGTTCTGTTGTACACAGGGTTGCTATGAGTTAAAACTGACTCGACAGTACCTAACAACAACATCTCTCAAAGATAAGAGTTGTTTTTTTAAAATACAACTCCAATATCATAATCACACCTAAAAATTAAAGTATATTAAATATTTTTGTAATATGAAACAATCAGTATTGTTTCCAGTGGTTTTCTTATTTGTATCAAGATGCAAGTAAGGTCCCCACATTGTGACTAGGTGATATTTCTTTCAAGCTTCTTTTAATTTAAAGAGTCCTATGACCATTTCCCTCTTTCTCTTTTATTCTTATAATTTATCTGTTGAAAAATATGGGTCCTTTGTGCTGCCTTTTTTTTTTTTCTGACTGCATCCTCATGGTGTAGTATAAGATGTTTTGTCTTCAAATTTTCCTATAAATTGTTAGCTGGATCTAAAGTCTTGACCAGATTTGAATTTTTTGGCCAGGCTACTTCATAAGTGGTTGTTGGGTTCTTTCATCAGGAGGCACACAATGTCTGGTTGTCTGTCTTTGTGATGTTACCAATCCTTGATGGTCACTATCTAGATCTATGCATTTACTGTTATTAGGGGATTGCAGAAAGGGGGTATTCAATTCTATTCATTTATTTGCTGAAATACTGCCAAGTGGTATGATTTGCCTAGGAAAGGCAGGGTAAATACAATGAGTTGGTACACCAGCATCCTCTCATAGTGGCCAATTAGTTTGCTTAATCCATTATGAATCCATGCGTTTGAATACAGTTGGTGGGTTTCAGATCATATCCTTATTCATGCTCAATATGTTCCATCCTCAGCAAGAGGGAGAGTCTTTGAGTTGGCTCCTGGGTCCTTTGGATGTGACCTCAATAATCTGATATTTTCCTTGGTATCAGGTAGAATGACAAGATATTCTGGGGTAGTCTTGTACATTTTCTGCCCCAGACTTGAAACTAGTCGTTTTCCTATGAATCTCTCCTTTCTTTTGGGGAGAAATGAAATTTCAAGATGACTATCTGGTCACTGAGGATTCTAATTATTATCATAATTATGCTTATTATTATCATAAGGCTATTCTAATCCTTCTCAGTGGACAGAGTTAGGATTTTTTTTTTAAAGATAAGTGAGTTCATACTGATATTTCTAATTCAAATTTAGGACTATAGGTTTTGCTATTCAAATTATTCTATCTTACATCTTCATCTCCTTTTTCTCTCACCAAGAATTCCAGTTCTCAAGGGCACCACAGATGAATTACATTATCACAAATTTTCTCATTTGCTTTATTCAACATCACCAAGAATAATAGTACTAAAGCTACTACTCTCAATATGATTACTGTGAATGGTTTAAAATTCTTTTTTGCTGTTGTTTTTGTCCCACTAAAGACTGGGTATATGTTTAAACTCATTTATTTTATGCCACTTTTTATTTTTATAGGGTGTTTTACATTTTAATTTTGTATAGTTCCAAAGACATACCTACAAAACAAGGTGTATTCATACAGGTCTAGTTTCTGTTTGTGTTACTTCCACCCTATATATTCCCTCTCCTAGTACATAAGCATTTAAATATTTTTGTGGTTTATCTTTCCATTGTTTATTAGTAGCAGATTACACATACACACGCACACATGCACACACCCACCCTTTCTTTGAGAAACATAAGCATAATATAAATACTTATATCCACTTGGTTTTTTTTTTTTTAACTTAACAATATATCCGTAAGAGTGGGAGTATATAAAGACAGTCTTCATCCCTTCTCATAGTAATTAATTGGGTGGATGTACCCTAATTTTGGGAGCCCTGGTGGTGCAGTGATTAAGAGCAATGGCTTCTAACCAAAAGGTCGGCAGTTTAAATCCACTAGCCACTCCTTGGAAACTCTATGGGGCAGTTCTACTCTGTCCTATAGGGTTACTATGAGTTGGAATCGACTTGACCACAATGGGTTTAAGTTTTTACCATAATTTGTTAACTAGTCCCTTATTTATGGAGAATAATGTTTTTCATATTATTTTGTTTGTGAGTCATGTCATTGATAACTATTCAAAGCTTTTGAAATTAAAAATAATTCATCTTTCATAATTAAAAAAAATTAGCGTTCTGTCAAAGCTACAGGTTTCTATGGATTGAAAATTTCTTCTTTTACTGTTTATGTCTCTTCCATAATTTTTATTTTATTTCCTCATAACTATACTGTTGTGTTCTGCCATGTTTCTACTCTGAGGCTTTCCGTTTATGTTCATGAGTCAATACGAATGGCCTTGTGCTAACCTTGTCAAGCATGTGCACAATGTATGCTTCTGCGTACAGAATCATGTACATAATGGAGCTTCCATGTCTTCTTGCTTCTTAGTCCCTTTTGTTATCCCTTTCCTATATATTGAAAACTGTTATCGAAAGTTTATTTTTAAAGTCTTTATAGTTAAAACCAGATTTCACAAGTAGCTTCTTTTTTTTATTAGACTTTTGACAATTTCTTCCCCATTAAAACCTAGTGCCGTCGAGTCGATTCCAATTCATAGTGACCCTAAACTTAATCAAGAGTCAGATTTTCACTAGATAGTTGTCTTTGACCTTCCAAAAATGTGTCTAATTAAAAAACCCATGATTGTCATAACACAATGAGCACTTAGATTGACTCTAACATCCTGGTTATGGTACAACTGTATGCTATTTGTTTATCAACTGTGTATGATTCTGACAATCTCTGGGAGGTGAAGCCCTAGCCCAGATTACCACCCCATTAGGATATGAGTGACATCTCTTATGATGTGTCATGGATTGAATTGTGGCCCCCCCCAAATATCTGTCAACTTGGCCAGGTCATGATTCCCAGTATTGTATGACTGTCTACCATTTTATCATCTGATGTGATTTCCCTATGCATTGTAAATCCTATCACTATGGTGTAATAGAATGGATTAGCAGCAGTTATATTGATGAGATCTACACTATTAGATAGTGTCTTAAGCCAATCTCTTTTGAGATACACAAGAGAAAAGTGGGCAGAGAGACATGGGGACCTCATACCACCAAGAAAGAAGCACTGGGAGCAGAGCACATCCTTTGGGCCCAGGGTTCCTGCATGGAGATGCTCCCAGACCAAAGGAAGATTGATGACAAGGACCTTCCTCTTGAGGCAACAGAGAGAGAAAGCCTTTCCCCTGGAGCTGGTACCCTGAGTTTGGACTTGTAGCCTACTAGACTGTGAGAGAATGAATTTCTCTTTGTTAAAGCCATCCACTTGTGGTATTTCTGTTATAGCAGCTCTAGATGACTAAGACATGATGTTACAAAAACCTTCAGAATCTACACCTTTGCACTTTAGCATAGCGACTTCAGCTTAGGTGTGGTCCTATGGCTTTTGACTCAAAGAGCACTGTCCATTAAAGTAGCTACTAGCCACACGTGGCTATTAAATTTAGTTTTAATTAAAATAAAATATTTAATTTCTCAGTCACACTAACAGAATTTCAAGTTTTCAATAATTGCATGTTTCTAGTGCTACCATATTGGACAGCACATATTATTGAACATTTTTTTTCATTGCAGAAGGCTCTATTGGATAGCACTGGTCTAGAAAGTCATAAATATCTATGAAAGGGGCAACATAAACAACTCCTGCTCTTGGTTTTCATGAACCTCCTGATGAACCTTAATGGTGATGGTGATGATGAGAGTTACAGTGATAATAAAAAGATTTCCATTTATTTGTCTTTTTTTTTTTTTTTTTTAATAAACCAGGCATATATTAGTCCTCATCCATAGACATCTTATTTCCTCTTCCTATCAACACTGTGCCTTAGGTATTTTTATTCTCATTTAACAATTGAGGAAATTGAGGATTTGCAGGTGTCCAAGGTCACATAATTAATATATACTGGAGTTGGGTTTAAAGCAAGTCTACTGCAAATCTCATGCTTTAAATCACTCTACCACACATTCTGTCTTAGCTGACATAAATTATGGAAGATGAATTATGGATGCATAAACATTAAAACCTCTCCAGTCTGTAACTGTTTTCAGCTAAAATAGACCAAGATAAGGTAACTCAAACCTTGGTTTTTGAATAAAAGGAGATATATCAAAAGTCATAATCATATAAAAGAAGGAGATACAATTTCCTTTTTTTAAAAGAATCTAACCCGGTATTGAAAATGCAACTGGCCTAAGCCACCCTTCATTTGCAGAATTAACAACAGACTATATAACTTAGTGGTGAATCACTTGTGTTCTGGTGTCAGGCAGGCCTGCCTTTGTCACACTCTAATTTTGTGATCTTGATAGAGCAAATGTCTACCAGATTAATGCTTTATTTGTAAAATGGGAATAAAGTGGTATTTACCACACTGGGCAGTTGTGAAGATTAAAAAGAGATAATGCAAAAAAAATGCCTAGCATTGTACCTTATAATGAATGTTCCTTAAATCATATTTTTATTATCAATCAATTAATTAATAGATTGCTCCTTTACAATTTGGATGGGTTTCCAAATACCTGGGCAGGATCAGAAGTCTGTGGTCAGGTTGAGGCCAACCGGTCCTGTGCTAGTTGGGGGTCCAAGTCTATGACTTTATTAGTCTCGTGCAGACCCCTTCATAGTTAAATAAGGTTCATGTCACTTCCAGTGTATCCCAAAGAAGAAAGCACCAACGAGGATCACCACGTAGCAGGAGCTTTACAATAGAGAGCCCCAGGTAAACTGAGCTAATGGCCTAGATCAAAGGTTCTCAGCCATGTCTGCACTTTAGAATTGCCTGAAGAACACTTGAAACATTAAATTAGAATTAAATCAAAATCTCTGGGTGTAGGATCCAGCATCAGTATTTTTAAAAACAGATCCCCAAATGATTTTACTGTGCACTTAGGGTTGAGGGTGACTTGACCTAACAGGGTTCAAGAATCTCTGAAAGAATCTCCTTCAGCCTCTGGTGTCCTACCTACAAACCCTCTTCATCTGCAGCCATCCACCTTTTCTGAAAATAAGGTGTCTTTCTCCTTTGTTTCGTCTCCTTACAAAGCTAAGGACTTCCACTCATATTTATGTCCTGCCTCCTAGAAGACCAAGTTCTATCAATTACCTCTCTTCCTACATCTTCTTCTTTCTCCCGTCTAGGGCTTCCTCTCCCAGAAAACAAATATATTCAAACTACTTTCATCTTAAAGCACACACACACACACACACACACACACGCACACATGCACGTGCACACACACTCTCCCAAAGCAAACCAAACCAAAAAATAGACTCCGTGAATCTGCATCTTCCCATCTGACTCCTAGCGGATGAAGTGATGATGCTCACTACAATTCACAGTCTTCTAGTTCACAACTCAGCTTCAAGAAATAGCTGTCTTCACCCACTGTCCTCACACCCAACTTCTTATTTAAGCCCCAATCCACTGCCTTCTGGTACTGTTCCCACCTCCCTGAAACTCTTTTCAGCAACATCAGTAGGGGCTGCTGTTTTCTAGTTTTGGCCTAACTAGACACTGCTGACCCTACTCTCACTTTTTTTTTTAATTGGAGTAACACACACATGACATAAAATTTGCCATTTTAAAATGTACAATTTAGTGGCATTAAGCACATTCACAAAGTTGTGCAATCATTACCTCATCTAGTTTAAGAACCTTTTTCATCACCCCAAATAGAAACCACATACCCATTAAGCAGTCACTCCCCTTTCGTAAACACCTTCCAGCTCATGGCAACCACTAATTTGCTTTTTGTCTGTAGGTATTTATCTATTCTGGATATTTCATATAAATGGAGTAATATATTATGTGGCCTTTTGTGTCTGACTTCTTTCACTTAGTGTAATGTTTTCAAGGTTCATCCATTGTAATGTATATCAATACTTCATTCCTTTTTTATGGCTGAATAATATTCTATTGTATAAAAAAAACTTTTTTTTTTTTTTTTTTTATACAATAGTATAGATATACTATATTTTGTTATCCAGTTATCTATCAGTGGGTATCTGGGTTATTTCTACTTGTCTATTGTGAGTAGAGATGCTATGAACATTCATGTATGAGTTTTTGTTTGATCACCTGTTTTAACTTCTTGTGGTTATATACATGGGGGGACATTTCTGGGTCGTATTTTTTTATGGTAATTCAACTTACTAAGGAACTGCTAAACTGTTTTCTACAGTGGCTGTATCATTTTATATTCCCACTAGCAAGGTATGAGGGTTCCAATTTCTTCACTGTACCAAAAAGAATTGGTCCAATTCAATCATTTCAGGAGGTAGCATATGGCCAAGAATGGAGGGTACTGAAGGAAGAGGTCCAAGCTGTGCTGAAGGCATTGGAAAAAAACAAGGCTCCAGGAATTGACAGAACACCAATTGAGATGTTTCAACAAATGGATGCTGCACGGGAGGTGCTCACTTGTCTATGTCAAGAATTTGGAAGACAGCTACCTGGCCAACCAACTGGAAGAGATCCATATTTGTGCCCATTCCAAAGAAAGGTGATCCAACAGATTGCAGAAATTATTGAACAGTACCATTAATATCACACACAAGTAAAATTTTACTGAAGATCATTTAAAAGCATTTGCAGCAGTACATTGACAGGGAATTGCTAGAAATTCAGGCTGGATTCAAAAGAGGACATGGAACAAAGGATATCATTGCTGATGTCAGATGGATCATGACTGAAAGCAGAGAATGCCAGAAAGATGTTTACTTGTGTCTATTGACTATGCAAAGGCATTCAACTGTGTGGATCATAACAAATTATGGATAACATTGGTAAGAATGGGAATTCCAGAACACTTAATTGTGCTCATGAGGAACTTGTGCATAGACCAAGAGGCAATCATTCAGACAGAACAATGGGGATACTGTGTGGTTTAAAATTAGGAAAAGTGTGCATCTGGGTTGTATCCTTTCACCATATTTATTCAACCTGTATGCTGAGCAAATAATCTGAGAAGCTGGACTATATGAAGAAAAATGTGGCATGAGAATTGAAGGAAGACTCATTAATAACCTGCGATATGCAGGTGACACAACCTTGCTTTCTGAAAGGGAAGAGAACTTGAAGCATTTACTGATAAATATCAAAGATCACAGCCTTCAGTATGGATTACACCTCAATATAAAGAAAACAAAAATCTTCACAACTCGACCAGTACGCAACATCACGATAATATTGAGAAAATATTGAAGTTGTGAGAGATTTCATTTTACCTGGATCCACAATCAAAGCCTGTTATGTCTCTATTTAGAAAATGTTGGTCAAAATCCTCACACTAGATAAACTACAAGAACTTTCATATTAATCTTCTTAGCATTTTCCCTATGAACAAGAACATTTTGATAAGTACAAACAGCTGTTTTAAAACTGCAAATCAAAACTTTTTTTGGGGGGGTATCATCTTCCCTAAAGAAACATGCAATGAATTATCTTTATTTATTAAATGACTATATTTGGCTTAGACTCACTCCAAAGTGTAATTTTACAAAAGTATTTTACAAGCAAGAGTTACTACATTTTACTTGACTTTAAAGTCATCATCTTTTGTTTTTGAGCCATTCTTCTTGCTCACAAAATGGTTAATAGATAAAGTTATTTCAGAAAGAGATTTCATGCTACTCTTAGGAAACATCAGAGTTGAAAAATCAGCCAGAAGTAAAGATAATACTACACTAAGCTTAAAAGTCTGGTCATTCTACTGCAATGTTTGTGCCTGCACATAGTGGTCCTTCAAGACTCTGAAATAAGGGTGAGAAGCCTAAGCTGTTGCTGAGCTCTCAAGGGTGGTGTGAGGATTAGGGAGATAAGAGTTAGACTGTAGAGTTCACCAGTAAATAGCCTGGAGTTTCTCTTTTTCAATGGCTAATGGAGAACATTGTGGTGAAACCAGCATATTTCTTTCCAGGCAGCTGAGACTTTGTTCTCTGATGCAGCTTGGAGGCCACAAAAAAGTGTGAACAGTTCTCCCCAAAACAGACCTTAACCATTGTCACATGTTTCACATTTATTTCCATGACACTAGTGAAGGAAAAACAAACAAGAAAAACAGGTTTTCTCCTACTACATTAATCTACCTATGCTTTTAGTCTTCTGTTGGGGCTCATTTAGAGAGAGAGAGAGAGAGTGAAAAACACGAGAGAAAAGGGAGAAAGAAGATAAAAGCAGAAAGAGAATTCCAGGGAGGGAAAGAAAACAGAGAGTAGAAGAAGAGGAAATGGGAAGAGAAAGGGCAGAGAAAGAAAGAAGAAAATGTGTGAGTGTGTGTATGAGAGACAGAAAGAGATATATTTATTTCTATTCCACAAATATTCCTGGAGTCCTTAGGCTATGCCTTCTACATCCCACAGGAACAACGGAGGCAGGCAAGACATAGTCTTTGCTTTCAGGAAGTTCAGATGACAAAGATTAGGCAAGGTCTTTAACAAAGACATGAATTGGGGCTTGGGGAGAGACAGAAGAAGAGAAAAACGGGGAGAAAGATACTAAGAAGTATCCAGTAGATTCTCTAGCAGCTTTCACATGCTCAAAATAAGTGGAGTCAAATGAAGGGCTTCCTTCTAAAATTCTCTCAAGTTATTTTCGTTTGAAAATGAGGTAGACCATCAACATTTCCATTAGGAAATTTAATATTTAAGACAGAGTATATATTTTCCTTGACTTACGTATAATGATTTCTAAAATTTAGAATAGGAATAATTTTATTTAAAAGTGCTAACTTATTGTTGTTAGGTGCTGTTGAGTTCGTTCTGACTCATAGTGACCCTATGTAAAACAGAATGAAACTCTGCCCAGTCCTGCGCCATTCTCACAATCCTTTGTATGTTTGGGCCCGTTGTTGCAGCTACTGTGGGAATCCATCTCATGTGTGAATCCATCTCGTTGGAGGTCTTCCTCTTTTTTGTTGACCCTCTACTTTACCAAACATGATGTCCTTCAGAGATTGATCCCTCCTGATAACATGACCAAAGTACCTGAGACGAAGTTTTGCCATCTAAGGAGAATTCTGGCTATACTTCTTCCAAGACAAATTTGTTTATTTTTCTAGCGGTCCACAGTATATTCAATATTCTTTGCCGACACCATAATTCAAAGGCATCAACTCTTCTTTGGTCTTCCTTATTAATTGTCCTGCTTTTGCATGCATTTGAGGTGAATGAAAATACCATGACTTGGATTAATTTTTTTTTTTTGGGGGGGTTAGGCACATCTTAGTCTGTAAAGTGATATCTTTGCTTCTTAACACTTGAAAGAGGTCTTTTGCAGCAGATTTGCCTGATGCAATACGTTGTTTGATTTCCTGACTGCTGCTTCCATGGGTGTTGTGATGCTTAAAGCTATGTGACAACTTGGCTGGGTCACGATTCTCAGTAATTGGGCAGTAATGTAACGACGCAGTTATCCTCCATTCTGTGATATAATGTAATCACCTCCATGGTGTGATCTGATGTGATCAGCCAATCAGTTGTAAGGGAAGTTTTCTCAGGGATGTGGCCTACATCTAATATATATGGATGTTCTGGCAAAGCTGGCGTTTGTTCTCTCTGGATCCTGCCTCTGGCTCATCATCATCTGACCTCCAATTCATGGAACTTGAGCCAACACCCTGCTGATCTTCTGATTTGCTGGCCTCTGCAGCCCATGAGCCAGAAGCTTGCTGTCTGATCTGCTGATCTTGGGTTCCTCAGTCCCTGCAGCTATGTGAGTCAGGAGAAGCTTCTAGCCTGATGCCTGACCCATGAACTTGGGACTTTCCAGCCTCTACAACTGCATGAGCCATTTCCTTGAGATAAATCAATCTCTTTCATACATATGTATGTACATACACATGTTTCACTGGTTTTGCCTCTCTAGAGAACTCAGCCTAAGACATTTGGTTCTGAGAGTGGTTCCAGAAATATAAAATTGTAAGGACGAATTTTCTAAATTGGCTCTCAAGTCTGGTTAATCTTAAAGATGTTGATGACTCTGCCTCCAGTAGTAAAAAGGGCACTGATAATTCATGGCATGAGGTGGCAACAGAAATATGCAAAATATCACCACCAACAGATCAATTATTGGTGAGAAGCCAGGCTCTGGGTGATCGCATGTTTGATACTTTTCTACAATTTAGTCAAATGAGAAGTATAAGGAAGCTGGTTGGTTGGTCCCACTTTTGCTAGACAAACTGGTGAAAGAAAGAGATGAGCTCAGGGCTTCAGAGTCAAAGCTCAAGCACTGCATAAATGACTTCAAAGTTGTCATTTGTGCCCTGAAAGAAAGACTTATGTCTTGTATTAACAGAGCTGATATTGCTGAAAACAAAACCCAGAGTCTTATCGTAAGAGTGGCTGAATTACAACGTCAATTGAATCCCCAAACTTGAATGGTGTCTGAAGTTGAAGTGAGGGCATTAATTGGGAAGAAATAGGATCCAGAAACTTGGGATGGGGACATATGGGCAAATAATCAGGAAGCTGGAGACAGAGTCCCTAAATTCTATTGACTCACTCCTGCCAACAGAACCAGCCCGCTCACTCCCCTGAAAGGATTACTCCATCTTCGTCTGCTAAACCACACTTCTCGGTAAAATTACTCCATCTTCGTCTGCTAAACCACACTTCTCGGTAAAATCAGCTCCCTACCCCCATCTAATGAGGTTAACTCAGTAGTGTCTGAAGAGCCTTTGTCTGAGATATCACCTGGGGCAACATCTGAGTCATTGGCTGGGGAGGCATATGAGTCATTTCCTGGGGCATTGCTCTAGGCAGATGCCTTAAAAGACATAGCTGAATGTTCTCAGAACATATTTCCACCAGCTATTTTTACTTCTAAACCTACAACTAGGCTTAAGTCCCAGCGAGCCCTAAAAGGTGAAGTACAAAGTAACCCAGGAGGAGGTATACTACACTCCAAAAGAACCACAGCCAGCTGAGGTGCTTGCTGACAGCAAAGGGAATATGCAATGGGTGGTAGAAGTTAGTTCTAAATACCAGTTATGACCATGTGACCAGTTGTAGAAACAAGGATTGTAATTGTTATGAGTATTCCTTCCTTGTATGTGTGCACCATATATATTTTTGTTTTCTTTACTTATGAAATATAAGATATAAACTGGGCTAGTGAGTTTTCAGTTGTACATGTTAGTTGTACCATGTTAGGCATAAGTATGACTTTGTAACTGTCTTTATTTAGAGATTGTGTGTGGTTTAAGGAGATGTGTACACGTGCCAAGTTGACAAAGGGTGGGTGGTTAAGGTTGTGTGTCAACTTGGCTGAGCCATGATTCTCAGGAATTTGGCAGTTATGTAATGATGTAGTTATCTTCCATTTTATAATATAATGTAATCACTTCCATGATGTCATCAGCAAATAAGTTGTAACGAGAGTATCCTTGAGGATCCAATATATATGGATGTTCTGACAAAGCTTGTTGGCTTTTTCTCTCTCTGGATCCTGCATCCAGCTTGTCATTATCTGACCTCCAGTTCTTGGGACCTGAACAAGCAGCCTGTCATCTTACCTGCCGATCTTGGGATTTGTTGACCTCTGCAGCCTGTGAGCCAGCAGCTTACCGTCTTACCTGCTGATCTTGGATTCATCAGCCTCCACAGCCCATGAGCCAGCAGTCTGCTGTCTGACTTGCTGATCCTGGGTTCGTCAGCTCCTACAGCTTCATGAATCAGGAGAAGCCTCCACCCTGATGCCTGACCCATGGACCTGGACTTGCCAGCTGCTACAACTGCTCGAGCCATTTCCTTGAGATAAATCTCTCTCTCCCTCTCTCTCTCTATATATGCTTCACTGCTTTTGCTTCTCTAGAGAACCTAGTCTAAGACAGGCATTGATTGTTGAGCCAAGGAAAATAAAATTCTTTACAACTTCAATATTTTCTCCATTTATTATGATGTTTCTTATTTGTACAGTTGTGAAGGTTTTCATTTTCTTTACGCTGAGATGTAATCCATACTGAAGGCTGTAGTCTTTGATGTTCATCAAGTTCTCTTCACTTTTAGCAAGTAAGGTTGTGTCACTGGCATATTGCAGATTGTTAATGTGTCTTCCTTCAATCCTGATGCCTCGTTCTTCATATAGTCCAGTTTCTCAGACTATTTGCTCGTCATACTGATCAAATAAGTATGGTGATAGGATACAACCCTGAGGCATAACTTTTTTGATTTTAAATGGCACAGTATTCCCTTGTTTCATTCAAACGATTGACTCTTGGTCTAAGTACAGGTTCTGCATGAGCACAATTATGTGTTCTGGTATCCCTAGTCTTCTTAATGTCATCCATAATTTGTTATGATCCACACAGTCGAATGCCTTTGCATAGTCAATAAAACACAGGCAAACATCTCTCTGGTATTCTCTGCTTTCAGGCAAGATTCATCTGACGTCCTCTTCTGAACTCAGCTTGAATTTCTGGCAGTTCTTTGTCAATGTGCTGTTGCAAACATTTTTGTATTGTCTTCAGCAAAATTTTACTTGCATGTGATATTAATGATATTGTTTGATAATTTTTGCATTCTGTTGGATCACCTTTCTTTGGAATGGGCACTTACGTGGATTTCTTCCAGTTTGCTGGCCAAGTAGCTGTCTTCCAAATTTCTTGGAGTAGATGAGTGAAGGCTTCCAGTGTTGCATCTGTTTGTTGAAACAACTCAACTGGTTTTCCACCATTTCCTGGAGCTTTGTTTTTCACCATTGTTTTCAGTGCAGCTTGGACTTCTTCCTTCAGTACCATCAGCTCTTGGTCATATGCTACCCCCTGAAATGTTTTGATGTCAACCAATTCTTTTTGGTACAGTGTGTATTTCTTTCATCTTCTTTTCATGCTTCCTGCTCCATTCAATTTTTTGCCCATCGACTCCTTCAATATTGCAACTCAAGGCTTGAATTTTTTCTTTAGTTCTTTCAGCTTGAGAAATGCCAAGCATGTTCCTCCCTTTTGGTTTTCTAATTCCAGGTCTTTGCATGTTTCATTATAATACTTTACTTTGTATTCCTGAACCACCCTTTGAAATCTTCTCTTCAGCTCTTTTACTTCACATCTCCTGTTTACGTTAGTTAATCTACATTCAAGAGCAAGTTTCAAATTCTCTTCTGAGGCAGATTTTTTTTTTTTTTTTTCTGTCTTTTAAATGATCTTTTGCTTTCTTCATGTATGATGCCCTTGATGTCATCCCACAACTCATCTGGTCTTTGGTTGTTTGTGTCCAGTGCATTAATCTACTCTTGAGATGGTCTCCAAATTCAGGTGGGATATACTGAAGGTCATACTTTGTCTCTTGTGGACCTGCTTTGATTTTTTTCAGCTTCAACTTGAGCTTGCATGTGAGCAATCGATAGTTAGTTCTGCAGTTGGCCCTGGGCCTTGTTCTGACTGATGATATTGAGCTTCTCCATTGTCTCTTTCCACAGTGTAGTCGATTTGATTCCTGTGTATTCAATCTTGTGTGGTCCATGTGTATAGTTGCCATTCTTTATTGTTGAAAAAAATGTATTTCTGATGAATATGTTGTTGGTCTTTCAAAATTCTATCATGCCATCTCCAACATCATTTCCATCACCAATGCCATGTTTTCCAACTACTGATCCTTCTTCATTTCCAACTTTTGCATTCCAATCACCAATAATTACCAAGTCATCTTGATTGCATCTTTGATCAATTTCAGACTGCAGAAGTTGGTAAAAATCTTCAATTTCTTCATCTTTGGCATTAGTGATTGGTGTGTAAACTTGAATAGTTGTATTAACTGGTCGTCCTTATAGGCTTATGGATATTATCACTGGATGAAATGGATGAAAGCACTGTACTTCAGGATAGATCTTGAAATGTTCTTTTTGACGATGAACATAATGTTGTTCTTTTTTAATTTGCCATTCCCGGCATAGTAGACCATAAGATTGTCCAATTCAAAGTGGCCAATACCAGTCCATTTCAGCTCACTAATGCCTAGGATACTGATCTTCAAGCATTTCATTTTGACAAATTCCAATTTCCCTTGATTCATACTTTGTACATTCCATGTTCCAATTACTAGTTGATGTTTACAGCTGTTTCTTCTCATTTTGACTCATGCCACATCAGCAAATGAATGTCCTGAAAGCTTTACTCTATCCATATCATTAAAGTTTATCTACTTTGATAAAGGCAGCTCTTTCCCTGTGGTCTTTTGAGTACTTTCCAACTGGAGGGGCTCATCCTCCAGCATTATCCCAGACAATGTTCTGGTGCTATCCATAAGGTTTTTACTGGCCAACTTTTTTCAGAAACAGATCACCAGGCCCTTCTTTCTGGTTTGTCTTGGTCTGGAAGCTCCACTGAAACCTGCTCACTGTGGGTGACCTTGTTGGTATTTTGAAATACCAGTGCCATAACTTCCAGCATCACAGTAACACACAAACCACTATGGTACAACAAACTGATGGACAAGTGGTAGGATACCTATATTAGACCATGACAATTCCTTATGAGCAGAATAAATACAAAAGCAAGGCTCATTTTTATTGCCAGACTACGATGTCATTTTCAGAAGACGGAATAAGTCCATGCCTTTTCCTTTTCCTTTTACTGACATGCGCTAGTGGTCCTATCCTCCTCCTGACTAGGCAGGCTTAACAGGCTGTTTGCCCAATATCTTCTATACTCAAGCCCGTTAAATGTCTTGCCGGCATCCATTTTCCCCTTCTCTCTTCCTAACAGTCGTCAGTTTCCTTTTGGGGATCTATGTGATTTTGTGAAAGCTGACTTTGCTGCCTCCCATTCAGGGGTAGAATAGATGACCTACATCAAGCCAATCGTTATATTCTACCCCCTTGACTGTATCAATTGAATTAAGAATATGTGTGTGAACTGAGCAGACCATGCAGTGATTATCCAGGGATCTCTAGAAATTCTGGAACAAAGTTGCTCTCTCTGACACAAAAAAGAACGTATATGGCCCCAGAAGCTGTGAGAGCCATCTTGGAACTAGGAACAGAGCCTGCCTTAGGATGAAACTGACATAAGAGACGGAAAGAACTCAGGTCTTTTGGATATCCTGAGGCATTGGATCCATCTTCTTCTAAAGACATCCCTATCTCTGGATTTTTCAGTTACGTGAGCTAATAAGTTTTCTTTGCTGTACTATTAACTCTCAGTTTGGGCGTAACTTAAATGTTTTCCTTTAAGTAAATGGATTGTGCTATCATAAAGAGCCATTAGGATGATTTTAGTTTCAAGTACTGATGACTTCTTTTTGATAAGCTCATGGGACAAGCAGAAGCGTGATTTTATGTTGGGAAGGTACTTTCAAATGTTGTAGAAAACAGAATATCCTCAAATGCTGATCTACAGACTCAGTCTGTGATTCTTCTAAGAATATCCCTCTTGCCATAGAATGCTAAAGCTTTTTCATGATTAAAATTCTGATTCTTCTAATTTGTTTCTGGTTTATTCATCATCTATAACATGTGATAGAAACTGATGTATAAAATTTACTAAATAAATAAATAGCTTAACATGAGAAGATTAAAGAGATTCATTTGCTTTAGGGTTAATTTCTCATGATGTCAAAGAAGAGGGAAAATTCTATATCTATTCCACAAATGTTCCTGGAGTGTTTAGATTGTGCCAGGCATCCTGTTAGATCCCAGAGGGAAAAGAGAGGCAGCTAAGACATAGTCCTTGCCTTCAAGAAGTTTATACAGCCCAGATGGCAAAGATCAGATAAATTCTTTAATGAGATTATTAAGTATAGCTAATACAGCTGCCATTATGGTAGGATAAGGCAAATGCCATAATAAAAGTATAGTGTGTTATAGGATTTGATTGAAGGATAAAGAACACATAATCGGGAAAGAATGGGAAGGAACTATGAAAAGTTTCATGGAATCATTGGCATTTGTGCTGGGTTATGAAAAATAGCCACCTCTTGAAATTCCTGCCCCTTGTAACTGTACCAATCTATTCTTTTATTTCTTAGCATAAGAAATAAAAGCATCTGGCACAGTGGTTAAGCATCTGGCACAGTGGTTAAGAGCTCGGCTGCTACCAAAAGGTCAGCAGTTCATATCTACTAGCTGCTCCTTGGAAACTCTACGGGGCAGTTCTACCTTGTCCAGTAGGGTTGCTATGAGTCGGAATTGACTCGGCGGGCAATGGGTTTGTTTTTTTTAAATAGCCTACTTTACCAGGCTATAGATTTCATGCAGTATGCCACATGGTCAACTCTGATTTGTTCTCCACTATATTCTAGAACATAGTCTGGTGCCTGGTACACAGCACACAGTCAACTGAACAAACAAATGAATGATTAGGTGAGTGATGGATCACAATAGATACCATCGCTTAATGCTTATTGGGTAACGCACACTGTGATAAGCATATTGATGGCCACATTTAATACTTTCAAAACAATACCATGGAAATTTCATTTTATTAGTTTTATAGAGGAAGAAATGGAAGTCTGGAAAAGATAAATAACTTGTGCAATGTCATACACCAAGCACATGGCTGAACCCATACCCAGGTAGGTCTAACTCTAAAGTGTATGCTGTGAATCACTGCACAATATTGCCTCTGGTTTATTGAGTAACTACTATGCACTAGTCATTTGATACATTATTATTTTATTTCATGTTCTCATTTATTCCTTGCAACAACTTGTGAATTAGATATTATTAATCTCATTTTAATAGATGAGAAAACAGATTCAGAGATGTTTTTCTCATTTACTTAACAAATATTTATTATCTGCCTACTGAGTGCCAGGCGCTCTGCTATGTTTGGAAATAAAGTGGTGCACAAAATAGAGATTATCCCTGCCATGTAGAGCTTAAACCTGTACCTAGTGGAGGAGGACAGTAATCAAATGTGCAATACAAGCTGTGAGAAATGCTATGAAGGAGAGTCAGAAGGTGTCATACGAGCATAATAATAGGGGGAAACCAGTAATATCTGAGAATAGTTTTCTACCAGGCCTGTTTGACTCCAAAACTCTCACTCTTTTCGTGGCACAAATGGTTAAGCACTTGGCCACTAGCCAAAACCTAGAGGTTTCAACTCATCCAGAGGTACATTGGAAGACAGGCCTGGTGATTTGCTGCCAAAAGGTCACAGCCTTGAGAACCCTATGGAGCAGTTCTATTCTGCCCCAATGGGATCGCCATAAGGAGGAACTGACTCCACGGTGACTAACAAGAACAACCAACAGGGCTTGGATAGCCAGAGAGGAAGGGCAGGCAAGCTCCTAAACTGCAGTTGTCTACTAGAGAAAGTAGGGGGATATGTGTGAAAGAACAGTGTGAATAGGAGAGGCTAAAAAAGACTGTACAGTGTTGAATGTCAAAGTGAGGAATTGTTCTTAATTCAGGAGACATTAGGAAGCCATCAAAAAGCTTCTGATTCTCAATCAGAGGTGTGTTTTAGGAAGAGTAATTTAAAAGACAGAAACTGCTAATATTCAAAGATCAACAAAAGAAAAGAGAAAGACTTATTTGCTAATTCAGTCTGGTATGTATAGTACATAAAACTAAATTTATTTTATATCTCTTTTTAGTAGGCGTATTAACTAGAATATAAATTTCGCTGAAAACACAGGGTCTTAAACAAGATAGAAGCTTATTACTTTCTCACATGAAAGTTGAACTGTGATGGCAGCTCTTTGTATTTCAATTTAAGGAAAGAAAGGAGGAAAAGCAAGACATGCCCTTTAAGGACACAACCAGGAGGTTGCACACACCTCTTTTACTCAGCTTAGCTCAGCTGGGACTTAGTCGTATAACTATACCCAAAACCCATTGCTGTTGAGTCAATTCCTACTTATACTGACCCTATAGAACAGAGTAGAACTGCCCCACAGAGTTTCCAAGGAGTGCCTGGTGGGTTTGAACTGCCAACCTTTTAGTTAGCAGCCATAGCTCTTAGCCACTATGACGCCAGGGTTTCTAGTCATAGGACTATAAAAAAAAAAAATATATATAGCCAGCAGTAAAGAAGGCTTGTAAATGTAGTAGATTTTTTTTTTGGCTAGGTGCTGTAGGTTAAAGTGGAAGGCTAGGGAAAAACGGGGATGTGGCTATTAGAGATGGTGGAGGTCTTTGCTACAATCAGCGTGGTCCTTTTCTGAAAATGAGCAATTTTGGTAGCTAATTTACTCCTATTAGAAAAAAATTTGAATTTTTAAATAATGTTGATGGTTATTACTGGTCCAATTTGTAAAACTTGCTCTTCATATACTATAAAAAACTGAATGATATTTGGCAATTTTTAACTCTATGAATAACCAAAAAAGCAAAATCCATTGTAATCCTATTGATTATAACGATCTCAAAGAACTATATTTAAAAATACATGAATTACCTGAAAAATGATAAACTAAGTTATACATGATACATTTAATGTCTCTGAGGTCCCTAGTGCACAAATATTTTGCACTCAACTGCTAATCTAAAGGTTGGCAGTTCAAACCCGCCCAGTAGTACGGTGGAAGAAAAGCACAGGTGATCTGCTTCTGTGGAGATTATAGCCAAGAAAATCCTGTGCAGTAGTTCTACTCTGTAACGCATGGGGTCACCATAAGGCAGAATTGACTTGATGGCAACTAACAATAAGAACAAGACTATAAAAGATAATTTTAGCATGTTAATATTGATATTATCAAAATTCAGTATTAACATTTGATATTAATATTGCATACTTTTTCATTTCTTCCATAATTCTCTATTAAAAATGACAACCCATTCACGACTTGAAGATTTATAATCAACTTTTCTAAACTTCAAGAGCCAGCAATTGAGAGAAGATGCCTCTAATTGTGCACGGGGCTTTTTGCCTTGGCAGGATCTGCAATGTGCTCTGCCTCCCCCAGGAACTATGACAGAAGAAAGGAGACTCATGGGAGGCTGCAGCATGGACTGAGACTCTATCTCTGGTTCACAGCAACACACAGAGCCCACTCCCCAGATTGAAACACATTTGCTGTCCTGAGCAGCCCTGAATTTTAGTTCATTTTCCTGCACCTATTTATTTGATAGCTCATTAATTGCCTCAGAGCAGAGCAAATGTCTCCTTTAAGAAGGTTAAACAAAGAGTTTATTGACATAAGTGAATTGGCTGAAGACAACATTATTAAATAAAAGGCACTTATTTAAACACCAAATTAATCATTTAAAGGCAAATTAGAGGTCATATCTCCTCCTAAATAAATCATGTTAACCAGTAATGGGATATCCATTTTAGATTATAAGCATACCTTCAGGTGCTTTTTTTTCAGGTGCATGCTGCTGGTTGAGTGGTGTCTTAGCTTTCCAAGTGTATTCAGAGTTCATAATTACATTAATGTTTTTCTTAAAATTTCTGTATTTTAAACTATATTCTATTCATAATGTGATATCATTTTACATTAAATAATTAAAAAAAAAACATTTTTTTTAAGCTTCTCTTTCACCCCAGCAGAAGAAAAGATCTGCTTTCTGAGAGAAGGCCCCGCAGTGGAGATGGATTTACCTCACGCACTGGCTGTAGTTACTGAATTTGTCACTCAGGCCGGTGCATGAGTGCCTTTGACACTGCCATTGTTGATCTGACTGGGCCACAGGTAACCTTCCAGTATTTCAGCTCAGGCCATAAGCACTGCCCACACCTACACCTCCTTCAGATCTCCTCTACGGAACCCCTGGAGACTCAAGAGAGGTGCACTGTGATTTTGATTGTTGGGGACGTAGGTAGTAGTGTCACTGAGGTTGTGTGTTGTTTTAGCTTTGCATTTTTCTCTTCCTGTCAGAGAGTCTAACAGCTGCCTACTCACATTTAGCCACATACCTTCCTCCGGCAGCTTTGGAGGGGAGGTTCTCACAGAACTCCAGTGAGGCCCCATACATGGCTCCACCGCTGGGCTCGCATTAGCTGGGCTTTCAAAGATGATGACCGTTGAGTGTTGACAGGTACCAGAGATCCACGCTCCAGGCTATTCCACAGCAAAACCTAAGGGGATGCCAGGGCTTTGTTCAACCCAGTGCTGTGGTTTTGTTTGTAGCCAGTCAGGAGTTAGGAAATTTAAGGTTAATCAAACCTGACATTAGTCCACCCCTGGTGGAGATGATCATCAGATGGTCCAGCATATTCCACTTTTATCAGGATATTTGATTGTGCATTTGTGGAGGAGAAGGAGAAAAAGACTCCCAATGGACAAGAATTGGAATTGGTGCACACTTTCTTGAGTGCCAGTTCTCATCAGATTTTCAACCTTGATTAAATCCATGATTCTTTTTGCTATAATAATTGTCTTGACTTTGCATGTTTTATCAATGAGTGTTGTTCATCTCAACTTATTCCCTTTTGCTTGGGCAGCATATGATTTTTGAAGGCACAGGTCTAAATCCAAGCTTTTTAGCCCTGGGATAACTCTTTGAAATATCATCCAATAAACTAAGCCTCGATGTTCCCACAACATACTAAGTGAAATTATGATCTCTTCCAAATCTCATTCTCCTCCCAATCACATTACTTCTTTCTTTTTCAAACTGAGACAAGAGAATCTGCTTACGACAAATTGCACACCGGAAAAGACATATCTCTATGCTGTGGGTGGTCAACATAATTTAAGATTCTACAAGCTTATGGTCAACCCTTTAAGAACAGTAAAGGGAAAAGTTGGTTCAAGCAATCCTGACACCACTCATTAACTGGGAGACAGAAAAGAATAAAATAGGACTTTTCTGATTATTTCAGGTCCTCTCCCCCACTTCTCCACTTCAGGACCCCCTCCCTTCTTCCCTACGTTTAGACTGAGAAAGAAAGGCACTTTGTGTTTAAGGTTAATCAAGTTTCAGTACAATTTTTTTTTACAAACTAGAATCACACTAATCTTTTTTTCTTGCTCTAATGTGTGGCTGTTGAAATCCTCAGCTGTGATAAATTAAGCTACTTATTAATCTAATTATCGTACATTCATCCTAGAAACTTTCATGTGACTTGAAAAGGCTATTCAACCTTTTCCCTCCCCTCCTAGAAAGGGCTCAACCTTGCACCAATTAAGATCATTCTGAAGTAAGGCTTTAAAAAAGCTTTCTCTAATCACCCAATGGAACATGGACCAATGGCAACCAAACTCAGAGCTCTGGGAAAAAGTTTAGCATTCCTTTCTGTCTGCCAACTTTTATGGTTTCATTGCACAAGAGAGGAAGGCTTCGTTTTCCTATTTAGTTGTTCTTTCTCTGACCTCCAAATAAAGTCCGTGTAATTACCGAGCAAATAAAGTTGCAGCATGTATTTTGAAAATCAATTGCCATTCTTGGACTATAGAAATGTAACAATGCACAGATTTGCTGGAAAAAGCCTAGTGCCAACCATATGAACTAAACCCTGTACTGTATCTGTACAATGGTGTAGTTTTGACCCCGAAAGAACATATTTACTATGCAGATTGTAAAGGGCTTCTTTTATAACTTATCTATTGATATTAAAATGTCCCCATCCTCATATAGGTTCAATTTAGGATTAAAAATATGTTGCAAATGTATCATATCTTAAACATCCATTCATAGCCAAATACCTTACTTTTTTTTTTTTTAATGATGGCATAAATGGAGCTATTTTACATTCAAATTAAACTAGCTATTAATTTGAATGCAAAGCAGCTCAATGTACGGGATGCCGCTTCAATGACAGGTTTACCCCAAGACAGAACACAGGATCAAGTCAACATGGCTGAGTCCAAGCGATTTGTCCCCTACTCGTGGTGCCTAGCAAACTTGCTCACTGTAAATAGTTTTTGAAGTGAAGATTAAAAGAGCGGAATTATAAAGTATAATTACATTTTATTGAAACTCTAGAAATCAGAAAAAATTCAGCAGGAAACTTTTAGTGCAACGTGATGTGTTGTCATTATCATTAAAAGATAAAAGTTCCATACTGTTTTTATCTGTTTATTTGGAAGAAATCCAGCCTTTACAGTTATGCAGGAAACAAAAAACGGGAATGTAGGAGTAATTATTAAAACTGTGCGATTTGTTATCTCAGCTACTGTCTTTCCAAATGGTAATGCGATATCAGCAGCTGCAGACGGTTGCTGATTTCCTCTATTAGTAAACAAGTGCTTTGGAGACCTGTGTGAGGCACTTTAAGCTCGCTACTCCCCGAAGTGCTGTCAGGCTTAACTACTAATCCATGGTATTTCAGAGCACTGGAAATTCATCTTTATAAAACCTGAACAAAAAAGGGAAAAAAGCCTGGAGGGCATGAGCTCCCTCTGGTGAAGCAAATGACATGTTCATTTATTAATGAAACAATAACCCTGGAAAGAGGATCAAAGCACATTCCGTCCTCACTTTACAATCCCCGATTTTCTCAGGCCAAACCATTTAATTGAGCCATGACAATGGAATACTTAATTGTTGCCTTAAAGTTTTGAAGAAGGTACTTCTTAGCATCAGTGTACATTGCAGGTTTGTTATCCAAATATAATGTAGCCAGACTGAAGCTGGTGGAATTTGACTCATCCTACATTGGGGAAACCTTTAGCCTGCAGAAAAGGTGTTTTCTTGGATGTTCTCGCAGTGCTCACTGGAAAGGTATCCTGCCCTATCACTGCTTTTCCCCCTTGCCTGAAACAGTCCTGATGGGTTGCTTCCTCATGATGAAGTAATTTGCCCCGTTTGTGGGTAACTCGACAAGACTCAGGTTTTTTCTTTTTTTTTTTTTTTTTGACACACCTACTGGATCTGGGACACAATGAGGAACAAGAAGGAGCCACTCCCAGAACCTGGAAGTTTAAGGAGTTTGGGAGTATCCAGCATGGAACCCAGTGCTAAGTCTTGGCAGACCCATTGCATCTGCATCTAGAGATGAGGAAAAGGCAAACTCACCTACTCCTTTATGGGTTATTCACCAGTTGTATTTGAGGGTGATTATCATGAACAACCACCTTTTATTCCACTAAATAGCACCACACACACACACACAATATAATAAAATAAAACGGTCTGGGTTTCACTTCTATACATTAAACCCTGGATTTCACCACAGCATTCTAGCTTGATCTTTTTTTGTTTATACTTGTACACCTACTTCCCTGGGGTTTACTTGACTGTGCCATTTTTCAAGGAGCCCTCGTGGCACAATGGTTAAGCAATTGACTTCCAAGTGCGAGGTTGGCAGTTTGAACCCAACCAGCAGCTCCATAGGAGAAAGACCTGGCCATATGGTTCTGTAAAGATTATAGCCTAGAAAACCCTATGGGGCAATTCTACTCTGTCACATGGGATTGCTATATATGTGGGGTTGCTATAGTTGGAAATCAACAACAACATGGCATTTTTCAAATTAAACCAATCTTCCAAGATGGTTTTAAGATATGGAAGTAAGGATATCAGAAAATGCTCCTTGATTTTTTGGGCAAAGAGTGACTTGAAGATTTTATACATAATCCCTAGGACTGACCTGTCTTGTTCTCAAACATCCTAGGTCAAATTGACTCTGGGTCCAATTTTCCATCACATGGCATAGGTTGGGACTATAAGTGGGTCTTCTTTTACTGAGAGCCTGCTCATATCTATTCTTTAGGAGAGCCACTAAGCCAATGAAAACCAATAGTCAGAAATGAAGGCTGCAAGCAATAAAAATGCTCCTAATTCTATGTTCTTGAACAGCTTCTATTTTATTAAGCCTTACTGTGAGATGAAGAGAGTATTTTGAGATGGTTTTCATTATCTACTCCTAGGATCTTTCTTTGTGATCTGCTTTTGGATATCAGCCTTTTAAAAGTCTTCCTTATTATCCTAGGTTGTTTTATGGGTATACATTAGTCTTATGAATATTTTTATATTAAATTTTTTATAGGTTATCTAGGAAAAGATGAGGAAAGTCTTTACAAAGAAATCCTTATAACAAGGCTATCACTTTTTTATATTTCCATTTAATCTAGCTTCTTCTCTGTAGAGTTTTCTGCAGTACAATTGTTTGGGCTGCACACAAGGGGAGTGATGATGATTCAAAGTGTTTAGTATAGCTCTGCATGAGCCCTTTGGCAGAATATGGAACCCTCATTTTACAAGTAAGTCAACAATTACAGCATGGAATGGCCTAAGAGCCAAAAGGGGGTTTCAAATGGAAGGTCTACATCTGCAGAAGAAATAATTATTTTTCCAGTATCGCCCTTTGGTATCCTCCACCCCTAAATCCAGAACATTTATTTTCAAATATACACATGTAGGGAGGGTTCATAGTCTTGGTGTGTGAGTGTTCACACTACTATGACCTTGGTGGCTAAGCCCCAAGTTTCACACTAGTCAGAGCTGGGACAGAGCAAAGGCATTTATTTACATCTGCTGAAAAGATGCATTTCCATACGTCCAACAGCACAGTCAACTAATATTTGTTATTGATTCATTCATTTTTTTCTTTCACTTACTTAGTTTGTCAATTAGTCATTCGAAGATTACTTATTTGGGATCTACTACAACTATAGCAGGGTTTGTGTACATTTTGGTAGGATAATGTGGGAATTGAGAACATATATGGGGGGTTACAAGGACTGGGTAGGGGATAGGTGATACGGAGGATGACATATTCCTTCTTCAACACTATTTTGAAAAGGGGCAAACCTGCTTTGGTACATACCTGTTGGAGGGAAACATGAAATGTATGATTAAAATAGCCATTCGACAAGTATCTATCAAGCAACTACCACATCCCATGTACCATGTGGAACAATGATAACAAAAGGGCACTGTCCTTGCCTCTCAGGGTCTTCCATTCAGTAGTTTGGTTGGTGATATATACACACAAAATGGCTAACACAAGGCTAGATGACCAGGCTCTAAGTTGAGAGGTACTGATAATAGCTGCAAGATAAATTGTCCACTTTGAATAATTGCAATTTTTATGATGTGGTCAAAGGGAATTGTCTGAAAGTAGGGCTTGGTCTTCCTATTTCCCATTTTGTTGAGAAATGTATATTCTGGGAAAGAAGGATAACAAGAGGTGCACAAACAGGTACTTGCAATCACTTTTTGTCCCTTATTATCCAATTCATGAACTTTGTGGAAGAAACAAGCTCCTTATTAAGAGTTAGTGTAATATTTGATTATTTTAACTATCTATCATAGTAGATACATAAACTGTTGTTCCTACTATAAAGGTGAAAAACTTCATTATTCTTTAAGCCAGCAAGATGGAAGATTACTGACATACTTGATAGGGATTTAACTTAAGTGAAACATATATATATATACATACTTAAAGACCTTTAATAAGCATTAAGACCTGAAAAAATTATGGTGTTCTTGGCTCCTCCTCCGCCCAAGCAACTAAAAATGAAAAAACACTAAGCCGTGAATAAATGTAAGGAGGAATAAAGATATGACTTTTTTCTTATACTGACTAATTAGAATTATTTTGGGATTATTGGGGTCCCTTGAAATATCAACTATAAAACCTAAAATATTTTTTCTTACTCTTATTTTCTTAGTGCCTCTGGTGTGCTGGTAATAGATAATCTTACACTGTGTTTGCATCAAAATTTAAGATGTGACTAAACTGTTTTTCTCTTTTATCTTTTACTGAAAAATTAGCTATTAGAATGCCCTGTAATGAATTCAAATTCTATTTTCTATTTTCCCAAATTTCTGTTGGCAGCATAGAGAATCTCCAATGACATACTTAAATAATTTCACTTTAGGGTTGATAAGCGTCATCATTTCTTTTTAGGATTCTAAGTTATGGTTAAATGCTTCCAAATACAACATCGGGACAAGCAACATATATTTTCTCCCTGAGTTCTCCTTGCCCCACATCCATTTTATCACATGCCAAAAGGAGTTTGCAGTGCAGAATATTTAGAAAATATCTAAGCAGTTCAGGATAAACAGTTCAAAATAAGGCCATGGCTTTTACTTAAATAAAACAAGGTGTTGTGCCTACTGTTTGCTAGTTGTTCCTTGCACTTAATAAATGAATGATAACTCAGTAATTAATGCAATAATTAGTTGCAAATATTTAATAAAGTCAAATCATGAAGCCTAACCAAATGCATTTATTTTCTTGCTCTCTGATGTTAAGCTTTACAGTTGATACCATTTAAATATGATATAATAAGTGTAATGAAAAGACAAAAGGACATTTTTACTAATAAGGGAAACTTAATTCTTTTTTTCTGCTTAAGATTCACCCTTCTCTAATATCCAGGGTGATATAATTATTTAGGAAAGCAGTAATAGAGAATAAACTAAACTTTGCTTTCCCCAGTTGCCCATGCGGTCTCCATTCCTGCTGTACATGTGGTTTTATTATATAAAATAAGTTAATTTTGTTGGCTGTTACATTTATAACAACATGAATAGTATAAATATATAAAAATAACGTACCAAATAGGCACAAAATAATTTATGCCTCTTGCTTAAAATCGTTTCTGATTGCATTATACTATGTACTTCTCTGGGTCCAGTGTTCATGTCCAGGGTGAACAATAGGCAAAAATGTAACTGATAGACACAGGTGTAGAGATGTTCTCAGTTTTGGGGAAACAAAACGGTTCCCACGATCTATTTGTGGGAGATGCAGAGGATAATCTATATCACTTTAATTAGCCTAAAAACCAAATGCATTAAGCATTTTGAAATTTGTTGCTGTATTTCTAAAATTCGGGTGGTGTATCTAACATCAGAGATGTTACTTTTTTTCAACATCGCTCAAGGCTCATGTTAACATTTAGGTCCACTGCTAGTGATTGGAGAATAATTGTCCTAGAATATCCTCAAAAAGAGAAGCTATTCTGGCAGAGCAGCAGACATAATACGTGTGTCACCTAACACAAACGTAGCCACAGAGATACTTAAAAGTTATTTCCCAAAGCCCTCTGGAGCTAGGACGACCTCCAGGGGAACCAGATGTAGAAAGGTGAAAGGTACCTCAGAAGTATCCCTGCTCAATTCAACCGCACGGAAAAAAAGAAAGCTTACAAACAAAACAGAAAATAACTTCCCCAGACTAAAGAGAGAACACTTGGCATTCCTGAGGAGCAGCTGCTTGCTGGTAGAAGTTTATGATAATAAACTAAACTGGGGAAGCATTTCTTAAGAAGAAATATTTAATTATCCTGCTCACCATTATGTGGAACTTCTGCCACTCTTCAGGTTATTATACAGTAAATAACCATTTTTCTAAAGGACAGAGCTGTTTTAATTATATGACAATGAATGCATAATTATAATGTTTGTTAGGAATGAATCACAAGACAACAGACTTGATATTGCTGCTCTGGTTAGTGCATCTTAATTACTTTTTCATTTATTTTGCATATAAAAGCTATTTGCTAATTGTCTTTGCTGTAAATATGCAAAATATAATTAGTCATTCATAATTCTTTATGTTATCTGACTGTACATTTGTTTCTGAGGAACATATATTAAAGTGTGAATATTTAATGGGATTTTTCGCGTGTAAATTTTTTTTTTTTTTTTACAAAGTTTTAAGTAAACATTAGGCATCTAACAGTTTTAATTTAACCATTTTTTTTGGAAATTTTGCTGGGGAGAAAAATGGAAACTGAAAAATATGGAGTTATGCAGTGAATGCCAAACCATGTGGAATTTAAAATCTCTTCTATGTGAAAACACTAATGTTGCCATTAAGTATCTCTTATTAAGCCTTTAAGTTAACATTTTAAATAATCAAGGGAACCACTCAAATCTTTAAATGTTACCCAGTTTAATTCAGGTTTTTGTATATTTGTATGGATACTTACCAGAAGGAGGAAAGAATCTGTGGATGTGATATAAAGGTGAATAATCCCATTATTTTTTAAACCAGCAAGATGAATGATTACTGACATACCTGATCAAAATTTAACTTAGATGAAATACATATGTATATATAGTTAGATGAAGACCTTTAATGAGCACTAAGAACTGAAAAAAAAATTTTTTTTAAAGCTCTTTTCAAGCCTTTTAAGCATTCCAAATAGATTGCCTATATCTATTTAAAGTATTGGGAGCACACTCTCAAAACTTTAAAATCTAAACCCTGAGTCCTATAGAAAGTCTATGTCAGCGGCAATGTTTGGGGAGTGTTTTGTTCACAGTTAATTCTTCAGTGAATATGAGGATATCCTGAGGTGAACCTGCAGTGAGGTTCCTAGGAGACATATTGGTCTCGCCAAAGTGAACTGTACTAGCCAGTTTTTCACTCTCAAACACAATTTTCTTTTTTGATTAGTTGGAAAGAGAAGTTGGATTAGTTTCTTCTCTGATTATCACTTTGATGTGAACTAAAATTGCTGGGATTGTTTTAACAACGCACTTGGATTCATTACAGTGACCGACTAGTTAAATGGGCCACGTGTTACAATACAGATACCAGGAGCGTCAACCCCGTGATTAAAAATGTGTTTTTTCACTTGTCTTCATAAAATCCTGCCAGTCCATTCTGCTGATGCATGTCACATTCCACTTTCTTCACCTCCAACATTGGATTTACTAACCGGTTGTACTGTTAATCCCATGTCGTGACACTTCTATTCGCTTCTGCTTTTCAACTGCAAGCAGCTTCCTCTGAAGATAAAGCTGGGTAAAATCTATTGTAAGGAGGAGAATAACTTGAATGCAGCTATCATATCAAAATGAAAACACACTTCTGCTCTCTTCACCCACTAGACATACTGAATACTTTTCTTAATGATGAAGTCAAATAGGGTAGCTGATGAGAATACAACTGATAATTTTTTTTTTCTTCAGAAGTAATCCTACTCTGTCATTGTTCTTATTTATGTTCGGCAAATCTTTTTAAACTAACATATATAAAAGCAGAATGACGGCAAGGTGTGCATGAGAAAAGAACTAGTAAACGTGCTTTAGAAAACTGTGATATGAATAAATTATATTGATGCCTACTTCTCATAAAAGTATTTCAAAGCAAATTTTAAATAAAGCTTCTTAAATCAGCACTTACAAAAACCGTAACTGTTGTAGAGGTTTTGTTTTTACTGCGGAATTTTCTTTTTGGTTCCTTAAATTTGTTTTTGAGGGGGAGGGTGGGGCTCCAGAATAGCTAGGAAAAAAAAAAAATGTACATACACAAGTTGTATGAATACCACTCACTCTACCAAAATCCCAATCAAAATCCCCATCTTAAAAACCTGGTGTCCTGTAATGAAATCTTGGTTGAACGAGGGTGTGAGATGGAGAATACTGTACAAAAAGATAATCATTTCTCTGCTATCTGAAATAGTGAAATTCACATCCATGAATCCCTATGAAGAGGATATTTCAGACCTTTTATGTATATGTCAATAGCATTAAATGGGTTTAAAAATGAAATTTTCATGCATCTTTATTATCACAAGGGAAACGTAAGAATGATTTTGTTCCTAATTTTTGTAAACCTTTAGCCTTCTCAAGTGATTCTGATATATAGTAATGACTAGAAAATTCACTACGTCTTTATCTGAAATGTGATTAAATGTTCAAAAGAGGTAACAGGCCTCAGGAAGGAAAAAAAATCTATTCACCTTTGCAAAAAATAAAGTTGATTGTATTATGTGGCATGCAAATATTTGAAATTCCGGGAAAAAATTTTGGGATTTGCTTCAGTGATCATGAGGACCACTATCTGTCCTTTACAAGAAGTTTGAGAGGGTAATCATTTGAGGGGCTTTTTGTCTTTTAAAAATAATCCTTATCAAACACCTCTTTCACTAAGAATCACGTCAGGATAATAAACGCAGTCTTCCTGGCAGCATTATGCAGGATAACACTCAGAAGACTGTTAATGTAAAGAGTGACTGATGTTAAATGGATGATAGGAAAGTAAAAGCCGTAAAAGCTTTCTATCAGTGTGTTGACCGAGAAATTCAGTCTCTTGTATTTTTCAAGATTCTAGATGTTTTTACATAGAATTTTTCAAAAGTATAGTGTAATTCAAAGCCTTTAAAAAAAAAAAAAAAGATTTAAGGAAGGAAACATCCCTATCTTGTGGGTTCTGAGTTGTATGTGGTAGAAAGGAACTATCTCATTGGCCTTAGCCAATTGGCTGTAGGCTCTCAATGCTTATTCCTAAAGTCAAAACACTCAAGGGAAGGGATGGGAAATGGCCCGTGGAAACGTTTTAATCGTGTTATAAATTTTTATAAATAAAAATTCTGACAATGAAAACCCCGAAGACATTGCCAGAGGGGACATTTCTCATCTAATGCTGTTTGACTCTTAAGAGGATGTATGTTCACGTGTATGTGTGTGTGTGTGCATAGGTATATGTAAATATATTCATTCTCACCCCCCTCGTGGGGAGACATGGTTTGGTCTAAATCTATAAAAAATGAAGTTTCACTAATGCGATCAGTATATTCTCTATGAATTACACTCCTTTTATTTCAATATTGTCTGTTCAATATTTTCCTGAAATTGAAGTCATGAGATAAGAGATAAATTCATTTATCATTTATTGTTTATCTCTGAACTCTACTTTGTTTCTCTTCCCCTTCAAAATTTTTGCAGTCTTTTACAGTCTAAAGCATTTGTCACATGGTGTCGTTATTTGTCCCCTAAAAAAAATGGTCTCAGATGGTCATCTGAAGAGCCAAACCTGAAATCTCTTACTTTCTAGAAATAAAAACAGTGTCTTCTTCTCTGGCTTTAAAGTCTTTGGGCTGGGGAAAATTATCTGCCTTAGAAAAAACAAACAGTCCTCCACTCTGTATTTGTGTTTGCATGGATCAATTGTGAGACAAACAACATTCATTGACAGTTGCTAGCCATGAGTCTGCCTGTTTGAAATACCTTAGTCAGGAGAAGTACCACTAACTGAACCGAACAATCTCTCACAAAACATCTGCAACCATCTGACCCTGGCCTTAACCTTTAAATCTATCTTTTCATATTCATCTCAAAAGACCTTGTCAATGGCCAAGGAGACTCAAGAAAAGGATTCTTCAACAAACAAAAAAGATACAGAGGAAATTCAACCCAGATTAGGTGGCAGAAGATAATACAGTTTGCTCATTTTTATTCTGCTGCTCAAACTGGAGTTGAATTCATTTTCACTTTATCTTTATTCATGTTATTTAAACATAACATTCATTAGGATTGTGAACTGCAACAGATAGAAGAGAACAAAACTACTCGCCAAATTTGTTGGGCATCTGTTCCCACTAGAGGCGGCCCTTTGCCAGCTCCACATCATGTTATTTTTTTTCCCTGAATTCATTTCAAAGTCAATCCATCACTTTATGAACTGTTTGATCAAACTTGTCATTAACCAAGTGAAACATTTAATTTGTATTAACAAAAATGGGACGAATAATTAGTACACAGATTAACTGTTTCACTTTTTTTCCATTCTTATTTATCAAACATGTTCATATAACTTTTTTGTGTGGCACTATATGGTTTTTCAAAATAATGGCAAACATTTCTCAAAAATGAAAATACTTACAAACTGATGGCCATTAAGGAATCTGTACAAACACCTGGATCTTACGGATAATACCAGTAACTGCTTCCTCACTAACTTCTAGTCATCATCTTCATTAAGATAGAAGCATAAGTTCTCCAAAGATAAAGAGACTGAATGAGCCAACCGGTCAAAGAGTTACAAGGAAATAACCACAGCTATATCAAATATCGGAGCCCTGGTGGCACAGTAGTTATGAGCTCAGCTGCTAACCACAAAGTTGGATGTTCAAATCTACCAGCTACTCCTTGGAGACACTAAGGGGCAGTTCTGCTCTGTCCTATAGGGTTGCTCTGAGTCAGAATCCACCCAACAGCAATGGGTTTGGTTTGGTTTTATACCAAATATCAAAGGAGATTTTACTTTTTTGAATAAAACTAACATTTTATTTTGGATTCCAACCAAACTCTAGCAAATGGCATAAGTAACCACCAAGAGCTCTCCTCCTACCCCAACGTGCTTGCAATGTTTATTTCAGTTTTTCCACCCCAAATGGAACCACTGTTGTTGTTTGGGATTTTTTGCTCTCAGAAAAACTTAGTCATCATGTTGTACAATTGCTGTGACCGTGACCTCATTCGGCACTTGTCGGCATAGCTATGACAATTTGTTAATGAACTGTTTTTGTTTTTAATTGCTTACTTAATTATAGAGCACGAACATAATAGCATTTCTAATTTGTACCATAATTGCATGCAGAGATGAAATGTTGGTGTCTATCATATGCTTGCTTCTAATCACCTCTTGTTCATGGAAAATTTTCCAAAGAGATATCTTCTTTCATATGATGATGTGGTACCGATTATTAGAAATGTACTCCCCTTAAATGCAATTATGGCTATAAAAAAACTTCAGTCCATATATATAAAGTGTACATAAAAATTACTTAAATATTTTCTACTTTTAAGAGGATTAAGTACATAAACATGAAAAAAATACCTATTGTTGCCTACAAAGCAAACATTGGCATTTTTGGCAATGATAGCTATGATCGTAACCATTTTAAAGAGTAATTTAAAAGCGTAGCTGATTTAAACTGTCTGAGGTTCTCCTCAGTATTGCATTAGTATTACTGCTGCTATATATATTGTTTAAGATTCACCACTGGTGTGTTCTGTATGAAACAGCCTTCGGTATGCTTCAAATACATCAAGGGAAAATGAAGGCTATCATACCGCAAAATGGAATCACGAATCTAGTAACACTTCTTTCTTGTCTTGACTTAAGTTTGAGAAATTTCAGAGAATTAAATCAGGTCTCTTGTGAGATAAAGAACAGGTAGAAACTAAGCTTCAAAAAGGAAGCAATGGTAGAAGCCACTGAAGTCACCGTTGACTTGTGTTCTTCTCCATGAATTTTCTTCTTTATAGTGAGTTCACTGGGGAAAAAACATATTCAATGCAAAACATTAGTTATGGGCCCAATGGCCCAGTTCAAAACGTGTGTAGCTGACGTATGTTTCCCCCAAAAATACAAGTATTGGCCTGTTCATTGTCATCTACACAAAGAACTGAGTTCTAAAATCCTTTACTCAACTAAATTCTTAATAAGTAAACTGAGACTAACCCTCTAATACCAGATTTGTTAAACAACATGATTTAGGTTCTTGCTATTCATGTACCTTGTACAAGTAAAATGACTGGTAAAGCTAGAATCATGAAAGAGTCATTTTATGTAGCTGCTAAATTCCTCTCAAATCTCCTTGCAACTTAACGAGCAAAGAAAGCTCAATGTGTAATGCCGGCTAATGTGGTTTATGCTAGAAAATTGTATCAACCTATCTTTGTAGCTTATCTAAGCCAGGATAATACTTTTAGCCTTTATAGTAGACCCAACTCCATTTTTTCAACTCTTGACTATGTATTTCCTGAAATCCTTTTCCAAAGAGTTAAATTGGATGTGAAATCTGTACTAGGCTATGGAGCTGTCTTTGTTCTAAGTCTCGCCAGCAAAGCCTTGCCTCTGTATCACTTTCATTGCGTTCTGATTGAGCTTGACAGTGTGACAGGAAAGCAAAGGGAGGCAATTCCAAACTGAATGAGAGTCTTTTTCAGCCACACAGCAGCCTCCTCCTTAGCCTCTAAGAAAAAGAGGTAACAGATGCCGATAGCAAAGCACCCCTAACAAAGTCCTAACTTTGATGCAGGCAGAAGAAGAAAAAAAATGTGAAAGATTGTCTTAGTGCAGGGAAATCTTGAATGGGACACAAAGGAAGGAAAATGAGAAAAACTGTGGCAGAGAAAATGGCTGGCAGCTACAGCGCATTTAAGAAATTTTTTCACCCTTAAAAAGAAGTTAGGATCTTCACAATCTGCTCTGCCAGGCACGGTGCAATTGGAATGGTTACATTATGGGGCCTGGGCAAAAGGTGATTAACAATGGCATGATTGCTGTATGGAGGACGTTTGTGGGAACTAATGCATTGTCCCTTCAGGGGAAAGTAAAATTTCATTGAAAGGATAACTTTATAGTCAAGCCATTACCTTTGCACTCTGGGGAGTAGATCTTTTCTGATTGAAAGAAAAATATTTAGTAGCTATTATAATTTTTATTTCAATATGTTCTATACGTAAATGGATGTAGGTGCCATTTATATTATACTGCTTTATACTACATAAGGGTTAGCGTCTAGCCTCATCAGTGTGGCTTCTGAAGTGTATTGATCTCTGAAAATGAAATATGTTCATTTGCATGAAAAAGTGCATTGCAAAATATAAGCACTGGGAATTTTTCTACTTGTCTCTTTTGCTTGTTAAGGAACTGATTTAAAATATTAATATCTGTGCAACCTGTTTTAATCCTTGTGGCAATAACATAAGTCAAAGTACACGAGGTCTATCCTCTTGGACCAGTGTACCACTAATGCTCATATAGCGCTCCTGAGCCCATTGCTAAGATAAAGCCTGGGAAACACAACATACATGCATCTGCATATAAGCCCTTGGGTTAGAACATCAGATTCTGAGAGTTTGTAGAAATAACTTGCTCCTTTGGTGGTAGGAATGGGAGACACAGCTAGAGGAAGAACAGTGTCTCAGAGTGCTTTTGTTTGTATTTGTCTCATTCATTTTCAGAGTCTAAAAAAAAAATCAATTCGGTAAAAAGATGGTTATAATCTATCATGTAAAATAGGGGAGAGCATTTAAATGAAGAATTCCTTCCTTAATAACCCTCAGTGGCTGATGTGCTTAGGAAAGCTCTGTGAATCCGAAGCTCAGTGACAGGATAAACAGCCCCTAAGGAGTCGTTATTGGCTATCGTGATATCTATACTCATGTGGGGGGGGGGGGCAGTGTAAATAACACAGGTTTTATTCCTGATTATAAACTAAACCTATGCAAGACTTTGGCTTACTATAGTGAACACATTTTTTTTTTTTTATTCTAAAATCACTGGAAAATTTTAAAAGACAGATTTTGTGACGTTCTTTTTCCTCTGGAAATTTTGTAACTTTTTTTTCTCTCAAATATGATAATGTTGCTATTTTCAGTTTCAAATGTTTCAATGTCATACTTACACTAAATAGAATGTTAGTGTCTTAGGTACCTCATGCTGTCATAACAGAAATACCACAAGTGGGTGGATTTAAAAAAAAAAAAAAAAAAAAAACTAGTGGATTTAGCAAAGGGAAATTTACCATCTCACAGTCTGGTAGGCTAAAGTCCAAATGCAAGGTGTCAGCTCCAAGGAAAGTTTCTCTCTCTGTCAGCTCTGGAAGAAGGTTCTTGCCCTCAATCTTCTCCTGGTCAAGGAGCTTCTCAGGTACAGGGACCCTGTGTCCAAAGGACGCACTGTGCTCCTGGTGCTGCTTTCTTGGTGTATGAGGTCCCCAACTCCCTGCTTGCTTCCCTTTCCTTTTATCTCTTGAGAGATAAAAGGTGGTGCAGGGTACACCCCAAGAAAACTCTCTTTTGGATCAGGGAGGTGACCTGAGAAATCCTTTTAACCATAGGCAGAGATTATGATTTATAACACATAGGAAAATCACAAAATAGAGGACAACTACACATGGCCTAACCAAGTTGGCACATATTTTGGGGGGACACAATTCAATCCGTTACAGTTAGTTAGAGCCCATGAAATTAAAGCTTGAGCCAGGAACACACTGAAGCAAAAGAGAGTTGGAACAGTGTTAAAGCTATTAGCACGTTTTACTAGAATTATGGTTGAAAATGTACTAAATATAAAAGAGACAAGAAAACATCATGAGAATAACCTGGAGCTTCAGAATTCAAAGTTTAACTCATGAATGATTTATCTGTATTGTAAAATAAAACATATATTTTAATTGGTAATTATATATTGAGTATATATGGTAATTGACATGCTACAGATACATAGTTCATATATGGGACCCTCCCATATATGAATGTGTGTATATCTGTGTGTGTCTATATACACACCCACATAAGACATGAGTTCTTATATACTTAAAATGCTAAGGCGTTAGCAATGACTTAAACAATTTCTCTCATACACTGATATGCAGATTATACTATTATGTGTTCTAGATAATGACTGTCCTCTTTCTATATTTAACGTGATTTGATTTCCTTTAAAGATAGCTAATGAGATAAAACAGGCTCTATGAACCAGTTAAATCAACCATCTAATCTTACACACGAAACATTAAACAGGAAGGAAGCATCTACAATTAGCAAATTGCTTTGCTGTGACTAAACATCTGGCTCTCCGCATCACCAACGCTGTGGGTCTAAGTCCCAGACGAAGCTGCCGATCTAGATGTGCTGAATGTAAATGTATCGAGCACATATTTTCTCAAAGAGTGGTTTCTAGGTGCCAGGAAACCCTGGTGGCGTAGTGGTTAAGTGCTAGGGCTGTTAACTAAAAGGTCGGCAGTTCGAATCTGCCAAGCACTCCTTGGAAACTCTATGGAGCAGTTCTACTCTGTGTTATAGGGTCGCCATGAGTCGGAATCGACTTGACAGCAGTGGGTTTGGTTTTGCTTTTTGGTTAGGCAATTCATGTGCTTTATCTTATTCAGCATCCTGGACAACAGTGGGAGGTAAGTGTTAAAGCCTTGTTTTTAAAATGTGGAAAAGGAGATTCAGAGAAATTGTCATGTGTCTAAGTTCCTGCAGTCAGGAAGTGGTATAGCCAGACATTTTGGGCTAAGGTTAGGGCTCTTCCAGCTGCACTGCAGCTGTTTGAGGAGGATTAGGGAAAACCTGGGTGGGAGTCAGGTAATAGTGCAATTTGAGTCACTTGGTTAGTCAAACAACAATGCTCATTATTCTTCTTGAGTTGACGGGCTATATTTTTGTTGCCCAAGATTTATGCTCCTAGAAGAGCTAGCCTGAGCAGGGTCATGTCCCTCTCTAAAACTGACAGCATTGTGTGTGTGTGTGTGTGTGTGTGTGTGTGTGTGTGTATACCAAAAAAGTTGCCTTTAGGCAAGGCAAATACTCCATACCAGGCCGTGGTTATAAAGTGAATTATCTTGGGATGTTTGGCACAGCGGATCACCACCTAAGTCAGTGCTGTTTTCAGGAGTCCCACAAAGGATTGGTGACTGAAAAAATTACCACTCCAAATTCTGCCACAGGATCTTTAGTCCTCTAATTTAAGAATTTGAATTCCTGTTAAGCTTCAAACACCTGGGGAATAAAGCAGTTATGAATACCTTATTGTGAATAAAGGCACTGAGGGCCAAGTACGATGGTGAGAGCTAGGAGTAAAGGGAGATGAAAGAGATGCTAAGGAGGAAACACAATTCCCTAAACTAAACCTGTTCTTCCCTCCCACGTGGAGGGAGCTGCATGGGTGTACCTCTCCTGGCCTCCTTCTGGGCCCCACTCCGGTTGTTCAGTGAACCTGTGAAGCCCAGCCCCTTCCTCTCCTCTTCTGTTAGGAGTGAGCTGCTGGGCTCAGAACTCTTCCATCCCGTTCTCTGGTGTACATGTAACAAGAGGCTTATCTGTGAGGATTGCCTTTGCGGGTCCAGTGCTGCCTGTGCTGTGGTAGTGTGTGTGTGTGAGGTCAAGGTCTATATATCTTTGGGGTTCAGTACAGGCATCCCTTGGAGATATTGCAGGTTTGGTTCCAGACCACCACAACAAAACGAATATGGCAATAAAGCAAGTCACACAAATTTTTTGGTTTCCCGGTGCATATAAAAGTTATGTTTACACTACACTGTAGTTTATTAAATGTGCAATAGCATTATGTCTAAAAAGCAACATACATACCTTAATTAAAAAATACTTCACTGCTAGAAAATGTTAACCATCATCTGAGCCTTCATTGAGTCCTAATCTTTTTGCTGATGGCTGCTAACTGCAGGGTGGTGGTTGCTGAAGGCTGGGATGGCTGTGCAATTTCTTAAAATAAGACAACGAAGTTTGCCACACCGATTGACTCTTCCTTTCATGAAATATTTCTCTGTAGCACGCGATGATGTTTGATAGCATTTTACCCACACTAGAACTTCTTTCAAAATTGAAGTCAATCCTTTCAAGCCCTCCCCACTGCTTTATCAGCTAAGTTTTTTTTTTTAATTCAGATTTCTCTTTTGTAAGAAATACTTCTTTGCGCATACATGGAGGAAGCCACCAGGGGCCTAGTTGTGTACAAGCTTGACAAGCAGGAGTTGAATTCAACGTGACATCATTCTTCCACCATGTGGTGGAATGCCAAGATCCCTTCATAACTGCCAATGTCAATTTTTTATTGTTCTCTTTTTTCTTGCTTGATGTCTTCTTTCCCTCCCCACTTTAGCTTCCTCAACCCCTTACTCCTGGAAGCTCTTCCATAACAAATCACTTGGGCACAAATCCTTGTCTCAGGGTCTGCTTCTGGGGAACATGATCCAAGATGCAGCTGTTGCCATCGAGTCGATTCTAACTCATAGTGACCCTATTAGGTCAGAGCAGAACTGCCCCATAGGGTTTCCAAGGAGCGGCTGGTGAATTTGAACTGTCGACCTTTTGGTTAGCAGCCATAGCTGTTCACCACTGCACCATCAGGGCTCTCTGCAGGTTCACTTGGAATGAATTATGTTGCCTCAGGAGACAGGGACCGTTTACGCGGTGGTGCAGTCTTGAGAAAGGAGCCTCTACTTCACCAAGAACGATGTCCTTCTCCAGGGACTGGTCCCTCCTGATAACATGTCCAGATAAGGAGCATTCTGGCCGTACTTCTTCCAAGACAGATTTGTTCATTCTTTTGGCAGGCCATGGTATATTGCTAATTATTTGCTAACACCATAACTCAAAGGTGTTGATTCTTCTTTGGTCTTTCTTACTCATTGTCCAGCCTTCGCATGCATATGAGGCAACTGAAAATACCATGGCTTGGGTCAGGTGCATCTTAGTCTTCAAGATGACGTCTTTGCTTTTTAACACTTTAAAGAGGTCCTTTGCAGCAGATTTGCCCAATTTTACCAGCTAAGTTTATGTAACATTCTGTCATGGATTGAATTGTGTCCCCCCCAAAATATGTGTCAACTTGGTTAGGCCATGATTCCCAGTATTGTGTGGTAGCCATCCATTTTGTGATAGATATAATTTTTCCTATGTCTTGTAAATCCTAATCTCTGCCTGTGGTTAATGAGGCAAGATTAGATTATGTTAAAGAAGATTAGGATGGGATGTAACACCCTTACCCAGGTCACAACCCTGATCCGATGTAAAGGAACTTTCTCCGGGTGTGGCCTGTACTGCCTTTTATCTTACAAAAGATAAAAGGAAAGAGAAGTGACCAGAGAAGGAGGCCTCATACCACCAGGAAAACAGTGCTGGGAACAGAGCGCTTCCTTTGGACCCGAGGTTCCTGCGTGGAGAAGCTCCTAGACCAGGGGAAGATTGATGAGAAGGACCTTCCTCCAGAGTCAACAGAGAGAGAAAGCCCTCCTCCGGAACCGGCACTCTCAATTTAGACTTCTAGCCAACTAGACTGTGAGATAATAAATTTCTCTTTGTTAAAGCCATCCACTTGTGGTATTTCTGTTATAGCAGCACTAGATGACTAAGACACATTTTAAATCCTTTGTTGTCATTTCAACAATGTTCACAGATCTTCACCAGGAGTAGATTTCATCTAAAGAAACCACTTTCTTTGATCATTCATATGAATCAACTCCTCATCTTTTTAAGTTTTATCATGAGATTGTAGCAGTTTAGTCATATCTTCAGACTCCTCTTGTAATTCTAGCTCTCTTGCTATTTCCACCACATCTGCTGTTGCTTCCTCTGCTGAAGTCTTGAACCCCTCAGAGTCATCCATGAGGGTTGGAGTCAACTTCTTCCAAACTCCTATTAATGTTAATATTTTGACCTCCTCTCATGAATCATGAATGTTCTTAACGGCATCTAGAATGGCGAATCCTTCCCAGAAGGTTTTCAATTGACTTTACCCAGATCCATTAGAGGAATCACTGTCTATGGCAGCTACAGCCTTAAGAAATATATTTCTTATATAATAAGACTTGAAAGTAAAAATTACTCCTTGATCCATGGGCTGCAGAATGGATGTTGTGTTAAAGCAATATGAAAACAACATCAATCTCCTTGTGTGTCTCCATTGGAGCTCTTGGGTGATCAGGTGCATTGTCAATGAGCAGTAATATTTTGAAAGCAATCTTCTTTTCTGAGCAGTAGATCTCAACAGGGGACTTAAAATATTCAGTAACCCATGTTGTAAACAGATGTGCTGTCATCCAGGCTTTGTTTTTCCTTTTATAGAGCACAGGCAGAGTAGATTTAGCATAATTCTTAAGGGCCCTGGGATTTTCAGAATGCTAAATGAGCATTGGCTTCAGTTAAAGTCACCAGCTGCATTAGCCCCTCACAAGAGAGTCAGCCTGTCCTTTGAAACTTTGAAGCCAAACAGTGACTTCTCCTCTCTAGCTCTGAAAGTCCTGGATGGCATCTTCTTCCAATAGAAGGCTGTTTCGTCTACACCGAAAATCTGTCGTTTAGTATAGCCGCCTGCAGCAGTTATCGTAGCTAGAGCTCCTGGATAACTTGCTGCAGCTTCTACAGCAACACTTGCTGCGTCACCTTGCACTTTTTTCTTTAAGCCTCATGAACCAACCTCTGCTAGCTTCCAACTTTTCTTTTGCAGCTTCCTCCCGTCTCTCAGCCTTCACAGAATAGAAGAGAGTTAGGGCTTTGCTCTGGGTTAGGCTTTGGCTTAAGGGAATGTTGTGGCTGGTTTGATCTTCTATCCAGACCACTAAAACTTTCTCTGTATCAGCAATAAGGCTGTTTTGCTTTCTTATCATTTGTGTGCTCACTCGAGTAGCGCCTTTAATTTCCTTTAAAAACTTTTCCTTTGCATTCACAGCTTGGCTAACTGGCACAAGAGGCCACAAGAGCTTTGGGCCCATCTTGGTTTTCTACATGCCTTCCTCAGTAAACTTGATCATTTCTAGCTTTTGATCTAAAGTGTGAGACATGCAACTCTTCCTCTCACTTGAACATTTAGAGGCCATTGTAGAGTTATTAACTGGCCTAATGTCAGTGTGGAACCCTGGTGGTGTAGTGGTTAAGAGCTACAGCTGCTAACCAAAAGGCTGGCAGTTTGAATCCATCAGGTGCTCCTTGGAAACCGTATGGGGCAGTTCTCCTCTGTCCTATAGGATCACTATGAGTTGGAATCAACTTGATGGCAACGGATTTTTTTTTTTTTTTTTAATATCAGTGTTGTCATGTCTCAGGGAATAGGGAGACCCAAGAAGAGGGAGAGAGACGGGGGAACGGCCAGTTGGTGGAGCAGTCAGAACACATACGTTTATCGATTGTTGTTGTTGTTAGGTGCCGTTGAGTCAGTTCCGACTCATAGCGACCCTATGCACAGCAGAACGAAACACTGCCCGGTCCTGAGCCATCCTCGCAATTGTTGTTATGCTTGAGCTCATTGTTGCAGCCACTGTGTCAATCCACCTCATTGAGGGTCTTCCTCTTTTCCGCTGACCGTGTACTCTGCCAAGCATGATGTCCTTCTCTAGGGACTGATCCCTCCTGACAACATATCCGAAGTATGTAAGACGCAGTCTCGCCATCCTTGCTTCTAAGGAGCATTCTGGTTGTACCTCTTCTAAGGTAGATTTGTTCATTCTTTTGGCAGTCCATGGTATATTCAATGTTCTTCGCCAACACCACAGTTCAAAGGCGTCAACTCTTCTTCGGTCTTCTTTAGTCATTGTCCAGCTTTCACAGGCGTATGATGAGATTGAAAATACCACAGCTTGGGTCAGGCGCACCTTAGTCTTCAGGGTGACATCTTTGCTCTTCAACACTTTGAAGAGGTTCTTTGCAAGCAGAATTTATCGATTAAGTTTGCTGTTTTACATGGGTGCAGTTCGTGGAACCCAAAAACAATGACAATATCAAAGATCACTGATCACAGATTACCATAACAGACATAATAATAATGAAAAAAGTGTGAAATCCTGTGAGAATTACCAAAATATGGCATAGAGAAATGAAGTGAGCACATGCTGTTGCAGAAATGGCACTGATAGACTTGCTCTGTGCAGAGTTGCCACAAACCTTCAATTTGTAAAAAAAATGGTGTATCTGCAAAGCACAGTAAGTGAAGTACAGCAAATGAGCTATGCCTGTTTTAGGAATCCCCCTTGTCTGCAGGGAAAGTGACGATCTCTAATATCAGCTTTCTCAGTGATAAAGGTGGTATTTTAGCCTCTATCTGCTTTACTCTTTTGTCTATTTCTCAGTTGGTTCAAAATTAGGGAGGAAAGGAGCAGTAATATTTTTGTGTGCGAACCCAATTCATAGGAAATCAGAGGCCACTTATATCCCTTATAAGTTTATTTATGACTCTTTCCCAAGGATACCTTGAACTTGGTCAACAACAGGTAGGGTGGGGAGTTCTACGGTGACAGAGGAATTTTGTGGAGGGTCATCAATAATAACCATAACTGCTTACTGCCTCATTGAATCCTCACAAAAATAATGCCTATGAAGTCAGTATTATTATACCCATTTCATAGATGAAAAGTAGAGGGACTTGCTCACAGTCACAGAGCTAGTAGTAGAGGGAGAATGCACATTCAACTCTGGATTTCTTTTGTTTTTGCAGATTTTTTTTTTTTACTGAGACTTTGTTTTTCTTCTTTATTTTATGAGTAGGTTTGTTGACTTTCTTTGTGGTTACATTGGAATTTACCCTTATCTTCCTAGGTTTGAACCAGTCTATTATTATTTGGTATCTCCTTGCCTCCCTCTCCATTAGAAAGTTCTATACTTTATACCATTTATTCCCTCGTTTATTGTCATTTACAGATTAACCTCTCTGGTTTCCTGTTGCGATTCTTCTGGTTTTGGATAGTCCTTGAGGGTTCATTTCCCAGGTTGGTATCTGGCTGGTACAATCTTGCATCCTAGATTCAGGCTGTGGTCTGATGTTTGTTCTCAGGCCGAAGGACTCCCTTTAAGAATTCTTGTAAATTTGGTTTTGTTTTTACACATTCCCGTAATTTTTTTTTTTTAATCTGGAAATGTCCTAATTTCACCATCATATTTGAACAAAACTTTTGTAGCATATATTATTCTTGGTTGGCAATTTTTTTCTTGCAAGGTTTTATGTATGTCATCCCATTGCCTTCTTGACTGCATAATTTCTGCTGAATAATTAGAGTTTAGTCTTATTGTTTCTCTGCTGAATGTAACTTTTTGTTTTTCTCGAGCTGTTCCCAGGATTTTTTCTTTGCTTTTGGTTTCAGTGAGTGTGATTATGATATGCCTTGGTGTTTTTCTTTTGGGGCCTATGTGTGGTTCGTTGAGCTTCTTGGATGGTCAGCTTTTCATTATTCATGATATTAGGGAAGTTTTCTGTCAGTAATTCTTCAATGATTCTCTCTGTGTTTTCTGTTTTCTCTCCCTGTTCTGGAACTCCGATCACTTGTGATTTTTGATTTGATTCTCAGGGTTTCTTCATTCTTTTTTTCTGATTTTTCATCAAACAAGGGGAAAAAAAAAAAAAAAGCCCCAGGGATCCCACGAGCGTGGTGTCTCCGGCCAGGGTAGTGGTTTCCCAGTCGAGTGTGGCCTCATAGCCTTCCAAGAAAGAAGAAGCAAAGATGGCACAGGGAGCCAGGTGTTCCAGAGAAAGGATGGGGAGGTGGTAGGAGGTACAGAAGAAATCAAAAGAGACAGAAAGAACCAACACCAGCTCAGGGGCCTGGCCAGTGTGGCTGAAGGTGATTGGGGGGAGGGGGGCTGGGGGGAAGAGGGGATTAGGAAAGCGTGTATTGCTCTTTACTGGGTGCTCTGTCTCCTGCTGGGAACTTCGTGAAGCCGCTTTCCCCTACTCTTTTTTTCTGTCCACTTATTTCCAACGTGGGTGGGGTGAATCCAAGCAGCATGCATGCTGCACTCCCAGCCGGCCAAGCCACTGCAGCCAGCTAGGAAGCTTGGAGGTAGAACAGTGGGGAGAGAATGGGGGGGTGGGAAAGTGCGTATTATTGGTTGCCGGGTGCTCTGTCTCCTGCTGGAAGTTCCATGAAGCTGCTTCCCCGTGCTCCCTGTCTGCTGATCCCTGACAGGTGTCCAAGATGACAGATCCTTGGTGCGTTAGCAGATGGGGCCCTCAGCACATATCTCTCCTCGCTCTCTGTCCTCTGTCAGTTTCTTATTCCATTGGTGCTTGGCTGAGTTCTTTATCTCTTTGTTTGACACTCTGGGTTCCAGGAACGACATTTGCCTCTGTTTTAATGTAGTTTTTTGGGTCTTTGCTGTGGAGGGACGGTGTGGTGCTTCTGTCTATTGCACCACATTGGTGGGAAGTCCTTGCACATTCAACTCTGGTAGATTCCAAAGCCTCTGCTTTTCCCACTGTGTTTCTCCAAGAATAATTGTGTCTTCCTCAATGTTCTTTGCATCTCCCTTTCCTTTCCGTTTCCACTGCCACCTTCCCCATTTCTGGCTGGTGGTTGGCCCATCAGAATAGCTGCATGAATAACTATAAATTCTCTCTTCCTTTAGCCTTCCACTACAAGTCTGTTCCTCCCACTACTGCAACACCAGCCTTCCTAACAGTTGATTTAAGATGAGCCTTTCCAGATTCAGGAATATTCTTATTTGTTCCATCAGCTCCTAAAACTTGCTATCTCTTGAAAGAATAGAATATTCTTCAATAACTCCAGTTTAGGGCCCAAAATTTGAGCTGGCATGAGATGACATTTATATTGCAGTCTGTATAAGTCATCTCTTCCTTCTTTAAACAGCAACAGCATTTGCTTTTTTTCCCCTCCCATGGTAGTTATTACAATCCACCCAATAATACTGTTTCCTTAATGTTGGATTCTAAACTGTCCCCCTGTGGGAGCACATCACACCCTGCAGTATTTACTTGTCCTCAGACTCCTCTGTAAACTCCTCAGGGCAGGCGATCACAGTTGTATCCCCCGAGCCCAGCAGAGAGCAAGGGAGATAGAAATTGCCCCATAGACATCTGTTAAATGAATTAAATGAGTTCTCATTTCCATTTCTTACAGTATTAGGTATGATAGCTCCAACTTAAAATGTAGTCCTTAAAAATGTTTAATAAATGAACAAATACTTCTTTTATTTCTTCAAATAAGTAAAATAGTGATCTTCCTTCTTTCCTAAATTCTTTACCCTAACTATGCAAATACAGTTTGAAAACTTTCTAACATTTTTTTTTGGTGATGGGGTTGCTGGCTGCAAAGGTTGCATTGGGGACTTTCATTTCTTGCCAGCTATCTACTTACTAACTGTATGTTGTTGAGCAAAATACTTAACGTGTGTGTGACTTGTTTCCTCACCTGGGTAAAATAACAGTAGGATTTTATTTGGTGAAGACTAAATAATTATTACATTAAAATGCTTAGAGTAATGCCTAGCTCAGAGAAGGTGCTCAATAAATATTATTTCTTTTCCTCTTTGTTCCTCTTCTTCTCCTTCTCCTCTCCCCTTACCCCCCTTCATGATAGAGCAATCATTATGAAACGATATGGATACTTTTATTTTTCAATTAGCTAGAATTTTTTTCTATTGTACTTTACATGAAGGTTTTCAGAACAAACTAGTTTCTTAGTAAACAGTACACATATTGTTTTACGACATTGGTTAAGAACCCCACGAAAAAACAACACTCTCCTTTCTCTACCTTGATTTCCCTATTACCAGTTTTCCTGTCCCCTCCTGCCTTCTAGTCCTTGTCCCTGTGCTGGTGTGTCCCTTTAGTTGCATTTTGTTTTATATGCCTGTATAATTTTTGGCTGAAGGGTGAACCTCAGGAGTGACCTCATTACTGAGCTAAAAGGGTGCCTGGAGGGCCATACTCTCGGGTTTCTCCAGTCAGTGTCAGGCCAGTAAATCTGCTCTTTTTTTGTGAGTTAGAATTTTGTTCTACATTTTTCTTCATCTCTGCCTGGGACCTTCTATTGTGATCCCTGTCAGAGCAGTCAGTGGTTGTAGCTGGGCACCCTCAAGTTTTGCTGGACTCAGTCTGATGGAGGCTGTGATAGCTGTGGTCCATTTGTCCATTGGACTAATCTTTTTTGTATCTTTAGTTTTCTTCATTCTCCCTTGTTCTCGAAGGGGTGACACCAGGGGAGTATCTTAGATGGCTGCTCTCAGGCTTTTAAGACCCCAGATGCTACTCACTGAAGTAGGATGTAGAACATTTTCTTTATAAACTATGTCATGTTGATTGAGCTAGATGTTGATCTACTTCTGAAAAATCAGCCATTGAAAACCCTGTGGGACACAGTTCTACTCTGACACACATGGGTTCGGCATGAGTCAGACTCGACTCTAGGGCAATGGGTTAGTGATCCAGGCAGGAGGTGAGAGTGCTGGGCTAGGCAGGTAGTAATGGAGGCAGCGAGATGTGGTCTGATTCAGAGACTGATATTAAGGTAGAGCCCGTTGGATTTGCAGACGGCTGGAGAGGATGGTAGAGAGGGAAAGAGAGGAATCAGGATGACACTCAAGGTATTTAGTCTGAGTCAGATGCCTTAATATAATTTATCAAATGATTCATCTTTTTGCCAAAATCTGTTGCTGTCGAGCTGATCCCGACTCATAGCGACCATATAGGACAGAGTAGAACTGCCCCATAGGGTTTCCAAGGAGCACCTGGCGGGTTTGACCTTGTCTTGTTCCTGACTTTGATGAGAATACTTCTAGTTTTTCTCCATTGAGTGTTAGTTTGTGGTTCACACCATGTATTACAAAATATATAGTTTAAAAAGCCTTGCTCTATTACCGTACTAACAGCTTTTAGAAACTGAAGGATTTTTGCCAAATATTGAGTAATTGTATGCTTTTAATTTTTTCACCTATTAATAAATATGATTGCTGCTGTTAGTGGCTACAGAGCCAGCCCCATGCATAAGAGAACTAGATGCTGCATGGTCCTGTGCCATCCTCATGATCTCTTGCAGATCTGACCATCGTGATCCATAGTTTTCATTTGCTGATTTTTTGAAGTAGATTGCCAGGCCATTCTTCTTAGTTCTTCTTAGCCTGGAAGCTCTGCTGAAACCTCTTCAGCATCACAGCAACATGTTAGGCCCCACTGACAGATGGATGATGGCTGTGCATGAGATGCATTGGCTGGGAATCAAAACTGGGTCTCCTGCATGGAAGGCAAGAATTCTATCACTGAACCACCAATGCCCCCATTAATATATTAAATTCTATTAACAGACACTATACTGTCGAACTATCCACCCAGACTGTTGCTGACTCATACATAGTAATTCTACAGGACAGAGTTGAGGTGCCCCCATTGGGCTTCCAAAGCTGTAATCTTTACAGAAGGAGCCCTGGTGGTGCTGTGATTAAATGCTCAGATCCTAATGGAAAGGTCGGTGGTTAGAACCCACAGCTGCCCTGCGGGGAAAAAAGACGTGGAAGTTTGTAAACGATGTGACAATCTGCTTCAGTAAAGACCATAGCCTTGCAAACCCTATGGGGCACTTCTATTCTCCTATAGGGCCATTGGCGTAGTGGTTAAGAGCTACAGCTGCTAACCAAAACATCGGCAGTTGGAATCCACCAGCCGCTCCTTGGAAACCCTATGGGGCAGTTCTACTCTGTCCTCCAGGTCGCTATGAGTTGGAATCGACTCAACAGCAGTAGGTTTTAGGTATAGGGTCGTTATGAGCTGGAATCAAAGGCAACAGTTTTTTTTTTTTTTTTTAAATCTTTATGGAAGTAGACTGTCGCATCTTTCTCCCGTGGTGTGGCTGGTGGGTTTGAATTGCTGACCTTTTGATTAGTAGCCAAACCACCAGTGTGCTACTGGGACTCAATGAACTATCCTCAGAAGTCTGAAATTACCCCTGCTTGGTCTGTATAGTAGAATATATTAATATTTTATTTGATATTTTTACATCTTATTCATAAATGGAGTTAGTATGTAGTTTTTCTTTTCTATGCCATTTTTGTGATTCTTTGGTATTGTTGTGCTGGCTTTGTGCGAAGAACTGGTAAGTTCTTATTCTGTCCTTAAACTCTGATACAATGAAGTGACACACTAATTTCTTCAATGCATGGAAAACTGGCCTTTGAGCAGTACCTACTTGACCACTTTATAGTGGCTACGTATGTTTTGGAAACCCTGGTAGTGTAGTGGTTAAGTTCTACGGCTGCTAACCAAAAGCTCAGCAGTTCAAATCTGCCAGGTGCTCCTTGGAAACACTGTGGGGCAGCTCTACCCTGTCCTGTAGGGTCGCTATGAGTCAGAATTGACTCAACAGCAGTGGGTTTTTTTTTTTTTTTAATGTATGTTTTATATCACTTTCCTCCCAGTCAGTATTATTTAGTATACTATGTAAACTTGGGTTTTGCTTTCTTCTCAAGATTTTTTAGGTGTTTGTAGCATTTTTATATATTATCATAGCACACATATTTAGCTTTATGTTGGTCTTTATGTTTCATGAGTTTAATGCCTTCTTTGTTACAGTGTTTTTTAACAGTAGAGATTGTTTATCAGGAGTCTAAACATTGGAAGCAGCATCCAAACTTCAGAACTCTTCTATAATTCTGACTGCCGTAGTCCAGTAACATAGGCAAGATAGAAAGTTTACAGTGGATGAGAAATAGTTTCTAGAAGTTGCTTCATGTTATAAAAAAATTCATAACAAGGATGACCTTTATCACCCCTCTTATTCAAAATTGTGTTGGAGGTCCTAGCCAGAGCAATTAGGCTAGATAAAGAAATAAAGGGCATCCAGATTGGCAAGGAAGAAGTAAAAGTATCTCTATTTGCAGATGACATGATCTTATACACAGAAAACCCTAAGGAATCCTCCAGAAAACTACTGAAACTAATAGAAAGGCTCAGCAGAGTATTGGGACACAAGATAAACATACAAAAATCAGCTAGATTCCTCTACACCAACAAAAAGAACATCCAAGAGGAAATCACCAAATCAACGCCATTTACAGTAGCCCCCAAGAAGATAAAATACTTAAGAATAAATCTTACCAGAGATGTAAAAGACTTACACAAAGAAAACTATAGTACACACTTCTGCAAGAAACGAAAAGAGATTTAAGTGGAAAAACATACCTTGCTCATGGATAGGAAAACCTAACATTATAAAAATATCTATTCTACCAAAAGCAACCTATATACATTTAATGCAATTCTGATCCAAATTCCAAGGACATTCTTTAATGAGATGCAGAAACAAATCACCAAATTCACATGGAAGGGAAAGAGGTCCTGGATAAATAAGGCATTACTGAAAAAGAAGAACAAAGTGGGAGGCCTTACTTTACCTGATTTTAGAACCTATTATACCGCCACAGTAGTCAAAACAGCCTGGTACTGGTACAACAACAGATACATAGACCAGTGGAGCAGAATTGAGAATCCAGACATAAATCCATCCACATATGAGCAGTTGATATTTAATAAAGGCCCCAAAACAGTTAAAAGGGGAAAAGACAGTCTTTTAAACAAATGGTGCTGGCATAACTGGATATCCATCCACAAAAAAATGAAACAAAACCCATACCTCACTCCATGCACAAAAATGAGCTCAAAATGGATCAAAGACCTAAATATAAAATCTAAAATGATAAAGATCATGGAAGAAAAAATAGGGACGATGCTAGGAGCCCTAATACATGCCATAAACAGTATACAAAACATTATTGAGAATGCAGAAGAAAAACTAGATAACTGGGAATCAAACATCTATGCTCATCCAAAGACTTCACCAAAAGAGTAAAAAGACTACCTACACACTGGGAAAAAGTTTTTAACTATGACGTTTCTGATCAACACCTGATCTCTAAAATCTACATGATACTGCAAAAACTCAACTACAAAAAGACAAATAACCCAATTAAAAAATGGGCAAAATATATGAATAGGCACTTCACTAAAGAAGACATTCAGGCAGGTGACAGATACATGAGGAAACGCTCACGATCATTAGCCGTTAGAGAAATGCAGATCAAAACTACAATGAGATTTCATCTCACTCCAACAAGGCTGCCATTAATCCAAAAAACACAAAATAATAAATGTTAGAGAGGCTGTGGAGAGGTTGGAACACTTATGTACTCCTGGTGGGAATATAAAATGGTACAACCACTTTGGAAATTGATTTGGCGCTTCCTTAAAAAGCTAAAATAGAACTACCATAAGATCCAGCAATCCCACTCCTCAGAATAAAAAAAAAAAAAAAAAATACCCTAGAGAAATAAGAGCCTTTACACGAACAGATATATGCACACCCACGTTTATTGCAGCACTGCTTACAATAGCAAAAAGATGGAAGCAACCAAGGTGCCCATCGACAGATGAACAGATAAATAAATTATGGTATAGTCACACAATGGAATACTATGCATCCATAAAGAAGAGTGAGGAATCTGTGAAACATTTCATAACAGGGAGGAACCTGGAAGGCATTATGCTGAGTGAAATTAGTCAGTTGCAAAAGGACAAATATTGTATAAGACCACTATTATAAGAACTTGAGAAATAGTTTAAACTGAGAAGCAAACATTCTTTTGTGGTTACAAGAGAGGGGAGAGAGGGAGGGTGGGAGAGGGGTATTCACTAATTAGATAGTAGATAAGAACTACTTTAGGTGAAAGGAAAGACAGCACACAATACAGGGGAGGTCAGCACGACTGGACTAAACCAAAAGCAAAGAAGTTTCCTGAATAAACTGAATGCTTCGAAGGCCAGTGTAGCAGGGGCAGGGGTCTGGGGACCATGGTTTCAGGGGACATCTAAGTCAATTGGCATAATAAAATCTATTAACAAAACATTCTGCATCCCACTTTGAAGTGTGGCGTCTGGGGCCTTAAATGCTAGCAAGCAGCCATCCAAGATGCATCAATTGGTCTCGACCCACCTGGATCAAAGGAGAATGAAGAACACCAAGGACACAAGTTAATTACGAGCCCAAGAGACAGAAAGGGCCACATGAACCAGAGACTACATCATCCTGAAACCAGAAGAACTAGATGGTGCCTGGCTAGAACCGATGACTGCCCTGACAGGGAACACAACAGAGAACCCTGAGGAAGCAGGAGAGCAGTGGGATGCAGACCCCAAATTCTCATAAAAAGGCAAGACTTAATGGTCTGACTGAGACTAGAAGGACCCTGGTGGTCATGGCTCCCAGGCCTCATGTTGGTCTAGGACAGGAACCATTCCTGAAGCCAACTCGTCAGACGTGGATTGGACTGGACAATGGGTTGGAGAGGGATGCTGGTGAGGAGTGAGCTTCTTGGATCAGGTGGACACTTGAGACTGTATTGGCATCTCCTGCCTGGAGGGGAGATGAGAGGGTAGAGGGGGTTAGAAGCTGGTGAAATGAACAGGAAAAGAGAGAGTGGAGGGAGAGAGCGGGCTGACTCATTAGGGGGAGAGTAATTGGGAGTATGTAGCAAGGTGTACATAAGTTTTTGTGTGAGAGACTGACTTGATTTGTAAACTTTCACTTAAAGCACAATAAAAATTATTTTAAAAATTCATAAATTTCAAGAAAAAAAAAAGTGATTTGCTACCAAGTCATGAATTCTATATATGCACATATTGAAAGAAATTTGAGAAAGGAAAGATCAGCACAGTAGAGCAGAAAGAAGCCTTTTTTCCAAGACAGCTATTGCTTCATTCCTTCTCTTTTCTGGTTTGCTGAAGTTGTTACAATATATCCTGATGATTAGTGATTTTTCCACTATGTGAAGACAAACCAGGATTTCTGGATGAACACAATTTTCATATATTTATATTCTTGCATGATAGAGCCCTGGTGGTGAAGTGGTTAAGAGCTTGGCTGTTAACCCAAAGGTTCGCAGTTTGGATCCACTAGCCACTCCTTGAAAACCCTATGGGGCAGTTCTACTCTGTCCTGTGGGGTTGTTATGAGTCAGAATTGACTCAATGGCAATGGGTATAATGGGTATATATTCTTGCATGATGCTCCTTCCTCTTTCCCTCTATTTTTTTTTTAATAATTTTTATTGAGCTTTAAGCGAATGTTTACAAATCAAGTCAGTCTGTCACATATAAGCTTATATACACCTTACTCCATGCTCCCACTTACTCTTCCTCTAATGAGTCAGCCCTTCCAGTCTCTCCTTTCATGAAAATTTTGCCAGTTTCTAACCCTCTCTACCCTCCTATCTCCCCTCCAGACAGGAGATGCCAACACAGTCTCAAGTGTCCACCTGATACAAGTAGCTCACTCTTCATCAGCATCTCTCTCCAACCCATTGTCCAGTCACTTCCATGTCTGATGAGTTGTCTTCGGGAATGGTTCCTGTCCTGGGCCAACAGAAGGTTTGGGGACCATGACCACCGGGATTCCTCTAGTCTCAGTCAGATCATTAAGTCTGGTCTTTTTATGAGAATTTGGGGTCTGCATCCCACTGCTCTCCTGCTTCCTCAGGGTTCTCTGTTGTGCTCCCTGTCAGGGCAGTCATCGGTTGTGGCCAGGCACCATCTAGTTCTTCTGGTCTCAGGATGATGTAAGTCTCTGGTTCATGTGGCCCTTTCTGTCTCTTGGGCTCAGAGTTATCGTGTGACCTTGGTGTTCTTCATTCTCCTTTGATCCAGGTGGGTTGAGACCAATTGATGCATCTTAGATGGCCGCTTGTTTCATTCCCTCTGTTTTTAAGGAAATAAGTGTGCGTTTCACAAAATAATTGATACGTAAAATCCATTTATTGTGTTTATGTTACTAAATACTTAAGACGTTACTCAGTGCTACTTTTTCTGCACCTAGGTAAGCCCAGATGTTTCCAATTGATATAAAATGATGACAGATGATTTAATATTCAATTGTTTGGCATGCTATAATAAAAGGAGATATTCAAGATATACGTATTTTTAAAGATCATTTATTTCTTAACTTGCTTTATTTACCATATTATATACCATACTTTGGTGCTAAAATTTCTTCTTGGTTAGTCAGGCCTTGTGGAATTTACATGTGTAAACTGTCTTTACTCTGGAACAGGTTAAGTCCTGGACATTGTGAATAAAATACATTCTACTGTAAATAATCTTATTTTACTCCCAAGCCTCACCCCTACCAACCTTGTCAGCATTATGTTATTAAACGTATATGCTATTTTTCATTCTATTAGCAGCAAATTTTATAACTTTAAATAGCATACATAAGTCCGTATTTCTCAGTCATCAATTTTGAAAATTAAAATTTCTATTAACTCCTTAGTGACCATAAGGAAATTTGCTCACTTTATTTCTTTTTAGCTCCTCTTTTTTTTCTAGCCGTCTGTTTTTGTTAATAGCTGTGGGACACTTTATATATATATATATATATATATACACACACATACATATATAATTTTACTTTTATTTCAAGATTTTTAGTGTTTATCGTATACTTTATAATTGTACATAGGTGTAATAATGATCATTATTTAGACAATTTAATGTTTAAATTTATTTAATATTTACTGAGAGTTCTTATGTGCCAAAGCTTCTCCATTTCTGAGTTGTTTATTTTGACTTATTTTTTGGTTGGATAGATTATCATGAAATAGATTTTTCAAGAAGGAACTGTAGGTACTATGTCTACTGAGTGATCACATATTTGAGAGTTTTGATGCTATTTTTACATGTTGAACAACAGCTTGTCTGGATCATATGATTTTTCTTTCAAGATTCTTCATTACTCCCCTTCCCTCTGGCCTTAAATATTGCTATGGAGTAGTCTGAGGCAAGCCTAGTGTTTTCCTCCTTTGATTTGCTTTGTGTGCCTGGATGCTTGAAGGGTTCTTTTTCTATTCTTGAAGTTCAGTAATTTCAGCACTAAATGTCCTGGATTAATGATAGAATTAATCCAAAGATTCAGCTGTTCTATGATTTCAAAAAAATTTTCTTCTATTACATCTTCAAATATCTGTTCTTTTCTCTATTTCAGGGAGAGCGATTACCTGTACTTTGTAACTAGGTTGGCTGTCTTTCATAACTACTAACTTCTCTGTAATAATTTTTTTTTCCTTTTCATTCTGTGTGATTTTCTCAAATCTATCATCCAAATCACTGACTCAGTTTTCTGCATTGCCAATACTGCTTCTTGATGTTTCTAAATCATTTATTATTTCTGCAGTGAAATTATTTTTTCCATTTACCACTGCCAGCTTCCTTTAAATTTCATTGTTCATTTATTCTCTTGTTTTTGATATCATCTTACACAGAGTTCATGTTCTCTTCAATTATGCTGAGATGTGAATCATTTGTTTTATCAAAATTTTTTGTTTCCTATTTTTCTTTCAAATGTGCCTCTCCTCTCTATGTATTCACTAACCTTTCTTTTTTTCCTTCCTCCCTCTCTCTCTCTTTCTCTCCTTCCTTCCCTCCTCTTTTTCTCTCTGTCTTCCTTCCCTTTTTTTCTATGTAATCATTGCATAAGTCACATAACTTTTTCCCTCCCTGGTTATTCATCTTTTACCCAGGTCAGTTTTATATTACTACGTGCAAAGGATTCTCTTTTAATTTCTCTTCATATTTACTTAGGCTTTGTTTGACTTTTCCCCTTGGAAAATTAGCCTGAGAGTTGTGATGTAAGGCTTTGGTACTTTTTGTTCCCCAATTGCCTAGCAGAAATGGGGAGGAGGCATGGGGACCTGAACAGCTGAAGTAAGAAAACTTTCCTCTCTGTTACTGTCTCTCAGTATTTTTGTTGAAAATCTGGCTTTAGTGGTTAAGCCTCTTTGCTAAACTGAGAAAATACTTCCTTCTGTCTTTAATCTGAACTTGGACTTTGCTCCCCACTACAGGGTAAGCCAGGTAGCCACTTCTGTGTGAAGTCTTGGCTTAAGCATTTCTTCCAGTTTTGTGAAGCCAGATCCGGATCCTTCCTCTCTCTCTCCCTTTCTTCCAGAAAAAATATGTTCAATTGGCTTTATTTGCTGCATATATAATTAGGGCTGATATTATTCTTCAGGTCCTTGCTTGCCTTCACTCTTACTCTCTCTACTGCTGGCTCCTACACGGGCCCCCGCTGAATCAGAGTCCAAGTAGTTTCATCCCTTGAAAGGGAGGATGTTCCTTTCTGCCTTGATATCCTCCATTGGGGTTTTCAACAGCACGACTTCCTAGACTCCGACTCACTGTCTAGTGTTGCAATTCTTTGAATTCATAAGCATCCAAATTTCTCCCCAAACTACACCCATGGTGTGTGTTGGGATGAGTTTCTAGCATTCACTGTACAGTGTGATTGAAATCAGCACAAGCCTGATGATCAGCGTCTGGGGTTAAGTCTGGTCATCACCCATCCTAACTCTTCCTTGTGGAGAGTTTCCTCTTAGTAATCCTTCTGTTCTTGCAGCATGGCCTCAGTCATGGCCACTTAGGTATATCAGACATATCTTAATACGTTCTTTCCTCTAAAGGACATTCAGAATCCTATTCCTTTTCTCCTATGGTACTACTCTAACTCTACATGAATTTAGGCTAACTAGAAGCTGGACTATATGAAGAAGAATGGAGTATTAGGATTGACAGAAGACTCATTGACAACCTGCATTATGCGGTTGACACAACCCTGCTTGCTGAAAGTGAAGAGGGCTTGAAGCACTTACTGGTGAAGATCAAAGACCACAGCCTTTAGTATGGATTACACTCAACATAAAGTATGGATTACACTCAACATAATGAAAACAAAAATCACAACTGGACCAAGTTGTCAAGGATTTTACTTTACCTGGATCCACAATCAGTGCCCACGGAAGCAACAGGCAAGAAATCAAGACGCATTGCATTGGGCCAGTTGGCTGCAAAAGACCTCTTTAAAGTGTTAAAAAGCAAAGATGTCACCTTGAAGACTAATGTGCACCTGATCCACACCATGGTGTTTTCAATCACCTCATATGCGTGGGAAAGCTGGACGATGAATAAAAAAGACCAAAGAAGAATTGATGCCTTTGCATTGTGGTGTTGGTGAAGAATATTGAGTATACCACGGACTGCCAAGAGAATGAACAAATATGTCTTGGAAGAAGTATAACCAGAATGCTCCTTAGAAGCAAGGATGGCAAGACTACATCTCATATACTTTGGACATGTAATCAGGAAGGATCAGTCCCTGGAGAAGGATATCATGCTTGGTAAAGTAGTAGGTCAGTGAAAAAGAGGAAGACCCTTAATGAGGCTACAACGATGGGCTCAAGCATAATAACGATTGTGAGGATGGCATAGGACCAGGCAGTGTTTTGTTCTGTTGTACATAGGGTTACTATGAGTTGAAAGTGACCTAACAACAACAACAGCTTCCTCTAGTAGCATCCATGATCCAAATTCTTGGGAAAATTTTGGGAGCTCAATAATACCTAACTCCACACATTAGCCCTATGTTCCAAGTCCTTGCATGTTTCCTATTTATACCATGTATACTCAAAGTTGCACACTGCAACAGAATGAGAGATTAAGATGATCTTTGCTCTTGAGCACACCTAGCCCTGTGGACTCAAGAATCCAGGGCAATGCCCACGTAATGTGCCTGTTACACAAGCAGCCCTGAGGGTGATGTAATTTCTCAGCACCTTCTTCAAACAAGTAAGGACTGGGCCTGTTTATGCCCAATTATTTTAGCCCTCTCTCTCCTTTTGGAGGCTAGAAAGTCAGACTCATTCATGCAACAAGAGAACATAAAATGTTTATTGAGCTCTACTATGTCCGAGGCATTATTCAAGGTAAACAATAAATCAGTTCCTGCCCTCACAGAGCTTCCAGGCTGAAGGGTAGAATTTTTCTTCATCCTGCCATTATCCATGTAGAGAGTTTGAGTTCTTGTAGTTTGTGTGTAAATTCAAAGGTGGTGCCTCTTCAAACGGGAGCAAATGGCAGGGATCTAAATTCTGGCTGTTTGAGTTCATCTTTGTTCTGCAGGCATAACCTCCCCACCATTCTTTAAAGAGTGCATTTAAAATATATTTTCTGATATTAATTCAAGTAAGAGAAAGTTCCAGAGTTGCTACCTTGCATGCAGGGCAAATAAGCATTAGCATCTGTCCCCGAGGCTTCATTTCAACACTCTGCAGGTCTATTTGCAACCTGTATTTGAATCTGATTAGTTGCATAATAATTTTTTACATTTTTATACAGTGTGGTACCTTTCTTTGGATTAGCTTAAAGTGCTTTATAGCTATTATCTTATTAGCCCTCACTGTAGGTGGGTTGGGGGGTGGCATGACATATATTATTATCTTTATTTTACAGAAGGGGATATGATGGCATAAGAAAGTTAAGGAATGTGAGCAAAAGTACACATGGAGACAGGTACAACTAGTAACTGAAACAAGTTTCACAAACAGGCTTTTGCTGCTCTGGCATAGATCCACCTGCTTCCATCTTTATCAGAAAGCATGGAGTGGGTTTAATGGTATTGGGGTCTAATCTTCTGTTAAAAAGAATGGGTTAAATATATGCTGAGAGAATAGTGTAGATGAGTTAGTTTCGATCATTCAGGGTGACAGAGGGTGGCTCAATAAACCACTTTGAAAAATCAATGCATATATGTATCTCATGCTTACTATGCTACCTGGTACGATGAATGCTGAATGCTGTTGGATAAATCTAGGAAATGCTCTACTTGGAACACCCATATCCCACCCATTGCCGTGGAGTCTATTCCAATTTATAACAACCTATAGGACAGAGCAGAACTGCCACACAGGGTTTCCAAGGCTGTAAATCTTTATGGAAGGAGACTCCCATATCTTTCTCACGTACAGTGGCTGGTGGGTTCAAACTGCCAATCTTTGGGTTAGTAGCCCAGTGCTTAACCACTGTACTGCCAGGCTCCTTCTCTTGGAACATCAAAAACAAAACAAAACCGAACCCACTGCCATCAAGTCAATTCCAACTCATAGCTCAGAACACAGTAGGTGCTAAACAAATATTTGTCGAGGAAGGAAGGAAGGAAGATTAGATATACACATAACTATGGGATATTGTCTATCAATGCAATAGGAATGCAGAAAAGGAAGAAAGCATCCTGGCCTGAAGTCATCATAGAAACCTTTTTGTGAGAGAAGAAACCTGAATGAGACTTGGAGAAGGGGGAGACTCTGGACAGATGAAGAGGAAGAGAGGTAGTATTTTTGAACTTCAAGGTACTAGGCTAGTAGTAGAAGATATACAAAGGAAGATTTGTGTTTTTTTCTAAGAAGCAGATTTTGTGAGATTGGAAGGAGAGATTGTTTCCTTCAGTAGGTATTTGTGTAATGCCTGTGATCTATCAGAAAATGAAGAGGAAAGAATCAAAGCAAACTCCTAGATTCTGAGATTGAAAGAGTGCTGTTGTGGAGGAGGAAAGCATGCATTTTGCAACACCGTAAATGTTTTGAGTGTGTAATAACTTCACGCACTGGTCTCAGCAGATATATTTTGAGATGTTATAGACGACATAATCTGCTAGGAGAATTTGTTTCTCAAAGGTGAGATTGAGTTTATGTTTGTGAGCTCGCAATGTTTTTGGCTATTACTGAAATGATAGTCTTTTTTAATGTTCTTTTCATTCTTTACTGAGTTTTAATGAAATACATATGCATATAATAATAATTATATTATTACTGTTCAGTTCCAGTTATACACATTTCCACATCCATTACCTACCTATCTCTGCTCCACATTTCTCCCTCATCATACTCCATATCTGGAGATGCTCCTAGCAGCTTTCTTCTTCTGACCTGTTTTGAACAATTAGACTTATTAATTTGGAAAAATAGCTATTACTGTCTTATGGAATTTTCAACATCTTAGGTATAAGAATTCCTGCTTAATTTAGGTTCTTCTCTTCTCTTCCATAAAACAGGGAATATAAAAACCTTCGGAAGCTGAAAGCTCTATTCCTAGATAATATTAGCCACAAGTAGGAGTAGATAATCAAAATTAAAGAAAGAAAAGAAAACAACAAAAAAGCTCAGCTCAACATCATGAGAAATGAATATCAACCCAGTAGAAGATGTCAGGTTATTAAAACGTGAGTTCGACTTCTGGGGTCTGAAGAAGGCAGCAGAGATACTAGCTCCAGAGTTTGGAGACACTATGTCCGGACTCTGAAGACCCAAAAGAGCGGTAAAGTTGGAAGTATTAATACACACGCCGGTGCAGAAAAATAGGATCTGTAGATTTGAAGACTAGTCCCAGATACGATTTAGAGGGAAATTACCTGAGCAAGAACCTCAGTTTCCTATGTTACAAGCACCCCAAGCATATAGCAGTAAGGAGAGAAGTATTCAGAAGAGAGACTGGCAGAATTTGTCTGAAGTTCATTCCCCCATTTATTATTACCTTTCCATCTAATGAAGAGCCTGACTGAGAATGAGGTTCATATCAAATTCTTATTTCTCTTTTCTCTCTTTGAATGTTCCTAGTTTAATTTCGGTGCATGCATTATCAAACATCTGTTTTAATTACAGTCATTGTCGAGGTAGTTAATCAGTTGTCGTCTCTCACCAGCCAAAATCCTATATTGCCGAATTCTTGTACACTCAAAGATACAATAAATATAAAAAGAATTCTGTATATCAGCATGAAAAAAATGCATACAACTTCTTTGCTCACTGAGGCAACCAAAACACCCAGGAGTTATTATAATGTGCATTCCCCTGACACAGACTTTTATTTCATGCAAATGACTGTGATTAAGATTCAAATAGTTTTTTTTTTCATTTTCACACATTACTTAATCAATGTGAAGTACTGTGTAAAAATTGCATCTCTTCATAACAGTGATTTTGACCAAGTCAAGTGTTGCTCCTAGAATTATAATCCAGACTTGTGATTCAATTATCATTTAGAGACTTTGTAAATTCAAATTAAGTTCACTCTTTCCTCCTCCTCCCAACACTGTAAGCTTAATATCGGTATGGATTATTTGTAAGGTGTTACAAAAATTACTTTGCATTGCTGGGAAATATATAATATGATGCGTGATTTTTCCCTTTCCTTGCAAAAAAGTACAGCAATCAATAGAAACTGGGCATTAAAATTTATGGAAATGCACAAAGTACAGTCCATTTTTCCATTTATGTTACACTTAGCTTTTAGCCTGAACAATATTGACACTCCCCAGAATGCTTACCTATTTAACATTACTTGGAATAGTTGCACAAATCACCATTTCAAAAGTTAAAAAAGAATCCATGGAACACTCAAAATTTGGCATCTCTGTTCGACGATTTAACTAATGGACATTCAAAAGCGCATTCTTGTAGGAATCAACAAGGAACACATATGATGAAGCAGGATTCCAGAGACCAAGCAGGCTATTCTCATACATCGTAAAAACATTGATCTATTTACAGTTTACCGCACCCAAGCCAAGGGCTGACTTTTTTTTTTTTTTTTATTGTCTGTGACTGTCTCTTTCTTGCTTATCTTGCATTTCATTTACGCCTGAGGAAAAATTAGATTTTCCCAATTTCTTCAGAACTGCCAGGTTTGGGTTTTCACAATACCACCCCCAACCATTTCTTAAAATATGTTCCATAGTCTGAATTTCTCTAGCCTCTGAGTTGAAAATAAAATCTAATTTTAACTTGTTTTCCTTTATTCGACACTCACTAAAAATTGTTTTGTGTCCAATTGCAATAATCAGAGAAAAACACCTTTTATTCTCCATAATATAATACAATATAATGCTATCTCTATGCCAGAGCTGAAATTGAATCAATTATTATTATTTTTGAGATTAGTAGAACTTGTATCTGATGGAGTTTGATGGATTCAAACAGATAACGTTTGAATATGGGTATTTTTCTTTGGAAGATAGTTTCTTGGACATTCTTTTTGGGGATGTCTCATCTCTACTGGCAGGTAAGGTCAAAGGGACATTGGTTGTCAGACAACATGACACTCCCAGATTGTAGACACTCTGGCAGTTGGAACCAAAGATCTAGTCCTGAATGTGTTATGAGACTAGGAATCATTGGTGAGGTTGAGGTAGTTTTGCAGAAGGAAGAACTAAGAAGCCAAGGCATTCCATAGGAATAAGAGTAACCAGCAATGCCTGGGACATTTGAATTCAAAACTGAGTCTTCTGAAGCCAGTCCAATCTAGTTACAGAAAACCAAAGGAACAAATCTTACTTATTCCGGTACTACCCAGAGGCTCTGTGGGGCTTTAGGATAAGGCTTTGGAAAAGCAAATCAAGACTGTGTCAGAGACTACTGGCTGTGCCCCAATGTCTAATCTTCCCCATGCCATAAATAGAATCATTGCTAAGATAAGGCTGCCAGGAACAAAGGCTGTATTTCCCAGGTACCTTTAAAAAAAAAAAAAAAAAATTTTTTTTTTATACCTTTGTAGTGGACACATGCCTAAGTTCTAGCCGATGGAATGTAAGCAGAGTAGAGATCCAAACTTCCTTATCCTAAACACTGGGAGTCAAATGTAGTTTAGAATTCAGAATGTTTCAGATTTTAAAGATAATATGATGCATTGGAAGCATAACAGCCAGAATGTTTCTTAGAAGCAAGGGTGGCGAGACTATGTCTCACATATTTTGGACATGTTATTAGGAGGCATCAGTCCCTGGAGAAGGACATCATGTTTAGTAAAGCGGAGGGTTAGTGAAAAAAGAGGAAGACCTTCGATGAGATGGACTGACACAGTGGCTGCAACAATGGGTTCAAGCATAACAACTACTGTGAGAATGACACAGGACCGGGCAGTGTTTCATTCTGTGGTACATACGGTTGCTATGAGTCAGAACCAACTCGACTGCACTTAACAACAACATGACGCAGGTACTGCTTAATATGGAATATCTCCTTTTTTTCCAGTGGAGTTTGGGACAGCACTCATAATCAACTGCAGTAAAACGTAATATTTACTTTAAGTGGCATAAATAAAGATCGTAAATAATCTCATATTAGTTCAGGCCATGTTTCGCCTTCAAATGAGTTTTTGCTGAAAACTTATTAAAAAAACTTAAAAAAAAAGTTTTGTTTGTTTTTTTAAATTGTGCTTTAGGTGAAAGTTTACAGCGCAAATTACTTTTTTATTCAAAAATTTGTTTTGTGACATTGGTTGTACTCCCCACATTGTGTCAGCACTCTCTGCCTTTCCATGTCCTCCCTGGGTTCCCTGCGTCCATTTGTCCATTTTTCCTGTCCCTTTCCGCCTTCTTTTGCTTTTGGGCAGATGCTGCCCACTTGGTCTCGTATACTTGATTGAACTAAGAACCATGTTTCTCATGTGTGCTATTGTTCAGCTCTGAGCTACCAGGGTTTCTGGGGGCCGTAGTCTGGGGGGTTTCTCCAGCTCTGTCAGAACGGTGGGTCTGGTCTTTTTTTCTTGGTGGTTTTGAATTTCGTTCTGTATTTTTCAGTTCCTCTGTCTGGGACCCTCTATAGTGATTCTCATCAGAGCAGTTGGTGGTGGTAGCCAGGCACCATCTAGTTCTTCTAGGCTCAGGCTGGTGAAGGCTCTGATTCATGTGGTCCATTAGTCCTTTGGAGTAGTGTTTTCCTTGTGTCTTTGATTTTCTTCATTCTCCTTTGCTCTGAATGGGATGGGACCCATCTCATCTATATTCATGAGTGACATTGGTCTGTAATTTTCTTTTTTTGTGGTGTTTTTAAAAAAAAAAATTTTTTTTTTTTGCCTGGTTGTTTCTACCTTTTTGCTATTGTGAATAATGCTGCAATGAACTTGGGTGTGTGTAAGTCTATTCACGTGATTGGTTTTATTTCTCTAGGATATATTCCTAGTAGTGGGAACACTCATTCGTATGGTATTTCCGTTTTCAAACTTTTTGAGGAGCCATGTGGTTGTACCATTTTACACTCCCAACAGCAGTGCATAAGAGTTCCAATCGCCCTGTAACCTCTCCAATATTTGTTATTTTTATTTTTTTGATTTGTGGCCTAATGTCAAAGTGAGATGGTATCTCATTGTAGTTTTGATTTCCATTTCTCTAATGGCTAATCATTGGGAGTATTTCCTCATGTGTCTGTTAGCTGCCTGAATGTCTTCTTTGATGAAGTGTCCGTTCGTATCCTTTGCCCATTTTTTAAATTGGATTGCCTTTTTGTTGTTAAGGTGTTGAAGTAGTCTATAGATTTTAGAGATTACACCCTTGTCAGATATGTCATAGCAAAAAATTTTCCCAGTCTGTAGTTTCTCTTTTTACTCTTTTGGTGAAGTCTTTTGATGAGTATAAGTGTTTCATTTTTTGGAGCTCCCACTTATCTAGTTTCTCTTCTGGTGTTTGTGCATTGTTAGTTATGAGTTGTATTGTATTTATGCCATGCATTAGGGTCCCTAGTGTTGTCCCTATATTTTCTTCCATGATGTTTATCGTTTTAGGTTTATATTTAGACTGTTGATCCATTTTGAGTTAGTTTTTGTGAATGGTGTGAGGTATGGGTCCTGTTTCATTTTTTTATAGATGGACATCCAGTTTTGCCAGTGCTATCTGTTAAAAAGACTGTATATTCCCCATTTAATGGGCTTTGATCCTTTGTCAAAGATCAGCTGACCATAGGTGGATAGATTTACATCTAGATTCTCAATTCTGTTCCACTGGTCTATGTGTCTGTCATTGTACCAGTACGGGGCTGTTTTGACTGCGGTGGCTGTATAGTAGGTTCTGAGACCAGGTTGTGTGAGGCCTCCTACTTTGTTCTTTTTTTCATTAATGCTTAGCTTATCCAAGACTTCTTTCTTTTCCATATAAAGATGGTGTCTTAGTCATCTAGTGTTGCTATAACAGAAATACAAGTGGGTGGCTTTAACAAAGAAAAGTTTGTTCTCCTACAGTTCAGGAGGCTAGAAGTCCGAATTCAGGGCACCAGCTCCAGGGGAAGGCTTTCTCTGTCTGTCAGCTCTTGGAGGAAGGTCCTTGTCATCAGTCTTGCCTTGGTCTGGAAACATCTCAGTGCAGGAACCTCAGGTCCAAAGGATGTGTTCTGCTCCTGGCGCTTCTTTCTTGGTGGTATGAGGTCCCCCCGACTCTGCTCACTTCCTTCTTTTGTATCTCAAAGAGATGGACTTAAGACACACTCTAGTCTTGTATATCTCATCAATATAACTGTCACTCATTCATCTCATTTCATCCTAGTGATAGAATTTACAACACACAGGGAAATCACATAAAACGGTGGGTAATCACAAAATACTGGGACTCATGGCCCAGTTGACAGATATCTTTTGGGGACACAATTCAATCCATGACAGACGGTGATTAGTTTTTCCATCTCATTAAAGAATGCTGCTTGTATATGAATGGAGGTTGCATTTTATTTGTAAATTACTTTAGGTAGAATTAACATTTTCACAATGTTGAATCTTCTTATCCATGAACATGGTATGTTTTTCCATTTATGTAGGTCTTTTTTGGTTTCTTGCAATAGTGTTTTGTAGTTTTCTTGGTATAGGTCTTTTAAGTCCCTGGTTAGATTTATTCCTAAGTATTTTATCTTTTCAGGGGCTGTTATAAATGGTATTGTTTTTCTGATTTCTTTTTCAAAGTTCTCCTTGTAGGTGTACAGGAATCCAACTAATTTTTGTATGTTGATCTTGTACCTTGTTACGCTATTGAACCTTTCTTTTAGTTTCATTAGTTTTTTTTTTATAAAGTCTTTGAGGTTCTCTATACAAAGTATCATATTATCTGCAAACAGGGATAGTTTTAATTCTTCCTTTTCAATTTGGATGCCCATCATTTCTTTTTCTTGCATTAATGCTCTAGCTGGGACTTCCAGCACAATGTTAGACAGAAATGGTGATAAAGGGCATCCTTGTGTTGTTCTTATTCTCAGGTGGAATGCTTTCACCCTCTCTCTGTTGAGGATGATGCTGGCTGTTGGTTTTATATAGCGTCATTTACTATGTTGAGGAATTTCTTTTGTTTTTCTATTTTGCTGAGTTTTTTTTTTTTTTTTAAATCAGGAATGGGTGTTGGACTTTATCAAATGACTTTTCTGCATTGATTGAAATGATTATGTGATTCTTTTCTTTTACTTTATTTATGTGGTGGATTACGTTGACTGATTTTGTAATGTTGAACCATGCTTGCATACCTGGTATGAATCCCAGTTGTTCGTGGTGTATTATTTTTTTGATATGATGCTGAATTCTATGGGCTAGAATTTTGTTAAGAATTTTTGCATCTATATTCATGAGCAATATTGGACTGTAATTTTTTTTGTGTATGTGTGATGTCTTTGCCTGTCTTTGGTATCAGGGTTATGTTGACTTCAAAGGATGAATTCAGGGATATTCTTTCCTTCCCTGAAATAGTTTGAGTACTACTGGTGTTGAGCTCTTCTCTGAATGTTTGGTAGAATTCTCCAGCGAAGCCATCTGGGCTAGGATTTTTTTTTTTTTTTTTTTGTGGGGAGGTTTTTTAAATTACCTCTTCAATCTCTTTTCTTGTTATGGGTCTGTTTACATTTCTATTTTAGTTTTGGTAGGTTGTGTGTTTCTAGAAATTTGTCCAAACCTCTAGGTTTTCAAATTTGTTGGAGTACAATTTTTCAAAGTACTCTGTTATGATCCTTTTTATTTCAGTTAGGTCTGTTGTAATGTCTCCCTTCTTTTCTCTTATTTGGTTTATTTGCTTCCTCTCCTGTTTTTCTTTTTCATCTTGGCCAATGGTTTGTCAATTTTGTTGATCTTTTCAAAGAGCCAAATTTTCGTGTTGTTGATTCATTCTATTGTTTTTCTGTTCCCTATTTCATTTATTTCTGCTCTGATCTTTATTATTTCCTTTCTTCTGGTGTCTCTGGGCTTCTTTTGCTGTTCTCTATTTGTTTGTATTTTAGTGCTAAAGTTTGATTTTGGCCCATTTTTCTTTTTGATGTGCGTGTTTATTGCTATAAATTACCCTCTGAGCACTGCTTTTTCTGTGCCCCAAAGATTTTGGTATGATGTATTCTCATTCTCATTTGACTGTAGAAATTTTTTTGGATTCCCTCTCAGATTTCTCCTACTATCTAGTTGTTTTTAAGCAAGGTGTCATTCAGTTTGCGTGTATTTGGTTTCTTTTTTCCTTGTTATTCCTGTTATTGATTTCTACTTTTATGGCATTGTGATCAGTGAGAATGCTTTGTATTATTTTGATGCTTTGGGTTTTATTGAAGTTTTCTTCGTGGATTAAAATGTGGTGTATTCTGGAGAATGTTCCATGTGCATTTGTAAAGAATGTATACTTTTCTGCTGTTGGGTGAAGTGTTCTATGTATATCTAGGATGTGAAGTTGATTGATTTTGGTCTTTAGATCTTCCATATCTTTGTTGAGTTTATCTCTGGACGTTCCGTCCTTTACTGAGAGTGGTGTGTTGAAGTCTCCTACTATTATTGTGGAACTGTCAATTTCCCTTTTCAGTGTTGCTAGAGTTTCTTTTATATATTTTGGAGGCCTGTTGTTGGGTGTATAGATATTTATTAGGGTTGTGTCTTCTTGGTGCATTGTCCTTTTAATCATTATATAATGTCCTCCCTGGTCTTTTATGGTTGATTTTCCATTAAAATCTATTTTATCTGAGATTAGTATTGCTACTTCTACTCTTTTTTGATTACTGTTTGCTTGATATATATTTCCATCCTTTGATTTTTAATAATTTATGTCTTTGTGTCTAAGTCGTCTCTTGTAGACAGCATATTAATGGGTCATGCTTTTTTTTTTTTTAAATCCGTTCTGCTAGTCTCTGTGACTTTATTGGTGCAGCTAAACCATTTACATTCAGTGTGATTACCGACAAGTACGAGTTTATTGCTGTCATTCTGTGCTTTTTTTCTGGTGCTGACATTTTCTTTGATCCTCTTACTGAGTTCCTTTGATTGTGGATTTTCTTTTCTTTTGTTATTTTGTGTTTACTGAGACTTTATGTTTTTCTTCTTTATTTTGATGAGTAGGTTTGTTTACTGCCTTTGTGGCTACCTTGAAATTTATCCTTATCTTCCTAAATTTCAGCTAATCTTTTATTACTTGATATTGCTTTGACTTCCTCTGCATTTGAAAGCTCTACACCTACATGTTTATTCCCCCTTTTATTGTTTTGACATCGATGTCTCTGTTTCCTTGTTTTAAGCCTTTAACTTTGTTTTATTATTGAGGGTTCTTTACTTTGGTTGGTATCTGGCTGATGCTGTTCTGCATCCTAGACTCAGGTTGTTGTTTGATATTGTTGGTTCTCTAACCAAAGGACTCCCTTTAATATTTCTTATAAGTTTTGTTTGATTTTTACAAATTCCCTTAATTTCTGTTTATCTGGAAATGTCCTAATTTCACCATCATACTTAAGAGAGAATTTTGCAGGATATATTATTCTTGATTGGCAGCTTTTTTCTTTCAAGGTTTTATATATGTCATACCGTTTCCTTCTTGCCTGTATAGTTTCTACTGAATAATCAGAGTTTAGTCTTATTTCTTCCCCTTTGTATATGACTTTGTTGTTTTTCTTGAGCTGCTCTCAGGATTCTTTGTCTTTGGGTTTGGCAAGTATGATTATGATATATCTTTGTGACTTTCTTTTGGGCTTTATACTATATGGGGTTCATTGAGCTTCTTGGAGGGTCAGCTTTTCATTTTTCATGTTAGTAGAGATGTTTTCTGCTAGCAAATCTTCAACAATCTTCTTTGTGTTTTCCATTTTCTCCTCTGTTCTGGAACTCTGATTGTGTGCAAATTTTTGCTCTTGATTGTGTCCCACATAGTTCTTAGGTTTTCTTCATTATTTTCTCTGATTTTTTTTCAAAGTGGTGTCTGTGGATTTGTCTTCAATCTCACTGGTTCTGTCTTCCATTGTTTCAAATTTGCTCCTAAAACCTTGTGTTGAATTGTTCATCTCTTAAATTTTGTTGTTTATCTTTTGGGTTTCTAGTTGCTGTTTTGTGTGATTTCTAATGGTTTATTTTGATGTTTCATTCCTGTATTATTTTCCTGAATCCTTCTATTGCATTGTGTGTTTTCCATGATTTTGTCTATTTTTTCTTTGGTTTTGTCTGTGTTTTCCTTGATCTCTTTCCTAGTCTCTTGGAGATTCCTAAATATTTGAATCCCATATCAGGTAGTTTCACTGCCTTTTCTTCTACTGGAAGGTTATCTGATTCTTTGTTTTGGTCACCTACTGGAGCCATCTTGTCCTGCTTTTTAAATGTTTTGACACTCTCCACTGTCTCTGAGACATTAAGGTATTATTTTCTTTGTTTATTGTATGTTTGTTTTTTTCATCCTCCTTTTTTGTTTTGTTTTGATATGTCAGGCTGAGTGGGTTGGATGTGTTTTGCTGCTTGTGCATCTGTTGGCATGATAGCTCTCACCACCTTGTCTGGGTGGGGAGGGCAGCAGCAGGATAGGCAAGCCCACTTCACTGTTCACTGGTTTAGTGAGGTGGCTGAGGGAGGACTGAGCTGGTGCTGTCTGTCTCCGAATGTTGGTCCAGTGGTGTTGGAATATTCACAGCTTCTTGCCAGATGGGTGGGGGTATCTGATGGGGAGTGGTACAAGCTTGCTTCCCACTGTTCAGCAGCTGATTGTGTGGTGGTGGGGAGTGCAGACCCAGTGTGGTGGCAAGCCTGAGCTCTGGGACAGGCTAGCCATGCTGGTGTGGTGGGGGCTGGTGGGAAGGGGGAGAGGTCACATATGGGGCTAAGTAGGAGGGAGAGAGAAAAGAGAGAAAGGGAAAAAAGGAAAACAAAACAAACAAATAAGATGATAGCATGGCAGTAGTCATCAGGTGGACCTGGGGCAGACCCTGCGGGCAGTGGGAAGGGAGGTGAGGTGATATATCGGGCTAGGTGGTAGGGAAAAAGAAAGGATCGGATTGTAGGGAAAGGGAAAAGAAAAAAATGGTGTTGTGGCAGGAGCTAGCAGGGGGCGGGGGCGGGGTAGACCCCAGGTGGTAGTGGGCTGGTGATTCTCTAGTTGCTGTGGCATGGCATGGGTTCAGCGAGAGCTAGAAGGAGGTGGCGTACAGGTCTAGGTGACAGGAAGAAAGAAACGAAAGGGAATAAAAGAAAACAAACAAACAAAAATGGCAGCATGGTGGGATCCAGCAGGTGGAGGCAGGTGGACTGGGGGTGGCAGCGGGGTGGTGGCTGTCTGCCTGTGGTGGTGCAACGGAGTCCTGTGGAAATAGGTGTAGGTGTTGTACAGGGCTAGGTGAGAGGGAGAAAGAAAAGGAATAAAGAGGGGAAAAAATAATGATAAATACATGTGGTGAGAGGGGATGGGGTGGCCTGGGGCGGGGGCTTGTATTGTGGACCCTAGCAGTCTGTGCTTCTGGGCTAGAAGGCTTCTTGCTGCCACCCACCAGAAGGGTGAAATGTGGGAAAGTATATTTCTCTGGTTACAGGGTGCTCCTTCTCCTGTTGGGAGGTCTGTGAATTTGCCTTCCTGTACTTCCTGTCCAGGGTTGTTGCTGGCTGTTTTCCAAGATGGTGGCTTTGTGACCTGTTAGTTGGTAGGGAACCTCTGATCTGTATCTCTCCTCATTCTCTGTTCTCTGTTCTTTGTCAGTTTCTTCTTCCGTTTGGCATTTGACATAGTTCTCAATCCCTTCATTTGATGCTTAGTGTTCCAGGATTGATGCTTGTATTTGTTTAACTTAGTTTTTCAGGTCTTTGCTGCAGATGGACTGCATGCTATGGCAGTCTGAGTACCTTGTTGGCTCTGCCTCTGAAAACACTTTTGATTTTCAGAGGTTTTTCTTTACCCTTTCCTTATTCCTTTTTTTAAATCCAGTTTCCTAGGATGTGATTCTTCCTTAGATGATGAGGACTGTGGTTATAAAGACAATCTAAAACCAGCCCAATTTGTTATTTTCTCCAAAGAGCCATTGTCTTTAAATGTGAATATTATGCTTTGTTGAAAAATTTAACATTGAACACACATTTTGTGCAACACACTATGCTAAGTATCTCATTTAATTTTCAGAATAACCCTGTAAGTGGTGTGCTATTATTAATTCCATCTTACAGATGAAAAAACTGACATATATAGAAAATTTAAGCAACTTATTGAAGGCTTACATTCAGTAAGTGGCAAAACCAGGATTTGAAACTAAGAAGTCTGATGGCAGGACCCCATGTCTGTTCAGTGCATTATTTTTGCCTTCTGTAAATGAGACCAGTAATATAAAAAAAACGATGGAGACTTATTATAGATATTTGGGTCAAGCTGCATGTTTCTCTGCAGTCCTAGAATTGCATGTTTTAGATGCCTGGTTGGGACATTGTGCTTTTCTTCCTGTGCCATAGTAGCTTGACAAGTTTTGCCTTACAGTTAACAAATTTTCTAGTTAATAATGGACAACCCCAAAACAGGAAGGCCAAGTCAGAAGCCAGGTGCTCTCAATAATCACATTATCATTTATAACCACAAATTTCATCATGACGTAAAGCATCTTGCCAGAGAGTCTTGCAGAAATCATTATTTTGTAATCATACCTCCCGGCCAAATTAAAAATGAATATAAAATTTGGAAAACCAATTAATATGGTATCTTGGCCATACTTGATGGGTCATACTTGTGTCTCCTTTCAGGTGTCATGCACTCAATGGCTGGTACTTTTCTTTTTACTGTTAAAACCTTAGCACCAAAAGAAGTCACAATCTAACAACAAAGCAATCCCAGCTCAAATCTGAGATGAATTTAGAGGTTATAAGTGTGAATCCATATTTGCACCATAATTGCCATTACATTGTTGGCACAATTACCTTAGAAAATATGAAAAAGTAATGTAAGTAGTTAACAAGAGAAAAGGGCAGTGCTAATGGAATAGGTGTTGACTCCAGAGAGATGGATATATGACCAAGCCCTTCTCAGTTTCACAGCTTTGGCCCCCACCCATTAGAGTAATTGGATCTCAAATATTACCATGGCTAATGTGGTAAAATACAAATAATTGTTAGGTGCCGCTGAGTCAGTTCCAACTCATGGCGACCCTATGTAATGAATTTCTTCAAATCCTGATGCAGCATTCTTCTTCATATAGTCCACCTTCTCAGGTCATTTGCTCAGCATAAAGATTGAATAAGTATGGTGAAAGTATACAACCCTGATGCCCACCTTTCTTGACTTTAAACCACACAGTATTCCCTTGTTCTGTTCAAACGATTGCCTCTCAGTCTAAGTACAGGTTCCTCATGAGCACAATTAAGTGTTCTGAAATTTCCATTCTTTGCAATATCATCTGTAATTTGTTACGATCCACGCAGTTGAATGCCTTTCCATAGTCAATAAAAACACAGGTGGTAAACATCTTTACGGTATTCTCTGCTTTGAGCCAGGATCCATTTGAAATCAACAATGATATCTTTTGTCCCATGTTCTCTTCTGAATCCACCTTGAATGTCTGGTAGTTCCCTGTCAATGTACTGCTGCAGCTGCTTTTGAATTATCTTTAGCAAACTTTTACTTGTGTGTGATATTAAAGATTTGGTTGCATAATTTCTGCATTAAGTGTTAAATTTAGGCGATGAGTATATGGATATTCATTATACTATTCTTCCTACTTTTATGTAAGTTTGATAATTTCATAATAAAAATAAAGAGAAAAATCCATGCAAACAATAACTTTAAAAATTAGCATCCCAAACTGCATTATTTAAATGAAGTTCTACAGATATTTAGCCTTGTGTTGTACAATACAGTAGCACATGTGGCTATTTAAATTTTTTTTTAATAATTTTTATTGAGCTTTAAGTGAACGTTTACAAATCAAGTCAGTCTGTCACATATAAGCTTATACACACCTTACTCCATGCTCCCACTTACTCTCCCCCTAATGAGTCAGCCCGCTCCCTCCTTCCAGTCTCTCTTTTCATGACAATTTTGCCAGTTTTTAACCCTCTCTACCCTCCTATCTCCCCTCCAGACAGGAGATGCCAACACGGTCTCAAGTGTCCACCTTATACAAGTAGCTCACTCTTCCTCAGCATCTCTCTCCAGCCCATTGTCCAGTCCCTTCCATGTCTGATGAGTTGTCTTCGGGAATGGTTCCTGTCCTGGGCCAACAGAAGGTTTGGAGAGCGTGACCGCCGGGATTCCTCTAGTCTCAGTCAGACCATTAAGTCTGGTCTTTTTATGAGAATTTGGGGTCTGCATCCCACTGATCTCCTGCTCCCTCAGGGGTTCTCTGTTGTGCTCCCTGTCAGGGCAGTCATCGGTTGTGGCCGGCCACCATCTAGTTCTTCTGGTCTCAGGATGATGTAAGTCTCTGGTTCATGTGACCCTTTCTGTCTATTGGGCTCATAGTTATTGTGTGACCTTGGTGTTCTTTATTCTCCTTTGCTCCAGGTGGGTTGAGACCAATTGATGCATCTTAGATGGCCGCTTGTTAGCATTTAAGACCCCAGACGCCACATTTCAAAGTGGAGTAGCTATTTAAATTTAAATAGTTAAAATTAAATTGAATTTCAACTTCAGTTACTTGATGCACTAACCACATTTCAAGTGCTCGGTAGCCACTTGCTAGTGACTACTATATTTAGGACTACCAGACCTAGCAAATTAAGACACAGGGCACTCAGTTAAACGTGGATTTTAGATAAACAACAGTTTATAAGTAAGTATGCAATATCTGGGACATAGTTACACTAAACAAATCATTGTTTATCTGAAATTCAAATTTAATCCGATATATTGTATTTTACGTAGCAACCCTAACTGTGTTGGACACTATAGAACATTTTTGTCATCACAGAAAGTTCTACTGGACAGCATTGTTTTAGACTGGATCTCTTATTCAGCAGTTCTCAGCCTTGTTAATGTAGTGGAGCACCTATATACAGTCACAACATATTTTGAGGAAAATATGAAATACGGTTCATTAACAAGGAACAATTTTAAATAAGACTAAGCGGGCACACCAACCCAGGGGCAATGATGAAAAGGTAGGAAGGGACAGGAAAGTTGGTAATGGGGACCCCAAAGTGGAGAAGGGGGGAATGTTGACACATTGTGAGGTTGGCAACCACTGTCACAAAACAATATGTGTATTGTTTAATGAGAAACTAATTTGCTCTGTAAACCATCTAAAGCACAATTTAAAAAATGGTAAAAAAAAGAAAAAGGAACAATTTTATTGAAACTCTAAGTATATACGATGTGCAGTATAAAATCACAACAATAAGAACGTATTAAAAACTTACTGAATTTAGTGCTGTTGTCTGTCCCAAATTTTTCTGAAAATAGTGCCTTGCTCATTGCTCATTTTTCACGTTGACTGGGAACAGATAGGAGGTAGCAACAACCAAAGGTAAGAGAAGTTTGTAGGAGAGAAATTCTAAATTGTGAAACTTTAAATAATAACTTTTTTCCCCCAGGAAATGGGGAAGTGGAAGGGACCCTATTCTTTAAAAGTATCAGTGAAAAACACCTCACTCCACTCATGAAACCCCAAGGCTCTGTCCCTCCCCAGCATAATTCAAGGGGCACGGCTCTGCTGTGCATGTTGTTGTTGTTAGCTGCTGTCAGGTTGACTCTGCCTCGTGGTGACCCCATGTGTGCAGAGTAGAACTGCTCCTTAGGGTTCACAAGGCTGCTTTTGGAAGCAACTTACCAGGCCTGTCTTCTGAGGCACCTCTGAGTGGGTTTGAACCACCAACCTTTTGATCAGCAGTAGAGTGCTTAACCATTTACATCACCCAGGGAGTCCTTTACTGAGGATACAAAAAAAGAAAAACCCAAAACCAAACCTGTTGCCTTCAGGTCGATTCTAACCCATAGTGACCCTATAGGATAGAGTAGAACTGCCCCAGAGAGTTTCCAAGGAGCTTGTGGTGGATTCGAACTGCCGGCCTTTTGGTTAGCAGCCATAGGTCTTAACCACTACACCACCAGGGTTTCCCCACTGCAGACAGGCATTGATTAATTCAACCAACAAACATCTGTGGAATGTCCACCATGAGCCAGATGCTGTGCTGGATAATGAAGATATAACAGTGAGCAAGAAAGGCATGGTTCCTGCTTCTCATGAAGTTTCCTTTCTGGTCTAAGAAGCTGGCAATAAACAAATAAACCAAAAGGTAGCAGATGGTGATAAATACCATAAAGAACATAAAACAGGATGATATAATAGAGAGCACCATGGATTTTTATCTAATGTGTTGAAAACCTCCATTGACACTAAAGTCATACATCATCTTCAGAATCAAATTCCGTTTTAATATGTAAGTCACCTAAAAACAACAAAAAGATGAAACCAACAAAAAGAAATTTGAGTTCAGCACAACTTGAAGAATGTAATCAGTGTTACTGATTGTTCAGGCAGAAATTGTTGACATGGTGTATTTGGCTGTATATACTTCCAAAAAATAAAATAATTAAAAAATAAAAAAAAGTTTGAGTTTCAGTACCTTTGTTTGTTCTGGACTTCTGTCACTTATTGCCTGGCTTTCTTCCACGACTTAGTAAGCTTGGGTAGTATAAATGTGGTAATTGTTCAGGTAACTCACGCCTTACCCTTATGTTTAAGAAAGAAGACACTTGGAGCTCTGCAAAGGAAATTTGTCCAGTTTGCTGTTGGGCTGCAAATTGATGCCCAGTTTAAAATGAATAAAGGAAAAATCTGAAGATCTTTAGAGAAGTTCCAAATATGTCAGACAGCTTTACGTAATGCCTGTAATTGTCTACTCAAGCCCAGTCAAGATTCAGAGCAATGCTGGCTAACGTTTCCGCCGACTTCTCTCCAGTCTACACAGACAGTGCATGTTTCTCAAGTTTCACCTTTACTCCAAGGGCAAACACCGACTTGCAGAGTGAGGAACTGTATGAACATAGGAGGAAGGTAATATAATTCAGGACAACTTTGCTCGTTTCGATAAGAAATAAAACAAAGCATTTCCTATGTTTCCCATTAAGTTCACCATCTTATAAACTCTACCTATTTAGATGCACTTCTGTCCAAAAGAAAAGTACATGTATGACAAGCTATATATGGTTTTCATTGGATAAAATGTTCAAATTAACGAAATGATCAGTAATAATAGTATTAGTCCACATGAAGGGGAAGAAATCTGTTGGGCTGCATTAAACAGAGTACTGTAAACTCAGCTCCTGGTTCTTATCTTGACTGTAAAGCCTTCATCATTCTCAAGCCTTCTTGATTATCCTGCCTCTTGTCCACACACTTCTGATTGATGGTTCATCTTTAAGGTCTACTTACAGCCTTGAAAACAGCTTGGAGCAATTAGCAATTTATATAAAAATAGCTGGAGAGTGTGGCTTTCAAAAATTTTACTCTTTGAGTGACCCCTGAGCTAGGGTGATGCGATTTTAATGGGGTGTAAGTGGATTTTAAACAGTAGTAGCGGTGGAGTGATGTTCAGTATTTATTTGTAAGGCTTAGTGATTAGTTGCCATATTTCACTTTTATGTATCTTTTAGATTTTAGAAAAATAAAATCCAAAACTCAATTTCTTAGAGTTAGAAAACTGTGTGTAATACACAGACACTTCACAAAATTCATAGGGATTATTTTAATCATTGGTAATAATAGTATTGGAAATAAAGACTAATATTGAGTGTGTCCTTACTACGTGCCTAGCTCTGTGCTAAGAGCTTAACATGTTTATCTCTTTTAATTTTCACAAAAACTCTCATTTTAGTAATGAGGAAACTAAGGTTTAGACACATACAGTGGTCTGCTAAAGCACAAGCCAGCAACTCTTTGGTATTTCCAATGCTGGTAATGACGTAGGGGGTGGGGTGGGGGTTGGGGGTCTTTAATTTACCATATTCTCCATCAGAACTGCCTCTGCCAAACCACCCCAAATAAAAATTTTATCTAAGTAAAGACAGTGTGGTTGCTAAACAAACACAGATGGCAATCCTGAAGGCCATCCTAGGGAAAAATTTGGGAGCTGTCCCTATATGTACACATAACTGTTACTGTCAGAATCCCATTTATTGAATGTCCGTCATGTTTAGAACATTAGATTGGAAAATGTATGTTATGGAAAGGGAAACAGGAGACCAGGAAGGAACCCAAGGCAAATGGCAGTGTGAAATGGTAGGACAAGACCAGCCCTGGTAGTTAGGTAGACTTGCGCTCTAGTTTTGGGTCTTACAAATTATCTCCTTGGTTCTTATCTAGTTTCCTAGTTTCTCTGAGGCTTTCAAAAATTGGGTTTATTGGATGTGAAATGAGAGGTTTCACTTAATGCAGATTCCATAGATCCTGCCCTTCCAAGAATTTTCAATCTAGTGTGGTGATGAGACAAATTTGATACAGTGAAAACTGTGAAAGCCAGAACTCGACAAGACTGCCTTGTTTTTCTGGGTCTCAAAGTTTCCTCATTTGACAGCATGCAATATTACCACTTTTCTGTTGCTCTCTATTAGTGGAAAATATTTGAGTTTTCCTTCTCTGACAGGTTTTCAACTTATATGGATCCTGGCTTTCGCAGGTTTTACTGTACAGTGATGGCTTTGATGTGTTTCTCTCTACTCTATCTTGAACTAGAGGACTATGGGCATTTTCTTTGTATCTTTTTGCAATATTTGTTTCCCCTAATGTTGATATTCAGGTTTCATTTTATATTATTGATCTCCAAGTTTTGCAGAGTCTGAAGTTTATACAATTTAAGGGCCCTTCTTTAAGAAAACCACCACTCCATCTGTCAGTTTGCCATACTGTGATGGCTTGCATATTGTCGTGATGCTGCAAGCTAACACCTCTGGTATTTCAAATTCCAACAGGTTAACCCATGGTGGGCAGGTTTCAGTGGAGCTTCCAGACTAAAACTAGGAAGAAAGGCCTGGTGATCTACTTCCAAAAATCAGCCAATGAAAACCCTATGGATCACAACAGAATACTGTCCGATATTGTGCTGGAGGATGAGCTCCCTAGGTTGGAAGGCACTCCAAATACACAGTGGTTACAACAATGGACTTGAGCATATCAAAGGTCATGAAGATGGTACAGGACCAGGCAATGTTTCATTCTGTTATACATGGGCTGCCATGAGGCAGAGTTGACTCAACAGCGGCTAATAACAACAACAATTTTAAGAAAAAGAGTTAAACATTGCAAATATAAAATAAAGTACACTGCTTACAAAAACAAGGAATTGTACACTTACTAGCTTTGCAGTCAACCTGTCTCTGCCAACAGGTCCCTTTATACACTCTGCTCCAGCCACGCTAGCCTTCCCTCTTTCTCAAAAGCTTTTTCCTACCTCAGTGCCCTAGCAAGCACTCCCCCACTACTGCCCTCAGTCATTCTCTACCACAGCTCCCTGATGGATTTTTTTCAGAGCCCTTAATTCTTTATGAAATGGTCTTGTTTATTTTTTTTACTAAGCTTACAGGTCTGTAAAGTCCATAAAGGCAGGACCACATTTATCATGTTCGCTTCTACATTTGTAGCATCTAGCACTGTTTCTGTCACACAACAGGTGTTCTGTTGAATAAATGAATGCATGGATGTTGTCCTCACAGAGCATATGATTATCATTGCTTTTTATTTGTTCTAAGTCCAACAACACATGAATTGGGTAACAGGGCCACAGTTACTTGTATCATATCAGGCATCAGAAAAATCCTTTTGGTAGCCTTGAACTTTTTTACTTCTAAAAGTAAAGACCAAATGCAATTTAAATGAAAATATGTCTCATAAAAGATGTGTATGAACCCCAGGTTAAATTCAGTAATTAGAATTGGAATTTAAAGTGAATCAATGAATAATTTTATAAAAGCTTGCATGGAGAACTATACACCTTTCCTTTCTAAAGCTGCCCAACACTAATGTTACCTTGTATGAAGGGAACATAGGAATGAAAACACTGCACTGGGGTATTGGGAGGAGATAAAGCCCCAGAAATCCAAGTCCTAATCCACCAACTACTGAGTCAAGTTGGGTTGATATGACAGTCACAGCTCTGCCCAACGCTCCATTTATAACTGGAGGAAGAACAAAATTTCATTCCTTAAACTGAAGACTGAAAATTGCTGAGTCATTCAGAACAATATATGATCTTAACACATGGCTTCTGTGCATTTTATAAACACACAATTTCACAACTGAAAGCTTTTGACAATTCCATCCTATTGCTAGAGCCAGAGTTACTGGATGAAGGAACCCTCTAAATGGCATAAGGAGCTACAGCAAATAAACAAGAACTGTGTACAGTGTTGCACCATCCTGAATTACAAAGTACATTGGGAAGGATCATACCTGCCATCTTGAGCACCACCCAATTTCCCATGATCTGTTTGCTAATGTTTTAAACACAAACCAAATCATGTCTTTTGTATAGTCTACGATTGTTCCTGGTCACTTTCTATCTAATGATAATATTTTGAAATAATGAAGTCTGGGTCTCTGAAGAGCTCACAGAGTATTTTAGTAACTGGTCAAATGAACTCCTGTAAAGGAGTCAGAAAAAGGAGTCGGATGGGCTCCTGAACATGTAAAGAGGGGAGAAGAGACACCTAAGACAGCTGTCCTAGCTAGAAGTAGATTTGCCCTGAAGCTAATGAAGGTAGAGCTTCAGGACCCCTTACTTGCACGGTGCCTTCCAAGTCCCTAGGAGGGGCCCTAGCGAGTTTTTATACTTGTGTATTCTTTTTCCTAACGAGGGCCCCTAATTGTACATATTCCAGGTCTTCCCAAATCTGGACCAACTCCACCATTTTCTATAGAGAAACATTGACAGGTACCAGTGAGGCTTTTGGTATCCCCTGCGGGGCCTAACACCAAGCCTTCCACACTAAAAGGCTCAGTAAGTATTTGATATACAGTATTAAATAAATAAAATGAAATATGCAGTTGGTTCAACGTGTGTGTGTGTGTGTGTGTGTGTGTGTGTGTGGTCTGATACCCATCTTGAACATTTGGTTTTAAATGTTCAGGGTTTATTTATTTAAAATGAAAAACTCAATAGCATTTTTTACCCAGAAGACCTCTACAGGAGAAACTAAAAGTCTACCTATGAGGATCAATGACAGCGACCTCAGGGAGAGGCCTGAGCTTTTATCAGATGACTGTTTATAGACAATGACTAATGAAATACTTTTCCTAATTATTTTATTACTTGGCTTACATTCCATTATACTTTGTCTTATTCATTGGCATCTGAAAAAAAAAATCTGTGACTTTTGGATTGAGATACTATTTATTTTACTGAGATACTGCTTCAATTAAAATAGCTTTATGCAAACAACTTTTTGTACTGTAGATTCATTTGCACAAAGTTGATTAATTGTGGTCAGAAGTGAAAATTTTAAAATGGCAGTAACACACACATCAACACATGCACATATACACGTACACACACACACGCACGCATACACACAAACACGCGAAGCCTCTTCTGGCCTTCCTGGACTTTGAAATTCAATCTGAGAAGAAAGGTGTCTATTATGAAGTTCACCTCAAGTTAAACAGTCAAGGTTAGTGATCTCAGGTGAGGCCTCACAGTAACGTGTGGAAAATTCTTGAAATAATTTCTTACAGACGCTTTGTAAACTTTCTCATCACTTGGAACACATGGCAGTATATACCAGTCCCTAGGGCTTGTGCACCCTATCCATTTGTATTCCCCATTAATCACTTATTTTTTAAGGGATTAACAATCAAACTCGACCCTCCAGTTTTAGACTCTCATTCATCTGTTAGATAGGAACTTGGTAGGCCTTTCATATTTCTTTTTTTTCAATCCTCAAAGAAGAATTAGCAGGGAAATTCAAAAGCAAGCAGAAAACTGGCATAGCTAATTTAGGCTAATTAGGGTGGTGGAAGCCAGGATTCCTACTTCAGAGCTTCCCATGACCTCCCGTGTCTCCACCTGATTGCTTTGTCCAGCAGCAAACCCAGGAGGCACTTCCAATTACATCATATCCTCTTCAAACACCAAACCACTCAAGCTAATTTTATCCTATTAAACAGACTGAAGGATCCAGAAGAAAAAGGTTCCCTTCCCCTCCCCAAAAGCTTCAATTACCAGGGTCCTTGATTATCATTGCTTCAATCCTATACGCACTGTTAAATACTTTTTTGCTTAGCATTGCCTTCTTGATTCAGATGAAAAGCAAATAATATGAGCGTGTCTTTACAGCTCTGGTAAGTGACATTAGCCGTAAAGCTCAAAAGAAGCACCCTGGTTATTAGCAGGGTTAATCAAAGTCAAGTTTGAAGTTTCCAAAGACATTGGAATCAGAAATCTCACCACCTCTCTGGATCATAGCATTTAGAGACTACAGTAAAAATTTCATTCTTCTGTTTTCCCTTTCCTTCCCTCCCTCCCTTCCTTCCTTGCTAGGACTATTGCAAATGTTACTAGTATCCAGCAAAAGGAAATTTATGAGTCTTAATAATAACTATGGAATAAACAACTTGCAATGAAAGATAACGTTAAGGAGGGTTGATGAGATGGATAACGTCGTCATTTATCATTCCATTTGCTTCTTCCAAGCAGACAAATGTAAGCAGCATATTTTTCATGACACATATGCCCAAAGAGTAGCTGTTACAGAGTAAAAAAAAAAAAAAGTTTTAATTTCCAAACTCAAAATCAACTCCCCATTGGATTTTGACCCATCGAAGCCTTAATCTGAAAGATTTTAGCATTTTTTTTTCTGATTACAGCAAGAATAGAACAGTGTTCTAATTCTTAATGTAAAGTTGTTTCCCAGCTGTAGCTTTAAGACGGCGTCAAAATGAAATATTTAATTGTTCTTGATTTTTTTCTTGGAAAAAGATTTATAAATGCTACCTTTGAAATCCTTGTAAAAGAAGACATGTCAAGTAAAGATATGAATTTATCTAAAGGAGGTTATGGCATCTCAAAGACTTGAAAACCTGTTTTTGAAGTTAGTATGTGTCCTATGTGAGCACCAATCCTCTTCTCAATGACAAGAGGTAGGTTTGACAAATCTTCAAAGGTACAAGTGTAACAAGACATTTTCCTACCTTCAATATCATCCAACTACACAGGGAGCCCTCTTGGAACTACAGGAATAGTGATTTTTCATTTCATCTAGAAATTTATTATAACTCTAAAACAACCCTTCCAAGACTTTTGGTGGATCTCAAAACATTTGTCAGCTTTAATTTCAGAAAACTCATTTAGATTCTGTGTAGTCAGTCCATGATAGAGATGAAATGTTTGCTTTTCTAACGATCTCTCTCTTTTAACTGAAAATCTAGCCAGTGAATCTCCTGCAATTGCTACTGTTTCACAGGTATCCAAAAGCCATTGTCTTGGGACAATCACCACCACCCTCCACCTCACTGCCCCCCTCCCCGCAAAAGACAGAAAGAGCTGCTAAACAACAATCCATCCAAATTCTGTTTGGGCCAATTTTCTTAATGTTTCAGCAAGGCTTAATCTGTTGGCATAAGTGTTTAGTCCCATTAACAGCTAAAGTCACACAGCCCACAACTCACTGCACTGACAGTAAACAAGGAATTTGAGGAATGGCTTTTAAACAATGACTAAGCCTCAAGCCATTTTGCCTTCAGATGCTGTGAAACTGGTCCATGCCAGAGCTGCCTCCTCTTTCGGCTCTACTTCTAGTTAAAACACACCCCTCTTCTAATGTCCTCCTTTGCTCTGATTAGATTTCTCTTGCTAAGTTCACTCTCCTCTGATTGGCTGACAGGACCTTCTTGATTGTTAAGATAAGCCACTCATTAATTTTTAGAAGAATAAGCTGTGGAAAAATTGGAAAATGGGTAAGTTTGCCCAAGATGGATTTCTCTGAGGAGAACCCCACTCCATCGCCTGTGGGACATACTCCTTTGGGTAAGGACAAGGATTCCTTAACCTCTGTGATCATCTGTTGTGCCTGCAGAGAGAACACAATAAAATGCATGTGAATGGACCTCCCCACTGACAGAAATGACCCCACAAGGGGCATCAAAGCATAATATTTACCAGAAATGGGCAATTCCGCTCTTTAAATATCTAACTGCATTTCAGAAGCTCTCTTGGATGTTTTGATCAGTATGTTTGTCCTCTCCTATTATCTCACCAGCCAGTATTTCTATATTTGTCACTTATGCTACAAGAAATAGCTAATAATTTCGCTTCTTTTTCTGCTTTTTGTTACTGCTCCCCAATGTTTCGCTCCCTGCCCTTCACCCTCATTGCCTGCCCACCCACGGTTTACAAATAACAACAAAGGAGAGTATTCTTTGCCTCTGGATCTTTGTATGATTCCAGGATTAAAGAGATTTCCCAAGGGACCTGGGCTCCAAATTGGGGACTTTTTTACCCAGTGATACTTTTAAATGTGAGCTTGAATCTCCTACTTGGCCAACAATAAACACCAGTTCTTTCCCTAAACTTACCACTGCCCTCTGAAATATCACACACACGATATTCAGACTCGCTCATGCGTGCAGTCCAGAATCGCTGAATAGAAAGGGGGTTGCATTTAAGAGTGTGGTATTCTGGCAGGCTGAGGTTGGACCTGTAAACAAAGGGGGTGAGGGGAAAGGCTGTAAATGGAGAAGCTGACGTGGCTGGAAGGGAATTTTGAAACTTTTTTTCCCAAACTCTATACCCAAATTAAGAGGCAGAAAGAGCAAGGAAAGTAAGTGAGAGATAGATTTCATTAACACTTCAACTTTTAGCAAATGCCTACTCCATGTCAGAGATTGTGCATTGTATGTACTAGGTACTGGTGATATGGGCATGACAAGATGTATTTACCTATCTGTATTCTGGAAGGGGAAATGGACCAGATAATCCATTTAATCATTACTACCCAGTGTGATAACATGCTTTGGGAATCCAGAGGGGAAACCCAGAGGAGAGGTACCTAAATCATCTGGGGGTGGGGTAGGCCAGGAGTTAGGAATGAAGTCTGCCCAAAGGAGAGTGCTTTAGATGGGGATTGAATAGCAAATGGGCCAACACTAAGCAAATGGTGGTGATGTCTTACAGGAAGGCAAGGGTGTGATGAGGAAAGGAGCATTCCAGGTAACAAAAGGCCATGTGTAAAAGCCTAGAGATAAAGTATACTCAGAAATTGGAAGCCTCTTGGTATGGTTAGAGATGAAGGTGCCCAAGAGCAAGGAGAGTCCTAATTCTTAACTTATTAAAAAAAAAAAAAAAACCCATTGCCATTGAGTTGATTGCCACTCATAGTGACCCTATAGGACAGAGTAGAACTGCCCCATAGGGTTTACAAGGCTGTAAATCTTTACAGAAGCCAACTGCCACATCTTCCTATTGCAGAGCAGCTTGTGGGTTCAAACCTCTGACCTTTTGGTTAGTAGCTGAGCACTTTAATCACTGCACCACCAGGGCTTCTTCCCTAAATTATACCAAAAACCCATTGACGTTAAGTTGATTCTGAACCAAAGCGACCCAATAGGACAGAGTAGAACTGCCCCATAGGGTTTCCAAGGAGTCCCTGGTGAATTCGAACTGCCGACCTTTCCGTTAGTAGCCTTAACTCTATGCCACCAGGGTTTCCAATCCTATAAATCTATGAAGTGTGACTATAACTTATTTTCATATTTCATTTATTTCAGGTTTTGAAAAAACACAACATTCTAAGGCCTATGGCCTAACCCAGATAACACTATTGGTATCTAAAAGTTTTGTGGATGTCGACATGAATCTCATGGCCATAACTCCACACTGCAGATAACCATAGCTATCTGTAGTCCCTGCAGTGTTCAACTCTGTAAGATCACGCTACTGGTTCCTTGGCTCCTTCCTTATTGTCCAGGTTCTGTCTGAACAGTGTTCTCACTTCACCCACTTTCCCTGGGCAATTTTAGCCATGCCCATGGCTTTAACCACCACCAATAAACAAGTGACTATAAATCTATACCTTTAACGTAATGTTCTTCTTATCGTCCAACCCTTATTTCCCCTTGCTTGCCTCAAATGCAGTATGTTCAAGATTGGGCTCATCATCTCTCCCTGCGAATCTGTTTCTCCTGCTGTAGTCCCTATCTTGTGAGTGGTACCACTATTGGGCTCTGGGACCATAGAGTCTAATGGGAATCACCTCAGACTCTGTACTTCCCCCACTCATGCATTTAAATTCGAAGTCCTGTCAACTCTATCTCTGAATAGCTTTTTTATCTTTCCCTCTTTTCCAATTCTATGTACCACTAGAATAGAGCAATTCAATCAGTTCACCAAATATCTGTTGAATGGCTATTATATGCTGTTTATTAAGTTGACAAGACACGACCCCTTAAGGAACCTGACTAGTTGGTAAAAAAAATAATTGCTGATCTCCCTGCCTCCATCTTGCCCCTCTTCTACCACTTCACTGCCTGCTCAATATTTTTCAGTGGCTCTCGTTGCCAAAGATCTAAATATCCTAACATATTACTTAAGGAGTTTTTTTAAGGATGGCTCCTGACTTATTTTATCACCTTTGATCTTTCTTCTCCATACTACAGCCATTCTGAAAGAGTGCTATATATGGATGGATAGACGTATTTAGTGAGCATACTATATTCTGGTATACCTCCTTGATGTGTATATTTGTTTCCTCTGTTAGGAATGCTCTATTAGACTCTGGAAACTTTTCTTCAACCTTCATTTCTCAGCACTTATGTTACCCCCATCCTTGACTTTTCCACCACTTTTTACCCCCTTGACTCCACACAAAGGTACCTTCTTCTAGGCTCCTTTTATACTTTGTAAAAAACCTCCTTTAAGAAATTTCTATGTTTTAAAATAATTGCTTACAGTTCATGACTATCACCTCATTGAACGTTAGCTCCATGAAGGCAGGGTACTTGTGTCTCTTCATCTTTGTAGAGTGGCTAGAACAGAGTGGGTGCCAAGTGTATTGTTCAAGCTCTTCTGCAATGCGATCTTATAAAATCTGTATCTCAGGACTTAATGAAAAGTTTCAATTTTGGGGAAGGGAACTTGTGAGGGACCCAGCTCCCAGCTGCTCCTCAGCTTCAGGAACAGTGGGGGCCTGAGCCTTACTGGGTTCTCTAGGTACAGACACCTCAGTTCTCCTTTCAGGGATACCAGAGAGGGAGGGCTAATGGAGCAGCACACAGAAGGAAGTGCCTGCCATTGTCTCCTCCAGACAGTCCTCCAAGGGATGCCGTCCCTTTCTCCAAGGCCTTTTCAGCATATGTCCTTCTGCTTCTCCCATTGTCCAGCCACTCATGACCACTTCTGTTCCTAACATGTCTCAGGATTTATCACATCTACAGCCTTGTTCATATGGTTCCCTTTTCTCGGACAGTGTCTTAGTTATCTAATGCTGCTATGACAGAAATATCACAAGTGGATGGTTCTGGCAAACAGAAATTTATTCTTTCACAGTTTAGGAGGCTAGAAATCTGAATTCAGGGTGCCAACTCCAGGGAAAGGCTTTCTCTCTCTGCCCGCTCTGAGGGAAGGTCCTGGTCATCAATCTTCTCCTTGTCTAGGAGATTCTCAGCTGTGGAATCAGGGGTCTAAAGGATATGCTCCACTTCTGGCTCTTCTTTCTTGGTAGTAGTGAGGTCCCTCTCCTTTCCACTTACTTCTCTCTTTTATATATCAAAAGAGATTGGCTCAAAATACAACCTAATCCTATAGATTGTGTCCTATCTCATTAACATAACTTTCTCTAATCTTGCCTCATTAACATCATAGAGGTTAGGAGTCACAACACATAGGATAATTGGATCAGATCCCAAAATGGAGGACAACCACACAATACTGGGAATCATGGCCTGCCCAATTTGACAATATTTTAGGCAGACACAATTCAATCTCTGACAGGCTGCCAGGCTTTTTACTCTACTTCTGAATTCATAAACCAATCAATATTTAAGACTTATCCTTCAATGCCATTTTATTCCTAAAGTTTCCTCTATCCTCCAAATTGGAACTGATCCTGAGAGCTTTTTGTTTCTTCTTAATGGCACTAATTATATTCTGCTTCTTATTATTTGTACCATTCCTACCAGCCTGTGAGACTCAGTTATTTTCATTTACAGGGTCTAGTCCAGTGTCTTGCACAAAGAAGGTGCTCAGTCAATACAGGTCTCAAGTTAGTTATCTAAGTTAGGTATTAGTTCCCCCATGGAGTCCTCCCTGACTTCCTAAGTCTGGGCTATGTGTTCCTTGGATATCCACTTTTAGGATCCTTATTAACCATTGGTCTGTTAGCTTTGGAAAGGCAGGGATTATATCTCTCTTGCCCACAGTGGTATTCCCAGTACCTAGCACAGGACTGACCTCAAGAAATACCTGCCGAACAAATTAGCAAATACACGTTGTTTAGTAAGAAGAGTTCAAGAGAAGTAATTATCCTGGAGTTTGAGGAATCGCAGCCTTTTAATATATTTAATTACATGGCTCTATGCCTTTTATTAAGGAGCCCTTGTGGCACAGTGGTTAAGCTCTTGGCTGCCAACCGAAAGGTCAGTGGTTCGAACCCACTTTCCTTGGGAGAAAGATGTGGCAGTCTACTTCATTAAAGATTACAGCCTTAGAACCCTATGGGAAAGTTCCACTCTGTCCTGTAAGAGCACTGTGAATTGGAATTGACTCGATGGCAACAGGTAACAGTGTCTTTTACTTCACTCTCATATCTTAGAAAATATAGATGTGGCCTTCAAATCAATGTCCAGTAACTTCCCAGTGATATCAAGAAATACTGGCCAACTGAGGGATAAAGCTAGACACAGGAGCAGTGGTAATGGTGGGCGGGAGTTCATGGGGATGATGGAAATGGAGCTATGGCGTGGCAGTCTCAAACCCCATTTCATCTTCCTTTGTTGTTGTTGTTAGGTGACGTTGAGTTGATTCCAACACATGGCAACAGAACGAAACATTGCCCAGCCCTGTGCCATACTCACAATTGTTACTATGTTTGAGCCCATTGATGTAGCCACTATGTAAATTCATCTCATTGAGGGTCTTGCTCTTTTTCACTGACCCTCTACCTTACCAAGCATCATGTCCTTCTCCAGGGATTGGTCCCTCCTGAGAACATGTTGAAAGCATGTGAAACAGTCTCACCATCCTCACGCCATGGGTGTTGATTTTGGATGCAGGTAAAACGAAATCCTTAACAACTTCAATATTTTCTCCATTTATCATGCTGCTTATTGGTCCAGTTGTGAGGATTTTTGTTTTCGTTATGTTGAGGTTTATGTTTATGCTTACTGATTGGTAAAGGAATTTCCCTACCCTAACTCCTGATACTCCATGCATGCCCCTTTCCCAACCTCATGCAATTTGGGCCTAGGGTGGGCCTGGCTTGTAGTCCTAGAATAGATTTTCCTGGTCTTCCATCAATGCCCATGGAAGCAGCAGTCAAGAAATCAAATGACGTATTTCATTGGGCGGATCTTCTGCAAAAGACCTCTTTCAAGTGTTAAAAAGCAAAGATGTCACTTTGAAGACTAAGGTGCCCCAACCCAAGCCATGGTATTTTCAATCACCCCATATGCATGCGAAGGCTAGACAATGTATAAGCAAAGTCACAGAAGAATTGATGCCTTTGAATTATGGTGTTGACAAAGAATATTGACTATACCACGGACTGACAAAAGAATGAACAAATCTGTCTTGGAAGAAGTACAGCCAGAATGTTCCTTATAAGTGAGGATGGTGAGACTTTGTCTCACATGCTTTGGACAAGTTATCAGGAGGGACCAGTCCCTGGAGAAGAACATAATACTTGGTAAGGTAGAGGGTCAGTGAAAAGGAGGAAAACCTTCAAGGAGATGGATTGACACAGTGGCTGCAACAATAGGCTCAAACATAACAGTGGTCGTGAGGATGGCGCAGTACTAGGCAGCATTTTCTTCTATTGTACATAGGGTAGGTGTAAGTCGACAGCACCTAACAACAACAACCAGAGCCTGTCCTACTCTTCGTAGACTCAACCACACCTGCCCTGTAGTTGAGGAGCCCCAGAAAGGGCAGAAGGCTTATCTAGGGGGCAGAAAGGGCCATCTGTCTTTAGTTGGAAAGGGAGTCATTTCAGGATGAGGAGGTATTTTTTTTCTCTTAGATTTTAATGGTTATTTAAATTTTATAGTCAGTCTACCTTGTTCATCCTTCTTCAAAGAGTAAGATTCCTTTTCCTAGCTTAGCAGTAAGCCTCCAAACTTCACACACATAATTTTCACCCCAAATGGGAAAAAATAGACCATATTCAAAATGGAAAATGAAAATTCATCACAAAACCTTCCCAAGAGCTGGATTATTAAAGTTACCATCATTCAGTTGGATATTATCAAGGCAAAAAAATTAAGGTAGAGATTGTGAGCAGGGCTGTTCTCTTTTTCCTATACTGCTTGTAAATGAATGTTTTCAGCCTTCCCCATCCATCTTCATTAACATTGTGAGCGATTTGTATTGGCCTGCAATGCAGCATCTTTACATTGTACAAATGTGTGTGATGTTCTGGAAAAGAGCAATTTAATATGAAAAGCACACCATGTCTCAGATTTTTTTTTTTAATTTTCTAAACAATAATTTTTGCTAGGAATTATTCCATGATTTGTGCATAATTTCATGCAGACGGTTATTTAAATACAAATGGGGAAATGTATCACTTCGTATTGTGCCTGTCTACTTGGGTTTGCACTCCCACATTTTAAAACAGTGCCATAAACAAAAGATAAAAACATCTCTAAGCCATACACTAGCTGGAAGATAATTTGGCCCATTTGCTAATTGTCATTTGAGTGCCCTCCAAATAACTTTCTTAATATTTTCCAGTTTCTTTAAAAAGAAACTTAAATGGAGTCTTTTTTGTGACATGTGTTTACAATGTAATGAAAAACTCTGTTATCTAATTAAGGACTGCCTTTTCTTAGTAGTGAAAACAGAACTTCCTTCCTTGGAACACATTTTTCCTCCTCTTCAAACGCTCACTTGTGACACTGACCTAACATGTGAATGGTCGGGATATGAAGTCATGTTCCCATGGATGCAGGCCTGATCTAACCATTTTATAACTCAGGTATGTCTTGTGCAAAAATGCCACACTGTTGTTTGCCTTGATGAGTTTTGTAATATGATAGACAACAGGAGGAAAAACGTATATTGCAATTTTTTATTTGAAGAAGATTAGTGGCAGCAAGTTTAAAGTTAAATGTTTTCTGAATGCCAGTCCAAAACATTGCTGAAATAAATAACCTGCAACACACATCGACCGAAAAGTATGATATTGAAAAATGGTGATGAGAATTTTTAAGATGGAAAAAGACAATGTATCACTCCTCCCTAAAGCTCTGCTTTCTGTTTTGTGATGTTCTTGTTGTGTGCCGTCGAGTCGATTCCAACTCATAGAGATCCAATGTGACAGAGTAGAACCACCCCGTAGGGTTCCCTAAGCTGTAATCTTTATAGAAGCAGATCGCCAGGTCTTTTCTCCTGGGTTTGAACTGGGTGGGTTTGAACTGCCAACCTTTTGGTTAGCAGCCAAGCACTTAACCATTGTGCCACCAGGGCCCCTTCTGTTTTGTCATACTGTATGTCATTTCCTCAACTGGATCATAAAGATTTTTCCAGACTAAATTTACTCCTATGAGTGTGAGTGTGAGACTCAATTAGAAAAAGGTGAAATTTTGCTATCTGTAAAAGACCTTTTGGTGGCAAGAAGTAACAAAGAAAAAAAGGTGAGTAATTGTGTGTGTATATGAAAGAGAATATACCATTGGGCCTCTTGGTACCAGTGCTTGCATTCCTTTAATTCTCAGATCTACGTCTTTGGCCTAGACCTTTTCTCCCTTTGTACTTCCAGACTTTGTAATGGCAACAGGGCATCTCCACTTAGATCCATGTTGAATTAAAAACAAATATGCTAACACTCAAAATTTATTTTTTGTCCTTGTGTCTCTTCCCAGTTTCACCATCACCTTGAAATTGACTTTGAAATTTTCTTTTCCTTTCTTGTTCATATCGTCTGTGCTACCAGCTCGACCCCAGATAACTTTCTTTGATAGCTTTTGTAAAAATGGCACGGGGGTGGCATCTAACCTCCTCGTCTAACTTCACAAGAGGGAAGGAGAAACAAGTTCAACAGCACAAGGCTAATTCCATTGAGGCAGAGGTCAGGCATACCTCCTCTCTCCAACCTTTTTACCAGTTTTTACACCAACGTCCCTCCCAAGGCGTTCTCTACTTCTCTGCTGGGTTCAATAAATCCTTGCAGTAGCCACACAGAACTCACAGACCATACTCACAGTTTGGGGCTTATTAGGGAAGTAACAGTTTCAGCAATGCTCAGGAAACAGTTCTTCGATCAGGACAGCCTCTTCTCAGCCGTGCCTGTAGGCATGCCTCTCTCTGGCCCCTGGGCCTCTGCTCTGCTGGGCAAGTGTTACAAAGCTATTTTAGCTCTGCTGATAAGTGCCCTGAGGCACCCCACACTGCCAGTAAGCCTCAGCAGGAAGGCACTCAGTTCTAGCTCCTTGGGTTAGCAAACTTAGCTATATCAAGTGCCCAGAGGCACCCTACTCTACCAGCAAGCCACCTGCCCAAAGGAACTCAGCTTTCCCGCTCTTTGGGCTGGGAAGCCCACCATACCATCACCTGCTTGTCTCCTGCCTCTGCTGCCATTTTTTCTCTGCTGCTGCTTCTTGCCATCTTCCATATTACAGCTCTCTCTTTCTCTCAGTCTCCCGGTTCCAGAAGCTTCTCAGCATAGAGATCCTGGGTCCAAAGGAATATGCTCCACTCCTGGCTCTTCTTTTTTGGTGGTGGTGAGATTCTACCTTTCTGTCTCTAGGGTGGCTCATTTTAAGCCTAGGAGAATGATGAAACTGACCAATCCGCTTGTTAGAGTTCCATACACTTTGAATGGTCCCACCCCGACATGGGTGCCATGCACTTTATTTACATTATTAGTAAGCTAACCAATCCCCCTGGTGGGCTACAATTGCTTTACTTGCATAGTCCCACCCAATCACTTAGAATTTACAAGACCATGGTAAGAAAGGCCATATGAAAGTAATCCTTCGCACCACAGCTTTGCTTCACTTAGAGTATTTTGGCAAGTCCTATGCCTACAAGTAGGAGCAGGAATCATCTTCATATGTACCCTTAGCACACTTTGCTCTTTCCCAAAGAATCCCCAAGTAGATTGTTGACCTTGAATGCTGGGAAGAGCCCTGGTTTGGGACTAAAGAGAACAGGGAGTTCTTGCTCTGGTTCTGCCATTGAGAGTGTAAGTCATTTTACCTCTCTGGGCCTCAGCTCCCACATTTGTCAGCTCCCACATTTGTAAAATAAATGGGTTATACCTTTCCAGCTTTCACATCCTGTGCCTCCAGGAGTCTGGATTAGAACTCCTAAAAAGGATTTTAGGGCTTTATGACAACTGCTGTCTAGCTGGTGCTACTGACCCTATCTCTTCCTCTGTCTCCCTGGACTTAGGTTTCCTACTCTAATAACTTGGCAAGCCTATTGACAACATGTTATTTTCAATTCTACTGAATATTTGAAAGGCTAGGATAGTGTTGTGGTAAAACAAACTTGAGTCATATTACCTGGGTTTAGACCCAGCTTCACCACTTACAGCTACATGACCATGTCTAGGTTACTTAATTTCCCTGACTCTCAGTTTCTTCATCTATAAAAAGAATATAATAATAAAATACCTATTTCCTAGGATTAGGAGGACTAGATGAGATGATAGACGTAAAGCCCTTAGAACAGTCCCGACCTTGGTTACGGCTCAATAAATATTAGTCATTAAAATGAAATAGTCTTTTGTTTTCACATTCTAGATTAATCAGTAAAAATACAAGAACATGTTAGAAAGAAATGGCTCGGAATTTTATTTATTTTATTTATTTATTTTTAACACTATCTTTAACACCTTTCTTTAGGGCTATGCCTGATAGGAACCATGCCTTTACCACATCATAAAAAATTTACACGTGCTTATCTAATCTTCATTCTAACAATTTCTACTCCTAAGAGTGGTAAGTCTCCTCTTAATGACTATGTGCACATACACTGTGAAAAAACCAGTTAATTCAGCCAAACAGAGTACATGATCCATTAGAAAAATACATAATTAATACTACATCTACCCAAAAAGCAGTGAAAAAATACTAGTTGTGTGCATTAAAATAGACCAATATTTAAAAAACAGGAGCTATGGCATTCTTATGAGTTTAAAATGCTAAGTCTTTTTGTTCGTTCCTAAGAGAAGGCACAAGCTTTGTTACAGTAGAGCCCTATTTAAAATATCCACATTTTCAGAATCTTATTCGTGTCTTTGAAAACATATCCCCAAACACAGTAATCCAAAATTCTTTAGCTAGTGATATCCAATGAATGTGTGACAATGAACTTGATGATGTGTCATATTAAACATCTTCTGACATTTCAGAGGGATAATTAGAAGAGATATTATGGATATATCATAAAAATGTCAAGTATGTTAATTTAAATAACCTACTAACACTATGTGGAAACTCCGGTGGTGTAGTGGTTAAGTGCTAGGGCTGCTAACCAAGAGGTTGGCAATTGGAATCCACCAGATGCTCCTTGGAAACTCTAGGGGCAGTTCTACTCTGTCCTATAGGGTCGCTATGAGTCAGAGTCGACTCGACGGGAGTGGTAGTGGGTTACTAACACTATGGAAACCCTGGCGGCTTAGTGGTTAAGAGCTATGGCTGCTAACCAAAAGCTGGGCAGTTCAAATCTACCAATCACTCCTTGGGGCAGTTCTACTCTATGTACACAATGTAAAAAGCATATGCAAGTATATACAATATTCTGTATGAAAAATATACACTGCTAGTGATATGTTGATGAGCTGCAAAAATATTGAAGATCCTGTTAAGATTAGCAATCAATATATTTTGATTACTCACAAATCACTTTTTTTTTTTTAAGCTCAAACTTGATATTCAGAATGATATCCTGGCTATTTTCTCTGTTTTTGGTCCTCACAAATTCCCTAATATAGAAAATTTGTCATCACCCCTCCTCTGTCCCCTCCCGCCCCATTACTTGTGAATCCTCTGTCCTATGCTGAGTTCTTACCCCTGGCCACACCCTTCCTTTCCCAGACAATTCCTGACATCATGGCCCTGGGGGCCTTTGTGAGTGGAGTATGAGATTCAAAGGGGTGGCAGTAAGGTGCAGTGGTAGGGAATCTGGTTCTGCCATTCCTAGCTATGTGACCCTGGGCAAATTTTGTTCTCTTTCTGAACCTCAGTTTCCTTTTCTGAAATGAGAATAAGAATGTCCTAAACTCCATCAGGGTTAGCAGCCAACATCTCAAGCACTGTGCCACCAGCTGCCCCGGGAAACCCTATGAGGCAGTTCTGCTCTGTCCTATAGAGTTCCTATATGTCAGAATCGACTTGATGGCAATGGGTTTTAAGGTCAAACAAGACTGTTGTTGTTGGGTGCCATTCAGTTGACTTTTTGACTCATAGCAACCCAATGTGACGGAGTAGGACCACTCCATAGGGTTTTCTAGTCTGTAATTTTTAAGGAAGCCAATCACCTGGTTTTTCTCCTGTGGAACTGCTGAGTGGGTTCAAACCACCAACCTTTCAGTTAGCAGCCAAGTGCTTAACCATTGTGCCACCAGGGTCTACAACGCCCTGCTAAATGTTACTTCCCAGGAAGCCTTCTAGACCTCAATGCCATTGCTCTCAAGTACTTCCCAAAACTCCTGGACCCACTTTTATGTTAGTCAAAAAACAACCCAAACTTGTTGCCAAGGAGGCGATCCCTTTAGGTTAGCCAGAAGTGCATATTCTGTATTTGTCTGACAATGTGTTACTTTGAGTTCGACAATTTGGACCCTAGATTTACGCGTCATTCCCTTATTGTCTCTTATTCTCTTATCGTCTAGTCTAAGTCTAGTAAGAACCATGTTTCTGAGGTCTGATCTGAAAAAAACATCCAAATCTCTGACATGCATGCATGTACGTGTGCAAATGCACGAGAAGAACCTTGGTGGTGTGCACTAAGCAGGTAAAAAAAAAAAAAAAAGACCAAAAAACTTCCTTGAATAATTAAATAGCCAATGATTGGGCAATATCAAATCACAATTCGACAAAACTGTATATGTAGAAAATTAGCAGTGTTAGTGACTTAAAACTGTCTTAAATCATGAGCAACTGTGTAATGCTAGCTTCTTGCAGGCACGGATATTTCTGTCCACAAATGAATGGCAGAGAAAAATATACAAAGTATAAAAATCACAAATACTGAAATGACAAAGAGTGAGACTGTCCCTTATGGCTATGATAATTAAAGAAAATGATTAAAGAGCAACGTATCTAACTCATATTTTTTAAATAGAAAATTTATTATTATTCTTTCTTCCTTGCCGTGTTTCTAATTCCACACAGTCTTCCTTGGAGACACAACTGATGCAAACTAAAGTGATTTTCCCTAAATGAAGACAACATAATTAAGTTCTCTATAATACCTAGGTCCATGGCTTGTTTCTGGCTGAGAGAGAGATTTGACCAAAATTTCCAAACTAGAAGCAAACAAAAATAAAGTGCCAGAACTGGGTTCTCCAATCTAAGGATAAGCTCAATGAATATTTTCCCCAGTATATAAAGGGATGTGAAACTTGAGATAGCCAGTATTGATTCCCTCTTGCTAATAGCTAAAAGGAGCTAAATTTTTAAAAATTGCTTCCACAAAGACAAACTAGGAGTGCCCTTAGGAAATATGAAATGAAGTTAAACCAGAATAAAAACTGGGGCATTTCTTTTGTGTTTTACTCGGGGGAGGGAAGGAAGTGGGACCAGGTGAGCCAGTCCACAGGAGAGTGAAAAATGAAAATATGTATTAACTGCTTAAAATAAAGAATCCCAAAGAACACAAACCGATATAACACCTATCTGCTAAACAAAAATAGCAACCACTTTAACAAATTTCAACTGAGATCCACACAGATACTTTTCCTTGTCATGAATATTTTGTTAATTCTTTAAAATATAATTTTGACAAAAAAGGATTTTTTCCTCCCTTTACTCTACATGTGCTTCTCAAAAGCCTGTGTATCTGGAAATACAAATAGACATACAACCAGTCTAATAAGAGTTAATCTTTTTTGCCTATATGCTGTAGGTAAAACTGTTCAAATGCACAATTGTAAAGGGAGAGAGAGACAGAGAGAAAAAAGGAAAGAGATCCAGAACTTCCATTTTCTTACTCTCAGACAAACATACTTAACACCCACGAATTATAAGGGATGTTGTAGACAGCTTTAACCGAGCCACAGAATTATGTACTATTAGACCCAAAATGTACATTTTACTGTCTTCAGTTTCCCAATTACATTTTTAATTACAGTCAACTGCCTTCTGCAGAGTAAAATGTCACCGAACGAGAACCACACATTTCCTTTTCGCTCCCCCATGCAGAAAAGTTCGTCCACGTTTGGTTAGTGCTGAATCTGATTTCATCGGTCTGAAATTTTGAACGTGTTCAACCACAGGGTATTTCTTTCTTAGAAAAACCTGAGACAATAGCAGGAATTCATAAAGTTTTCCCATTCAACCATACATTTCTTGAGGGAATTGCAAAGGCTTTTTGAAGAAAACAGTTAATACATATATATCTCCCTGAAATTGGCAAATGCTTTTTATTTCTTCTAATATTCTAGCCAGAGATCTGAGCTCGATTTTTTTTCTGTCCATAGGCTCCAAAAAAAAAAAAAAGGACTGTATTCACTAATTATACGTCCTGAAAAGAATTTGGTTCAGTGTAAGATGATCCTAGTGATATGCTAATCCCTTTTTCTGCTTGGTGCTGCCTGAAGCTTGTGTCTAACATTTTTTTCAACTGTATGACAATAAAAGTTCTGGCAACAAAAGAAATAAATGGGCAGCTAAAGAAGGTATAGCTCAAACACATGGCAGGCCGTCTCTCCCCTCTCCTTCTGGCTGCTCTTTTGTAGACTCCAGTTTGGTATCCTCAAGTCAATAGCCGAAATCCAGCCACCTTAGCAACTTAGTATGACACCCAAGCCCTCTCTCTTTACATTCATGAATAGTCAGCACCCAGCAGACAAAATAGAACTAATCTTTTTTGACAGAATTGTTCAATTTTAGAGGAAAAGCTTTTGAGTCTTGCACACATTTGTGGAATATGAGACAACAATGGCTGCAATCAAATTTTAAAAACAACAGTGGCCAACAGGGCTGAAAAAAAGTCTCTGAATTAAATAGCACATTCAGTCCGTCCCAGTGGTCATAAACTTGGGGCAATCATTAATTTCAATACGTGAAAGAGAGAGATAAACAAACGGAGAGGATATCCCACAGCCCTGTTCTGGTCTTCACGCAGTAATTCCTTCTGCCATGATACATGCATAATTTTTTCCCTCTTTTTTTTCTTTTGCATAGATGAATACAAATATTTCTTTCCTCTCTAAAATAATTTTATTTGGGGGGCCCGATGAGTCTCGGTTTAAAACGCTTTTTATCCAGCAGCCTTTTGTAGTCGATTGAAAGCAGTTTTACCATTTAGAAATCCTGTAATGTATCCATCAGTGGCAAGTCTAACATGTGCTAAAAACGAATCTTCCCTCCCAATCCCCCCACACCTCCTGTTTAATACAAGGCATCTCTATACCTTTGGAGACAATATGAACGAGAAGAAAAATCTACCCAGTTCATGGCAAAAACAGAAGTTAGCAACATGGTCCATGCAGCTGCAACATTGCATTTAAAATTCTGTTTCCTCGTAGGAAGAGGGCTAATCCTGCCCCTGTAATTCCCTACAGCCAAAATGTGCCCCCTCCCTGAGTGACAGTGCAATGCAAAGACACTAGCACGCTTATCTTGCCTAACCAGATGGCCGACTTGGATCAATGCACACACGCCACGATCAATGGGAGAGATAAAGAATTAGGAAAACAGTGGTACATGCTCCCAGAAAGCTTGTACACTGCATAATTATTTTATGATTCTACACATGGCTACATGTGATACTGAAGTAGAGAAGGAAAGGATAATTAGAGTGGCAGGAAGAATTTTGTAGTAGACTACACTTTGTCTGTCAGCACTTCCCACTCTAGCAAACTCACTGCCCTTATCTGAAAGTGAATTTAGAAAACATGGGCAAAAATGTCAGGGAAGGTATTTCCATTTTTGCCAGGTCCTGTCACATCCCAAAGTTAGTTCAAAGCCTGAGCAGGCTTGCTGGGATTTGGATATGCTTCTCGCCATTAGCGACCCCTGCTTCCCCAGGCAAGGAAACCCAGCAGATAATATTCATATGTGATGCAGACTGTAACCAGGAAGAATTCGGTCTCCCAGTGATTCAGTCAAGTTCGTGCAGTAAAATATACCAGGATGATACATTGTCTTAATTTCTGTTTCCTGATTGGCGAACCAAAGCAATGTCTTTGAGCAGGTTCGTTATACATTTGAAATTAAGGGGAAAAAAAATCTGGATCTACATCCTTGATGTCCATCCAGGTTATAAAGAGTGTACACGAGGAGCTGAAGCTGGCACAGGGCCACTGTATTCTGAATTCAGACCAAGATCATAAACCAGAACAATAAACTACTGCAATCCTCCACTATGGCAATGTGTTAATCAGAGAAAAAGAAATGTTCCTTCAGACCTAGCCCATGGTGGGTGCTTAATAAATGATTATATTATTATTACAAATAATAATAATGCTAATCTTTTACCTCGTACTATTCCCAAATTTTCCTCTTTTATCAGCTTGCATTAGACACAATTAAAAGTAGTATTAGATTCGCTGTCAGATTTAAGACTCAGCTTGCATGCTAATTAAAACATTCCATGCACTTTTTACACCATTTCTCATGTAAAGAGAGACAGGAACTGAAATCTTGAATTAGACACAGCTCTTCACCACTATCAACCTCAGAAACCCTGTGGGTGAGCTAGTTATTTTAAGTAGTTTATTACATTCCGAAATAGAGTGAATGTTCAATATCCAAGTAATTAAAACGACCAGAAATTAATTCCTAAGGATAAATAAAATACAGTCTGGGCAAAAATTCAGGGGGAAAAAAGAAATATTGATAATTCTGGAAAGTCACAGCTGTCCCCTTTTCTGAGTTATTTTAGTTAGGTCAATACGATGCTCTGAATTTTTCTATGATTCGGTTGTTGTCTGTAGAGTTGTTTACTATCTCTACCCCACAACATTTCTCTCCTCAACCTCAGCACAAAATAGATAGCTATATATAACCAGCTTGGCTTTGCTGCCCATAATCAGATCTGGAGAAAAATTCTTGGTTTGGGGACATGATGCATATTACCATATCTATTTTTAGTCTAAAACCCTTAAAAGGCAGAGCTATCAATTTACCTTTCAGGCCTTATTTCTCTTTTCTCTGAGATTCAAATTAAAAAAAATAAGAGTTAGCATCCCTTTCCAGCAGAAGAACAGGTTCATTGAGGGTTCCTGTTGCTATAAACAACTAGATTCTACATGTCCCATACTCTCTATCATATAGCTGAGCTTGCAGAAAGGAAAGGAAACCTATGAGTGCTGGGAAAGGGGTGAGGAGGGGAAAATTTCCTGGTTGGAACTGGAGCATTTGGATGGAAAGAACATGTGAGGTTTTTCTGAGGGCAGGGCTGAGATGGGCTCCCTTCGGGCTGGAGATAAGGTCGGGTGATTAGAGGTGAGACCCATCATTAAGCCAGGTATCTTGGGAGCAAACTGGTGAGCTCTCAGCTTAGAAGTACCTTTGATTTCCTGCAAATGTAATCCAAAACCTGTCTGGAGGAAAGCATCATCAGGTTAGATCCCTGGGTTTTCCAGGGATTCAGGCAATATAAACTTTTTATCAGAGATCACCAATCACACTAATCAAACAATTCCATGTAAGTGAGAGCCAGCAGAAACAATAAAAACAGAGTTACATCTTCTGAGACTAAATTATTAGAATTTATCAGATACAGGATACAAAATAAATACGTATAACATTTTTTAAAAAATTAAAGTTGGAATCACTAAAATGAGGAGTCAACAATAAGAGACTATCAAAAATGACAAGATGGATTTGAAAAAGAACAAATAGTACTTTTTATACTTTTCAAATCTATTGAGAAATAATATACATATAAGAAACTTAACCCATTTATCGTGCACAATTCAGTGAGATTTGACAGATGTATATATGTGAAACCACCACCATAAGCAAGATACAGAGTATCTCCATCAGCCTTAAAAGTTTCCTCATGCCCTATGCGTAGTCAGTTCCTCCCTCCATTCCTGGCCCTAGGCAACCACTAATTTAGTTTCTGTAACTTTAAAATAATTTGCATTTTCTAGAATTCTATATAATTGGAATCATACGTTATTTACATTTTTGGGTCTGGCTTTTTTGACTTAGCCTAAAGATTTTGAGATTGACCCATTTGTTGTATGTATTGGGAGTTCATTTCTTTTTATTGCAAAGTATGACTCCACTGTTTGAATATATCATATTTTGTTTATCCATTCCCCTACTGAAGGACATTTGGGTTGCTTCAGTTAGGGGCTATTATGAATGAGGATATTATGACCATTCATACAAAAATCTTTGCATAGACATGTATTTCCATTACTCTAGTAGTGGAATGGCTGGGTTATATGGTAGGTGTGTGTTTTTAACTGTCTAAAAACTATCAAAAGTGGTGGTACCATTTTACGTTCCCACCATTAGGTATGAGAGTTCTAGTTGCCCCACATCCTCTTCAACACTTGATACTGTCAGTCTTTTTAGTCTTCCCCATCTAATGATTATAAAATGGTATCTCACTGTGCTTTTAATTTGCATGTCTTTAGGATGAATAATATTATACTTAACATCATAATATTATTAAGAATGCCATTCTTATATCTTCTTTAGTAAAGTGTTCAAATCTTTTGCCCATTACAAATTTTTTTTTTGTCTTATTATTGAGTGCAAAAGTTCTGTATGTATCTTGGATATAAGTTTTTTGTCAGTATATGCATTGTAAATATGTCATCCCATTCTGTGACTTGCTGTTTTGATTATTTGTCTCTTTTAAAGAACAAAAGTTATTAATTTTCATAAAGTCCAATTTACCAATTCTCTGTCTTATGATTTGTATTTTTTTTTGTGGCCTATATAAGAAATGCTTGCTGATCACAAGTTTGCAAAGATTTTTTTCTTCTACTTTTTTTTTTAGAAGTTTTATAGTTTTACCTTTTAATTTAGGTCTGTGATCCATTTTGGGTAATTTTTGTGTATAGTGTATGATAAAACTCTTTATTTTTTCCCCGTGTAGATACCCAATGGCTTCAGTACCATTTGTTGAAAAGACTTTTCCTTTGCTATTGAATTCTCTTGGCATCTTGATGGAACATAAAGTATCCATATATGTGGGGGTCTATTTCTGACTCTAAGGAGCCCTGGTGGTGCAGTGGTTAAAGTGCTCAGCTGCAAACTGAAAGGTCTGTGTTTCGAACCCACCGGCTGCTCCTCTGGAGAAAGATGTGGCAGTCTGTTTCCATAAAGATTACAGCCTTGGAAACTCTGTGGAGCAGTTCTACTCTGTCTTACATAGGGTTGCTATAAGTTGGAGTCAACTTGACAGCAGTGGGTTTGGATTTTTATTTCTCTTTTATCCCATTAATCTATGTATCTGTCCTTCTATCAATACCACACTGAATTGATTTTTGTAATTTTATGGTAAGCTGAAATCAGGTAGTGATATCCTCCTAATTATTATTATTTTTTAAGTTGCTTTGGCTATTCAAGGACACTTGCATTTTACCATGAATTTTAAGATCAGCTTGCCAATTTCTGTAAGAATGCCTGTTGGGATTTTGATTGGGATTATATTGAACCTATAGACCAATTTGTGGGTAACTGACATCCTAACAATATGAGTCTTTCAAATAATGACCATGGTATATCTCTCCATTTATTTAGGTCTTTAAAATTTTCTCTCAGTAATGTTCTCCAGTTTTCAGTGTAGAGGTCTTACACATCTTTTGATAACTTTGTTCTTAAGTATTTTATGTTTTTTTGGACATTATTGCAAATGGAATTGATTTTTAAATTTTAATTTTTCAATTGCTTGCTGCTGGTATATAAGTATATAATTGACTTTTTATATTAACCTTGTATTTTATTATCTTGCTAAACTTACTTGTTCATTCTAGTAACTGTGTTTTACATCCCTTAGGATTTTCAATATTAACAGCTATGCCATTAACAAATACCCAACCCTTGCTGTAGAGTCGATTATGACTCATACTGACCCTACAGGACAGAATAGAACTCCCCCGTAGGATTTCCAAGGTTGTAAATCTTTACAGAAGTAGACTGCCACTTCTTTCTTCCACAGAGCAGCTGGAGGGTTTGAATAGCTGACCTTTCAGTTAGCAGCCAAGTGCTTCAACCACTGCACCACCAGAGCTCCTCATCAGGAAATAGATATTTTAATTTTCTTCCTATTTAATATTTATAACTTTTATTTGTCTTGCCTTATTGCAATGGCCAGGACCCCCATGGCCATTGCCATAATACAATGTTGAATAAAAACAGTGAGAGAAACATCTTCGTCATGTTCCCAATCTTTAGGGTGAGTATATTCAATTTTTCACCCCTAAGTATGATATGATATGAGCTGTAGATTTTCCACTGACTCTCTTTGTTGGGTTGAGGATTTCCCTTTTCCTATTTTAATAAGATTTTTTTAAATCATAAATTGATGTTGAGTCACTTCAAATGCTTTTTCTGACTCTACAGACATTATTATATAATTTTTCTCCTTTATTGTGTTAATACGGTGATTGCGCTAGTAAGGCTAATTTTATATGTTAAAATACCTTGCATTTCTGGGATAACCCTCCTTTGTCATGATGTATTAGTTTTTTTTTTTTTTAACATACTGTTGAATATGACTTGTTAATGCTTTGTAAACGATTTTTGCTCTATGTTCATGGGGGACATTAATCAGTTATTTTCGCTTTTTTTGTAACGTCTTTGTCAGCTTTTGGCATTAGGGGTATGATAGCTGCTAAAGCTTGTTTATTAGCTTCTCATATTTATCATGAGTCCCACGTGTGCTCAAGTCTATTACAAAATACAACATTTATGGTTTCTCAAAGGAATTGTTCATTAGGAATATACTGTTAACAAGATGTGTCATTCAGGGCTCTGCTCAAATGTCAACGGAGATCACTCTATCTAATGCAATACCACCTGTCCATCAATTTTAGTTTCTTACTGTATTTTATCTTTCTTTGTAGCCCTCATCACTCCCCAGTAGACCACAGATTTATTTGCTTATGGTGTATCTCCCCCCCCCTTTTTTTTTTAAAAAAAAACAAAACCTGCTGCCTTTGAGTTGATTCCAACGCATAGCGACCCTGTAGGATAGAGTAGAACTGCCCCATGGGGTTTCCGAGGAGCAGCTGGTGGATTTGAACTGCTGACCTTTTGGTTAGCAGCCTAACCTCTTAACCACGGCACTATCAGGGCTCAATATCTCTCCCACTAGCATATAAACTCCATGAGAAAATGGTCCTTGCCTCTTTTCCTTGACTTTTGGCTACTTGACCATGTTGAATTCCGATAGATTTCTTCAAACATCTAAGATTTGAAGAAATACCTCGACGAAAATAGAGAGCTGGCTTCCTAATTGAATTGAGACATAGAAAGACTGTGTGTGCTCTGGAGTCTGCCTAGATTTGAATCTAGGCTCCATCACTTACTAGCTCCATGGCCTATGGCCTTAAGCAAATTACTGAATTACTTTTTGCCTCAGGGTTCTGTTTTTTTTTTAATCTGTAAAATAGGATAATAACAGTACCTACATCATAAGGTTGTCATACCCATTGCCAGTCAAGTCGATTCCAAATCATAGTGATCCTATAGGACACAGCAGAACTGCCCCATAAGATCTCTAAGGCTGTATATCTTTACAGAAGCAGACGGCCACATCCTTCTCCTGTGGAAGGGCTGATGGAGTCCAGCCGTCAACCTTTCAGGTAGCAGCCCAGTGCTATAACCATATGTGAAGCATTAAGAAAGCATCTGACAAAAAAAAAAAAAAAAAATGATCATCAAATATTTATAAAGTAAGACATATGCTTACGTTTTAGGCATTCATCCTGACTGGACCCTTGGAATCAGACGTGGGGTTACTCTTCACACCTTGTTTTCTTTTGTTATACGCATGGGAAACACTGGTTATGTTGTCATTTTGATTCTTCCCCTCATGCCTTAGCTCTAGAGTTGTATTCCTTCCTCTAATTAGGATAGTAATTTGCATTATAATTTAATTTCTGATGGGAAGATCCTTTTAAGCTCTGTTTGAATGGGCACTATTAAGATCTACCCGAGTTTGGATGGCCTACTGCAACTTGTGGAAGAAAAGATGCTATAGTCACCAACCTGGAACTATACTCCATGGTGTGTGAAATAGCTGCACTACAAACCACGGGAAGTTCCTAGCAAGGTTTTCATGTCACAGTGGCAACCCGACCTATCAGCATTGTAAAAGAGCCCAAAAAGCAGCCCCAACAACATAGGCCTTGATACAGGGAAGTAGAGACAGAATTTGCATTTGCCTCAAACTTGCCTGTGAACCACTCTGTAACCTGCCCCCAGGCACATACTCCTTTGTTGCCATAAAGTGGTTGCCACTCATAGTGACCCTATAACCTATAGGATTTCCAAGGAGCAAGCAGCTGGTGAATTCCAACTGCTGACCTTTTGGTTAGCAGCCAAGCTCTTAACCACTGCATCACCAGGGCTCCAGACACATGCTACACCCTTGAAATCTGAATGAGATTATGTTATGGATTGAATTGTGTCCCCCAAAAGTTATGTTGAAGTCCTAGCCCTTGTACCTATAAATATGGCAGTTCAGACATAGAAATTTTCTTTTATTATGTTAACAAGATCACGCCAGTGTTTTCTAAGACACCTTCTGAATGGTGTCATAAAAAGAGCAGAATAGACACACACACACACAGGGAGAGATGTCATGTGAAGACAGAGGCGAATGACTATACAAGCCCAGGAATGCCAGTGGTTGTTGGTAGCTATTAGAACCTGAAAGAGACGAAGAAGGACTTTCCCTTCAAGCCAATGCCCTGAATTGGGACTTTTAGCCTCTAGAACTGTGAGACAATTAATTTCTGTTCTTTAAAGGCACCCACTTTTTGGTATTTTGTTATGGCAGCCTTAGGAAATTAGGACAGGTTCTGTTACAAATAAACTATTGGAAAATGTGGAAATAATGCCATAGGGGAAATCACAGGATTACTCAGAGTTAGCTTAGATATACATGGTCTCATTTTAAAACAAATTCTCCTTCATTAGGGAGTTAAGAGTGGATCTGTAGCTGCCTATAACTGGGTCCTGCTTCAGTGTTTTTCTGTTCTCATCTGTTTGTCCTTTTATATCCTGACCTGAGTTGTTCTCTTCTTAGGTCCCATGCTGTCCCAGGTGAGCAGTTGACATCTTCTGCTGTGGTACTGCCTGTAGTTGTATAGAGGTTACAGAGCTTTGCTGTCTCCCTCTGTGAATTGCTCCATGCCCAGTTATAGTATAAAAGTTTGCTGACCTTATTAAAAAAAAAAAAAACCCTATGTTATTGCTGCTCTTTCTATCCTTCCATTGTCTTTTTGCCCTACACATTCTATACAATGCTAGGCTTCTTTCTCTTGGCGTATCAACTATATCTGCTGTGGAGCAGGAAGTTACTCTTTCTCAGTAGAGGAAACTATTAAGTCCAGTTTGAAGTAGAGCTATTATGAAGAATATTCCCTCCTCCAGAAAGCTAAAACAAGCCATTACTGTGGTTTTTCCATTTTCTACTTTAGAGTGTCCTCAGACGTGACAAAAACTAGGATCGAAGATGTTGTCCAGCAGTAAAATTCTACCTACTTCTCTGCTAACTTTTTGCCAATAATATGCACCCAAAAGTCAACCCAGAATCTATCAAAAACTAAACCACTCACTCAGCCTTTGCTTACATCCTTTCTATGAAGTAGTCCAGGTAGTTACATCTAGGTTTAGGATGCTGCCACCTCCTATTCTGGGAGCCTTAGGCAGTCCATGACCTACTCCTGAAAAAGCGGCCACAGAAAACCCTGTGGAACACAGTTCTACTGGTACACCATGAATCGGCTTGATGGCAACTGTTTTTTTTTTGGGGGGGGGGGAACACCTGTCATAAAAACATCCTGGAAGATATGATCTTTAGAAGGCCAATTCAGTGTGATTCTTCTTAAATTCCTTCCAATACTCTTTGGAATTTTGATATTTTAGTAAAAGAATCCAAAGAGATTCATCCATGGGTTAGTTAGTGGTTGGCCTTGACTCCACAGTGTAGGTGTAAACAAACCTCTAAACAAGCTCTGGAGCATGGGGTGGGCCTTGAAGTTCCCAGAAGGATAAGTAATTGTTAATTCTATGAAGACATATCTTGCACTTAAAAGAATGCTCTAATTTATGTTATACTTCTGTATGTTCTGAAATGTTATTTATTTTTTATTGTGCTTTAGATGAAGGTTACACAGCAAATTAGTTTCTCATTAAACAATTAATATATATATTATTTTGTGACATTGGTTGCCAAACCCTGATGTATCAACACCCTCCCTTTTTGACCTTGGGTTCCCCATTTCCATTTGTCCAGCTTTCCTGTCCCCTCCTGCCCTCCTGTCCTTACCTCTGGGCTGGTGCCCACTCAGTCTCATATACATGGTTGAACTACATGTGTTTTTGTTTGTTTTGTGGGCCTGTTAACCTCTGGCTGAAGGGTGAACTTCAGGAGTGATTTCAGTGCTGAGTTAAAAGGGTATCTGGGGCCATATTATCAGGGTTTCTCCAGTCTCCGTCGAACCAGTAAGTCTGGTCTTTTTTTTTTTTTTTTGGGTGAATTTGAATTTTGTTCTACATTTTTCTCCAGCTTTGCCTGGGACCTTCTATTGTGATCCCTGTCAGAGCAGTCGGTGGTAGTAGCTGGGCACCATCTAGTTGTGCTAGGCTCAGTCTGGTGGAGGCTGTGGTAGTAGTGGTCCATTACCCCTTTGAATTAGTCTTTCCCTTGTGTCTTTGGTTTCCTTCATTCTCCCTTGCTCCAGACAGGGCGGGCCAGTGGGGTATCTTAGTTGGTCACTCACAAGCTTTTAAGACCCCAGATGCTACTCTACCAAAGTAGGATGTGGAACATTTTCTTTATAAACTATGTTATGCCAATTGACCTATATGTGCCCTGAGGCTATGGTCCCCAGCCCTCAGCCCAGTAATTCAGTCCCTCAGAAATTTTTGATGCGTCTATGAAGCCTCTATGACCTTGCCTTGGTCAAGATGTGCTGGCTTCCCCAGTATTATGTACTGTCTTACCCTTCACTAAAGTTAACATTTACTAATCTATTGTCTATTTACTGTTTCTCCCTTCACATCCCTCCTCTCCCTCATAACCAACAAAATTTTTTTCTGTGTGTAAACTTTTTCTGAAATGTTATTTCTTATAAGACCCATATAAAAGTAATCAAAGGATAAGGAAAGTTGAGTCTATTGCTTAATAATCCTTCAGTCTAACTGCCTTGCTTCCTTAAGTACTTGTACTAGGCATACCTATCATTGCCTTTTCTGGCACAGTCCCTGCTCAGAGGGCATAGATTGCATGAATCTCCCCAATGACCATAGCTCATGGCCAGGGGTATACACCTCACCAAGGGAAGCCAGTCAAATTCTTTATCTCATGAATTTGAATCAAGAGACAAGAAAAGAGTAGTTGCCAGAACTGGAAGGCTGCATGGCCACAGATGTGGTGGTCATGTTTTGCCATGTGTAAGATGAACAGACACTGGAAACAAGTCAATAGACAGAAGTAGGCAAATGGAGAAGATGCCAGATAAAAATAAAGGCAAGAGATCCTGGTACCCAATGAAAGCCAGAACAGTCTTCATTTCTGAGGACTTTCCAGTAGCTAAAAACCATGCTCAGCTTTATTTCCTATCCTTGGATTCTGTGAGAACTGGATTTTCACAATCAACTGCCTTTTATTTGTACTAGCTTGAGTGGGTTTATATTACCTGTAAACAAAAGAGCTTTGAGAACAGCATACCTTTTAGTGCTTGAGAGCAACCTCGGTATCTTACCGGACTGTATAGATGGCCCAGATGAGCACAGTGCTTGACATAGAGCAGGGACCATTTTTTACTTTCAAACCTTTAAGTGTTTTCTAATGTACAGTTTTACTCATCCTTAGATTAACCCTGTTGTATTTATTTCCTTTAACAACGAAAAAACAAAGTAAAAAAAATCCACCAGTCTTACAAGTATGAAGAATTAGTGAGTGCATACATACATAGCATGATTTCAAGGGCAACTGCAAGGCCTCATCTTCACACATCTCTCTTTCTCGTCTTGTTGGTCTCTGAAATACCATTAGACTTGTTCCTGAAGTCTTTTTGGTCTTTTAAGTTGTTAATTAAAATATAAATATCAAAGACATTATTTCCCAAAATGTGTCCTGCGGAGTTCTAATCTCTCAAGATCCCCCATGAAAAAAATCAGAGCGAGCGACAAATAAATAAGGTCCATGTTATAATACAGTTTCATCTTGAACATTCACAGGACACTGCAGCATACTAAAGGCTCCAAGAAGTCCTGTAGTAAAGAAACCTGGTTTTGGTGGAGGTGAGTATGGTATCATCATTAAAAACATTGCCTGGCTTAGAATTATCATCTGCTACCTACCAGTTGCATACCTTGGACAAGATGAGGGTAAAATCCCTACCTAACAGGGTTGTTGAGAGAATTAAATGAAGTAATGAATGTAAAGCATACAGCATCCGACCAGCACATTTGTTGTTGTTAGGTGCTGTCAAGTCAGCTCCTACTCATAGCAACCCTACGTACCACAGAACAAAACATTGCCCGGTCCTGTGTCATCCTCACAATCATTGCTATGATTGAGCCCATTGTTGCACCCACTGTGTCAATCCATCTTGTTGAGGGTCTTCCTCTTTTTCCCTGACCTTCTACTTTACCAAGTATCATGTCTTTCTTTAATAAACGTTAACTGTTTTTATTGATGGAGTATTTTCTAAACTTATTTGACTGTGTCTTTATTAAAAACAGATCAACTAATAACATCCTTCAGAGTAAATACTTTGGGGGATACTAAGAAAGGAAGGAAAGTTGTTTAAGAAATAAGGGAGAAAATGACAATTCTATCCAAAGTGATTTACAAATATCATGCAATACCGATCCAAATACCAACAACATTCTTTAAAGAGTTGGAAAAAGTTATCATTAACTTTGTACGGAAAGGGAAGAAGACTCAGATAAGTAAGGTGCTACTGAAGAAGAAGAATAAAGTAGGAGGACTCACACTACCTGACCTCAGAACCTACTATACAGCTATGGTAGTCAAAACAGCTTGGTACTGGTACAACGACAGATATATTGACCAATGGAACAGAATTGAGAACCCAGATGTAAATCCATCCACCAATGGTCACCTGATCTTCGCCAAGTGCCCAAAGCCCATCAAATAGGGAAAAGACAGTCTTTTTAACAAATGGTGCTGGCAAAACTGGATGTCCATCTACAAAAAAAAAAAAAAAAAAAAAACAGAACCCACACCTCATACCATATATACAAACTAACTCAAAATGGATTAAAGACCTAAATATAAAGCCCAAAACTATAAAGTTCATAGAAGAAAAAATAGGATTAATGCTAGAGGCCTTAATGCACAGCATTAACAAGATACCAGTCTCAACCAAAAACACCCAACCTGCAGAGGATAAGCTAGATAACTGGGATCTTCTAAAGATTAAACACTTACACTCATCAAAAGACTCCACCAAAAGAGTAGAAAGAGAACCTACGGACTGGGCAAAAATTTCTGGCTATTACAAATCAGACAAAGATCTAATCACTAAAATATATAAGAAAATCCAGTACCTCCACAACAAAAAGACAAATAATCCAATTAAAAAATGGGCAAAGGTAATGAACAGACACTTCACCAAAGAAGACATTCAAGTGGCCAACAGACACATGAGGAAATGCCCACAATCTCTAGCCATCAGAGAAATGCAAATCAAAACCACAATAAGATACCATCTCACCCTGGCATTACTGGCACGAATCAATAAAACAGAAAATAACAAATGTTAGAGAAGCTGCAGGGAGATCGGAACTCTTATGCACTGCTGGCGGGAATGCAAAATGATACAACCTTTTTGGAAAATGATATGGCGCTTCCTTAGAAAGTTAGAAATAGAAATACTGTTTGGTTCACCAATCCCACTCCTAGGAATATACCCTAGAGAAATAAGAGTCATCACGCAAATAGATATATGTACCCCCATGTTCATTGAAGCATTGTTCACAATAGCAGAAAGATGGGAATAACCTAGATGCCCATCAACAGATGAATGGATAAAACAAATTGTGGTACATGCACGCGATAGAGTATTATAGACTGCAGAAACCCTGATAGTATGACCCCCAGACACCCTTCCAGCTCAGTATTGAGGCCATTCCTGAGGTTCACCGTTTAGCCAAAGATTGAACAGACCCATGGAACAAAACAAGACTAAAGGGGTACACCAGCCCTGGGGCAGAAACTGGAAGGCAGGAGGGAAAAGAAAAGCTGGTAATAGGGAACCCAGAGTTGAGAAGGGAGAGTGTTGACATGTCATAGCGTTGTTAACCAATGTCATACAACAACGTGTGTACTGTTTGATGAGAAACTAGTTTGTTTTGTAAACCTTCATCTAAATTTCAATAAAAAAAAAAAAGAAAGCAAGGACGTAAGAAACACCAAAAGAGGGGAGTGAAATAGACAAGGGGTAACTTTGCTCATTTTAAAATTCCACTTCGTTTAGCAATTGTAAATTTAGGTATAGCCCTCTCTCCTAACCCTAGTACAATGCCAGGTTTACAAAAACAAAACAAAACGTAAACCAAATCTGTTGCCATTGAGTCAATTCTGACTCATAGTGACCCTATGGGACAGAGCAGAACTGCCCCATAGGGTTTCCAAGGAGCACCTGGTGGATTAAAATTGCCGACCTTTTGGTTAGCAGCCAAGCTCTTAACCGCTGCACCACCAGGGCTCCATTTTTATTAAATACCTGCCAGGCTTATAGCAGGTATTTAATAAAAAGGCCCAATAGTTAATTAATTAAAAATACAGATGGCAGATTTATTTTAACTCTCCTATGTACGCTGTCACATTGTACTCTACCCTGCTCAGGAAAAAAATCCTGATTCAGAAAAAGTCCTAGAGAGCATTGACTATCAGGACATCTCAGAGCTACCATACGGTTCGTTTTCAGTGCTGCGGAGATACTTTCCGAGTCTCAGAGATGGCAAAGCCAAAGGCAAAAACACCGCCCTTCCCCACCTCTTACTTTCTTCAGGCTCTGACCATGAGGCCAAGCCTATCACAAACTCTAGCACCAGGGCTAAAGCAAAGAAAAACAGCAACACTGCTGCTAACTAGAGAACAAGAGGGAACAAGCAGAGACTGATCCTGGCTTTAGTGCAAATTTGCCCGCTTTTGTGTTGAGGTGTGGCTAGTGTTACCTCAGTCTCGCGTAAGAAATTAGCAGCATCTATTTTTTTTTTTTTACTCAAAAGAGATATGATAATTGCTCAGTGGGAAAAAAAATGTAAAAGGCTGCTCCATAGTATTGTTTCAGAAACACTCAAGTGAAGAACATATAATTAGGGGTAAACAAACCCAACTCTGGCTGAAGTTTGATAAACATCTCTAAATCTCAAACTAGTCTTCAAGCGTTCACATCTCATTCAATCTATCTTTACTTTTGTGGCCAGTGCTGCTCCTTTGCTTTCCATAGGATAGATAAACACAGATTCAGACAGACAAACTGACAGACAGCAATCTCACTTCTTTGCTTTTCACAAGATAGGCAGATAGATAGACAGGTGCATAGAGAAGAATCTGATAATGGCTGTTTAAACATACTAATTTTTAAAAACTTCCTTATGTTACACAGCAAAAGGAGATATGTATAGTGGTTAAGAGCATAGGTTTTAGAATCAGACAGCCCTGGAGTCTTAATTATGGGCCCACTTACCTAGTAACAAGGGGTCTTTCAGTGGTACAAGCAGTTAAGTACTCTGCTGCTAACCAGAGGTTGGAGGTTTGAGTCCACCCAAAGGTGTCTGGGAAGAAAGGCCTGGCAATCTACTTCCAAAAAAATCAGCCATAGAAAATCCTATGAAGCATGTTCTACTCTGGCACACATTGGAATTGACTTAATGGCAACTGTTTTTTTTTTAAACATATTAACAGTGTGACATTTGAAAGGTACTTAACCTCTCCAGCTCCAATTTACTGAAGGCAATATTTAAGTTTCTGAGTTTTTATCAGGATTAAATAAGATAGTTTATGCAAAATGTTTAGCATAGTGCCCGCCACATAGCCTTAATAGCTGTTGTTAATTAAGCACCATGTACTGTAAGTGCATTATTTCACTAAATCCTCAAAATAATCCTTCAATGCATTGATTATCTGCTCTTTATAGGTGAGGAATCTGAAGTTTAGAGATATTAGATAATTTGCCCAAAGAAGTTGGAGAGACAGGCTTTGAACCCACATCTGGCCGATTCCAGAGACCTCATTCCTGGCTACCATGTAATGGAGTCGAACAGTGGTTACTTTATTTGCCAAGAACCCATTTTATGCCTGGAGCTTCACAAATTTCACAAATAACTCACTTGATATTTATTATTCTAAAAGTCAGGTTTTTTTTTTTTTTTGTCTCATTCTACACGTGAGGAGATTAAAGCATCAAGAGCTTAAACGTGACCTTCAGGGAGGGCTGGCTTCACAGGCATCCAACCTATGCAGTTGACAGGGCCTGGCACTTAGGAGGGCCCTGTGCTTGGTTTAATGCTTTGCTGTTGTTGTCTGGAAGTCCTTAATAATTTTTAAAGAAAGGACCCTTCCTTTTTATTTTGCACTGGGCTGCACTTACTATGCACCTAGCCCTGCCCTCAAGCCCTTTCCCACTGCATTGCACTCCCACATATTGTGGAATTAAAGTGGGAGTGCTGGGACCACTCCTTTCTCTGAGGGCAGCACAGTACAAATAGAAGTAATGTTTTGCAACATGAATTAATGTTTGCAAGTACTGCCTAATAACAGGACAGTCTTAGAAAATTAACGGAATGGTAACAGGCTTGGAATAAAAAAAAAAAAAAAAAAAAACTCATTTACAGGGCATTCTTATAAGTACATTTTTTTTCTTATAAGTACATTTCTTACAAGTACATTTTAGAGAAAGGGAAACCTGTGGTCTCTGCCTTCTAACGTGCATGGCAACAAGACCATAGCTTTACTGTCAAAGGGTGAGCACCCTGAAACACATCACACCTGGATAATACCACCCTGCTTCATAGCTACTCTGCAGAAATAATGCCAAACAGATAAGAACATAAATATTTATAATAGTACTATGGCCAAGGTGCTGGCTTAATTTAATGTGTGTTATAGATGTGAATTTGGTTAATACTGGTTAGTATTTGGAAATCAAATTTGGTTCATATTGGTGGGGGAGAGCATTTAATCGTTATGCAACCTTGGAACAAAACACCGAGATTACCTCTAAACCATCACTGATCTGTCAGTTTCTTGTACTGTGGTGGCTTGTATGTTGCCATGATGCTGGAAGCTGTGCCACTGGCATTTCAAATACCAGCAAAGTCACCCATGGTGGATAGGTTTGAGTGGTACTTCCAGACTAAGACAGACTAGGAAGGAAGGCCTGGCGATCTACTTCTGAAAATTAGCCAGTGGAAATCTTATGGATCACAACAGAATATCGGCCAATATAGTGCTGAGAGATGAGCCCCCTAGGTTGGAAGGCACTACACAAAAGCTGCAACAATGGGCTCAAACATACCAATGATGATGAAGGCGGCACAGGACCATGCAATGTTTCATCCTGTTATACATAAGGTCCCCAAGAATCAGAGCTCACTCAACAACAACCAACAACAGCAACAACAACCTCCAAATGGGAGACGTTGTCAGACCCCTTTTTCTCTCTTCATCTCTTGGTTCTTTGTACTTAGTTTTCTTTTCTCCTGCCACACGTAGGCTGTTTCCAGGTGGCAGGAAAGATGGCTGCCACCCACTCAAAGCCCACATACTTGGAGCTTGCTATCTAGAAGGAAAAGAGACTTTTTCTCTTCCAACCTCCTTCTGTTAAATCATGTGAAAGAGTGCTGATTGGCCCTACTTGGAACAGATACTTTCTCCTCAGACCAATCACTATGAATGGTGGAGAATGGGGGAAGGGTAGGGAGTGGGGCTACTAATTGACTATGCCTGGGTCACATGCCCATCTATGAAGCCAGAGGTATGTAGGATACTCTGATGGACAGGCTCACCAGATAAGGTTGCCAGATTTATTCATTAGTTCTTATTTATCTGAAATTCAAATTTAACTGGGCATTCTGTATTTTATCTGGCAACCCTAGTACCAGGACCATGTAGGATGGAGGAGGAGCAGTTTCCAACAGAATTAGGGGCTGTGGACTAACAAAAACAACACGCCTTAAAGGTAGAGTCCAGCTCAGTCCCGTTGGTTTCATATTCAAGCCCCAAAGGCCAGATTTCAGTCCTAAAATCAAGGGGAAAGTGTGGTCCTTTCTGTCTGAGTTCTAGCTATAACCCTCAGTTTCAGCACCAAACCTTTCACCTGTGAAATAACATAATTTGATGCTCTAAATTAATTACTTTGGCTCTCACTGATTTCCATGTCCAAAATCTTTTGAAATTCTATGTAAAACTTTAAATTCACTTCTTTAGTCAAGTAAATCCTACCAGATCACGACGTTTACGCCGTTGATGCATTTGTTTGTGATGTTAAAAGATCAATCTAACATCTTGGTTTTAAATGGAATAAAAGGGCTAGGTATCATTTTCTTTTTACAGACATGGATGTTCTACTTCATATGTTTAACCAAAAAAATATAAAAAGTTAATTTTCATATTCAAAGGCCTTTATATTCAAATCCTATTGCAGAAATTAATTGAAAAATGTTCAAGAGACATTTAGCCAATGGCTCAGATATGGCAAACAATACGGGATAGAATTAAATTATTGTAGAAAAGGAAAATTTGGATGGCCCCCTGCAATATGTCGAAATGTAATTTATTCTTGAAAGCCAGGCTCAAGCGCTATGACCTTGAGGTATATTTAAAACTGAAGATAAAAATTTCCCTTTCCTCCTCTCTCACTCCTCTGGCAGTTCTTTCGCCCTCCGCTGGATTCTCATCCTCATGTAAAACATGATAAAAGTGTAGGAAGAAAATCTCTATCACTATTGTCCGATAGAATTACAATGTGAGCCAAACGTGTGATTTAACATTGTCTAGTAGCCACATTTTAAAAAGTAAAAAGAAACAGGTGGGATCCATTTTAACAATATATTTTATTAACTCAGTATATGCAAAATATTATTATTTAAAAAATGTAATCAATATAAAAATTATTAATGAGATATTTTACATTCTTTTCAAACTTACAGCACATCTCAGTTTGGACCCTAACTCTTAATCTGAAACACTTGACCTGTATTTGTCACTGTTAGGTGCAGCAGAGTCGATTCTGACTCATAGTGACCCCATGTGACGGAGTAAACTGCCCCCATAGAGTTTTCTCGACTATAATCTTTTTTTTGTTGTTACTGAAAATACGCACAGGAAAACATACACCAAATCAACCACCGCCAAGTGTACAGCTCAGTGACACTGATTGCAGTCTTCGAGTCATGCAATCATTCTCTCCGTCCTTTCCTGAGTCATACCTCCCCCATTAACATAAACTCACTGCCCTCTAAGATTGCTAGCTAATCTTTCGAGTTGGTGTTGTTGTTTTTATCCCATATGGATATTTCTTAAAAGAGCATAATGCTCAAGGCAGATATTTTTTACTAGTTAAGCTAAACTATTGTTTGGTTTTAAGAAGACTTCAGGGGACATTTTTGGTTTATGTTTTAAAGATTATCTCAGGGGAATAGTTTCAGGGGTCATCAAACCCCTTGGCTCCAGAAAGTCTGAAGTCCACGGAAATTTGAAATTCTGCTCTGCATTTTCCCCCTTTTCATCAGTACTCTTCTATAGAATCTCTGATGGAAATGTTCTGTAATGGTAGCTAGGTGCCATCCCGTTCTTCTGGTCTCATGGCAAAGGAGGCAGTTGACCATGGAGGAAATTAGCCACACGTTCCATATCCTCCTCTTATTTCTGACTCTCCTTCTTACTCTGTTGCTCTAGGCAAATAGAGACCAATTGTCATGTCTTAGATGGGCGCTTGCAAGCTTTTAAGACCTGAGGCACTACGCAATTTGGAGGTAGAACAGAAGGACTAAATAACATTATTAGGCCAAATAACTGGGATGTCCCATGAAACCATGACCCTGAGCCTCCAAACCAAAGAACCAAATCCCATGAGGATTTCGGTTGTATGTAAGCAGCCTCAGCAGATACTCTTTTTTTTTTTTTTTTTTTTTGGGCATTGTTGTAAATATATCTATCACACAAAAGTTGCCAGTTCAACTTTTTACAGGTGTATGAGTTATTGACAGTAATTACAGTAATTGCCAGTGCAACCCTACCGTTAATCAATGTGATTTTTCCATCACCATTGTTATGGATTGAATTGTGTACCCCAAAAATATGTGTTGTAATTCCTAACTTTTGTGCCTGTGGTTGGAGCCCTGGTGGCACAGTGGTTAAGAGCTATGGCTGCTAACCAAAAAGGTCAGCAGTTCAAATTTACCAGCTGCTCCTTGGAAACCCTATGGGGCAGTTCTACTCTGTCCTACAGGTTCGCTATGAGTTGGAATCAACTGGGCAATGAGTATGCCTATGCTTATAATCCCATTTGGGAATGTGATGTCTTTGTTATGTTAATGAGGCAGGATTAGTGTAGGGTGTGTCTTGAGTCAGTCGCCTGACATATAAAAGAGATTAAACAAACACAGAAAGTAGAGACGGGGGACAAGAGTTGCCAAGCTACATGAAGATTGCCCAGGAGCAAAAGCTCAGAAGAGACAAGGTCCTGACAGGGAAAAAAAGCCTCCCCTTAGAGCCAGCACCCTGAATTTGGACTTCTAGCCTCCCAAACTGTGAGAAAATAAGTTTCTGTTCATTAAAGACATCCATTTGTGGTATTTCTGTTGTAACAGCACTAGACAACCAAGACAGAATTTGGTACCAAGTTTGGGATGTTAGTTTGCTTTAACAGATACCTTAAATATGGAAGCATTTTTGGAATTGGGTATCAGGTAGAGGCTGGAAGAGTTTTAAGGTGCTTAAAAGAAAAAAAAATATATATATATATATTTTTTTAATAGAAAAGCCTAGGTTGCCTTGAAGACTGTTGGTAGAATTATGGATTATTAAAGGCTATTCTGGCGAGGACTCAGAAAGAAGTGAGGAGAGCAATAGAGAAAGCCTCTATCATCCTAGAGAGTACATATCGTGCCAGTAACAGAGTGTTGCTAGAAATGTGGATGTCAAATGTGCTTCGGGTGAGGCTTTAAAAGAAAATGATGAAAATGTGAATGGACAAGGGAGGAAAGGTGATGCCTTTTATGCAGTGGCAAAGAATTGTCTGAATTATGTTCAAATGCTTGGTGGAAAGTAGAACTTGTAAATGATGAACTTGGATATCTTGCTGATGAGGTTTCTAAGCACGATCTTTAAAGAGTTGCATGGTTTCTCCTTGCCACTTACAGTAAAATGGGAGAAGAAAGAGATGGACTTAAAAATGAACTGTGCAAAATGCAATTTAAAGATTTGGAAAATTCTGTTTTACAAAGTAAGGACAAATGCCCTAGAATATTCACCAAGGATGTGGCTACACGATCTTTTGTTAACGAGACTAAGCCTATGACTGTTGGTTCTAATCGACTACCGCAGCAGACAATCCATCAGTTTAGACTGAAGGGGACAGAGACAGGTCAAAAGGAAAGAAAGCTGTCTGCCTCTTGGAATTCTACAGGCAGGAAACAGACCAAAGGAGCTACACTTGTTGTCCTCCAGGAAAAGACAGGACCATCCCTGGAGCATCTCAGAGATTAGCAGAACTGTTGGAAAGAACACGGGAAACAGGGCCTTCTTGGTTTCAAAGGGTAAGGCCAAGGTCCCCTGGATCTCAAACGGTGGGACCACAACCTCCTAGCTTTCAAAGAGCTTCATCTTCCCCAACCTGTTTCCAGAGTGTGGGGCTGTATTTAAAGTGTGCCAGGAGATGGGGCCATGTCCCAAAGCCGAGGGGTAGGGTTGCCATGCCCAAGGGACAGAAGAATGGGGCCTGCTGGGGCCAAAGTGGGGCAGTTACCACTCAGATGGCCTAGGAGAATGGGGATATCCAAAGTCAAGGGAGCAGAGACGCCATCCCAGTAGGCCTGGAAGGTGGAGCTGAAGTCTAGGGCCAAGGGTCCTCTACCCACAATCTACAGAGTGCAACTAACACCCTCTAGAGTCTGGAGGGCAAAGCCATTGCCTAGATGGTCTCAGAGAAGAGAGCATTATTTTCAAGGCTTTACAGCTAATATAAATTTTTCTGCTGGGTTTTAGAGTTGCTTGCTGCCTGTTATCACTTCTTTCCCTCCAATTTCTCCTGTTTGTAATGGAAACGTCTACCTTGTGCCCGTTCCACCATTGTATTTTGGAAACAGATAATTTGTAATCTAGATTTCACAGGTTCACAGATGGAGAGAAATTTTGCCGCAGGGTGGAATATGCCTAAAGTCTTACTCATACTTGATTTAGATAATTCAGAAGATGAGGTTTTGGACGTGGAGCTGATTTAAGAGTTTTGGAGATGACGTGATGGGGTGACTGTGTCTTGCATGTGACAAGGAGATGAATTTTGGGGGGCCAAAGGATGGAATGTTATAGATTGAATTATGTCCCTCCAAAATGTGTTGTAAATCCCAACCTCTATGTCTGTGGTTATGACCTCATTTGGGAATGGGTTGTCTTTGTTATGTTAATGAAGCAGGATTAGTGTAGAGTGTGTCTTGAGTCAATTTCTTGAGCTATAATTAAACTAGCATGTAAATAGTAGGAATAGGGGAAGAGAGATGCCAAGCCACATAAAGATTGCCCGGGAGCAGCAGCTCAGAAGAGACAAGGACATTCCTCCAGAGCTGACAGAAAGAAAGCTTTCCCCTAGAACAAGCACCATGAATTCAGACTTCTAGCCTCTTAAACTGTGAGAAAATAAAGTTGTTTGTTAATGCTACCCATTTGTGGCATTTCTGTTACAACAGTACTAGATAACTAAGACAATTGTTAACCCCCCTTTTTTCCCCCTCCTTCCTGCCTCTGGTAACCACTAATAAACTTTGGTCTCTATATATTTGCCCTTTTTTGCCATTTTATTTAAGTGAGGTCATACAGCATTTGTCCTTTTGTGTTGACTGTAACCTTTATGGAAGTACATTGCCAGGCCTTTCTCCTGCGGAACTGTTGGGTGGATTCGAACTGTCAGCCTTTTGGTTAGCTGTCTAGTGCTTAACTGTTTGTACCACCAGGGCTTCTTGACCTGAACTTAGGTTTCACAAGATTTACAGTTGAAAAAGTAGATTCACATACCCAAGTTTTTCCAAAAGTACTTTACAATTTTCCAATAACTGACTTCTGTATCAGTTTGAAAATTAAAATTTAATTTGCAGGGCAATGTATTTCCCTTTGTATTTGGCCTTTCTGGGCCTGGGTTTGCAGTTCTAGCAAAACGATTTGCTAGGCCACAGTCTTGCACAGATTGGACAGTCTAATATACAGATAAGATGTGTAAAATTCCTGCAGGGATTGGTCAATTACTATGCAGACTAGGTGTCTGTGGCCTACCAAGGGGAATGGTTAAGTTTCGCCATCCTGGTAGGCTTAAAAGAGTCAATCCCACAGAGGTTGAAGAGGACCTCAGTAGCATCAGAAAGAAGAGCTGGGAATGGAGTTGTCCTTTGGACCTCAGGCCCATATGCTGAGAACCTTCTGTACCTAGGAGCCAGAGAGACCTGTAATACTGGAGATAGATGGTGCCAGATGGCACAAGATGAAGCCAGACCAATGGAATAAGGGAGTTGCGCTGGGCTTGCTGACCCACAAAGTGAGAGGGCTGAGTGCCTTCGGGCAGGAGGCTTCCTGTCAGAGTGAGGTGCCTTTGGGTACTTCTCAGTGGAGCTAAAGAGCTATAACACTGCCCAAGCAGGGCAGCAGCCCCCAGTGAAAATCCTAGCAGCAGTAGGCCTGAGCAAAAGTCCTGGAGTCATTTGCCTGAGCAGAAGGGCCAGGTGGCAGTAGAAGTTGAGGGCTGTCTTGGTTGGAGGCCATCCTAATTGACAAACTGTATTCTGTCTCCCTCAGTTGTTCCTGTTACTTCCAAATTGATCCTGATTCTAAATTGTAACTGTTACTTCCCTAATAAACCAGGTAATCATGAATATGATTGGAGAGTTCCGTGTGGCCATTACAAAGAATTATCGAACCCAGCAGAGAAATAGAAAGTGCCATGGGAGGGATGGCTGGTGTCAGAATTGGTAAAAAGTTTGGAAATTGGAGGTATGTCTGTCTGACCTTCACCCCATAGGAATTAGCTCTGGGCTGAAGTTGATTCTCATCGCTCCCCCTGAAGTTAGATGGGGTCTGATGCTACTACTAGATTACATGATTAAAATTAAATAAAATTAACAATCTAGTCCCTCAGTCACATTATCCATATGTGGCTGCCACATGTGGCTACAGGCTACCATATTGAACAGCACAAAACTATAATCATTACATATTCTAATGGGATTTTGAAAAGCCATTCCAACATGGTTCGCTTAAAGGAAACCATGCATGAGCAATTTCGTATTGTATTTGTTTTCTATAGCTGGCATAACAAATTACCAATTTATCCCTTGTGGCTTAAAACAACACAAATTTATCATCTTGCAGTTATGTAGATCAAAAGTTCAACATGAGTCTCATTGAGTTAAAATCAAGGTGTCGTCAGGGCTGCATTCCTTCTGAAGGCTTTAGAGGAGAATCCATTTTCTTTCTCTGCAAGCCACCTGCCTGCATTATTAGCTCATGGCTCCTTTTCTCTTATCTCCCAAGCCAGTAACATTGCGTCTCTCTAACCTTTCTTCCATTGTCATATATTTCTCAGACCACATTTTAATAGGTTTGTGCTGGTATCTCACTGTGGTTTTAATTTTAATTTTCCTTTTCATGCCATAATTTGCCATCTGCATATCTTTTTTTTTTTTGTAAAGCATTTGTTCAGATCTTTTGCCCACGTTTAAGGGCTATTTACTTTCTTATGATTCAATTTGGGGAGTTCTTAAATTCCAGATACATGTCCTTTATCAGATGTATGATTTGCAAATGCTTTCTCTCAGTCTGTGACTTGTCTCTTCATTCTCTCTTTAACAGCAACTTTCAAAAAGTAGAAGTTTTTAAGTTTGATGAAGTCGATTTGTCAATTTGTTTTTTATCTATCATGATTTTGAATTTGTATCTAAGAAAGCTTTGCATAGCTTTGGTTACAAAGATTTTTGCCTATTTTGTTTTTCTAGAGGTTTTATAGTTTTAGGTTTTACTTTTAAGTCTATGATCCATTTTGAGTTAAGGTTTATATATGGTGTGAGGTATAGATTTTTTTTTTTGTATTTGGGTATCCAATTGTTACAATACTGTTTATTAGCAACAATCAGAGAGAGATGTTAAAAAAAATCAAAAATTAAATACTTAGGGACAAATCTGACAAAAGACATGTAAGACCTGTACATTGAATACTGTTAAATATTATGGAGAGATATTAAAGAAGACTTAATAAATGGAGAAATATACTGTGTTCATGGCTCAAAAGACTCAATATTGTTAAAATGTCAATTCTCCTCAAATTGATCTATAGATTCAACTTCAAAAGACTCAATATTGTTAAGGTGTCCATTCTCCTCAAACAGATCTATGGATTCAACTTAATCCCAATTGAAATCCCCCAGGCATTTTTGTAGAAATCGGCAAGCTGACTCTAAAACTCATACGGAAATGCAAAGGACCTAAAATGGCCAAAAAAATTTTGAGAAAGAAGAACAAAGTTGGAGGACTTAAGTTACTTCAAGATTATTTTAAAGCTATAATAATCTAGACTTTTAGCTCCATCTCCTCAATTTAGGGTAACTGCAGGCCTGTCTGAGTTCCCTGTTGTCTCAAATCTCTCTCTAGGCAGTAAACTGGGTCTACTGTAGAGCTCATTTCTATTGTTCCCTATCTCTCAGGGATCACTGCCCATTGTTACCTGATGTCCTGCGTCTTGATATCCATTATTTTGTATATTTTTTCTGGTTTTTTAGTTACTTCAGATGGGAGGGTAAATCTTCTCCCTATTACTCCATCTTGGTAACAAGTGGAAGTCTTGAAATACGGGTTATTTTATTATAATCTCTTTTAAAAAAGGTATTATATTGATCTTCCATTTTTGAAATTGTGTTTTAAGTACATTATCTATGAGTTTCAAGATATTTATCAGCCAGTGTCCATTCAGGAGACAAAATGACACCACTTATTTGAACAGAAAGAACTTAATAAAAAACATGATTAGCTATATAAAATCATTCATTCAATAGCTAAACCGGTAGAACAAACAAAAAAACAACAGCAAAAAAAAACCCAGTAAGTTCTCATAAATGAAGCAACTGCAAGAAGCAGCTACCACTGCTATGGCTGGAGAAACAAAGGCAAGAGGTTAGAATTAATAAAACTTAGAAATTTAGAGGTGAGGCTCTGTGGAGATAAAACTCTGCTATCTGTGAAAGAAACACTGCTTGCCCAGTTCTGGTGTCAGCATTTGGAGGAGAAGCCTCGTGAGGTTGGGACCCAAAGGTCTGAAGAGAGAACACTTTCTGACTGCTGCTTACATGCTTGAGAATGGAGGTAAGGTGAAGCTGGTTCTAAATGGTTGGAAAAAAACAGCAAACAGGATTTAGTTGCTGTTATAAGAAGGCACTGTTACTCCCAAGGTGAAGAAATGAGGCTGGGTGGTGTTCATAGAAACCATGATAAACAAGATGCCCACAGGAGAAAGACCGGAGGGAGAAAGTTCCTTCTTTCTCTTCTATCCTTACAGTATCTCCTTAGAGTCCCTTTTTGGCAGAACCTAACAGAAAACTAGCAAATAAAGCAGAAATGTGATTTACATGGTCCCAGATTTAGCACCATAAAAACAAAGTATAGAAAAATGAGTTTGGAGTTGAGGAAAAAAAAAAAAAAAAAAAACTAACTAGCACTGTACATTGTGGTAAATTTGAACTGTGGCAATTGAACTAAGCTGGAACTAGTTTCCCAGAATTCTCTTCTTGGCACTGTTTTGGGTCAACTTATGTCAAAAAAGGCTTTTGTTGTATATTGGAAAGAAAGAAGTAAAACTATCCCTATTTAAAGATGATATGATTCTATACGTAGGGAACCTGAAGATTCCACAAGAAAACTACTGGAACTAATAGAAAGATTTAGCAGAGTGGCAGGGTACAAGATGAACATACAAAAATCAGTTGGGTTCCTATACTCCAACAAAAAGAACTTTGAAAAAGAAATCATAAAAATAATACCACTTATGATAGTCCCTAAAAAGATACAACCAGGGATGTAAAAAACCTATACAAAGAAAACTATAAAACACTACTGCAAGAAATTAAAAGAAACCTACATAAATGGGAAAACATATGATGCTCATGGATAGGAAGACTCAACATTATGAAAAATGTCAGTTCTACCGAAAACAATCTACAGATATAATGCAATCTTGATCCGAATGCCGACAGCATTCTTTAACAAGATGGAAAAACTAATCACCAACTTTATATGTAAAGAAAAGAGGCTCTGGATAGGCAAAGCATTATTGAAGAAAAAGAATGAGGTAGGAGGCCTCATACTACCTGATCTCAGAACCTACTACACAGCCACAGTAGTCAAAACATCCTGGTACTGGTACAATATCAGACACATAGACCAATGGAACAGAATTGAGAACCCAGATGTAAATCCATCCACCTATGGTCAGCTGATCTTTGGCAAAGGACCAAAGTCCCTAAATGGGAAAAGACAGCCTTTTTAACAGATGGCGCTGGCAAAACTGAATGTCCATCTATAAAAAAATGAAACAGGACTCATACCGCGCACCATACAAAATAATTAATTCACAATGGGTCAAAGAGTTACATATAAAACCTAAAATGATAAAGACCATAGAAGAAAAAATAGAGACAATGCTACCGGCCCTAACACATGGCATAAATATGATACAAACCATAACTAACAATGCACAAACACCAGAAGAGAAACTAGGTAAGTGGGAGCTCCTAAAAATTAAACACTTATGCTCATCAAAAGACTTCACCAAAAAAAATAAAAAGAGAACCTACAGACTGGAAAAAAATTTTTGGCCACAACGTATCCAACAAAGGTCTAATCTCTAAAATCTGTAGAATACTTCAACACCTTAACAGAAAAAAGACAAACAATCCAATTAAAAAGTGCAAAGGATATGAATGGACAGTTCCCAAAGAAGACATTCAGGCAGTTAACAGACACATGAGGAAATGCTTGAGATCGATAGTCATTCAAAAACCAAAAACCAAGTCGGTTGCCGTCAAGTTGACTCTGACTCATAGCAACCCTATAGGACAGAGTAGAACTGCCCCATAGGGTTTCCAAGGAATGGCTTGTGGATTCAAATTGCTGACCTTTTGGTTAGCAGCCTGAGCTCTTAACCACTATACCACCAGGGCTCCCAATAGCCATTAGAGAAATGCAAATCAAAACTGCAATGAGATAGCATCTCACCTTGACATTACTGGCACTAATCAAAAAAACAGAAAATAACAGATGTTGGAGAGGTTGTGGGGAGATTAGGCTCTTATGCACTGTTGGTAAGAATATAAAATGGTAAAACCACTATAGAAAATGATATGGTTCTTCCTTAAAAAGCTAGAAATAGAAATACCATACAACTCAGCAATCCCCCTCCAAGGAATATACCCTAGAGAAATAGGAGCTGTCACGCTAATAGATACATGCACACCCATGCTCATTGCAGCATTATTTACAACAGCAAAAATTATGGAAACAACCTAAGTGTCCATCGACAGATGAATGGATAAACAATTACGGTACATACACACAATAACCCAACCCACTGCCTTCGAGCCGATTCCGACTCATAGTGACCCTATAGGACAAAGTAGAACTGCCCCATAGAGCTTCCAAGGAGCACCTGGCGGATTTGAACTGCTGACCTTTTTGGTTAACAGCCATAGCACTTAACCACTATGCCACCAGGGTTTCCATATACACAATGGGATACTATAAAATGATAAAGAATAATGATGAATCCACAAAACATCTTACAACATGGATGAATCTGGAGGGTATTATGCTGAGTGAAATCAATCAATCAAAAAAGGACAAATATTGTATGAGACCATTATTATAAAAATTCCAGAAAAGGTTTACACACAGAAAAAAAAAATCTTTGATAGTTGCAAGGAAGGGGAAATCATTAATTAGATAGCAGACAAGTGGTAACTTTGGTGAAGGGAAAGACAACACACAATTAGGGGAGGTCAGCACAACTTGACGAAGGCAAACGTGTCTTCCTACATACACCCAAACAACTTGAGGGATTGAGTTGCTAGGGCCGAGGCCTGGGAGCCAGGGTCTTTGGGGACATTCAGGTCAACTGGCATAACACAGTTCATAAAGAAAATGTTCTACATTGGTGAGTAGTGTCTGGAGCCTTAAATGCTTGCAAGTGGCCTTCTAAAATACATCTATTGGTCCCATCCTGCTGGAGCAAAGGAGAATGAAGAAAACAAAAGACACACAAAAAATATCAGTCCAAAGGACTAATGGACCGCATGAACCACAGCCTGAGCCCAGAAGACAAAGATTGTGCCCTTCAGGGGGATAAAAATGTAGAACAAAATTCAAATTGACAAAAAAAGACCAGACTTACTGGTCTGACAGAGACTGCAGGAACCCCCTAGACTATGGCCCCTGGACACCCTGCTAACTCAGAACTGAAGCCATTCCTGAAGTCCACCTTTCAGTCAAAGATTAGACAGTCCTATAAAACAAACAATAACACATGTAAGGAACATGTTTCTTAATTCAATCAAGTATACGAGACCAAATGGGCAACACCTACCCAAAAGCAAAGAAGAGAAAGAAAGAAGGAACAGGAAAACTGGACGAATGGACGTGGAAACACATTGCGAGGATTGCAACCAATGTCACAAAATAATTTGTGTATAAACTTTTGAATGAGAAACTAATTTGTACTGTAAACTATCATGTAAAACACACACACAGACTTTTGTGATCAATTTAGAAGGCAGAAGTGAAACGATGGCTATATTCTTTTTATGCTCTGAATGTCGGAGCAGGCAAAGTGTACTATCATATGTGGTCGTTCATCATATCTTATATATGGTCGTTTATCTGCTGGATTATCTGGTTGATGGGGCAGCAGCTGGGCCCACAGTGACTCTAGCCTGCTGTATCCTCCTTCAGCATCTCTGCTCCTGGACCGATTGCATGTTTAGCTTCAAGACAAAGGATACCAGCTTCTCCTACAGGACACCTGCATCATCAAAATTGGAAGCTTGCAGTGATAAGAGGAAAACATGGGTTCTATCTTATCCTTAGGGTTGCAGCTCAGCCTCCTAGGTTTCATCTTTCTTTATTTCACATTGATCTTTCCTTCCAAACTAACTGCCTTGTGAACTTGAATTTCTAGTGCTAGAGAAAGAAACTACAGCCTCTTATAGATTCCCACTAGCTCCCGCAATTCATAAGGTCAATAAATCCCTAAATATATATACATACATGCACATATATACGTGTGAGTGTGCATGTGTGTACTGAAGGCCTGGGTGGCAGAAACTGTTAGGCATTCAACTACTAGTTGAAAGGTTGGTTGTTCAAAACCCACCCAGGGGCACTTTGGAAGACAGGCCTGGTGATCTGCTTCCAAAAGATCAGAGCCTTGAAAATTTATAGAGCAGTTCTACTCTGCACATGTGGGATTGCAAAGTCAGAATCGACTTGATGACAACCAACAACAAAACATACATATATTAGTCAATAATGCCAAATATATGTGAAGAGGTCTCAGCAGAATTTCCCAACAAAGACATACTAGGAAGAAGGACCTGGGGTCTACTTCTGAAAAAACTGACTTTCAGGACCTTAATTTGATTATGTGGCATGACTTAAAATGAGAAGAAACAGCTGCAAACATCCATTAATAATTAGAATGTGGAATGTACAAATTGTGAGTCAAGGAAAATTGGAAGTCATCAAAAATGAAATGAAACATATAAAAAAAACATATATTGATACCCAATATCTTGGGTATTAGTGAGCTGGAATGGACTGATATTGGCCATTTTGAATGGAATAATCATGTGGTCTTCCATACCGGGAATGACAAATTGAAGAGGAATGGCATTGCATTCATGGTCAAAAAGAATATTTCCAGATCTATCCTGATGTACAATGCTGTCAGGATAGGAAAATATCCATACGACTACAAGGAAGACCAGTTAATACGACTATTATACAAATTCACCCACCAAAGATGAAGAATGCCAAAGATGAAGAAACTGAAGATTTTTACCAACTTTTGCAGTCTGAAGTCGATCAAACATGCAATCAAGATGCACTGATAATTACTGGTGATTGGTATGCAAAAGCTGGAAACAGAAGATGGGTCAGTAGTTGGAAAATATGGCTTTGGTGATACAAAGGACACCAGAGAGCACATGATAGAATTTTGCAAGATCAACAACTTCTTCATTGCAAATACCTTTTTTAAACAACATAAATGGCAACTATAAAAGTGGACCTTGCCAGACAGAATACACAGGGATTAAAGTGACTACATCTGTGGAAAGAGTTGGAATTGACTCAACAGCAATGAGCTTGGTTTAATGAGTTTAGTGGAAAGAGATAATGGAGAAGTTCAATATCATCAGTCAGAACAAGGCCAGGGACTGACTGTGAAACGGATGATTAATTGTTCATATGCAAGTTCAAGTTAAAGCTGAAGAAAATTAAAACAAGTCAAGGAGAGCCAAAATATGACCTTGAGTGTATCCCACCTGAATTTAGAGACCATCTCAACAATAGATTTGACACATTGAACATTAATGACCAAAGACCAGAAGAGTTGTGGGATGACAACACCGACACCACACATGAAGAAAATAAAAGGTCATTAAAAAGACAGGGAAGAAAGAAAAGTTCAAAAGGGATGTCAAAGAGACTCTAAAATTTGCTCTTAAACATAGAGCAACTAAAGTGAATGGAAGAAATAATGAAGTAAAAGAGCTGAACAGAAGATTTCAAAGGCCAGCATGAGAAGACAAAGTAATGCATTATAATGAAATGAGCAAAGACCTGGAGTTAGAAAACCAAAAGGGAAGAACACGCTCCCTTTCTGACGCTGAAGGAACTGAAGAAGAAATTCAATCCTCAAGTTGCAATGTTAAAGGATTCTAATGGGCAAAATATTGTATGACACAGGGAACATTAAAAGAAGATAGAGGGAATACACAGAATCACTGTAACAAAAGGAATTGGCCAATATTCAGCCATTTCAGGAGGTAGCATATGATCAAGAACCGATGGTATAGAAGGAAGAAGTCCAAGCTGCACTGAAGGCATTGGCAAAAAACAAAGCTCCAAAAATTGATGAAATACCAATTGAGATGTTTCAACAAAGGGATGCAGTGCTGGAACTGCTCACTCATCTATGCAAAGAAATTTGGAAGACAGCCAAATGACTGGAAGAGATCCAAGTTTGTGCTCATTTCAAAAAAGGGTGATCCAACAGAATGTGGAAATTATCTGATGTATCATTAATATCACACACGAGTAAAATTTTGCTGAAGATAATTTAAAACAGTTGCAGCAGTACGTTGACAGGGAACTGCCAGACATTCAAACCAGATTCAGAAGAGGACTTGGAACAGGGAATATCATTGCTGATGTTAGATGGTTCTTGGCTGAAAGCAGAGAATACCAAAAAGATGTTTACCTGTGTTTTATTGACTATGCAAAGGCATTTGATTGCATGGATCACAACAAATTATGGATAACGTTGAGAAGAATGGGAATTCCAGAACACTTAATTGTGCTCATGAGGAATCTATACACAGATCAAGAGGCAATTGTTCAAACAGGACGAGGGGATACTGCATGGTTTAAAGTCAGGAAAGGTGTGTGTCAGGGTTGTATCCTTTCACTATACTTACTCAATCTGTATGCTGAGCAGATAATCCAAGAAGCTGGACTATATGAAGAATTCAGCATCAGGATTGGAGGAAGACTCATTAACAACCTGTGATATGCAGATGACACAACCTAGCTTGCTGAAAGCAAAGAGGACTTGAAGCACTTACTGATGAAGATCAAAAACAACAGCCTTCAGTATGGATTGTATCTCAACATAAAGAAAACTAAAATCCTCACAATTGGACCAATAAGCAACATCGTTATAAACAGAGAAATGTTTGAAGTTGTCAAGGATTTCATTTTTACTTGGATCCACAATAAATGTCCATGGAAGCAGCAGTCAAGAAATCAAATGATGTATTGCCCTGGGCAAATCTGCTGCAAAAGATCCAACCCTAACATTGTAATAAGGCAAAAAAAAAAAGTACCCCCTAATGACATACAGTTGAAGTTGATGGTGGACTCTATTTGGATTCCATTCATAACAATAGCTAACTTTAAAGTGTTAAAACAATATGATGCCAAAACTTCTATTCACGATATGGGGGAAAAAAAAAAAACCCTCAAAACTAATAAAGAATTTATTTAACAACATAGGTATAAAACTAATTAGACATCTGGGAAATGCAACTGAAAACCAAGGTGCAATATTACTACCCACCCATTAGAATCACTAAAATTTAAAAGACTGCTAATAAGGAGTGTTGGCAAGGAAACCTCATACAGAAATCTCATATACTGGTTGTGAAAATGGTAACACAACAACTTTGAAAGACTTTTGGCAATTCCTTCAAAACTTATACAAGTTTCTATCATACGACTAAGTTATTCTACTCCTAAGTATTTGCCAAAGAGAAATGAAAATATATGTCGGAAGAAAAACTTGTACACAAATGTTTAAAGCAAGCTTTATTCTTAATAGCAAAAATTGGAGACAACTCACATGTCCATAAATACATGAATGAATAAACAAAATATGATAAATCCATATAAGAGAGTTCTACTCAGGGATAAAAAAGAAAACAAACTACTGATACCTGCAGCAGCTGACGAACCTCAAAATAATTACGCTAAGAAGCCAGACACAGAAGTGTATACACTGTGTGATTCCATGTTTATAAATTACAGAAAATGCCAACTAATCTACAGGAACAGAGAGTAAATCAGTGGTTTCCTGGGAAGAGGAAGAAATGAACTACATAGTAGCGTGAGGAAATTTTGATGGCAATGTTCTGAATCTTAATTGCGGTGGCCGTTTAATTGGAGTATATATCTGTACAAACGGATTGAACCGTACGCTTTAAATAAAGGTAGCAGTATATATATTTGTATATCTGTTGCCATTGAGTTGATTCTGACTCATAGCGACCCTACAGGACAGAGTAGAACTGCCCCATAGGGTTTCCAGGACTGTAATCTTTATAGAAGCTTTATAGAAGCAGACTGCCACATCTTTCTCTCTCCAAGTGACTGGTACATTTGAACTGTCAACCTTTCGATTAGCAGCTGAGCACTTAACCACTGTGCCATCAGGGCTCCTTATGTGTGTGTATATATATATATACATATATATATACATGATACATGAATATGCATGTGTATATGTATAAACACATTGCCATGGAGTCAATTTAGACTCATAGTAACCCTATAGGACAGAGTAGAACTGCCCCACAGGACTTCCAAGGAGCGGCTGGTAGATTCGAACTGCTGACCTTTTGATTAGCAGCCGTAGCTCTGTTAACCACTGTGACGCCAGGGCTCCAATATTATAATTTTTCATAAATAAATACATCAATTGTAAATCTTTGGCCTAAACAAAATAAAACATAGGTTGGAATTTAATGAACATCCTTGAAAACTGGGTAAGTTAGGTATACACAATCTGGCCTTAATGGTTGAAATTTAAATATGTGTATGTGTGTATCGATTCTGGGTGGCACAAAAGGTTTGCTCTCGGCTACTAAACGAAAAGTTGGAGGTTCAAATTCACTCCGTGGCACCAGGGAAGAAAGGCCTCACAATCTGCTCCCACAAGATTACGATCAAGAAAACCCTGTGGAATGCAGTTCTACTCTGAAGCACCATGAGTCAGAATGAATTTGACAGAAGTGGGTTTGGGGTTATGTCTATCTATCTATCTATCTATCTATCTATCTATCTATCCGTCTGTCTGTCTATCCATCTAGCTATATTATATATGTGTATGTGTATTCATTAGGTGTCCTCTCCATTTTTATGTATATTTGAAAATACCTATAATTAGATTCTAAAAATGCAAACGGTTAAAATTATTAGCATAGACTCAGCTGAAGAAAAAGTGCTTCTGCTCATAGTTTTGGAAAGAATGGATATTGTTCAATGGTAATGTGAGCATCTATTATTTTTTAGAAGTTAAGGCCTTGTTATAACTCTGACTGGGGCAAACAAATGTTTTGGGGGGTTTGTTTAACCTGTAGATATATATAAATTTTCAAAATGGTAAAGAAAATCATAGAAGTAGGTTGCGGTAAGTAAAGTATTGTGGGAAGAAATATGCGTTTTCTGCAAGGTATTTCATAAGAAGGACATAAGACATTCGGACTTCCTAAGGGCTGGCCAACTTCCTGTGCGTCAAAAGAGCGGCTTAGTGGGAAAGAAGGAATCAGGAGCATTTTAAAGCTTGTCTTCTTTTTCCAGTGCACCGCTAGTCTAAATTTCACAAGAAGATGTTCCTAGCGATCTCTGAGTTGGAGACTATAAACTCTTAACCTCATATTTTCCATTAGGCATGATATTCAGCATACTTGCTCTATGTCCCTCTTGCCCACTAGAGTGTAACAGTGGTGACGGCAAGGCCCATGCTTATCAGAGTCACAACCATAACCCCATCACCTGCTATGGTGCCTGGCACATAGTGGGTGCTCAGTGAATATTGTTTGATTCATCGATTGAGTGCCTTTCTTGTTATAAAATTATTTCCCAATCCTCTTTGCCCTATTCCATTTTCTACAGTTTCGTCTTCTTAAAAAATGGCAAGTAAAGGTATTAAGCCACGTGAAGATTAAATACTAAAATCCACATAACAATTTTTTGTCCTAGTTCTTATTGAACTTTTATGATGCTTAGTAATGCAATAGAAAGCTAGCCAAGAGCTCCAGTATCACCTAGGAGTTTCAAAACCTTGAGAACTTTTGTCCCGGTGTGTTTCAGAGTACTCAAGCTCATCACGCACAAGGAATGCACTGGCTTAGGCTGACATTTTGTCTCTCCCCACCTCCCCCTTAAGTAACACTGCAGTTTCTTTTACAGGGTCATAAACACGATTCCGACAGCCTTTTTAGTTTGCATAAGATAGCCCCACATGCTTCCCTCAGCTCACACAGCTCTAATAAGAGACAATCCCCACAACACAGTACAGTTTCTCAGCAGGATAAAAGCTAGTTTCTATAAGGTAATATTTCTCTCTTGAGAAAGTATAGCTTGTAACTCTGGCACTATCGAATTTCCAGGTCATCTCTGCTTGCTGGGAAAAAGAATCCTTACTAAGAGAAGTTGCTCCCTGGAGGGAGAAGAAGGCAACAATTGCCCCCTGAACTGACACCATGTTCTGGAAGGATGTTACAATGGGCCACAGGGAGGCTGCCGAGCTGTTGGACAGAGGAGGTTTGGGTGGCCACTGAAGGGAAGATCCCTTAAATAGAGTAACTTGCACGGCCCTTCTGTAAAGCTCTTTCACACTGGCCAACACGGTTGTCAACCATGCACTGATCATTTTCAAGTTGTTGGTGTTGCTCAACGGATTAATAGGATATTTCACTGGCTTTCTCAAATGCACACACAGGGAATCATTTAATGCCATTTTCAAGGGCAAAAGAAAAGATATGATAGCCCTGCAAGTGAAGAGAGAATAACAACAGCATAAAACTGACCCCATCCCACCACAAAACAGCACACCCCCACTCCAGACCAAGTGGCCATCTCATGTGGTTTCATGTCTCCTATAAACCTGATGGGGAGAGTACTACATGGTAGAAACTTGCTCCCCCATTCCCTCTGCCTTGCAGGTTAACTCTGTCCTATTTCTACTTTACCGGGTCCCCTTAGAAATGGGGGAGACAACTGTCCTAAAGAAAGATCCACCTTCCTCTAACACAAATCCTTTCCCCGTAGAACACACACATAGGCTCATTGAGCGTCTAGCCTCACTCAAGACAACACATCAAGGCAACTTATTTGTGGCTTTTGGAGCTTACCTTAATGTTTCAACAATCTAGATAAACCTAGTAAAGCGGGGGGAAAAAAATCACTTGATGTAGAATTGCATCCTGGATGGTGAATTTAGGTTGAGGTTTATAACATCATTCTTTGGTCATATTTACTGAATGTCTTACCTGCACTATTATCCGTTTTTTCAGATGTATGCTGTTTTTGATTTTTAATTGCTCTTATTTACCAAATGTCTTATTCATCATATTATCTGGTTGTTCAGGTGTGTCTTTTTTATTTCACTGTATATTTTCACTAACAAAATCGATGACTTGCTTAACAATTGAAGAACTGCCAAGCACACTACACAGGTTGAGCTAACAGATTCCATAGCAATGATGTTTCTATCGTTGTCCTTATAATTAGTGCTTTTGATAAGAGCTAAATAATTTTCCTTCAAAAGGAAATTTTAAACATCGATAGTTAAATTGATAAGGACCAAACATGTGACTGTATCACATGTGCCCAAATATTCAAAAGGACCGTTTCTGTGGTTCCCCCATCATTTTTCTAAGAGCAAACAAGCAAATCTTTGGAATCTTTTGTAATTTAAAGAAGCTATATCAGTGCTTAAATTTCCTAAAATACCCAGCTAGACAAATCAGCCTAATACGTCCATGGGGAGGAGTTAGCAATAGAAAATATTTCCAAAAAGTATAAAGTCAATGATACATTGAATAAATACACTACGCAGTATTTTGCATGTTTATATTTTACGTTTGTCCTTTTTTTTCCCCCTTAAATACTGGACAGAAAAATATTTAGACTTTTCTATTCTCTTCTAAGAAAGCCTAGGCTGCTTTATTTGTGGCCAAGTACAGAATTAACTAGAATCCTATAATAATATCGCTCACTGTATAGATTCAGATATGCTATGGGACAAATCCCATCCAACAAAAGATCATAACCACATAGACAAAAAACCTTACATAGCAGAGCGTATGTCTACCTTGTCTGCCCAAACCAGTGTTTAGAAGGGAATGATTCCTGTTTCTCCTTAAGGCTTATACTTCCTTTCAGCACTATACTTTCTTTGGCCAACTACGTTATTGAGTTTTAATCAGTGCTCATAAACTTTATATATTTGAGGAATTCATAGGTCTTTTAGGCACCTTTCATGAACTCTCAACCATTAGCTAAGTAGATACATATGTCTGTCTGTCTATCTACCTACCTACCTACCTCTCTGTAAATCTATATGGATATAGATATCTATATAGATATATACCTGCATACATAGATACAAGTATAATATATAGGTAAATGCATCTATAGTGTATAGATACAAACATATCTATAGTACATAGATATATTTATTCAAATTATCAAAGGAATCTTTTAGATTTGTCTGTCTCCAAGCTATTTAAAAACTGTCTTCGTAGCCACAATTATTAAGCAACATCTTAATAAAAGCAACTTAACCTGGTGAAGTTTTATGTGATTATGAATGGGTTGGAAACTATTCTAAGGGTCTTTAATTGTTTCATTTAACTTTTACGCTTCACTAAGTGTCTAGTGCTGTCATCACCTTGATTCAGACCCAGGAGGCACCAAAGAAAGATCAAAAGTCTACGTGCATTTACATGTTCACATTTAACTCACTTCAACAAATATTCACTTGGGCTAGTCCCCGGGGGTTCAAAGATGTCTAAGACATGGTTCCTGTCTTCAAGATACTAACAGTCTGAGAAGAAATGGGTAAAAAGATAACCAAGTGTTTAACAATGTAATAAGTGTACTACTACCGGTATAAAGAAAAGGCCCTGGGAATACAGAAGAGCAAATGATCACTTTCGTCTGGACAAAGATGGAAGATGTACTTTATTGGCTTCTTCCCAATGTTTTACTTTTCCCTTTGGCTGGGATTGACCCCACCTCAGTTCCAGGGATGAGTCTTCATAAATCTAAGCCACTCAACACAATCCAAGCCAGATTTTAAGTGTTAGCTCAAAACTAGACTATTACTTTCCACTGGCTATAGGGACTGGTTAAAGGGACCTAGCTGGTCCAGTCAGAGAGAAGCTAGGATTTTTGCTTAAAAGAAACCCTATCTCTCCCCTGCAACCCCTGCAAATCCATCCCATTTTCTTTCTGCTGCGAGTCTTCTTAGTGTCCTCCTGGCTTCCCTCTTCTCCAAGACCTCTTGGTGTTTGATGGCCCCAGGGCTCAGTCTTTGGTCATCTTCTCTTCTCTACCTACTCTTGCTTCCTTGGTGATTCCTCTAGTCTTACAGCTTTAAATATTATCTGTATGCCAGTTCTAAAATACACATATCACCAGTCCAAACTCTTCCAAGTGCAGTTTCATAATAGATACCTCATCCTACTCAACATCTCCACCTGTATGTCTAATAGACTTCTAAGATTCAACATGTCCAAAAACCAAGACTGGAACTTCTTCCCTTAGTTTTCTAGTGCTTCTGTAATAGAAATACCACAAGTGGATGGCTTTAACAAACAAATTTATCCTCTCACAGTCTAGAAGGCTAGGAGTCTGAATTCAGGTCACCAGCTTCAGGGGAATGCTTTCTCTCTCTATCGGCTCCGGAGGAAGGTTCTTGTTTCAATCTTCTCCTGGATCTAGGAGTTTCTCAGAGTATGGTCCCTGGGTCCAAAGGATATGCTGTGCTTCCAGCTCTTCCTTCTTGATGATAGGAGGTCTCTCTCCTCTCTTCTCGTTTCTCTCTTTTCTATCTCAAAGGAGATTGACTCAAGATACAACTTAATCCTGTAGATTATGTCCTACCTCATTAACATAACTGCCTCTAATCCTGTCTCATTAACATCATAGAGGTTAAGATTTACAACACATAGGATAATTATATCAGATCCCAAAATGGAGGACAACCACACAATATTGGGAATCATGGCCTAACCAAGTTGACACACATTTTTGGGAGATATAGTTCAGTCCATAACACTCCTCAAACCTGTTACACTCACACCCTTCCCCATCTCAGTTGATGACTTAGGGCAAAAGTCTTGGAGCCATTCTTGACTCCCCTCTTGTCACATCCCACAACAAGCCTGTCTGAAAATTCTATTAACTCCACTTTCAAACTTTTCCCAGAATACCACTATGTCTCATCACCTCCACTGCTACCATCCTGGTCCAGCCACTATTATCTCTTGCCTGGATTATTGAAAGAGTCTCCTAATTGGTTTCCCAGATTTCACTCTTGCTTGCCTACTATTTTCAAGCCAGCAGCCAGATTCTCTTAAAATTTGAATTGGATCACTTACTTTGACTCGAAGCCTTACATATTAAAAGCCAATGCCCTTACAATACCCTAGAGGGTACCCATAATTTGACCCTGCCTCACTTCACTGATCTACGCTACTACTGCTATTTCTTTACTCACTCCACTTCAGTTACATTGGCTTCCTTGATGCTGCTTAAATGTGCTGAGAACACTCCTGCTCATGATCTTTGCACTGGTTGCTGTTTCTGCCTGGAACACTCTTCCCCAAGATACTTATTTACGTACCTTGCTCTCTCACACCCTCATGAATTTGCTCAAATACTACTTTTTTAACAAAGCCTTCCCTGACCACCTTACATAAATTGCAACATACGCCTTTCCATACTCCCAATTCTCCTTACCTTGCACTATGTTTATCTTTTACATAGTGTTCTCATCAATTAACATACCATACAATTTTTTAGATAGATATCTAAAAAATTTGAATATCTACTCCACAAGAACAGGGATCTTTATCAGTTTTATTTAGCTGTATTCTAATGACCTGGAACAGTACCTGGCACATCTTGGGTGCTTAATAAATATTTGTTGAATAAATAAAATAGGGAAGCCAGTTTGAGGACAAAGCCAAAACATAGGCAAGAACTGAGAGAACTGGGCCCAGGGCCTTGATCCAAAGTCTGTACTTGCTGGACTTGTCAGTAGCCTAAATCCACTACTGTATTTTACCTTTTAAGTTAGCTTGAGTTTAGTTTTCTGTTACCAGAAAAAGCATCCTAAATGATACAGATGGTAAGAGAAGTTTCAAAGACCTCGTTTGAAGAGGGTCTTAAAAGGTGAATAGGATTTCACACTCTTTTATAGCATTGACATTTAAAAGAGGGGTGTGTACTCCTTATCTGCATCTCCTCATCGGCTCTAGATAGACTTCCACACCTAGCATTGCACTGAAACTGCGGTCACTCAGGTCACCAGGGATCTCCTGATTGGACAATGTTCAACTCTTACCATGTTGGTTCTTTCTGTAGAATGTGTCTTCTCTGTAGAGCTCACCATACCCAGCTCTCCTCCTATGCTTTCTATTCTGGATTCCCCACTCTCTTTTTGGAGACGGGACATCTCATAAATGTCGGCGTTCTCCAGAGCTATGTCTATGGACTATGCCACCTCTTAGTCTGCAAGCAAACTCATCCAGTTCCATGACTTCCATTACCATCAATATGCTGCTGATTCCCAAATTTCTATGTCTATCTCAGACCTCTGAGCACCACACTCACACACTAGCACACAGCTCCACTAAGATCTTAAGCTCAAAATATAGAATTCCATTACTCCAAATAAACTCCTGCTCCCATATAACCTATCTGTTTAATAGTCCCACTTGGCTCATCTTTCCTTTCTTCTACTTCCAACTGGTTCTCCAGCTATTCCTCCCTTAGATGAAAGCAGTGGCTTCCTAACTGGTCTCTCAACCTCAAGTGTTATTCTCTGCTTTTCCGTTCCCCCCACGATCAATTCTTTTCTAACTTGTCCTTATCACCAGGGACAGCACCCTACCTAGGAGGCATTTTGGAAATGTGTGTGTGTGAGTGGTGTTTCTTGTGACCCCCAGCTGCATGTAACCTCCACAGGCTACTTCCAGGAGGAAAACAAAGAAGAGGAGAAATAGCAGTAGAGGATAGGAACAATTTTTCCTGCTCAGAAGAGGGCAAATTGACATTTGTTGACCACCTCCCCCCGCCCCAAATTAGGCATTGTTCCTTTTGCTTTCCTCCTACCTTAAAATGTCTACCTAAAATAACTGCTTTAGGACTATTGGCGAGGAAAGAGTTGGCTTTGGGGAAAAAATGTAGTATTCAGACATCTTTAGAAACCTCCTTTGTCTCTTATAATGCCATAAGCCTGATGCATTCATGAGGTGATTAGGACGCAGGTGAAACATGCTAGGGGAGAGATTTCACCCTACCTAGAGTTCTGGGCCTCCAAGGAATAGGCCTAGCTTGGGGAAGTTGTTTCTTCTTAGCTTGTTATTTTCTGTCTACTGTCTGTCCCCTTGAATTCTACCAAGGTGACTGATTCCACCCACACTGATCAATTAATTCACAAAGGTGACAATGGATTAATGTGTGATCCTTCTTGCCTCCTAATAAAGTCTTGTAAGTCTCTACATGAAGAAATGACTGTTCTCAGGTTTTCAGACACTAGAGGTGCAGGTGAGGGAAACACTTAGTAAGCTGAAGATTTTCACAGAATGAGAACATGTGTAAGGTCAGAAGAGACCTTAGGAGCTTGTCCCTGAGGGATCGCAGAGCAGTCCTGCTTGTATTTGTTTTACTTCGGAGACTACAAGATCTCCTTTGATTATAAGGATGAAAAAAATAAAAGTTTGAAAACCACCAACCTAATTCAAATGCCCTACCACCCTATGGATCACAACAGAATATTGAATATTGTCCAATTTAGTGCTAGAAGATAAGCCCCCTATGTTGGAAGGCACACAAAACACACAGTAACCCCAACCATCAACTCAAACATACTGACAGTCATGAAGATGGCGTAAAAAAGAGTATGCTCTGTTTTATTGTACATGGCATCACACTTGAGTCAGAGTTGATGGCAATTAATAACAATTCAGACTGCACATTTTACACAAAAGGAAACTGAGGGCCAGAAAGGTTGAGATGGGCCTGGTCACTTAGCCAGTTATAGCAGAGTCAGGGCCAGAACTTGTTGACTTCCAGCCCAAAGCTCCTTCTGCCAAACACCCTGTTTTAGGAAGCTCTCAGGTGATACTAGGGAAGTGGCTATGCTAGAACACCAAACACCCTGTTTTAGGAAGCTCTCAGGTGATACTAGGGAAGTGGCTATGCTAGAAGGGGGCATACATGGCTCAGAGACATTGGTGGGACTGTGGAAGGGGTTGTTATTTGGTACCACCTACAATTAGCCAGGGTCTCCCCTGGTAGTTTTTGACCCACCAGCTGGAATTTGGCCCATTACCAAGGGTCCAGGGATCCTGCAAAAGCTCATTCCTGCTGTGCCTGCTGGTGAGGCAGGTGCTCCAAGTGCCCCGGACATTTTTACCACACGGTGCACATGACCACGTAGGCAGGGCAGAGTTCACTTGGGAAACTGTTTCTGAAAATGATTTGAGTCATAGAAGTGAGAGAAACATTGCATCTTCTAAAGAGTGCAGAGAGAAAGGGCTGCTGGATCTGTGATCTCTGATGGATTGAATGAATGGATGGATGAATGAATGGATGAATGAATGAATAGACAAACACTTCTGAGCACCTATTGACTGCCATTGGCTCTACTATGTGCTTTCAGAGTTCTAATGTAATCTTATCTGCTCTATGTGACCCACACCACGTGGTGAGCTAGGTCTTATCCCCACTTCCCACTTGAAGACACTGAAGATTCAAAAGTTAAAGTGGCTTGCTCAGAGTCACACCAGGCATGGATTTCACCCTGGATTCAGCTGAGTGCCTTGTGACCAGACAACTGCCACCCTATGTGGCATTTTGGCTGGTGGATAAGGTCACCATACAAACTCTTCTTTTCCTTGTCAATTATTTTATGTATCCCAAATAGACTTACAGAAAGAAAATGTTGCTTCAGGTAACACTGTTATTCTGAATATCATAAAGAAATGGTAGAAGGGCTTCCTCCCTTTATGAGTAGGGAAACTTCTCCCTTGAAAAGGTGCCCAGATACAGTAAATTTCCCTTTGATCTCATCCCTTTCCTAAAATGGCCTGGGGCACCAACTACATGGGGCCTATCTGGCTGTCCTCGATGTAATTATGGTATCTTACTTGTATACAGATCTCCTGGAATAACTCTCCCTGCTCTCACCTGTAGAAGGAGAATGAATCTTTCTGCCAAACACATGCAGAGGGAAAAAGACCTTTAGAGGGTCCATTTCGGCCTAGAAATGACACATGTCATTTCTCACCAAACTCATTGGCCAGAACCAGTCATATGATCCTACCCACCTACAAGAGGCCAGGAAGACATAAGTCCAGGAGGTAGACAGCTGGAAATATTTGGTGAGCAACAGTAATAGCTACCAGAAAATGTTGTGTATACGTACGTATGTGTGTATGTGAATAAATGCATATATGTACTGTGTGTGTATATGTGTGTGTGTGTGTGTGTACATGTATGTTTATATATACAGGAGTCCCTGGGTGGGGCAAAGGGTTAGTACACTCGGCTATTAATTGAAAGGCTGAATGTTCAAGTCCACTCATGTGACCAACAAGGTCCAAGATGGTGGCTCTTCCATCATCTGGATCCTTGAACAACTATGGTGAGGAAACCCTCCCTCTCCCAACCCCACGAACTAACAGTGGGCATGTAGCATAAACAAGGAATACATAGTTGTTTTAAGCCCTTGAAAATTTGGGGCTATTTTTAAATACAATATGAGCAGCCTAGCCTGACTGATAGACACTTATAGAGTGAAGCACTTTTTATGCATATCCCATTTAGTCTTTAAAAACAAATAAACAGAGGAAGGTGCTGCTGTTATGCCCAAAGTGTCAGGCTGAAAGAGGTTAATTAACTTGTCTAAAATCACTGCAGATGACTGAGACTATTTCGTAATCCACATCTTTGTGGCTCCAAAACCTGACTCTTAATCAGCGATCCAGCTTTGTTCTCTACGTCTAGGTGCTTTCTGAATCAGGAGGAAAATAACATTTGGCACACATTCTCCAAAACACATATTGGCTTCACCATGTTATTTATACATAACCTAAAATTTTTTATTGCATTCAAAATTCACATACTAAAAAAGAAAATTTTGGTTTTTGAAAAATTATTATAGGATCATAAATTATAGGTTAGTGGCTGGCCTTCTGTTGCTTTCTAGAAAATATGATCTGGCAAATATAAACCCTTCTCACAGCAAGCAGCCCTCAGCTAAGAAAATTAGTTTTATTAACCAAAAAATCATTCTTAAAATTGATGGCTGTGTAGATGACCTTTGAACTACTGTAATATAGCAATGTGTCTACCACAGTAAAAATGCCAGAGTAAGACAGGTCCCACAAAAGGCAATAAAGGAACAACATTCCAAGGACAAATACATTTGAGACACATATGACAGCCATGGGAAGGGGGAGTAATCAGTTATAAGAAATGACAGTGTTTTGGCAGCCTCTGTTACTTTAACTGACAGGACAAATAAAACTAATGTAAATTATTTTTTTTTCAAAGAGCAAGTCATAAGAGTATACACATATAAATCAAAGTTAGTTTTGGACTTTGATTTAGGTGTGCTGGGTATCCTTTCTTTTTTAGTGCATTGAGGTTAGCATTTTCTCGTTAAGAGACATTAAAACCTTTCTTGTTCTCCTACTAATTTTTCTTTGGTTATTTGATTTAATCTGAGTTTTATTCTGTTGTTAATCATCTCAGACTTACTTTGCCCTTCAGATATTCTCTTTGAGGCATATCCTCATCTGGGCGTGCTTAGGGTTAAATGTAAATCCCCTGTGAATTTAGTAGGGAATACCAAGGGCAAGCCATTAAAACACCCATTGTTGTTTCAAATGCGATCTGTTCTAAAGAGACTGGTAGATATTATAACTTTTGGACATCCTAAACCTGGGCCCTAAAATATTAACATGAGTTACTTTAATATGACTGTAGGTACTTTCAGGGAGGCAGAAATGAAAGTTTTCTTAAATTATGTTCACATCCATTCTGTGAATAGAAATAAGAAATTAAAATAAAAAGCCTTGAAAAGTTTAGGAAAATCTTTTTAGTTTTTTTCCTCAGGAAGCTTATTTATTAAAATGTTTCCAGAACTGTAATTCGTCTCCTTTTGATTACAATTCTTCACCTTCTACTGGAATTGGCATGACCAGGTTCTACTTCATTTGCTGGTCAAAGACAAGGGCACTGATATTCTTGCTAAAGAAAAGGATGTAAATCCAGGGGCTTTTGAAGTGTTTAGTGGCTTAATGTTCAAAACGTTGATTCTGCAAGATGAAGGTTCAAACTCAATTTAGGTCAAAGGTTGAAGAACTCTGCCAAATGAGTTGACAGATAAGGGTTTTGAAGGTTGCCGCTGAAGCTGGTGGCTGGGCCAGGCAGGGAAGATGCCCGTGGTTTCCTTAAGACTATTGTTGTTGTTAGCTGTCATCAACTTGGCTCCCAACTCATGGTGACTCCATGCATAACGGACGTATATCACTCCCATGATCGATTGTGGATTGGACCATTGTGATCCATAGGGTTTTCACTGGGTAATTTTCAGAAGCTGCTTGCCAGGCCTTTCTTTCTAGTCTGTCTTAGTCTGAAAGCTCCACTGAAATCTGCTCAGCATCATAGCAACACATAGGCTTCACTGACAAACAGGTGGTAGCCGTATATAGGGTACATGGGCTGGGAACGGGTCTGAGGGTCTGAGGCTGGCGGGATCTCTCACATGGAAGGTGAGAATTCTAACACTGAACCACCAATGTCTCTTCTTAAAAAGCTAATGTTCACTAAATCCCCTGCCCTTACTAAAGAAGAAAAATCTACCACATCCAAAAAAGGAAATCCTACCTTTGTTCAGGTAAACTAGGTTAGCCTCCTCTGTTCCTGCTGTCAGTTTTCTGCAGCCTGGTCTTCACAATGAGTCAGAGGTATTTATGAAAATGTCCTTGATTAGTACTTTCATTTTTAAGTGTTGGACAGTCCCAGTGCGACTTAGAGATTGAGGTGGTGGGTGTTTCTCTTGGAAAGATCCTACCAAGTGGAGACAGCAGATCCGAGGTCTACCTTTACACAAGCTTGATCTAGAACTAGAGCATCATGAACATGTACACTGTATGCAGAGATTCCACGGCCACATTAAAGCAGCTTAACAGCATGGAAACTTTGTTTTTTTTCAGTGCATTTTAGTAGGATTGGATTCAGTGACATAACCTGCACTAAATCTGCCTTAAAAAAAAAAATGTTCATTCACATTTTCCCTAGACTTCTGGTTCTGTCCTCAAGTTCACCAAAGGTAATCCCCAACCCACAGCAGGATCCTGTTCCAACAACTCCATCCTAAGTCCGTTTTGATATAAGTGGTATATCTCTTTTTTTTTTTTGAGGGGGGGATGTTTCATCTTTATTGCCTTTTATTATCAATATCTTTATAAATCCAACTTTTATTTGTCTTTGGGGGTTGGATACATTATTTATAAACTTACAGATATATTTTAATACATACATACATTAAAAAAAAATACACAAATCTTTAAAAAAAAAAAAAAAACCCTGACAGTCCTAAGTGCAGTTCATTGCAACTAGAATACGTCGTAAGTCGGGGACTATCTACATTACTATATAGACTTCTGTGTTAATTTTAAATCCAAGATAAGGTTTTTCTTATATAAGCAATAAAACAATGATGGTCTTTGGATATAGTGCTGAGGAATCAAAGAACAGTAACCCAGGATATAGATGTCAGTGTAAATACAGAAAAGTAAATCTTTCTACACAATCTTACTACACAAGATGATTTCCTCCATGGGCACAACCTCTGAGATGGACACAAGGATTTCCAGGGAAAGATTTTGTAAAGAAGATCTCAGTCTCTACAAACGACGATTTCACTGTGTGGTCCTGCTGTTAGAAACAGGGAATAAGAGCTAGGAATTCTTGGGTTTTGTGATTGCATCTGTTGCCAACTCAATGTGCATTCGAACCTTACCTATTCTCTACCTCTGTTTTTCATGACTACAAATAAATACAACTCAGCCATCAAGCCGAGCAATAAGCCTACAGAACGGGCTATGTTTAACCTCCACATTAGGCAGTTTCTCATAAAAAAAAATATATATATATATATATATATAGATAGATGCCTTTATTTATACCTTTTCCTGTTAATACAGGTGGAAAACAGTATAGGGAATGGCCAGGCATAGAGCTGGTCCAGATATTTTCTAGGTCACACAGCTGTGACCCCAGCTCCTCACTTCTCTTTTCCTGTATCCCCAAAGCTCTCTTGAGCTGCGTTGGAAAGATACATTGATTGGGCTATAAGTGTTCTGTCTTAAAAGAATGGGGACATAAATAGGCAAGTATTGTTTGTAATTATATGTACTTAGACTTTACTTTTAGCAGCTAGACTAGAGCAAGACTTAAGATTGAATGTGCATGTGAATCACCTTTAACAAGACCTGAGGGTCTTGTTAAAATGCAGCTTCAGATTTAGTTGGTGCAGTGGTTAAGAGCTTGGGCTGCTAACCAAAAGGTCAGCAGTTCTAATTCACCAGCTGCTCTTTGGAAACCCTATAGGGCAGTTCTACTCTGTCCTATACGATTGTCACGAGTCGGAATCGACTTGTCGGCAATGGGTTTTAGGGTGGAACCTGAGATTCAGCATTTCTAAACAGATTCCAGGTGATGCAATGTCGATGGTGTGTGGACCACACTTTGAGTAACAAAGGACTAGAGTATACCATCTAATTGCCCTCTTTCTCCTTCTGAAGCAGAGAAGTGGTATAGTTTTGCACTTGAGTGTAGGTTCTAGAACTGGACTACTTGTGTTCAAATACTGGTACCAACAACTGTCACCACAAGCAAAAGTTACTTAATTTAACTAAACTTCAGTTTTTTCTTCTAGAAAAGGGGGCTATTATAAGCCCCCTTTTGGATGGTGCTTTGGAAACCCAGATGAGAAATGATGGGGGCCTGAAATTGCCGTTGTTCTTAGGTGCTGTTCAGGTAGTTCTGAAACATAGTGACCTTACGCACAACAGAACAAAACACTGCCCAGTCCTGTGCCATCCTCACAATCATTGTTATGGTTGAGCCCATTGTTACAGCTATTATGTCAATCAGTCTCGTTGAGGGTCTTCCTCTTTTTCAATGACCTTCTACTTTACCAAGCATGATGCCCTTCTCCAGGGACTGATCCCTCCTGATAACATGCCTAAAGTATGTGAGACGGAGTCTCGCCATCCTTGCCTCCAAGGAGCATTCCGGATGTACTTTTCTAAGACAGATTTGTCCATTCTCTTGGTAGGCCATGGTATATTTAATATTCTTGGCCAACACCACAATTCAAAGGCGTCAATTCTTCTTTGGTCTTCCTTATTCATTGTCCAGCTTTTGCATGCATATAAGGCGATTGAAAACACTGTGGCTTGGGTGAGGTGCACCTTAGTCTTCAAAGTGACACCTTTGCAGTAGATTTGCCCAATGCAATGCGTCTTTTGACTTTTTGACTGCTGCTTCCATGGCTGTTGATTGTGGATCCAAGCAAAATGAAATCTTGACAACTTCAATCTTTTCTCCATTTATCACGAAGTTGCTTATTGGTCCAGTTGTGAGGATTTTTGTTTTCTTTATGTTGAGTTGTAATCCATACTGAAGGCTGTGGTCTTTGACCTTCATCAATAAGTGCTTCAAGTCCTCTTCGCTTTCAGCGAGCAAGGTTGTGTCATCTACATATTGCAGGTTGTTAATGATTCTCCTTTCAACCCTGATGCCAAGTTCTTCTTCATACAGTCTGGTTATCAGGTTATTTGCTGAACATACAGGTTGAATAAATATGGTGAAAGGATACAACCCTGACACACACCTTTCCTGACTTTAAACCATGCAGTATCCCCTTGTTCTGTTCAAATGGCTGTCTCTTAATCTATGTACAGGTTCCTCATGAGCACAATTAAGTGTTCTGGAATTCCCATTCTTCTCAATATTATCCATAATTTGTTATGGACAGCTGAATGCATTTGCATAGTCTGTAAAACACAGATAAACATCTTTCTGGTATTCTTTGCATTCCGCCAAGATTCATCACTGACATTAGCAGTGACATCCACATCCCCTTCTGGAATCCAGCTTGTATTTCTGGCAGTCCCCTGTTGATGTATTGCTGCAGCTACTTTTGAATGATCTTTAGCAAAATTTTCCTTGCGTGTAATATTATTGTGATATTAATAAAATAGGCAGTGGTAATAGGAATGAAGATAAGGGTATGCCCTTCAAAGACATTACAGAGGTCTAGTCAACAGGATAGAGGAAGTGGGGGAAAATGAGGTAGAGGAAGGAGTCTAGGATAATCCTCAGATGTCTGTAGTCAATGGCCGGCTGGGTTGTTAATTGTTCTATTCACTAAAATACAGAAGAAGGAGCACGTGGTGAGGGAAAGCTCACACTGGGGAGACATGATGAGTATAATTTTAGGCACAATGAGTTGGGGATCTACCCTGAAGATACAGGCTTGAAAGAACCCACCATAGAAGGCCAAGCCTGCAGGGTGCACAGAGCTGGGTAAACACTCATGTTTAGGGAGTAGTAGAAAAGAATCTTCAAAAGAGATTAAGAAAGAAACATTGGAAAAATAGGAAGAAAACCAAGAAAGTATGGTACACTCAGTTGAGGGATTGATAAATGGTATCGCTGACTAAGACAGGGTGATTAGGGGAGGGAGCATGTTTGGGAGAGAAGACAGTAAACTCCATATTGGATACACTGATTTTGAGATGTGGAACCACCAAGCAGAGGTTTGGAAGTAAGAGGTAGATGCATCAACAGAGCTAGGCAAAAGCCTTTGAGAGATGTCAGCATTTAGATGCAATCATAAAAGACCAGAACGGCAAAGAGGCAGGAACTAGGAAGCGTCTGGGGGAGGAGGAGCTAAGAGGTGGTCAATACAGAGGGTTTATACAAAGAGTTAGTGCAACAGATGGGAAGTGCAGACTTCTCAAAGGCCAAGGGAGGACAGTTTTATAGTCAATTTTTATTTTTAAAATGTGGGAATTAGAAAAGCTTAAAAAAATAAAAACCCCTTTTCTTTACGAGAAAATATAATAATCTTTTAATGGAATATTATACATATTAACCAAAAAAAACAAACATGTTGGCATCAAGTCGATTACAACTCATAGCAACTCTACAGGGCAGAGGAGAACTGCCCCATAGGGTTTCCAAGGAGTGGCTGGTGGATTTGAACTGCCAACCTTTTGGTTAGCAGCCTAAGCTCTTAACCACTGTGCCATCAGGGTTCCATTACACATATTAGAGATGGAGAATATTAGTTAAAATTTGGAAGGAACCTTTAAATCTACAGCTGTGTAAAACAATCTAACTGAAAAGTTTAGTTAAGCAAGTCTTCTTTTTTAAGCAAGATGGCAAATAACTGGTTTGAATACTTTTGAGAGCACAGGCTAACTGCTGGATGATTTTAAAAAGTGCATGTATGCCTGAGACCTTAGTTATGCTCCTTTGGGTACAGAATTTTTTGGGTGTCCTTTCCATATTAAGGAGCCCTGGTGGTACAGTGGTTTAAATGATCAACTGCTAATCGAAAGGTCAGCAGTTTGAAACCGCCAGTGGCTCTGCAGGAGAAAGGTCTGGCAGGCTGCTTCCATACAGATTTACAGTCTCAGAAACCCTGTGGGGTCACTATGAGTTGGAATCGACTCACTGGCAGTGGGTTTATTTTTAGTTCCCACATTAGTCTGATGATAACCCTTGGCAAATGGTCTTGGTTGCCCTTTTAATTTTTGCTGCTCTTGTACCGACCAGAAAGTGAACATCAGTCCCTAGATACAGCACTATGCAACTGAAAATTCCAACATGATACAGAACATAGTATGCGCTGGGGTCAAAATGAACAGCGAGAATTGGGAATATGATCATGTCTCATTTGTCTTGACATCCCAGACTTTAGCTAACCCAGGACCCAGCCCACAGAAGGCTTTTCACAAATGTTTGTCGAATGAAAGGCAACATAAAATACTGCATTTTAACAAGCTCTGCTCAAATCCCACTACTTCAGAGGGCTTTTCCCCACGAATCCCACTCTCCGAAGGCACTTTGTACTCATGGATTTCTATATAATCTTGCCATCCTGCAATTATTATTATTCATGTGTTGTTTTTCATTATTCCTTTACTAATTTGCGTGTGTGTTTTACTTCCTCGATCAGTTACGGGTCTTCTAAGTCTGGGTTCTTATTTTCCTCTGTTTCAAATTCCCGAAGTACCTTATGCAGGTCGGGGCACAGAGATATTTATTGTTGATAAAATATCTGCCCTTCACTTGCACTGCACTGTTAAATGTCTTAAATACTGCCAGTACTTGCCTTGTTTCTAGTAAGTCCGCTTTTCTACTTCACAGAAAAATGAAAGATTAGAAATAGATGACTCCTAAGGTTTTGTAACAGAATGAATTCTCAAAAGAATTAATACTTGGTTCTTCTCTAGAAGTCTGGTAGAGACTTTTTCTTTCCCTAAAACTATAGATATACAGTAGGTGGTACATTGCATTCAAGCCAGAGCTCTTACACATCAGACATACACAGTACTTTAATACTGTAGATCACAGGTGAAACTGCCTCTGTTTCACAAACAAACAAATATATTACGGAAAGGGTCCAAAGCAACAATCATAGGAACTAAATGGATTCCTTATGACTTACTTAAAAATAGACATTATCCTAATGGGCATTCATTTTAGTCATATTCCTTAGGAAACAGTAAGTCTCCCAAGTCAAATAAAAATTGGTTCTTTTGTTAGAAACAACACTATTAAAAAAGAACAAGTGCTCCCTACTCATATTTAGGGAAACACAAACATGGAAAGGCAACCTCTATTTTTTTCTGTGATAAGCATAACTACCATCTTCACATAATTAATACAGCGAAAATATACGCCTTTCATCAGCTTAGCGTAATATTCATTCATTTAACAAGTATTTATTGAGCACCCACTATGTGTCAGATACTGGTGTAGATGCTGAGGATATAAGAGAAAATGAATTACCTGTCCCCAGCCATCACACTCAGGTTTAATAATATTCACACAATGCCATTACATTTTTTTATTTTAATTTTTTAAATAAAATCTTATTGTGTTTTCAGTGAAGGCTTACAAAGCAATTTAGGTTCCCATCAACAATGTCTAAACAAGTTGTTTACTGACATTGGTTACATTCTTCACAATGCACCAATGTTCTCATTCTGTTCTGGTTGTTATGTTTCTGTTAATCCAGTTTCCCTGCCTCCTTACATTCTCATCTTTGCTTTAAAGTAATTGTTGACTGTTTGGTCTCAAGGAGCAAAGTACTTACGGGTGATATTTTTAGAGCTAGAAGTTGACATCAGGAGTTAGTTTTAGCTCAAAGTTTGAAGAGTGTCTCAGGGCCATAATCTCGGGGAGTCCTCCAGTCTCAACCAGTCCAGTAGGCCTGATTTTGTTTTGTTTTATTTTTAAAGGAATTTAAGGTTCTGTTCCACATTTTTCTTCCATTTTATCAGGGTCCATTTATTGGGGCCCTGATTAGAATAAACCAAAAACCAAACCAAACCCACTGCCATCGAGTCTATCCCGACTCATTGCTACCCTGTAGGACAGAGTAGAACTGCCCCATAGAGTTTCCAAGGAGCACCTGGCGGATTGGAACTGCCAACCTCTTGGTTAACAGCTGTAGCACTTAACCACTACGCCACCAGGGTTTCCCTGCTTAGAACAGTTGTTATATTTTTAAGCTAAAACAAATTGCTAAGGGATTGATTTTTTTTTTTTTAGAATTTATGAATTAAGGATGATACTTTATGGTAAATCGAGGATATAATTATCATTTTGTTTAAAAATTTTAAAATATTTTCTTTACACAGTATTTTAAGGCCATCAAATAATAACCATGTGAAAGAACCACTGCATTGTTGGTTGCTGTGGCGTCACTTCCGGCTCATGGCAAACCCATGCGTGCAGAACGGCTCCACAGGGTTTTCAAGCCTGTGACCTTTTGGAAGCAGATCACCAGGCCTATCTTCTGAGGTGCTTTTGGGCAGGTTCAGACCACCAACCTTTCTGCTAGTAGTTGAGCACTTAACAGTTTGTGTCACCCAGGGACCAAAAGAACCACTACCTATTCTTATATCGGGAGCATATTAAAGCTCTTAGGAAGTGCAAATTTTCCTAATCATTAGACTTTTAAGGCAGAGCATTTGGGATCTTCTAAAGCATAGCTTGATTACGTATAGGTTAATTAAATAGAACCTTTTCTGAAATTATTAACAAAGAATTTACTTTCACAACTCTTTCATGGCCTATCAAAAATGAGTTTTGATCTAGGATTACTAGTTTTATTTATGTTTATGAAACTGTAGGATAAACAAAGACTTCTGGTGCAGAAGTACTTAACTCCAGCTCCACAGAGATGAGATACCTGTGTTTTGAAAAGAAGACCATTTGACTGATGGATTTTTTGGCCTACATGTTGACCTTATTGTTCTGTTTCCAAAAGCGATTCATGTTGTGGTTATTGTAATAAAGCGCAGCTATTGAAAACCTGAAGCTACGCATCATAGCACATGCTTGTTGTGCGACATGTTTTTTATTTTTCTTTCTGTTGGTTTTATGGTACGTTCCTATGGTGGCACATGAGTAACCATATATATTTGTTTTCAAGGTGTGTGAGTTGGCTCAAAGTTAGACAGCTGTGCCAGCTTCACTTTGTAGCTATGAGCTCATTGGAATTCCAAGAACCATAAAGGACCAAAGGAAACCCTAGTACCTTTGAACCACCCCACTGAGGCGATCCCTAATGATCTGGCAATGAGAGCACTATAGACTGATTTTCCCAGCCAAAGATTTTAATTCATTTTATTTAATATTTTTCATTAAAAAATTATTATTATTTATTAATAGTATTGGAACCCTGGTGGCACAGTGATTAAGACCTTGGCTGGTAACAAAAAGGTTGGCGGTTCAAATCCACCAGCTGCTCATTGGAAACCCTATGGGGCAGTTAGCTCTACTCTGCCCTACCGGGTCACTATGAATCGAAATTGACTGGACGGCAGCAGGTTTGTTTTTGGCTTATCAATAGTATTATTTTAATAATTTAACAAATATTATTAAGAGCACATTTATTAATAGTACTATTAACTGGTTTCTTTCCTGTTACAAAAAAGGACAGAGGAGTTGTTACGGGAATGCCAGTATTCTGAGTCTCTCCCTTGTAAGAGAGCAGACCCTTTAGAGGCATCATTTATGCTGGTGTGTACAGTCCATCCTTCCTGTCTGCTATGATGAGAGCGAAGTCAACTCTATTGTCTGTTCATTTTACTAATACAGGAGCAGCTATCTCAGAAAAAAAAATGCTCAACATACTTTTAATATTTGCTTAGAAATATGTCTTAGAATGAATTTGCCTCTAGTTAAAGTACCAAATATTAGAAAATCCACTTGGTTAGTATTTTTGAGGTCTGCTACTTTTGTCACATTTTTTTTTTTTTTTTTTTTTCCCTCAGAGACTTTGGCTTTCTCATTGGTTCTTGATTAAAATTCCTTGGATTGCTTCAAAGCGCAATCCCTTAGACAAATTTAGTTGCCTTTAAGAAACGCCAGCAATAGAAAGCCCAATAGGAAAACAAGCCTTATTCTAGAGAGCAGCAACCCTGGAAAGACAGTTTTGTTAGTGGAGACACATTAGTCTTTCACAAGCCAAGCAACGATGGTATTTACAGAGCAGTTTATAAAAGGTCAAATGCTCATCTTCTGCCAACAAGTGATGTATTTCGTTGCAAAAAGAAAAGCGGGTGCTCCAGTCATTTTTGCAAATGGTGGTCCATGGACATGTTTTCAGGGTACTGAAACTTTTAGAACATTCAGAACTTTTGGGTCATTTTATTTCAATAGCAGAATAAAAATTAAAAAAAAAAACAGTTATAGCAGCAACAAAGACAGGTTTGTCTTTGTAGGGATAATTTTCAGTTGAAAGACTCTTTAGCAAATAAGATCTTAGTTTTTAAGCCTGTGTTTCTCAAAGTGGGCTCCACTGATGTATTATGAAGGTGTGTGAGGATGATTCTACCCTTTTAAGGGAGGTCCAGGCATTATTCAAGTTTGAGAAACTGCTCTGCAGCATGAACTGCTCTGTCTGTGCTGCAGAAGGGGCCGGGGAAGGCAGAGGGCGCCACCGTGAGGCTCCCATTTCAACGCTTGTCATTTCAATTGTGGGGGGGTAGAGATCACAGGGAGGCAGTGATATCTGCTGAAGAGACATCAGACAGTGTAGTAAAAAGGGTAATCCATTTATTTTTAGGGAAGTTTTCCACTCAGAGATCATACACGCTGTAGATCACAGAGACACATGCAAGCATGAAATTTAATTTTTAGGAACTCTTTCCTGGGGCTTCCATAGAAAGCAACAGTGAAAGGAAAACGATGATCATGACAAGGCAATTACAGAGAGGTTTAGGGGAAATGAGAAACTTTGAAAACACATAGTTAAAAAAAAAATTTTTTTAATAAGAAAATGCAAGCTGCATTATTTTCGCTCAAAAGAGCTAAGTTAACATTATCGCAGAGACAACACTTGTAAACTTTAATAAAATAGTTAAGAAAGAATGGTTTGCGTGTCTTTCTCCAGACGTGATTTTTTTTCCTAGTGATTCAGTGTCTACATACGTGATCAATATTGACTTACTAGGCTTTCAACAGATGGAATAAAACATGCAGTAAAACAAAAGTAATACATTTGTGCCTTAGGCATAAAATGAATAAGAGATTAAACGGAGGCTTCCCTAGATTATGAAGAGGAAACAAAGTGGATGATGTTAGTGTTTAGCAAAACTGCATGCCATTTTCAGCAAATTGACCCAACTGTTCTTTTTTCCAGGGCAATAATTCCCTTCCCTTAACTTCCAGTTTTTTTTTTTTTTTAATATTACTGAAAAACAATACCAAAAAAGTTCATATTCTTTTTGAGTGTCCTGATCACCCCTTTCAATTGCATATCTTCAACTAAATACTCAGTGAACATTTGTTTCAAAAGAGAGTTGTGATTCGGCATGTCTGACAGTGCTGAGAAAGAACACCAGGACAGTAAAATACTGCTTTATTTAAATTCTCTAATAGTAAATACTTCCAAAGAAGATGGATAACTCTAGAAGGACTTTTCGAAACTTACACTCAAATTTGCCCTGGAAGCAAACGGTACAATACAATCGAAATTCAGATAGAAGAAGAACTAATTAATGCCTTTGACCTAATATTGTCACACTGACACACGGGTGGCTTTTCCTTAATTAAAAGATATATATATACATATATATATGTATATATATATATTTGGAAGGAACTTTTAGCTGAAGTACAGACCAAAATGGGAATTTTTCCTTGAAAGCACTAGATGAAATAATATTGAAGAAAATGTGAAAATCCATTTACTTATATTTTGGGTTTATTTATTATTATTATTTTTTTTTACAGAGGTTGCTACCCATTGTTGCATTGATACAATGTTGTCTGGGTCCAGCAGAAAGGAGGCTCAGGAAAACAGGCTCTTACACATCAGGTTTTCCAGACCATCATCACTGCAACAAAATAATTTGTCAGATTGTCAAAATTTGCAGCCATCAGAGACATAGGAAATTTTGATGGTGTTTGCGCCTTCACACGGGGCTAATCTCACCACTGGAGCTGTAAACTTGATGGCTGAAGTGACAGCCTGGCCACAGATCTGTCTGGCAGCTTCATTAGACATCTCTTGCCTGACTGATTAAACTGCATTTAAGACCTACTTTTATTTTTCGAGCCTTTTGTTTAAATTAAAAGGTCCTGTTTTCAAGCAAAGGATCCACTGTTCCCTTCAGCCCAGGACCATAATACAGTTACATTACTACTAGTGTTATCCCAAGCAGTGTGAGTGGGATGCCCAGAGGCAGTGGCAAGAGGCTCTTTTCCCAGGAACAGTCAGATCACTGAGGAGGGAGCCCGTTTATTTGTTAGCAGTCAAACCTAGTTAGGGGGCTGGCTGGGGAGAATATTCAAGTTGTTGTTTAATAACAATATCCTAATGGCAACCTACTGGGAAAATCTGGTTTGGTATGTGGGATACAACATCCACTTGTACATCTTTCCTTCAAAATTGTAGCATTGGCTTTTTTCTTTAAGTGAATATCATTTCCTAAATCTCAATATTTTATTATTGTTCATTTTTAAGCAACCAAAAAACCCAACTTTCTAAGAACACAGACTGTGGCATCAAGAAAATAGAATAGAAACACACGCCACACTTTAAACAGCATTCACCGCTTTCTTGCTATAACGTATGGAGAGGTTCATATTATGTGTAAAACAGCCAGCCCACAACAACAAGCCTCTTCTGTGGGCATTCAAGCCAAGCAAGGAAACGTAGGAAACTTCACTTACTCTTTCCTGTGGCTTTTCTATTGGTGTGCATGGCAAACACAGAAGAACCACCTGAGAGACAAACCATTACTGAGCTGCTCTAACTTGGTGGGCGACCACTGAAGGCTGTTACCCATGCGTTTCACAGCAGGCGCCAGAGGAGGACCTTAAAAATCAGTGACTGCGGATGTGTGACATCTCTCTGCCTGGACACAAGAGAGGAAGACACTGTTTCTGTTTGCAGCTCTGTTTTTGGCTTTGTTTAACATGGTTTGAGTTATTTATACTGTCTGCCTTTATTTCATAACGTATTTACCATGCCTCCGGCCAATTCCTCTGCCACAAAGTTGATTAAAGAAGCAGGGTCAGAAAGCACATATGCAAGTGTCAGGCTTGATGCTGGGAACAAAAGTCCTATTTCCCACAGTTGGTGTTTTTCATTTGTTAGAGAATTTTGAGCTTTTATCTGTGTATTAAATTCTATGCAAAATTGATTTTTGGATTAGAATGTCTTTTTTTTTTTTTTGCATTTTCAATTATAATTAAATCCTCCATAATCATCAAGGGTTGAGTAGGACTGGTGTTGGCAAACTCCTACTGAGCGTCAGCACCTCCGTGTGAACAGAGTTAGTGAACCATATTAAAGGAATAGTATTGCCTTTTCATTTTAATTTCAAAGAGATTCAATTTATAATAAATTTGCATATTGATGATATAAACAAAACCCAAAAATTAAAAAAAAAAAATCACAGCTTTTCATATACTTGGAATGTAAACAATTTCCAACCCCTTAAGAGCACTGCTAGGTTGTCAGCACTGGGAAGCCCAAGTTCTTAAAATGCATTCATGTTACCCTCTTCTTGGGAGGTTGCTCCCGTTGACATGCAGGGAGTTTACACACAGGCACCGATGAGAAGGAGGAATCTAGATTTTAAACTTCAATTAGTGACTTTTCCAATTTTTATTTTTCTAATTTTATGATGCTGGATATTAAAACAAAACATAACATAAAAAACCTACTGATAGAAAATAAAATTTAGGTAATCTGATCAAGTCATTACACAACCTGAGTAGGATACAGATAGATAAATTTAAATACAACTATTTTTAGACAATGCTGGCCTAAAATTTGAGTTAATGATAAAAAAAAAATCTTTTCAAGGTATAGATTTCCAATACATATTTTTCAACTTGCAAATTTTATTAATTAAAAATTGGAGTTTACCATTAACTTTTTTTTTTGTGTATGTGTGTGTCCATAAAATGTATTAATACTTATTCTAACTTAGGATCACTTGAGAAGCTACATGAGTATGTCCCAATTAATTTTATGCAGCACAAACTTCAAAGTAATAATAAAACTTAAAATTGATTTAAATCAATTTTATAAGGAAATGTACGTCAAGTGCCTTGTACCTAGTTAGTGTTTAGCAATTGCTGGTTGTTTTTATTGAATCCTTAGTTTTTAGATAAATATCTGACTACTAATAATCAAAGTAATTGATATTCCACAACTCATTTTCCTTATTCAATATTTCAATAAAATAAGCCCATCACTGTTTAGGAAAGAAAAAATAATAATTACAAAATGTTTTCAGATATAAAAATCATCTTAAAATTGTTAATGTCAATCATTTTAGGTGCAAAAATTTCCCCAAAATGACAGTGCTGGATTGGTGGGGAGAGGGGTGTTTTTTCCAGCCTCTCCTATGATGTGCTTACTCCGAAAACAAGAATCTGTTTTCCATTGGAAAAAGCTCTACCAAGTGGGTCTGAATCCAGATAACTTACAATGCGTCCCATTTATTAATCATGTAAGTTCTAAATATGTTTTTGAAAAAAAGTGTCAATACTGATGGACGTATTTGGCAAAGCAATATTGGCTATATACAAAAGCCATTTTAAACAGCTTCTTTAATAAGGTACCCAGATGAAAAATACCAGTGCACAACAGTATGTGTTTAATTAGGAGGTATACTGTACTCAAGAACGTCCTAATGAATAATAAATGATGTTTTATTTCCTGTGTCTGAGACAGAAAGCCAAATAATCAAGAATCAAAGCAACTCAAAGTATTAGGTAACAATCAGTAAACTTGGGCAAGATTCTTTTTCCCTCTCAAGTTTAATTGGCTCATTGTTCCCAGGAACTATAAACCGTGGAGTTGGTGACAGTGCTGAAGTTTACTTCTATGAAGGAAGATTAACATATTCTGGAAGTTTACACTAATCCTTGTTTTGAGTTAACTCAAGCAGATTGGATTAGTAATTCTTACCTACCACCCACCAGAAGGGACCCCAGCTTCGCTTCTTTGACAACCAGTGGTATTGTACACCTTCTGTGCATTATCTCCCGCTGAAAATGTTCTCGGGAAAGAAATTGTGTTAAGGGAAAAAGAGACTGTTTTACATGAGGGGGGCAAGAACCAGGCCTCTCAAAGTTGAACCCTGTAGTTTCTCTATTATCAGTTCAGTGCACGTTTAGTTACTTCAGGCAGTGGTGGGGGTGCTCTGAGAAGTTCATTAAACATTTCCTCGTTAGAGAATTGGCTTTTCTCTGCTTCTGTCTGGGGAGGGCTGCCACAGAAAGGCAGGAGAAAAGCCTTCTCCCCCAAACCCTCCCAGCACCATTTCCATATCCTTTCTTTAAACCTCGTGTCCCCTCAACTTTCAGATATGAACTGAAAAAAGTAAGCTGAACAATCCTCTAGGGGAATGGTTATTTACCCCTACTCTTATTAATACAATTACTTTACAAACCTATTGATATTTTATATTCTCTATAGAAAGAATAACCAACAAATTCAAGGTCTGCCAAACCCTACAAGAAAGATGCTCTTAGCCTGTAGGTTCAGATCTCATAGGCCTATGTTTGTTACCATGTGCCTGAAGAAGTTTCCAGTTATGAATAAATACTTTAAAATTCCTTTTTTATCCCTATCTTTAGTTTTCCAAACTTCTTAAACTGAACCACAACTATTCACAATCCACTTGCTTTCTATAAAGGACAACGTCACAGAAATCAAGTGCTGCCCTCGTTTTCTTGGTTATGTTTGCTACGGAGCAGCCAGATGGCTCTCTTGTAATGATGGGACATAGTTAATAACTATTTTTACTATTAAAAACTAGTACTAACAGCTAACATATTCTATGTCTCATTCTACACTTGAAAAGACTCTTAACTATTGCTTCACTCCAAATAACCAAAAATAATGTAATCTGAAGCTGAATTGCTGATAAATTAATTTTTTTAATTAATCTGGTATTTAAAATTATTTTATCTCATACCTTTAAACAAACTTGAGTCAAATGAAAACAATTATGTACTGATCATTAAGTGGAGAATAGTGATAATAGGAGAGTGGGCAGGATAATGACTTAGCCTCTCCCGTGGTGCCAGGCACTAGGCTCAGCAGTTTATATACAGTCCTGGGCGAACTCGACCTTCATCTCCCAGTTCCTCAGATGCAGAATCTGAGAAGGTAGGTGACATGCTCAAAGCCACACATCTAGCATGAGGATTTGAACCCATGTCAACTTGACTCCAATACTCATATTCTTTTTCGTACCAAGCGTTTTACATTTTAGATAATATAATTTGGGGAATACCCTGGGGAGGCCCTGCAGCACTCTTAGCAACAAGGGTTACCTACAGTAATGGATTTCTGGAAGTGTTATAAAGGGATCTCAAAATGCGGAGGTGAGGGCTCCAAGAATGAGCATCATCTGCCTCTTCCTCCTTCCCTAGCCTTCCCATGATGTCTGTTCAGTGCTGACCTAGGAACAAGCTAAGCCATCTTCCTGGCCCTTCCAACTCTGTTTGCCCCTTATTTGTGCCTCAGTTGCATTTTTACTGGCTCCAAAATCTCAGTCCCATGACTTTCGTCTCCACCTTTCCCTTTCTCCAGTTCCTCTGTGTCTTCTACTAACACTGCTTGGCTCAACCCTTCAATTCTGTGGCTTCACGTTAGCCTGAGAAAGCAGCTCTCCAATTTGGCCTTCCAGAGCTCAACTTCCAGTCAGGTTACCCGTCTCTTACTTCTCTGTATTAATAAGAGCAGGTTACCATACTGTCTCTTGCTGTGACAAGGAGAGTCCTCCCCACACACTATAGCTCAGGGGTCATGAGAACTCTGACAGGAATAGCCTATGAGCAGCTTTCAGCGTGAGTATCAGTTAACTCCTCTCTGCTACCCCCAGCTCAACCATCTCTAAATGGGGTTCTGTCAGAATGTGACCTTCACAAAACTTCTTCCACAACCACTTCCTGCCTCTGCACCTACTCACTATACCTACTCACTTCCAGAGGGAAGGAAAGTAAAGAAGAGAAAAAGGGAGAGACAATAAAAATAAGTTAATTCTTGCTAGAGTAGAAAGAGGTCCACAGATCAAGGTGGAAAACTTTGAGTAGAAGAAGGAAGGGAAGGGGAAAGGGATGCTCCAGGGCCCAAGTCACCACCTGCCAGGGAGAGTGAGAGGGGAGGGCCAGCAACTTTGTACTCATTCCTGCTTCCCCTCTCCCTACCTATCTTATGTGTGATTCTTAAGCCCAGAATATCAGGTTTTGGTTTCCTTCCATGAAGAAAAGACACCTCAATTCAGGAAAGAGAAAGCAGTTTTGCTTTAGTTGGTGTTGCCTCAGAGACTTGGCTCTTCTCTATCCCGACTAGTAACACCAAGGGGACAGGCACCCTTTCTCAAAGAAAAGAGAACCCTCCTCAAACACAGATTGGGTTCCAGGTGCAAGAGCCTGAAGAAGCCTCGTAACAATTTCCCGCTTCCTTTCACTTCCCTCTACTGGATATAACCACGTATGAGTAACATGAACTCCTCACACTTATGTCCAATGACCAGGTAGGACAGTTAACGATTATGCTTAAGTGTAACAGTGTCAGATACACTTATTTACATAAGTTCTGCTCTGAATCATCTCTCAAAATTGCCTATCTACGTTCACTCTTCATAGTGTTTTGCTCATGAAGTGTGGGTGGCCACTCACAACTTGAACTAATTAGAAGGCACATTACTTTCCCACATGTTTATTACTGTTGTCTCTTGCTCATGATGTTTTCTGTGCTGTTTGACTCTCTGAGCACCTTGTATGAGCTCTACTGTGTTAGGAACAGAAGATACAGCATGAAGAGATTCGAGTCTTGCCCTCACAGGGCTCACAGTTTGGTAAATGACTTCACATTTGACTAAGGGAGAAACAAAATTGAATAAGAAAGCATTCTCCAAGTTAAGGCTATAAATACGTGTCGACACATTGGTTGTTCTGGAGTAATTGCAGGTAGTGTCCTTTTCATTCTCAAAAATGTTCTGGTTTAGATTATAAATTATGTGTGTGTGTGTGCATATATATATGTGCGTATGTATACCTATATAGTTATCACTTACATATATATGGGTTTAGCTGACAGTGTAATATATGTATAGGTAGACAGACACACAAATAGATAGCTACCATAGAGCTGACCCTGACTCACGGCAACCTTATGTACAACAGAACAAAATGTTGCCTGGTCCTGAATTGTCCTCACAAATGTTGGCGTGTTTGAGCCTATCGTTGCAGATAGTGTGCCAGTTCACCTCACTGAGTGTCTCTCTTACCCTTGATGGCCGTCTGTTTCACCAAACATGATGTCCTCTTCCAACAACTGATCCTCCTGATGAGGTGTCCTACACAAGCAAGTCTCATAACGCTCTCTGTAAGGTTTTCACTGGCTAATTTTTGGAAGTCAATCATCAGGCCTTTCTTCCTAGTCTTAGTCTGGAAGATCCACTGAAACCTGTCTACCATGGGTGACCCTGCTGGTATTTGAAGTACTGGTGGCATAGTTTCCATTATCACAGCAACACACAGGCCATCACAGTATGACAAACTCACAGACAGGTGGTGGATATATATGTATAGATAAGTATCATGGATTGAATTGTCTCCCCCCAAAATATATGTCAACTAGGTTAGGCCATGGTTCCCAGTACCGTATGTTGTCTTCCATTTTGTGATCATAATTTTATGTTAAAGAGGATTAGGGTGGGATTGTAACACCCTTACTAAGGTCACATCCCTGATCTGACATAAAGGGAATTTCCCTGGAGTGTGGCCGGCACCACCTTTTATCTTACAAGCAGAGAGTGCGGAACTCATGCCACCAAGAAAGCAGTACTGGGAACAAAGCACGTCCTTTGGACCCGGGGTTCCTGCATGGAGAAGCTCCTAGTCCAGGGGAAGATTAATGACAGGGACCTTCCTTCAGGGCCACCAGAAAAACCCTTCCCCCGGAGCTGACACTTTGAATTTGGACTTTTAGCCTACTTTACTGTGAGAAAATAAATTTCTCTTTGTTAAAGCCATCCACTTGTAGTATTTCTGTTATAGCAGCGATAGATAACTAAGACAATAAGTAACATATGGGTAAAATATATAGGCATATACGTCATATGACAGTGACACACTGTCAGTTAAACACATGAGCTTTCCTTAGAGACACACCTTCCAGAGCAACCCTGGGCAGAGCATGTAATGTTTCTGTGGAAGAGAAAGGAAGGAAATAGATTCTACTCTTTCCTAAGTCGTGTGCAATGATGGTACTTGGAGAAAGCAAGCAAGCTAATATTTATTAACTACCACTTATGTGTTATCCAGAATCCAGGGTGGCACAAGTAGTCTGTGGCTGGCTGCTAACGTAAAAGTTGGTGGTTTGAACCAACTCAGCAGCTCCATGGAAGCAAAGGCCTGGCAACCTGCTTCTATAAAGATTGTAGCCAAGAAAATTCTATGCAACAGTTCTACTCTGTCACACATGGGGCCAACTCTCTGGCAGCTATCAACAACAGCGAGTTAGCCAGGAATGCCAAATAGGTTTCAGTGGTATGTCTCCCCCAGCAAGTGGCAGTGCTATGGGAGCATCTTGTGGAAGTTTGTGGGCCTTTGCCCACACTCAGTTGCACAGAGTGCCACAACTGACCCACAATGTCTTCAGAGGCTGCAGAAGGAGTCTACAGAAATAATAATTTCTATGGTAGCTTCAGGCCTGGCTGGATCCAGAGGCAAATGATATAATTCAAACTGTCTCTCTCAGCTTTACCTTCCACTATAAGTGGACCTTGTTCTTTTGTTTTGCAAATGTCCTTCCTTAAGGGGCCTAGGGAAGATCTACAGGCAGTCCCCAAACACACATACATGCACATTTACACACTAAATAGGGAAGAAATGGTAGGAATACCAAACAATATGGCAAATTTCATCTATTCTAAGACTGCTCCCTCTCTCTCCCCCTCGCTTCACATTTTCTTTTTTCATCATTTTAATGTCTCTGAAATTGGTATGTTTCTCAAACTTGCTGTCACCAGGTGGCAGTTGAGATGTAGTTGACTGTATCTGAACACGTGCATCAAAACGTGGGGAATGAGTGTCAGTGGCTTGAAAAAAACTCCTGGAGGCTGTAATAGAGCACTGTCTTCAGAAATACTGCATCACTGATGTTCATGACAGCACGGAGAACATTGGGTGGGAAAATATGTACTGCAACAACTGCAATTCCAAAAATGATTCAGAAGAATTCAACACTGAATGTAAAGAAATTTTAGAAATACCATTAGTTTTGCTTACATTTTCTTTTTTATTTGTATACGAGTAAGATAGAAATCAATATATAAGCCTAAAAGAGTTCTTTCAACAGACATAAAAATTCATAATGATGCATCTTAGAATCAAGGGCATCTTAAAAAAAAAAAGAGCAAATAAAATTGGTTAAGTCTACAAATCCACATCCATTTTCTCCTCACTAGGACAGAATTATGGACATGTCCCACCTCTGAGCTGCTAGGAGCAGTGTTCTGTGGTGTTGTAATACTATTTATGATTTGTATTTTATATCTATACAGAAGATCACGGGTAGGGAGACCCATCAGCATGGTGTGGTGGGAGGAGTGTCATAGAAAAGAGCTCAGGGTTTTACTTCCAAGTCTAACTCTAGCTGGAGACCTTAAGGGATTCACCTAACCTCTCTGGGCCTCAGTTTCCTTATCTGTAGCAGAAAGTAGATAGACACTAAGATCTCTTCTGGTTATGAAATTGTTAAAGCTGACAATGTAATATACTATATAAAACTAGTGTTCTTATCATAGAACTACATTATTTCAGAATTCATCAAGCACGACCACTGTGTCACAAAGAAAATTTAATAAATAAATCATTTATATTACCTGTAAAACAGGAAGAATGACTAATGTGTTAGATTGAGTAACACCCATAGTTTTTCCTACATTCATCAAAATAGCACAAAATATCAGGTTGAGCATTAATTAAAATTTTTCTTGTAACCCACCCATGCTAAACACACTGAGATATCCAGCGTAAGTGCTAATGAGTTTAGCATTACTGGGCTACATCAGGAAATGCTGATTCCTGACTGTAGGTTATTCGTGCTGCAAAGTTGATTCTATCTGTGGCGGAAAAAAAAGGCATCAGTCAATATCTTAGTATCCTCCCAAAGAAGCAAGAGAAGGAAATGGCCATGAGGTAAACAGCCCAGACCAAAGGCATCCCACAGCTAAGAACCAGAGCGCAAAGAAAAAACAGCTCGGTGTTCAGAATGACATCAAAACAAAATCTGAAGTTTCTGTTAGAGCATAATAAAGACTAAATATCCAAGTTAATAATAATAAAAAAAAACAAACAAAGAGTCTAGCAACCCAAGAAAAGAGGAAGAAGAAAACACAAGTGATAGGCCTATGGTAATGTAACAGCAAGGAGCCCTGTGGCGCAGTGGTTAAGGGCTCAGCTGCTAACCAAAAGGTCAGCGATTCTAACCCACCAGCCACTCTGTGGGAAAAAGATGTGGCAGTCAGCTTCTGTAAAGACTACACCCTTGGAAATCCTATTGGGTAGTTCTACTCTGTCCTTTAGGGTCACTATGAGCTGAAATCGAACGGACAGCCACACGTTTTAACCTAACAACAAGGACTGAATTACTAATGAGGCTGGGTGCCTAATTCTCTATAGAATATCAAGGCAGCCATTCTTTACTTTGTCCTAATTGTCTTTGTATTCATTTCTTTTCATCGCATTTGCATAGAAACCCATGGTGTTGGTGGTTCTGATTTTTGAAAAACATGTAAACAGAAGCGGGAAAAGAAAAGGGGCAGGGAGAAGGCTTTATTGGCTCTGGAAGTCCAGTATTTGCTAAATGTGCAATAGTGCCTTGTTGACAGTTTCTTTTATAGGTGAGGAAATGAAGGCAATTAAAGAGTGAGTTATCCAAGACCACAAAAGGAAGCAGTGTCTAGAATTAGAATAAGTCTCTGATTCCTTAGCCATTGATTAAATCCAAAATTGAGCTCTCGTTTCAATCTCATTTCAACAATGAATGCCTCTGGACTTTCACTAGTACAAGGTAATTTTAGGAGAGATATAAGGAAATTTTCCCTAGTACGAATATTGCAAGATAGTAGAGAATGCTGAGGAGGGAGGATATTCAACCTCTGCCCTTTCTAAAAAGAGGTTCCAGCTAATGCGTTCACTCTAGATAATCGCTGCTCAACCGGTACGTTTTTAGACGTGAAAATGTTTTGTTGATACCCATCTCTCTGACTGCTTCTCTCCAGAATCCTTCAATAACTCACACTTTATTGTTCTGTCGTTCTTCTGAGTCTCAAGCTAGCTTATCAATATCATTTTTAAATTCTGTACCCAAAAACTTAATGTAATATTCCAAGAGTGGTCTGCCCAATGGAGAACAGAATTCCAGTTAGCTCTTTTCTCTGTATAGCAACTAGCACTTCCTTTGACTTTTTTATTTTTTATTTAAATTTTTGCCCTGTTTTGATATCAAACCAAATACCTGAAGCACTCATGTGTTATTCTGTCACAATGCCCTTTTCCTATACTTGGTGTTATTACTTGGACCCAAATGGAGGACTTCACATTTTTTTCCTATTAAAATCTTTTCTGTTAGATTTTGCTGATTGAGATATTTTAGATTCTGAGTCTGCCTTCCAGCAAATAACTTTTCCACCTAGCTCCAGACCATTTGCAAATGTGATTAGTATTCCCGCTACATTAACATCCAAGTTATTGAGAAAAACATCCAAGTTATTGAGGGCTGAGGAGAGAGCATGGAAACTCTGAACTCTGAAACTCTCTCTAGGGTGGCATTTATAAATTAGCCCCTGTATCAGTTAGGGTCCATCCAGGAAAACAGAAACACCCACTCTCAGTATTTTAAACAGAGAAAATTTAATATAGGGGAATTGTTCCACAGATAGTGGAAGATCTGAGAAGCAACCAGGTGACAATAAGCCAACCCAGAGATTAGCAACAGTAGGAAGCCACCATCACTCTTAAGCTGGAGTAGCCAAGGGAGGAAGTAGTTCTGGCAGAGCCTACCTGTGGAAGCTGGAGCTGTACAGGAGGTGCAGCCATTGTGCTACCACCACAGCACAGAGGGAGGGAGAGAAATACCCAACTTCTCCCTTCCTCCCATTGACCTAACCCAGCCAGAAGCCACCTGACATAGGAGCTAGGGAAACACAGCCTGCTTAGGCCAGCCCTTGTGATATTCAGGAGTGTAAGGGGGAGGAATGGATCTGAGCTCACAAAGGCCCAGGAATGGGATAGCACTTTTTTGGACAGAGTTGTTGGATGGAACTGATTGTTCCTGAATCCAAGACAATTTCTTCACATAGGAAATAGGAGAGACCTATTTCCCATATCCTAGTGAACTGACAGTCCTGTTAAATGAAGAAATGAACAAAAATTCTCAGGATCTTTTGTTTCTCATTTAAATCATCACAAATCATTGGTCTATAAGTATAAATTAGCAAACTAGAGCCTGTGAGCTGAATCTGGCCCACTGTCTGCCTTTATAAATAAAGTTTTATTGGAACATAGCCATGTTTATTTGTTTATATGTTATCTATGGCTGCCTTCATGCTATAAAAGCAGAGATGAGTAGTTACCACAGAGACCACATGGCCCACAAAGCCTAAAATATTTACTATCTGATTCTTCATTGTGGAAACAAGCCTCTGCTATATAATTTTCAGAATCCAACTACTGTCTTCTAAACCTCAAATATTTCTCATCTTTTGGCTTTTCATTCCTCTCCCATTTTCTGTTTTATCTCTTACGCGATCAATACGGGTTGCTCATTCTCTCACGGTGACTTTAAAATGTCCCCACAATGGTCTATAAGATCTGTCTATACAAACTGGGCCCTTATTACTTCTCTGACCTCACCTACCATCCCCTCACCTTTCCTCAGTTCTGTTAAATTCCATTTCATTTGATTTGGCCCACTGAGACATTTTTGTATTCTGATTCTTTTCCTTGCTAATTCCCAGAAAATACCAGGCACACCCTACCTTAGGGCCTCCGTACTTGCCATTCTCCCTGCCTGGATAGCTCTTTCTCAGATATCTACTTGGATGGCTCTCATACTCCTTTGGTGAAGGGAGCCTTTTTCCAACTTTTCAATTCAAAATTGAAATCACCACCTGTCTCCCCACAGCATTCTCTCATTCCCTTCTCTGATTAACCCTTCTCCATAAAAAGCACTCATTGCTTTCTGATATATGTATTGCTTATTGCCTGTTCTTCCTCTACTTTCACTAGAATGTAAACTTCAGTAGAATAGGGTTTCTGTCTGTGTTGTTCACTAGTGTATCCTCAGCACCTAGAACAGTGCCAGAATAGGCATGCAATAAATTTTTGATGAATGAATGAATGAATGAATGAATACCAGGATACTCTAACTCACTCATTTAGAGCAATTAATTACTCCCTTTTCATCTTTTCACTCATCTCAGATTCTCTTTAGTGTGTCTTCTGCAAGCACGGAGAGTAGGTCAAGAATCATCCTGACAGCTGGACTAGCAAAGAGAGAATTTTAACTTGGCAAAAAATAATCGTTAAAATTCTATTAGAGCTTATGTACAAATTAATCACCAAGGAGTCTGTAGTCAATAGATTAAAAATCAACATTAAAGAGCCATGGCAGCTCTATTTTTTAATTGCTGTTCCAAAGACTTGTCACTCCCCCCATCCATGACTCTCCTTTGATTTGGCCCATTTAATAAAGTTACTATAACTTACAGGTATAAGGAGAATAATAAAAATATCTGAAGAGCTCTGAGAATCATGTTGCAACCCATGGAGCCACAGGAAACACTTCCAGCACTTAAGTCAGAAATAGTATTTGCTCACACCTATTCCATTTCCTTTTCTCAATCCATAAAGAGCTCTTCGAGATGATTAAGACTGTAAACCCCCAAACTCTTCACATACAGTCTTGTCACAGGTCTGATGAAAGGTGGCTGGTCTGAATTAGTGTGATTGGTTGAACTATTTTTTATTTCACTGTCAGCCAATATCGTTGACTTTATAACAGTTTTTTATTGATCTAGTTGAAGTTGTAATATTTAAAAATATGACACAGCTATACTCTGTGGTGCTTTTTCTTCAATGTGAAGTTTTTTACTGAACATTTTGAATCTAAGCCTTTGTCACTAAATTTTCATGGTTATCTTAACAGAAACTCACAAGAACACAATTTGAGATTTTTGTGCATCCTCAAAGTCAGCATTTTGTCTTTTTTTTTTTTCTCTCAAACAAAGCTTTACTTTCAGAATATTGCTTCCTTATTCAAACAGTTGCCAGCCCTCACTGTTGTGAAATTTGTGGATCTTTCTCAGTTTTGAATTTGAAAACTAAGTCTCTTTTTATTCTACCTTATTGAAACAACTTACAAGTGTTCAGATAGTTAAAACATTAAGATCTATAAAATCATGCCATTGTTACTCTAAAACGAAACATTAAGTGGTTCTGCCCTAGAGTCTGGGTTTTGAGTCTCTGCAAAGTTGAGAAGCTTTCACAAGTGCACTGTTAAATGATCTACGTTGTTTCTGGCCATTCTTTAGGTTCCAACTAAATGCTTATGATTTATCTTTAAATATTTTAAAGTTAATAAAAACATGATTAAAAGAAAGCTTTAATTGTACTTCCAGTACTAACCTAAAACTGTTTCAAGTGACCTCCATTTTATTATTTCACAACAGCCTTTTGTTCTGGGTTTTCCATCTGTTTGGTAATCATTTTTCAATGGAAGTCTCAATTAGAAAAAGAAAGGGGAGGAGGGAGTGGACAATCATTTAATTCAAAAATTAATTTGGAGATCAGGCAACTGACTTAGGCTCATGCCAGCAACTTAAGGCTTTTCAGCCTTGGCCACATGATCCAGAGGAACTGAGCAACAACTGTTTAGCTGCTTTAATCCTCCTTAATTTGAGTGCAAAGAAACTCACATGTGCTTCTAAGAACATTTTGGAGTACAAGAGGCCCATTTCTGGCAGACACTGTCTAATGCCCTTGTTTTGCTGATCTCACTACATTCTAAATTAATTTTTAAACTGCACATAAGCAGAGGGTGGGGTGGGCTCATGGGGGGAGAAGGTAACTAAAAGTAAGGCTGTTATCCCTTATTAAAATAACTACTGAAGGAGTCTTCAAAGCCTTTCTTCATACCATGGCATGAGTCTTCTTTATGTTGTGATAAAACTGGGGCTGTTTGTGAGGAAGACAAAAGTATGATATGCTCACCCTAAGTTATCTCTGAGAAGCTGGTGAAAGGCTTGGGGAGAGTGCTCCCTGGCAGGCTGCTTTCTCTTCCTTTGTTTGGAGCCCTCTAGGTTCACTGGTCTTTAGAAGAACTTAATTAAAATCCATGGACAATTTTCCAGGGAGTAGATTAAGCCCTTATAGTAAACGTGTTCTGTTTGAAGGCTTTGATTCTTCCCTGACTTGTTTTACTTCGGAGAGGAAAAGTTTAAAGACTAAAATACTGATAGGTTTCCTATGCATTTGCAGTCTGATGAGTTGGTAGGCAATTGAGTTCTCAGAACTTTTCATGTGGGATTCACTCACCAAAATGGAGACTCAGAAAATAAGGCAGGGCTGAGTCTCTTGAGCAAACCTGTAAGGTAGGAAGAGTTTGTCTTCTGCGTCCTCTGTTTCTTTCTTTAGCCTTTTTCCTCCTTAGTTCCACTGATCCTCACTAATTGTTAAAGCATGATTATTCATATTGAAAGCAAACCAGCCCTCCTGCAAACCCAATTTGCAGTTAGTGTAAAACAAGTACCTAGGAGCTGTTTGTCCTCTTTCCTCAAGGGAGGAAAAGGGAGAAGTCTCAAGGCTGCAGTCTTGAACCAGAAGGGATACAAATGGGACTGGGATTTGAAAGTCCATGAGGCCAACCCCACCAGCAGCAGCTCTGAGGATGAAACAGCTCAATGCTACCATATTCCACGGCGATTTCACACCTAGGGGCCTAACTCTGGTGAATAGTTCTTTATTCTCCCCCAACCACCTACATGCAATCTGCTCTCCCTTCCGCAATCCACACTTTACCCTTCCCTGACCTTGACAACATCACCTCTTTGTCCCCCAATCCTGGCTTCTAGGCATGACTTACAAGACAAAGCAAAGTGGGGCACTTGTCTTAAGTACCTGGGTGGTGCACTTCATTTTCGTAAAGGCAACCTGATTTCATAAACCCAAACTCTTCAAAGTTTTCAAGATGAGATTATTTTCAGAATTCATAGCTGCATTTTGGAAAAAAATTAGCCACTGATTAAAACAAACAGCAAATCATTAAGAAATTCTCTTTAAGATTTGATAAAAGAAAAGAAACTTTCTGTGAATGAGATATCCAAGCCTTCGCACCCCCCCCCCACCCAAATGAGGGAATCTATTTTGCTTCAGGTCTGATGGGCTGAGTTCTAGAAACTAGGCAGCTTTAGTAAGTGACTTACACCTGAGAACTTCTGAGAAAGAAGGACTACAGGACTCCTGACATTTATTCCAGTTTAATGTTTCTGTGCTATATAACAGCTCTCACCAAAAGATATATTTATATCAATATCTATCTCAAATATACATCTGTATCCATCCATATCTGTATCTATTATAAACCCCCCAAACCAAACCCATTGCCACTGAGTCGATTCTGACTCATACAGACCCTAATAGGGTTTCCAAGGAGCAGTTGGTGGGTTTGAACTGCTGACCTTTTGGTTAGCAGCTGAGCTCTTAACCACTACGCTACCAGTGCTCCATTATCTGTTAATCATATCCATATTTCTCTGCAAAGCGGCCCTATGCAGTCTCAATTTCACTGCATTTCCAGGTTCAGCCATTAGAGGGCTTTAAGACTAAACTAACAAAGTTGGTGAAAAGGCAGAATGTATGATTGGACTGAGTTGTAGGTCTTAAAACAACTGAAGAGACTGACAGAGGGAATTAAATTGTGGCATTGAGAAAAACTTAAATAGGACAGGGGCTATATTTAATTAGGACAGTGGCCTGCACAGTACTTGGCTTCCAGTAGGTACACAATAAACCTTACTGAATGAATGAATACACTTATAAACAAAACCTTTCAGATAATGGCTAGAATATGTTCCAGTGTAGAGTTAACTTGAGAGGGGGCTGCTACCACAGTTCAGATTACACCCGGTAGCTCTAGAAACACAGGGTCAGATAAACACAAAGGGTATTTTGTCTTCCTACTGTGAGGTCTATGATTGTTCTGATCTGACTTGATTAAATCAGAAAACTTGGGGAAAGCAAGAGCACAGACAACCAACTCCAAAAAGACTGTTGCAGATCTGCTTTAAGGAGAGCTCCTGCGCAGGGCAGTGTGGCCAGAACCGAAGGTGGTCCAGCTGCAGAAGTGAGCTCTAGAAGGGCAGCAATCACTCAGCATCTTCCCTAGCACACTTATCCAGGGGGAGGAGGGCAAGCACTTTGTAGATGTCACCAGTAGGACCCAACCTGGGCACCATGATAAAGCAAAGTTTGCTTTCTGCACTCCAGACCCCTCTATCTGTTCATTTATTTCTGAATTAGACTTGTTGCTGGCAACTCTTTGATTCAGAGCTCTGACGCAGGAGTTCTAGGGAAGAATCCTTTAGAGCCATTTTTCCAGATGATCCTTAGGACAATACCTTCAACTAACCATATTAACCATATATCATGGTGTTGGATGCATAGCTGTCACTCCATACATCCACAATTGTGACGATAAATTGAAAACCAATGGTTTAGCCTCCAGTTCTCTACGCTTCTGATTCTGTCGAATGGGAGAACTTTCATAGTTCTTTTGGCACAGTATCGGATTAATTCCATTTGTGAATAGAGATACCAAATCTCCTCCAAAACTCAGTTCAATTATCACCTGGATAACAAATTGTCTGCCTGTATGCTTCTACATTGAGCAGTTCTTTTCCACACTGTAACCAAGCTTTGTAAGTCAGTTATCGGCCATTATGCAAGGACAGCTGTAGGACAGCAAAGAGTTAAGGTGATATTATCCAAAGGCATTCCAGCAACACAAGAACATCATGTCTCCCTGATTGCTGAGAAGCAAAAGCAAAATTCCCCCAAATATATGAATCTCCCAAAGAAAAGAGCAAGATTGAAGAGGAGGGCCAGACTGGAAAACAAAAGAGAGGAGGAACCTCCAGGGGGAGATGGCAGATGGTCCACCAGGTGGACTTTGACAGTCCACAGAACTGGCCAAACTGACTGGTGGACCAGGCAATTTTTAGCAATGATTGCAGTGTGAGCCAGAGTGCACCAGCCATATGGCACATTGCCAGTCATTGCTCCTAGTGACATTCCAGCCAGATAAGCAAAACATTCATTGCTGGGAGAGGGTTGAGGGGCACTGAGGAGGAAGTTAAAGAGAACAGGCAGGCAAAGAGGATGGAATAGAGCACACTCACAACCCAAACCTAACAGGTTCCAACATGCCTGAGCAGGTAACTAGTAAGGTGGCCTAACCTTTGGTCGCTGCACACCCAGGAACATTGCCCTCTGAGAAAGATTAGATTTACTCAAAGAACTAATTAAATTTGGTAGCATAGTGCTAATCAGGATAGCATTCATCAGCACTCAGAGCTGGAAAATTCTTTTTCTCCCCTTTGTAAACGCCTAAACCCTGGGCACCTTATTATTCAAGTTTCTAATTAAAAAGGAGCAGGAACAGTTCAATAACCTGGAGCAATCCATCATGTTCAGAACGTAATAAAAGAACGCAGTGTCGCGAAGACACTCTCCCCTCTCCTGCGGACTGTAAGGCTCCACAGCAAGAAAGCAAGGAGTTGCTTGGCTCTTTACCTCTCTGCTGACTTAACTGTCATATTGCATAGTTGCTGCTAAACTGCACGAAAGGTATTTCTAATCTCAGGACGATGACTAGAAGGGGTTGAAGGACACAAATTAAGTCTCAGAACAGTACAGCTGAGTAAGAATGGAAGGTCAGTCAGTTGACTCTTCCCACAATTCCCCGAACAAGGCAATTATTCATGAAGGAAATTTCAAATTATTTTCATTAGACTTGTGTTTTACCAATCTAACCAAAGTGATTAATTAGGGATTAAAATATTTACTCTGCACATGCTGCCTTGGCTCAGCACTAGCATATTTAAGCATTGTGCTAAAAGGGTCAGCTGTTTCCAGTATTGTTTGGAATTCATTTCCTATTTTCTATGTAAAAGGGCACTGACACACATGTCTATACCATACTTAGGGTGTCTCTATCTCTCTAAGCACTAAGCTGGAGAAGGAGAAAGAGGTTCCAGAGTTCCCACCCTTTACCCCCAAATTTCTTCCTCGTTAGAACCACTTTGTGTCAATAGCCAAGGTATTCAGGGTGTCTGGGGCCAACATGACACCCCTACTCACTGACACACCGTACATTGATGACAGGGGCACAGTGAGATGCATCATGACACTTAGATGTGAAGGGAACTTACAGGAATGGGAGGATTTTCCAAGATTTTAGGAGAGTTCTCAGTGCTATGTGATTCTGTAGAGCACGTTGTAAAAACGATCTCCAGTGTGTTGAGATAATGGCGGCAGGACTCATTATTTCAATCAGAACACCCAAAGTTCACTTGTTCTGGGGTGCCTACAGAGCATTTATATGAGTTTGCATTTTTGTCCATCATTTACTGCTGCTTTAATGAGACTCCAAGTGGGACACCAACACTGGAGATATACCTTGCTATTTCATAGTTTTCCAACCTTTTAAGAGATTGCTATAATATTGCACATAAAGAAGGTGGAAGAGTTTACACTCTTGGTGGGGGTTGGGGGGGTACGACCATGACTCTGCATGTTTGTAAACAGACATCAAAGAGATGCAGATGATGCTTGGGCACTTTCCTTTTTGCTTCCTGCCAACAATGTTAATCACATTCCTTCAACTCTTCTCACAAAGACTTCAGACAAAAATTATGTATATATAGTTATATATACGATACAGGGATAAATCAATTAATTGCTCTAGAAGCAGAGATGGTAAATCCAAGGTGGTAAATACAGAGCGGTAGATAAAACCATGAATCCTTGGAGGGTACAGCTGAAGAGGAGAATAGTCAGTCCAAGACTTTGTCTACAGGGACAGACAGAGCTCAGAAGGGTGGGATGGGGAAGTGGTGCCATTAGAAGGGGAGGGAGCCATGTAGGAGGAGAACCACCAGGGTCGGGTGTACTGATGCCAAGATTGAAAAGCATCCAGTGAAGAGGGCGGGGTCCGCAGCATCGCAAGCAGGAGAGAGGCCCTGGATTGGTTGGAAGGAGGCGCTTACTGACAGGGATAGCAGTAGTTTCCATGGAGTGGTGAGGCCATGAGCCAAGTTGGCTGGAGACCAAGGAGACAGCTGGTGAGGAGACATGGAGATGGCAGCAGGTACGATAGCACAGCTCTGGAGTTTATCTAGGAATAATAATAATGATGGTAATGCAAATAATTTATTGAGTGCTTTCCAGGTGCCAGTGCTACAGAAGCAATATCTCATTTCCTTTAATCTTCACAACAATCCTACGTCCATTTTAAACAGTTACTAGGAGGAAGAACCAGGGTTCAAACCCAGATCTGTCAGGCAGCAGAGTTTATGCTCTTAATGGGCACTAAATACAGCCTTAACAGAAGAGAGATGAGGTGGGGACTATGGGGCTCGGGGGAGCACAGCTGTGGAACGTTGGTGATAATTACACTGCCTTAGGGGATAAGAGATGGAGAAGTCAAGGGAGCCTTTCATTCCACAGCAATGGTGTGGTCTAGAAACCCTCAGGAACACATTTGCAGTTGGAAATCAGCAGGTTTGAATTCTAATTTTGATTCGGGTCTCCCAAAGCCCTGTGATTTTAGGCAAGCCACTCATCTTTTGTGCCTTAGATTCCTCACCTGTAAATAAAAGTAATACTGCCTATCTTATTTGCTTTATGAGGCTATCATAAGAATGGAACATAGTAAATTAGTTAATTAAAATTCCTTACAATTATTGGATACTTGTGATGGGCCCAGTACTATGCATTCTTTCATCTAGCTCTCAGATACCCCTGTGGGCAGACAGATAGATGGACAGATGGAATGAAGAGAGAGAGAGAGAGATGGATAGTATCCCTAAAGCCAACTCCTATTCATGGTGGCCTTATGTACAACAGATCAAAACATTGTCTGGTCCTGGGTCATCCTCACAATCAGTTCCATGTTCGAGTCCATCACTGCAGCTATTGCATCAATCCATCTCGTGGGGGTCTCCCTCACCCTTATTGGCCCCCTACTTTACCAAACATGATGTCCTACTCTATCAATTGATCCCCCTGGATAATGTGCCTAAAGCTAGTGAATCGAACAAGGTTTTGTTGTGATCCATAAGATTTTCATTGGCTAATTTTTTAAAGTAGATCACAAGGCCTTTCTTCCTAGTCTGTCTTAGTCTGGAAGCTCCACTGAAACATGTCCACTAGGGGTGACCCGCCTGGTATTTGAGGAACCAGTGGCGGTATAGCTTCCAGCATCACAGCAACACTCACACTACCACAGTACGATAAGCTAACAGGTGTAGACCCCGCGTATAGGTACTATTATTCCCATGAGATTAGAGAGGAAAAGAAGAACATTTCATAAAGTTTAAAGAACCACAGCATGTAAGGTTTCATGATTATAGTTTTGTAGGTAGCAGTGGCATTAACGTTTAAAGAGAAGATGGTAGAAAACCTTCTTTGAACCTACTAGGAAGAGGAAAGGATAAGCTGAGGTAAGGCATGCATAGGTATGTAATTAGGAATCACGTAATGTACCTGAAGGCTCAGCTAAGGGGACATTTCATTTAGAAACAACGTTGGTTACCTGAAATTATGAATAACTGAATTTGGGGTAATCTTGACTATTTCAGAGAGAGAACGTGTCAGATACTAAGTAAATTGATCTAGGCTGACAGCTTTGAAATATTATCTGCCCCTGAAAGTTGGGCATGTTTCAGAGTATTTTAAATCTCAAGGGAAGTTATACTTTGCTTTACCTTATATCTAACTTTATAGCCATTGCAACTTCACCAAGATGAAAAAGATGCATAACAGGATTTGCATTCCTTACCAGAATACGACTGCTGCAAGCAAACAGTTCAGAACAGACTTGTTAGCAATATTATTAGAAGTCTCAATCGTTTTCTCACAGGACCAAAGTGCCCCGAGGGGAGAGAAGTCACCTGCCACTTTCTAATGTTATTTAATCTTTTTAGCCTGTCTGAGCTGTAAACTGTCAATCACAGTTCATGTTTAGTCACCTTGGATGCTGTTTAATCAGTAGAATACTTTGTATATCTATAAATACCTGATGACACAGGAATTAAGTCCTCCTAGTAATTGCTCCTCTACATCATTTGACATCATTACTCACATGCAAGGCCAAAACCATTTTTAATCCCTCATGGCTTTTCACTAAGAAATGTTTCATTACTGCTACGTAAATGGAATTGTTATTTCACATTGAGAACAAGGGGAGCTGAAATCTGCACATTGGGCTGTTGATAATGTCTGAATGCTTTTCAGTGCTGCTGATGACAGGATAATTATGATGATGTTAACCGATTGCCAAGTGCATGCAGCAAGAAACAAGGGCAGCTTTGGTTCAACATTTGATAAGTGATTAATGCAATGTGCACTGAGGGGCCTTTTAATGTATTTAGATTATTAAGTTCTTTGAAAGATAATATTTTTTTAAATGGGAGGAAAAAAGATTGTGGGTTTTATTCTATTATGCTAACTATATGTCTTTGTGACTACAGATGATCCTTCCATGTGTCCTTTCTTTCTGATGTTTTTCCTTTCTTTTTCACTAGTCCTTTATCCTTTTCTACAGTTTCCAAGTTATGTGTACTGAGTGTATACAATTTTTCAAGGAGGAAACATAAACACATTTTGAAAACATGCTAAAATTATAATTGTTTGGTAATTTTACATAAAATAAAGCCACGTTGGTTTAATATATTGTCATGCTAAATCTAACAACTCTAGCTTCAAGTGCCTGCTGCCCAAGGGTTCTTGGAATGCTGGTCAGGGGACCCCAATCTTTCGAACTGCCCTGTCAGCATGACTATTGGATGGATTGTTTGGAGAGGTGCAAAAATGCTAGTTGGTAACCGTGCAGAGTATTTTCTCTTTGGGTGTGAAGTCATCAGCTTTCCTTTCTGTTTCAGTATGACCTGCTTTTTAAGTAGCACTTTAAAACTCGGATTTTCCTGTCTAATTAAAAGGAATTCATAAAATTTGTTGGTTCATTCATTCATTCCACAAGTATTTCTTAAGCACTAACGTGTGTGCCACGAGCCCCAGTGGCACAACAGGTGAGTGTTTGGCTACTAACCCAAAGGTTGGCAATTTGAACCCGCTCAGTGGCTCTGCTGGAGAAAGACCTGGCAATCTGCTCCTATAAAGATGACGGCCTAGAAAACACCAGGGGGCAGTTCTACTCTGTCATGTGGGGTCACTATGAGTTGAAATCTACTCACGGCAACTAATGACATGTGTTCCAGGCCCTGTTCTAGATGCTGATTACAGCAGATAACAAAACAAACAAAAAATCCCAGTCTATGTTGAGCTAAACCCTAGGGAGGGGAGAACTAAAAGAAAAAAGACAATTTAATCAAATAAGTATTATGCATGATGGTGATAATTGCTGTGGAAAAGGATTGATAAAAAAGAGAAGGAAGCAGCTGCAACTTAATGGGTGGTCAGGGTAACGTCACTGAGAAGGTGACAGTTGAGTCAAGGAGGTGAGGGAGTGAGCCCTGGGACTATCTGGGAGAAGAAACATGGAGAAAAGAGGCCAAGAGGTGAGAATATACATGGCAGAGTGTTCCAATGGAGAAGGGCAGAAAATGATGTCAAAGAGGACATGGGCACCTGCTCATGTAGGGCCTGTAGGCCACTGTAAGGACTTCTGTGTTCCTCAGAATGGAATGCAAAGCTATAAAGGTTTCGAGCAGAGGAGTGACATGATCTGACTTTCACTTTAACTGAGTTATTTTGATGACTAGGGTAAGAACAGACTGGAAAGGCCAAGTGTAGAAGCAAGGAGACCAGTAAGAGGTTATTGCAGAATTCACCCCAGATGGTTCAAACAAAGGAACTTTAAGGAGAGTATTACTTACAGAGGTGTGGGCTGGGTTAAGGGAACAGACAACAGATACTTAGGTACCCAGATACTAGCTATAGTAAGAAACTGTTACAACCTCTGAACTGAAGGGATGAGGTGAAGAAATTAGGTTACTGGACATAGTGAGAGATGAAGCAGTAGAGGAGGGTCACCAAGTAGGAGCTGAGGTCATAGAGAGAACCAGCTGCTGCCTAAGATACAGCATGAACGGAAGGAAGGAGCCAGGAAGAGCTACCTCAAAACTTTAGTCTTATCCTCTGAACTTCAGTCAAAACATTGGCCAAAGCTGATCAGAAGTCAGTCAACAAGGGAGCCCTGGAGATGTGTTCACAAGAGTCATCCTCCCACAGCCCAAAGCAAGGCAGAGTAGGGAATGAATCAGCAGGCAAGCATAGAGGGACTGATTGACTTGGATTTCAGAAGTGGAAGGATGTTTGTTGCATATCATAAGTGTCATGCCTTTTGCTTGGCTAAGCGCTCAATTGATAGTTACCATATCTTTCCTGTTGTCTTTTACAATAATACCCTATGTTTATGTAAAATGGGAAAAAAAAATTTAACTAATTCTCCAAAAAGTGATTCAGTGATAGCAACCATTCCCAGAAGGGGCATCTGAGTTCCATAATGTTTTAAGGCAGCAAATTGTGTGTGCATAGCCAAAAAGAAGAGGGCTCACTTAATATCCAAGGCTATTTAGATTTAACTGAAAAGGAAATAAATTTGTATAATAGTAATACCCATGTAAAATAAGGTATGTGACTGTAAAGACAAGTGATGATGTTATACAGTTAGGTTTTGTGTGTGTGTGTGCGTGTGTGTGTGATTCACAGAAAGGAATTAAAGAGGAATTCCAGAATGTACCCAAATCAGCATAATCACTATCCTTTCCACCCTTCCCCAAGCTCCCCCTCTTCTGATTTTATATAATACAAGCACACCCCTCTTTTGTGGAGGGGGTAACAGCTTTACACAATATTCATGTTTTCAATAATATCCCACACAGAACACACTTGAGGTTTCTTTTATAACTTTCTTAATCATTTTCCACCCAGTGCAATTAGCATTATCTAAATTAGTTATCAGTTTACCAAATTGTCTCCTCCTTTAAAAAAAAACGTTTTATTGCAAAATTATAGGTGTAGCCATAGACAAACCCAGTATTCTATGCTTGCAGACATTTGGAGAGAGATAATGTTCTTAATCCTAATTAAAATTTTTCCCTTTCCTATATGAACTTCTCAATCAGGAGTGACTTTATTTTCATTTGGATACACTCATGGTAAGTCAACTGACTTTCATTTTGTCTTACAACACATCATCTCCTATTCAAATGTGTTTGTTTAAGCTCTGGGCCTTTTACTATCTTTCTGCATTATGACTTCTCCCAAAATATCCGTGTGGAATAGGTTGCATCCTATTTCTCTTATTCTGCAATATGAGCTTTAGTGCATTTTAACCATTGGTTGAGCCATAACTCCTGTCTTTCAAAGCTAATCCTTCCAAGCTCACATTATAGTGTTTCTATCAGAGTATCCCACAAAGACCAAGGGACTCCTAGTTGGCACCTGTCATGAATTGAACTGTGCTCCCCCAAATATGTGTTAACTTGGCTGGGCCATGATTTCAAGTATTGTGTGGCTGTCCTCCATTTTGTGATCTGATTATCCTCCATTTTATGATGTAAATCCTAGCCTCTATGCCTGTGGTTCCTCAGGAGAAAGATGTGGCAGTCTGCTTCCATAGAGATTTACAGCCTTGGAAATCCTATGGGGTTGCTATGAGTTGGAATTGACTGGACTGCAGTGGGTTATGCCTGTGGTCATGGTCCCATTTGGAAGTGATGTTATGTTAATGAGGCAGGATTTCCTCCTGTTAATGAAGATTAGGGAGACATATAACACCCTTACTCAGGTCACAGTCCTGATTAAATGTAAGGGAAATTTCCCTGGGGTGTGGCCTGCACAAACTTTTATCTTACAAGATATAAAAGGAGAGAGAAATGAGCAGAGAGGGACCTCACTACCACCAAGAAGGAAGAGCTAGGAGCAGAGTACATCCTTTGGACCCAGAGTCCTTGTGCTGAGAACCTCCTAGACCAAGGGGAAGATTGATGCTAAGACACATGGAGTTCTTCAAGGGAATGCAGGGCCCACAAGTTGTTGAAAGGAGATAAGGACTTTCCCCACAGTTGACAGAGAGAGAAAGCCTTCCCCTGGAGCCAGTTTCCTGAATTTGGAGTTCCAGCCTTCTAAACTGTGAGATAATAAATTTCTGGTTGTTAAAGCCATCCACTTGTGGTATTTCTGTTATAGCAACACTAGATAACTAAGACAACCATTAAAGTCAGTTCTCCCCCTTTTGCATAATACCGCTGTACTGAGTCAATTCCGACTCACAGTGACCCTACAGGATAGAGCAGAACTTCCCCATAGGGTTTCCAAGGCTTAATCTTTACTGAAGCAGACTGCCACATATTTCTCCCATCTTCTGCATAGTACTAGAGTTTAAATTTTTGGAGCCCTGGTGGCGCAGTTCCTAAGAGCTCAGGCTGCTTACCGGAAGGTCAGAAGTTTGAACCTACCAGCTACTCCTTGGAAACCCTATGGGACAGTCCTGCTCTGTCCTCTAGGGTCACTATGAGTCTGAATCAACTCAACGGCAACAGTTTTTTGTTTTTAGAGTTTAAGTTGGGTATATGGATGTCCATTTTGAGACTACATTTTCAGCCTCCCTTGTACCTGGGTGTGGTCACTTGACTAGGTCCAGGCCAAAGGAATGTGTGCAACTTATGGGGCTTTTTTTTTGTATCCAAAATGTGTTTATTGGGATGGTTTCCCACTCATCTTGATTCAGGGCGCTTTTAGTGCTGCTTCTGTCTGAAGGAGCATCCTTCTGTAAGCCTTGCTTTTCCTCCTGTAGGCTGGCAGAGGACAGTGGAGCAGCCAACACACAAAACTACTGGTTGTGCATGGCTAAATACTGTGGTGATTTTGTAGCATCCTGGGCATTTCACATCCATGAAGTAGGAGTTAGGGCTCTGCACCAGGTGCTTTTTTGTGTGTTTCCTCTTCTCCTCTTCCGGAGAGGGATGAAGGAGATCTTTGCGAGAGGCGTGTTGGCAGGGGGACGTCGTCACAGCCGGAAAGCTTATGGGGCTTCTTTTACTTTAAAGACAAGCCACTTGCCCCAGTGCACCTCTCTTGCCCATTCCCCTAAGCTGGAACAGGATGTGACTGCCATTCAGCTTTGATCATGTCATGCAGACAAGGACGACGCTCTAACGATGGCAGAACAACAAAATGGGTCCATGAATGACCATGTGGAGTAAAACTATTCCACCAGCCTGGACAAATCTCCCCAGAACTATCTTCTTTTTTTATTATTGTAAAAATATAGGTAATACATTTGCTCATCCAACGTTTATTACATGTACAATTCAGCGATGCAACCACATTTTTACACAAATGACATGCACATTCTGCAGTTGGCAAACAAAGGTAGAAGGCACATGTTATTTATGTAAAAATATGGTAATTACATCAATTATGTTGTATGGAAAAAAAAAAACAAACCCAGTGCCATCAAGTCGATTCCAACTCATAGCGACCCTACAGGACAGAGTAGAACTGCCCGGTAGAGTTTCCAAGGAGCGCCTGGCGGATTCAAACTGCTGACCCTTTGGTTCGCACCATCATCAATATTTGTTGCCAGATTTTCTATCACCATAAACAGAAATTCAGAGCTTCCTAAACAATGATTCCTCCTTCCCCCTCCCCTCCCCCTCCTTCTCCTGCTAGTAAACTGATCTTTATCCTTTTGCTTATTCTAGGTATTTCATATTAGTGAGATCGCATGATATTTGTCCTTTTCTCATTGACTTACTTCACTAGGCATGTTTTCAAGGTTTAAGCCACCATACCTACAGTTTCTTTGTTATAGCCACTTAGCTCTTATCTTTACTAACACTGTTATGAAAAGGGCCAAACTTTTCAAATACATCAGAAAATATGAGATTAGGTCCAAGTATAACTATATTCAAACTGGAATACCACTTTTCCTTAATTGTTCTGTTTGAGTCAGCAAAACCTAGCCTTATCCAGAATATTTTCCTTCTTAACCTCGAGGCTCCTGGTGAAGTCTAAATTACAATTTTTACTCTTAACTTTTCAACATCTGGTCTTTTTTTCAAAGATTGTTCATTCAAACTAGAATAATTTCTCAACGGCATTGTAACTATTAACTAGATTAAAATAGGATCAATTATCCAGGAACAATACTTAATTTTTTAATTAAAGATTTCCAAATTCAGATTCAGATGGTGTTAGAGTCATCAACAACAGCAAAAACAACAACAACAACAACAACCAACAACAAAATAGAGAAAGTTGGATCTTGGTTGGTTTTGATTTTCCAGTGGGTGTATCTGGGTATCCATCTGTTTGGTTGCTACGGTGAACACTAGTGGTTGTTGGTGTAATTATGAGTTGTCATTCAAAACAAGAACACATTTTCTCCAAAGAAAGTTGACTCCTCAAAACACTGTAATATATAAAAATGCATAAGATTTCTTTGTATTTCTTCAAGAAAGTATTCTGCATCCTGCTAATAGTAGAAACAGCTTATGATGAGGCATTTGCTGTGATAATGAGGCATTTTTGAAAGGAAGCAAACAAATGAGCATGAAATGTTTCTCATGCCCTGAGGTTGCAGCAATACTTATATTTTTATATTTCTAAATATTCAAGTGATTTTATATAAATATCCTTTAAATTGTCTCTCTTCCTTTCAGATTTTGGGGCCAGGACAGTGTATAGGTACACGTAAACATATACAGACAGATCCTTTAATAGAAATATACAAGACAATCAGCAACTAGCGGATGTGGTGACCCTGTGCCCCTATCATGGGATCCATCTTCAGGGTGTCGTGGACGGACGTTTTAAAGAAAAGAAATTTCATGATTATGACAGTCAAAGCTGTAAGCTAAATCCCCAACATGTGGCCTCTGCCTTGAAGCTCACTATTTACATTTTCTGCATTCTCCTACAGTTAAGGATATAGCTACTCTAAGAGGTTAGAGAGACCCCATGGATCTAGCTGAAAGCACATATTTAGCTGGTACAAGGCCTCCCTTGGCTTCTGTGGCACTGCTCTTCCCTAATTGGCTTCCCCAGACCACTCCTCCTCAGTCTCCTTTGCTAGTTCCTCTACCTCTTATTTTTATACCACCCCTCTGATCCACCACTTTTATGCCGGTGTTCCTAAGAGCTCTGACCATTAATTTCTTATTAACTTACTGTGGTGCAATGAATTACTTAATATGACCCTTCTAGCCATGGTCTTTGTGACACACACAATGATTGAGTGGGACTGTGCAAATAAGGTTTATGCAACCTGTGATGATTGGGGTTATATGTCTACTTGGCTGGACCATGGTTCCAGGTATTGTGTGGTTGTCCTCCATTTTATGTGTTGTGGATCCTGACCTCTACATGTTGTTGAGGCAGGATTGTTGTAAGGTATGTCTTGGGTTGCAGCCTTGTAGGACAGTGTGACTGAAGCTCCATCCTTATTGAAGTTATGCCCTTCCCTGGGGTATGGCCTGCATCTAAGATATATGTATGTGTCCTGGTGAGCCTCTCTTTCTCTCTCTGCATCTGGATCGTGATCAGTTGACCTCTCCAGCATACTGCTGTCTGACTCGCAGATTCTGGGATTCGCTAGCCTCCACAGCCCTTAGGCCAGTGGCCTATCATGTGACCTGATTCGCCAGCTTTCACAGCCTTGTGGTCTAAACTGCTGGTTCGGGTTCATCAGCTCCTGCAGCCATGTAGATTGGGAGAAGGCGATGCCTGAGCAATGAATGTGGGACTTGCCAGCCATCTAAATCCGAGTGAGCCATTTCCTTTATACATGAGTTCTGTGAGAGGCCGCAGTGAATTACGGAACCCAAAGATGGGAGAAGAGTGCTGTGGGGAGAGGGAGTAGTTGATGTTGGAGATGATGGAGTGGTACGGCAGCTTGGAAAAGTTAGACATTTGGGACATCTTTAACCGCCCACACTGGGCTGGGTTTTAACCTCTGCCTCAGGAACCAGCTTTGTGCTGATCCTTATAAAAGAAATTGTTTACCTACACACTCACTTTGAGGGTTTCATTTATGCTGTGGCCTACATATAGAACCATCAATTGGTTATTTCCAAACAGACATTCCACAGAAATCTCAAACTCAAAATAACCAAAACTCAGATTTTACTTTTCCCTTCAAAAGTGTGCCTCCCTTCTATTCCCTATTTCAGTTGTTTATTGAATGGATGAATGATCGAATAAAGGGAAATGCTTACTGAAGATGCAGTTACTCCAAGTAGCCATTAGGGCCAGGATATTTTCTCTGCTTCAAATACCCTGTCTAAGAAGTTCCTTAAAAGTTGTCTTCCTGGCTCTTATTCTTTTCTTTCTAATTTATATTTAGAAAACGTATTTTTAGAAGACAACTCTGATAAGAATTGAAATAAGTTTTTTGGATAAAGGTCACATTTTACAAATAGACTGTTTTGTCTCTAACATGTGGACTAAAGTTAGACTGAGGAAGAGACAAAATCAATATTTTTGTATAAGCTTTCCTTGCATATGTTTTTATTACTTTGCTAGATGTGATTTTGTCATTAGTTATGTTACGGCCTTGATCAGTGACAACATCAGAAGGTTTAGAGAGACAGAATCAAAACTGAGAGCTTGCTTAGAGGTTCCAATTGTTCTTTATGCCTCTGGGTTTTGAGTGTGTCTACAGAAGTGTGCCCAAGAAAGTTGTACTGAGGGGGGGGTGATTTGATGGCTTTATGGATAAAATATTTATAGAAATCAATAGAAATAGAAGGTTTAACACTGACAGGATAAAATATTTATAGAAATCAATGAAATAGAAGGCCTAAGTCTAACAGAGTTAAGGGGGAGATTTTGTTAATCCTGACAAAAAAAAATCCCCATGAGAGCAAGTTAAAAGGCAAATTGAATGTACCATCTTTCTAAAACTACAGTGTTTTTCTCTAAACTCTCATCTAGGGGCTCTGGTGGCACAGTGCTTAAGAGCTAGGCTGCTAACCAAAAGGTCGGCAGTTCGAATCCACCAGCAGCTCCTTGGAAACTCCATGGGGCAGTTCTACTCTGTCCTACAGGGTTGCTATGAGTTGGGATTGACTCGATAGCAATGGGTTTGCGTTTTGTTTGTTTGTTTGTTCTTTTATCTAATATGTCATCAAATAAAAGAGAACTTGTAAAACATTTGTGGATAAGAAATCTTCTGTGTGCTGCCTTCTGTCCACAGCTTCTAGTTCTGAAAACATTTTTTTAAAAGGTTCTGAATCTGCATGATTTGATCTTAAAACAATTCCTTTTGGCTTTTGAAGCTCTAGCAACTGAACAGACCCAGGCACACTGGCTGAAACATACTTTTCTACCAACCCACAATCTTTTTGGCACTTAGCAATAGAAAATGATAAATAATCCTTGGCAGTATAGGAAATGAATACAAGTTTTTTGTTCAAAATTCTCAGTCATTTTTTTACCTCCATAAATTGTTTTAGACCCCTTTATCCACCAACCACCCTCTCCAGGAAAAAAATTATACTTGCTAAGTCAAATACCATAAACTGCTGAAGATAAGAAATCAATAAGTAAATAAAATGTAGTCTGTTACAATAAATTACTGGAAAATAATCAGTGTGTAAAACTTAGATTGCAAAAGTTTTCAAAAAGTATAACTTGTTACGGGGGAACCCATATACAATTTTGTTTTAAATGAATCATTTATATGAAACTAATTATTGGTGAAAAATACTGAAAAAATGAGAGTTTTAAACAAGTGTTCATGAATGGGTTCTCACTTGAATAATCTGAATATTTAATGAATTAATAACATCCCAGGCCCATATAGAGATTCGCAGCGAAATTCCACTTGGATAGAGACTTAACTGTTAATCTGGGAGAAAACAGCAAAGGTCTCTTAGCAAACCAAGGTAGCAAGAATTTACCTCAATTTCTTTCACTTTCATAATGATTTAGCTTTAAACAAACATTTTTCAAAGTGCTTTTATAATGCCTTAACACCTTTGTGCAGTGAGTCTCAGCCTTTTTTTTTTTTTTTTGCATTATCACTCCTCTCAAGAGCCTTTTTAGATTTCTTTTCCCTAATTAACCCATCTCATGAAATTTTAATACCACAGATATACTATATATCTATTTCTGTATTGTATGTATATCTGTGCTTTATACATAAAAAGAGAAAAAGAGTAAGTATAAAGCTTACTCTTTTTATTCACTGCAAGGTTAAGAATGACTAAATAGTCATTTTAAGTTAAAAAAATTAACTTAAAGCTATTAGCATTTAACTTTATCACTGTATTTGTTGTGTAACTTCTAACGCACAAGCAGTCCCCGAGTAACGAACATCTGACTTATGTACAACCCGATCCCCATAATCTGACTGAGTCCAGCACAACTAGATGGTACATGGCTATGACTACTGACTGCTCTGACAGGGATCACAATAGAGGGTCCTGAACAGAGCTGGAGAAAAATATAGAACAAAATTCAAATTCATAACAAAAAAGGCCAGACTTGGCGGTTTGGCTGAGACTGGAGAAACTCTGAGAGTATGGCACCCGGACACCATTTTAACTCAGTACTGAAGTCATCCCTGAGGTTAATCCTTCAGCCAAAGATCAGACAGGCCCATATAGCAAAAAATAACACACGTAATTCAACAATGTTCACAGACTAAATGGGCACACACCAGCCCAGGGACAAGGACAAGAAGGCAGGAGGGGATAGGAAAGCTGGATGAATGGAAATGGGGAGCCCAAGAATGATAAGGGGAGAGTTTTGGTATGTCATAAGGTTGGCAACCAATGTCACAAAGCATGCGTATTAATTATTTAATAAAAAACTAATTTGCTCTGTAAACCTTCACCTAAAGCACAATTGAAAAAGAAAAAAATTGAGGTACATACAATGGTTAGTAATAACAAATAGATGTTACTTTATGATGCATATCAAAACATTATTATTATTAAACCCCGCCAAAAAACCAAACCCATTGCTGTCGAGTTGATTCCGATTCATAGCGATCCAGTAGGACAGATTAGAACTGCCCCATAGGGTTTCCAAGGACCACCTGGTGGATTTGAACCACCGACCTTTTGGTTAACAGCCATAGCTCCTAGCCACTCTGCCACCAGGGTTTCCTTATTATTATTACTGTATTATTATGTTAAAGATGTTTTAGTGTACCTGGAAGTATTTCTTTAATGTTTTTTATGCATAGAAAGGTACATTATATACTATATACTAGGACAAACATTTGACTAACTGACGTTAGCTATGAACCATACCTAACTGTTCCAATTTATGTACAAATTCAACTTGAAGACAGATTTAGGAATAGAAGTCGTTCGTGATCCAGGGACTGCATGTAATATATTTATTCTTTAAAGTGTAGCATTACTAAACTACCTACAAAAATCAGCCACTTATATAAACATATAAAAATAGCAATGCAATAATTTTAGAAAGTATCCAAAGCTTATTTTTCTAGCAAAAATAAAATTGAAAAATTATTTTAAAAATTACTTTTAATGAATTTAATTTTTACTTTTCACTTAATGTGAAGAAATAACTTTTAGCTGGATTACAAAACAAAGTAACATATCTGAGAATGATTCAATGGAATCCCTGAAACTGATATTTTGTAACTTAAAAGTACAATATTCAGTAAGCTATTAGTAAATTTAATTCTAATGTCTCCCCTTGAACATATATCAATTTTGTTTCTTTCCTTTGTTAATATATTACTTACTGAACTAAAACCACTTTTGACCATATAAGATGTTGGGAAAGAAAGCATTGCTTTTGCCATTTCAGATCGTCATTGGAAAAAGAAGTTTATTTTTGAACTCCACAATTCAGTTATTTATCTTTATGAAATTTCATATTTCCATACTTCATTATATTTTGATTCAATGAGTTCTTCTTGAATTTTCTCTTTAACAGGCCCAGTATCTGGGCCTGGAAATAACACCCATGGCTTCACTTCAAAAGAAAATAAACCTGAAAATCTATTTTTCATTTCACCTTTTAAAGAACACAAGTTATCTGAATAATTCTTAAGGTCATTCCTAGTGAGTGATTCATTGATTTCAGCTAACTTTTGCATACCATGAGATTGTTTTCTTATTAAATTGCTCTCAGATAGTTGCAGTTTTTCAGTGAAAGCTGTTAATACACATTTGCAGTCGATTATAGTAACTGTTTCTCTTGAAGTTGAAGTGATACTTGATTGAATTTTGAAAAAATCAAAGCCATATAGCATATAATATTTTTGTGTTTACGGAGATCCTTTGCTAAATCTGTCTCCTGGTTTCTATAAAATGAATTGTATCAAGAAGGGTTACAAATCTGGTTAAACAGTTCCTTCAGAAATTCATCTGACTTCTGAATGTAGATGAAACTTCACATACTATCCTTCATCAACAGAAGAGTTTTTGAAAAGGCAATTATATTTGCTATGCAACTTTATTTTATTGATGGTTTTAATTACTATTGAGAGAATGATAAAGGACTGGACTAATATTCCTTGGAACAAGTTGAAGTTGATGTACCATACAGTTTATTGCAAGAACATTAGGACTTATTTCCTTTAAACCAAAACCAAACCCATTGCCATCAAGTCTGGTGGTATGGTGGTTAAGAACTTGGCTGCTAACCAAAGGTTGGCAGTTTGAATTCACCAGCCACTCCTTGGAAACCCTATGGGGCACGTCTACTCTGTCCTATAGGGTCACTATGAATCAGATACTTCCTTTAAGTAAGCTATAAAACATTTAGGTCTTCCAACCATGGAGGTCACTCCATCAGTAAGATTAAAACCAAACCATTGCCATCAAGTCAGTTTCAACTCATAGTGACCCCATGTGTGTCATAGTAGAACTGTACTCCATAGGGTTTTTAATGGCTGTGATCTTAAGGAAGTAGATTGCCAGGCCTTTCTTCTATAGTGGTGCTTGGTGGATTCAAACTGCCAACCTTTTGGTTAGTAGCTGAGCACAAATGGTTTGTACCACCCAGGGACCTACCGGTACGACACGACACTGAATTTTCCAATGGTATTTGTGTTCCATTAAACCAAATTTTCACAGCAGCAAAAATAGATGCTCTATTACGGTCAGTTCCTAAAGATTTTACAAACAACATCTCTTCTTGCAATTTACCATTACCATTGAAATATGCCATTAGAAGGGCTTCATTGTCATTAACTGTGGTTTCATCAGTCTGAAAAAATTATTGTTTTTGTCAATTAGCTGCTTATCAGTCTTAATGGATGTCTCACTAATATATCTTCAAATTGAATCATTGCTCAATGGTGGTGTTTTTAAAATACTGGAAGTATATATACATATATATTCTTTGAAATTATTTTTTTCTTGAAATATTTGGGATCCACATGAGTGTAATGGCCAAAAGTAGTCATTTTGGACTCAGATCTGTGTCTGAGCCTTGATTCAGTCACTTGTCTGTATAATTTTGTCACGTTACTTAACCTCTCTCTATCTTAATTTGCTCAACATTAAAATGGAAATCAAATTTACACACCAACCACTAAGGCCAAAGATGAACAAACTGAAGACTTTTTACCAACTTTTGCAGTTTTAAATTGATCAAACATGCAATCAGGATGCATTGATAGTTACTGGTGATTAGAATGCAAAAGTTGGAAATGAAGGATTGGTAGTTGGAAAATGATGGTCTTGGTGATAGAAATGATACTGGAGATTGCGTGATAGAATTTTGCAAGACCAACGACTTCTTCACTGAAAATAAATTTTTTCACCAACATAGAACTGTGACTATATATGGACATCTCCAGGTGGAATACACAGGAATCAAATTGACTACATTGGTGGAAAGAGACGATGGAAAAGCTCAATGTCATCATTCAGAACAAGGCCAGCAGCTGATTCTGTAACTGACCATCAATTGCTCATATGCAAGTTCAAGTTGAAACCGAAGAAAATTAGAACAAGTCAATGAGAGCCAAAGTATGACCTTGAGTTTATCCCACTTGAATTTAGAGACTATCTCAAGAATAGATTTGATGCATGGAACACTAATGACTGAAGACCCAATGAGTTGTGGAATGACATCAAGGACTTCATACATGAAGAAAGCAAGGAGACACTAAAAAGACAGGAAAGAAAGAAAGTAAAGACCAAAATGGATGTCAGAAAATACTCTGAAACTTGCTCTTGAAAGTCAAGTAGCTAAACCAGAAGAAAGAAATGATGAAGTAAAAGATCTGAACAGAATATTTCAAAGGGTGGCTCGAGAAGACAAAGTAAAGTATTATAATGACATGTGTAAAGACCTGGAGATGGGAAACCAAAAAGGAAAAACACATTTGGCATTTTTCAAACTGAAAGAACTGAAGAAAATATTCAAGCCTCGAGCTGTAATATATTAAAAGACACAGGAAGTATCAAAAGAAGATGGAAGGAATACAGAGAGTCACTATACCCAAAAGAATTGGTTGACATTCAAACATTTCAGGAGGTAGTATATGATCAGGAACTGATGGTACTGAAGAAAGAAGTCCAAGTGGCACTCAAGGCATTGGCAAAAAACAAGCCTCCAGGAATTGAGGGAAAACCAATTGAGATGTTTCAATAAACGGATGCATCGCTGGAAGCACTCATCTATGCAAGAAATTTGGAAGACAGCTACCTGGTCAACTGACGGGAAGAGATACATATTTATGCCTATTCTCAAGAAAGGTCATCCAACCGAACGTGGAAATTATCAAACAATATCATTAATATCACACCCAAGTAAAATTTTGCTGAAGATCATTCAAAAGTGGCTGCAGCAGTGTATTGACAAGAAACTACCAGAAATTCAAGATAGATTTAGAATAGGACGTGGAACCAGGGATATCACGGCTGCTGTCAGATGAATCCTGGCTGAAAGCAAATACCAGAAAGATGTTTACCTGTGTTTTATTGACTATGCAAAGGCATTCGACTCTGTGGATCATAACAAATTATGGATAACACTGTGAAGAATGGCAATTCCAGAACGCTTAATTGTGCTCATGAGGAACCTGTACATAGATCTAGAGACAGCTGTTTGAACAGAACAAGGGGATACTACATGGTTTAAAGTCAGGAAAGGTGTGTGTCAGGGTTGTACTCATTCACCGTATCTATTTAATATGTATGCTGAGCAAATTATCTGAGAAGCTGGACTATACGAAGAAGGGGGCATCAGGATGGAGGAAGACACATTAACAACCTTCGTTATGCAGATGACACAACCTTGTTTGCTGAAAGTGAAGAGGACTTGAAGCACTTACTGATAAAGATCAAAGACCACAGTCTTCAGTGTGGATTACACCTCAACATAAAGAAAACAAAAATTCTCACAACTTGACCAAAAAGCAACATCGTGATGAATGGAGAAAAGATTGAAGTTGTCAAAAATTTCATTTTGACTGGATGTACAACCAACGCCCATGGAAGCAGAGGTCAAGAAATCAAACAATGCACTGTGTTGGGCAAATCTGCTACAAAAGACCTCTTTAAAGTGTTGAAAAGCAAAGATGTCACCTTGAAGACTCAGGTTCTCCTGACTCAAGCCATGGTGTTTTCAATTGCCTCATATGCACGTGAAAGCTGAAAGATGAATAAGGAAGACCAAAGAAGAACTGATGCCTTTCAATTGTGGTGTTGGCGAAGAACATTAAATATACCATGGACTGCCAAAAGAATGAACAAATTTGTCCTGGAAAAGTACCATCGGAATGCTCCTTAGAAGCAAGAATGGTGAGACTATATCTCACATATTTTGGACATGTAATCAGAAGAGATCAGTCCCTGGAGAAGGATTATCATGCTTGGTAAAGTAGAGTGTCAGCAAAAAAGAGGAAGACCCTCAATGAGATGGATTGACACAGTGGCTGCAACAATGGGCTTAAGCATAACGATTGATAAGATGGTGTAGGACCAGGCAGTGTTTTGTTCTGTTGTACACAGGGTTGCTATGAGTTGGAACTGACTGGACAGAACTTAACAACAACAAAATGGAAATGATAACAGTATCTACTAAGTAACATCATTGTACAATTAGTGCCTGGCACAGAATAAATACACAATAAATGTAAGCTAGCTTGAGTTGTTTATTCATTCAGCAATAATTTATTCAGTGCCTGCTATGTGCTAGACTACTTTTCCGGTGCTGGGAATTAGTTAGTGAAAAAAACGGATAAAAAGAGGAAAAAAATTTCCTGTATTCAGGGAGCTTAAATTCTAGTGGGAAAGATAGGCAATAAACAACTTACATAAATAAAAAAAAATTTCATGTTAACTATTGACAAGTGTTAAGTAGAAAAATAAGCAGATAAAGAAGGGGAGAGAGAGAGAAAGAAAGAGGAAGTCTGTGTGTTTAAAAAAAAAAAAAAATCCTGTTGCCGTCGAGTTGATTCTGACTTCATGGCAACCCTATAGGACAGAGTAGAACTGCCCCATAGAGGTTTCAAGGAGCACCTGGCGGTTTCAAACTGCAGAACTTTGGGTTAGCAGCCATAACACTTAACCGCTACATCACCAGGGTTTCCCTGTGTGTTTAGGAGATGTTAATATTTTGTGTAGTACAGCCTGGGATGGCTTCATTGAGAACGTAATAATGGACAGAGACCTAAAGCAGATGAGGGAGCATGCTCAGTGAATAACATTCCAGGAAGATAGAACAGCAAGTACAAAGGCTCTGAGGTTGATGATTCTTGGTATTTTCAAGAAACAGTGAGAACTCCAGTGTGGGTGGACCAGAAGGGTAAAGATAGAGAAGATGAGATCAGAGAGATAACAAGAGTCAGATCATCCGGGGGTTTATAGGTAATTTTAAGAATTTTGGCTATTATCCTGAGTGAGATGGGAAATCATGGAAAGCCTTTGAGTAGACTAATGGGATGGCTTAAAGAAAAAAACAAAACAAAACAGGATCAGTAAGGCTGCTGTGTGAAAAAATAGGCTAAAGCAAGGCAAAGGTGGAAGCAGAGAGTCAAGCTAGGAGGCTACTGCAAGAATCCAGGCAAGAGATGATGGTGGCTTGCACTGGGGTAGTACAGTGGGGATATGGAGGGGCCATAGGATTATGGCTGTGGTTTTAAGATTGAGTCAGTGGTTTTTTACGACAGAGCAAATGTGGAATGTGAGCAAAAGAAAGAAGTCCTAAGCAACCAGAAGGGTGTGGCTGTCATTAACACAGATGGGAAACACTGGGAGAAATGAGTGTTGTAGGTTACTAGCTTGAGCTCCATTTTGATCATACTAAGTTTGAAAGAGATAGAGATGTTGCAGACAATCGAAAGGTAAGGAAACAGTAAGGGATACTAAGAAGAAGAGAGAATGGAGAGATAACTAGAAATCTAGGAGACTGGAATATCGTTAAAGTGGAGATCGTGCTTCAAGGAGAAAAGTTGATCAACTAGGTATAATGACGTTGATTGGTCAAGTGAGATGATATCTGGTACTTTACCATTGGATTTAGCGTTGCAGAGGTCAATGATGACCTTGATAAAAGTGGTTTTACTGGATAAAACCCAAACCCATTACTGTTGAGTTTATTCCAACTCATAGGGACACTATAGGACAGAGTAGAAATGACCCATAAGATTTCCAAGGAGCAACTAGTGGATTTGAACTGCTGACCTTTTGGTTAGCAGCCTGCACTTTTAACAGCTGTACCACCAGAGCTCTTTTAGTGGACAGGTGGGGGCAAAATATTGATGCGAGCAGGTTGAAAAGATAATGGAAGGAGGGAAATTGAGTGTAGACAACCCTCAACAATTTTTGCTGTAAATAGGAGAAAAAAGTCATGTGCAGAGTTTTATTTCTTTAGGATGGGATAAATTAAAAAAAAAGTATTTTATTGTGTTTTTGGTGAAAGTTTACACAGAAAATTAGGGTTCCATTTAACAATTTCTACACAAATTTTTCCTTGTCATTGGTTACATTTTTCACAGTGTGTCAACGTTCTCATTATTTCTATTCTTGTTGTTCTGTTTCCAGTAATCTAGTTTTTCTGCCCCCTTACCTTCTCGTCTTTAGAGTAATTGTTGACTGGGATAAGTATTTGTATGCTGATGGAAATTATCTGTGAGACATGAAAAATCCAGTGACCAGGGAGAGAAAGGGGGGAATTGAGACCTTAGTTAGATTTGCAGGGGTGTGAGCTACTATACAATAATAATCTGATTTATTCCATTATTGCATCACATGCAATGATGGTAGATTTGCCATTTCTTTAAAAATTAAAAAAAAAAAATAGGATGTAAAAATTTAAACAGTTATTTGCCTTTGATACACTTAAAAACACTAAGTTCCTATCCCAAGGACACAAAGAGTGAAATAAGGTTTTGGTAATTTTTCCTCATTGAGAACCTTACAAATAAAATGCAGTAGAGAGTGGAGTGGAAGAGACAGATGTGGGTTCTAGGGGTGGCTCTTCCACTAACACGCTGGGTGGCTTAGGGCGAACTTCAGGAACTCTCCGAGCACTCAGCTCTTCACTTGCTGAATAGAGGAAGATCTCTGAAGTGCTTCTCATTCAAATGCCTGTAATGCTGGAACTCCAGTTTGATTCACTTTCACAGTGTGCCACAAATTAGCAGGACTCGGAATACCAGATGAAGAAAGAGAGTTGTCCCTCTAGAATTTTCAGACCCTCGGGAACTGTTTCAGAAATTGCATAGGAAATTCAGCAAGTTGTTCAGGCCACGGTCCAGAACAGTAGTTCCAAACACCTGTGCTTCAGCAGGATCACCTGGGTATCATTAGAATTACAGAATTCTGCCCTCCGCTCCCAGATATTCAACAGTCTAAGTGAAGACATGGAATCTATATTTTTAACAAGTTCCCTCATGTGATCCAGATAATTAGTCAAGTTGGAAATCATTGAGCTAGAGGGCTGCACCCTATGTTTAAAATTACTAGATTATACTTTATTACTGAGTCTTACCTGTCTTTACACTTTAATGTTCTATTCATCAGCTAAGTGAATTTAATGTAGGGCTTTCAACCAGTTCTGCCTGGTTCAGTCATGGCTGAGGAAGCAAAACTCAAAACGGGCCTGAATTTTTAAAAAGTGGGTGGAGCAGAATGATAAATGGAATGGGAAAAATTAAGGGTGAAGCCCTGCTAGAAACTTAGGCTCCCCCTTAGAAAACGAGGGCAGCGTGCACGTTGTATAGCAACCGAATCTCTTGACAGACAGATTTGGAAACAGCAATGTCCTGCTCAAAGATGGTGGCCCACCACACCACTTTCAATGTGTGTCTCTCTCCACAGTCCTGGCAATAATTCAGTCTCCTGCATCAGGCTCCTGAAAGGGCTCACTACACCTCTTCTAAATCTCCCATTCCAGGGTTGCGGCCCATAAATTTTTTCCATTCCATTTATGGTTCCACTTCAGCCAAATTTTAAAACTTCAGGCCTGTGCCGATTTTGCTTCATCAGCCGTGGCTGAACTGGTTTTAACCTGGTTTGAAGCTCTGGTTTAATGAGAGAATGGCTCAAAGATCTGCATAATTTTTCTCCTAAATATTAAATAAATAGAAAGTACAGTCTACAGTGGTGAAAGCCACTCATGTACTTTTTAACAATATTTTATTATGAAAAATTTCATAAATACAGAAAAGTTGAAAAAATTACACAGTGAGTGCCTACTATATACCTACCACCTAGATTCTATAATTAACTTTTTACTACACTTGCTTCATCACTTATTTATCCATCTATCAATGCATCTTATTTTTGGATGCATTTCAAAGTAGGTTGCAGACTTTGTTACATTTCAGCCCTACCCAACATCATTATATCTCATCCCTACTCAATTGAGCATGCATATTACTAAATAGGGAGCTGTGGCGGTGAGCTATGGCTGCTAGCCAAAAGATGGCACTTCAAACCCACCAGCCACTCCTTGGAAACCACATGGGGAAGTTCTACTTTGTCCTTTAGTGTAGCTGTGAGTCAGAATCAGCTCAAAGGCAATGGGTTTGGTTTTGGTTTATTACAAAATAGAGTTAAATATATGCTTATGAATTTTTTCTTTTAAGGTAAATTTTTCATGCAACAAAATGCACAGATCTTAAGTATACAGTTCAGCTGGTTTTGACAAATGCATGTTGTTGTTAGGTGCCACTGAGTCAGTTTTGACCCATAGTGACCCTATGTACAACAGAATGAAATACTGCCCGGTCCTGTGCCATCCTCACAATCCTTGCTATGCTTGAGCCCATTGTTGTAAACACCGTGTTGACCCATCTCAGCAAAGGTTTTTCTCCTTTTCAATGACCCTCTACTTTTTCAAGCATGATGTCCATCTCCAGGGAACAGTCCTTTCTGATAACATGCCCAAAGTACGTGAGACAAAGTCTTGCCATCCTCCCTTCTAAGAAGCAGTCTGGCTGTACTTTCAAGACAGATTTGTTTGTTCTTCTGGCAGCCCATTTTAATTCAATATTCATTTGTCATTCCTGGAATAGTAGACCATATGATTGTCTGATTCAAAATGGCCAATATCAGTCCATTTCAGCTTATTAATGCCTAGGATATCGATCTTTATGCATTTCATTGACAAATGCATATGCCTGTATAACTCAAATTTTGCCTGTTCTAGAACTTCCTGTTTATGTAATCATATGGTATATACTCTTTTGTGTCTGGTTTCTTTCACTCAACATGATGTTTTTTAGATTCAGAAGTATTGCATATTTCAGGAATTTGTTCCTTTTTATTGCTGAGTAACATACTATTGGGTAAATTTGCCACAGTTTATTTATCCATTCTTTTGTTGCTGGAATGAAGCAGCTGTGAATATTCTTGTAAAAGCCTTTTTTTTTCCTTGGAAAATATGTCTTCATTTCTCTTGGGTAAATACCTATGAGTGTAATGGCTAGTCCATAGATTAAGTATATATTTAGTTTTATAAGAAATTGCCAGACTGTTTTGCCAGACTGTTTTCCAAAGTGTTATATCACTTTACCTTCCCATCGACAATTTGTGAGGGTTCCAGTCACTCTACAACCTCATCAACATTCGGTGACGTCAGTCTTTTAAATTTTAGCCATCTTGGTATTTCGTTGTGGCTTAAATTTGCATTTCCCTTGTGACTAATGGTGTCGAACTTTTTTTGTGTGTGTTGTTTTTTGGCCATTTGTGTATCTTCCTTTGTGAAGTGATTATTGAAATCTCTTCCCAATTTTTAAAAAATTGTGCTGTTTGTCTTTATATTTTGAGTTCTATAAGTTCTTTACATATTCTAGATATAAATTCTGTCAGATATATGTTTTTAAAATATTATCTTCCCATCTGTGGCTTGTCTATTCCTTTTCAAAATGATGCCTTTTGATAAGCAGAGTTTTATATTTTGTTCAAGTCTAATTTATCAGATTTTTCTTTCATTGCATGTGCTTTCTGTGTCCTGTCTAAGAAGCCTTTGCCTATCCTTAGGTTGCAAAAATATTATCCTATACTATCTTCAAAATATTTTAAAGTTCTAGCCTTTACATTTAAGTCTATCATCCATCTTGCATTACTTTTGTGTCTGTTAGAAGATTAAAAGCAAGGTTTCCTCCCCACCCCTGCCCCCAGATGAATATCCATTTGTTTCAGCATCACTTGTTGAAAAGGTTTCCTTTTTCTCATTGGACTACTTCTGTTACTTTATCAAAAACTCAAATGACTGTAAGTATGCTGTATTTCTGGACTCCCTACTCTTTTCCAATGGCCGATTTTTCTGTGTTTATGCCAGTACCATACTGTCTTGATTACAGTAGCTTTAAAATAAGTCATAAAATAAGATAGCGAAAGTCCTCTAAATTGTTCTTTTTTTAGATCATGCTGGATATTACAGGTTCTTTTCATTTCCCTGTAAATTTCAGAATCAAGAGCTATTCATATACTGTTAAGAGTCAAAGTTTAAAAGGTTTGATAAAGCCATGCAACCAAGTAAAGCTTTAAGTTTCCAAGCAAAGTTCTGTGCATCCAAGTTGAGTTTTATGCATTCATCTTCCTGTGTAGGTTAAGACACTAGCATGTCTTGAAAATTTTCTTCCCATTTGTACATCACATACACCCAAACCATGTGGCACACTGCCTCCACCAGTGAGCCATTTGTCCTCACTTAACAGTTCCGCATTCTTAGGACTTTGTTAACTAACCAGGTTTTCTCTCTTTTTCAACATAACCAGCCACAACAAGACTAGCTCATTATTTTGATTAAAACCAAGTGAACTCAATATTAAGTTTCTAACAGAAACAAAAAAAGGCGTGGCTTATTAATATATTCTAAATAATCCTATTAACAAGTTCAAGTAGAATCTGCCATTTCTAAAACTCTTGTTCAAGAATGTCAATTAAACTATTCTCCAAACTAAACATAACAAAAAATATTTCATTCAGATTGTTGAACTAAGTTTTAAATAAAGAGTTCTAGAAAGAACAGCTTACCATGAGTTAAATATTCATTCTGCAGGGTATCATAGAGCGGTATTCACCAAAGCCAAGTTATTTTATCCATCATATGGTAATTAATAACAACAGGGTAGCAGGCTTCTCCTTCTAAATTCTAGTCAATTCTACCCTTCTCCGAAGATTTTCCTATGTTGAGAAAATGGTTTTTGAAAAAAGGGAAGGGAAAAAAGAAAAAAAAAAGGCTTTCTTATAAAATTAAATCTTCTTTAGCTGAGACTGGCATGTACTTAACATATTCACACAAGTATTCCCTCCAGCTATGTTGCCAAAGCCATGCAAATAATAATTGCGGCTGAGTGCGCTACACTGACAGTCAATATTGTATTCTCCGAGCTTGTAGTCATTATTCTCTACAGCATTCATGCATTTTGTGAAAGATCAAAAGATTTACATATCATATGGAGTGCTTTAGGGAATAACTTGCTGAGTACCTTAAATGCATAAGGTTCCGCAGCCTTTTAAATGCGGATTTCATTTCTCTCTTCTTCGTGATAAAGAAATAACAAGATATAGCTAGGTGTTTTCTCTTAACATAATGTCTATTTTTAAGTATAAGATAAAAGTTGATATTTTTATCTGTAATTCTAAATACAATTTTCTGATTTATAATAAAAAAGATGTACAGTTTTCCTGTAACATGTATATTGGGGGAAAAAAATCCATACCACCCAACTTCAACAGATTCTCAAGCAATCCATTACGTCAACATGCCATAACTTTCACCGAAGTTACTAAATAATAGAACTCTTTCATCTAAGGACATGGGTAGGTAGCCTTTCTGGAAAACTGAGAACAGGACTCTATGGCCTTTATTCTACAAAGGTTTAATATAAAACAAGGTGGGAGGAGCTAGCCGTGGTCATTTTTCAGCGGGTATGGATATGAAAACATAAGGGAGAAGGTTATTAAGAGGAAAGCAATCTGTCTTGTTAGCTCTGAATTTTTCTTACCTGAGAGAGACTGAATAGGAAGTTGAAAGATTAGCCACTCCATGGCTCTCCATTAACTGATTGACGTTCCTCACCACTTACGAACTCATTATCAGCAATAACATTGACAGTTATAGGCATGAAAAAAAAAAGCACCTGAAGAACACTGCTTCTCAAACTACTGCTTTTAAGAGAAAACATGGAAGTTTCCTAAAATTTTCTAAGTCAATATGAAACACAGCAGAAAGACCAGTTCCCTAACGGGGTCCAGAATGTTAGTCATTGGATATTTTAGGAACTCCTCTTTCCAGTGCTCTTTTGTGGTTGTTTATACCAGTTTGTTGTGCTAACACTACTTATCCAGGTCAAGAGTTTCTATATCCAGCTTTTTTTTTTTTTATTTAAACTATCACTTTATACCTGGTGCTCTGTGCAGCATGTGCATCCAACGGAGGAGGAAGGAGAGGGTGACTGGAGCAGAAGACCCTATAATGCATTAGTACAAGTGTCCACATTGTGTCTACCATAGAATACTGTGTAGGTAACTTTTTACAAGTCCCTGTGTGGTTGCCATGAGTCAGAATTGACTTGACGGTGTTTTGTTTTGTTTTTGTTTTTGGTTTGAGTGGTGCGAGTGGTTTGTAGGCAACTACTAACCTAAAACGTTGGCGGTTTGAACCTACTCTGTGCCATCGTGGAAGAAAGCCCTGGTGATCTGCTTTCCTAGAGAGTACAGCCAAGGGTACCCTATGGAGTAACTTCTACTCTGTTAACAAACGCATGGGCTCACCAGGAGTCAGAATCAACTCGATGGTGATGAGTTTGGTTTTTGGTTTTAGACACTTTTATGCTTCCCTATTCAGCCAAATACCCGTCTATATTTAACCATTTCACACAGGGTGCATACGAACTATTCTCTTTATTTTATTTACTTCAGTCACAACACTTCCAGCCACAGACCCACTTCTGGTAGAGGGGCTTGAATAACAGAATGGGACTCACTTAAAGCCCTTCCTCCGAAGAAGCCCTTGTTTTCCTACTGTGGAGAAAAAAAAAAAAAAAAGCTGTGGAAAAACCAGAGAGTGTATTTATTTGGAGCATCTCACTTTACTTCAGAACAAACGAAATGAAAATTGTTCTTTAATGAAGCATAACAGTGTAGAGAATTCTGCTTAAATATTTGCTCAGATAATATTTTCTGACTCTGAAGCTATGAATCTGGCAACAGAGACAGATTAATAATAGCAATGAGCCCTGTGGTTGTTTGAAGAGAGACTCAGTGTATCCAGATGTAGCAGTCAAATAAGCTCTGATAATTTCCACCATGGAACTATATACAGATTTCCAGGGGGCTGCCCTCTGTGAGCCTGAATGCTTAGAGCTATGGCTCTAGTCATTCTATTTCCTAGAGTGTGGCTGTAGCAAATGCTACAGAAATAAGAGTCTAAATGCACGTGAGTGGTGCCATCTAATTCCATTTCAGCTTCAGAAATATTTCGAACGCACTTGAAGAATAACTGCAGCTTTTAAACCCATATCTATAGTTAATGTCACGATAAAAAGCATGTCTGGATAATAATCCTGAACTCAAGAAATCAGAACAATAAAATGTTGATCTTTTGGGAGAAGAAAAGAACATACATAACTAGAGAAATAGATTTCCTTTCGAATGAGAAGGGGGAGGAGAGGAAGAAAACAACAAAACAAAGTGAGACACTGGGCTTCACCTATCAGATTATGAAATATGTTTACACCCGGTGTTGGCGACATGAAAAATAATGGGCACTCTGCCCCTATGTTGCTGGCGACCTTGGAAACAGATATAACCTCTGTCAAGGACAATCTGGCAATATATATCAAAATTCTTTAAAAGAGATCTAGAATTTCCTCCTCTGGGAATTTATACTAAGGAAATAAATAGCGAAGAACCTGAATGTTATAAAAGAGGTTCAATTTTGGCTTTCTTGGTAACAGCTGAAAATTAGAAACAACTTTAAGATTCAAAATAGAGGATGGGTTTTAAAAAATTATGGTAGATACATACAATGTCTCCCTGGGTGGTGCAAACGGTTAACATGCTCCGCTGCTAACCAAGAGACTGGAAGTTTGAGTCCACACAGAAGTTCCTCAGAAGCAAGGCTTGGCAATCTATTTCTGAAGAATCAGCTACTGAAAGCCCTATGGAGCAGAGTTCTACTCTTACACACATAGGGTCTCTGTGAGTCAGAATCAACTTGATGGCAACTGGTTTTAGACACAATGTCTACTAAGAATTTAATAACAATGATGCAGATTTGATATGAAAATACATGCACAATGCATGTGATGAAAAGCATATTAGAGAGCAGCATTTTTGTATATTCTTGATTTGATAGAGTATGTTTTATGTACTGCAAAAATGATAAACACATACACACAGAAAAGGGAGATTATATCCAGGAAAAAAACCAAGCCTACTGCCATCGAGTCAATTCCAACTCCTAGCACCCCTATAGAAGAGAGTAGAACTGCCCCACAGAGTTTCCGAGGAGCACCTAGTGGATTCAAACTGCCCACCTTTTGGTTACTAACTGTAGCTCTTACCCACTACACCACCAGGGTTTCCATATCAGGTAATAGCCTTGCGAACAAACTTTTTACTTTTTTCCTTATTATTTTTACTATTACCTGAATAGCTATCCTGAGCACTAGTTCATTTTATAGCCAGGAAAAAAACTATAAAACTATTCCCATTTGAACAAAGGAAAAAAAAAAAAATTCTACTTTAAAATAAAATAAGGAAAACTTCTGAGGTGATCAGCACCCAAATTCTTTTTTCACTATATAAAATTCACACTTTAGGGATATTATCATATTTTAAAAAATCAAATCCAGAAACTTTACCAAAGGTAGGTACAGGCAGTCCCAAGGTTATGAATGAGATCCATTCCTAAGTGTGTCCTTAAGGCAAATTTGTAGGTAAGTCATAACAGGTGCATGCAATTGTTGTTCTAGCTTTACTTTCGCACAAGAAAAAAGGAGCCCTGGTGGCGCAGTGGTTAAAGCTGTTGGCTGCTCACCAAACGGCCCGCACTCTGTGGCCACTAGCCACTCTGTGAGAGAAAGATGTGGCAGTCTGCTTCCGTAAAGGTTTACAGCCTTGAAGGCCCTGTGGGGCAGTTTCACTCTGTCCTATAGGGTCACTATGAGTCGAAATCGACTCCACAGAAGCAGATTTGGTTTTCTGGGTTAGTGCAAGGAAAGGCTCAAAGTGCTTTCAATGATCTAAACGCTGCATGTGCAGCAAGCGAAGGTGATTGTGAGGAAGAATTTTTTGTGAGTAGGGGTTGTTTCAATCTTTTCAAAGTAAGCGCAAATTTACATAACATTAAATGCCAAGTACCAAAAACCAAAACCAAACAAGTTGCCATTAAGCTGATTCCAACTCATAATGTCCCTATAGGACAACGTAGCATGGCCCCATAGGGTTTCCAAGGAGCAGCTGGTAGATTTGAACTGCCAACCTTTAGGTTAGCAACCGGAAGCTTAAGCACTGTGCCACCAGGGCTCCAAGGGCAAGTACCAAAAAAAAAAAAAAACCCGTTGCTGTTGAGTAGTGTCCAACTCCTAGAGACCCTAGAGGGCAGAGTAGAACTGCCCCATAGAGTTTCCAAGGAGCACCTGGTGGATTCATTTGCCAACCTTTTGGTTAACAGCCATGCCACCAGGGTTTCGAGGGCAAGTACAGTTGTCCATAAATCCCATAAATCAGGTGTTCACAACCTGGGGACTTCCTATAGATTGGTCAGGATTCAGCTACAGAGAACAGAATCTACTTCGGCTTTTTGGATTTATTACACAGTATAGCATGGCCTAGAATTGGTAAGGAGGGCTGAAGGAACAGATTCCAGGCTGGGTTTCTAGAAACAACTCCAAACCAGCAGAACTGTTAATCCTTCTTAATCCAGTTCTGTATTCATGTCTTTGCCAAACACATCTGACTGGTGAAACCAAATTGCATTTGTATCCTTAGCTGCAAGGGAATCTAGGAAATGTAGTTTTCAGATTTCTAGCTTCTCTAGTCCAGGAAAGCACACGAGAAATAGGTCAAATGTTGAGTGTCTCAATCTAAAGTATGTGGTTCAGCAGTTGAGTAGAACAGCGTGACTGAATGTGCTGATAGCTTCCTATTACTGTTCTGCTGAGTGATTATTGCAAACCTTCTCTGCAGAGTTTGTATTCACATACCAAGGCTGATCAAGGGGAAAGAAGTGTGAAGGACAGAATATGTCTAAAAACCAAACAGGTCAGAAAGGGGAGTTGGTAAATTTATTCATTCTTCTTCTCTTTACACTTCCACTTATTTATATAAATCTTTGTCTTAATATCTTCTTAAAAATAGTCTGAGCTTAAGAGAACATGTGTGTTTCATGAAACTCACATTTTTCAAACCCAAACACAACTTCATTTTTAATAGTTTTTAATCAAAGCAGGTATTCTTAGCTAAATAATTTTCTAAACTGAGTAGCAGTAGATGCTTTGTTGTTGTTGTATGCCGTCAAGTCATTCCCAACCCATAGCAACCCTACAAGGCAGAGTAGAACTGCCCCGTAGGGTTTCCTAGGCTTAATCTTTGCGAGAGTAGATCCACAGGTGTTTTCTCCCACTGAGCAGCTGGTGGGTTCGAACTCCTGACCTTTTTGTTAAGAGCTAAGCACTTTAACCATTGCACCACTAGGGCTCACCAAGTCATTACGGTAAGTGAAAAGAAAGTCATCCTCAAAGGCCACATACTGTATGATTCCATTTATATAACATTCTTGAACTAACAAAATTAGAGATGGAGAAGAGATCAGAGGTTGTCCGGGGTTAGGGATGGTGGTGGAGAAGAGAGGTGGGTGGTGGCACGAGGGAGGTCTTTGCAGGGATGAAGTAATAGTTCTGTATGTTGATTGTGGTTGTGGTCACATGAATCTACACATGCAGATAAAAGACGTGAAGAAAATGTGATCCAAGAAGATCGTACCCAAACGTCCTTGTATGAAAGCTACAGGTAGGCATTCTCAAACTAAAAACAAAAACAAAAAACAAACCTCAGAAATACAGCATCCATATACCCTTCTTCAAAAAATGATTTAACAATGAACTCCAGTGTTATATGAGATTAATCAAAATGTATAACTTAGAATGCAGACGCCATCATCAAAGCATTGTCAGGAAGCATTATATTTAAACTTAGTAAAAGAATTAATATGATACACATTTAAACATTGAAATCTCAATGCTATAAACATGGGTATTATATGAATTATGATACAGCAAAAATTGGAAGGTGGGGAAAGGGCAACGAAAGGGCGTGTGAAAGCACTAATATCCTCTTATTCCACTGCCAAGCCTAATTGGTAACATCTAATATTGAACTCCAGTTCAAATTTGTTATAATCTCTTTTCTGAAACATAGAGGTATCATTTAAAAGATAATAATTCTTATGGTGAAAGCATTTAAAGTTCAAGAATTTCTAAAGTTTTTTTTTTTTTCTTTCACTAAAGGATAAATATGTGTAGTTTGTTTTTGTTTTATGGAAAATAAAATCTAGATTATTGTCCCAGTGTTATGAAAGTATTTTTATGTATTCTTCATCTCTCTTTCTCTCTGGATATGCATAAAAGGGAAGACATCTGAAAGCATGTTCATCTAATGTAATGTTATCGGAGCCCTGATGGCATGGTAGTTAAGCATTCGGCTACTAACCAAAAGGTTGGCGGTTCCAATCCATCAGCTACTCCTCGGAAACCATAGAGGGCAGTTCTACTCTGTCCTATAGGGTCGCTATAAGTCAGAATCAACTCGATGGCCACAGGTTTGGTTTTTTTGGTTTAATGTAATGTTAACAATATTATTTCTGGGTTATTGTATTTAGGATCATTTAAATACATTCAGCATTATACTTTCCTTTGATGCCTAATTCTTTTCTATATATATATATTCCATTTGTATAAAAAGGAAGAGTGTTTTGTTTTTTCTTTACTTAAAAATACTGAGCAGATATGCCACTAACAGTTGTTATTTCTGGGTGGTGGATTTATAGATGGTGTATTTTATTTTTTGTACTTTAATATTTAAATTTCTAAAAAGAAATATTTTAGTTTTAAAAGAGAAGATGAGAGGCAACTCAGGCAGCAAAGGAAGACTTTTTCAATAACTGAAATTTAGTACTGAAATTAAGATGAAGAACAACAGCTCAGAGGATTGAGAAGCACTGGGCTCCATTTTTAGGTTTCTTATCTGTGTAGTTCTAAATCATTAACATTTTATATTTTTTAGCAGTCAGATTTACATGCTGACATATGGACAGTGTGACCACCATCTCCATGACCTGTATTTTCAACATCTCGTGTGGTGCTGGAGAGTTTCTTAACCCTGTTGACTCAAGAAGAGTGTCTGTGAGTGCTTCATTTCAAATGGTTTCACTTGATGCCCTAGGAAAAGACTGGATAAGATCTCCCATTTGAGTGGAAGCCTCTCTATGATTGGGAGGCAAACAAGAAGCCATGGAGCAAGCTGAAAATATCACTGAGGTCTTCGTAGAGAAATCTGATTAGACAACAGGATTCAGAACAAGAAAATCTACTTTAGACACCTCCTAAAATAAGCAGGCATCAGAGTCCCTCATAAAACATTCTGACTTCTAAGAAGGTCCCATGATTTGGAACCCGAGTATTGCACTAGGAGCTTCCAATAAACCAAGTTGTTCAATGCTGTTGCTACTCAAATACAACTCACTGTAAGTTTTACTTTTTGCAAGTGCTTCCAAAGATTCTACCTTCACCATTGGCTCACCTTCATTTGAAAATTTGTGTTCCCAGATGAAGGTAGACAGAATCTAGGAACTGACCAAACATAGCCAATATGACTCTGAAGCACATTTTCCATGGCCTACATGCAGAGGAGAAGTGGGCTTGAGCTGGAGAACAGAGCCATCATTTCACAGAATTATTTAGAGAGCCATCTGCTAATCAGAACAGCTAACATTTGTAATGGAGGCCTTTGACATTCATTATCTTACTTAATCCTTGTGATCTCTATAACCTTCATTGTAAAGATGAGAAAATTGAAGATCAGAGCAATTAAGAAACTTGCCCACAATTACAGGAACACACAACTGGGTAGAGGGGAATCCAAGCCCAGGTCTGACTGTCCCATATACTGTACAGCCTCCTCCAGGTGTGCTGCTGAGAGGGAGACTAGTCTTATCAGTGCTGGCCATGAGACCTGACAAAACTTGACAAAGAAAGTCAGAACTCTTCCTCTTTTTAAACCCCAGGATATTTTCCCTTCCCTACTGGGCCAAATGTAAGAATATAAAAAGTAAAGCATAAATTGAAAATAATAAAGATAATGCCTATTAAAAAAACCACAGCCAGCCACTTTGAAACTCTCTGGATTTACCAGAATACAATAAGAATAATTAATGCCCTTTTATAAAAATGCATAAAGGTATCCCAAGCCAGTCACTTTATCCTAAGAGACAAGATTATTTAACATTTCTAAAGTCACAGGTGTTTGGAATCTATTTAGAAATATTGCTTCTTCATAATGAATGTAATTTTAATCAAATGATAATGGTTCCTGTTTAAGGACAACAGATAGTGGATAACGCAAAAACCACTTATATTTTGCTTTGAAGTGCATTTTATATTATTTTGCAGCATCAGATTTACTTTCTTATTGAATGTTGCTTATTCAGGCTAGTAAATGAATTCATTTTCCTCGAGGATAAAGCAACTGAAAAACTTGGGGAGTGTTCACATGTTAAGGAGAAGAAAGAGTGTGCTAAGTGGCAATAAACCCACCAGGGATGGATTATCCAATAGTCAAGGTAAGCACAGTGCTTATTTTGCTTACCAGGTCATCTGTAGTGAACAATTTCACTTTTTTTTTTTTTTTTTAACCACTTCAAAGATTCTGCTTCTAGGTCTGGCTGGCATCTGTCTTTCCCAACCCCACAGCATCTTCCTACAGATTCAAAGCCTCTTTTCAAATATACAGTCCCTGACAGGGTGGATGACCAAGTAAGCAAGGTAAGCACAGGTTTACTTGTTGTGAAACGCATGTGAAATTGTGTATTACAGATTAGTAAGTAGGCACTTGCTTACTGGGTAATCTGTCCCTGAAACACACATTTCGTTTATACATCTTTAGGGTGAAAAAGACTAAACCAGATATTCTTTAAGGACATTGAAGAAGTTTCTGCCCTCACCTAATTCATGGTCTAGTTGTAGAGATAAAATAAACACACATTGTTGTTGTTATTGTTGAGTGCTGCTGAATCAATTCGGACTCATAACGACACAGTGCAACAGAGTAGAACTGTCCTATAGGGTTTCCTAGGCTGTAATCTTTACAGGAACAGATCGCCAGGTCATTTCTCCCTGAGAACCACTAATGGGTTCAAACTGCCAATATTTTGGTTAGCAGGCAAGGACTTAACCATTGGGCCACCAGGGCTCTTTCATGCACATATTAGACACCTTAAAATTTTGAAGCCATACATTAACACAAGTAAGACAAGATTTGAAGTAAAATTAAGTCTAAAACTTTAAGGATATACAAAACATAAAATGATTAGAATGAAGATATAACTAGTAAGTGAAGATATTTGAACTGAGTTTTATCTGAAGCCTTCCTAGGATGCAAGGCTCAGGAAAGATACTCCACCGCCCCTAGTCTAAGTTAAATAAGGACTGCTGCTTGATAATTTGTTTCTTGTTAAACACGCCAAGACACATGTATAGTCGTTTGTCTGCAGACATTACGCAGTGAACTCTGGTTTTCCTTTAACAAGCAGGACACAATTTTAGTTCTTGGTTGCTCTTTGTGAAATAAATATTTCAGCGCTTTTCCTAGATATTGGAGGCTAAGAATGTTGTGTGTAAATTGCCTTTTATTCCACACACTTTTGAATGTATTTAAGCAGAAGAATGTAGACCCACAAATCTTAATTTAATATACATGTTAATATTAATGGCTATTTTGTTATATTATGCCAAGGTGAGGAGTAGGATGACTCATGGCCAGTAATGAAAATGTCATTGTAGAATCACAGACAAATAAAAACATCCCATAGAAAATAGTTTATTTTGGCTACTGAGGAAACTGATCATAAGAGGGTGCTTTTTAATACAGAGTGACTTTTGCTCACCTTTTCACAAAGAAGTTCAGATATTAACTACTGTACCAGACAACCTGCTTTTTTGCTGTTGAGCATGTCTCTCAATCTAGCCGTTGCAAGTTCTCTGATTGTATTTTCTATTTTAAATGTCTTTGGTCCCCAAACTCTGTCATCCTGGCATGACTCATAATGACCAGATAACTGTAAAAGAAATCCCAGGGGAGCTATTTCTGTCTCCTAAATTTCCACTCAGGTCTTTTTTATATCTGTGCAAGATACAGAGGAGAACGTGGATCTAACTCATCACTATAGTTTAGCCTCAGCATAAGGATCCCACATCAGGAGAATACTTGTTAGATTTCACTGGCCACTAATGGAAATTGTCACTAGAGCACAGTAGAGAAGGGACAGCCCAGTAAGCCGAATGTCACACCCTTTAAACCACACACATGTGCACACACGCTCTGTCTCTCTCCTCCCCTCCTCTCCCTCCCTCCTTTGCCCGCTCTACTTTTCCCCTTTTTTACAGCATTGCATGTTTGCCTACTATTTCCTTTGAATATTCTGTGACTTTAAAACCGTATTTTCAAACCATGGTTTTGAAAAATGGGCTGTGATGTCTTATATGTTGTCTTCTAACTTAAAACCATTACATTTAAATGAAATTCACAGTAGAAAATACTGTATATCAAAAAAGAGAAATACATAGAAGGAATTGGTTTACCAAATAGAATGTACTTAAAACAAGTGAAATTACCTGAAAAATATTGAATTGCCAAGTGTCGTGTTATATATATTTTTACAACAACAAAAGAGTGGTACTTAATGGGAGCCCTGGTGGCAAAGTGGTTAAAAACAGCTGTTAACCAAAAGGGTGGCAGTTTGAATCCACCAGGCGCTCCCTGGAAACCCTATGGGGAAGTTCTACTCTGTCCTATCGGTCGCTATGAGTCAGAATCGACTTTACAAGCAATGGGTTTCAGTTTTTTTTTTTTCTTTTTTTAAACGGATCATAAATCTTGATCTCTTATTTCTAAAAAACAGGAAACATAATCAAGGGTGCTACCCTATTTACGTTCTTCCTCAAAGTGTCTAAAATGACATTTTTTGCATGAATTTAAGATTATGTAAATGTAAACTTGTCATCTCAAAAAATGTAGTTGCGCTGTCCAGGATCCTCCCCTTATGCACACTCAAACCCACAGAAATGAGCTCAATTCATTGGCCTAAGATTTCCCTGCTTTAGACGTGTAAGCCATGTTTCATTGGCAGGCTCATTGCTAGGATGCTGCCACAGACTACCAGTCCTATTAGCAGAACTACCCTTTGTCAATGGCAGACACACACCTGACAAATTCACTTGAAAATGCTGAAATCTCTCATTTTAAGTATTGTATTTTTTTTTATAGAAATCAGATTCAGCAGAAGAATTTTGACACAAAATCCACTTTATTTTATCCAAAATGTATTTTGTTTTCCAGTAAAAATAACTCATGGAGAGTTATTGCTTCAAAGTGCTGTTGTTATTGTTAGGTGCCATCTAGTCTGTTCAGACTCGTAGTGACCCCATGTACACCAGAACAAAACACTGCCCAGTCCTGCACCATCCTCACGATCATTGCTGTGTTTGAGCCCATTGTTGCAACCACTGTGTCAATCCATCTCATTGAAGGTCTTCCTCTTTTTGATGACCTTCTACTTTACCAAGCGTGATATCCTTCTCCAGGGACCAGTCCCTCCTGATAACGTCTCCAAAGTACCTGAGACAAAATCTCACCATCCTCGCTTCCAAGGACCACTCGGGCTGTACTTCCTCCAAGACAGATTTGTTTTTCTGGCAGTCTATGGTGTACTCAATACTCTTTGCCAACACCATAATTCAAAGGCTTCAATTTTTCGGTCTTCCTTATTTGTTGTCTAGCTTTCACATGCATATGAAGCCATAGAAAAGACCATGGCTTGGGTCAGGTGCACCTTAGTCCTCAAAGTGACCTCTTTGCTTTTTAACTCTTTAAAGAGGCCTTTTGCAGCAGATTTGCCCAATGCAATATGTCATTTGATTTCTTGACTGCTGCTTCCATGGATGTGATTGTGGATCCAATAAAAGGAAATCCTTGACAACTTCAATATTTTCTCCATTTATCATGATATTGTTTATTGGTCTGTTGTGAGTATTTTAGTGTGTTTTTTATGTTGAGTTGTAATCCATACTGAAGGCTGTAGTCTTTGATCTTCATCAGCAGGTTCTTCAAATTCTCTTTGCTTTCAGCCACCAAGATTGTGTCATCTGCATATTGCAGATTGTTAAGAAGTCTTCCTCCAGCCCTGATGCCCGTTCTTGTTCATACAGTTCAGTTTCTCAGATTATTTGCTCAGCATACAAATTGAATAAGTATGATGAAAGGATACAGCCCTGATGCACACATTTCTTGATTTTAAACCACGCAGTATCACCTTGGGACATCTGATCTCAGTCTATGTGCAGATGTCATGTGAGCACAATTAAATGTTCTGGAACTCCCATTCTTCACAGTGCTATCCATAATTTGTTATGCTCCACACAGATGAATACCTTTGCATAGTCAATAAAACACAGGTAACATCTTTCTGATATTCTCTGCTTTCAGCCAAGACCCATCTGACACTAGCAATGATAGCCCTTGTTTCATGTCCTCTTCTGAATTTGGCTTGACTTTTTTGGCAATTCCTTGTTGATGTACTACTACGACCATTTTTTAATTATCTTCAGCAAAATTTTACTTGCGTGTGATATTAATGGTATCATGTGATAATTTCCACATTCTTTTGGAATGGGCACAAATACAGATCTCTTCCAGTCGGTCAGCCAGGTAACTACCTTCCAAATTTCTTGGCACAGATGAGTAAGCACCTCAACCGGTATTCCACCAATTCCTGTGGTCCTGTTTTTTGCCAGTGCCTTCAGTGATGCTTGGAATTCTTCTTTCAATACCATTGGTTTTTGATAATATGCCACCTTTTGAAATGGTGAACATTAATGAATTCTTTTTGGTACAGTGACTGTGTGTTCCTTTCATCTATTTTTTTTTTAATTTTTATAATTTTTATTGTGCTTTAAGTAGAAGTTTACAAATCAAGTCAGTCTCTCACACAAAAACCCATATACGCCTTGCTACGCACTCCCAATTACTCTCCCACTAATGACAGCCCATTCTCTCCCTCCACTCTCTTTTCGTGTCCATTTCGCCAGCTTCTAACCCCCGCCCCTTTCATCTTCTTTTGATGTTTCCTGCATTGTTCAATATTTTGCCCACAGAATTCTTCAATATTACAACTCAAGGCTTGAATTTTTTCTTCAGTTCTTTCAGCTTGAGAAATGCCAGGCTCTTACATGACCTGTTAGCTGATTTAGACCTCCCAACAGTCCACAAGGTGGGTACTATTGTACAAGAGACTGAGGCTCAGAGAGGCAGGCGCTAATTTGACAGAAACTTGGTTTTTCTAACAGCAAATCCTACACTGGCAACAAGCTCACCTCTGATTTAAAGCTTCACTTTCTTTGATTCAAGGGTAGTATCAGAATTTTGATATCTTATTAACTTCACTGGCAAAATTTCCCGCTTTCTCTATGGAGTTGAGAGGAAGAGAGAGTATTTTGATGGGCAAGTAGGCGAACATTTTAAGTACATCCTTGAGTACATGAAAATTTTCACTAGTTCCCCCCATTATTCTAAATGGAATCATGTGAATACATATACACAAGAATAACTGCAAGCTACAAGCATCAAAATGCTTTTAAAATGTAGTACAAGGACTTGGGGGCCCAAATACTATTAAAGAACTATAGAAATTAAGTCCTTAAAAACCACCTTATTCCATTTATGGTGAACAATAACTAATATGAGCTTATTTATGTTGAGTAAGGAAGAAAAAGAACCTTATTGCAATTTATACTCATAAGGAATCTGTTGACTACATTGATTCATATTTTTCTAATTAGTCACTAAACAAACAAACAAAAAAATCCAAACCCATTGCTGTTGTGTCGATTCTGACTCATGGTGATCCTATAGGACAGAGTAGACTGCCCCATAGAGTTGCTTAGTCTCTAGCCAGTCAAATTCACCCGATCAAGTTACTAGTCTGTAGTAATATTTGAACTAGTTGTGTGTGACATCACACCCATGGTTTAAAACAAAGAACTTAGAAATTAAATGTCTAGTTCTCAACTTTAGAGCTTAGTGAGAAATACATTTTACTGATTTACTTTTTAAAATACTTTTGAAAATGTGCCACATGTACACAGTAAGAAAAAAATACAAAAAAGTACACAGTAAAATCTTAGTCTCCCATTTCCAACCACCTTGTTCCCCTTCCCAGAGTTAACTGCTGTTAATCTGTTTCTTATTTACCTTCCCCAGACAGTCTATGTAAATATTTAAAAACGGACAAACAAACCAACTGTCCTCGAGTAGATTCCAGCTCATGACGGCTCCACGTGTTTCAGTAGAACTGTGCTCCACAGGGCTTTTGATGGCTATTTTTTTCAGTAGATTACCATGTCTTTCTTGTGAGGTGCCTCAGAAGGTTTGGAAGGCTCAAACCTCCATCTTTTTGGTTAGCAGCTGAGTGTGTCAACCAGTTGCTCTACCCTGAGAATTTTGTCTACGTAAAACCCAAGCCCATTGTCATCAAGTCAATTCTGATTGATAGTGACCCTATAGGACAGAGTAGAGTGGCCCCATAGGGTTTCCAAAGCTGTAAATCTTTTTTTAATTTTTATTGTGATTTAAGTGAAAGTTTACAAATCAAGTCAGTCTTTCATACAAAAACTTATATACACCTTTTTTTTTTTTAGGTACTCCTAGTTGCTCTCCCCCTAATGAGACAGCACACTCCTGCTCTCCACCCTGTATTTCTGCGTCCACAGCCAGCTTCTGACCCCCTCAGCCTTCACATCTCCGCTCCAGACAGGAGCTGCACACATGTAAATCTTTATGGAAGCAGATTGCCACATCCTTCTCCCGTTGTGTACCTGGTGGATTCTAAATGCCAACCGTTCAGTTAGGAGCCAAGCACTTAGTCACTGCACCACCAGGGCTACCCCATCTATGTATATATAGATAAGCATGTATATATTTCTTTTTGAGAAACACAAATTGTCACATACCACACATGTTATTCTACACACCTTGCTTTTTGTACTCAACATATCTTAGACATTAGCCTATATCTGTACTTATGGAGCGAATTCATTCTTCTAAAAATTTATATAGTGCTCTTTGTATGGATGTGCTATCAATGAGATGTACCCTACTGATGGACCTTTAGGTTTGTTCCAGTTTTTTGCTGTTTTTTAAATGCTATATTGAATATCCTTGAACATGTGCCTTTATGTATAGATGTAAGTATATCTAGAAGATAAATTCCTAAAATAAATTGTTAGATTTAAAACATGATGTTTAAATGGGAATTTCTTTCATTACTTAGTTATTTCAACTGAAACCTACTCAAAAAGATTTATGATTGTTCAGAGAGAAAGGAATCAAGAATGAGTGTCAATGATCTTCCTTCACAAATACCACAAGGAAATGAAACAAAACTTCTTTCAAGAAGTATTTTTTTTGTGGGCAATGTTAGAAGGTCAGAAAGAAGAACAGGATAATTTCTATCATTTCAGGTCTAGTCACTTATTAAGACCTCTGAGAGAAAGTCTGTCATAAACAGTAATCCACAAAGCCCTATCTTCCTTAAGGCTTTATCTCTCTCACCACTCTGCTGCATGCTGGCATGATGTGGCTGAAATGATATATGCTTTATATATGTATATATATATATATGTATTTCTTTTTCTTAATCGCAAAGAGTGGCCTGTGCAGAGAAAAACTCCATCATCCAGATCTGAGACTCCTCATTCCTCAAGGGTATCCCTGGAGCCTTGAGATGTCTTGAGAAAAGATAAGAGGAAATTAGACACATCTGACACTTCTCCATCTTAGGAAGTAATTTTTGCAGGCAGGATCAAACTTTTCCTATAACATCTCACTGCAATTGTAAAACTCTCCCAGCTTAGCCAAGAATCTCCTAAAATTTCAGGGTACTGGAATAAAGGAAGGGGTCTGGGTGAGCATAATGTTTGCACAAGATAAAATGTAAAACCCCCATCTCTTCTTTCTTTTCATGCTCACATACAGAAATTAAAATTACCCAGCATATTTTTCTAACCAACTGCCAAAAACCTGAGATGGAGTTTTTTTTGTCTTTCTCTCCACTGCTGATGCTGGCTTCCTTCAAAGCAATTCAGGACAGCATCTGGCTTACCTCATGTTTCACTGAAATGCAGGTTATGAAAAGCAGCCTGAAGATGACATTCTGGGAAGAAGAACTAAGTTATGTGCTGCAGGGGAGAGACAGGGGAGGCCGGAGCAGGAGGAGGTGGCCGAGCAGTGTTAATGCAAATGTATTCCCTGGGTTTATTCGCTGGCAGGCCTGGTAGACACCCAGCCATTTGAATCTGGGCCAGTGAATTTGGCACGTCTTCTGCTGGCAGAGCACGAGCCCAGCACAGCATCCTGCTGCTGTTGGCGTGTATACAGCTGTCTTTCTTCATCTGACTCTCCCCGCCACTGCGGCTGACTCAACAGGTGTTGCCAGAAACACAGTGTGTTTGGCAGCTGTCAACTTTCAATAATCATCTCTGTAGCAGATCCCTTTCTATTCTCCCACCCCCATTTTTCTTCAGCCCTCCATCTCCTAAAAAAAGTCTCAGCACCGTTTGGGCCTCTACAATGGGTAGAGTCGGGCAAATGTGCTGATCAAGGCACGTGGTCATCTGAAGAGAGAAATCCTGCCTAGTCCTCAGTCCAAGAGTGACTAGGGATAATTTGGAATCGGATAGTGACAATGGCTGCACAACTTGAAGAATGTGATCCATGTCACTGAATTGTACATGTAGAAATTGTAGAAATGGTGTATGTTTTGCTATGTAGATTTTCACCAAAAAAAGGAAAAAAAAAAAAAAAAAGACTGGAAATTTTAAAAGATCCATCCACTTATCCTTTATTCTTCCTTCTGAAGTAAGCTGTAAACCCATTTGTTTTTTCTGACCTTTGTTCCTTCCATTTTAAATAGCTCATCCTAGCATTGTGTGATTGTAACCATGTTCCTTATCATTTTAAGCCTCAGTTTTCTCATCTGAAAAATGATGCTAATATTTGCCATCTATAACAACAAAATAGTCCCTGGGTGGTGCAGCTAACAGCTTGACTACTAGACAAAAGGTTGGTGGTTTAAACCCATCCAGAGGTGCCTTGGAAAATAGGCCTGGCAATCTGCATCTGAAAAGTCACAGCCTTGAAAATCCTATGGAGCAGTTTTATTGTACACACATGGGGTTGCCATGAGTCAGGATCGACTCGACAGCAATTAACAACAAACAATGAAATAAAGTTGACAAAATACACTAAGTGCCCAGAGCACGTTAGTGATTCCCCAGTTTCCCCGAGTTCTCTTGAGTACCACCTTTAAAAATCCTGGGCTTTAACGGATTCCTTTGAGTTCCAGAAGATATGAGGCTTTGATCACTTTTGAAGTATGGTGAGCACTTGAAATAGCTGTGTACTGGGCACTTCTTCCCACACTTATCATAAAAGAGGAGCCAGAGAACATACTGGCCTTTGCAGGTCTAGGGGAGTTGCCACGTATGTTTTTAAAAGGCAGGAGTATACAGCCTTGTTTATAATTCTAATTCTAAATATTAAAAATCCTTAAATGTCCATCAGTGGAGAAATAGATCAAGAGATGGGTGTATAAATATTCATTTGATAGTACTCTATGCAGCATAGGGCATTTACACTAAGAACTAGATTATTTAGTTCATTTACTTAACAAGCACATACAACCCTTAGTGTGTGCCAGACATGGTTCTAAGCACTTTATAAATATTACACCTGATCTAAGCCACAGTATTTTCAATAACTTCATACGCACAGGAAAGCTGGACAATCGATGCATTTGAACTGTGGTATTGGTGAAAAATATTGAATATATTATGGTCCATTAGAAGAAAAAACAAATCAGTCTTAGAAGAAATACAACCAGAATCCTCCTTAGAAGTGAGGATGGTGAGTCTTCAGTGTTCTCATTTTGGACACGCTACTAGGAAAGATTAGTTGCTAGAAAAGAACATCATCAATAAAGTAGAGTTATCAAAAACGAGGGAAACTCTCAATGAGATGGATTGCTACAACAGCCAGCAATGGATCAAACAGTGTCTTAGTCACCTAGTGCTGCTGTAACAGAAATACCACAAGTGGATGGCTTTAACAAAGAGAAATTATTTCCTCACAGTAAAAACAAAACAAAACAAAAACCAAACCCAGTGTCGTTGAGTCAATTCCGACTCATAGCAACCCTATAGGAGAGAGTAGAACTGCTCCATAGAGTTTCCAAGGAGTGCCTGGCAGATTCGAACTGCCGACCTTTTGGTTAGCAGCTGTAGCACTTAACCACTATGCCACCAGGGTTTCCAACACAGTAAAATAGGCTAAAAGTCCAAATTCAGTGTGTCAGCCCCAGGGAAAGGTTTTCTGCCTCTGTCAGCCTTCTCATCAATCTTCCCTCGGATGAGGAGCTTCTCTGCACAGGAACCCCGGGACCAAAGGATGCACTCTGCTCCCGGTGCTTCTTTCTTAGTGGTATGAGGTCCCCACTCTCTGCTTACTTCTCTTTCCCTTTATCTCTTGTAAGATAAAAGGTGGTGCAGGCCATACTCCAGGGAAACTCCCATTACATTGGATCAGGGATGTTACCTTAGTAAGGGTGTTACAATCCCACCCTAATCCTTTTTAATATTAAATTACAATCACAAAATGGAGGACAACCATGCAATACTGGGAATCATGGCCTAACCAAGTTGACATAAATTTTGGGGGGACACAATTCAATCCATGACACATAGCAATGACCATGAAGATGGCACAAGGCTAGGCAATGTTTCATTCTGTTGTACGTGGGGTTGCTATAAGGTAGAGCCAACTCGACAGCAGCTAAAAACAACATGTGCCAGATGCTGTTCTAAGCATTTAATAAAGATTAACTCATTTAAAACTTTTAACTCAATGTAGTAGATACATTAGCACAATTTCTGCTGTTGAGGAAACTAAGGCATGGTGGGCCAGATTCACTTTTATATGTATCAGCATGGATAGATCTCACAATGTTGAGAATAAGATAAGAGCAAGTTGGCAGAGTAATACGTGTATTGCAGAATTCATGTAAAGTTTTAAAATATACAAGGAAATATGTAAATCATGGATATACATATAGAGTAAACTTTAAAAACAAGAATCGGAAGGACACTGTCATGGATTGAATTATGTCCCCCCAAAAATGTGTGTCAGGCGCTCCTTGGAAACTCTATGGGGCAGTTCTACTCTGTCCTATAGGGTTGCTACGAGTCAGAATCAACTCAACGGCACTGGGTGGGTTTTAAAAATGTGTGTATCAACTTGCTTAGGCCATGATTCCCAGTATTGAATGGTTGTTCTCCATTTTGTGATTGTAATTTTATGTTAAAAGGATTAGGGTGGGATCTAACACTCTTGCTCAGGTTACCTCCCTGATCCAATATAAAGGGAGTTTTCCTGGGGTGTGGCCTACACGACCTTTTATCTCTCAAGAGATAAAAGGGAAGCAAGGAGAGAGTTGGGGGCCTCACGCCACCAAGAAAGCAGCACCAGAAGCAGAGCGCATCCTTTGGACCTGGGGTCCCTGCACCTGAGAAACTCCTCAAATAGGGGAAGATTGAGGACAAGGACCTTCCGCCAGAGCCGACAGAGGAAAGCCTTCCCCTGGAGCTGATGCCCTGAATTTGGACTAGTAACCTATCAGGCTGTGAGAGAATAAATTTCTTCATTGTTAAAGCTATCCACTTGTAGTAATTCTGTTATAGCAGCACTAGATGATCAAGACAGATACATACCACGTTCACGTTGTGGTTGCTTCAACTGAATAGGAAGGAGGACGGGACTGCAGAGAGGTACACAGAAGACTTCACTTTTACCTGTAGGATTCCGTGCCTTTTCTTTTTAAAAGGGGAAAGTGTTAAAAATAGTTTTGAGTGATGCATATATTACTTAAAAAATACTTTTCTTTGTATTTATTTTTAAGTTGTGACTCATAATGTACATTCAGAAACGGCATAAAACATATCTGTAGAGTTTCACCAACACTTAACATAATCACCATCCAGGTCAATAAAGAGGCTGTATGAGCACTTCAGCAGCTCCATGGCACCTTCCCCAATTTTAATTCCTTTTAGCCCACGCTCACAGAGGTAATCTCCATCTTGAGTTCTGTGGTGCTCATTTCTTTATTTTCCCCCTAGACTTCTACCACTTCTGTCTGCATTCTAAACAACATAGTCCCATTGTCCCAGCTTCTGAGCTGTAATAAATGGAATTGTACCTATGTATTTTTTAATTTTTTTATTTTTTGTCTTTCTTTTGCTCAACATCTTATTTTTGAAACTTGCCTGTGTTGTTCCTTGTTCATTCTCATTACTGAATAATTTCCTATTTATTTACCCTTTTCACTATCAATTGCCATTTGGGTTATCTTCTCTATAATTTTCAAACTGAAAAGAAAAGGCAGATGTTTCTTCCAGCAGACAGCCAAAAATCAGTATCTTCAGAGTGTTCCTCATATCATCCTTCAGAAAGGATAAGCACTATCTTAACTGTTTAATCAAGAAATAAGTGTCCCTTTAACACAGGAGCTGAATCTTGATCAAAATGGGGAAAATGAAGAACAGAATTTCAAATGTCTCATAAAACCCAGACTTACTGGACCACTGAGGCTGGAGGAAATCCCAAATCTCTTGCCCTGAGAAAATTTTTGAACCTGGAACCAAAATTGTCCCCTACAGTCATCTTCAAGCTAAACAAAAGCTTAACTGATTTAGTAAAGAATGTTCGTCTTAAGCATTGCATTCTTTTGAAGAATCATTTATATGAGATCAAATTGACAGCACTAACTCTAAACATAGATGAGCAGTTCGTGATGCAGTGAGTCTAAGTCAGTGGTGGTGAGATATGGAGATAATGAGAATGATGACATAACGTGAAGAATGTAACCAATGTCACTGAATTGTACATGCAGAAATTTTTGAATGGGTACCTGATCTACTGTGTATATTCTCACCAAAAATTAAATTTAAAAATAGGTATCCCTTTAGACCTGTAATTGGTGTATTTTAATTTATTTACTTTCCATAGTCAGCCAGTTGCTTTAACACTTTGCCTTCACATTGTGAGGCACTATAGTCCAGAAAGCTACCATTGAAGACATGATCTCATTCAAACCCTTTGTTTGACACTTGAGGAAACACACATTGTGTCCTGCTGCTGATTTTTAAATTTGTTTTAGTAGCTGAGACCTATAGATGGTAATGTGGTCTTTGGAATAGGAGTTTTAAATGTCCTATTGTCTCTAAACAGCTAGTTAATCGTATGTTTAAGAATAAAGTGTTCACTTCTCTGCAAGGCAAATCTACTCTATATGAGACCCATACTAAGTGTCACAAAAATGTTGCAAAATGTCTCAATGAATTTTTCCCATCCGCATTATTAATCTCTATACAGCATTGCTTAAAAAAAAATCACCCCAGGCCCCAGCAGTGAGGAGGGAAGAGCCCGTGAAACAGCATTACCCTCACCAGCGCATACCACACCAGTAATGGGGCCAAGCAGCAGAGGCAGCTGCTTTACCGTAAGGGCATGCTGAAAAAGGCATCTTCCGTTCTTCAATATTGCCATTAATATGTAAAAGCTTAAGCTTGCTTAAGGGATTATTGCACATCCTATCTGATGGTAAACTGGCATTTCAATGATTGCATGTATCTTTTTGTCATTTTCTCGTAAAACATCTTACTCTTGAACAGCGTAATTGGCGTCTTACTAACGTTAATGATTAAATCAGCATAAATGCAACACATTGCTTTAAGAGGAAGGCAAGTTTGCAGTCTCCAAGTCTTGAATGTATGTTTTACAGCATAGTCATTCTATCCATTGTACATATACACATGCACACATATAGGTTTATTATTATATAATTATATATAGCACATACACAACATATATGTTATATGTTCTAGGAACAAGAAGTACAAATTTCACAAATGGGTCACTGATAGTCAGTGGAGATTCTCTTACTTCCACCCTTGGCTCCTGGACCCGTATATTGTAGCAATTGGAGATAACAGCACCATGTATCAGTTCAGTGCATATAGCACGTCCCAGAGCACAGTACCCCAACCACATAAGGTGTTGACCCTAGCCAGCTAGGACTTTAGCTGAGACTTCAACAGATGGTTTTACCATTGAATGAGGCACAGTATTTCCAGGGCATGGAGTACATGATACTCCTTTGGCACGAGGCTATTTTTATACCTCTTTTGCTATAAAATGGATCCTTTGGCCTGAGGCTATTTGTGGGAGATATAATGTCCATGATTCACGTACTCTGTAAGTCCTCAGATGATAGTGCTGGTGGAGGCACTGAAAGCAGGCAAGGCAAACTCATACCCAAAGTATGTGTTGATTTCAATAAGGGTGAATTACCACCCTTTCCAAGGCAGTTTAAAGTGCCGGATTAAGGCCTCAGTCTCTTCAGGAACATGGGTTCGAATCCCACTGCTGTCATCAACATTAAGGTGGCACAGTGGTTAAGCACTTGGCTGCTAATTGAAAGGTTGGTGATTTGAGCCTACCAGCCGCCCTATAAAAATTTACAGCCTTGGAAGTCTTATGGGGCAATTCTACTCTGCCCCATAGGGTCACTAAGAATCAGAATCGATTCAATGGCAACGGGTTGGGTTTTGTTTTTTTCCAGGGTGGAAGGCGTTGGATGTTTTGACCTACCACCTTGTGGCTGACTGGTTTTCCTAAGGAATGGTGCCAGGTTGAGGTCTCAGTGTCTGTCTCTACTGCTGGAAGGCTGAACTCAGCAGTGGCAGGAGCTAGATCAGAATTAACAATGGGAAACCTATGGTATTGGGCCATGAACAGGCTCAGTTCCTTCCCCCCATGGCTATGGTATTCATGAACCCAATAAACAAGCATTGGGATGGCTAGGGAGAGCCTGGCTGATATCTACAGGATTGGTCAAACACTTGATCTGGTTGTTAAGGAGCTCCCTCTGTGGTAGCTACCATCTGGTAACCACTTCTATGAGACTCAAAGATACACATGCTTTGTGCCCACTCCCACAGAACTTCCACATATATTTTCCTCAGACTTTTCACTGGTTTTCTGGTGCTTTCCAGACCCCTGACTAACCAAACTATTTGCCATTGCTCAGGAGTCCATGTAAATACTATGCATATACCTCAGGCCACTTCTTCCACACAGAATGGACAACTCAAGTATAATTGGAAAACCACAACTAACACTCATTATCCCCCTCCTCCACCACACATCCTCAATTCCACTTTGGCTAGCAACTCTGCCATTCTGGGTGCTTGCCTGTTGGGGTAATCCACAGTTTTCTTTGAGGGATCTAAGTCTCTGGTTAACATATCCTTAAGACATGGCTACTGTACTTGTCCATTTATTACTAAGACTGAGCATAGCAGCATCAGGAGACACACCAATGAGAAGTCTGAGCTCCAACCCTATTTTTCCCTGCCCTCATTGTGTAGCAGGAGCCCTACTTACTCCTGATAAGTAACTGCTTCATAAAAAACAACCCAGTGCCATCGAGTCAATTCCGACTCACAGCTCCCTGAAAGTTAGACCTCCTTTGGCTGCCACTCTCACCTTGCCATTAACTGTGATAAGTACACCTACATTGCTTCTGATGTTTAAATATTGCTACCTGTAATTCCCACTGCTGTCATATAGTCCGGTTCTGAAACAGGATCTCTACTGTCATCCCTGGCCTAGGCTGCAGAAGAGGACAACTACGATTCTCATGATGCAGGTGCTCCCTCATCAGCCCATTCCTGTAGTAGGTAGAACATATTTGGTTAGTGGGAGTTTTTAGACTTATGTAGTTATCCATTTTAGCATGCCCACTTCTTTGAGCCTTTTGATCCTTTACCATTTTCCATGGCAGTCCTAGTATTTCTTCTTCACTTAATGTAGCCATCACTTTTCCTAAGCTTCCAGAAGCTCACCTAGCAGTATATTAGCACTATCTTCAGAGTCCTTGACTGGGTATTAACTTCTGTACTACAAGGTATTTCTTTCATTTCAATAAACTCTTCCTTATTCAACTTTATGTTTTACCTCCTTGATTTAGTTTCTCCATTTCCTTCTGTTTTTGGTCTTTTCCCCTTAGCTAGCCTAGCACATTCCAGTTGAGCTATGCCAAGACTTGACCTCGATCTGATTACTAAGAAGGCAGGTGGGTATAGGTAGGGGGGAAGAAGGGAGACATGCATAGTCTCGTAAGGCACTTGCATCATTTGAGCTGTCTGCATGTTCTCCAGTCAAAGGATTCCACTGTATTCTGACAAGGGGAAGAATCAACTTCTATAGGCCCAGTAGCTTCAGAGAATTTAGGAATTGAAAGTTTTCAAATATACATACTCAGATAGCACCATCTCAAATCCCAAGGTTCCACCTTGACCTTGACATGAAGCCCTATCACTTTTATGATTAAACCCTGATCCAGGCCCTTCATTCTGTCTGTTCTTTGGCTGTAGGACATTAAACTATTAAAAAAAAAAAAAACTTGCTGTCAAGTCGATTCTTACTCACAGCAATCCTATAGCACAGTAGAACTGCCCCATAGGGTTTCTAAGGAACAGCTGGTGGATTTGAACTGCTGACCTTTTGGTTAGCAGCCAGCTCTTAACCACTGTGCAACCAGGGCACCTGCAAGACATTAGGCCCCCCTCAAATGTCACCAAAAAGACCCTCTAACTTTCACATTTTGCCTTGAATTGCCATACAATTTCATTGTGCTCATAGAATCATTTCTCTCATACCTCTGAAGAGCAGAGCTATCACACCAGCCAATGCATTCTCTTTCACTGTCTGCCGTTCTATTTTATCACTGATGAAAGTTTAAACCATTGCTCAGTGATGACATGCTTGGGAATAACCATATTCCACCTATCACCAGTCACAGAGTTCTCATTGCCATTGGCTGGTGAGTTATCCTGCTCCAAAATTAAATTTTAGAGTCTAGGTCCCAGGGCACTTGTGATACAGTTGTCTTAGATTGACAAGTGAATAATTTCTTTTATAAGGATCAGCACAAAGCTGGTTCCCATGGGGCAGAACGTAAAGATATCCCAAATATCCAACTCTTCCAAGCTGCTGTACCATTCCATAATCTCTAATATCAACTATTGCCTCTCCCCTCAGTACTCTCCCTTCTGTATTTGGGTTCCCTAATTAACTGCAACATCTCCTAGAACTCACGAACTGTATAAAGGAAATGGCTCACACAGTTGTGGAGGCTGACAAGTCCCAAATTCAGAGATCAGGCATAGGCTTCTCCCTGGTCCTCAGTCTCTGCCCAAAGGCACTCAGCTTCCTTGTCGTGTGGGCCTGGAAGCCCGCTGCAAAATCTCCTGTTAGTCTCTTCCCGGTCTCTCCCCCCTTGGTGGTGGTAGGCTCTTTTCTATGCTCCGAAATTGGCTCTCTTTTAAGGCAAAACTGACAAATCCCCTTGGTGGACCACAATTATTTGCACATTTCTGCCCAATCACCTGGGTGAGAGTTAAAAGACCATGTCAGGAAAGGCCATATTAAGTAATTCATTGCACTGCAATTGGGTTCCATGAAAACACACTGAGATGAACAGTTGCATGCAGAGGTTTATCAGGAAGTGCTTTCAGGAGACACACCTGAGGCAAGTGAGGAGGGCGAGGTTGGGCAGAGGAAGAAGCTGACCAACAAAGCAGTTATCACCAAGGCCTCAACTGATCCTACAGAGATTTCTAGAACGAGGATGGCCCTTCAGAGTTGTCCAAAATTGACCTAGCCTTTGTATCTCTATATCATCCAGTCATTAGTGACAGGATGCCTGGGGTAAACAGGTCTGTGAACCATTGTCAGCCAATAATCCAAATGGCAGGGTGCACTGGCCCTGAACAAAGGATCTGGGAATAGTACCACAGTAATTTCTATGAACACTCAATCTCAGCCTACACAATACAGCCGCCACCAAGTTCATGAAATTTGTGAGTGTCACTCTCACCAGTGCATTCTTTATTACTAAAATAAAGGAAGTATCTTTATTCTCCTCAGGAATATAGTCAGGTGATGTTTGTGAGGTTAGACATCATAAATTTAACATTCTTATTTCCCTGAGCCTTCATACCCTTCCCACAGTACTACGTCAAGGAAGTTCTGGTATTTCCACTTCTTCTCAGGAGTTATCTCAAACCCAGGTGCTAAGAAACCATTCCAGCAAATTATCAGACCAAGTCCACAAGTACTTGACTTAATACTGACTCCTGAGTCACTGGTGAATGCCTCCTTGTCAGCATAAGCAAATAGCTGAGTAAATGATGATACCAATTTCATGAAGTACTGTATGTCCATTTAACATTATAGTGTTTAAAATAATACTAAAAAGACACTTTTCATGTTAAATAAAATTTAGAATAAAAATGGTATATGTAGTATGATCATGACTACGTAATAAAGAAATAAAAATTTTAATCAGAAAAAGTACTGAAAAGAAAATCCGTTTATGTCCTGTGAATCTTCCCTCTAGGGCTACTAGATGCATGGCTAAGTAAACTGACTCAGGTGAAGAACTTGATGACTAAAATCGGGATGGAAAACAGGTCTCTTCTCTTGCCTCCAAACTAAAGGATGGGTAGTGGCTCCATAGAACACTGTCTTAGAAAGGATTCTAAGGCCCTGGGTCTCTGTTCTGGTGGAAAAAGTATCGAGACTGATTGATAATGTCTGCCCTGGGCAAATTAGAGGGGAGTGGTAGCAACTGCTTGGAATGTTTGGATATGAATCCTCATCCAGATAATAATTACAACATAAGAAATCTGGGTAACTGAGTGAAGTTGTTGTAGGGGAGATTTTTTCACTGAGAGGAAAGTAGAAGTACGTGACCTCAAAGGTTCCTTCCAACCCTGAGAGAAATCTAAGTGTTTTGACTCTCATAGCGGTTGAAGGGAGATGTTTTGGAGGAACTGGGAGCAGAAAAGATGTTGCTCATAACTGCTGACTATAAAGACTTGGTCCCCAAGCCATTGAAACAGAAGAAAAGAACACTTTGACTACTGATTTATCACTCAAGCCATCATCCCCAAAGAAAAGCAGATAAAAGCAATTTCACACAATAGGTTTGAAGAAGCAATTTGCCTATGCTTATGCCTGGAGTCTCCCTATCAAGCTGCAAGTGTATCAGTATGTTATGTTTCACTGCTTCCTAATCAAGCAGTAATCAGCCTGAACACTTGACCCAACCTGAGTCTCTGAAAGTAAAACGTAAGGCCCTCCAGCATCACTCCGATTGTTCACGTCAATGATATATTCCCTGTTCTAGTCAACATCGAGTTACTCAATTGAGTATACATTTTCCTCTCTCAGTTCAGTCAAAATTTAACTTCTTCAAAGGATACTGTCAAAACCTGACATGGTATTTAGTTTGCAATGTGGTGGTAAGCCTAAGCTTACAAATGTATTCCTCTCATCAAGTCTTCACGCCACGATGGAGTCAACATGTGTTTGGGTTCAAAGCAAAAGCTGGCCTGTGGCAGCTTGTATATAGGAAGTGAGGCTCACACTAGCAGATTAAAAAACAAATAAACGTGGCTGAAAATAATTAGTACCCATGCAGAGTGTTTCATGTGGAGTGTTTTGCTAAACTAGTGGCTGGAAGCTTTTTTTAAGAAATGGACTGATGGGCAGGGAGAGGAGTCTTGAGATACAGGTTGAGAAAAGAGACTGGAATTTTCAGACATACTGTAAAGCAAGAAATGAGCCCTGGTGGTGCAGTGGTTAAGCACTCATACGCTCACTGAAAAGCGATAGTTTGAATCCACCAGCTGCTCCTTGGGAGAAAGATGTGGCAGTCTGTTTCTGTAAAGATTACAGCCTTTGAAATCCTGTTGGGCACTGCTACTCTGTCCTATAGGGTTGTTACAAGTCAGAATCAACTCAGTGACAATGGGCTTGGACTTATTGTAAAGCAAAAGCTGGCCTCAAGATCCCAGGCCCAGAGGAAGGCCATATGAAGCCAAAGGTTCACCTGAATACTTAAAAGTTTTACTAAATCTGATTTGTCTTTAGTAGCCTAACAATCTTTCATTTCCACTGAAAATTTTGTTTTACTTGCCAACATTCTCCAAATGGGAAAGCTTGGAGTGATATTTCTTACTAAAAAAACCAAACCCGTTGCCACTGAGTCGATTCCAATTCACGGAGACCTGTAAGGCAGAGTAGAACTGCCCCATTGGGTTTCCAAGGAGCAACTGGTGGATTTGAACTTCTGACCTTTTGGTTAGCAGCTGAGCTCTTAACCACTGCGCCACCAGGGTTCTGCTTTCTTACTAAAGTCAGTGTTTATTTTGGCACTAAAGATAAATTTTGGGCAAAAGTTTCCATAGGCCAGGAGCTCTTGGGAGATTTTAGCTCTTACCCACTGAGCTCATTGCCAGCAACATTTGGATGGGTGGGATGGCCAAAGCAGACAAAGTATTTTTGTTTCACAATGGTTTTTAACCAAGATCTGGCAAGCTGGAACACAAAGTTAGAGCACGAGGTGCAAGTGCATCTGGATAACAATAATAATTCAAAATTCTCAGATTTGTAGAAGATACATATCGTAGTGTGATGATGTACGTTTAATTTCAAGCTCCCTCCAAAAATATCTCCAGGCCTTTTTGTTGTTGCTGTTGTTATTTACAAAATAAGCATCTCTGGAGGAAGGAATGCCTTCCTTTCATGCATCCCATCCTGGATGTTATTTTACAACTATGATGAAAATTGCTTTCTTTGCTTTCGTAAGTACTTACTGTATAGAAACAGAATTAATCCAGGGCTCTCTTTTCATTTAATGGAGTTTGGAAGCCCTGATATCCTTTCAATTAATTAATAGTGAAAGATGAGTCCAAACATTAGGCATTTTTTAAAGCTCTTCAACATGATGCATAGAGAAAGATAAGCTTTTCATTAGTGCAATGACCACTTGCATCTAATTCTTTGATGTGCCCTAGATAAGCAACTCTAAATGTAATTACAAGGGCATTCTTGGGAGATAGTTTCCAGCTGTCACAAATAGAAATGGTTCTCATGTTTTTTATTCTAATAACTTAATTCAAATAGATTCCTATTGTATTGACTGTATTTTCACATATGAAAATATTTTGAAGCCAATTAGCAACACTTATGTATCTGATAAACTTCACAAGTTATTCTAGAGCCACTGCCCAAAGGTTAAAGTAATTAGAATTTACTGTACTGAAAGTTGTTCTTATGGAAATCCTAAAGTAACAGAAAATTTAACCAAATTTGGAGGCAGGGAGAACATTTAAACTCATTCTAATGGATCCCCAGTGTCCACCCCATGGGAAGTTTCTCAAGAAATACTAGTGAAAGAAAGAAATGAAGGAAGGAGGGAGGCGACAGTAAGGAGGGAAGGGAGAGAGAGGAATTTAGGGCAGAAGGGAAGGAGAGATGGAAACAAAGGGTATCTGGGAAGTTTCGTCCAGGAGGCAGGGTGCTACAGTGGAAAGAGCAAAGACAGGAATGACATAGAAAGCAAAGCAGTTGACATGTAATTCATCTAGACTGGGAGATTTAAATTTATTGCAAACAGCTATCTATTCTTCTATATTCTTCCCAGCATCATGGGTTTCCAGCTCATCATTGGCAGTGTTTGATCTTCCTTTTCAATCTGGCAATGATCATCTTCCTCAATCTTGAATAGACCAACAATGCCCATGTAACATGTTAGCTAATGATGCAATGCAGGAGATAAGCTCCGGTACCCAGGAAGACAGCCCTGTAGGAGTGTAGAGGCAGGAAGATGGCTGTATGCTGGCAGTTAGGGCAGTCTCCACAAGGGTGCTAGCCTAAGAAAAAAGAATGACAAAGAACAAAAATGTACAAATAGAGACCTCGATTGTCAGCTTCATAGAGTGTGATGCCAAAGGACACTTCGATGATTATGATAATGAATAATGATGTCAATAATGACTGACATTGTGCAGTTACTACGATCCAGGAACACAACTATTATTATCACCATTTTATAAGAAGGAAACTGTGGCACAGATGGGTGAGTTATTTGTCCATGATCATTTTGTATATAAATGACAGAGCCAGAATTTGGACCCAGGGATCCTAGAAGACAAAGGAGTACATAGGTTCTTCTGGAAGAGTGAATACTCCAAAGTATTACAAAATATAAAATTAGAAACTGCAAGGCCATAGGGCTTACATTGGGAAGCTGGAAAAAGCAGGAAAAGTTACTCCTACAAAATGAAGGATAAGAGGGAGTGGGTGAAAGGTATTAACATTTATTGAATGTTCATCTGACTTCAAAACCCATGTTCCTTTCACTAAACTCTACTGCCATATAGACAGGCCTACTAGAATCTTCCTCTTTCTCTCCAGGTTGAAGAAATTTCTCATTTATATGCCTAATTGCCTGGAGAATGAAAGTAACACCAAGAAAGAGATGTACAATGGTGAATGTGCCCAGAGGCATTGTCCTTTCACTTCAACAGAGCCAGCACTGCCTCAGACATGTGCGTTGGGAAGTTTTAAGGGACAAGCTTCTTCCCCCAGTATCCTTTTGACTGATCTTAGCTCTGCTCTATAGCACAAGGTCCTGCTCTCTTCTCCAAGAACAAATTCAATAATGTAACAAGACAGAAAACCTACCTGGATAGCATCACCCTTTTGGGCAAGATTCAGCTTCAAAAACTGTAAAGCTTGTCAAATAGTGACATGGAGTTTGGGGATGGTTAAGCCTGACAAAGGATCTGTAGGGAACACTGTGATGTGACAGCCGAGATTCTCCATCAGGACTAAAGAACATATTTCCCTTGCTGCTGGGAGTATGGTTATCAGACAGCCCTTGGTGGTCAGCCCTTTCTGGGAACACACTGGCAGAAGAGAGCTTCTTTGCGTGGGCCAGCACATATCCAGTGACTAAATAATGTGCAGTTCAAAGGCCCTGTCCTTTGTCTCAACTTGGGATAGCTCTAAAGGACCATCCCCAGAATCCCCAGGAGGTCAACTGAGACCTTCATTGAGACTTCATCACAGCTCAGCTTCTCTCTCTGCCCAATCCTAATTCTTTCCATTTTCTTCCCTTCTCTTCCACAGGTGTTGATCCCAAGAACACCCCTAATAAGTGTCCTGCATGCTAATCTCCTTTTCAGAGTCTGCTTCCAGGGAACCCTACTTATGACTGAATCTGATCAGACCATCTTCAGGAAAGAGAAAATATACTCTTAATTATTTCCCATCCCCTCCCCCACACACACCCCCAAAGAAGTAGCTCATTTTTTAATTGTGTTTCAGAAGAAATATTTAAGGGCTGGAGTAAAGCTAATTGCTGGCTTAACCAATTGCAAATATGTCTTACTTGCTTTTCCCCCCGACATCTCTGGTTCTCATGCTTTTTTGTTTGATTGCATTGTGAGTTGTCAAGGGTAGGGCCATCTCTTATACATTTTTGTAGCTCTCACGGTGCCTAGCAGAAATTCTAAGTGCTCAATACTGGACTCAGTACCTGTTTTCTTCTCTCACCTTCGGCAAATCCCAATGCATTCATGACTTATTCCTACCATTTTCCAACAGTTTTTCATTAATAAATTACAGACTAAGGTGATTTGGGGGTTAATCATATGTTTATCATTTATGTTGTTGTTAGTTGCCATTGTCATAGCTGACTCATGGTGACCTTATGTATAACCAATGGACTGTTGCCTAGTCCTGCGCATCTCCACGATCTTTATGTTTGAGTCTATTGTTGAGACTATTGTATCAGTCCATCTCATTGAGTTTTTCCCTCATTCTCGCTGACCCTATACTTTACCAAATATGACGCACCTTTCTACTGATTGGTCTTTCCTTGTGATGTGTCTAAATAAGCAAGATGCAGTCTCACCATCTTTGCTTTTAAGGAGCATTCCAGTTCTAAAACCGATTTGTTTGTTCTTCTGGAAATTCACGGTATATTTAATATTCTCTGCCAACTCCACAATTCAAATGCATCAATTCATCTTCTGTCTTCCTTTTTTCACTGTGCAGCTTCCACATGCATATGAGACAATTGAAAAGATCATGGCTTGGATCAGGTGCATCTTAGTCATCAAAGTGACATCTTTGCTTTTTAAAATTTTAAAGAGGTCTTTTGCAACAGATTCATCTAATGCAATAAATTGTTTAATTTCTTGACTGCTCCTTCCATGAGTGTTGATTGTTCATCCAAGTAGAATAAAATCTTTGACTACTTCATTTTTTTCTCCAGACAATCATTTATACATGCTTTTAATAATTAGACCCATGTCTTTTACTATATACTGGCTTAGAAATCCTGGAGCAGAGATTTGGTATAGTGGGTTGGATGGTGGCCCCCAAAAGATATGTCCATGTCCAAAATCCCTGGAACCTGTAAAAGGTCTTTGCAGATGTAATTAAGTTAAAGATCTTGAGATGAGATCATCCTGGATTACCCAAGTGAACCCTAAATCCAAAGACAAGGGTCTTTATGAGAGATAAAGAAAGAAAAGAGATAGAAGAGGAGGAGGCAATGTGAACATGGAATAAGTGATACAGCCACAATCCAAGGAACACCTGGGGCCTCCAGAAGCTGGGAAAGGCAAGGAACAAACTCTCCCCAAGAGCCTTCGAAGGAAGTGTGGCCCTTTGAACATCTTGATTTTGGATTTCTGGCCTCCAGAACTGTGACAGAATAAATTTCTGTTGTTTTACACTGCTCAGTTTGTGTTAATTTGTTAGCAGCCCTAGTAAACGAATACAGTAGGTCTGGGGAAATAGGACATCCATAGAGTGGGCTATGCCTAGACTCTAAAAGCTATATGTTGGGACTTGGGTTTCTCCTCCAACAACTCCCAGACACCACCATGTCTCTCTTATTGTATGTTCATAAGTACAGCATTGAAGTCACCCAGTTAATCTGCAGGGATGATGCTAGCATCTGTGATAGCAACATTGGCTAAGCCAGAGCTTAAAGAAAAGCTAGAGCTCCCAGACACACCAGGGAAGAGAAGTGATATCGTAGTGAGGGGCTTTCCCAACACGAATAAAGATTTTCTGGAATTAATAATACACTTGATCAAAAACCCTCAAAAAAAAAGGCAGCTACATTAGGTAATGAATCACAGGGTTTGTTGGAGTGAAAAGGAATTTTATTGATCATAGAACAAGCTTCATTTTAGATGAGAAAACTAAGGTGGCAATATTTTGATGTACTAAGGCCATATACCATCATCGATCTATCAGTTTATCACACCGTGGTAGCTTCATGTTGCTGTGATGCTGGAAGCTATGCCACTGGTATTTCAAACACCAGCAGGATCACCTATGATAGACAGGTTTCAGCAGAACATCCAGACTAAGACAGACTAGAGAAAAAAGGCCTGGTGATCTACTTTCAAAAACTAGCCAGTGAAAACCCTATAGATCACAACAGAATCTTGTCAGATACAGTGGTGGAAGATGAGCCCTCTAGGTTAGAACACATTCAAAATGCACAGTGGCCACAACAACGGACTTGAGCATATCAACAATTGTGAAGATGGCTCAGGAACAGGCAATATTTCATTCTGCTGTACATGCAGTCTCCATGAGTCAGAGATGACTCAGCGGCAACTAACAATGACAAGGCCATATAGTCTGAGGCAGCACCTGCATTAGAACCCAGAAGTAGGGATTCTAGTCCAAACTCTTCCACCACACCATACTAATGTATATTCTTGGAACATCTATTTGGTCATCTTAATATCTTTAAATTACCTAAGAGGATTGCTACTCTATGTATTTCAAATAAGCTATATAAAAGTGAACTATTAATCCTGATTTTAAAAATAGCTATGTTTGGACAGATATTTAGAATTCCAAACCAGTCTGTATCCTGGTGACATTCAGCTTGATGGAAACAGAAGCAAACAAACAAAAGGAAGGCTTATAGGACTGACCTCCCAGCTGCATGAGAAAATGGCTTTGAGGCGGTTAACCCCAGCTAGGAAGAGCCGCAGAGAACAGCGTGTCTACGCTGCACACATATTCAGACGCTTTGTCAAAAAAGCCCAGTGCTGGAGCATGTCAATTAAAAAAGTGAGGTGGTTTACCTGATAAAATGCTCCCTGTGTGAGTGTAATTACATATTTATACCCCACAGAGATTTTTTAATTTCTGTTTGGTTTGTTTGCCTTGAAAGTGTTTGTCACTGGGAGTGTTCTTTATGTGCAATTTTAAAGCAGTGTTGGCCAACTGTGTGGCTTACTTTCATTTTAGAGCCGTTAAAATTTGAAGATGATGCTTTTCCCCCTATATACACACAATACGGATATTTACACAAGAAGACAATACATCAAGGGCTGGAAAAATTATTAAAGGCTTACTGTCAGGTACCTGTTTTTTGTGGTCTCCCCTAGTAGTTTACTTTTTTCTAATCCACCAGAAAAAAACTTTGTAGTCTAGTAGATTCCAACTCATAGGGACCCACCAGAGGCTACTAATTTCAATCTGAAATGCTTGAAAATATATTTTCTTTCTTTGCAAGTTCGCTTGTTTCCCCTCTTGGGCACACAAAGCTTTTCTTTCACCTTTCCCTCTCTCCCCCATTAAAATACAGTTGGAAAAAACCAAGGTCCTTCCTGTGGTTCTCTGCCTCTCCCCTCCCTGATGAATATATAAACATGCGGATAAGGATTGCTGCTAACTGGGATTGCTTTCGTTCAGTAAATAAGCATCAGAGCCCCTGCTATGTCCTGGGTATACAAGTGCTTGGCTTTGGGTATACAGAGAAAAAGCTTAGTCCCTGATCTTGTGACTCGTGTGCTAGCTGGAAGGCCAGGCACGGAAAGAAATAATTCCAGCCTAACCTGGCAGTGCTCTAACGTAGGTGGGCATGAGGCGTGGTGACGTCATCGTGGAGGTAGAAGTCAATTCTGCCCAAGTCAGGCTTCATGGAGGCAGCAGCAGCTCTGGAGGTGGGTCTTGAGTTCAGTCTGCGGACAGGAGAGCACACCAATTGTTCTAACTAGGGATAGAGCCCTGGACAAGAGTAATGTGGTCCCTGTACTTATTAACTTTGCATTCTGAGAGGATCAGACATCAAGAAGAGAACAAAGAAAGAAGATCACTGCAGATTGTGATAAGTGTAACAAAAGGAATAATGATGAAGATGAGATAGAGGAGAAAGCCCCTGTATATGGGGTGGCCAGGGAAGGTTACTTTAAAGAGGTGACACTAGAGTTGAGACAAGGAGTCAGTCATGTGCAAAGCTAAGGGAAGAGCTAGTGCCAGACCTGGGAACGAATGGCATTCTGAGCCAAAACTGGTCTACCCAGAGGCTTTAGAGTTGTCACAGGCCAGAATACCTTCCAGTCTGGGACAGAATCTTTGGAATGGAGTCCAACCAGTGGCATTCCCATATACGCACATAAGGAAGCAAACCTGCCCTGTGCATACAGCTCACCTGACTTATCCGCTTTCATCAGCAAGCTCATGGAAGGAGGCATGGGGAGTATAGCAGCTCACTACACTCATCCACATTCACAGCAAGCTTGTGGGAAGGGACAGGTGGAGAAGAACACACTAGTAGATTGGGGTGCACTGGCTTAGGAAAGATTATACTTAGTACCATTGAGCATCTAGCACTAGCTGCAATATGGATAGCTGAATCAAAGATTCCTCCTATCCATGGCTCTACTGCCTGACAACTGACTTGGCAACCCAGCCCACCCTCAAGCTGCAGAGTTTTCTTCCAAAACATATTCTGAGTGGTTGTTAGAACTACTGTTTTGGTCTGTTTGTTATGTTTCTCTTCTCCCCCGCCCCCGCTTCCTGGGAAAAGCACCCCTATTTCCTTTATCCCTTCCTTATTCAAATGATTTTCAGTGGGGCTGTCAATCATAGCGCCTCACTTACCCCTTGGCCACAGAGCCGAAAATGACCCAGCTTTGGCCAAGTTATGGTACCCTGTGCCCCTGACCACAGTGATTAGTCCAAGAGATACGCATGCGACACAAGCAGGACAAACTGGGGTTTTCCACTAAGCACTGATGTGTGAGCAGTGAAGAGATGATTTTTCAGAAGTAGATCACCAGGCCTTTCTTCCAAGATGCCTCCGAGAGGACTCAAACCTCCAATCTTTTGGTTAGCAGCCAAGCGCATTAACCATCTGTGCTGCCCAGGAACTCAGGTTTTTAGCAGACCTCTTTCCCTCCATATAGTGAGAATTTCTTGGTAGCAGGAGAGAATGAGACCAACATAAAAGAAAAACACAAAACCAAGAGACAGAGACAGCCAACCTCATTGATGAGGCCCTGAATCCAACAATGCCTGACTCCCAGGGACACAGCCAAAGAATTTCCTTAAAAAAAAAAAAAAAAATCTAATTGATGTTCACTTTCTGTCAGTTGCAACCAAAGAGTTATATCAGTCCCTCTTTCTTTCTGGATCCACACAACCCTCCTTCTCTAGGGCCCTAGAACAGAAGCGGTTTGCTGTTAGGCAGAGAGCCTCAGTGGGAACTTGAAGGCCAGGTTGTCAGTACTAGCTGTGACCCAGGAAGACAAGCTCTGTGGCTTTGACAGTTATGTTAGATCTCTTTACTTCTTTGTTTCCATTAATAAAACATTTCCCTGAACCTGCTTCATGAGGCTGAGACAAAACTGAATCATATCAGCTGTTACAGTGTAGGTATTCCAATGCCATTTTATCTCATCAAGAATAAATTTTGGCAGAAAATAAGTTAGTACATATAAATATTCCACCTTCAGAATATTATCAGAGGATACTTAGCATAAAATCTATAGAAGTCACGCTAAAATGCTGAGAAATTAATTCATTTATTCATCCATTAAACATTTATTGCATAATATACCACCACCACCACCCATCTGTCAGTTTGTTGTACTGTGGTGACTTGTGTGTTGCTGTGATGCTGGAAGCTCTGCCACTGGGATTTCAAATACCAGCAGAGTCACCCATGGAGGAAAGGTTTCAATAGAACTTCCAGACTAAGACTAGGAAGAAAGGCTTGATGATCTACTTGTAAAAATTAACCAATGCAAACCTTATGGATCACAATAGAACATTGCCTGACTCTCTTGCTTTGGACACATCATCAGGAGGGGTCACTCGCAGAGGAGGACATCATGTTTGGCAAAGTAGAGGGCCAGCAAATGCTCAGGAGACCTTTGGTGAGATGGGCTGGCACAATAGCCACACAATGTACTCAAACATGTCAGGAATTGTGAGAATGATGCAGAACTGGGCAATATCTTGTTCTGTTGTACAAAAGATCACTGTGAGTCAAAGTTATCTCAATGGCAGCTATCTAGCTAGCCACCTATTACATACCAGGAATTATGTGATAGAAAATGCCCAATTTCTGCATTTAAGGATCTTGGTCTAGGAAGGACAAGTAAACATACAATAACTATAAAATAATGTCAGATAAACCCTAAACCCAGAAAACCCAGTGCCAACGATAAACCCTGGGGCTTTATTATTTGGGCAACATTAAAGCTGAGAATTGAGAACTACGAACTTGCAGGTCTTGCCATTAAGTCACTGAGTCCCTGACTTACCATGTCTTTTCTGATCATTTTTTTTATCTTAGCCTTTGCGGAAGATGGTACAGATCAAGCCAGTAGGTCAACCTGCTGGCTATGAAATGAAGTGGGGAATTTCAGGTAACCTGTCAAAGGTGAGAGAGAACAGAATTCTCAAGCCCGATTTCTCCCAAAGCTACTCCTCTTTTTCTCAAGCCTTCCCCAGAGCTTCTCCGTCCTGGCTGCTCAAACATTACCAAGCCCACCCTGGCTTATAAGGATTTGTTTCCATGCCAGCTAATGTAGTTCTCTACCTGACCTTTCCCATTGTTCTGCCTCTGACTGCACCATACTTCAATCCATTTTCCACACATGCACCAAAGTTACCTGTCACAATGCCAATCAGGTCGTATTACTCCAAAATCAGAACCCTCCAGTAGAACTGCCTAGAGAATAGACCCTCCAGGCTGGGTTCCCCTGCCTCACTCTCACCCCATATGACTTAGAGCTCCTTATTTCCACCTTCTGTGCTTTGTATGGCGATTTCATCCCCAGTGTCCTTCCCTGCCTCTTCTCTGCATTAAATATTTCTCAGTGTTTGCTCTCCATTCTCCCAAAGCAGGGAGGCTCTTCCTTGATGGGCTCTTCCCTCCAGCCATCATAGTAGTTTGTCTACAGTCTTACTCTAGCACTTACCTCCTGTATTTGGGACAATCATTTGTTCACATTGGTCTCTCCTTCTCTTGACTGTGAACTCTTTGCAAATAAGGATTATGTGCTGTTTATTTTTATATTCTCCCTGCCTAACAAGTTTGTTGAAACATTAAGTTATGCCCCTTCAGTTTGTAATAGGCCTCTGAATTTCCAACATTCTATAATTGCAAGACAGTCTCCTCATACTCAGTAGAGTCACATTCAACAGGGGATCCAACAGAAGCCCTTTATTGGGTACTCTGAACATCTGGGCCCTGGATAACTTCTTAGGGAGTCACCTCTAAGAACAAGAGTACCGATTGTTTTCTAACAGTTGCACTAATCCATGGTGGAGGCCCTTTGTGTCTATGTATCTAGATTCTGCCACTGACTGTCACTGTAGTCTTCAAGAAATTACCCGCCATTGCGTGTCCCCAGCTACACTAATTTTCCTAAACTGATTTTTAAAGTTTTCATTTCCCTTCAAAATGTAGTTTACTTGCCATTGGGTGTTCCTATGAGCTCACGCTGGGGGACTCGTTGTGAACTAGGAAAGGGCCTCCTCTTAGCCTGATCTTTATAGGGTGGCCTCAAGATTTAGTTTGAAATTTGATGTTGAGGAATCCTATAGCCCAAAGCACAATCATATATAAAGTATATACAGAAACATTATCTGATACTGGATAAAAATTATTTTGGAGCCACCCATTCTCCTTCTAGGTACCTTCACTGTTCTTTAGCTTTAAGGTTATTCTCAAAATGCCACCCCATGCTTGCATTGCCTTAGTTCTTCTTAAATCATGTTTTTATCAGTCAGTCAACAAGTGTGGACTGAGAAGGTCCTATGTACCCAGTATCATGTTCTGGTAGAGCCCCAGGTAAGGGCATAAGGATTGGTCTAAGTAGGAAAGGCATGGGCAGGAAGGGTGGCATTTGTATTTTGCATATCATCCCAGAAGGGTGACTTTCTGAAGGAACAAAAGAAGCTGATGGCATAAACCTTGAGGACCACAGTACAGCATCTCCCTTGAGCTAACCCTGGGGATTTGAAGGGCTACACAGAGAAAGGTTCTAAAATGTGAGAACTCCGGGGCAAGGCGCAGGTGCAGAAGAAAAGGATGGGTCAAAAAATTAACTGCAGAGCAATCAGAATTTTACTTTTTAATGGTTTCTTGAAAATGTCATAAAGCTAGGTAACATGGTAGTAATTGACAGCTAAGGCTTGTCGACCATTTATAATGTACTCTGCACTATTCTAACCACCGTACACATACTAACTTATTTTATCCTTATAGCAGCTCTGTGATGTACTATATACTGTTGCCATTTTTAGATGAGAAAAATGAGGTACAGAGATATTAAGTGACTTGTCCAAGGACACAAAGCCAGTCAATAATGAGGTTTGAATCCCATACTGAACCATACTGACTTTGGATGGCATGTCGGGATGATATAGCCAAACTGTCACTCATAATTCATACCTCTCCTTTGCATTTTTGCTCATTCTGGGTCTTCATTTTTAGGGATATGACTGATATTTCCTAAGGAGAAATCAGATATGTACAATCATTCTCTTTAGATAGCCTATTTCCCCTAATACATGTGTGAAATTCAGAAAGCCACTGCCCTCCACAGATGCTATGTGTGTGCACTTCTTTTGAATTTTCATTGACTCTAGGTATTGGATTTTTCCCCACTGATGACAATTGAAAGATATGGTCAGTAAGCCACCCGCTATTTTGAAGAGTCAACTTGACGTCTCTCCTATCGGTTTGAGGCTATGACATCATTTTATGTGGTGATGTGTGAAGTTCAAATGCTTGGAAAGTTTGCTGCATAGATCAATACCGAAAACCAAACCAAACTGGTTGCCGTTGAGTCGATTCTGACTCATAGCAACCTGATAGGACAGAGTAGAGCTGCTCCATAGGGTTTCCAAGGAGTGCCTGGTGGATTCAAACTGCTGACCTTTTGGTTAGCAGCCAAATTCTTAACCACTACACCACCAGGGTTTCCGAAGACAACAACAGACAGTAATAATTGCATATTTATCCTCCAGGCCACCTGGAATATCATCAAGTAAATTTGCTGGGCGTTCCTGGAAACGCCGGGTTTTCATTTTCTCTTTTTTGGGAGGAAGCATACTGCTGAGACTATTAGAGAAAATGCAAATGTCCTGGCTGTTTGGGAAGATTCCAAAAGAGTGAAAGTGAGCAGTGTTTGAATGAAAATGTGAAATCTTTGTCTTTAAAAGTGTTTATTTAACTGCAGAGAGTTTACACAGCTTCTGGAGAATTTTAGTGGAGAAAATTACATTTCTCTGACCTTCATCACCTTCCTCCAACTGCCAGTTGTCTCTACTTCAGTCTGCCGGGGCTTTGGTGATGCTTTAAATAATCAGAAATACCAACATTTCTCATTAAGATGGGAAAGATGCAATTAGCTCAAAACTAGGAACTTGTATCTATCCTGGCCCAAAGGCACTCAGAATAATTTCTTCTCCAATAAGTTTGTAGACAAGGTCTACATTCTGCTTTCTCCATGCCCATTGCTTAATGAATAGGACAGAGAATATTTAAAAAACCAAAAAACCAAACCCAGTGCCATCGAGTCAATTCCAACTCATAGCGACCCTACAGGACAGAGTAGAACTGCCCCGTAGAGTTTCCAAGGAGCGCTTGGTGGATTTGAACTGCTGACCCTTAGGTTAGCAGCTGTAGCACTTAACCACTACACCACCAGGGCTTCCAAGAGAATATTCAGAAGTTTCTTAAAACCACTGACCTTTTGGGGATAGTACAGACTCTAATCTGCTCGGGCTTGGTAAATACTTGTTGAGTGAATTTTAAAAAATGAATGATTACACAAATTACTGATCAGTGATTAGTTACCAATTAATTGATTTATCTAAGCTTTTTTTTTTTTTTAAAGTCCAGTTGAGGCAAAGATAGTGAATTTCTAGGTTTCTTCGTAATATTCTGTCTTCTCCCTAAATTTATTTCCTGCTTTCATCATTGTTATTAGGTGACATCAAGTCAGTTCTGACTCATACATAGCCATGTACAACAGAATGAAACACTGCCTGGTCCTGAGCCATCCTAACAATCATTATGTTTACACCCATTGTTGCAGCCACTGTGTCAATCCATTTCTTTGACGGTCCTCCTCTTTTTCACTGACCCTCTGCTTTACTAAGCATGATGTTTTTCTTCAGTAACTGGTCTTTCCTGATAACATGCCCAAAGTACCTAAGACAAAGTCTTGCCATCCTCGCTTCTAAGGAGGATTCCGGCTGTACTTCTCCCCAAAAAAGATGTGTTCATTCTTTGGGCAGTCCATGGTATATTCAATATTCTGCACCACACCATAATTCAAAGGCGTCAATTCTTTGGTCTTTCTTATTCACTGCCCAGCTTTTGCATGCATATGAGGTGATTGAAAATACAATGGCTTGGGTCAGGGGCACCTTAGTCCTCAAAGTGACTTCTTTGCTTTTTACTGCTTTAAAGAGATCTTTTGCAGGAGATTTGCCCAGTGCAATGTGTTGTTTGATTTCTTGACTGCTGCTTCCATGGTTATTGATCGTGGATCCAAGTAAAATGAAATCCTTGGCAACGTCAATCTTTTCTCCATTTATCATGATGTTGCTTATCGGTCCAGTTGTGAGGATTTTTGTTTACTTTATGTTGGAGCATAATCTGTAATAAAGGCTACTGTCTTTCATCTTCATCGGTAAGTGTGTCAAGTCCTCTTCACTTTCAGCAAGCAAGGTTGTGTCATCTGCGTAATGCAGGTTGTTCATGAGTCTTCCTCCAATCCTGATGTCAAATTCTTCTTCATATAATCTGGCTTCTCTGATTATTCGCCCAGCATACAGATTGAATAAGTGTGGTGAAAGGATATAATCCTGACACACACCTTTGCTCATTTTCAACCACGCAGAATCCCCTTGTTCTGTTCAAAGGGCTGCCTCTTGGTATATATATAGATACCAAAACAAAAAAAAAACCAAACCCAGTGCTGTCGAGTTGATTACGACTCATAGCCACCCTACAGGACTGAGTAGAACTGCCCCGTAGAGTTTCCAAGGAGCACCTGGTGGTTTCGAACTGCCGACCCTTTGGTTAGTAGCCATAGCACTTTACCACTACACCATACAAGTATCACATAAGCACAATTAAGTGTTCTGGAATTCCCATTCTTCACAATGTTATCCATAAGTTGTTACAATCCATACAGTTTAGTGCCTTTAAATAGTCAATAAAACACAAACACCTGTCTGATATTCTCTGCTTTCAGCCAAGATCCACCTAACATCTGTAATGATATCCCTCATTTCTACCTTCAGCCAACCCTGAATGTGGGTACCGTAAGTAGGTGCCAACCAATGAGTGAGCTGAAGAACATCAGTACTTCTCTTCTGTCTCAAGTTTCCAGAAAAGTCATAACCCCTCCATTATCAATTTTTTATTTTCATATTAACCTGGCAACTGTAAGTTCCAGAAAAACATATTGATTTCTTTTCATATAAAGGTAATATGGCCAAAAGGAAAGATATAAAAATACATCAGTTTGTCAAATTGCATTTTATGAGGCCATTGGTAGTTCCTAAACCAAATCATCAGATTCATCTGGGGATGCTTTTTTAAAAAGCTCATGATTCTTGGGCCTACCATCAAAAAATCGGATTAGGTGAGTCTTGGTAAGACCTGGGAATCTGTATTTTTTAAAAACTCCAGTAGGTAATTCTTGTGATCAGCCATGTTTAGGAACTATTTCTTCACACTGCAACAGTGGCATCACTAGGAGGTGCAGGGGATGTGGACCACACCGGGTGATACTATCAGAGGGGGTGACACCAAAATGACCATCTGTAAAATTTATGTGCAGTGTTTCAGCAGAAATTTATTATTTTTCATAAAAATTTCACTGTAGTTAATTATAACAAAAAAAAAATTCCTAACACTAGCTTACATATATCAATATACCTAACAAGAATAAAACTCTGCTTATTTACTTCTTGAACTTTTTAACACACTTTGGTCAGAGCTGTTATTACTACCCAATTACAATCACGCTTCCAATCATGTGGTTTCATTGGTATGAATACAAACACGTGCTTTTGGTTTCCTTGTTGCCGGTGTGTTTATAAGTCACTGATTTTGTCAAATTTTCTGGTGTTTTAGCCAATTGTGGTGATTAGCATGGGGGAGGTGACCTCAACCCCAGTGACACCACTGCATTGCATTGCAACAGTGTGGCCCCTAAGAAGCATTCAAGCACATGTAACATTTAGATGACGTAAATGAACACAGAAGAGATGGGTGTGTTATAAAGAATACATTTGGTTTCCTGTGACGCAGATGCTTGGCAAAGACATGAATGATGAGATTCTAGATTTCATTCACGTTATGTTGATTGTTCTGCATTGGCCCGAAAAACAACCGAGTTGTTTTGAATAAGCACCTTCAGACTCTATCAAGGTGAAACGTTTTACTTGATGTGCTTAACTAACCATGTAAAATATTACATCAGCAAGCCTATGAGGCACTTAGAGATATATTCGCATTTGCATAATGTCCTCTGTAAGTTAGTCTTTAGTCCTTAAGGGTGTGTAGAATAACTGCATGCAAGAATATACTTAATCCAATCTCATTTTAGCTTTTGCTCTTTTAAGATTTTAAAATTAATAAATCCTCCTGATACTCCAAATTACCATGAGCTTTTATAAGCATAACTTTGTAACTTTAACCCATTTATGAACATACCCCACAGGCAAATGTACTAATGAATAAGAAATAACATTAGAAGTTTCAAAGATGGTCTCTTTATGAAGTAATGTAAGAAAATCCTGTTAGCTGGATCAAGTACAAAAGTGCGATTTCTTAAAAATTAGAAAATCCTTCACAAAATTACATGTAATTACAATAACCAAAGGATAAAAAGAAAGAATAGTTGAAGTACCATGCATTATTTAACTTAGTACATGTTATCACTTGCTTGCATATGGATGAAAGCAGGAGAAGAGGAACCGACACAAACTCCCTGCCTGTGGCTAAAGAAATTGTGGTATTTTGTACCCGACTCTCTTGTATGTGAATTCTTGACCGAAGCTATTGACATACATGAAAGGTAGAAGAATACGCTTCAAACTCATTCAGTCATTACCTACCGGCCTCCTCTCTTCTTTCAACCCCTCCTCACTGCCGATTTCATTATAAGGTTATACTGTAGAATAAAGGCAGTGTAGTTATCTCCTTCGGAGCCAAAAGAAATGCTCAGGTCAGCCCCATCAAGAAACTAGACCTCTCCTTTAGTCAGGGCAACAAAATCACAACCCATTATAAGGTCGCTATGAGTCAGACCCGACTGGACGGCAACGGGTTTGGGGTTTTTTTTGTATTATCATCCTAGGTATATTTACATGTGAATTTCTGCCTTCCGAATTGTTTTGTAATGATTTTATTTAATTTGGTAGCACTAAATATAATGTTACCCTGGGTGGGGCAAAAGATTAACTTGCTCAGCGGCTAATAGAAAAATTGGTAATTCAAGCCTACCCAGAGATGCCTTGGAAGAAATGCCTGGTGATCTACTTCTGAAAAATCAGTCAGTGAAAACCCTGTGGAACACGGATCTACTAGGACATACCTAGGGTTGCTATGAGTCAGAATTGACTCGATGCCAACTGGTTTTGTTTTATTTTGTTTAAATACAATATTGCAGAAAGGTCTATTACACACACATCTAGCTTACTGATTAGGATGCTAAGACCCAGAGGGGGTAAATAACTTACGCAATGTCACACAGCAGAAAATAGAATTTAGGTTCGCTGAGATTCCAATCCTACATAGTTCAGTGAGATGATATCCTAAAAAAGGATGAAGTATTGCCACAAAGAACTTGCAAGACCGAAGAGCAAGAAATACTATCACCAGATAAGTCCTGAATACAGAGTAAGAGTCTAACCTAGGGACAGGCCATCAGAGTCTGAATGGCAAAGTGTCTAACATGGTAGTCATGGCTGAAATCACCAGGATAATTCCGACATTGGAGAAGACGGGGATGCAGTGATCAGTTAGATGTTTCCAGATTGGAAAACAGAGGCTGACTTCTGTAGGCTGTGGTGGCACAGTGGTTAAGTGCTATAGCTGCTAACCAAAAGGTCAGCAGTTCAAATCTGTCAGGCACTCCTTGGAAACTCTATGGGGCAGTTCTACTCAGTTTTATGGGTCACTATGAGTTTTTTTTATGAGTTGAAATCGACTTGACAGCAACGGGTTTGGGTTTTTTTTTTTGGGCTTCTACAGGCCAGTCCTGAAACAGGAAGCTGTTACACTGCTGACAACTTTCTGGGAAGAACTATGGCAATCAGAAGTTCATATATTTCCTATTTTTAAGTAAAACTGAAAACATTGGCAGAGACTTATGTTCAAAGTTAATTGCAGACTTATTTACATGTTAAAGAATTAGAAATAAAGAAAAAAAATACAACAACTGGAAAATGGCTAAAAAAATGATGGCATAGCCATGTGATAAAATATTTAATTTCATGGGCAATTGCTTTCTTTATACTACTGAGTGGAAACAAGGAGACCATAAACATCTAATAAAATGACCCCCAATAAAATACATTAAAATCTTAGCAGTGATTTTATCTCTGAACAGTTGGGTTCTGATGTGGTTTAATATTGTCATTTTTTTTAAGTTTTCCAAATTCTCTACAATGTGCACTACTACTTTTATAACCAGAAATGCAACGAACTTAAAAAAGAAAAAAAAAAAAAAACATGCTGGATTCTTCTACACCATTGAGAGAAAGATGAATTAGTATTGTCATTAAGTATGCAAAGACACCTGTAATGATTGTAACATAATTTGTAAAAGTGAAAAATTAAGAGAAAACAGACACCTGCCAACAGCGGAATAGATAAATTATGAATAATACTATTAATAAAAAAAAAACCAGTGCCGTCTATACTATTAATAGTTGTCACTATTAAATAGGCAACATTTATTGGTCCTTGTGTGTGCTAGACACTAAACACTTCAAATCCTCATCATAACTCTGAAATACATACTATTATCTTCATTTTATAGTTGAGATATTATCTACATATAACATCCATTATATTTAGCTTTTTAAAGAATGAGGTAGTGCTGCCATGCAAAGGTGTCCATGATATACTGATATGCAAATGAAGCAAGTCATAAAAGGATATTTAGAATGATCACTTTTTTTGTTTTTAAAAAGAAGTGTACACAAAAAGCATATAAGTATTTTTACATAGAAAAAGTGTCTGAAATGACAAATCAAATTATTTATATGGCCTTCTGGGAAACGGGAGTGCAAGTAATGAAGGGGAATAGTTTCACATTTCACCTCATAATACTTCTAAATTATTTTAAAAAATAAATACGGAATCTTGTAACATTATATTTTTAAAAGAACAGTGAAAATAAATTTCCCTATCTTCATACAACTAGTACATGGGAAGACAAAATACAACCCAGCTGGGAAAAAACCACAAACCACCTAAAAAATGGACCTGTGAGAACAAAAAGTTGCTTAGTGTTATCTTAGCCACAGTTACAACTGAAAAAAGCTAGGGCACAAATAAGCAAAGTTATTCAAAGAAGAATTAGGACTATGTATTTGTGGAGTTCAAAGAGAAGAGCTTAATTAAGCAAAGGGTACTTGTTAGGAAATGCGGAATTAATCTGGTGAGGTGAGATAGTCCATTAATGTTGTTAGGTGCCCATGAGTTGGTTCAGACTAATAGCGACCTTATGTATAACAGAATGAAATGTTGCCCAGTCCTGCCACATCCGCACAATCGTTGATATGTTTGAGCCCATTGTTGCAGCCACTGTGTCAATCTATCTTTTTGAGGGTGTTGCTCTTTTTCGCTGAGCCTCACTTTGACAAACATGACGTCCTTCTCCAGGAACTGGTCCCTCCTGTTGACACATTCGAAGTAAACGAAATGAGGTCTCACCATCCTGGCTTCTAAGGAGCATTCTGGCTGTACTTCCTCTAAGACAGATTTGTTCATTCTTCTGGCAGTCCACAGTATATTCAGTATGATATCCAAATTCGTTGCCACTGAGTTGATTCCGACTCATAGTGATCCTATAGGACAGAGTGGAGCTGCCCCATAGGGTTTCCAAGGCTGGGATCTTTACGGAAGCAGACTGCCAAATTTTTTTCCCCACAGGGTAGCCAGTGGGTTCGAACCACCAAACTTTCAGTTAACCAAGTACTTAACCACTGCACCACCAGGGCTCCTAAAATTCAATATAATGAGGGTCTTTTAATAATAGGTCTAGGATTTGGAACTTGATACACTAAGTATCAGGCAACTACCATAAGTCCCAAGGCTAAGAAGTTATGTGGTAGAACACAGAATATTTGGAAAATTCGTCTTATAGGCAATTCAGATGGATTGGCAGGAGAAAAACCCTAAGTAGTAGGGTTATTTCAATATCAAGGCATAAGTTATCGAGATTCAAGACAAAGGAAGGGACACTGAGAATTGAGAGGACGAGACATCTAAAAGCAATACCACCCTTAGACCCAGGCAACAGGACCCCTGCCTGAAATCCCAAGATTTAGAAGAGCCCACATATCAGATTAGGAAAACTAAACTTAGTAAAGAACACATGGGTGTGTCTCTCTGGAACCTGCTCTACACTGGCACAGCACAACCAATAAATCTAAACATCTACCGTCCTGACCGACACCTTTTAGGCCCCAGAAAAGTGCTTTTCCACCTTTCTTGTCCCAAGCCCTTGAAACAAAATGCAGCAATGCTCAGGCATCCATGACCGGTATCAGGAAGGTCTGTCGGTTGTATTACTGCCTACACCGGACGCGGACACGGCCTTGGGGCACTGGAGGGTTTGAACAGCAGAGTGCATAGTTTCAAGAAAAGGCAACAACTTATAAAATCCTTCTCAGCATCAATGCAATAGATTCTCAAATAACAAAACATCTTCTCGTAGTGGTGTTGAGCATCCATTTTCTTGCTTGTCTTTGTGTTCCCACTTGTGGTTTCAGGGTTCTTATGAATTGGTGTACATTCAAAACAATTGTGTGTGAAAATGATTGTGTATGGATACTTCACAATATTAAAAAATGCATATTAATCTTAAATTTGAGGATCTAGGTATCACATGTACGTAAACGGTTTTTCACATTGGTACCAATATGGATATTGCTAGCATTGCTAATAGATTCACTTTTATAATAACATTTAATTAAAAATTGAGTTAATTTTTAAAAATTAAATAAGAATGTCAATGTCATCTAGGTAATTCTGCTTTAAAGTATCAATACTTATTATTTGTATTTTGTCTTTTTAAACTTTTACATTTAAACATTTAAGAAAATAAGTTTAAAAACATTAAAAGTTAATTTTTCAAAAAATTTTTAACTTGTCAATGTTTACTTTAATTTACATTTTCTGAAAATATATTCATATTTGTACACCTAAATATAATTAGATTTCATTTTTAATCCTATCATTCTTAATAAAAAACAAATGTGTTAAAATCTTGATTATAACACAATTGGTGATTTGGTTGAAAAGCAGGCAAGAAAAATGTTTTATTAAATGCATACATAATAATTAATGAATTATCAATATCTTTTTTTATCACTCATCTTAACATCACCAGCCCAACAACACAATATCCAGACATGTGCAATTATAATTAAATTCAGTTGTCTTTGACATTTTACCACCTTTCAGTCTTATATAAACTATAACTTTATCTATTTTTTTCCATTTGTCATAAGGAAGATATTATTTGTCAAGGCAAAAAGGAACGCATTTTATTTACTGGCTTGTAAGTTTGGTCTTTTATAACTTGAAAATATTTAGACATAGGGTATGTGGGCTCTATTTTACTCTTGCTCTGAGCCCAGCGAATGATAGGAGCGGTCTTGAATTCAAGAGACATTAAAAAGAAAGATAAAATATATGAGATGGGAAGCAAAAGAAATGGAGACATTAAGGATAAAAAAATTTATAGATCTCGTGATTCCACTGGCAAAAACAGAGAAGCCAAGAGGGCAACCTGAATCCATCTGTTCTTTCATAAAGCCTGTGAGTATGAGTAGCTATGATCAGTCATAAAACTGAAGACTTGCAACCTGAAGAACTACAAACTCAGAATTGTTACCATTAGTCAGGAATGACAGGACGACCTTGGAATCCAAGCCCCACATCTGACCCATCCCTGCTGGAGCACCAGTTGTGAAAGAGTCCCTGATGGGCCATGCCTGGAGTGAACAGATGCTCTGTTGGGTGGAATCAGATTTAGGTATTGTCAAGGATTTCATTTTACTTGGATCCACAATCAACAGCCATGGAAGCAGCAGTCAAGAAATCAAAAGACGCATTGCATTGGGCAAATCTGCTGCAAAGGACCTCTTCAAAGTGTTGAAGAGCAAAGACGTCACCCTGAAGACTAAGGTGTGCCTGACCCAAGCCGTGGTATTTTCAATCACATCATATGCATGTGAAAGCTGGACAATGAATAAGGAAGACCGAAGAAGAATTGACACCTTTGAATTGTGGTGTTGGTGAAGAATATTGAAAATCCCATGGACTGCCAAAAGAAAGAACAAATCTGTCTTAGAAGAAGTACACCCAGGATGCTCCTTAGAGGCAAGGATGGTGAGACTGTATCTTACATACTTTGGACATGTTGTCAGGAGGGATCAGTCCCTGGAGAAGGGCTTCATGCTTGGCAGAGTACAGGGTCAGTGGAAAAGAGGAAGACCCACAATGAGTTGGATTGACACAGTGGCTGCAACAATGAGCTCAAGCATAACAATGATTGTAAGGATGGCTCAGAAGCGGGCAGTGTTTCATTCTGTTGTGGATAATAGGGTCACTATGAGTCCTGACTGACTCGACAGCACCTAACAACAACAACAGCACTCTAGACAATTCCAGAGTGATTTTTAACTGAGATTTCAGAAACATAGGGATTATTTCAGAATACCTAAGTCACACCATGGGGTTGCTAGAAACAAATTTTGTTAATAAAAAAACCCCAGTAGCTCTTTGTTACTGCCCTCAGAAAATCACTTTTTTTTTTGCCTTAAGAAGCCTCCACACCTGAACATTGTCTTACATTATATGCGGCTTAGGTGACCTCATCTTCACGTTCCTTACATTTTGTATCAAGGCTTCATTGTTGTCTTAGGTCACTTGACACTTCAGAAAATGGGACATACCACCTTATTTACTTGGCCTCATGTCTACGAATTGACTGGTCACTTTTTTTCCCTCATCACATTCAGCCCCCAGGAGATCATGGCCATGGCTGTAGTGGCCATACGCTGACTGTTCGTGCCCTCAGGCTTGCTGGTCTGAAATGATTTCAGTCTCCTCTGGCTCTACCCTAAATGAAGCAAGTCTGGATACAGTTCCCACAGTTTTGAGTGGAGAAAAAACAGCATCTTGGCAAAGTACCTATGAGGAAACTACCCCCTGCCCAAACAGATAGCTTAGCCTTTTCCCCCCTTTCAGATCCCACCCACCTCCAGGCTTTAGGAACCTTTCTGGATCAAAGCAATGCTTTCTGTAATTTTGACCACACAGGACAATCTTTCAATACCTTAATCGACTCTCTTACTCATATGTGGTTAAGATGTAACGTCCGTATCTCCTACCCACATTAATATGTATTGTTTTCACTTCAGTTCAAGTCAATTAATCATATCTGGGATAAAACTGATTAATGTGAGCATTTCCAGTCTTGATCCCTACTCTCCCACCCATCCACATACAAGTATCACCCCCTCACCAGCGGAAACAATGTCAATTTCTCCCCACTCTCCCATCCTCTAAACATGTGTTGGTCTTTGCTAAACCAGTTTGGCATTTTGTTAGACAGCATTCTAAGAATGAGTAGGCAGAAAAAGGGCCCAAGAAAAACAAGAAAGAATCTTGCTAGCAGGAATACCGACCTTGCTCTCCTTCATTGTGAAAAATTCAGGTGATGGGTAAAGTGGAAAAGATATTTTTTTTAAAAAAGCCTGAATGGTTTAATTGGTGGAGCCCTGGTGGCCCAGTGGTTAAGAGCTACAGCTGCTAACCACAATGTCGGCAGTTCGAATCCAACAGTCGCTCCTTGAAAACCCAACAGGGTAGTTCTACTCTGTCCTATATGGTCGCTATGAGTTGGAATTGACAGCAGTCGGTTTGGGTTCGGTTTTGGTTTAATTGGTATACACAATAAAGAACAGAGAAAGAGAGGAAGGGGAGGAGATAGAAAATATCACCATGTGAGTGAGGTGTCCGGGAGATTATTTCTGGGGTAGCGTTGATAAGCGAGAGTCTCTGGGACTGCTTCAGGGTATGGAAGGAGTGTGAGGAAGATGAGAGGGGATTTTTGTCACTGTGGGGTATGAAATATACCCCTGAAATGTTCTTCAGGTGATGCAGATAAGAAGTAGATTTCCTTGTGGTTGCTGGACTTCTTGGAATATAACTCCTCACAGATTCCGGGCTACTTGAGTCTTAGTTAATATTTATGTAATCATATAAGCCTCTGATTGGAAAACATAAAGGCCTTCCAGACTGAGGGAAGAGCAGGGATTAAGGCACAAAAATATGTTGACTCAACAATGAAAATTCTGGTTAGTCCTCAATGCCTCAGAAGAACTCGATGTTTCCCACTGACATGTTTTTCTTCTTTTTCCCTCCTAGGAATCAACCTTTCAGAGCTAGCCTCAAACATTAATTTTGTCACTTTTCTAAGAGGAAAGACAGGGTTTCAAAATGATGACCTTTTCCTGCCTGAAGTTTAACATAGGGGTGCTGTTCTCTTTCTTGGCCTGGTGGTGGATACACAAACATTCTTTGTGATAGATCATTGAGCTGAACATTTTTTATTTTATGCATTTCTCTGATGTATGTGTTATATTTCACAATAAAAAGGTTAAAATTTTTAAAAAGCTTTTCTTTCTGCTGTGTTATTCACTGAGAAGTGGAACCCAGCTTAAAATGCTGAGCAAAATGAAAGAGCATCTTTTTTTTTTTTTTTTGTAAACTCAGAGTTGTAAATTAGCTTCTAAATTTTGAAACACCCAGGTTTTCACATTCTCCATTGCTCTTACTCAGCTGAGAATTTTCCGAGAGAGAGATGGACTCACATTTCAAAACTATTCTTCACATCTTAAAGATACTTTACTAAATACTTGCCAGTCCCATGTTCTCACCTTACCACTGATATATATGTGTGTGTGTGTGTGTGTGTGTGTGTGTGTGTGTGTGTATTTATATGTTGTTGTTAGGTGATGTCAATTCTGTTTCAACTGATAGCAACCCTATAGGTCAGGGTAAAACTGCCCCATAGGTTTTCCAAGGAGCACCTGGTAGATCTGAACTGCCAATCTTTTGGTTAGCAGCTGAAATTTACCACTATGCCATCAGGGCTCCTGTATTTAAGCATAACAATATGATATAGATATTTGCTCATAACTTTGCCAGGTTTATTGTTTCAAAAAAATGTGGATTTCCAAAACACTAAATAGACAATACTTGAGTGGTAACTTTGGTGAAGGGTAAGACAAGACACAATACTGGGGAAGCCAGCACAACTTGTACAAGGCAAAGTCACATAAGCCCCATAGACACATCCAAACTCCCTGAGGGACTGAATTACTCGGCTGATGGCTGTGGGGACCATGGTCTCGGGGAACATCTAGCTAAACTGGCATAACATAGGTTATAAAGAAAATGTTCTGCATTCTACTTTGGTGAGTAACATCTGGGGTCTTAAAAGCCTATGAGCGGCCATCTATAATACTCCACTGATCTCACCCCTTCAGGAGGAAGTAAGATTGAAGAAAACTAAAGATACAAGGGAAAGATTTGTCCAAAGGACTAATGGACCATATCTACCACTGCCTCCACCAGACTGAGTCTAGCACAACTAGATGGTGCCTGGCTACCACCACTGACTGGTCCGACAAGGATCAAAATAGAGGGTCCTGGACAAGCTGTAAAAAATGTAAGACAAAATTCTAACTCAGAAAGAAAGATCAGACTTGCTGGCCTGACAGACCACAGAAACCCTGAGAGTATGGCCCCTGGATACACTTTTAGCTCAGTAATAAAGTCATTCCTGAGGTTCACCCTTCAGCCAAAGATTAGACAGGCCCATAAGACAAATGGAGACTAAAGGGGCATACCAGCCCAGGAGCAAGGACTAGAAGGCAGGAGGGAACGGGAAAGCTGGTAATAGGGAACTCAGGTTTGAGAGGGGAGAGTGTGAACATGTTGTGGGGTTATTAACCAACGTCATAAAACAATATGTGTACTAACTGTTCAGGGAGAAACTAGTTTGTTCTGTAAACCTTCATCTAAAGTACATTAAAAAAAAAAAAAGGGAGTGAATTTTACTGTATGTAAATTATGCCTCAATAAATGTGACTGAAAAAAAAAAAAACTTGGATTTCCATTAGCCAGAGAGTTTGAAATCAGGTTCCAAAAGAGGGGACCTACCTCTGAACAAGAACTCATGAAAATTGTTTAGACTCATTTTTCATGAGGATATAGTCCAACTCTGGAAGTAGCCACAATTTAAGTATGCCAGATCTGGGGATAAAATCCCTTTTAGTCTGTGGAGAGGGTTGAAATTTTAATCAACTATTTTCTAGCTCATAGAGTCCCATATGGTGTTGGGACATTTTGGACATGAGGATGCTCTGACGTGGCACATCATTTTTGTTTCTCTTGCTAAAGTAAACCCACACCACCCTCTGTTTGAGGAGCCGCATTGGGTGGAAGCTACTCCCAAGAGCCTGTTGATATCTTCTGGCAAAGCTAACTGAGCAAGTCACGCGTGAGTAGTCTCCTTGCTAATGTTTTGGCATGTCATGATTATGCACTGCTAAGTCTTTGTCAGCAACAGACCTGTTGCCAATATTTGTTGTTCATGCCCGTTGTTAATAATTTCCTTTCTTCCCCTCCCCTATAGTAATCATGCTCTGTTGTAAATGGTAAAGAAAAAGGATAAGGAAGCTCAAGATTGCTGGTCTTACCATTTGCCTGCAAGAGCAAAGGGGAAGGTGGTGCAGGACAGGGAGAAAAAAGGGTATATGCTAGCCTCAAGAAAGGAAGAAGTGCATTGGCATGAATCTCTATGTCTAAAGCAGTTGTCCTCAACCTTGGCTGCACATGGGAATCACCTAGGGAGATTTCAGAAGACTGATGTCTGGACCCCTTTCCTATGTTTTAATGTGTCTGGGATGAGGCATGAGCATCGGGATTTTTTTTAAGTTCCCAGGGTGATGCTGATGTGAAGTCAAGGTTAAGAATCACTGCCTTCGACTCAATGAACCACCACGGCTACAATCCTGCATCGAATTGTACCCTCTCAGACATCTTAGGATCATGCCACACTACAGCCATACGAACCTGCAAGATCATACAGTCCTGACCTCTCTTTTTGAGGCAGTTATGATGTGTCCCAAAGAGTGCTGGATCTAGGTCCAAGGATCTGGGTTTGAATCCAGACTTTTCCACTTCATAATTAAATAAATCATAGCGAGTTATGGAGTCTCTCCAAGGCTCCTTTTTCTAAGGTACTGGACTGTTGGAAAATTTAGTGATTATTATGAAAACACCTAATTCAGTATCAGAAACCTGTAATGCATAGTAGCTCAGTAAATACTTTTGGCTTTTGTTTCTGTTTTTACATATGAGGGTACCACCTCCAGAGGTGTTAATTGCCAGAACTCTTTCTATTAAACCTATTTCTGTCAGCAGTTTTTTTCGTTTGGGTATTTTGTTTGAGTTCATTTTTTTTTTTTAATTGACTCAATTGAACACGTATCATTTTAACTCTATTCATTTGTCACCCCTCGTCCCCTTCCCCCATCACCATGCAAACACGCATACTCACAAAAAAGGTTCAAGAGGACCAACAAGCCAGGAACAAACAGAAATGTTAATGCTGCCTCAGGATTTCTAGGGCTACTGCTCACCAAATCCCAGCTCTGCAAACATTCCACTCTGGGGTCCCAGACTATATCTCCTCCACTATCTCCTCCATCGACAAAATGGAAAAATTCCACCAGAGATTAATTCTTGCCTGCACGGCACTTTAAAGATTAAAATGCACGACATAAAAAAGCCAAGCATTAACCATAGGGAGGAACAGGGAAATCACCCAGGGGAGAGGTAATAACAAGTGAGTAAATCAGAAGGTAAGCCTTTACTAAAAACAAGCTAAATGACTGATACAAACTTGAATTTTCTGTCTTGATCCCTAGAGTATCTGTAGTGTTTGTCTGATTGAGACTTAGCTAAAATCAAATTTCCAGGTCAAGCTGCTGGGTTTGTACGAAGGGCAAGCCCATTTTTTAAATTAGAAAAATCTACGTTGATTCTTGGGTGAACATCGGTTGTCTCTCTCTGCCTCTCTCATTAATCCTCATGTTCAAATATGCCACAGTTGGTAGTGTTTTGAGTCATGCATGCAAACAGCTGGAGATCCACCTGTGGAAAGAAGTTTTTTCCCTACTGCCAAAAATGGTTAGGAGCCATCAAATCTTTCAAAAACAGAAAACACTATTAGGTACACATACAGGCCCTCATCCCTTACTGCTGCCCAGAAGGACTCCCAAGTTCCCCAGATGTATCCTACTTTCATCAGATACATGCTAAGCCAGGTATATGTTTTCTAGAAAACTGCAAACTCAGCTAGGAGAATGTTCTTTATTTAATGTTATAAAGTTTGTCTTTCCTGAAATGCCTTCACTAAAAAACCAAACCAAACCCACTGCCATTGAGTTGATCTGACTCATAGTGACCCTATAAGACACAGTAGAGCTGCCCCATAGGGTTGCCTAAGGAGCACTTGGTGCACTCGAACTGCTGAACTTTTGGTTAGCAGCCAAGCTCTTAACCACTAAGCCACCAGGCTTTCCATGCCTTCACTAGGGAGAACTAAATTTCACATTTCTAATACAAGTCCCACCTGTTTCAAGAAACCTTTGCTTCTACCACCTACACTAGAATAAACTCTCTCCAAGCTTGTAAAGTACAAACAAAACAAAGGCGAACCAGGAAAAGGCAAATGGGGATATAATGCAATTAGTGTTTGGTTGACATTATCAGCCCCGTCCTCATTTTCAAAGACAGGGCAGGTAGGAAGAAGGACTTCAACCCCATCAAAAAACGGGCAAACCAAGAGTGGAGTCCACATCTCCAATTACCTGGATCAAGCTAATGAAATGGTTATCAACTATCTTGGAGATTCCTGGAACCACTGCCTGTTTCTTGGAAGCCCTGCCAATCACAGGGCCCAGAATCATTCTAGGTATATTTAAGCTGGAGTGGACAACTGCCACTAGGTGGCACCAAACTGCAGCCAGGACTAGGACAGATTTGGATGACACAGACCTCTGGAACTTGCAGATGGCTAGTTGGTCAACTCACTCTGGTCATTTTATTCGTCTTGCAATATGATTGCAGGTTTTAAGCAAGTGAATTTTTTGACCCTTTTTTTTTTCTCATCGTGGAAAGAGATTTCCTCTATTTCTTATTCATTTAATCAATTTTATACAATATTATTCTGAGTGTGTGTGTTTCAACCTCAACTACATTGCAAGCTCACTGGGAGCAGAATCACTTTCTATTGTGATTGTATACCCCATAGTGTCTAGTCTGGTATGGACAAGAAGTAGATACTCAACAACTGCTGGTTTCATTGCATTGTTGAAGTTTTAGTTATAGTATGAATTCTCTCAGTAAAGGTTTATTTAACTGCCTAGAAATAAACCTTTCTACCATAGACACGGAGCCCTGGTGGTGCAGGGGTTAAGAGCTTGGCTGCTAACCAAAAGGTCAGGAGTTCAAATTCACCACCCACTTCTACTCTGTCCCACAGTGTTGCTGTGACTAAGTAGGAATCCACACAACTGCAATGGGTACAGGGTTTACCATTGACACTTTGTCCCCAGAATATAACCCCCTATGCTAGAAGACTCTTGCCCTTGGCTCCATCATTGGCCAGTCTTTCAGGATACGAGCAGTTCATTTCTTTACCAGAGAAGTAAACAAAGGAGGAAAATATTTTTACATAAAAACACCTTTGCGATTATACTGTTCAGTTGTAAACACAACTTCCAACTTTTACTGATTTTCTGGTTTCCAGTACCTATTGATCAAAACTGTGCTTTGTCTATTTATGCTAAGTTACTGAGGAAATAGAACACACACACACACACGCATACAGAGACACACCAGTAGTGTGTCCTTCTCAGGAGGAACCACCAGCATAAAAGTCTGGAATGTGCTTGGCTTTGCACCCATCACAGCAAGGCATTAGAAATATTGGATTTAGTGTTGTGCTTCCACAGATATAAAATTAGGCCGACAGAAGTCTGGATCTGGGCCTCGCTCCATACTGCTAACTTGTAGAGCACTGGTAGCCAAAAGGGTTTGGAACGGTTGTCTCTCTACAGATGCTGCCATTCATTTCTGTGGGAACAGGACCACTTACATCTAATTACAGTTTCTGCTTAAATTAACAGGACAGATATGACAGCAAAAAATTCTTTAGACTAACTGGTGGGGAGACCTTTAGCTGACACAGCTTATGAAGTAGTTGGCTTGCAGCAAAGTAATGTCAATTTTTAAAGTAATTTAGAATTCATATGATTCCATCCAGCCATGTGTGGCAGGCAAAGAAAAAGACTGGTGGTGGGGAGGTGGGGTCAGGGAGTGGGCAGACAGGCGGGTATACGATTTTAGAAAGAAGAATAGATGATCTTACAAAGCAGACCATTTTGGGAAGATTAGGTTATTATAAAATAACGTAGATAATGAGCCTCAGAGCTGGGGTTTGAACGTTGAGATTTGAATTTCAGAGCTCTTGCTTTTAACCTGGACTGACTCCAAAGACACCTACAGCCCTAATTCATGCTAAAAATGCCACTTACAAATAATTAAAGTGGAGTCTATATTTAATACTGGGTTGATGACAGTTTTTACTGGCCTTCATTCTGGTACATGGCCAATCAACTTTATGTTCTTTACGATCCAAGGTGAAGCGATTCCTCAGGTCCCTCTAAATTCCTAGAATGGGTCACTCCAGAATTCAGTCACCATAAGAGCCTGCCTCCAGCCAGCAGAGTGCCAGTTACCCTTGACAAAGAACATCCCAGCAGATGCTCAGGGATCATGGCATTTGTGTCTGAATTGCCCCCTTGCCTGTTCTACACCTGTTCCATCTTACTTTCAATTCACTAAACCTCTCCTGTTCGCCTACCTAACCTGCCAGTTTGATGCCCTTTACCAGATTCTAGGCCTTGGTATCATGACCTGGGCTCTGATTACCATCTCTTAACCTTGACCAAGCAATCTGTAAACAACCACTTTGGCAGGGGCAGGCTTAGGGCCTGGGATATCCATGCACTGCCCTTGTGGGCAGCTGTCTCCTGGCACTAACAGGTGAACCTGGCATGCTTGTTTCATTTGGCACCTAGAAAAGGACAAGGAGGGACCCAGTCTTGTTATTTGTATAAGTAGCTGTGAAAACAAAGTTTGAAAAAGTTGTTATAAGGTTTCACAGCACACTAGACTACTGGTTGTCCTCAAGTTGATTCTGACTCATGGAGACCCCATGTGTTTCAGAATAGAAGTGAGCCCCATAAGGTTTTCAGTGGCTGTGATCTTTCAGAAGTAGATAACCAGGTCTTTCTTCTGAGGCGCCCCTGGGTGAACTTGAACCTCCAGCCTTTTGGTTAGTAGCTGAGCACTTAACCATTTGTGCCACACTAGATAGGAACCAAAAAACCAAACTCGTTGCTGTCAAGTCCATTCCAACTCACGGCAACCCTATACGACAGAGTAGAATTGCCCCATAGGGTTTCCAAGGAACAGCTGGTGGGTTCAAACTGCCGACTTTCTGGTTAGCAGCCAAGCTTTTAACCACTGTACCACCGTGGCTCAACACTAGATACAGGTACAGGTATATATTAGATATATATACATATAGGACATATAATATATGCATATATGCACATATATAATATATATTTTCATGAAGAACATACTCCATTTAAAAGTTAAATTTTTAAAATGAACACTTAAGTAAGGTTCTCTTATTTGCTCACCCTAATTCCTGATGTGAGGACAGGAATTTCCTCTTTGAAAGGTATAATTCCAGAGACTAAATCGTAAGAGTCTGAATCACAAAGGGATAGTGTCTATCCCCTCTACTTACTGACCTTTTTACTTTTAATTGATACAATTTCCTGCAGCCCAAAATAACAAATTTGTTCCAAGAAGCTCCTAGATCAGAGGTTAGCAAGGCGCTGGCCCATGAGCCCAATCTGATCGGTCACCAGTTTTAGCAGTTTTATGGCACTACAGCCACACTTACATATTGTCTAGGGCTGCTTTTGCACTTCAATGGCTGAGTTAAGTGGCTGTGACAGAGACCATGTGGCCCGTAAAACCTAAAATATTTATTATCTGGTCCTTCACAGAAAAGGTTTGCTGATTCCAGTCCTAGTTGAATAGTATGGAACACAGCTCACAACATGAATTTTACCACCAAAAACCAGCCTTTTGCTAGGTCTGCTCTAGGACTAACAAAACACTGCATCTGATGTCCAGAATTCAGGACAGACTATTCCAAATAATTGACTTTTTATTCAGACACTTAACAGTCAGGTCATTGGAAACTCAACCTTGAATGTAAATACCAAGACATTTTTCCCAGCTACTTTCCCCAGGGGGTACTCAAGTTGACATAGAATCATCATTTTAGTCTCAGACTAACAACAGTACATATTTGCCAGGTTGATTTAAATATTGAAGAATGTTGAAAAAAAGCAGTTCGCAGGGTTAATATAAACCTGCATTTCTTTGGAGCTGAAGAGAAAAGAGTTGGGGAAAGAAATAGTGAAAAAAAAAATATTTCTCCTTAAAGAAAAAAAAATACTGCTTTGAACTCATTTAAATGATTCACTCACACTCTCCCATGCAATGGAGTCAACCCTATGCATTTAAGTAACTTTTGGCTGGTAATAATGAGACAGGTCTGTAAATTGTTTCTGCCCCCTCTAAAACCTTTTCTGTGGAGGCAGTGGTGGGTCAGTGGTAGAATTCTCGCCTTCCGCTTGGGAGGCCCAGGTTCGATTCCTGACCAATATACCTCATGGTCAGCCACCACCTATCTGTCCGTGGTTTACATGTTGTAATGATGCTGAAAGGGAGCCCTGGTAGCACAGTTGTTACAGCTGCTAACCGAAAGCTCAGCAGTTTGAACTCACTGGCCACTGCAGGGGAGAAGGATGTGGCAGTTGGCTTCTGTAAAATTTTACAGCTTGGAAACTATGGCAGTTCTACTCTGTCCTATAGACTCACTCTGTCGGAATACACTCAATGGCAGTGGGTAGTTAGAATGATGCTGAACAGGTTTCAGCAGAATTTCCAAACTAAGATGGACTAGGAAGAAAGGTCTTGTGATCTAATTCTGAAAATCAGCCAATAGAAACCCTATGGATCACAACAGTCTGATCTACAACCAATCGTGGGGATGGTACAGGACTAGGCAATGTTTTGTTCCATTGTGCATGGGGTCACCATGTGCTGGAGACCAACTCAATGGCAGCTACAATAACAAAGTCTCTTCTAGACACAGAAATTCATTCCAAAACAGGCACAGTGAACAAAATGAAACATGCTTTTATCTGTGAACTTAAGGAGGGTGAGAAGGGTAGGGTTCCTGAACTTACCCTGTACCGGCATTGGAGGAGGAGAACCTGGGTGTTCAGTTAATAAAGTGAGTGCTGGGCTCACAACTATAAATAGAACAATCTCTGAAGCTTTGTTGTGCACGTACCTTAAAATCTATTCTCTTTTGAATTCAATTCTCATTTTGTTCATTTTATTCTCTTTTTAAAAGGTGTTTCTGTTTTTATTGATACTAGATCATTATTCAGATTACTTCTTTTGGGAATGAGGCAGAGGTAGGATAAAGTTTGTAGCATCTCAGTTATCTAACTGTTATACTGTCTGACATTCTTTGCTTCAAGGTATAAGTGGGAAAGGATTTGGGCTGGAAATAACCAGCAGTGGATTTGGGTCTCATCTCTACTACAGCCTAGCTGCGTGACATTGGACAAGCCATTTGACTGCTCCATGCCTCAGGTTCCTCATCCAAAAGATGAGGGTCATAAAAGCAGCCCCAATTTTTCATAATGTAAAGATAAAGGAATAAAGGATAAAGACTAATTCTTAAAATGTTAAAGGTCTGTTATAGATTGAATTGTGTCCCTCAAAAATGTTATAAATCCTAACTCCTATACTTGTTGATATAATCCCATTTGGGAATATGGTTTTCTTTGTTACCTTAATGAAGTCATATCAGGGTAGGGTGTGTCTTAAGGCAATCATGTTTGAGATGTAGAAGGAATAGATTAGGCACAGAAGAAAGAAACCAGAGATAGGGAAAATAGATGCCCCATGAAGATCAACAAGGAACCAAAAGATACAAAGCTAAAAAGAGACAAGGACATTTTCCCAGAGCCAGCAGAGACAGGAAGACTTCCCTAGAGCTGGTGCTCTGAATTCAGACTTGTAGACTCCTAAACTGTGAGAAAATAATTTTCTGCTCATTAAAGCCACCCTCTTGTGGGATTTCTGTTACAGCAGCACTAAGAAATTAAGATAAGTCCTAATAAAAATTAACATTTTCTCCCAGGGGTATGTTACCTGAGTTTTCCATTCAATATATCAAATATATATTTAGCATTCTCGTTCCCTACTTGGGCTGACATTCTTAATACAGAGAACCCCAATTAGTTTGGATATAATAAGATTGGCAATTGGCTCCTGTCCTCTTCCAGCCCTCATTCTCAAATGGGGCTCACTAGTGTTCTTCTCTTCTATGGGGAGAGGGTGAGGCTTGATGGAAAACACTAGGAAACAAGGAAGCAGAGGGTGGGGCCCACATAACAAGTGTTCTCAGCCCAGTCTCCCACCATTGGGCCAATGCAATTATATGGGAGATTCTTGAATTCCTGTCATTGTCTTGGCAGTCCCAGACAGATGCAAGACTCAGAACCAGCCCTACTAATATTTAAGCCACGGAAAAAAATTGCCACAGGTGGTGCCAAACCGAAGTTGGGAAAAGGGTTGGATTTGGATGGTTCAGCCTTACCAAGTACCCGGAGTCAGCTATTTGAATAGGCTTGCCCTGGATGTTACCTTTCAATACTGTGACCCATATTTTAGCCAGTTAATATTTTCAGCCCCCCATTTGTCACATTATGGTGGATAATGATGACAAAGAATGAATGGTTTAAAATGGTATGAAAGCCAAAAATCACTGGTTCTCCCCTTGAGTATTTGGTGGCAAGAAAAAAAAAAGAATCTAGCATATTGTTTTTACTGTTAAAGCTTTGGTAAGGGGGTCACTGGCACACAAGTAGAATCTTGAATTCATAACCAAATGAAGAAATCTTGTTCAGTCTGGGACCTAGCACATGGAATCGTAGAGTTGAATAAAGGCTAGAAACCATCTTTTAATTTGTAGGTCCTGTATGTCTCTTTGCTTTATCACTTAGGACATGAGAAACAATCTTTTAGGGCTCAAGACCAATAATCAGGTAAGGAAAACATTTTTTCCCTGTGCTTCCCTGCTCAAATGTTAACATCCAAGTGACACTCATATGCAAAACAAGAAAATATACATTTCTGACCTTTGGTATTAAAGTGCCATTTAAAATAGATTTCCAAAATATTTTAAAAGCAGAAACTGACACACAGCTTTACCTAGCATGTGACTATGACCAACAGTCCTTCAGAAAGCCACTCTGGTAGGGAAAAAAAAAAAAGGGATAGAAATGGAAATTTTAGCCTTCAGCACATTGACACCATCCTCCCTCAGGTCACCAATATGTGTTATGATCAAAGGAAAGGCAATTTAAATTTGTTGAGCAGAATTTTTTTCCCCCAGCCTATAGGCAAGGCTATTTTATTTGTTTGACTCTTTTTTTAGTCCTAGAACTATTTATGGTCAGATTTTACTAAACGTGTGAAGAGCCACAGAACAAAATTGCATTTCTTTTAACAAAGGGTAGGGGAAATTAGTTAATTTCATGCTATTTCCTGAGGTCAGATAACAAAATGCACATTCACCCAGAGAGAGAAATCATAGGCTTTTCTTTCCAAAATTGTTAGTCCTGAAAGTAAAAGCAGCTGAATCCGGGAAGTTGATGAAGCTAAGCTCTGAGAGAGTAGTCACCGAGACGGAGAATTCTATGGCTCGCCAGGCTGCGTTTGAGCTCAAGGCTATTGATAATGGCTCCCTCGTTGACCATCAGAAGCTCCAGGGACTAAGCTGTATGTGGTTCTGAGATTGCCACACACTGTTGGACCAAGGAAGGCTGTTACCACAAGGCCAGCATACAGCTTCCGGGAGTCTTTGCTTTCCCTTCCCCAGAGATCAGATGGCACACCTGAGATAATGCTACCCATACAATGACTTCTTGCAAGAAAAAGAACTGGGAGAGGGAGGAGGCAGAATCAAGGGGCTGGTAACATTAAGAGGGAAGCAGACAGCTGAGATTGGTACAAAGAAATTACAGAGGAATTAGATTTGAAGGGAAATGTTAGCGATCATGTAGTCAAACCTCTTTGAACAGTTGTGGAAACACAAGCCCTGAGAGTTGACTTGCCCAACACACAGCAAGTTGGGTCAGGACAGGATTAGAACACATGACTCTGCACATAGCTCAGTCCCCTTTCTCCGAAACCACATCGTCACACGTGTAAAAAGGTAAGAAAAGCTTTAAGAAGAAAGTGCATTCTTTCCGCATATTCAACATACCAATCAGGAGTAAAATTTAATTACGTCAACTGTCTCAACCCCTTACATGATCTCCTCAGGTCTAAACCTCCAAAATGAATCCAAATCATACTAGTCAAATCTATCCTACATCACAGCCAACCATCTAGGTAAACAGTGCCAACAATTCTTACTACTCCCCTGGGCATCCAAGTCATCCCCCCCACTCTTTGGATCCCATTCCCGAACCACAAAATTCCAGAGAATGCCTCAATATTTTCCTCCTAATCTCTCTTTACCTACTCCATTGTGACTAAGCAGGCTGAGAGTTTTGCCCCTAAATTCACTGGATTGAAGAGATGGAAGTACATGCTAAGAGACAAGGTCTGAGATTTCAAGTAGTTTACAACTTTTCATCAGTATAGGAGACAATGACCAACTACATACCCGAGAGCGTCACTGCAGTGAGGATCCCTGAAAGAAGAACCTGAAGATCACAGCCTCTACTGCCAACGAGCCCAGGAGAGAATGCAGGTAGCCACAGCTTCCGATGTAGCTGACTTCTCGTTCAGTTGCTCTCAAACTTCAGTGAACATCAGAATCACCTGGAGGGCTTTTAAAACGCAAATTGCTGGGCCTCACCTGCAGAGTTTCTAATTCAAAAGGTCAGGGGTGGAGCTGATAATTTGCATTTCTAACAAGCTCCCTGGTGGTGTGATGCTGCTGGTTTAGGGATCACACTTTAAGAACCACTGTTTTAGAACAAAGGAGCCCTGGTGGTACAGTGGTTAAAGCAATTTTTTGCTGACTGAAAATTTGGCAGTTAGAAACCAACAGCTGATCCTTAGGAGTACGATGTGGTGGTCCGCTTCCGTAGAGATTTACAGCCTTGGAAACCCTATAGGGTCACTACGAGTCAGAATTGACAAGACGTAGTGGGTTTGGTTTGGGTCCGTCCTAGAACAAGACTATGGCTTTTTGAGAAAGAGTTAAAAAAAAGTCTTGAATTGTATTTGCATGTCAAATTTCGTCATACAGTACTGATGAATAACCACAAGTCCTATCAATAAAGCTCTTGCTTAGAGGGTGTCTTTGGATTGATGTTTTGGAAGACTCACGTCCCCGGGGAGCGATGAAACAAGAAAGGGGTCTCTCAAGGGCTAAGAGATTAGTAGACCCACTAATCTAGGATGATGGCCTTGACAGGAAACTCTGGTTCTATATTCTCAAAGCCGTGGGGCCAGGGCTTTGAACCAGTTTGTTCCAGTTCAAAACTCTGCTGAGAATTTGCATTTCCACCCCAGATATACCGAGTCAGAGTCTACAGTTTAACAAAGTCCCCAGGTGATTCTTGTGTATAATAAATTTTGAAACCACTGCTCTACTAGTGGGTCTCAGAATTTTCCCTAATCAGCAGCATTAGCATCACCTAGGAACTTTTGAGAACTGCAAATTCTCAGCAGGGGTTCAAACTGGAATGAACCTGTTCGAAGCCCTTTACAGGACTCACTCACAGATTAATACAAGTTGATCCAAGAGCCCTATCCAGGGTCAGGTCCACAAACCCAATACCCAAAACCCCACTGCTATCAAGTCGATTCCAACTCATAGCAACCCTATAGGACAGAGTAGAGCTACCCCATAGAGTTTCCAAGGAGTGCCTGGTGAATTTGAACTGTCAACCTCTTGGTTAGTAGCCACAGCACTTAACCACTATGCCAGCAGAGTTTCCACAAACCCAATAGTCCATACAAATACCTCTGACACTAGACTCTAGGGCATGCCACCCAATGGGTGGTGCTCCCAGATGCCGGTGATGGACAACGACAGTGACTGTTGAGCTGTGGCTTTGTGTGGAGGAGAGGATGATCCCAGCACATCTGTCCTGAAGTGATCCACAAACCAAGAGCAGATGCCTTAAAAATATCCCAAAATAATCCAACCCTCTTTCATGCTATACTGAAGAGCTCTAAGGATGGGCCTGTGGGACAGCCTGAAGAAAGGAAAAAACAATTCCTTAGTATGTTAGTGTTTACAAAGCAATTTTCATGCATATTCTCATTTGCTTCTCACAATTCTGTGAGTGTAACCTTTGATGGGGAGGGAAAGAAAATGGAATCCTTAGACAAAAGGAGGTAGAAAGAATTACCTGGAGGGTTTATAGGAGGATATGGGAAGGGAAGATTAGGAAAAGGAAGGTGGTGCTGAACACAAACTACTATCTGTCGCTGTGTAAGTATTATCATCATTCCCATTTTACAGATGAGGAAATGGAAATTCAGTAAGGTTTGCCCAAGGTCAAAGAGCTGAGACTCAAACCCAGGCTGTGTAAGCTCGATGCCTGATGCCACAGTGCCTCTCAGAGGCCAGGTCCAGAGGTACAGCCACACCAGCCCTGGCAAACGGTTCTAGACAACAAACCTTAATTAAAATTCTTTATGCCATGCAAAGTAACAGGCAAATGGGGCAAAGGGCAAGCTGTTTGGCCAGCAAACGATGGAGAAGCAAACAAAAACAAGGTGAAATTGGATTAAATGTCTTTTGAAAGACATTTACATATTGATTTCACAGTAATAGGTTAAGACTCACGTTCTGAGGGCACACTCTAAGTTTCTTACATAAACTATCCCGAGGAATCCTAAAGCAGACACCTTGCTCTCTACTGTCGCTGCAGACATATTTGAAGATGCATTTTTGTTACAGTTTTTATTTTAGGGTTTCCAGGAAGAATCAGCACTACAAGAACTAAAGCTGCTTTGCTAAAAGTGGTCAATTTCCAAAACCCAGTGACAATGTGAGAAAGCTTGTTGAAACAGTGTTTAAATTTCTCTTCATGTAGACACACTTTTCTCATAAGCTCATTCTCCTCCTTGCTTCTTATACCTCTTACGTCCTGGGTCAGAGCCAGCCGTAGGCAAAACTGACAAATAGAGGTTTATTTTCAATACCACCTCCCTTTACATAATCTTCGCTCCCCCATCCTCCTACAAAACCCCCCAGGTACTTCTTCCTACCTCCCTGCGCGTAAGGATGCCGTTTTTTCTTCCTCCCAATCAAAATCTTCCCTCCAGAAAGGATATGGTCAAATTTTTCACATACTAAACCTAATGGTTCCCAACATTAAAATCACCTCGTATGTATATTAATGCCTGGGCTCCACCCTACATCAATCAGAATCTTTGATGGTGGAGCTCCATCTTAAGTATAAAACTCCTCCAAGTGATTCTAGTACGCAGCGAGGATTACAAAGCACTGCATATACATTAATGGGAAGGCTTATTATGTTACCCTTTCTGAAGATATTTGTATTTTATAGCATAGCAAAGCCTTAGTAGTGGGATTTTCAGGCCATGAGATTGATGTGGGGTACAGGGGGAGTTGGAAGGAGAGAAGACCCCTGTGTTGAAATTGCTCCTTGCAGTCACAGGGACAGATTACCCAATAAGCAAGGGCTTAATTGTGCTTAGTAACCTGTAATACACAATTTCATCAAAGATATGGTGAAACCCACATGAAGTGGTTCACTACAGATTAGTGAGTCAACACAATTTAGCCTATACATGCCTTTGCTTACCTTACATAGCTTGCATACCTATAGGGTCGTTATAAGTTGGGATTGACTCCTTGGCAATGGGTTTATACCTTGTTTACTGTAAACCCATGCATACTATGCTTATTGGTTAATCTGCCCTTGCTTGTAGAGGTAGGTATTGTATCATTTTCATCTCCATTAGTGAGCTTCATGGATCCCAGTAATTAGAAGGTCCTTTAGACACGCACGTTTGGCTTAGAATTCAGACACATCTCCCTCTGACCGGTATTCATGTTGGCTGCTCTTGGCTCCTTCAGTCATCTCTATTTTCTATCCAGGTGCTCAGATTATTTTCCTTCTCAGGACTAATTCAAACATCTATGACTTCTAGCTTTCCACCAAGGGGGGTAAGGGGGCCGTGATTTATCTTACAGGATAAATGCTGTAGAGGTGGCCTCAGCGTCTTCCTGTGAAAGAGATGGGTGAAATTTGGCTGTCTCTTGACCAGCCTCGGTGGTAAGGAAATATGGTAGGATCACCAAGAAGGTAGGGCCTGATTCTCAGTTTTGTGGGCTCTGAGCCACAATTTCATTATTACACCTGAAGGTCCTCATGAGAGGCTCATACTAATCTATCTCCCAAGAGTCATAATGCCCATACTCGTTATAGGCAGCAGTGGTGGCTCAGTGGTAGAATACCTCTGTGGGAAACCTGGGTTCCATGTGGGAAACCTGGGTTCAATTCACGGTGGATCCTGGGCTGTGTTTGTCGTACACTAGTCGGGGGCAGACTCACCAGCAGCCAACAACTCTTTTTATTGCGATCTTTGATTGACAAATGGACTATTGCTATTGGCCAACGTATGTCTTTGGGAGTTTTCTTACTGAAAAGAGAGCTAGAACAAAGTTACATACCAAAGAAGTGCCTCAACAAAATGCTTTCTGTGATCCAGACTGGAATTCTGGAAAACCAGAGATTCCTACATTTTAACCATACTCGCTACACATTTTTCTTGCCTTTGAAATACACTTTCTGAGAGTCAGACTTTGGGAGTGACAGAAGAAACAGTCCAAGAGAGTAACATTGTCAGTTACTGCCGTCGAGACTCAGTCCCCCAATGCCTGATGCAGCCTCTTCAACTGATCAGTGGTCCTCAAATTTTCTGCACATTAGAATCACCTGGGGAACTTAAATATAAAAACTCCTGATGCCTAGGCCACAGCCCCGCATCCGTAGGCCCATGGCATCAGTATATCAAACCAAATCAAACTAAGCCCATTGCCATCGAGTCGATTCCGACTCATAGCTAGCTACCTTATAGGACAGGATAGAACTGCCCCATAGTGTTTCCAAGGAGCGGCTGGTGGTTTCGAACTGCTGAATTTTGGTTAGCAGCCAAATTCTTAACCACTGTACCTTCAGGGCCCCATCAGCATATTAGGAGTGCTAAAAAAAAAAAAAGAAAAAAAAGCCACAGAAACTTGCTGTCAGTGAACTCAGGTTTTTTTGTTTTTTTAAACTCCCCAGTTGATTCCAATGAAATGCCAAGTTTGTGAACAACTGGACTAGATGGTATGTCTAATTGATTATCATATCCACATTAGATTTTCCCCAGGAAAAATATACTCTTACCCTTTTTTTGTCTACCACTCTAGTTTATAAAATTTCAGGGCAAGAAAAGTTTATTGAATATCTACTACATGCCAAATACTCAAGGGGTCTTTGCATACTTTATCTCATTGATTCTGGTCACGGGCTGCACATCAGAGTCCACGGGGTTGAACTTTTTGAAAATACATATGTCAACCAAAGACCCTGTCTCCTCACCCCAAGTTCTCCTGAATCAGAAACTCTGAGACTGGGAGCTTGGAATCTGAAGGCTATTACAACTTCCCACGTGAGCTGATTTAAAACTAGGCCTGAGAACTGCTGAGCCATGTAGATCACATGGCACTTGTGACATCTTTTGGCAATTATAATAACACTCTCAGAGCCAGATTATGGGATGGACGAACCAGACAAATATCTATGCCACCAATATATTATTGTTGTTAGTTGCTATCAAGTCATTTCCGCCTCATGGAGACTCCATATGTGCAGAGTAGAACTGCACCATAGGGCTTTTAAGACTGTGAGCTTTTGGAAGCAGATTGCCAGGCCTGTCTTCTGAGATACCTCTGGGGGGTCCAAACTGCCATCCTTTAGGCTAGTAGTCAAGCCCTTAATTGTCTGTGCCACCCAAGGACGCCTACCAATATATGAACTAAAACCAAAACCCGTTGCCGTTGGTCAATTCTGACTCACAGTGGCCCTATAGGATGTAGTAGAACTGCCCCACAGGGTTTCCAAGGAATGGCTGGTGGAATTGAACTGCTGACCTTTTTTTGGTTAGCAGCTGAATCCTTAACCACTGTGCCACCAGGGCTCCATGAATGTAATAAGAATGTAAAAATACCACAAAAATGTATTGTCGGTGCCTCCTAATGTAAAGGGCAAGATGTGACATGTTCCTGTTTCTATGGAGGTGGGTGGCACCTTTCAGAAGAAAGTAAAAGGGGGAAAAAAAGAGAGAGAGAAAATAGGAGAAAGGAAAGGAAGAGAAAAGAAAAAAAAAAAGCCCTTGTTGGTGCTGACGTCTCCCCACTAAACAAATGTTGAACAAGTATTTAAAGAATGTGGGCCTAATGGGGCACCAAACCAGCACCCTGTCTGTGGCACTTGCACATCTCCATCCAACCCAAATATCATAATGTCAGATTTTCACTGATATTTATTTCATTTGGTTATTTTGTAATAAAAATCAGTTGCTGCCTAGACGAATCTCACAGTGGCTCCATGTGTGTAGAACTGTGCTTCATAGGGGTTTCAATGGCTTGTTTTTTGGTAGTAGATCACCAGGCCTTTCTTTCGAGGCACCTCTGCGTGGACTAGAACCTCCAACCTTTCAGTTCGCAGCCAACTGTGTTAACTTTTTGCACCACCCAGGGGCGCTTTATTTCCTGGTATACCGTATGATAAAATAACAAAACCAATAACAGCTGCCGTTTATTGAGTAATTATTATGCGTCCAGTGCTAACTGCTTGCTATAACTTCTCCCATATAGGGAAAGAACATCATTCATTCAGCAAGTACTAACTACCTGCTGTAGACAAAGGCAGTATTTGGTAGTGGTAAGTACAAGGCCTTTGGAATCAGACAGTATGAGTTTGAGTCTCAACCCTGTGAGCTACTGGTTGTATGACTTTGGACAAGTAGGTTAACCCTTCTTAGCCTGTTTCTTCTTCAGTAAAATCAGGATAATAATAACCTCACCATAAAAGGTTGTTGTGAGGAGCAAATTAAAGCACTGAAGACAATGTCTGGTAACTATTCAGTAAGTGTAATAATTGGCAGAGGCTGTTTTTATTGCTACTATGCATTTTTTTTTTTTTATGCATACTAACTATGTGCTAGACATGGTGCTAGGTGCTGGATACCTTTATCTCATGAGCAAATTCATCCATCCATATGTTTATTCATCTATTTAGTAAGTCAATCAGTCAACAAATCATTTTTTAATGTTGTGCTAGGCCGTGGGGATACAAAAATGCCAACAGGAACTCACAGGTAAGGGGTAGTCAAACAGTAAACAAACAATGGAAACCAGAGGTGATGAGGGATGTATTGGAGGTGGGTATGGTATGCCCTGGCAATGAGGACAAAGAGCAGAGACCTTGCTAGAGCGGTAGGCAAAGGTTTCACTGCACAGGACACTTTGGAGGTGCATCTCGAAGGGTAAGCTGCGGCTAAATGGAGGGGAAAGAGCATTAAAGACCGAAGGAAAACCATGTTACAGGATAGGTTTCTGGAACGATGGCCATCACTGACTGGAGAGGAAGTCCTTGGCTTTTCCCCGAATTTGGTGGTCTAAGGGTTTGGGACTTCCTTTTTGAGCCTGTAGACTTCGATCCACCTATTTATTATATGCCTCAGAAAACCCTCGTTAAGATTTGATGTTACCTACATAATTCTTGCTAATAAAGAGAGCAAAGCTGCAGCCTGGTAGTGTTTTCATTTTTGCCATCACTAAATTATTTACTGGCAAGAAACAGCAAGTCCAAAGGCAAAAAAAACTTTGGTTTAATACCGGTGGGGCTTTGCTATGGGTATTCCAACATGATTTTCATACTATTTTTCTATCAGCTGGATTCATTTTATTAGTTTTTAAATATCAAATACATGGTTTGGCAGCAAAAACAAGCTTTGAAAATGTTAACAGAAAGAAGTATTATCAGCATTCATTTATTAAGTTAGAATATATTCTAAATACAAAGGAGCCTATCACTGGGGTTTTTATAGGAACAAAGCTGTGCTTATGCAGCTACGAAACGGTAAACATTTCAGAGGCTTCGAGAACTTTCTGAACACTTCTGCTTGCTCCCAGCAATCAGGATGTCTCTTGGGCAGGATATTTCAGCCCTTTAATCTGGATCCTTGCAACAAACCAAGAAGAGGGAAAAAAAAAAAAATAGATGGATATACACAACAGTGATTACCTCTGAAAGCTGGGATCAAGGGTTACATTTATTTTCTTTTTATACTTTCTGGATTTCCCAAATTTCCTGTAATAAACATGTTTTACTTAATTTTTTTTCAAAAAAATTACATTATTAAAAACATTATACTGAGAACATAGGGCAAACACTAAAGCACTTGGGCTTCATGTATACCTGGCAGTCACTTCTCATAAGCCCGTTTTGCTTTGATTTAACGCAACTGTGACAGAGACATTGTGCTGGTGTTTGTTCTGGTTCTTCAGAGAAAATTCCTCTTTATAGTTACTCGTGTAAAATTTGCCTGTTAATTTTCAACCCTGTGCATTTTCTTTCCTTAGTTGTATCTTGTTCTAGAGTTCATAATTTAATTAATTGTCTTTTAATAACAAGAGGTTTTAAATCAGATTTTTGCTACAGTGATAAAACAATACTAATGCAATGACTGGGAATTGATCTATTTCTTTCATAAGCTTCACTGGAAACTTTAGAACAGGAGCAGGAGATTTGAAGTTAGGTCACCAAAATTTCTCCAAAGTACTTATAACAAACCACACAAAGCCAGTAAAGATAACATTTTCATCATTTGTAAATACCAATAGCTAATATTATATTTTAATAATCAAATCAGGATTAATATAATGTTATAGACTTTTCTCAGGAAATTAAATTATGGGGGGCAGAAAGGGAGTCATCGTGGTTTTACCCAGCAAGAAACATTTTAATTGTAAATGTGCCTTTTACAGCCTTTAAATTTCAAAAAGATGAGGAGGAGGGCGGGTCCTGTATACTTACTAATCTGTAAATAGAGGACCGGGCCAGGAGTCATTTCTGAAATGCAGCATCAAATGCACGGGCTTCTACTTAGTTTTAGTTGAATAAAAGCCCTACTAGATACGCAAATAACATCAAACTTGCCGGATTAAAGAGAGGCCCCTCATACTCTAAATCATGATTGTCAATCATCACCCAGGATTAAGGGATATATTTTAAAAACCTAAAAGCAAGCGCTTCCTTTTAACTTCTGCCTACTGCGCATTTTGGATTATCGCCCAGAAATAGTATTACTTGAAACAAGACTGCCTCCCTCCTACCATCTATGAGAAGTGCATTATCACCATCTGCTGTTGTCTGTTTGGAATAAAACTCAGCAAGGCACGCGGCTTAATGTTCAGAACCCTTCAGCGGACTGTGCTTGTGTTTAGAATGCAGCTTCTATTTAAATGCAGGTGATTTTTGGTTTAGTCAGTGTTTTCTCAACGTTGCTATCCTTCCCACCAGAAAGAAGCAAATTAGCCTAAGAACTAAGACGACCACAACATATTCACATTGTAAAGCGGAAACTTCCTTTAAACCCTACAGTGGCCAGTGAAGCTTTACTTGTAAACTTTCTGGGTTTATTCACGTGAATAATTTTCCTATTTTGTGTTTTCTCATTAGCATCCATATTATTTTCACTACTACCAAAAAACAAAACAAAACAAAACAAAACCCATTGCTGATGAGTCAATTCCGACTCATAGTGACCCTGCAGGATGGAGTAGAACTGCCCCAGGGGGTTTCTAAGGCTGTAAATACTTATAGAAGGGAACTGCCACATCTTTCTCCCACAGAGTGGCTGGTGGGTTCAAACCGCTGACCTTTCGGTTGGCAGCCAAGCACTTCAACTACTGCGCCACCAGAGCTCCTCTTTCACTATTAGAAAATATTATTTTAAAAGGTGTGTGTTCTTAGTGAATACCCAAAAGATGTAATCATCAAAGGGCCTTGAAATATTTTACCTACTTTACATGAAATAGGACACTACTTTTTCAGAGTTGTAAGAGACCTAACAACAGACAGATTGTGTGAATTCAAATGAATGGACGTTTGTATGTGTAAATAGTATTTCTCAAAGTACACACAAGAAGCTGATAACTGGTATCTTTAGTTAAGGGTGGGAGGGGGGACACTGAGAGTCTAGAGTGAGGAGATTTACTTGTCTATATTATTTTGTGCTTTTTATTTTTAACATGAAAATGTGTTTTTTAAAATTTTTTTGGTTATAACTAATAATCCATTTATTTAAAATTGTGAAAAAGAAAGAAAATATATACTCATTCTTTAAATGAAAAAAAAAAAATCACATTCCAGGGCTAATCTTATCAAGAAATAACCTTTTAATAAGATTATTAAAACAAAGTGTTAATTTATGAAAAGTTCAGCATTCTATTAAATTGCTAACAAAACACTAAATTACAACTCAACAGGTTGCTTCGTTGAATTCATTCATCTACTGGCAAAGACATTCCAAATTTGAACTTAATTAATATTCCTTCTCCTGGCTTCCATAGTTTCTTTTTAAACACGAGTACCAGGAGAAACTGGCAGTAACTTTACCCACATTCTCAATGATAACCCCCCTCTGGCTGTCAATATGTACGAAAAGGAAAAACTTTTCCATACCTAGAACAGCCACCATTTTCACATCTTTTGTTTAAAAATATGTCGGTAACACTTCCTTTTCCTTTCTCTTATTTTGTGTATACAAATTGCCAGTGACTTGTACAATGCTCCGTTGAAAAACAAATATTGAAGAGAAATGTTGCCATTCCCAGTCCCAAACAATAGCCCCCATTCTGCCTTCCCATAACTTCATAGCCGAAGTGGTCTAAGAAACTGCGGGCTGACAATTAGGTGGCCCTGGTAGAAATCCATATCATGGCTTCAAAGTTAGCTGGATGCGGAGGATTCTTTCTGTTCCTATCCTACTTTAACACCTGAATGAAGATCGCCTTGGTCACGGTAAACTAGGGTTTCCAACCACTTTGAAACCCTGCTGAGAATTTGCATTTCCACCCCAGGTAAACGGAATCAGAAGCTAAAAAAAAGTTTAACAAAATCCCCAGGTGATTCTTATGTATAATAAATTTTGAGACCCCCCTCCCCCCTTCTCCCCCAACAGCTCTACTAGTACTTCTCAGAATTGGTTCCTACCCAGCAGTATTAGCATCATCTGGACTCTTGTTAGAAATGCAAATTCTTAGCAGGGGTTCCAACCAGAACAAGCCGGTTCGAAGCTCTGCTGTAAACAAAGGAATGAATTGATAAGAAAATCATCTAGGAGTAAATGATATGAGGCTTTCCTAAAATGGTTCGTTTGGCCACTCCTAATTTACTGTATTAAATTCTCTCCAAGGCTAGGTATTTCTACTAGCCAAGAGTGGATTGAATAGCAGTCTCAGACCTAATCTTGTACTTTGTCCCATCTTGGATCCATGCTTGTCTTTGCCAGGCTGATTGTCTTCTGTGAGTCACAATGTCTCTAGAAGTATGCATACCAAACACTTCTGTATCTGCCTAGTTTTAGCCTTGAATATTTGTCTTCCTGCCATGATGTTGCTATTTTCTAGAGCTTGCTGTTATTTTTCATCTCGCCTCTCCATCTCTATTCATTTGCACATTCCATACTGCTGGTGGAAAATATTTCTGCCAACTACATTTGTCTGCATGATTTACTTTAAGGTTTACAGCCTTCTTGATCTGGGATAAGCTCCCTTTCCTCTGGCGTGTACAAATAAGGCCTGGACCACACATCACATCAGCCCCTGTGGTCCCTACTTGTGCTGCTCTTTGCATTGATTCCTCATTGGCCATCGGTGACCAATGTACATATGTAGACCCCACCCAAGAGTCCATGAGGTCAATGACTTACCTGGTTAGTTCTTGTTAGGTTTGCTAATTACTACCGCTATACCAATTGGTAACCACACAGCAGTCTGTTCTCATGGCCAGCCTTGGCTTTATCTTGTTCACTGCTACTCTGACTTTGGGACTCACCAGTCCTTTTGTTTTTTTCCAAAAGGTGTTATTTATCCTATTCCAGTGGTTTGAGTGAGACGGATAAACTTCCAAGCAAAGGACAGCTAGGAAGACAACATGCCAGGGAACAAATGATCATTTTGTTTCGAGTTGTATGTTTTTCTGAAACCTTCTCACTTCTCCTATGATCACAAGTCAACGGACAAACTGCTGTTCTTTTACTATGAAGATGTGGCTTTCATTGAAACTATTGCCCTCCCAGAAATGTCCTTTTCACCCTTTATGTTTTTAGGATCTTTAGACACTTGCAGAGAATAACACTTTTACAAAAATAACCACCCAAGAACTCCTAACTGGGTATAATTAATCTCAAAATGGGCCCGTAATTAGTCAGATGCAAAAGGACAAATATATAAGACCATTATTATAAGATCTTGAGAAATAGTTTAAACTGAGAACACATTCTTTTGTGGTTACGGGGGGGGGGGGGGAGGGAGGGAGGGTGGGAGGGTTATTTACTGATTAGATAGTAGATAAGAACTACTTTAGGTGAAGGGAAGGACAACACTCAATACAGGGAAGGTCAGCTCAACTGGACTGGACCAAAAGCAAAGAAGTTTCCTGAATAAACTGAATGCTTCGAAGGTCAGCAGGGCAAGGGCAGGGGTTTAGGGACTATGGCTTCAGGGGACATCTAAGTCAATTGGCAAAATAAATTCTATTAAGGAAACATTCTGCATCCCACTTTGAAGTGTGGCGTCTGGGATCTTACATGCTAACAAGCGGCCATCTAAGATGCATCAACGAGTCTCAGCCCACCTGGATCAAAGGAGAATGAAGAACACCAAGGTCACAAGGTAATTATGAGCCCAAGTGACAGAAAGGGCCACATGAACCAGAGACTTACATCATCCTGAGACCAGAAGAACTAGATGGTGCCCGGCTACAACCGACGACTGCCCTGACAGGGAGCACAACAGAGAACCCCTGAGGGAGCAGGAGATCAGTGGGATGCAGACCCCAAATTCTCATAGGAAGACCAGACTTAATGGTCTACAACTAGAAGAATCCCGGCGGTCATGGTCCCCAAACCTTCTGTTGGCCCAGGACAGGAACCATTTCCAAAGACAACTCATAGACATGGATTGGACTGGACAATGGGTTGGAGAGAGATGCTGATGAGGAGTGAGGTACTTGTATCAGGTGGACACCTGAGACTATGTTGGCATCTGCTGTCTACAGGGGAGATGGGAGGGTAGAGGGGGTTAGAAACTGGCAAGATGGTCACGAAAGGAGAGACTGGAAGGAGGGAGCGGGGTGACTCATTGGGGGAGAGTAAGTGGGAGTATGTAGTAAGGTGTTTGTAAGTTTATATGTAAGAGACAGACTTGATTTGTAAACTTTCACTTAAAGCACAATAAAAATTATTAAAAAAAAAAAATGGGCCCGTATGGTCTTTATTGTCCGTCTTTGAACCTGGACCAGCCTTTGGGGGTCTGTCAAGCCATTAAGCAAACCCTGGACCAGGCTTTGGGGCTAGCCTAGCCCAACATTTAGGTAAAATTCTCACCAGCTGGCCTATAAATCCTTACCACCGACCCTGAGTAACAAAGGAAAAGCTCACTCCCTGGACTCTGCACATCGGTTCTCTGCTCATGCTGTGAAGGGCCACATTAGTCAGTGTTGAACTTGCTGCAGATTTAAGCATGAAAAGTATGTATTTTTCCAGAGAAAGGACAACTTTGAGAAACTATGCTAATCGAAATCTATAACATGACCATTAACAGTGTTTAGCACTGAAAAAAAAAGGCGGGATTATTGGGATTTTTCATTTCTCTCTCTATATATTTTTAAATCTTCTGGTTTTATGAAATGACCTGCTTTTGGTGGTTGCCAGGCAATTTGAATTTCTGAAAGTGATAATCCATTGTGTTCTGTCTGAGAAGTTCCCTTTCTTTGGGGAAAATTAACGAGGATAGGCTCTCTTGTTACATGAAATGAATTTAAGATCAGAAATCCAAGTCCAGTTGTTATAGTCTGAGCAACTGAGTTTGCAAGAATATGGCATGGTGGCTAGGAGGACAGGTGCTACTGTCTGACCGTCCATGTTCAATGCCTTTCCCTACCTGGGTGGGTTTGCATTGGGTTTCTCCATGCTTCAACTCTTTCATCCATAAAACATTGCTAATAATATTAGTATCTACCTCAGAGAGCTTTGTGTAGATTGCATGTCCCATCATTAAAACACCATCTGGCACAGAGTAAGTGCGCCATGAGTGTTAGCTATTATCCTTAGCAGCTCTGTTTAGACTGGGTGTGGTGCGGGCTGTACTGGGCTTTTGAAGCATTTGAGAAATGTTTTCCTTATGTGTGGATTTAGATAGGACTCTCAGTGTCCCTGTGTGGTGATATCAAAATGGACTAACTTGGGCTTTGAGAAATCCGCTCTACTGTGACTAACTTTCTGGTCCCACTCTCAATCATTTTAAGGCAGGAAAATGAATGGGCCTTGGAATCAGGAGTGAGGGGGTGGGACAGAAAGAGTCTCTTTGAGTCTGGATTTGGAGCATGAAAGCTCTTGGAGAGTTTTGTTGATGGGTGTTAAATTGGCTTCGACAACGGGAAGGCTGATAGAAATGCCAAAGGGTCCCTGATATTGAATTCAAGACTCATGGACCTAAAAAAAAAGTCACTGCCAATGGTAGAGTAAATCATTTTTGGAGCTATACTTTGGGTTACCTATCACCCCACGGCAAGCATGCAGGAAAGCTTCATTAAACACTATGACCATAGCTATGAGAGGAATTCAAGGTGTTGGATTGAAGTTGTTAGGAATTTTAATATTTTAAAAAATTGATCTTTTGTAACCCAAGCCAATAAAGGAAGAGTATGCTACATTATATATTTCTGGTTGCACTACATTCTATATTTCTGTGATGTCTGGGGTGTTTATAGCATGTATGCATTACTTTGGAAATGAGAAAAGGAAAAAATGTTATATATACACACGTGTTTTTATTCCATCTATACAGAGCTTTTTTTTTTTTTTATACAGAGCCTAGTAATTACTTATCTCTTGAGGTCAGGTGATATTGATTCTTCAACAAACAGCACAAGCCAGGAGTTGTTTTATATCCAGAAAGTGCTGAAAAATATGGCTCTGGATTCTATGGTATTTTTACCACCACCACTAATGGCTATGAATAAAAAACTGAAGTACAGTGATTCTGTTTTAATTACTTAAAAAAAAAATTTATTAAAATCAACCTTAAATTCAAAAAAAGTGCAGAAATTATAAATGTATTTCTTAATGAATTATTACAAAGTGAACATATTCACCTAACTGTTGACGGCACTGGTGTTTTTTTTTTTTTTGGTGCTCAGATAAAAAAAGAACACCCCAAAACAACCTTCAGCATTGAATATCCCCTTTTATGGATTGTGTTTCAAATTATTTGCCAATTTTTTTTATTGGACTGTCTGGGTGTTTTTTTATTAATGATTTGTAGAAGTTTTTTTTATATATTTTGAATACCTTTTGTCAATTATAGATAACGAAAATATTTTTTCCTACTCTGTGTCTTGCCTTTCAGTCTCTTAATTTACTCTTACCAACAAAAGTCTCCAAGAACATTCACGCCCCCAAATTCAGCTTCCCAACCTCTTGGCCCCAGAGATTCAAAGAGGCCCTTTCTGCCCCCACCCTCTTACTCCTGGTTCCAAAGTCCATTCATTTTCTGCCTTAGCATGATTGGGAATGGGAACATTTATTTCCTTCCAGATGAAACCCTGTCCAACTCACAGGGTGATTTGATTTTCACAGTCTAGAAGATAGAATTCCAGAGTTCTACAACTGCAGGATGGATTTCTCAAAGCTCAGGTTAGTCCGTAAATTGATCTAAGAAGAAGTTACTGATTTTAACGTAGTCCAATTTAAGGTTAATTCTTTTTGTTGCCCGTAAAGATATCTTTACTTACAGGAGTCATAAAGATATTAGTCTACGTTGTCTTCTAGAAGCTTATTATTTTCTCTCACATCTAGGTCTATAATTTGCCTAGAATTTTTTTGTATATTGCATATGCAAATAATGAATCTTGAACCCTTATTTGATGAAATTTAATAAAAGAAACTTTCCCATTACTCTGCAGTATGCATTTTGTCATAAATCAGTCTCCATATACGTGTAGGCCTATGTTATTTCTGGACTTCTCTGTTCTATTGGTTTATTGATCTATCATTGTGTCAATGACACACTGTCTTAATTACTGTAACTTTGTAATAAATGTTGCTATCTAGTGGTAAAAATTCAACTTTATTTTTCTTCTTCAAGAATATCTTGGTTATTATTGGACCTTTGGAGCCCTGGTGGCAGAGTGGTTAAGATCTCAAGCTGCTACCCAAAACATAGGCAATTTGCATCCACCAGCTGTCCTTGGAAACCCTATGGGGCAGTTCTACTCTGTCCTATAGGGTTGCTTTGAGTTGGAATAAACTTGACAGCAATGAGTTTGGTTTTTTTGGTTTTATTGGACCATTGTATTTCCATGTGAATTTTAGGACTGGCTTGTCAATTTCCGCAACAAACTTGTTGAGCTTTTTATTAGAATTCTTTTGAATCTATAGATAACGTCTGGAGAATTGATTTATAATATTGAGCCTTTCAATCCATAAATATGGCCTTTCATTCCCTTTAATTTCTCTCAATAATGTTTTATAATCTATGCATGCATAAAGGTCTTGCATGTCTTTCACTAGCTTTACTCTTAGGTATTTGATGTTTTTGATGCTTTTGTAATTTGTATTTTTTTAATTCCATTTCTGAATTGTTTATTGCTAGTATAGAGAAACATAGTTAATTTTTTATATATTGATTGCTATATCTAACAACTTTCCTAAATTTACTTATTATTTACGATACTAATCTGTAGATTCTTTGGACTGTCTATGTACAGAATCACCTCATCTGCAAATAATGACAGTCTTATTTCTTCCTTTCTAATCCTTATGCCTTATATTTCTTTTTCTTGCTTTACTGCATTGAATAAGATCTTCAGTACAATGTTTAACAGAAGTGGTGATAACAAGCATCTTTGCCTCATTTCTGACCTCAGGGAGAAAGATTTTAATATTTCACCATTATTAGAATATTTGCTTTTTTTTCTTTTTTTTGACGGAAACTCTGTTAAAGACATTCCTTTTGGTTCCTAATATGCTAAGATTTTTTCTATTTCCTTACTTTTTTTACTTTTATTATCTCTGCTCTTTTATTACTTCCTTCTTTCCTTCACCTGGGCTAAATTTGATGCTTTATTTCTAATTTTTTGAAATGAATATTAAATAGTTGAGTTTTCACTTTCCTTTTTTTCTAGTATATGCATTTAAAGCTATAATTTTTCTCTGTGCACAGTGTTAGCTGAATCCAACAAGTTTTGATGAGTTGTTTTTTATTACCACTCAGTTCAAATATTTGTAATTTCCATTGCTGATTCTGTAAACTTCCATGTGCACTTGAAATGAATGTGTATCCTGTGGTTATTGTATGACTTTCATTTATTTCCCTAGAAAAATGAAAATATTAAAATATCCTATTATAAAGAAATATTTCTTTACTAATGAAAGCAAAATATTAAAATTAAAATATTTAATAAATATATTACAGAATTTTAATGAAATTTATTAAGCTATTTTTCCTAGTTATTAAAAATATTCTATATTCTGTAAATGTTCTTTTGGACATTCCATTTAAGTCTATCTAATACATCTACGCACTAGAATGCTAGAAATATGTTTTTTAACTCTGTGCTTTAAAAAACAAAAACTCAATTACACATGTATTAAATAATGTATCTTAAAATTTCAAAGTCAATCCCCTATGTTCAAAGCCATAGAAGAATAGATTTTTTTTCTTCTGCCACAATTTCTAAAATCTCTGGAAAAATGCAGATCAAAAATAGAGCTAATTTTTTTTTTTAACACATCCTTAATCAAGTTCTCCTGGAATTCTTCCACACTCATTGGCTTTCCCCCTAAACCTACTTTTCCTAATGTAGATACATACTGTAAGTCATCTTTGATTCTTTTCTTCTGTCCTCCACATCCAATAAAGCAATAATAATAATAGATAAGTCTTACTGGTTTTATCTGTCAAATGCTTCCTGAATCTGTCTCCTCTTCATTCCTGTGCTAGCTGGCTAATTCAGGCCTTCACAATTCAGATTAATGCAGTAGCCTGGCTTCTGCTCTCTTCCCTCTTCTAATCCATGGCACATATTCCTAACAGTTATCTTTTTAAAAAACACAGATATGTTCATGTCATTTGCCTACTTAATTTTTAATTGTTCTCTGTTGTCTTGCTGATAAAGTCTAAACTAATTGGCACAGCATTTAAGACTCTTGATAAACTAACCCTAACCGAACCACTCCACTTTTACTTGCCTTTTTGGATGGACCACACATCCTGAGCTAAACTCACACAGTCATCATTCTATTCAGTGAATATACACAGTGACTCATGCCTCCATACCATTGTACATGTGTCACTTCTGCCCGACTTCATGAAATGCTCCTTGCCTTTTAAAGCACAGTTGAAATGTAACCTCCTTTGAGAAACCCTCTTAAAGGTGGTAGAACAAAGCATTGACTCTGGTGGCCTGAGAGCATAGGTTTGAATTGACTCACTTTCTAGAGGTGAGTCAAGTTAACTTCTCTGTAGCTCAGTTCCCTCATCTGTAAAATCAGGAATAATTACAGTAGCTATTTGCCAGTTTTAAGTAAAATAACAAATGTAGTTAGAAAGGTGACTGAGACATAGTATTCAACAAAAGGTAATTTCAAAAATTTTAATTGTCTACCCCCCACCTCCTGGCAGACTAAAATGTAATAAGAGCTCATTCTGGCTATCATAGTACCGGGTTTTACGCTACTGTTACAGTAATTACACACCCACCCACACACACACACAAACCAAACCCGTTGCTGTCGACTTGATTCTGACTCACAGTGAGCCTATAAGATGGAGTAGAGCTGTCCCAACCCAGATCCAGCCCACATATAGACTCTTTCTCACATGAAGCCTGTATTACGTGATGTGATGGTTAAGATTGTGTGTCAACGTGGCTGGGTCATGATTTTCAGTCTTTTTCGGCAGTTATATAATGTTGTGATCACTTCCCTGTTGAAATTTGATATGTGATCACCCCCATGATGCAGTCTGCTGAGTGGTACCAGCAAGGGCAGGGCCTGTGGCAGCTCACCATCCCCTCAGCCTTCATCTCTCCACCCTCTGCTGCCTACTTCCTTCCTGCTTGCCTTGCCAAGGTTTTTGGCTTGTCCTGGTTCCTGCAGCTGCCCCTTGTTCATCCGACCTCTGGTTCTTGGGACGTGAGCTAGCAGCTTACCTGCTGATCTTGGGTTTGCCAGCCCCTGCAACTACGTGAATTGGGAGAAGCCCTGTAGTCTTGCCTACCAATATTGCGTATCGTTGACCTTCACAGCCTGTGAACAAGAGCCCTCCTTTCAGGCATGCTGATCTTGGGTTCACCAGCCCCTGCCCACGTGAATCAGGAGAAGCCCTATCTAGATCCACGGACTTGGGATGTTTTAGCATCTACAACTGCATGAGCTGCTAAACCAAAAAAAAAAAACCAAACCCATTGCCATCGAGTTGATTCTACTCATAGCGACCCTATAGGTCAGAGTAGAACTGTCCCATAGAGTTTCCAAGGAGCACCTGGCAGATTTGAACTGCCAATCTTTTGGTTAGCAGCTGTAGCACTTAACCACTACGCCACCAGGGTTTCCAATACTTGATATAAATATGTTTTCAAGTGCTTTACTGGTTTTGCTTCTCGAGAAAACCCAGTCTAAAACACTTGACATGTGTTTTTATTTTTTGACCTACAAAATGACACTGGTATGATCATTTTTCCTTTAAATTTTGTTAGTAAAAATATCATATTTGCATTTAGTGCTTAATGGTCACATTTCCATTCACACATTAAGTTCTCTGATGTAATCTATCATTAAATAGCAATTACTCATAGTAGCAAGGATACATTACAGAAACACATATGGTATGCATTTCAAGTTTAATTCCTTCAAAATTGAAGTTCCGTTTCCTTGGCATAAACACTTTACCCTCCTCAATCAGCCTTACTAATTAACTAAGTTAGTGTAGAGTAAAAGAAAACACACCAAAAAAAAAAAAAGGAGTAGTTATTTCTGAGTGATAAAACTATGAGTAATATTTTTTAGAATTGTTTCATCTTTACATGTTTTCTAATGACTGTTCTCACTCCCTCAAGTTGGTCCTAAAGCCAAAGCCACAGTGGCCAAGTTAGGTGAGATGGGCATCTTCCTGTGGGGGGAGGAGGGAGGCCCAGTATATGGGGTGTTGGAGCTCAAGTGGGGTGAGCAGGTGGTCACACAGTGGGGTGGGGAGAGTGGCAGCAGAAAGAAGAGACTGGTTTCAGAAAGAGGTATCGATCAAATAAGTAAATATATTAAGGAAAATGGGATCCAAGTTCCCTACTGTTGGAGAAAGGATTTAAAAATATACAAAGGGAGAAAACTGGAATGGAACCTTTGGTATTAGGTTGGTGGTTCAAACCCACCAGAGGCTCCGAGGGAGAAAAGAACTGCTCCCATAAAGATTACAGCCTAGGAAACTCTATGGGGCAGTTCTTCTCTGCTCTACGGTCATAATGAGTCAGAACTGACTCAATGGCACACAGAACATATACCAAACCAAAACCCACTGTGGTCGAGTTGATTCCAACTCATAGCGACCCTATAGGACTCTGCAGGATAGAGTAGAACTGTTGCATGGGATTTCCATGGTTGTAGATCTTTACAGAAGCAGACTGCCACATCTTTCTTCTGCGGAGCAGCTGTGGGTTTGAATTGCCATTGTTTTGTTAGCAGCCTAGCACTTTAACCACTGCACCACCAGGGCTCCTTATTACACACACACACGTGTGTATACTTAAAATGTGTGTATTTTATGTGTGTATACACACACACACACACACATATACATAAATCCCCCAGCACTGCTCACTGAGAGTGGGAGCAGTGACATCCAATCATAATAAACACTTCTCATGACCAAATCTTGGTCTCTAACTATCAATTTCCACTCAAAGTTGGAGGAATGGCTGATTCTAGAGTTGGGCAAGCCAAGTACAAGATAAACGTGGAAAATCCTATAGTGCCAGAAAGTAAGAAAGTACATACAGAATAATGGAGACAAGTCAAAAGGTCACAGGAGCCACTTGAAAGGGCTCCTACTGGCTAACTCTGGGACAATTCCAGGTTCAAAATAAATAACAAATTATAGTCCATTGAATAGTAAGCCATAAATTCTTGCCAATATTTATAAAAAATTGAAGATCTGATTAGACACAGAATATATACGCATAGCTTCAAATTGTCTCCCTACAAAATACATAATTACAAAGGGGAAAATGGTAACTTTCCTGTGGAGAGACTTGACAGGTAGTACCTTAAGCAAGTGATCAATATGAGTATCATCAGAAGTGGGACAAAGTGAAATGGTGCTCCCCCTGATAGGATGCCATGAGAATATAGAACAGTGTCTGTAATATTCCTGACAAAGAAGCACAACCTGAATCTAATCATGAGGAAACAGATAAATCCAAATTTAGGGACATTTTACAAAATAACTGGCTTATAATCTACAAAAGTGCCATGAAAGTGAAGGAAGGACTGAGAAACTATTCCAAAGTAAAAGCAACAGGCACTATAACTTAAGGCAACACAAAATTCTGAACTGGATTCTTATAAACATTATTGGGATAATTGGTGAGACTCGAATGGGGTCTGAGGATTACACGGTGGTAATATATCAATGTTAAGATCCTGATTTTGATGGTTGTATTACTGTTACATAGGAGAATGTCCTTCTTTGTAGGAAATACGAAAGTATTGGAGGGTGATAAGTCATCATGACAGCAACAACTTACTCTCAAAGGGGAAAACATTTATTTGTACAATATTTACAACCTTTAAGTTCGAGATGGTTTAAAATTTTTTCTTTAAAAAAGCAGAATGCAGAAAACCAATTAAGTTCATATGTTTTAACTCAAAGAGTTGATAGAGGAATTAGATGAGAGAAATCATGTTAAAAAGCATAATTTTAATTATGATGAACTTAGTGCAGCCCACTGTGCATATATGCATTCTTCAGAACTTTTAGTTTGGTCATTAATTCTCCCACAAATTTTTCTCACACATCTTTTAGAATCTGATTTGAATACACACACATGCACTCTATTAATCAGGATACTGACATGTTCATAGGTAGGGTTTTCTTCAGCAGAAAGAAGCTATATGAATTCTATTTTTAATAAACCCCAAACCCACTGCCGTCGAGTCGATTCTGACTCATAGCGACCTATCAAACAAAAATGTAGATAATACTATAAAAATAACTTCTCCCCCTTGTGGCAAAAATTGAAAAACACATTCTATTGGAGAATAACACAGGAAAACCTTAGAGCCAGCACTCGATAGGACTGCCTTATTTTCCGGGGTCTTGAAAGTTTTCCACCTTTGACAGGGTAGTCTTACCACTTTTTTATTGCTCGGCTTAGTGAAAAATATTTGAGTTTTTCTTCTCTGACAGGTCTCCTTCTGCCTTACACAGGTTCTGGCTTTTGCAGGTTTTACTGTAATACAGAAACACTTAGTATTATTCCTTATAAAGTATTTCCACATACTTTACCCCCATGTTATTCTCTAAATAGCATATTAAAAAAAAACCTGTTGCCACTGAGTTGATTACGGCCCATAGGGATCCTATAGGACAGAGTAGAACTGCCGCATAAGGTTTCCAAGGAGTGCCTGGTGGATTCAAACTGCTGACCTTTTGGTTAGCAGCCATAGCTCTTAACCACTACACCACCAGGGTTTCCCAAATAGCATACAGCATTTACAAACAATATACTCCGATGTAATTTCAGTTTTCTTTAGGTCAACATTGTCCAAATTCTATTGGACAACATTCTTTATAGCAAAAAGCCACAGATTTAATAGAATTGCCACAACAAAGAGCCAGAGTTCAAAGGAAACCAAGTTACCAACAACATAAAGGTTAAAATGATAGGCAGCATCTGGAGCAAAGAAGAATGAAGAACACCAAAGACGTAGGGAAAATATTAGCCCAAGAGGCAGAAAGGGCCACATAAACCAGAGACTCCATCAGCCGGGGCCAGAAGAACTAGATGGTGTCTGGCTACCACCATTGACTGCCCTGACAGTGAACACAACAGAAGAGTCCCTGATGGAGCAGGAGAAAAGTGCAGTGCAGAACTCAAATTCATGTAAAAGGACCACACTTTACGGTCTGACTGAGACTAGAGGAACCCCAGAAGACATGGCTCCTGGACTCTCTGTTAATCCAGAAAACCATTCCCAAAGCCAAATCTTCAAAGATTAGACCGGACTATAAAACATAATACTCGCGAAAAGTGCGCTTCTTAGTTCAAGTGGGTACACAATACCAAATGGGCACCTCCTGTCTGGATGTGAGATGAGAAGTCAGAAAGGGATAGGAGCTGGTTGAATGTACACGGGAAACTAGGGGTGGAAAGGGGGAGTATGCTGTCACATTATAGGGATTACAACTAGGGTCATATAACAATATGTGTATAAATTTTTATATGAAAAATTAACGAGCTGTAAACTTTCACCTAAAACACAATAAAAAATAAAAAATCATAGGTAGGCAAAAAGGGATATCCTCAAAGGAACCTGCTTATTTAAGATTACAGGGCATTAGGAAGCTTTCCCATCCCTGAAAATTTAATCTAAAAAATTTGAAAGTCCACCATTGGAGATTAATTTCTTGGAGTTGGTTCTGTCCAATCTTCAGGCTTAGTTTATTGAGATACACTGGAAAGGGTGAGATATTTTCTTTCATTTAAGATTGCCAATGGTGAAGTAGCTCATCTGAGGTATAAATGAAACTTTACTCATTCCGCATTCCTACCCCATTCTGAACCCTCCATATTTTTTACCTAGCCTCCTAGTAAGTCACCAGTTACTGATAATTCTACCTGACCTTCCACTAATTATAAAGTAATTTAAGTGATTTTTGAAGGTAAATTCATTTGTTTCACACTTTTAAATGAAAAGTGGCTCAGTTGGATACTGTCTCTTAAACACAGTAATATAAATATTAGTATCTTGGCTAAAATGAATTATTGACAATTTTAATATATGTTGCACAATACATATTAATATAGAAAAAGACACGTTAGCAGCAGCATAATGTTGAGCATGTTCTAATCCATTCTACCTGCTCAAATGTTAGTGCAAATAATTATATATTTGTAATGCATCACTGCTATCTAGCACAAATCTATGCCTTCTGAATGAAGGTCATTTCTCTGAGGTCATTTGCTATATGAAGTATATATTTAAATTGGCCTTGTATGGTGGGAAACCCTGGTGATGTAGTGGTTAAGAGCTACGGCTTCTAACCAAAAGGTCGGCAGCTCAAATCCACCAGGCGCTCCTTGGAAACCCTATGGAGCAGTTACTATAGGGTTGCTATGAGTCAGAATCAACTCCACAGCAGGGGGTTTGGTTTGTTTTTTTGGTACAGTGTGGCAGACTGCAGCCTTCTAAACCACTTTGTCTCTCCCCTCAAAAGTAGATATTTGATCACAAGAACTGAAGTTTATTGGTACATCCCAAATAATAGTGATAAAGTATATATGGCCTAGTTTAAAACTATAAATCTTGTTAAGCCCGGGGTTATCAGACTAGCAGCTCCAAATCACCAATTAAAATTCTTATTCTCTATTTCTCTCCCATACACACTTGAGAGTTTTTTCTCCAATAAATGTGGAAAGACAAATGTTTGATCAGTGGTAGAAATAAAAGTTAATAGTTAAGGCAAGTTCTAAAAAATTTACCATGCAAATTTTAATTATATGAAAACGACTACTGGTGTTAATACCACTGAGTACATTTTGCCCTACATTTTCACCTCGGCATTAGCCATTTAAAAACTACCAATGCACTAAATTTTTAACAGAATTTGCAAACTTATGGCATTTAAAAGTCTGTTTTTGAAGGTACAAATACTGATTTCCTCATTTCTTCCAAGGTTGTTATTTACAATGACATGGTACAAAATACCTGGACTGTTTCTATTCTGAAATTGTGAAACAGTACTATGACTGTATAAAATAATACTCATTAAAAGAGAAATTTTTGATGGACAGATTTCTCTTTGGTTCAATTAATTAAACTGATTTGGTTCAATACTCAATCAAAATTTCATGACCACTTATAACATCTTAAAACCAAATTTAAAAAGTATGACCACACACTGGAGAAATTAAAAAAAAAAAAAATCCATTTGTAAATCAGATACAGACCTGTAGACCAACTTCATAATCTAAACTGTACAATGAGAACCAAACATTGGATGAAAATTAGATCAAGGAAAACTAATGACTATCAAACTAAAAAAAAAGAACCTACTTAATGTCTCATAAGGATACTGTACAAATCATGAGTGAATCAGAAAGATTTAGGTTTCAAGTTGAGTTTCTTACTAGCTGTAGGCCTTGAGCATGTCTCCTCAACTTTTTATGCTCAGGTTTTTCATCTGTCAAGTGGAGATAACAGTATTCAACTCCTAAGGCTGTTTTAGAATCAAATGAGGTAATATATGCAGAGGGTTTGGTACAGTACCTGGGACTTATGTCAACAAATGTAGCTATATACCCACTCCTCACTGATTGACATGGTTAGGTTCCAAACACCAGGTTATGTGAAAATTTGTTATGCGAAAATGGAGGATGACTACACCATTACATAATCTCCAAATTACATAATTATATAACTGCCAAACCACTGACACATAACCTTAACCATAACAGCCAGCGTTACTCTCGCCTCACACCTCGGCATTCATTACTGCCAGATGTACATCATTAATGCACAAAATAGTTGGATAGTAGATTTTTTACTACTGTTCTAAATGCAAAATGTCAGATAACAAGATAAGTCAATGGAAGCCCTGGTGGTGCAGTGGTTAAGTGCTACGGCTGCTAACCAAAAGGTCGGCAATTTGAATCTGCTAGGCGCTCCTTGGAAACTCTATGGGGCAGTTCTACTCTGTTCTATAGGGTCGCTATGAGTCGGAATCGACTCGACGGCAACGGGGGTTTAGGTGTAATTATCTTTATTACACATTAAAAGAAAAAATATTTTTGACTTTTTACTTAATGTAGGATTATTTTAACAATATGGATTGGCCTATACTTCCAAAGTACACAATGCATTACAGGACAGATCTTCTCAAGAAGAGAAGTACAAGAACTAAATATAGTTAAATTGGATGAAAGCACACAATATGCTTTGTAAATCAAATTCTCCATTAAATATCAGGAGAATTCAGTATGCTTCTAGGAAATAGCTCATACTTTTGAGAAATCAGTGGGCAATGTGTGGGTAATATGCATAGTATTTTCACACTAAAAAAAAACTCCTGAGTTTTTTGAGTCACCAACAAATTATCCACTGAACGAGCCTTGCTGGCTTTCACATAAAGTTCAAGTATTCCTAGGCACTACCTTATAAACAAGACCACCACAAGGAGTTTTGTGACATTTCAGAAACCAAAATTTCTTTTCCTGGATACTTGTAAATATTGAATATCATAGGTGAGAAAAAGCATTTTAAGGAGCAGTAAACTCTCCCCTTGGAATTGATCCACTGAATGATAATTATTTCAATGTGGGCCAGAAATTAAATATTTAAAAGTGAAAGGGGAAATAAAATGGTCTAAAACATATCATAAATTAACCTATTTTAAAAGCTCTTTTTAAAACCAGGATGAACCTAGGGACTTGCAACCATGGTGGTCCTCAAAAAGAAGCCAATAATTGTCTTACAATGGTCAGACAGCCACCTATCTGAAGATTCACTCAGCTATTATTTTATAATTCTTTGTGACAGCTACTCATCTATTCTGGTTGACTATCACGTTCAATTATCATAGTTTAAAGAAGCTGGATTTTCTTCTTAGGCCTGTGCCCTGTATTTCACTTTCTGTACACATAAAACATTCTTTATTATATATGAACATAATGTACTCAAGTTTTGGGGGAAAAAATCCAGTGTTTTAGATCATGGTTTCAATGTTCAGCACATTATTAAACATTTCATGTTAGCTCACCTGGAACTGTGGAATATTGCAAAGATTCCTCCTATTTAAATGTTGGTTAACCAAAACCAAAACCTGTCGCCGTCAAGTCGATTCCGACTCATAGCGACCTTATAGGACAAAGCAGAACTGCCCCATAGAGTTTCCAAGGAGTGCCTGGCGGATTTGAACTGCTGACCTTTAGGTTAGCAGCTGTAGCACTTAACCACTATGCCACCAAATGTTGGTTAAAGTTACTAATACATGAAGTTCCATTGTCTCTACTTAAAATTTTACCATGCACATACTAAAACACAATTTACTTAGTGATCATCTTGAGTCATAAATTTTGGGCAAAATTTTGTGATGGCTATAAATATGAAAACTACTTTAAAAATCAGAATACAAAGAATGCATATTACCTCACAGAATACATTTTTTTTTTTTCTTAGATAAAAATAGTCTGTTTAGGTTAAATTTCTAATCTTGCTTACATAGTCAAGAATTTTTCTTCTAAAAAAAGAAATAAGGACCATCTTATATTTAAATAAAAATAATTTGTAGAATTCAGTATGGATATCTTTAAATACAAAAATGGAGTAAAACAAAAAAAAAACAATTAGAGGGAATTTGTTTATTGAACAATAATGTTAACACTTCTAAGTATTCACTTAAGAATTTTCTTTGTCACTGCCCTGGTCAATAGACATAATGGAAAATATTGCACAGAACTCAAATATGAAAATAATAATAAAATATCTAAGCAACAGTATATGCTTTACATTTTAAAAATGAATCCAAACAAACAAAACAATTTGAAGCGCTTCTCTGATTTGGAAGTCTTAAAATGTTATTTCATGTTTTATTTGAAAAATTTTTTTTTTTTACAAATTGACACTGTTCGTTACAAAGAGTTCAAATGGCCAGTAAAACTACTGCCTTAAAATTGTTGGCTTTAAGTAACAGAGGTATAATTTGAATTCACACCAGAGCTTTCTAAAATGGCAATAGTATACGTACGACTTTCTCTAGCTTCCAAAACCTGTTCTGGCTCTCCCTTAGGTAAAGAATAGAAAACTAGACAACCTAGTTCTAAAGCTACCATGATTTCCTAGAATGTTTTGACAAAAGTTGGCATATTTCATTTCCCTTGCCTGCCTTGATAACACTGGGTTAAACAGAAAATGAGGAAAATTCATTAGATAGTAAGTTAAATGGTAGCTAGCTCTGGACCTGGAAGTTTGGTAAAGTTGACGACCATTTAGAAACAGATTTTCAGAAGAAAAACGGTTTTCCAAAATTAGGCTCAAAAGCCTACATTCGAAAAAAAAAAAGGTCAAGGATGAATTGAACATTAAAGTTTATGTGTTCCTAGAAGACTCTGAACGAGAACACAATGGAAGTTGAAACAATACATATAGTTTAGAATGCATTCTTGCAGAACAAGTTTATGGAGTTTACAGAATCCCAGCCTATCTAAATTTCCACTTGATGTTCAAAATTTTATAGGTGATTTATTCTATCATGATATTAAGCCAATTCAATTAACTACATCCAATAGGAATCATTTCAAAAATGCCTTGAGAAAGACAATGACAGAAACCACAGATATAAACAGCAGCTAGTTTTGCAAAGCTCATTTCCAAACAAAATGTTATCAATTCTAAGTTCCTCTTAAAATAGAAGATTACCTGCATGTTTAGCCATGCCACCTTATTAAAATTTAGCATTAAGACAGAAGTCTTAAAGGACTGCACTGTGGCTAAACATTGTCAATATTTCTCAAAGCATTTAGACTATACCTCACCTTTTAACTTCGCCTGTTATATTAAAATTATGAATAAGTGTGGCCTTTTAATTCATGTCCTCTTCATCTTAAGTGAAATATAAAATAAGGTAGTTTTATTTCTTGTTAGAGTTGGCTTAAAATCTATTTACCAAATAAGAGATAGCAAATTTTGTAAGTTTTACCCAGAAAGCAGCTGTATGTTGATCTGCTCCTAATATCTACATAAAATATTTCATCGTTTTAGTTTAGTTTATAACATTTTCCTTGGGACAGTATTATTGTCACACCCCAGAAAAAATTCAATCAACCAACTACAGAAATTATGCGAAATTGTTAACCCTTTGAAAGAGGCAAAAAATTCTTTAGGAAACCCTAAAATAGATTAATAATTAACAGCACTGAAAAGGTCATTAAAAATTGATGAATAATAAGTGCAGTTTTGCTGTACTTCACCCATTATTAATGCAAAATGGGGTGGTGACATTTCCAAATAGAATATGTTAGAGAAGAAGAACTGAAACACCGGTAACATCTCGTTTACCTTCTGACACCAACATTTTCCAGGATGAAAACAGTGACATGTAGTTTCACAGAATTTGAAAGTTTTAAGTTCAAGAATGTGACAAAAATTGAACTTAAGGGGAAAAATGAAACATGGCTAGTGGTGTCCAAATCTCAAATAAAATCTCAAGAGTGAGTATGGCTGCTGTTTTCTTCCAGAGAGGCATTATTCCATAAAATGTTGGCTGCGTCACAAAGGATCTCCTGTGCTTTCTATCAGCTGAGGCCTGCCAAAGTACAACATGTTTCCCTTGCAAATTCAATCTCAGCTGAAATGTCGAGCAAGGCGGGCAGATCTATAGTCAGCACGAAGTTGTACGAAGGAGTGAAGGATGTTCTTGTCCAGATTAGCAAGTTGTTCTCCTGAGCAGACTTGCTTTAAATTATCTGGGGCAACTACCAGAAGGTTGCAAAGTGCATGCAGAGTATCAAAAAGCTGTAATACCAGTGGAATCTGAAATGAAAGAGGATGTAGAGAAAAATAACATTGGAACAAAATAATTTCCAGCTCTCTAATTAGTCCGTAGATTCTTTCACTTATATTCTATCAGTCAGGATTTACTAATGTAGGAGTTCGGTAGATTAGAATTTTTTACAGTTCCTGAAGCTTTAAAACTCAAAGATTTTAGAAGTTATATAAACATAAAAATCTTTTGCAAAGATTAATAGTGTATCAATTTTCTTCAATAATAACAATCAGTTATACTTTCATACACTAGGACTACTTATGAATGAATAATACAGCATTTTAAAAAAATAATTTAAAGATTAGGGAAAAATGATGAGAGAGAGAGTAGAAAGAACATATAATTTCACTGATGTGTAACATACATGGCATTACCCATGGAAGACAACAAGGCCATTTAGGCTGCGGAACTGAAATATGGTCTTGTCTAAAATAAAGCACGAAGCAAAAATGTGTTAATACTGAAAATGTGACTGAAATAGCACTTTTTCAAGTACAAATGTGTTAAAGCCATCTCACTACAATGTCTAAAAGAGTTATATATATTTTTTACTAATTATTATAAGTCAATACAGATTTTTAATGGTCTTACTTATGTTTCTGAGCCTATCTGCAAGCTTGATGTTTGTGTGTACGTACCTTGAAGTCTTTGGCACATTTCCTGTACTCAGCTACATCACAAATTGCTAACATGCCACCCATACAACTGTAAGAATATTGTTGAAGATGCTCATAAATAAGTCGATGAAAACGTACTCCAAGTTCCATCAAAACTGTATCCACATTCTTGCCATCCATGGAATTTTTAATCTTTTCCACTTGTTTTCTTACATAAGCACAGACTTTTACACAGGCCTGTAAAATTTTTTCTATACTTATTATATAGAAATATTTACCAGTCTAACTAAAGAGAAAATATACGTAGTTTCTCATTAATCTCTAGGTATTAAAAAAAGACCTTAAGAGCACAGTAGGATACAATGAAAATATTAACCAAGATATCAACAAAGCAGGTATTCTTACTAGCAAGTTGAATCATTTTGCTTACATTAGTATACTGAATCAAAACATTGTTTTCATCCTCTGGCTTAAAATCTGTTTTCTTTTGTTCTGCAGCCAAGATATGCTTCATCTGTCCAATCATACAATTCAATGTCCTAGAGAATTAAAAACACAATGTATTTAATCCATTTATTTTATATTTCATTTTTATTTACATTACTTATACTAAGGTAATTTAATATTATTTAATTTCCTATCATCCTAAAACATTTTTGCTATTGTTTTAGATTTTAGAAAAGTAAATTCAGGTCTTGATATCAAAGAGTTCTTAGCTTTATTATCTTCATGCTCAAAAAAGAGGGTAAAGATTCACTTGTCCAATACTTTATATTTAAGACAATATTAAGGATCTCAGAGACTTGTCACTTATTTTCTTAATACCTAAGAATCTTCAATGGCAAAATTATATAGAAAGAATGCTTAGGAAAGTGTGAAGACAGAGGGCTTCTTGAACAATGGCGGATGAGAGGAACATGAATCTCACTGACTAAGGAAATGCAGAAGGATAGACAAGTGGTACTGAAGACCCAGCTGAGAAATGAGGCATGGGTTGGTAATGGCACCAATATGTATGCGATATCCTCCAACAGCAATCAGGCATCCAGCTATGAGAAAAAAAGAAACTGCACTGATGCAGAGTTTAAGGTCTATAAGGCAGTTGTGGTTGAAGAAAATAGATTTTAAGGTACTTACGAGGGAGTAATACAAGACATGGGCCAAGTCATCTAAGTACAATAATGAAGAAAATAAAGCTAGGAAAAGGGTGGTAAATTGGCAGAAGATGAAGACACCAAGGTCTTGAGGGCCTGCTAAGGTCAGAAAATTGATATATGGAGAATCAAGGAACTGGACTAATAGGAGGTTGTTGGTATAAAGTGGGATTTCAGGTTCAAGGCTTTTATTACCAGTCAAAACAAGGTCCAGTGGGTCATGGGAGTGGGTAGGTAAAGTGGAGATAATCAAAAAAATGAATGGATCACTTACATGGATGTGGAAATAAGCTAAGAATTAAGGCTAAAAGAAAGGTTGTGAGCCAGGTGCCCAAATCCTTATTAAATGTAGTGGGCTGACATGATTGATAGACAACAGCAATGAGAAAGGGAATATGATGGTGTAACTAGATTCAAAGGCAAAGGAGTTTTGGCCTAGTAGTAGATTAATACTGGTCTGAATGTATCAGCAGGGATGTAGGTGAACGCTGAGCTGAGTGCACCTCATGGCCCATGCTACACAGATATGGGAGAATTAGAGGTTCACACTTAAGGGAGCTCCCGAGACCACTGTGCCTTCAATGTATTAACTACTGCAAAGATTTGCAGACTATACAGATGGAAAAAATTATACACTTTATAAAGAAGAAAACTAAGAAATAGATATTTCAAATATTTTTGAAAACTTAATGTATCCAACCTTCCTGACTCCCCAAAAATGATTTTCAGGTATTCTGAGGTGAAGCAAAGAAGAAATGGACTTAAGTTTTTAATATGAAGGATTTAAATTAGGAAAATACATACTTCTTGGCAGTGATGATTATAATGTGTTACATGTTAATTTACAGAAAATGTATAAATATAATGTATTAAATGAAGTTCTGTATATGTATAATTTAATGTGGTTCTGACTAAAAACAAAGCCAAAGACCAATTTTTAGAATTCTTGTATGCATATAATTCTTCAGCAAACTAGTTTAAATAATTCATTCTATAATATCTGTATATTTTTCCAGTTTTATTCCCTTACGATTGCTTTAAGGTAGTTCTCAACCTTGGTGCTAAAACCAATTTGGGAAGTGAGTTGCAAGTAATTTGTTACTACCAATAAAGTAAGAATTATTTACTTCTTTTGTAAATTGGGTTGAATTCCAAGGTTATCCTTGTAACAGTACTGTCACTAACTTGCGTTCAAATATGCTTTCTTGAGTACAAGAGAAAGGAGTAGAAATACAGCAAATAAAAAAGAAATACCCAAACTTTAGTAGCATGGGCTCATCTTGTACAAATACTTAATTTCTTTAAACCTTCATTCCTGTAAAATGGAAGTAGAAATTCCTACCTAATGCATGAAATTATATAGGTAAAGGCTCTTGCACTGTGCCTGGCACATAGGAAATGCTCAATAAATGGTAGTTATTATCATCATCACTAAATATTAACTCAAGGGGTGTGCTACGCATTTGGCCACTGTCTCAGAGATAGAGACCCATGCTCTATGTTATAAAAAGGTAATTAACTACAATAAACATTATAAAAATCTGCTGTGTGTAGTTTGCACCACTTAACAGAAGTTACCCTTAGAGAATTAATATAAGTATTGAATTTAAAACATCTCATATATAAACCTGAAAATTCTACATTAAAATGAAATCCTTTACGTTACACGCCAATTTTTTTAAGGCAGTTGGCGTGTGTGTGAGTGACAGAGAGTGAGTATGTGTGTGTATATCTTGTGGGGGGTGTCAAAAAGGTTTTCAATTGAAATTGGTTTAAAAGTAAATCTACACAAACTTACTTCCAGAAATAATAAACTTGGGAATATAATAAAAATAACTTTCTAATAAGGAATGAAAGCAATATATAAATGTGAAATCAACTGTTACAGCAAAACTGTGGAATTAAGTTTTTTTTCTTTTAAAAATGGTTTTAATGGTATGATAGTATTTTTACAATTAAAAAAAAAAGAAGAGTCCAAAAGAAAACATAAAACAAGCAACTTACCTATCAATGCCAGTATCCAATTTCATCTCCATTTGTTCAATTATTTCTTTTTTCTTCTGAAGGCATTCTGATAACTTAGGAGAAGAGCTATTGAATATTTAAAAGGAAGAAACCACATTACTGAAAGTCTAATAATGTACAAAAGTTTTTCACATATATATTGTACTCTTATACATTTATAAACACATATACATAAATATGGAAACCCTGGTGGTGTAGTGGTTAAGAGCTATGTCTGCTAACCAAAAGATTGGCAGTTCGAATCCACCAGGCGCTCCTTGGAAACTCTACGGGGCAGTTCTACTCTGTCCTATAGGGTCACTATGAGTCAGAATCGACTCGAAGGCAATGGGTTTGGTTTTGGTTATACATAAATATACATTATCTCAATTTTTCCCAAATCCAAGAAACATATAAGTAGTAATTATTTAGAATTCATTATGCCCAATTCAGAGCCCTGATGGTGGAGTGGTTAAGTGTTTGACTGCTAACCAAAAGGTTGGCAGTTCAAATCCACCAGCTGCTCCTTGGAAATGTATGGGGCAGTTCTACTCTGTCCTATAGGGTCGCTATGAGTCAGAATCAACTCGGAGGCAATGGGGTTTTTTTTTTTTTTTATGCCCAATTCATTACAATAGTCACATTAGGAAAAATTAACCCATTTAAAAAGAAGTAAAAGGAACACTTAGACTTGCCATTATCATTTCTGGGGAGATACTCCTTAAGAATATAAATATTTGATTTTTAAATTTTGGATTCGGTTTCCTTTGCAACTAAATATCTGGTATAATGTTGTTGTTGGAGCCCTGGTGGCACAGTAGTTAAAAGCTCAGGCTGCTAACCAAAAGGCAGGCAGTTCAAATCCACCAGCCGCTCCTTACAAACCCTATGAGACAGTTCTACTCTGTCCTATAGGGTCACTATGAGTCAGAATCGACTCAATGGCAACGAGTTTGAGTTTCTGGGTTGTTGTTAGGTGCCGTTGAGTTGATTTCAACTTACAGCAACCCCTTGTCACAGAGTAGAACTGCCCTACATGATTTTCTAGTCTGTAACCTTTACAAGAGCAGACTGCCAGGTCTTTCTCCCATGGAGCCATTAGATGGGTTCGAACTGCCAACCTTTTGGTTAGCAGCCGAGTGCTTAACTGTTGCGCCACCAGGGATCCTAAATATCTGGTATAATAGGAGAAAAGTCACAAGGTACCATCAGTTGAGAAAATACTAAATCACGCAGGTTAAAATTTGGAGGCTAACAGCCACAGTTGTGTTTAGTTTATCTAAATTACAAAAAAACATCTGACAATCTATTTGCCTTCTGAACACCACCTAAATGTCAAAAACACCCAAAATGTTAAGGGATTCACAACTCTAATAACTCTGCTATGTGGCACAACAGCTCTTTAAAAATTCTCAAAGATGCCTTTCAAAGCATACTATTTTGTAAAGCATGTTCTTATATGTGCTATCTTGTTCAATGCTCCCAAGTTTTAATAGTTCTTTTTTTATATACATTAATGTGAAGATATAAATCAAAGCTTACTTACTCATAAAATCAGTCTTATCAATCTCATAAAATTTTTGTCTTTTTAACTGTAACAAATGGGTACAAGTGGACGGCAACCGTAGAATCTTCTGAAGGGTGTCAAATGCATTTGGTTTCACTGAACTAGGGTCTTCCGACCCATCAGATTTAGGTTTATGACAGAGTCAGCCTTTCCAAATACACCAAAACAAATACCACAGTAGGAAGAGGAAATAGGGAGGCAAGGAAGGAGGAAAGGAACTTTTACATTTTATTTCACATTTTCTTGTCCTGTTTGAAGTTTTTATGAGCATGTTTTACTTTTATAATTAGCAAAAGGCATCTAGCGTAAGTCTTATAATAAAAACCCACTGCTGTCAAGTCGATTCCAACTCATAGTGACTACAGGACAGAGCAGAACTGCACCACAGAGTTTCCAAGGAGCACCTGGTGGATGTGAACTGCCAAGCTCTTGGTTAGCAACTGTAGCTCTTAACCACTACACCACCAAGGTTTCCAAGTCTTATAATACTCACTGAAATATCAAGGAAAATCAGAGCTTTTGACTAACCTTATTAGTGGCATGAGGTGATCATTAAATTGCTTGTCAAAAAGATGAAAAATAGTATTGGCCTGTTGTACAACATCCAAAAAATAGAGATTTGCATTCTTAGAATCTGAAGAAGGAATTCCTAAAATTGGAAGATACACACACACACACACACACAAATATATTAGAATCATACTGAAAAATTCATTGTGGCAACAGAAAAAAGGACACTTTATACATATTAACATGGATAAAAATAATGGTTGTTTCAATAAACCAGCAATTGTATGTTTGTGGAAAGAATAAAATTAAGCTTGTTAATATCTTAATAAAAATAGATCCAAAATTATTTTTATACCCAAATTTCCATTATCTACTCAGTCTTCATATTTTGTTGATACTGTATAAACCAAATAATAAAGACCAATGCACAGACCATCTTGGCCCCTACCTTCTCCTCTGCCTTTCCTACTCTCTGGTACCAGTGATTCACAGGAACCATGAATACACTTCCACCATTTTTCCTAAAACCAGACCTCGCTATCTCTGATAAAAGTTAAAGTAACTTTCTTATTTGTGTCCCTGGTTTGAGTCTTTTCATTCTTTATTCTATATACTGCCACCACAGTAATGTGCCCAAACGTAGCCTTAAATATTTCACTCACTGCGCTCTCCACTCTTTCCTCAAAAATCCTCAGTCTCCTCATCATCCACAAAATAGACTCTGGATTTTCAGCATGTAATTAAAGCATTCCACATTCTGACCTCAAGAGTCAGCTGAGCTCTCCAGATTTCAGTTTTTTCCTTTTTGTAAAAGAGTAATAAATAAACTCTAAGGTCCTTTTTAGCTCTAGATGTTTATGTTTCTAGCTAAAATTAAAAGGCATAACAGACTAGGAAAAATATTACCAGCAAAAGAGAAAATAAAAGTATAATAACTAAGAGTTCTTTTATAGGATGGTGATTTTTTTCAAAGTTTTAAAAATGAAAAACAAAGGTTTTTCTCCCACAAAAGACACAATCACCAATTTAAAGGCTGTAACACAAACTTAAAAGAGAGAAAAATAAAACCAACACATATGTAGAAAATACTAGTCTTTTCTATTAATGAAAGAAATGACAATCAAGGCAATATTGATACATGTTTTTAACCACTAAATTATTTACATTTTTAAAGAATATTTAATGGTATGCAGAAAAACTGGTGCAGTTGTACATGCCAGTAACAGGGCAAATTGATTAAAAAAATACAAAAAGAACTTTAGGAAGTTTGTATGTATCAAATTTTTAAAAATCTTTATAACACACTTTAACCTGGTATTTTATCCAAAGGAAATAATTCAAAATAGGGAAAGCACTTGAAGCTTTTATTTACCAAAAACCTGAAAGGAACCAAAGTATCTAATAATGGGAAACGGTAAACACTAGAATATACGTGTAGGACAGAACTTTATGCAATCATTAGAAATTATGACAATGGGTAGTGACTAATTAGCTGCATGGAGAATGCTTATGAACATAAGGAACCTTTCCATTCTACAAAGAAATTTCTAAGTCCTTCCAATTTGAGAATATTGCTATTAAAATGATGATGCTAAGTTCCCATACTAGCTAAATAACAATTCCTTCATACCGCAGATTCAAATTGATGTTAGTTACTTTTTGTTCATTAGCTTCTTTAATCTTCATAACATCTTTGAGGTGAGCTTTATTATCCCAGTACATGTTATGGACCATTAAGTCATCTGCAAGTGGCAAGTGTTAAATACAAGATGTCAAGGATCTGCTGCAATTAAGTAAAGAAAACCCATTGCTGTCGAGTTGATTCTGACTCACAATGACCCTACAAAACAGAGCAGAACTGCCCCATACGATTTCCAAGGAGGCCTGGTGGGTTCAAAATGCCGACCTTTTGGTTAGCAGTCATAGCTCTTACCCGCTACGTCACCATGGTTTCCAAGTAAAGAAAAAAAAAAAAAAAAAGCAGGATACAAATGCCTATGTACATCAAGAGAGCAGCTACAAAAAAGTTGGTTTAGAGTAAACCACAGTTGAGCCAAGTGAGTGAACCTCAGGTAATTTTGCTTCGATATTGAAGCCTTACGGAATGACGTTATACAGATTCAATAAAGATCTTCTGAGTACTATGTGCTTTCTAGGTGCTAAAATGTAAGTGAGTAAGACTTACAGTTCCTACCCACTGCCTGGAATATTCTTTCTCCTTCACTTCATTGAGATCTCTGGTTCGTATGTCCTCAGAGAGACATTACTTTCTCTGACCACCTTTCTAAAAAAGACTTCTGCCCCTGAACCCCCTGTCCTACCTCCTCACTACTGTTTTCTATTCCCTTACCCAACTTTATTTTTTCTCACTGTACTTCCTATTTGTTTATTGTCTATTTCTTCACAACAATACAAGCTCCATGAGTGTAGGAGTAAGCACAAAATAAGTACATATTGAATGAAAGGCAGACATTAACTTGAAAAATTTTACACTGTGATAAGTGCAGGAAAAAAAGTTAATTTAATGATGAGATAATGAGTAACTGGGCTGGAAAAGGAGGGCTGCTTTAGCTAGGGTGATCAGCAAAGGCCTCTCTGAGAAGGTGACATCTGAGGAGAAGGCTGAAAAGTCAGCTAGGAGAGGAGTGGAGGTAAAAGGGCTTAAGGGATGGGAAAACACCAAGTGCAAAGGACCTGAGTGAGAAAAAAGAATGAAGGCCAGAGTAGCTGGGGCAGTAAGGGAAAGTACAATATGAAATGAGGATGAATACGTAAGAAGAGGCCAGATCACAGTGGGCCTTGTAAACCACGGCTTTGTAAAAAAGTTTGTTCTTGTTTTGACCCTAAGAGTATTGGGAAGTCACTCAAGGGTCTTAGACAAGGGAATGATAATTAAACTGGCTGTTGGGTGGAGTCAGTAATTTGTGGAGGCAAGAACGGACACATGGAGGCCAGTCAGGAGTGGAGAAAGATGAGAGCGTATAAACTAGGGTGGTATCAATGGAGACAGAGATGAACATACATTATGTTGGGAAATAGTTACTGACAGGATGTGGTGATAGACTGGCTATCAGAGTTGATGAAATGGAAGAATTAAGAACACTCGTGATCTTGAGACTTAAGCAACTGATAGATGGTATTATTTTTTGAGATAGGAAAGAATGGGAGAGAACAGGTTTAGGTGGAAGAGAAAGTGTTTCATTGTGGATGTGCTAAATTTGAGACATGCGCTGAACATCCAGGTAGAGAGGTCAGTGGGCAATTGGATTAATAACACTGTTGTTACTAAGGGGAAAGATGATTGTTATCCTATTAATACCAGTAAACCCAAAAGACCGAAAGCAAAATAAATTTAATATGAATCTATTCCTTTCCAGGCTTATTTTTTAATATTTTCCTTTCTAAAGCTTATATTACTTAAATCCCCCAACCAGAATTGCTCTCACCTCCACTTCTCCTCCCTTGGCATTGTATAATTCAGCATCATAATATATTCTGCCATACAGTGTAGTGACTTATATAACCTACCAGGCCCTGCTGGATGTAAACAATATGAGGGAACTGTGTCTTCTGCATACCTTTCAGCACTTGGAAAATCCTTATATTACAGAACCTCAGAAAGCATTATTCATTGTACTGATCTGAATACGAAATACAGAGATAACTATATAAAAAATAGTATGCGTGTAGTTTAACCAAGAAAGATTTTATCAAAGTATAACACAAATGTACTTACCAGCAAGCCCTGTTTCCAAAGCATAATCAATATGCTCAATACATAAAAATTCCACAAGAATGGTAAAAACTCTAAAGGCATTCCTTGGTAAATCAGAAGGATCAGAAAGCTTTAAAACAAAAAACAATACATCATTCCTCATGTTTACCTTCTAAAAAGTCCAACTCTTTTTTTTTTTTTTTTTAGCAATTTTGTGTAAGACACAGACAGTATTTTAGGTATCAAAATGACAACTCACCTTCATGCACCCTCTGAAGGTAATGCTTATTATCTGTTGTAAAAAGCTGGGAGTTGATGAATAAGTTTATAACCCACTTTAACTCTCTACTGATTATAAACTAATTTGGTCCTGGTCTTCTTAGTAACTACCCCAACGTTTACCCCTTATCAGTCTCTTTACCCCAACCATTACCTCCCTCCTTTGTTCATTGATGCTCAGCAAATGCCTGTACCTTCTTCACAAGCCATAAGGAATAAATTCAACTTCTCACCCTCTTCCTGTTTACATTCTTACATCCGTACATAATTGATAGAACAGGTACACAGAAAATTGGTTAAGGATATAGAAGATTTGAACAACACTACCAGTCAACTGGACCTACCTGACATTTATAGAGCACGCTACCCAAAAACATCAGAATGCACATTCTTTCCAAGTACACACAGAACAGTTACCAACATGGACCATAAAAACCAAAACCAAAACCAAACCCGCTGCTGTTGAGTTGATTCTGACTCATAGAGACCCTATAGGACAGAGCAGAATTGCCCCATAGGGTTTCCATGGAGCAGTTGGTGGATCTGAACTCCTGACTTCTGGTCGGCAGTGAGCTCTTAACCACTGCGCCACCAGGGTTGGCATAATCAAGGCTAAAAAAAACAAGTCACAGTAAACTTAAAAATCAGTTCTCATCATACAAAGTATGTTCTCTGGCAATAAAATCAATTTTGAAATCAATAACAAAGATATCTGAAATTTCCCCCAATATTTAGAAACTAAATTCACGCACTTCTAAATCACTCTTGGAGCCCTGGTGGTGCAGTGGTTAAATCATTCAGCTGTTGACCAAAAGGTCAGTGGTCTGAACCCACCAGCAGCTCCGTGGGATAAAGATGTGGCAGTCTGCTTCTGTAAAAATTACAGCCTTAGAAACCTTATGGGGCAGTTCTATTCTGTCTTATAGGGTGCAAAGGAGTCAAAATTGACTGCAGGGTAATGGGATTTTTTGGGAAATCATCCTTGGACCAAAAGAAAAAAGGAAAATTAAAAAGTATTTTGAATTGAATGAAATAAAACACTACATATCAAAATTTGTGGGATGTACCTCAACTAGTACTTACCCAAGCCCATTGCCATCGAGTCGATTCCGACTCATAGCGACCCTATGGGACAGGGTAGAACTGCCCCATAGAGTTTCCAAGGAGTGCCTGGCGGATTCAAACTGCTGCTTCTTTGGTTAGCAGCCGTAGCACTTAACCACTACGCCACCAGGGTTTCCAGCTAGTACTTAGAACTAGTACTTAGAAGGAAATTTATAGGACTAAAAATCTGTATTAGTAAAAAAGGTCTCAAATTAATGACTTCGGCTTCCACCTTAAAAAGCTAAGATATAGGCAAATGAAACCCAAGTTAATAGAAGAAAGGAAAAAATAAAGACAAGAGTGGGAATTGATTAGATACAAAATAGAAAAATAACCAAGAAAAATCAATGAAAACCAAATGCTGGTTCTTTGGGAAGATCAGTAAAATTGATTAACCTCTAGGTGGATTAATCAAGAAAAAAAGAGACAAAAATTACTGGTATTAGAAGTGAAAGAGGTGACATCATGATAGATTCTATAGCTATTAAGAGGACATTAAGAAAATATTATAAACATCTTTATAAAAATAAATTCAACAACTTATACGAAATATACAAATCCTTTAAAAGACACAAACTACCAAAGTTCACTTAAAAAGAAGTAGACAATCTGAATAGCCCTATATCCATTTAAGAAATTGGATTTTTAGTTAAAAACCCTCACAAAGAAAACTGCAGGTTTAAATGACTTTACTGGTGAATTTTAACGAACGTTTAAGGAAGAAATAATGCTAACTCTACACAAACTCCTCTGGAAAATTGAAGAGAAGGAAATACTTCCCTACTCATTCTATGAAGCTAACATTATCCTGATAGCAAAGCTAGATGGAAGATATTACAAGGAAAAAAACCATAACACAATAGCTCATGAACATAGGTGTAAAAATTCTTAACAAAATTGTAGCAAACCTAATCTAAATAAGTAGGATAATACACAATGACAAAGCAGGGTTTACCAAAGGAATGAAAGGTTAACATTTGAAAATAAACATAATTCACCATAGTAACTGAATAAAAAGAAAGCATGTGACAAAATTCAACATCTAATACTTATAAAAATACTCAAAAAACTAGGAATAAAGATTTTTTTCAACTTGATAAAGAGCATCTACGAAAAACCTAAAGCTAGCATCAAAACCCTATGGAGCACAGTTCTACTGACTCATATGGCAACACCATGAGTTGGAACTGTCTCTATGGCAACTAGTTTAGCACCATGATGAAAAACTGAATGCACTACCTGGAGGTGAGGAATAATGTAAGGTGGTTTTCTCACACAACTTCCACTCAACATTGCAATGGAAGTTCTAGCCAGTGCAAGAAAGAAGAGAACAAATTACAGAATAAGTAAAACGGCTTTTATTGGCAGGCGGTATGACAGTCTATACAGAAGAGCCTATGGAATCTACAAAAAAGCTACTAGAACTAATAAATGAGTTTAGTTAGTTGCAGGGCACAAGAACTAATACGTGAGTTTAGTTAGTTGCAGAGTACAAAAAATCAATTGTATGTGTATATACTTTTTTTCCATTTGCTGTTGAGTCAACTCCAACTCATGGCGACTCTATGTGTGTCAGAGTAGAACTGTGCTCCACTGAGTTTTCAATGGCTGGTTTTACAGAAGTAGTTAGCCAGGCATTTCTTCGGAGATGCTTCTGGGTGGACTCGAACTGCCAATCTTTTGGTCAGCAGCTGAGTGAGTTAAACATTTGCACTAACAATGAACTGTCAGAAACAGAAATAGAAAAAAAAAAAATGCCATTTACAACAGCATTATAAATATGAAATACTCAGGAACAAACCCTCTATGTTGAAAATTACAAAACATAGCTGAGAAAAATTAAAGAAGGCCTAAATAAATGGACAAACTATGTTCATAGACTAGAAGAACAGATATTTATAAGATGTCAGTTTTCTAGGTACTCCCTCTCTCCTTATCATCCAAGGTTATAGTCTAACATATTTCAAACTGAATTGGAAATAGAATGATTATACCAAAGTTCCTATATACTAAGCTCATACATTAGACACGGCATTTAGTGCTCTGGAAGTGACTGAGAGCAGCTAAGCAGTGAGTATGGGTAAAGAGGACAAGATGTCTGGAGAATGTAACCCTGAGGCATGTGAACATTTAGAGGGTAGTAGGAAGAAGAGAGGAGTCCTGGGTGATGTAAACAGCTAAAGTGCTCAACTGCTAACCAAAGGTTGGAGGTTTGAGTCTACTCAAGGGTACCCTGGAAGAAAGGCCTGGTGACCTATTACCAAAAAGAAAAAAAAAATCAGCTATTGAATGGTATTCTTGACTAGTATTCTTTAAAATACTGTTAAGAGAATAAAAGGACAAGGCTCAGACTGAGAGAAAAGATACGCAAATCACATCTGATAAATGAATTGTAGCCAAATTTTAAAAAAGGGCAAGATTTGAACACTTCACCAAAGAATACATGGATGGCAAATAAGCACATAAAATATAATGAACATCATTAGTCATTAGGCAAATGGAAACTAAAACTGCCATGAATTGTTAGTACACACCCTATTAAAAAAACTGCCTTAAATTAAAAAGACTGACCATATGAGGTGTCGGCAATCATGTGGGGCAGCTGGAACTATCATACATTGATGGTGGGGATGTGAAATGGAACACTCACTTTAGAAAAGTTTGGCAATTTCTTAAAAGTTAAACAATAACCTACCATATGACCCAGCCATATCATCCCTAATTATTTACACATGAAAAATGAAAGCACTTGTCCATAAAAGACATGTACATAATTGTCCACAGCAACTTTATTTGTAATAGCCAAACACTAGAACCAAGTCAAATGTACATCAATAGATAAATGGACAAATTGCGGTATATCCATAAAATAAAACAGTACTCAACAATAAAAAGAAACAAACTATTAATATACATAATGACATGGATGAATCAAAGTAATCATGCTAAGTAAAAAAAGCCAGACAAAATATAAGTTCATCCATATATAATACCATTTATATAAAATTCTAGAAAATGCAAACCAAAATATGACAGAAAGTAGAGCAGTAGTTCAGTGGTTCCCCATCACCCATTTGGATGTGTCAAATCTTAACATTTTTCCACATGTGTTTCATATTTTTTTCTTTTTTGGGCGGGAGAGTACAAAATTATATTACAATGGTTAAGGTCCCTTGTGAGTTCTCTGGGTGGCTCATATGGTTAAGTGTTAGACTACCAACCCAAAGATTGGAGGTTCAAACCCACTCAGAGGTGCCTTAGAAGTAAGGTCTGGCAACCTGCTTCTGAAAGGTCACAGCCTGGAAAACCCCAGGAGTGCAGTTCTGCACTGCACACATGGGGTCGCCATGAGTCAGAATGGACTAGACAGCAACTAACAACAAAACAACAGGTCCCTTGAGTACCCCTCCCTCAGGGCAACCACTATTCTGAATTTATCATTCTCATGCTTGCTTTCACACTTTTATGTTTTCTGTGTGTGTGTACATATACACATGTACATGCACATATCCCTAAATAATATACAGTATTATTTTTTAAACTTTATATAGTAATATTATGCTGAATGTATTTCTCCCCACCTTGTTCTTTTCACTCAACATTGTATTTTTATATTTATTCATCTTAATACATGTAAATTTAGTTCATTCATTTAAACTGTTGTACAGTTTAAGTCTATGAACAATACTACTTTATCAATTCTCTTTTTGATAGACACTTAGTTTGCTTTTACTTTTTCACTATGATAAACAACGCCACTATGAACTTCAGTCACATCATGTGTACATGAGTTTCTCTAAGAAACTGCCAAATTACTCTCCAAAGTAACTATACCAATCTTCACTCCCACTGGCAATGTGTAAGAATTCCTGTTCTTCACATCCTTACCAATACTTGTATTAACAGACTTCGTAATTTTTGGCAACCTAATGAAAATGAGATGGTATTTCCTATTTTAATTTCCCTAATTATTAATGAGACTATCTTATTGGCAATTTACATTTCCTTTTATGTAAATTGCTTATGGGTCTCCTCTGTTTTCTATTTGTATTTCTATATATAAACAGTTGCAGTCAAGTCGATTCTGACTCATGGTGACCCCATGTGTGTCAGGATAGAGCTGTGCTCAATAGGGTTTTCAATGGCTAATTTTTCAGAAGGAGAACAGGAGGCCTTTCTTTCAAGGTGCCTCTGGGTAGACTAGAACCTCCAACCTATGTATACTTTACATTGATTTACTGTCCCTCAATATAAATATGTAAACCATATAAATCAATATAAATTAAAAAATTAAGACTACCTCAACTCTCAATTCTACTACTTAGGAGCTATATATCTCAGTTTCTTCATCAGTAAAATAGGAATAATGATAAGCATGCAGGGTTGTCATGATGATTAAATGAGTTTATATACTTAAGTGCTTAGAATAGAGCCTGGAACACAGTACGTACCCTAAAATTATTAGCTATTATTATTTGTTTTAAATAATCTTCTGCTAGTAATAGTGGTTACAAATAACCTTCTTATACGCTATTTATTTTGTTTAAAGTGTGTTTGTTGTAAAGAAATTCTAAAAAATCTTTCCCTGTGATGTCGTCTTTTTTTTTTTAAATTGTGCTTTAGGAAAAGTTTACAGAACAAATTAGTTTCTCATTAAACAATTAATACACATAACATTCTCCCCTTCTCAACCCTGGGTTCCACACTACCAGCTTTCTTGTCCCCTCCTGCCTTCTCGTCCTTGCCCCTGGGCTGGTGTGCCCATTTAGTCTTGTTTTGTTTTATGGGCCTGTCTAATCTTCGGCTGAAGGGTGGACTTCAGGAGTGACTTTAGTACTGAGTTAAAAGGGTGTCCAGGGACCATACTCTTGGGGTTTCTCTAGTCTCTGTCAGGCCAGTATGGTCTGTGATGTCTGTGTTCTTAAAACACATTTCTGTCCCCAGTGGTCCATTTTTTTATGAAAAAGGTCTAACCCTCCTTTTCATATCCTGATTTAGTATCTTATAGACAAAAAATTTGATATGCTCAATTTTAATTTAAAGTTATATTAAAATATGTTCTAAATAATTTTAAAATAATTCTGTTCTCCAAAACAAACATCCTACCCCCTTTTTTTTTTTTTTAAATTACAAAAAATAGTTGCTTCTAACCAGAGGGTAGATGTTATTTCTAGTTTAAGCAAGGCAAAACTTAAATACACAACTGTACACTAATAACAAATTATAATCACTCTTACCCTATGACATCTTTCAAAGGCTTGTTTGGTTTCTTGTAAAAGATTAACCACAACTTCTTGGGACAGGAAAGTTTCCCCATGAGTATCGATACTTGGCCCCAGTGGTAAGTTGGTACGCTGTCGAATTCTTTCTTTCAAATCTTGAATACTAGTGTATCATACAGACAAACGGAAAAAAAAAAAAAAACACTTTATTATACTTTTCAAGTACTCTCAAACTTACTAGGAGCCTTGGTGGAGCAGTGGTTAAGAGCTCAGGCTTCTAACCAAAAGGTTGACAGTTTGAACCCATCAACCACTCCTTGGAAACCCTATGGGGCAGTTCTACTCTGTCCTATAGGGTCTCTAGGAGTCGAAAGAAAAATAGCCAGGAAACCTAAGTTCCAATCCCAGTAACTAGTTCTGTGAAGTGAAACAAGCCTTGACTTCTGAAGACTTATTATCTGAAAAATAATTTATAGTAAATGATCTCTGGAGTTTCTTTCAGATCTACAATTCTGACTCTACAGCCAAAATCTCCTCGTATATCTGGTTTCCTCAGGAAGTGAGCTATTCCAAATAGGTTAATATCCCAGATAACTAAAATGGTTCTGCTTAAAAACAAAACTTTAAAATTTTAACTACCTTTAACCATTTAAACATGTTGTACATTTTTTCACTATCTTAAGATATGTTGTTGTTGTTAGGTGCCATCAAGCTGGTTCTGCCTCATAGCGACCCTACAGCACAGACTAGAACTGCTAAAAAGTGGCTGGTGGATTTGAGCTGCTAACATTTTTGGTTAGCAGTAGAGCTCTTAGCCACTATGCCACCAGGCTCCATCTTGAGATATAGTAAACAAAATTTAACCCTTTCTTAGTGACTGGGGGTTACTTTGAACATTATATGGTGTTATCTAAAAGTTTACATGTTTTTTGCTTTTAAAATACATAGCTCCAGAAGACTATGATCTACTTTTTAAAAAAAACTGACTGTTCTTTAGTTTTTCTCTTCCCTTTCTTGCCACTGCCTTCCAGATGTTACCTCTTACTCCTAATTATAGCCTTTCCCTGATCATTATTTATGACAAACTATAAACAAAAACCTGATTAGGGTATGTATGTGTGTGGATTCTGGGCTCTGAGTACATAGCTCCTCAGAAGTTATTCTGTCTCCTAAAATCAACTAGGCTCCAGGTAGCTGACATCTGGATAACTGAGGTGCCACCAAGTCTTAGAGCAAATCATTTTCTTCTAATATGTGTGTAATCGCAGGCTTTCGGGTATTAATTCAATAATTTTATGCCAATGTTGTTAAAAAGCTCATCAGGTCAGGGTACCCAAATTGTTAACTATTTGCTATATATATATTTTTTAAGCCCACACCTGCAACAACAGTAAAAAAAATAATAAATGATGTACTTCCTAGTCAATAACCTGAAATAATTTACTCATTCTATTCTAAAAAAAGACAAACTATAAAATGTTTCATAATACTGGGATTCAGCTTAACATTTTAATCATGTTGTGACAGGTCATTTCAATATGCGGTTCAAAAGAAAGGATTTGATCAATGGTGTAAACAACCTGAGTTAAAGAGTTCTTTGACAGAATATTACAATGACAGTCAATATCTGACAAGTTTGTCCAAATATAATAGAATTCTGAATATCTTTAGTTTTAATTATTGTATTTAACAAAAACACTCACCCTCCCGTGCCAATGGATCTCTTTTGATGGTTTTTTGAATCATAATAGCGCTGCAGGATCATAGCACTTCTGCTTTTCAAATAACCAGTCTCCACCTCAATGTAGTTCTCCAAATAGGAAATGAAAATGGATTTGATAAGCTTAGACAAGAAAGTCTGTTTATCAGTACCTAAGTTAAACTCCATCAACTTGCTGGAAAGATTGGTGGTTCTTTTCAGGGAAAGGGGGGAAAAAAAGATTAATGTATATTTTAAGTATAATAATAATATTAAGGAATATGTATTTTTACAATGTGACTTTAATGACTTATGTTAAACCACCATTTCCTAAACCTTGGGAGGGTAATTAGGATGCAGAGAGCAGTTCTATAATGTTACATATAAAGTAGAATACACTATCATGAAAAAATTATGGTTTTGAGAACTGCCATAAAACTCCTAAGGATGACCTAGGAGAAGAAACTGAAGCAATAAACTAGTGTAGAAATAATAACAATGGCAGAACAGCTTCAAGTATGCTTCAATGCCACTCATCACGTGGTACCCAAGTCAGAGTACTGAGCGGTCTGATCTCTATTCACCTCTTTTGCCTTTGTCCACGTGGACTTCCCTCAAAGTTTCTATTTCTCATTATTGAAGATAGGGTCATAAGAGTGCTGTTGTCCAGACAAACTTACTTATTACGGTTACTTTTAAAAAAACCTCCTCCCAAAATGATGACACTGAAGAATAGCGATAGGATTGGAAAAAGCAAAGCAAAAAAAAAAAACCCAAATAAAACTTCTGATACAATTATCTCTAAGAGTAGCACTGCCATTTATATAAAGGCACAAGACAAATTCTCACATCAGATTTAAGGCTGAATTGTTATGAGTATGTCATTTCCTTTCACAATTTCTAAAGTTTTAATTGCATATAAATGTAATTACACTAATTTTAAGAAAATAATGACTGGTGAACTAGCTTTAGTTTCTAATTAAAACCAGAAACAAAATTCTTGAGTCTTCATTTAAAGAAAACATGGTTTTATGCTCCATAACATAAAGCATAACGTCTAATTCCTCAATGCGCTAAGAATGCTGCTCCTGTACAATAAAAAAAAAATTTTTTTTTCTAAAAAGCCAAACATTTTTAATGCTAAAAGGTATACTGCTATCTGACAAAGTGTTGTTCAAATATACCTGAATATACCCCCATTTTCTATTTTTTTAAGTAAAAAATATACCTTGTATACAGATCATATAGATTTTTGAGATACTGCTCCGCATCGAACTTTTTACATTCTTCTAACTGGTCTTTCACAAAACTCTATTAAAAAAAAAAAATCAATATTCTGTTAATAAAGAATATTACATTCTGACTTCTCTAGATACTTTTTCCTCTAAAATTACTCCACAATCTTGAGCTGTTCTGACTTAAAATCCAATTTAAAAGGCATTGCATAGAAGAAACTCATCATAAGAAGAAAACAGGTTTTTATTGATACTGCTTCTCATATTTAACTGCAGAAGATCCCCTATCAGTCTTGATAATATGTATAAAGAATTCAAAAATACCTTTTTGTTAGAAACCAGCATATCCTGCTTCAATAAAACCGAGGCTATACCAGCAGAGTCAATTCCTTAGAGAAGCGTTTCTCAAACTGTCAGGTTGACACTAGTATCCTTTGAAACATTAATAGGCATTACTCTGGGTTTACGGGTACTCTACAGTAGGGTTCCTTGGTCAGTAAACTTGTAAAATGCTGTACATTTCACTCCCACTTCCAGAGAATCACAATACACATTCGTACCTTAAGAGACTATTAAAAGTCCAGAACTGTGTTTAAAAAAACACGTATTTAATGTTGCTTAATCCGGTGGTTAACGTGGTTTAAGAAATGCTGCCTTAAAACACAGTGCTGTAGAAGTCAAGGCTGTAAATTAAATACCTTTTCTGTTTTTCTTTTCAAGTTAGTACCACGTTATTTAAAACCCTAAAGGCTACACTTGTAATTCCTGTTCAATTTCACAAATGCCCTGTTATCGGTCATGGTGAGGACTGGAAAAAAAAAAAACAACTAAAGTTACCCTACTATGATTTATTACTACTTTACTACTACTACACAGATTTCAAGCACATGTTCTGATGACACTTGGAGATTAGCACCTTTTATTTGGTGAACAATGAAACATTTTGTAACATGATATTCATATTCTTTTACCCTTAACTGGATAAGTAGATTACTATTCCTAAAGTCAGTACACTAGTAAACTAAGTTTTTAAAAATGTTTAAAATATAGGAAAGAAAAAACATATTGTCCTAAGAGCTACTTAATTTGTCATTGTTTAAAATTACCTGTAGCTTGATTTCAAATACATTTTGAATGAGTTTAGCCAGTACTGTTTCTGGATTACTAAAGATATCGCCAACTTGTTTGTTTACTCGTTGACAGAGTATTGCTGCATCTTCAAATATATCATTTCTCAAGTAGGCACCCTAAACAGCAGACATTTTACATAGTGAAAATACAGTTTTTAAAATGTAAATAAGCATTAAATAAAATCTAGTAAGTGTACTGTTATGTTACCTCCTGGCACTGCTTTATATAAACATCAACACAATGGGAATAACCCTACAAAAAGGAAAGAAACACATTGTTGTCACTGTCTAGGTTCAATTTTAATAATAATCTCAACACAAAGAAGCGTTATATGTAATAAAGCTATGCCTACATCCCAGTGAATAGCCAATAGTAATAGCTGCTGAACATAAATAAAATTAACTGTAGTGGGCCAATGACCTAACATAGGTGTCTTCACTTTACATGATAAATGATCAGTTGGTTCAGTTCATATCCTTGTTGGGCTTTAGACTGAAAGATGAAAATTGAGATCCCGCTAAATTCTTCATAGCAATTTTTGCCCTACGATCACCTAGGAGTCTCCTTCAACTCCAAATTACACACATGCATAGGCACACACAAAGAACAGGTCTTAAGGAAAGTTCTGATGTATATATATTTCCTCCTTCCTTCTCTTGAAGGCAAAGCATTTGTACTCCCTTGCTAGAATCCAGACAGAACAGTGCTTAACCCTTGAATGTGATAACCTAGAAATTTACTTTTAAAATTGAATTCTTTTTAACAAAATGTACTTAACACAAAATAATTTGTAATATTAAACTCAAAGTAACGGAATCTTTTGCCTACTAACAAATTATATAAAAATAAGTAAGCAATATAAAATACACTGTGGCCTCAAAGTCTATTCGCAATATTCATTCAGATATGTTACCCAAATGAAAAGTCTAACATTTCTCTGATCTGATACAAATACAAAGAAACAGGCTGAAGGAAGTACAATTTCTTTAAGCACCTGCTTTAAAAAATACATTCCCACACAGAGATTCTTTCCCTAGTTTAAATTCCAGGATGACAGTTCCACAATCATAGAGTCAATATTCCTTTGTATTACCACCTGAGATCCACTGAATTTAATTTAAGTCTTTGACTAGTCACATTCCATCTACCTCTCTGGTTCCTATATTTCAAATATTTAAGGTCAAGTCTTCTTGCTTTTGACCTATTTTTAACACATTTGATTGAAAAAGATATATTAACAAACAAAAAGGCTGACAACACGATTTTTTATATCTAGCTACATAAACATTCATTGGTAAAATACTAATATTATTGAATATAAAATCCTTATTTAAATAATATTAAATACCTAACATTTAAGATCATTTATGGATAAAGATATAGATTCGAAGTTTTCAAAATGATGAAAATTATTGCTATGTTAACTATTAGGAGATAATCAGAAACTATAATAGACAAAACTTTATATTATCTTCACAGCCTTAAAGACTGGCCTTCACTTTTACTATTTACCTTAAAATGAAGTAAAACTGCTGCTACTTCTCTCATTCTGGAGATCTCACCTCTTCTTTGAGCACTGGTAAACTCCTGAATCAGCTGGCATTCTAAATCATGGTACTTACCTAAAAATAAAAAGGGCAAAATTGTCACGAAAGGAGAGACTGAAAGGGCTGACTCAATAGGGGAAGAGCAGGTGGGAGTACGGAGTAAGATGTATGTAAGCTTATATGTGACAGACTGATTGGATTTGTAAATGTTCACTTGAAGCTTAATAAAAGTTAACAATAAATAAATAAATAAATAAATAAATAAATAAAAAGGAAGTTGTTTGGCTACAATGAGGCAGACAAGGTATCCGAGTTGTTTATGAGTATCTAAGTTATTTACAAATATAGCAACTACGGATCTAGCCTTCTTTTGAAAGAATTACAAAAACAACAAGAGATTATGAGTAGTTGCTCTAGCCACTACAACATAATGTGATATATAAATTTGTATTTTTGAAACACAAAAATATTCCAAATTGGTAAAATAGTTGAGCTCCCCCCATCATTTGACTCCCATTTACCACTATTACTTAAAGCAACAGCTGACTGGAAAATATCCTCCAGATGCCATTTCTGTAAGCAACAGAAAAAATTTTAAACCTGAAGCTGTGGAGAGGAAAGAACAACTATGGAACTTTTAATAGAGTTCAAAAGCCCCTACTATGAACAATGTTAGACTGAAGCAAATTTCTTCTTAAGGTAATATACGCTATTTGATTCAGTATATTCTCGAATCTAGCATGGTTCTGACCTTCAGACTAATCCACAGTGATAAATACCATTCCCCAAAATCCAACTATCTATGTGACCCTTATTCTTAGACCTTTGTAAAAATAGGTGCTTCTGTGAATCGTCTATGTAAGAGCCTTCCAAACAGTGACACAGGCTGCCATACAGCCTGCAAACATACTGGTCTTTCCAGAAACCTAGATTTAGCCTAAAACGTAATCCAAAGATTGGTAAAAACCAAGCTAGTCATGTAAAGAGTTCAACAGGTACTGAAATGCTCATATAATCTGAGCTTTCAAAGAAGAACCTCATATGTGTACGGATATAAAACAATCTCCAAGATAAGTTGTTAAATTAAAAAAGGTATAAAACTATTTATATAATATGCTACCAATTATTTTTAAATAAATAGGGATATATATATACATACACACTATTTTTTTCACTGAGAGAAATCAAATTCAGGAACAGGGTCAGAGAACGACATTGTTCCCATTAACTCTCTTTTTACTATTTGTTTTCTTCTTTTAACACAAGTAATCTTATTACCAACTCAAAAAATTAAATAGAACCCCGCTTACTTGCGATTTTGGATTTTACTTCTGAAAATCTGAAAGATAAAAAGCCAACGATGTTAGTTGTGAAACATGTACCAATGTAATACAAGACGTTAACAAAAGGGGAAGCTGCGTACAGGATACATGGGAACTCTATGCTATGTTTGCAACATTTCTGTAAATCTAAAACTATTTAAGATGAAAAGATTCTTCTCCAAAAAAGGACAAAAACAGAGGAATGAGTATTGACAGAAAGCATTTTAGGTGACAAAATTGAACTTGGACAATTCGTAGGGGTAGCTGGTTCTCATTTAAGAAATTCTGATGGAATGACCAATTCCCTTGTTAAAGAGGCGGATGCCATTTGAGTTCTGCATGACGTACCTAACGACCTCGCCAGTTCCAAAATTTACTTTACTGTTCCAATTCACATTCACTGGCATTTTAAATTTACTTGTTATTTGTCTGTTTTCACTCTCCCTCAGGATTTTTTAAAATAAATTCCCTAATTATTATTTAAAAGAAAAACAATCATGAAATAAGTACATGTAAGTGAATTATTTTAAAACTAGAAAAATAAAAGTGGCTGTAAAGAAGATGCAACATGCCTAGCAGGGTAACTATTTAATCTTTACAAATTCAAAAACTAAGATACAAATCTACTATACACTAGAACTTTTTCAAATCTCAAATATTTAGGGGAATGCATAGCATGGAAAACTGATGTTGAAAAACCTTATGTAATCAGTTTGAAGAAAGAGAAGAGTGGCTGACAATAGAGATGCCAAAGGCAGAAGAAGGAGGAAATTAAAACTTAAGAGAGTTATTCAAACAAGACATATCAAAGTCATATCTGGTAGGGCAAAAAGTGCATATAATGCCATATTTATCTCTGTGGAAAAAATTAAGTCTGATTAGGATATATATTCAACTCCAATGCTTAGTAACAGGTTAAAACAAAACTGTAAGAGAAATATGTACTTGAGCGGTAGGAAAAGCTGAGTATAGATATGTGTGTTTTAGAGGGAAAGAATAGGGTACAGAAAGAGGTGGGAGATAGAGCGAACAGTGAATTCTTAGCAAAAATTTTATCTCTTCATTTTACTCTCAGCTTTTTGTACCACCATAAAGGATTAGCAGTAATGATTGTCAGTCTCATTATTTAGCTCTTATTATATAATCTCATACTTGTCCAGCATTGATAATTTAACTTATATTGAAATGATTCTCAAAGTCACCTACCAGAACTTCTCTTTAACTTTATTTCATTTGACTGACAAGTAAATATTTACATGGTGGAACTATTACTCCCAAGATTTTATTAGAGTCTGGCATTCTCTGGACTACAGAAAATCATGAACATATTTCCTTCTTAGTGGACAGTTTCTTTTAGTATGAAACTATTAATACCTAACTTATCAATGGCCCCTGGAGCCTTGCATCTAAAACACAGATTCTTAACCTGAAGTCCCTAGGGAGGATCTACGGATAGGCTAAAGGGTCTAAAACTCCATGGAATTATATACAAAAATTCTTAATTTTCTGAAGAAAGTTTATACCTTTCATCAGCTTCTGAAAGGTGTTCAAGACCCTAAAAAGCTTAAAAACCGTCATCTACAGATAGGAAAAAGCAGCTGAATGGTCCTGTGCTTAAACTCACTATGTCCCCTACTATCCTGGTTCTCAAAATGCAAAAAATGAAAACATAAAATTCTCCTTCATTAAATCTCTTCTTTTTCAGTAGCTGCTGAGACTGCTTATGTACAACTAAAAACCTTATGGGATTTGGTTCCTTGGTTTGGAGGTTTAGGATCATGGTTTCATGGGATACCCCAGTTAATTGGCCTAATCATGTGTTTAGAGCATAGTGTCTGGGATCTTAAAAGCTTGCAAGCGGGCCACTTAAGGCACAGCAATTGGTCTCTATTTGCCTGCAACAACAGAGGAAGAAAGAGAATCAGGAACAGGAGGAGGACACAGAATGTGTGGTTAAATGCCTCCATGAGCAACGGTCTCATTTGCCATGAGACCAGAAGAACTAGATGGTGCCCAGCTACCTTTACTGAACATTTTGATCAAAGATTCCACAGAAGATTCCTGATCAAAAGGGGGAAAATATAGAACAGAATTTCCAATTCTCATGGACTCCAGACTTCCAGGAGCCACGAAGGTTGGATGAACCCCTGAAACTACTGCCCTGAGATTATCTTTAAAACTTAAGCCAAAAATATCCCCTGAAATCTTCTTAACACCAAACAACAGTTTAGCTTAACTAGTGAAAAAGGTCTACCTTGAGCATTATGCTCTTTTAAGAACTATCTATATGAGATCACTTTGACAAGAGCAACTTGAAAGATTAGATAGGAACCTTAGGGGGTAGTTAATTTATGTTAATGGAGGAAGAACAACTCAGAAAAGGAGGGTAAGGATGGTTACACAATTTGAAGAATGTAATCAGTGTCACTAAATGGTACATGTAGAGACTGTTGAATTGTTGTATGTTTTGCTGTGTACATTCTCAACAACAAAAAAATAAGATTATATATTTTGAAAAATCTTTTTCTTTTTTACAACAAAATCAAAATTTAAATTATTTCAAAGCATATCGCTAAATTCAGATATTAAGAATAGACCAGTATTTTTTCAATCAACTATTTTATATGTACCTTAAAAAAAAAAAAAAAAAAAACTTTTTTTTTTTTTATACAAAGGAGGTATTCAATAAATTCTTGGTGAATTAATGGGCAAGGATAATCATACAGGGAAAAACACAATTTTATTCTATAAATTACACCATATATCCAAATTAGCTCTTGAGAAATAAACTTGCCTATCAAAAGGTAACTCCTGGGCAATTAGGTGCAACTTCTGAATGATGTCTGCTGCTTCCTTTATCTATTAAAAAAATAAATAAAAACAATAATTAAAAAAAAAAAAACCTTTACACATGCCCAAAACCATATATACACACACACACACACACACACACACATACACACACATAAAAAATTAATAATGGTAGCATCCCCTATGTATCCCCACAATCTCCCCACAATTTTCTTTTGAAAATGCACAACAAATCAAACCTTGTGAACAACAGGAATACATTTGGGGTATCATCAATCATGAATCAACAAAACACTTCTCTTTCTGGTACTGAGATTCTGTGATTTTTATGATGCCATAATCACCTCCCAAATGAAACCTGTAGTTCACGTTTACTGTGAAGAAATTCAAATTACTGCTTGCTGAAACCAAATGTATAAGTCTATTTTGAGTTTATAAACCCAAAAAGGATAAACAAGATTTATGAAAATGATTTAGCTCATACTGCAGCATATATTCCATTTTAAGCTAAGTGAATAAAACAGAACAAAAAAAGAATCCTTGTTATTTAACGAACATATAAATTTATAACACTTGTTCTGAAAGCAAAGATACAGTTTAATATAAAGTCTCCTAAATGAAATACAGCACAGAAGTATAAGCACTTATTCAAGTTGTATGACTAAAAGGCTTGGGCAGATTTCTGAAAATGCAGATATTGACTGCTCTTACACCACAGTGTAGGGGAGTTATACAATGTTTACTTTTTCTTTAACTATCTATTTAGTATTGAGTTTTATTTTGGCACAGGTTAAAAGTGCTTACAGTTCAATAATTGATTTTATGATAATTCATTTTCTTTTACACTTAAAAAAAACACATACGTGAAGGAAAAGTTAAAAACATTAACGCAGATTTTCCCATCTAAGTATTCATGTGAAACCAAGCAAGTAGCTGTGAAGAACAACTGCAGAGCCTGTTGCTACTTCTTGCTCCAACTGATAGTGAATACAGCATTTCTGTCTCATTTATCTCTTCTCTCCTAGTCATCATGTCACATGTGCAGCAGGCTAGAATGACTACTGGTAACCGAGATGACAGTGACATGATGACTAGAAAAAGAACAGAGTGAAGCAAAGCAGAGAAAATAAGAGGAATAAGTTTAAACACTCTGTTAGTCTATACATTTCCTCAAAAATTATAGGTTGTTCTAAGACACTGCTGAGAGAGATAAAAAAAAAAAAGAGAAGACATAAATAAATGGAAAGATGTTCCATGCTCATGGATTGGAAGATTTAATATTTTTAAGATGTCAATACTACCCAAATCAATCTATAGATTCAATGCAATCCCAATTAAAATGCCAACAGCCTTCTTTACAGAAATAGGAAAACCAATCTTCAACTTTATAGGGAATGACAAGAGGCCCCAAAGTGCTAAAACAATGTTGAAAGAGGAGAACAAGCAGGAGGACTCACAATTCCTGATTTTAAAACATACTTTACAACTACAGTAATCAAAACAGTCTGGTACTGGTATAACAGTAGACAAAGACCAATGAAATAGAATTGCAACTCCAGAAATAAACCCATACATCTATGGTCAACTGATTTTTGACAAGGGTGCTAATTTCATTTGATGGGGAAAGAAGAGTCTCTTCAATAAATAATGCTGGAAAAATTGGATTTCCACATGCAGAAAAATGAAACAGGATCCATGCCTCACACCATATACAAAAACAAAGTCAGAATGGACTAAGGACCTAAATGTGCAAACTAAAACCATAAAATTCTTAGAAGAACAAGCAGGGGCAATGCTGTCAGGCCTAGCTTTCAGCAATGGACTATCTAGTAATAAAAGCACAAACAGCAAAAGACAAAATAAATAAATGGGACCGCATAAAAAAGAAAAACTTTTGTTCATCAAAAGACCTTACAAAAAAAGTGAGAAGACAAGTTACCGACTGGGAGAATATCTTCAGAAATCATATATCTGACAAGAATCTAATAGCCAAAATATATATAAAACTTCAACAACTTAACAACAAAAAGACAAATAACACAATCACAAAATGGGCGAAGGACTTGAACAGACATTTTACCAGACGACATTCAAATGGTTACTAAACACATGAAAACATGCTCAACATCATTAACCATCAAAGATGCAAATCAAAATCACAACAAGGTACCACTTCACTCCCACTAGGATGGATAATATTCAAGAAAAAGAAGAAAATAACAGATGTTGGCAAGGATGTGGGGAAATTAAAACCCTTATCCATTGATGGTGGGAATGCAATATGGTACAGCCATTGTGGAAAACAGTTTGATGGTTCCTCAAAAAACTAAAAATAGAACTACCATAAAACCAAAAACCAAACCCAGTGCCGTCGAGTCAATTTCGACTCATAGCGACCCTATAGGACAGAGTAGAACTGCCCCATAGAGTTTCCGAGGAGTGCCTGGCGGATTCGAACTGTCAACCTCTTGGTTAGCAGCCGTAGCACTTAACCACTATGCCACCAGGGTTTCCAATAATTTCACTACTGGGTATATAACCAAAAGACTTGAAAGCTGAGACTCAAAAAGAAACATGTACACCAATGTTTACTACAGCACTGTTCACAATAGCCAAAAGATGGAAACAACCTAAATGCCCACCAACAGAAGAAGGGATGGATAAACAAAATGTGGTATATACAGACATTGGAATACTACTCAGCCAGTATGAGAAACGAAATCTTGATATGTGCTACAGTATGGATGGAGCTTGAAGACATTATGCTGAGTGAAATAAGCCAATCACAAAAGGACAAATACTGTTATGACCTCACTTACAGAAAAAGACAAGAAAAAGGAAATGTACAGAAGCTAAGTTTATTAGTGGTTACCAGGGGCTAGAGGGTTGGGTAAAAGGGAGGTTAACTGTGATGGAAAAATCGTATTGATTAAGGATAGGGTTGCAAAGCTGATTATTGTAATTGCTATCAATAAGTTGTACACCTGTAAAAAGCGGAATTAGCAAAATTTGTGTTATAGATACATTTACAACAATGACAAAAAGAAAGAGTAGGGCTGAGGCTACTTATGTACAACCAAACACCTCATGGGATTTAGTTCCTTGGTTTGGAGGTTTAGGATTATGGTTCCATGGCACATTCCAGTTAACTGGCCTAGTGACATGTTTAGTGCTTCTGTTCTATCTCCTAGTTTGTTGCATAGTGTCTGGGGTCTTAAACGCCTGTGAGCAGCCATTCAGGGCACAGCAAATGGTCTCTATTCATCAGAAGCAACAGAAGAAGAGAGTCAGGAACAGGAGAAGGATATGAAATGTGTGGCTGTCTCCATGAACAACTGCCCCCTTTGCCATGAGATCAGAAGAATTGGATGGTGCCCAGCTACTACTACTAAATATTTTAATCACAGATTCCATAGAAGAATCCCGATCGAAAGGGGATTCTAGACTTTCTAGAGCCATGGAGGGTGGATGTACTCCTGAAACTATTGCCCTGAGATCATCTTTAAACCTTAAACCAAAGATATCCCCTTGTCGTCACCTTAAAACTGAACAACAGTTTGGCTTAATTAGTAAAGTAAAGGTCTACCTTGAGCATTATGCTCCTTTAGGAACTATCTACATGGGATCAAAGTGACAACAGCAACTTGAAATATCAGATAGGAACCTTAGAAAGTAGTGAGTTTATGTTAATGGAGGAAGAAAAACTCAGAAAAGGAGGGCAGGAATGGTTACACGGCTTGAAGAATGTAATCAAATGTCACTAAATTATACATATAGGAACTGTTGAATTGGTGTATATTTTGCTATGTATATTCTCAACAACAAAATAAGGAGAGTTTACGAGAAAAATAAAAGCAAAAAGTGTAATAAAATAAAAAGTATACAGGTGGCTAAATAACGAAGTGAATGAAATAGTAATACAAATATTTTTCTGCTTGAGGATTATTAAAATGTTTAAAGGAAAAGATAAAGAACATAATTTCATGATACAAAACATCACAAACCATACAAATTAGGTTAAAAATAAGTTATAATCAATTTAAATTTTTTTTATTTTTCTCTAGATTCTAAATGATTGTCTTGAGCTGCAACTAAATAGACAACTCAGACTGGGTAAAATATCTGTATTTTGGTTGTAGTAGAGCATAAATGCACTGTACAATCCAAAAGGTACAAGATTTTAATTATATACAATAATTTTATATATAAAACATTCTTATTTGTGTATTACAAACATATTTTTATAATATATTGTTTATATTTAGAAAACATAGAAAATAAAAATAAACCATCCTGTAAGCTACCTTGAGACAGTTCAGTGTTCAAGCCTTGTATATATTTTTACACATAAAAATTACATAAATATACAAAGCTAGATACTGCCAGTGTTTTCCAAGTTTAATTCAAGTACTATATCCTTCCTGATGTTAATCTTACCAGTTTTACTTTATACTACAAATATAATTCCTGAAACTCATTCTTTAAAACACTGTTTTTTCTTTAGGGAATTATCTACATACATATGTAAACATTTTTCAAAGATCTCTAAAAATATTAAATTCTGTAACCCTGTATTTCCAACTCATGAAAAATGTGTTGTTTAATTCTAAGCAAACTTCAATAAAAATACTTAGCTTTTAACGTTCCACTATCTCAGATATTCTGTGAAGTAAACTTAGAGTAATTCAGAAAGACTGTATTTAATATATTACTGGACTATGTCACTATGTGTATCTACTATTCATAAGAATGCCTATTTTTTCATGCATTTTGATTTCTTTTTTCCCTGAAAGTGAGCTAAATTACCTTCTTTCAAGATTTTACAGCAGTCACCACCACATACTCTTAAAAAAAACCCGTTGCTATCAAGTCGATTCCAACTCATAGCAACCCTACAGGACCAAGTAAAACTGCCCCATAGCGTTTCTAAGGAACACCTGGTGGATTCGAACTGTGACCTTCTGGTTAGCAGCCATAGCTCTAAACCACTATGCCACCAGGGTTTCCATGTACGCTTAGACCAGGATTAAGTGACTAGTGCTATGAAAAGGATTAACATAAACAATTCATATTTTTCAATTCTCCATGGTCCAAACTATGCTTTAATTCTTTATTAGAGATCTTTATTTCAAGTAAATAAAAAAAAGAGAGCTCTGAATTGTCAGAAAAAGACATTTAGGTCAAATCACACCCAACTCAATGGAATGTAGCTATTCCAAAACTATAAAAATTCTGTTTATATTAAAAGCTGATTATAGAAAAGAAATATTTATAAACATATTTGCCTCAGTATTTGTAAATTGCACATAATCTCATAAACAAAAATGCTAGTCAAATCCAATCAAAACTGTGAACATCAACACTTTATCAGCAATCTACAGACAAGCGTGTTAATTTCTATTTTGTAACAATAAAACCTTTTAATTAAGTCAGTTACTCATGGTTTGAAGACTGCCTCTGGAAAGTAATAATTGTAGCTCATAATTAGGATACTGTTATTAATGCTGTGATTTACTTTGATCCCTCTGACAGTGTTTGTGCTTACCTTTTCAGAATTTGTAAAAACATCAGATTTCAATTCTCCATCTAGAAACTCATTAAAGTATTTCATCAATTTCTGAGCCTCCACTGCCCGCTGTCTGGGTGTGTTTACCCCCTCCAACTGGTCTCCAAGGTGACAGACCTTGGTTGCTACATAGCTGATGTGCTCATCTAGTTCTTGAAAATGTTGGAAGGCAACCTAGAAAAAATGTGCACAAGCATAAGGAAGAATCAGAGAATCCAGTTTTTAAGTTAATATGTACAATAACTAAACAACCAATCTCACTGCTACCCTCTAACTTTAGGTAACTAAGAATAATACAGAACTTACATAAGAAGATGCACAAAAATAATGCAAGCTCTTTAGCATATGATCTGAAAACTTTTTAACCAAGTTGCAAACTTTTACACTTTTAACTTAAAATAATCATATTTTATTATGAACACATTTGTTAACAAACAAAATAGCAAAACTACTATACATCCTGTTTAACAAAGTGCCCAGTACCACTTAGTCCTAAATAATGATTCTGAAAACAATAAACTAAGTATCAAAGGAACCGTACACTTGACAAACTCCCTTGCTCATAGATGAAAAAAAGAGTTAAAATAAAATGTCAGCAGTAAAAACAATGATTAAATATAGAGTATTTAACAAACATTTATATTAACTATTCAAAGAGCAATGCTAATACTATTTATAAAATTGCACTTCCCCAGTTTTGAAAACGGAAAAGATTGTAGCAATTATTCTACTGAGGCAAAGGTACATTTCTTTCTAGAATATTCTTCTCCTTTTCCTAAGGTACAGCGATTGCCCTGTGTTCGATGAAAATTACATGCAACAGATTCCTGAAAATTGTCAATAACAAAATCGCTGATAATTCAGTATGTACTTTTGTTCTAACCTTAAATTGAGGGGTGTGCGGGAGTGAAGTTACTATCATTTACCAAGGACTTCCTTTGTGCTACACACAGTTCTATGCATATTACATGCATTGACTTATTTAATCCTCACAACAACTGGTCTAAAAGATGAAAAAACTGAGGCACAGAAGCATTAAATTGTTTGAGATTGCACAGCAAGTAAGTGGCAGACCTGCAATTCAAACTCAGGCAGACAGGCTCCACTGCCTGTTAGTTTAACTAATACTATTATTATCAAGGGAAACTGCATTAGATGTATTTGGAAACTATCACTTTACCTACTTAAAAACATATTATCTTATTTAAATTACAACTCCATTATCAAATATTTTTTTCTCAGAGTCATATATGCTCAAGCGAACAAATCTAAATAAAAGAACTTTTAATAGAAATCAGCTTATAATGCCTTACACTAAATAACTGGCCCTTGGGATGCAGCAGAGCTAACGAATGCTCATTAACCTGCACTTAGAAAGAGCAATCGAGGTGCATCCAGGTCAGGCCCAGGCCATAAAAGTAGTTCAGAGAGACCTACATCATCCTGAGACCAGAAGAACTAGTTGGTGTCCGGCCACAATCAATGACTGCCCTGACAGGGAGCACAACAGAGAACTCCTGAGGGAGCAGGAGATCAGTGGGATGCAGACCCCAAATTCTCATAAAAAGACCATACTTAACGGTCTGACTGCGACTAGAGGAATCCCGGCGGCAATGCTCCCCAGACCTTCTGTTGGCACAGGACAGGAACCATCCCCGAAGGTAACTCATCAGACATGAAAGGGACTGGTCAGCGGAGGGGAGAGAGATGCTGATGAAGAGTGAGCTAATTAAATCAGGTGGACACTTGAGAGTGTGTTGGCAACTCTTGTCTGGAGGGGGGATGGGAGGATAGAGAGAGAGGGAAGCTGGCAAAATTGTCACGAAAGGAGAGACTGAAAGGGCTGACTCAAGAGGGGGAGAGCAAGTGGGAGTGGGGAGTAAGATGTATGTAAACTTATACGTGACAGACTGATTGGATTTGTAAACGTTCACTTGAAGCTTAATAAAAGTTAAGTAAAAAAAAAAAAAAAAGTAGTTCAGAGGTTACAGATTAAGCTTGGTCAACTCAACCCCTAGGAATTCTTAGGTGGTACAAATGGTTAATGCTGCGAACTGAAGGGGTGGAGATTTGAGCCCACCCAGAGATGCCCTGAAGAAAGGTTTGGTGATCTACTGTTGAAAAATTAGCCATTGAAAACTGTATGGAGCACAGTTCTACTCTGATACACATGGGGGTCACACTGGTACACTGACACACTATTACCTAAACCCAGGGTGAGTCTTGTGCTTTGGTTTTCTCCAGAGTGGTGTAAGGTAGAGTTCTGCATCTGCTTTTCCCAGCATTACACGAGAATTCTCATTGGGGCACATACTCCTGGCTTCTGTGAAACTTCCCAGCCAGATTTCCTCTGGTTAAAACCTAATCCGGGGGACAGTTGGTCCAGTACTATTTTATGATTAAAAAGAGAATGCAAACGCCTACCTAAATATTCAAGTTAATAAAAAGCCCCTAAAGGTACTGGTCAGCTGAAGTGTCATTCTTGAAAGTTTGGGTTCTTTGAAGGGAAGAAAGGATCACACAAGACTGAATACTACCCCATTCTGAGAAGAAAGTACTCTGATCTCAAACCAATACTCAGTAGCAAGCCAATGCCAACAGTGTCTGTTAACAGGTAACTATGAACAACTCTTTAACATTTTATCCCACAGGAAGGGGACAGAAACCACAATAGTTAGTATCATTTGACTAGACTTTTTTAAGAACTTAAACTTGGAAGGAAATATATTATGGCCCATACAAACTATGAAGGAGCCCTGGTGGTATAGTGGTTAAGCACTAGGTTACTGAACAAAAGGTCAGCATTTCAAACCCACCAGCCTCTCTGAAAGAAAGATGTGACAGTCTACTTCCATGAAGATTATAGCATTGGAAACCCTACGGGTGGTTCTATTCTGTCTTATAGGTTGCTATGTGTTGAAGTTGACTCAGTGGAAAGAGGTTTTTTTTTTTTTAATACAAACTATGAAGTCTTTGGATAGTGCAAATGGTTAAGCACTTGACTACTGGCTAAAAGGCTGGCAATTCAAACCCATCCAGTGGCACCTTGAAAGACTATTCATTGTTTACCTAAATGTTTACCTGATTGCTTTTCTGGAGCTCCTGTACCTTCTTAGCAAATTCCTTGGCTTCCTTCTGACACTGTTGTTCTAGTTTCTCTACTTTCCTTTGAATCTTTTCATCCATTATTTGGAGTTCTTGAATATGATTTATGAATTCTTCTAATAATCTAGTAGAGGGAAGATATAACCTGTATAAACTCATCTATGATTAATCATTAGGAACTGATCAGTTTACTCACAAAGTATCAAAAAGACTTAAAAAGCTACAGATATCATGTTAAATTTCCTGTATAGCATCTTGTAAGGGATTTCTTCAGTCAATGAGATCTTTTCGTTACTTCACAACTTCATAGCTTTGTCCAGAATATACAGCTTTAAAACAAAAATGACTTTTAAAATACAGTCAGTTTTAACTATTGACTTCTCAGTGGATTATCTCTAAGGTGAATGAAAACTTCACCCAGAACCCTCATTGAGCCCCAAATACAAAACAATTTTACAGTCTATTCGAAAAAGTCAAGAAGGTAAATATACTGTTAAAACAAAATTGTGCATTCTAGGGTACAGTGACTTTCTGTTCCCCTGATTTACAACTATACTTAAAACAACATATTCAACATGTTTCTATTTTACAGGTATGACCAACTCTTTCTTATTACTAATTTGAGAAAAAATTAAATTTTTATATTCAATAAAATCCTTTCCTTATACCAATTAAAGTGCTTCTATAAAATAAAAGAAAGGTAAAAGGAAAAACACAACACCAAATTTCTAACGCTCAATTTGTATTGTTGGGTCTTTTATTGTCCAATCGTAAACTAAAATTCCTTTACAAAACATTGAAAAGGAATCCCAACAGTCACCTGTACTACAAATATAAATTTGTTGTCAATTGAATCTATGAAAAATAACATGCTTTACTTCACCTTTTAGGATCAAAAGCTTCAGCTCCCCCTCTAGAGCCTCCTCCTGGGGTTCTCCATACAAGACGTTCAATATACTCATCTGCCACAAAAGGCTCCTAGTTGACAGAAAAAAAAAAAAAAATTTTAAGTTTCATAAAAGAGAAAGTTGTCTTATATAATACATAATTATTATATTTACATAATAAAAACATAATAATATAATCACATAAATATCCCTGCTGTTGTAGGGAAGTACGAGTGTTCTACTATGTGATAATTTAATACGAAATCAATTACTAGTTAATTCATTTACGTAAAAGTTTCTTTCAATTAAATCTTGAGTAAACAAAACAAAGTACTTAATAAAATTACCATATCAGAATAATGGAAACCCTGGTGGTGTAGTGGATAAGTGCTACAGCTGTTAACCAAGAGGCTGGCAGTTCAAATCTACCAGGCGCTCCTTGGAAACTCTATGGGGCAGTTCTACTCTGTCCTACAGGGTGGCTATGAGTCGGAATTGACTCGACAGCAGTGGGTTTGGTTTTTTGGGGGGGTTTTATCAGAATAATAGCAAGGAAGATCAAAGAAGAATTGATGCCTTTGAATTATGGTGTTGGCAAAAAACACTGAATACACCATGGACTGCTAGAAAGGTGTAAAGATCTGAAGTCAGAAAACCAAAAGGGAAGAAAAACAAATCTGTCTTAGAAGAAGTACAGCCAGAGTGCTCCTCAGAAGCAAGGATGGCAAAACTTCGTCTCATGTACTTTGGATAACTTATCAGGAGGGACCAGTCCCTGGAGAAGGCCATCGTGCTTGGTAAAGCAGACAGTCAGTGAAAAAGAGGGAGAACCTCAATGACATGGACTGACACAGTGGTTGCAACAATGGGCTCAATGATTGTTAGGATGGTGAAGGACCAGGCAGTGTATCCTTCTGTTGTACTTGGGGTCGCTATGAGTCAGAAGCTACTCCATGGCACCTAGCAACAACAGCAGTTAATGACCAGTTAGAGCACTCCCACAGAAAAATGATGTAAGGTCACAAACAGACAGTATTATTAAAGAAATACAAATGGCCAAGAAAAGGTGGAAAATATGCAGCCTCATTAGTAATCAATTAAGGTCAAATTATCACTGTTTTTTTCACCTTGCAAACTGACAAAGTTTTTTGTTTGTTTGTTTTTTGTTTTTACTGCAGTGCAAGAGACAGTAAGCTGAGATTTGTACTCTCATTATTATTAGAAATGTTAACAGGTAGGATCTTTCCATTTGGTAAAATGCATCAATAGTGTTACGAATGCTCATTTACCCAGTAATTTTAAAGAAAAGTAGATACAAACACAATTTCTTGCGGAACATTCAACGAAACTTTATGTAAAATACTGAAAAATTGTTTACATAAATATTCAACAGTTTATGACTGACAAATTACATAAATTTATAAGATGAACAACTATGTATCTGTTAAAATCACGTTGTATAAAAACATTTAATGAAAAGAGTAAAAACATTCACAATATAGTGTCAGATAAAAAAAGCATGAAATGGCATGCATAAAGATCAATGTCCTGGGAATCAGCAAGCTGCAATGGACTAGCATTGGCCATTGTGAATCGGACAATCATATGGTCTACTATGCTGGGAATGACAACTTTTTGCAAGTTCAAGTTGAAGCTGGAAAAAATTACAAGTCCACAAGAGCCGAAGTACAACCTTGAGTATATCTCACCTGAATTTAGAAACCATCTCAAAAATAGATTTGATGCATTGAACATTAATGACCAAAGACTAGACAATGAGTTGTAGGAGGCATCAAGGACATACACAAAGAAAGCAAAACGTCATTAAAAAGACAGGAAAGAAAGAAAAGATCAAAACAGATGTCAGAAGAGACTCTGAAACTTGCTATGAACGGACAGAAGCTAAAGCAAATGGAAGAAATGATGAGGCAAAAGAGATGAACAGAAGATTTCAGAGGGCAGATTGAGACGACAAAGTAAAATATTATAACGAAATGTGCAAAGATCTGAATTTAGAAAACCAAAAGGGAAGAACATGCTCAGCATTTCTCGAGCTGAAAGAACTGAAGAAGAAATTCAAGCCTCAAGTTGCAATACTGGAAGGATTCTATGGGCAAAATAATGAACAATGCAGGAAGCATCAAAAGACAATGGAAGGAACATACAGAGTCAGTGTACCAAAAAGAATCAGTTGACGTTCAACCATTTCAGAAGGCAGCAAATGATCATGAACTAATGGTACTGAAGGAAGAAGTCCAAGCTACATTGAAGGCATTGGCAAAAAACAAGGCTCCAGGAATTGACAGAATACCAACTGAGATGTTTCAACAAACAGATGCAATGCCATAAGTTCTCACTTGTCTATGCCAAGAAATTTGAAATATACTAGCCAACAAACTGGAAGAGATCCATATTTGTACCCATTCCAAAAAAAGGTGAGCCAACAGAATGTGGAAATTATTGAACAATATCATTAGTATCACACGTCAAGTAAAATTTTGCTAAAGATCATTCAAAAACAGTTGGGGCAGTACACTGACAGAGAACTGCCAGAAATTCAAGCCATATTCAGAAGAGGGTGTGGAACCAGAGACATCATTGCTGATGTCAGATGGATCCTGGCTAAAAGCAGAGAATATCACAAAGATGTTTACCTTGTTTTATTGACTATGCAAAGGCATCTTATTGTGTGAATCACAGCAAATTATGTATAACATTGCAAAGAATGAGAATTTCAGAACACCTAATTATGCTCAGAAGGAACCTGTACATGGACCAAGAAGGACTCCTTCGAACAAAACAAGGGTTTAAATCAGGAAAGGTATGTGTCAGGGTTGTATCCTTTTCCCATACTTATTTAATCTATATGCTGAGCAAATAATCTGAGAAGCTGGGCTATGTGAAGAACTGGACATCAGGATTGAAAGAAGACTCATTAACAATCTGCAATACGCAGATGACACAACCTTCCTTGCTGAAAGTGAAGAGGACTTGAAGCATTTACTGATAAAGATCAAAGACTACAGCCTTCAGTATGGATTGCACCTCGAAATAAAGAAAACAAAAATACGACAGGATCGATATGCAACACCACGATAAACAGGAAAACATTGAAACTGTCAAGGATTTTTATTTTACTTGAATCCACAATCAGCACCCATGGAAGCAGCAGTCAAGAAATCAGATAACATACTGCATCGGGCAAATCTGCTGCAAAAGACTTCTTTAAAGTGTTAAAAAACAAAGATGTCTTTCTGAGGGCGCACCTGACCCAAACCATGATATATTCAATCGCTTCGTATGCATGTGAAAGCTGGACACTGACGAAGAAAGACAGAAGAATTGATGCATTTGAATTATGGTGCTGGCGAAGGATAATGAATATACCATGGACTGCCAGAAAAACAAACAAATCTGTCTTGGAAGAAGTACAGCCTGAGCACTCTTTGGAAGCAAGGATGGCTTTGTACTTTGGACATCTTATCAGGTCGGACCAGACCCTGGAGAAGGGTATTATGCTTGGTAAAGCAGAGGGTGAGTGAAAAAGAGGAAGACCCTTGAGATGGACTGACACAGTGGCTGCAACAATGGGCTCAAACATAGCAATGATTGTGAGGATGGCACAGGACTGGGAAGCATCTCGCTCTGTAGCACAGAGGGTGACTGTGAGTTAGAAGTGACTTGATGGCATCCAACAACAAATTATTTTAGGAACTAGTCAGCCCTCCCACAAGCCCATGATACTTTCATTAAATAACTTCATGTAGTTATCATGTTCCTTTTTCCTATCAGGTTTTTTTTTTTTTTTTAGGATGCATACTTGTGCAAATACTTAACTTTAGTTCTTATGCATTATTAATTTCATTCATTAGTTACTGCATTGTTGTAGTTTTCGGTTAAACATGCTATTAAAAAAAAAAGCTATACCCACTCCAAAACCAAACCCACAGCCGTCGAGTAGATTCCGACTCGTAGCGACCCCATAGGTTTCCAAATCTCTATGGAAGCAGATTGCCACATCTTCTCCCACAGAGCTGCTGGTGGTTTCGAATCGCTGACCTTTCGGTTAGCAGTCAAGTGCTTTAACCACTGCGCAACCAGGGCTCCTTAAACATCCTATACTGTTCATCAATTTCAATGTGTCCGTGTTATTACATGACATATGTCCAAAACTTTATAAATCAATAGATATTACTGACATGGTGAAAAATATGCAAGCATTTTTTTCATGTATACTTTCAATTCTTTCAAAATATTCTTCATTCAGCAAATATTGAGAGCTTACTACTTTGCCAGAGAGTATTCAAATGAGCAGTAAACAAAGCAGGAAAAAAATCTCTGCTCCTATAGATTTAGTGGGGAGTGTGACACACAAACAAATAACTGATAAAAGATAAGGTAGTTAAGTGCTATGAAGAAAACTAAAGAAGATACACAGTGACGGATAAGATTATTTTTAATAGGAGTGATCAGGTAAGGCCTAAATTTTGAGCAACGACCTGAGTGCAGCTAAGAAATAAGATATCAAGTGCGCAAGTATGACTACAATAGAGTAAGTGAAAGGGAGAACAATGACTGATATACTCCCCCTTATTGAACGGAGGAGAGGCCAGGCTCCTAGGAGAAGGGATCCCGCAATATGCTGGCAAATACACATAGTAATGATTCCCCCTTTCCTTCCCCCAAAGGAGCTATGGCCATTTACTTTAATAACTGTACACAAGAGAAAAAGGAATGCTCAAACATTTTTAGGACTGTTAGATACAGGGTCCTAGGTGACAATGATACTTGATAAGCCCAAAGCATCATCAACCTCCTGCCAGGATTAGGACATATGGGGGCCAAGGTCCAGCTCATAGCAGTTCAATGGGTCCATTAGTTCACCTAGTGGCCATTTCCCCAGTCTACAAATATATAACTGGGATAGACATATTTGGTGGCTGATGCAACTCCCACATTGGGTCCTTTGTCCACAGGGTAGGAGCTATTATAATAGGAAAGTCCAAGTGGAGATCTCTGAAACTGCCCCCCCCGCCCCGCCCCCAGCCAAAGTAGTAAATAAAGTGGGATAGCAAAAATTAGTGGTACCCTTCAAGGTCTAAAGCAAGAGTTAGGAAACTTTTTCTTAAAGGGCCATATAGTAAATATTTTAGGCATATGGGCCTTATGGTCTCTAGTGCAACTATTCAACTGCCACTGTAGTAAAAAAGAAGTCATAGACAATACATAAACAAATGGGTATAGATTTGTTTCAATAAAGCTTTTAAAAACAGGCAGCTGTCCTTGGGCTGCATTTGCCGACCCTTAATCTAAAAAATACAGGAGAATATTCCCATTTAATTCACCAGTCTGGATTCTGCAGAAACCAGATGGATCCTGGAGGATGATGAAATCAAAATCAACCAAACTTTAGCCCTAGTTTCTCTGTCATGCCAGAGGTAGTATATCCCAGCCTTGGTACTTACGGCCAACGAACTATGAACTGCATAAGGGCAATGATTTGGTGTATACACTCTTTTCTATTCCTATCAACAACAAGGATTAGACACAGTTCACACTCATAAGGAACTGACAATAGTCAACATTTACAGTTTTGCTTCAGGGCTGTGAATTCACCTGCTCTCTATTATATAAAACATGATTTGAACCGCCTGGACATCCTGCAGAACATCACATTACTCCATCATACTAAATGACATGATGCTAACTGGGCTGAATGAGCAAGAAGTGACTAGCACACTAGAGGCCTTGGTAAGACCATGTGCTCCAGAGGGTGAGACACCATGCTGTACAGATAGAGGTACACACTAATTCAGTAAAAATTTTCAGGGACATCCTGAGACATCCCATCCAAAATACAGGACAAATTATCGCACCTTGCATCTCCCACCACAAAGACAGGCACACTAAGGCCTCTTCAGGTCCTGGAGGCATCATATTCCACACCTATTCTGGCACATATATCAGACAACACAACAGCAGGAAAGGGCTCTGCGAAAGGTCCAGGCTGCCATACAACCAACCCTGTAAAATGGGCCGTGTGCCCTGGCAGACCCTATAACATTAAATGTATCAGTACTGGGAAACAATGCCATGTGAAGTTATGCAAGCTCCAGTGGGAGAATCATGTTGCAGATCCCTGGGTTGTGAAGCAAGGCCTTTTGCCATCTGGAGCAGATAATTATACATCTTTTGAGAAATAATTTTAGGTGTGCTTCTGGACCCTGATAGAGAGGACATACCTAACCACAGGACACATACATCTAGAACTACCCATCATGAGCTGGGTTCTAACAGACCCACCAAGTCATTATGTCAAATGGACCCTGAAACTATCCATCAAAAAATGGAAGTGGTACACCCAATATCAAGCATGAACAGGACCAAAAGTCATGAGCAAGCTGCATATAAAAAGGTAGCCTAAACTCCTGTGTCATCCACCACTGGTGTACTAGCATCCCTCCCTCAACTCACACCTTTGACCTTATGCGGAATCTCGTACAATTAACTGATGAAGAAGGGAAAAGTTTATGTTTGTTATGCAGGGTTGGCTGAGTATGTGTGTGCCAAGTGAAAATGGTCAGGAGCTGCAACTATAGCCTCACAAAGGAGTAGTCTTGAAATTCAATGGCAACAGAAAATATTCCCAATAGATGAAGCTTCAGGAAATGCACCTTGGCCTTCAAAGACAGAGAGGCAGCCTCAGATTAGACTATGCAATGGCAATGACAAAAGGCCTGATATCAGAGGACTGGAATAAGAAAGGCTGGAAGGTTGAGAACAAGAAAGTCTGGGGTAGAGACATACAGATTGATACATGACAGTGGGCATGAAGTGTGTAGATCTTTATGTCACATGCTACTGTCCCCCAGAAGACATCCACCATGGAAGAGGAACTAAACAACTAAGTATACAAAATGACTCTGCCAGTTGACATCAGACTGCCTCTGTTCAGCATTAGCACAATGGGCACATTAATGAAGCAGACACAATACAGAGACAGCCTACTCAGCGGCCCTACTTACAAAGGCTGATCCAGCTACTGCTAAAGCTGAATATCCAGTCTGCCAGTGACACAGATCAACTGTGAGTCCTTGGAATGTTGCTATCTTTCAAGGAGACTAACCAGGCCCATGGTGGCAAGTTGACTACACTGAGCCCTTTCCATCCTAGAAGAAACAGTAATTCATTCTTATAAAAATAGACACACACTGCAAGTTGAGTTTGGCTTTCCTCAGAAAGAGTGTTTTTTCCTCTGGCATGGGATCCTATATATTACATCAGACCAAGGGACCTGCTTTACAACAAATGAGATGAGGAGGCTGAACTACGACCATGGGATTCACTGGTTGTATCACAATTTTTTTTTTTTTTTTAATCACAAACTATACAAACCAGAAGCTGCCAGTCTGATAGAGCAATGGAACAGCCCGCTGAAGGCATAGTTGAAGGACCAGTTCAGAGATGAAACTTTACAAGATGGAGCACTATCCTCCAAGCTGCAACGTATATCCTGAATACCTTTATATGGTGCTGTGTCCCCAACAGGAAAAACACATGGGTCCAGGAACAAGAGGTGAAAGCTGGAGTAGCCCCACTTATCATGACTACCAATTTGTGCTTTCTTTCCCTGCAACTCTTGTCTGTGCAGGATTAGAAGTCTTGGTCTCCAAAGAGGAAACACTTTCGCCCAGAGACATAATAAGAGTCTGTGAAACCACAGGTGCTGCTTCAGCTGCTTATATCCAGGGAACAAAAGGCAAGAAGAGGAGTGGCCATCTTTGCAGAGGTAATTGACCTTGATCATTAGGAAGAGGCAGGTATACTATTACGCAATGGGGCAGGGAACAAATGTTTGGCACCTAGGTGATTCTCTTGGATCTCTTGGTATTCCTTTGCCCAGTTGTGAAAGTACATAAATAACTGTAGTAACTCTGACCTAAGAAAGGTAATGTAACCAGGGATGAAGGTGTAGGTCACACACCAGTTAAGTCACCTAGAGTAGCAGAGGCACTAGCTAAAGGTAAAGGGCAGTTAGGATGAACAGCAGAGGAGGGAGAGCAATGAGTGTCCAACTGGAATCCTGGAGTAGCTACTTCTCAAATGTATATGAAGGAGTGGATCTTATTGGCACAAGGACAATCTGTGGTAGACACAATAATGTACAATTCAGATCTCTCTTCAAGGAGAGACTTGTTACCCTACCTGCTGGTAATGCTATCAACATAAAGCCTTTACCTGGCAATGCTTTCAAGGATCCCCTTAGCTGCAGAGAGCCACTCTATCCAACGTCATGCCTTTCCCAGAGTGGCCCATACCCAATTTGATTGATTAAGATCTGGGTATTGCAGTGGTTAAGAGCTGAGGCTGCTAATCAAAAGGTGGGCAGCTCAAATCTACCAGCTGCTCCTTGGTAACTCTACGGGGGCAGTTCTACTGTGTCCCATAGGATCGCTATGAGTCAGAATCAACTCGACGGTAATGGTTTTATTTTTTTTTAATCAAGGTGTTATGGTCCAAAGAGGGATAACTGACAGGTCGTTTTAGCTCTAGTGTCACTAGGCCAGCATTGTAGCTCTACTTCTCCATTTGCCCAATCTTGCTTCCTTGTCCTGTCCCTTCCCCTTCACAGCTGTTGATCCCAAAGGTAATTCCTAATACACATTTGGTGCACTAAACTCTCTCAAAGTCAGCTTCCCAGACAAAACCCAACCTGAGACATTGTATAGTCCGATCAAGAAATGATAGTGGCTCCGAGTAAAGCGGCAGTGGAGGGGGTTCTGAGAAACGGTCAGGTTTATGAAATTTGAAGGATGTACGATATGAAGGAACTGGATGAGTGACTGGGGAAACGAGCTTTCTTCTGGATATGTTATGTTAGAGAGGCCTATTAAATATACATGTGAAAACAGAGAGCGTGCCATTAAAAAAAAGCTTGTACTACAGGGATGAAACTGAAGCTGGATATAATTTTAGGGTCATGATCATATAGACAGTAATTTAAAACCTCGGGACTAGATGACATCATCTAGGAGGAAGAAGGAAATGCCAATATTGGAGATAGGAGAAGAAAAAGGAACCAACAAAAGAGACAAAGCAGGCGAAATGAGTGAGGAAGATGAAAAATCAAGAAAGAATGGTGTTCTGGAAGCTGAGTGCAGGTTTAATCCTCAGAGGCAACCACATAATCACAAGGGTTTAAGATAAATCAGCTACTGATCCTAATGGGATGGAAGTTCCAAGATAGCAGGAACAAACCAAAACAAACCCTTTCTTTCTACTTATAAAATCACATAAATCTCTATACCTTGTGCCCTAATACCTAATGTTGCTGCAAAGGACTTTACAGAGAAAAAAAGACAGCCAAACTAATGCATCCTAAAATCTCCAAATGACCAAGTCCTCAAAAGAGGCTTGTCTTAGTTATCCAGTGCTGCTATAACAGAAATACCACAAGTGGATGCCTATAACAAAAAGAAATTTATTCTCTCACAGTCTAGTAGGCTACAAGTTCAAATTCAGAGCTTCAGCTCCAGGGGGAGGCTTTCTCTCTCTGTCAGCGCTAGAGGAAGGTCCTTCTTGTCAATCTTCTCCTGGTCGAGGAGCTTCTCAGCACAGGAACTCAGGGTCCAAAGTAAGCATTCTGCTCCTGGCACTAGTTTCTTGGTGGTATAAGGTCCCCCTGTCTTTCTGCTCTGCTTCTCTCTTTTATATCTCGAAAGAGACTGACTTAAAACACAACCTAATCTTGTAGATTGAGTCCTGCCTTATTAACATAACTGCCTCTAATCCTGTCTCATTAACATAGAGGTAGGATTTACAATACATAGGAAAATCACATCAGATGACAAAATGGTGAACAATCGCACAATACTGGGAATTATGGTCTAGCCAAATTGATACACATTTTGGAGGGACCCAATTCAATCCATAACACGGATTCTCAAAAATACGTGCAAACATCTGCCAAAAAAATCTTTTAGAATTTCATGAGCCTGGCAAATATGTATGTTCACCTGTCTTACCGTAGTAATCGAAAGCAAAATTATCAAAACAAAAGCAAACATCTGAGAACTATGCACTGTTAAATTCAATTTTACATAATCGGTTACTGTGGTGCTGTTAAACTGACTTCACGCTCTTTATAAAGGCTACTAACTGTGAGATAAAACACGGCGTTTGTGGTCCTCCATTAAAAAATTCAGATGCCAAGTCCTTGGACAGAAACTTAAACCTCTAATTTAGTATTGTTTCTTTGAGAAAATCCAACTAAATTTTTCTATTTTCTTACAGTACATTTCCCGAGAATATATCTAATAGGATGTGTAAGAACTACCCACAAACTCAAACTAGAATACTTTTCTTCAGCCTAGGTGAAAAATAAGGTTAAGATAATTTCAAAGAGAAATATTTCTGTAGCCTGCTCTCTACCCCAAGGGTTCGAGTACTACCTGAAATGTGTATTCCTTAAATTTACAGTGTATGCCACGCTCAAATCTTTACAACATTTGTTTCTTTTTAGTTAGACACTTCCCTACCAATTCCTACACTTTTAAGTTCACTCTTTAAGGTTCTTACCTTGCACTACCAGCCCATACTGCTCTGCATCCCAAAACAAACACCCACACTTCTGTCAGCCTATTTCACACTTTTCTTCAAATTCATGTTACTCCTGCGTCTTTACCCAAGCAAGGTAACTCACCCACAAGCAATCCCTTTCTCCTCCAACAATTCAAGCACTGCTATACTATTATTAAAGGCCTGGCTCAATTCCCATTTCCTCCTTAAAGGATTCCTTCTCTACATTATCTCCACTGATTTCTCCACTCTTAAGCCCCTAAAAGATTTGAAATTTCAAATCCCAACACAGAACAGAACGAGAGATTACTAATTGTCATTTATTGTTTTGTAATGATTTTTGTAAATTTCACTTTTCTCTACACTAAAAGCGAAAGCATGGGCAGAATCTTTCACTTCTCTTGCTTTCCACCTGTGACCAAGAGAACAATGCTAAACACACAGTAGATGCATAATAAATCAAAACATTAGATAGAGAGGCCAGCCAAGTCCTCTGCAGAAGATCTTAAAAATCAAGCCCTATTCACATATCCAAAACCAAAAAGGCAGGATAACCAACCCTCACGACAGATACAAAGAGCAGTAATTACATGAAGATTCTCACAGAAACCAAATACGAGCCTGAAGAAATTCTGGCACTGGAATTAAATGAATTTTACTACATTTGGCCTCTTTTTAACCTCATATGATTTTACTTTCTTGGGAATCCTTACATGCTTCACTATGGATTAATAAATTAATTCTATTTATTGAGTATTTATTTTTTTTTGAGGAGCACTACAAAATGCTTCATTTTGTTTCAGGATAGCAAAAAAGGATCCAAAGGTAGTACGGAAAGGTAGAAGGATAAAACACATTAAACCAAAAAAAAAAAAAAAAAAAAACCAAAAAACAAAAAACCAAACCCACTGCCATTGAGCCAATTCTGACACATAGTGACCCTACAGAAACTTTGGTGGCATAGTGGTTAAGTGCTACCACTGCTAACCAAAAGGTTGGCAGTTCAAATCCACCAGGCGCTCCTTGGAAACCATGTGGGGCAGTTCTACTCTGTCCTGTAGGGTTGCTATGAAAGCACATTAAGACCCTTAAATACAACTAAGGCAAACTTTGAAATGGTATGTTTGAAGACTACCTGCAAGACTACATGAATTTTTACTTTACTTATTAAAATTTATTTTAACATACAATCTTGAAGTGGATGCCAGCTCTTTATACTCTGGGAAAAAATCAATTAATCCCATTAGCAGAACTGTTTTGAAGACTATCTAAATGTTGGTACTCTAGAATTTTTTGTTTTAGGTTCTCTTATGCAAAATCACCTTCCAGTATAGAACATATCTTACTTCTGACAGTAAAATAGTATGTAATGTCTATGTTCCAGAGAAAAGTAATAGAATGTTACACTACTTTTTACACTAGCCTTAGCAGAATCATAGGATTAGATATTAATATTTTAAAGCTAGAAAAACCTTTAAATTATCATAATAGCCCAGCCCTCTCATCTCATTTTTACATAAAAGGAAACTGAAGGCAATGAAATTTAAGTCTTATCAAGGTACTCAACCAGTATTCTAACCCAGAAATTCGTCCACTCTATCATGGTGACTTTTAAAATTGTATAAAGTAAATGAAAATCATCACTTAAAAAATGTCTAACACAATCCACAGTAGCATTTTAAGTCAAATTAAGTTTATTTACAGATTTATACATTAAATATATTTGTAGGCACTTAAAATGCTGGGATGAAATTAAGAAAGTGAATCTATGGAGCTGTTTTATTTATTTTTGTTTAATATATTCTGACTAAGCAAAGATGTATGAATTATATAGTTAACTACATTCTCATTACTATTTTTGTATTTCGATTCTAAGGAAAGAAAATAGCAACAGAAAATTAGCTTAGGTTTAAAAAATATCTTATACACATAAACTTCTAACAAACTTTTAAATTTTATACCCCTCGACTAAATAGAACTTTCATTTAACTTGTAGGGATTTTGTTTGTTTGTTTGGAGGGTGAGTTATATGACACTATGATACACTATTATGGGAAGCGGGCAAATCAATCTTTCAAATCAATCTCTTTCTCTGTCAAACACACACACACACACACACACAAACACACCACTACACACTCTACTATCCAATTTCCTAAGTACACCCAGGACCCAATTTCCTACACTAGTTACACACACATGCACAGTTCATAAATTATCCTCAGTTTAAGGACTTGCTCATTCCAGAAGTTCACTTGCAAGTTGATTTGACTGAAGAACTCAGAACACAAAATGCTTAAGTCCATTACTCTTAAGCATTTGTTTCTACCTCTACTGCTCTATCAAGAATGGTAGATGCCTATTAGATCTTGATATAGATAAACTGCTGATCAGCCTCCATACCAGTTATCTGCATAACAACCACTCCAAAACTTGGTCACTTAAAATAACAATGATATTTTGTTCATAAATCGGTAATTTGGGCAGGGTTTGGCAAGGAAATCTAGTTTCTGTTCCATGTGGCGTCAGATGGGGCAGCTCAACTTGGGGCTGGAAGATCCACTTCCAGGATGGGAAGTTGGTGCTGACAGCTTTAGTTCAGCCAGAGCGGAGGGCTAAGGGCCCTGGTTCTCTCAATGGGCTGCCTGGGCATTCTTTTGGCATAGTTGCTGGTTTCCAAAAAGCAGCATTTCAAGAGGACCAGGCATATAGCTTTTATGGCCTAACCTTGGAAACCACATAGTATCACTTCTACCACTATGAAGTGAGACCACATAGACTCTACCTCTCTATTGGAGAAGTGTCAATATCTCATTATGGAATAGAGCTTGTTGTGGTCACCTTGGAAAATATAATTTTCTACAATCCCTTTTTATAATTCTCTCCTATTGGAATCTCCTACCTCTCTGATTATTTCTTCATAGTCTCCTTTGAAGGCTTTTTCTCCCCAATCCACTTATGACCAATAGTAAGTTTAAAATGGCTATCACTCTTCCAATAGTATTCTTCTAAGCAGTGTACATTTATCAACTCATTTAATTGTTATAATAATCTCTGAGGTAAATACTATAATTTCCCCCATTTTACCGTTGAGAAAACTGAGGCACAAAGAGATTAAGTAACTTGCCCAAGATCACATAACTAGTAGGACCAGAGCTGAGAGATGTCATCCATTCCCAGATCTAAACCACCACCCACATAAGATGGTAATTCCTAAGCTGCTGTCATTGTGCTCTCTTTCTGCATTACTAATTCATATTTCCAAATGCTTTTCTGGACTTCTTCATCAAGATGTCTTGCTAAAAATTCAAATGTAAAAAATATATATATTTTAAATCTGGACATATTATTCCTTTCTCCAAAAAGGATACTTCCTATTTTCTTTGCAACAGTTAACCACCATTTTCCAAAGTTTACAAATTTACAATCAATTTGACTCCTCAATCACCAAATTCTTTCAATTCTACCACCAAAATGTTTCCCAAATTTCCCATCTTCTCTGTCTTCAATGATTTAAGTCAGAATTTTGCCTGCCTAAATTAATCAATCAACAAACAATTCTGGAACACCTACAAAATGGCAAGAACTTTGTTAGGCTGCCCAAGTTTCCTATTTTCTCAGATAATCTCTCCACATAAAAAGCCATCCTTCACACAATCACCAAAATTATCGGCCAAAAAAATAGTCATGACACTCCCCTTAAGCATGGCCTAGAAGGCCTTCTCAAAGTTACCCCCAAACTGCTGTGATCTCAATGTCTTGTTATGACTCACCTCTCCCTATTCCTGAAGTATGTATATACATTATTTTTTCCTCAGTATTTCCTGAGCACACCTCATCTTACAAACTGGAGCCTTTGCATATGGTACATCTTTCTTTGTCTTGGAATGCCCTTCCATTGCTTGTAAGTTTTCCACTCATGTACTGTGACACAATTTATGTCATTACTCTATCGAACCTTTCCTAAATATCCCATGAAGAGCTTCTGATCTCCTACTGCACTGTATTATCTGTTAATATGTCTGTCTCTCTCAACAGATTTTTAAATCAAATCATTCGACTGCGTAGGAGGATGGCTGGCATAGGGTAAGTACCAAAACCAAACTCAACCCATTGCAGTCGACTTGATTCAGAGTCATAGTGATCCTACAGGACAAGGTAAAACTGCCCCATATGGTTTCCAAGAAGCAGGTGGTGGGTTTGAACTGCTGACCTTTTGGTTAGCAGCCAAGTTCTTAACCTCTGTGCCACCAGGGCTCCATAGAGTAGTTAAGGTACTCAAATATGTGCTGAATTAACACGTTTTCTCATATAAGCGATACTGTAATTGTAATTTCTTTTTGGTTTTATAACTGGTAGCCAGGTTCCACAAACAACTAATACGTCTAAAACAGATGGCATTTTAGCACCTTGAGGGTAAAAGGGTAGTTCTTACTTGTATATCTTATGTTGCTTAACATGTACCTAGCTTACTAATTGAACTAGGAAGATCTTTCTCAACAGGGCTGTTTAAATAGCTCTAGGGTCGCTATGGAATCAACTCGATGGCACTGGGTAGGGTCACTATGAGTTGGAATCAACTTGAGGGCACTGGGTTTGGTTTGGTTTGGTTTAGTAACTTGATTTGAAAGTCAAAGAAATACATAAGTGTGCTTCTACAGGGAAAATGTGTTCTTGGCTATTCAAATTCTAATCTGGAAGTGAAACAGTTATTAACACCATAGTACCATAGTCAAATTACCTGACCCTGTTCTTTTTATAGTCTCCGGGTGGTGCAAACAGTCAAAAGCCTTGGCTGATAAGGTTGGAGTTCAAGTCCACCTAGAGGTGCCTCAAAAGAAAGGCCTGGAGATACACTTCTGAAAAATTAGCCATTAAAAACTCTATACAGCACCTTTCTACTTTGACATACATCCAATCACCGTAAGTCAGAATCGACTCAAGTTTTATATTTACAGGTTAAAAAACAAAAAACAAACTCCTAATCCTGGTATTTAGGATCTCCACAATTAGATTCCAATTTACCTTACATGCCACTATTCCTTTCATTCATGCTACCCTGGTGTAGTGGTTAAGAGCTAGCTATGGCTGCTAACCAAAAGGTTAGCAGTTCAAATTCATCAGGTGCTCCCTGGAAACTCTATGGGGGCAGTTCTACTCTGTCCTATAGGGTCGCTATGAGTCGGAATCGACTCGATAGCAATGGGTTTTTTAATACTCCAGCCAAAATTAACTCTTTCCTTGTCTCTAGGGCCCACACTTAAAATCCCTTTATGTCCGGGTGTTTACTGCCAGCTTTACTGTTAAGTCCAGCCAGTTCCACAACCTCAAATCTAACCTATATTTTGTAGATTATTCAAATCTACCTCCTAATCCTTTTCCTCTTCTAGAGGTATCTTTCCATTCTCTCAACTCCTATAGTACTTTATCTAGACCTCTTTGGCCCCATTTATAACTTTCAAGAATATATTATTATGTATCTATCTTCTCTCCCCCTATTTGATAACAAGAACAGATTTTATATGTAATTTAACTATATGTAATTTAACATTTTCCAAAGTATATTCCATGGAACTCACAAAACTGACCTAACAAAAGCAGTGAAAAATAAGACTCAGTATGGGAAATGGACTCCTCAGAATCTTTAACATACTCAAGTATATTGTAAATCTCCGGAGCGAAACAGAATACACTCACTTCCAAAACTTTTTGGCCTCTAAATCATTTTAGGTTTTTTGTTTTGTTTTTTGCAGCACATCTCAGAGAATTAATATTGCCATTAAGCACACCATTTGGAATACGCAGTCTCATTAATTTTGGCACCTTATCTTGAAGTTAATAGGTTCTCAATTCCACAACTATTTTTAGAATGAATGAATATATGACCCTCCTTAACAAAGAACTCTCCCATGAAGGTAGCTTCCCCAGAGAGAAGAAAAGATTCTGGAAGATATGAGAAAAAATTAGCAAGGTGAGAAGGGAGTACAGCATCCTCAGTAGCCCAGTAAGAAAAGTGAAGAATATTTGCAACAGGAAAAGAATTTATTATCCCAGTCACTTTTTATATGCAGAGGTCATAAGTAATCTGAACCACGTAAGAATCCATGTTCAGAATGTGCATCCTGAGGTGATCACTTAAAAGCACTGTAGGTAGATTGTTTCACAAAGATTTGTCAACAAGGGTTGAAATTAAGAATGTATTCCGGGCAAGTTCCAGGACCTACACTATTAAAATAACTGAATTATCTATTACTCAATCATTTCTATTAACTGAAGAAATATCCTATAGTTTGGAATTCTTATATGAAGTTGTTTAAATGTCACAGGAAAAAGAATAAGATTTTTTAAAAAGTAGAATTAACACTTATAAAATATTATGGAATCAAAAACCTTATTGTTTTAACTTCCCTTTTTCAACATGGGGGGGTGACAATTCTACTTAATAGTGCAGGAAAAGCAGGATACATGAAAACACTTTATCCTTGACTACATCCTGGTCTCTGTTTCCCACAGTCCTCCAGCTGGATTAAGAAACAGAAGCAGGGGAAAAGACACTCCCTGGCTTGTCCTACAATCTAGATCCTATGCCAGCAGCAACAGGAAACAGCAGCAGTGACTGAAGGTTTTTTTTGTTTTTGTTTTTTCTCCCTGTGAGGCAAAGAGGACTTTTCACTTGAAATTAAAACATTCAAGAGCAGATCCTTTTGTGAAGCTGAACAGACAAATATATTTCTTAATCACACCTATTAAAACTTAATTATAACTACAATACAATATGCTATATTTTGATGAAGCAACAAGTCAGGAAAGAAGCAGTCATATGAGTTAAAATTTGTAGTTGCGTTTAAGGTTGTCCTAAGAACCCTCTGGCCATAGAACCAGTCTGTCTCTATCATCACTGGCCAATAAGTGAATTTACTGGCTATCACATAACTGGAGTCGCTAAATTGCCTCAAACTTTAATTTGTTTTAACTACTTTACTAAAGGCAAGACCCTAGAAAACAAACTATGAGGCCCCAAAATCAATATATTTTCAATTAAGTTATGTGAACTCAAGTGGTCAAATATTTAAAGAAAAATATACACAATATGGTCTGAGATATAACTGTGAATGTCAAGTAGGACTCACGAACTCAAAGGTTAATGTCTTATGAACATCAATATGACATTTTTGTTAACATCTGGCTTGCCACACACTTTACTGAGTAAATTAAAGATCAGAACTTCATAGTTTTCTACATTTATAAAACATAACAAATAAAACAAGGAACCACTGAACCATTTAGTATCTTGGCCAGGGACACACAGTAAAAGCTCCTAGCTAGAAGAATGTCTTCCTGCTCCTATGTCAATAAACAGATGGCACAATTTGGGGATTAGAGAAGTTAATGTACTATATCCCATAACACTTAAATCTGAGAAAATATACCTAATATTTCGGAAATCTTCCTGTAATTACAATCCTTCATTCACACATTACTATTTGACTACAACTCATTATAACAATGGTATATGATATCATCTCTCTCAACAAAAGCATTATCTATCCAAATTCTTACTGAAACCAAAAATGTACTTACAATAACAAATAAAAAATTCCATTTGTTATAAAAAGTTGTGGCATTCAAATTTTAAGCTACAAAAAAATGCTGAATTTAAGTCAGAAAAAAGATACTTTTTTTCACATGAAGAAATTCTCTGTTGTCAACTGCTGCCTTTCTCAATTACTACACTATTTGTTACTTGGTATGAAACACAAGCACACACAGTCTTTCCTTCCTTTTTCTTCACATCTCTATTTTTTTGCACTTTTTTCAAAAAGAGATGTTTTATATCTCAGCGTTTTGTGGTCCAATTAGTTTTCCTTTATTACTTCAAATATCACAGCTTCTTACATACTTTACCGAATTAAGTTGTAAGTTTTAAATACTGAAAACGCTAAAAGAAACACATGAGAATGCCCATCGACTATCACACGTTAAGGAGTCTCTATCAGGTAGTTATATGCTTTTATAATACACTTAAATTCCTTAACACCTGTCCATAAATGTTAACTTCAAATTTCGGAATGAAGGGCTAAGTAGGCCTTTATTGTCCTAAAACATACTTCGTTTTTTCCAGATATAAGGGTAAACCGGTAGGCATGAGTACCACTTCTAACATTTTCCAACAGAATAATTACTTAACAACGAGAAGCCCGCAACAGCTCCACATCTCGGTTGACCCCTCAGAACAGTGGGCGAGGATCCAAGTGACAAGACGTGCCTCGCCCAGCCTAGGGTTTCTGGCTCCTCTCTGCTCGTCCTGAGTCAGCAGCCCCTCGCACTACCCCTCCGGAGTAGACACCTAACGCCCGAAGCTCCGAGGCTTCCCTCGGGCCCGCGCGGAGACAACCAAGCCTCCCCATTTCGAACCCGGGGCTTCCCTTCCTTGCCCACTTCCACAGCGCGGTTCCGAAGACACCCCTCCCCCAGTTCACGCTCCGCCCATGCTGACACCGGAGCCACCACCCCACCCCTTCGCTTTCGCACCTTTCTTCCCAGTGCTTCTCCCGGGCAGCTGGCAAACGCCTGCTCCTCTGCCCGCCCCCCTCAGTGCCCTCACCCCCGGGCCTGCCACTCCCTGAAGAGCTGCAGGGACCCACCTCGAAGAGCTCGGCCGCCGTAGCCATCCCGGCCGGCTGAGACGCTCGCCCCGCTCTGGATGCCGTCCCTTTTTCACATGCTGCGCCTCAGCGGCGCCGCGCCCAGGTCCCCGCTTGGCTCGCCAGCTCCGGCTTCAAGCCGCCGCTGGCTCCCCTACTTCCCACAGAGCCCAGGCAGGGCGGGAGAGCGGCCATGAAGCGAAGCCGCAAACGCCTGTCAGCTGCCTCCCGGCGCCGCCCGCGCCGCTCCCATTGTCACCGCCTCACACGCCGGAAGTGGAGCTACGCGCGCCTAGGAGATCGTCGGGAGGGGCCGACGAGGGAAGCGAGCTGCTAGCGAAGTGAAGAGAGGCTCGTCGCACGGACCAGCGAGGAAGCATGATCCTTGCAGGCCACCATCCCGGAAGTGGACTTTAGAAGAAGAAAGCGATAGGGTTGCTGGGGGTCAGCAAGTTTCTCTAGATTCTAGGTGCAGGTTCGCACAGAACTTTATGTGGCAAGTTTTGGCCAGGAGGGACTCAGAGGTTTAGTCATCTCACTTGCAGGAGCTAGCTTCTCTGCTGAGCCATACTTGTAAGTGGTGGGGCAGAAGGTGGCTCAGGATGAGCCTCGGGGCTTCTGGTAAGAGTCCAAACTAGAAAGCCTGCCTGTACTCTCCTCGGTGGCGATCTTAAATATGGGCTGATACCCATCTATCCATCATGGCTCAGCGGGCAGTGTGGCTCATAAGCCACGAACCGGGAACTCCAGTTTGTGGCACCGTGAAATTCTCAAGGTAAATACAAGTCTGAAAACTCAGGGATGACGGATCGGCGAGAAAATACGGACATTATAATGTAGCATTGTTTTGTGGTGCAGTGTATCCCAGCTCCGCCACATCTTAACCTCTCTTGCATCTGTTAAATGGAGATTTTAGTAATACTACCTCGTAGTGTTGTGAAAATTAAACTAGTAGATGCCTGACACGTATTATTATATGTGTTTTCTATTATTAGTATTACTGTAGCTTATAATTAACTCTTCCAGCCTAGGATTGATAGGGAGATGGAGAAGGGAAAGGGGGAAAAAAAAACTTATTAAGCACTGACCATGTTTCAATTTCTACTTTCACTGCGTAAAATTATTCAAAGACATTTTTATCTATTCTTCAGGAATTGTTACTGAGCAGTATCAGACTGTTACTTCCATCTTGTTTCATTGCTAGAAGTTTTCATATAGTTTACTTTTAAGTTCCTAATTGTTGAAGAAAATAATAGAAATAAGTACAAAAAGTTATATTGTATTTACTTTTTCTTAGTTATGTAAGTTGATCTGGTCCCACTTTTAGAATTTGCCCCTTTTTGACAAAATAGCTCTGTGAGGAGAACTATACAGTAACTCATTGTAAAATATGGGCTCCAGTTGAGCAAAGTATTTCAGCTTTTATTCTCAGCGGACATTGACAATTCACTCTTCTCTGAGGGAAGCTCTATAGTGAGGAGGTGTAGCTCTGAACTGAGATTAAGGCTGATAAAGATGAACGTAATTTAAATATAAAGTGATTGGCAGTGTTGGTATGAAGAATTCCCTCTTTGCAACCTAAACAATTTGTTACTGAGAGTATGAGAGTTGGAGTTTACGCGTTTCCTCAGGGATCACCAAAACCCAAACCTATTGCCATGAAGTCGATTGCGACTCATAGCTCATAGCGACCCCATGGAAGCAGACTGCCACATCGTTTCTCCCGAGGAGCAGCTGATCGATTTGAACCTCCAACCTTTGGATTAGCAGCCCAGCGCTTAAATTTATTGTTGTTGTTGAACTGAGGATGAATAATATTCTTTAGTCTTTGGTGCATCAGCCTCATTGGTCCATCCGAGGTACCCCTCGTTTTACTTATGTATACCTTTTGGTGTCTTTTTTTCCAACTCCCATTGCTCTTCCCATCATTACAAAAAAAAAAAGTTATCTTCCAGTGGATTCCAATGCATGGCAACCCCCTCATAGGCAGCTCTTATGTTTGTTGCTGTCCTTCTATTTGCATGTGTTTGTGTATTCATTTTTAAATTTACATAATAGGTTAGCTGTGATTTAATTCCCTTTAAAAAAACATCAGTGTTACTTTGTGTTCCTTCATCTGGAGCAGGACTGTTCAAAAGAGCTTTCTGCAGTGATAGAAATGGGAAATGTTCTAAATCTATGCTAATATTGTAGTCACTAGCTGCATGTGACTATTGAGTTCTTGAAAAATGACTAGTGTAATTGAGGAACTCAATTTTTAATTTTATTTAGTTCGCATTTATTTGAATTTAAATTGAAATAGCCATATGTGGCTAGTGACATTGGGCAGTGCAGATCTAGGGCATTACCTCTCCCTGCTTTGTAGTACTCCATAGTGTACACCCACTACATTCTACCTCTCCCCTTCCCCTACCGATGATCTCCAAGGTTACCTCCAGTGTTTGGCCATCAGAACACTGCTGCAGTGGCTATCCTCAGATGGGTCTGTAGAGCATACCTATATTGATTTTGACTAAATAACTGCCAAATAATTTGTTCCTCAGAATGCTCTTACCATCAGTGAGTGACAGTTCCTGTGTCTCCATTTTTTTCTGAACACTTATCATTTTTTTTTTCCAGTGTAATGGGTGTAAAGAATATATTATTTGCATTTCATTGTGTTTCCTCTTCTGTGAATTGCCTGCTTATATCCTTTGTCCATTTTTCCTTGAGAATTGCAGTTTCTTCCTGCTTTGCAGGAGTTCATTGTGTATTCTTGATTTTAGTCCCAAGTCATTTTTGGATATTACAGATATTCTCTCTTAATCTATCATTGTCAGTTAACTTTGTTGCCCTTATTTAAAAAGAAGTCACTAATTTTTTTTTCCCTACCTCCAAAGTTTATAGCACAGAAGACAGACATTAAATCAGAAATTATAATGTACTGTTTTGGTTCTTTTTTCTTTAATTCAACTTTTTACAGGTGTACAACTTATTGACGGCAATTAAAATAATCAGCAACCATATCCTTAATCAATGTGATTTTTCCATCAGCATTAACCCCCTTTTCCCCCTCCCTCCCACCCCTAATAGCCACTAATAAACTAATAAAATATTCTCTATACATTTGCCTTTTCTTGTCTTTTATATAAGTGAGGTCATACAATATTTAGCCTTTTGTGATTGTCTTATTTCACTCAGCAAGTCTTTAAGCTCCATCCATACAGTAACATGTATCAGGACTTCATTTCTCCTACTGGCTGAGTAGTAGTCCATTGTATATATGTACTACATTTTGTTTATCCATTCATCTGTTGCTGGGAATTTAGGTTGTTTCTACCTTTTGGCTATTGAGAGTAGTGCTGCCGTGAACATTGGTGTACACGTCTCTTTTTGAGTCTCTGCTTTCAAGTCTTTTGGGTATATACCTAGGAGTGGAATTGTTGGGTCGTATGGCAGTTCTATTTCTAGTTTTTTGAGGAACCATCACACTGTTTTCCACAATGGCTGTACCATTTTGCATTCCTACCAGCAATGGATAAGGGTTCCAGTTTCCCCACATCCTCATCAGCATTTGTTATTTTCTGTTTGTTTGTTTACATTTACCCACTGCTATCGAGTTGTTTCTGACTCATAGCAACCCTATAGGACAGAGTAGAGTCGCCTGGGCCGGTGTTAGACTCAACAGATATTTACTGGTATATTAGCCAGAGATATGCCAAAGTATGCCAACCCATTGCCATTGAGTCAATTTTGACTCGTAGTGACTGTATAGGACAAAGTAGAACTGTTCATAGGGTAAGGCTGTAAGTCTTTACAGAAGCAGACTGCCACATCTTTCTCCTGCAGAGTAGCTGGTGGGTTCAAACCATCAACCTTTCAGTTAGTAGCCAAGTGCTTAACCACTTTGCCACCAGGGCCCTCTGCTACAGTATAATGACCATTAATTGAGATTCAAGAAGGCAAATTATCTTTCCTATAACTACTCTTTTTCCCCACACCAAAACTTAGTTTAGATTCTGGTTTAGAGGTTTGCTGTAAGCTTAAGAATCACTTAGGTTGATGCTGTACCCCGTAATTATAGGGCCAGTTAAGGTTTTAGTCCTGTTTGTAGAGAAAGCCTAGGATAAATCCGAAATGTCAGGGCGAGTCATCCAACAAAATATTTATTGAGCATATATTGAGATATCATATAAGATCCCATGCATGCATTTGGTTCTGAGACTTTTACACTTAAGAAGGACTTCAACTAGAGAATAAGACTGTGGACTAGAGTTCAGCTTTCAACTATTCTTAGGCAGAGACTTCCAGGAAGAAATGGCATTCACTTGCTAAGCCACTACTGGCATGCTAGCTACTTTCCCCCTTTTCTCAATCAAGAAAAAGTATTAGAATGTAAATGAACAAGGCTCACTAATACATAGATAACTTTTAACACATTCTTATTTTTTATTTTTAAAAATTATTAGCAAGCATCAATATTTTACTAGTAATATTAGTTAAAACAATTGCTTTGGCCAGGTGTGTTCTTGACCCTTAATGACACCTGCTGAATTGTGACCACCCCATCCTTTTACAAATAAAAAAAGAGGCTCAAGGAAGTTAGATGATTTGCCCGAAATTTAATAGCTAATGTTTTTTTGAATGGATGAATTTGCTCTGGATTTTGAAGTGGAAGGAGAAGGAATAGGGAAAATACATTTTTTAAAACTAAAAAAATGTGATCTAACAGATTTATGTAAAAGAGAAAAAGCATTTTCTATTTTGCTTACAAAAATAAAAGGATGAATTTGTAACTTGTCAGCCCGGAGCATGAAACCATAAAGGATTATTCAGATCTTATTATTTTTATTGCCTGATAGTGTCTTCCAGGGCCATAGAAATAATCCATTATGGCTAAAATGCTCTTACATATTCTTACAGGGGTTGGCAAGACTTGAGGTACCTGTTATTCACTGTAGGTTGAGTAGAATAGAAGAAAATTTCTTTTAAAATTGTATCATTTCGATTAGTGAATCCAGAATTTCGGAGGGTTAAGTTGAACCACTTCTTTTTGTCCTACTATCCTAAGGTGGTGGTGGTGAGTAGTTAAGAGCTCAGGCTGCCAACCAAAGGTCAGCCGTTCGAATCCATCAGCTCCTCCTTGAAACCCTACAGGGAAGCTCTATTCTGTCCTGTAGGGTTGCTTTGAGTTGGAAATGACTTGACAGCAACAGGTTTAGTTATGCTAAGATGGTATTAAAACAAAAAGGAAAAAAAAAAAAAAAAACGAGTCTGGATATATATTCCTTGCCTACCAAGAGGGAATCTGAGTCAAGGAACAAGGATTTTGAATTAGAACCATGTATTACTTAAAAAATTAAATAACTAAATTGAAATAAGCATTTTTAATGAAGGATAGTGTTACCTTACCATTTGCAATAACCTACCAAGTATGAAACAACTAGTTACTATAGTAAAATAAACAATAGTGTAGGAACTTAAAATATAATGTTTTTTGGTTTTTGGCTTTTGTGGGTGTATGTATGTATTTGTTGTTTGTTTTGTTGTTACTGTATGCCTTGTGGGTTTTGGTTTTTTGTTTTTATTCTTCCATTTTGATTTTACTAGGAAGAATCATTTATACTGTTTCTGTTTCCCTAACGCAGACGGTATCCAACTGTGGAAAAACGAGCCAAAGTCTTCAATGGAACAAGTTATATGCCTATTCCTGAAGACGGCCCCTTCCTTAGAGCACTACTGTTTGAACTTAGATTATCCGATGATGATAAGGACTTTGTGGAGCGCCGTGATAGCTGTTCACACATCAATAAGACATCTGTCTATGGACTCCCAGTAGGAGGTGGAGAACTTTGGCCAGTTGTTGCTTTTCTAAAGAATGGCATGATATATGCTTCTGTTCCACTAGTTGAACAAACTTTATCTCCTCGTCCACCATTAATTAGCATTAGTGGAATTTCACAAGGCTTTGAACTTCTTTTTGGGGTGCAGGATTTTCTTTACTTGGGTCAAAAGAATGATGCTGAGCTAAATACAAAACTGAGCCAATTGCCTGACTTACTTCTACAGACTTGTCCATTTGGTACTTTGTTAGATACCAACTTACAGAATTCATTAGATAATACTAATTTTGCTTCTGTGACTCAACCACAAAAACAGCCAGCCTGGAAGGCTGGAACATACAAAGGAAAACCACAAATTTCTATTTCTATCACTGAAAAGGTAAAATCCATGCAATATGATAAACGGGATGTAGCAGATATGTGGCAAGTCATTGGAGCTGTAACTTGCAAGGTGAGATTTTCTCTGATAATTGTTTTATCATGCCATTTAACATATACTGACAAAAGTAAAATTTGCAAACTGCATTTTACATTGTTAAATGACATTCTTGATTTTTATCATAAGCAGCAGTCATTAGGTGTTAGACCCATGTGAAATTGTATAATGTTACTTTTTGTATTCCTTATTAGTTGGAGTACGTGGGTGCTGAAATGGTTAGCGAGCTCAGCTGGAAGTTTGTGCATTTTGTTTTAAACTCACTTCTATCATAATCGAAAATAATTAGTTATTGGTTTTATAAGAAAAAATTACTATAAATGGCTCCAAAATTGAGGTGTTTGTGGATTATGTCATTTCTAAGTCTTAAATAAGTCGAATCATTTTTTCTCATAAGTTCTGTGAAATAAAAGTAGGAAAATTCATTTCTGTTTTTGTATCTGTGGCAATAAATAAGGAATACATTACATATTCAGGAAAAAATATTAACTCATTACCATCAAGTTGATCCCAACTCATGGTGACCCCATGTGTTTCAGAGTAGACCTGTACTCCATAGGGTTTTCTATGGCTGCAATCTTAGCGAAGTAGATGATCAGGCTTTTCTTCCATGGTACCACTAGGTGGATTCAAACTGCCAACCTTCCAGTTAGAAGCCAAGTACGAACATTTGTACCACCCAGGGACCTTGTGTTATGTATAGATAAACAAAAAAAAACCTGTTGCCATTGATTCCGACTCATAGAGATCCTATAGGACAGAGTACAAACTGTCCCATAGAGTTTCCAAGGAGCGGCTGGTGGATTTGAACTGCGACCTTTTGGTTAGCAGCCAAACGCTTAACCCCTGTACCACCAGAGCCCCTTCTGTTGTATGTAATGTAATATTTATATTATGGTGTTTAACCAGACTGAGTCTGGCACAACTAGATGGTGCCCAGCTACCACCACTGACTGCTGTGACGGCGATCATAATAGAGGGTCCCAGACAGAGCTGGAGAAAAATGTAGAACAAAATTCTAACTGACAAAAAAAGACCAGACTTACTTGCCTGACAGAGACTGGACAAATCCTGAGAGTAGGGCTCCCGGACACCCTTTTAGCTCAGTAACGAAGTCACTCTTGAGGTTCAACCTTCAGTGAAAGATTAGACAAGGCCATAAAACAAAACGAGATTAAAGGGGCACACCAGCCCAGGGGCAAGGACTAGAAGGCAAGAGGGGACAGGAAAGCTGGTATTAGGGAACCCAAGGTGGAGAAGGGAAAGTGTTGACATGTTGTGGGGTTGATAACCAGTGTCATAAAACAATATATGTACTGTTTAATGAGAGGCTAGTTTGTTCTGTAAACCTTCATCTAAAGTACAATTTAAAAAAATGGTAAGTGAAAAAATACATATATGTATATACATACAAAACGGTATTTAAATGTCTCAGCTCACTGATAGGCTGACCCAAGTTTATTGCTTATGGGAATTTTGAATTGGTTCCTATTCTTAGTCCTGATATAGATTATCATGATGGAAAACTTTCTTCTTTAAAATACGTCTTAAAAAAAAAAGATGGGAGTGTACCTTAAACCATGTACAAACTGTTTCTTTAAAATTGTATGTAAGTAGTATGACTGTTAGCCAAATAATTTTAAGTAATTTGGGAGCTTAGTATTTCAAGGAGTTTTATTGAGAAGCCTATTATAAAAAGAAATGATGATCGTCATTTTATCTTAGTCCTAGTAGAAAACCTGGTAAACTGAAAGCCAGTGGAATGAAATTCTGCTCCTCATTTCACCACTAACTCTCTGACACGGGGTTGCTGTGGGTCAGAATCAGCTAGACAGCAATGGGTTTTGTTTTTGTTTGTTTGGCACTGATAGAGGGTGGGTTGATTACAGGAAAGTGAGTCTAGACACCTGTAGAGGGCTGTAACAAATTGTAAGTTCCTAGGCCAGCGTGGCTGCAACAGGAATGGAGAGAAATCAGTGAATTTAAAACAGCTTTTTAGGCTTTGGGAGGTAAGCAGAGGGAGGTCTAGGAATACTCTCCTGGTCTCTGGCTTGGGTGTCTGAGAGGGTGATTGAACCATTAACCAAAACACAGAAAGTAAGGAGAATAATAGCTTGAGGGAAAAATGAGTTGAGGAAAATGACTCTGATAAATTTAGAAAAGCCCACATGGGAAGTGTGTGCTTCTAAGATCTTGGTAATATCCATTTCTGTTTATATTACAGTGTGATTTGGAAGGAATCATGCCAAGTGTTACCATCAGCTTAAGTCTCCCCACCAATGGATCTCCACTTCAGGATATTCTGGTTCATCCTTGTGTGACTTCTCTTGACTCTGCCATCCTGACATCTAGTAGTATTGATGCAATGGCTGATTCTGCATTTAGTGGACCTTACAAATTTCCATTCACTCCACCTTTAGAATCATTCAACTTATGCTACTATACTTCCCAGGTATGCAACCTTGGAAAAGTTGAGACTTTGCTAATCTTTATATATACAAATACTATTAATAAGCAAATCATTCATACTTTTATTCTAAATGAGAACTTTTCATGAGTTGTTTACCAGACAATAATGAATGAATTCAGATGAAGATCAGTTCTTAGAACGGGATGTCTCTGATCTCTGGTGTCTGTAACAGCATTAAATGGTTTCCAAAGTCACTGAATTATTATTATTGTTATTTTTTTTAGTGTTCCCTGATAAGGAATCCGTGATCATAAGATAGATTCTATTATGATTTAGTCATAATTTGAACCATGAGCATAAAATACGTCTAATCCCAGGTAGCTATAGTTAAAAATACATAATTAATAGCTGTTTGTCAGTCATTGAATAAATGCTATGTTAAGTGGCAGAACCTGGATTTCAATCAAAATTTTTCAGACTCCAGGGCCCAGCCTCTCTTCTACTGTACCATTTGTCTCTGGTCCTAGTTGTGAATCAGTACTCAAGCTAGCTTAAGTAAAACTTAAGCTTAAGTAACAGGTAAACGAAATAGGCAATCACATTGTCAGCCAAGGATAAGAAATTGAGCCAGGCTGTACTGGGACTAGAACGAGAAAATCAAAATCAAAACCACTCTATACTTAAAATTGACAGTGTCTGTCTGATCTCTGCTTCTCAGTCTCCTCTTTCACCTGGGTTTCTTTGTTCGCACATGACCTTCCCGCTCTAGCGCCTATACTATGCAAGTAGAGTCTCTCAAATCTTACTTCAAAAGTTCCAGAAAGAATCAGATTGGCTCATCCCAGCATACAGATTGTTTCCCCTTCAGTAAGGTACTGATGACCAGTCAAGTAAGCTACTGCTGAGCTAAGGGATTATGGGTCACAGGTTACAAATGGGGCAGCAGGAACCCTGGGCAGGGCAGCAATAATCAGTATGCCTAGTGTACATTCTGTGTTGTAGATCATAGATAACTTGAAGGAAGGGAACATGGACAAGCAAAAATAGGAAAAAAAACATATTGCTCACCTTTGTAAGGCACCTTTCTCATCTCTGGGAATAGAAAGAGATAAGAATTCCTTGTAGAGACAGAACAAATAATAGATCACTGCAAGGCTTTTTTCTTAGTCACCATTGATATTTTAGATCCATTAACCTGAAAATTATGTAAAAATTTGTTTGTTTGTTTCCAGGTCCCTGTCCCACCAATTTTGGGGTTTTATCAAATGCAGGAGGAAGAAGTACAACTAAAAATAACAGTTAATTTAAAACTTCATGAAAGTGTGAAAAATAATTTTGAATTCTGTGAAGCTCATATACCTTTTTACAATAGGTAGGAGGAATAAAATGACATGATGCCTTGATTTCTACTTTCCTTAGTACATCCACACTGCCCCACAATGAATGATTCTTTTTTTTTTACCTTATTTTAATATCTAGATAATTTTGTTATTCAAATGAATGCTGATTCTGAACCAACGCATAGTCTTAAAAATAATCTCTTTTCCTTTAATTGCCTTCATTTTCTAATTAAACTTGCTAGTAAGTTATAAACTTAAGTCATTGTAGCTTCCTCAGGGAATATTTCACTACCAATTGTATTTCTAGTCATTACTCTGTATTCTACATGCACATCGAGCCCAACTATCAACTACCTGGTGAATTAAGCCAATTATACCATAAGAGTACTTCATCGATTCTACTTTTAAATTTAATCTGCAGCATACTTCTTTCCAAAGTATACATAGATACATAGTAAGATCATAGTTTAATGTTACATGTTAACCCATATGACTGTATTAATACATTCCATATGATTTTATAGTAGTCTCTGTGCTTTATAGTGAAATGTATGTCATCACCAAAAATTGTTTCAGTGACTTCTGGTGTGTTTTGAGAAACACTCATTACTTGCTCAACTTCATTCTGCAAACTTAATTACAGATCTGCTCTGATGTTGCTCTTACATTAAGTAATAGTAGTAAGATTTGACTTCCATCTCCTAAAGCTATATGTCTGTGATCATATTTCTTTCTATTCTGTACCTTTTTTTTTTAAGAGGTCCAGTCACACATGTGGAATACAAAGTTAGTTTTGGCCAGCTCGAAGTATTTCGAGAGAAAAGCTTATTGGTCTGGACTATAGGTAAGTTAGATATTGTTTATTGATTTTTTTCATGCTTTCATCTACTTTAGAATCTGCCTATTTTAGAATAGTTGATTGGTATATTTGTGTTTGCAGGCCAAAAGTTCCCAAAATCAATGGAAATTACTCTTTCTGGAACTGTAACTTTTGAGGCAAAGAACCATGAGAAGCAGCCATTTGACCAGATTTGTACTGGAGGCACAGCATATGTAAAGGTAAATGTATTTCTATGGTCATCACATCAGAAACTTTGTTTTTTTATTTTGGTGAAAATAGACTTTATTTTGTTTTCAAATTGTGTATATCTAGTTGACTTTTAATGTTCTCCAGTAATTTTTTTAATTCCTCTTTTTGTCTGGGGTAAGATATTTTTGGATTTCTGTGAGATGCTTTTTTTTTTTTTAAAGATTCAGGGCTGTATTACTCGGTGCTCATCAAAGAAAGATGATGTCCTCTGGTTTGTAACTGTTCCCTCCCATTAGACAAATGAACTGATGTAATCAATTATTATGGTTTGAGGCAGCGTCTTCAGCCTTGGTCTAACAGACATATATTAATTTCAGTTCTTCTCCATCGATAATATTTCATTAATAAACATATCAAAGCACTATTGTTACACTAAAATAGCTTCCTCTCAGAGATCCATTGCTTTGGCATTTTTCGTTTTTTTTTACATGAGTTCAAAACTGACTACTGGATTAGACAATTAGATTGATTTTTACATTATAACCTTGTTATCTTAATGTTCACATAAAATTAAATGGATTTTGAAGAGGGAATTTCATACTTCGCTATGGTTTTGATAATATATTTCCAGACACTGTTTTATCTGATTTTTATTTAATGAGAAAATCAAGACAGAACTAGCATTTCCATTTATAAAATAAAATATAAACAGAATTTAAAGACTTTCAGTGGTGTGGAAAATTCTTCACAAAATTTTTTTTTTTGGATACATGAGTTTTAATATTCTTGGAAGATTTCTGTTGAATCTCAGCTGGGCAATTTTCATTTTTATAACAGAAATTTTCAATTTGGGGAAAGTTGAGGATCATAAGGGAGTTTCATCTAATGTATTATACAAAAATACATACTTAATAACCAAAATTTGAGTATAAGATTAGTACTCCAAGTGACATACATGCACCATAAATTTGCCAAGGTGCAATCCAGGGTGCACTATCGCAAACTTTAAAGTGCTTATGAATCATTGTGGACTTGCTATCACTTCAGTAATTCTGGAGAGATGTCTAAAATTCAGCATCGCGAACATGTTTTTATAGGCGATACTGATGCTGCTGGGTCCATGTACTATATCTAAATAGCTAGTCACTACAGTGACTTTGTAAACACTGGTGACATAGTGGTTAAGTACTATAGCTGCTAACCAAAAGGACAGCAGTTTGAACCCACCAGGTGCTCCTTGAAAACTCTGTGGGGCAGTTCTACTCTGTCCTTTAGGGTCCCTATGAGTGTGAGATGCTTTTTGTTTCATTGTAATTGTTTTCCATTCCACTTAATAACAAAGGTTTAAGGTACAACAGTTAAGTACAACCTAAATACCACAAATTAATTTGGTTCTTCCCAGCTCTTATCACAGTCAAGATTTATATACAAAAAATATAAGATGTACTCCTTGCCCTCTAGGTGTTTATCAATGATAAGCCCACTGTTATTGAGTCAATTCCGACTCATAGTGACCCTATAGGACAGAGTAGAACTGTCCCATAAGGTTTCCAAGGCTATAAATCTTTATGGAAGCAGACTGCCACATCCTTCTTCCTCAAAGCAGCTAGTGGTTCGAACCACTGACCTTTTGGTTCACAGCTGAGCGCTTTATTGTGCACCAGGGCTCTTTTAATCTATGATGCATATCAGTAATTGATCAGTGCTAATTGCTTTTGGTGTTCCAAGGAAAGAATGAGCACTTCCAGCCAAAATGGTCAAGGAAAGTTTTCTTGTAGAGAAGTTGGAGCAAAACTTTGAGGCCAAAATTGGCATGAATATGAAGCCTTGACAATTGATTAATATTCGTATAGGTAAATAAATAATTAAAGGCGTGAAGAAGGATAAACAAGGCAAGCTTAGGAACCAGTGCTAGAAACAGTAGGAACACATAAGGCAAGATAAGTAATTTAGGCATAGATTGTAGATTGTTTTGGCAGAAAATATTATGCTTTTTTTAGTAAGGCAGTGGTTCATAAATTGATACTTTATGAAGATCAGTCTGAAATGGGTGAAGGGGAGTTGAAAAACTAGAGACAACAAATTCATTTCATAGCTATATCTTATTTGATGGCAGTGGGGTTTTATCGGTGTTCCAGATGAAGTAAGTTACTGATGCTGAGCTAGTGTAGTGTTAGCAGGAAAAGAAGGGAAGGGAGAGAAAGGAAGAGACTGCTGTAAAAGCTGGGATCAAGGTAAAGCCTTTGTCACTAACTAAATGTAGAGACAAGAAATCTCTGCTAAGTCAAAGATGATGTTATTCAAAGATATATATAACTTACAGCAGATTTGAAGTTCTAAGAGGCAGGGACTCCATGTGAATCTCATTTATTGTTTTATCCCCAACACCTAGTCCACTACCTAGCCCGTTAATATTTATTGAATGAATGAATACACTTATAAGAAAGTACTAATACAAGCAAGCAGCCAACAGACACGTGAGGAAAGCTCATGATCTCTAGCTATCAGAGAAATGCAAATCAAAACCACAATAAGATACCATCTCACCCCAGCATTACTGGCACGAATCAATAAAACAGAAAATAACAAATGTTGGAGAGGCTGTGGGGAGATTGGAACTCTTGTGCAGTGCTGGTGGGAATGCAAAATGATACAACCATTTTGGAAAACGATATGGCGCTTCCTTAGAAAGCTAGAAATACCGATGATCCAGCAATCCCACTCCTGGGAATATATCCTAGAGAAATAAGAACCATCACATGAATAGATATATGTACCCCCATGTTCATTGCAGCATTGTTCACAATAGCAACAAGATGGAAACAACCATCAACAGATGAATGGATAAACAAACTGGTACATACATACAGTGGAGTATTACGCAATGATAAAGAGCAACGATGAATCTGTGAAGCATCTCATAACATGGATGAATCTGGAGGGCATTTTGCTGAGTGAAATAAGTCAATCACAAAAGAACAAATATTGTATGAGACCACCACTGTAAAAACTAATGAAAAGGTTTACATACAAAAAGAAACTATCTTTGATTGTTATGAGGGAGTGGAGGGGTGGGGATGGAAAAACAATAGACAATAGATAAGTGGTAACTTCAGTGAAGGGTAAGACAGTACACAATATTGGGGAAGCCAACACAGCCTGTACAAGGCAAGGTCATGGTAGTAGTAACTGTTTGATGAGAAACTAGTTTGTTCTGTAAACCTTCATTTAAAGTTCAATTAAAAAAAAAAAGTGCTAACAGAGAGAAAGGTGAGAGGGAGTGGGCTTAAAATTATCTCAATTGCTAGTGATAGCAATATATCCCAATGTAAGTGTCCAGTAGGTAGCTAAAGAGGTAAAGCTTGATTCTTAAGAGTGAGCTCAACTGGATATAAGAACTTAAAAGTTTTTCACAAAGAAGAAATAGTTGTGGCAGTGGAAATGAATAAGATCAGAAAAAGATAAAATAGGAGGAAGATTCAGGTGAACCAATGAGGGAAATTTAAGGGGTGATCAGAAAGGTACCAGGCAGGATGATATCACATAAATCAAAGAAGGAAGATTGAAATCTATATAAAGGCAAGTAGGGGTGGTAGTGGAAACCTGGTGGCATAGTGGTTAAGTGCTACGGCTGCTAACCAAAGGGTTGGCAGTTCAAATCCACCAGGCGTTCCTCGGAATCTTTATGGGGCAGTTCTACTCTGTCCTATAGGGTCACTATGAGTTGGAATCGACTTGACGGCACTGGGTTTCTGGGTAGGGGTGGTAGTAGTGAAGTACACTGGTGATACTCATTTCTTCTCAACTATGTCCACAAGCTCTCTTTCAAGGATTATTGTTAAAATTCCTATTTCCAGAAGAAATGTGGGATGTTACCCCACTGTGTGTCCTTCAGAGGACTGGGTGGTTTTTATGTCTCAGTTATGTGGAAATCAGTTTTGCCATAACTTCCAGCGAAGCCCTTTACTTTCAGCAATAATTTCAGTTGCAATAAGGAAAAGAATTGCCAAGAAAATCTGAAAATTACATCATATGCCTGTGATTAGTTTTAGAATCAAAAGGAGAAAGTTCAGAAATGGGAGAAATGTGCAGAGAAGGAAGATGAAGGAAAAAAAAAGTAGAAACAATATCAGGATACTGAAAAACCAGGAGCATTCGGCATCGGGAAGTAGACAGCAGAGATGAAGAGAACCACAGCAAAAGGAGACTGGAACTCTGTAAAACAGACTTTTCATTGTTCACCTGACTATCAGTGTCACTCAGAATCACCCCAGCTTTATGCCTTCAGAGATGGGACGAATGGCCCACTCTATTACAACACAGTATGTTAACTGGTGTTTATAGTGATGGCCCCACATTATCAATTAAATCCAGGAACTATAGACTAAATTTTAGGAAGGTTTCATGGCTTCGGGAAGGGATAACATCTAAGTTTAGTTTAAAAAAAAAAAAGGTTAAATTTTTGTTTTCTGGAAAATTGAGTAGCTCATTCCCCCAAACCTAAATAGTGTTTCTGTTTTAGTAATTGCATTCTTGTCTTTTGCTAGAAGGTATATACGTTCCTGCCTGTTGTGAAATACATTACACCAACATAGTCCTAGGTATGGAAGAGAATGTAGAGCATACCGGCCAGTATAGGGGAAGAGCAGCAGCATTTATAGTCAGTCAGGTCTGAGTTGAAATGCCGGCTCTGCCACTTACATGCTAGGGTCTAATTGCTTCTGTCTCTAAACCTTAGTTCCCTTGATTGTTAAATGGGACTACTGTTCCTACCTTGCAGTATGGATTAGAATTCCTATTAATCAAACATTTCATATATGTTAAACACTTCATAATGGTAGCCTTACAATGAAATGGCCCTAATGCAAAGGGAAAAACTGTGTGTGTGTGTGTGTGTGTACATAAAGGTAATTACACACACACAATATTCAGGTTTAATATCTGCAACTTTTATGAATTGTGTAAGATAAATTCCCTAAGATTATATCAAGGGGAAAAAATGTGACTGTCATTTTAACAAATGATCACCTCAATTTGGTACATTCTCTTTTTCTAGCTTCACTTTAAGATCTTAGATTACACACTCACTGGATGTTATGCGGATCAGCATTCAGTTCAAGTTTTTGCATCAGGAAAACCAAAAATAAGTACACGTAAGTTGTACAGATTCCAGCTAACATGGGGGAATTCAATGGTGTTATGCAGTTATTACCTAAGGTAAATTTAAATGTAACAGAATTTAGACATCAGAGAATAATCCTAACATGTAAAAAGTCTGGCCTAATCACACAGCTGCATAACAGTCTATGTACTTTACATTGTCCTTTGCCTTTTCCTGTTTGTAAAATGGTCTGGATGAGCAAGGATTGGGATGGAGATGGGGTTCAGTACAAGGTTGGATTTGTTTTGCTCTGGTTATAATAAATACGCTCTTTTATTCAGAGGTGTTCACGGGGCATTGGTGTCAAACAGACAAGGGTTGAGTCTGGCTCAGATACTTTATTAGCTGTGTAACTTGGGGCAACTTAGTGAACTTCTCAAAATTTTAGTTTCCTCATCTATAAAATGGAAATAACAGTATTATCTACCTCAGCTTTGTTATGTATATGTATATGTCAACCCGACACTTAGCATGATGCTAAGTGTATAGTATGAATTCAATAAATGTTAGATATTAGAGTCCTTGTGGTGCAGTGGTTCAGAGTTTGGCTGCTAACCAAAAGGTTGGCAGTCCAAATCTACTAGACGTTCCTTGGAAAACCTTTGGGGCAGTTCTCCTCTGCCTTATAGGGTCACTATGAGTGGCAAAGGACTTGATGGCAATGGGTTTTTTTTTTTTTTTTTAATTATTATTAAATTTTTTTTTTGAATATTTTAAGTAAATGTCAACAGGTATTTATTTAGCACCTTCCCTACTCTACCAAGTATTGTTGTTGTGAGCTGCCATCAAGTCGGCCCCCAACTCATGGAGAGGAGGCCTCATATGTTACAGAGCACAACTGCTTCACATTGTCATAATCTTTACAGAAGTAGTTTGCCCGGCTTTTCTTCTGCAGAGCTGCTGGGTGGGTTCGAATTGCTAACCTTTATGTTAGCAGCCAGTTACAGAAACTGCCTGTGGTGAGTTTATTGGCTGTAAAACAAAACATATATGTGAAAATATAAGGAGACAAAAAGCAATTTACAAAAGAATTCAATATTATTTACATCAGATTGAATACATACATGCTAAAGTAACATAAAATAGAAAACTATCAGAATGAAGTAGAGTTAGTGAAACTTACCTTAAGCAGGAATTTTTGCCTCATACATTAGGAGAATAGAACTACTATATTTAGGTAAGTATTTCCTAAACCAAGGGTTATCAACCAAAAACCAAACCCAGTGCCATCGAGTCAATCCTGACTTACAGGGACCCTATAGGACAGTGTAGAACTGCCCATAGGGCTTCCAAGTATGTAAATCTTTATGGAAGCAGACTGCCACATCTTTCTCCGACAGAGCAGCTGGTGATTTTGAACCGCTGACCTTTCATTTAGCAGCCAAGTGCTTTAAAAATAAGGGTTCCAACCAACCAAACCAAACCCAGTGCCGTCGAGTCGATTCCGACTCATAGCGACCCTATAGGACAGAGTAGAACTGCCCCATAGAGTTTCCAAGCAGCGCCTGTCGGATTCGAACTGCCAACCCGTTGGCTAGCAGCCGTAGCACTTAACCACCATGCCAACAGGGTTTCCAAAAATAAGGGTTAGGATCCTTAAAATAGGAAGGACTCTGTACTTGAAAATTTCAGTAACAGAGCTCAGAACTACAAAATTCTAAGCAATTACTTGTGAATAGCAATAGTAAATTTTATGTAATCAATATAAGCCAATATTTTTTACCTCCCTCGGTGCCCTGTGTTTTCTCCTACATCATTTGTTTTGTTAAAGAAATGCTTATATATATATGAGTATTCATAATGCATTTATTTATGAAGGCACAATATGGTTAAGTCAGTTGAGACAGACAGTTTAGATTGTATCTATGGGAAATGTGCTGTCTCTTTAGATAGTAAGGTCGAGTGGTATAAAAGGTTTGCACTTGTCTACTAACCTACAAGTTGATGGCTAGCACTCACCTCACAGCACCACAGGAGAAAGGCCTGGCAATCTGCTTCCATAAAGATCACAGCCAACAAAACCCTGTGGAGCATTTCTACTCTGTAACATGGAGTCGCCATGAGTCGGGACTGACTCACTGGTGATGAGTATCTGTGGGAAATATGCTGTATCTTTAGAGAGTGGCTAAAATGGTTTAAGTAGTTAACTAAACATATTACAGTAATTTTCAAATAGCATAATATAGGATGGGAAGTTTAAGTAATGTACCAGCTGTTTAATATAAAATACATTGAATGAAAGAGCTCATGTTAAATGGATCATTGTGATCAGTGTTTTATTTCTTTTCCTTTTCATTTCAGAAAATGACTGCCAGTTTATCAAACCTTTATTTTGCCATTATCTTGACAATGGAATCTACATTCACAATATATAATTTAGTTTTAAAAACAGATTAATATATAATTTAGTTTTAAAAACAGATTAGTAATGCTAATAATAATGCTAATTTGAATAATAATAGCTAACATTCGTTGATTACTATGTGCCAGGCACAGTTCTTAGTGTTTTGTGTATTAACTCATTAACCCTCACAGCACCGTATATCCCATAAAAACCTGTTGCTGTCGAGTCGATTTGGGCTCATATTGACCCTATAGGACAGAGTAGAACTGCCCCATAGGATTTCCAAGGAACGGCTGGTGGATATGAACTACCAATCTTTTGGTTAGCAGCCGAGCTCTTAACCAGTGCACTACCAGGGCTCCTATGTAAGTCTTGTTATTATCTCCATTTTACATGTGAAGAAACCAAATGAACAGAGAGGTTAGGTAACTTGGTTAAGGCCACATAGCTAGTGAATGATAGAACTCTAAGCAGTCTGGCTCTGGAGCCTGCCCTCTTAACCAATATCTCTGTTGCCTTTCAGTGTTACTAGGTTCTCATATTTTAAATAAATAAATAAGGTAATACATCCTATAACCTTTTCATTATGGAGTAGGGCATGAAGAAAGGTAGAAAATCGTGCATCAGGTATTTAGTGATATATATAAAAATAATTTACATGTGTCTAGCTCCAAATGAGCATTATTATCTCAATTTTTCATATCAGAAAACTGAAGTTCAAAGAGATTGCCATTTGTCCAAAGTTACAAAGCCATTAAAACATAAAGCTTAAATTCAATAGGAACTATAGTAAGAGAAGCAATCTATTGAGAATGTTGCTAGAAACAGCTGGGTGATTATTTCTGTCTCTGACACTTTGAACGGGTAAAGGGTAGCAAGCCTAGAATCAGGACCGTGGTGAAGAGGCTACAGAAGGGGAACCAATGAAAGCATTTTAAATGTTTTTGCAGTTGATGTAATGGTCCACAAGAAACAGAATTTAGTGAAAATTTAAGTAAAAACTGGCAGGTTTGGCATAAATGAAAGATATATGCATTTCACTGTTTCATACAAGCTCAGAGATATTCAAATATTTAATCTGCCATATTTTTTAAATGGTAAAATTTATAACAATGCTTTGTTAAGTAGAATTAAAATGAATATTTCAAAGTATTCCCTTGAAATGATTCCACAATTTTAAAAAACCATAACTTTGTGCTCTCATGTAATTTTTAAGATAAAATAGTCTTACCATGAATTTCTTTTCTTTTCTTTTTAGACCGGAAGCTAATTTCTTCTGATTATTATATCTGGAATTCTAAAGCTCCTGCTCCAATAGCATACAGATCATTATTATTGTAATTTTCTCGTGTTCAAGTTGGAGAAATTTATATAATGGTAAAATAGCGTAAATGAAATCATCACCTTTTATTTTAACGTGTATGCTTATAAACTCTTTTTCGCTGAAGTTATAAGCGTACACATCAAAAAGAAAAAGAGGAAGACCCTCAAGGAGATGGCTTAACACAGTGGCTGCAACAATGGGCTCAAACATAGCAATGATTGTGAGGATGGTACAGGACTGGGCAGTGTTTGGTTTTCTTGTGCTTAGGATCGCTGTGAGTTGGAACCAACTCCACAGCACCTAACAACAGCAACATAATGCTTATTACCAGTGTGAGTGAAGAATCATTGATGTAGTTATAGAAAATACTGCAGTTTAATACTTTCAGTCTGATATTACTTAAAAATGTTTTAGAGACTAATGTTTCCAATTCTGTTACATTTTTATTTTACTTGAAGATGACTCAGAGCATAAAACAATAATGATTTACTTTAGGCTTCTTTTAGAAAAGTACCAGATGATACTGTCACTCATGTTCCTTCCTGCCCCTGTGGCAGACATTACTAATCAATCACAGTCCTATGTCTCCACTGAGCCTTCCTGGATAAGGGTACAGACTCATTCTCAGTGCAGAACTCTAAGCAGCCATTACCAATGAATTACAGATGCCATGCACGGTAAAAAACTATTTGCTAAGCAACTGTAAGCCCTAAGCTTCTAGTGTGTTGTTATAGAATACCAGAACCAGATTAGAAACAAATGCAAATATCTTGAAAAAACAGCTTATGGATCAAAGGAAAATCGTTTTAACTGTTAACCTCTTCTCAATCAAAACTGTGCTACTGACTAATAAAGAATCTGCATAATTCTATTGAAAGTGTCTATTTCCATTCTAGAGTCACTTTTTAAGTATTTATTAATCTCCCGCAATAACATTTTGCTTAGGATGTCAGTAAGCATATTAAGAGGGGGTGGAATACCTTTGGAAGTTGAACATAGTGTTTTGTGATCACTTAATGTCTGCAGCCAATTTTTTTAGAAGATAAATTTAGATATAATATTGCTTTTTCCTTGTTTTATTATATTAAAATTCATTAATGAATGAATTCATGTCAAAATTCAAAAACCATTCTTTGTGTAGAGAGTATCATTTATTATTTGTCTCATGTAGCATATTTTCTTTAAATTTGTCACTCTTATTTTCCTATCAGCATTCGCTTAGTTCTTCAGAAGCCATGAAGTCATGTTCTTTATCCTCTACTTATCTTTACAATTATATGTCACATTCTGTTTTCACAGCAGTTCATTGTCAAGTTCACTGGACATTAAGTGAACATTTAAAAAAAGATGAAATCGTAAGATCCTCAAAATTTAATTCATATCAGAGTTCTTTTTATAGAACAGAATTAGAAGCATTATTTTAAAAAGTATATTATATATAATTGAATTAACAATTATATTTTGGTTTCTGTTTTTTTAATGAGTCTCCTAAGGAAGACCTTAGAAAAGCTACTAACTTCTGGAAAGAAAGCTAGGATAGTTTAATGGGATATTGCACATAAATTTGAGATTTGATATATGATGTTATAATTAAAGTCAGTCCCATTCATTATAAACTCCTTTTCTGCAAAGCATTATCATAGCATAATCTTCCATGTTCAAAATTATCTCAAGTAATGGAGAAAATAGAATTTAACTGCCTGAGCAGGACTTTAACTTGCTATTCTAGCTTAATCATAGATAATCAATAGTAAAGACGTATCTTTTCAAAGAAGAAAGAAAACATTCCCCAAGTTATTTGATCTCTCTTAAATTTGAGACAAGCTTAACACTGAATATTAATGGAGCTATTTGGAAATCTTGATTCTATAAATGTTTAGCAAAGTACACTAAGATCATCAAGAGGCATTTATCCAGTGTGTAGGCAGAGACTTGATATACAACCTACTCAGCAAAACTTTCTAAATAATCATAGAAAGCAGTGATTCTTTGATTTGACATTTCTAGAAACCAGAGGAAAATCTAGGGAGTACTAGAAAAGTACAGGGGCTGTGGAGAACCTGATGCCATCTGTTGCCATCCCATTCTAACGTAACGCTACAGAACTGAAACCAACTCGTGTTCATCCCATTGAGATCAGCTGAGCATGCTGTGATGCTTTTGATTTTGTCTAGAAACCTGTCGCTTCAGGATAATTTATGAAGACAAGGTCTGTTTCCCGTTTGGTAGGTGACCAGTTTAATGTTTTCCCTGTGTCTGGGAACTCCTTAGTGTAATTAGCGACCTTTGAACTCCACGACTAATCCTGAGCTATTTTGTATTCCTTACTCATCTTTAAGGCTGGACCTTTCTTTTCTTCAGAGTCCGCTGCCACAATTAAAGAAGAAACAGCTGCATTTCAAAGGGATTCCGATTCCAGAAGCTTAATCGTGATTGACATGTTCTTATTCTAAGCTATAAGACACTCTTAAGAGTCCTTTCTTGGGTTAAAACTTCAATCATTTTCTAAAAAATTATCTCACTATGGATTTTATTCATTTTCTTTGATAACTATTCTTTGCTTTTTTTAACTTGAAAGATGCTTTGCGTTTGCAGTGAATATGAGCAACTACGTCCAGTGAAAGACTGGATGGTGTCAGACGTATCCTAGATGCAAAATTGCTAAATTCTTTATAGTGCCAAAATATGATTATGAAATCTGATGTCTATCATATGTGTGATTATTTACCACTAAACCAGAAAAGGTAAAAAAAAAAAAAAAGAAGTGTTAAATTTCTGAACGTGAACTCGAGAAAAGATGGTTCATGATTCTGATAAGACTCCTAGAATACTTCTTTTCATTTTTTACTAAACAATATGTTTTCACTTATTAAGCAATGTAGTAGGCAACACTTTTACAATGCTGGGCATTTTTTAGTTTTTAAGTAATTGATTTGAATGCCATGTTTGAAGTGAATAGCTTTGTCAGAAATTCTTATGGGAATTATTTGTTTAAAAATATTTTTTCTTGATTAAACATTAGTCTGTCCCATAAAATAACTTAATTTTTTCATTTGAAACATCACTTTTGATGTCACACCAGTTCAGTATTTCTAATTTTTTAAATTATTGTGATTTTATACCTTGTGCATGATTCAAGGTCTTTCAAATGCAGGCAGACATAGTAACAAGTGCAAATATTTTTATTTTGTTTTTTGTTAAAAGATTTTAAAACTATAGACATTCATAGACTCCTGCAATACCCCTGAGAGGTAAGTAGGTAGGTAGAATTATTATCAAGAGCCCCTGCAGGGACTGCTGCCACAGCAGAACGGTTGTTTCTAAGACAAAGGTCAAAAAAGGGATGTTAATAAACAGTCCTCAGGTTTAAGGGACTTTTTTAGGATTACATCTTAAATTCCAACAAATCAGATTTAGGAGTTACTGCAAGTGAAATTGATCCATCCCTCATCCAAACTTTGCAATACTTTCCTGTTCTGACATCATTTAGATAGTTAGCTGTATTATCAGATTAGAAACCATTGTACCAGACTGCTGAAAGGAAAAGGAGGCAAAAAGCTAAACATGGGATGAATTCTGAACCTTTTAACCTGGCTGAAGTACGTTGGTCCCTGTTATGCAAATACCTTCAATCCTCTGCTAAGTTCAGTGGAAATAATTTTCTTGAATGACAGGTTTATTCAGCAAGGATTCAGTTGGTGATTAATCCCCCTTTGATCTAGGGTATTTCACTTAACTACCAGTTACCTCGTTCAGACAAAGTGCAACTGAGATTAGGGAGATCACTAGAACACTACTAGGGTGTGCGTTTATTCTGTATAACCTTTTAAAGCAAGGGCCAAGAATGCAATTTATTTTCAGTATTTGAAGATGTAAAGTCCTGTCCGCTAGTTAGAAAGTCAATTGAATACCAAATGAAGTTTATTTCTTATTTAATAGAACAAACACTTCTTTTTGCTTTGCCTAACAATGATTTTAGCAAACAGGCTTTGAAGAAAGAAGAAATAAAGGCTAATTATAAATATAGCTTCTAGTTTTGTTTCATGTACTAGAATGTATACTTACTGGCCCTGAGGTAACCCAAAAATTAAAACAGTGACTACAGCTTAGGTTAAGAAAATGCTTCTATCTTACTAATACTGCACGATTTCTCTCCTGCCCCATTAAAAGAAGTCATGCTATGTGATAAGGAAATCCAATTGGGGGAAAAGTGATACCCATCTAAGACTTCTGATTTCAAAGTTTTGTTAACTTTGTCCTTTCTTGAGGAAAAGGTGGTTGTTATGTTCCCATTATAATATAAATGCATTCACTTTCAGAATGAAGTGGGTTCCCCCCAGTAAAGGTACTATTACCAAAATACTTGAAAGTAATTATTTCAAAGTATCAAAATAACCATTTTTCAGATTATTCTTTCCTATTTTTCTCATTAATTTGGGTAACTTCCATAATTTTAAGCTTTGATATATCCTGTGGACTATTATATTTTTTTGAAAAAAAAAAAGGTTAAAATGTGTTCATTGCTAGGTTTCTCATAGAATTTGCTTTTTAAAACTATTATCAATATCATTGTCAGTATTTATCATAGGATTTCAAATTAGAAGATTTGTTCATCAAGTATATTTCAAGACCTTTTAAAAAAGAAATGATTTATAACAAAACTTATTTTTAAAGCTTATGTTTTTATTAGTTTTCTGTGATCATAGACAATACTCTTAAATGCTTTATAATCGTTAGTAAGTTTAATCGCAGTTTTCAATAGGAAGTTAATTTTCTTATACTATTTTTTTACTCAGACTTTTTGTGATCTAATTTATAAGTTGAAATAACGGCTCAAAGAAGTATATATCTAATTTATGTCATGCTGGTGCCAAACCAGCCTTTCTAGTTTCAGTTATTAAACCAAACAATTCATAAATATCTTTTGATAGGAAGTTACTTAACCACAGCAAAATTGAGGGTCAGAAAAAATACAAGACCAGACAGGTATTAGAGGGCAGGATCCCAAATTGTGTTGCTAACAAACTAGTGTCTTTAAATAATTACTCCATGTAGTAAATATTTAGTTAATAAAATACTGCAATATATTTTAGAATGTACCACAAGAATATGTTTATATAAAATATGTATGCTTATATGTGTGCTTATGTAAGTAACACGGTAGTGTGTCTGACTTGGTGAGTTTCCCCTAAAACATTTCAGTATTGTATCAGGAAGAAGAGTATTTTAAAATTCAATATTCAAATACTGTCCTTCCAAAAACAGTGTTAATTAACAATTTATAATTGTAATGAAGAAATTCATTAAAGTGAAAGTTGCCAGAGAATTCATGAGCTTAGTCTTACAGAATGGTTAAAACTCTTATAATCTGAAGTATTGTCAACTGTCTTCTAATTTTATGGGTATGATAACGTTATTGTCCATATGTAACCTGGAACAGAACAATGCCATATTCGTATCACAAACTGACTGCCTTGTAAGCAGGTTACTTTGAGGTCCAGGTTTATTTCTTAGTCCTGGCTAGTCTGTGTGATTGATTGCAGTGTGGTGTTATTGTATGATGCATAAGCATTTACAGATTGATGGATACCCCAGGATGTAAACCACCTGCTGAATTGCTTTTCCAGTAGGACATGTGAAAATTTGTACATCTAGTAATTCATTAAACATCTGAAGTCAAACTGTATGTTTCTTTAAATGGCTTCCTTTAAATTATATTTGCTGTGAAAATGTGTTTAGTGCACTTCTAATAATAAAAATGAAAAATAGAAAATTGCTGTCCCTCTTAAAATTTTTATTTTTCCTTCAAGAGACTTGAGTGCCCTCTGCAGGTTATAAGGAGAATAATAAATTATTTTTAAACTGATTTTTCCTCCTTTTAAAAGTACAACTCTTACTTACATCCATTCTCAAAAAAGTGAGATCCATATTATTTATATTTTTATCTCTATTACTTTGCCAGTGATTGAAGGAGACAGTTTTTATGTGTTTTGTCTTTGTTTTTTGCTGCTGGTTTTACAGTTGTGTTTAGTGTGAAAATTTGATACCATTAAACTTTCCAGATCACTTAGCGGTAGCTCTTTTAAATGTTGGGACTATAGAACACACATTCTCTCACAAAACAGATATTGGGAAAACACTTAGCTATTCTGAAGTTTATTGAGGATGTGGAAAATAACTTATTTCCTATTACATTTTTAGAATATTATACATTTGGAATAAGTCTTTTTCAACATACATCATGTAAAATTACACAGGAGTTCTATTTCTTGATCTTGTTGAGTGATAATTGTGTTTAAATTTTAAAAAACAGACTTTTTAGAATTTATTTTTTTAAAGAACTTATGATTGAACAAATAACCCTTCGGTTTTATTGTTGCATAGGCCTGCTAGCTAGAAAGAGCCTTTCTATTTGAAGACCACGGGGCAAAGCCATGCTCACCATAATGTGAGAATATTTGAGTCATTGATGTAGCAGACTTGTTCCTAAAGGAGACAGGAGTTCACTTTGTAGATGAAACTGTAGAGGTGGAGTGCTGGTGGCACTTCTGATTCAATTAACTTGGTGAAGCTGCCTGGGAAACTATGATGAGAACAAGAGGAATGACTGGATCAAATTAATAGAAATAGATCTTTTTGCAAGCAACGTAATGACCCTGATCATCAACCTTGAAAAGTAAATTAGAACAAGCACATTGCTGTTGGAAAATTCTTTCCGCACTCTGCGGTTGCTACTCCGCTAGTCATGGCTCAGCCAGAGGCAAGGAAAAAATGCACTCAGTTTTGCATTAACAAAGGAAACATTATTAAAGTGAATGTTTACATTGTATTTATTGAAGTGTTCAAAGAATATTTGTTGCATCTTCAAGCAACCTGCTGTTCTCCAGACCATTACAGTGCAGGCAGGAGTGATAATAAAAATGAATCACTTGTACATTTTAGAAAAATAAATGACATTTAATAGTGTTTTTCAACTGTTTTTACATCAAAATAAGTATCAGGCTTAGTTATACCTTTTAAAAATACTTTAGTCTCTAGGAAATATACTCCATTAAAAATTTTTTTTATTTGAACATACCTTCCAATTACTTCCAAATGTTTTGTTTAACTTTCTTCCTGGAAACTACAGCATGTAAAGAATAAGATGAATAAAAATATTAAAACAATTGTGAAATTACTGAAGTGGGTGTGAAATTGAATATATAATATATGCTTTGGGAATGATAATTGTGATAAATAACCTTTAGCTACAGTTATCTTGAACTACCTCCTAAAGACTAAACTGAGAGTCAATAGGACAAAATTGAATAGGCATGCCAATTGGACCATTTAGAAGTTCACTAAATCCTTATCGTGTGCACTGGTAAAATGGCGGTGAAATCAATAATTAAAAAACAGAATTTTAGCTTTTACTTGTCTCAAATAAGAAATTTAAATCACTTTTGTATTTTAGATGTAATGTTGTTAGTTGCCATGGAGTCAATTCTGACTCGTGGCAACCCCATGTGTACAGAATAGACCTGCTCCATAGAGTTTTCAAGGCAGTGACCTTTCAGAAGCAGATTGCCAGGCCTGTCTTCTGAGGCACCGCTGGGTGGGTTTGAACCTCCAACCTTTCAGCTAATAGTCAAGCACTTAACCATTTTTGCCACCCAGGGACTCTTTAGAAGTAGTAGAAGCATGGTATTTAACAGGGATTAAAGTACCATATTTTCCTTGGTCTCTTAGCAGGAATTGTCAAATACAAATGCAATATTCTGTAATTTTACACAGATTGACTAACTTTTGAAGAACTATTTTCATCACCAGGGCAATTTTTCAGTCCTCTTGCACATTCAGCCTAAAAATCTTATCATAGTTATCCAAATTAGCCCATGCTACTGGAAACCCTGACGGTGTAGTGGTTAAGTGCTACAGCTGCTAACCAAAGGGTCAGCAGTTCAAATCCACCAGGCGCTCCTCAGAAACTCTACGGGACAGTTCTACTCTGTCCTGTAGGGTCACTATGAGTTGGAATTGACTTGACAGCACTGGGTTTGGTTTACAGGCAGTGGGCAGTGGGTAGGGTCACTGGAAACCCTGGTGGCGTAGTGGTTAAGTGCTAGGGCTGCTAACCAAAAGGTCAGCAGTTCAAGTCCGCCAGGCTCTCTTTGGAAACTCTATGGGGCAGTTCTACTTTGTCCTATAGGGTTGCTATGAGTCAGAATTGACTCAACGGCAGTGGGTTTGGTTTGGGTTTTTTTATAGGGTCATTATAAGTAAGAATCTGGTCGACGGCAATGGGTTTGGTTTTTGGTTTTATAGGCTCTTAAAATCCTCTTAGCCGGATGTTTTATTATTTGCTATTTCAATAACACATACATTTACAGAGCATCTTGTATTATTTTCAAGTCCAGAATCAAAATAATTGTTTAAAAGTTATGAATTATTGTATCATAAGTTTATATTTTAAATGAATATTTAACCTTTATTTCATAAAGGTATTTCAATCTTTGTCCATAAGCCATGAAACTTGAATCCATTGTAAAGCGATGCCAAGCCCCTAACTCTGCTTTTGGTAAGAAAATGACCAGCAGAGGTGGCTCATAATGTTTATTGCTTGTTAACAAATAGTGACAAGACGAGTTTTTAACGAATGTGAGTATCAGTGATCTCATGCCCATAATACATATTTCCCTCATATTAAGATAGTATATGCCATTTTATTTAATATTGAAGGCCTAAACAAATTGAACATAATGTTTGGCTTGGAATTAAAAACTACTGAGCAATCTAGTTGAAATGGAGGCCTTAATTTGGCCAGTAAATATTCATAATTGGTGAGATGAGAAGGCCGAGGGGGACAGGAGCTCATTGAATGGGCATGGGAAATCTGGGGTGGAAAGGAGGAGTGTGCCGTCACACATAGGGAGAGTAACTAGGGTCACATAACAATTCGTGTATAAATTTTTGTATGAGAAACTAACGAACTGTAAACTTTGACTTAAAGCACAACAAAAAAATCATAATTATGTTAAGCTTTTATTGTGTTCCTATTACATGCCACTCCGGTGCTTTAAAAAAATATATATATATATATTGCCACGGAGTCTATTCGGATTCATAGCAACCCTGTGACACAAAGAAAAGGCAGTCCCTGATTCTCAATGATACATTATAACTCCTGCAACATATTAACATTGTAGTAGGGAAGACAACCAGTACTTCTACAAGGTGAATACAGAAATTGTCCAAAGTTTGGGGAAGGGCTTCACCAAGGAGGTAATGGAGTTAACCAGGGAAGGAACTGGCATCCCAGGGGCAACATCCGATCTCTTTAGGCCTGTGTCTTTAGCAAACAGAATCCCAGAAACCTGGTCTAATATATCAGAAAGAGAAAAAGAAGATTATAGTATGTATATGCAGCCAAGGGAATACCTTTAGCTTGCAAATGTTTGGGGTTTAGATATTTAAGATAAATATAAATTTCTAAAAAAGTAATTACTATATTTAATTTCCAGTCTTATATACATAATACTAAATACATGAATACAAAAATACTCCTGCATGTTACAGAAACAGAGCCAAGAGTATAAATAAGCCCCAGTTTTGAGCCAGACTTGTGTTCCAAAACCAACTGACACATGCTGTCTATATGACCTTGAGGAAGTGGTTTCTCCCTTCAAGTTGTATGTACCTGTAATATGCGGGGCTGGTGTAAGTGAAGTTACTGAATGATTAAGCAGTAGCTGTCAGTCTCTTCTCTCACCTCGCTTTTTCTTTTTTTTTTTTTTTTTTGTGGTCTCCTCTGCTTTTCACTGAGATTCACCTCTGCATTATCAATGAAGAAAATGTAATGATGTATAAATAGAATTATAAGGAAAATAAGAAATGTTATATAATCATTGATATGCTAATGTATTTATATTTAGTCAATTGATAAGCTAAATTTTTCTTTAGAATGGTTCACATCTATTAGGACTTCTACCTTGTAACACATTCTTAGCCTGTTTCAGTTGAATAGACATATGTATACGTGTGTGTATGTAAGTAAAACAAAAAAATGCAAGATCCAGAGCACTGCCCTCACGTTGATTTATACGTTGCATATCTTTCCCCCACCTCCCGCCCCCGTATTTTGAACTTCTTGAGTGTAATTCATCTGCATCTTTGTATTCCCTTTGCCACCTGAAACACGAAAGGAGCTTAGTGTTGATTCAGTGAAGTAGTAAAATGTTAAAGGTATAATAAAGCAAATTGTCCTCCCAGCTAAAACAAATCAATGATGTTTGATTATAGTTTTGCATGTGTGTATAAAAAAGCCATTGGGCAAACAGTGATTCAATCCACATTCGGCACAAGTAAATTCTGCCCTGTGATTGCCACCTCTAGCACTATTGGGAGAATTTGTCGCTATTTATGAAACTGGTCTTCAGACAGGCTATGCAGAGCCTTGGCTCAGCCTGTTAGACTGGCAGCAGCTGAAGCCTGCAGTTGCTGCCCATCATAGGACACATTCTTTGCAAGTTACGCTTCAGTAAACCTTAAAGCATTCGGCACGCCCATCTTAGAAACTCCCTTCTGGAATTCCCTCTACCACAGCTTTGTAGGCTCCCCACTATTTACCAGAGTCAAGCCTGATTTTGTTGTGCTATAATATGACCTGATATGATATGACTGTCTGCACCCCACAAAACCACAGCTTCCAGTGATCCCCCAAATACTGATGAAATGGAGTTGCAGGTATCCAAGAATTCCAAGTGATTATTTTGAACATTTCCATGAAGCATAAAGGCAGAGTGGTATAGAGAAAATAATAGTCTTTGAAGTCATACAGGCCTGATTTCAAATCCCAACTCTGCCATTTACAAGCTGGGTGGCCCTGGGTAAGTTTCTTAAGCTTCATGGCTTTCGGTTTCCTCCCAGCTTCGTGAGGTTATTGTGAGCATTAAATGATACCAAGTTCTAAGTGCACAGGTATTCAATCAATGTTCATTCCCTTCTATGTGAAAGAATTTACAACGGCCTTTTCATGGAACGGTTTCTACCTGTAATGAGACTGCTAGGCCTTCAAATTATCAACATTATATAAACTGTCCATTTGGCCTTGGTTTTGAATGTTCAGCTATACATTGTAGAAACACCTACTCAGTTGCTTGAATGGATCATTGGAGTTAATAAAATGGCTATAGAATCGAGTAGGTGTAAGTGTTTTATAGAAGTTTACTAAACTTTCACAATTTGTCATTCATCGGAAAACATTTACTCAAAATTCACATAAGGTTGGAAAAAATAGTCATATTCTGTCAAAAAGTATTAAGCAAAAATGAAATTCATCTACAGGAACATTGGACAAATAAATACAATAATCCGCAAACTATTAATAGACCTCAATTTGCATCTGGAGGTCTTTTGCATACATTGTCCAAGATACGGTCTGTGCCATTCATAACTAATTGCTATGTGTGGCAGTCATTTCTTCATAAAACGAACTACAGATTTAGCCTGAGTTGGATGTCTGGAAAAGAAACGAATGAATACATTCAGAATATTCTAACACGTATTTATTATATAATATACTGTGGAAGACCCTAGAAAAAAGGTAAAGACAAGACTAAGTACCTGCTTTCCCAGAATTTACAACCTGAAAGATACAGAAATGCTTTAAGTACCAGCTGTTATTTCTTGGATTTTCTTGAAATTTTTTTTCCTAAAAATAGATTTAAATTTAATTGACAACTAAAATTTTTTATATGTAAGATTGCTTGAGTTATTGTTAAGTTAATGAAACATTGGAGCTGTCAAATTTAGCTTCTTGAAAATCTGATGTTTCAGGATATGGGCACTTAAATCTTAGTAATGCTAAGGAGAGGTGAAAATAATTTGTTCTTACAGAAAAGGGACATTTTTATTTTGTTTTATCCTACCAGCACTTCTGCCCAAGTTAGCTGTATTGAGCAAAGTACTCTAAGCTGCAGCTACACATTTCTGATGACAGTGGGCGTATTCCTTCATCTTTCCTAAGGGCTGAGTCTCTGTCACAATGCCAAGCATCTCTGATGTCTAAAAGTGGAAGCGTGAATGACAGGGTAACATTGAGGTCTGGATGTGACCCTCAGGAAACCTCTGCTGAAGACCACTCCCCTACAGCCAAGGAGCTTCCCAATTTCCAGGTCCTCAGCTCAGGGCGCCCAGGATGCACAGTTGGTGGTGCCTGAGATCATCTTACATGCTGCCTAATTCCCACCTTTTAATAGAGATTCCTCTTTGTTTTCTAATTCTGGCAAGCACACTGGTTTTACATTTATAATAGTGATACAAAGTTCCTCTTTAAATAAATTTAAATTAATGAATACACATAAAGAAAAATATTGCGTAAATAATAATTCAGGTGGTATATGGCTAATGCAAAGGTTGGAACTCAAATGACTGCACTAAAGCAATCTTGGGCCTCTGTGAAAATCAGAGATTGATGCTTCGGGAATCGGAAATAGAGGTAAGTCTTCTTCATTGTGCTACTTAAGATACAGTCTCTGAGAAGTCCTTGGAGAGGGGTTAGCAAGCAGCGTGGTCAGTGGCGAATACACTCTCACTCTGGCTTAAGCAGTTTAAATGCCAGCTCTGGTTAAGGATGTGTCAGTTGGGCATCTTGGGCCCAGTGTCCTCATTTGTAAAATGGGACTCTCACCATGTAAGATTGGTGTATGAATTAAATGTCAAAATATAAAGTGAAGGGTGCAGATCATGCCCCTCATTCCCCCTTGGCTCCCCCCTGAAGAACAGTATCAGCTATTTTAATTTTAAAAAATAAATTAGAACTGGAAGTAGGCCACAATTATTTACATTCTAATTTTTTTTTGTATTGTGATAGAAAGGTAAGGGAAAATCAAATATTAAACCCCCATTTACACTGCGTCACAGTAAGTTTATGTCAAGAGCAAAACCAGGCTTATATTTTCGCAGAGTTAAGCTAACTAGCCCTACTTCTTCTCCCTTCGCTCACTCGAAGAATTCACTCACATACATACGTATCCTCCTCGTAGCAGATCATTTTCCTCTCTGCTTTGGTAACTGGGAAGCTGAGAGCTGAAATTTTGACTTTTAAAATTGTGCAGAGCCTTTTCATGTACATTTCTGGTTATTTGTACTGTCTTCATTTTACTATTCTAGCATTATTTTCCCTTTGCCTATATAGCCTATACCCTGTTCTGTTGAGGAGCCTTGGTGGCACAATCGTTAAGAGCTCAGGCTGCTAACTAAAAGGTTGGCAGTTCGAATCTACCAGCTGCTCCTTGGAAACCCTGTGGGGCAGCTCTTATCTGTCCTACAGAGTCACTATGAGTTGTAATCGATTCAACAACAATGGGATTTATTCTGTCCTACTGGTCTTTATTAATTTTGTACTATTACATACTTTATCATTAGCTTCCTCAAAGTATTTCTGGAATAGGTTGAGAATAATTAAATATGCAAAACAATGTCACTAATCCAGCACTGAGTAATGTTCTGGACAAATTTTCAGAGAAAAAGACTGAAGAAAATTTAATGTGATCCTGAAGCTAATTACATCGGACAGTGCCCTGGTGACTTCTAACTTTAAACATTTCATTCTTGTCCAAATACAGCTACCTTTGTTATGCTGCCAATCATTGCTTTGCATCAAAAGCCATTCGAATCCATTGACTATAAAGAAATGAGGCTCACATCATAAATCTACCAGTTCAAATGCATACTGTCTTGCAAATTAGTCACCTTTAGAGACAATTTTAGTGATACTATCATAGCTTAAAAAATATTTGGAGATGTTCTCTTTGGACATGCCTTCAAATCTAATTTAGAAGACACAAAAGAAAATGAACCTTACAACTGCCTCCTGTTTTTAAATGAAAACTATTTGATTTAGCTTAATCAATCACTTTAGATTCATGGGGCTCAACTTTAAGAACTCAAATATTTGGGAGGCTGTGCCACATGATTTGAAGGCCGTTCACAAAGAAAAAGGAATTCCCAGAAAGACCTGGCACAAAGGCAGAATCACTGGAATAAGCATGTCGTTAACCAAAGAGACTACTCTGAAGCTCAGCTGCCAAGTTCGGGTGTGTTTCCTTTTGAATGAATCTCAATGAGAGGCAATCTCAATAAGAGGCACACCCCATACAACGGAGTCTTACATGTTCCTAGGAAGCCAAAATGTTTTAAATACCAGGGTCTATTTGGGTTTTGTTTGTATAATGCATAAAGATAAATTTTAAAAATAAAAATAATAATTTAAGGGCCTTTTATAGCAAAGATCTATTTTGACAGGAAAATTACAGCAATTGTACCTATAGTGTATAGTCTAGGACTAGGACTGCTTAAAATGAAGGGAAAATAAGAGAGTATTTGTACATGTGTTTTCTTATTTACATTTGGGTATTCTATCGAGAGAAACTAAAAATTATGTTTCACAGGTCATTCTCATTCTTATGACAATCTGGTGATTATTTGTATTTAATGTTAAATATTTCCTGACATTTTTACTTCAATTATTTTTAGCTATTCACCCACAAATGCAGTAAAGCTGACATAATTAAACCCCCTTTTAATTCACGAAAGACATGTATTTACCTATTTGTTACAAGGCTTTTTATGCTAGCATGCTGTTACTGTGACAAGAGTACTCTGAACACACAGTAGGTAAAACAATATTGTATACTGCACAGCAACCCTAATAACTGAATGTTAATTTAACCAATAAAGACAAAGTAACTACAATAATAAGAATTCTTATCTTTTAATGGAATTAAAAATGGAACTCAAATTAGTCTTATGTAGCTCATTGACTCAGTAGTCACTGAAAAATCAGTCAGTCAAGGTGCAAAGCATATTTGCAAAGCTGCAACTAGTTATTATAGATTTTAGCAGAAGATCTCAGTGTAGGTATTAGTGATATAACTAGAGTATTTGACACCCAGAGTGGATTATATTTTAACACCTATCACCTCCGTATGATAAAATTATTTTCAGTAATAATCATGAAAGGAAATAACAATGATGGCCAGAAAAGCAGATAGTGAAAATTGTATTTTATTTATTGAATATATACATATGTCAATAAATAATCACTATGTAAAATCATAATAATCATGCCAGTAAAAAATAAAATATTTATTATAAGAAAATACTTTTAAATTACATTAATGTATTTTTTAAAAGAGGAAAATTTAAGCCTATATATCGGTCTATCACAGTGATGCATAATAGCATCATAGTAGCTGGTAAGTACATTTTAATAAAGCCAAAACATCTGCAAAAGGTACAATTTGGACAATTAAATCATATCACTTATATAACATTCCATTTGCTTGAGTTATTCTTTAGTTCAAAACAAATGATTATCAATGAGAAAAAATTTAAGTTTACTAGAAGATGCAATGTTTGACATAAAATGTGTACTTCCCAAATAACATTAGACTCAGCACTGTCTCACTGTTGTAAATATTAAACAGAATTGAAGTAACTCAAGTTCTGTTTATCCATCTTTAAAACTGCTGTGTGCTAAGTTGTTAATTTCAAATATACTCTTTAAACACAGGAACATGTAGTACCACAAGGGTAGGAGATAGAAATTGTCCTCAAAGCAAGCTTCGACAATTCTGAATTGTTACTTACTCTTGAACAGAGCGAGCACAGCTGAATCCATGTGGGCGTAGGGGAAGCCTAATTGTAAAACCAGAAATTCTCCAAATTAACTTACAAGTAGGATACAATGTTTTTAAAGGCTAAGTAATCAAAATATGAAAATCTGAAACTTACATATATTTTATTTCGACTCAACAAAACCACAGCAATTGTTTAAAATGTAGACCAAAAAAAGACAGTAATGAAGAGGAGTATTTTATCACTAACATTGTTTAGAATTGCTGGCACATGGTGATAATAAAAGGCCAACCAACTTTTGGTCAGTTAAAAACCAAAACCAAACCCATTGCTGTCGAGTCGATTCCGACTCATAGCGGCCCTGTAGGACAGAGCAGAACTGCCTCATAGAGTTTCCAAGGGGTGCCTGGTGGATCTGAACGGCCAACTTTTTGGTTAGCAGCCGTAGCTCTCAACCACTACACTACCAGGGTTTCCTTTGGTCAGTTATTGCGTTAAAATTCTCTGCAGACAATGCATCCCTTTACTGCCTGCACCAGAAGTGGACCATCCTGTCTTAAACACATCACTGCATACCCTCATCTCACCTCTGCTCATAAAACATGCTTAGTTTTTGTTTTGTGCCAGATAATCCAACTGCAGAAAACCTTCAGAGATGTGCCACACCAATCCCAAAGTTCACTCTACATGTTCCTCAATATTCATTTAGTGAAGGGGAGCCAAACAATTTAATTCTTGAGGGCTACCTATTAGTAAAATTAACTCTTACCAAATGCCTGTGTTTTAACCATGTGCTCCCTAATACCTTTATACAACAGGATTAGTTCTGCATCATATCCCACCATAACATTATAAAGACTTTTTTGCCTATTTAACTGGAGAGGAAACTCAGCGCTGGCCTTAGTGTGCAGTTGACTCTCAGCATTTTTGCTTTCTCTTCGAGTATATTCCTAACCTCCACTCTGCTCCTTTTCCTAATCCTTTAATTTTAGTATGCCTGTGCTCCTAGGTTTCTGGGATCACTTGAAAGTCTTTGTGTCCCTACTTAAGTTTAGGAACCTTATGTGTTCCCATATTCAGAGGATTTGGTTTTTCAAATAGGATTGGGAGAGTGAGTAAAGCTTAGCACAAAGCTAATAGTGTAAATTCTGGCATTGGAAGTATTCCGTATTTTTGATTATAGGATCTGGATACTATCTCTTATATCATACCATATGGACTACTGCCTACTCATCGTACTCACTTGGTCTACCCTTGTAAAATGACTCAGGCAAAATCATTACATCAGGGTTGAAAACGGGAAATTAGGGCTCATGAATGTATGATATTTTCTATCTTGATGAGAATAGGTTTTTAAATCTTTTTACAAAGTCACAGGACTTTTCTATCTTAAAGCTAAAACGAACCCCCACAGGTTCGGGTATTGCGGGTAGCCATGCAATCCTGGGTGCCTCATTGTCAGTATCCTCATCTGAAAAATGCAGGGGTGGGCCAAGAGAAATTACCACTCTTTCAGCTTCACATTTTATGCTTCTATTGTATATATGTAAAGCAAATCTTATCATCTGTAGCCAGTAATTTTGGGAAAGAGAGGGAGAGCTATCAATAATAGGAAAAAAGGGATGGTGGTGACAATGAGGACAAAGTCCATGGTTAGGAAAGGAAGTTGTCGAGTTACAAAAATTTTTTTCCTCCTACAATTGTCTTGGTTGGATCACAATTTTAAAATTTTAGATAAATTCCACTTACATAACCAAAACCAAAAACCTGTTGCCATTGAGTCGATTCCGACTCATAGTGACCCTATAGGACGGAGTAGAACTGTTCCATAGAGTTTCCAAGGACCGCCTGGTGGATTCGAATTGCTGACCTTTTGGTTAGCAGCCATAGCTCTTAACCATTACACCACCAGGGTTTTCACCACGTATATATCCATCCTTTAATTCAGTAAATTATTTATTAAGTATCTACTATGTGCCAGTCATTATTCTAGGTGCTGGGAGTTCAGCAATAAATAAAAGAAATGAAATCTCTTGTCCTTGTGGAGCTTATGCTATAGTCAGGGGAGACAGAAAATACATAAATAAGTAAAATATATGGTAAACCAGGTAGTGATTAATTCTTTGGATTTAAAAAAAAAGAGGGGAAGGAAGCCAGATGAAGGGCGCTAGAGGTAGAAGTTAGGTACAATTTTTACAACATAATGGTCACAGAAATGGGGAGGGGGTGAATCAGGAGAAGAAAAATAAGTACTGTGAATAGTCACATTCATACCATTCAGGAAAGAGAATTGACCCAGTCCTTGCTTGTCACAAGACAGTGGGTGTCACAAGGACAGGTGAAGGTATAATTGACAATAGAAGAAGAAAAACTCAATACAGACTAAAAAATTTTAAACAATGGCTGTAATGTCCCAAAACACCTAAAGCCTAATTGCTGTTACCTTCTGAAATGTCATTAAAATTCACAGACACCAAAGATAATATTTGAATCATTGTATGCTAGGCAACAATGTTTCTCAGTAAGTTATAGCCTATTTTGTGCCAAGTCCTGGAGGTATGAATTCCAGGGAAGGGTGCGGAGAGGAGACTCGGGCCCATGGGGTGGTTGACACTTGAAACAGCCCTGACTCAGAGTTTCTGAGGCTGACTGGTGCCTGGAAGGACTGGAGCATTACTAGAAGCGCAACACTAGAGCTGTACGTTTGTTTAAAATCAGTTGCAAGGAAGAGGGGTTGGCCTTAACAACTGCTCTGTCATGTCCAGAGAGTCAAGTGTTGGACAGGAAAGTAGCCACTTTTTAACAAGCGACTCCATGTGGCACTAAGAAGCAACAGCAGCAGCAGATTTGTGTCCGACATCAGTTTCTGCTTGATTGGGTGGAGAAGTTGGACTAAACAAAAGCTATCTGTACTTTGGATACTGGGGTAAGAAGGAAAGCCCATTATTTGTGCATATTTATCCATAATTTTTAGATCAGTTCAGATTACATGTCTAAATTACATAAATATCCTTTACGTCCCCTTGAATTGAGATGAAACCTTCATCAAGAAAAGTATGAATCTTGGTCTCCAGAAGGAAATTTTCATTAGCATTCAAATATTATGTCATACAAATGCATACTGTTCTAGGCTGATTCTGAATGCAGATGATAAAAACTAACATGTAATAAGCACTTAATATTTATTATTCTGGAGCCCTGCTGGTGCAGGGGTTAAAAGCTCAGGCTGCTAACCAAAAGTCGGCAGTTCAAATATACCAACCACTCCTTGGAAACTCTATGGGACAGCTCTGCTCTGTCCTATAGGGTTGCTATGACTCGGATTCGACTCAACGACAACGGGTTATTTATTACTCTGTATGTAATTTCTCTCTTAATCATCCAGTAATTCAGGAAGGTGTGTTCTATTAGCACCTCCATTTTGAAAAGGAGGAAAATTTGGGTTTGGTGAGATTAAGTGGTAAAGCTAGAATTGAAGAACAGGGCAGCTGGCCATCTTCTCCCTCCAATACAATGCCTTCCAAAAGACTAATTGGATTCTTCGGCATTTGCAACAAAAGGTCCCCCGACTATCCTTTTTTTTGTCCTCTTGTGATCTTCTTAGTGCAGATGAAACTGAAGCTAAATTACTCACATTAGTCCAGTGCACCTTTCCGCTAATGATGGTGTGAACATTTCTCTGTGGATTGTTCATCTTTTTCAATCTTCCCTTTTGCAAACCGGGGCACTGAGTTGATGTGTACTATTCAGCAAGCCTGCCAATTGTGCTTTGCAGTCATCTGTAAAATAAACTTTTCATCCTGACTCCATCCATTTCCACAAGCAAATGACTCAAGTTTCATAGGCAAGAGACAAGGAAAAATCTACTTGTGATTTTTTGAAATGTCTCTGGGTTCAGGGAATGTACATTATAGGGGTTAATTGCCAGAAAGTTTAATTGTTACCCTGCAAGTCAAGCTGCCCTCATGTGCTAGGGCACACGGTAGGTGCTAATAGTGAGAAAATTTGACTGTAACTCTGCCGTGCTCTCTTCATTAAGCTAATGGAACATTTTCCTCTCATTTTCTCCCTAGGGTAGCTGTAGGAGTACAACCTTATAATTGTTGCTCTTACTGTAATTGGAGGTAGTAGGAGTATATATAATTTTATTGTCTTTCCTATGTGGTAGTAGTTTATTTACGGCCTGTTGGTAATTTCTAGCCAGCAGCTAAAAACTCAGTGAGTATTACATTAGCATTCCCTCCTAGGAGAGTGACTACAAAACAAAGACTATTATTAACCACAAAGAACACAAACTAGTGATGGCCCATCATACCAAATATAAAGTTCATTACTGCAAGGATTGACCCCTCTGGGTATCATGGGTGTTTCTTCCCGCCTCCACTAGAATTCATGGAGACTTGACCTTTCTTTAGATGTATGAACTCGGCTTCAGGAACCATTTTGAAAGATTCCTTCAAAGTGGCTGGGGTCATGTTTGGCCACTGAAGTGCTTGTAGTGCAATGGACCAGGAGAAAAGCATCAAAGTCAGCAGTCACCACCCTGATTTGAGACCACTGGACTGTGCTGAGTGCAGTTCTGGGCCAGTAGGCCCTCCTAAAAAAAGAGATACCGGGATGACCTTGGGTCTAGTTAACCCAAACACAAATGGAGAGATCTGCTGAGGAACAAACATCCATCTTACCAAATCTTGACCTCCTGCAACATACCTTGGTAAAATAACCCTTCTACAGTCCTTTATAAGATGTAACATTCTTTAGGACATGGTCCAATAAGAGTCCTTCTTGGGACTTCGCTACCAGAGAAGGAAAGATGTTTTTTCTTCCTTTTTGGCTCTCCAAAAATTCTCCACAATCATGTGTTCCATTTGGACTTCATTAAAGAATAACTGAAGAGAACTTGCATGTTGACTATTTTGCTGCTTCAAATAATTCTATTCAAGGGCTGCCCTTTATTTTTGAACAGAAAAAAATCTCTTCTAAGTACACAGAGCTCGGAAATGTAAGATATTAGGCTGTCATCTACGAGAATGTATCCTTTAGGAGACGTGTATTTCCTCTCAACAGGATATCAAACATCTAAAAAGCTAATGCTGGATGGGGCTCATGGTCAAATATCTGAATCATTGGAATTTATGAACTGAAAATTGGTATTAGTCAAATACCTATGATGTGGCAAACACAGTGCTAGGAAACTTCACAAGTATTATTTCATTTTGTACTCCTGTGGTAATACAAATAATGGCTCCCCATAAAATGCGTATGTGCTAATCCCAGAAACCTGTGAATATGTTACTTTACATGGCAAAAAGGACCCTGCAGATGTGATTAAGTTAGGGATCCTGAGCTGGGAAGATTATCCTGGAGTATCTAGGTAGGCCAAATTTAATTAAAAAGGTCCTTATAAGAGAGAGACGGGAGGATCAGAGTCAGAAAAGATATGACCACAGAAGCAAAAGTTGGAGTGATGCAGCCAGGAGCCAAGGAATGTCAGCAGCCTCTAGAAGCTGGAAAACACAAGGAAATAGATTCTCCTCTAGAGCCTTCAGAAGGAATGCAGCCCTGCTGACATCTTGATTTTAGCCATAAGAATTCTCAGTTCCATGGCTGTAAGATCATTAATTCGCGTCATTTTAAGACACTAAAGTTGTGGCAATTTATTACAGCAGCAATACGAAACTAATACAACTTCCAACAATTTTGCAAACCAAAAGTTATCATCTCCATTTCACAGATAAGGAAACTGATCTTTCAAAAGGTTTAAGTAGCTTGACTCACCCTGCTTTCTCTCACAATAAGGTGTCACTATTTTTTGTTGTACTTTAATTCTCTCTTAAACCAGATGGGTTCTCCCAAGGCTCTGGGAAAAGCTGCAAGTTGCATGAGTTACCTATCTTGATAACTGGACATCCATCCTTTTGTCTTCAGTCATCATGTTAGATGAATTTTTAATGAATTTAGCTGAGCTTTTTTTTTTTTTTCCTAAAAGCTTGGCAGGTTGTGAAGATTAATTTAAACCAAAATAAAATAAAATAACCAGTTGCCATCAAGTCAGCTCTGACTCACGGTGACTGCATGTATATCAGAACAGAACTGAGCTTCATAGGGTTTTCAATGGCTGATTTTTTTGGAAGTAGAACACAAGGCCTTTCTTTCAAGGTGCCTCTGGGTGAGTTCCAATTGCCAAACTTTTTGTTAGCAGCTGAGCACTTAACTGTTTGCACTAGCCAGGGACCCAAAGATTAATTTAGCATTTCTGAAATCAGAGTTTCTGTATTGCTCCTTCTTTCATAAACATTTTCTTTTGTCTCATCCTTTAACATCAGGCTCTAAAACATATTCACATTAGGAGAGAATGAACCGCCTACGAAGGGAAGCAGCTTGATGTATTTGCAAGTTTGTAATAACAGCTTTAATCAAGATGGGGCCTTAAAGAAATATATGCCATATTCTTCTTTTTTCTTTTGACTTCGGAGAACAGAATTTTATTTTCTAACAGTTCTAGAGATCAAAAGTCTAAAGCATAGTCTTGGCCATGTTGATTTTTCTTGGGGCCTCTCTCCTAGTTTCTGGAAACTGTTGATAATTCTTGGCATTCTTTTGCTGCTTATAGATGCATCTGCCTTCATCGTCACATGTCATCTCCCCTGTGTGTCAGTATCTATTCTGCTCTTTTAATAAGACACTACTCAGAAGAGACTAGGTTTAGGACCAACCCTACTCTGGTATTACCTCTGTAACATAACAGAAGAAAACCCCTATTTCCACACAGGTTCATGTTTACAAGTATAGGGGTTAGGACTTCAACATAACTTTTTTGTAGAATACAATTGAATCTATACACTAAATTTACAATTTCATTTCTATGTATACTTTTTTTTCTTTAATCTCTAACTTATCAAAACTGGGTTCACGTATTTATATTTAGCCCATACCTATGGTGGCACAAGTGGTTTGTGAAAGGCTACAAACCTAATGGTTGAACCTACCCAGTGGCTCCTCAGAGGAAAGGGCTGGCGAACTGCACCTATAGAGATTATAGCCAAGAAAACCCTATGGAGCAGTCGTACTCTGTAACACATGGGGTCTTCATGAGTCGGGCCAACTTGATGGCAGCTAACAATAACAACATGTATAGGCCCTGGTAATCAGATGGATGTTGAAATATGTCATATTCTTGATTCAACTCCACAGCCATGTCAATGAAGTTCATGTTTTAAATAGTTAATAATCATTTTCCATGTCCTTAGCACTTTGACATTCACTGAGTTCTATAGCAGGTCTAGATACAAAGATCTGAGCCACAGGGATTAAGAAGGCTTTGTTCTAGTTTCAAAAACATTTGTCTCTATAGTAGATATATATTCATTGCCCATCACTCCTGACTGCATCCCTGGGTGGTGCAAACAGTCAAGTGCTTTGCAGTTCAAATCCACACAGAACTGCCTCAAAAGAAAGGCCTCGCTCTCTACTTTCAAAAGATCACAGCCATTGAAAAAACTGTGGGTTGCCATGAGTCAGAATCAACTCTATGGCAACTGGTTTGGTTTTCTTTTTTTTCTGTGTGGTGCAGATGAGAGTATCCTCACCATTCCCATGTGGCCTAGGTCTGTCCAACCAGAATACTCTACCTCCTGACCTCGGTGATTGGTTTAGGAATTCAGAATGGGCATGTGATCCAAGATAGTCCAATCAGAGTCCTTCTTGGGACTTCACTGCCAAAAAGGAAAGATGTTTTTTCTTCCTCTTTGGCAAGCTGTAAGGGTAATGTAAGCATGTGACTCATATGTCCTTTTTTTTTTCCAGCTGTTTACAGGTGTACAATTTATTACATTAACTGACTGTGCAACCCTACTGCATCTTGTGGCCATTTTTCCAGAACCTTGGGAGGCAGCCATCTGCTGCAAGAAAGAACACAGCCAACACCCAAGAAAACTAGAGCTAAGAGTTGGGCAGAGACAGAGGGCAAAAGTGAGAAAGTCCTGATTTATCCAACCATGTCTTATCCAGCTAGCTCTACTCCTGACCTCTTCAAGTACATAAGCCAATAAAACACTCCTTTCAAACTTTAGTTAGTTTGAGATGGATTTGTGATTAAAACAGAATATATTTTCTTTTATTGTACTTTAGGTGAAGGGTTATACAGAGCAAATTAGTTTCTCATTAAACAATTAATACACATATTGTTTTGTGGCATTGGTTGCCAACCCCGTTATGTGTCAACACTCTCCCCTTCTCAACCTTGGGTTCTCCATTTCCATTCATCTAGCTTTCCTGTCCCCTTCTGTCTTCTCATCCTTGCCCCCAGGGATGCTGTACCTATTTAGTCTCATATACATGGTTGAGATATGTGTATTAATGTTTGTTTTATGGGCCTATCTAATCTTTGTTTGAAGGGTGAAATATAGGAGTGACTTCAGTATTGAGTTAAAAGGGTATCCAGGGTGTCTCGGGATTTCTCCAGCCTCCATTAGACCAGTAAGTCTGGTCTTTTTTTGTGAGTTTGAATTTTGTTCTACATTTTTTGCCAGCTCTCTCCAGGACCCTCTGTTATGATCTCTGTCAGAGCGGTCAGCGGTGGTAGCCAGGTACCATCTAGTTGTGCTGGACTCAGCCTGGTGGAGGCTGTGGTAGTTGTGGTCCATTAGTCCTTTGGACTAACCTTTCCCTTGTGCCTTTGGTTTTCTTCATTCTACCTTGCTCCAGACTGGGTGGAGCAAGTAGATGTATCTTAGATGGCTGCTTACAAGCTTTCAAGACCCCAGACACTACTCACCAAATTAGGATATAGAACATTTTCCTTATAAACTATGTTATGCCATTTAAGCTAGGTGTACTCCAAGACCATGGTCCCCAGCCCTCAGCCTAGTAACTCGATCCCTATGCGTATTTGGATGTGTCTATGAAGTCTTTTTTTTTTTTTTTTTTATGAAGTCTCTATGACTTTGCCTTGGCCAAGTTGTCTGGCTTCCCCAGTATTGTGTACTGTCTTACCCTTCACCAAAGTTACCACTTATCTATTGTCTAGTTAGTGCGTTTTTCCCTCCTCACCCTTCCCTTCCCTTGTAACCATCAAAGACTGTTTCTTTCTGTGTGTAAACCTTTTCATGATTTTTGATAATAGTCTCATGCAGAATTTATGCTTTTGTGATTGACTTATTTCACTCAGCATAATGCCCTCTAGATTCATCCATGTTGTGAGCTGTTTCACAGATTCATCATTGTTCTTTATGGTTACATAGTATTCCATTGTGTGTATGTACCATAGTTTGTTTATCCATTCATCTGTTGATGGGTACTTAGATTGTTTCCATATTTTTGCTACTGTGAATAATGCTACAATGAACCTGGGTATGCATATATCTATTTGTGTGACAGCTCCTATTTCACCAGGATATATTCCTAGGAGTAGGATTGCTGGATCATATAGTATTTCTATTTATAGCTTTTTAAGGAAGTCACATATCATTTTCTGAAATGGTCGTGCCATTTCACATTCCCAGCGACAGTGCATACGAGTTCTAATCTCCCTGCAACCTCTCCAACATTTGTTACTTTCTGTTTTTTTGATTCATGCCACTAATGTCAGGGTGAGATGTTATCTCATTGTAGCTTTGATTTGCATTTCTCTAATAGCTAGTTATCGGGAGCATTTCCTCCTGTGTCTGTTAGCCGCCTGAATGTCTTCTTTGGTGAAGTGTCCAAACAGAACACATTTTTTAATTTAGTTTTTCAAAAAGGTGATAAATTTACATTGTTCAAAAGAAAAAGATATATAGTGAAGTCCTCCTTTCCCAATTGCTCCTGTCTGCTCAGTTTCTTTGCCACCCCATAAGTTAATGGCTATTCTTAATTTTGTTTGCATACTTTCTTCATGCATATACAAATATAAATATATTTCTTTATTTTCTCCTTAACACACAAAGTAGCATATAAGACATGCTGTTCTACACCTTGCTTTTTTCACCAATGTATCTTGTTGATCTTTCCCTATCAACGAATAAGGAGCTTCTTCAGTCCTTTATACAGCTTTATAGTAGTATCAAAGGATTTAATCTAATCAGAAAGACCTTGGAAAAGCAAGTTGGTTTTGAGGACCTTCGTCAACTCTATATGAGAAAATAGCGTAGCTCCTAGAAATACTAATATGGGATGGAGGTTCCCATACACAGCCCAGTGCAATCTCTCTACAGTGACATTCATAGTCTTCAAGCTTTTCATGCTACACATAGAACTTTCAGTAAGCTTTTAAGTGCTCCACTCTTAAGTCTTATCAGGCGGGTAAGAATCCTTACACATCTGAGGAAAACCTCTAACATAAAAGACAAAGTCTGAAACAAAACAAGAAAAAAAGCCAGTTGCAACTTGGAGGAATCAAAGCCTATAGTTGCTGTTGTTGTTTACTGCCATGAAGTCAGCCCCCAACTCATGGCAATGCCATGTGTTACAGAATAGAACTGCTCCATAGGGTTTTCTTGGCTATAATCTTTATGAAAGCAGTTCTCCTGGCCTTTCTTCTTCACAGTATCACTGCATAGGTTCGAACTACCAACCTTTATATTAGCAGCCAATAACAAACCACTTGTACCACACAGCTTCTGAAAGATTACAGAGGGAGATGAAAACTTAACAAGATAAAAATAAATAAAAAGCTATCATTAAAATCTTCAGAGGAATAAGAAGGTATTGCATCCATGAAACAAGAAGGAGATGCTATTGAAAAGAAATATTTATAAGGGAACCTGGGAAAATCCAACTGCCAACAATATACTCAGTGGAGAAAGACTAAGAGTCTTCCCCTTGAGAACGGGAACAAGACGAGGATGCCTGTTATCACTACTTCTATTCATTATCATACTGGAAGTCCTAGCTGGAGCAACAAGGTGATAAAAAGAAATAAATCTATCCAAATTTTAAAGAAAGAAATAAAGCTATCTTTATTTGCAGATGACATGATTCTATGTACAGAAAATCCCAAACAATCCACAAGAAAGCTACTAGAACTAATTGAAGAATTCATTGATGTTGCAGGGTAAAAGATCAGCACACAAAAATCAGTTGGGTTTCTATATGCCAACAAGGAGAAATCTGAAAAGGAAATCAAGAAAACAATACCATTTACAATGTTGTGTTGTTTTTGTTAGGTGCTGTCAAGTTGGTTCCAACTCATAGCGACCTTATGGACAACAGAATGAAGCACTGCCTGGTTTTGCACCATCCTCACAACCATTGTTATGCTTGAATCCATTGTTGCAGCCACTGTGTTGATCCATCTCGTTGAGGGTCTTTCTCTTTTTTGCTGACCCTCAACTTTACCAAGCATGATATCCTAATCCAGGGACTGGTCTTTCTTCATAACACATCCAAAGTATGTGAGACATAGTCTCACTATCCTTGCTTCTAAGGAGCATTCTGGTTGTACTTCTTCCGAGGCAGATTTGTTCATTCTTTTAGCAGTCCATGGTATATTCAATATTCTTTGCCAAAACCACAATTCCAAGGTGTCAATTCTTCTTCAGTCTTCCTTATTCATTGTCCAGCTTTTGTACGCATATGAGCCATAGCTTGGGTCAGGTGCACCTTAGTCCTCAAGATGACATCTTTGCTTTTCAACACTTTAAAGAGGTCTTTTGCATCTGATTTGCCCAATGCAACACGCCTTTTGATTTCTTGACTGCTGCTTCCATGGGTATTGATTGTGGATCCAAGTAAAATGAAATCTTTTATCCACTTATCATGATGTTGTTTATGGGTCCAGTTGTGAGGATTTTTGTTCTCTTTATGTTGAAGTACAATCCATACTGAAGGCTGTTGTCTTTGATCTTCATCAGTAAGTGCTTCAAGTCCTCTTCACTTCCAGCAAGCAAGGTTGTGTCAACAGTATAACAGGTTGTTAATGAGTCTTCCTCCAATCTTGATGCCCCATTCTTCTTCACTTAAAACAGCACCTAAAAAACCAAAATACCTAGGAATAAATCTAACAAGGGATGGAAAGGACTTTTAAAACAAAAACTATAAAACTCTGCTGCAAAAGACTAAAATAAACCAAAAAAAACCCAAACCCGTTGCCGTCGAGTCGATTCCGACTCATAGCAACCCTATAGGACAGAGTAGAACTGCCCCATAAGGTTTCCAAGGATCGCCTGGTGGACTCAAACTGCCGACCTTTTGGTTAGCAGCCATAGCTCTTAACCACTATGCTACCAGGGTTTCCAGAGACTAAAATAGACCTAGATAAATGGAAAGACATTGTATGCTTATGAATTAGAAGACCTAATATTGTGAAAATGTCAATACTACCAAAAACAATCTATAAATTCAATGCAAACCCAATCAAAATTCCAACAGCATTCTTTACAGAAGTGGAAAAACTAACCCTCAACTTTAAATGGAAAGGAAAGAGACCCCAAATAGCCAAACCAATTTTGAAGAACAAGAGGCCTCATTCTTCCAAATTTCAAAATATACTATACAGCTACAGTAATCAAAACAGCCTGGTGCTGGCTTAGTAATAAACATATAAACCAGTGGAATAGAACTGAGAGCCCAGAAATAAATCCATATATCCATGGACAACTGAAAATATGAGTGGTCGTAAGAAAATCAGAGAATAAATCCAGTAGATCAAACATATATGCCCAGAATAATAAGTAAAAATAGTCTTTAAAATACGAAATATCAGAACACTGGGGACAAAAAGCACATCTACAAAATTTCCAAAGGGAGAAAACAGATTAGATATAAATAATTAAGATTCAGAATTTGATCAGACTTCTCAAGAGAACACAAGAAGCTAGAAGAGAGTAGTGCCTACCAAATTTTGAGGGGACATAATTTCCATCCTAGAATTCTAGACCCAGTCAAAATGCCATTTCAGTGAGAGGGTTAAATAAAGACATTTTCAGAGATTCAGGGTCTCAAAACTTTATTTCTTATGCACCCTTTTTATGAAACTACTAGAGGAGGGCTTCCATCAAAAAAGGGTAAAAGCCAATTAAGAAAAACTTGGAATCCAAAACACTGAGGATCCCACATATTTGAGAGGCAAAGAGAGTCTCCAAGACAACAGGGATCAAAGATGACAGTACAGGTTATATTAGAATCATAACTTCAGCCTGTGCTTTATCCATCCATCAGGCACACCCATTATGTTAACCATTCGCTTAATACAATACACGGACTTACTTTGAACCCAATTTACATTATGATCACTAATACCTGGAAAGGTGATGGAAAGGTTTGGATGTGAGTGTGGGAAAGGAACATTTTCTCAAATTACTTAGGCTTTTCAGAGAGAAGATTAGTCCTTGTGTGTCATTATCTTATTTCCCCACTCACAGCTTCTCCAAAACCTATCAAGATCTATGTAACAGAAATGAAATCTTACAAATCTTTTCTTTTTTCTTCATAAATGCATTATTTTAGAATAGTTTCAGATTTACAGAAAAGTCACAAAATCAGTACTGGAAGTTCCCTTATTCCCCTCACCCAGTTTCCTTTATTGATAACCTTTTTTTTTTTTTTTTTTAACTATGGTTCATTTGTCACAAGTAGAGAACTAGCATTGGTAGATTAGTACTAAGTAAACTCCACAGTTTATTTAAATTTCACTAGTTCTTCAGTGTTGCAGGATCCCATCCAGGATATGACGTTAGATTTATGCAAGTCTCCTTAGACTCCTTTGGCCTGTGACAATTTCTCAGATTCTCCTTGTTTTTGATGACTTCGGCAATTTTGAAGAATGCTGGTCAGGTATTTTGTAAAATGTACCAGACTAAGACAGACAAGGAAGAAGGACCTGACAGTCTACTTCTGAAAAGAATTAGACACTGAAAACCTTATGAATAGCAGCAGAACATTGTCTGATATAGCGCTAGAAGATAAGGCCTCCAGGTTGGAAGGCGCTCAAAAGATAACTGGGCAAGAGCTGCCTCCTCAAAGTAGAGGCAACCTTAATGACGTGGATGGAGTCAAGATTTCAGGACCTTCATTTGCTGATGTGGCACGACTCAAAATGAGAAGAAACAGCTGCAAACATCCATTAATAATCAGAACTTGGAATGTATGAAGTATGAATCTAGGAAAATTGGAAATCATCAAAAATGAAATGGAACACATAAACATCCATATCCTTGGCATTAGTGAGCTGAAATGGACTGGTATTGGCCATTCTGAATTGGACAATCATATAGTTTACTATGCTGGGAATGACAACTTGAAGAGGAATGGTGTTGCATTCACTGTCAAAAAGAATGTTTCAAGATCTATCCTGAAGTACAATGCTGTCAGTGATAGGATAATATCCATACGCCTACAAGGAAGACCAGTTAACATGACTATTATTCAAATATACGCACCAACTACTAGGGCCAAAGATGAAGAAATAGAAGATTTTTATCAGCTGCTGCAGTCTGAAATTGATCGAACATGCAATCAAGATGCATTGATAATTACTGGTGATTAGAATGTGAAAGTTGGAAACAAAGAAGGATCAGTAGTTGGAAAATACGGCCTTGGTGATAGAAACAAAGACAGAGATCGAATAATAGAATTTTGCAAGACCAACGACTTCTTCATTGCATACCTTCTTTCACCAACATAAACGGTGACTATACACATGGATCTCGCCAGATGGAACACACAGACATCAAATTGACTACATCTGTGGAAAGAGAAGATGGAAAAGCTCAATATCATCAGTCAGAACAAGGCCGGGGGCCGATTGTGGAACAGACCATCAATTGCTCATACGCAAGTTCAAGCTGTAACTGAAGAAAATCAGAGCAAGTCCACAAGAGCCAAAATATGACCTTGAGTATATCCCACCAGAATTTAGAGACCATCTGAAGAACAGATTTGATGCATTGAACACTAGCGACCGAAGACCAGATGAGTTGTGGAATGACATCAAGGACATCATCCAAGAAGAACACAAGAGATCATTGAAAAGACGGGAAAGAAAGAAAAGACCAAGATGGATGTCAGGAGACTCTGAAACGTCCTCTCGAATGTCGAGCAGCTAAAGCAAAAGGAAGAATTGATGAAGTAAAAGAACTGAACAGAAGATTTCAAAGGGTGGCTCGAGAAGACAAAGTATTATAATTACACGTGCAAAGAGCTGGAGATGGAAAACCAAAAAGGCAGAAGAAGCTTGGCATTTCTCAAGCTGAAAGAACTGAAGAAAAAATTCAAGCCTCGAGTTGCAATAGTGAAGGATTCTATGGGGAAAATATTAAATGACACAGGAAGCATCAAAAGAAGATGGAAGGAATACACAGAATCATTGTACCAAAAAGAATTAGTCAATGTTCAACCATTTCAAGAGGTGGCATATGATCAGGAACCGATGGTACTGAAGGAGGAAGTCCAAGCTGCTCTGAAGGCATTGGCGAAAAACAAGGCTCCAGGAATTGATGGAATATCAATGGAGATGTTTCAACAAACAGATGCAGCACTGGAGGTGCTCACTCATTTATGCCAAGAAATATGGAAGACAGCTTCCTGGCCAACTGACTGGAAGAGATCCATATTTATGCCTATTCCCAAGAAAGGTGATCCAACCCAATGTTGGAACAATATCATTAATATCACACGCAAGCAAAATTTTGCTGAAGATCATTCAAAAATGGCTGTAGCAGTATATCGACAAGGAACTGCCAGAAATTCAGGCCAGTTTCAGAAGAGGACGTAGAACCAGGGATATCATTGCTGATGTCAGATGGATCCTGGCTGAAAGCAGAGACTACAAGAAGGATGTTTATCTGTGTTTTATGGACTATGCAAAGGCATTTGACTGTGTGGATCATAACAAATTATGGATAACACTGCGAAGAATGGGAATTCCAGAACACTTAATTGTGCTCCTGAGGAACCTTAACATAGATCAAGAGGCAGTTGATTGGACAGAATGAGGGGATACTAATCGGTTTAAAGTCACGAAAGGTGCGCATCAGGGTTGTATTCTTTCACCATAGATATTTAATCTGTATGCTGAGCAAATAATACGAGAAGCTGGACTATATGAAGAAGAACAGGGCATCAGGATTGGAGGAAGACTCATAAACAGCCTGCGTTATGAAGATGACACAACCTTGCTTGCTGAAAGTGAAGAGGACTTGAAGCACTTACTAATGAAGATCAAAGACCACAGCCTTCAGTATGGATTACACCTCAACATAAAGAAAACAAAAATCTTCACAACTGGACCAATGAGCAACAGCATGATTAACGGAGAAAAAGACTGAAGTTGTCAAGGATTTCATTTTATTTGGATTCACAATCAACAGCCATGGAAGCAACAGTCAAGAAATCAAAGGATGCATTGCATTGGGCAAATCTGCTGCAAAGGACCTCTTCAAAGTGTTGAAGAGCAAAGATGTCACCCTGAAGACTAAGGTGCGCCTGACCCAAGCCATGGTATTTTCAATCACATCATATGCACGTGAAAGCTGGACAATGAATAAGGAAGACCGAAGAACTGACGCCTTTAAATTGTGGTCTTGGCGAAGAATATCGAATATACCATGGACTGCCAAAAGAATGAAAAAAATCTGTCTTAGAAGAAGTACAGCCAGAATGCTCCTTAGAGGGAAGGATGGCGAAACTGCGTCTTACATACTTTGGACATGTTGTCAGGAGGGATCAGTTCCTGGAGGAGGACATCATGCTTGGCAGTGTACAGGGTCAGTGGAAAAGAGGAAGACCCTCAATGAGGTGGATTGACACAGTGGCTGCAATAATGAGCTCAAGCATAACAACGATTGTAAGGATGGCTCAGGACCGGGCAGTGTTTCGTTCTGTTGTGCACAGAGTCACTATGAGTCAGAACTGACTCGATGGCACCTAACAAGAACAACAACAACAACAACATCAGTTTGGGTTTGCCTGATGTTTCTATCATACTTAAACTGAAGTTATGGGTTTTGGGAAGGAAGACCACAGAGGTGAAGGGCCATTCTCATCATATCATAGCAAGGGTACACGCTAGCAATATGACTTTATCACTGGTGATGTTAACCTTGATCACCTGGTCCAGGTAATGTTTGCTAGAGTTTTCCACTATAAAGTTACTTTTTCCCCCTTTTCCATACTCTACTCTTTGGAAGCAAGTCACTAAGAGCAGCCCACGCTTAAGTGGTGGTGGTGGGGGATCTATATAAATTACTTGGAATTCTTTTATATGGAAGATTTGACTCCTCTCACCTATTTACGCAATCATTTATTGATCAGTATGAACTCATGGATATTTATTTTATACTTTGTGTTATAACCCAATACTACCTGTGATGGTTAAAGTTATGTGTCAACTTGGCTAGGCCATGATTCTCAGTGGTTTGGCAGATGTTACGTAATCATCCTCCATTTTGTGATCTGATACGAACAGCCAATCAGTTGAAAGGGGAGTTTCCTTGGGGGTGTGGTCTGCATCCAATATATATGGATGTTCTGGCAAAGCTCACTCTCTCAATATTGCATCTGTCTGTCTAGTCATCCTCTGACCTCTGGTTCTTAGGACGTGAGCCAGCAGCCTGCCACCTGATCCACAGATGTTGGATTCGTCAGCCCCTGCCACCACGTGAATCAGGAGAAGCCTCCAGCCTGCTGCCTGACCCATGGATTTGGGACTTGCCAGCCTCCACCACTGAGTGGGCCATTTCCTTGAAATAAATCTTTCTCTCTATGTATACATATTTATATATATGCTTCACTGGTTCTGCTCCTCTAGAAAACCCAGCCTAAAACACTACCTTATTAATTTTGTTGCTCGAATTGTTCCTGCTTTGGCCATTGGCAGCTTTTTCAGGTTGGTTTCTATGTTCATTTAAAATGCCCCATTCTTTTGTTTATAAGCTCTTCCTTACCTTCTGGCACTATAAGATGTGCCAGGCTCATCTTGTGTATTTCCTGCCCCAGCCCTAGAATCAATCATTTCTCTAAAGAGTCCTAGTTCCATTTATTAGACAATGTCACGTACTCCTTCTTTATTGCTATGATTATTTTTAAGGGCTCCACCCTCCACCCATTTTTAGAGTTATTTGCAACATCTAGGATAGAGAAAGGATATTGATAACTTTCCTTATAATGAATGTATAATTTATTTTAACATCTTAGTCTAGTTTCCTGCAAGAAAGACCATTTCAGTTTTCCCCCATCCTAGAAAAACAGTACTAGAAGATGGAGTTTTTAATCTTAACCATAACGCTCAGAAATATTTAACTAGTATTTTACAATCCATCAGAAGAATGCTATAGATATTCTAAGAATTAGATTTGATAATATTAAGCATCTTAAGAGCGGGAGCACCACAAAGATATAGGGCAATTAATATTTCTAGTATTTGCATTTTTATTAGAGATATCCAACAGATTTTATAAATCCAACACTCTGAGTCATTCTGTAGGTGCATAGCTAGTCTCACTTTTTTAGACTTAAGTGGGAAAGAAAAAGATGTTTTCATTCTACACATAAAATGAATAACCAACACTAGAACTAAAAATTACATCAGAAAGGAGCAGTTGAGATTAATTAATCTGAACTCTATAGTATGTAAATTTGAATTCCAGGTTTATTAGAAATTTTTTTTTTTCAAAAAAGCTGCATTTATATACTTATGGACACAAGGCTCAACTCAACTGTCTGTGTCAAATGACATAATCTGATTATTAGACTTAAACCCAAGATTTACACGGGATTTAAACATTTTAATGAGAGGGAAAAAGAAAATATTCCTTTGTTTAAATTAAGTTTTGCAATTCAAAGGATTTGTTTATTAGGGTCTCCGAGTTCTACCTTTCATCATAAAAGAGTCTTGAACGTGGTATCTTTGTTTCAAAGCCTTTTGGTTTCAAATCTAACTTTTACTTCAAAATTAACTGAAAAGAAATTAGTACACCGGAACCATACCTAATCCCCTAGGAGTCAGCATTGCATCAAGTTTATTAAAATTAAAAAATTCCTTTTTTTTTCTCCTCCCCTAGTAAGCATCTGGTAATAAAAGGCAAATCAGCCAGGCTGGGACACAGACAGTGTTTTTCCTTCACTAGTTCATTTGGAAAAGTGCCTTTGCTAATTGAGAAAAATTCAATGAATTTTACTTGTATTAAAACAAAATAAAGATGATTGCTTCATGGCAACAATGCACTCATTTGAGAAAGTCATTCCATTTATGTATTGTGTTTTCATGTAAATACTTTTGCCAAAATGTATTAGCAAGGAATATAATATTATGGTTCATGGTTCATGTAGTATCTGAAAAGAATAATTGTATAACTAATCGGTGAAAACAAAGTAAATGTTCCTCTTGGGTTTGTACAATGAAAACAGAACTAAAATTATTCAGGCTCAAAAATGCAAATATAAACCATCTCTACCAGGAGAAAAATAATATTTTAAAGGTAAGACTTATATATAAGTCCAGTGTTTCAATTTCTCCTAAAGTCTTAGTTTCATTCCAGAACCTATCTCAAAAAAATTCACTGCATGCATTTTAATAAAGTAATCAAAGATTTCATTGTGTTTAAGACAATAAAATTTATCATGCATTCTTCTGAACAAGCTCACTGATATTCAAAACACATTCTCTGGGAAATTAATGCTAATCAGTGCAGTGGCAGCAAACATAATAACACTTTAATGTATTAAACAGTAACATGAGATTAAATTCACAGTAAACTCAAGAGCAAATAACCAATATAAATTTAAACCGATTAAATCCTGGGAAAGGGCAAAGGTTAGAAATGATCTGAAGCGATAACCAAATTCCACTGAGGACAGAAGCCCTTGTATTAGACAATAGCAACCCCTGCAGGAAGCTCGATGCTGCCTGGACAGGCATTCTTGGAAGCTGCAGGGAAGGATGGGCAAGACAGAAAGGAGCCTATGAGCGTGCTTAGTCTCCATCTGGCGAGTCACCATGGAACGCAAGTGCATCATCAGTCCCAGAATCGTTTCTATTGTAATCACAAACCTCAGGTCCATCAGCTAGGATTTTTACTACAACTGTAACTGAGGAAGAATTTGAGTCAGAAAGGCCTTATTAGTAAACATTACAAGAATTTTATTTTTTTAAAGCAAAAAGAAAGTTTACTTGGTATATATTCAAAGAGGCAAAAATGGGAAACGGACAACCATGCTGCCATGGTCATGTCTGCTCAAGTCCAAGGAAATATTACAGAACAGACAAAAGTGGGAAGATGGACAAGGATGCTGCCACAGCCATGTCTGCCTGAGTCCTGGGTTCTTTTTTTAAGAAAGCTAAAATTCTGTGATAAAATCTGAGATGAAAAAGAAATCTGTGGTCATGCAATGATTTAATCAGTTACGCTTCCTTGGAATTTCCCCGCAGTGCTCAAAAATGTTTCTGTATTTACAGAGGATATTTTTCTGAGTGTGCTTTGATATGACACCTCCAGAAGCATGTATCCATTGTCATCGAGTCGATTCCGACTCATAGTGACCCTACAGGACAGAGTAGAACTGCCCCATAGAGTTTCTAAGGAATGCCTGATGGATTCGAACTGCTGACCTTTCGATTAGCAGCCATAGCACTTAACCACTAAGCCACCAGAAGCATGTATGGTGGATACATTTATACTTTCTTATATAAATACATATGTGCATGTATACCCACACACCATATATACACATTGTTAGGGAATGAATTGTGTCCCCACAAAATATGTGTTGGAATCCTAACCCTCATACCTGTAGATGTAATCCAGTTTGAAAATAGAGTTTTCTGTGTTATGTTAAATGTGGCCATACCAGTGTAGGGTGTGTCCTAAACCTAATCCTTTCCGAGTTATAAAAAGTGCAGATTAGACATAGAAGCAGGCACATACTGGGGAAGACAGATGCCATGTGAAGATAACCAAGAACCAAGGAATGCCCGGGGCTACCAACCAAGAAGGAATTGACATGGCCAAGATCCTGAATTGGACTTTTAGCCTTCAGAGCTGTGAGAAAATACATTTCTGTTCTTGTGGTATTTGTGTTAAAGCGTCACTAAGTAACTAAGGCACACATGGCATGCAACCTATGGCTCAAAGGGGAACCTAGAGAAGCCTCAGTAAGATGGAAAATCTTCACCATCAGCTTGTTCCCAAGTATTCGGATTTATGGCTTTTTTCTGTATTATTCTTTGGGTCACTAAACATTCTTTCAATCACTTATGAGAAAAAATATGAAAACTTCTGAGAGATTATAAAAGGCAATTTGAAAAAGTACTCCACCAAACCCAGTGTTGTAAAATATTCTCTTTTAAAAATTAACGGGACACTAAGTTGCTGTTAAGGGTGACAGAAAAATTTGGAAATGAACAGTGGTGATGGTTGTACAACATGATGAATGTAATTAATGTCACTGAATTGTACATGGAAAAAATGCTGGGAAGGCAAATGTTTTGTTATATATATTTTTACCACCATTGAAAAAATAATGCAAAATGCCTAATGGTTTTTTGAATTCAGCAATTCAAGTAAATCACATGACTAAATTGGATTGTCATATAACTAAAGGAAACCTCAGTGAAGTTGACTTGCTAAATGTGTGTAAATGCCACAAGCAGTAAGTACAGCCATGAGGGCAATACACTGAAAAAACTCAAGAGTGACCATTTAAAAGATGGGAGCAGATACATAAAGAGAATGGGAGAGAGACAGAAATAGAAGCAGGCATTAAAACCAGGTTTGGTCTGAAAAGAAGTCTAAATTACTATGAAGAAACGATAATGGAAATAACTCTCGGCTTTGCATTTTACTTTCTGAAAACCTACCTCACTACCTCTACCACCAAATGTTTTACTTTCATGGCTTACGTGTGAATGGTTTTCATAAAAACCCACCTGGGAAGTGCATTACTAAGCCAAGCAAATCTTGTTTTGGAGGCTATATAGGTTCATTCTCCCAGTGGGGGTGAGAGAAGCTGAATTTGTCTTCCTTTCTCAGAATTTCTGAGGTGCGTGGAGGAGCCCAAGAGCATCCAAAGTGAAAGGCATTCTGTTTATGCTCCTGTCTGAAATACAGAGTAAGATCATTTCAGAAAGAAGTTAAGCATCTTCTGGGAGTTGCCTGCAGGTAGAACAAGTGTTTATTTCTTCAGGCTAAAACCAAGCAATGCATTCCTCAAAGAAACAAGATCAAAAGTATTCGAAAGTCTAGGTTTTTGAAGGGAGGCAGAGTAGTAGTTGGGAAAAGACACTGAATTGACATAGGAGCCTAGAATCGTATCTCATCTTGGCCTAACTGGGTGATCTTGAGTGTTATTAACTTCTCTGTGCCTTAGTTTCTTCAATCGCAAACGTGAAGACATTTGACTATTTATCCAGCTGAATCTTGGATGGTGAAAGAAATTTTAATGTGGATTTGTTTTTCAGATAGGCATGACCTAACAGTGCTTCACAGAACCATCACTGTTTAAGAAGAGAAAGGGTTCACAGAATGAAAGAATTGTAATTAGTGATATATCTTCCCTGGATTTGTGCACTCATTTATTTATTCTTCAATAGGAGTTTATTAAAAGTCTACTCTGTGCCAGACTCCAAACCAGACACTGGAATATAAATTTAAAGAAGACTCAATTTCTTCCTTCGAAGAACTTGCAGCTTAGTGGGGATGAAAGACAAATAAATCTGTATTCATAATTCAGGGCAGTGCATCCTCTCCTCTGCTAGCATACACCACAGTGCTGTGGGAGCATGACTCAAGAATTCCAACCAAGGAGGCAAGGGTAAAATCTGCCACCAAAGAATTCACAGAGGAGGCAACACTCAAGTTCAAATTTAAAGCATGAACAGGAATTAACCCACTGCCTTCGAATCCAGAAAATAATCCAAGAAATTTGGGGTATATGAAGAAGAATGAAGCATCAGAATTGGAGGAAGACTCATTAACAACCTGTATTATGCAGATGACACAACCTCACTTGCTGAGAGTGAAGAGGACTTGAAGCACTTACTGATGAAGATCAAAGACTACAGCCTTCAGTATGGATTGCACCTCAACATAAAGGACACAAAAATCCTCACAACTGGACCTATAAGTAACATTATGATAATCAGAGAAAATATTGAAATTGTCAAGAATTTTATTTAACTTGGATCCATAATGAACACCCATGGAAGCAGCAGTCAAGAAATCAAACGACACATTGCATTGGGCAAATCTGCTCCAAAAGATCTCTCTCAAGTGTTAAAAAACAAAGATGTCACTTTGAGGACTAAGGTACACCTGACCTAAGCCATGGTATTTTCAATTACCTCACATGCTTGAGAAAGCTAGACAATGAATAAGGAAGACCAAAGAAGAATTGACACCTTTGAATTGTGGTTTTGGCCAAGAATGCTAAATACACCATGGACTTCCAGAAGAACGCACAAATCTGTCTTGGAAGGAGTCCAGTCGGAATGCTCCTGAGAAGGACGGCAAGACTTCGTCTCGTGTATTTTGAACACGTTATCAGGAAGAACCAGTCCCTGGAGAAGGACATCATGCTTGGTTAAGTAGAGGGTCAGTGATAAAGAAGAAGACCCTCAACAAGGTGGATTGATGCAGTGGCTGCAACAATGGGCTGAAGCGTAACAACAATTGTGAAGATGGCACAGGACCGGGCAGTGTTTCATTCTGTTGTACATAGGTCACTATGAGTTGGAAGGGACTCCAAGGCACCTAACAACAATAACAACAACATTTTGATTGAAAGTTACAAACTTAGATGAGCATAAGGTAGGATTACTAGAAGTGGGGGATCCAAGGTGATAGGTTCAAAGCATATATGTGGACAGTGTGGACTGGTTAGCTCCTTAAATTGTAGAAGTAGTGACTAAAGGGGGCTTACAGGGTGGTCAAAAGATGATTACGTAGCTCTTTTTTATTAGACATAGCTTGCTCAAGGGAAACCTTTCCCGTGGAGATTTATGCAGGAGGTTTCTGATAAGGGCAGGTGCCAAGGCCTTTCCCCAAAGACATTGTTTCTACATCCTTATCCTAAAAAAAAAAAAAAAAAAGTTTCTTTAGAGTCATGATTAAGTCTGTATAAAGATTAATGGTGCCAGGCTATAAACAGAAGTAAGAGGTAAGATAGAGTCTGAATTCAAACTGAGGCCAGCCATTTTAGTTTTGTCAACTAGTTCAGTTTTAATGCTCTCACACAACCCACACTCTGTTGACACCTGTCCATTCTCCCAGTACGCCAGCCTCCTCCCAGCTTTACTTCCTTTCCTATCCAGTTTGGACCACGTGGGCTATCATATTTGATCTGATGATGAGTCCATCTAGAATCACAAGAAACTCATAGAAGGCACTGACGAGCCTGAGGCTAGGCCATGAACATCCTGCATGATCTCTTGAACCAAGATATGAATATTCACACACCTCCTGATATGTCCTCTCCAAGTCCTCTAGTTCAGACGATACTCAGTTGATTTCCACCTAACTATCTCTGCATAGTCCCAGACCAAGTGTGTTTTTATGCGACTTGAGGCTGAGTTTCTGGCACAAATCCTTTCCCCTTAGGAAACTTAGAAGATGCCAGTGAAGGTGATTACAATTTTGAAATGGCAGCTTCTCTGAGCAGTTACAGAAATCTCACAGTTTCTGGTCTTGATGGGTAACTCCACTTATTTTTTCAGTAAGTACTCAATAAATATTTGTTAAGCACACTTTTTAATTCTCTCTTCCAAAATACTCAACCCAACAGGGAAGCACTGTACCCTTAGAGAATATGGAAATAAGTTACCCCGCCACCCCCAGAGTTAAACTATTGATATCTACATATAATGAACATGAACAGCTATCTGAGAGAGTAAACCAAGGCCTTGTCTGTAAATATGTGACTGAAACCCCCACAATTAGAAACCTCCACAATTTCAATCAAGGTGATCTGGAAAGTGTATTTAGAAAGGGAAAACGTATATACTTACTTATGTGTACCAAGTTTGGAGATAGACTGTATGACCTGCCCAGGAAAGAGAGGGAACTGTCTGAATAATAAGTCTACATCCACATTTAAATCCTATCTGATTCTGTTTCTTAGTAAACTTTTTTTGGTAGTTGTTTGTCTACAAGAATATACTGATTGTACAGGTGGAAATGCACCATCTTTCTGACAGTTATATTTCTTATAGTTAATTAATACATTTGTATTAATTAGGCCATCTCTGAAGGGTTTAGTTACATGAGTTGGCTTCTCCAAATCCAGACTACATTCAGGTGGATGCAAGTTCTGACGGCACGGTTTGAAAATCACAGAAAAGTAAAAGGTCCTCTGGCAGAAGGCTTGCTAACGGTTCTAGCCACACACCTGAACATGACACCTGCAGTACACCTTCTTTAATGTTTGAGTAGCAACCCCAAATGACAAACCAACAAGTAATAATTGACCATGCTACACTTACGTGTGGTTACTAGTGATAATGCTAATTTCCATTCATTGAATGGTTATGTGTCAAGAATAGCCCTAGGAAGTGTTTAACGCAATATCCAAATGCATCAAGCCCATTATTAATTATTGACATACTGGACTGACAATAAGCATATTGTTTTGTAAAATATTTACGGTATCACCTCAAATGATTTCATTAAAATTAGTTCCCAATGAAACAGAGTATCTTGCACTTTGAAAAGGTGTTAGGAAAATATTCTTAGGCACTAGAGGCATTAGATAATTTCTTACCCTTACCACTATGCTACTTGCACTTAAGATGAAGAGATATTAGAATTGCTGCTCCAGCACAGTGTATTAAGTACTACAGAGAGTGACCTGAGGTCTAATGCATTTTGGGAAATCCATAAATTCCACTGTAACATTAAGGCAGTACATTAGGAAACCATAAATGCATGATTTTACACCATGAGGAGTGCTCAAATGAGAAATTTATCAAGCTTGAATAGGTCCATCCTTAATGAGAAGCTCAGCAGACATAAGAATGTCTGGAGCCCTGTTCTCCCAGTTTGTAAGATACTCACTAATGACCAATAAACACTTTTTAAATTACATTATTTATATATGCATATATGACAGTGCCCAATAGGGATTCCTAATGGGATCATTAGCATGGTATTTAGGGCACTGTGGCCATCATATTCTGAGGAGTACCCTGATATAACCAAACAGTTAATGCAACTCCCAAATGTATGATTTGTGTTGCTTTAAACCAAGAAGCATTGTACACACCAGCAGAATCAACTTCTTATCTAAATTACGTTTACATTTTCAACAGCGTTTCTGGAGTGGTATTAACAGTATTAGTTTTCTTGTTTCATCTTCTTTATTCAATTTAATTAAAATTCATTAATTAAAAAAAAGAATAGCTCTAGGAACTTTGTGGTGGTGCACAAAAATGTGTAAAAAATTTTTTCCTTGAAATAGTCTTTATAATACTGAAAAACTGGAATCAACCTAAACGTGCAACATTAAAGTGATACCAGCTGGTAAAAACCATACATGAAAAGACCGAAGAGCTTCACATCAAAAGGTTGACCGATGAGATCAGGTGTCTTTTTTTTTTTAAATCATCTTCTGTGTTCTTTTATATATTTACAATTTTTTCTACAGTCAAGATACATTTTATAATTGGGGAGTTTTCATTCACTGTTAATTCACAAAAACAAACTTTAAAATTATTGTATAAATCATCTGGAGAAACCCTGAGAATATGGCCCCCAGACACCATATCAGCTCAGTAATGAAGTCACTGTAGAGGTTCATCCTTCAGCCACAGATTAGATAGGCCCATAAAACAAAATGAGACTAAATGGGCACACCAGCCCAGCGGCAAGGATGAGAAGGCAAGAAGGCAGGAGGGGACAGGAAAGCTGGTAATACTGAACCCAAGTTCGAGAAGTGGAGAGTATCGCCATGCTGTGGCGCTGGCAACCAATGCCACAAAACAATATGTTGTACTTATTGTTTAAGAAGAAGATAGAAAAAAAATTATTGTATAAGTCTTCAGAATGTTCTTTAGACCTTATTATTTCAATGGAATATAGGAGTTGTTATAAAAATGATGTTGAATTTTTAGATGAAATACAGTTAGATTGTCTCTTAGGTTTACCACAGACTTAATTTCTCATTCTGCTTGTACATATTTGGACCCTCATTCAAAATAAAACCCAGAGAGGAGCATCAACTCAATTTTGCTGTATTACCATAGCAACATAATAGTGACAAAAACACATAGCTCCTTTCCTCCCTCATACATACATGCCCTGCTACTGCTTCTCTTTCATCTGCTTTCATTCATTGCCATTTTCTTCCATCCATTTTTTCATCCTTTCTAACATGCTGGCTTCCTTCCCCTCAAAAAAGTTTATGTATGGCAAGCAAAGAGCGTATATGACTAGTCAAAACGCTCTAAATTCTAAATATCAATTTGTTCTGTTTTATGCTGTTTTGTTCCTCCTGGTCAACTGTAAGTAAGGAACAGGTATATTTTTCTGGGTAGCTTATCTAATCAATACCACTGAGTACAAATAATTTCCTCATTCAAAGCTTAATCCAAATGTGCTCTTGGGGGCAAGAAACATAGAATGCATATTGGGAAGCAACTAGCAGTAACTGGGTTTTATTGGGCTTTACTCCTCTCCCCTTCCCTCATCTCCTAAACATATAAACAATAAACTCATGATTGTTTTTGGCAGTTATGGAAAGACTGGGCTGTAACAGGAGCCATCATAGATAAATATTTCAGTTGCACTTAATGAAAGCAGGGACCTGAACACTGTTGTGCTTCATAGTGAGAATGTGCAGATGACAACGATTGCCTATCAAGTACACTCCGAGCCCATCCTTTTCCTACACTCCTTCCGCATTCCTAAGAATTCTGACTTTACCCAGGTTTTTCCCCTTCCTCCTGGAAGGAATGTCTTTCGGAAGAGGCTAGTCCCAGCCCCAAGCCCAGATGGTAAGGCTTGATTGATATAAGCTAATTACGATGGTGGAAACCCAGTGACACAGTGGTTAAGAGCTACAGCTGCTAATCAAAATGTTGGCAGTTCAAATCCGCCAGGCAGTCCATACAGGGCAGTTCTACTCTGTCCTATAGGGTCTCTATGAGTTGGAATCAACTTGATGGCAATGGGTTTGTCTGTTCGTTGTCTTTTTTTTTTTTAATTATGATGGTACCATTCCCTTCCCAGGACTAGCCTAAGCATGGACATGCAATGCTCTTCTGGTCAATAAAACATAAGGGCAAATCTGCTGTTGGCTTCTAGGAAAGTTTCCTTGTTCCTAATGAGAGGTACAGGATGTGGTAGTGACTCCCTGTCTTGGGCTGGATTCTCTAGAGAAGCAAAACCAGTAAAGTGTATAAATATATATAGAGAGAGATTTATATCCAGGAAATGACTCATGTGGTTGTACAGGCTGTAACGTACCAAGTCTGTGGGTCAGGATAGAGGCGTCTCCTGATTCGCACAGCCACAGGGGCTGACGAACTAAAGATCGGCAGATCGGGGAGCAGGGCTCTTGCTTACAGGCTGCAAAGATCAATGAATCCCAAGATCAGCAGGCAAGATTGCAGGTAAGCTGCTAACTCGAGTCCCAAAAACCAGAGGTCAGATGAACAGGAGCCAGCTGCAAGATCCAACCAGCGTGAGCAAAAAGTTCCCAAGCCTTGCCAAAATGTCTGCTTATATCCAATGCAGACCACATGCCCAAGGAAATTCCCTTTCAACTGATTGGCTACTTACAGCAGATCCCATCATGGGGGTGATCACATATCAAATCTCGACATGGAAGTGATTACAACATTATAGGACTGCCAAAACACTGAGAATCATGGCCCAGCCAAGTTGATACACAATCTTAACCATCACACTCCCCAATTTGCATGCTCCACTTATTCCACTTAGTAGAAATTTTAGTTGGGCACATGGCCATCCATCACAAAGAATACATTTCCCAGGCTCCCTTGCAAGCCAGTGTGGTCTATTAAGTTTTGACCAATGGGATGAAAGCAGAAGTGTGGTATGTCTGCTTCTGAGAGTTTTTCTTATTAGACAGCTGAGAGTAACCTTTGCCTGCTCTTACGCCTTTCCTTTATTCTGTTATGTAGAATGCAGATGTGATAGCTGGAGGTGAAACAACCATCTGGGACTATGGGAGACCTTGGGAATGGAGGCCTTATATGGATACATAAGAAAAAAAGATCTTGGATCTCTGACACCATGGAGCACCAAATCCAACACTGATCTACCTCTTCTACGTGTGAGAGAAATACATTTTTATTTAAAAGCCACTGTTATTTTGTGGTTTATGTCATTTACAGCCAAACCTAATCTTAACGAATATAGAGAAAGAGATGGCTCATTTTCAGCTTCCAGATATTGTTTCTAGACGTGATGCCTGAAACTGCTTTAGCCACTGTGCAACCATCAGGGGAACCAACCTGAGGTCAAAGGCAAAGACAAGGACAACAGATACCAGGTGATGTTAGAGTTACTGAATCAACCAACCTTGGTGCTACCTTTCTGTGGATTTTTTTTTTTTTTTCTCGAAAAGACAATTTTAATGATATTCTCATAAGTAGATCATCCTGGGACTATGGATGCTTTCAGCTGAAAGAAACAGAAATAATGGTCAACATGAATGTGTTGGTATACTGTAGAAAATCAGTTCAACTATATTTTTTTCTTTTTATTGAAGTGAAATTCACATAACGTAAAATGAACAATTCAGTGGCATTTAGTACATTCACGGTGTTGTGTAACCACCACCTCTATCTAGTTCCAAACATTTTCATTACCCCAAAAGGATAAGCTGTACCAATTAAGCAGCTGCTCTCCATTTACCAATGCCCCACCCCCAACCAGCAATCTGTGTTCTGTCTCTATGGATTTGTCTATATAAATGGAAATATGTGATCTTTTGTGTCTGGCTTCTTTCATTTAGCAAAATGTTTTTGTGGTAGCATGTATCAGTGTTTCATTCTTTTTATGGGTGCATTTTATATATATACACACACCCTTTCCCATCGAGTCGATTCTGACTCACAGCAACCCTATAGGACAGAGTAGAACTGCTCCATACGGTTTCCAAGGAGTGGCTGGTGAATTTGAACTGCCAACCTTTTTGTTAGCAGCTGAGCTCTTAACCACTGCACCACCAGGGCTCCATATATTTATATGCATGCATATATATCCATGTATGTCTGCATGTGTGTGTGTGTATGTGTGTGTGTATACATATATATATATAATATATGTCGTGTCATTTAACATCTACAACACATTCTGTGAAATAGAATGTGATTTGGACATTGTGCAAACACCGTATTATAGACGAAGGTCCTTTCAGGCATTCACTTTCAGAATAAGGAGGTTTCATCCATATCAAAAATTTGCTGGGGCAAATAACGTCCCTCAACAATTAGTTTATCTAAGGTTTCAACAAATTCTGCTGCTGCCTTCACAACAGCACTCAGACTCACCATTCACTTTCACCTTATCCAGTGAAAAAATGTTGTTCGAAGCACCTGAACCATCAAGAGCTACCACTAAACTCGATATCATAGTCTGGTCCTGCTTTTTCTTTAAGTATCTCCAACAAACTTGGTGCCTTAGCGGTGATCATCAATGTGCTGAGAGGGATTAGCTTTTAGCATTTGGTCTTCAATCCCCGTCACTAGCAATTTCTCCATATCTGACGCAGGTCCTTCTTACATTTTCGCGAGCCTTGTAGCTTTCAGTGGAGCTTAACTTTTAACAGCTTGGAGAATTTTTTCTTTGTTTTTGAAGATCGTCATGATTGTCCAGTGCGATATGCCTAAATTCACTTTGTCCCATTCTCTGTGATTTCTAAACTCTATTATAACCTTATGGAACCACGGACGTATATGTGGTCAGACGTCACCTGAACGGACATTTCACGGTACATGACTATGTATATAATCACAATTTGTTTATCCATTTATCCACTGATGGACATTGGGCTGTGTCCATCTATTGGCTATGATAAATAGTGGTGCTATGAACATGTACATACATGTATTTGTTTGAGTACCTGTTTTCAAATCTTTTTGGTGTTTACCCAGGAAAGGAATTGCTGCATTATATGATTATTCTGTGTTTAACTTTTGAGGAACTACCAAATGGTTTTCCTTCCTGTGGATTTTTTACCATGTGAGAAAATGAATTTCATTATTTTTTGAGCCACCTGGGTTGAGGGGTTTTATTTCTTGCAGCCAAAAGCATTCCTGTTTCAGGGTTTAATGGTTTCAATGGCACAGTGGTTAAGAGCTCAGCTGCTAACCAACAGGTCAGCAGTTCAAATTCACCAGTTGCTCCTTGAAGCCTATGGCACAATTCTACTATGTCCTGTAGGGTTGCTATGAGTTGGAATCAACGCGACAGTACGTAGTAACAACAACAAATGATTGTAAACTACATACTCCTTCAGAAAAGATTCAACTAACTGAAGATTGGGAGGAAGCAAGATTTACTTTGATTGACTTATCTGAAACCATAAATGTTATCAGTCATTTTTCTGTGTTGACAGAAACCACAGCAGAGGTTTCCATTTTAGTTAGACCTCACATTCAGCCAATTTGCCTATACAACGAGCAAGAACATCAAATCTGCTCGTTTTCTTCTGCCTACCAGGAGAGCACAGAAACACTTGAGGCTGAGTGTGCGAGGCGAGAGCCAGGCCCAGAGGCAGCCTGGCTGAGTTTGGCCATCCTTGGGCTGTTTTCTCCTCATCCATAAACTGAAAGTGCTCCTGAGGCTAAATGCCAGGCCAGGTCCCAGACCTATTCATAACGGGTTCACGCTCACTGAAAATGGGCAAAGAATTTGAAAAGGAATATAAACAAAGAAAACAACACTTGATAAGAAGGAAGAAAGCTGGTATCATCTTTGGAGCAAAAGGTTTATTGGTCCCAAAGAGGTGCTCTGAGTAAGAAGCTCGAGCTCCTCCTTGGGCTGCTCCACTTGTTCCTAGTAGATTTCCTGATAATCATCTCTCAGAATAGCTGTTCCTTTTCAAGTGACAGCCTTGTGTGCTTGTCTGTAATCAATCCTGTTGTTGTGTGCCATCAAGTCAATTCTGACTCATAGCGACCCTACAAGACAGAGTAGAACTGCCCCATAGGATTTCCTAGGCTGTAAATCTTTACGGGAGCAGATCGCCTGGTCTTTTCCCTGAGGAGTGACTGGTGGGTTCCAACTACCAACCTTTTGGTTAGTAGCCAAGCACTTAACCATTGCGCCACCAGGACTTATTTCAAGATCACACACTAAGACTGAAGACAAAATTTAAAATATTGTCTATGTTTTAAAGTATATTAGTTGTCGGTTTTTATATATTTGGTGTTTTTGTTTCTTTAAAAAGTCATTTTATCTATAATAAAACAATTCATAAAATTCTGACATTTAAATCATTCACGCTTCTTCACTTTTTATTACTTGTAAAGTACTTATTCTGTTAAAAGAGCAAAGCATTTTTGTAGACACAAAGTACATTTTTTAAAAAATGTAGGTGTTTCACACCAAGGTCACACGATAACTATGAGCCCAAGAGACAGAAAGGGCCACATGAACTAGAGACTTACATCATCCTGAGACCAAAAGAACTAGATGGTGCCCAGCCACAACCAATGACTGCCCTGACAGGGAGCACAACAGAGAACCCCTGAGGGAGCAGGAGAACAGTGGGATGCAGACCCCAAATTCTCATAAAAAGACCAGACTTAATGGTCTGACTGAGACTAGAAGAATCCTGGCGGTCATGGTCCCCAAACCTTCTGTTGGCCCAGGACAGGAACCATTCCCGAAGACAACTCATCAGACATGGAAGGGACTGGACAATGGGTTGGAGAGAGATGCTGATGAAGAGTGAGCTACTTGTATCAGGTGGACACTTGAGACTGTGTTGACATCTCCTGTCTGGAGGGGAGATGGGAGGGTAGAGAGAGAAACTGGCAAAATGGTCACAAAAGGAGAGACTGGAAGGAGGGAGTGGGCTGACTCATTAGGGAGAGAGTAAGTGGGAGTATGGAGTAAGGTGTATATAAGCTTATATGTGTCACACTGACTTGATCCTTAAACTTTCACTTAAAGCACAATAAAAATTATTTAAAAAAAAATGTAGGTGTTTCAAAAGATATCTGCCCTAACAACTATTAAGCTGGATATCCATAATATAGCAAGGCACACACAGATATTAGAACTATTTCTAAACATCAAATATTGTACACTGAAGATTATCAAAGTTTTGAAAAAAATTATCCTTGACCTGACAGCAAGGTTATAGCTTTGTGTCAACCATAAATGTTCCTCCTAGCTTTCTGAAACAAGGAGGTTAGAAAACATTCACAAACAAAAATAAAGGAGAATTTCAAGCAAGAACAAAAACTGAAAAAGAATGGATGTTGTTGAATCCTTTGCCGATGCATTCATGCTAACAACACCATAACAAAGTGGTTGAAATGTTTGTTGTGATCAAGAAATTGTGAAAAAATGAAAAGTCAGATAGGTAAATAGCAATAGCTTAGCTGTACTACAATAAGAAGACAAGGCCTGAGATCCTGCAGGGAGAGGCAGTGTGCAGGGCGGAAGGGCAGAAAGCCCAGGGGTCTGCACTCAGGAAGACTAAGTTGTCACCTCAGAGAAACATCCATCTCCCTTACTATCCCACCGTGCTTTTCTGCCACACTTCAAACTCCAGTTGGACAGCCAGCTGTCAGAAAATACTGCGTGTTCATGTCATAAAGAGGAGTATCGTGTGTGGAAGGTACAGTTTTAGAGTCTTGTACTTTCATGTGAGAAGTGCTTGTAAGGCAGCAGGAGCCCAGGGTATGTGTTGTAAAAATGTCCAGAAACATCAAACACTACACTCTCTGCAGAAAGGTAGACTCCAGCTTTAGCCACTGATTCTTTTGGCTCAAGCTGAGACTTACACTACACGAAGAATAGACAAAATCTTGCAAACGACTGGCAGTCACCACGGGGTATGCCAAACCAATGACTGCTAACTCCAGACATTGTTCCTGCCCTATGAAAGAGTGGCTGCACCTGCGTCCAGTTGAAGCTTGGCCACATCACCTCCTCTGGACCCCTGGAAAACTCTCCACAGCAAGGAGGTGGGGGGCCCTTGTCATTGAAAGGTCCTTGTTTCTGCATATGTTTGAATGCTTTTTCATATGATAGTTTTTATTCCTCAGACTTCACCTATTTTAAGCTTGGGCTTTTTAAATGAACTATAAAATGAGGCCTGATGTAACTGTTAAAAATAATTTCTTCTTTAATAATCAAACCTCACTGCAGTTTCCTTTTCCTGGAAGCATATGGGATTAGCCACATGCCTCTAATATTAGCACTTACGTCACCCACCCAACCCTCTGACGATCCAAACGAATCACTCTTTCAATTACCCGTGTGCTGTTCAACACTAATTTTCACAGACTGCTCTTTTGAAGGTCTTATGCCAGTTGTCATGGTAAATCAGCTTTTTTAAAAAATAATTTTTTTCTTTAATTGGAAGTAAAATGAAAAAGCATTTTCTTTCATCTAATAATAGAAGTGTCAAGAATTTAAGATATTTATGGATCGTAAGACCTGCCTGCCCATGGTGTTCATTTCTTAAATAAACTTTTTTTTTAATTTTTATTGTGCTTTAGGTAAAAGTTTACAGTTCAAGTTAATTTCTCATACAAAATTTTACACATATATTATTATGTTACACTAGTTGCAATCCCTATAATGTGAGAGTACAGTCTCCCTCTCCACCCGAGATTTCCTGGGTCCATCCAACCAGCTCCTGTCCCTTCCTGCCTTCTCGTCCTGCCTCTGGACAGGAGCTACCCATTTGGTCTCGTGTATCCACTTGAACTAAGAAGCACACTCTTCACGAGTATTATTTTATGTTTTGTAGTCCAGTCCAATCTGTCTGAAGAGTGGGCTTCGGGAATGGTTTTAGTTCTGGGTGAATAAAGCATTCGGGGGCCATGACTTCAGAGCTTCCTCCAGTCTCAGTCAGACTATTACGTCTCATCTTTTTACGTGAATTTGAGTTTTACTCCACACTTTTTTCCCCGCTCCATCAGGGACTTTGTTGTGTTCACTGTCAGGGTTAAATGAACATTTCTTATATAGATATTTCTTAAACTTTATCCTATTACATAAGAATGAGGTGCCCATTATTCTTTCCATTTAAAAGAAGAGAAAATTAAACCCAGTTTCATAATTTCTACAGAGCCCTGCCAAATTAGAGGGGACTTGAGCAACGCAAAATGCGACCCAATAAAACATTTTCACCACTAGTATGTTGCTGTGTATCAGTGTAGGAACAGCATCAAGAAATCCACACATTTCATCTTTATGGGACACAAAGTTGTAGGGGGGAAAACCCCACTTCTCTCACCACTTCCCCTTTTGGATTATTTCCCGGGCCTACTCTAAGATAGGATTGACAACCAGTGCACAGCTCCAATGTGATCCTCAACATCTCTAAGATGGGGCGTCCCTGAGTGGGAGATGCCTAGGGGTGGATGAAACCCTCAGCACACTGAAAAAGCAGATACAAAGGGAACCAGTCTCTTGTGTTAGGCTTTCTTTCCTATTTGTGGTTATGTGGTTGGAAGTTTCTTCTTTTGGTCAAGTATCTGTCTACTTCTACACACGTACACGGCTATTTTATGTTCCCAAACGCTCTCTTCAAAAGTCGACCTTCAAATATCATTGAAGGTAGAAAGGCAGACAAATGTGCTATTGTTCACTTAGATGACACAGGGCACCTCCCAATATTTGCTCTAATCTGCTAATACCCTGTAGCAGGTGGAAACAGTCAAAAGAATCCCCATAAAAGCCATTTTCTCTGTTGAACAAGATGGAAATGGCACTGGATTAAGTTCAAATATCATCTGTTACTGTATCACATAAAGACATTCATTAAAGAAGCTTATAATACTGCGATGACTCCCTTACAATTATTACTATATCTTAAAATCTATCCCTAAAGCCTACTCCTACAACGTGTTAAGAAAATACAGTATGCAGGAGTCAACACTATAGCTATTTTACAGTAGCCCTAGTAACCCACATGTGTTGTAGTAATTCATTCACAGTGTCCAATTAAAAAAAAAAAAACAGATAAAAATAGCACTATGATTGTTTCCGTCATGGTCAATCACAAAATTCCTCAGTATAGATAGTGACTGAAGCAAAAGGCTCTGGAAGATATAAGTCAATCACTTGCCACAAATAATTTCTATGGAAATTCCCTACTGGGTTATTCCCACACAAGATGATTTCAAGAATAAAAGTAGTAAATTATCCGGTTTCTGAGTACAACCAAAGATACAGCGAATGCACAGTCCTGACTAACAGGTATCATAATACTTATGAGATTATAAACTTTTATAACTTGAACAGCCATTCAAACCTACAGACTCAACACGTATGTTCTGAGATTTTATAAAGCCCATAATACTGGAGTACTTACTGATATGACTGAGTAGAGACATCACAAAAACAAACAAGATGCTAGCTTTGGCAGATGGGCAAGGAAAAGTTAAACAAAGAAGCATAAAAATCAGACCAGTTATCATTCTGATAAATTTTTGGTTTCACGTAGATGTGAGATTCATCTTAAGGACAATTCAGAAGATCGTATCTTTAGGATATTTCTAAGCTAACAACAAGTGTTATGTATTTATACCTATTTCAACCAAAGAGTAGTTGCAATAAAAAGTACGGACTATAGTATTCTGGTGTCTTAATAAAAATTAAAATAAATAAAGCCTTTTTAATATGGCAGACACAATTAATTTTAAACTTGATTCTTTATTAAATCTTTATTATTTCTGATCTATGTTATGTTCTGAATAAAATGAAAGACCAGTTGTTGGAGTCCCTGGGTGGTACAAACAGTGAACATACTTGGCAGCTAACCAACAGGTTGGAGGTCAGAGTCTACCCAGAAGTGCCATGGAGGAAAGACCTGGTGATCTATGTCTAAGAAATCAGCCACTGAAAACCCCGCGGAGCACAGTTGTACTGTGCTTTAGATGGAGAGTCCAAAGTAGGACAATGGAGAAAACTGCCTGGCAGGATGATACACCTTTCAGGAAAACAGTAAGATCAGTATTGTAAAAATGTTACGGCAGGGGCATCTGATCGCCTTTACCTTTACAAGGGGGAAGGAGAATCAGGATCAACAGGCCGAGTCTGATTCCTATGAGATGGAGGTCAGACATACCTCCTGTCTCCAACCACGTTTTTACCAATTCTGACACCAGCTGTCCCTCCCACAGCATTACTTCTCTGCTGGGTTTGACAGCTCGTTGCAGTGGCCACACAGAACTCACAAACAATATCGAAGATTATGGGATTTATTGGGGAAGTAACAGGTTACAATTCAGGAAACAATTCTTCCATCAGGACAGCCTCTTCTCAGCCATGCCCACAGGCAGGCCTCTCTCTGGCCCTCTACTCCTCTGCTCCTCAGCCCCTTGGCCTGGCCTTTGCCCTGCTTGGGCAAGTGTTACACAGCTTCACCAGTAAGTGCCCAGAGACACCCCACTAGGCCCGCAAGGGCTCCGCCCCAAGGCGCTCAGCTCTCTCACTCCGTGGGCTTGGAAGCCCACCATTCTACCTCCTGTCAGTCTCCTTGTTCTGCTGCCTTTGCTGCTACAATTTCTCTGCCACTGCTTCTCATTGTCTCTCACCGTCTCCAGTGTTATACCTCTCTCTGTCTCCTGGATCTAGGAGGTTCTCAGAGCAGGGATGCCCGGTCCTTTAGGATGTGCTCCACTCCTAGATCTTCTTTCTTGGTAGAAGTGCAGTCCCCCCTTTCCTGCCTCTGGGATGGCTCATTTTAAGCCTAACGGGATGGCAAAACTTACTGATCCCCTCTATAGGGTTCTACACGCTTTATTTGCATAGTCCCACCCAATCATTTGGTGAGAGTTACAAAACCATGGCAAGAAAGGCTATACAAAGGCAATCCATCCCACTGTAGTATTATAATACATATGCAGAACTAAAGCCATTAATTAAAGTTTGTAATTCTAGTTTTAAAAATACAAACTATTTTTAAAATTTTAATACTCTATGTACTTTGCAAAAATTAATAACAGAATTTAGCCCAGTTATCACATATATTTGAAACCATGTCCATATCCTTATTGGGTAGTATGTGTATTCACATACAACTTGAGAATGACACAGTACTTCATGAAATAAAACAAAAATCAGAATAAGCTTTAAAAAGTAATACAGCTATGCTCTGCATAATGTCAGTTTCAGGAATGTCAAACCGTATATATGTGCATAGTCCCATAAGGTTTTGTTTATTTATTCATTTTAAAAAGAAAGCAGCTCTCCTTTTGTTTATTATTTCTCTCTAATGGTCTAGCCCTAGAGTGAATGAGCAGTGGGGGTTCCAGAGTGTAGTACCTCCTCCACCTCCTCCTCTTCCCCCTTCGTTTACTCCCTAAGCAAGGCAGCCCTCTGCTGCTGCCAGGGTGCCAGCCACTACCAGCCAGCACCCGCACACCCGCTCCCCGCCCAATCCCCCCCACACCAGACGTGTGCAAAATCTCAATCCAGCTGCAGGTGCGGCCCCGCCTGGCTGCCTTCTGTATCCAGTGGGCTTTGTCAGTGGGCAAAGATTATAATATAATAGGCTTTGGAGGGGGGAGTTGGTTTGTAACTACAGATTGTACTGGACTGCCTGTATATAACATGGTGTTCTCGTGACACCCAAATCTCGTAACGTCCTTTTTCACAAAACGTATTGTAGACATTGACACATTAGTTAATAAAGATCCCGAGGAATAAAGCTGGTGAATTAGTTTAAATGTCTGAATCCTGAGGACTCATTCCACGTAGTGTCCAAAGCATGCCAATGCCACTGGTTCTATGTTGATCTTTTTTAATTTCTCAAATTAAAAACATACTCTAGAAGCAAAATTCAATTTAGAAGTAGCTGTAGCAAGAACCATAGGCGTGACTGGTCATGTTAAAACTCCAGCCTGCTTCTGCCTGCGTGTGCAGGTCACCCAGCAGCTCCTCATACCACCCAGTTGTCCCAGTGACAGTGTTTCCATGGCTATCATCTACCCCTCCTCTGTTCTTGCAGCCTGTTAGACAAAAACCCTCTGCTGTTTCTGACTAATAGAGCTACGTGATTATCTTTCAGAGCTCCAGTTTCCAAGGATTTGACTACTAGCTAAAACAGCGATTTACCTAACGCTTTTCATAGATCGCTTCCCTCCCATTTTATAATTTCTAATGTTTTCCCATGTTCTTACAGCTGCCACCCCTTCCTCCACGATGCACATTCTATTCCCATTAGCCTTTTCTCTAAGCGTTTCTTAAATCTCATCTAACAAGATCTCCTATATATAACTAGTGTTCTTTTTATTTTCAATAGTGATAAAACCCCCATAAAGACACCTACACAGCTGGCTAAAAGTACACCATCAGGTGTTCAGGGAGCAACTGCTAAGAAATCAAAGAGGTTAAAAGGAAATCCTGTTTTTTAGACCCAGTTAGGTAAGAACTATCTTGTAGAAGCCCAGGATTAGCAGATATTAAGCCTCCAGTCATTGCTAGAAGATGGATTCCCAATCGTTGACCTCAGGGAGCTCATAAAATTTGCCAGAATATCTTGGTCTTTCAGTTCTGCCTGGTGTATGCCCAACAAAAGAAATTAAGTATAGTCTAGGTTCAGAATGAAAAGGGGATTGTAGATTCACAACGCTTTCCCTGTGTCTAATAATTTAAAGAGGTAAGTTTCTTTTAGTTTCAAATATTATTGTCAGTGTTTGACAATATTAAATATGCCTTTTTAAAAAAAAACAGTTCTCTTAAAAAGTACATCGAGTTTGTTAATTATTGGGGTACTTTTAAAATTGAAGTCTTCTCTATATTTTAAGTAAAAAAAGCTAATGATTTTTAATTCTTGCCTTCAGCTATTCATGTTACACTAATTTAAACTGAATTTGTCAGTTCTATGTTCCAGGTATTATAAACTGTCAGGTTCCTAACAGACACTTTTATGTCACAGAAAATTAAATACCCAATTTGCAATCAGCAGTTTTCTCAAACTCAAATACTGTATATAGAGATGTGTAAGCAAGATTTTTTACTCGTGTTGGATTGCGCATAGACATAAATAATATTAGAAAATGGGCAATGAATTTTCCTGATTTATGCAATATTTTCTCAATACTCCTGGAGGATAAAACTTGGTGTGTGGGAGGAGTGAGGGGTGGAGTAAGAGTGAATGTATCTGAAATGTCAGTTCTGACGCTTGCCCTGCAACCATTTCCAAAAAAACAAACTACACCCCTGTCTTTAACCTACCTTAAGGCCCTGAATTGTCTGGCTGCAAGCTTTCCCCTATTTCTATTCCTAGGCCACAGAGATGATGGTCACCACCTCACTGGGAGTCTAATTACTGATACTCAAAATATCAAGCTAGGAAATACATCACAAGGGACTTAGTTTCGCAAAGCTAGGAATACTTTAGCTTATGTGGATCTTTTCACCTTTCTAAATTCAAACGCTTGCTTCCACATTCAAACTCTCATTTTTCTGTGAAGACAGGTGGGGTTCCAGTGTCCACATCCTTTGAATTAGTTGGCTCTATAAACCTTTTTTTTTTATAAACCTGATAGCATTTAGGAGGCAAGTGACTTACCTCATAATGTACAACAACCCAGATATTTTAAATGAGTCAATAGTGTGGTTATTCTTCCCTCCAAGTTTCCTGAAAAGGAGGGGGAGTGTCTTAGTTATCTAGTGCTGCTATAACAGAAATACCACAAGTGGGTGGCTTTAACAAACAGAAATATATAATCCTGTTTGGGAGGATAGAAGTCCAAATTCAGGGCACAGATTCTAGGGGAAGGCTTTCTTTCTGTGTTGGCTTTGGGGGAAGGTCTACAAACATTCCACAGTCTCTTTTCAGCTTCTGTTTTTTGGTTCCTTGGTGATCTTCATGTGGTGTGGCATCTATCTTCCCCAATCTCTGCTTCTTCTTTTTGCCTATTTACTCGTTTAATATCTCAAAGGTGATTGGCTTAAGACACACTCAACACCGATACCGAGTGGTTGAAAATGAGGAAAGGTGCGCACCAGGGTTGTATTCTTTCACCATAATTATTCAATCTGTATGCTGAGCAAATAATCCAAGAAATTGGACTATATGAAGAAAAACACAGTATCAGGGTTGGAGGCAGACTTATTAACATCTTGTGATATGTAGATGACACAACCTTGCTTGCTAAAATTGAAGAAGACTTGAAGCACTTACTGATGAAGATCAAAGACTACAGACTTCAGTATGGATTGCACCTCAAATAAAAAAAACAAAAATCCTCACACTGCACCAGTAAATAACATCACTATAAATAGAGAAAAGACTGAAATTGTCAAGGATTTCATTTTACTTGGATCCACAATCAACATCCATGGAAGCAACAGTCAAGAAATGACATAATACTGCATCAGGCAAATATGCTGCAAAAGACCTCTTTAAAGTGTTGAAAAGCAAAGATGTTACTTTGAGGGTTAAGGTGCCCCTGACCCAAGTCATGGTATTTTCAATTGTCTAATATTCATGCGAAAGCTGGGCAATGAATAAGGAAGAACAAAGAAGAGTTGATGCCTTTGAATTACAGTGTTGGTGAAGAATACTGAATGGACTGCCAGAAGAATGAACAAATTTGTCTTCAAAGGAGTACAATCAGAATGCTCCTTAGAAGCAAGGATGGCGAGACTTCATCGCATGTACTTTGGACATGTTATCAGGAGGAACCATTCCCTAGAGAAGGACATTGTGCTTGGTAAAGTAGAGGGTCAGTGAAAGAGAGGAAGACCCTCAACAAGACGGACTGACACAGTGGCTGCAACAATGGACTCAAACATAGCAATGATTGTGACGATGGCACAGGACCAGGCAGTGTTTCCTTCTGTTGTACACAGGGTCACTATGAGTCGAACTGACTCAAGGGCACCTACCCAACAACACTGATATGGCCTCATTAACATAACAAAGAAAATCTATTCTTAAATGGCTTTACAACCTCAAGTACAGGGGTTAGGGTTCGCAACATATATATTTGGGGGACACAATTCAATTCACAACAGGGAGTGAGCTCATATTTATTGATATACTTGAGAGACTCTGAGGGGTACTTCTATGAATTCATTCAGAATAAATTTATTGAGTGCTTACTATATACCAGGCACTGTACTAGGATCTAAGGAGTCCTGGTGGGGCAATGGTTAAAGCGATCAACTGCTAACCAAAGGTTGATGGTTCGAAACCACCAGCAGCTCTGCAGGAGAAAGATGTGGCAGTCTGCTTCTGTAGAGATTTACAACCTTGGAAGCCCTGTGGGGTCCCTATGAATTTCAAGTGATTTGACAGCAGTGGGTGGGTACTAAGATCTATGACTATAGTGGTGAACTAAATAGTTATTCTTACAATAACTCTGTCAAGTAAAAAAAAAAATTTTTTTTTTTACTTTTTTACTAGTTATTATTAATTCACACATTACTAATAAAAGTGTACTATCCAATTCTTTTTAAACTCATTTAAAATTATTTAACACATAGTCCTTTTACTGTGTGTTTACAAAACAAAGTCTAGTTTGTATGCATTTTGCTAAGATGGAAGCAAAGAACGTTTGGACTTCTACCTTATTAAAAATCTAATAGGAGCTTCACTCTTGGCAAACTCAAAAAAGAAATCAGAACAATAAAAAGTCAACTCGGTTTAAAAATGAGCAAAGATCTAAATACGGTATTTTTTCACAAATGACAGGCCCACATAAAAACATGCCCAAACATACAATGCATGGTATAGCAAGTTTTTTTATAGCAAGTTTATGAAAATAGCATGGGAGGTAGTAAGGCATTGCAGCATTGGCAAAAAACATATAACACGTGCTATTTGTGTAAAAATATGGTAGAAATTTTTCTAAAGAAGATATACAAATGTTCAATAAAGCACATGAAAAGATATTCAACATCATTTGTATCATTAAGGAAATACAAATCAAAACCACAATGAGAGACCACTTCACATGCACTAGGATAGCTGTAATAACAAAAAGACAGGCAATAATAAATGGAGGTGAGGATATGAAGAACTTGGAACCCTCATGCATAGCTGGTGGGAATATAAAATAGTACACCCATTTTGGAAAACAGTTTGGCAGTTTCCCTAAAAGTTAAGCAGAGAGTTACCATATGAATCAGTAATTCCACTCCTAGGTATACACCCAAGAGAATTGAAAACATATGTCTACACAAAAACTTGTTCACAAATGTTCATAGCAGCATTGTTAATAATAGCTAAAAGTGGAACCAACCCAGATGCCCATTAATTGGTGAATGCATACATTCATCCAGCTCAATGACTGTATATAGAAAAAATGTTAAACACAGAAGTAACTTAGGCTCAGTGGTCAGCTGTATAACCCCTGGTCCTTGCCTCCTATACTTTTCCCTAAAGCCCCTCAGAGATACCAAATAGTGTAGTGATGCAAATGACTATTCCTCAGAACACAATGTGTTCGCATTTTTTTTCCCCCTTTGCTTTTTGTTTTGTCAGATTTCAAAAAATTCTGGGTAGAGCCCTAATAAATGGCATAAACAGTATATAAAACATTTACTAGTAATGCACAAACACCAGAAGAGAAACTAGGTAACTGGGAGCTCCTAAAAATCAAACACCTATGCTCATCCAAAGACTTCACCAAAAGAGTCAAAAGATTACCTATAGACTGGGAAAAAGTTTTTAGCTATGACATTTCCAATAAGTGCCTGATCTCTAAAATCTATGTGATACTGGAAAAACTCAACCAGAAAAAGACAAATAACCCAATTTAAAAAATGGGCAAAAGATATGAACACACACTTCACTAAAGAAGACATTCAGGTAGCTAACAGATACATGAGGAAATGCCCATGATCATTATCCATTAGAGAAATGCAAATCAAAACTACAATGAGATTCTATCTCACTCCAACAAGGCTGGCATTAAGCCAAAAAAACACAAAATAATAAACGTTGGAGGGGTTGTGGAGAGACTGGAACACTCATTCACTGCTGGTGGGAATGTAAAATGGTACAACCACTGTGGAAATCGACTTGGTACTTCCTTAAAAACCTAGAAATAGAACTACCATATGATCCAGCAATCCCACTCTTCGGAATATATCCTAGAGAAATAAGAGCCTTTACACAGATAATACGCACACCCGTGTTCATTGCAGCACTGTTTACAATAGCAAAAAGATGGAAGCAACTAAGGTGCCCATGCATGGATGAATGGATAAATAAATTATGGTATATTCACACAATAGAATACTATGCATCAATAAAGAACAGTGATGAATCTGTGAAACATTTCATAATATGGAGGAATCTGGATGGCATTATGCTGAGTGAAATTAGTCAGTTGCAAAAGAACAAATATTGTATGGGACCACTATTGTAAGAACTGAAGAAAAAGTTTAAACACAGAAGAAAATATTCTTTGATGGTTAGATGGTAAGGAGGGAGGGAGAGGGGTATTCACTAATTAGATAGTAGACAAGAACTATTTTAGGTAAAGGGAAAAACAACACACAATACCGGGGAGGTCAGCACAACTGGACTAAACCAAAAGCAAAGAAGCTTCCTGAATACAACCAAACGCTTCGAAGGCCAGAGTAGCAGGGGTGAGGGTTTCAGGGGACATCTAGGTCAACTGGCATAACACAATGTATTAAGAAAATGTTCTGCATCCCACTTTGGTGAGTGGCGTCTGGGGTCTTAAATGCTAGCAAGTAGCCATCTAAGATGCATAATTGGCCTCAACCCACCTGCACCAACGAAGAATGAAAAACACCAAAGACAAAAGGTAAATATGAGCCCAGGAGACAGAAAGGGCCACATAAACCAGAGACTCCATTAGCCTGAGACTGGAAGAACTAGATGGTACCCAGCCACCACCAATGACTTCCCTGACAGGAAACACAACAGAGAATCCCTGATGGAGCAGGAAAGCAGTGGGATGCAGACCTCAAATTCTTGTAAAAAGACCAGACTTAATGGTCTGACTGAGACTGAAGGGATTGAACTGGACTATAAGACAGGAAATGATACTGGTGAGGAGTGAGCTTCTTGGCTCAAGTAGACACATGAGGCTATGTGGGCAGCTCCTGTCTGGCGGCGAGATGAGAAGGCAGAGGGGGACAGGAGCTGGTTGAATGGACATGGGGAATACAGGGTGAAGAGGAGGAGTGTGGTATCACATTAGGGGGAGAGCAGATAGGGGTACATAGCAAGGTGTGTATAAGTTTTTGTATGAGAGACTGACTGATTTAAAGCACAATAAAATAAAATAAATTCTGGGTCCTTGACCCTGGTAAAAACTCTGGAACTATTAGCATCTCTTGGGATAGAAGCTCATGGTCTATTTAGTTTAGACTTTTTTTTTTTTTTTATGGTAGTCTACTGTCTGAATGCACCATAGTTTATTTAACCAGTTCCCTACTGACGGAATTTTGAGTTGGGGACAAAGTTATTTCATTATAAATAGTGCGGTATTGAATATCCTAGTATATATGTTCTTGTGCACTAGTACAAGTGTTTCTGTAGGGAAAATTCCTAGAAAGTAATATTGCAGATTGGAGGGTACGCACATTTAAAATTATAATGAAAATTGTAAAATTGACCTTGAAATATGTTGTATTAATTTACACTTCCACCAGCAGTATATTAGAATGCCTATTTCTGGTTTGTTTCTTAAGCAACACAAAAACAATGACAGAAATTTTTTAAGATTAAGCTCCTGTAGTCTTAGGTCACAGTACTTAATAGACAAAGAAAATTATGTGTCCAAGGGAGCAATATGACAGCTGCTGGTTTGGGGGGATAAGCAAATATCACAAACTACCTTCTCATGCATGTAATTGATTCCAGAGATTCCTCAGCATTATCGGAATGGAAAAATAGAATAGCATTTATATGGTTTCACCTTAGGGACTGAGATAATAAGAAAAAATTACAACTTTTTTTTCTTTTGTTCATCTTCACTTATACTATTTGCCTCCAGATTAGGACAGCACAGTGTTGAGAATCACATAGAATTAAAAAAATTGGGACTCATAAAAGTGATAACCTATTTTCTTCATCAAATACCAGTGTTTGGAAAAACCAATTAAATGACAAATTTAGGTGTACAAATACACGCTTTTAAAAAATTGCTTCTTATTTAAACACTTATTTAGTCTTGCAACACTGTTTAGCTTTATGTGAATTTTATATTGAGTGAGTCGGAAGTATAGCTTACTGGGCAATACATTAATTACTAGTAACACTAATAACTGCTAGAACTTCTGAGTACTTACACAGGTACTATGTTAAGTGCTTTATAAGCATCACTTAATGTAATACTCATTATAGCCCTGGGAGGTACTAATATTATCCCCATTTACACATCCAATACACAATTCTTCGGGATAAAGCACTTTGAACGTAGTCACCTATACAGGTGCTTTTAACAGTGATTTATAATGCTGAAACACAACTTAAAGCTTATCTTCCTCCTTTGACTGATTTGTCCCTTGGAAGGAGGACTGGTTGATTATACCTTTACTTGCCCTACCTTGGACATTGTGAGGATTAAATATTAACACACAAATAGTATATATAATCTGTTGTGGATTTATTTGATGATAAACGGGAGGATTTTAAACATGGTAGTGGATTCTCTCAGCTGAAGCAGAGTAGGGCTTGGACCTAGCCAAAGGGGCCGGAATTCTGTCTATAAGGTGGTCCTGCTTCACATCCTCACTGATGGCCAGGTGGGAAAAATATGATTCTGCTCCTGAAAAGTTTTCTTGACACAAGAGATGGTGTCAGGCCAGACCTAAACAAGCAGCAGGAATAGATTCTCGGTGATGATGGATAAACCATCGTGAGGACAATTTATCTCGTTGATGAATTATTGTTGGACAATTGGTGTTTTGCATTATCATGTAAGAATAGTGAGAAGAGAGCCCAGTGTACAGCAAAACCAGAATTACATTTGGTAGGGAAGGGATCTATGCAGAAAAAGAAGCATTCAAATTCTAGTAGGTACATGCTGGGCACAGCATGGGTGATAACTTTTGAGGTTTGTAGAAGAAACAATGGCCTCACTGAGACAAAGGAAGAGAAAAGGGAAACTGGTGTGAACACACAAAGGGGGATTAGCTTTCGCCCCACTTCACTACAGAAGTATATTGTATTTGTATTGAAATACCAATTTTGAACAATATTGGAAAAGTCTCAGAAAGTTAGCAGTTAGAGGGAAGGTGTTAACAGGCTAGTCTGGATGCAACTTGATCAACAGTGATGTAGCAAAGCCTAAAGGAAGGAGAACCAGGCATTACTGGTGTGATCTTTGCTATTTAATGCTTTACAAATTAGAATCCCATCTACCTCTTTAATTTTTCCTCTTTTTGAACATTGGCTTATTGCTTAGTTATTTGCTCAGTTCCTGAACAAAATGTTCAGTCTCTAAGTCATGTTTTCACCTGAGAAAAAATTCCCCCAAGAAAAATTTTTTTTAGAAATGAATTTCTGGGCTTTTAGTTTCAAACAATTCTTTTCAAGGCCTTTGACTGCTTTCTGTCCAACTGGGAAGTTAATCTGGAATGTTCTCAGGATGCTGAAGTTTTCACAAGCTTTATACGTAAAGCAGATTCACAGCTCTGCGGAGAACCACCTTTGAAGTTGCCGTGCTTTGCTAATATCTCAAATGCTTGGCTTTGATCTGTAGGTGGCCTTTTTCCTAGAAAACTTTCTCATGATTGTTGTATTTCCTGTCACCAATCATTTTTAGTCAATAATGTCCATATTTCTTATGAACTAAAAAATATATGTGCAAATATTTTGCCAGTTGTGTTTATCTTTGGTAATTTAGAGGTAAGAGAAACATTATCACGAAAGCCATACAATTTCTTTTGTTGTTGTTGGTAGGTGCTGTTGAGTCAATTTTGACTCATAGCAACCCCATGTGACAGAGTAGAACTGCCCCATAGTGTTTTCTTGCCAGCAATCTTTATGGGAGAAGATCACCTGGTCTTTCTCCTGCTATGAGTTGGAACTGCCTTCATGGCAATGGGTTTGGTGTTTTTTTTTTTTCCCTCCAGAGCTACTGAGTAGGTATGAACTGCCAACTTTCCAGTTAGTAGACAAGCACTTAATGGTTGTTAAGCCTCATTACAATTTCTTTTGATTAAACAATCATTTTAATATTTTCCTCTTATTTTTATGCTCTGGTATTTAAATCAGAAAAGTGGAGTCATTTGTCTGTAAACATATAAAGTGAGAAGCAGAAAAAAAATTTCTTGATGAGTTTTATTCTTTTTATTGTATTACAGGCATGGCTTTTGGGAAGCTTTGTATAAAATATTTAATAACTATTTAATATTTAATTAAATATTTAATAAGCATATTGCTTATGAAGCTATACTTTAAAAACGTGATGAGAAAAAGAGGAAAAGTCAAGAGGAATGAAGAAAGAAAGAAAGGGAGAAAAGGAGTAAAAAGTATCAAGAGAAGAGGGAAGTCAAAGGGAAAAGAACCAAAATCAAGGGAGAACATGAAAGAAAAAAAGGGAAGTAGATCAAAGAAAGGAAAAAGAGGTAAAATGTGAAGTGGCTATTCTCTACAAATCTTATTATAGTTGTTGCTATTAATTTAAAAAGTATATACACTTCCTTAAATAAACGTCTTTATTTCTTGAGTACACATAATACTGAGAAAATGTAGTCTCAGATGCTTTTCTTTCCTATTATTATATTTTAAGGGAAAGAGGCTTTCAAAAATGATTACTATTGCTTAATGTTGTTGAATACAAGGATAATGCAGTAAGGTTATTATGTACGGTAAAAAAAAAAAGGTGTTGCTTATATTGGAAACTCTGGTGGCATAGTGGTTAAGTGCTACAGCTGCTAACCAAGAGGTTGGCAGTTCAAATCAGCCAGGCGCTCCTACTACTCTGTCCTGTGGGGTTGCTATGAGTCAGAATCGACTCGACAGCAGTGGGTTCGGGTACCCTGATATATTTGTTCATTCTAAAAGATAATTGAATAGCTCGGGGATACTTAAGCTTCCACCAATTGGAGGTGCTAAAAATGTTGAATAAATGAATAAACTATAGATTTGTGTCTATAGAAGCCATTTCTATCTTAAAGTTAAATTGCTCTCTGAATATTGCTCTTTCAGAGGGCAATGAATACATGCAGAGATAGACAGAATTTATAACACTGCATTAAGAAAATGTATGATACATCTCACAATGTGGATGAATTTTAAGGGCATTATGCTGAGTGAAATAAGTCAATTACAAAAGGACAAATACTATATGAGACCACTATTATAAAAACTCATGAAAAGATTTACACACAGGAAGAAACAACTGTTGATGGTTACTAGGAAGGAGAGGGGTAAGGAGGGAAAACACTAACTAGGCAATAGATAAGTGGTAACTTTGGTGAAGGGTGAGGCAGTACACAATATAGGGGAAGTCAGCATGACTTGACCAAGGCACGGTCATGGAAGCTTCATAGACACATTCAAATTCTGGGAGGGACTGAATTACTGGGCTGAGGGCTGAGGGTGCTGGTCTTGGGGGACATCTAGCTCAACTGGCATAATAAAGCTTATGAAGAAAATGTTCTATATTCTAATTTGGTGAGTAGCACCTGGGGTCTTAAAAGCTGGTAAGTGGCCATCTAAGATACCCCACTGGTCTGGAGAAAGGGAGAATGAAGAAAACCAAAGACACAAGGGAAAGATTAGTCCAAAGGACTAATGGACCACAACCACCACAGCCTTCACCAGACTGAGTCCAGCACAACTAGATGATGCCTGGCTACCACCACTGACTGCCCTGACAGGGATCACAATAGAGGGTCCCAGACAGAGCTGGAGAAAAATGTAAAACAAAATTCTAACTCACAAAAACAGACCAGACTTACTGGTCTGACAGAAACTGGAGAAACCCCAAGAGTATGGCCCCCAGACACCCTTTTAACTCAATACTGAACTTACTCCTGAGGTTCATCCTTCAGCCAAAGATTAGACAGGCCCATAAAACAGAGACTAAATGGGCACACCAGCCTAGGGGCAAGGATGAGAAGGCAGCAGGGGCAGGAAGGCTGGTAACAGGGAAGCCAAGGTTGAGAAGGGGGAGGGTTGACATGTTGTGGGGTTGGCAACCAATGTCACAAAACAATATGTGTATTAATTGTTTAATGAGAAACTAATTTGCCCTGTAAACCTTCATCTAAAGTACAATGAAAAGAAAATTTATGATAATCCAGAGTCTTTAACCTTGATTCAAAGATTTTTAGGTTAGCTTTTATGTTTCGAACTCAGCATTACTACCAGGACCTTGCAATTATAAATGCTATTTCATCACTTAGAACTCAGCCTGCTGCTTCATTTCAGTGTATCTGGGAAATACTTTTTTGCTCTATTGCATACTTTGAGCATACACATCAGCTACGATGTGGACAGATACGTAGTGTTTGGCACAGAACATACAGTACCTTTATAACAAGCATTAGCACTGGGATTTGGATCTGAATACAAGTTGCATTTTCAAGACTTCCTTCTTGTAAGATGGTGACCTTCTGGGCATTAGCCAGCTGCCTGTAACACTGGGACTCAGGCTAACACATATCAGGTTTATAAGGTTTGCTCTTCTTGTTCCCTACCTGTGTGTGGGTACATTTTGTTATGTTCGTGCAGCACAAATAGCTAAGAATTAAGCCAACTGACTACATGATGTTGAAAGTCAATTGCTGAGAAAGATGAAGCCAAGTATAGTCTTCTTTGAAAAGACAAGAAGATTTTATATGCGTTTGAGGATCTCAAGAGTAACAACCTCAGACAGGAACACTACTCAGTGTCAAAGTACAACTGACACTTTGCCTGTACTCAGCTCCTCTTCTCCTCAGAGCAGAAAAGAGGACATTTTGAAATGTGTAATGCCTCTGTTCCTGAACACAATGGTACCTTTCATTTATTTCTGGTGACTTCTATTTTCTTTTGTTGCTGGATTCCCTACATAATTGTAAGCATATCGAAGGCAAGCACAATGGTGAACAGTGGGTGGACACCTCCTCCGCAGACGCAGATAATGTCTGCCTGGCTGGCACTGCTTAATTTGGCCATTAACCCATTTTTATATGCTTTTTTGAGAAAAAGGTTTAGAAAAGCTCTTAAGAACTTAAAGGAGAAGACGCTTTTCAAATTTCATTTTCTGATTCCAGATGTTTTGGTGAGGCAGTCTGAAAATGCTAGGAGGGAAAAGCAGAAAGGAAAGCCTTCCAAAGAGCCATAAACAACCCAAGCCTCTTCAAGAACAAGGAACATGCATAACCTTTGTCAAAGTGCAATACTGTGACTTATAAAGTAACCCAGTCAGAGGAAGAAATACATGACAATATTTCAGGTGATTTTTATGATGGAGAAGGGGATTCCATCTGAATTGTGGGGATTTGCAAATCACAAGCAAGCAGCCCTTTTGTTCACCAGCTGGAGAGGGTCTGAGGGTGCGTGCAGATGCCCTAATCACAGCCTTTAGAAGTTCCACATTTACCACCTGACCTCTGTACTGGTTCCCTCATTGCTTGTTCTGCCTCCAGTAGCTTCCTCATCCAATCCATCCTCCACACAGCTAGAGTCATTTCCCTAAAGCAGCAGTGATTGAACCAGGAGCTCTCTGACTGAAAGCTTCAGTAGTTGCCCATTCTCTGGAGAGTGGATGGGCATAAGGCCCACTCTCACAGCTCTCTTACATGCAATGTACTCTTGCAAAAGTGGACCAAATATTTGATGCTTTCTGAACGTGATTGCTGCTTCCTACCTACAAGTCTTTAATCATCTTATTCTCTTCTCTGGGGAAGCCCATCCTCCGCCAGCTGCCCTCAACCTTGTCTTCTGGAATCTTATCCATCCTTCAAGGCCCAGTTCATATGCCACCAATTCCATTAGCCATTTCTGACTTCAATCTAAGTAGTCCCTTATGTGCTTGTGCTCTTCTATAGCCTCCCAATACTACTTTACAGCATGCCTTTTTGTTTACATTCTCTCTATTACATTGTGAGCTCCCCGGAATAGGACCTTTATCCAGGTAATCATTTTGTCCTCCCAGAGTGTATACCTCCGCATTTGGAAGGTTCTTTCCGTAGGTGTTTACTGAACTAAGTGGAATGGAATCTGTGTTTTTAAAGATACTAATGCCAAATAATTATATAAGAAACTAATTTTAATGTTTTACTATCATCTGTTAACTTGTTAACCATTTCTGGAAGAGCTCATAGAAAAAAAATCCAATGAAAAATGGGAATGAACAGTAATAGGCAATTCCAAGAATAAGATACATAAAATTTGCAAAGATATCACAATCACTCATAATTAAAATAATACTGATTACAACAAGTTACTGCTTCTCACCTCTTGCGTAAACAAAAGATTCAAGTTTGATAACATACTATGTTGGCATGGATTTATTAAGACTAGCATTCTCATACATGATTGTTTTTGTTAGTTTCTGTGTAGTGGATTCTTATTCATGGTGACCCCATTTGTGCAGAGTAGAACTGCTCCATAGGATTTCAAGGCCATGATCTTTTGGAAACAGATCTCCAAGCCTGTCTTCCAAGGTGCCTCTGGGTGGGTTTCAACTGCCAGCCTTTCAGCTAGTAGTCAAGTGTTTTCCAAACATTTGTACCACCCAGGGACCCCTCATATATCATTAAAAAAAACCCATTGCTGTTGAGTCGATTCTGACTCATAGCGACCCCATAGCACAGAGAACTGTCCCATAGAGTTTCCAAGGAGCACTTGGTGGATTTGAACTGCTGACCTTTTGGTTAGCAGCCATAGCACTTAACCACTACGTCACCAGGGTTTCCCCATATATCATTAGTGAGGATATAAATTGGTATAACTTCTTTGGAGGGAGGTTTGAAAAACATCTGCTAAAATTTTAAATGCATATGCCTTTGACCTAACAATTCAATTCCTAGGAATTTATCCTCTAGGAATACTTACGAAAGCACTCAAAGATATATCTACAACTGTATTCGAGGCAGAGGAGGCCTGGTGGTGCAGTGGTTAAAGTGCTCAGCTCCTAGCCGAAAGGTTAGCAGTTCGAACTCACCAGATGCTCCATGGGAGAAAGATGTGGCAGTCTGCTTCCCTAAAGATTTACAGCCTTTGAAGCCCTATGGGACAATTCTACTGTCCTAAAAAAAAAAAAAAAAATTTTTTTTTTCAATAGGTTATAGGGTCGCTATGAGTCAGAATCAACTTGAGGGCATGAGTTTTTTGGGTTTGATTCAAGGCAGCATTGTTTGTAATGATATGCAAAAAACTACTCATTATAGTTGTCTTTAGGAAGAAGACTGGCAGTCTCAGATGGAGAAAGTTAGTTTTCATTCTACACTTTCATACTGTTGAAAATTTTACCACAAGCTTGTATAACTTTTTTTCCAATTAAAAGCTAATATAGGATTAGACTTTTAGAGCTAAAAGAAACCTTAAAATTAATTTACAACAAGATGACCAAAAGTGGCACTCACACACACCACCACACATATCGCCACTCCTCCCTTGTGTGCCCAGGACAGACACTGATGAGACGTCATAGTTTTTCCTACAGAGCCAATACACAGCCTCAAAATTCTCTGCAACACAGTGCTACATAAAACCACAACCAAAAGATTAAAGTTGTCATGCAAGTTGAACTGATCATTCTTGACTAACCTAAACCAGTAACAAGGAGTCAAGTGATTTCTCGACCAAAGTCACACAGTTAGCAATGAACCCAAGGCTAGAACATTTCTCTCAGGTCATGATGTCACTCTGTCTCATGGGTCTTGGGCATAAAAGTAGCAGCTGAGTGTTTAACTGTTGAGTCACCAAGACTCCTGTTGGACGTATTAACACTGGTTATTTCAGAGGGGAGGCAGTGTCAACAATGGGGCAGGATAGGAAATTTTTACATTTGTTCTCTATTTGCTTTCCTTGTTTTATTTTTAAATGATGATATATCACTCCATAATTTTAAGTAGTAAAGATATGTGTAAATAATTCTTATTATTTTGAGAATAATGGTATCTTTATTCTTGAGATCTTTTTAAAGTATAAAGCAAGTTCTTCAGGAAATATAGCTAATCCTGAGGGCTATGGTGACCATGATCTCACCGAACATCTAGCTTAGTTTGCATAACATCGTTTATAAAGAAAATGTTCTACATTCTACTTTGGTGAGCAGCGTCTGGGGTCTTAAAAGCCTGTGAGCGGCCTTCTAAGATACTCCACTGGTCTCACCCCTTTGAGACCAAGGAAGAAGGAAGAAAACTAAAGATACGAGGGAAAGATTAGTACAAAGGACTAGTAGACCACATCTATCATGGCCTCCACAAGACTGAGTCCAGCACAACTAGATGGTGCCCAGCTACCACCACTGACTGCTCTGACAGGGATCACAATAGAAGGTTCTGAGGAGAGCTGAAGAAAAAATGTAGAACAAAATTCTAACTCACAAAAAAAGATCAGACTTACTGGCTTGACAAGAGACTGGAGAAATTCCAAGAGTATGGCCCCTGGACACCCTTTCAGCTCAGTAATGAAGTCACTCCTGAGGTTCACCCTTCAACCAAAGATTAGACAGACCCAGAAAACAAAACAAGACTAAACAGGCACACCAGCCCAGGGGCAAAGACGAGAAGGCAGGAGTGGACAGGAAAGCTGGTAATAGGGAACCCAGGGTAGAGAAGTGAGCATGCTGACATGTCATGGAGTTGTTGACCAATGTCATAAAACAATACATGTACTGTTTAATGAAAAACTAGTTTGTTCTATAAACCTTCATCTAAAGTACAATTAAAAAAAAAAAAAGAAGTATAGCTAATTCTAAAACTCATGAATTGGTTTTTCTCTAGTGAGTTCTGCCCTGCTCCCAATGTGTAGCATAGTACTGTATTTTTATGCAAATAACGTGGCCTTCTTCATTTGTTTGCCAACCGCTCCCTCCTCCCATGAGGCATTTTCATAAGTGCACTATGCTAATTTTCTCTCTCACAGCAACACGTAAAAAATAATTGGCATAGTGGGGCTTACAGAAATACCTGGGGTACAGGGCGGAGGCATGGTTGGGAAACAAATGTAGAAGGTGTGAGTATTTGTGTAAAAAAAAAGGCAAGTATGTTTTCTGGTGATTAAAATGTTTTAGAAGGCCAAGCAGGTACTAGAAGAAAAACAGAGTTTGGCATGTCTTTCCAATAATTTCGTAAAAAGTGTTTCTCCTACAGGACCATCTTCAGTCCTGTGGTTTCTCTGTGGAATACATCCTATTTCAGGCATCCCCTTGAGGCTAACGTGAGCCCATGTTATCTTTATGGGGCACAATATTAGATGAAAAACCTGATAATATCCTAACATATTAGGAACCAAAGCTCAGTAGAGTCTCACAAAATTAATTAATAATAATGATGATAATGATAAGGCTACTGTGGGTGACAGTAAAATAAAACAACGATTTGCTACCTGAAAATGGTGAAAAGATTTAAAGTGGAAAAAGAAAATAAGAAAGGCATTTTTATACCACCACTTGGTGGCTGATTCTTGCTACTTTATTCTAAAGGCACAAGTACTTTGATGAGAGCATATATTAACTTTTGAGTGGTTTATCTGGTTTTTGCATTAAGTGTTTGTGGAGGACACTATGGAACCAACAAAGTCAGAGACTTTGACTAATAACATTAACACAGTGAAAAGACAGAAGTAACCTAGACTGAAAGAACTCCTTACTTACATATAACTTGATCTGTGGTATTAGAATATTTAAAGAAAGAATGTGTCAACAATCGGAAATGGCTTAAAGAAGTGGTTCTTATAAAAGCATAGAAAAAGCAGAAGTTGAAGATACAATCTGTAATCGCATAGCCAGCAGCAACTACCTGGAGACAAAGAATCCTGGGAAGCAAAAAAATACAACCACTGTAGAGACATACAACAAATTATTAAAGTATGACCCTCCCCCAAAACAAACAAACAAACCTACTGCTATCGAGTCGATTCTGACTCATAGAAACCACATACAGTTTCCAACCCTGTTAATCTCTATGGAAACAGACCACCTCATCTTTCTCCTGTGGAGTTGCTGGTGGTTTTGAACCGCCAACCTTTCAGTTAGCAGTCTAATGCTTTAACGACTGCATCACCATAGCCCCTTTAAAGTATCACAACAGATATTTAAGTCAGCTAAATAAACAACATGTCCAAATTGTAAACTAAAAAAAAAAACTTTTCCTCATGAGTTTGGATAAATTAATTCTCTCAATAATTTTTAATAGAATTCTCCTAGATGAAATAAAATTAACCATCCAAGGGACTTGCTCTGACTCCACGCTCATTAACCAAACGCGTTAGCATTTATCTTCCCATGATCATCATGAATGAGAATCAACTGCACAGCAACTGGTTGGTAAAGCTCTTCTTGGGGGCGAGATGTCCGACCACAGCAAGGGGAATGTTGAATCTGCTTGACTGTCATGCCTCATTACATGCTCTCATAGCTCCCAGAGCTTTTTTATTCATAATTTTAATTTAATAATTACGTGTACAATTATTTTGTTTAATGTTTCTCTCCCTTAGGAGCTCTTGTGGTGCAGTGGTTAAGAGCTACGGCTGCTAACCAAAAGGTCAGCAGTTCGAATCTACCAGCTGCTCCTTGGAAATCCTATGGGGCAGTTCTACTCTTGTCCTATAGGGTCGCTATGAGTTGGAATCGACTCGATGACAACGGGTCTCTGGTCTGGCCTCATTTTAGCTCAGTGAGGATAGTGTCCACAGCATTTGCACATCAGTCTCTTGTAAATTCGGTTGTCTGATCCACTCAGGCGCTGACAAAATTAAATACCAGAACCTGGCAAGTTAAGGCTCTAGACTTTAGGTAGCTCACCAAGACAAAACTACTTTATGATGAAGTCAATCAGGCAGTCTTTGATGACAAAATCCTTCCAGCATACTAAGTGCCTCTCAGATACCAACAGCATTCAGGATCATTCAAACACTAAAGGATATGATAGAAATTTTCATCGATACTCTAAGATGTTCTCTGTAGAAATTTCCACAAGGACTTAAATTACACTAATTATGTCTTCTTAGTAAGATTTTTTGTTTTTGTTTTTAGTAAGATATTGCAAAACTTTAACTAATCTGTCTTAAAATAGAAACAAAAATATAGATGGAATAAAGCAAAGCAAAAGTACAATATTATCATTAACTTTCTAAATGGTATATTTACCTTTCCATGTGGGCTTTTAAAACAACTTAGAAACTGCGAAAGGAGAAAGTCACCCAAAGAAAAAACAGAAACATGGAAAACCAGTTGCCCAATCTCAGACTGTAGCAATGGCAGTGGTAGAATTAGAACTCAAGTGTTTTGGGCTTCCAGATTTCAGTTTTTATTCTCAAAGAGAGACTATTTTCTGAATCTGAAAACAATTTGATAGGACTATCTTTCACTTCAAATCATGTTACATATGGCAGAAATAAGCCGTATTAAAGCTGTTAACTCCCTCTATAACATGTTATCTTATTTGTCCTCTTGGAAAGCCCGTATCTTAACTTCACTGTTCAGAAATGCCCTCCAGTTCAGATGCTTGTCAATAACACTATTGGACCTTGAGGTTTCTTTAATAAAGAGTCTTATGAAGATTAAACAAGACTATGTACTTCAGAATGACTTACCACACATAGTGGAAGAAGAAGCAGGTATAGTTTTCTGCACAGCTCACATGAGCAAAACCCTTGCAACAAACTCAAACATTCAGTGAGACACTGTTGTTAATTTCTAATTCCTCTTCCCTAGGAACTGAGGAAAACACCTAGTCAATTCAAATTTCATCTGAATTCTTCTTCTAGTAGGCTCTGCGGATCCTCTTCTGCATGTCCAAGAGGATTTCTGCCCCTATTTCATATTCTGCCATCTGGGTTCTTATTTCCATTGGAGATTTTCTTAGGCTCCCATACAATAACAGTAAATACATAAAGCTTACCTTGTACCAGACACTGCTCTAAGTATTTATGTACTCTAAGATTCACAATAAACCTCATGAGGTGAGTACCATTATAACCACATTTTACAAATAAGGAAAAAAAGGCACAGAGAGATTAAGAAACTTGCCCAAGGTTACACAGCTAGTATGTGGCATAAATTGAGGATTCAAACTCCAGACTTTAACTACTATGCTAAATAGCTTTTCTAAATACCAAGTACTTGACCACGGAATTCTGCTTCCACCAGTACAAAAAAAACCCAAACCCAGTGCCGTCGAGTCGCTTCCGACTCATAGCGACCCTATAGGAGAGAGTAGAACTGTCCCATAGAGTTTCCAAGCAGCGCCTGGCAGATATGCACAGGTAAACACCTGCTTCTATTTCCTTTTTTCTTTTCCTTTTTCTATGCTGTTTGGCACTCAAAATTCCAATGTTTCAAGTGGGAGGAGGCTAGAGGATAGGAAGCAAAACTACACAAATGCTGTCTGCCTTTGCTTTGTAGATGAAATCGAGATCTTTGAGAATTTGCATATGCAATGCATGCAATAACTTTAAACCCACCATTTTTTCATGCCCTTAATTTCTAGGACCTAGTAAGGTAACCAAAATTACAGTTTTACTTAAGTGCCAAGAAATCAAAGTATATAAAAGATCATACATGCTTCCTGATCTAATCATCAGACCATGTTCTTCCTTTCAAAAAACCAAACTGACTGCTGTCGAGTCTATTCTGACTCATAGCAACCCTGTAGGTCAGAGGAGAACTACCTCACAGGATTTCCAAGGTTGTAATCTTTACAGAAGTAGACTGCCACATCTTTCTCCCACAGAGCGGCTGGTGGGTTCAAACCACTGACCTTTCGGTTAGTAGCCAACAGCTTAACCGTTGTGCCACTGGGGCTCCTTTTGTTCTTCCTTTAGCAATCTGTCATTTTTTTTATTGCCTAAAAATAGTCCCTTAATTGAGACTTAATAGATTACACATTTCTTATCAGAAAATAATCAAGCTATTTTCATTTTGAAATAAATGCATAATGAACTCAGTATAAAAAAATATCTATTTTTGTGTCTCTTCTGTGTCAGAGAGATTTCCTTGTTTCTCTGTAAACTGAAAACCGGGAAATATGTAGTGGTCAATGGAAAATAGATTTACTCTTACCAAGAATTAAAAAGAAAGAAAATGCATGCAAAATTAATTGTATGAATGTTGACAATAAATATCTTTGCAAGTCATCCTTCTATATCCATTAATAAAAAAGACAATACATCCAGAAAAAAACTTAAATGTCTTCTACTGAAAAAAATCACAGTTGATTAAAAATGTTGGACCATTTTTTCTTATGCAAACATATTTTATCATTGTGCAAGATTGCCCTCTTGTGTTTTCTGTAGTTAAGTCTTTATTATTTTTATCAATTTAACTTTGAGCTTCTAACTTTTCAATCTAAAATTAACTCACTTCTAACTGAACTTCATTATCCTGAGCATATGACTCACATTTTTTAAAGTCATATATCCAAAACTGTACAGGTGAGAAGTTAATACTGGTGTATGGTTTGTGGTGCACTCTATCCTTTAAATCTCTGAACTAATTTATAAAATACCATGGCCTAAAGTTAAGAAAAAGCAGAAGCAAAGACACAAAGAAAAATTTAGATTAATGTCAAGATATGCTACAACGCTGATACTAACTTTCCACATTACCAAGTTATGAAAGATGCAGCCAATTAGTCTATTAATACAGGCGTGGCCTAATAGCCACACGGTCAGCTCTTCCCTTTGGTTTACTCAGTTTTTTTTTTTTTTTCCTTAGGGGTATATAAAATGAATATTGACATTCGTAATTTTTTCTTTGGTTTTATATTAGCGAAGTTTATTTTTAATGTTGCCTAATTAAAATATGTGTTGTCCATATGTTAAAAGGAGCCCTGGTGACTCAGTGGTTAAGAGTTCGGCTGCTATCTGAAAGGGCAGCAGTAAAAACCCACCAGCCACTCCTTGAGAGAAAGATGTGGCTGTCTGCTTCCGTAAGGATTACAGCCTTGGAAGCCCTATGGGGCAGCTCTGCTCTGTCCTATACAGTCACTGTGAGTTGGAATCAACAGGGCAGCAATGGGTTTTTGTCTGTTTGTTTTCTCCTATGTTCCTGGTGGAAATCTAAATTTTATACACCCCTTTCTGTAAATCAAATTGGCAACGTGTATTAGAAGTCTTAAAAAAGCATTGTTAGGTTTGCTTCTAGGAATCTATCTTAAGGCCACAGCCCTAAGCATGCAAAAAATGTATGTCCAATCTGCTCATCATAGCATCATTTATAGTGCAAACACTGGTAACAGCCTAAACATGGAGGTGTGTTGCATTACACTGATATACACTCATACAATGGAATCATTTTCGATGATTTAAATTTTAATGTAATATTTAATATAGCATAAAAATTTTCTACGTGACGATGCTAAGTAAAAAAAAGACCAGGATATACATGCAAGTGTTTGTGTATGACCCGAAAGCAATCTTCCCAAAACTATGCACAAAGACTAAAAGAAATGCCTAAAATATTAACAGTGGTTGTCATTCAGTGGTGGCACCATGGAGTTTTTTCATGTATTTTTCACTTGCCCGTAGTTTACATATTTTTATGATGCACCTGTATTACTGTTACAATGGAGGAGCCCTCCTTGCTCCTAACAGCAGCAGAACCGAGCTACGACCATCTGTGTTGTTGTCAGCTGCCGTGGAGCCGGCTCTGACTCATTGCAACCTTCTGTGTAACAGAACGAAACACTGTCCAGCCCTGCACCACCCTCACATGGATCAGAATTCTGTGGACTGTGCAAGCTCAGAAAACTCGGAAAGCTTTTTTAAAGAAACCCAAACTTCAGCAAGTAGCTCAGGATGCTGCATCCATTTGAGCAATATAGGAAGTGGAGGGGCCCCAAGACCAGGGAATGAGTGGGGAAAGGTCCTAAGAGGTATGGATGTTTTCCCTCCCAAAGCTTTATTCTTTAGAGGAGAGAAAAACAGAGAAGATAACTTTCCCAAACGCATAAAAGAACAAACAAAATAACAACCATTTACTAAGTCCATAAGATGTGCTAGGTTGGTTCAAAAGGGTCAGAAGTTAAGTGTAGTGAATGGCTAATGAAAAGAAGTATGACACAGAATTCCACCTTCAGCCATCATGCAGGACCTCCTTAGCTAGACTGCGGTTAAAGAGCTGGTCTACCCACCAGCAATTCCCCATGCAGCACCCCTCATCCCTTTTATTCCCCACCCCTACACCTCAGGAATACTGTATGGTTTAAACTCAGGACAGGTATGCATCAGGGTTGTATCCTTTCACCATATTTATTCGATCTGTATCTCAGCAAATAATCCGAGAAGCTAGACTATATGAAGAAGAATGGGGCATCAGGAAGACTCATTAACAACCTGCATTATGCAGATAACACAATCTTGCTTGCTGAAAGTGAAGAGACCTTGAAGCACCAATGAAGATCAGAGACGACTGCCTTCAGTATGGATTATACCTCGACATAAAGAAAACAAAAATCCCCACAACTGGACCAACAAGCAACATCATGATAAATGGAGAAAAGACTGAAGTTGTCAAGGATTTCATTTTTCTTGGATCCACAATCAACATCCATGGAAGCAGCAGTTGAGAAATCAAAAGACGCATTGCATTGGGCAAATCTGCTGAAAAAGACCTCTTTAAAGTGTTAAAAAGCAAAGATGGCACCTTGAAGACTAAGGTGTGCCTGACCCAAGCCATGGTGTTTTCAGTTGCCTCATATGCATGTGAAAGCTGGACAATGAATAAGAAAAACAGAAGGAGAACTGATGCCTTTGAATTATGGTGTTGGCGAGCAAACAAATCTGTCTTGGAAGAAATACGGCCAGAATGCTCCTTAGAAGCAAGGATGGCGAGACTACATCTCACAAATTTTGGACATGTTGCCAGGAGGAATCAGTCCATGGAGAAGGACATCATGCTTGGTAAAGTAGAGGGTCAGCAAAAAAAAAAGGAAGACCCTTAAGGAGGTGGACTGACACAGTGGCTGCAACAACGGGCTCAAGCATAACAATTGTGAGGATGGAACAGGACTGTGCAGTATTTCCTTCTGTCGTACATAGGGTTGCGATGAGTTGGAACTGACTCAAGGGCACCTAACACCACCACCACCTCACCACTCAACTCCAGTACAGCAAGAATGATCTTTTCATAAAGCAAACCATCAACATATTCCCAGTGCCCCTTGAAATAAAGCCTAAATTCCTTATGGGGGTGACAAGGCCCTTTGTGACCAGACTTCTACTTACCCACTTCTCTAGCTTCCACTTATCTGTATCCACAGTTCCCTCACTCTAACTCCCAGGAATCCTGATCTCCACCAGATTTTGCCTCTGGTATTGTCTAGATCTAACCTGTCTCCTTTGTCTAGCTAACTCCTGCTTGCCTTCAAGTTTTTGCTTAAATGTTGCCTTCTTCAAGGATCCTTAGCTGCTCCTGTTCTGGATACCCATTGTAATCACTAATTTCCCTATCATCAAAAACCTGTTGTTGTAGAGTAGATTCTGACTCATTTCAACCCCATGTGTTATAAAGTAGAATTATAATCTTTTTTTTTTTGACTATAATCTTTATGGTAGCTGGTCACCAGGGCTTTCTTCCATAGTGCCACTAGGTGGGTTCAAACCACCAGTCTTGTGATTAGTTGTTGTTGTTGCAGTTGTTGTTGTCGTCAGTAGGCACTGAATCAATTCCGACTCATGGTGACCCCATGTGTGCAGAGCAGAACTGCTTCATAAGGTTTTCAAGGCTGTGTGTGACCTTTCAGAAACAGATTGCCCGGCCTGTCTTCCAAGGTACCTCCGGGTAGGTTCGAATTACAAATCTTTCAGCTAGTAGTTGAGCTCTTAACCATTTGCACCACCCAGAGACCATTCCCTACCATAGCCCTTTCTATATATTATTAAAGTCTCTTGTCTAATTGTGCTTTTCTTCATCTAGACTGTAAGTTCTGGGAGGGTAAAGGTTAAGTCTGCATTGTTTATCTTGGTATCTACAGTGCCTAGCAGCAGGGAAGCAGCTGCCCAGAATAAATGGATGAATAAGTGAAATAACCTGATTATATTTAACTTCTCAAAAACTTTCTTAAAAGAGGTACCCTAACTGATTCAAGTGCATTTCAAATAAAAATGGTGCACCTTGTGATGGTGGCGGTCTTGGTGATGCTGTGAGTACTTCACGCAGTATGAAGTCCTGAATCCTATCTTCAGTTAATAGCTATGTGTACTTGGAATATAATATATATATATACATATATATCGAACACAAAAGTATATATAATAATATCTAATATACAAGTATAAGACGTGGAATCATTATTTCTAACCCTGAGAAAAATGATCCAGAAATAACGGAATATATAAATTGTGATCTATAAAATACTTACGATTTTTACGAAATGGGAAAATGTTACTATAACACTAAGTTTTTTTTTAAGTATAGGAATTACGTGTAAGGAATAAGTTGATATCTCCATGTAAAAAGAAATACACACATAATATATTTATATAATAAAAAGATTGGAAGGCATCAAATGTATATGGTAATGATCTCTGGAAGTCATGAATGTGTAAATACTTTTCTTCCTTAAACTTTTCAGTGTTTACCTAAATGTATTACTTTTATAAAAACACCAAGATTTATCAAAAGGATCTTTATAATTTGATGAATTCCTTTACAGCTAGGCAGTTATTTTATTTTGAGACTAAAGAATGGGCTAGAGGCAATTAGCCAACTGTAGGTTTACTTGAAGTAGATGAGGGAGACGCTAACTTGCACTGCTTGGCAGAACTGCTACTCTAAATAGTCAGGCCATCAGCAGCAATTCAGACTAGCCTGGGAAAGCCCTTTACCTGCACCACCTATCTCAATAGATCTAGGAGGTTGCTTTTTCTTTTGCTTAACAATAGGTCCAGTGATAAGCAACACTGCCCTCCTCCAAAGCTCCCTGAAGTGTAAAAGACTAAGAAGATCAAAGGAACCATCAGCCACTCCCTGAACTTCAAAGGTTTCTCCTATGGGAAACCAAAGAAGCAGCTGTGTGCTTATAGATTACTTAGAGGCTTCCATTACCCAAAACCCATTGCCATGGAGCCCATTCCAACTCACAGCAACCCTATAGGACAGCAGAACGGCCCCTAGGGTTCCAAGGCTGTAATCTTTACAGAAACAGGCTGCCACTTTGCTCTCCTTCCCAGTGGCTGTTGGGTTCAAACCGCTGACCTTTCAGTTAGCAGCTCAGTGCTTAACTACTGCACCACTAGGGCTCTTTAGAGGCTTCCATTACTGTATGTAAACAGAACATAACAAATATCTTGGCCCTCATATCCTTTTTATTTCCTTATTATGGTGGCATTTTAGGTTTTACAGTTTATATATATATTAAAATGAGTAACAAAAATGTATCAGGAAGAGAAATCTACACACCCCAACGCACACTTATCTTAAAACACACAGAGAAACACTGTGGCACTATTCCTAGCATTTCGTTCTTGTTGTATTTTCTAAACTTTTTTTTTTTTTTTAAATATGTCTTGTTTCAATATTTTCTCAATCAGAAAAAAAGTAATAAAACAAGCAGTTTGCTTCACACAGTTTGTGTTTTAATGTACTATTCAAACACAGTCTACTTACCTTTCCTGAACTAGTTTCACAGACTCAGTCCCCACAGTGATGAAAAACGTCTCTTCAGTAAAACATTTTATGTAGGAGGTGGTGACCTAAAGCCAAAAAAAAAATTCAAATATGTATATGTAGACGACACTGGGTTTTGTGGGTTACATGTAGACTGCTGTCATTGAATACTTTTCCTAAAGGAGTTCATTTTAATAATAAAAAAAAGTATTTTTAAGTGATTGTTTTAAGCAAAATAATTAAGATCCAAGCAGGAGGACCTTGTTTATGTAGTGAACATAGGTGGTGGCCTTCCCAGCATCCACTCCCTATTCCAACAGACACCCACTTTTGTTTAGTTTGCATCTCTTCCATACACACCCATATACCTCAAAGAATTTTAGCCCCAGGGCGGTCCTCATTGACATAAGGGTAAATTTAGTCCTCTTTCCATTGACTGATTTAGGAATTGCTTGTGACTGATTCTGGTCAAGGAGACAGGGAGAGGTTTGCTGGAGGCTTCTGGGAAAGTAACTCTGTGTGAATTACAGAAAGCTTCTCCTTTTCTCTCACAGGGCATGGATGAAAAGGCACATAGCCCCCAAACACTTGGCAGCAGCCTCATTATAACCATGAGGGAAACCAGCCTTAGGATGGAGCTGACTATGAATGGCAGGAGAGAGAGAGAGAGAGAGACAATTCTCAATTATATCATGAAACGCATCCAAATCTGAAGCTCACCCTGCCTGATTGTCTCTTATGTGAGCTAATTTTTCTAAACTGAGAATGAGTCAGTTTTTTGTTGTTGTTATTTGTGGCCAAAGTACCTTAACCAAAGTTTAGATTTTATTATTAGGCAACAGGGAGCTACTGAAGAGGTTTAAGCAGGAGACTGACATAATGAGTTAGTATTTTCCAAGGATGGCAGTGGCAGCAAGGTTGGGAATAGGTGGGTAGGATGGGAACCTGGCTAATATTTACTGAGGACTCACATCTTATCTAGCAGGGGGTTATATTTCAAAGTGAATGAGTGAGAGGCATTTTTCTAAATAAGATTTCCCTTAAACATTTCTTGAGGGATTGTGTGGGGTCAGCTTGGCCACTTTTTGAATAGATCATTGTTTCTTAGGCTGAACACCTAGGTTACACTTAGAAGCTATGTGGTTTGGAAAGTATATATCCTTAAACAACCTATGTTCATTTGGAAATATGGTTTTGTTTTGTGCTTTAAAGAAAAAAGCATAAATGGGGTCACACTCTACATATTATATAACTTGTTTACCTGACCCTCTAGCCCCATAAAGACTGTAGCCTAGGAAACCCTATGTGGCAGTTTCTACTCTGTCCTATAGGGTTGCTATGAGTCAGGATCTACTAGATGGCACATAATAACAATGACAAGGTGTTTCGGAGGCCTTTCTATGAGTCACAATCAACTTGATGGTAACCTGTTTGGTTTAATGTTTTGTTTTTTTTTCATTGTAAGTATTTGTGGCAAGTAGTATTTTCCAAAAATTGTCACTGCAATATTTCTGGTCCCGCATGTTTTTTTGAGAACCTTGCTACTCTCCATCAAGAGGTAGGATCTATTTTCCCCTTCCCTTAAACCTGGATGAGACTTCTGTGAACACCTAGGAAAAAAGAATGCAGCAAAAGTGACACTGCATGACATCTAAGTTTTTCCTGGCTGTCTCTCAGAATACTCATCCTTGCAACCTAGACACTACACTGTGAGGAATCCCAAACCAGTCCATGCAAAGCAAGCACATGGAGAAATCCACATGGTATAGAATTGAGGCCTCCAGCCTACAGCCAGCATCAACCACCACCATTAGTGTCTTAGTCATCTAGTACTGCTCTAATAGAAATACCACAAGTGGATGGCTTTAACAGAGAGAAGTTTATTCTCTCACAGTCCAGTGGGCTAGAAGTCCGAAATCAAGGCACCAGCTCCAGGAGAAGGCTTTCTCTCTCTGTTGGCTCTGGAGGAAAGTCCTTGTGACCTTCCCTCGATCTGGGAGCACCTCAGGTCCAAAGGACGCGCTCTGCTCCTGATGCTGCTTTCTTGATAGTATGAGGTTCCCAACTCTCTGCTTGCTTCCTTTTCCTTTTATCTCTTGTAAGATAGAATTGGTATAGGCCACGCCTCAGGGAAACTCCCTTTACATTGGATCGGGGATGTGGCCTGAGCAAGGGTATTTGTTATATCCTACCCTAATCCTCTTTGACCACAAGCAGAGACTGATTTATAACACATAGGAAAGTCACAAAATGGAGGACAACCACACATGGCCTAAGGAAGCTGACGCATTTTGGGGGGACACAATTCAACTCATTACAATGAGAGTGAAAAATTTCTGATAATTCCAGTCCTCACCATTTGAATTTTCCAGTTGAGGTCTTACACATAATGGAGCAGAGAATACCCATCCCTGCTATGCCCAGTCTGAATTCCTGACCCATAGAATTTGTGAGTTCAGTAAGTGGTTGATTTGAAACACTAAGTTCTGGGTGTAAATTGCAATCCAGCCAGTTACTGGAAGACTATTATCTTAGGCTGTATTCTCTAGAGAAGCAAAACTGGTAAAGTGTATAAATATATAGAGAGCTTTATATCAAGGAAATGGCTCATGCAATCGTAGAGTCTGGAACTTCCCAAGTCTGTGGGTCAGGCTAGAGGCCTCTCCTGATTCAAGTAGCCTCAGGGGCTGGTGAACCCAAGATCGGCAGGTCAACAGCAGGGCACTTGCTCACAGGCTGCAAAGGTCAACTAAACCCAAGATCAATGGGCAAGATCCCAGGTAAGTTGCTAGCTCAAGTCCCAAGAACCAGAGGTCAGATGAACAGGAGCCACCTACAGGAACCAGCACAAGCAAGAGCCTGGGAGCTTTGCCAGAAAGCCCACTTATTTTTGATGCAAGCCACACCCCCAAGGAAAATCCCTTTCAACTGACTGGCTACTCTCAGTAGATCCCCTCACGGAGGTGATCACATTATACCAAATCTCATCATGGAAGTGATCATATCATCATACAACTGTCCAGCTACATCATAACTGCCAAATCACTGAGAATCATGGCCCAGTCAAGTTGATCACCAATGTCAATATATATCTACTTTAATCTTTTAAACTATAACATAATTAACATAATGTGATAGATTAGGTGGTGTTTCAACTTGACTGAGCTATGAATCTCTGTGGTTTGGCAGTTGTGATGTAGTTTGTCAGTCATATAATGATGTAGTCATCCTGCACTTGTGATCTCATGTAATCTCTCCATAATGTGATCTGATGACATCAGCCAATCAGTTGTAAAACTCGCAAAACTCACTTGCTTTTTCTGGATCCTGCATCTGGCCCATCATCATTTGACCTCCAGTTCTTAGGACTTGAGCTAGTTGCCTGCCATAATGCCTGCCAATCTCGGGATTCATCAGCCTCCATGGCCTGTGAGCCAGTGTCCTATTGTCTGACCTGCCGATCTTGGGTTCGTCAGCCCCTGCAGCTATGTGACTCGGGAGAAGCCTCCAGCCTGACGCACCGGACTTCGGACTTGCCAGCCTCTACAACTGTGCGAGCCATTTCATTGAGATAAATCTCTCTCTACACATATATATACATATGCTTTACTGGTTTTGCTTCTCTAGGGCCTAAGACATTTGGTACCAAGAGTGATTCTACAGAAACAAAATCCTAAGGGCAAGTTTTCTAAATTGGTTCTAAAATCTTACTAGTCTTAAAGGTGCTGATAATTCTGCCTTCAGTAGTAAAGAAGGCATTGCTAATCCATGGCATGAGGTGGCAATATTAATATGCAAAATATTACCACCAATAGATCAAGTATCATTGAGAAGTGAGGCTCTGGGTGATCACGTTTGATAGTTTTCTACAGTTTTGTCAGAATGAGAAATACAGGGAAGCTAATTGGTTGGTCCTACATTCACTAAACAAAGTGGTGAAAGAAAGAGATGAGCTCAGGGTTTCAGAGTCACATCTCAAGCATCGCATAAAAGACCCCAAAGTTGCCATGCCACCTGTGCCCTGAAAGCCTTATTTCATGTAGTAACAGAGCTAATATTACCAAAAACCAAACACAGAGTCTTACCATAAGAGTGGCTGAATTACAATGCCAATTGAATTCCTAACCTCAAATGGTGTCTTAAGTTAAAGAGAAGGCATTGATTGGAAAGAAATGGTATCCTGAAATGTGGGATGGGGACATAGGGCAGATAATCAGGAAGTAGACACTGAGCCCCTAAGTTCCATTGAATCACTCCTGCCAACAGAATCTGCCCTGTTCCTCCCCTCTGAAGATCATTCCATCTTTGCCTGGTAAGCTACCTTCCCCAGTCAAATCATTAGCCCTTCCACCCCCATCTGACGAGATTAATACAGCTGTGCCTGAAGAGTATTTCTGAGCTATTGCCTGCAGTGGTGCCTGGGGAGTCACCTGGGGCGTTGTCTGAGGTAGATGACTTACAAGACATTGCTAAATGTTGCCAGAACCCATCTCCATGATCCATTTTTGTTTCTAGACCTATAACTAGACTTACATCATAGCAGCTTGTGATGGTTAAGACTGTGTGTCAACTTGGCGGGGCTACGTAACTCTCAGTATTTATATGTGACAGCCCCATGATGGGATCCGCCAATCAGTTGAAAAGGAGTTTCCTTGGGCGTGTAGCCTGCATCTGAATGTAAGTGGATATTCTGGCTTTTGCCCTCTCTGGATCCTGCAGCTGCCTCTTGTTTGTCTGACCTCCAGTTCTTGGGACTTGAGCTAGCAGCTTATCTGCTGATCTTGGTATTTGTCCATCTTCACAGCCTGTGAGCAAGATTCCTGCTCTCTGACCTGCCAATCTTGGGCTCGCCAGCACCTGCAGCTATGTGAATCAGGAAAAGTCTTGCAGTCTTACCTGCCAATCCTGGGATTTGTCGACCTTCACACCCTGTGAGCAAGAGCCCTGCTCTCTGGCATGCCAATTTTGGGTTCACCAGCCCCTGCAGCTACATGAATCAGGAGAAGCCTCTATTCTGATCCATGGACTTGGGATGTTCCAGCCTCTACAATCATGTGAGCTTCTCCAAATAACCCGGCCTAAGACAGCCCAAAAAGGTGAAGTACGAATGTGATCCACAGGGAGGTATGCTACAAAAGAACTGCTTAAGTTTTTTAATATGTGTAAACAGAAATCTAGGGAATATGTGTGGGAATGACTATTAAAGGTATCAGATCACGGTGCAAGGGACAGCGAGTTGGATCAGTCTGAGTTTATTGATATGGGACCACTAAGCACAGATTATTCTTCATTCATTGTTTCAGCTCAAGAGGTTAAGAAAGGATACAATAACTTTTGGTTGGTTTGCTGAAGCACGGATTACACAGTGGCCTATACCTAGTCCCCAATATGGCACCATTCCTTGAGGCAATCAGCCGGCAACCTGGTAGCAGGTTAATTACACTAGACCACTTCTATTACGGAAAGGGTAGTTTCATTCTTACTGGGTGTTATGGGTTGAATTGTGTCCTCCAAAAATGTACGTCAACTTGGCTAGGCCATGATTACTGTTATTCTGTAGTTATCCTCCATTTTGTGATCTGATGTAATTTTCCTATGTGTTATAAATCCTAATCTCTATGATGTTAGTGAGGCAGTACACAATACAAGATTAGGTTGCGTCCTGAGTCAATCTCTTTTGAGATACAAAAGAGAGAAGTGAGCACAGGGAGAGAGGATCCTCCTACCACCAATAATGAAGAACCAGGATTGGAGTACGTCCTTTGGACCCGGGGTCTCTGCACCAAGAAATTCCTAGACCCAGGGGAAGATTGATGACAAGGACCTTCCCCCAGAAGCAACAGAGAAAGAAAGCCTTCCTTTGTAGCTGGCACCCTGAATTCAGACTTCTAGCACAATTTCTAGCCTCCTAGACTGTAAGAGAATAAATTTGTTTATTAAAGCCATTCACTTGTGGTATTTCTGTTATAGCAACACTAGATAACTACAACACTGGGATAGACACTCTGGATATGGATTTGTCTTCCCTGCATGCAATGCCTCTGCCAACTAACATCCGTGGACTCACAGAATGCCTAATCCACTGTCATGGTCAACAGGCAAAGAAGGGAGTTACCATGTTGGCTAGTATGACTGACCCTGACTACCAAGGGGAAATTGGATCAATATTGCATAACGGAGAGAAAAAGAGTATGTCTAGAATACAGGAGTCTCGTAGTACTACCATGCTCTGTGATTAAAGTCAATGGAAAGCTATAGCAACCTAATTCCAACATGAATACTAATGCCACAGATCCTTCAGGAATGAAGGTTTGGTTCACCCCACCAGGAAAGAACCATGACCAATTGAGGTACTTGCTGAGGGTAAAGGGAGTATGGAATAGGTGGTACAAGAAGGTAGTTCTAAATACTAGTTACAACCACATGACCAGTTGTAGAAACAAGGACTGTAATTGCTATATTTCTTCCTTGTATATGTGCATAAAATATTTTTGTCTTCTTCACTTATAAAATTTAAGATGTAAACCAGGCTAGTGCATTTTCAGTATTATGTGTATGAGTTGTATCAATTAGGTGCAAGTGTATTGGTTTATAATTGTCTGTATTTACAAATTATGCATGGTTTAAGGAGACATGTACAGGCAATAGATTGTGATGGCTAAAGCTATGGGACAACTTGGCTGGGCCATGATTCTCAGTGGTCTGGCAGTTACAATGCAGTTTGTCAGTTATGTAATTATATAATTTGGCAGTTATGTAATGATGTAGTCATCATCCATTTTGTGATCTGATGTAATCACCTCCATGATTTGACCTTCCATGTTGTGATCTGATGTGATCAGCCAATCAGTTGTAAGGGGAGTTTCCTCAGTGCAGTGGCTCACATCCAATATATATGGGCATTCTGGCAAAGCTTGCCTGCTTGCTCTGAATCCTGCATCCAGCTGATCATCATCTGATCGCTGGTTCTTGGGACTTGTCTTAGTTACCTAGTGCTGCTATAACAGAAATACCACAAGTGGATGGCTTTAACAAAGAGAAATTTATTTTCTCACAGTCTAGTAGGCTAGAAGTCCAAATTCAGGGTGTCAGCTCTGGGGGAAGGCTTTCTCTTTCTGTCAGCTCTGGAGGAAGGTCCTCCTTGTCAATTCTCCCCTCGACTAGGAAATTCTCTGTGCAGAAACTCCAGGTCCAAAGGATGTACTCTTTCTTGGTAGTATGAGCTTCCCCCTCTCTGCTCCCTTACTTTTTCTTTTTATCTTTTCAGAGATAAAAGGTGGTACAAGCTACACCCCAGGGGAACTCCCTTTACACTGGATCAGGGATGTGACCTGGGTACGGGTGCTATAATCCCACCCCAATCTTTAACATAAAATTACAATCACAAAATGGAGGACAACCACACAATACAGGGAATCATGACCTAACCAAGTTGACACATATTTTAGGGGAGCAGATTTCAGTCCATGACAGAACTTTAGCCAGCTGCCTGCTGTACCACCTACTGATCTTGGGATCTGTCAGGCTCCACAGCCCATGAGCCGGCAACCTGCCATCTTACCTGCCAATCTTATGTTCATCTGCCCCTGCAGCTACATGAGTCAGGGGAAGCCTCCAGCCTGAGGCATGACCCATGGACTTGGGACTTGCCAGCCTCTACAACCACATGAGCTATTTCCTCAAGATAAGTCTCTCTCTCTCTCTATAGGCATACCTTGGAGATACTGCGAGTTTGGTTCCAGTCCACCGCAATAAAGTGAATTACAATAAAGTGAGGCACACAAATTTTTTGGTTTCCCAGTGTATATAAAAGTTTATACTATACTGTAGTCTATTAAGTGTATAATAGCAATATGTCTAAAACAATATACATACCTTAATTAAAGAATACTTTATTGATAAAAAATGCTAACCATCATCTGAGCATTCAGTGAGTCATAATTTTTTTTGCTGGTGGAGGGTCTGGCATCAATATTGATGGCTGCCGAAGGCTGGGGTGGTTGTGGCAGTTTCTTAAAATAAGACAACAATGAAGTTTGCCACATCAATTAAATCTTCCTTTCATGAAAGATTTCTCTGTAGCATTCGATACTGTTTGACAGCATTTTACTCACAGTAGAACTTCTTTCAAAACTAGAGTCAGTCCTCTCAAACCCTGCTGCTGCTTTATCAACTAAGTATATGTAATATTCTAAATCCTTTGTAGTCATCTCAACAAAGTTCATAGCATCTTCACCAGGAGTAGATTCCATCTCAAGAAACCACTTTCTTTGTTCATCCATAAGGAGCAATTCCTCATCTGTTAAAGTTTCATCAAGAGATTGCAGCAATTCAGTCACACCTCCAAGCTCCACTTCTAATTCTAGTTCTCCTGCTATTTGCACAACATCTTCAGTTACTTCCTCCACTGAAGTCTTGAACCCCTTAAAGTCATACATGAAAGTTGGAATCAACTTCTTCCAAACTCCTGTTAATGTTGGTATTTTGACCCTCTCTGTCTTAGTCATCTAGTGCTACTACAACAGAAACACCACAAGTGGATGGCTTTAACAAAGAGAAATTAATTCTCTCACAATCTAAGAGGCTAGAAGTCTGAATTTGGGGTACCAGCTCCAGGGAAAGGCTTTGTTAGCTCTTGAGGAAGGTCCTTGTCATCAGCCTTCCCCTGGACTAGGAGCTTCTCCATGCAGGAACCTGGGGTCCAAAGGACATTCTCTGCTCCCAGCACTGCTTTCTTGGTGGTATGAGCCCCGCCCCCAACTTCCCTTTCATTTCCTGTAAGATAAAAGGTAGCACAGGCCACACCCCAGGGAAACTCCCTTTATATTGGATCAGGGATGTGACCTGAATGAGGGTGTTACATCCCGCCTTAATTCTCTTTAACATAACCTAATCTTGCCTCATTAACCACAGGCAGAGATTGGGATTTACAACACATATGAAAATTACATCAATCACAAAACAGAGGACAAGGGCACAATACTGGGTATCATGGCCTAGCCAAATAGACACATATTTTTGGGGGACACAATTCAATCCATGACACCCTCCCATAAGTCATAAAATGTTCTTAATGACATCTAGAATGGTGAATCCCTTCCAGAAGGTTTTCAATTGACTTTGCCCAAATCCATCCAGCTGTCACTACCTGTGACAGCTATAGCCTTATGCAATGCATTTCTTAAACAATAAGACTTGAAAGTTGAAGTTACTCCTTGATCCATGGGCTCCAGAATAGATGTTGTGTTATCAGGCATGAAAATATCATCAATCTCTTTGTACAGCTCTATCAGAGCTCTTGACTGACCAGGCGCATTTCCAATGAGCAGTAATATTTTGAAAGAAATCTCTTTTTCTGAGCAGTAGGTCTCAACAGTGGGCTTGAAATATTCACTAAACTCTGTTGTAAATAGATATGCTGTCATTTAGGCTGTGTTGTTCCTTTTATACAGCGTGGGCAGAGTAGATTCAGCATGATTCTTAAGGGTCCTAGGATTTTCGGAATGGTAAATGAGTATTAGCTTCAACTGAAAGTCACCAGCTGCCTAACAAAAGAGTCAGCCTGTCCGTTGAAGCTTTGAAGCGAGGCACTGACTCCTCTGTGGAAGTCCTAGATGGCATCTTCTTCCAATACGAGGTTGTTCTGAAAATCTGATATTTAGTGTCGTCACCTTCGTCAGTGATTTCAGCTAGATTTTCTAGACAACTTGCTGCAGCCTCTGTATCGACACTTGCTCCTTCACCTTGTACTGTCGTGTCGTTATAGAGACACCTTTTTTCTGTAAGCCTCATGGCCTAACCTCCGCTAGCTTCAGACTTTTCTTCTGCAGCTTCCTCACCTCTCTCAGCCTTTATAGAACTCAAAAGAGTTAGGACCTTGCTCTGGATTTAGGCTTTGGCTTAAGGGAATGTTGTGGCTGGTGTGATTTTCTATCCAGACCACTAAAAGTTTCTCCATATCAGCAATAAGGCTGTTTTGCTTTCTTATCATTTGTGTGTTCCCTGGAGTAGCACTTTTAATTTCCTTCAAGAACTTTTCCTTTGCATTCACAACTTGGCTGTTTGGCACATGAGGCCTAAATTCTGGCCTATCTCGGCTTTCGACACGCTTTCCTCACTAAGCTTAATCATTTCTAGCTTTTGATTTGAAGTGAGAGATCTGGGACTCTTCCTTTCACTTGAACACCTAGAGGTCATTGTAGGGTTATTAAATGGCCTAATTTCAATACTGTCCTGTCTCAGGGAATAGGGAAGCCAGAGGAGAGGGAGACAGACAGGGAACGGTAGGTCGGCAGGGCAGTCAGAGCACATGTAACATTTATCGATTAAATTCGCCACCATATATGGATGTGGTCCACGGTGCCCCAAAACAATGACAGTTGTAACATCAAAAATCACTGATCACAAATCACCATAACAGATTTAATAATGAAAAGTTTGAAATATTCTGAGAATTAACAAAAATGTGACACAGAGACACGAAGTGGGCACACATTATTGGAAAAATCATGCTCATAGACTTGCTCGACACAGGGTTGCCACAAACCTTCAATTTGTAAAAAATGCAGTATCTGCAAAGTGCAATAAAGCAAAGCACAATAAAATGAGGTATGCCTGTATCCACCTCACTGGTTTTGTTTCTTAAGAAAACTCAGCCTAAGACACATAATAATATCTTATAGTACTTAACGTATTATACATATATGTATATAGGGTCGCCATGACTCAGAATCGACTAGATGGCAGTGGGTTTTTACATATTTTAAGTTTACTTAACCACTCCTCTATTGACAGGCATTTGAATGGGGCTTGGGATCATTTTTTCTTATTACACCAGGCGGAAATAAACTTCTACATGCCTATTTGTGCACAAAGGTATTTCTATAGTTTAAAAAACTATGAGTTAATAAATCCATATAAGACACGCAGAACAGTGTCTGACCCAGAGCAAATAATAAATATTATTGTTATTTTTATAACTATAGTTTGAATTTCTTGAGCGAAGGTGATAAAAATTTCTCGAGGGAAGGTGATAGATAGCCTTCCTTTAACAGAGTTTAACGACAAGGACCCTAACAACTCAAATGTAATAGCCATGTTACAGTGTATTCCATTCTCTGCACAGTTTAGATTATGGCAAAAAGTTGCAAACATGATCAGTCTTAGAATTATAACCCTGAAAACATCCATTCTGCTGCACACTTGACCAGTTCTACAAATCAGTTTTCAAAAAACCTAATTTGCTCAGTATGCAGGTGAGTTACATTACCTGTCTGCCTCTCAGTTCAGACCTGCTGAAAATCACCAGTGTAGACTAGAGCAGAATGAGCCCCGGAGCACGCTTAAGTGTGTGCTGTAGTTCTTTTTCCTCTGTTCCCGCTGGGCAGGCCACTTGGTGGGAAGGGCATCCGGGCTCCCAAACTATCACAATTCGTGTCACAAATTTAGGAATGTGCTTCTTAGCTGTCGTCACTCGCTTCCATCATCTCTAACTCTTCCCTAAGCGTGCTTGCAGCTGCCCAGCACCTGTTAGTCACATTTACCTCCAATTTCCCTGGGCCACGGTGGGGGTGGGGAGGGGAACAGGAAGAGGACTACCTGTCCACTTTCTCTTGCTTCAAAGGCTCTTGTTAACGACCAAGTTTCCACAGGCCTCCCCACATTTTCACAGCTCAAAGCTTCTAACTTCCTCTCCTTTTCTATTTGCTTTCCTGATTTGCTCCATTTTTGAAGGAGACCTAGGTAAACTCCCTTCTCTTGCCAGTCTCTGGGTCAGGGCAAAAGTTAAACTTTATGCAGCTGAGTCAAGCTTTTTTAGGAGATTTGTAATCCTCCCCAAGAGGACGAGGTTCGCGGCAGCGCCTCTCGGGCCCATCCGTCCCCAGCCCGTATGTCAAACTGCCGGGGCGGAGGAGCCTCAAATCCCAGGAGAGGGGGATGGGAGCTGGTGACTCCTAAGGCCCCAGCAACTTCCCCGCCCCACAGCCCCACCCATTAGCACGCGGCCTCCCGGTAGCCCGCAGAAGACACCTTCGTCCCCGCCCCTCCACAGGTCACCTCCCTCCACGCCCCTTTCCCTTGGCTCCGGCAGCCGGCAGGCAGGGAAGTGTCGTAAAGCCAGGCCCAGGAAACTTTACCCGGGGTAACAGCCGGGGCGCTTTACGGCGGCGGCGACTGAGTGTGAGCTTGGCGGTGGTAGAGGCGGCTGCGGCCGAGGAGGAAGAGGAGAGGCGGTGGCAGCGGCGGGGACTGGTGTGGGGTGAGCCGCACGGAAGGGACCGGGGGAGGGGCTGCGGGTGACAGGGCTGGCGGATGGGCCCGGGCGGACCGGGACAGTGGCCCGCTGAGCAGCTGGGCGGCGCTGAAGAGCGGGTGGGGGGGCGCGGAATTAGGGGGCAGCTCCGCGAGGGACGGTTTCTGCCTTTGTTCCCCCCACTTTGGCCGCCCCCCACCCGCCGCCCCCTTTGCTCCGCGCTCCTGGCTGGGTCTCATGGCCTCCCCTCTCGGTCTGTGTCGCCTGTAGGATGGCGGAGGTACCGCCTGGGCCTAGCAGCCTCCTCCCACCGCCAGCACCTCCGGCCCCGGCGGCGGCCGAGCCCCGCTGTGCCTTCCCGGTGGGGGCTGCCCCCGCCTGCTGCAGCGAGGACGAGGAGGACGACGAGGAGCACGAAGGCGGCGGCGGCGGCAGGAGTCCGGCGGGCGGCGAGGCGGTGGCGGCGGCGGCCAAGGGACATCCGTGCCTTCGCTGCCCTCAGCCGCCGCAGGAGCAGCAGCAGCTCAACGGATTGATCGGCCCCGAACTGCGGCACCTCCGCTCGGCCGCCTCCCTCAAGAGCAAGGTCCTGAGCGCGGCCGAGTCAGCCACGACTACGGTCACCCCCGACGGGGGCCCCAGAGCAACTGCAACAAAAGGAGCTGGGCTACGCTCGGGCGAAAGCCCCCCTCACTCCCTCCCTAATAATGCAAGAACTGCGCTCCCCAGCCCGGCAGAGGCAGCGACGGCGAGCGGTCCCGCGGCGACCCGCAATGGACTGGCCGAGGGCACTGAGCAGGAGGAGGAGGAAGACGAGCAGGTGCAGCTGCTGTCTTCGTCCCTGACTGCCGGCTGCAGTTTAAGAAGCCCCTCGGGCAGGGAGGTTGAGCCTGGGGAGGATCGGACGATACGATATGTCCGATATGAATCCGAGCTACAAATGCCCGATATCATGAGACTGATCACCAAAGATCTGTCTGAACCCTACTCCATTTATACCTATAGATATTTTATCCACAACTGGCCACAGCTGTGCTTCTTGGTAAGTGGATGGAATGAAAAGAGGGTGAATCCAGCAGAGATCCAGGCCGAGCAGGGCAGGGAATGTGAGGGCTGAGAGTGTGGCAGCGGATGTGTCCTGCATTTCGTAGTACCTTACGTGATGTAAAGTACCTGTGCACTCTCCTAGTTATTTAATGAAACTGTTTTGAAGGTAAGACATCATGATCCGAGTCCACTTCATACTGATGTAAATGCAGCAAGCCTGTATGATGCATGTTTCGCTGGGGGTCTTGTGTCCTGTTTACATAAGCTTATAATCATGTTTAACCGTCTTTAATCACCCTCCTCACTCTCAAAGCACTTTGCAATCATTTAATTTGAACTTGGGTCTGTTCGGATACAGGCCTTATTAATCTCACTTACAGTCATAATCACGGATGAGTATATGAGCAAACATGTTTTGGCGAACATGGTTGTCAGTAAACTTGCTGTGGCTACATTGGAGAGTTAAATCTTACAAGCATGGAGAGTAATTATGGAGATTGTTTCCTTTTACTTCAACAGGACAATTAACAGTTGTAGCCATCCTGCTTTCTGGTGTTCCATTGTAGAAGGTGCTGTTAACACTTCTGGTAGCTGAAAGAATCCTGAAACTTGAACAACATACCTTTTTGTGAAATGTAGGAAACTAAGCGTGAAATTGTTACTAATCTTCTTCTTTTTTTTTTTTTTTAAGAAATTGGTCATAAAATAAACACTAGTAACACTGGCTTGTGTGGAGTATGCTTGACAACATTTTTTTTTACTTAAATGAAAGCAAAAAAGACTTAGCTACTGAACAAGCTGAATAATTTTTTTTCAACTTAAGTAGTATTTTTAAAATTTAAGATGAAGGAAATGGCAGTACCATTAATTTCTTTCCAGTTACATTGGCCCATTTCAGTTTGATGAGACCTTTCATTTAAATATTGACTACAAATACATGCTTTGTATCATGTACTCACAACCATATTGTTTCCATTGAATTTTACTAAAGAAAGGTTTTAAGGAGTATTTTTTTTTTTCACATGAACGGAAAAGCCACCACCATTATTTGTTATCTTAGCATTGACTTTGTTGTACTTAGTAATTCCTCGCAAGTCATTTTGACAGTAGTTTAAAATTTCTATAGCTTAATTGTAATCTGAAAACATAATGTGGTGTGGATAATGGCGGTTCTGTGTGTAGATTTTCTGTATTCACTTTGCTAAAGTTCCATTTAGTATGTTTGTTTGAAGTATGGAACTATTTCATATTCTAGAAAGCTACTCTTAGAGAATTCTAAGCATTGTATCAAAATAGAAGTTATAAAATATATCATTGTCAATGAATATGGGAAAATGATTTTAGAGCATTGTTATATCAAATGTCATTGTAATTGCTAAAAAATTGTAGATTGATTTAATTGTAAGATAAGCCACAAAAGCATACAAATGAGTCACATTTTAAATTGAAATAGTGTATGTATTTCTTCCAATTCCAGAAAATAGTGTGTATATGATACTTAGTAAACTTGAGTTCTGATGTTAACCTAGGTGCCTCTCAACTTGCCTGCCAATTTTAGACTCTGATAAACTTAGTAAACTTCGGTATTGATTTTACATAGACCTCTACCAATTTGCTAATTTGGACTTTAGCCCCTAATAGCCAAAGTTTCTTTCATGTATATATTAAGTTCTGAGTACTTAGAAATGATATATGCTTAAGTGGTTAACTTGTAAGATTTGTTGGTGCAAGTATGAATCAAGGTATTGAACAGTAAAACAATAGTTAAAAAACTTAGAATTGGGCCACTTAGAACTGGGGTCTTCACGTTGACATACTTTTAAATGTGAACTTCCCATAACTAATTTTTTAAAACTGTAAGTGTGTATTTTTAGCAAAAATCCTATCATTTTAGAACTGACAGAGATCTTAGATAATCTAGCTCAGCTTCATTTTTTTTAGTTAAAAAATTAAGGATCAGAGTGACTTAACACGTTTCAATCTTCAAATGTTAATTGGCATTATGGTAACAAAGTAAGAACCTGAAAAGTGACATACCATTGACCCATTCAGCCAAGGTCATTGTGTCACCAAGTTATGTTTCACCAAGGGGCAGTTGTCCTTACAAACATTAATCTCAAGAGATTTGGAAACCTCCCAAATGATCTTGGTTTCCATAAGTAATCTGTAATGGATCCGATGGAATATATGGGGTTGGCCTTATAAAATTTTATGATTCTTCCTAATAGTTGTAACAGATGTGAGAGTACTATAGAAATGGGAGACACTGTCAACTCCTCTGTATTTAACTATCTACCTTTTTGGAGTTCATGGTATTTCCAGTTGTTAGTGCCTTCTTGAAGTTCTTAAACTTACTGCCAGCTATTTAATATAGTACTTCCTTTTTATTCTAAATTTAACTTTCCAGCTTCGTCCTGTTTTCTTTTTGTAGTGTTCTGGAATTTAGGACTCTAGTTCATACAATTCATATTTTTCATGGTTTTATATATATTTGGCCTTGTAAAGTTAAGTCTTAACTTTGCCAAGGTTTTTCAGTTCCTATTCATGAAAAAATGAATGCATTTAGTAGCATGAATCCCAAACGTGTATGCAAAAACTTTTATTTGGAAAAATTGACAAGCAATTTAGGGATTATTGTAAGTGTATATTCATCAGCAGTTTATCAGGAAAAAATGCAACACTGGCATTTCTTGCTACCAACATCTTATTAATTACAACATCGTGTATACAGTCATGCGTTGCCTATTGTCCAAGATGCATTCTGGGAAATAGGACGTTAATGTGATTTGAGTGTCGTGCGAACACCATATTATGGTTGAAGGTACTTTCAGGCATTCGCTTCCAGAATAAGGAGGATTCGTCCATAATAAAAATTTGCTAGGGCATATAACCTCCCTCTACAATTAGTTTGGAAACCCTGGTGGCATAGTGGTTAAGAGCTACAGCTGCTAACCAAAAGGTCGTTAGTTTGAATCTATCAGGTGCTCTTTGGAAACTCTATGGGGCGGTTCTACTCTGTCCTGTAGGGTCACTATGAGTCGGGATCGACTGGATGGCAACAGGTTTTTTTTTTTTTCTTCATAATCTGTCTAAGGTTTCAACAAATTCTGCAGCCTTCATATCAGGACTCAGACTTGCCACTCACTTTCATGTTATGCAGCGTTATGAAGCGCTTGAACAACCCAAACTAGCACTAAACTCAATATTGTAATCTGGTCCTGCTTTTTCTCTGAGCATCTCAAACAGGCTTCTTGCCTTAACAGTGATTGTCAACATACTGAGAGTGATTGGTTTTTGGGTTTGGTCCTCAATCCATATCATTAGCGATTTCTCCATATCTGATACAAATCCTTCTCACATTTTCTTTAGCCTTGTAGCTCTAGTGGAGCTGATCCTTTAACAGCTTAGAGAATTTTTTTCTTTGTTTTTGAGGATCATCATGATCGTTAAGTGCGACATGCCTAAATCTGCTACGTCTGTTCTCAGAGTGGGTTTTCTGAACTCTCATAACCTTATGGGACCACAGACGTATATGCGGCGCATGACTGTATTGGGCTTTTATTTTTAAGTAACATATGCAACTTGATTTTTGCTCCTGCAGGTTCTTAATTAGGAAAAAAATCAATCCAGTCCAATGTAGAGTGAACTAATACTGTGTTTGCATATTACTTCGTTGGTCAGAAAACAAAGATATGTTTGAAATTACTGTCCAATTTGAAAGTACTGTCCAGTGTGTATTGTGCTTAGTGGTTTTAATTTTGTTCTCCCTTTTAGATGGCTTTATTAACTGTAAGGTGTAGCTGTCCTACTGTTTTCTGTCATAGAACATACATAGTTTTCATTTCACATGAGTCAACCTAAGGTGGCCAGGCCTCCGCATTTTCTGGCTTTTAAATGTACAATTTGGTCTGCGATGATTTTATATGGTGTGTGTATGTGTGTGCATATGCATTTTTTTCTTTTAAATACACACACACAAATCAGAGAACTCTATCAGCTGTTCAAAGAGGCAGCTTTTGTGTCTGTTTCAGCTCTTAATACAGAAAATTTTCAGTTTTCAAAATAATTTTTAAAGAAGTAGATGGATTTTAAGTGAAAAAAAAAGGAAATAAAAATTTCAGAGGCTTATTGACCTGTAATAGTTTCGGAATGCGTGATAAAACAAAACAGTTAGTGAGGGCTGTTGAGTTTAATATCCCCTCAAGAGGATTTTTCTGACCTAGTTTAGATTTCCATGAAATGGATTAGAATTATCTTGCCTAAAAAATTTCTCCACACTTAAAAAAGTCACAACAGATTTAAGTTAAGGTATGTAAAAAAAAAAAAAAAAAAAATTTTTTTTTTCTTTTTTTTATGTATTAAGTGTAAATGGGACTTTGTTTATTAATTTAATTTTTTAATTCACTCTGGTTATTTTTGTTGTTGAAATAGTTTCCTCGGGAAAATTAGTTGTGTTAATAGACACTTGATGTTTTCATGTTTTTAATGAGGGCACTTTACAGCAAACAAGTATTTCATGCAGACACATGATTGAACAGTTAGATATATTTCCCTATTTATATTTACCAGAATACAGTATTACTAAAACTTTATCAGTGCTGAAAATTCTGAAAAACATATTCTCAATGACAACAGTGGAACTCTTAATGAAAATAGAGGGTGATTAGCATTGATTTAATATGTAACCCTTAACATTAAAAAAATGCTGTACATTTTTATTAAAGTAGAAAGCTCTGTAAAATCATTACAGCAAAGGTTTTGCTGTATCTGATTTTTAGCTATAGGTATTTTTTATGACAGTGACCCACACTGTCAGGAGTGTCTTTAAATTGAGACCATTATGAAGTCTTTGTAGAACTTAATAACAAAAACCCCTCAGGTAGGATCTTTGCAATACCTTATAAGCAGTCTCTTTTCTGAAAAATTTTTACGTTTCTTTTCCCGATCAAAATCTAACTCTACCATTCAGGTATGAGTACCATGTCTTAGAGTTGTTTTTTACTAAAGCTTTACTATAATTAAATTTAAACTTATAATACTCTGCTTATAAGCAAATCTTAAAATATTTTAACGTATCCTAATGAATACGCTTTTTCTTAAAAAATTTTTTCCCACTTAAAATACCTTGGTCTTTATTGCAAATTCTCAGTACCTCATGCATACCTTGGTCTTTATTGCAAATTCTAAGTACCTTATGTACAAGTACTTGAATGTATACCTTGTGGAAATCTTTGTCCCCTAGGTTTTCATAATAAGCATAAGAAATTCATGTCCTCAAGAATATAGAAAGATCTTAAAATGAAAACATTTGGAAGAGTCCTGGGATTTAGATTTCTGAAGCTTACTTGATTGTTCCTTTTGTGGATTTCCTAGTACCTCTTTTTCCCTCAAAAATGCTAAGCAATGGTTGGTTGCTGTTTTCACTGAGTAATTGTTTAGTACCTGATGGCAATGTATTCTTCATAACTGTTTGTTTATTTTTAAGGCAATGGTAGGGGAGGAGTGTGTAGGTGCCATCGTTTGCAAGTTGGATATGCACAAAAAGATGTTCCGCAGAGGTTATATAGCCATGTTAGCTGTGGATTCCAAATACAGGAGAAATGGCATTGGTAAGAAAAATATCACGTTGCTAAAAGAATTGTTTCCATTTGTGTTTTTTGAAACAAAAGACTTAAGTGTAAATACGTAAAAATGAATGTGAAGCTAAGGGAAGAAAATTAATAGGATTTTAAAATTTCAATATAGTATTTTCAAAAAGTTCTTAGAGTTTTCTTTATGTTTAATTGTTCGAGAGATTATCTTTCTAACAAGTAAGAGGTGAACAGTTTTTATTGACATTTTTTGATCCCATTCAAAATTTTTGCAAATTGCACAACATGGTGAACATAATTAATGTTGCTGAATTTTACAAGTAAAAAAGGTTGAAATGGCAAAAGTTTTGTTATGTATATTTTTACCACAATTAAAAAAACAAAAACAAAATTATTTTGCATTTTACTAAGTACTATTGAGGTTTTTATAGCATTTTAGGACCCTTGAGCCCAGCCCTCACAGAGCTGTCTATACTTGGAGTGAGTGGACCTCAGTCAAAGCAAAATTATGGAGACATTTTTATCCTTACTCAGTGCTAGTCATCTAACATTATATTAGCAGATCAGGGAGGACCAAGAGAAAGGAGAACTGTTTCTTACTGTTCCCGACCTTGTCTTTTTCCTGGGTCTGCCTTTCCTGACATGTCAATTTTTATACCCATGGTTCATAATGGTCATTAGAATCATTTGGGTGGTTTAAAAACTGATGCATAGGCCACTCCCCTGACAATCTTGCTTGTCCTGTCAGAGGTAGGGCTAAAACTTCCCCAGATGACTGTGATATATGCCTAGTTAAGAACCACTGTCCTAGTTAGTGTCTAGGACCTACTGGCTCTTTGTTGAAGATGCAGGGTCAGGTAGACAGGTGCTTGTCTGAGCTTGTCAAATTCTGGGATATACCTAAGCTAAGTATTAATGAAAGTATATTTGATGCTTGTAGCAGTATTTATTAGCAGTTTTGTCATTTGTGGCTATTCTTAAACTAAATATTAGTGTTATCTAACTTGAGACTGTTTCACACATGGGGAATAATTATGAATAGATTTATTTAATATGTTAAGTTTAACCAACTTTCATTTTACTATTACAAATTAGTAAGTAAACTGTAACACTATAAGGAAAGTTGGTTAAACCTAACATATTAAAAATAGGTTACTTTTTCAAGTTGGGCTTATTATATAGGCCAAGGTCGAGTCTTTGATGTATTAAAAAGCTTTAATAAGGACTCATGGAAAATGGTAGGCAATTGTTTGGTAGCTAGTTCAGAGGGCCTAAACCGTCTTGAGGTTTGCATCCTGGCCTTCAGACATAATTGTTTGCCTCATGTGCTTTTGTGTATAGTTTGAAAATTAGGAGATTTGTTATAAAAATATGGATTTCTGCCTTTTAAGATCAGATTTGGCAATTTGTTTTTCTATACTGAAACCAAAACAAACCAAACCTTTTGCTGTCAAGTCAGTTCTGACTCATGGCGACACTATGAGACAGAGTGGAACTGCCCTATATGGTTTCCAAAGACAGCCTGGTAGATTTGAACTGCCAGCCTTTTGGCTAGCAGCCGTAGCTCTTAACCACTACGCTACCAGGGTTTCTATGATATACCAAATATATCTGACCCTAAGCTAGGATACATTTGCTAGACATGTACAGACACACCACTGCCATCATTTGGGAGTACGAGATACCGTTGTGCCCAGGCTCATTACAAGGATTTGTAGAAATCGACTCAATGTCTTAGGCCCACTCTGGGTTACAGTAGCTCTGGTAGTAGCTGTCTTGTGCCCGGGGTCCAGGGGTTTGGAAGATCTTTGGCAAATCGGCTCAAGGAGTATGTAGTAAGTTCTGACCAGCTCAAGGAGTTCCTGGTTTTTCTGTCCATACCATATCTTGCCTTTTTCTTTTTTTCTTTCCTCCTACCTTCAACTAGAATAGCACAAACCCCTGCCTGGGGCAAATAGTTAGAACCAAGATAAAGGAATACATCAAGAGAGAGGTCTTTAATGAGAAAACTTAAATTGCTATGTGCAGCTCCTCTTGATTTCTCTTGGCTTACATCTTCATTTTTCCCCACAATATGAGGTAATCTATATATCTATATTCAAGATAGACTAGCATTTAACATTTCTGTGCTTATTATGAATATAATAATTTAGGTATCTTTAAGAAACTAATTACATTTTCCTTCATTAATACTCAGATCTGTATTCTAGGTACTAACTTGGTTAAGAAAGCTATATATGCCATGGTTGAAGGAGACTGTGATGAGGTAAGTTTTTCTAAATGTTTAAGGTCTGCTATCCTGGGCAGTACTTACTGGGTAGTTTCTCTCTAAATGACACTTTTTTTTGAACCATAGGGAAACTGCCAGCCCATATGAAGGACATTTCACACTTGAAAAAATCCTTTGGCATTAAATAATAATAAGGCTAGGGGGAAAAGTATAGACCTATCTGTATATTAATCTAAATGCATCTTCGTTCTTCAGTGAGTTTGTAAGACAGGTGTAATTTCTTTGTATCCTGTAAGTACTGTGCTTACATATGATAAAAAAGGTGCCCAATAAATGTTGGTGATGGTTGAGGATGTTAAACATTTACTAGTGTGCACTGTGGAGGAAAACAACTATAAAGTAGAGAAGTACGGATGTCTTTAATACAGCAATGATGAAGAAGTAGGAACAAGGAAAGTCATATTGTACTAGTAATTTTATGAGCAATACAAGCAGTCCAGTGAGTAGGGATGTTATAAGCAGTGTTACATTCCTATGGATAAGCCTTTTCTGAGTTATTCTGGTCATTACCTGTGAGGTGGGCTGTGTGCTTTACCTATCAACTGTTTCAATAGTATTAGCTTTTCTTTGAGAGTTCTGAGGAGTGATAGGGGGATTTTGATTATACTATTTTAGTCTCACAGTTAAATCCTAAGTTAGTGATACGTTTTGCAGTAGAAATACTCTTTCCATTGTGGGCCTGAAAATCTAATGCTGATTCATTTTTCTTAACTTTAGAAATAATGATTATTACTTAACCTTAGGCTTAAGATCCAAATCAAATAGCAACAACTCCTTTAAGCTTTCCTTGATCCTTCTGGACAGAATCAGTTGTACCTTCTGTTTTTCTGAATTTATTTTTTTTTAGTACTTATTGTGCTTCAGTGTGCTTGTTCAGTGTCTGTTCCTTAGCCACTCAGTTCCAGGAAGGCAGAGATACCTTTTCTTGTTTACTACTCTATTCTTAGTAGTTAGTGTGGCTTTTGTGATATAGTAGGTAGTTCATAAGTATTTGTTAGATGATTAGCTGTGTTTTTCCAGCATGTTATTTTTACCTCTTTTTTTAAAAAGTCAGTCTGAATTTTGACCAGTATAATTGTTAACTTGTCTTTCTTTTTGATTCCATTGTAATCTTTCTAGGAACAGGAATTTATTTATTTTTGTACATAGCAAACAAGATAAAAATAAGTGTATTTGCAATGTTAACCAAGTTTTTAAAAAACTTGAGAAATCTTTGGGATAGTGGAACTTGGCCTTTTGATAAAAACAAAGTTATATGTGAAAATGTCTTCTATATAATTCATTGCTCTTAGGAAAACTTTGAAATTACATTTCTCCGAGAATACAGTGACTAATTATAAAACCATAAGCATGTGATTTTGCTTTCATTAAATTAGGCCAACCTTCCTTTCTTTTAAAGGGTCAATAAATTTTGATAAGTTATTAGAAAATCTATCAGAAAGACATTTGAGGAGGGTTTTAAATATATTTTCTATTGTTTACATTGTTTTGTGCTGCTATTTTTTTTTAATTCTTACAAAGGTAGAGGTTTTTAAATCTGTGAACTGCTTAGCACAGATACATTTGGAAATCTATGAAGCCTTACTGCGCACATGCTATCCATTTTTATTTTTTATTCTATTTGCAGAATCCACTCGTGACCTGAGTCATGTTTATATTGTTCTTGATTGCCACTTGTCCTTTTAAGATAAGAGTAAATTAAGCCAAAGTCAGTAATCATAGGCTTGAAATGTAGATTGTTTTTTGACCAAATAACAATGCTATACTGTCAGTCTGATAGATGTTTTTATTTTGCCTTACTGTGATTTTCTCAACATTTAGTATCAGAATTGGACATAGTACAAAAACATAGCTAAAAATCTTTTTCATTTTCTAAATGTTTGGAACTGATTAAAAAGTTATACCATGAAAAAAAGAGTTAAACAAGTGGATATGTTGCTTCGTGAATAAGAAATCCATTATCCGTACACTGATCTGGCTTGAATTTGATTACACACCTATGTGTTCTGGCTGCCAGCTGTGTAGCAGTTAGGACAAGTAGCTCAGATTCATGTTCCACATTAAGAAAGAGTAAGATACATACACAAGCATAGCATAAAAGAGTTTTCTAAAATGTAATTTTTAAACGAGGCTGTGTCTGCCAAAAATAATGAACCTGCATTTATGCACTTTTTTCCTGAAATAAGTTAGAATATGTCAGGTGATTAATCAACGTAATGAGCAATGCTTTACTTTCTAAGCTGTAAATGTCCTTGATACTGTCATCTCTGAAAATTTAAATTTCAAAAAAAATTTTTTCTTTTAATTTAAGGTATGGTTACCATGGTATTCCTACCCACAGCTGATTATCATATATGATGAGAATACAATGGAATCATAATTTCTTAATGGAAGGTGTGAAATCATGTCATAATTTTTCAACTCTACTTACATTAAAAACATTTTTACATTGGAAACCCATAATAAACATCACAGAAAACTTGGAAAATAGAAGAAAGTCTACCACCTGATGTTTTCTTGTAGTTCTTTTTAGTTTTGATGTGTAGTTTCTGTCTTTTATAAACGTGGCCTGTTGCAGACTGTCCATAGCTCTTAACCACTACACCACCAGGGTTTCCAGATTATATTATAGTTCACTATATTTTATACAACAGTGACTGAACTAGATTATTAGGAACCAAAGAGATGTGAGTTAGTTTCTGTTAAAATATTAAAATATATAAGGGAAAAAAATCCCATTGTACTTTCCCCCCCGATAATGTACAGCAATGATTTCTTAGCTTTATGTTGTTTAATAACTATATATTTAACATTTTTGTTTCTCTGGAAACATATTTTGACTATGAGTTAAGGCTGCTAGATGAAGGATGGGATAAGATGGGTTTTTGAGTAATTTGAAGGTTTGAGAAACTTGGGTTTTAGATTCATCTTCTGTCACTTGATAGTTGTGTAATTGTAAGCAAGTCATTTAACTTTTTATAGTCGGTCTCTTTATGCATTGTGATGGTTAATTATCTTAAAAGGATGTTGTGGAGAACAGGGAGTAACTTTGTTGTTACTCGTTCCGCAAATATCAGCCAGGTGTCGGCCATTGTGCTAGTCTAGGTTCTAGCAGCGAACAAACCAGCCCTCCAAGTGCTCCTAGCCTACAACATTAAAACATGTGTTCTGAACTGTAGTCGTCTGACTTAAACGCTGGTAATTTTTGGTTTTTAAGGGAATCAGTGGAACTAGACTATAACCTGTTTTATCTGTTAAGTAAAATTTAGGATTAAAATGACTTCATTATCCTTTGGTTTCCTATATGTTCTCATGATATAGACCAAAAAAATAGCTTTATAGTGAGTTTCCAGTATAAACCCAGATTCTCTCTTGATGTTTACAAGAATTTAAGCAATTAACTATTAAAAGTAAGTTACTTTTTCCTTGGTATTTTCTGTTGTCAAGAAACTCATGATCTCTTTGTTTAGAAAATATAAGTATGCCAGGTATCTTTACATTTTAACTAAGTTTAGCCCTTTGTGTAGTTTTTTTTTTCTGTGTAATTGGACTTCATTTCATTAATCTGTTAGGATGCTAGCAAACCTGAATACATCTCTTAACCATACCTCAAATGTGTATTTATGCAGCCATGGTTAGCCTGAGGATTCCCTGGGTAGTGTAAATTGGTTAATGTGCTTGGCTGCTAATTGAAAGGTGGACGGTCGAGTCCATTCAGAGGCACCTCTGGAGAAAGATCTGGCAATCTACTTCCAAAACATCAGTCATTGAAAACCCTGTGGAGCACAGTTCTACTCTGACACACATGAGATTGCCATGAGTCAGAACTGACTCAGTGGTAACTGGTTTTGGTTTAGCCTCAGATGTGTATTGAGTTTCTTAGATTGCTAAATATTAATGAAGGTAGACTTAGATCCCCTTCATTGTAGTTAGACCTTTTCCCATTTGCTGCTTTGTTTTACCCTGGGTAACAATTAGAGAAGTACAGGAGAGTGGTTACTATTAAACTCTAGCTCCAATGTGGACTGTGGCCTGCCCCTGTTCTTCTGGTGGGTGGCCTCGGGTTTCCCTCACCTGTAAAATGGAAGTAATATCTATTTCAAAAGGTTATTGTAAATGTAAAATGAGAGAATGAATGTAAAATGCTTCACATGGTACGTAAGTCTCCAATAAATATTAGCTATTGAAAATTGTCTCATTTTGTTTCTGTGAAATCACTTCCAAGTTTTGAGGTGTTACAGCTTTAGTGCTTCCCGTATTAATTGCTTAGATTTAACATTTTAGTTATAATTATCTGTAGTTACATTCTCACCCAATAAAAGAATTCCAGGAATTACCAAGAGTAATACTGAAAACTGAAAACTTGTATTGACCAGAACTTGTGTTCCAGATTGGAGTATGGCATACCTTACTAAAAATCAAATTCTCTTTTCCTCAGAGAGAAATTGTTGGCTTCTAATTCTTATCTTAAACCAGTATGTTTGCTATACAACTTTGATTAAGTTCTTCCTAGAAACTTTTTCCATTGACCCTGAACTATTATTTGTTTTAGATCTTTTGAAGGTTTTATATACTTACGTGAGTTAATCACATAGGTAATTGCCTTAAGATGATGCCTACTCAGCTTTACAGAAAAAGTTTGCCAAGCCCTGGTCCAGACCAGGAGTTCTCAAATTAGTCTGCAGTATAATCACCTGGAGGGTTTGTCAAACTAGATTGCTGAGCCCTACCCCCAGAATTTCTGAGAGTTTTTTCAGGATGATGCTTTCTCTGATTTTGTGTACAGTGAAATCTGTGAGTGTGGAACTCGCTAGAACTGCCTTGTTTTTCCAGGTCTCCCAAGTTTTCTGCCTTTGACAGGGTACAGTCTTAAGTTTTTCCATTGCTTGTTTTAGTGGAAAATACAGTGAAACCTGTAAGAGCTGGAACGCGACGGGACTGCCTCATTTTTCCAGGTCATTCAAGTTTTCCACCTTTGACAGGGTGTGGTCTGTCACTTTTGCATTGCTTGTTTTAGCGGAAAATACATACTATAATCCACATCTATGAAGTCACCCATCTCCTTCATTATACTGATCAGCTGATAGTGATGCAGCTATAAAATACTGTCCAAGTATTCTGGTCATTGAAAACCATGGCAATACTTTTGTTTAATATTTGCATCTTGTATGTAATATAATGAAAGATATTAAGGACATATAATTAACAAATCTATCAGGCAATGTGCTAGGTACAGAGGAAACAGCTGGGAAGGAGATGTGCGTGGTCCCTGTCTTCCTTGGGATCACTAGCTAGGAGAGAAGACATTCTCATCAAACGTGGAATACGTGTTTCCTAGGACCAGTACAAGGGTAGTATAAAAGGGGAGGGATATTCCATCCCATCTGGAGTGACAAGCTAAGGCCAGAAGGGAGGAGGATAGGAAGAGTGTGCCTCCAGGCAGAGGAAGCAGCTGATATAAAAGGTCTAAGATGGGAAATTTTCATCATGGTGGGTTCCAGAAACAAAGTTTGTATTGAGGGTGGAGAGCAAAGGGAGAAATACCCAAAGCAGAGCTGTAAATGTAGGTGGAGGCCATATCTTGAAGGGCTTTTTACATTCTCTTTAGGTTATCTTTAGGTTGTAGACTTTGTCTTGAAACCAAAAGGGAGTCAATAAATGGTTTTAAGCAGAGAATCAACCAGTGATCATTCTAACTACTTGTAGATAATGGGAGACAAGTAAGGAGGCTGTTGTAATTATGAGTCTTGATGGCAGCTTGGACTAGGTGGTTATCAGTGGAATAGGAAGAGGACCAGTTAGAGAATATTTACAATATAGAATTGACATTAGTGCTTGGATGTATGTAAAGGGGAGGAAAGAGGTTCGAGGATGACTCTGGGGTTTCGGGATTGAGCCTCTGGTGAGATGGAGATCCTGCTTACTGAGATATGGAATTGTGGAAGAGGAGCAGATTATGAACTCAATTTTGGATATTTACATCTATTGCTTGAATTCTTGTCTGATTTTTTGAGAACTTGAGATAGAACAGGAAGAGATTCGTATGCCTTCCTTGGGCCTTTGTTTAATCATTGTTTGCCATCTGCCCCCTCTCAACAAACCTGAGGGTTATGACACCCCAACAGTAACAGTGGCTCATTATGGCGATAATTCTCAATGGGATAAGTCGAGGATCAGTACAAAAGGCAAATAAAGCTATGTATATAAAAGTTAGGGGAAGGGAGCAGAACGGTGTTTTTGTAGAGGGAGGTAGAAACATTAAGAAAATCACACTTAATGTTCAAAAGTATCAGTTCTTCATTGTTAGGGTCACTGATCCAGTAATATTCAAAAAGACCCAGATGGAACTTAATACTACGTATTCCTCTGTTAAGTTTTGATACTATAATGTCTAGACCCCCCCCCAAAAAAAAAAAAAACCATTGCTGTCGAGTCGATTCTGATGTCTAGACCGATGGTTCTCAAAACATGGTCCCCCAATCAGCAGCATCAGCATCACCGAGGAATTTGTTAAAAACGCAAATTTTGGGGACCTAACCTAAACCTTCCCAGAAGCTGGGGTTGGGGCCTAGCAATCTATTTTAACAAGCACTCCAGGTGATTATAGTACACACGTAAAATTTGAGAACTCATGCTCTGGACCAGGGTTCACATGACTTTTTCAGTAAAAGGTCAGATAATAAATATTTTACACTTTCTGACTATAGGTCTAAACCAGAAAACCAAACCTGTTGCTGTCCAGTCAATTCCAACTCATAGTGACCCTACAGGAGAGAGCAGAACTGCCCCATAGGGTTTCCAAGGGGCAGCACGTGGATTCGAACTGCCGGCCTTTTGGTTAGCAGCCTTAGCTCTTAACCACTGCGCCACCATGGCTCTGACTATATGGCTGTGTGGTTACTACTCAACTCTCAGCAGTAGACAACTTGTAAACAAATGGACGTGGCTGTGTTCCAGTAAAACTTTACAGAAACTGGCAGTGTTTGGTCCAGGGGCTGAAATTTGCTGATATCTGGTCTAGAGTCCAGAAAAGTATTACAGTTATCATTAGGATAAATGATGACGAAGTAATGAAAACAAAAGTTGGAGATCAATCTCAATAGTTTTCAAGTACTGGTTTATTTTCGTAAACTTCTTATTGTTGACTTCTTCATCTTCTTGTCACTCTTTTTTCCACAAGGAAATAATACATATTTTTTCGGTATAAAACCAATACAATGTCATTGCTAAAAATTCCAAATATCACGAAAGTCCAGTGTGGTATGTTTTTCTTAAATGTTTGATCTGTTTACTTTGTATTTTTTTTTCAAAATTATGAAATTGTAAGTTAGATTCAAACATACAAAATTGTAACTTAGTTTTCTCTCCTTTCTTTGAAGGTTGTTTTGGAAACAGAAATAACAAATAAATCTGCTTTGAAACTTTATGAAAACCTTGGTTTCGTTCGTGATAAGAGGCTGTTCAGATACTATTTAAACGGAGTTGATGCACTGCGACTTAAGCTGTGGCTGCGTTGAGAAACTGACTTCGAGGAACAGCTGTCCAACCACGCAGTAGCAGCAGCCTTTGCGTACAATGCGATTTGTACAGAATTGCTTTGCAGGTGGATTTAGTGATTTCCATGCGGCTCTTACCTGTCAGTGTCTCGTTGAGTGTCGCACAATATTTGTTGCACTTTGGCATGGCGCATTTGTTCTGAATTAAAAGAGTTTGTTTCAGACTTCAGGAGTTCTTTTGGTACCAACAAGATGTGCCACTTGATAGCCAAGATTTGTTTGTTCACTTGCAAAATCTGCTGACAATGTTATTTACACAGTGATTATTTTATTGCAGAACCAGTAAGTTGAACATGATTTTTGTTCCTGAAAAAAGCCGATGTAGATTATAAAAATCTCTAAGTATACTAACATTTCACATGAAACCTGCCACAGTTTTCTGGGAGGGGTGGGGAGAAAGCTTCAATTTTAGGTTTTGTTTTTTTCAGTATGAAATTTTCCATTCTTGAATATTGGTACCTCAGTGATTAGTGAATGAAAAAAAATGTGTAGGATGGGGTGTGTCTTACAATGAGTAATGATAATTAAATTGCGTCTGCCAGTGCCCGTGTAGATAAGAATATTTGTCTTCATCTGTAGTTTTTGAATGCATGCTATCTTTTCCTTTCTTTTTAAGGCTTTTGCAAACAAACTTTTGTTTTTATTTAAATTCTAAATTTGATAATAAATTATTTCAGATTTTTATAATTTGGATACTTATTTCAGGTGAGAGACAGAGTGGTTTACTTTAGAAGTCCCTTCTTTATAGTAAGATGTTGAATTTACTTGGGAATTCTTAGAGAAATGGCTCAAAGGGGATAGGAAAAATAGAGCCAGGAGTTGCTGGGTTTTGGATGCACTTTTTTTTCTTTTTTTTTGAGAGAGGGATTTTTGGAAAAGAATAGAAAATTAATGTAAATTGGTATGATTTTATTTAATCAAAATTATTGCTACCCTGTGAAGAACAGCTTTCACAAAGCAGTTGGAACTTTAATTCCCCACTTGATTTGGATTCACGTTGCTTCCTTTTCTTGAAATGCTTCACTTTTGGTTCCTGGTCTTAGAAATAAATTTCAAGGTGTATTGTATCCATTTTTAGCTGCTTTTATTTTCTTTTCTCTTATACAGGCAAGTTCTTGGGGAGTGTTACCTTTTTTTTCCCCCAGAAAAACAAAAGGGAGAAATAGAAATCTTTTTTTGGAATGAGTTCTATGGGTTTTCTTAACAGCCATCACCATGTTCATTAGTTATATTGTGTTTTGGTCAATTTATCAATTTTCAGTGTAACAAATGTTAAAGTTAATTGCTTTCAATTGAGTCAGTAAACCTGTGATGGATTATTTATTTAACTGGAAAGCCTATGTACCCATAAAAAAAAAGATTCATTCTCTGTGAAAAATGTTTTGTAGGAATCTGTGTTGTTGCTGTTTTTTAAATTTGGATATGCCTTACTTCTGTTCTAGGATTTGGTTTGAATTTTGTTTTATTTTATGGCTATAATTACTGTATTTTTTAAAAACCCTACCTCTATTAACAGTTGGTAAAAGCCCCCTTTCAGGAAAGTTTGTTGCCTCTTTTTTTTCTTTTTTAAAAAGGAAAGCTGCTCCTTGCTCAGTATAGTGTCCTGGAAGTGAACATGGTAACAAGTATTTTTAAACTAAAAATATACAATTTATATTTGATGAAAATAAAAACTTCCTGCTGGTGGGATCATTTTTAGTTCCTTATTTTTAAAGAAAATTTTTTCTTCCCGTTTCATACTGTTCTTGAAAGTTTAATAGGCAGAAAACTGGTTACATTAAAAATGTGATGACTACACAATACTCTTAGCTTTTTAGTTGAAGATTTTGAGTATGTTTTCAAACTTCATTTGAGCACCAGCATTTAGAAGAATGTAAGTCATAGTCTGCTTCTGTTATTATTGTTAAGATGGAGAGTACTGAACTAAAACAGTTTACTTATGTCATCAAATTTTATTTCACCACTTTATATTTAACTTGCTGGTTCAGAGGTAGTGATTATTGAAGAACATATATGTGCTTGACTCACTAATGGGGACAGTTCTAAAGTAGATACATTCTAGATTTTCAATTCAACCATTTTTATGTTTTTGACAAGTTGTCAATGAAACCATCACTACTGACTTCTTCCCCCAGAATTGACCAAGTTTTGCTGCGTTGTCTGGACTAATTTACTGGGCATATTGTAAATATGACCTTAACTGTGTGACTGAGTCAGAACCAACTCCCCAGCACCTAACAATAGCAACAACATGTGACTAAAAAGTCAAATGGTTGCCATATTGTCCAACTGGCATGTTAAATATCGGTATGTAAAAATCGTTTACTTAAGTAGACTAAAATTTTAACTTTTAGCGTGATAGCCTGACACCAAAATTAAGTCTCCATTCCAGTTGAAATAGCATCCAACATTAATTTACTTTTTGACCTTGGACTTTTGTTTTTCTTCTATAACCTTAAAACAATTCCATTTATAATGGATAGAGTGGGTTCACTTGGCTAAAACTGAGCAAAACTGGTGCAACTTTCTTCTAATGGGGTGCTGCCTCTTTAAGACTGACTGTAATATCCACTGACACTGGTTTGGCAGTTGCTACTGCTGAACATTTTTATACAGGCTACCATGAAGCTATGTGTTAGTATTGAAGAAGCTAACGGGTATACTATCATTTTTGATGTGTGGGCTGATTATAATTTCCCTTACATTAGGATGAAACTGTCAAAGTCCACAGATCAGAAACCGGACAGTAGTTTTTGAAGTTGAAGCCAGCAAAATATGAAAAAAAAAAACAAAAAAAACCTACTATTAAAAAATTGGTTTTAATATTTTCTGCCTCTTTTCCCCAAATTACCTTCCTCACTTGCTTGACAAATCTATGTAAAGGAGTTTGTCTGTCACATGTTTTAACTTTACCTTGCCCTGTGTTATGGTATTGGCTGACATGTATAAGACTGGATGTGTATATTTATTATGGTGTCTAAAAATCATGAAGTTCATCCCTTTCCAGGAGCATAGGTAAAATCAGATTGGTAGTGCATCAGAATTACTTTCAGTGCACCACGACATCACTAAAGTTGAGTGCTATAATGTTACAGGGCTTTCAGGTTTGTGAAAACATAACCATAAATCATATTGACGTCAGATATGAGTTGAGTATCTATAAAATATCACGTGTATCTCAAAATATTGACTGCTATTTGATGACTGGATATTGCTGCATAACTTTCTTCTATTGTCCCATATCCTTTTGGAGAGAGAGATTTAATGGGATTTGAAATGTGCAAGCTGTCTAAATAAGATGCAGTCAAATAAAGTATGGTTAAGTTGTGTTTGCATTTTTCTTTTAGAAACAGCTGTGTGCATTTTATGATTGGGTCGTTTTTGCTTTTACCTACTAAGAAAAAAAAAAAAAGAAGCCATCTATTTTGTTCCCACTCCCTGTCTACCATCCAAGAGTTACTTGGAAGAAGAAATACTATACAATTGTTCTCTCTCTACTTTGTGTTCCGACAAAGTAAATTTGAAAATATTAATAACAGGAACGTCATTTTACCAGAAGTATATGAAGCATTAACTCACGTTTCAGATACTAATACAAATGAGAGCATTTTTGGATGCGTGAAACCAAAAGTTTGTATTTTTTTAGTTCTTATTTCATAGCAGTTTATTCTTTAGACAGTTTTTAATTTACTATTTATTTGTACATTACCTCCTCATGTAAGTAATGCTTTTTTTCCTCCTTGCTAAGACACCAAAGTAAAATAGAGTAATATATAAAGAACTTTTTGCCCGATTCTTGTGAAGAGCTTTAAATGGTAGTTATGCTTGCTTTCTTATTTCAAGATTTTTAGGTATTAGTGGAAGGATGAGATGATCTATTTTAATCATGTGAGTGCTAAATTTCATGTATGGCAGATCTTCACTTTGTTCTTTTATAATCGTGAAAATATCTGAGTTCATTTATTTGAGCCTCATGGATGGAACTTTTAAACATTTCATAAATTCAGACTAAATAAAGACCAGGAAGTTGATACCATTCTTGTGTACGTATCAACAAAGATCAGTATTAACCTGGAGTCCAAAGGTGTAGCGGTTATCTTTTTAAACAACTTCTAAAGAATAAGTTTTAAAATCATTAGCATATAGCACAGCTGCAGTTTCTTGAGAGTAATGCTGTCCAGTCGCATTTTTTGTGATGATGGAAATGTCCTTCACGCTATTCAGTACGGGAGCCAGCAGTCACACGTAGCAGTTGACCACCTGAAATGTGGCTAGTGTGATTGAGGAACCAAATTTTTAATTTTAATTAAACAGCCGTCTGTGGCTAGTGCTACTGTATTGGACATCATAGCTTTAGATAGTACTTAAGCTGTATAAACAACTAAGGAAAGCATTTTTGAATAGAATTTTTAAGATCATGCTATCTAATTATTAAAATAGAAGGGTCATGATTAAAAATTACCTCTGAGCAAAAGGGTGTTGCTGAACTGTTTATGTCGACAATCTATTTCATTAATATAGTGTCCAGCTCCCCTCCTCCTGTTGTGATATATTCCTGAGAAAGGCAGCCCTTTCATTTATTATATTCATTATTTATTATGGACGCTCTGGGTTGAAGAGATGCACGTGTTCAAGTGCCAAAAACAGGTTCTGATGAGGCTGTTGTATCTTTTTTAGCCTTAAAATATTTTGCATAGTTCAGCCTAATAGTTTCTCATTTTAGGTGAATTTGAAGTCTGAATTTCTTTTCTTTTACTAGTGTTCAGACTGGAACATGAAGGTATATATATACTTTACTCACTCTGAAATTGTGCCAGATCCCTTGTGCTCACAAGGTTAAAGGCAAGTGCGTTTGTTTCTGAGAGAACCAGATTGATGTTGCTGTGTTCTGTGACCATGGCATGTCACCCTTGACTCTAGCTGGTCATCTAGTGTAATTCATTAAAAGGGAAGGAATGGGAATGGGACGCACCTGATCAAAGAGCCTGGCTGGCTTAGTACAGCCTATTCACACTGCTGGAAAAAATAGCTCAAAACACATGTTCTGTTGATAGCAAGTTTGATCTTCATATTTAAAAAATACCTAGAAGTAAGACCACCGAAGTGCCTAAATTTATCTTCTACAGCTACTTAAAAATATATATATATATAAAGGGGTTATAATGAAATAGTTGTATTTGTAATGTATTTATAATGACAAGAAATAAGCTCATTTTTAGTTATGATGGGTTTTCATGACTACGTCTTTGCTGTATGAATATATCTTAATTTTCTGATACCTCAGTTTCCTGAGAATATGTACATTTTTGTAAATCAAATAATTTAACTTATGCTAGGGAAGGGGCCTGACTTTTAAAGAAATTGTATAAAGACATTTTCCAGTGGGTTTGTTACACAGTGAATTGGAAGTTTCTTTAAAACGTTTTTATAGACTTTTCTGGACCCCTTTACCAAAAGTTTTTAGCAAGCATTCTTATTTAATGAGATTTGTATTCCAGCAAGTGTGCACCCTCATTTGTTCCTTTACTACTGCAAAGATGTGTATGTCTCCTGTTTTCCTTTCATGCGAAAGAAACATCCTTTTTAAAAGCCAGCAGGTTGCACAAACTGAAAAACTATTTTACTCCTTAAGTAGACATTCTTAAGGTTCATTTCCTGAGATTTAAATATTTTTCTTTGGAAAATATCTTGATTTTTTTAGTGAATGCCAGTAACAATGATTTGTAAAAATGCATGTGTTTTTTAGAAAAGCACTAATTCCATTAAGGAGAGGATTGGCATTTTTGAGGAACTGCACTGCATTCAAATCCACACTGCCTGAAGCTTTTAAAGCTGATGTAAGATACGAAGTAATTGTTAAAACCCTTGTATGTTTGTGAACTACTCAGAGGATTCCTTGCCTTAACCTGTCGGGGATTGATTGCTGTCACCTTTCGGGGCAGATTTCCCATGATTGTACATGGCTCTCGAACATTTTAAGGGGCCTAAACTTGCTGCCTTAAAACTAAACCTGCTGCCTTTAAGCCTTACTGCCTTCCTCCCTCCAATTTGTGGCTGTAAATAGTGACTCTGCACAGTCAGCTAGTGTTATACTTATTTTGTTGTGAATGCAAATAAAATTTGTTAAGTCCACCCAGTATTGAACTTACTAGGTAAATGTAAATGGATTTCACCCTTCTCTTGGGCCAAGACAGCTTGATGGCTAATGATAAATTGGAAATGAAATACATTATTATGGATGTGATTATTGTGTTTGACTTGTGGGAATAGTTGTGTTCTTTATGTTAGGAACTGGTAATGAACAAAGTGTTTATTTCCATCTTGGTGATACTAGGCAAGTTTTTTAATCTCTGTGACCTTTTGGAGGTAACTACCCGATAAACCTGTTGTGAAGAATAAATGAGATAATTTATGTAAATTACTTAATAGTGTCTATACATACTAACTATTATTAAGATACATAATAATATAGTAAAATGTATACTAATTGAAATGGCAAAAGTCATCTCTTATATGAGGTCTTATGAGAGTAGTCCAAACTGTAGCAAGTTGATAAGACTTTGTCTTTTTTAAGCAGTGGAAAATATTGAAATACGTAGACATAAGAGTATATTGAACTTTCCATGTACCAACAGACCCAACACCCATGGCCAATCTTGCACTATCCCCCATCCACACCTGCTTATTTTGTTTCAAAATGAATCCCAGAAATCATATTTGGTCCGTAAGTAATTTGATACTTATATATCACATGGTAAGGATTCATTTTTTTAAAGCAAAACCACAACACTGTTAACAAAGGCACTCTTACACAAAGTAATCCTTACGCATCATATAACCAGTTAGTGTCCCAGTTTCTAGGAAATTGGTTTTAATAACAGCACTGAGATACGTAAGAAATGGAGAGTAAATATAATGAATACAGAGGAGGTTACTCTTTCAAACATGATAAAAGATTTATGGGACAAATTTACAAAGATTTCTGTTAAAAATAATTTGAAAGTACAGACAAGTGATTAAAGGAAAGATAATCAGTGGAAAAATAGAGGTAAAGTTGAGGGGCTATGTCTCACGTATCCCAAGTACCTAATTTTTCTTGTGGGCATAAGAAGATACAGATACTGAGGGAAAAAAATAAGGGTTGCTATTAATATGGTAAAACAGTGACTAAGGAATGACTTTTAGGAGAAGTGTTTTTGAAACATAATCAGTGAGGCAGGGCAGAAGAAAAAATTGTATGAACAGGACAGAAAAAAAAGGTGATAATATATGTTCAGAATCTTAGTAATCGAGATGATTAATCAAGTGAAAACCCAAGGCAGGAGGAAGAAAAAGGATCATCCTGTAATCAAGGTCAGGAAGGGATCAGTGAAGAAGAATAAATCAGGATAAATTCTTCACAGCCATTGTTTGAATTTAAAAAGAAACCCTAAACCACACGGCTGACTAGTCAGAACGCATAACGTTAGGTGGTTTTATGTGTTGTACTGCAGCTACCAAAGGTATGTAGCGTATGAGCTACAGAATTGTTCTCGAACCAGTGAGTCCAATTTTCTTTTTGTTTAAAAGAACACCCTTCTGGAGGCCCATGAGAACACCTGGACATCTTTGCACAACTACTAAGGGAGAATCCCTGTGGTCTGGTCTGATGATGGGATGCTTGCAGCTATTGGGGTGTGATCCCCTCAGCTTGGCTTGGGGAGACCTAGGATTAATGTTCTCTTCCCACTGTGACTCCACAGCAGTGGGTTTGGTTTTTTTGGGTTTCCCACTGCCAGGAGAGCAGTTGAGTGATAAATAGTAATAGCATGCAGTGAGATTGCCTTTTAACAGTCAGTTGTCAAAGCACTTTCACCTGCTTTTTACTTAGTCTTTACAAAAATCTTTGCAATGGAAAGATATTTTCATTTTGCAGATGAAAAAACCGAGATTCAAAAGTGTTTACACAACACCTCCATCTAAGTCAAACAGTCATGATAAGACCTGAATGAACCCAGGCCTCCCGAGTCTTCCAGGTCAAGTTGTCCACGCACAGTGCTTGAAACCCAGAGAGGAGAGAGCTCAGTATGTTTAATTCTGTTGGATAAATTAATACCTTAATGAATCCTACTAAGTTATTTAAATACAGTTGTTTTATTCATAAAATTTAGTATGTTTCGATAATGTTTAATAGGTCTCATTTGCAAAATCTATTAAAGGACTCAGGATTAAGTAGTTTCTCTTAACAGCTAAATGGTTTCTAATAACTTAGGACTAATTTGTTTAAGGATATTGAAATAGATTTCTTTTTCAAAACAAATTTTCCTCATATAGTATCTTGTTCTATGAAAGTTGAAGTTAATACTCTTATCCCTATAATTCCTTTGTTTAATTTTTAATTTCTAAATATTGTTCTTTAGCATGTCATTATCTTGACGTATTTCCAGTAAAATTTTACTTTGTGGAATTTCAAAGTATATGGGGGGGAAGAGGAGACTATTTCAATTACTAATCGAGTTTGAAGTCTAATTAAAATACATAAAAATACTTAAAAACGCAATGCAAAATCAGATCATATTAATTTTTTTAATAGTGTAAAACGTACAAACATTAGGAAATCTACTTTTTGTTTACATATAAATATATATATCTGTATAAATGCACGTGTGTGTGCATATGTATGTATGTATTTTAATCGCTAAGAGGCAAAGCTTAATTCTGTGATGCTCTTAGAAAAGCCATTTCCTAAAGAATTTAGGATTTAATAGGCTCTTTTCCTAGTGGTAAAAACTTGCTTGGTGATACAATGCTAAATACTTGGGTTGGTCTTATCTATGAAGTTGGCTTCAAGTGGAGAAGGCTGCTGATATGCAAAGCCTGTGCCACTTAGACACGGGACAGCCCGGGCATGTCAGGCATTCTGTGAGAGAAAACCTCTACTTGGTTATTTCCCTACTCATAAAAATGGCATTATGGGTATTTGCCTTTCAGAGTAGTGACGTGGCTTCATTGGAGCACAACTCCATGAGAGTGGGGAATTTGTTCACTGTTGTTGTTCACTTCCTACAACAGTGCCTAGAACCTATTAGGCAGAAAATAAATAATGATTACATAATTGAATTGATTGATGCAGAATGCTTTTTTAGGTGTAGAACAGAGAGGAGTTACCAAATTTAAAATCCTTAGAGGTATCAAAGGTACTTACTGGCAGGCAGTCAATCTCTATCTACCTACTTCCCTCCTTCCCTGTTTCTGTCCCTCCCTTCTTCGTGAAAATACACATCCTCTGCTAAAGTTCTTTATCTTTACCTCATAAGGTCATAAGGGATCATTTCTGTCACAAGGCAGTAGCTCTGTTCAGTTATTCATTAAACAATTACTGAGGACCAGCTCTGGGTCCGGTAACATGCCAGACACTAAGAAAACAGAGGTAGCTGATGGAACTCGGCTTTTGCTCTTCTGGGAAATCATGGATCTACCTGAGCTCTATGTGATATGTAGAGATGATCACTAAATTGTTTTTTATGATGGCAGAGATGTTGACAAGGCAAAAACTCTGCAGAATCATGAAGATCCTAGACATTTTTAGTTCTGAATTATCTTCCTATATGTTTTTAAAAAGAAGCAAGCAAAGACCTACGGTATTTATTGTGAATACAAAGGAGATTTTAAACATTTAATTGCTCAAATAAATCTAAATACAGTCATCCTGAATTTTAAATTGGCCGCAAGAATTTGAACAATAAAGTTTAAAGTAATTGAGATATCTAATTCATGTATTTTATCCAGTTTTTGTTTTGGCCTGAAAGAAATCCCTTTTTATAAATCTAACGCAATTGGACACTTTGTTTTAAAGTTATTTTTACAAAACCTCGAGTTATGAGGAATAACCTCAGTGCTTCAAAACTTACAGTTGTACTTACAATGCACATTTTAAAGTTTTTCTAATCTCTGACCTAAATTTTCCCATTCCTTGGCCACCTGATACTCCACTTCTATTTCCCCCACCCAAAGAGCCTTCCCAAGCCAGCTATAAATTTACTGGCAAAGCCAAGAACATGAGTGTACTTTCTTATTCAAATCAGCCTACAGACAGCATGGAAAGTCAAGGCCAAAAAGCAGAGTCATTTTTAAACACAGGTAGTCTATGACTTATGACATATTCAAGTTATAACAAACTCCATTTTTTTTGCTAGTAGTATGTACTATGTACAATATTGCAGCACGTGATTTGCTGATGTTATTCTCATGCCAACCCCCAAAGATAAAGATCAGATTTATAAATATACTGACAATAAAAGGTAATAATAATGAAAACTAAAAAAATTGAGGTATTCGACTTATTCAACTTAGGTCACACCAACTTATCTATGGAGTTATCAGAATGGAACCGTAAGTCGGGAACTACCTGTATAGAGAAATAGACTGAAGTAAAGGGGATCCAGCCAGCTAGGTCCCACAGCTTGGTTATTTAAACAGAAGTCCCACAGCTTGGTTATTTAAACAGAAGATGAGGAAAGAATGTTTTATTTTTACTGAAATTTTATTTTTACAAAACTCAATTTAAAAAAATCATAAGGATATGATTTTCTACAAATATTGTATCAGCAAAATGATTACCTCTATAATGAAAGGTACTTCTTTACTAAATTTATTTTGCCTTTAAAACATCCCCCAAACCAAACTCAGTGTTGCTGTTGAGTCAATTTCAATGCAGCGACCCTATAGGACAGAATAGAATTGCCCCATAAGGTTTCTAAGGCTGTAATCTTTACAGAAGCAGATTGCGACATCCTGTGGAGCTGCTGGTGGGTTCAAACCACCGACCTTTTAGTTGGCAGCTGAGCGCTTTAACCACTGTGCCACCAGGGCTCCCAGTTTGCCTTTACCAAGGGGAAAATGTAGTTGACTCTGAGTATATGTGTTTGACTTTCAATTGCAAAGTTTTGAATTATCTTTTAAACAGTTACATAACTATGTGTGAGCCTCACCTTTTTATAAATCTCAGGAATTTAACTAAACTAACTACCAGCTGATGTATTTGGATACCTGGACAGAAGGATGCCTGGGAAGTGGTTTTAATCCTTTTGGCTCCAAGGCAGAGAATGTTGTTAGGTGCCATCCAGTCAATTCCAACTCCTAGCGACCCTATGTACAACAGAACGAAACACTGCCTGGTCCTGCACCATCCTCACAATCGTTACTGTGTTTGAGCCCATTGTTGCAGCCACTGTGTCAGTCTATCTCATTGAGGGTTTTCCTCTTCTTCACTGACCCTCTACTTAACCAAGCATGATGTTCTTCTCCAGGGACTGATGCCCCCTGATAACATGTCCAAAGTACATGAGAAGTCTTACCATCTTTGCTTCTAAGGAGCATTCTGGCTGTATCCCTTCCAAGATAGATTTGTTCCTTCTGGCAGTCTGTGGTACATTCAATATTTTTCACCAACACCATAATTCAAATGCATCGATTCTTCTTCTGTCTTCCTTATTCATTGTCCAGCTTTCACGGGACTCATAGGTGGTTGAAAACACCATGGCTTGGGTCAGGTACACCTTAGTCCTCAAACTGAATGGAAACTAGAAATAAAGATTACATGATATATTTGTGTGATGATTAAATAGTCCCTGTGACATGATTATGTACTCAAATTTATCTTCATTATTATTAATGCCAGGGCATTCAGAGCCTATTTCACATAGGGTGACCAAAGGCAGAACTTGGAGGTGGCACTTGTGACATCAACCTACCCAGCTCCCTGGGATCTGGGAATACAAGGACAGAGCCCAAATACAAGGATATGGAAATAGTGGCTGCCACCTGGACTGGGGAACCCATCTTTGGATCTTGTTGGACCTTGACACTTAACCGTGTCACCTTTGAGTCAAATGTAGTTACCACCAAAGTCAGGCTAGGCCACCAGAGCCTGAATGATAATGTTGTACAGCTGTGAGGAATCCTGTGTGTGGGAATAAGCATCACTGTGAGCTAAGCCAAGAAGAAATACAGAGCCTGTAGACATGCTTCCAAGTAAAAGAACTAGCTATTTCTTCATTGCCATCTTAGGCTAGAGTGGAGGCTCTGTAGGATCTGATTTTTTCTGAAAGTGGAGCCAAGCAGAGAATTCTAGCATGGCACTTGTGGAGGGATGGCAGAGGGGATCCACCATGTCTGTTTTCACCAGAGACCAAAGATCCTCATTGAAGAAAATGTCTTAGGGTGGATTGTTTGTGGTGAGTTAGGAATCTGGTCCAAGGACCAATGCAGGACCAGCTGATTTTTATGGCATACCAATGTATGGTGCTTCTTAGACCTCCAAGTATAGGCTCCTGGTTTCCAGAGGAAAGGAAACGGATAGGAGAAAACTGCAACAAGCATATAACTTCTTTAAAGTCTTCTGTATATCTTAAACAGCCATCATCCATGTGACTTTAAAAAATAATAATATTGTATTGTGTTTTCCGTGAAGGTTTACATAGCAGTTTAGGTTTCCATTCAACATTTTCTACACAAATTGTTCAGTGACACTGGTTGCATTCTTCACAGTGCCTGAACGTTTTCATTATTTCTGCTCTGGTCATTCCGTTTCCATTAATCTAGTTTCCCTCCCTCCTTATAGCTCTTATCTTTGTTTTAAAGTAATTGTTGACCATCTGGTTCATATAGGTGATTTTTTAAAGGAACACAGTACTTGTGGGTGATATTCTTTATTTTGTGAACTAATCTGATATTTAGCTAAAAGGTGACCTCAAAGGCTAGTTTCTGTTAGAGGTTTAAAGAGTATCTCAGGACAAGGGAGTCCTCCAGTCTCATCCGGTCCCGTAAGTCTTTTTTGTTTGTTTGTTTATTTTTAAATTTGAGGTTCTGTTTCACACTTTTTTCCCATTCTATCAGGATCCATCTATTGTCGCCCTGATCGGAACAGTTGGTAGTGGTGGCCGAGCACTGTGGTTCCATTCATGTGATTTTTGCATTCTTCCACATAATATGTCATTAATATTTACCATTTAAATTATTTAGCTCTTTCACCTTTCCTTCAAATCTAGTAAAGTTGAGGCTCCAGAAGGTTTTGTCATCTACACCTCATGATCTCTCATGCCCCCAGGCACAGCATCTTGAGTCATTAGGGGAGCAAATGGCCCAGTTTGAAGGGCACAGACTTAGTGCACATCCTTGTTCATTGTTCCCAGTTTAGCTCTTGTGGACTCGTGCCCAAGATAGGGAGATGGGACTGAATTTGAGAAGAGTTAAGTAAAAGATCTGTTTTACCACTGTCTCCATTTCTTAATACATGTTGTTCCATGTATATTTTGATGTGTGTCCTTCCTTCCTATATAGGTCTGTAGTATCTTGTATGCCTCTTAAAGCTTACTGCTCTCTCATAGCATAGAAGAAATGCAAGTTCTAAATGTGAATTGATTTATTGTTAGGTTACTGTTATTGAACAACATTGAGTAGCTCAGAAATTCCATAGCACACTGGTGTTCTAACCTGAATTAAGCCATAAGTTGGGGAATGGTCAGCCCTGTTTTTTTCTTTAGTAAATTTAGTAGTTTGCATACACCCTACTTACAGTTCCATTCTACATATTTCTTTAAATAAATATCCTGTGAATCCCACCCATCTCTTTTTTTCATCCTAAAGGAAGGCAAGCAGGACAAGCACCCTCAAGTTCTTGGATGCTCCCATTTTAATAGACTCTGTTCAGGAGTAGCTATTTGACATATTTATAAATTCAACCAAGGAAGAATGTTAATTGAGTCAAGAATCTCTAATTTAGAGCATAAAGGAACACTAATTAAAATCAGAGATGAGTATTTTTTAGTGTCTTTTCTAAACAACCCCTTCTTCCTGCTCATTAACCAAAACAACAATTAAAGTTAAACTAAACACATATCAGTTTGCTACAGCAGTGAGGTAACCAACGGCATTAAGCAGTATAATGAGAGTCAGAGCTCAGACCTAAGGTATCTCTTATTTGTATAGTGCTCCTCTGTCTTGAGTCTTTATTTACATAAAACCCACTGCTGTCCAGTCAATTCTGACTCATAGCAGCCTTATAGGACAGAGTAGAACTGCCCCATAGGGTTTCCAAGGAGCATCTAATGGATTTGAACTGATAACCTTTTGGTTAGCAGCCAAGCTCTTAAGCCACTGCACTACGAGGGCTCCCATAGTGACCTTATAGGGCAGGAATTTGGGTAAGAAATCCTATAGGGTTTCCAAGACTGTAATTTTTATGGAAGCAGACTGCCACATCTTCTTCCTGCTGCTATTTACATAAAAAAAATATAGCTACCTTAAATTGTTTTCCATTTAGGCACCTCATGGTATTAAAAAAAAAAATTGAGATGGTACGTTTTGTAACAGGGTTTTGAGTCTAAGTTATTAGTATCAGTCTGAGTTTAGAGGGAACCACAGAATGTTGAGGCATAGCATAGCATCTTACAATCTTTCAAATCCTAATCCTGGAGAGTTTAATCATTCAGAACATCAGTTTCCTCATCTGTAAAAGGGAGAGAGTAATAATGATTCTTACTTCATAGGGAACTGTTATTGTGAGCCGTCAAGTTGATTCCAACTCTTAGTGACCCCACAGGACAGTGTAGAACAGTCCCATAGGGTTTCCTAGGCTGTAATCTTTATTGGGAAACCCTGGTGGCGTAGTGGTTAAGTGCTATGGCTGCTAACCAAAAAGTCGGCAGTTTGAATCTACCAGTTGCTCCTTGGAAACTCTATGGGGCAGTTCTACTCTGTTCTGTAGGGTCACTGTGAGTTGGAATCGACTTGATGGCAACAGGTCCATCTTTACGGGAGCAGGTCTTTTCTCCCTCAGAGTAGCTGGTGGATATAAACTGCTAAACTTTCAGTTAGCAGCCCAGTGCCTAACCATTGCACCACCAGGGCTCCTTTTATTGGGAACTGGGGAAGATTAAAACAATGCTGGTAATGTATTTAGGAGAGAGTCTGACCTAGAGTTAAGTGTGTTTATTTATTATTAGTGGAGAATATCAGGACTTTTATTTTGCAAAATAAAAAACAAGGGCATTTTATTTTCACCTGAAGACCTGAATATCATGTTAATTTATAAAACAGGAATTTGTGCAAGACAACCAAACTGTGATCATGGGTTGTAACCTAGAATGCCATCAGCAGAGACTTTCGCTAACGTGGTTGTCCTGGAGGCTCATCCTGAGAGCTGTGTCTGACAGGAAGGACTGTGTTTCTTACTGAAGAGCTAGCTTTAAGGATCCTGGATAATACTCTTCGTGCCACCTGGATTGAGTTACTAATGTACCTTACAGGGCTCTCCTTCTCAAGGTGAGACACTTACTACTCACTTATTTATGGAAATTAAATCTTTCCTTTTACATTTAATCTACCCTTTGGAGTTGGCACTTTTCAATAAAGCAAATGGGCTGGCATTATACTTCCAATTTAAGAGGATGGCATATATATACTTTTTTTTTTCCTGATAGACCTCTTTTTTTTTTTTTTATTGTGGTAGAATATAAATAACAAAAGTATTTGCCATTTCAGCCATTTTCACATGTATAATTCAGTGACATTACATTGACTGTGTTGTGCCACTGTTGCCACTGTCCATATCCAGATTTTTTTATTTTTAACCAACTTTAACACCTTTAACAGAAGCTCAGTACCCCTTCAGCAATAATTCCCCTTTTTCCCCTCCAGCCCACCACTGGTAACCACTAATAAACACTGGTCTTTATGTATTTACTTATTATAGATACTTCATATAAGTGGAATCATACGATACTTGCCCTTTGGATTCTGAGTCAATTTCACCCAACAAAATGTTTTAGGGTTTATCCATGTTGTAGCATGTAGCTGAACTTCATTTCTCTTTCTAGCTGAGTAATATTGTGCCACATGGATAATACCACATTTTGTTTATTCATTCATCTGTTGGTGGACATTTGGGTTGTTTCCACCTTTTGGCTATTGTGAATAGTGCTGCAGTGAACACTCGTGTACAAGTATCTGTCTGAATCTTTCCTTTCAATTCTTTTGGGTATACACCTAGGAGAGGAATTGCTGGGTCATGTGATAATTTTATGTTGAATTTTTTTAGGAACTGCCAAACTGTTTTCAACAGCAGCTGCACCATTTTACAATCTCACCAGCAATGGATGAGGAGTCTAATTTCAGTCCTCATAAAAACTTGTTATTTTCTGTTTTTCTGACAGTAGCCATCCTAATGGGAGTGAAGTGGTATCATCACTGTGGTTTTAACTTTCATCTCCCTAATGACTAGTGGGGAGACCTGGTGGTGCCAGTGGTTAAGCGTTTAGCTGCTAACCAAGAGATCGGCAGCTCGAATCTATCAGTCACTCCTTGCAAACCCTGTGGGACAGTTCTACTCTGTCCTGTAGGGTGCTAGGGTGCTATGAATCCAAATTGACTTGATGGCAACGTTTTTTTTTTTGGTTTAATGACTAATGGTAGGAGCCCTGGTGGTTCAGTGGGTAAGCGCTCAGCTGCTAACTACAAGGTTGGTGGTTTGAACCCACCAACCGCTCCACGGGAGAAACATGTGGTGGTCTGCTTCCCGTAAGACTTACAGCCTTAGAAACACTATGGGGCAGTTCTGCTCCGTCCTATATGGTCCCTATGAGTCAGAATCGACTTGACGGCAACAGGTTAATGAATAATGGAAGAGGCCCTGATGGTGCAGTGGTTCAGCACTTGGCTGTTAGCCAAAATGCCAGCAGTTCACACTTACCAGCTGCTCTTCCATAAAGATTACAGTCCTTGAAACCCTACAGGGCAATTCTACTCTGTCCTATAGGGTGGCTATGAGTCGAAATCCACTGGATGGCAATGAGTTTTAATGACTAATGACTTTGAGCATCTTTTCATGTGCTTATTGCTCATTTGCAGTTCTTTTTTGGTGAAATGTTGTTGGGGGATGGTCTGCCTCTATACCTCCCATCCGGGCTGCTTAATAAAGGCCTTGGGCCCAGAACCCTCTCTGACAGAGAGGCTGGGAATTGAGTTGACTTCTCTCTCCTAGTTTCTTCTCCGTATCAGTGAAGCCTTCCCACTGTTCAGGGCGCACAGTAACTTTCTGTCTCTTGCATATGCGCTGGCACCACACAGCATCTGCCTAACCCCAGTTCTGTATCTGTTCCCAGAGGAGAGGAAAAGGAGTCTCTAGGACTATAGCACAAGAGGGAGCATACCAGATTGTAGAGCCTGTCTCAAAGGGTGGAAGGAGAAACAGGCTTTGAGAGGCCGAACATGAGTGCCCTCATGTGGTCTGCTAGTTCATCACAGTTTGCTGAGTCATCCTTAAGTAAGATTCTGACATATAGCCATTATTGTCCAGTATTCCTATAAAACCTATGCCCTCCAACTGCAGAGTGCAGAGATCTGCTTTGGTCCTGCAGCCACCCAGGACTTGGCCTCGTATGTAAATCTCCCTAACAGAGCACCTTCAGCATCACACTGGAATTCCGTGCCTCTTTCTTTGGTTTCTCAGCACCCTCCATTTTTGGAGTCAAATTTCACATTACTGGTCCATGCCTAGAAAGATGTCTATTTAAGTCCTTTGCCCTTTTTCTTTCTTTCTTTCTTTTTTTTTTTTTTGATTGGCTGCTTGTCTTTTTGTTGTTGAGTTGTAGGAGTTCTTAATATATTCTGGATATTAAACCCTTGTTATATATATGGTTCCTAAATATTTTCGCCCATTCTGTAAGTTGTCTCTTCATTTTTGGATAAAGTCCTTTGATGAACAAAAGTTTTTCATTTTGATGAAGTCCAATTTATCTATTTTGTCTTTTTGTTACTCATGCTTTTGGTGTCATATTTAAGACTCTGTTGTCAAAAACTAGGTCCCAAAGCATTACCCTTATGTAATGCTAAGAGTTTTATCATTTTAGTTCTAACATTTAGGTAGTTTATTTATTCTGAGTTGTTGTAAGGTATAGGTCCAAATTCATTATTTTGCATGTGGAGATCCAGTTGTCCCAGTACCACTTATTGAACAGATGATTCTTTCCCCATTGAGTAGACTGTGTCCTTGTAAAAAAATCAATTGGCCATAGATGTATGGTTTATTTCTGGACTCTCAGTACTATCCCAGTGGTCTATATGTGTATCCCTTTATACCAGTACCAGTTTTTTTTTTTTATTGTACCAGTACCAGTTTTTTAAATTGTACTTTAGATGAAGATTTACAGAGCGAACTAATTTCTCATTAAACAATTAATACACATATTGTTTTGTCACATTGGTTGCCAACCCCACGGCGTGTCAACACTCCCTTTCTTGATATTGGGCTCTCCGTTACCCGCTTCCCCGTCCTCTCCTACCTTCTCATCCTTGCCTCCGGGACTGGTGTGCCCATTTAGTCTCATTTTGTTTTATAGGCCTGTCTAATCTTTGGCTGAAGGGTGAACCTCAGAAGTGACTGTTACTGAGCTATAAGGGTGTCCAGGGGCCATACTCTTAAAGTTTCTCCAGTCTCTGTCAGACCAGTAAGTCTGGCCTTTTTCTTTTCTTTTTTTGTGAGTTAGAATTTTGTTCTACATTTTCCATCCAGCTCTGTCCAGGACCCTCTATCGTGGTCCCTGTCAGAGCAGTTGGTGGTGGTAGCCAGGCACCATCTAGTTGTGCTGGACTCAGTCTGGTGGAGGCTGTGGTAGTTGTGGTTCATTGGTCCTTTGGACTACTCTTTCCCTTGTGTCTTTGACTTTCTTCATTCTCCCTTGCTCCAGATGGGGTGAGACAAGTGGAGTATCTCAGATGGCCGTTCACAAGCTTTTAAGACCCCAGGCATTACTCACCAAAAGAGAATGTACATTTTCTTTATAAACTACCTTAAGCCATATTGAGCTAGATGTTTCCCAAGACCATAGTACCAGATAGTCTTGCTTACTGTAGCTTTACAGTACATTTTAAAATTGGAAAGTGTGAGTCCTCCTACTTCGTTCTCCTTTTTCATGATTGCTTTGGCTATTCAGGACTACTTTTTAAGCTTTTCATTTTGAATTAATTTCAAATTTATAGAAAATTTCCAAAAAATGATACAAAGAGTTCCTATATTTCATCTAGATTCCGCAATTGTTAACGTTTTACCACTTTGTCTTATCATTTTCTCTGGCTATATATATACTTACCGATTTTTTCTAAACCATTTGGAAGGTAAAGACATGATGTCCCATTGCCCATTAATATTTCAGTGTGTATTTCCTAAAAAAGCTCTCTTATATAACCATAGGAAATTAATGTTAATACAATACTATCATCCAACTCACAGTCCCCATTAAAACCTTGCCAGTCGTCCCAATCATGTCTCAATAATGTGTTTTGTAGATCCAGTGTCCAATCGAGGATCCTGTGTTATATTTAGTTGTTGTTTCTTATTAGTCTCCTCAATCCAGAACAGTTCCCAGTCTTTCCTTATCTTTTATGACCTTGGCAATTTTTAAAATTCACTCTGTAAAACGTTCCTCAATTTGGGTTTGTTTGAGGTTTCCTCATGATTAGATTCAGAGATGCTGAATCTAGATGCTTTTTAGGCAGGAATACCCCAGAAGTGATGAGTTTGCTTCAGTGCATAGTATCAGGAAGTGCACGATATGTATTTGTCCTGTCACTGGGGATGTTAACTTATATCACTTGGTTAAAATGGTGTCTGCCAGGTTATTCTACTATAAAATTAATAAATAACTAATTTGTACTTATATACATCAGTAAGTAATGAATAAGTATCTTGTGGAGTGATTCTTTGAGATTATGTAAATATTCTGTTCGTGACCAAACTTTCACCCATTAGTTTTAGCACCATTTGATAATTCACAAATGAATGAATGATTACCATGACTGTTGCCAAATGGTGATTTTCAAATTCCGTCATTCCATTATATTTATTATTAATACTGTCTATTGTAAGGTAGAGCTCTCTCTTCTCTCCGTTTATTATATTTTTATTCATTTATTTATAAAAATATGGACTCATGGATTTCTATTTTGTTCTATGTGCATTACTATGTGTAATAGTAAGCCTGTTACTGTTAGTATTTTTAAACCTCTTCAAGCTGACTCCTGGGTCTTTTTGACCAGTCCTCATCACTCTTGGAGCACTTCCTTACTTTCTGCCACAACAAGATGTTCTATGTGCATTTAGTTATTTCTCTGCCCCAGACCTAGAATCAGTCATTTCTTTAAAGTGTATTTGTTCTTTTTAGTAGAGAATGGTATTTAGGAACCATAAACTGAGCTTTCATGGATACTGGGGTGTCATCACTTTTAGGCCTTTTCTGCAGACTGAAATATATACATGTGCATATGTACACACATACATCCATATCTACTTATATATCTAGCTGTATATGTTAAAAACCATGAGTTCACACTGATAACTTCAGTCCAATCCAACATCTCAGGGCTTATTCTAGCCTGACCCCTTTTCATATTTTTAACTTCCCTCTCCAACAGTGAAAAACCCAGCTCCCCATAGCCTCAATATATTTACTTATTTGATCAATTCTTCTGCCTGTAACCCACCTCCTGACCATGAGGACTGTCCCCCCAGCCCCAGTCCCACTGACCATGCTAGCTACACCAGCCAAGTTCTTGGCCCGACTAAAGGAAATGGGAAGGGGAAGAGATGGTCTATTTTTTCTTGAACCCTGGAGTGGAAGTTCTGCTACTCATTCAAACACTAAGGCTTTAAGGATTTTATATGATAGATAATACTTCGAGTCAGGACAATGTTTAAGAATATTGAAATGCTGAATTCCCAAATATTGTTTATCATTTAAAAAATAAGTGGAATTCAAGAAGTATAAACTGGTGGCAAAAGATCTTAAAATCTGATCTTTGGATTTTTAGTTATATTAAACAGGCATATTGGTTGTAATAAAATGGGCGGATCTGCCTGTTAGGCAATAAAATAATTGACTTTAATGAAGTCTGATAATTAGAATAAGCACAATAAATAATCACTTGCCAAGTCAACAATTAGCTGTAAGAATTGAATGTGAGCCCGTCACTTTGGTTTTTACTTATCTGTTTTGAATTCAGAACTATGGTTTACATAGGAAAACACTACTAGACTAACCTTAAAGCTCTGACAACGAAGATCAGAAACACGAAGTTTCTGCTCAGGGTTGATACAGGTGTGTCTCACCAAGGATTTTTGTTAATGTCTTAGAACTTAGGCTAAGAAACCATTGCAGAGACAGTCACAGAGAATTCAAAGATTTCTAGTTCTGCTAATATTTTTTTCATTTCTCTATCTGCTGCAATTTCCCTATTCCTGGCTTTTAAATCTCCATGTTATCTTGCTAATTACACTTTTATTGTCATTATAATCATACCCCTCCACAAGTCCTAGTTCTTATAGGCCAATCTTTATAATTTTATTGAAAAAAATTTCAGCTTATTTATACCTGTGCTGATGTTATGTTGTTAGGTGCTATCGAGTCAGTTCTGACTCACAGTGATTCTGTGTACAACAGAACGGAACACTGCCTAGTCCTGCGCCATCCCCCACAATCATTGCTATGTTTGAGCCCATTGTTGCAGCCACTGTTTCAATCCATCTCCTTAAGGGTCTTCCTCTATTTCATTGACCTTCTACCTTACCAATATCTGTGCTAAACCAAACCAAAACCAAACCCACTGCTGTCTAGTCGATTCCGACTCATAGCGACCCTATAGGACAGAGTAGAACTGCCCCCATAGAGTTTCTAAGGAGCGCTTGGTGGATTTGTACTGCTGACCTTTTGGTTAGCAGCCATATCTCTTTACCACTATGCCGCCAGGGTTTCCATATCTGTGCCAATATGTTTTAAATCAGGAGCCCTGGTTGCTCAGTGGTTAAGGCAGTAGGCTACTAACCAAAAGGTCGATGGTTCAAACCCACCATCCAGTGTAGCAGTCTGTTTTCATAAAGATTACAACTTTGGAAACCCTGTGGGGACAGTTCTGTTCTGTCCTATAGTATTGCTATGAGTTGGGATTGACAGCAGTGGGTTTGTTTTTTGGTGTATTTTAAATCAGCTCTCCAATACATTGATTTATCACCATAGAATCATATGACTACACAAGATTTCAGAAATTCTCTGATCCGGCCCTTTCCCCTACCCAAAGCAGTTCTACTATTACACCATCCTGGACATAAGGGCAGTTCTACTCTGTCCTAAAGGGTCGCTGTGAGTCGGAATTGACTTGAAGGCAACGGGTTTGTTTTTTTTTTAGACATAAGGTCAGTGTTTTGGTCATCTAGTGCTGCTATAACAAATACCACAGATGGATGGCTTTAACAAAGAGAAATTTATTCTCTCACAGTCTAGTAGGCTACAAGTCCAAATTCAGGGTACCAGCTCCAGGGAAGGCTTTCTCCCTCTGTCGGCTCTGGAGGAAGGTCCTTCTTGTCAATCTTCTCCTGGCTGAGGAGCTTCTGAGGCACAGGGACCCCAGGTCCAAAGGATGCACTCTGCTTCTGGTGCTGCTTTCTTGGTGGTAAGAAGTCCCCACTCTCTGCTTGCTTCCCTTTCAACTCTTGTAAGATAAAAGGTGGTGCAGGCCACACCCCAGGGAAATTCCCTTTGCATTGGATCAGGATGCGACCTGAGCAAGGGTGTTACATACCACCCTAATCCTTTTTAACCACAGGTGGAGATTATGATTTATAACACACAGGAAAATCACAAAATGAAGGACAACCACATAATGCTGGGAGTCATGGCTTAAACAACTTGACACATATTTTGGGGGGATACAATTCAGTCCATGACAGTCATATATTTTATTTTCCAGTATTTACAGGGAAGATCTTAGCCTGCCGGGCAAATTGAAAGAGATGCAGAGTAGCCCAACTGTCATGGAATGAGTTATGTCCCCGCAAAATGTGTGTATCAACTTGGTTAGGCCATGACTCCCGGTATTCTGTGGTTGTCCTCCATTTTGTGATTGTAATTTTATGTTAAAAAAGATTAGGGTGGGATTGTAACACCCTTACCAGGTCGCATCCCTGATCCATTGCAAAGGGAGTTTCCCTGGGGTGTGGCCTGCACCACTTTTTATTTTACAGGAGGTAAAAGGAAAGGGAAGCAAGCAGAGGGGGGGACGTCATACCACCAAGAAAGCAGTGCCAGAAGCAGAGCTTCTTCTTTGGACCCAGTGTCCCTGCACAGAGAAGCTCCTAGTCTGGGGAAGACTGATGAGAAGGCTGACAGAGAGAGAAAGTATTCCTCTGGAGCTGACACCCCGAATCTGGACTTTTAGCCTACTTTACTGTGAAGAAATAAATTTCTCTTTGTTAAAGCTATCCACTTGTGGTATTTCTGTTACAGCAGCACTAGATAACTAAGACAGGAACAGATTCTGAAGAGGAAATAGAAATGGGGGAAAAGACGGAAAATGAGAATGCAGAAGGGAGAATAAGTACCGGGTATAGTTTCTATCTTCAGAATATGGTGAAGCATCTTGGCTTGATGTATTCACAGTAGGGGACACTGTAATAACTGGGAATGTCTTTATATACCTGCTTCTAAGAGCTCTCAGTCTATTAGTTTCTCTGTTAGGTATTATTTTAAAGACTTGGTACACGCTTTATTGCCTGTATTTAGGACCACCTTAGAAATATTAAGTCAGGAAAGAAGCCATAAGCTAGATAACAGGACATTTTCAAAGAATACTGGAAAACACTGGAGCCAACTCAGAACTAGACAGAAGGTCAGGGCCAGATCTGCTGACCTGTTTTCCGAAAAAAGATAATAAGGGATGCCTGGCAGTTGACTCAAACCTCACGGTGGAAAGTAGTCAGGGAAAGAAATGCAGGAGTGGAGTAAGAGGAGTGGATGCAGAGATGCTAGAAAAAAAATCTTCACCATTTCCAAATTTTTGAGATTAATTTTATTTAAACTAAGGAGTACATGTAATGAGAAGGGCCACAAGAGGGCCTTCAGTGAACATGAACACTGTTTAACATTCATGTGAAAGCTTTGAGCTTTTGGTTCTTTTCCCTATAGAAACTTAAAAAAAAAAAAAACTTAACATCTTATTAAGAAGTAGTTTCAAAAGGCTACAGGCTTCAATGTGTGCCACCGGCATTGAATTAAAATTGTTAGCAATAGTTCATCTGAAAAAAAAGAAAAAAAAATTTTTTTTTTCTTTTTTTTTCATCTGAGAGCAAGGTATTTCAGCAAAAGGTCAGTAGGTGGCAAACTTCTACAACCCTTAGGCTGAAGAATGCTTGTAATGGGTCGTTCCCATTCTAAAGAGATGCTGGGAGTTGTTTCTTTTGGAGGGGTATGAGTGGTGATTGTTTTATTTTTGTAGTATGTTGTAAAACACAAAATGAGAAAATAAGTGCCTTTTTAGAGAATAGGAAGATATTTTCCAATTAAACTAAATCAATATGTATCAGATTTAGCTGGTTACTCATCACTACTGAAGGCCACTTATGGATGGGTGCTATAGTTATCTCAGCCCCTTTGGAAGGGTGGGTGGAGTAGAAGGTCTCTAATTCTCTTTCTATTACAGTGACCTGTGATTTGTGATACTCACCTTCATTGTATGTCTTACTTTCTTCAATGAGCCACTCAATGAGTTAGAACTGAAAGTAGATGGCAGAGAGTTCCCAACTATGCATGGTAGGATAAGACTTGGATTAGATTTTTTTTTTTAATTGTACTTTAGTTGAAGGTTTATAGAACTAGTTTCCCATTAAATAGTTAGCACACATATTGTTTTATGACATCGTTTAACCACCCCACGACATGTCAACACTCTCCCTTCTCAGTCTTAGGTTCCCTATTACCAGATTTCCTGTCCCCCTGCCTTGCAGTCCTTGCCCCAGGGCTGGTGTGCTCCTTTAGTCTGGTTTTTGTTTTATGGGCCTGAAGGGAATCCTCAGGAGTGACTTCATTATGGAGCTGAAAGAGTGTCTAGGGGCCATACTCTCAGGGTTTCTCCAGTCCCTGTCAGGCCAGCTAGTCTGGTCTTTCTTTTTGAGTTAGAATTTTACTCTACATTTTCTGTGGCTCTGTCCAGGACCTTCTATTGTGATCCCTGTCAGAGCAGTCAGTGGTGGTAGCCAGGCACCATCTAGTTGTACTGGACTCAGTCTGGTGGAAGCCATTGTAGATATGGTTCATTAGTCCTTTGGACTAATTTTTCCCATATATCTTTAGTTTTCTTTATTCGTCCTTGCCCCTGAAGGGGTGAGACCAGTGGAATATCCTAGATGGCCGCTCACAGGCTTTTAAGACCCCAGACGCTGCTCACTATGTTAGAATGTAGAACATTTTCTTCATAAACTGTGTTATGCCAATTGAGCTAGATATTCCCCAAGACCTCCACAGCTCTCACAGGATTTCGGTTCCTCAGGGAGTTTGGATGGATCTATGGAGCTTGGATTTGATTTTTTGAAGTTTTTTTTTTTTTTTAGGAAAATGTTGAAGGTTACTAGGGATATTTTTGTATAAGTCCGTTTGGGTACAAAGAATAGGAAACTGTAAAATCACTTTCTGTTTCTTAACTGAAAATCTGGACTCAATATTAACTTTTTTTTAATTCTGGAATTTTCAAATTATAGTTTATGTAAGAAATATTGGAGAAAAAAATTATTTCTTCACCCATCCCTTAGCCATTTTATGGTAAATACAATAAATTGTTCCCAGAACTAATATGTTTTTTAAAGCTTCTCCTCTCAATCTCTTCCATCATTGCCATGTTGTTCTTGGATAGGATCGTGCCATTACTATGCGTTACACGAGTGTGATGTGTTAGAAAGGTAGCTGGTCTCTAAGCATCCATTCGATAGTGGGGATATGATGATTTTAAGTGTCTTTGAATCTCTTCTTTGGGAAACTGCCCCTCCTTAACTGCATGTGATTCTAGCAAGGCTTTTAATCACCTGGGCCTGCCTTCCCTGAGGGCTACTCAGCACAGCCATCAGACTGTTTTCGGAGGACCAATTTTCATCCTGAGGAAATGGAAGATGATCTTTTATTTCTGTCCTGGCTAAACTGGTAGGATATATAATTTTGGCTGCTAATAGACTGAAGACCAAAGAAGAATTGGTATACCTGAATTTTGGTTTTTGCAAAGAATATTGAATATATCATGGACTGCCAGAAGAATGAACGAGCCTGTCTTGGAAGAAGTATAGCCAGAGCACTTGAAAGCGAGCATAGCGAGACTTCGTCTCACTTACTTTGGACATATTACCAAGAGGGACCAATCCCTGGAGAAGTATATCATGTTTGGAAAAGTAGAGGGTCAGCAAAACAGAAGACCCTCATGAGATGGATTGACACAGTGGCTGCAACAATGGGTTCAAACAATGGGCAATGATTGTGAGGATGGTGCAGGACTGGGCAATGTTTCATTCTGTTATACATAGGGTCACTATGAGTCAGAACCAACTCAACAGCACCTGACAACAACAGCCTGTTATGTGCTCTGAAGTCTAGTTTGTCTGACAATAATATAGCCTGTTCAGCTTTATTTTAATGAGTGTTAGCATTATATGTCTTTCCATCCTTTTATTTTTAACCTGTCTGTGTGTTTATATTTAAAGTGTATTTCTTGTAGATAGCACGTAGCTGATTCTTGCTCTTTTATCCTATATAACAACCTCTGCCTTTAAATTGTGGTTTTGCTCATTTACATTTAATATAATTATTGATAAGTTGAATTTAAAACTGCCACCTTGCAATTGGGTTTATATATGTTGCATCTGCCCATCCCCAACCCCCTTGTTTTCCTTATTTCTGCTTTTGAAAAATTTTTTGATGATTCTATTTTACATCCTTTTATTGTCTTATTGCTATGCCTCTTTTTTTTTAAGTGGTTGCTTTTTAGTATTGATAGTACACATCTTTATCACAGTCTGCCTTCAAGTGATATTATACTACTCATGTAAAGCATAAGAAACTTACAGTATACTTCCATTTCCCCTTCCTGACCTTTATGTTATTATGGCCATATGCTTTATTTCTACATATCTTATAAGCTCTACATTATTATTTTCTTTAAGCAGTTCCTTAAATTTTTAAAAGATTTTAAAAATAAAAAAAGTATTTATTTTTACCCACAAATTTACCATTTGTACTACTCTTTATTCCTTTGGATAGATCTGTAGTTCCTTCTGGTATTATTTTCATGGCCTGAAGGCCTTATTTTAACATTTCTTCCAGTGCTGGTCTGCTGGTAGTGACTTATTTCAGTGTTTGAATATATGAAATTGTCTTCACTTTTCCCTTAGTTTTGAAACATTTTTTCTCTGATTATAAAATTCTAGACTGACAGATTTTTCTTTTCTTTTAGAACTTTAAAGATATTGCTCTACTGTTTTTTGGACTGCATTATATTTCATGAAAAGTCTGCTGTCATTATTATCTTTGCTCCTCTGGGTGTAATTTGTCTTCATTTTCAAGGAGAGGAATTGTTACATCCATCTTTCATGGTTTATCCTTTTGTTCCACATTCTTGGAGATTTTCTTGGCCAAATTTTTCAGCTTACTAATTTACTCTTCAGCTGTGTCAATTATACAATTCAGCTCATCTGTTGAGGTTTCTATTTTAAAAATGATATTTTTTCATTTTCAAGATCTCCAATTGTTTCTTTTTCACCTATTTGTGTTTATAAACTTCTGTTCTTATTTTCTGCGTATGTTAGCCACTTTTATCTGAGGTTACAAATATATTTACTTCAAAGGGTTTTTTTTTTGGGGTAGGGTTATTCCCAAGAATTTTATGTTCTTTGTTATTATTATATGTAAAATTTCCCCGCTTTTTCCCATGACTGGTTGTTGTGGTATATGTATATATAATTTTCATTTTGTTTAACAAATCAAATATCTATTGAATGTATAAGGCATTATACAACTTGTTGCTGTGGGATATACAGATAAGACATTTTTAAGCCTCAAGGTATTTTATTATAAGCTAGGATATTGTGGTATATTTTTATGCATCTTTATACTATCTCTCCCACTGGAAATTCAGAATCACCCTCCTTTGGAGATGGCTACTTGATGTGTGGGCTTGTGTTTGGTCCAAATAGATCCCAAGTAGACCTTCTGCTTCATAAAGGGATTTTTCCCTGGTCCTAGCCTAAGAGATTACATTTTATTTATTTATTAAGTTTCTGTCATTTGAATCACAAAGGTATTAGATGCTTGTAGCAACAATTCAAGCTACACGGAAATGTATAAATTGAAAGGGATTGTCCTAGTTATCTAGTGCTGCTATAACAGAAATACCACAAATAAGTGGCATTAACTAACAGAAATTAATTTTCTCACAGTTTAGGAGGCTAGAAGTCCAAATTCAAGGTGCCAGCTCTAGGGAAAGGCTTTCACTCTCTGTTGGCTCTAGAGGAAGGTCCTTGTCTCTTTTAAGCTTCTGTTCCTGGGCTGTCTTCATGTGGCTTGGCATCTCTCTTTACCCATCTTTCTTCTGTTCACTTGTTTAATCTCTTTCATATGTCAAAAAAGGTTGACTCAAGATACACCCTACACTATGTTATGCATCATTAACATAAAGGCAACCCATTCCCAAAAGGGATTATTACCACATGCATAGAAGCTAGGATTTACAACATATATTTTGGGGGGACACAATTCAATCTATAACATTCTACCCTTTGGTATCCCAAAATTCATGTCTTTGCCACAGCAAAAACACATTCACTGTATCACATCATCACAAAAGTCTTAAATCAACTCCAAATCCAAAATCTCATCTTCTGAATCATCTAAATCAAATATGGGTAAGATTTTAGTTGTATTCCACCGTAAGAAAAATTCCTTTTCGTCTGTGAACCTATGAAACCTAGACTACAAGTTATCTGTTCCCAAAGTACAATAGTGGTACAGGCACAAGGTAGACATTTTCATTACAAATGGGAGAAACTGGAGAGAAAGAAGAGATAATGGATACCAAGCAAGTCCAAATTGCAGAACAATTTACATTAGCTCTCAAGGCTTGAAAATAATCCTCTGTTCTCTGGGGCCATCTGGGCAATGGCCTTGCCCTCCAGACCCTGGGTGTTGGTCATACGTCTGGATTCTGAGTGGAGTCCCCTTAACCCTCAGCTTCAGCTTTGCCTTCCAGGCCCACTGGGACAGCAATTCTGCTCTCTCAGCTTTAGGCCTCCCCATTTTCCTAGTCCACCTGAGTGGAGAATTTATCTCTTCAGCCCTGGCAGACCTCAATCTTCTGCCCCCTGGGCATGGTAGCCCCACCCCCTCAGCTTTAAGCATTGGCTCTATCCCCAGCACACCTTAACAGCAGCCTCATACTCCAGAACCGAGTGGGTGAAGATCCGACTCTGAAACCTAGGAGACTGTGGCCCCACGCTTTTGAACCTGAGACTGCTCTGCTTTCTGTGCTCTTTCCAGCAGTTCTGCTGATCTCCGAGCTGCTTCAGGGATGGTCTTGTCTTTTCTTGGAGGACAACGGGTATAGCTCCTTTGGCCTGTTTCCTACCTGTAGAATTCCAAAAGCAGACAGCTTTCTTTCCTTTTGACCTGTCTCTGTTCCCTCCAGTCTAAGCTGATGGGTTTTCTGCTGTGGTAGTTGGTTATATCCATCACAGGCTTAACGTCTTTAACAAAAGGTGCTGTAGCCACATCCTTGGTGAACATTCTAGGACATATGTCCTTAGTTTGTACAACAGAATTTTCCAAATCCTTAAATTCTGTTTTCATTTTGCACAATTGATTTTTAAGTCCATTTCTTTTTTCTCACATTTTATTATAAGTGATAAGGAGAAACTACACAGCCCCTTTAAGGTCTTGCTTAGAAATCTCCTCAGCCAGCTATCCAAGTGGATCACTTACAAGTTCTACCTGCCACCAAATATTTGAACATAGTTCAGAAAAGTTCTTTGCCACTGCGTAAAAACCATCACCTTTCTTCCATAGTCTAATCATGTGTTCACCATTTTCTTTTAAAGCCTCATAGAAGCACATTTAACATCTACATTTCTGATGCCATGTGTATTCTCTAAGCTGATAGAGACTTATCTCCGTCTCTCCTCACTTCCTTCTGAGCCCTCACCGGAATTGCCTTTGATGTCCATAATTCTACCAGCAGTCTCTTCAAGGCAATCTAGGCTTTACTATTAGGCACCTTAAAACTCTTCCAGCTCTTCCCATTACCCAATTCCAAAACCACTTTCTCATTTTAGGTATCTGTTAGAGCAGTATCCCACTCTTCCAGTACCAAATTCTGTCTTAGTTATCTAGTGCTGTTGTAAGAGAAATACCACAAGTGATGGCTTTAATAAACAGAAATTTATTTTCTCACAATTTAGGAGGTTAGAAGTCTGAATTCAGGGTGCTGGTTCTACAGTAAGGCTTTGTTTCTCTGTTGGCTCTGGAAGGAGGTCCTTGTCTCTCTGAACTTCTGCTCCTGGGTGATATTTGTGTGGCTTGGCATCTCTCTGCCCTCATCCCTGCTTCTCTCACTTGCTTACTTAATCTCTTTTATGTCTCAAAAGGGAGCCCTACTGGCATAGTGGTAAGAGCTCAGCTGTTTACCAAAAGGTCATCAGTTCAAATCCAAGGGTTTCCACTCCTTGGAAACCCGGTGGGGTATTTCTACTCTGTCCTTAGTATGAGTCAGAATCGACTGATGGCAACGGGTTTATATCTCAAGAGATTGACTCAAGATATAATCTACATAATTCTGCCTCATTAACATAACAAACATAACTCACTCCTAAATGAGATTATAACCACAGGCATAGAGAGGTTAAAATTTACAATACATATTTTTGGGATCATTTTCCCCTTCTGCTCCATAGCATAAACTCTCAGTGCTTCTCCAGATTCCTTTGAATGCTTTTTTCCATTCTGTGGACCCTTCCCCTGGATTGATAAACTTTCACTTCCAGTGGCCCGTACCTGAGACTTTTCCTCATCAGCCTACCCTCTGGCTACTGGCTCTTGTTGCCCTCATGAACAGAGAGCTGGAAGTGCCACAAAGTTTACTTTCCCTCAGGGCATCCTTAGCCAGTGACTGGAGGGTTCAAGTTATGAGAATCCAGCTCCCTAGCATTGGTCAAACGGCTCTGAGGCCTAAATTATCCTGCAGGGTCAAATGAGATATAAGGTGGGAAGTTACCCTCCTCAGAATCCTGCCTGAAATTGCACATTTGCTTAGCCTCTTCCTCTTCCTTGTCCTGCTTCCTCCACTCCTTTGATTTCTCCTGGGAACTCTTCTTTAACAAATCATTTGCAAGTCTCATCTCAGGCTCTGCTTCTGAGGAACCTGACCTAAGATCACTCCAATTCCACCCTCAGTATAACTTCTGTTAATTTGGAGTGTTTACTCTTACACCTTTTTTTTTTTAAATAATTTTTATTGTGCTTTAAGTGAAAGTTTACAAATCAAGTCAGTCTCTCACACAAAAACCCATACACACCTTGCTACACACTCCCGAATACTCTCCCCCTAATCAAACAGCCCACTCTCTCCCTTCACTCTCTCTGTTCGTGTCCATTTCGCCAGCTTCTAACCCCCTCTCATCGCCTCTCCAGGCAGGAGATGCCAACATAGTCTCAAGTGTCTACCTGATCCAAGAAACTCACTCCTCACCAGCGTCCCTCTCCAACTCATTGTCCAGTCCAATCCATGTCTGAAGAGTTGGCTTTGGGTATGGTTCCTGTCCCGAGCCAACAGAAGGTCTGGGGGCCATGACCACCAGGGTACTTCCAGTCTCAGTCAGACCATTAAGTTTGGTCTTATGAGAATTTGGGGTCTGCATCCCACTGCTCTCCTGCTCCCTCAGGGGTTCTCTGTTGTGTTCCCTGTCAGGGCAGTCATCAGTTGTGGCTGGGCACCATCTAGTTCTTCTGATCTCAGGCTGATGTAGTCTCTGGTTCATGTGGCCCTTTCTGTCTCTTGGGCTCGTAATTGCCTTGTGTCCTTGGTGTTCTTCATTCGCCTTTGATCCAGGTGGGTTGAGACCAACTGATGCATCTTAGTTGGCTGCTTGCTAGCGTTTAAGACCCCAGACGCCACATTTCAAAGTGGGATGCAGAATGTTTTCTTAATAGATTTTATTATGCCAATTGACTTAGATGTCCCCTGAAACCATGGTCCCCAGACCCCTGCCCCTGCTACGCTGGCCTCTGAAGCATTCAGTTGATTCAGGAAACTTCTTTGGTTTAGTCCAGTTGTGCTGACCTCCCCTGTATTGTGTGCTGTCTTTCCCAACACCTAAAGTAGTTCTTATCTACCATCTAATTAGTGAATGCCCCTCTCCCACCCTCCCTCCCTCCCCCCTCTCGTAACCATGAAAGGATATTTTCTTCTCAGTTTAAACTATTTCTCAAGTTCTTGTAATAGTGGTCTTATACAACATTTGTCCTTTTGCAACTGACTAATTTCATTCAGCATAATGCCTTCCAGGTTCCTCCATATTATGAAATGTTTCACAGATTCCTCACTGTTCTTTTTCGATGCGAAGTATTCCATTGTGTGAATATACCATAATTTATTTATCCATTCATCCATTGATGGGCACCTTGGTTGCTTCCGTCTTTTTGCTATTGTAAACAGTGCTGCAATAAACATGGGTGTGCATATATCTGTTCGTGTAAAGGCTCTTATTTCTCTAGGATATATTCCAAAGAGTAGGATTGCTGGATTGTATGGTAGTTCTATTTCTAGCTTTTTAAGGAAGCGCCACATCGATTTCCAAAGTGGTTGTACCATTTTACATTCCCGCCAGCAGTGTATATTTCTGAGCACCACTTTTGCTGTGTCCCAAAGGTTCTGATAGGAAGTGTTTTCATTCTCATTGGATTCTATCAATTTCTTTATTCCATCCTTAATGTCTTCTATAATCCAGTCTTTTTTGAGCAGGGTATTGTTCAGTTTCCAAGTGTTTTATTTCTTTTCCCTGCCTTTCTTGTTACTGATTTCCACTTTTATGGCCTTATGGTCAAAGAATATGCTTTGCAATATTTCAATGTTTTGTATTCTGCGAAGGCTTGCTTTATGACCTAATATGTGGTCTATTCTAGAGAATGTTCCATATGCACTAGAAGAGAAAGCATACTTGGTTGGTGCTGGGTGGAGTGTTCTGTGTATGTCTACGAGGTCAAGTTGGTTGATTGTGGCATTTAGATCTTCCGTGTCTTTATTGAGCTTTCTGCATGTCCTGTCCTTCACCAAAAGTGGTGTGTTGAAGTCTACTATTATTGTGGAGCTGTCTATCTCACTTTTCAATGCTGATAGAGTTTGTTTTATGTATCTTGCAGCCCTGCCATTGGGTGCATAAATATTGAATAAGGTTATATATTCTTGGTGTATTGTCTCTTTAATCATTATATAGTATCCTTCCTTATCCTTTCTGATGGATTTAACTTTCAAGCCTATTTTGTCAGAAATTAATATTGCCACTGCTGCTCTTTTTTTTAAAAATAATTTTTATTGTGCTTTAAGTGAAAGTTTACAAATCAAGTCAGTCTGTCACATATAAGCTTATATACACCTTACTACATAGTCCCATTTACTCTCCCCCTTATGAGTCAGCCCGCTGCCTTCTTCCAGTCTCTCCCTTCTTGACTGTTATGTCAGTTTCTAACCCTCTCTACCCTTCCATCTCCCTTCCAGACTGGAGATGCCAATACAATCTCAAGTGTCCACCTGATACAAGTAGCTCACTCTTCATCAGCATCTCTCTCCAACCCATTGTCCAGTCCCTTCCATGTCTGATGAGTAGTCTTCGGGAATGGTTCCTGTCCTGGGCCAACAGAAGGTTCGGGGACCATGACTGCCGGGATTCTTCTAATCTCAGTCAGACCATTAAGTCTGGTCTTTTTATGAGAATTTGGGGTCATCATCCCACTGTTCTCCTGCTCCCTCAGAAGTTCTCTGTTGTGCTCCCTGTCAGGGCAGTCATCGGTTGTGGCCGGGCACCATCTAGTTCTTCTGGTCTCAGAATGATGTAAGTCTCTAGTTCATGTGGCCCTTCCTGTCTCGGGCTCATAGTTATCGTGTGACCTTGGTGTTCTTCATTCTCCTTTGATCCAGGTGGGTTGAGACCAATTGATGCATCTTAGATGGCTGCTTGTTAGCATTGAAGACCCCAGACGCCAGATTTCAAAGTGGGATGCAGAATGTTTTCATAATAGAATTATTTTGCCAATTGACTTAGAAGTCCCCTTAAGCCATAGTCCCCAAACCCCCGCCCTTGCTCTGCTGACCTTCGAAGCATTCAGTTTATCCCGGAAACTGCTTTGCTTTTGGTCCAGTCCGGTTGAGCTGATCTTCCCTATATTGAGTATTGTCCTTCCCTTCACCTAAAGTAGTTCTTATCTACTAACTAATCAGTAAATAACCCTCTCCCTCCCTCCCTCCCTCCCTCCCCGCTCTCGTAACCACAAAAGAATGTGTTCTTCTCAGATTATACTGTTTCTCAAGAACTTATAATAGTGGTCTTATACAGTATTTGTCTTTTTGCATCTGAGTAATTTCACTCAGCATAATGCCTTCCAGGTTCCTCCATGTTATGAAATGTTTCACAGATTCATCACTGTTCTTTATTTTTTTTTTAGTATTCCATTGTGTGAATGTACCATAATTTATTTAACCATTCATCTATTGATGGACACCTTGGTTGCTTCCAGCGTTTTGCTATTGTAAACAGTGCTGCAATAAACATGGGTGTGCATATATCTGTTCATGTAAAGGGTCTTATTTCTCTAGGGTATATTCCGAGGAGTGGGATTTCTGGGTTGTATGGTAGTTCTATTTCTAACTTTTTTTTTTTTATGGTAGTTCTATTTCTAACTTTTTAAGGAAACGCCAGATCGATTTCCAAAGTGGTTGTACCATTTTACATTCCCACCAGCAGTGAATGAGTGTACCAGTCTCTCCACAACCTCTCCAACGTTTATTATTTTGTGTTTTTTGGATTAATGCCAGCCTTGTTGGAGTGAGATGGAATCTCATCGTAGTTTTAATTTGCATTTCTCTAATGGCTAATGATCGAGAGCATTTTCTCATGTGTCTGTTAGTTGCCTGAATATCTTCTTTAGTGAAGTAAGTGTTCATATCCTTTGCCCACTTTTCGATTGGGTTGTTTGTCTTTTTGTGGTTGAGTTTTAACAGAATTATATAGATTTTAGAGATCAGGCGCTGGTCTGAGATGTCATAGCTGAAAATTTTTTCCCTATCTGTAGGTGGTCTTTTTACTCTTTTGGTGAAGTCTTTAGATGAGCATAGGTGTTTGATTTTTAGGAGCTCCCAGTTATCCCGTTTCTCTTCGTCATTTTTAGTGATGTTTTGTATTCTGTTTATGCCTTGTATTAGGGCTCCTAATGTTGTCCCTATTTTTTCTTCCATGATCTTTATCGTTTTAGTCTTTATGTTTAGGTCTTTGATCCACTTGGAGTTAGTTTTTGTGCATGGTGTGAGGTATGAGTCCTGTTTCATTTTTTTGCAAATGGATATCCAGTTATGCCAGCACCATTTGTTAAAAAGACTATCTTTTCCCCAATTAACTGACACTGGTCCTTTGTCAAATATCAGCTGCTCCTATGTGGATGGATTTATATCTGGGTTCTCAATTCTGTTCCATTGGTCTATGTGCCTGTTGTTGTACCAGTACCAGGCTGTTTTGACTACTGTAGCTGTATAATAGGTTCTGAAATCAGGTAGAGTGAGGCCTCCCACTTTCTTCTTCATTTTCAGTAATGCTTTACTTATCCGGGGCTTCTTTCCCTTCCATATGAAGCTGGTGATTTCTTTCTCCATCACTTTAAAAAATGTCATTGGAGTTTGGATTGGAAGTGCATTGTATGTATAGATGGCTTTTGGTAGAAAAGACATTTTTACTATGTTAAGTCTTCCTATCCATGAGCAAGGTATGTTTTTCCACTTATGTAGGTCCCTTTTAGTTTCTTGCACTAGTACTTTGTAGTTTTCTTTGTATAGGTCTTTTACATCTTTGGTAAGATTTATTCCTAAGTATTTTATCTTCTTGGGGGCTACTGTGAATGGTATTGATTTGGTGATTTCCTGTTCGATGTTCTTTTTGTTGATGTAGAGGAATCCAAGTGATTTTTGTGTGTTTATCTTGTAACCTGAGACTCTGCCGAACTCTTCTTTTAGTTTCAGTAGTTTTCTGGAAGATTCCTTAGGGTTTTCTGTGTATAAGGTCATGTCATCTGCAAATAGAGATAATTTTACTTCTTCCTTTCCAATCCGGCTGCCCTTTATTTCTTTGTCTAGCCTAATTGCTCTGGCTAGGACTTCTACCACAATGTTGAATAAGAGCGGTGATAAAGGGCATCCTTGTCTGGTTCCCATTCTCAAGGGAAATGCTTTCAGGCTCTCTCCATTTAGAATGATGTTGGCTGTTGGCTTTGTATAGATGCCCTTTATTATGTTGTGGTATTTTCCCTCAATTCCTGTTTTGCTGAGCATTTTTATCATGAATGGGTGTTGGACTTTGTCAAATGCCTTTTCTGCATCAATTGATAAGATAATGTGGTTTTTGTCTTTTGTTTTATTTATATGGTAGATTACATTAATGGTTTTTCTAATATTAAACCAACCTTGCATACCTGGTATAAATCCCACTTGGTCGTGGTGGATTATTTTTTTTATATGTTGTTGAATTCTATTGGCTAGAATTTTGTTGAGGATTTTTGCATCTATGTTCATGGGGGATATAGGTCTGTAATTTTCTTTTTTTGTGGTGTCTTTACCTGGTTTTGGTATCAGGGAGATAGTGGCTTCATAGAATGAGTTAGGTAGTATTCCATCATTTTCTATGCTTTGAAATACCTTTAGTAGTAGTGGTGTTAACTCTTCTCTGAAAGTTTGGTAGAACTCTGCAGTGAAGCTGTCAGGGCCAGGGCTTTTTTTTTTGTTGGGAGTTTTTTGATTACCTTTTCAATCTCTTTTTTTGTTATGGGTCTATTTAGTTGTTCTCCTTCTGATTGTGCTAGTTTAGGTAGGTAGTGTTTTTCTAGGAATTCATCCACTTCTTCTAGGTTTGCAAATTTGTCGTAATAATCTGATATGATTCTTTTAATTTCAGTTGGGTCTGTTGTGATATGGCCCATCTTGTCTCTTATTTGGGTTATTTGTTTCCTTTCCTGTATTTCTTTAGTCAGTCTGGCCAATGGTTTATCAATTTTGTTAATTTTTTCAAAGAACCAGCTTTTGGCTTTGTTAATTCTTTCAATTGTTTTTCTGTTCTCTATTTCATTTAGTTCAGCTCTAATTTTTATTATTTGTTTTCTTCTGGTGCCTGATGGATTCTTTTGTTGTTCGCTTTCTATTTGTTCAAGTTGTCGGGACAGTTCTCTGATTTTGGCTCTTTCTTCTTCTTGTATGTGTGCATTTATCGATATAAATTGACCTCTGAGCACTGCTTTTGCTGTGTCCCAGAGGTTTTGATAGGAAGTGTTTTCATTCTCGTTGCATTCTATGAATTTCTTTATTCCCTCCTTAATGTCTTCTATAACCCAGTCTTTTTTGAGCAGGGTATTGTTCAGTTTCCAAGTATTTGATTTCTTTTCCCTGATTTTTCTGTTATTGATTTCCACTTTTATGGCCTTGCAGTCTGAGAAGATGCTTTGTAATATTTCAATGTTTTGGATTCTGCAAAGGTTTGTTTTATGACCTAATATGTGATCTATTCTAGAGAATGTTCCATGTGCACTAGAAAAAAAAAAGTATACTTTGCAGCTGTTGGGTGTAGTGTTCTGTATAGGTGTATGAGGTCAAGTTGGTTGATTGTAGCAATTAGGTCTTCCGTGTCTCTATTGAGCTTCTTACTGGATGTCCTGTCCTCCGAAAGTGGTGTGTTGAAGTCTCCTACTATAATTGTGGAGGTGTCTATCTCACTTTTCAGTTCTGTTAGAGTTTGTTTTATGTATCTTGCAGCCCTGTCATTGGGTGCATAAATATTTAATATGGTTATGTCTTCCTGATCAATTGTCCCTTTAATCATTATGTAGTGTCCTTCTTTATCCTTTGTGGTGGATTTAACTTTGAAGTCTATTTTGTCAGAAATTAGTATTGCTACTCCTGCTCTTTTTTGATTGTTGTTTGCTTGATATGTTTTTTACCATCTTTTGAGTTTCAGTTTGTTTGTGTCTCTAAGTCGAAGGTGTGTCTCTTGTAAGCAGCATATAAATGGATCTTGTTTTTTAATCCATTCTGCCACTCCCTGTCTCTTTATTGGTGCATTTAGTCCATTTACATTCAGGGCAATTATGGATAGGTATGAATTCAGTGCTATCATTTTGATGTCTTTTTTTGTGTGCTGACAGTTTCTTTTTCCCACTTGATTTTATGTGCTGAGTAGATTTTCTTTATATATTGTCCTTTCCTCATATTTATGCTGTTGATTTTGTTTCTGCTGAATCTGTATTTTTCCCTTGTATTTTACCTTGATGAGTAGGATAGTTTGTCTCCTTTGTGGTTACCTTATTATTTACTCCTATTTTTCTAAATTTAAAACTAACTTTTATTTCTGTGTATCGCTGTATCTTCGTCTCCATATGGAAGGTGTATGATTACATTCCTTAGTCCCTCTTTATTATTTTAATACTGTCGTCTTTTATATAATAATATTGCCATTACCCTCTGTTGGGCTTTTTTTTTTTTTTTTAAATCTTGCTTTGTTTTTTTGGATTTCCCTGTGTGGGTTGACTTCTGGCTGCTCTGCCCAGTGTTCTAGTCTTGGGTTGATACCTGATATTATTGATTTTCTAACCAAAGAATTCCCTTTAGTATTTCTTGTAGTTTTGGTTTGGTTTTTACAAATTCCCTCACCTTGTGTTTATCTGGAAATGTCTTAATTTCACCGTCATATGGAAGAGACAGTTTTGATGGATATATGATTCTTGGCAGGCAATTTTTTTCCTTCAATTTTTTAAATATGTCATCCCATTGTCTTCTTGCCTGCATGGTTTCTGCCAGGTAGTCTGAGCTTATTCTTATTGGCTCTCCTTTGTAGGTGACTTTTCGTTTATCCCTCGCTGCTCTTATAATTCTCTTTATCTTTGGTTTTGGTAAGCTTGATTACAATATGTCTTGGTGACTTTCTTTTAAGATCTACCTTATGTGGAGTTCGATGAGCATCTTCGATAGATATCTTCTCATCTTTCACAATATCAGGGAAGTGTTCTGCCAACAAATCTTCAACAATTTTCTCTGTATTTTCTGTTATCCCTCCCTGTTCTGGTACTCCAATCACTCATAGGTTATTTCTCTTGATAGAGTCCTGCATGATTCTTAAGTTTTCTTCATTTTTTAAAATTCTTTTATCTGATTTTTCTTCAAATATATTAGTGCCAACTGATTTATCTTCGAGTTCTGAAATTCTAACTTCTACTTGCTCGATTCTGTTCCTCTGATTTTCTATTGAGTTGTCTAATTCTGTAATTTTATTGTTAATCTGAATTTCTGATTGCTGTCTGTCTATGGATTTTTCCAGCTTATTAAACTTTTCATCATGTTCCTGAATAATCTTTCTAATTTCTTCAGTTGCTTTATCTGTGTGTTCCTTGGCTTGTTCTGCATATTGTCTTATTTCCTTCCTGATGTCTTGAAGGGTTCTGTATATTAAACTTTTGTATTCTGCCTCTGGTAATTCCAGGAATGCACTTTCATCTAGAAGATCCCTGGATTCTTTGTTTTGAGAGCCTGTTGAGGTGATCATGGTCTGTTTCTTTATGTGACTTGATATTGACTTTTGTCTCTGAGCCATCTATAAGTTATTGTATTAGTTTATGCTTGCTTACTGTGTCATAGCTGCTTGCTTTGTTTTGTTTTGCTATACCGCTATGGGTTGCTTGAGTGAGCTTGCTTGATTATTTTTGCCTTTGGAGCTCTAGTGTCCTGTCCCCAGGTGGCTAGAGCTATTATCAGGTATATCAGTGTAGGAGTCCATTCAGTTTTCTTGTATGAATTAGGCTCAGGTCTCCAGGTAGCTGATATCAAGTGTGTGGTACAGGCTCTGTCCTACAGTCTTAGAGGGGCAGGGGTGATTGGCATATATACCAATCTGATTGCAGCAGGGGGTCATGCTCTGAACAAGGCAGGGGGCTGAGAATCGACCCCCAAGTGACTCTGAGGAAAATGCGTCTCTGTTTCCTAGAGTGTGCTGGTGGGTGGGTTCTGCAGAAGGACCATGGGCACCCGAAGTTTTTGGTTGTAAGGACTGGGAGGTACCAGTTATCTTTGGACCCCTGTCGCGGGTGGCTGGGTGACCTGAGTGGAGCTACCAGTCCTTAGGTCCCTGTTGTGGGTAGGTGAGGACCTTGTTTAATAGGCAAAGCAATGTCAAATGTCAAACACCCACCTCTCCACCACACAGCTGAAATGGTTGGAGTTTGCCAACGAGGGCCTATTCTCCTGAAATAGGCCCACACAGGTCCATGCAGACGGGAAAGGTGCTCAAAGTCCATGGAAGGTTTATGCCTGGACAGGAGCTGCTTCTGTCCTGAGCTCCCCTGATTAACGGAGCTAGCAAATTATCTTTTCCCCCCAGTTGCAAATTATTTCCTTCCCCAAGGCTGGGAGGATGGCTTTAGGTGCTCACCAGGGTCTATCTCAGGCCCAGGGATTCAACTGCTGAAGCTGGCTTGGGGGTGGGGAGGATGCGGCAAAATGTACGCAAGTACTTAACTTTTGCCAAAAGCGCCATTCTCCTCAGGTTCCAGAGGTGCGAATGGGCTGTGTGGCTGGCTGCTTCTCCCTGAGGAAACTGCAGCCAAATGCTAGTACCGGCCCGCCGCTGCTGCTCCGGGAATGGTGCCTGAGGGCTCCCCGCTATTCAGGTCCAGTAATTCCTCTCCATTTCTGAATGGCCTCTTCCTCCACCTGCCCCTCAGTTCGTTGTCTAAGCTTGCCTTTGATGCTCAGGGCTCCCAGCTTGTCACAAATATACTTGTTTCACTTGTTTTTTCGGGTCTTTGTTGTAAAGAGGGCTTGATGGAAGCATCTGTCTATTCCGCCATCTTGGCTCCGCCTCTACTCTTATACTTTTTATTTTGCTTCTACAACATGTATAGACATGAGAAAATGTTATCCTACAGTACATATCGGCCTGTAATTTGCCTTTGTTTTTATATTATGATAGATCATGGCCATGTCTCAAAGTCAATGCATAAAAACAATTCCTCATTTAAAAAAAAGTTGAATCAACTTTACTAAGACTCCATAATATGGATATACTATATTTTTTCAACCATTACTATAGATTGATATTAATGTTATTTACAAATTTATGCTGTAGCAATAATCTTGCAATCAAGGTTTCAAATATAAAAGTCAGGCTCCTGAGAGAGAAAGGACTTTTTTTTTTCACATTCCAAAAACTTCACTTTAGATATTCAAAGCCAGAGCCTGGAAATCTCTGTTTATTTTCTGAACTATAGGGTAGAGAAATTATAAGATGACAACTGAGGAACAGGCTTGCTATTACATAGAGAAGAAATACAGTATCTTGGGTTGGAGGCAAGTATTTTGGAGGAAGTTGAGAGAAGAAAGCAAAGAGCTAGAAGCTGGGCTCTCCTTTGGTGTCTAAGCCCGAGAGAAGGGAGCATATAAAGACTCCAGGCAGGCTCTTATTCTGTAAGTCCAGTGTAGAAGACAGTGCCAAAGCCATTTGGATTGGTTGCTGTTCATGCTATTAGTACAGTTAAATATTTTGACTATGGCTTCTGCCCTTAGCAAGACTTGTTAACTTAAAAGCAGAATAGTGTATGTCTCAGTTTCTGTCTGCAAGGTGAACAGAAACATATATGGCAGGGTCTTCTTTAAGAAAAAGAACAAAAACTATGACTATGAAATTGGGTACAAAAGTGAATATTTATTTAGAATGAGAAAAAAATCATAACAAACTTTGTAGAATTAAAAAAAACTGATCGATACCACAGACATCACAGAAACCAGAAAGACAATATAATTTTTGATTAATTAACTGCCTGACATACATACCACAGACTAGCTTCTGGCTCCATATTTTTTGAAACCTTGCTTTTCCTCCAAACCCATTGCCATTGAGTTGATTCTGACTCATAGCAACCCTATAAGGTTAGAACTGCCCCGTAGTGTTTCCAAGGAGCAGCTGGTGGATTTGAACTGCCAATCTTCTGGTTAGCAGCCAAGCTCTTAGCCACTGCACCACCAGGTCTCCTGTTTCTCCTCCACTACACACATATTTCCAGTGCTAGGTGCTGTAGGATGTTGTCTTAGACTGGGTTCTCTAGAGAAGCAAAACCAGTAAAGCATGTAAAAATATACACAGAAAGATTTATATCAAGGAAATGGCTCATGCAGTTGTACAGGCTGGAACATCCCAAGTTCGTGGGTCAAGATAGCAGTGTCTCCTGACTGACATAGACACAGGAGTTGATGGAACCAAGATCAGTAGATCAGAGAGCACGGCTCTTGCTCACAGGCTACGAAGATTGATGAATCCGAAGATCAGTAAGCAAGACCGCACATAAGCTGCTAGCTCAAGTACTAAGAACTGGAGGTCAGACAAACAGGAGCCAGCTGCAGGATCCAGAGCAACCAAAAGCCCTCAAGCCCTGCCAAAATGTCCACTTATATTCAATGTAGGCCACATGCCCAGGGAAACTTCCTTTCAACTGATTGACTACTCACAGCAAATTCCATCATGGAGGTGATCACATTATATCAAATCTCATCATGAAAGTGATCACAACATCATATGGCTTCCAAACCACTGAGAATCATGGCCCAGACAAGTTGACACACAACCTTAACCATCACAGATGAGTTCATATTGCAGTACAAACACCGGCCTTGCATCTCTGGGCGAGTTGGCACAGTGAGCAGTAGAGGTGTTCCTGAGGGCTACTCCTTCATCACAATGGTTAGCAATAACTATACGTGAAAGTGACTATGAATCATTACAGCTGTTGTTGTGGTTAAGTCAATTTTGACTCACGGTGACCCCATGTGTGCAGAGTAGAACTGCTCCATTGCGTTTTCAAGGCTATAACCTTTGGATGCAGATTGCAAGTCCTGTCTTCTGAGGTTCCTCTGGGTGGGTTCAAACCATCAACATTTTCGCTAGTAGTCCAGTGCTTAACCATATGTGCCACCTGTCCTATAGGATCACTATGAGTTGGAATTGGCAATGGGTTTTGGTTTATATATATAAAGGGAGTTGAGGTTTAGCGGGAGATATAGGTATAGATATATAGATCTCCCACTAAACCTCAACTAAATATATTCCCAACTCACTTTAGCTAGAGCCTCAGAATGACTGTTGTCTTCCAGTACCACCTGACAAGAAAGGAAATGTGATTCAAGGAAAATTCGAGTGAAAAAAAAATGCGGTCTTTATTAATTAAAGCTACTTTTATACATTTTACAAAAATATGACCAAGATATTCCAGGATGGAAGTTGAGACCCATATCTTCCCAGGCCTTACTTGAGCCTGGGTTTAACCAACACCTGTATCTCTTAGTCTGAGAAGTTTCCTTGGCAGTCAGAGCCAGAGAGCGCATGGCATTCAGGAAGTGCCAGACAATCAACATACACTCCCCCCACCTTCAACAGTCCTCAACCGCTGACTGACTAAAGGTGGTGTGTAAATACCTCAGCACTACTCCTCCCTCAGATGAGAGGGAGGCCCAGAATTACCTAGCAGGTCTAAGCTCCTATCTGTCAGTTGAGGTTTGTGTGTTGCTATGATGATGAAGAGGTTTCATTGGAGCTTCCAAACGGACTCTGAAGATGGACTAGGAAGAAAGCCCTGGTAATTTACTCCCAAAAATCAGCTAATGAAAGCCCTATGGATCAATATGGTCTGATCTGCAACTGCTCATGGGGACAGCGCAGGACCAGGCAGTATTTTATTCCATTGTGCATGGGGTTGCCATGAGTTGGGGGTTGACTGGATGGTAGCTAACAACAACAACATCCGTAATGGTAACTTTCTTCATGATGCCCCTTTATTGGGTGTCTTCCCTAACTTACTTCCCCACTCCTCTACTAGTATTTCATGAGATCACCTCCCAAATTAAACAATCTGAACTCCATCTTTGTCTCAGGGTCTGTTCCTGGGGGAACTCTTGGCTAAAACTCACATAAATGAGTTGTTAGAGTCCCTCCAAGGACAGAAGACTGCATGAGGCCTGTCCTGAAGCATCAGCCTTGCCTCTGTCTATCTGCTACTCAGGAGAGGAAGGCTTGCAACCTGCTTTGCAGCAACATCTGGTGGCTGCAGTAGAGTAATCATGACAACAAGGTATGTTTCAGTTGAGAAGATCTGAAATAACTGGCCCCCCAAACCTCTTTGACTTCTGCAGATTATGGATAATACGTGAAAAGTTTCCAAGGCCTCCAGAGAGGGCCTGGAAGGGAGCTGAAAGCCTTGGAAACTCCTTAGCTCAGTGCGCAGGACGACCCTGGGGACTTCCTAGAAGATAGATATGGCTGATTCTTGAAGGATCAGTAGAATCATCCAGACTGAGATGGGGCCCAAGTTAGCAGAAGAAAACCACCACACTTCCTTCTGCAACAATCATTATATAAGGCCACATTACACAGGAGTATGGTGGGAAATAACACCAGCCAGAGAGGTTGGGGTAGATGTTAGGGAGATGGAGGTTGATGCTCAAGGTAATCAAGACTGATATCTTTCGGTAAGACCAGAGAGAATGAATGATACTGCTGATGAGATATTTTCCCACACACCTGACAAAGACAGGGCCATAAGCAAGGTTTGTATCTCTTTCCGAACTCCCACATGGCTAAGAAAAAGGGAAGGGGGTGGTAGACAATCATAAGAGAATGTATTAAACCAGAAGTGACTGAAGTACCTTACACTGGTAAGAGGACAATTTCTGCCAGTAATGGAGATGATAGCTTGAGAGCTAGGAGGTTTCAGTTACAGAGAAAAAAAGATAATTCCAAGATATTACACCCTGAGACATCTCCTTTATGATATGAACCCACTATTCATTATTGAACATGTATTTTGTACACTGATATTTTATTTCTGTTGGATAAATTTTGAGAAATAGCTACAAAAGCTGTTAATTTAAAAGCACCTCACTTTCATCCAGACACCTATTTAATACCATAGTTAATTTAAAAAGTTGTCCAGTTGCCATAAAAAGACCAGACTTAATGGTCTGAGACTAGAAGGACCCCGGAGGTCACGGTCCCCAGACCTTCTGTTAGCCCAAGACTGGAACGATTCCCAAAGCCAACTCTTCAGACAGGGATTGGACTGGACTATAGAAAATGATACTGGTGAGGAGTGAGCTTCTTGGATCAAGTAGACACATGAGACTATGTGGGCAGCTCCTGTCTGGAGGGGAGATGAGAAGGCAGAGGGGGACAGAAGCTGGCTGAATGGACATGGAAATACAGGGTGGAGAGAAGGAGTGTCCTATCTCATTAATGGGAGAACAACCAGGAGTATATAGCAAGATGTATATAAATTTTTGTATGAGAGACTGAATTGATTTGTAAACTTTCACTTGAAGCACAATAAAAATTAAAAAAAAAAACTTGTCCAGTTGATTCTTTTGGGCACATAATCACATCACATATGAATCCTAATAAATTTGTTTTCACATATCCATAGCTATGCACTTCTGGCTTTTGTTTCATGTGTTATTGAACCGGTCAGACTTCTAGAACCACAAAACATTTAACAAATTTGTATTTTATTCCTAATTTCAAATGGAAACTATAATACTGGTTAATTAACATTTGTTGAGCAGTTACTATGTTAGGCAGTGTTCTAAGCTCTTTACATGTATTTTCTTATTGCATTGTCACAACACTGTGAGATAGGCCCTATCATTATCCCCATTTTACAGATGAAGAAACCGTGGCCAGAGAGGTTCAATAACTTACCTGAGTCAGGAAGCAGCAGATCCTGGATGTGAACTCAGACTCCAGAGCTTGTTGGTCAGCTGTGCTGGTAAATGTTTAACATCCAACTCTCCGAAAAAGTTCTGATTTGTAACATTCGCCAATTTTTGTAGTGTAAATACTCCCACCACAGCCACCATGGCATCACTGAACTTGGATTTGGGAAGAGATGCTCACAAAGCCTCTTTGGAGCTAGTGCTAGCAATTCAGCAAGCTCCAGCACACACTGCCTCTAGGGTTATGCCACAAGGTAAGCAGGTGGTTTCTGTTTAAGATATCCACTAGTTGAGATCCTTTGTTTGTAAGAAACATAAAGCAGCTGGAGCTGGTCCAAGAAGAAAGGACTTTACTAAAAGGATAAAGGCTCAGAACGAAGGCAGGAACAGGGCTGTTTCTTACCAGTTCAATCATGGCTAAGGCAGTGACACAAGAACAGACCTGAATTTTAAAAATTAAAAAATTACAGGTCAAAGCCCTGCTAGAAACTTAATCTTCCTCTTAGAAAACAAGGGCAGCATATGTGTTGCATAGCAACCGAGTCTCTTGCCCCTTGGATTTTGTGTTGAGGCAGAAACAGCAGTGGCCCGCTCACAGATGACAGCCGACTGCTCTGCTTTGAATGTGTCCCTCTCCTCAATCTTGGCAATAATCCAATCTCATGCATCAGGTTCCTGAAAGGATTCACTATGCCTCTTCCAACTCTCCCATTCCAGGGCTTTCGCTTGTAATTTTTCCTATTCCAGATCACCCAAATTAAAAAAAAAAAAACATTTGGATCTGTTCTGGTTTTGAGTCATTGGCCATGACTGAACTGTTTTGAACAGGTTTGAAGCCCTGGGCAGGAGGCAGTAGGGTCTTGGGAGGAGCTGGGAATGAGGAATAGACATGCTGCTGGGCCTTGATGGGCCCCTTGCCTCAGACGCTCTGTTTACTGCAAGCTAACATTCTCTGAATCTCTGTTCTACAGGGCAGAACACTGCCACGGCATCCCTCCTGAGCTTACTTGCTGAGGTTCTTGCCACTAGCAGAGGCTGAGGCCTTCTCTGATTGGCTCAGTTGGATCAAGGGTCAGCCGCTAGTCAGTCAGCTGTATTTAGTGGCTCTGTTTTCCTGTTTATAATTCCACTGGAGATGTTACTTTAGAATAGCACCAGCCACCCCCCCGCCCCGGCCCCCATCTATCTCTAAAATTCTATTACACTTAAAATCTATCATCCCATTCTGGTTCCTTGCCACCTGGCCCTTGCTGATCTTTCTGATGTCATCCCTACCCATCTCCCCTTTGCTCACTCTGCCATTCTGGTGTTTTTTTTTTTCTGGCTCTTGAAACGTAAAAGCTCCTGTCACCCTGGGGCCTTTGCACTTGCTTTTCTGATGTCTAGAAAGCCTTTCTACAGGTCATCTCATGGCTTATACCCTCCCTTCATTCAGGTCTCCTTCTCAGAGAGTCCCTTCCTGAGCATCCTCTCTGAAATAGTCCATTCTATCCATGCCTGTCCTCTTACCTGCTTTACTTTTCTTCATAATGGTTAACATTATCTCAAATTGTATCATATACTTGACTATCGCTCATGGTCTCCCAATTGGAATGTAACCCATGAGTGCAGGGACTTTGTCTTGTTTACATCTGTATTCTCACCACCTGGAACAGTGCTTGGCATGTATCAGATAGTCAAGATATATTTGCTGAATGCATGATTGATGAATGAATTGTAGACTTATTATGAACTATGTTGTTGTTGTCTTGTGCCATCCAGTTGATTCTGACTCATGGGAACTCCATGTGTTGCATACATTTAAAAATTAACCTTCACTATTGACTTTTTTTTTTGTTTTTTATTGACTTAGCTTTCAATTGTGTTTTAGTTTATTCTGTACTTGAATAAGATAGCATTTCCTTAAAAATGTGATGCAATTTAGACTTTTAACTGCCTGACCTTCCCTAAGCTACCCCTTAGGATACTTCTCCAGAGCTCTTCTTACAGTATTCTAAATTAGTGAGGTTTTGTGGCAATACGTGGAAATAGGCCTTTGTTTTTCATTCAAGGCAGGAAATAGCTGACACTAATTATGATCTGATGACCAGTATGCTTCTGTGGTAGGGAAGGGAGTGGCACAGAGGAGCTGGTGTTCTGTTTTCTGTTTGTAAAGGCTCTATACTGGCAGAAAATATTATCCATCTGTTAAAAGGCTGTTTCATAGGTGACTCCTGCAAGAGTCATCTTTAGTTAAACCCTAGTACCAAAACCAAAAAACCCATTGCTGTCGAGTTGATTCTGACTCATAGCGACTCTATAGGACAGAGTAGAAATGCCCCATAGAGTTTCCAAGGAGTGCCTGCTGGATTCAAACTGCTGGCCTTTTTGTTAGCAGCCATAGCACTTAACCACCATGCCACCAGGGTTTCCTAAACCCTAGTACAGTAACTCAGAATTATCATCAAAACAGATAGATGAGCAAAAATGGCCCTCTGCCTGAAAAAAAAAAAAAAAAAAGAGAAAAGCATATTTCTAAAAGTATACAAGAAAAAACAGACATTTCTCTTTCTCTTGAAAAATTCTGAGCAAGAAAGAAAATACTGTCTTCGCAAGAGAAAATATGCATTTGACTATAGACAGGCCTTTTTTCTTTTTCAAAGCTAGGGAGATTTTCAGCTGAAGAAAATTGACAATGTTGCCTCCAGGTTGAATTTTATAGTTTTCACCAGCAACAGCTGTGTTTACTGACGGCCACGCATGCTGCCCCAGAACAAATTCAAGATTAACTGAAGGGTTAGTGTTCTCAGATAATTACCAACAAAATGAACACTGCTCTTACTATGTGGCGCTCCAGGCCTCAACAATCCCTTACCTTCAAAGAATTACCTCAGAAGTTGGTGCTTTTTAAAGACAGAAGTTGATTTATTTTGGTAAAATACAAAGTTCATAAACCACTAAAGCTGCAGTTCTCAACCTTAGCTGCACATTAGTTTTACCTGGGAGCTTACGCGCTCGCGCGCGCACACGCGCACACGCGCGCACACACCCAGAAGCCTACCCAAACCAAATTATAAAAATGTGGGGCACAGAAATCTTCGTTATTATTATTTTTAACACTTGCTAGGTAATTCTGACCCAGAGCCAACACTGAGAACCCTTTAGCTCTTGTCACGGTGTGCAACTGAATTCTCTCCTGGATAGGGCTATATGGTGGGGTTGGGCACCTGGGCTGATCCCAGGCCAATTTATGAAGAAAGTTAAGTTTGCTCTTACTCTCTCACCCACCTCCTCCCTCTGAAGTGTTCCTCAGAGCTCTCATCTTGCCCTGTACCCACAGTTAAACTATCAAGCTCCAAGGCAATTCTTCCTTGCTAAATAATATTCCCACAAAGCTCTCACTCTTTCCAGGGTAGTATTAATCCATTGCCATCAAGTCGATTCCTACTCGTAGTGACCCTATATGACAGAGTAGAACTGCCCCATAGGGTTTCTGAGCTGTAAATCTTTATGGAAGCAGACTGCCACATCTTTCTCCTAAGGGAGCTGCTGGTGGATTTGAACCACTGATCTTTTGGTTAGCAGCTGAGCTCTTTAACTACTGCATCACCAGGGCTCCTAGGGTAGTATTACCCTTCTCCAAAACAACACATAATAGAAACGTGGACGCCATGTAGTGCAGCTGATGAGTTGGAGGTGGAATTGGGGAGGGAGGGAAGACTATTCCAAAGGGTAGTTCTTCTGGGTGATTCTGGCAAGTTACTTAATGTCTCTGTGTCTCAGATTCCTCATCTGTAAATGAGGATGACAGTAATACTGACCCACAAAGTCATTGTGAGGATTAACTATATAAAGCATTTGAAGAGTGTCTGGCATACAATAAGCAGTCAGTGCACATTAGCAGTTATTACTATCATTATTACTCCTTTTAAATTCCTGAACCTATAATTGGATGAGGGAGGGTTCCATATGGAACAGACACATAAACTCAGAGAAGGCATTATGATCGATTTCCTTTTGAAGTTAATATTCTCTGATAGCATTTCAAAAAATATTTTGAGTCTTGGCATCCTCATCTGCATGTGCGTCTAGCTACTCTACCCCAAGGCAATGCTTAATTTATGCCATCCATTTAGATGTATAAATTCCAAGAGCTTTTTTTTTTTTTTTTAATTCTCTTTCTTTACTGTAGAATCAGGCTTGTATATCTAAGATTCTTGGGAAATGGTGGAAATGAGGACGAGCAAATACATAGCTGGAGAGAAACAAGTGCCTTTCTAATTGACTAGTTAATCCAACACATAAATTAACTCAAACATTTAATGATAAACTCTGTGCCAGATGGCATACTGGGAAGCGACACCACAGGGAGAAGATATGGACTGTGCGGTCCTGTAGCTCACAGTCCAGTGACCTGTAGAAGGGGACTGTTGTTCAAGTAGAAGTCATAGAGCAGAGCTATGAAGACAAGCTTTGTCCCCCGCCACGCCAGCATCAGCATCAGGAGTTGCTTGTCCCATGTTGTTTGAAACCCTCCCAATCAACCGTACTATGTGAGGGGGCTGTGAATAGTAAAATCCTCAAGGATCTTACTTTCTCAAGAAGTCTAGCTGGTCGAACAACTTATTTATGCCCTTGTTGGAAATGGGTTTCTTATTTGTTGTTGTTACGTGTTGTCGAGTCGATTCCAATTCACAGAGACCTATATGACAGGGTAGATACCGCCCAAAGGGTTTAGTAGGTTGTAATCGTTTATGGAACAGATTGCCAGTTTTTTTCTCTCACGGAGATGATGCATAGGTTCGAACCTCTAACCTTTCAGTTAGCAGCCTAGTGCTTAACCATTGCACCGCTAGGGCTCCTTGTTTCTTACTTGCTACAGAGAAAGTCAGAAGAGTACTTCTCAGAAAGAATCGGGAGTAGAAATGTCCAAGGACAATCTCATTACCTTTTGTCCTTAGAAGAAACATGGTTATTCTCTGGCATATCAGGCTTTTTATCTTCTTAGTGGCTGATTTGAATGTACTGAGTGCCACATTGAGGACTGTATGTGTGTGTTTCCTCTCTATTTTTTCTTTTTGAGAATTCCCTAGAGAAGACTTGAAAGGGTATTTTTGCCTTGCTTTGTTTTAAAGTTTCACTAAATTCTTAGAAGCTTCTGATGCTTAAAAATATTTTTAGATTATGCTCAGCATACAGTGTCGCCTCATTTTATACAAGAAACGCTCCGAAAAATTGCCTAACAATCTAACTTTTGGAGATGGAATAACTTTTGGACTGGGTATTTCTAAGTTTTAAAGAGCTCTAAAATCTGTATTATAACCAAAGAGGTACTTTGCCTTCATTTAATTTTGAGCTTCAATTTACAATGATCTTCCACACTTGACATTGTCTTACCTCTTTCCTGTAGCCTCTCTGTTATGGAGGGTAATAAGCCTCTAACTTGTGCAAAATTGAGTTAAGTGAGCTTAGTGTCTAATATAGCATCACTGTGACTTTTCTTTAGAAAAAATAAAAGGCTAAGTTTTATTTGTATCAAATCTACTCTCATCTATTTGTTTCATAAGATCTAATTTGCTTTTAAAAAATATGGTATGGCAGTGATTATCCAAAGATGGACCCTGATGGACTGTGCATCTGGAATTCATGCCCTGTGTAGTCTCTTTTTCGTCGACTCTGAACTTGTCTGTGATTTGCATTAACCAATAGAATGTGGCAGAAGTGATGTGATGTCAGTCCTATGACTAGCCTTGAGGAAAACTGGCAGCTTCTGCTTGCCTCCTCTTGTAACATTTGCTTTTAGGAACCCTGAGCTGACATGAAAGAAAACTGGCTACCTTTCTGGAGAGACCACTTAAACAGACACTGTAAAGAGGCTCTGAGACTATACACACACACACAAACACACACATATATGTATATATATAGAGAGAGAGGCCCAGGTCTTTCAGTGCCTGGGTTGACCCTCCAGATGACTCCAGTCCTGGCTGCCGTTTGACTTCAGCCACATGAAAGACTCTAAAAGAGACCAGCAAAAGAACCATCCAGCTGAGCCCAGCAACCCACAGAAAGGTCAGAGAAGATAAAATGGCTCTTGTTTAAGCCTCTAAATTTTGAAGCATTTATGCAGCAATAGGTAACAGAACATATGACAAACATGTAAACCATGAGAATCCAAATAATATCATTTCCTTTTACTAAAGAAAGTGAGTTGGTTTCCTCAGAATAATTCATATACCAACTTGGAGAATTTTTACAGGAAAGAAAAGCTTCGATGCGCTCAGTATGAGATTAATGAATAACATTCTTATTCCTGATCAAAAAACTCATCAAAAAGTGGGATTCTCTCTGTCCTGGTCCTCACCAGTGCTCGTGGTTTCTTCTCATTTTTGCCCGACTCATCTGAGTCAGAGCTAGAACCATCCCAGAAAAGCTGTCCCTGAGTCTCTTGTTCACGGAGCCATGTTTCAATTTTGCCAATTTTTCGGGGACAATAGTCATTCCCTGCTTGATGGCCTAATAATTCTGCATTCCATGAATTTCCTACAAAAAATTAAAAGTTCATTTAATTTTTCCCTAACAATGATTTATTTCTTTATTAAGTTTTTAGACTTTTATAAACACAGAATAAATTGGTTGCTGTTCCTCAGAATTACACATAATTCCAACTGGTGTCTCTGAAAGCATTAAAGCTTTTTTTGGTTGTTAATTATGAAGAATTTAAAATCTTCAGAAAGTCACAAGAATAGTACAATACACACCTATTTACCCCAACCCACTAACAAAATTTTGCCACAATATTGCTTTTCTCTCTCTCTCTCTCTCTCACACACACACATACACACACACGCATATAAAGTACAGGGTCAGCAAAAAAGAGGAAGACCCTCAATGAGATGGATTGACACAGTGGCTGGAACAATGGGCTCAAGCATAACAATTGTAAGGGTGGTGCAGGACCAAACAGGGTTTTGTTCTGTTGTACATAGGGTTGTTATGAGTCAAACCAACTTGCAGCACCTAACAACATATATATATGTACGTATGTATGTATATATATAGTATGTATGTATATAAAAAACCAAAAACCCATTGCTATCGAGTTGATTTTGACTCATAGCCACCTTATAGGACAGAGTAGAACTGCTCCATAGGGTGTCTGAGGAGTGGCTGGTGGATTCGAACTGTCAACATTTTGGTTAGCAACCGAACTCTTACCTACACTGTCGCCAGGGCTTCATGTATATATATTTGTATGTATGTATGTATGTACATACAGTCATGTGTTCCTTAACTGCTTAACATCCACAAGCCAGGGACCACAATTACCTGATTCGTCACTATGTCCCTGAGCCTACCACACAATGCTGGTCACCTGGTGTATGGTCAATAAGTATATGGTGAATGAGTAAATGAATAAACAGATGAACAAATGAATGACCAGAGAATTTTGGAAGGTGTAAAGTATACATAACCAGGAGCTGGGAAAGGCTTCATTCACTGATGTCAGGAGGTGTCATTCATTTCTGCTTTGTAAATGAGCCAAGGCCTACTAGAGGCATTACTTAGACTGGGAACAGGAATTTTCCAGGACACCCAACTAGAAGCAGGAGCTTTAAAACAGGAAGAGAATGTTCCTGGAATCTAGTGTAATATTAACAGTAGCTTAATTCCCACAACACCCAGTGTTACTGTAATTCAGGTGTAAAGTTAGTGTATAAGGCAAAATTCAGATGTTCAGTTTTATCATTGAAGCCCCTTAAGTCACGCATAAAGTATTGCATGCATAGTTTTGTAGACACAGCATTTTGTAGACATAGTATGAAAATTTCTAAACTAGATGTCTTATTATTTGTTAGTTTTATCAATCCCTGTTTAACTCTCTGTGGTTGTTTCACTTAAAATAAAATAAAAACCCATACCCACTGCTGTTGAGTCAATTCTGATGTCTTATTATTTGTTAGATTTATCAATCCCTGTTTAACTCTCTGTGGTTGTTTTACTTAAAATAAAATAAAAACCCATACCCACTACTGTTGAGTCAATTCTGACTCATAGTGACCCTATAAGACAGAGTAGAACTGCTAATAGGGTTTCCAAGGCTGTAAATCTTTATAGAAGCAGACAGCCCCATCTTTTCTCTTGTGGAGCGGCTAGTAGGTTTCAACCACTGACCTTTCAGTTAGCAACCAAGTGCTTAACCACTGTGCCACCAGTGCTCCTTAAGATAAAAACACAACTGCAAAATCTTAAGTAGGTTTTGAATAAGCGGAATACAGAAAACAGTATTCTGCTTCAATATTAATTTGGCAAGCAAGGAAAGCAACAGATATCAGTGGGAAAAAAAATAGGAGGTGGACCATGTGGTGATTTTAGGAAGTACAAGGGTCCTACAAAGCATTTAAATTTTTTAATAGTTATGTGTTTTGTGATGTGTGTTTTAGCAAAATGCATAACAACTATATCAAACCCATAATTTAACGATTATTTCACAGACAAGGCCAAATTAGAAAAAAAACAAGATCTTTTCAAGAAAAATTCTAAGTAAATAATAATATAAATGGGCACATGAGGCCAGAATTGTGAAGGTAACATTCAAAAGATGTATTTAGGATGACACTTCCTTGAGGCATCTGGTTGTTTTCCTATGACATCAATCCCATCTTTCTTTTTGTGTCTATATTCCCATACATTGATATGGCATTTTACATTTTATATGTAGTTTGACACAGATTAATTTTTACATAAACCCTATGTGGTAGATAATACATCATTCCCATTTTACAGATTTGGAAACTCTTTGGTTCAAAGATGTTAATAATTTGAATTTCACTGTATTCTCTCTATAAATAGAATAAAGTTATATAGAAAAATACGTAGCTAATATTTATTGTTGTTGTCAGGTGCCATTGAGTCCATTCTGACTCATAGCAACCCTATGCCCAACAGAACGAAACACTGCCCAGTCCTGCGCCATCCTTGTAATCGTTGTTATGCTTGAGCCCATTGTTGGAGCCACCGTGTCAATCCATTTTGTTGAGGGTCTTCCTCTCTTTCGCCAGTCCTCTACTTTACCAAGCATGATGTCTTTCTCCAGGGACTAGTCCCTCCTGATAACATGTCCAAAGTATGAGAGACAAAGTCTTGCCATCCTTGCCCCTAAGGAGGATTCTGGCTGTGCTTCTTCAAAAACAGACCTGTTCATTCTCCTGGCAGTTCATGGTGTGTTCAATATTCAATATCACCAACACCATAATTCAAAGGCATTAACTCTCCTTTGGTCTTCCTTAGTCAATATTTATTGAGATCCTACTATATGCCAGGCACTGTTCCAGGAACAACAAATGTCCCTGCTCTCATGGAGCTGGCGTTTAGTAAGTGTACTGCTGGGACTCAGTTGATGGACTTTCCAAGTATAGTGTCCTCTCTCCCTATTGTACATATACCTTGGCTTCAGGATAGGGTAGGAGCCACACGAAAAACCCATTGCCACTGAGTTGATTCTGGCTCCTAGCGACCCTATGGGACACAGTAGAACTACCCCATATGGTTTTCAAGGAATGCCTGGTGGATTTGAACTGCCAACCTTTTAGTTAGCAGCTATAGCTCTTAACCACTATGCCACTAGGGTTTTCAGGAGCCACATACACACTTTAAAACTCATAGAACTGTCTACAAAAAAAGGGTGATATTAGCTCTATGTAAGTTGTGTATAATTGTATAAATTACATAATTATATAGTTAATTTATTACATAAATATATGTAAAAATTGGGTGGTTTCATTTTAAAGAAGCAGCAGAAAACAAATAAGTACGAAATCTCACCCTATAAGAGATCTGAAACTCTCATCCCATCTTCCAAAAGAAGGAACAAAAATGGACAAATATAACATTAAGAGGAGACTGGTACAACAAAACCTTAATTACCAGAACCCTACTAGCAGAACATTCTTGTATGTGTATGATCTTCGCTATACTCCATGTTTAGGAGAAAGCAAATGAACTATTTTTAGAAAGAGAAAGAAATCCAAAGATGTTATCTGGAATTATGTATAAAGGACTCATTGCTAGGGTGTATGCCAAGTGTAGTGGTGAAGTCTGTAGGCTGTGGAGTCAGGGGCCCTGAGCCAGCATCCCCTGGGCAGATTCACTTCTCACTGGCTGTGACCTTGAGCAACTTACTTGACCTCTCTGGATCTAGTCTACTACTCTGTAAAATAGAGGTAGTAATAACATTCACCTCATAGAGTTGACATGAGGATTAAATAAAACATTTAAAATGCTTAGAAGCATTTTATAAATAATAGCTATATCCATTATTATCCCATTTTCCTACACCTTTACATGTACAGGGCTGTATGCTAAGCATTAAATCACAGAATTGAATCGTAACCTTTATAGGCATTGATGATAATCTCTTCTTCCTTTCAGAAGTCACAGAGGGCAGCCTACTCTTGAAAGATAAGTTTGAGAAGTCGCAACTTCTACATTTGTAGACTTTCCTAAGGTTTTCTTGGACACAGCCCCTGGCGAGGCTATATGAGGGGGTGGGTGGGAGTATATACTTTGAAGTCAGGAAAGACCTGACCTTGAATCCTGGCTCAGCCATATCAGGCAAGTTCCCTAGCCTCTATGCCTTGGTTTTCTCATCCATGAAATGGGGCTAATAGTAACCCCAAGGAGCCTTGGTGGTATAGTGTTTAAAGCAATCAACTGCTAACCAAAAGGTTGCCACCGATGGCTCCATGGGAGAAAGATGTGGCAGTCTGCTTTGGTAGAGATTTACAGCTTTGGAAACCCTATGGGGATGCTATGAGTTGGAATCGACTTGACGGCACTGGGTTTGTTTTTGTGGAATAGTAACACCTACCTTTATAGGTTGTGTAAGCATTAAATAATGCATGTAAAGAGTAGGGCGTGGTTCCTGGCTTACAGTAAGCATTCAATGAACTTTAGCTTGAACAAAATAACCAAAACCCAAACCCAGTGCCGTCAAGTCGATTCCAACTCATAGCGACCCTAGAGAACAGAGTAGAACTGCCCCATAGAGTTTTGAAGGAGCGCCTGGCGGATTCGAACTGCCAACCCTTTGGTTAGCAGCCATAGCACTTAACCACTATGCCACCAGGGTTTCCTGAACAAAATAAAGCAGCTTTAAAACGCATCAGGATAGCAGAAGAAAACCCCCTTCTCCATATGTCACAGACTTTCTTGGGCCCCTCCAGGACTAGGGCATTTTCCAAAGACTTCACCAAATGCTGGTTTGTCCTGCCCTCAAGTGATGACTCTAAGTGACTAATCTTAGGTGACACACTTTTCTTGGTTGTTTTTGGCAAAATTTTTAAATGTATTTTTTAAATTGTGTAAGTTGTTCATGGAGAAACCTGGAAGGCATTATGCTGAGTGAAATTAGTTGCAAAAGGGCAAATATTGTATAAGACCACTATTATAAGATCTTGAGAAATAGTTCAAAGTGAGAAGAACACACTTGTTCATGGTTATGGGAGGGGCGGCAAGAGGGGTATTTACTAAATAGATAGTAGACAGGAACTACTTTGGGTGAAGGGAAGGACAACACTCAACACAGCGGAGGTCAGCACAACTGGACTAAACCAAAGCAAAGCAGTTTTCTGAATAAACTGAATGCTTCGAAGGTCAGCTAAGCAGGGCCAGGGGTGTGGGGACCATGGTTTCAGGGGACATCTAAGTCAATTGGCAGATTAAAATCTATTAAGAAAACATTCTGCATCCCACTTTGAAGAGTGGCATCTGGGGTCTTAAATGCTATCAAGCAGCCATCCAAGATGCATCAATGAGTCTCAACCCACCTGGATCAAAGGAGAATGAAGGCCACTGAGAATACAAGATAATAACGAGCCCAAGAGACAGAAAGGACTACATGAACCACAGACTACATCATCCTGAGACCAGAAGAACTAGATGGTGCTGGGCCACAACTGATGACTGCCCTGACAGGGAACACAACAGAGAACCCCTGAGGGAGCAGGAGAACAGTGGGATGCAGACCCCAAATTCTCATAAAAAGACCAGACTTAATGGTCTGGCCCCAGTGATCATGGCCCCCAGACCTTCTGTTGGCCCACTACAGGAATCATCCCCAAAGCCAGCTCATCAGACATGGATTGGACTGGACAATGGGTTGGAGAGGGATGCTGGCTAAGGCGTGAACTACTTGGTTCAGGTGTACACTTGAGACAATGTTGGCATCTCCTGCCTGGAGGGGAGATGCGAGGGTAGAGGGGCTTAGAAGCTGGCAAAATGGTCACGAAAAGAGAGAGTGGAAGGAGGGAGCGGGCTGTCTCATGGGGGGGGGAGTAATTGGGAGTATGTAGCAAGTTGTATATGGGTTTTTGTGTGAGAGACTGACTTGATTTGTAAACTTTCACTTAAAGCACAATAAAAATTATTTTTTAAAAATTGTGAAAGTCGTTTATGTGATTACAAAGCATATTTCACTACGGGGCTTGGGAGTAGAAGTTAAATAGATGCCTCAAGTAGATTTCTAATTATTCAGCCTTTTCTTATTTAATTAACTTATTGGTTATGCGTCTTGCTCCTCTGAGCAGGGGCCGCATCTCAGCTGGCAATTTTGCATCTCAGAATCCCAAGACCACCAGAGACATGGCTAGCATTTCTGCAGCTCTCTTGGCAGTCCATCAACTGATGTGGAGATTTGGCCCACAGCAGAGCAAGCTGTGTGTGAGGACAAGATTGTACATTAGCAACTGCAGGTTTGCCCTGGGAGAATACGGACAGGAAAAAATAGAACTCTAATTGGTGGGGCAGCATAACATAGAGATGATGGACACAGATGTCCGTTGGAAAGCACAGAGCAATCTGAGGAATTCAGTGTGGCTGGAGTGTGGGGGGCAGGAGAGAAAGCGGCAGGAAATGCAGCTGAGAAGGTAGGTAGCAGCAAGATCCTGAAAGGCTTAAGGGAGCATCTTAAGAGGTTTAGACTTTGTCCTCAGGCTGATGGAGACTCAGTGAAGGATTTTTTTTTTGAATGACATGGTCAGGTTTGTATTTATAGATTGCTATTGAAAACCCTATGGAGCAGTTTTACTCTGCACACACAGGGTCACCAAGAGTCAGAATTGACTCAAAGGCAACTAAAAACAACAGCTCTGCTATTAGTATAGAGCTTAATGAAAGTCACCTGGGGACTGTGATAAACTGCAGGTCCTGATTCTGGAGGTCTACAGTGGTGCCTAGAATTCTGCATTTCTAATAAGCTCCCGGAAACCCTGGTGGCATAGTGGTTAAGTGCTAAATCCGTCAGGTGCTCCTTGGAAACTCTATGGGGCAGTTCTCCTCTGTCCTGTAGGGTCTCTGTGAGTTGGAAGCGACTCGACGGCAATGGTTTTGGTTTTGGTTTTGGTTTTTTTAAATAAGTTCCCAGGTGATGCTGATGCTGGTGATCTGGGACCACACTGAGAAGCACTGAAGTGGAGGGTTGGTGGAAGGAGGGTAAGACCTGGGAGGAGGAGCCTGGTCAAGAGGCTTTAGCAATAGCCCTGGTGTGGCATGATGATGACCTACTCTAAGGCAGTAGCATTAGAGATGGCAGAGAGGGCAGATTTCAGCACTAGGTGGCATGGACAGGAGGGGGAGAAGAAGGGCTAAGGGCTGCAGGTCTCTGGTTGGTGCACAGAGACCTCACCCACCGAGACGGTGTATGTAGCAGGAGGAGCAAGTGCAGGGTGAGGAACGATGCCAGACTGACTTTGAGACATTCTGAGTGTGCCTAAGAGGGCTGACTTGCAGGGGAGAGGGCGGGCTGGGAAAGAGGAGTGTCTGTGTATGGCACAAAACTGGCCAATGATACCAATTTGCCATGTGACTCCAAGAAGTGTAATATATCTCCATGTGGTTCATTCTATCTAATGACAAGATGAGGCTATTTGCCTTTTCTTCTCCCAGAATGCAATGGTTCAAGAATTGCAATAATGTGTGTAAAGCATATTAAACCCATTAAAAGAAAGAGACATCTTAGAATTGAAGCTTCTGTCTTTTCCTCCAGGCCATCCAAAATTACATGATAACATGCACTCTAAGTTCCACAAAGTAAAATATCAGCAGGAACCCAAGGCTGTTTATTGCCCTTTTTTCCCCACTGGGAGTTTATTTGGTAAAGTTTTAAAAACACTCGAAATATTTTCTTTTACTTAAAAAAAAAAAAATTTCACATGACTCACCTGGACTTCTGTTCTCTGTTTCATCAGGTAACCAGGTCAGAAGATCATGGTCCTCATCCCTTGGGCTTTGAAGAATTTTCTTGGCTTTATGCTCCCTTGGTTTTTGCTTATTTATTCTTGCCTCCCTGTGAAGATTTTTCTTCAATTCCATTTGAGCCTGAAAATGATCAGTTATAAATGATTAATGTTCTCCCTAAACTACTTTCACCAGAATGAATCTATGGGAGCCACTTTGTAAGTTGTATGCCCATCTGTACATAGCTGCAGTCCCTAAGCAGAACACAGTTTTCCATTTCCTACTAGAAGGCACGGAAACTCTTTTTACTCATGGGCTTGTTAGGAGAATATACCCACAGCTTCAAAAGGTCTGGCTTAAGATGAGGGCTCTTGTACATCAACGGACTTGATCAACAAAGTTAAAAGACAACCTACAGATAGGGAGAGAATTTTCGGGAACCATATATTAGATAAAGGTCTAATATCCAGTATATACATAAAACTTTCATAACTTAACAACAAAACGACAAACAGCCCAATCAAAAAATGGACAAAGGAATTGAACAGACAGTTCACCAAAGAGGATATTCAAATGGCCAAAAGGCACATGAAAAGATACTCAACATCATTAGCCATCAGGTGGGTGCAAATCAAAACCACAATGAGATACCACCGTACCCCATTAGAATGGCAATGATTAAAAAAACAAAACAAAACTGGAACCCTCATCCATTGCTGGTGAAAATATAAAATGGTACAGCCACTGTGGAAAACAGTTTGGCAGTTCCTCAAAATGTTGAACATAGAACTACCATACGATCCAGCTATTCGACTCTTAAGTGTGTACCCAAGAGACTTGAAAGCAGTGACACAAACAGACATATATACACCAGTGTTCATTGGAGCACTATTCACAATGGCCCCCAGCCCCCCAGTGCCGTCGAGTCGATTCCGACTCATAGTGACCCTATAGGCCAGAGTAGAACTGCCCCGTAGTTTCCAAAGAGCGCCTGGTGGATTCGAACTGCCAACCCTTTGGTTAACAGCCATAGCACTTAACCACTATGCCACCAGGGTTTCCTCACAATGGCCAAAAGGTAGAAACAACTGAAATGTCCATCAACAAATGGATGCACACACACACACAATGGAATATTATGCAGCTGTAAAGAGAAATGAAGCTCTGATGCATACCACAACATGGAAGAGCCTTGTAAACATGTTGAAAGAAATACATAAATTGCGAAAATACTACATGATTTCACTTACATGAAATAAGCAAATATAGAAACCAAAGATTAATAATGGTTACTGAAGTGGGAGGGAGGGAGTAAGGGGGGGGGAGTTTGGGGGACATTGAGTTTATGTTAAAGGCGGTGGAATATTTTGGAAAAGAGTAGTGATACCTGTGGTACTATGTGACAAATGTAGTCAATGTCGTTGAATTGTAAATGTGGAAGTTGTGCTGGTGAATGTTAAAAAGTGAAAAAAAACCCATTTCTCTCTAGGTTAGTGGATATGTTTGAAATTGCATGGGACAGCTTATTCACTAGAGTGAGGAATTTGAAATACAGTAGTTACAGGAGATATTACTGGTAAAGTGGTTTGTTTCAAGAGGTCTTTCTGGTAAGATAATTCTATGACATTAAATATAGAGAGGTGCCTAGTTATCAAAATACAGGCCAACTCACCTCCCTGCTTTAAACTAAAGCAAGAAAAATGATCTAAACCCAAAATATCATAGAAACAACCTCTTAGAAGGGGAAAACCAGTTAATGGGTCTAGCATCATATTTAGTGCTTCTATTCTACCTCCTAATTCATTATGTAGTGCCTGGGGTCTTAAAAGCTTGTAAGCAGCCATCCAGGGTACAACGATTGGTCTCTATTTCCCTAGAGCAACAGAGGAAGAAGTGGAGTCAGGAATAGGAGGAGGAAATGAAACATGTAGATAACTGTCTCCATGAATAACTGCCCCCTTTACCATGAGACCAGAAGAACTACCATTACTGAACATTTTGATCGAAGATTCTATAGAAGAATCCTGGTGAAAAGGGGGAAAATGTAGAGCAGAATTTTAAATTTCATGGACTCCAGACTTTCTGGAGCTATGGAGGCTGGATGAACCCCTAAAACTATTGTCCTGAGATAAATCTTTAACCCTTAAACCAAAATATCCCCAGAAATCTTCTTAAAACTAAGCAATAGTTTAGCTTAACTAATAAGGAATGCCCACCTTAAGTACTGTCCTCTTTTAATATCTATCTGTACAGGATCAAATTGATAGTAGCAACTGGAAAGATTAAAAAGGACACTTACGGAGCAGTGAGTCTATGTTAATGGGGGAGGAACAACTCAGAAAAGGAGAATGGTTTCACAACTTGAAGAATTTAATCAATATCAGTGAATTGTACCTATAGAAATTATTGAATCAGTGTATGTTCTGCCGTGTATATTCTCAACAACAATAAAATAAATTTATACATATAAAAGGGAGGCTTGAGACACAGATACACCATTAAGAGGACTGAACACAGAGAAAAGACTCAAAAGGGTTGCTGGCAGTCTTTGGCTCTAATGACTAACTGTGCTCCTTGGACACTCTAGGGGGCAGTTCTACTCTGCCCTATAGGGTCGCTATGAGTCGGAATCGACTGGACGGCACTGGGTTTGGGTTTTTTTTTTTTTTTTAATGACTAACTTTAAATGGCTAAGTAAAGGCTGGTGGTGTATGTTTGCCTATATCCACGTTCCAGGCCAGGGATTATGTGCAGTAAAAGTGGTAAATGTGACACATTTTATCACTCTTGTATTTTTTTTTATATTTACCTCTTGTCTTTTACGGTTCATTTCCAGCATTTGCATCTTATGTAAATATTGTCTTTTCCCAGAAATACATGTTGGTGTTTGCATCTTCTTTTCCAGTTCCTGAAAGATGACACACTGGTTAATATGGGATAATTTGCAATCCATGACTTTAAATCCTTTTTGGATCAGAGTGTAACATCAATCAACCAATTAATCAACCATAATCCGTAGAGATCTCTTGTAATGTCAGAGGTGGACCACTGCGGTTCCCTGACAAGCCCTGTGTGTAGCCATCACTGAATTAAATGGTACTCTGCTCTGTGTATGATATAGTTTTTTAAGGTTCTAGTAGAGCTTTGCAAATCTTGAATGGAAATACCTTTCCACATCTCATTTTGACAAGATATTATTTCTCCTGTCAACAGATGTTTATTGCTATCTCCCAGAAATGTGTTCTGGTTGATGAGACTGTCTCTCCCTGCCTCTTCCACCATTGATTAATTGTCTGCTATGAAATGTGAGTGGGGCCATTGCATGAATAAATGGAGCCTGTTTCTATAGAGTGCACCCCAATATGCCAGTATAAGCCCTGGAGAATGACTTTGGGAAGAATTTGAAGTTGATTAGTTGTGACTCTGGTGATCTGTCTGTTGTGTGTTATTATCTCCAGTGGGACAGTATGACAGTTACCGAGGGCAACTAGGGCCAATACACCTTCATTCCTCACTTGCTGTTGCCAGGAAAGGGCAGAGATATATCCTGGGATAACTTTCACTTCATCTTTATGGTTAGTGACTGTGTTGGTTGATGTGAACCTCAGGATGGGAGCCTGTTGTCACACTACAAAGGTGCCCTTGAGGGCCTCACAACACTTGGACATCTTTTACCATGTTAGCTCCACAGCAGCATCCAGCGGGATCCAAAATGATTAGGAGTGGGAAGTGTTGGAAATCTCCTCCACAGTGGTCCTTTCTGTGGGAGGGGACTTTTACTTAGCAAAGCCTGAGAAGTTGATAAAAGGAAAAGATCTACAGAAGACCCTTCCCAGAATTACTTTTTGGTGAGGTTGTGGCAAATAAGTTAGGAACTATTTCTTGGTATGATTTCCCCTGAGAAAACAGCATGAAAAGAAACATTTTAACTGAGGGGAGGAATGAAAGTATTTAAGGGAAGGGCTATGCTGGATTTTTCACAAATTTCAAAGCTTCTAGAATCACCAATTTCCAAGCAAAATTCCTTTCCCTCATCTACATCTCCCAGTTTTCACCATGAAGCAGAGAAGGGCCCAGAACTCATCTGAGAGGGAGAGCAATTGCCAGTTGGAGGCAGGCCCAGGAGAGCATGGATACCTTTGAAAAGTTCTAACTCTGAATGACTTCACAGTTTGATTTGTGTTTGAAGTCCACTGTGCAGGGAGTACATTGGAAGAATAGCCTGCCCCCTCTCCCCCCGGCCCTGCCTCCCATGCAGCCCTCCCCCCAGCCCTGCCTCCCATGCAGCCCTCCCCCCAGGCCCCCCGCCGCCCTTCCCAGTTATTGCCTCAGTTCACCTTTGCTTTGTGTGTTGTCCTAGCTTCTTGCTGGCTCAGGAGCCTTTCAGAAGTAATTACTTGTGGCAGGTCAATGGGTTCAAGCTTCTAGAAGTCCAACATTTAGAACATTCAGCATTCCTCATGCCATGAGATGATGAAACATAAAAGCCAGACAGAAAACTATCTTAACACTTTGCAAAAGCAGCACTTCTTCTGGAGAGTGTACAGGGAAGGCGATTTCAACAGTATCGCAGTCATATCAATGCAAAAGGCTTTCCAGCCTATCTAGGTTCCTTATTGTTATATTACACTGTTGCTAGTGACTTCTTGATCTAAATATTGGCTAGAGAGTAAAAAGATAAGAAGCCTTTTCTATCTGTACTAAGGGATCATGTCCAAAGTTATCAAACAACCAGGGTTTTAGAATATTAGAGATGAATGAGGCCCCAGGAAATTATTTTATTCATCCCTTAACCACCCAGCTGAACTATTCCAGTCCTTAGAGAAGTGACCAATTTTTAAGATCTCCAGAGAAGCTTCTTCAGCCTCCTCAGTAGTAATCACTGGTGTTTATGAGGCACATGTAACTGAAATTGTAGAGATGTCTTTCTCTAGCGGGAACTTGGCCTTACAGGGAAATGATGTTGGTGATTCGAGGGTCCCTAAGACTGGGCAGTCACTGATGAATCAGTGGGTCTGCCTCTGACCTTCTTGCCTCAGACAACTTAATTCTCAGGAGTCTATAGCCCTGGGAAGTTACTGGGGAGACTAAGAGGTGAAGCCTGGTCTCTTCACATCCACGAGTGTTATGGATTAAATTGCATCCCCCAAAATATGTATTGGAATCCTAACCCCTATACCCGTGGATGTAATCCTGTTTGAAAATAGGGTTTCTTCATTACATTACTTAGATCATACCTGAGTAGGGTGCGTTGTAAATCTAATCGCTTCTCAGTTATAAAAAGAGCAGATTAGACACAGAGGCATGCATATACAGGGGAAGACAGACGTCACGTGAGGATCATCTACAAGCCAAGGAATCACACAACACTTGGAACTACTTACAAGCAAGGAATTGACACAACCGAGGCTCTAATTGTAACTTTTTAGCTTCCAGAATTGTGAGGAAATAAAGTTCTGTTCTTGAAAGCAGCCCACTTGCAATATTTGTGTAACAGAAGCACTAGGTAACTAAGACAACATGCAAGTGAGGGATTCAAAGGGTCACAGAGTTTATTTGTTCACTCAGTAAATATTTACCGAATGACTGCTATATGCCCAGCATGAATATGCAATGGTTAGCAAAAACAGACATAATCCTTCAAAGAGTTTACAATTTATGGAGGAACAGATACATTTTATCTTGTGTGATTATTTGATTAATAATTATAAACTGTGATCCGTGCTTTGAAGGAAAAGTCCACAGGGAATATCTAACTGGAGGACCCACCTTGGAGAGGGGGAGAGGGAGAGGTAAGGAGACAGTCAGGGAAAGTTTCATGAGAAGTAACTTTTCAGCAGAAGTTGGAAGGTTGGGAAGCAGTTTTTAGGGGACTAAGGTGTTCTAGGCTGAGGGGACAGCATGTGTAATAGCCCTGAAGTGAGAGGGAACATGACCTGTTGAAGGCACTGAAACAAGGCCAGTTGGCTGGAGTTCAGGGTGAGGGTAAGGATGGCTCAAAATGAGGCTGGGGAGGCAGGCAAAGGCCAGATCATGGAGGGCCTGATAGGCCATTGGAAAGATGGTAGGCTTCTTCTTGAGAGCAATGGGAAGCCTTTGGGATGTGTTAAGCAAAGTAGTACCACAGTTACATCTTCTTTTTTAAAAATGATCAATCTGGCTGCAGTGTGGAAATTAGATTAGAGAAAAGCAAGAGTGAATGTGAGGAGAGCAGTCAGGAGAAAAAAATGATGAACCTGAGGTTGATAGAAGGAAATTGATGGGCTGTACAAATATTTAAAACTGACCAAACGAGATTCATTATGTGGGGTGAGGGAGAGTGAAGTGTCCAGATGATACCTAGATACAAGGAACAGATGGTGTTATCATTCACTGAGATGTGGAATACTAGAGGAGGATCAGGCTTAGGACAATATAGAAGGAACATCACAAATTCAGTTTTGAGCAGGTTGAGTTTGAGAAGCCTTTGAGACATACCAGTATAGATGTTGAGCAGGTGATTAGATATATAAGCATAGAGCTCAGAGGAGATGTCCATGCTGGAGATGTCTGTTTGGGATCATCCCTGGGTAGAATATAACTGAAACCATGGTCATGGCCAAGGCTGTGTAAGGAGAAGAGTCAAGAGTGAGAAGGGCAGAGCCAAGGACTGCAGACTTGAGGTGCTTCACATTGAGAGGCGAGGTGGAGGGGGATGAGCTGGCCAAAGAGACTGAGAAGCAATAGCTCAAGAAGTAGGAGGAAAACCAGGAGGATGCTATGCTGCAGCAGACAGTGTGAGCATCACCCCCATCTTAGTCCAATACTAAAGTCAATTGCTAACTTATTTTAAAGTTATTTTTCACTTTGGTTGGTCTGATTTTCTGTGATTTCAAAGAGTAGATCTAGAAGGCAGCTTGGCTTTCAAAATGTCCAGGGCGAAAGGAGAGAAAAAGAGCACAGAAAATGGATGCTGAGTATCTACCACTAGTACTGGTGGCATGACCCATGTCTCCCACCACTTTCCTGTAACCATTTCCTGGTCCCTCCCAGCCAGCAGTCATTTCTCCTGGATCAGCCCAAAGTCGACCTGGCAAGGAAGAAAACAGCAAAGGATATGAAGACAAGGGGAGAGACCAAGGGGGAGGAACAAATCTTTATATTAGATGTGTGCCAGGCAATTTGCATTTGTGGTAAGAGGTGTTTCTCTGTCCCATTGTCACCTCTGGTGAGGAAGTCGGTCTTTTAATGTAATGTGATAGCATAGCAAAAAATTGAGGTTTCTTTGCTCTTCTGGCTCCCCATGCTGCAGAATGTGAAGAAGCAGGACAAAGGAAACCTGCTAGTGCAGGAGGCAGCTGCTGATCAAATCAGAGCCCTGAGGGGAAAGGGATAGAAAAAGAAGGTTGAAGGGAGACCAAAGGAGAGGAGACCTCCAGGCATTGATGTAAGAAAGAATCAGTAGTGACTGAGGGGGGATTTCTAGGGGCCTGGAACAGAGGGCAAAGAAGAATTTGTGCCATTCTCTGGACCTGAAAGGTGTTCGGGATTTGTTTTTTCTTGATGATTAGGCCTGTATGCCTTTGCACCCACTGGTTACCATCATGCCCTGGGTTACAAATATGTCATCTCAGTAGTTCCTCTAGATAATTATGATATTCCCCATTTCAGAGAAGTTAATGACTTGTCCAAGATGGAAGAACTAAAAAGGAGCACTTCCAGGGTATAAGTTCAGGTCTATCCAGTTCCAAATTCCATGCTCTTTTCTCCACTACTTGTTACCAAATATGGTTTATCATCAGTAACTCCTGGAATTAAAAAAAAGAAAAAATCCCCAGGCCATTCATTAGAGATTGAGATTCAACAAATTTGGGGTATGTCTTGGGAATATATGTTCCAAAACTCTCTGGAGATTCTGACGATTTCCCAGGTTGGGTTCCACTGGCCTCCATCATAACTGAAGAGAATAAAAGAGCTACATTTAAATAGACCTTGGGGGATTTGTTGTTGGAGCATTATTGCAAAACGGCATCTGAAGAAGCCAAGATTTTTCAGCTATTTAAAATCATCAATCCATATGCTCTTAGGGACAGGTTTTTGCTTTGATGGTATAATTAATCAAAGACCTCTGTCTTCTATTTTCAGTCTCATTCTATTTAAATAGACAGTTCTGATAAGGGTTAAATGGTAGGTAGCTTCAAAAATTTTCTCTAGGCAATTACTTTCTTCTTTCCTGGCCTTTGAAAAGAATCTAAAAATCACATTTTTCTTCCACAAAGGACACTAGATGGCAGCAGCTAACATTGTAAATAGGATCCCTCTTTTTTTTTTAACAAATTATTTGGCTTGGCCTGAGAAGCACTGCAGAAAAAAAACTTTGGGAAAATTGGCTTCTCTAAACAAACGAGTCAAATGAAATTGCCTCAGAATTCTGAGTTCACATCAGTGTCCTTGTTCCCTGCCTGGGAAGTAAGGTGTCTCTTTTCATCATCTTCAGAGAGAACACAAAGGAAGCAATTACTTGAGAATTGGCAGAATGACACATTTTTCATTTCATGACATAAAAAGTGTATTATTTAGTTAAAGAGTCCTGGGTTATTTGGTTTCTGAAACAAAATAATGGTCATTATAATTAGTTGACGTGTTTGGTCTGAGAAACAGGAACTGAGATTAAATCAAGCAAAGGCTGTCAGTCACTAAACGTTGTGATAACACTATCCTAAGATGGCTGCTTCTGTTTACTAGCAGGCAACAAAGATGGAAAGGAGCAACTCAAAGAAATGTAACATTTGTTTGGTACCATGACTTAAATATGTGTCCTTTAAGGTTCTGGAAAGAAGGCAAAGGGATCCAAGGTAGCTTTGCAGCAAGAAATCATAAGGTCAAGGAGGAATTTCTGGTCAAGGCAGTGCAGTGAGTTCATGTTTCAATAACAACATTCTTTGCTCCAAACATCTAGCAAAGAAAAATAAAACAAAACCAAAACGACACAGTCAGGCTTCAGTACAAGGTAAATATCTCCATGGACGAGAAGACAAAACAGAAATGCATTTTTTTATTGACAGAGGTTGATCCACAAGGCACTTAGGGCTCCTGGTGGCTGTGAGCAGTTTCTCTAGGATCGAAAAAAAAAAAAAAACGAAGGGACCCAAAAATGCTCCATATAAAATGAGAAACCAGAGCCAGGCTCACAGCTTGAAATCAGGGACTGACTTGTTCCCTACTGCTCCACCCAGTATGGAAGGGCTGCATCAAAATCTATGCTGGAAGATTTGTTTTAGAAGTAGTATCAAAAAGCTGAAGATGAAGAAGCTAAGACTTTATATCAATATATTCAAAAGCTTAGATAAATGAATAATTCTGTAGAAAGATATGAATTAGTAAAATTGAGTCATGAAGAAATAAAATCCCTGAGCCAACCAGGAATCATAAAAGAAACTGAGTTAGCAAAAAAAAAAGAAAAACTCACTCCACTCAAAAGTCCACGTATTCAAAAATGGTTTCACAGGCCTGCCTTACCAAATTTTTGAGAAATAGATATTCCTCAAATATATCAAATGTTAGAGAGCTCTAGTGGCACATTGGTTAAGTGCCCAGCTGCTAACCCAAAGGTCGGCGGTTCAAACCTACCAGCCACTCCATGGGAGAAAAGTGTAGCAGTCCGCTTCTGTAAAGATCAGACCCTTGGGAACCCTACGGGGCACTTTACTCTGTCCCATAGGGTCTCTGTGAGTTGGAATTGATTCAGTGGCAATGGGTGTATATCAAATGTTGTAAAGAATAGAAAAGAGTGAAATATAATCAACCAATTTGACAAGACTAGTATGACCTTGATAGCGAAACTAGAAAAAGACGATATATGAAAATTATAGATCAACTTTCCACCTGTCAGTTTGTCATACTGTGGTGGCTTGTGTGTTGATATGATACTGGGAGCTATGCCACCGGTATTTAAATACCAGCAGGGTCTACCATGGTGGGCAGGTTTCAGCAAGGCTTCAAGACTAAGACAGATTAGAAGGAAGGACCTGGTGGTCTACTTCGGAAAAAACTGACCAGTGAAAACCTTATGAATATCAGCAGAACATTGCCTAATAGAGTGCCAGAAGATGAGACCTCAGGTTGGAAGGCACTCAAAACACCACTGGGACAGAGCTGTCTCCTCAAAGTAGCCAAAATCTACTGCTGTTGAGTCGATTCCAACTCATGGCAAGCCTGTAGGCCAGAGAACTGCCCCATAGTATTTCTCCAGCTGTAAATCTTTATGAGAGCTGACTGCCACACCTTTCTCCTGAGGAACAGCCAGTGGGTTCAAACTGCTCACCTTTCAGTTAGCAGCCAAATGCTTAACCACTGAATTGACCTTAATGACAAGGATGGAGTCAAGATTTAGGGACCTTCGTTTGCTAATGTGGCACAACTCAAAATGAGAAGCAGCAGCTGCAAACAGTCATTAATAATTGGAACATACCGAATCTAGGAAAATTGGCAGTCGTCAAAAATGAAATGGAACTTGAAAATAGATATCCTAGGCATTAGTGAGCTGAAATGGACTGGTGTTAGCCATTTTGAATCAGACAATCATATGGTCTACTATGCCAGGAATGACATATTGAAGAGGAATGGTGTTGCATTCATCGTCAAAAAGATCATTTCGATATCTACCTTGAAGTACAACACTGTCAGTGACAGGATAATATCCAGGTGCGTACAAGGAAAACAAATTAATACAAAAATTAATGCCAAAGATGAGGAAATCAAAGTTTTTACCAACTTCTTGCAGTCTGAAATTGATCAAACATGCAATCAAGATGCATTGATAATTACTGGTGATTGAAATGCAAAAGTTGGAAACAAAGGAGGATTGGTAGATGGAAAGTATGGTCTTGGTGATAGAAACAATGCTGGAGATTGCATGATAGATTTTTGCAAGACCAATGACTTATTATCGCAAATACCTTCTTTCAACAACATAATTGGCAGTTATACACATAGATCTCACTAGATGGAAAACACAGGAGTCAAATTGACTACATCTGTGGAAAGGAACAATGGAAAAGCTCAGTATCATCAGTCAGAACAAAGTCAGGGGCCAACTGCAGAACAGACCATCAATTGCTCATATGCAAGTTCAAAATGAAGCAGAAGAAAATTAAAACAAATTTGTGAGAGCCAAAATATGACTTTGAGTATATATGACCTGAGTATGGAGACCATCTCAAGAATAGATTTGAGGCACTGAACACCAATGACCAGACGAGTTGTGGAAAGACATAAAATACATCATATACGGAGAAAGCAAAAGGTCATTAAAAAGACAGGAAAGAAAGAAAAGACCAAAATGGATGTCAGAAGAAACTCTGAAATTTACTCTTGAACGTAGAGTAGCTGAAGTGAATGGAAGAAATGATGTAAAAAAAGAGCTGAACAGAAGATTTCAAAGGGTAGTTTGAGAAAATAAAGTATTACAACAAAATGTGCAAAAAGTCAGAGTTAGAAAACCAAAAGGGAAGAACACCCTCAGCATTTCTCAAGTTGAAAGAACTGAAGAAAAATTCAAGCCTCAAGTTGCAATTTTGAAGGATTCTGGGGGCAAATATTACAATATGGGAAGCATCAAAAAAAGACAGAAGGAATACACAGAGTCACTGTACAAGAATTGGTTGATATTCAATCATTTCAGTTGGTAGCATATGATCAAGAACTGATAGTACTGAAGGAAGAAGTCCAAACTTCACTGAAGGCATTGGCAAAAAACAAGGCTCTAGGAATTGACGGAATACCAATTGAGATGTTTCAACAAACGGATGCAGTGCTGGAGGTGATCACTTGTCCATGCCAAGAAATTTGGAAGTCAGCTACCTGGCCGACTGATTGGAAGAGATCCACATTTGTACCCATTCCAAAGAAAGGTGTCTTAGTTATCTAGTGCTGCTACAACAGAAATACCACAAATGGATGGCTTTAACAAAGAGAAATTTATTTTCTTACAGTTTAAGCCAACCAAACCAAAACTGTTGCCGTCGAGTCAATTCTGACTCATAGCAACCCTACAGACAGAGTGGAACTGCCTCATATGGTTTCCAAGGAGCGCCTGGCAGATTTGAACTGCCAACCTTTTGGTTAGCAGCGGTAGCTCTTAACCACTTTGCCACCAGGGTTTCTTCTCACAGTATAGTAGGCTAAAAGTTCAAATTCAGGGTGTCAGCTCCGGGGGAAGGCTTTTTCTCTCTGTCAGTTCTGGAGGAAGGTCCTTCTCATCAATCTTCCTCTGGACTAGGAGTTTCTCTGCACAGGAACCCTGGGTCCAAAGGACATGCTCTGCTCCCAGTGCTTTTTTCTTGGTAGTATGAGGTCCCCCACTCTCTCCTTGCTTTCCTTTCCTTTTATCTCTTGTAAGATAAAAAGTGGTGCAGGCCATACCCCAGGGAAACTCCCTTTACATTAGATCAGGGATATGACCTAAGCAAGGGTGTTACATCCCACCCTAATCCTCTTTAACCACAAGCAGAGATTATGATTTATAACACATAGGAAAATCACAAAATGGAGGACAACCACACAATACTGGGAATCATGGCCTAACAAAGTTGACACATATTTTGGGGGGACACAATTCAATCCATGACAAAAGGTGATCCAGCAGAATGCAGAAATTATCAAACAACCTTATAAATATCACATGCAAGTAAAATTTTGCTGAAGATCATTCAAAAATGGTTGCAGTAGTTTCTCAACAGAGAACTGCCAGAAAGTCAAGCTGGATTCAGAAGAGAGTATGGAATGAGGGATATCATTGCTGATGTCAGATGGATTTTAGCTGAAAGCAGAGAATACCAGAAAGATGTTTACTTCTGTTTTATTGACTATACAAAGGCATTCAACTCTGTGGATCATAACAAATTATGGATAACATTGTAAAGAATGGGGATTCCAAAACACTTGATCATGCTCATGCAGAGCCTGTTCATAGACCAAGAGGTAGTCATTTGAACAAAATGAGTGGATTCTGTGCAGTTTAAAATCAGGAAAGGTGTGCATCAGGGTTGTATCCTTTCACCATACTTATGCAGTCTGTATGCTGGGCAAATACTCCCAGAAGCTGGACTGTATGAAGAAGAACACAGCATCAGGAGTAGAGGAAGACTCATTAACAACCTTGCTTCCTGAAAGTGAAGAGAACTTAAAGCACTTAATGATGAAGATCAGACTATAGTCTTCAGTATGGATTACACCTCAGCATAAAAAAAAAACAAAAATCCTCACAACCAGACCAATAAGCAACATCATAGTAAATGGAGAAAATATTGGTTTTCAAGAATTTCATTTTACTTGTATCCACAATCAACGCCCATGGAAGCAGCAGTCAAGGAATCAAACAACATATTTAATTGGGAAAATCTGCTGCAAAAGACCTCTTTAAAGTGTTAAAAGCAAAAATATCACTTTGAGAAATAAGGTGCCCCTGACTCAAACTATGATATTTTCAGTTGCTTCATATACATGGAAAAGCTGGACTATGAATAAGGAAGACTGAAGAAGAATTGATGCCTTTGAATTATGGTGTTGGTGAAGAATATTGAATATACCGTGGACTGCCAAAAGAATGAACAAGCCTGTTTTGGAAGAAATACAGCCAGAGTGCTCCTTGAAAGTGAGGATGCCAGAACTTCAACTCACATACTGTGGACATGTTATCAGGAGGGACCAGTCCCTGGAGAAGGACATCATGCTTGATAAGGTAGATGGTCAGCAAAAAAGAGGAAGACCCTCAGTGAGTTGGACTGACACAGTGGCTGCAACAATGGGTTCACACATAGCAATGATTGTGAGGATGGTGCATGTCTTAGGCTGGGTTCTCTAGAGAAGCAATATCAGTATATACATACGTGTATACACACACACACACACACACAGAGCTAAATCAAGGAAATGGCTTATGCGGTTGTAGAGGCTGGACAGTCCCAAGTCCGTGGGTCAGGCTGGACGCTTCTCCTGACTCACACAGCTGCAGAGGCTGGTGAACCCAAGATTGGCTTACAGGCTACGGAGACCAGTGAATACCAAGATCAGCAAGTAAGACAGCAAGCTGCTGGCTCACGGACTGCAGAGGCTGATGAATCCCAAGATCAGCAGATAAACTGCTCATTCAAGTCCCAAGAACCAGAGAAGGAGGTGAAGAACCATATTCAGGATCCAGAGTGAGCAAAAGCCAGCTTTGACAGAAAGTCCACATATATTAGATACAGGCTATAGGGTAACTCCCTTTCGACTGATTGGCTGCTCATAATAGATGTCATCACATTGGTGATTACTTTGTAACAGATTTCATTATGGAGGTGATTACATCATTACATAGGGGCCAAACTACATCATAACTGCCAAACCACTGAGAATCATGGCCAAGTCAAGTTGACACATAACCATAACCATCATAGTGCACAATGATTGGGAGGATGGAGCAGGACTGGGCAGTGTTTTGTTCTGTTGTATGCTGGGTTGCTATGAGTCAGAACCGACACCATGGTACCTAACAACAACATACATCAACTTCACTTACGAAAACAGATACAAAAAGCCTAAGCAAATCAGATTCAGCCATGTGTTTATATATTTCAGGAATGCAATCATGGTTCAACATCATAAAATCCATTAGTGTAATGAATGCATTGTATCAACAGATTAAAAAAAATCCACAGGATTGCTTTAATAGATAGAGAAAAAAATCAATAATATTTAATACTCAGCCCTGATAAAAACTCTGAGCACACTGGGAGTAAAGGAATGTCCCTAACTTAATTAAGGGTATTGTGCCAGATAGCTTTCTTTTGTTCCTTCAGATCCCCTGACCACATTTTCCTACTCTGGTAAGGACTGAGTCAGCAGTCTCTCTTGCTTTCTGGCTTCCCATTGGGCTTAGCCACTGAGAAGCCCTGGCAGGAGATCCGAGGGAGGAAAGAGCGAGGTAATAGCATTTATTCCTCTGACTTCCTCCCTGCAAGGTCATATCAGATTGGCAGTGTCCCTCAACAGAAGGTCACAGCTTTTCTTAAAGCAGCTTTCTCTTTCTTTCTGGGTTCCAGAAATCTCTCCCTCTCCTAGTCCCTTTGGCCTAGTGGTGGTTACCCCACAACTGCCTCTAATGTGTTATTGCAATATCATTTGTGGTTCCTGTAAATTCAAACTTCCAAAAATAGTTACTTTGTAAAGAAAACTTCTTTAAATTATCCTAATTTGAGTATGCCATCTGTTTCCTTTTGGAACCCTGAGTGGTATAGGCATCTATCAAAAACCTATTGGAAATCTTGCACTTAGTTTTAGGGCCAGGCTGATCAATGTCATGGGTAAGACCAGGATGCTCATTATCACTGCTTGTATTCAGCTTTGCAAAGGAGGTTCTAGTCAATGCAAAAGTCAAGAAAGACAAGTACAAGGACCAAAAGTGGGAAGAAGGGGTGGGGTTATTTATAGAAGATACAATTGTCTACCTAAAAAATCTAAAATATACAATTAGGATTATCAAGATATTTTAATAAAATTGTAAGATACAAAAATCAATATATAGAAGGTAATATCCTTCTTATTTACCAGTAATAATTGTTTAGAAAATTAAATGAGAAAATAGATCCCATTTGTAATAGGAGTGAAAAAAAAGTCTATAAGGTACTTTGATGGTCAGTTTTGTGTCCACTCGGCCAGGCTATAGTCTCTACTTATTCCATAAAACACTAAACTAGGTGTTGCTGTGAAAGTTTGTTGGCGATGTGGTTAAAGTCTATAATACGTTTACTTGAAGTAAGGAAGATTATCCTCAATAACCTGGGTGGGCCTGATTCAATCAGTTGATTGGCCTTAAGAGCACAGCTGAGGCTTCCCTGAAGAAGAAGAAATTCTACCTGTGAACAGAAACTTTTGCTCATGCCTAAGAGTTCCAGTCCTGTCCTTCCCGGTGTCTTGTCCTAAGGGTTTCAGACTTGTTTAGCCAGCCCCCACAATCACGTAGGCCAATTCCTACCAATAAATATCTTACTATCATCTACTCACTTATCGACTATCTTATTATCTGATATCTCAAATTTACAACAATAGTAAAAAATCTACTATCCGACTATTTTGCACATTAACAACCCCACCGACCCGCATACCCTCACTGCTTACAGCTTGTACAGAGCACAGGAGAGAGGAGCAGTGCCGTCCTGTGGTATTTAACCCTGGTCTTGAACTTGCCTGGTGCCTTGAAGCTCCAGCTCCTCCCAGTTTACGCCTCCCCTCTCTCCTCCCCCTTCCCTAGGGCACTTCACCTTCTGCCCCGCACTCACCTGGCCTCTAGGCCGTGGTTAGCGGTTGCTGGGAGTGGGGCGCAGGCTGTAGGTGACAATCACGGAGTATAGCCGAGCCTGCACTGCCCCACTTCCCGCACTGAGTGCACCTGTGGAGCCTGAGCTGGGATGGCGGGTGGCTGAGGGCTCCCGGCCAGCAGCCAGCAGCCAGCAGCCAGCAAGCAGCATGGATTTGAATTCCAGCCAGCAGAGCAAGGGTGAGCCCGTGACCGCTGCAGGTGCAGAGGGGCTGTGGCTGCCCAGCTAGGAGGGCCGGGGAGGAGGAGAGGCTGGGGCAGGAAATCAAGAGTATTTTGTATCATGCAGGTATTTGAATAACGACCTGGTCTGTGGAACATAATCATGTTGATAAGTGAGGAGTAGGTGTATATACCCACTGTTTCTCTTCTATTTTTGGCCTCATTCTATTTATATATATTTATATTTACTTACATATATAGCCATTTATATTTACATACATTCTATTTATATATTCCCCCATTTAGTATATATACCTGCCCCCCACTTCTCTGGCTATTTCCTTATCTGACATTTTGGATTTAGGACAATAATAAAAAATCTACTATCTGACTGTTTCGTGCAGTAAAAAGGCGGCAGGCATGGTGAGATGGTTGGGGAACCCCCTCTCTCTGGAGGAGGGTCTCCAGGTGACCGCCTGGAAGCTGGGCTGTGCTCCCCTCCGCCCCCCACTTCCCCCTGCTGGTGGGGTGCCTCATCCAGCTGCATCATGGGGCCAGCCTTGTCCATTGCCATGGCCTCTGGGCGGATGCACAGGCAGCACTGAGCCAGTGGGTGCCTGTTTTGGGTTCCCAGTTCCCATGCGGCCTGAAGCCCTGCAGCTCAAAATTGCTCTTGGGTGGGAAGGGAGGAAAGAAAGAGGCATTGTAAAGGATTTTTTGAAGAATTTTTGAAGTGTAATGACATCCAAAAGTGAGCCGATCTGTACCTGAAGTCTCTGCCTAGGTGGGGCCGCATGCATCGCCAGACTCCCAGTGCCCTGGCAGGAAGCCCTGAGCCCCGTGACTCAACAGGCCCTGAAGGCAGAGCAGCCTTCTGGATCTGAACACAAGTTTTGCAGGGGTAAGAGTGGAGCCTGGAGGCAGCTCCCGAGGGAAGCTCAGACCCAGCACAGGAGGAAGGTGAACTGGTTATGTGTGGACCCTCAGTCACACAGCCCGACTTTATCCAGGTTTGTCTCCTCCAAGCCTCCTTCTCCACAAAGAAATAATCCACAACTAGACTCTTCACAGTGATGAGCACATCAGTAAATCTTAGCTGCTCTTATTTCTATGATCATATTTTCTAAACAAAAAAATTCGACAAATGGATGGTCTGAAGACAGAAAAAAAATCCTCAATTTTCACATGACGCCGATTTTTACATAATGCAGATTTTCACATAAGGGTCTGGTCTTTGGAACCTAACCATGTCCATAAGTGAGGAGTGGGTGTACCTCCTACTGGTTCTGTTTCTCTGGTTGAACCCTGACTAATACAGGTGTCTAGAAACAAACCTAACAAAAATTGCACAAGATCTCTGTGGAGAAACATTATTGAAAGAACGAAAAGAAAGTATGAGTAAATGGAGGTATATGCTGTGTTCTTGGTTTGAAAGATGCAATGTTATAAACATGGTCAGTTTTCTCCAAATTAATCTGTGAATGCAATAAAATTTCAGCCAAAATATTGATGAGGCGTTTCATGGAGCTTGACAAGAAGGTCCAAACTTGAAAGCGAAGAGAGAGTTATCCAAGGAGATACCTGGTGGACATACTATATGTGGGCATTCATCTAGTGGGGGAGCAAAGGGCCCCATGGAGGAGCAAAGGGCCATGAAGAGCAAAGACAATTCTGAAGAAGTAGAATAAGAAGGCTGGGGGGACTTAGTTTAAAGGTACATAATTAAGACAGTGTGGAGTTTCTCCTACAATACACACGTAGACCAATGCAATAGGAGAGAGAAGGCTCAGAAACAGATTTGTGAAGCTGTGGAAATATGATATATGACAGAAATGACATTTCAAACCAATGGCCAAATAATGGATGATTCAATAAAGGGTGCTGGGACAATAGATTATTCAAATGAGAAAAAAAGTAAAATTAGATTCCAATTTTACACCTGCATGCTAATAAATTTCAGATGGATTAAGACCTAAATATGAACAGCCTCTATGACCTTGGGAAAGAGAAATGTTTCTTAGATAAGATACAGGAAATACAAACCATAAAGATGAAAATTGAGAAATGTGACAACATTAAAAGTGGAAATCTTTATATACACATGCACACACACAACAAGGAAAGTGAAAAGATAAGCCACAGATAAAAGATTTGCAACACAGCACATGTAACTAACAAAGGACTAGATCTAAGACATATAAAAACCTCTCATAAAGCAATAAGAAAAAGACAATAGGAAATGGGCAAAGGATCAGAAAAGACAAAGGAAAGCTTCAGTTTGTGACAAGCTAAAACCAAAAACAACATAATAAAACAATTCAATTCAGAACCATTCTCCTTATCTCTCCAGCAACGTTTATACTCATTTTTCTCTCTTCTCTAATTTATTCATTTAACATTTATTTGAGGCATATTTATTTATTGTCTATTATGTGGCTGTTCTAGACACTTGGATACCTTAATAAAGACAAGAGACAAAATTCTTTGCTTTTGTAGAGATATTCTACTAGTGAAGGGAAGAAAATGTAAAAAGAACATAGGAGGTAAGTAAATTTTTTCGTATGTTAGAAAGAAATGTTTTGGGGAAACAGAAGATAGGAAAAAGTCAGATAGTGAAGGGTCTGAGGAATAATGAGTGCTGGGGTAAAGGTTACAATTGCCAATAGATTGGCCAGGATAGGCTTTATAGGGAAGGTGAGATTCAAGCAAATCTTTGAAGGAGAAGAGAGAGTTATCCAAGGAGATATCTGGAGGACACACTATATGTGGGAATTCATCTCCTCCTTGGGCTGGACCTGAGATGGTTGAATGAGAGGGTGAATCAGGCCAGAGGGGACAGTGATGATCAACTCATTGACATGGGGAAGGAGCATTGATTCAGAGTTCCCTGGCAGAGGCTTTCAGATCTTAGCAGCTCCAAGTTAGAGACCCTTAGTTCATGCCCTGCTCTTTATTTGGGGAGTAGATGGTCAGGAAGTAGAGAGTGCCAAGTATGTAACTCAAATTATTTAGGATGCAATTAGATTTGGTTTAATAATTAAAGACACTTTTAGAATTTTCTTTGGTAGAGATTAGGCTATTAATTAGCATGTCTTGGGAGCCTGGCATTTATTATTAACTCAAAAACCCATTTGTGGTGGAAAATGTGCTGAGCCTCATTTGCGAAGATAATTATAGTTGATATTGTTGAGGGTGTTTGCCAAGTTTCCAGTGATTTCCCTCTTCTCTGGGAGCTGGCTTCAGAATCTACAGGGATAGTTCCTCTGCCCACATTCCAGTGCATGAGCAGATCCTCTGGCCATGGCTCATTGGACCAGAGCTGGAATCATGAACAAAGCTGAACCAATAAGATATTTTCTTCCAGGAATTTAGAATTGGAGTCCAGGGAATCAGTTCAGTCCGTCTATTTGACTGGAACTCTAAGATGCTTTGGACATGTTATCAGGTGGGGCCAGTCTCTGGAGAAGGACATCGTGCTTGGTAAAGTAGAGGGATGGTGAAAAAGAGGGAGACACTCTAAAAGATGGATTGATACAGTGATTGTAACAATGGGCTCAAGCATAACAATGACTGTGAGGATGGCACAGGACACCGCAGGACTGGGCAGTGTTTCGTTCTGTTGTACATAGGGTCACTATGAATCAGAACGGACTCAATGGCACAAGAACAAGAACATAAGATGCAAAGTCAGGGTGGGTATATTTCATCAAGTGGTCCTGAGAAGCAGAGAAAGCTATTCTGCAGGGAGAGATAGTAAAGGAAATGCACAGAAAAGAGCTTAGGGGAGGCACATAGAGTTTTTATGCTTTTCAGGTTCCAATGCACAGCTTTTCCTTGAAGTCTGTCTCCTAGCTTTTGGGTTCAATAAAACACTCCTAAACCCTGGTGGCATAGTGGTTAAGAGCTACGGCTGCTAACCAAAGGGTTGGCAGTTCAAATCCACCAGGCGCTCCTTGGAAACTCTATGGGGCAGTTCTACTCTGTCCTATAAGGTTGCTATGAGTCGGAATCGACTCGACGGCACTGGGTGGTGGTGTGGGTGATACCCTCACAGGAAACCCTGGTGGCATAGTGGTAAAGAGATATGGCTGCTAACCAAAAGGTCAGCAGTTCGAATCCACCAGATGCTCCTTGAAAACCCTATGGGGCAGTTCTACTCTGTCCTATAGGGTCGCTATGAGTCAGAATTGACTTGATGGCAATGGTTTGGTTTTATACCCTTACAATACATTCCATTGGTTGCTTCAGCTAGTCAATTAGACTTCTACTACAGTGATTCCCAAGTCTTCAATAGCAGGGAGTACACTTTGAGTGGTTTTTTCTACAGCAGGGATGATGAGTCTTATTTTCATTCAGTCATCTGTTCATTCATTCATTACTCATACATTAGTTCACAAATCTTTAAGGGGTAAATGTTAAATGTTGGTGGCTGAAGATACAAGACTGAGTAAGACATAGTGTTTACACTCAAGTCATTGGCTTGATTGATTAGGATGTGGGGGTGCAGTGTTTGAAATATCAAAGTTCTCTTTTTGAGTGTGATTGACTACTGAGAGAATCAAAACCTATTATTAGCTTAGTGTTGATAGACATAAAAAGAATGCTACGAATTTTTACGCAAATATTTTTCACTAGTTATAATAATATCTTTTATTTGAGCTGATCAACTTAGAGTTTTCACAGGACATCTATTAAAGCTAATCCTTTAAAATGATGCATTTGATTTAGGAATAAAACATAAGTTTTAAAATTGTCTAGCTTGACTAGAGATATGCTTAAACATTTTAAAATTAAGTATGAATTTTATAAATTTAATTACACTTCATTTTTCTTTAATTAAGCAATGTTTTAAGGATTCTAATATTTTGGGAAAAGGCCCCCAAATAATTATTTTATATCAATAATATCAAACAACGATTGTGAGCTTCTGGAGAAGACAAGTAAATAAAAACCAATGGAAACTGAAATAATTTCCAACGAATGATCACAGTGTACCCCTGGAATTGTTCAGGCATCTGCGTGAATTGTGTAGCAGGTGGGATTTGGCTGCAATTTCTTTTTTCACGTCCGCAATAGATCCTGCTCCTTTTAGCTAGTGCTCGGGTTCAAGGACCCACTCAAATCTCTTTTCCTCTCCAAGGTGAGAGTTCTCAGAATTTATAGCTCTCTAGAGGAAATCCACTAAATATTCATTAAGGAGAATGCGTTTGAAGCTCTTTACAACTAGCAATGTTATAGCGAAATGAAAAATAAAAAACAATCTACAAGAAGCTACTGAAAATTCTGAAGATTGTCAAGATCTGCAAATTTCACAAAGACAAGTCACAAAAAGGCCTGGGGACGCTAGTACTTCAGAAGTGCTTCTGTCTCAAAGATGAAAACCAGACATACATACTTCCTATTGGAAAAGTAGGAAAAGGCTTAAATTCAAGTAGCTAATTTTCTAATTTTTATAATATTAATTGTCTGGAGACTGCAGTTTCCTCGGTGGTGTTCTGAAATACAAGTCATGTCTAGTTCATAGGCAGTCCTCTAGCCTGGCAGCGAAGACTTTAGTTCTCCGTGCCGTTTGCTGTGTGACTTTGGGTAAGTCATATAATCTCCCTTGCCTAGATTTCCTTGATATCCAGTGAGGATAATACCCATCCTGACTACTTCTTAGATTGTTGTAATGTCAAATGACTGACATGATATTGGAAGTCCATAATGCAATGCAAAATTAAAACCGCATTAGAGGTAATAATGAAAGTACGCTTCTAAAACCAAAAGAGCCAGGGTGACTTGGCCTAGAGCTGAAAAGCATGTCAGTGAGCTCTAGAATGCATGTTTGAAGCCGGTGTACTCTAGGGATGTCATGGGACATCTGGCACCAACAGCAGAAAGGAATCCCAGAAAGAAGAGGTTGATGGATCCTGAAGATAAGCATTGCCTGTTTCACAACATGAACAAGTATATTAATAGCATACTTTGAAAAACCATTGTTGTGGGTTGAATTGTGTCCCCATAAAGATGTGTTCAAGTCCTAACCCCTGGTACTTGTAAATCTTATTTGGAAATATATCTTTGCAGATGTAGCCAAGTTAAGATTAGGCCATACTGGAGTAGAGAAGGCCTGAATTCAGTGACTGGTGTCCTTATAAGAAGAGGGAAATTTGGACACAGATGCAGACATAAGGAGAATACCATGTGACTATGGAGGCAGTTATTGGAGTGATTCATCTACAAGCCAAGGAACACCAAGGATTGCAACCACCAGAAGCTTGGAAAAGGCAAGAAAGTATCCTCCCCTAGAGCCTTTAGAGAGAGTATAACCCTGTGGACATCTTGCTTTAGGATTTCTAGCTTCCAGAACTGCGAGACAATAAATTTCTCTTGTCTTAAGCTAACCAAGTTTGTGGACATTTGTTATAGTGTCCCTAGGAAATTCATACAACCATCATAATTCTGCTTCTACAGAGTGAATCCTGTTTGTTGTCCCTGGTTTTTCAGAATGTTGTTCAGAACTGGCTGCTCTTCATTTAAGAACCATAGCATTGGAAATGGATCTGATGTTAGATATATTCTATCTTTGTATATACACATACGCACTCACACACAGGTAAGGATATTGACAAGGCAGACTGAGGAATGTTGAGATCACTGAAAACAGCTATTTTTCTAGGAGAATTTCATTATCCTGAGAGAGAGCGGCCAGCCAGGAATAGCGTCCACAAGACATCTTAGCTAACACCTTCTGTGATAGGCTTTCAGCTTTATCTCTTATGATCAGGATTTTAATTCATATTTATCTCATTCCAAAGCCTACTCCTATGCTTTCAACTATGCTATATTCTATGGTGAGATAAGAACATTAAAGTTTAGAATAAAGGAACTAGAAACTAGCGTGCCCGTCAACCATAAAGGCAAAAGCCTAAATAAGCTTTCAAACTTTTGGTTAGTGAAATATTAATCTAGAAAAAATTTTGCTTTAAATATAAAATTAATCTCTTTTTAGACCACCTTTCACTGATGACAACTAAAAAGCCTAGATTATATATATATATATATGGAAACCCTGCTGACATAGTAGTCAAGAGCTACGGCTACTAACCAAAAGGAGGACAGTTCGAACCCACCAAGCGCCCCTTGGAAACCCTATGGGGCAGTTCTACTCTGACCTTTAGGTTTGCAATGAGTTGGAATTGACTCAATGGCAACAGGTTTGATTTTTTTTTGTTGTTGTTATATATATATATATATACACATAACAAAAATATAATTACCAAGATATATATCTTTGTAAAAGCATCAAGGAGCTAATCAAGTAGTGAAAGAAAAACAGGAAAAACCTAGGAAAAGGCAAGTGGCGCATTGGGTTGCAATGCTTAAACAATAACTTGCCTCTTTCCTTAGCTCCAAACTATGCAGCAAAGACTAGGATGGTCAGGTGTCCAGTTTTTATGTGGAGCTTGAAGCATTTGAGATTTCTACACAGAAAAAGAAATTGAGGAGAGGCAGGCCCAATATGTTAACATGATAGACACGCACTGCGCATGCTGCTGGCTCATGCCCTGGACCTCTGTGAGTGCTACCTGATGGGGAGAGAGATAAGATGTCCTGGTGACAGTGCAGGAATGATAGGCAACAATGCACAGCTTTTCTACCACCATGGCCCTTAGTTCATACCTCCATCACTTTCTAAATGGTCACAATGCAAACCCCTCCTCTTTTTTTTTTTTTTTCCCCAGCAGAAAACTTGTTGATTAATCTATTTCCATTGTAGTGTCAAATACTGGTGCCAAAAGACTTGTTGGCTCCCAAAGTTATCATTGAAAAGAATGTTGTGAAAGTAAGAAGTGAATTCATGATTGTTAAAACTTGTACAATCTAATATTAAATGTAAGATGGCATGTAGCTGTTACTAAACTTCTCATGTAATATATACCTTTGGTTGTTGTTGGTGTTGAAACTCCTTGGTATTCACACTCCACCTTGGGTATAAGATTCACACTCCACCTTGGGTATAAGAAAGCCTGGCCATCATGGAATCGGCAGCCAAGATGCCAATATGACAGATAATATGGCCAAGAATTCAGATGTAGGAGTTGCAGACTTGGGCAAAGATGATGGGAAGGTCATACAAGCAAATGCTTTACAGTTGCTGCTAAATGCTGCCTTGGAATTCAATGCCCCTAAGTTTAACAGATAATATTTAGAATGATTTTATAAAAATGTTTGTGATAGAAGAGCTATAGAGACTACCTAAGTGTGACAGTTAAGGGCACAGGCTTTGAAGACCTGGTTAATATCTGGCCTCAGTGTGTCCTTGGGTAAGTTACTTAACTCTCTGAATCGCCACGTATAAAATGAGAATAATACTTCTTTTTTTTTTTCTCATAGAAGGCTATAAGGATTAAACGAATGACATAGATCAAGTTAGCTAGTATAGTGTCTAACTTGTACTAGGTGGTAATTAAATAATAGTTATTGTTGTGGTTACTATTATTATCATCATTAAAAGTGACTTTTCCACAGTCAACCAACTAATTGGTGCTAGATTCAGTTCCCAGGCCTAAGTCCTGTCCGTTATACCTCCCCTTGCTACTTAATTATAAAAGTAAATTCTAAAGAACTATAGTTTTTCCACTAATAACACTCTCATTAACAACATCTCACTAACAGTTTGGTCATTATCAATATCCCTTCTTTCATGATTATAGTCAAAAAGGGATGTTACCATTAAATCCAAGAAATTCCTTATGAAGCCTTTTAAATTCATCTTACTTGAAGTCTTCGGGGTGGATGCCTTTTAATAATACTTGTTTCTCTCTTTTCCAGTGGGATGTCAAAATACATGGCCCTGGGCACTTGAAAGATTGGGGAAGAAACAAGAACAAACCATTTACTATTAAATTAAGTTTATCATTTGTTATCTGACTTTGTTAACACAATTTTGGATCTAACCTATAGGTTGAATGTGGGGGTGAAAAGCAGGAACCCAGTATGATTGCAAATAGTAAAATATTAGCTAAGACACAGGATTTAATTTCTCCTTTCCACATTTCCTTCCCAAGGTGATATTTAGAGGAAGATCTGCAAAACTAACAATGTATTGACTACAAATGTGATTCAAATACAAAATTTGGTCTGGAAAATAGAAAATAACAAGATTTATTTTAATTCCATAAAATCTTCCCAAACTAAAAATAGGATATCAGAAAAAAATATAGCTTTAAGACATGAAATAAATTTTCTTTTCAGATGAAATAAATAGGCAGATAGATATAAGATTAGATAGAGAAGTAATACAGAAATGAAGCATGAGTGTATAATAAGAGTATGCAATACTTAGCAGATTTCCTGTCCTTTATAAAAAAGCATATCCCTCCACTAGGGAAAGAATTTCCCACAAGTTGCCACTGTAATATAATAACATATCAATACTCTTTCCTGGTGAAACAAGCCAAAGCTGTAGAGTTAAGCCTCTGTTAGAAAATAGTCTCAGTAGATCCATTACAAATTCTATTTTTTAGCTTGATCATCCTAGACCCTTTGGACTGCTAGTATGACCAGCAACACATGAACGAAGTTCTTGTTCTTCCCTTTTGACAGTCTGGAAACATTCTGATTTCTAGACTGTTGTGTAAAATATCCTTCAGTCTAACTCTGCATTTTAAATACAAAATCCCTTGGTGGGTATGAGTCTCAATTCTTAATGACCACTTTAAGGGTTTGTTCAATTTTTAATGGAATAAATATTGTGTCTCTATATTGGATTTAAAAATGTATATATTTTTGACAAAAACTTTTCAAAATTCCATCTACTCCTCTTTTTTTATGCTGTGATTTGAGTGAAAGCACCTCATTATTTGGTTTGATTCTCATGGGTTATATCAGGCAATTATTTTTGCCCCGATGTATAAATAAATAAAAAAGAAGATGCATAGGTGAAGAAAACTAAGTAATTTGCCAAATGTCATACAATTTGGTATTTGATGGAGCTGGGGTTAGAACATGGATCCCATGAAAATTGTGATCAGAACTCTCACTAACCCCTTGCTATTCACTTTTAATGTGATTTTGTTGTTTTAAAATAAACACATTTTATAGTTGGAACTCTACAAAGTGTTAGAACTAATTTTCACCATTCAGATTGGGGATTGGGATAAAAAAACGAGTTCCTCAATGAAACTGAGGGGAAAATTCCCATTTGAGTGCTTAGGAAGTTGGGGAACATAAAGAATATAAAAACAGAACATATAGGACCAGTCAAAAGTTGTCAGTTCTGCAGAAAGTAGCCATAAAAATTATTCTAGGTAAGGTCTGCTAGGTACTGAAACAGAAAATAAAGCTTTCTAGCCAGGCCTTCCAATATGGAGAATTTGTACTACAGAGTTCCTGGATGGTGTAAACAGCTAACGTGCTCAGCTGTTAACTGAAAGCTTGGTGGTCTGAGTTCACCCAGAGGTGCCTCAGAAGAAAGGCCTGGTGACCTACTTTGGAAAAATCAGCCATTGAAAACCCTATGGAGCACAGTTCTACTCAATACAAATGAGGTCGCCATGAGTGGAGTCAACTCAACGGCAAATTTTTTTTTGTTTTATTTTTAATTTGTGTTATTGATCCAGAATGTGAAAAAAGAATGCACGTGTATGTGTGTGTGTGTGTGTGTGTGTGTGTGTGTGTGTGTGTGTATCCTTTTCCAAAGTTGGAATGTCTGGTCTGTTTAATTATGTGGTTGTCATAAAAACATTTTACATGTTTTGTAAAATACTCAGGGATAATTTATGGCTCAGATATTCGAATCACGTGGGAAAGAATTCTCTACGTGTTAAGCAGATGAAGGATATGGGGTTGGGAGGGGACGACCCATCCACTCATCTGTACTGCAATAAATCAATTCTGTTTGGGGTGGTTTCCAAATTCACGCTAGAATAGGTTCACTTCTAATGTGCCACTTTCAAAAAAACAAAGCCCTAATGCATTGAACTGTAGTGGAGAGAATGATTTAAATTTAGAATCTGACTGAAACAAATGATTACTGTCATTTATCACATCAATATGAATATCATTTTAATGCCTTGGTAAATCTATATATAAACGTTAAGAGCACTATAAACTAAGCTGAAACAAAACAATTTTTTCCCTCTTACACGAAATTGTGTAAAGCCCTTTGTATGGTTTACATACCTGGTCTAACGTACTGAGAATAATACTTCCAATTAATAAACATTCAGTCCCCATTAAAAGATGTTCCCTTGTATTTTAGTAATTTAGAAACTTTTGGAGATTATGAACATATGCAGTTAGCTAAAGCTACCAACAGGTCTTTTTGGCCCAGATACACAAATCTTATGCTGGATTTAAAGTTTACCTGCAGAATATCTTCCATACCAAGTCTCTCGTAGAGGCGGCAGCTGCCCTTCCAAAGCTTTAGTTCGGTCCTGCAGTGTTGAGAAGGAATACAGACTCTTTTCTTCCAGATTCTGACTGAATGCAAAGTCCACAGGGCAGGCTGAGGGAGTCTCTTCCCCTTTGTTTTGTAGGGGTGCTACTTTGGTCACCCTAGGGTGAGTCTTAGAGTGGCCCAGGCCCATTTCACCTTAAAGACATTCAAAAGAAAACCATGATGGAAATGGTTTTGGAGCCTTTAATGTAGCTTGTTTTAATCAAGGTATTTCAGAAGCTTTTCTCTAAGTTTCTCCAGCTTTACAAAGCAGTCATTTCCTTCATGGCATCTTTCTAGCTGTATTTCACCATGCACTAATCCCTCTGGCCACTTCCTGGAAGGCTTGTTTCCATGGATACTTCCCTTCAACCCCTACTTGGCCATTCCAGACCCAAAGAATCCAGTTAAACATTTACTTGGTATGCCACTTTCTGAAAGACTCAGTGGCCAGAAATAAAAACCACTATTGATCATTAAACAAATCTCTAACACCAGGAAGGCCATTAACAGAGATGTTAAGCAGAGAGTTAGAGAAGTCTTAAAATTGACCCTTTCATTGTACATACCCTTAAATGCCATTTGTAAGAACCATCGACTGAGAATACTATGTCACTTTTGAAAATAAGGAGATGCATGCAAATCATTGCGGGCTTTGTTAATCTTTAATTTTAATTAAAGAATTTATCTTCCAAATAGGAAAAGACGAAGGAAAGCAACTTGTTTTTTTTTCCTAAATTTCATTTATTTTGTTGTTGCTGTTGTTGTTGAGAATACACACAACAAAACATACACCAATTCAAAAGTCTCTGCATGTACAATTCAGTGCCATTGGTCATATTCTTCAAGTTGTGCAAGCATTCTCATCCTCTTTTTCTGAGTTGTTTCTCTCTCATTAACATGAACTCACTGCCCCTAAGGTTCCTACCTAATCTTTCAAGTTGCTGTTATCAAGTTGAACCCAAATAGATAGTCCTTAAAAGAGCATAATGCTTAAGGCAGACATTTTTTACTATTTAAGCTAAACTATTTGATTTTAAGATGATTTCAGGAGATATTTTTGGTGTAAAGTTTAAAGATTATCTTAGGGCAATAATTTCAGGGATTTATCTACCTGTCGTGGCTCCATAAAGTCTAGAGTCCATGAGAATTTGAAATTCTGTTTTGCATTTCCCCCCTTTTGATCAGGATTCGTCTATGGAACCTTTGATCAAAATGTTCAGTAATGGTAGCCAGGCACCATCCAGTTCTTCTGGTCTCATGGCAACGCAAGTAGTTGTTCATGGAGGCAATTAGCCACACATTCCATATCCTCCTCCTATTCCTGATTCCCCTTCTTCCTCTGTTGCTCCAGGTGAATAGACACCAATTGTTATGCCTTGCTCTAACACGTTATTAGGAAATTTAACAGGGATGTCCCATGAAATCATGACCTTATGCCTCCAAACCAAGGAACAAAATCCCATGAGGTATGTGTTGGAAGGAAGCAGCCTCGGCAGCTATTCTTTTTTTTGGTCATTGTTGTAAACATATCTATCACACAACCTTTGCCAGTTCAACTTTTTACAGCTGTACAACTTACTGACAAGTAGCTAAAGATTTAATTATTGGATTTCTCTGCCAATAATGAATTGCCTTCAAAAGGGATGAATACATTCCAGGAGGGTGGAAAGATGATAGGAATTTTTTTCCTGCAGGTATGGGGCAAACTTCTTGAATAAATGGTCCAAGTAAATCTTGAGTTTTCAAAAATAGCCTATTTAATATATTTTTAAAAATACAGAAAAAAGGAAATGTGCTGAAATATTGAGTAGCTCTTTTTGAATGGTGGAATTCCGTGTGATTTTTATTTCACTCTTTTTTTTTTTTTTTTTGGCTTTAACAGACAGAACTTCATTCTTTCACTGTTTAGGAGGCTGAAAGTCTGAATTCAGGGTACCAGCTCTGGGGAAATTCTTTCTTTCTCTGTCAGCCTTGGGGGAAGGTCCTTGTTATTAATCTTACCCTGGTCTAGAGCTTCCCAGCACAGGGATCCTGGGTCCAAAGGACCAATTCCACTCCTAGTGCTTTTTCCTTGGTGGTAATGAGATCCTTCTCCTCTCTACTAGGTTCTCTCTTTTATATCTCAAAGCAGATTGACTCAAAATGCAAACTAATTCTGTATATTGAGTTCTGCCTCATTAACATAACTGCCTCTAATCCTGCCTCATTAACATCATAAAGGTTAGGATTTATGACACATAGGATAAACACATCAAATCACAAAGTGGTAGACAACCACACAATACTGGGAATCATGACCTGGCCAAGTTGACAAACATTTTTTTTGGGGCGGGGGCACAATTCAATCCATAACATATTTGCTAAGAAAAAATATCAATGGAAAGAAATATGTAGCCCTGAAAGAACAATGTTGACATATTTGGGAGAGCAAAGTTATTATATATAACAATACATTAATAATGTCCACATAATGAGTTAGAGATGGTGGGTAGAAAAATATACTTTTCTAATGTTCATATGTTTAATGATGCACATACATTTAATTAGAGAAAATAAATACATTATATGAAGAGATGAGGACTTAGAAAAACATGTATTGCAGACACCTAAGCATTACAAGAGCTTTCAGAGTTTCATGGCATCATGATATATGCAAGTTAGGTAGAAATTTAGCTATTATCTTATGCCCGCCAGGCAAATACCAAGGTTTCCTTGACCATCTCATTGACTTCTAGCAGAGTTGAAGTCTTTTTCATCCCGATGGGCAGTGTGCGTAAAGGAAGGTAGGGAAATTCAAGGAGCTAGAATTTCAGGGTAAACCTAAATAAGTAGCTAGTTAAGGGAATGGGGCAGAAAGGAGATGAAATGAGGAGTGCTAGCTTCATTATTAGAGAAGGAGGAAGAATGAATCCTGGATCTCAGAATCAAGGTTGAAGGAGACAGGGGTCTAGCATTATAGATGATCCTTGTAAGGGATCCCAGCAAAAGAAGTGATCGTTTTATGAGCCAGAGCATCTCAAATGAAACAAGTTGAAAGCCTTTACATAGGGAAACTGAGGTACAGCAAAGTGCAGTAACATCTGTGTTTAACTGCTTGCACGTTCAGTTAGCTCACATGGCTAGGAAGCTACACCTGGCTGTGAGACCTGGTTAGCTGGCAGACTTGTGTGAATGGACAAATCACTTCACTTGCTGGGCTTCTTCCCCTGTTTTGAAAATAAAGCAACCAGCCAGATCTGTCTATAAGATCCTTTTCAACCTTGTCAGTCTATGAGCCCACACCCCCCTTCCCCCCACCAAAAAAAAGAAAAATAAAAAACAACCCAAACCCATTGTTGTTGAGTCAATTCCGACTCATGATGGCCCCAGGTGTTATACAGTAGAACTGCTCCATAAAGTTTTCTTGGCTGTAATCTTTATAGAAGAAGATCGCCATGCCTTTCTTTCATGGTGCCACTGGGTGGGTTCGATCCATCAACCTTTAAGTTAGTAGTCAAGTGCAAACTATTTGTGTCACCTAGGGATCTACTATGAGCGCACAGTGCCATAACTGGTCCACCACCAAATGCTTCTTTTCTAAATATCACATTAAGAAATGCCTTACCTGATGGCAAAACATTCACCCTTCCCTGGAGAAACCTTCCAGGTAACCTCACTCATTCTGACCCAGCTGAATCCTTTCGGCATTCAAATAGTAAAATTCAAGCATCATTAGCTGAAACGATAGACGTTTAAGCACACACCATTAGAATACACTGAATTTCTGAAGTTTCCCTAACCATCATCCCTGCTTTGAGGTGTACTCAGTGACAGCTCTGTCTGGGGAGACAAGTGACTAGATGGTTCCAACAGAAGGTGGCTGGGTTCTGCAACGCAAAAGAAAGTGCCGGAGAAACCAGTGGGTGGAGGGGCCAACTGTTTCTGGGACAATGCTTTCCAGCTTTTCTCAGTGGCTCACACAGTGAAAGAAACCTCTAGCATTTCGTAGGATAAGACAAGAAGATAATTATGGTGACTAAAATAGCCCCAGGCTGAGCTGACAATTTTGAATATGGTGCCCATTCAAAGTAAAAAGGAGGTAAAAGACACTAGCTCGAAAGGCTGTTGGGGGCATCTCCTTGAAAGACCTGAAAATGATCAGCAGGGAAGATATTTTTCATTCTTTATTCACAGAAAAATAAATCATTTTCAAGTTCTAATTGCTATAATCCTAGATTACTTAGGTTTTTATCATATTCCCTTAGAGAAGTACAAAGAAATTTATTTTTCATTCTGAAAAATTCATTTGCTAAGGAGCTAACACGGTCTTTAAGAAATCTGGATAGTCAAAACAGTTCATCTAAAAAAAGATATCTGAGTTTAATTTTTTCCTGCTTACCCCCTTTGCATTTTGCTCACAATTTTATCTGGAGCAATGTGACTTGTGAAAAAAGAATCATATATTAATAGTATCTGCAAACAAAATTACCTTTGGTAACTACAGACTATTTTAATTATAAAGATTACTTGAACAGTATCTAGTCAGATTTATTTTTGGATACAATCAGTTTAAATATTTTTAAGGGCAGCAGGAATATACTGTGAACTAACAGATGACCTAGAAATTACACTGAAAATTGTGGACTTTATGGATCTGGGCCAGTGAGAAGGATTCTGCTCTCATTTTTTACTTTACTATTATTTAATTTAGAGAGACGTGGGGCCCCATGGGTCTGTCAATTTGTCGTACTGTGGTGGCCGCATGTTACTGCGATGCTGTATTTCAAATACCACCAGGATTGCCCTTGGTGACAGGTTTCAGTGGAGCTTTCAGACTAAGACAGACTAGGAAGAAGGATCTGGCAGTCTACTTCTGAAAAATATTGGCCAATGAATACCTTACGAATAGCAGCAGAACATTGTCTGGTACAGTGCTGGAAGATGAGCCTCTCAAGTTGGAAGGCACTCAAAATACAACTGGGGAAGAGCTGCCTCCTCAAAGTAGAGTCAACCTTAATGACATGGATGGGGTCAAGCTTTTGTGACCTTCATTTGCTGATGTGGCATGACTCAAAATGAGAAGAAACAACGGCAAACTCCATTAATAATCAGAACATGGAATATACGAAGTATGAATCTAGGAAAATTGGAGGTTGTCAAAAAAGAAATGGAATGTATAAATATTCATATCCTAGGCATCAGTGAGCTGAAATGGACTGGTGTTGGCCATTTTGAACCAAACAATCATATCGTCTACTATGCTGAGAATGACAAATTGAAGAGGAATGGCATCACATTCATCATCAAAAAGAGCATTTCAAGATCTATCCTGAAGTACAACACTGTCATGATAGGATAATATCCACATGCCTACAAAGACAACAAGTTAATATGACTATTATTCAAATTTACATACCAACCTCTAATGCCAAAGAAGAGGAAATTGAAGATTTTTACCAACTTCTGCAGTCTGAAATTGATTGAACATGCAATCAAGATGTATTGATAATTACTGGTGATTGGAATGGAAAAGCTGGAAATGAAGAAGGATTGGTAGTTGGAAAATATGGCCTTGGTGACAGAAACGATGTGAGAAATCACATGATAGAATTTTACAAGACCAATGACTTCTTTACTGCAAATACCTTTTTTCAACAACATAAATGGTAGCTATACACACATGGACCTCACTGGGTGGAATACACAGGAATCAAATGGACTACGTCTGTGGAAAGAGACAGTAGAGAAACTCAATATCATCAATTAGAACAAGACCTGGGCCCAACTGCAGAACAGACCATCAATTGCTTATATGCAATTTCATATTGAAGCTGAAGAAAATTAGAGAATGTCCCCAACAGCCAAAGTATGACCTCAAGTATATTCCACCTGATTTTAGAGACCACCAAGAATAGATCTGATGCACTGACCAAAGATCAGGTGAGTTGTGGGATGACATCATACATGAAGAAAGCAAGAGGCCATCAAAAGACAGGAAAGAAAGAAAAGACCAAAATGGATGTCGGAAGAGATTCTGAAACTTGCTCTTGAACGTAGAGTAGCTAAAGCAAATGGAAGAAATGATGACGTAAAAGAGGAGAACGGAAGATTTCAAAGGGCAGCTAGAGAAGACAAAGTATTGTAATAAATGTGCAACGGTCTGGAGTTAGAAAACGAAAAAGAAGGAACATGTTTGGCATTTCTCAAGCTGAAAACACTGAAGAAAAAATCAAAGCCTTGAGTTGCAATACTGAATGATTCTACAGGGAAAATATTGAATGACACAGGAAGTATCAAAAGAAGATGAAATGAATACACAGTCACTTTACAAGAATTGGTCAATGTTCAACCATTTCAGGAGGTAACATATGATCAGGAACCCATAGTACTGAAGAAAGAAGTCCAAGTTGCACTGAAGGTAATGGCAAAAAACAAGGCCCCAGGAATTGATGGAATACTACTTCAGATGTTTCAACAAACACATGGAATGCTGGAGGTGCTCACTTGTCTATATCAAAAAATTTGGAAGACAGCCACCTGGGCAACTGACTGAAAGAGAACCATATTTGTGCCCATTCTAAAGAAAGGGGATCCAACCAACTGTGGAAATTATTGGACAATAATTTATATCACACACAAGTAAACTTTGCTAAAGAGCATTCAAAAGCGGTTGCAGCAGTAATCGACAGGGAACTGCCAGAAATTCAAACCAGATTCAGAAGAGGATGTAGGACAAGGGATATCGTTGCTGATGTCAGATGAATCTTGGCTGAAAGCAGGGAATATCAGAAAGATGTTTACCTGTGTTTTATTGACTATGCAAAGGCATCCAACTGTATGGATCATAACAAATTATGGATAACATTGCAAGGAATGGTAATTCCAGAACACTTAATTGAGGTCATGAGGAGCCTGTACATAGATCAATACAGCAAGGGGATTCTGCATGATTTAAATTCCGGAAAGGTGTGGGTCAGGATTGTATCTTTTCACTGTACTTATTTAATCTGTATGCTGAGCAAATAATCCTAGAAGCTGGACTATATGAAGAAGAATGCAGCATCAGGATTGGAGGAAGACTCATTTGCAACCTGTGATATGCAGATGATACACCTTGCTTGCTGAAAGTGAAGAGGACTTGAAGCACTTACTAATGAAGATCAAAGACCACACCCTTCCGTATGGATTACACCTCAACATAAAGAAAACAAAAATCCTCACAACGGGACCAACAAGCAACATCATGACAAATGAAGAAAAGACTGAAGTTGTCAAGGATTTCATTTTACTTGGATCCAAAATCAGTGCCATGGAAGCAGCCGTCAAGAAATCAACAACATATTGCATTGGGCAAATCTGCTGCAAAAGACCTTTTAAAGTGTTAAAAAGCAAAGATGTCACTTTGGGGAATAAGGTTTGCTTGACCCAAGCCATGGCATTTTCAGTCGCTTCAATTGCCATGCAAACTGGATAAGGAAGACTGAAGAAAAACTGATGCCTTTGAATTACATTGTCGGTGAAGAATATTGAATATACCATGGACTGCCGAAAAAAAAATTTTTTTTTTTTTTTTGCCGAAAGAACTAACAAATCTGTCTTGGAAGAAGTACAGCCAGAGAGCTCCTTAGAAGCAAGGATGGTGAGACCTCATCTCACAAACTTTGGACATGTTATCAGGAGGAACCAGTCCCTAGAGAAGGACATCATGTTGGTAAAGTAGAGGGTCAGCAAAAAAGAGGAAGACCCTTAAAGAGATGGATTGACCCAGTGGCTACAACAATGGGTTCAAGCATAATGATTGTGAGGATGGCGCAGGTCCCGGCAGTGTTTTGTTCTGTTTAACATAGGGTTGCTGTGAGTCGGAACAGACTTGATGGCACCTACCAACAACAACAATATCAGTATAGAGTATGAGGAAGTTGGTTTGTTGATGTGGGAAATAATTAAAGAAATGAAGCCTCATGCTGGGTTTGTTTTTTTTATTACTAGATACTTGCAAGGTGTGTGACTCAGACAGATTACTGAACTGTTCCTTGTTTCAATTTCCTTGTCTGTAAAATGGGGTTAATAATACTTTATGGGGGATAAATCAATTACTTATAGCACTTAGAATAATACCCTGGCATATAGTAAGTTCACAGTTCACATTAGTCAGTATTCTCCTCTTGAGAGAGTAGTGCTACTGTCTACGGGTACACAGAATAGTTCTTATTAGCCACTGGTCAAAAAATTTTTGAATGGACATATCTCTGCTTAAAGGAGTTTAGACCCAACTATGTAAAAGACAATAAGAAAAGGGTAAATTAATTGGGCCTATTTAGCTGCAAAATTTCAAGTACTTAAGAACTATCATTTAGAAAGTGTGTACTGGAAGGATTTTGTTGAAATAATGATGAAGATAATTTCAATTAATTAAAAGAGAAAAAAAACGGATCTCATCTACAAAGTCAGATATAATACATAATTTCTTAATCACAAGAGTTGGAAAACATTAAAAAGAACTCAGCCACCAAAATTTGATCACTCCCCAAATTATTCATGATGCTTTGTAATGAACCTTCCCTGTTCAACAGGCCACTCCTGAGTTGGAGTTGACTGGGTAGCAACAGGAAAGAACATCTTCTTACAACCCTTTGGTGCAGTGGCTAAGAGGTCAGCAGTTGGAATCCACCAGTTGCTCATTGGAAACCCTATGAGGCAGTTCTCCTCTGTCTTACAGGGTTGCTATGAGTCGGAATTGACTCAACTGAAACAGGTTTTTTTTTTTTTGTTTGTTTACAACTCTTTAGAGCCCAGTTTATACCACAATATTTAATTAGAGCCAGAAAGACATAAAGAACTCTTCTTCCTTTAAAAAAGACATTAACTACCATTATCCATAGGATTGTGATTTGATAGCTCTTGTCACAGTTTTGAAGGAGTTCCCATGGTCCTCTCCTCTTTCCTGGTCCCTCACGTTGGTAAGATGGCTGTCTGGAGACAGGACTATGCCTGGAGCAAAGAAAGGTGGATCTGTTTTCTGCAGGTAGCTCACCAGTTGCTGTGTGAATCAAGCAGAAAACCCTGACTGCAGTGGCACTATATTCTAAGCAGATACAAACGTTTAGAAAAATATACAACACTGGATGGCTGTGTATATATATTAGTGAACCACAAAATTTTAAACAACCTAATATTGGACTGATAAGTTTCTTTTTAAAATGGACTATGGGTATATACAAAACCAAAATAAAACACATTGCCACTGGGTCCATTCTGATACATTTGGATATTTTTTATGAAGCAGGTAATCAATGGTAAAGTGATATGCCTTAGGATAGAAAGGTGGTAGTCTGGAGTCAGGTTGATTAAATTGCCTTTTGATCCTTCAGCAGGCATTTTTTCTTGGTAAGGTCTCAGGCAGGATTTAAAATAACGTGTGTATAAATATTCCTTAGAATTGGATTTAATTTCATGCATAGACTAATTACTATACATTGACCATTCCGCTAATGGGGTTTAAATCCTAGATGTCTACAGGATTCCTAAACTACGCTTCTAATAAAGTTACAGGCTTTTCAGCAACGTGAATTATGTGTTTGGGTGCCAATCAAGCAGAGTCGATGTATGACCCAAACCTAATTTTCCTCCCAGTGATTATTTCCTTCTCTATGTACCCATACATGGGGTTTGAGAGTGACAGCGCAACCAGACCAGGTTTACTAGGAATTGATGAAGCAAAACAAATGGAAAAAAATGTGAACTGAAGCTGGTTGGGTAAACTATTAAATGAGATCAGTTGAATCAAATTTGTATCTTTACTATTAAATGTAACGTGCAAGTGCATCATTGAATTAAATGCTAAAACCAAACCACCACACACCTAAGCTACTCTGGAGACAGCCTGAAGGAGTTTTTTAAAATCCATTGCTAATGGATTTAACTTTGGTCAAAGAATTGTGTTTTCTGTCTCACTGGGAAGACATCAACCTTTTGTTATAATAATCCTTTTTAAGTTATCTCTAGAAAATATTTTTCTTTTCTTTTTTAAACAAGATTACATTTTTACTGTTAGTCCATAGATGTTTGTCTCAAACATTTACACTAAAATTTAACCTTTAGCACATGGTCTCTGTCACTCAGAATTTAGGCTTAAATTGAATAATATGTATTTTTATCTCAAGGCAAAAAGTCTACTCTTACTGATGCCTAGTGTTAAAAATGCTTGAACTCCACTCATAAATTTTGGCTAATCTCACAGTACACTCAGACATTTTTGTAGGAGTATTATTCAGAGCTGCATAAAATTTATGCTCTGCTGGTGCAGTGGTTAAGTTCAAGGCTGCTAACTAAGAGGTCTGTGGTTGAACCCACCTGACACTCCTCAGGAAAAAGATGTGGCAGTCTGCTTCCATAAAGATTTCAGCTTTGGAAACCCTATGGGGCAGTTTTACTTTGTCACACAGGGTTGCTATGAGTTGGAATTGACATTGGCAGCAATGGGTATGGGTCCTAGGTAAAGTCAGACCTGGTATCCTATGTGAAGTCAAACATCTCTCAAGAGGTAACATACCTCACACTTTGGAACGCACTAATTGAGACAGAAGAACTTGATTTCTATCAGTTTGACAGTTAAAAGTCTTTCTGACCTAGTCAACTGAAGCCAAATGCCAAATTTACACTCTGCTAGAATTTAAAACAGAGTTTTATTGAAGGAATAAAAAAATACATTTTATGAAATGGAGAGACACACAGGCACTCAGACAAAAGGCTGCAGCATGTGTTCTAACCTGCAGGGAGAACAGTGAGGTATTTATCAGGCAGAGTAACAAAAACAAACGATTTCACATCAAGGTGGGTACAGGAGAAGGAAGGAAAAATATATAAGGGATTGTCAAGCTGCAAACTGTCCTAACATCAATTTCTAACCTAACATCAATTCTCTTATTTCCTGAAACAAATTAAGCAATGTTTCTAAACCAAGCTGTGTAAATGTTCTTTTTTTTTCTTTCATCCAAAAATTTATACACAAATTGTTTTATGACATTGGTTGCAATCTCCGCAATGTGTCAGCACTCTCCCCCTTTCCCTTTACATCCTGGGTTCCCTGTGTCCATTTGTCTAGGTTTCCTGTTCCTTCCTGCCTTGTCAGCTTTGCTTTTGGGTAGGTGTTGCCCATTTGGTCTTGTATACTTGATTGAATTAAGGAGCACGTTTCTCACGTGTGTTATTGCTTGTTTTATAGGCCTGTCTAATCTTTCTCTGAAAGGTGGACTTCAGGAGTGGCTTCAGTTCTGAGTCAGCTGGCTGTCCAGGTGCCATAGTCTTGGGGGTTCCTCCAGTCTTTGTCAGACCAGTAAGTCTGGTCTTTTTTTGTGAATTTGAATTTCGTTCTACATTTTTCTTCTGCTCTGTCTGGAACCCACAACTGTGATCCCTGTCAGGGTGGTTGGTGGCGGCAGCTGGGCTCCATCTAGTTCTGGGCTCAGGCTGGTGGAGGCTGTAGTTCATGTGGTCCACTAGTCCTTTGGACTGATATTTTCCTTGTGTCTTTGGTTTTCTTCATTTTCTTTTGCTCCAATCATGGTGGGATCAGTAGATGTAATTTAGATGGCTGCTCACAAGCTTTTAAGACCCCAGATGCTACTCACCAAAGCAGGATATAGAACATTTTCTTTATGAACTATGATATGGCAATTGACCTATATGTCCCCGGAGACCATGGTCCACAGCCCTCAGCCCCTCAAGGTGTTTGGTTATATCTAGAAGCTTCTATGGCTTTGCCTTGGTCAAGTTGTGCTGACTTTCCCTATATTGCATGTTGTCTTTCCTTTCACCAAAGTTAACACTTGTCTACGATCTACTTAGTGATTTCCCCTCTCCACCCCTCCCTTCCTTCATAACCATAAAGATTTTTTTTCTGTGTATAAATCTTTTCTTGAATTTTTATAAAAGTGGTCTCATATGATTTTTTTTTTGGGGGGGGATTGACTTATTTCACTCAGCATAATGCCCTCCAGATTCGTCTGTGTAAACATTCTTGATGTGGAGGGTTAATGATTGATTGTAGGTTGGGTCAATTCCAGTTGGAGTTCTTGAAATGTAAAGGTCATCATTTGGTTAGGAAGGAGTGAAGATTAGATGAGCATCAACCTGAAGTCTTTTAAAATGGCATCAGCCATCTAGCTAGGAGGGAGTGAGTTAGAGCCTAGGCATTTACTGGGTGAACTGTCTGAGAGCAATTTAAGATAGCAGGATTATTTACATAGCTAAGGCCCAGATCTCTGCATGCTTTGTATCATAAACAATCAAAAAAAATTGCTGTCCAGTCGATTCCACTCATAGTGACTCTATAGGACAGAGTAGAACTGACCCACAGGGTTTCTAAGGAGCAGCTGGTAGATTCAAACTGCTGACCTCTTGGTTAGCAGCCGTAGCTTTTAACCACTGGAAACCAAATTGTCTTTTCGAAGGGCAGAGGTAGGCTTCAAATCTAGCTGCAGCTTAATTCAAACCGGAATTTCAGTTCAGGTCTGGGATTAATCGTTTCAATCATGCCAAGCAGCCCCAGTTTTAAGGTTTGATTATTCACAGCCAATCATAAAGAAACCAATACCCCATAGTAACCAAAGAATTATCTTTTTCTGCTTTGATAATCTTGGCCCCAAATTAAAGTGTTCTCAGTTAACCAATCACGGAGAACTTCTTTGTTAAAGTTCCCTTCGCCGTCTTTAAAAAATCTTCACTTTCCAAAGATGAGCTTTGTGCCAGTTAGGTCCAAAATTTCCCCTGCTAGCTGATTAACCACTCAAAAAACATTGTTTAAAGAACTCTGTCTTTGTTTTCTTGATTCAACACCAGCAAATACAAATTCTAGAGTCTTTTTTTTATTGAAAATTTTAAATTGTGGACCCAGAGGTGGGAATGTGAGCTTCTAGCTCCTAAGGCAGCATAAGACCAGGGTTGAGAGCAGCATGGTGAGTCAGATGTTCTGGAGTTCAGAGTGGGCCAAAGCAGCCCAGAGTGAAGCTTCAGCTAGTTTCATTGAACTAAATGCTAGTTCAGCCAGCGCCTGTACCTGAGCTCCAGAAATCTCAATTGTCAGTGAATCAGGGCTGTCTTCTTGCTCTGGGAAAGTCTGTCCTTTAATTTTTTTTTAATCATGTTGAGATGAAATTTACAGGACATCAAATAAAAAGACCAGCCCAAAATGCTTCTCTCTTGCTTTGGTCCCCTTTTTTATTCCTTTGTTTCAAATGCAGTGTGAGGCGATACCAAGACACCACCCTTGCTGCTCTAATCCTTTACCTGACAGGGTGATTATTCATTTGTCCAAGTGGCCCAGGGCCCCTGACCTGGCTCAGGTCACTTGGCAATGTAGTGAGAACAGAGGTTTCCTATCATCTGAGCTTCTACCTGCAAAATCAGGTGACCACATTTTTTTTTTACGTTGCTTGGGGAAAAAAATTATGAGTCCTTGTTGATATCCAACCCTAAAACTCTGACCTCTTTTTGGGACCCTGAAGGACAAGTTTCTTCACTCCCCCGCCCCCCCCCACCTTCTTTTAAAATGGAAACAGAGTGAGTCCCTGGGTAGTACAGTTAAGTGCTCAACTACTAGCCAAAAGGCTGGTAGTTCAAATCCACCCAGAAATTGGAAGACAGGCTTGGAGATCTGCACACATGGAGTTGCCATGTGTCGGAATCAACTAGATGGCAACTAACAAAGGGATAGAGGAAGAGGATTTGCTGATTTTAAGCTTGCTTCCTTTCTATCAATTTGCAGCCTAGCAAAGAACACAGATCTTGGAGCATCTTGCTTTCAAACAAGAGGATAATAGGACAATAGAATATTTATTCCATACGCTTCATGTGAAGGGGAAAAATGTTACATGGAGGTGTCAGGGGGTCTCAGGTTCTACAGGGGAGATTTTTCCAAGAGTCTTTTATCACAATATTGATTTGGGACTCATACTCTTTCTGAAGTAGTTCCAAGTTCAGTATATACAAAGCCCAGCTAATAATTATGCCAGCTCCATGACCTTATTGCTTAGTGGCTTATTCTCTTCTATATGCTCCTGGACACGCTGCTGAATCAGGACAGAGGGATTAGAGTTCTCTTTATTATTCTATTATTACTATAATAGAATAGAATTAGTGTATAATATTATATATAATATGATAGAATAGAATTAATATATATTATTTTTTTTTATGTATAATATAATGATAATACTATTATTTATTCCAGGGCTTTCTCAGATATCTGGTGGAAGGGAGGTCTCTTGCCACTGGTCTCATAGGCAGCCAGATGCTCCCTCAGACCTTGGTCCCTTCTAGTTGTTTCCTGCTGTAACTAACATGTTGTTGTCTGCAGGAGTTTACATTTGGACTTCAGACATCTAGCAGAAAGCAGCAGTTAATTTCTGTTTGATTGTTTGCAGCCAAGGTGTATACAATGATTGGGCTCTGTGCAATGAAGGCCTCTGCAGTGCCTCCAGCTTTCTTGCCTGTTGCTCCTGGTAAGAAGTGAGGAGGGGAAGCTGCTGCTGAGAAGTGGAGGCAACCCTGCTGGGCCAGGAGAGTATCTGAGATAAATGAGACACAACACTTGCTGCTCTCACTGGTTTAAAAATCTAGCACTGATGGTGAAAAGCCAGGTGTGGGGCAGAGCCTGGGCTGACAAAATCTCTTCAACAGCTTCCCACTGCCCCTAAACTCATTGGTGTGGAGACAGTCTTCATTTGGGTTCCCTCAGATAGAGTTTCTAGTGCAAGCCGTTTATTCAGGAGGCAATCCCAGGAAACACAGGTGGGAGGTGGGGAAAAAAGCCAGTAAAGGGGACTTTTTCTAGCTTGTGTCCCTGTGAACAAGGAGCCCTGGTGACACAGTGATTAAGTGCTGGGCGGCTAACCGAAAGGTCAGTGGTTTGAACCTACCACCTGCTCAGTGGAGAAAGATGTGGCTGTCTGCTTCTGTAAAGATTACAGCCTTAGAAATCCTATGAGGCTGCTCTACTCTGTCCTATAGGGTTGTTATGAATTGGAATTGACTCAACAGCAATGAGTTTTTATGGGTTCACCATGAACGAGCAGAACTTAATCCCACAATGGAATTCTGGGAAACAGTGTATAATACACACCCCAAGGATATCCCACCAGATGCGTGAGCGAGCTGGGATAGCTAAACCCCAACTCCTGTCAGTCATCGGTTGAGAATTGCTGAGGGGTGGGGGCAGAAAGATGTTCATTCCCTGGCACTTGGGGCCAGCCACATGCATGAAGTCAGAGTGACCATTAACAGCCAGAGAGACATGAGTACTGGCAGTGTGCCCTAACATGGTAAAAGCCCAGGAGATTGGCCAGTGCACCAGCTGCAACAGCTAAACTTGGCCTTACATATTCCTGCATGAGTAGGCCTCTGACTTCTTCAACCTTAACTCAGGAAGGGGAAGTACACACAGGGAATTTGTGTTTGGGGAGATGGTATTTCCAATAGGATGGATTAGGCATCATTATGTAAAGAGGCTGATCAGTGGTGAGCAGGAAGGCTGTGATGGCTCTGGACCACAGAGTATTCAATGAGTACAGAGAGGTAGTAAGCAGATTTCTAGAATGACACTAATAGCTGCTGTTTAGTGAGTACTTGGTATACCATGCACTGTGCTAAGGCTTACATGCATTTTCTCAGTTAATAGCCACCTCTTTTTTTTTGCTATTTTATCTCTAAAATGTCAAATATTTCCATCTAAAACAGTCCTCTTACCTTTCTCATGTCACCAACTTGTTGAAGAGACTGTGGAACCAGTTGTCCTGTGGGATGTCCCATTGTCTTAGTTATCTAGTGCTGCTATAACAGAAATACCACAAGTGGATGGCTTTAACAAAAATAAATTTATTCTCTCACAGTCTAGAAGGCTAAAAGTCCAAATTCAAGGTGCCACCTCCAGGAGAAGGCTTTCTTTCTCATTTGCCTCTGGGGGAAGGTCCTTGTTATCAATCTTTCCCTGACCTAGAAGCTTCCCAGTGCAGAGACTCTGGGTCCAAAGGATGCACTATTCTCCTGGCTCTTGTTTCTTAGTGGTATGAGTTCCTCCCGTCTCTCTGTTCACTTCTCTCTTTTATATCTCAAAAGAGATTGATTTAAAACACTACTTGATCTTGTAGATTGAGCCCGCCTCATTAACATAACTGCCACTGATCCCACCTCATTAACATCATAGAGGTGGGATTTATAACACATAGGAAAATCACATCAGATGACAAAATAGTGGACAATCACACAATGCTGGGAATTATGGCCTAGCCAAATTGATACACATTTTTTGGGGGGGGGGGGGACACAGTTCAATCCATAACACCTGTATTCTGGATTTGTGAGTTTATTTCCTTCTGGTGTCATTTAACCTGTTCCTCCAGCCCCTGTATCTTCTGGAAGTTAGGGCTTGATTAGATTCAGGTGCCGTCATTTACGAGCCCTGTTAGCCGATGTTGCTTCCATTACACTGCATCGCATGGGGAGGCTGAATCTGGGCTGGATGGTAAGATTGATGAGTGGGTTCAGGTGGTGACAATTGAGCCCTCCATTGTAAAGCTGCATTTCCCCCCCTTATGATCAGCGAATAATCTGTGGGGTGATACTTTCAAAACCTGTGCTCTTAAGCAAAATACGATAGAGCTAATTCAACCCCAGAGTTTCAAATTAGATGGGACATTTCAAATTTGACTCTCATCAAGATGCCAAGACTGAACTGAGAGAGGGGTCTCAGACTTCAGGCAGCATAGGCTATTAAATAGAAATGAAGATGTTGGCTGGATATGACCTCTTCACATTTCCCTAGACCTTGCCATGGTAGAGACTTTATGACATGACTTTTTAGAGTCCATGTGGAGGAAAACATCAGGCACTTGTAGGCTGCAGAGGGTGAGCAATGAGGAGGTCCAGGCAGGAGGATTTGGAACGAGCTCTTTACCCAAGGTCCCTGTTAGCTGGCCCCACCTTCCTTCCAGGGCCAGCCAAGTGGCGGGAGCAGCCCTTCGTTTCCTGCACTTGCCTAGTTTCATTCCAGATGATGCTGGGCCCCTCTATGTCTTTCACACGAGCGGCCTCAAGTCCTGAACAAGCAACAAAACTGCCAGCTTCCACATCCAATTATGTCAAATGGGCCTATTATCCAATCAGATCTGGTTGGGTCCCAAAATAGCCCTCAAAGTGCCAAGTGTTTTGATGCCATTCCCACACTCTATTCTCATTAACCCTCTGCCGAGCCTGGGGAGCTGCTCTACAACATCCAGGTGTGGCCCGGAGCCCCTAACGCTGCAGGGAGAGCCCAGGGCTGAATTGCTGCTGCTGTTCCTCTGGCTGTGCCTGTCATTTTCCTTGTACCACCAGTCCATATTGTTGGCATCTGGGCCCAGGGATGAAGTTCATGGGCCTCTCCCTTCAGAAGGACCAAGCTGCAGCCAATTATTGTGCTTTCCCCTAAAGGGTAAGCACAGTGGCTTCAGGCATGTGGGTGCTGGGCCAGCCCACCTAGAAGGGACTCCTGATATTGCCTGCCACCCCAACCCCCAAATCTGGCTGGGTAGCAAAGGGCACGTGGAAATATCCCTAGGACAGAAAAGTAGTTGCCCAGACTTTCAGTCCAGTTTCTGATCTTATGTTGTTCCTAGGAATCCCCAGGTGGCACAGTTTATGTGCTTGAGTAACTGAAAGGTTGGTGGTTCGAACTCACTCAGAGGCACCTCAGAAGAAAGGCCTGACGGTCTGCTTTCAAAAGGTCACAGCCTTGGAAACCCGAGGGAGTGCAGTTCTACTCTGTATGAGCCAGAATCTACTTAACGGCAAGTGGTTTGGTTTTTGTGTTGTTTATGGAGGGCAGGCCAAGGTCTGTATGAGAGAGGTGAGTTTTAAAGAAAGATTTTAAGGCTAAATGAGGATGCAGTGTGAACGGTGGAGAACTGGCATAGGCAGCCCAGGGGGTCAGGGTTGCAGGCAAGTTGGAGTGTTTAGAAGATGAAGATCCAGGAAGACTGCTCTTATATTTGGAGCAACATGGTCCTAGGAAGCAGGACCATGACGTCAGATCCAGAGCAGGGGCAGTGAGTGGCCAGCAGAAAGAGACAGGGGGTTAGAACTGTGGCAGCACAGAGATGGGGCTGGAGTTTACATAACATTGAAGAATAATCCTTATTTTGGAGAATTTAGAGCTTTTGTTTTTTTCAAATGATTTATGGAATTTCCAATCTTACAGGGGGCCAAACTCCTTCGAAGAGTGTCTCTATTTAAAACATTGACTTTCACTTATATGAACATCTGCGATTAATGTGATTCCCATCTGCTTTCGCTTTTTTACGTTAATAAAAACCACAAACATATAATGGGAATCCCTGGCTGGTACAAACGTTTAAGGTTCTCAGCTGCTAACAGACGGGATGGAGGGCCAAGTACACCCAGAGGTGCCTTGGAAGAATGGCCTGGCCATCTACTGCTGAAAAATCAGCGAACAAAAACCTATGGAGAACACTTCTACTCTGACATACATGGTTTGCTCTCAGTCAGAATTAATAACCTTTTTTTTTTAACTATGCATTAGGCACTCTACAAAACTCTTTAAATATATTATTCCCCATAATTCCTACAATGACACTTTGATGGCCATCCTATCATTATCCCCACTTTACCAATGAGGAAAGAGAAGCTTAGAGAGATTAAGTCACTCACCCAGAGTCACAGAGTGTGCATTCACTAGGATATGAATTCAGGCACTGTGATTAGTCCAGTACTCTAGTTCTTTCTGTGTGATATTGTGTAGTCATTCATAAACATCTGAAGGGTATTTGAAGAGCTCTGGGTTTCTAATTAGTGCTAGTCTTCAGAATAATAATAATAATAAAAACTTATATTCTCATTAAGCTCTTAATGAGTTTTATTATAGGCACAAATGAACAGAAGAAAAGCAGCGACCATTTCTGATCTTGCCCTTGCAGCTGTTGAGCTGTAATTGTCTTCATTCTCACGTACGTTGTGAAGTATTTTTCATTTCTCCCATTGCAGAAAATCTCCTTGGAAGCAGAAGCTGCCTTTTAAAAGCCAAAATGCACACTGGAGAAACGAACCATGAGGAACTTGGCATGCCGCTTGCCCAGGAATCTACAGGATGACTCCCCTCCCCATGACAGGTCCACACACCTGTTCCCAGCTGTGCACTTGCAGTTTTACCTCTATCTTTGGCCCTTTTGGAGCCCTGATGGGACAGTGTTTAAGAGTTTAGGCTGCTAACCAAAAGGTTGGCAGTTCAAATCCACCAGCTGCTCCTTGGAAACTCTATGGAGCAGCTCTACTCTGTCCTATAGGGTCACTATGAGTTGTAATTGACTCCACGGCAGTGGGTTTGGTTTGGGGTTTGGTTCTGGCCCTTTCACAGAGCTGCTAAAGAGGAACATCCATTCTTGTGAGGTGGAGGCCTCACATTTAGAAAGTCATCTGGGCCACAATGACTCTGTCAAGGCAATGCTATTTCTTTTTGCCATTTTTTCCTTCTTCTCCAAGATAGCTCAGACTGGGTGATTAATACAGCATGATGTAAAAGAATGAACCCAGGCACCAAGCAGCCTGCAGTCTAGTGTCAGCTCTTTGTCTGACTAGCAATAATACATTTGTTTTTAAACCTCTTAACATATATGAGGCACTGTACTAAGCACTTTACATGACCTGATTTAGAGCCAGTCCAAACCGAAACTCAAACCCGTTGCCGTCGAGTTGATTCCAACTCATAGTGACCCTATAAGACAGAGTAGAACTGCCCCATAGGGTTTCTAAGGAGTGCCTGGTGGATTCGAACTACCGACCTTTTGGTTAGCAGCTGTAGCTCTTAACCACTATGCCACCAGGTTTCCTTAGAAGCAGTAGAGTGAGTAATTAAAAAGTTGGATTCAAGGGCCATCTGCCTGCTTAGAGACCTGGTTGCAACACTTTCTACGTAGGTAACTTATGTCTTTCTATGACTCAGTTTCTAGCATTTTAAAAAAGGGAATAATAGTTCCTACTTCATAGGGTTATTATAAAGATTAAATGAGCTAGTATGTGAGAAGCACTTAGAACAGAGACTGGCATGGAACATATTCCATAAGTGTTTAATAATAATAACAGAAATAAAAGTTACCTGGGTAACTCTATAAAGTAGGCAGCTTTTACTCCCATTTCAAGGGTTGGGAAATAGTGGCCCAAAGCCATTTCTAAGCCACTGAGAGATGGGTCTTGAGATTCTAAACCATGATCTTACCCACAATGCCTCCCTGGGCCTCAGTTTCCCTAACTGTAAAATAAGGGGACTAGGTGGACTCTGAGATCCTTTCAAACACTAACATTCTACACACCCACAGCCCTCTATTTCTCCCCTCTCCACAAAGTTTGCAATTCCTCCCTTTCCAAGGACTTTTTTTTTTTTCCCCTTCCAACTTCAGACATATTCAGATCCCCCTTAGTCTAAAAATTCTTCATTGTCCTTTCTGTCCATGCCAGTTTCAGGGTGCTTCTCCTATCTTTAAGCCTGAATTATTGGGTGTAGAGATCAGTGCCATTAATCTCCCAGCATTAGCTCTCTCCCTCTGCAATTTTTTCCTGCCTCTACCTCTTAGCTGGTGGTGCTCCTACCTTCAGATGACTTCCTTCTATCCAAGTCTCTCCTGATCCGATATCTTTGCACTATGCAATATGTGAAAATATTAATGATCTGCCAGGTTTCTCGCCTCTAGGGCCCTCTACATTTTCTCTCTTTCTGTCTTGCTCTCTATTAAAAAAATTAAGTTGCATATAGTTCATAGCATTGTGCCACTCTGCCCCCCGGCCCCTGCCGCCTCCCGGGACTCAAAATTATGTATTGGAGATCTTTCCAAATCAGTCATTGAGACCTACTTCATTCTTTTTGATTGCTGTGCATTATTTCAGCATGGATACCATACTTAATTATTCTCCTATTCATAGACATCAATTTTTTTCCAGTTTTTTTGATTGCAAACAATGGTGCAATGAATATCTTTGAGTAAGCTTCTTTGTAAAAAGGTGTGACTATTTTTCTCAGATAAATACCAAGCCATCTTGGTATCAACCTTGCTGGGTTATAAGGTATTACAGTTTAATAGATTAGCTGTCTATTTTAGCTGTCACCTTTTAATTCAGCCCAGTTCAAATCCAGGATTAAGACCTGTTTCTAGGTGGGGAGGCTATCAGGGGTCATACTTCATCAGTTTATGATTCTCCATAAACTGGTTTTGTGGCTGCCCCACCTCTGACCATGGTAACCCAACGTCTGATCTCTTGGTTTTGTGTATTTCCTTCCCTGTCTTAGCAAATTGCCCTGATTTTCCCTAAGTCTGAGTCTCTGACCCTGTACCAGTATTTCTGAGATACCCAATAGCTATCTGTTGGAATCTCCACAAATTATAGCTCTTCTCTCCTCCCCCAGCACACTGAACTGGATGGACTCTTGGTCTCTGTTCTGACCTTGACTTCTGGGTGGTCCCACCCTCCTTTTCCCTTAGTCTAGTGTATTGGTGTCATATCCTACCTTAGTGTTCATATTCCCAACTCCAGCTGTGTGATTAATACACTAAACTGACCCTTTCTTTAGCCTCTTGCCCTTTCCTAATTTCTGTCTGGACTCAGCCCTTTCCTCACACACAGTTATTGGTTCCTTGTCCCATTAGACTAATTATCTTCCGTCTCTAACTATATCTCTTGTTTCTTCTCAGACATCACTTCTTTTTCTTTTCCCAATTCTTTGACATTCTTCAAGGCTAGGTCTTTACCCTGTTTTTTTTTTGTTGTTGTTTGTTAAAGAAAAAATACGCACCAAACAATGTTAAAACAGAGTACTTCATCCAAAACAATTATTGTGAGGGTGGGAAGGGGAAAGGACTGTAGGAGAGGGGAGATCATTATAATAGAGCAACGAAGGCTTTTATAGTGAGTAGAACCCATTGCCATTGAGTCGATTCCAACGCATAGCGACCCTATAAGACACAGTAGAACTGCCCCATAGAGTTTCCAAGGAGTGCCTGGTGGATTTGAACTGCCAACTTTTTGGTTGAGAGCTGTAGCACTTAACCACTACGCCCCCAGGTTTTCCATAGTGAGTAGAAAGACCACAATTACCCAGAACTAAGTCTGAGCTCAACTCCACTGAAACAAAAGACTGTGAGGTTGTTAAAAGCTGTGGTGGGCTAGCAGAAGAACCATGAAGTTAAGGGAGTTGATTGCTGGGATGGGTGAGTGATTTGTAATTAGGGCCATTTGGCTCTCAATGCTTTATTTTCTTGTGATAAGACTGCCTGGATCTGGTAACGGTCAGGAAGAGGGAGATAAGGCTAAGGCCTCTCTATGGAAAATGGCGCCTATGGCAAGCACAAAATTGTGCCCTGTCCACACATCTGACATCTCTGTTTTAGACAACTTTACCATAATATCAGCTAAAAAATACAAGTCAAGTTCATTAATCTTTTAATTAACACATTACCGTGCTTAAGGAAGGCCATTGGACCATAGTGGGTTAATAGAAACTGCTCAGTGGTGCCACTAGAGATGCCACTGAATTGCATTTATCTCTATTCCTTTCTAGAACATCACTAAGATGGCAATAGAGGTTTTTCGTTTGTTTTTAAACCAAAAAGGCATGCAAGAAAGGGAAAGGAGAAAACCACAATCATTTTTTGGAAGTTGGAAAGTAGATGGATGAAAGGTAGCTGATTTAGCAAACCTGAGAAAACTAAACCCTAAACCAAAAGCAAAAAGATTCCAAGACTATCCCATTATATCACTGAATAACTCAATGACTCAGGAACTGGAGGCACTAGGAACATTGAGAAGTGGGAGTGAAGCAGGGCTAAATAAAGGACAATTTGAAAGTCTGTTTAAGGCAGTTAGAAAAAGACTGGAGATTTATTCTCTGCAACAGTGGGTTTCTGGCTTGGGGACACCAGTAATTGTTGTTAGTGGGTGTTGAACCAAAAAAATAGGGTGATCAATCAAAGTTTATACACTGAGAGCTGAGACGCTTGGTTCTGTTTCCCTACCCACCCCCAGAACTCACGCTTCTCTGAGGCAGGAAAATGGAGAGTGCCTCTCTGGGGACTCATGCCAACTTAAGGAAAAAGACCTAGAGAATCTGATGTCAAAGATTCTCCAGTGATATGACCTAGCCAGATCATCTTCCAGGAAAGCCTACAATCAACTAGCCCTTTAGTGCCCTACTTTTAAGCATGAACAGACAGAGAAAAGATCATCACACATTTGAGGAAAGCCTTTAATATAAAAGACATATTGAAACAAATGGGAGGGAACAGAGACCTGGGAGAAGAAGAATGAAAAAAAACTGAACTTTTGTTAATATTCTTGAAGATCTAGGAGAATATTTTACACCCATGAAACAAAAGCACATATGCTATATTTTAAAAAAAGAACATTCAGAGGACAAAATAGACTCTTAGAAATTAGAAATATCATGTTGTTGTTGTTAAGTGCCTTCGAGTCAGTTCTGACTCACAGCAACTCTATGCAGAACAGAACGGATACACTGCCCAGCCATGTACCATCCTCACAATTGTTGCAGTGCTTGAGCCCATTGTTGTAGCCACTGTGTCAATCCATCTCACTGAGGGTCTACCTCTTTTTCGCTGACCCTGTACTTTACTAAGTGTGATATCCTTCTCTAGGGACTGATGTCTACTGATAACATGTCCAAAATATGTGAGATGTAGTCTTATCATCCTTGCTTCTAAGGAGCATTCTGGTTGTACTTCTTCCAAGACAGATTTATTTGTTCTTCTGTCAGTCCATGGTATATTCAATATTCTTCGCCAACACCACAATTAAAAGGCATCAATTCTTTTTTGGTCTTCCTTATTCATTGTCCAGCTTCCACATGCATATGAGGTGATTGAAAACACTATGGGTTGGGTCAGGAGCACCTTAGTCCTCAAGGTGACATCTTTGCTTTTCAACAGTTTAAAGAGGTCTTTTGCAGCTGATTTGCCCAATGTAACGTGTCTTTTGATTTCTTGACTGCTGCTTCCATGGCTGTTGATTGTGGATCCAAGTAAAATGAAATCTTTGACAACCTCAGTCTTTTCTCTGTTTATCATGATGCTGCTCATTGGTCCAGTTGTGAGGGTTTTTGTTTTCTTTATGTTGACGTGTAATCCATATGGAAGGCTGCGGTCTTTGATCTTCATCGGTAAATGCTTCAAGTCCTCTTCACTTTCAGCAAGCAAGGTTGTGTCATCTGCATATCGCAGGCAGTTAACGAGTCTTCCTCCAATCCTGATGCCGTGTTCTTCTTCAAATAGCCCACTTTCTCGGATTATTTGCTCAGCATACAGACTGAATAGGTATGGTGAAAGGATACAACCCTGATGCACACCTTTCTGACTTTGAGCCATGCAGTACCCCTTGTTCTGTTCAAACGACTGCCTCTTGATCCATGCACAGATTCGTCATGAGCACAATTAAGTGTTCTGGAATTCCCACTCTTCCCAATGTTATCTATAATTTGTTATGATCCACACAGTCAAAAGCCTTAGCACAGTCAATAAAAAAAGACATAGGTAAACACCTTTCCAATATTCCCTCTTTTCAGCCAGGATCCATTTGACATCAGCAATGATATCCCTGGGTCCATGTCCTCTTCTAAATCCAGCTTGAATTTCTGGCAGTTCCCTGTCGATATACTGCTGCAGCCACTTTTGAATGATTTTCAGCAAAATTTTGCTTACACGTAAAATTAATGATATTGTTTGATAATTTCCTTATTCTTTTGGATCACCTTTCTTGAGAATACACATAAATATGGATGTCTTCCAGTTGGTTGGCCAAGTCCCTGTCTTCCAAATTTCTTGGCATAGACGAGTGAGGAATTCTAGTGCTGCATCCATTTGTTGAAACATCTCAATTGGTATTCCGTCAATTTCTGAAGCCTTAATTTTTGCCAGTGCCTTCGGTGCAGCTTGGACCTCCTCCTTCAGTACAATTGGTTCCTGATCATATGCTACCTCTTGAAAGGGTTGAACATCCACCAATTCTTTTTGGCATGTTGATTCTGTGTATTCCTTCCATCTTCTTTTGATGCTTCCTGTGTCGTTTAAAATTTCCCCCATAGAATCCTTCACTATTGCAACTCAAGGCTTGAATTTTTTGTTCAGTCCTTTCAGCTTGAGAAATGCTGAGTGTGTTCTTCCCTTTTGGTTTTCTATCTCCAGCTCCTTGCACATGTTATAATACTTTACTTTGTCTTTTCAAGCTACCCTTTGAAATCTTCTGTTTAGTTCTTTTACTTCACCATTTCTTCCTTTTGCTTTAGCTGCTTGACATTCAAGAGCAAGTTTCAGAGTCTCCTCTGACATCTATTTTGGTCTTTCTTGTCTTTTTAATGATCTCTTGCTTTCTTCATATATGATGTCCTTGATGTCATTCTACAACTTGTCTGGTCTTCAGTCATTAGTGATGAAGGCATCAAATCTATTCTTGAGATGGTGTCTAAATTCAGGTGGGATATACTCAAGGTCGTACTTTGGCTTTCGAGGACTTACTCTGATTTTCTTCAGTTTCAACTTGAACTTGCGTATGAGCAACTGATGGTCTGTTCTACAATCGGCCCCTGGCCTTGTTCTGACTGATGATATTGAGCCTTTCCATTGTCTCTTTCCACAGATGTAGTCAATTTGATTCGTGTGTATTCCATCTGGTAAGGTCTACGTGTATAGTCACCATTTATGTTGGTGAAAAAAGGTATTTGCAATGAAGAAGTCGTTGGTCTTGCAAATTTCAATCATGCAATCTCTGGCATTGTTTTTTATCACCAAGGCCATATTTTCCTACTACCAATCCTTCTTCTTTTTTTCCAACTTTTGCATTACAATCACCAGTAATTATCAGTGCATCTTGATTGCATGTTGGATCAATTTCAGACTGCAGAAATTGGTAAAAATCTTCAATTTCTTCATCTTTGGCCTTAGTGGTTAGTGTGTAAATTTGAAAAATAGTTGTATTAACTGGTCTTCCTTGTAGGCATATGGATATTATCCTATCACTGACCTCATTGTACTTCAGGATAGATCTTGAAATGTTCTTTTTCTGATGAATGCAACGTCATTTTTCTTCAAGTTGTCATTCCATTTTTGACAATTTTGAATTTTCCTAGTTTCATACTTCATACATTCCACTTTCTGATTATTAATGGGTGTTTGTAGCATTTCTTCTCATTTTGAGTCATGCCACATCAGCAAATGAAGGTCCTGAAAGCTTGACTCCAACCATGTCATTAAGGTCGACTCTACTTTGAGGAGGCAGCTCTTTCCCGGTCATCTTTTGCGTGCCTTCCAACCTGAGGGGCTCATCTTCTGGCGCTATATCAGACAATGTTCTGCTGTTATTCCTAAGATTTTCACTGGGTACTTCTTTTCAGAAGTAGACTGCTGGATCATTCTTCCTAGTCTGTCTTAGTCTGGGAGCTCAGCTGAAACCTGTCTGCCATGGGTGACCCTGCTGAATACCGGTGGCATAGCTTCCAGCATCACAGAAACACACAAGCCTCCACAGTATGACAAACTGACAGATGCATGGAGGAGGAATATCATAGAAGAAATTAAAATAAAAACTCAATAAGAATTTTGGAAAATAAAGTAGAAATCTCTGTAAAAAATAAATAAAAAAACAAAAGGAGATGGAACATAGAGAACAATAGAAAGCGAATAATAGAAATTTCAGAGAAGGAGAGCAGCAAAACAGACATATTTCCTGAACATTACCCATGAAACTATTTGTGAAACTCTCCCAGAACTGAAGGACATGTATTGTCAGACTGAAAGGGCCCACTGTGTGCCTAGCACAATGAAAGCACTACACCCAGTCATTGTGAACTTTTAGAGTACATAGCACAGAGACTGTCCTAAAAGCTTTCATGGAGAAAATTCAAGTTTTAAACAAAGGATAAGAATCAGAATGGTACCAAACTTCCCTATAGCAATGTTGGAAGTAAAAGACAATGGAGCAATGTCTTCAAAAGCTTGAGGGAATATGATTTCCAATGTATAATTTTATAACCAGTCAAATTATTATACCTTCATATAATAAAGACTTTTTCAGACATGCCAGATCAAAAATTTACCTCACACGCATCCTTTCTTAAGAAGATAATGGTGGATATGATCTACCTCCAGAGAATAAATAAAGAGAAATGAAAACCTAGGTTCCAGGAAAAGGCCAGCCAGCACAAGAGGTACCTCTTATTTACCTACCACTGCCGCAACAGATGTACGGCAAGTGGGTGGCTTTAAAGAACAGTTCTCATAGTTCTGGAGGCTGAAAGTCCAAGTCAGGTTCTCAGCCGTGTTGATTCCTTTTATGGGCCTCTCTCCTACTTTCTGGTGTCTGCCGTCAATCCTCGGCATTTTTTGATATTTCTTAGTGTTCCTTGCGCCCCTGCCCGTGCCCTGTGTGTATTTATGTGTCTACTTTGCTCTTTTGGTAACTCAGAAGTGATGAAGTTTAGGACCCACCCTACTCTGGTATGACTTAGTTAACGTAACAAAAGAAAATGCTTGTTTCCAAACAGCATCATATTTACAGGTACAGGGGTTAGTATTTCAACACATATTTTGGGGGGACACAATTCAATCCATAACAAGACAGACAAAAGAAATCCCCAGGATGAAAGTAAAAGGAGAATCCAAGACAACAACTGTGCATCAAGTACGGAGCAACCAGTCCATATGGGGGAAAGTCAGGAGACTTGAGGAGAGATTTCTTCAAGCTGAAATTGATAGGTATTTTCCTCCTCCTCCTGGTCCTCCTCTTTTTTCCTACTTCTTCTCCTCCTTCTTGAATTATAATTTGTGTTATTTTTAAATATTTGCCATGAAATAATTTTCCTTTGTTTCCAAAGTACTAAATTACTTTAACAAATCAAATACTAACAATAGCTAATATTTATCAGGTACTTGCTAAGCACCGATAACAATTAAGTGAGCTATGTGAATTTTTTCTGTTAACTTTTATCATAACCCCATGGGGAAGGTACTATTACAATCTTCATTCACAAATGAGAAGTGCTAGGGTTGAGATTTGAAAGTAGGCTGACTCTAGAGCCCATGATCTTAAGCTTGTGCTATATAAAGGAAATGTAAAATTCTCCCCTATTGCTTCAAGTCCATACCCCAACCCTGACACAGTCCTTGGTAACAGCTTGGTATGCATCTTGCCACATTTTTTTCATGTTCACATGAATATATGAACACATATATGAAGCTCTTTTATTTAAAAAAAAAAATGAATCATATTACACATTTTCATTTTATTTCAGCTAACGTTTATTGAATGTGTATTTTGTGCTTGGCATTGTGCTAGGTATTGGGACAAACTAAAGGTTATATAATCTCTGTTTATAAGGAGCTCCTAGATTAGTAAATTGAATATCCTGGTATAGTAAGCATTATCATAAAACATTATATTTTCCAAAAAAATTTGAATGCAAAAAAAATTCAATTTTAAATTATACTAAATGTAAGATTTTCTTATTTTCAGGTGCCACTTCACACTCTTGAAATGCCTTTGCCTTTTCAGTATGTACATCAGAAAATATCTTTTATTTGAATTTTCAAGATACTTGGATTCCAGGAAAATAGGTCTACACTATGAATTTAATCAGCCTCTCTGCCAGCTCTCTCCTCCTGAATGCCGTCTTCCCCCTAGCTTCACGCTGTGCCAGTTTAATACCAATATTTCCTTGGCCAGATACCAACTAAGTTAAAAAAAAAAAAAAACCTAGATAATGTTGTCTAGGTTGTTGGTATGTCTAACTCTTGGAATGGTGACAAACTTTATGGTCTATTTAACAGATATTTTGCTTCATCTCTTCACTCCTCTAAGGAAAAAATGATAATAGCTCAAAAATAAAGCCTGTTTAGTCAAAGACAAATTGTTGGCTCAAGATGAGGCTTGTTTGCTGAACGTAGCAAGTAGAAAGTAGGGAGTCCTTGCAACTGATTAGTCTTGAGAACTGCTAAGTTTTTTCTTGTATGTGTTGGTCAACCTCAGTTGGCAACAGTTTGAGTTATAGCTGTTTTTAGTGAAATATGAAGATTATCTCTGGAATTATTTGTTTTGAAGGTAGCTGTTGTTGTTGCTAGGTGCTGTCAAGTTGATTTTTGACTTATAGTGACCCCCATGTGACAGAGTAGAACTGTTCCATAGTGCTTCCTAGGCTATAATCTTTAAAAACCTTTACAGGAGTCAATCTCCAGCTCTTTCTCCTGTGGAGCTGCTGGGTGGGTTCAAACTGCCAACCTTTTGGTTAGCAGCCGAGAAGTTAAACATTGTGCCACCTAACCACCTTTAAATCTGAGTATACTTCCTTGTTTGTAATCTTTACCGTGCTTAGCTTTCTTGCATTTTTGAGTTGTGTCTGATCACAGGAGAAAAAAAATTAATGTTAAAACTGTGCAGGAGAGTAAGATAATACATCAGTCTCCAGCTCTTTATCTACAGAATGCAATATTCTGTCACAGGTGGTAGTGGCCTATCTAAAGTCAGGGAATATATCAAATCCTCCAAACAAGGGTTGAAATACGATCTCTTCACCGTGACTGATGTTCTAACGTCTGGGAACGTGTTTACTGGCTATAATCATGCTCCAGGGACTGCTGAGGAACTGTGATTGCAATCCACAAATGATTTGTGAAGAGGAGTGTCTGAGCATGCTGGGATTACAACAATTTGTTCTGCTTAGTTTTTTTTCTGACCAGCTTTATTGAGGTATAGTTCACAAACAATAAAATGCATCAATTTTAAGTGTACACTTCACCAAGTTTTGACAAATGTATACACCTATGGAACTACCACCTCAATCAGCATACAGAACATTTCTATCACCCCAAAGCTATCCTTTGTGCCCTGTTCTAGTCAATCTCCTCATCCTACCCCACCCTCATGCTCATGAGAGACTGGTGGATTCGAACCACCAACTTTCCTGGTAGCTGCCAAGTGCTTAACCATTGTACCACCAGGGATCGTTGCTTGGTTATTAGTCTTTCCTTATTAGAATGCAAGCACCATAAGGCATGGATTTTTGCCTCTTTTGTTCAATAATGCATCTCCATCTCCTAGATTGATCTTGACTCACAGTGGCCCTATAGGACAGAGAAGAATTGTCCCGTCAGGTTTCCAAGGCTGTAAATCGTTACAGAAGCAGACTGCCACATCTTTCTCCTGGGGAGTAGCTGGTGGATCTGAACTGCTGATCATTCCTTTAGCTACATGTTGTACATGTGTACATTTTATTCCTTTTTTGGTGTTAACTCATTTCCCATTGTGTGAATATATCACAAATTTTTTTATCCAGTTCACTGTTGATGGACAGTTGGGTTGTTTCCAATCACTGGCTATTATGGCTAGAGCTGCTGTAAACATTTGTGTTCAAGTTTTGTCTGTAAAGGGTTTTCATTTCTCTTGAGTAAGTGCCTAAAACTCTCCTGCTCAGTAACATTAACTGTATGTTTAACTTTTTAACAATCTGTCAACTGTTTTCCAAAGTGATGTACCGTTTTACATTCTTGCCAACAATATACGAGATTTCCAGTTGTTCCACATCCTTGCAAACATTTGTTATTTTCAGCAATTTAAATTTTAACCATTCTAGTCAGTGTAGTGGTATCTCATTGTGATTTTAACTTCCATTTCTATTCGCTTATTTACCATGTATCTGTCTTCTTTGGTAAAGTATCTGCTAAAATATTTTGTCCATTTTGACGGCTTTTTTTTTTTTTTGGTCTTCTTATTCTTGAGCTGTAAGTGTTCTTCATGTTTCTGGATTAAAGTTCTTTATCAGATATTTGCTTTGATTACCTTTTCATTTTCTCAAGAGTATCTTTTGAAAAGCAACAAGTTTTAAATTTTGATTAAGTCTAATCTTTCAAATTTATGGGTTTTTTTTTTGTATTCTACCAAAGAAATCTTTGCCTAACTGTTCTGCCTTAAAAAAAAATTTTTTTCTTTTTTTTAAACTCCTCAAAATGAATTATTCACAGATGATGTGGCTATGCAGTTAGAAAAACCAAGACAATCCACTTAACAATTATGGGAGCTAATGAGAAAATTAAGTAAGGTGACCAGAATGAGATCTAGATCTCAACTTTCTTGTATGTGCGCAGTGGTCAGTGAGCTCGTAGGATGGCTCACCTATTCACAAGAGGCAGACAAGAAGAGTGTGATGAAGGGATGCAGGTGTGATCAGAGTTAAGCAGTGGGGAGATAACAACAGTAGGAAGCCATTACCAACCCTAGGTGTGAAGGGTCAAAGTTAGGATGCAATTTCCAGGACTCAGGTAGACTTATAGCTATAGGAGAAGTCCATATGAAGGGAACTGTGGTCTTTGGTAGAGCAATACAGCCATTGCCTACCTGTGACCCAGCAGGAAAGGAATTAGGTGAATATATACCCCAATCTCTCTCCTCCCATCCTTTGAAACCAGGGCTTCAAACCGGAAGGAACCAGTTTGAAGCCCTGTTTGAAACTTCTGCCAGTGCCTTTCATGACCAAATTGAACTGGAAGCCAGATACAAGGAAGCTCAGGTGATACAATCCACCAAGGTCAACCTCTCAGAGCTAACTGTTGGTTCATTGGCATGAGAAACCCAAGTTGCCAGGGGGAAATCTCAGCTTCCAACTTAATGGAACATTGACTGTGTTTGCTGGTGAGCTCTGATTTAGTGCATATACTCTGTCCTATAGAATGATTCTATGGGAAAGTACCCCATGTGTTGGATTAGATTTTGGGGTTGGCTTTCAGAAATCTCAACCCTATGGCTACAGGAGATTTTTTTTTTTTTTTTTTTCAGAGCAGTCAGAGAAACTTTCCAATAACCTATGCAAGAACTTTAGCTGGGAATATAAAGCCATAAGTACATAATTATTTTTTTTTCCAAGCTCTCCAGTGTACTTTGATGCAACCAACCCACCCCACAGTTCTTATACAATATTTCCACTAAAATGTTCTATAGCAGCAACTAGTTGGTCACCCAAAGCCTTACCTTCTGTAGGCTCTTGACTCCAGGTGACTGCACATTGTCTTTTAGGTCAATATTTTGTCACTCCGTGCCATGGACTATCTACCTTTCACCAATTGAAACATGACCATTAATGCCTTTAAATCTAGCAGACCAGAGAACCAGTTCCAGATTCTCACCCTCATGCTTCTGCTCTCCTAGAGCCACTTCTGGTATCAATAACTTTTTCAGCCAGGGTTTAGACAGGAGAGAAGAATTCCCCATTAGAATGATGGGATAAGGGATTTATTATAGGAATTATGCCTTACGTAACTGTGAGATGAGATGCAGAAGTGAAGGTCTGAAAGAGGGAGTGGGAGGACCAGAGGAAGAGTCACCAGCCAGGCAATTAGGGAGCCAGGTACTTCCTCCTGCCAAAGTGGGATCATGTGCAGGAAGTTCATGGAGAGGCCTGTGGGAGGCTGTTGCCTCTGTCTCGTTACCACCTTTGCTGGTCCACAGCCAAGCATCTGGTAGTGGGTCTGCAGTCACTGTTGGTCAGCAGGGCTATTAGCTGGGAAGAAGAGCTAGGCATGGAAAGCAAGGACAGTTTGAAGCCTGCTAAGTAACTCTGTGTCTCTCTGTCATCGTATCTGACAGAAAAGGCCATCAGAGAGTAATTACTGTTTTACTGCTGTCTTCCAAATTTCACACACACTCTTGTCTAATCTACCCTAAAACAATACAGGGAGGGGTATTCTGGGAAATGTAGCTCCCAATACACTATCATAGCACAAGTTGACATAGCACAACCCACAACACACAGTACAGACATGCTTCTGGTCTAGCTGGCCAGTGATGATCAGAGTTTTAGATTTCCAGATTAGTAAATTATTTAAAAAATTTGTGGGAGTGGTGAGAAATCATTAAACTATTCTAGTATTTTATTAAAGTCAACATCTTAATGCTAAAATTAATGGAGGATATAATATCATAATAAAAAATAATCTTAAAAATTGTAATATATATATGTAATATATATAGTTTCATGAAACGTTCACTACTGTTCTCTTTCTTTTTATTACTTTACACCAAAATTTAATTTCAGACCAGTCTAAAGGAATTGCTTAGGCAACATGAGAAATTTTTCTTCCCCGATCCCAAATCAATAACAGGGTTAGTAATATTTCTTCCTTTGAAGAGAGCCATTTCTTCAGCCCACGGCAAGCCCAGCTCAGTGTAAACTCCCTGAACTAATCTGAATGAGTTTAATTTTTCCATCTTTGAGGCAATGGTGACATTTCTCAGAGTCACTGGATCTTAGTGAACTAGACTGAGAAACAGATGAGGCTGATAAACAACACTAAGCTACTGGAGCATGTGACAATGCGATTTTGTCGCCACTGAGCTACTCAAGGTTACAGGCCTGGGGTATGTGAACTGGAACGTCCATTCCTGACACCATTGATCCTTCCTGAGTGACTGGATTGATCAAACTCAGGGTTTTTCAACCTTGGTACTATTAACATTTTGGGCAGGGTAGTTCTTTGTTGTGGAGGGGCTGTCCTATGCATTGTAGGATATTTAGCAGCATCCCTGGCTTATACTCACTAGAGGCCAGGGTAGCACCTTCCCCCCAGTTGTAACAATCAAAAAATATCTCAGGCATTGCTAAATGTCCCCTGGGAAGTAAAATTGCCTCTTTTCCCGCTTGAGAACCACTGATCTAACTATAAGCTGAATGCGAATATAGTAATGTGAGGGATACAAAAACGTCCTAGCCAGAGCTGGGAGAAATCACTTTGGGCTGCTGTACTTAGAGAAGGACAGGCTTGAATGATAGGGAAGGGCAAGTACATGATTAACTGCTATAGCAGACGCCTCTGATGTCCTGCATCCCAGTCCCTGGCCACCTCTGATTTTGCTGGCAACGGCAGTGAACAGTTCGGTGTGAAGGCAGACCATTCTTCATCAGCAATGGGGCCTGCTGGGCCAGTGCACAATTGCTTTGTGTTATTTGCTTGTGTGCAGTGGAGGAGACAGCGTTAACACGCTTGGAGCCAGTCAACTGGGCAGCTGATTTGGGCAGCTGATTCTGGGAGGCTTTCTGAATGTTTCCCAGAAGGGTCTGCTGGAATTGGGCCCTCCCTGCCCACAATGTTGACCTCAGTGATGCACCCTTCGTTGGCTTTCCCTCTTTCCTATCTCACTGTCCCTATTCCCTCACTTCTGGAATCACCCCACTGCTCGACCCTGCTCTACTTTAGGGGAAACCCAAACTAAGGCAGCAGCTTTGCCAGGTTTACTGCCAAGTTACATCCATCATCAGAAAACATACTTGCATTCAAATTCCAGCCACTAGGGGGAAGCTGTATTGTGTTTTTCTTCAGTCTGTTTCTACTGCAAAGTTAAAGACTATCAATGAGATATAATGATATTGTCTTCCTTTTCTCTTTCAACCTGCTACATGTTATTGAATCCATCCACTCATTCAACAAATATTTATTAGGGACCTACTGATCCTTTTTTGGGGGACCTATCTAGGAAATCCTAGTGGCGTAGTGGTTAAGAGCTATGGCTGCTAACCAAAAGATAGGCAGTTTGAATCCACTAGGTGCTCCTTGGAAACTCTATGGGACAGTTCTACTCTATCCTATCATAGGCTTGTTATGAGTTGGAATTGACTCAACGGCAATGGGTTTGCTTGTTTTGGTTTGTACTGATCTAGGAGGAGTCCTGATGGTGCAGTGGCTAGAGCGCCGTTGCTAACCAAAAGGTCAGCAGTTCAAATCCAGCAGCCACTCTTTGGAAACCCTATGGTGCAGTTCTACTCTGTCTTGTAGGGTTGCTATGAGTCAAAAGTGACTCGACGGCACGCAACAACCACTGATTTAGGAAGGAGACCTGGTGATGCAGTGGTTAAACTTTTGGCTGCCAACTGAAAGGTTGGTGGTTTGAACCCATTAGTTGCTCAGGAAGAAAAAAATGTAGCAGTCTGCTTTCGTAAAAATTACAGCCTTGGAAACCCTATGGGGGTAGTTCTACTCTGTCCTACACGGTTGCTATGAGTTGGAATTGACTCGTCGACAATGGGGTTTTTTTTTTTTTTTTAACTGATCTAGGAGCTAGAGATGCATTATTGAACAAAATAAACAAAAATTCATGCCTTTTGGCACCTACATTCTAATAAGGAATTATTAACTAAGCAAGGATACCTGGTGGCACAATGGTTAAACGCTCAGCTGCTAACTAAAAATTTTGTGGCTCAAATCCACCAGTCTCTCCATGGGAGAGAAGACCTGGTGATCTGCTCTGGTAAAGATTACAGCGAAGGAAACCCGATCGGGCAGTTCTACTCTGCCATACAGGGCCATGTGAGTTGGAATCAACTTGATGGCAACGGTTTGGTTTCTTGGTTTATGAGTCAGACTTAACTCAATGCCACACACAACAATTAACTAAGCAGGAAATCCTGAGTGGTGCAAATGTATAACATGCTGGGCTGCTAACTGAAAGGTTTGAGGTTCTAGCCCACTCAGAAGTGCCTTGGAAGAAAGGCCTGGTGATCTACTTCTGAAAAATCAGCCACTGAAAACCCTATCCAGCACAATTCCACTCTCACACACATGGGACCGCCATGAGTCAGAGTGGACTCAACGGCAACTTTTTTATTGAAGTTATCAACTAAGCAAGTCAGTTGTTATAGTAGGTTAGAAGGTGAAGAGAAGGGCTATTGAAAGGGGGAATGACTAGCCTGGGACCCAAATCCCCTAAATTGGGTGTTTCTGTACCCAGCTTTGTCGGTTTCCAAGCCTTGTCCAACTCTGCCCTGTGTGCCTTGTTTTTCACTGCTCCCCAACACTAATCCCCAATTTCTATCAAATGAATCCTCTCTCCCTGTTCTTCCAACAAGTATTGTCTTTCCTGTAAATGAAACGTTCCCACCCCTGCAGGAGTTTCAGCGGGAGCTGTTCCTCGAGGCCTCTCTCTGATTCTGGGCTCTGATGTATATGTTTTCAGCCTCATATATTCCTGACACATCTCCTCCTTCCTCCGCCAGACCCCTTTTGTCTCTCTCACATGCACACAGCACCAGCAGTACTGTCACTGCTTCTGATCAGGATTTGCAAATTTACATTTTCCATGGGGTGAACCTCAAGCAGAGTGACCGAAATGAAGTAATATTTCACTCAACAAAATACGTGTTGGGTTACTGGGGCACAGAGAATGTACACAGTTGGGAAGCAGAAATAGGAATGGAGGCAGAAAATAGCCTGAAGTGCATGCGGGGCAAGGGTTTGCAAGTGGACGGCACCTATTGTTGCTTAGAGAAATTGGCCTGTCTCACCCGCTGCTCCCCGACAGGCTTTGGATATAAATTTTGACTTGGAAAGAAGGAGCGGCTGTCAAGGTACAGATCAAACATCCTTTCCTCCTCGACTAGCGAAATTGATGCTTGCTGGGACAAGGGCAAGGTAAGTCCTGGCGTCAGAACACAGGCCTTAGGGACCATATCTCCTTATTTCCAGGGGCCCATGAGGATGACCGATGCTCTGTGTGTGCCTGCAGGGTCAGCACATGGCCTGAGGCCTTGGAAACTGCCCTGCAGCCTGGAGTCATCCACAGGCTGCGCATCTTGTCTAACCCTGTTCCCCCGGGGCGATTAGGGGCTGCTTTGCCATGTGAGCACAACAATGGGAGGGGGATGAGACGGTGGAGCTGGTGTGGAGCTGGCTCAGGTCTCACGGGCCGTCTACCTTGCCCAGCTCACAGTCAGTCCTCAGCAATCATTGCGCCTGCTCTGGGAGTCTAGGGGAAGGTACCTAGGCAAGGTGGCCAGGCTGAGACTCTTTTGAATACTCTCTAGTCTGATTTTCACAGTGGACACAAATCTCAACTCCAGAGTCAACTCTTGGAAAATTCTCCTGGAAGTCGAAGGAAAGAGTATAATGTTCTAAGTACAGGCTGTTTGCCTCTTAATAGTTTCTATTAATATCTGTAGAATGCTTTTAGCAGCTTAAAGTGATTTCATATACACAGCCCTGGGAGGCTTCCCAGACAAGAAATAGCCTCAGAGACACCGGAAAGGAAATACAGGGAAGATTCAAGTCTTAGACCCAGGTCTTCCGACCTCAGGGCCTGTGCTTTCTATACCATATCACGCTACATTTTTGCCTATGGGACTGAAAATTATTTTCTAACCAGAACTTTCTGGGACTATGATTTTGCCTGGGAGTGTGTTTTTAATTCTGATGTGATGGAAATCTTTTTGAAGAATGGTATGAGGCAGCATATTTTATTGGAAAGAGTACTAGATTAAAACCCCGAACCAGTTGTCATCAAGCCGTCCCCACCTCATGGCCATTTTGTCTGTGCCAGGGTAGAACTGTGCTCCAGAGTTTTTAATGGCTGATCTTTTGGAAGTGATTGCCAGGCCTTTCTTTCTGGACTCCTCTGGGTAAGCTTGAGCCTCTAACCTTTTCAGTTAGGAGCCATACATGTTAACCATTTGCACCACCCAGAGACTCCAGATTAGAACTCAGAAGTCTTGAATTCAAGTCCCAGTTTGGCCATTAAACGGCTGTGTTACCCTGAGCCAGCTTCTTAATCTTTCTGGCCTCAGCTTCTGTTAAATGACGGTCTAAAACTTGGTAGTGTTTATGCTGTTTTACAGCTCTCAGATTCTCAAGTGAACCTCATCCTACCCAGGAAGACCTTGAAGGTACCACTGAAGATAGCCTTTCTGAATAAAGAGCTCTAGCTCTGAATGCGCTTTAGTTCTTGCCTTTTGTAAAGGCAAAGATTTGGCCCAAGAGTCCTTGATGTGTCTGGCTGGCCATAATTTTGTGTCTCTGTTTTGGTTATCTAATGCTACCTAACCTAAAAGTATTGGCCTAAAACAATGAGTTAGTATTTCTCACAACTTTGGGCTGGCTGGACTCAGCTGGGCAGTTCTTCTGCTTCCTCTGGAGTCACTCATATGACTGTGTTCAGCTGGGAGCTTGGTTGGAACTGGAATATCTGCTCACATATCTGGGGCCTGCTTCTGGCTATTGGCCGAGGTGTCTCAGCTCTCTTCAACTTGTCTCTCCAGCAGGACAGGCTTTACTTTTTTACGTGGTAACTCAGGGCTTTGAAGAGGATGAAAATGCAAGCTGCAAGGCCTCTTAAGATCTAGGCTCAGATGTTATACAGTATCACTTCTGCCACTTTCTATTGCTCAAAGCAAGTTAGGGCCAGCCGAGATTCAAGGTGGGAAGGGAAATAGACTCTTCCGCCTCTTGATGGGAGGAGGGCAAAGCCCCACGTCATCTTTGGAAGCAATCTCTAAAAGGAGAAGAAAACTATCCATGGAAGAACTGATGATGCAGGAGAGTTACATAAGGGCAAAGGTCCCTGAGTCTGATACATCTCTCAGGGATTGCAATAGAGAGCATTTCCATTTCCTGAGGAAATCATGGGCTTGTAGGGGTGCATTGGCAGAATAGATTGCTACTAGTTGTCTGCTTTAAGCCATTTTACCATCACCACACAAGGCCCTTCTCTTCTTCGTTAGCCCCTGGTCCTCCCTGTCCTATCCTCCCCTGCCCCCCGCCTTCCAGCTCTCTCACACACACTCTTATTGGTCCTCCAAACCCTTGTACTTGACCAACATGAGTTTTCTGAGGGAAAAAAAAGTGGTGAATCCTCTTTATCGGCAACTTAAATGCATATGCACATGCACACTCAAGACGGTATGTTCGATGGATAATTAGAGAGTGTCATCAGGGAGCCACAGTTTGGCTGCCACGGGGTGCTTGTTTTTTGATTTTATTTGGCTTTTGGTTTCTTCATTTAAGGCTTGCATTCTTCAATTCTTCCACAGGTCCCAACAAACTATTATCTCATACCAAGGCCACCTCTCTTTCACTTATTTCTGTTATCTGCCAGGCCCCTGAGGGTGTTTGTGTTTGCATCCTTGATCTAGTCCAATACCCAAAATTTACAGAGAAACAAGGCCCAGAGAGACAAGGTGATTCACTTCTAAAGAAAATAAAAAACTATCCAACCTCTGCTTTCTCATGTATTATCAATTTTTCATCTTTTAAACAACCCAGTGGCAGAGTGCAAAGAAGGAAACCAATATATGGGGTGTTAAAAAATGCTCCCTTCTAGTATACTTTTTAATACAGAATGCGAGGTTGGCCTGGGGCATAAGCAATGGACTGTATTTGCTGCTCCTCACACTAGATCAACATTTCCCTGGGATTCTATGGTACTACCTTGACGCTGTCTAGGTACAGAGCCAACTTTGTTTGGTGTTCTTGAAAAACTCTGAGCAAGTCGTTTATAGGTTCCGTGAATCACTTCACTTATCATCTTAAAGTAAACAGTAAAAGCAAATGTGAAACTCAAATGAGCAATATTACTTTGTGAAAACAAATGTGGAATACATTTTCATCTTGCATTGTAGACTCTTAAGGCCTGACCCAACACATGGTGTTTTTCATTGCCTCATATGTGTGTGAAAGCTAGACAGTGAATAAAGAAGACAAAAGATGGATGGATGCCTTTGAATTATGGCGTTGGTGAAGAATACTGATCATACCGTGGACTGCCAGAAGAACGAACAAGTCTCTCTTGGAGGAAGTAGAGTCAGAACACTCATTACAGGCAAGGATGGCAAGACTTGGTCTCACATACTTTGGACATGTTGTCAGGAGGGCCCAGTCCCTGGAGAAGAACATCATGCTTGGTAAAGTAGAAGGTCAGTGAAAAAGAGGAAGACCCTCAACAAGGTGGATTGACATAGTGTTTGCAACAATGGGCTCAAGTATAACAATGATTGTGAGGATGGTGCGGGACTGGGTTGTGTTTCATTCTATTGTACATAGGGTCACTACGAATAGGAACTAACTCAATGGCACCTGACAACAACAACAATGCATCGGGGCCAAGTCATCTGTTTGCTCAGCATCTAGAAAAATAATAGAAAATAGTAGGAGCTCAATAAATATTTGAAAGCATGAATGAATTTTTAGGTATGTCATAAATGGAGATTTCTTTGCTTCCTCTGTGGAGAGTTGGCATCCAGGCTTGACTTTGGAATCTTATGTAAATCATTTTAATTTCCCTGAGCCTCATTTTTCTCATCTCTGAAATGAGATTAGAGAAGATAATCTCTTGAGTTCTTTCTAGCTTTACAATTTTATAATTCTTTCATATTATATTGGTTCAGAAGATGAAATAAAGTACTTTTCAACTAAATATTTTCTAAGTTTTGGTATCAGTTTCTCATGTTTCTGAATTTTGGAGTTTAAACTCTCTTACTAAAAGAAGAAGCAATTGAGGGACATCTAGGTCAATTGGCATAATAGTCCATAAAGAAAATGTTCTACATCCTACTTTGGTGAATAGTATCTGGGGCCTTAAAAGCTTGAGAGCAGCCATCTAAGATACATCTATTGGTCCCATCCTGCCCGGAGCAAAGGGGAATGAAGAAAACCAAAGACACAAGGAAAATATTAGCCCAGAGGACTAAAGGACCAGATGAACTACAGCCTCCACCAATCTGAGCCCAGAAGAACTAGTTTGTGCCTGTCTATAACCATCAGTTGCTCTGACAGAGATTAAAACAGAGACTCCCGAACAGAACGGAAGAAAAATCTAGAGCAAAATTCAAATTCACACACACACAAAAAGACCAGACAGTCTGGTCTGACAGAGACTGGAGGAACCCTGGAGACTATGGCCCCCATACACTTTGCTAACAGAACTGAAACCACTCCTGTCAGACAAACATTAGACAAGCCTATAAAACAAACATTAACAGTCATTAGGAACGTGCTTCTTAATTCAATTAAATATACGAGACCAAATGGGCAAACCCTGCCACAAAACAAGAGGAGAAGGCAGAAAGGGACAGGACACAGGGAACCTGGGGTGGAAAGGCAGAGAGTGCTGTCATATTGTGGGGGTTGCAACCAATGTCACAAAGCAATACGTGTACAAATTTTTGAATTAGAAAGTAACTTGAGCTGCAAAGCACAATAAAATTTAAAAAAAAAAAAAAGAAGAAGAAGCAATCAGTGAATATTGAGAGATATTCTTGGGATATTACACTTGAGTTGAAGAAATACATTGTCTTACGGTAGATACTGAGTGTGGGTCCCTGTGGCTTATTTTATTTTACACAATCAAATCTTTGGAACAAATGAGAGTTTTGAGGAGGAGAGAGCCAGAATGGCCTATGGGTTTATAGAACAGGTTTTCTGTTGAAAATGTTGGTCATTTGATAGATGACAAGACAGACAAGAGACTTATTAACTAAGAGAATATTATTCCTAATTATTCCTGTATTAGGGAAATAGGCACTTACTAAGTATTCTACTGTGAAAGTAAACAGGGACATTGTGCCTGGCATCTAACAGAAGCTCGATAAAACTCAATAAAAGAAACTTAATAAAAGCAGTGAATGCATTAATCAATGACTGATCTACATTAATTCACTTCTTTTCTACCTTAATATGATTGCATCAATTGAATTTTCTTCATTTCACTCCTGAAATGTGGTAGTTGTGTGTTGCTTTGATGCTGGAAGCTATGCCACCAGTATTCAAATATGAGCAGGGTCACCCATGGTGGACAAGTTTCAGCTGAGCTTCCAGACTAAGATGGACTATGAAGAAGGACCTGGTAGTCTACTTCTGAAAACAATTAGGCAGTGAAAACATTATGAATAGCAGCAGAAGATTTTCTGTTATAGTGCCAGAAGATGAACCCCCCAGGTTGAAAGACACTCAAAAGACGACTAGGGAAGAGCTGCCTCCTCAAAATAGAGTCAACCTTAATGATGTGGATGAAATCAAGCTTTTGGGACCTTCATTTGCTCATGTGGCATGACTCAAAATGAGAAGAAACAGCTGCAAACATCCATCTGTAATTGGAACCTGGAATATACGAAGTATGAATCTAGGAAAATTGGAAATCGTCAAAAATGAAACGGAATGCATAAAGATCAATGTCCTAGGCATTAGTGAACTGAAATGGACTGGTATTGGTCATTTTGGACTGGATAATCATAGGGTCTACTATTCCAGGGATGACAACTTGAAGAGGAACGTCATTGCATTCATCATCAAAAAGAACCTTACAAGATCTGTCCTGAAGTACAATGCTGTCAGTGATAGGATAACATCAATAAGCCTACAAGGAAGATGAGTTAATACAAATATTATTCAAATTTATGCACCAACCACTAATGCCAAAGATGAGGAAATTGAAGATTTTTATGAAATTCTGCAGTCTGAAATTGATCGAACATGCAATCAGGATGCACTGATAATTACTGGTGATTGGAATTCAAAAGTTAGAAACAAAGAAGAAGGATTGTAGTTGGAAAATATGGCCTTGGTGATAGAAACGATGCCAGTGACTGCAGGATAGGATTTTTCCAGACCAGTGACTTTTTCATTGCAAATACCTTTTTTCACCAATATAAATGGCAACTATACATATGGACCTCACCAGATGAGATACACAGGAATCAAGTTGACTAAATCTGTGGAAAGAGATGATGGAAAAGCTCAATATCATCAGTCAGCACAAGGCCGGGAGGCCTGGGATCGGACCATAAGTTACTCATATGAAAGGTCAAGAAGAAACTGAAGAAAATTAGAACAAGTCAATGAGAGCCAAAGTATGACCTTGAGTATATCCCACCTGAATTTAGAGACCATCTCAAGAATAGATTTGAGGTGTTGAACACTGATGACTGAAGACCAGACAAGTTGTGGAATGACATCAAGGACAACATCCATGAAGAAAGCAAGAGGTCATTAAAAAGGCAGTAGAGAAAAGACCTAAAAGGATGTCAGAAGAGATTCTGAAACTTGCTCTTGAACGTTGAGTAGCTAAAGCAAATGGAAGAAATGAAGTAAAAGAGCTGAACAGAAGATTTCAAAGGGTAGTTCGAGAAGACAAAGTAAAGTATTATGATGACATGTGCAAAGAGCTGGAGATAGAAAACCAAAAGGGAAGAACAAGCTCTGCATTTCTCAAGGTGAAAGAACTGAAGAAAAAATTCAAGCCTCAAGTTGCAATAGTGAAAGATTCTATGGGGAAAATATTAACCGACATAGAAAGCATCAAAAGAAAATGGAAGGCATATACAGAGTCACTATAACAAAAAGAACTGATTGACGTTCAGCCATTTCAGGAGGTCACATATGATCAGGAATTAATCATACCGAAGGTAGAAGTCCAAGCTGCGCTGAAGGCGTTGGCAAAAAACAAGGCTCCAGGAATTGACAAAACACCAATTGAGATTTTTCAACAAAAGGATGTAGTGCTGGAAGTGTTCACTTGTCTATGCCAAGAAATTTGGATGACAGCTACCTGGCCAACCTTCCAACTGGAAGAAATCCATATTTATGTGTATTCCCAAGAAATGTGATCCAACTGAATGTGGAAATTAGCGAGCAATACCATTAATATCTCTTGCAAGTAAAAGTTTGCTGAAGATCATTCAAAAGTGGCTGCAGCAGTATAACGACAGGAACTGCCAGAAATTCAGGTCGGAATTCAGAAGAGGACATAGAACCAGGGATATCATTGCTGATGTCAGATGGATCCTGCCTGAGAGCAGAGAATACCAGAAAGATGTTTAAAACCAAACCAAACTTGTTGCCATCGAGTCGATTTCGACTCATAACGACCCTATAGGACACAGTAGAACTGCCCACAGAGTTTCCAAGGAGCACCTAGTGGATTCGAACTGCTGACCCTTTGGTTAGCAGCCGCAGCACTTAACCACTATGCCACCAGTGTTTCCAGAAAGATGTTTACCTTTGTCTTATTAACTATGCTAAGGCATTCGATTGTGTGGATCATAACAAATTATGGATAACATTGCAGAGAATGGGAATTCTGAAACAATTGTGCTCATGAGGAATCTGTACATGGATCAAGAGGCAGTTGTTCGAACAGAGCAAGGGGATACTGCATGGTTTAAAGTCAGGAAAAGTGTGTGTCAGGGCTGTATCCTTTCACCATACCTATTCAGTCTGTATGCTGAGCAAATAATCTGAGAAGCTGGCCTATATGAAGAAGAATGGGGCTTCAGGATTGGAAGAAGACTCATTAATAACCTGAGTTATGCAGATGGCACAACCTTGCTTTTGAAAGTGAAAAGGTCTTTAAGCACCTACTGATGAAGATCAAAGACCACAGCCTTCACTGTGGGTTATACCTCAATATAAAGAAAACAAAAATCCCCACCACTGGACCAATAAGCAAATCATGATAAATGGAGAAAAGATTGAGGTTGTGAAGGATTTCATTTTACTTGGATCCACAATCAACACCCAAGGAAGCAGCAGTCAAGAAATCAAAAGCCGCACTGCATTAGACAAATCTGCTGCAAGAGACCTCTTTAAAGTGTTGAAAAGCAAAGATGTCACCTTGAGAACTAAGGTGTGCCTGACCCAAGCCGTGGTGTTTTCAACTGCCTCATATGCATGCAAAAGTGGACGATGAATAACGAAGACAGAAGAATTGATGCCTTTGAATGGTGGTGTTGGCGAAGAATATTGGATATACCATGGACTGCGAAAAGAATGAACAAATCTTTCTAGGAAGAAGTACAACCAGAATGCTCCTTAGAAACAAGGATGGTGAGACTGTGTCTCATCTCACATACTTTGGACATGTTTTCAGGATGGAGGTCAGTCCCTGGAGAAGGACATCATGCTTGGTAAAGTAGGTCAGTGAGAAAGAGGAAGACCCTCAATAAGGTGTATTGACACAGTGGCTGCAACAATGGGCTCAAGAATAGCAACAACTGTGAGGATGGCACAGGACCAAGCAGGGTTTCATTCCCTTGAGAATAGGGTGGCTATGAGTTGGAACCAAGTTGATGGCACCTAACAACAACAACATACACAGGAAGAGCCCTGGTGCTGCAGTGGTTAAAAGCTATAGTTGCTAACCAAAAGGATGGCAGTTCAAATCTACCCACTGCTCCTTGGAAACCCTATGGGGCAGTTCTACTCTGTCCTAGGGTTGCTGTGGGTCAGAGGCAATGGGTGAGATACAGGAAAATGTAAGCCTCTTTCTCAAATTTGAATCCTAGTCCCCTGTTCGCGTTTAAAGAGGCATCCACTGTTAGAATCTTGGTAAATTTTTCCTGAGATATTGAGGTGGATTTTCTATGATGCTAATGAAGCTGAAGTTCAGGACATTTCACTTGCATGTCCCAATATTTTAGTATATTTTCAACAAGTTTGAAATTAATCACCTCATTCTCCTGCCGTAAGGGAGTACGATACACACCTAAAGAATTTTTCCAATTTATATAGTCAGAAATCCAGAGAATATGTGTGGGAATGGATATTGAAAGTGTGTGATTAAGGTGGAAGGAGATTAACTGGGAAGGCCTTAGAAGCAGAGCTGAGATTTCCCCCAAGAGAGAGAAGAAATTCTATCCATGGACACCGCTTTGGCCCACATCTGTGGGTTCCAGCCTTCCCAGGACCTTCCCTTCCTGACTGCCTTTCCTATGCCTTTTAAGCCTGCTTATACAGCCTCCACAACTGCATAAACCAATTCCTTGTGATAAATCTCATAACATAACATATATATATCCCCTATTGGTTCTACTTCTCTGGTTAAACCCTACTGGTCGACCTGTCCCCTGATTTCAAAGTACATTTCACCTGTTCTTTTTTTCAAACTGTTCTGTTCCTGCCTTAGGGTTTCTCTTTAAACATTTTGCAAATTTTTTTTTTGAACTCTTTCAAAAACAGTTCCCTTATTACTAGTTCTTGGATGCAAATTCTCCCAGTTGCTGAGTCAGTACCTCATTTTTGGTGCAGAGTATAATTTTTGAGTACGAACTTGACTTTAGCAATAGTTGTTGTCTATGGAGTTCTATGTGATTTGGGTCAGGGAAGCATCCTTTTCTTAAATTGTCTTTAGAGGGAAGATTCACCAGGGGCCCAACAAGTTTTCAGGAGTTTCAGACTATTTTTTATGTTAATTTATTGACTTCGAATGCCTGAAACATAAAGGTAGTGTAAATTCAGATATCTCTTAACGTGGGACACAAACTTGGTTTCCAATATTTATGGTGACTCTTTTCCCACTCACATAGTCCCAGCAAGATGGTGATATTCTTCCCTTCTCCTTTGGATCAGTGCACAAAATATTTCTATTTAGCATTCCGGAATAGGGCATCCGCTTTGTGACTCCCAGAGTTGTATTCAGGTAGCGCAGTTCTAGGCCCAAGCATACATGGAACCTGAAGCCAAAGTCCCTTTCTTGTAGTTTTAGAATCCCAGCCAAGATGTTATGGACTAATCTGATAATTTGGTGAACTGTTTGAATCCAGCGTCCTCTCACACTTATAACTTATAGTTCATTCTTTATTTCTGGCACCTAGAGATTTCTTTTTCTTGGTTTCAAGCTTATTGTAATTCAGTATTTAAGGAAAACAAAATCCTCACAACTGGACCAATGAGAAACATCATAACAAATGGAGAAAATACTGAAATTGTCCAGGATTTCATTTTACTTGGGTCCACAAGCAATGCCCTTGGAAGCAGCAGTCAAGATATCAAATGACATATTGCATTGGGCAAATCTGCTTCAAAAGACCTCTTTAAAGTGTTAAAAAGCAAAAATTTCACTTTGAGGACTAAGGTGTGCCTGACCATGGTGTTTTCCATTGCCTCAAATGCATGAGAAAGCTGGGCATTGAATAAAGAAGAACAAAGAAGAACTGATGCCTTTGAATTATGGTGTTGGCAAAGAATATTGAATATACCATGGACTGCCAGAAGAACAAATAAATCTGTCTTGGAAGAAGTAGAGCCAGAATGCTCCTTAGAAGCTAGGATGGTGAGACTTTTTCTCACTTACTTTGGACATGTTATCAAGAGGGACCAGTCCCTGGAGAAGGACATCATACTTGGTAAAGTAGAGGGTCAATGAAAAAGAGGAAGACCCCCAGCGAGATGGATTCATATAGTGACTGCAACAGTGGGCTTAAACAGAGCAACAATCGTGAGGACCTGGCAGTGTTTCATCCTATTGTACATGGGGTTGCTATGAATTGGAACTGACGGGGCGGTACCTAACAACAATAACATTTGAAGAACAGGGAGGGACATTTCCCACATCAGTTAACCTCACTGTATTGATTAGAAATGGCCTTCCATGGAGTACAAGGAAAATTACAGCACATCTTTAATATAGTTTTTTTTTTTTTTTTTAAATGCCTACACTCTGTGAAAAGACAGTTTTCCACTTATCCTTAAAGGCTCCCTTGGAGAAGCCTTTCCTAACTCTGCCAGAGAATCTGCTACTTTCTCCTCACACAGCATTCATTTCATCTAGAATTTACTTATTACCTTCAACTATGCAAAGAAAATATAGTTTATTTACTATAGTGAGTATAATCTTCTCAAAACTGGAAATGGGAGAAGAATTTTAGATTAATTTTACCTTGACTGACAAGGTGAATTTACATTTCATTTCACCCTTTGAGTACCTTGTACTCTAATTTTCTTTATTTTCCTCTTTGTAAAGGTGATGGCAGAGGAGGGAATGCTGGGAAGACAAAAATTGGGAGAAGAGCTGTTTCTATTCTTTTCCCTCTTTTCTACCCATCCCCAAACTTCCAAAAAAACCCAAACCCATTGCCATTGAGTTGATTCTGACTCATGGTCACCCCATGTGCTACAGAGGAGAACTGAGCTCCACAGGGTATTCTTGCCTGTAATCTTTATAGAAGGTTGCCAGGCCTTTCTTCCACAGTGTAGCTGGGTAAGTTTGAACCACCAAACTTTTACTTAGTAGTTGAGCATAAACTATTTGCACCACCAAGGGACCTTTCCCCAAACCTCAGACCTTGCCTAATCCCCTCAAAATAAATCCTCTTTTGCTTAATGAGATTCATCAAAATGTGACCTAGCAGCCTTGAGTCTTAGATGGAGATCTTTATCCCTTCTGCCTATGCCCAGTGGACACTGTCCTTACCAAGGTCATGGAGGAAAGTTGAACTCTTAGAATGTAACCCAATGCCAGGAAGGAGAAAGACACTCTTAGCAAAATAAATTGAAGAAGATGAACTGGATGGGGTTTAATAGTTACGGCTCAGAAAGCCAGTTGTCTTTCAGGTACTTTATCTGAGGTCTTTTCTCCTTTGCTACAGTGGGAATCCCTGGGTGGTACAAATGGTTAACATACTCAACTGCTAATTGAAAGGTTGGAGGTTCAAGTCCATCCAGAGGCATTTCAGAAGAGAGGCTTGGCAATCTACTTCTGAAAAATCAGCCCTGAAAACCCTGTGGAGCACAGTTCTTTTCTGACACACATGGGGTCACCATGAGTTGGAATGGACTTAATGGCAACTGTCTGCAGTAGTAGTTTATTACAGTAAGGGTATGATTTGACCCTTCCCCATTCTATCCATTAAGGGAACCAGAGAAAGACACAGAATAGATGTAAAACACAGGAAAGGCAGAGCCTCAGAAGAGGGGAAAAAATGGTGCAAATGAGCACGGACCTTGGAGAGACAGAGGGTGTGAGGAGGAAGGAGTAGGAGAAATCTTCCGATGAGACTTTAGCCGAGAGGTTCTCTTTAAAAGTCTAGGACCAAGATCTGGTACCCAAGGATGGAGATTGAGACACACTGAAAAGACTGGAGATGTCTCTCCCAAGTCTTTGTCACTCTATGGACTTGACATGAGTAGGAATTTTTCGCCGAATCAGAAGTAAAGACAGACTGATCATTCTCCTGGACTCCCTGTGTGCACTTACCTGATAGAAAGACTGTTTGGTTTTAGCTTTAACTGCTTCTCTCTTTGCAATAAAAAGCATAGTGGCAAGGTTATAGTAGAAAAAGGGAATGCCGTGTGTCAGAGTAAAAACAGTCATAGGTCTGGAAGATTCTGAGTTAATCATACTGCTTTGTATATCAAGTCCATTTGATTCTTGGTCAACCACAGCAAGTCAGATTTCACAGATACAAGCAACTAGCATCAAGCCGTTCCTATGATTTAGTAACTCTCTGCACCTTCCAGTGATATCATGAATAATTTGTGTTGCACTTAACACAGAGAGGAAAGAATGTAACAGCTCATTTTCCATCAGCCAAACCCAAGAATAACTTTTTGGCCAGTCAGGTATTATTTGATCAATTGACATCTTAGTTAACCGTACACCTGAGTTAAAAGATAGCTAATGGTGAAATTAAGTTGGAATGTTTCATGAATCAAAGCTTTTACAATGACGAAAAACATTCTTTTCACACATTACAAGACTTTTATAAATTACTACTGTGCAAACAGGTGCTTTAAAAATGATGCCTTGGGTTCTAGCCTAATTCTCCATTTTCCTGTATTTTAATTTTATGTGTCCTGTGTTGTAGAGGGGAAATGGTACTTTACTTACATTGCTGGGAATGAAACTTCCCTGATTTACTTGTTATTGCAGAATCTTGTTTCACTTTCTCTTCTAAATAAGAGCAAAGACAGGAGAGGAGCAATGATTAGAGAAACAACCAGTGGTCCTGCTTATCAATCTACCTTTTTTTTTTTTTTTTTAATAGGCACTTGCCTGAAAAATTAATGGCAAATTTGATTCACTAATTTGGGAAGAAAGAACAAATGCTACTACTCATCCCCATCTTTGTGAAAATGAATGCCCTTGTCCAGGATGAGGTAGAAAATTAACTCTAGTGAAAAGAGCAGTGGACCAGGAGTCCAAAAGCCTGGGCTCAGGTCAGAGATGTACCCCAAGCTGATGTAAAATCTTGGGCAGTCACTTCACTCCTCTGAGTTTCAATTTCTCCAGGTTAAGGGGGCTGAGATAGATCATTTCCCACTTCCACCAGGCAACTCCTTGGAAACTCCATGGGGCAGTTCTGCTCTGTCCTATAGGGTCGCTATGAGTCAGAATTGACTCAACTGCAACGGGAGTTACTTTATCAGTGATGGCCTCCACTATTCCCAACGCACAAAGCTGTGAGTCTGGAAGGGTTTTTGTTTTTTGGCTCCTTCTTGACAACAAGACAGTATAATCTCCTTGCAGCAGGCAGCTTCTAAGATGGCTCCTAGGGATCTCCACCTCCTGGTATTCGTGTAATTGTGTAATCCCACGCAACCCCGCCTTGAGCACGGGCTGGATTTATGGTTTCCCTTCTAACAAATAAAATACAGCAAAAGCCATCTGATGTTCTTTCTCTGAGATTTGGTTACAAAAAGATGGTGGCTTCTATCTTGCTTTCCACCTTTGGCTCACTTACTCTGAGAAAAGTCATCTGCCCTGTTGTGAGCTGCCCTATGCAGAGGCTCATGTATGTGGCAAGGAAATGATGTCTATGTCCAAAAACCAGCAAGGACCTCAGGACAGCCAACAACCACTTGAGTAAGCTTGGAAGTATACCCTTTAAGCTGCACCTCAATTCCTGATCAGAAACAATGAGATGAAAATGTATATTGTTTTAAGCTGCTAAATTCTGGGTGATTTGTTATGCTGCATTAGGTGACTAACACACTCATTAAAGGCTTTGCCTTCTAAATTTCAAGTCTCTCATTACCATTACCGAGGCTTCATAATTTTCAAGATGAGTTTATTTGAAGTCTGGAGAGAATGTTGGAAGGACAAAAAAAAAAAAAAAAAAAAAAAAACTTTTCTGCCCTGAATTTGAAATGACAATAATCGTAGCTTATGGCTGCTAATCAAAAGGTCAGCAGTTTGAATCCACTGGCCACTTGTCAGAAATACTATGGGACTGTTCTACTTTGTCCTATTGGGTCTCTATGAATCAGAATCAACTCGATGGCAGCTTTTTTCTGGTTTTTATTTATTTTTTGTTTTCTTTTATGGAGCACTTCCTATGTGTTAAGCACTATGTGCTAATGCCTACATCAATTCTTTGAGGATTATTATTATCCTCATGTCACAGATTTGGAGCCTGAGACTTGGAGAGGCTGAACAATGCAGAATGGAGGGGCCCCTATTTAAGCTGAAATGAAAAAGTGGCGGCACGGTGACCTCGACAAGGGAGGTGACAGTATCACTACATGCTGAGCGGGTTAGACTACATAAGAGTACAGTGTTCAGGGTGGAGCATCTCACTTTAAAAGAAGTTTTTATGAATCAAAGTGGAATAGCAACCCATATGAAGTGTGATTATTTAGCTTAAAGGAAAAATCCAAGAGGAATATGGCATCCCTTTTGTATAAGAGGAACTTGACTTATTTGTGTGGCTCCAGGTTGTTGTTATTCATAAGGTTTTCACTGGCTAACTCTTTTCAGAAATAGACTACTAGGCACTTCTAGGAAGAGAAGAATCACTTCTACTTCTGAAACCTTATGAATAGTAGTGGAACATTGTCTGATATAGCGCTGGAAGATGAGTCTCCCAGGTTGGAAGGCACTCAAAAGATGACTAAGGAAGAGCTGCCTCCTCAGAATAGAGTCAACCTTAATGGCTCTACTTTGGATGAATGGAGTCAAGCTTTTGGGACCTTCATTTGCTGTTGTGGCATGACTCAAAATGAGAAGAAGCAGTTGCAAACATCCATTAATAATTGGAACCTGGAATGTACGAAGTATGAATCTAGGAAAATAGGAAATGGTCAAAAATGAAATGAAATGCATAAAGATCTATATTGTAGGCATTAGTGAGCTGAAATGGACTGGTATTGGCCATTTTGAATGGGACAATCATATCATCTACTCTGCTGGGAATGACAACTTGAAGAGGAATGGTGTTGCATTCATCGTCAAAAAGAACATTTCAATATCTATCCTGAAGTACAACGCTGTCAGTGATAGGATAATATCCATATGCCTACAAGGAAGACTAGTTAATACAACTATTATTCAAATTTACATAAAAAAAAAAAAACCAACCACTAAAGCCAAAGATGAGGAAATTGAAGATTTTACCAGCTTCTTCAGTCTGAAACTGATTGAACATGCAATCAGGATGCACTGATAATTACTAGTGATTGGAATTCAAAAGTTGAAAACAAAGAAGAAGGATCGGTAGTTGGAAAATATGGCCTTGGTGACAGAAATGATGCCGGAGACCACATGATAGAATTTTGCAAGACCAACAACTTCTTCACTGCAAATACGTTTTTTCATCAACATAAATGCCGACTATGCACATGGACCTTGCCAGGTGGAACACACAGGAATCAAACTGACTACATCTGTGGGATGAGATGATGGAAAAGCTCAATATCATCAGTCAGAACAAGGCCAGGGGCCGATTGTGGAACAGACCATCAGTTGCTCATATGCAAGTTCAAGTTGTAACTGAAGAAAATCAGAGCAAGTCCACAAGAGCCAAGATATGACCCTGAGTATATCCCACCTAAATTTAGAGACCATCTCAAGAATAGATTTGACTCGTTGAACACTAATGACCAAAGACCAGACAAGTTGTGGAATGACGTCAAGGACATCACACATGAAGAAAGCAAGAGGTCATTAAAAACACAAAAAAGAAAGAAAAGGCCAAAATAGATGGCAGAAAAGACTCTGAAACTTGCTCTTGAATGTCAAGCAGCTAAAGCAAAAGGAAGAAATCATGAAGTAAAAGAGCTGAACTGAAGATTTCAAAGGGTAGCTTGAGAAGACAAAGTATTATAATAACATGGCAAAGAGCTGGAGATAGAAAACCAAAAGGGAAGAACACACTCAGCATTTCTCAAGCTGAAAGGACTGAAGAAAAAATTCAAGCCTCAAGCTGCAATAGTGAAGGATTCTATGGGGAAAATATTAAATGATGCAGGAAACATCAAAAGAAGATGGGAGGAATACAGAGAGTCACTATACCAAAAAGGATTGCTCGATGCTCAGCCATTTCAAGAGGTAGCATATGATCAGGAACCAATGGTACTGAAGGAAGAGGTCCAAGCTGCACTGAAGGCGTTGGAGAAAAACAAGGCTCCAGGAATTAACGGAATACCAATTGAGATGTTTCAGTAAACGGACACAGCACTAGAAGTGCTCACTTGTCTACGTCAAGAAATTTGGAAGACAGCTACCTGGCCAACCGACTGGAAGAGATGCATATTTTTGCCTATTCCCAAGAAAGATGATCCAACAGAATGAAGAAATTATCGAACAATATCATTAATATCACATGCAAGCAAAATTTTGCTGAAGATCATTTGAAGGCAGCTGCAGCAGTATTTGGACAGGGAACTGCCAGAAATTCAAGGCAGATTTAGAAGAGGACATGGAACCAGGGGTATCATTGCTGATGTCAGATGGATCCTGGCTGAAAGCAGAGAATACCAGAAGGATGTTTGCCTGTGTTTTATTGACTATGCAAAGGCATTTGACTGCGTTGATCATAACAAATTAAGGATAACATTGCAAAGAATGGGAATTCTAGAACACTTAATTGTGCTCATGAGGAACCTGTACATAGATCAGACACAACAAAGGGATACTGCATGGTTTAAAGTCAGGAAAGGTGTGCGTCAGGGTTGTATTCTTTCACCATACCTATTCAATCTGTATGCTGAACAAATAATACAAGAAGCTGGACTATATGAAGAAGAACGGGGCATCAGGATTGGAGGAAGTCTCATTAACAACCTCCGTTAGCAGATGACACAGCCTTGGTTGCTGAAAGTGAAGAGGACTAAAAGCATTTACTGATGAATATCAAAGACCACAGCCTTCAGTACTGATTACACCTAAACATAAAGAAAACAAAAATCCTCACAACTGGACCAATAAGAAACATCATAATAAATGGAGAAAAGATTGAAGTTGTCAAGGATTTCATTTTACTTGGATCCACAATCAACAGCCACGGAAGCAGCAGTCAGGAAATCAAAAGACATATTGCATTGGGGCAAATCTGCTGCAAAGGACCTCTTTAAAGTGTTGAAAAGCAAAGATGTCACCTTTAGAACTAAGGTGCGCCTGACCCAAGCCATGGTATTTTCAATTACCTCATATGCATGTGAAAGCTGGACAAGTAATAAGGAAGACTGAAGAAGAATTGACGCTTTTGAATTGTGATGTTGGCAAAGAATATTGAATATATCATGGACTGCCAAAAGAATGAACAAATCTGTCTTGGAAGAAATACAACCAGATTGCTCCTTAGAAGCAAGGATGGTGAGACTGAGTCTTACATATTTTGGTCATATTGTTAGGAGTCATCAGTCCCTGGAGAAGGGCATCATGCTTGGTAAAGAACACGGTAAACAGAAAAGAGGGAGACCCTCAATGAGGTGGATTGACACAGTGGATGCAACAATGAGCTCAAGCATAACAACGATTGTGAGCATCACCCAGGACTGGGCAGTGTTTTGTTCTGTGGTACACGGGGTCGCTATGAGTTGGAACCCACTCGATGACATCTAACAACAACAACAAGAACATGTTGTTGTTATCTGTCATCACATTGGCCCCAACTCATGGTGACTCCATGCACAACAGGATCAGGCCATTGTGATTCATAGGGTTTTCATTGGCTGATTTTCTGAAGTAGACCTCCATGCCGTTCTTCCTAGGCTCCAGGTGACAGCGTTAGAATCACCAGGTGGAAGTTTCAAGAAGACAATTTTAGTTCATGACAGGGAGGAATTCCAACAACTACGACAGTTTGAAAACATTACAGGCTACTTCAAACAGCAATGGTTCCTCGTGTGGAAGTGCTCAGGCGAAGACCTGATCACTCCTCTGGGATAGGTTAGAAGAGATTTGGACATTGGGCAGGGGCTGGAATGGGTGTTCACTGTGGTCCCTTCCAACTTAGATTTTGTGATTCTGGGAATTGATTTAAATTATGATGAAGAGCCCAGACTCACAAGAGAGTCACGAAGAAGTAACTTCCTCTCGGCCATCATCTACGTCAATTATTCTACTTTTCCCTCACCTTTTCATACCTCTAGTTAGGGCCATTACTAAAGTTGCTAAACAAAATACCTGAAGACAGAATTTTGTTTCTGGTCTAGACTGATTCACATCTGGGTGTGTGTCTGTAAAAAGACCCCTCTCTCCTCCATGTCAGCCTCAGCCATATACTTTAGGAAAAACAGAACATTCATAGGACCATTAACTTATTTTATTTTTTTAGCCACTGTCCTTAATCTCTTTCCCTCCCAGGGACGCTGATTCTTGCCAACACAATGAGGGATGGAATTCTAAGTACTATAAAAATATAACAATAAGTATTTGTCTAATTAATGAATAAATCTTACCTATGCAAGACTGAGATACTTTTCCTTCCTACCTTCCACTGGGTACCTACTTTGAGCTATTGCTGGGGATGCAGAAATGGATAGGACAGAGTCTCTGTTCTCAAAAGCTCACAAATGCTTTCTTGAACTACCTAGTTCCATAAGATTTTATTTAATCATCAACAGACACCAGAAATAAGACTATCTGACAAAATAAATAGATGATTGAGTCTTTATGTCATAGGATATATTCTATAATTACTATATAAACTGTCATAATTATGGTTCAGGAATGGAGTGTTTGCATTAAATAAATATTTCAGTTAATACACAGTTCTCATTTAGAAGAGCTGGATTTCCCATTTTCTAAGAATCACAGTGCACTCAGATATACCAACTCCAAAACAGCAGTTTTTCTTGGTGATTCAGAAGGTATCGCAGAACATATAGCGCCACAAGATCACCATTGCAAAGACAATGATGAAGAGGAGGTACAGGTATGTGGGAGATGTCTTTGGGAAACTGAGAGTTAGGGGATAAAAATCAGCACGATTAGGGCTGTACAATCTCAAAAACGTCTTGAAGATGGAACTTTTTCCACGTCAGGAACAGACAGAGCTTCAGAGTTCAGATCAAATGTAACTGATAGTGTTAATATTTACAAGTGAAGAAACCTATCAATCAGTCAGAGGTGAGTGACCAGCTTGAAACAAAATACTGCAGTATCCACCCAGCACTTCCTAGGAATGCTGGATCACGTGTAGGTGTTAGTAAAGAAAAGGAGAGACTTTTATATGAAAGGAGGGAATTGTACTGAAGCTAGCTGAGAGAAATAGAATTATTAAAAATAAAAACCTTAGGTTTAAAAATTACAAGCCACAGCTGGATTTTGTATAAGCCTTTAGGAATAAAAATGAAAACTGGAAATATTTTAATATTAATGAAAATCAAAATATAGCAATGTGGAAAATTGGGCTGAATGTATCCAAATAAATCACAAAGTCAATAAGATGCAGAAGATGGAGAATAACTTGTTTCTGCGTTCTTAGGACTTTACAAGTTGAGTGAGTGAAGGACACTGATAGAGACTGATGAGGTAGGCTGGCAGAGACTAAACGCCAGTGCATCACTTTCAGTTACCTATGTACATCATTGTTGTTGTTGCTGTGTGCTTGTGCTGTCGAGTCAATTCCGATTCATAGTGAACCTATAGGATAGAGTAGAACTGCCCCATGAGGTTTTTTTGGCTGTAATCTTTATGGAAGCAGACTGCCACATCTTTCTCCTGTGGAATGGCTGTAGGTTCAAACCAACAACTTTTTGGTGAGCAGCTGAGTTCTTGACCACTGTGCCAACAGGGCTTCTTTATGTACAAAAAAAAAAAAAAGGCAAAACGAAACCCTTTGCCATCAAGTTGATTCCAACTCATAGCAACCCTATAGTACAGAGAAGAGCTGCCCCATAGGGTTTCCAAGGAGCGGCTGGTGGATTTGAACTGCCAACTTTTTGTTAGCAGCCAAGCTCTTAACCACTGCACCACTGATTTCTTGCTGCTTACTAATGTCGTAAGAGTAGCCAACTATATTATCTTCTAAAGACTACAATCTTACTTTTTTTTTCTGCAGTTTAATTACAATATCTAAAAATCAACATGATCTTTTCCAAAACAACATTTTTGTTTTCAGCTATAATCTTCATCAGCATCTTTTGGCTTTCCAGAATTCAAAGCAGTAAGAGCTGGTATTAGATGACGGTTTCTTGCTAGTTTCAATCCGCTCATTCTTCTAGCTCTTTGGAAAGTTTTTCAATTGGTTGCAATTTCAAACTGCTGTCGTTGCCTCTACTTCTTCCCTCTGCCCATTGCTAAAGAAGCCCTGGTGGCACGGTGGTTAAGTGCTTGCCTGCTAACTGAAAGTTTGGCCGCTTCGGGGGAGAAAGATACGGCAGTCTGCTTCTGTGAAGATTAAAACTAAAATAAAAGCCAAACCCATTGCCGTCAAGTCAATTCCAACTCATAGCGACCCTATAGGACAAAGTAGAACTGCCCCATAGAGTTTCCAAGGAGCATCTGGTGGATTTGAACTGCCAATCTTTTGGTTAGCAGCAATAGCACTTAACCACTACGCTACCAGGGTTTCCACATAAAGATTACAGCCTAGGAAACTATGGGGCAGTTTCATTCTGTCCTACAGCGGTTTTGGCCCGTTGTGGGCCATTCTTACTTGTCCGACATAAGAAACAGTCTATTTTGTCTTGATTGGCTGAATCTGACCAATTGTTTCTTTTCATAGCTGTTATTTTCTAAATTTCTCTCAATGTTCCCTGTTTATCTTTTTAGGCAAGCTACTCTTTTTTTTTTTTTTTAATTTTTTATTTATTGTACTTTAGATGAAGTTTTACAGAGCAAATTAGTTTCTCATTAAACAATATACATGTTGTTTTGTGACATTGGTTGCCAACCTGACATGTCAACACTCTCCCCTCTCGACCTTGGGTTCCCCATTACCAGCTTTCTTATCCCCTCCAGACTTCTTGTTCCTGCCCCTAAGCTGGTGTGCCATTTAGTCTCTTTGTTTTATGTGCCTGTCTAATCTTTGGCTAAAGGGTAAAACCTCAGGAATGACTTCAGTACTGAGTTATAAGGGTGTCTGGGGGCCATATTCTTGGGGTTTCTCTAGTCTCTGTCAGATCAGTAAGTCTTGTAAGTTAGAATTTTGTTCTACATCTTTCTCCAGCTCTGTCTGGGACCCTCCATTGTGATCCCTGTCAGAGCAGTCAGTAGTGATACGCGGGCACCATCTAGTTGTGCTGGACTCAGTCTGGGGGAGGTTGTGTTAGTTGTGGCACATTTGCCCTTTGGACTATCTTTTGGTTTTCTTCATTCTCCCTTGCTCCAGACAGGGTGGAACCAGTGGAGTATCTTAAATGGTTGCTCACAAGCTTTAAGACCCCAGACACTACTCACCAAAGTAGGACGTAGAACAGTTTCTTTATAACTTATGTTGTTAGGCAAGTTATTCTTAATCTATAGAGCATATTGTCCAATAGAAATATAATGTGAGCTACAAATACAAGCTACATATATAATTGAAAAATTTCTAGTAGCTCCCAAAAAGAAACCAAACCCACTGCCGCCGAGTCAATTCTGACTCTTATCCACTATGTAGTAGTTAGAGTAGTTAGAAGTAAAAAAAAAAAAAAAAAGAATTAATTTTATAGTACATAGTACATTTTATTTAACCCCCAAAATCTCAAATATTCTCATTTCAATACGTAATCAGTATAAAGTGTTTAATGAAATAGTTTACATTCTCTGTGTTTATACAAAACAAAAAAAAACAACTCATAGCGACCATCTAGGACAGAGAACTGCCTCAGAGAGTTTCCAAGGAGCGGCTGGTGGATTCAAACTGCCGACCTTTGGGTTAGCAGAAGAATGCTTAACCACTGCACCACCAGGGCTCCGTTTTCATACTAAGTCTTCGAAAATCCAGTGTGTTTGATCTAGTGCATCTCAATATGGACTATCCACACTTCAATAGCCACACGTGGCTACCGGCTAATGAATTGGACAGTGTGGTTAGAGAGCCTCTGAGATGCTGATATTATGAATACTTCCTTCAGAACAAAGCAGCTACGTTCAAACTATTTTGGAAAACTATTTCAGGGAGTTCTTGGAACAATACTTAGCTTATCCCTAGAGTTCAGGTTAAGAATTCTTGCTTTTATGATTCCTCAAGTTCCAAAAGGATCAGGTGCTCCTATCTCCAGTGAATAGTGACGAAGTAGCTTTTGACCTCTGTGGTGGCACATTGGACAATCAGAGCACTAAACGTGGGGCTTCTACTCTTTCTGCCTCCAAGTTCTTGGCACTAGGATCCCCTCCCCATCACTCTCCATACTCTCCCTGTCCTTACTTCACCTCCAATTGCTACAGATGTGGAAACAGAAAAAGAATGAATTAGAATTAATAGAGACTTCTTGTTCTAGTCTGCCAGATAAACCAACGTTGACTGTACTGGGTCTTCTTTGTATTTGTGATAAGGGTTTATGGGTAATTAAGAAAGAGGATTTATACTTTAGCATCAGAAACATTCTAACGCTTGCCCAGTTGTACTGTTCACTCCTTTATTGCTTGCGTTGTCCTTCTCCAAATGATTTGTCCTCTGGTGCATCTTGACAAAGCACCTGAACAAAATTAAAGGCATGCAAAGGCTGAATGAGCAAAATTGATTTGCCTATAATCTGTTTGTGAAGAGATCAGGACGTGGTTGAAATGATTTTAATTTCAGCACCCAAGTTGCCAGTCTGTCTTTTTGTCAGGCAATTAGTTCCACTGTCTGGGCAAGATACAAAGTGCTGAGGGGAACTGGGCAAGTGAAAATGGCATATCCTTTTGTTCCCCATGCCAGCCTCCTTTTGTCGCTTCGGTTTATTTTGGGTAAATTTCCCTGCCTGGCACAGGCCTCTGTGACTTTGCTAGTGTTATGAAATGGGGTGGCCAAAAAGACAGGCCTGAGGGTCAAAGTGGTGTGTGGAAGTTCTAGATGAGGACCTGAGGGAGGTAAAGGGAGGACATTATAGCAGTAGTTACTATTTCTGCGCTGTCTGGCAGCATGTTTAGCTCTTCACACACATTATTTCATCTTTTCAACAGCCCCAGATGGTAGGTATTAATATCCTCATTTTGTTGTTGTTGTGTGTTGCCGAGTCAGTTTGACTCATAGCGATTCTACAGGACGGGGTAGAACTGTCCCATAGGGTTTCCTAGGCTGTAATCTCTATGGGAGCCGATTGCCAGGTCTTTTCTCCTGTGGAGCAGTTGGTGGGTTTGAATTGCTGACATTTCATTTAGGAGCCAAGTACTTAACCATTGTGCTACCAGGGCTCTTTATCCTCATTTTAGGGATGATGAAATTGAGGCAGAGAGATGTTAGTAACTTGACAAAGTCACACATCTAAGAAGTGGCAGAGCTGGGGTTGAAACATGGGTGCACTTAGTCCCTGAACTGTGCTTTCCACTAAGTAAACCACAGATGCCATTGCCTTCTGGACTCCAGTAGGAATGAGGTTTGTATATAGAGAGAGAGGCTAATAGTACCATCAACAAAGCTGCCACTCTCTAGGCAGAAACTTTGTCTTGCTCCCTTCCATGTCCTCCATTCCTTAAATCTGGCTCATTTAAGGCAGAGTATAGGGACATAGGAGGCACACTCGTATTTGTTCATCAGTGCAACTCTCACAACGACCATGAGAGGCAGCAAGGAAAGGTATTTATGAGTACTTTTAACTAGTTGCCATTGAGTTGATTCTGACTCATAGTGACCCATGAGTGCAGAGCAGAACTGTGCTCCACAGGGTTTTCGGTGGCTGATATTTTGGACATAGATTGCCAGGCCTTTCCTCCAAGGTACCTCCGAGTAGACTAGAACTTCGAGTCTTTTGGTTAGCAGCTGAGAGTGTTTACCGTTTGCACCACCCAGGGATCCCCACAATTACCTTTACATTACCTGAATTAAAGGAAGCATCTCACATCTCCAAAGCTGAGAAATTAATTTTTGTGTTTGTTGTTGTGTTGTTGTTTTCATTGTCAGGGTTATAACTTTAACCTGTAGAGGTTGCAAGCTCCTGGAAGCAGGGACCATTTCTTATACATTTTGTATCCCTCTCCCCACAGTGTAGAAACGGAACATTTCTCTCATCACAAAAACTTCTATTGGATAGTGCTGCACTAAGAGGCAGGCAGGGGCCAGTTGGTGATCATCTAACATAACACCCTACCTCAAAGCCAGAGTTTCATCGTTTTCGAATGAACAAATGAATGAATACCATAACAGAAGTGTTATCTGAGCTAATTACGGTGATCAGTCACAGGCTGAATCACTGCTTCCAAAGTAACTGACTCCATTTTTCAAAATATATTATCACAAAGAGAAAAACAATTCATTCCTTAAAGATATCAAAATGCAATTTTAATATCGTGCTAAGTAATGGCAAGGTTCTGGAGTGGGATAGTCAGTGATTACTGCTATTTAGCAGTGACTTAATTTTTTTTTTTTTTTTTTAAATAAGGTAAGAGCAATGTTTGAACCAAAACAGTGTTGAAATAGTAAAAAAAAAAAAAAACTCTACTTATATACTGAATTGATTTACTAACAATATATTTCATTTATTATGTACCATTTTTCATGAAGCTTAAAGCATGCCACAGTTATTATTTTAGTTAATATCACATCATCTATCTATGCCAGGAGATTAACATTGCCTTTTTTAAAAATAACAAAGATAGTTCAGTCAAGTATATGAGACCAAATGGGCAATACCTCCCCAAAAGCAAAGATGAGAAGGCAGAAAGGGATAGGAAAACTGGGCGAATGGACACAGGGAACCTGGGATGGAAAGAGAAAGGGCGAGAGTGCTGATACAATGCGGGGATTGCAACCAATGTCACCAAAACAGCTTGTGTATAAATTTTGAATGAGAAACTAATTTGCACTGTAAACTTTTACCTAAAGTACAACCAAAAAAAAGAAGACAAAGAAATCAAGGGCTGAATGTGTTAAGGTTTTTATTTACCATGATTTTCCACTAGCGGGTTTGACTCCCTGAGCTCCCTTCACTTGTCCTGTTACTGCTTGATCTATATGTTCGGAACACTTACTTGAATAAAGAAAGGAATAAAAAGATGCCAGAAAGACTTAGCTTCTTTCACTAAATTTCCCAGGAAGTACAGAGGATCTTAAAATTGTTGAATGTCCTAACCAGCCTCTTATGGAAGGAGTGCCTTTTTATCACTTCAGTGTGTTGGTATTTTGTGGACTTACATCAAAGGCTGTGGCACATTTAACCCCTTTTGGTTCTTACTTTAACCAACCTCATCTATGACATTGCCTGCTCTCAACTAAGAGTGATTCTAAGTTAAAGGGGTATATCTCAAGTGTAAAGCAACACTTTCCTTAATTTATTGAATGTTTTAAGTACCAGGCACTGTGCAAGGTACTGGGATTACAATGATGATCACTACACAGTTCGGGCTTTCAAGGATCTCCTGGCCTGCTGGGAACTCAGACAAGTAGAAGGACAATTATTACAGGCAGTGATCAGTGTTATGATGGGGGCAAGCAGAGGCTGCTATGGGAGCCATATTGTTCAGCCTGGAGGATCAGAAAAGACTTCCCAGGAAAAATGGGAGTAAATGTCATGAAGCCTAGGTAAAAGTTATCTAGGTAACAAGAGAGGGAAAGAGTATAAAAAAGAGACTGTGGCTTGATTGAAGAACTGCAATAAATACAGTGTTGCTAAAGCATAGAGTTTCTAGGGGACCATGGTAGGAGTGGCAGTCGTATGGTAGAATAAGGCTCTAGAACTGTGCTATCCAATATGGTAGCCAATAGCCATAAGTGGCAATTTAAATTTAACTTTAAATTAATTAAAATTACCCATAACAAGAGAAGAGATTAAAAGGTAATAATGAAAAACAAACAAAAACTCCCCCCAAAAGATCCTGGCCTAGATGGCTTCACTAGAGAATTCTACCAAACATTCAGAGAAGAGCTTGCACCAATACTACTCAAAGTATTTCAGAACATAGAAAAGGAAGGGATGCTTCCAAGTTCATTCTATGAAGCCAGCATAATTCTGATACCAAAACCAGGCAAAGGTATCAGAAAAAAAGAAAATTACAGACCAGTATCCCTCATGAATATAGATGCAAAAATTCTCAACAAAATTCTAGTCAACAGAATTCAGCCCCACATAAAAAAAAAATAATGCACCACAACCAAGTGGGGTACATACCAGCTATGCAAGGATGGTTCAACATTAGAAAATTAATTAACATAATCCACCACATACATAAAACAAAAGAACCACATGACCATCTCAATTGATGCAGAAAAGGCATTTGATAAAGTCCAATCCATTCTTGATAAAAACTTTCAATAAGATAGGAATAGAGGGGAAATTCCTCAACATAATAAAGGGCATCTACACAAAACCAACAGCCAACATCATTCTCAATGGAGAGAGGCTGAAAACATTCCCCCTGAGAATGCGAACAAGACAAGGATGTCCTTTAACACCACTCCTATTTAACGTTGTGCTGGAAGTCCTAGCTAGAGCAATAAGGCAAGGAAAAGAAATAAAGTGCATCCAAGTTGGTAAGGAAGGAGTAAAACTATCACTATTTGTGGATGATGTGATAATACACATAAACCAAAAAAAAAAAAAAAAAAAAAAAAACCCAGTGCCGTTGAGTCGATTCTGACTCATAGCGACCCTATAGGACAGAGTAGAAGTGCCCCAAAGAGTTTCCAAGGAGCGCCTGGCAGATTTGAACTGCCAACCCTTTGGTTAGCAGCCATAGCACTTAACCACTATGCCACCAGGGTTTCCAATCATATACATAAAAAAAAAAAAAAAAAAACACTACGCCACCAGGGTTTCCAATCATATACATAGAGAACCCTAAAGACTCCACAAGATAGCTACTGGAACTAATAGAAAGATTTAGCAGAGTAGCAGGATACAAGAGAAACACAGAAACCAGTTGAATTCCTACACAGCAATAAAGAGAACTACAAAAAGAAAATCAGAAAAGCAATGCCATTTAATAGCCCCCCAAATAAAATACTTATAAAAAAATCTAACAGGGATTTAAAAGACCTATACAAAGGAAACTGCAAAACACTACTGCAAGAAACCAAAAGACTTACATAAATGGAAAAACATGCATACCATGCTCATGGATAGATAGACTCAACATTGTAAAAATATCAATTATATCCAAAGCAATTAATTTTACATGGAAAGGAAAGAGGTCCCCAGTGAGTAAGGCATTTTTTAAGAAGAACAAAGTAGGAGGCCTCACACTACCTGACCTCTGAACCTACTATACTGCTAGGGTTGTCAAAACAGCCTGGTACTGATAAAACAACAGACACATTGACTGATGGAACACAGTCGAGAACCCAGATGTAAATTTATCTCCCTACAGCCACCTTATCTTTGACAAAGTTCCAAAGTTCATTAAATGGGAAAAAGGCAGTCTTTTTACACATGGTGCGGACAAAACTGGATGTCCATCTGCAAAAAAATGAAACAAGACCCATACCTTACACTGTACACAAAAACTAATTCGAAATGGATCAAAGACCTAAATATAAAAACAAAAACTATAAAGATCATGGAAGAAAAAATAGGACCAACACTAGGGTCCCTAATATATGGTATAAACAGGATACAAACCATAACTAACAATACACAAACATCAGAAGATAAGTTAGATAAATGGAATCTTCTAAAAATCAAACACTTATGCTCATCAAGAGACTTCATCAAAAGAGTAAAAAAAAGAACCTACAGACTGGGGAAAAAAAATTTGGCTATGACATACCTGACAAAAGTCTAATCTCTAAAATCTATAAGAAAATCCAACACCTCTACAATAAAAAAACAAATTATCCAATTAAAAAATGGGCAAAGTATATGAGCAAACACTTAACCAAAGAAGACACTCAGGCAGCTAACAGACACATGAGGAAATGCTCGCCATCACCAGTCCTTAGAGAAATGCAAATCAGAACTACAATGAGATACCATCTCACCCCAACATTACTGGCAGGAATCAGAGAAAAAGAAAAAAAAAAACAAACAGAAAATAACAAATATGGGAGAGGTTGTGGGGAGATTGGAACTCGTATGCACTGCTGGTGGGAACACAAAATGGTACAATCGTTTTGGAAAATGAGATGGCACTTCCTTAAAAAGCTAGAATTAGAAATACTATGTGATTCAGCAATCCCACTCCTAGCAATATATCCTAGAGAAATAAGAGCTGCCACACAAATAGACATATGCATACCCATGCTCACTGCAGCATTATTCACAGTAGCAAAAAGATGGCAACAACCTAACTTCCCATCAATGAATGAATAAACAGATAAACTATGGTACATACACACAATGGAATACTACGCAACAATAAAGAACAATGATGAATCTGTGAAACATCTCACAACATGGTTCAATCTGGAGTGAAATAAATCATTCACAAAAGGACAAATACTGTATGAGACCACCATTATAAAAACACATGAAAATGTTTCCACACAGAAGGAAACGATCTTTGATGGTTACAAGGGAGAGAAAGCGTAGGGAGGGAAAAACACTAACTAGATACTAGGTAAGTGGTAACTTTGGTGAAGGGTAAGACAGTACACAATACTGAGGAATTCAGCACAACTTGACCAGGGCAAAGCCATAGAAGCTTCACAGATATATCCAAACACCATGAAGGACTGAGCTACTGGGCTGAGGGTTGGGGACCATGGTCTCCGGGAACATCTAGCTCAGTTGGCATAACTTAGTCTGTAAAGAAAATGTTCTACATCTGACTGTGGTTAGTAGTGTCTGGTGTCTTAAAAGTCTGTGAGTGCCCATCTAAGATACATCTACTGTTCCCATTCCAGCTGGAGCAAAGGAGAATGAAGAAAACCAAAGACACAAGGGAAAGCTTAGTCCAAAGAACTAATGGATCACAACTACCACAACCTCAACCAGACTGAGCCCAGAACGACTAGATGGTGCTCAATTCTCACCTTTACTGCTCTCGCAGGGATCACAATGAAAGGGTCCTGCACAGAGCAGGAAAAAAAAGTAGGACAAAATTCAAATTCACAAAAAATAAATAAGACCAAGCTTCCTGGTTTCATAGAGTGGAGAAACCCTGAGAGTATGGCCCCCAGACACCCTTTTAACTCAGTACTGAAGTCATTCCTGAGGTTCTCCCTTCAGCCAAGGATTGGACACGTCTATGGGGCCAAAAGCAACACATGCAAAGAACGTGCTTGCAGTTCAAGCAAGTATACAAGACTAATGAGCACATCAGCCCAAAAGCAAAGATGAGGAGGCAGGAAAGGACAGGAAAACTGGATGAATGGAAATAGGGAAACTGAGGTGGAAAAGGGGAGAGTGTTGACACATAGAGGGGTTGGCAATCAATGTCACAAAACAATTTGTGTATTAATTGTTTAATGAGAAACTAATTTGCTCTGTAAACTTTCACCTAAAACATAACAAAAATAAAAAATTAATTAGAATTAAATAAAATTTAAAATTCAGTTCCTTAATTGCACTGACCAGATTTTAAGTGCTCAGTAGCCACTGTGGCTACTATATTGGACAGTATAGATATTGAACATTTGTATCATCACAGAAAGTTCTATTGGACACTGCTGCTCTAGAGGCAGGCAGGGTCCAGTTGGCGGTGAGCCTTGAATAGTATGCTAAGGGATTTGTGCCTTATTCTGAGGACGACGGGATGTCACTGAAGTGTTTTCAGCAGAGAAGTAGCATGATGAAATTTATGTATTAGAAAAGTCACTGCAATGGACAAAAAGGATTACAGAGAGGGAGGACTAAGAATTAAAAAGAAGAGTAAAGAGACGATTGCACTAATCAAAGCAAGAAATCATTGGAGCCTGGAATAATAGGTAGTGTAGGAGAGAATTGCATAGACTCAAGAACTATTAAGAGATAGAATCAAGAGAACTTACAGTTTTGAGGTGGAGGGTGAGGCCAACATGATCCTGAGGTTGTTGCCTGGCTTGGGCATCTAGTGAATGATAGTAACACTAACCTAGACCAAGAACAAGGGAGAGGAATAAGTCTGCAGAAGAGACATGATAAATTCAAATTTGAGGTGTACACTAGGGTAAGCTTCTGGAAGGCAGTTGGAGAGTCAGACTTGGAGTTTGGGAACAAATCTGGGCTGGAAATAAAGATTTTTAAGTCTTTATCGTATCAATGACAATTGAAGCCATGAGAGTGGATAATAACCCCTAGGGAGAGAGTGTGGCGTGAGATGCTAAGAACCCACAGAACACTAACAGTGATGAGACCAGCCTAGGAGGAGGAGCCCAGAGAAGCAGCCAGAGAGTTAGAACCAGAAGACTCTAACAGAATCCAAGGGAGGAGAGTATTTTAGGAAAAAAGAAGTGGTCGGTTATATCAAATGCTGCAGAGAAAACAGTAAGGTAAGGGTTGAAAAGTATCAATATAATTTCTCAAGAGAGTGGTCATTGGTAACTTTAGTGAAAGCACTTCCAGAGGCATAATGGGGGCAAAGGTGGATGGCAGTGGGTTGAGGGGTGAATGAGACTTGAGGAAAAGGAGACAGCAAATATAGAAAACTCTTATAAGAAACTTGGTGCTGCAGGGGTTTAGAGATGGCTAGTAACAGATGTTCTCTCTGTATTCACTGTACCATTTTCAAACACCTATCTCATATTAGAGATATTTGTAAACTGTCCTGTGTTCTGTACTACTCCACACACGTTGTAAGCAGAGATGGAGTCTTCTATATTTTACATCTCATAGTTCCTAGTTCAGGTCTTGCATATAGAGAGTGCTCTACTGATACCTGTCTCATGAGTTTCCGGCTTTCAAATTTCAAGCTTTTATAGGACTAAGGTAAATATAAAGTGTGTATACTTTTCATGTGTTTTCCTCTTATGCAATTTCCTCTGATTTGATGAAAAGGTCTCAATTCCAGGGGAGAAAAAGATGAAGACAAGCCCATGATTTAATAGAATCACATGTTTTCAGAAAATTTTGTGAGTTGGGGGAAACTCTCCAAATGGAAGACATAAAACAAGGACAAATATGTTTTAATAAAAAAAATTTATTATGATTATTTACATCAGCTCCTTGATAAGCATATAAATGTAAACTTTTATTGTCAGCATTATTTCACATATGATTTATCCAAATTCAGAGTTAATACTGTCAGTTGAGTGTACAAGTAGTGAGAAAATGTTATATTCACAGAATATACACACACGTGCATTCAAAATGTGTGTCTCTTCAAGCCAGTGGGATAGACACCGTCCCATTGGCCCTACTTCTGCTTCTCAGGTGTACACTGGAGTCGGTGATGTCATCCACATGTTCCTCACTTTTCTTTTCCTTCAGGCTGTTGATGAATCTCAGGGTAATTTCATCCCACTCCTCAGGCAATAGCATCAGCAGAAACCCAATGCAGATAATGATGGTAGCAGCCAGGCGGACCACATTGAATATCACCTCCTGCTTCAGGAGATCCACAGCTACGGAAGAAAAATCAAGTCAGTCACAGTCTATGGCTGTTTCTAAGTTTCTCTGAAAGCAAATGACCAAAGCCTGTGCTACTTCTAGAGAGTTCCAAGTCTTCCTTATTCTTTCAAACTCTTCTTTCGTTTTTCCTTGTCATCATTTATGTTGTCCCCTTTGTTTGTTTTCCATTCTTTCTCTCTAAGTCATACTTATCCTTCAAAGCTCAGATCAAATTCCATGTGAGCTGACTCTTAATTACCTCTCCAGTCTTATTTCTTAGTACTTTTCCTCTGCTCCTGCAGCAATTCATCCTTCCCTGTTGGCAACCTGTTCTTTGGCCTTTTTGGATCACTGGAAACTTTTCGAATGAGACCAACTTGACAATGTCTGGGTTTTTGCATATGCTGTTATTTTTGCACGGAATGCCCTTCCATCCTCAGGTTCCACTGCACTCAGCTAATCCCTCCCTTAGGTCTTTTTCTTCTGGCTTCATGTAGGAAGCCTCCTGTGAAGCCCTTCCTATGTGCTTTCAGAGCATTTAGTACATACCTCTAGCAAGGCATTTGTCTTTCTACATTGTAATCTCTCAGTTCCTTTTATCTCCCTCTCTAGACTACATGATCCTGAGGCCAGGGATCTATTTGGGCTCTATCACCAGTGTTAGCACAGTTCCTGGCATATACTAAGTGCTTAGTAATTCTTTATTGAATGAATGAAGAATCCACAGATGAATGGATGAACTTCCTTGACAACTCTACTCCTCCATGATGTTTCTTTCTTCTGAATATCTTACAGCCCTAAGAGCCTGTCTCGCACAATTTGGCATTTAATAATAAATTCCTTCGTATAGTTCCAAATTGTTTCATGTGTACATTGGTCTTATTGTCCAAACTCAATCGTAAGCTTCTTAAGGGAACGGAAATGTCATAATTTTTTTTTTCTGTATCCTTTATAGCCCTGATAACATAGTAAGTACTTTATAAACATTTGCTGTTTGTTCTGGGGAAAGGAAAGATAGCCCCTCAAAATTTGGAATCATAGCATTTTAGAGTTAGAAGGACTGTACAGTCATCCAGATAACCCACTTTCATTACTTGCTCCACTGACAGGTTTGACTAGAGAGATTACCTGGGAAAATAGCTTCTTCTCTCGTCCCTGAAGTGAGTCAAATTGCCTTTTTCCTTATATCTATTCTGGAGAGCAATCTGCTCTGCCTCCAGGAGAAGCTTCTCCAGCTCCCCATGGATAGTCAGATGGGGAGCCAGCACCCTGTACATTTCCTACACTTTCATTAGTGACGTTTACTTGAAAGTCCTTTGCTGGGGTGTCTTTTGTTTCCATAGGGCTTCCTCTAAAAATACCACAAAATTAGGTTGTCAGGGAGATTACATGAAACCCAAAATAATATATTTGGTATTTAATTCTAAAAGCACGACCAAGTAAAATCAGTGTTTGTAGCTGTAAAATTTAAATCTGTTGCACAGTTATTCTGCTGTCTGCCACCTTCATGATATTTAAAAACATCTTCCTAGGCAAGGGACATAATTCACAATTGCTAGAAGAAACAACTCAGTGCGTAAAACGAACACGAGCAGGAGACTTATTGTGGTGGTTAGAATCTGCAGATGTTAAATCATACCAGTACCTGCATTTCCAGGAACGCTGAGCACTGTCCCAATGGAGATTAGGATTGGGTATGTCAGCACCACGCCAACGTTCACCAGGATGTTGAAGGCTGGAAAATAACGGAGAAATTACAGGATGCAAGAGAATTGATATGCTGGGCTCTTTTCTTCTTAATTTAAAAGAATCAGTATATTTACTAAACATGCCTTCTAAAAACTGCCTGTATCTTTGGTCAATTCATCTTCTTTGGAGATGGGTATATGCATATCTGGCCTCAATTAATCATAGCCTTTTTTCCTTTTCTGCCACCCTGGCTGCCTGACTGCTTACCAGTTGGTGCCAAAGGGTGTTTGAAGCAAATGCAGAGGTAAAAGAATCAATTCAGTACACTGCTTATTAGCATTATAAAGGTAAATTGAGGAAGGCCGGAGGTTGGAAGCTGGTGACTGACTGAAGTTTGGGCTTTGTCTTTGTGTTACTTTGCTGTATTGTGCCATATGATAACTAAAGGGCTCCAGTGTTACTACCCAAAAGAAGGTCTATTCTATGATGGTCTATGCTGTTTCACCCTCTCTCTTGAGTTGAGCATCATATAGGCAAACAAAGGTGGGTTCAGTGTATTTCATTGAACTCCGAGGACCTCTTCTGCATCCACATTTGTACACAGATAACCCAGGACTGGTCCACAAAACAAACTGGAGGTGTAGTTTGATACCATTTAATTAATGCCTTTGGATTCCTTTAGTTAAATATAAAATTAGTTAAAATATTCATCTATCCCCTTTAAAAGTTACCAAAAATACAGATTTTCAAAAAGAAAAGCATTAAGAGATTTCACAGGGCTAGAGAGAGAAGTGTTAACCAAATACAAAATGTCCTCAGTTTAGAAAGGATCTCTATGGAAATGACCCAACATGTTGCCCATATCTCTGTAGAATCAAAGATGGTTCTAGAACTCTTCAATTAGGACAATGTTTATTCTTCCATTGCCAACTATAATTCCTGATTTAATTAAGTCCCCTAGCTTAGTTATCTAGAGTTGCTTGTGCTTGTTAATTACAGACAATAGGTTTGACTTTCATAAGGCTTGAGATCATTTCTAATTTTCATACAATAGTACTGGCAGTCAAGGCAGAGGATCTTCCTGAGTTGATAACTCTGCCCCCTTCATGGTAGAATTGCAATATACAGGCTTCTAGACTCTCTCCTCATACTCCGGGAGTCAAATACACCACATTCTACCAACTCATTCATTCATTCAACACATCATAGACTCTGCTGAGCTCTTCAGCTATCATTTTATTGGCTGAACTGGATGTTTTAGCAGATTGAAAGAAAGTATTGGTATTTGGGTGAGAAGTGAGCCATTCTCACTCAATAAGCACCAGGTGACTTCACTTGAACATGTTGTCTGTTTTTCCTTAGTTCTTTAGGTGGAACACTTACACACTCTTTTAAAAACAACCTAAGGGAAAGAATATAATTCAATGTGTTAGTTGTAGCATGGGTCTTGCCCAAGTTTCAGTGGGATTCAGACAGGTCAGGTGAATGGATGAAGCCAATATGAATGGGCTAGGGCAATCCCAGGTAGATAGATCAACCTGAGAGAGGGCATGAAGAAGGTAAACTTAAGCAAATGAGAAAGCCATAGTTCCAGGGGGTGTAGGTCAGTTCAGAGTACAGCCTGACATTCGTCTTTCAGATCTGTCTCCCAGCCAGCCCTAACTAGTCCACATCAGATTCCTATGGAGAAGTGAGGTATGGAAATAAAAAGAACAGGAACACTGAAGATTGTAAAACACAGGGGGAACGGCAGCAGTATAACACAGACAAGAAAGAGGTTGTCTCCTCGTTTTGTTATAGAGCAGCTGTGGCATGGTAAGGATTACAGTGCACTTGAGATGGCCCTAATGGAGCAGCTGCAGTATCTGGTGGACAGTGGAAACACCCATTGGAGCTCAGAGATCATGCTGCATGGTGGAGAACTACAGTGTCCAGCTAGCATGAGGGACCCCGAGCTTGAAAAGACTTGCTTAGGAGCATATGTTAGAAGTGTCAAGAAATCCACAACGGTTGATGGCTATTTTGCAGCAAGCTGGAGATCATGTGTGCACAGTTGGAGCCAAGAGTCAGTAAAATTTTGGTTATGATTGTTATTGCGACTTCATCTGTTCCTGGTTAGGGTTTATTTGGCCAGAAAATAATCTAGGCACTTTTTAATAAGATGTATTGGCCTTTGGAAACACTGCCATTGATTTCTACTCAATTTAGCAGAGGTTATTGGAGATGGTAATCATACATTTTTGGTTTTCAAAAGTAGAACACAAGGGACCAAGAATTAATGTTTGACTCTCCTCTTGGGTGCTTCCTGTCTTGTCAAAATCTCCCTGTAGGATTATGAGTTGAGGTGGAAAAAGACGATTCAACACTTATGTGGGAATGAAAGTAGGGACATTTTTCTCCCAGGAATTGCAGTGTTTTAAATTATGTCACCTAGGTAAAGAAGGTCAGCTGAGAGTTGACAGATATCCTACAGGTCGAGCATGGTGGTTAAATGTGGAGCAAGCAGAGGGGGCTGACTTTGGATAGTATAAGGAAAGAGGAGCAGAATGAAAATAATTTGATTCTGAGTAAACAGACACTGAATCATTGGGCTGTTGTTTTTTGATTGCTTGGTGAGAGAGGAGCAGGCTTGTTATTTTTTTTTTTATCACATGTATCACATGAAGTGACAGCAGTAGCACAGCTTTAAAGCGGGAGAACCCTGGTTGCTCAGGTAAAGTAGATAGCCTCAAATTTATAGGGAATTGGGAGAGAATACATTAAAAAGACTCCAGGTTTTTTTCCCCCCTTGGCCTTTGGCTAAGCATAGCCTACTTAACCCAGCCAGCAGATACCCAGTACAGGCCGCCATCTTTTCTTGCCTGGTGAAGGCCTGCTATCTCGAGTGTATTCTCCATACTCAGCCAGAATGAGCTTTTTAAAATGCAGATGTGAGCGTGTCATTTCCCTGCTTAAGGATTATTAAGTGGATCTGAAACCCACACCCCTCAATGTGGCTTTCCAGACCCTTCATGGCCTACTTTCCTCTTGAATGTCATCTCCTTCCCTCTTCCCTGAACTCAGTGCTCCAGCCATTTTGAAGTACCTTGAGTTATTGAAAGCACCATCCACTCTCTCACCTTGGTTTGATACATGGTGGCACCCATGCAAGATGATAACATCATATAGTACAGTGTGATGAATGGATGAGGCTGCTTGGAGATCAATGGGGTACAAAGTAGCCTGGGCTTCCAGCTGCAAATCTTAACCCATGCGAGGCACTACAGTTGGATAGCTCTGATTTAATCATGTGATAGCCTGCAAAGAATCTTCTAAGGGTTCAGTAACACTAACAAACCTTAGGTAAGTTTGTGAAATAGAGGACAGAAGTACCTCTGGAAACAAACCTACTCTGATAAACAATCTATTCAAGGAAAGGTAGAGTGACATAGGAAATGGAAAGTGAAACCCAGGGCCACTTACCCAGCCACAGCCCTGCCATTCCACAGAGACAGCCCCATGGCAGAGCTGCAAATGAGGACCAGTGCTCCACCTTGGTGAAATACAGGATGACGGGGGTAAAGGAGATGAAGATTAAATTGAAGAAACCCAAGGTAGAGACAAAGTGAGCTGCTTCACCAAAGTTGGCACTTCCAAGAAACATCTTAAACAAAACCTGGAATGGCAAACAGACTCTTTTAGCCACCTCATATTTACTGATGACCTTGCTGGATCAGAATGGTGAGATCTATTGGTCTACACATTGAACTAACCAGCCAAGAGTTTATTATCCATTTCTTCTGACCTTGTCATCTATATGCCACTAAATGGGCTGTTGAGATATAGAATAAAAGTGCCCTATAGCTTTCATATGAAAGAAAAAATGCCATAAAACAAATTCCTTAGGGTGTTGAAAACTGCTGGGATGTTGTACACTGCGTTAAGGGCCACCATTAGTGATGGATATAGGGTGAATGACAAATAAGAGTGCAGAAAAGCCATGAAAAAACTGATTATTGAGATGTCATCAGCTCTTCCCTTGAAGCATGGAATTCATTTCACTCTTATTTTGACAGACACTGAATTGGACAAAGAGGGTCTGTCCTTATGTTGAGATAAATAATAGTAATGCCTTGGATTTATATGTACTTTCCTTTCTGAGCTTAAAGTATTTTTTACCAACATTGTGCTTATTTACTGGATTACCAAAAAAAAAAAAAAAAAAAAATTCCCTCTGGATTATAAGGCTGTGTGAGGAAGATGGCAAGGACAGGTGAACGGCTATCCTAAAGTTGCTGAACAGGCTTGGGGAGAGAGCCAGTTCTATAATCCATATTTCTTACCTTCTGAACTACTCTGCTACCAATACTGATCCTCTAACAAACAAGGTAGGATGGATGAGATCTTTTCTGCCTAGAATTATGCTGATTTTGTGCATCTTAGCAAATATACTACTCCCAGAATGAATATATTCTGTAACATGCTCAGGAGAATTCTCCTGGTCACATAGCAATTCCAGGTACTGTTTTTAATTTCAACTGAACTTATCTTTTTTTTTTTTTCTATTGAGAGACTTAATCAAGAGAACTTGAGCACATGCTAGTCTCTGGTCACATCAGACATCTCGGTGGAGTTTCGGTTGGGGGGGCAAGTTAGACACTAATGGCCATCAAGTGAACACGTGTCAAGCATGTCACACAGAATCAATGGGCCAGGAAATGTCAGTACGGAAATAGACTTCATGTCTTCTGAGCCCCAGTGTTGGTGAATAATCAGAACAAGTATTCAGGAGGGATGCAAAGGGCGTTTTCAGAGAGTATTTCCTCATTGAAACACCAAGAGAGGTGAAATTGAAACAGTCCTTTAGATAGATCCAGAGAGTTGGCTCTTAAAAGTAGAGCTTTGGGGAATAACCTTTTAGATCTGCTCTCTTTTAGTCCTTGCTTCTGAAGTCAGGTGCAATGACTCTGAATAGAATTTTCACTGAAGGCAGGGAACTCTAGTGGAGAAAGAACGATGAGTACATACAGCAGGCCCAGAGCATCCATCTTAGAGGAAAAGAGGTTCTTCATTTTGCTAATAACATGAACTTCTGTGGTATGTGGTTAATACAGGGCCAACCGAGAGCTCTCAATTGACAGCCTGTTTATTATTTCTAGTATCTCTGGGGTGTTAAAATAATGACTGTACAACACCCACTGCCATTGAGTCGATTCTGACTCACAGAGACCCTATAGGACAGAGTAGAGCTGCCCCGTAGGGTTTCCAAGGAGCGCCTGAAGGATTCAAACTGCCGACATTTTGGTTAGCAGCCATAGCTCTTAGGCACTATGCCACCAGGGTTAAATTGAAGAGATGCCAAGGAGAGGCCTTCCTCACGCCTCTGCTATAACTGCTTGATAACTGGGGCCAGAGAGGTCGGAGGAAATACAGCATGGGTTTTGGAGTTAGTCATCCAGAGTTTAAATCTTAGCTCTATCACTTCCTGGCTTGCGACCTTGGGCAAGTTACTTAACCTTCCAAAGCCTCAGTTTCCTCAACTGGAAAGTGAGTATAAGTACTTGATCCTCATAAGCCTGAGTTAACACAGGTGAAATTTTCTGGCACATGCCCAGCGTATAGCAAGTACTTAATAAATGGTATTGGTTTATTTAAATACATCTATATTTTTTTCTAACCAATGTTTTCTTTGTGCTTCCTTGCTAATCTACAGACAACAGTTGACTACAAAACAAAGTGCACGATGTACCTTATATAAGGCAGACGTAGAGGCTGACCCCACTGCAAACGCCACTCCTAGGATCGAATCAGCACGGAAGTTATCTGCGTATGCCATCATGACGATGCCAGTGATTGCCATTATTGCAGCAACTATCTGTTGAACAGAATGCAACAAAATTCAACAAAAAATTGATGCCTCTGTATTCCAGAGCAAGCAATTCAAGACTTCATGAAAGCTGCTAAATGCCTCCTCGAATCTAATTATCTTTCGTGCATCGCTGTTTAAAAATGTAGGAAAGGTCAGTATTAAAGACATCAGTATGCTCATGAGACGCCCAGGCATAGAATATAAAAACTCTTCACATTCTAATTAAGGGGATAGTCATTTTCAGTTTAATTTTTAACTTAAAATTCTAAAGACTAATGTCCATACTGGTGACATAATTTTAATAAGAAGCCACTTCTAAGCACTTTCATCTATACTGCATTCTTTTGCATCAAATAATTCAGCAAACATTTTAATCAGCTTCTTGGATCTGTGCATGTTTCTGCAGATCTCCACATTACCAAGACTTGATTAGGGAGGCGTCATGTGGATGCAGCTAAGAGTAAAATTTAGACCAAGGGAAAAAAGAAAGCAAATAACCTCTCATAGTGATTCATGCAGGAATGAGCTGAGTCTGCACTGTCACTTTGAATGTCAATTGGAGGCCATTTCTTCCTTTTGTTTACATGCATATTAATTTTTTTTTTTTTTGTAAACCATACAGCATTAACTGCATTAAGTGAAAAATTCACAAGTCATTCGAAGTCATAATGGTTTACTGTAAATTAATATAATCCTTGTGATATTCAAAACAGGAGTCCACTCTTACTAAAATGCTGGTTTACATCTGTTTAATTATCTTGAACTGGTTCTACTGGAAAACATTTCAAGGCCGCGGTAGACAGTAAAATAACAAACCCAGAATAGGGAACGCTATGTCATTTCCTTGTGAAATATTCTGACTTTAAAATCAAGACAAAAAGTTGTGAGAAATTTAAACACAGATAACAATTAATTTTGTTAAGATTCAGTTCTGAGTATTCCTAAGTAAATAACTTCTTCAGTAGATGGCTTTTTCACATATTTGATCTTTTTTTGTTTTGCCCTTTCAGATATTATTAGTGAATTATGTTTCGCAACAAAACGTAGTTCTTTAATATATAACTATAGATGCAGATGAGGCCAGTGCAAAGAAATATGCTCAGGATGACGCATGTAATTTAGATGCTGAAAAGGCAATTCTTTTGTTAATAACCACCCAAAACAAGTGCAAGGTTGATTTCAGAGCAGCTCCATACTAAAGCGTCCTTTATGAAAAACAGCGGGAGTACTTGGGAACAGATGCCGACATGTCAGCAGTGAAAAACCATCTTCATAAAACGTTATCCGGGAGGCTGCTTGATGGGAGGCGTTTCTCTTGCTGAGTGAATATTATAGTCTCTAAAGTTGCCAGGCACGTGTTCCAGTTAGGCTATGCCTCAAACTATAAAAAAAAAAAACTATAGAGAACAGAATTTAATACACACACCATGAAGTGTCAAGGAAATTTTCCAGACAAGAAGTAATAGACTCATAAATAAACATGGTGAGGGGTTATGTAGACCTGGAAATTCTCTAAGGGTTATCATTTTCTTTGATTTGGGGATTTAGCATTCAGCCGGGGATTTGCGACAATTCTCTGGGCAATCTGATTTCAGGGAAATGAAAAGGCACTTCAGATGCTGGACATTTTCTGATTTGGTCTTGGGTTTAGAAAATGCTCAGGGGTTATTCACATGCACAAATAGGTTTCTTTCATAAGACTAAACTTGTGGGATAATAAACTTGAATGAATATTTATTTTCTTTCGGTCAGGAATGAGTTAGATTTTCTTGGTCAAGTATACAGGTGGTTACTTTAAGATAGGTTTAATAGAACACGGAATTAATCCTAATGAACTTTAATACAATATGCTGATTCATATATAAAGGTCTCAATTCTTAAAAGTGTTCTATAATATCTGTGGAGGCATCTGGGCTTAGAGAACTGTGCAGACTGTAGGATTAAAAAAAAAAAAAGCAAAAAATAAAAACACTGCCTGGAAAGGAGGGAACATGTAATACAATTATCCCTAGGATATGACTGCAGTTGGGAGCTTCCTTTTCTGAGTCAGTCATTAGTAAAAATATATATGTAGAATATTTCTATTTTAAGCTTTCTCAAGATAGGAATTGGATATGGTCAAAGATTACATAATTTTATAGCAATTCAAAATTATAACCATGGAGAGCCTTCTAAAGATCTCCATTACATTTTATATTCATGTGCTTGTGAAAATATTAGCCTGGACCACTTAAACTGACATATCAATTATACCACTGTCTCTTTCAATTGCCTTCATAAAGAGAAGCATTTTCACTTCAGGAGACTAGACAACCCTGTTATTCAAGTTGTTAAAACATAAAAATCTGAATAGTTGAGATGTTAAAAAGATTCTTCTCTGTGGTATAAGCAATAATTTTTAGGTTATATAGTGGGTTCCTTGGGGGAAAAGATAAGTTAAATTGTTTGCCACATTTTTATTTAAATTTCACAAGCACCTGATAGAACAAATTCTCTACGGCCATGTTTAATCCTAAGAATTTTTCAATATATTTCTTATCTATGCAGTTGGACCTAAGGGATCTCAGCTACTCTAGATAACGCAGGAAACTGTTGGGTGGAGTGGTCATTCGGATGATCCCTGTGCGACTCTGCTTGGCCCCATTGGTTTAACTACAGAGAGTACGTACACTTCAAATTTCTATAGAACAGGCCAAGTACAGATCTGAGGCAGAAGCATTTTCAGAGTCAATCATCAAAGAAGGATTAATAATGTTTTCCTTCTCAACAAAAAAACACAAAACTACTCTATCCAGGTTCAGGACTCTTAAAATACATCTTCATGAAGTCAGTGCCTTAAGTAGTTTGTCAAAAACGCTTGTTTGTTCATCCATGGAGAGGCAACCATAAAATGCTTCTGGGGCATGTTAACATCTATAGGATGGACTGTGCTGTTGAAAATGCACCACCTAGTGGTTGCACCTGCTTGGCTTCAGAAAAAACGTTGCTCTCCTAAAAACTTATTCTACTTCCATCCAGTCTGTTAGCTAACCCGAGGTGTCTAAACAAGATGGGAAACCCACCACTACCATCACCTGAATCTGGATTGGGTGAGGGTGTTAGTAACCATTTTTTTTTTTTTTTTTTTAAATAGGGACCATAAACCCGCCAACGCCTTCATTTTGAACCTCTCGCTCCTCTCATCATGGTGTGCCCTCATGGGGTGAGTACCTTGTCTAGCCCATTATCCCAGCATGAAAGTTTAGCAGCATCACCTCCTGAGCCAGCTACCTTCCTCTGCATCATCTTTCAGGGCCAATCAAAGGGGACCATGAAGCCATTTGAGCCTGTTCCTAAACCCCAACAAAACACTGTAAAGGACTTTAAAGGTAGATATTTGGTGATTTCACTATGCTAAATGCCAGCTGTGACCCCGCAAGAAAGCTAGGTTTCTTTTACCTCTCAAATAGTTTGTACAGATAGATAAAGGCTAGAGGAGCATTTGGCTTCTGGCTGTTTCTGTTTTCTCATATCTTCATTTCTTTCTTTTGTGCAACCCAGGCCCTCAAAAGCCACAAGGTTCTGGGTCTTCTCTGGATCTCCACGAGGCTTTACCAGCTTCATTCCATTCCCTGTGTTTCCCATTCAAAGATGGTTTCCAGAATTATTATTCCCATAATACCAGCTCTTCTAGTGTGCAGGATATTGAGATGACCTTTCAATTGCTTCTCTTGCTACAGTATTTCCTCAAGTATTTTAAAGTTCTAAATGAGTGACCATAACCCAGATATTTTCCTTACTGGGCATTGAGGTCAATCCTATTTTCTGAAGCTGAGTGGAATATGAAGAGGCTTCATTGGCTTTCAATGGACCCTTGAATCCCAAGGTCTGCACAGTCCCTAAAATGGAGGGACTCACAGCTATACTTGGCAGTGGCTGTATTCAGGCTCAAGACTAAAGGTCAGCAGTTGAGGTTAGGATACACATTAATGGCTTGGCCAATGAAAGCAGCCTGATTTTCATCCTTGTCCTCTCTACGAGTGTGTTTGTTTGGGCAGAGTCCATTTTCAAGGAACTATCTCTATACAGAATCTTCAGACTTCTGCACATGTCACATTTATGGTTACTTAAGGAAAGGAAAGAGGCAGTCTATAGCTATGAAGATGCTGTGTGTGCGTATGGGGTGGGGGGAGACAGTGGGTCCCTAAGGCAGTTGTCAAATGCAGGGCCTCGAACCCAGACTTCTCCCTGTCCCCTCATACATATTTGTTTGTATATGGATAAAATCCATTTGAAAATGACCTCAAAGGGAAACCTGGATGGAAAAGAGGGAAAGCAATCCCAGAAGGAAAGACTGAAGGGTATGTTTGGCAGATAGAGTAGACCTACTGAGTACACCTTGTTGAAGAGGTTATGGATTCCTCATGGGCATAAAATCTGAGAGCCATCAGAACCCAGCTTTCTATTCCCTTGACTGTATTCACAAGCCACTGTCTCACTAGGAGGGGATGAAAGATGAGTCCCATCCCCTTCTCCAGGAAACATAAAGGCTTTAGATAAGACTTAGAATCTGCACTGCACATGAATGTTGTTGTTGTAAGGTACTGTCAAGTCAGTTCTGACTCATAGCGACCCTATGCACAACAGAATGAAACACTGCCCAGTCCTGTGCCTTCCTCACAATTGTTGCTATCCTTAAGCCCATTGTTGCAGCCACCGTGTCAATCCATCTCATTGATGGTCTTCCTTTTTGTCGCTAACCCTCTACTTTACCAAGCATGCTGTCCTTCTCCAGGGACTGATCTCTCCTGACAACATATCCAAAGTATGTGAGACGCAGTCTTGCCATCTTTGCTTCCAAGGAACATTCTGGTTGTACTTCTTCCAAGATGGACATGACTAGTTACTACATAAATGTCAGCCAAAGGCAAGCTGAAAACAGGAAGTCGCCCAGAACCTTAATGTGTAATAGCAACACAAATCAGTAGCATCTCCGTCCCGTGTCCTGTCTTAGAGACCACTGGAGCCCAGTTTGAAGTGAAAGAAGTACAGGTTAAGCAATGAAAGATTCAGTTTAACTGATATATCCAGCAGTCCTTGGTGGATCTAGGAAAGCCTACACAACAGCCACTTTGGGGGCAGCTAACTGCACAGACCCCAATTAAAACTGGAAAATATCTGGATGCCAAGCCAAAGGAACACAAACTCATTTCCTAAATCTGCTGCAAAATTTGAGGTCTGTTGAACCATTCACTGGCCACTGATTATATCCCTATGTACAAAGCAATTTGAAAATGAACGAAAATTTCATTAACAATAAAAAAAAAATAAGAGAACGGATCTGAAAGAAAGGCTTCTAACTTTCTAGTCTGACAACTACTTTTCACTGCAGTGAAATAGACACCAGAAAGAGGAAAAGACTCTCAGTGGCTCACTTCCTTTGGAAAGAGCCCCCCTCCATTAAGGCAGTTCCTCTGGTGCCCATGAATTTGTGAATTCTAGCTAAACAACACAGGAACTCAGAGATGCAAAGCTCTTCAAAGCTGCAAGAGATCAATTATCACTTAATAACAGTTTTGCAATTAAAAAAATACATAATCTTTTAAAGAAGTTTACTAATTTCCATGGTGAGATGCAAACAATTGCTCATGAAAGACCTTTTCTGCACATCAAAGTTTACCAGCATATTAATTGAAATGACTTCATAATAGAAAACTAAATGTATAACAGGTTACCTTCCCATATGTAATTCATTCAATATTCCAAAGAAACAAAATATTAACAAGCTATTCATAATATATAATTAGTTTTTATGTGAGCATTGCTAATTGATAATTCTGGCCAGCTGGAGTTCCAGATAAATCCGTGTTTAATGACATTGTAACAATGTATCTCTCATTCTGTCAATGGTGTTATTTTGACATGAAAGAATGGAAGTAGAGAAGGCCGTATCTTTTCCCTTTAAATGTGATCATTCTTAAGGCCAAGCAAATGAGAATTATACTAGCTAAAAAATCCAAACCCATTGCCATTGAGTCCAACTCATAGCGACCCTACAGGACAGAACTGCCCCATAGGGTTTCCAAGGAGCACCTGGTGGATTTGAACTGCTGACTTTTTGATTAACAGCCAAGTTCTTAACCACTGCACCACCAGGGCTCCAATATACTATTTGTTTATAAACTACTGCAGCTTTAGCATGAGTCAGAAATACAAATTTTAATCTGATCACTGAAAGCAACTCTTTTAACGGTTTTTTATTTATTTTTAAGAATAGTTCAGTGGGGTAGCATCTAGAGGGGCTTGCTTTAGATTTTTTATAGATGTAGGCAATAAGTAATAGAGTATTGTCAGTACTCTACTTGCCCTACTTTAATTACTCAAATGACCTAACTATACATGTTCTCAATATGTCTCAGGAGGAAAAGAATTACTGACACTGTTATGAATTGAATTGTGTCCCCCCCAAAATATGTGTTGTAAATCCTAACCTGTATACCTGTGGTTAAAATCCCATTTGGGAATGGGTTGTCTTTGTGATGTTAATGAGACAAAATTAGTGTAGATTATGTCTTCAGTCAATCTCTTTTGAGATATAAAAGAGATTAAATAAGCAATCGAGAGAAGCAGAGATGGGGGAGGAGAGATGCCAAGCCACATGAAGCTCAAAGAGACAAGGGCCTTCTTCTATAGCTGACAGAGACAGAAAGTCTTCCCCTAGAGCCCTAGAGAAGCTGGACTATATGAAGATGAACATGGCATCAGGATTGGAGGAAGACTCATTAACAACCTGTGTTATGCAGATGACACAACCTTGCTTGCAAAGATGTCATTTTAAGGACTAAGGTGTGCCTGACCCAAGCCATGGTGTTTTCAGTCACCTCGTATGTATGTGAAAGCTGGGCAATAAATAAAGAAGACTGAAGAAAAATTGATGCCTTTGAATTATGGTGTTGGTGAAGAATATTGAATATCCCATGGACTGCCAGAAGAAGGAACAAATTTGTCTTGGAAGAAGTACAGCCAGAATGCTCATTACATCCAGAAGCAAGGATGGCAAGCCTTCATCTCACATACTTTGGAAGTGTTATCAGGAGGGTCCAGACGCTGGAGGACATCATGCTTGGTAAAGCAGACGGTCAGCAAAACAGGGAAAGACCATCAACCAGATGGATTGACACAGTGGCTGCAACAATGGGCTCAAGCATAATAACGATTGTGACGATGGCTCAGGACTGGGTAGTGTTTTGATTTGTTGTACATGGGGTCTCTGAGTTGGAACCAACTCACTGGCACCTAACGACAACAAGATCGGGCAGCCTAAGCTGTGAGAAAATAAATTTTTGTTTGTTAAAGCCATCACTTGTAGTATTTCTCTTACAGCAGCACTAGATAACTAAGACACCGTCAAAAGGCAAAATGCTGAATGTTCTGGTGCTTCTCGTATCCCAGGTCCTGATTTTTGGCATCATTAAAATTACACTTTGACATTTTTCTGAAATATGGCATTAAACACTTGCTAATACTTCACAATGAGAAGCGAAGCACTTCCTGTCACTTAGAAAAGTATCTGACTTCTACCAGTATGCCTGACATGAGTGCTTACTATTTTGCTATCTATGATGTCTTAATTTATGTATATATTTACTAACAAGTACTTATTGGCTACTTGGAGCCCTGGTGGTGCAGTGGTTAAGTGATACAGCTGCTAACCAAAAGGTTGGCAGTTTGAACCCATCAAGCTGCTCCTTGGAAACCCTATGGGGCAGTTCTATTCTGTCCTATAGGGTTCTTATGGGTCAGAATCGACTGGTTTGGCTTCAGAAGTATTGGCTACTTAACATTTCTTTTATCAGATCTTCTTACAGATGCTGTATTATCTTGCTGAAGCTGCTGAAACAAATTGCCACAAACTTGATGACTTAAAGCAACAGGAATTTATTCTCTCATAATTCTGTAGGCTAGAAGTTCAAAATCCATCGGGACCCTCCTTCTGGGGGCTCTAAGGGGGAATTCATTTCTTTCCCTTCCAGTTTCTGGTGTTTGCCCTGCCATTCCTGGGCTTGTGGACACATCACTCTAATCTCTGCCTCTGTGGTCACATTGTCTTCTCTTCTGTGTGCCTCTCCTTTGTACGTCTCTCACAAGGACACTTGTTATTGGATTTAGGGCCCACGCAGGTCATCCAGAATGATCTCCTCATCTCAAGATCCTTAACTAAATTATATCTGTGATGACCCTTTTTTCCAAGTAAGGTAACGTTCTCAGGTTTTACAGATCAGAGGATGGGTATAACTTTTTTGGGGGTGACTTACCATTCAACTCACTACAGGTGCAAATTCCTAAATCTATGATTTAAATGTAAGTTACACACCTGGGTTTGTCTCCCCTCCCACCTTTGAAAGACTTCAACATACTTTTAGTTAATGTGACCTTTCACACAATGGTGAGGTCCACGGTTGAATGTATCCATTCACTCTGATGCAACTGGTTTTCTCACCATTTAAATTTTATCTGGTAAATTTAATAGTGAATGTATTAATTTACTTTTGGCATTCAAATGCCACCAAAAGAGCAGAAAAGCTCCCAAATCTCCTTCTTTCTCCCTCTTGTGCCAAGAATCTCCAAGTCCTCATAGGCAGCCCATGGTAATAGTAGACACTGAACAGAAAGATCCTACAAGCATGTGTTCACTCACTATATCCTTAAATACCTATGGAACTCCGACATTATTGTAGATGTTGGAAATAGAGGCAGGGCTGGTTGGTGGCCATACTGCCTGTGTATCACAAGAGCCCCACGCTTAGAAGGACCCTGCACTTGGTTTAATGTTCTGCTGTCACCATCTTGAAATTTTTAACAGTTTTCTAACAAGGAGCCCTGCATTTTCATTTTGCAATGGGCTCCACAAATTATGTAGCCTATCCCGAATGCAGCAATGAACAATACAGGGAAGGTCCCTGCTCTCAAAGACCAGTCAGGGTCCCTGCCTGATGGTGGATAATCAGCACCAGTGTTCCAGGTATAAAAACATGATGCTGAGTCCTTTGGGCGTCAAATCTAAGATTAACTCGTGGAGAATGTGGTACCACGTTTGAGTATATTCTAATGGTGTCTTGGACCGATTTACACACTGTCTCATCTTGTCTTCTACTATAGTTTTCTACTTCCTGTTCATGTTAAGCTTCATTTCTGAGCAGCACCTCCGAAGATACAACTGGAATTTGCTAACTTGGCTTCAAAAAAAAGCTTTCAGAGTTAAAGGTCATCATATACTCTCCCTCTAACGTAGACATTAATTTCAGTGTTTGAGGGGGAGGGGAAGGACGCTGGAATCATTGCCAATAAACACAAAATTCTGACAGCAAAATATGTTTTAAATCCAATCTTGGACATCTCTTCCAGACATCAGTAAGTCGAGTAATGTTTATTTTCTGGGAAAAGGTTATATATTTGGACTTCCTTCTCTTTTTTTCTCAAGAATTACTGACTCAATATTTTCTTCACAGTTGCATGCCTCACTATATAAATGAGATCTGGCTCCTTATATCTGCATGACTTTCAAGCAATCTATTCCTAACATAAAACAAGCATACAAAAAATATATATTTTTAAAATCCATGTTACTCCTAAAAGGAATAAACTCAGAACTGAATTGGTTGGTAGAAGTTTAATGCAGTTCAGTTAAGGATTTGGACCCTAAAGTACAAGTTGTTGCTTTTAGTTCCATTTCTAGATTAGTCATACTAGATATATAGCCACTTTTAACAGCATTGTGTCATTACCAGTGACTTTAATTACTGTTTGGTAATCTCATCTACTTACAGCAATATTAATTAAATCCATCTCTGAGGGGGGAAAAAAAACCATGATGGGGTTGTCCCAACATATGTTGATTGAAAAAGCAAATCATAATCTTTACTGTGGCTAATTTTCTCAGACTCTTCTTTCCTGAGGACAGAAGGGGTTGATCATACCATTAATTCTAAAAATTAATTCTAAAAAGAGCTTGTTTTCTCTGTCCATTTTAGTGCCTCCTATAAAAAAATATATATATATATATATTTTTTTTTAATTGATAGCAGCTTACTACTCAGTGAAAACAACACTTTATTCTTTCATGATGTTGTAACTGTCTGGGCTTCCTAATGCAATTTTCAAATTTCAATTTGCACTCAGAACCAATGGGAAAAGTTTTCCAGAAATTCCATGAAACAAAGCAGCTCTCCTGATGCCAAGGGTTTAGAATTAAGGGAGGTATCGTGCACTGAATCAAGTGTGCCATTACCCTCACTCCCATGAACCTGTCTTTCAGCACAATCCAAGACAGCAAGAAGACAAAGGCTTTGTTACAACAGAACAGAGCGGAGACATCTGTGGCTGTCAGCTTCTTTAAAGCCAGTAAATACAGGTAATTAGTCAAAGTCCATAGAATAGAAAAGGGAGCAGTTCTTTTAAGAAAGAGCTTCAGTGTCAGGCCATCTTCACCAAAAATCCGACTGCATTCCCTAAGAAAGAAAAAGAGGTTAATATTCACGTACTACTTGTGACACATCTAGCCCTGCCCAGCTCTTGACAGCCATTTTCAGGCAACGGCACAAACACTCAAGATCATTTGCCTCAGGAACATACTGAACCCAGTTCTGCCACCTACAGGCCACAGCATCTGCACAGGTTTTCTTAGAAAAGAACACACATTTCCACAGGCACAGAGCTAGACCTTCTCCTACCTAGATGTTCCAAGATATTCCTAGATATTCCAAGTCCGATTGCCAGGACAGAAGGCCATTCTGCCATTTCAGAACATTCTCAGAGAAGTCCAGAGAAATACAGAAATGGGTAATTACCGAAATCACTAGTGTTTGGAGGACAGGGAAGATTCTTTCCTGATGGGCAGATGCGACAGGGTCAGGTGGCTGCTACTGTTTGAACAGGCTACAGACAACTAGCAGAAACCTGTTGAACAGGGACCCTCATGTATCATGTGCAGCCACAAACATCTCATGATTTTGTTATTCCTAAGACAGTATGCCTCATCCTAATATATCTGCCCAATTGATCAACTTTTTTCTCTAGCATTTTTAAGGCAGCATAATGAAGAAAGCCTCTGTAATCACCTCAAAATGGTAAAAACAAGATATAAAACTCAGATTGTTTTTATATCCAGTCATTGGACCATTTTGTCTTAATTCAGTGTGTAAAAATAGTCACTTCAGTTAAATCTTTGAATAATTTGATTTTTGGCTAAATTGATTACTTAGCCCAAGGGGCCATTTTACTCAAAATATTCTAGCTGGCATATACCTATTTTCATGGAATAGTTATTAGGTAATATAAAGGTAATAATGAAAGTGATATAATGACATGCATGTATTTCTATGTACTTCAAACAATTTATCACTATGAGAACTTAGTAGTATTTTTTTCACTCAGTCGTTCATGAAAATCCAAGCATTTCCTGGGCAACTACCATGTGCCAAGCATTATATTTTGAAGATTAGTGTAAATATCTTATTTAAAGCAACAAGTTATTACTATTTAGACATGTTTATAAAGTTTATAATAAAATATACTTACATGGTTCTAGATGGTACTGATTTCTCTTCCAGCTTTTTCTGAAGGAAAATAGTTGTGCCTCAAAGCATTGCAAACCAAGTAATGTCTAGCCAGTGTTTGCCTCACATGAATGAATGAACTTACCTCACAAAAGGACCACATGGAGGGAGTGATTAATTGATGAGGTTCTAGGCACAGGGGGCGTAGCCTCAAATAAAATGTCTCACAGTAAACGTCAGAGTTGAACACGTATTGCTCTCAAGCAGCCAAAATTCAAAGGTTAAAAACGCATATTGCACACACAGAAATCCATGTAGTGGTTTTACTTTCATGTGAGAGATTTCCCAAAGGTCAACTCTAACTTGAAAGAAACAAAATTTCAATGAAGGGATTAAGTGACCTAAAGACAAAGACTTTTGTCAAGTCAACAGAAACTGTATGTGCTCATGAACGCAGGAAAATGCATGGCTTCTCTAAAGCCCTACAGCCACTGGGATATTCTGCATCTGAGCCCACACATAGAAAAAGTGGCAGTTTTCATAGAAGATCCTGGACACAAGCGCATATTCTGTACCTAGAGATCTGTTCTGTGAAAAGGCTGCCACGTTCAGCTGGGCTTGAGAGTCATGAGTTTATCTTGACATCTACAACCACTAAACGCCTTCTTCAATACACACTTCTGAAGAGAAACAACAAAACCCATATCTGATGAAAGGATTTACTTTTCTCATCACTGGCCCTAGTCAGTGGGGGCTCTTCCTTTGCAGAGTCCACTGTTGTGTTAGGTTGAGTGCTCTTGAGCAAAGACTCTGGATGCCCTCAAGGGGACACTCTGACCCCAAGGGAAAGGCCAGCAGATGCTTAAGGACAGGGAGAGCCCCACAGGTCAACTGGCTGAGGAAATGCTGCCATCCTCACCTGGCTTATCCTGTCCCCCAGGTGTTCATTTGCACCCTCCTTATTCCCTTTTCTTTTCCCCTCTCCTTTCACTGTCACCCTTTCCCCCATTTGTCGCCGCTGTTCCAGGAATTAAAAATGCTCTCCATTCAAATATCGAGTCACCTGTGTAAAATCTTATGCTAGGTAAGCACTAAGTGCTAGGAAATGCGAATACTCAGAAAAGAAAAGGAGGTTTAAGTAGAAGCAAATAGCAGTGGGTCTACCCTTGGGATGGTGAAATCAGAATTTGTGGACAAGAAGCATTGACAGGTGGCAAAGATAAAAATGAAGCTGGGAAACATTAATAATCCTAACCACACTCATCAGTATAATAGCAGCTACTAGTTATTGAACCCTTTCTGTACGTCAGACAACCTCTTAAGCACACTTCATAGGCACCTGACACAGGTGAGTAATATATCTTTGGCTCCGGTTTCATGCTTTCTAGAATTTCTTTTTTCTATTAAGAAACCATCTTTGATAAAATTATGGTATATACTTTTTTCTTCCTAAATTTCAAATTTACCTGAGGCAACTGAATTTTCCTGATAGTATGTAAATGAAATAACTGAATTATCAAAACCTACTTCCACATGGACAACCCTTGCCAGCCACAATTTTATACTTTACTGAAAATTTATTTGATGTTAGTGATAAGAAAAAAAACAAAACAAAACTAGAAATGCTTTCATCTTATTCAAAAGAAAAGAAGAAAATAGTCAGATGGTCTGGTACTATGGAACAAATTCTGTTTCCCAGTCTCACACAGTAATTCTGTTTTTCCCTGTTCTGCTATGGAAGCTTGGGAGGCAGGGGGTGACCAAGGACAGGACTCAGTGGAGTACCTTCTCGGCAGAGGTGTTACTAATTCTACAAGGAAAAGAGATCAAGGATCCCAGAATATTCTGGCAATGTTTACCTCTCATGTGTAGAGAACATTCCCTGCAAAGACAGTGTTTCTATGCTTGATAATAAAAGCTTTTTGATTCAGTTATGAAAATGGCCCACTTTACTCTAACTGCACTAACAGGTAGAGGTATCTTGTCAAATCACAGATTCAGCTAAGTTCAGAGTTAGTGTGATGTGAGACATGTGGTGAAGACGAAGCTCATTTCCAAAGACATTTCTGTCAGCCAGTCTCATGTTATACACGTGTTATCTTAAACAAAATTGACTTACCTCACTTTGAGGTGTTCTTGAGATACTACATTTTTTTTTTTTTAAATATCAGCATATGTGTCTAAGCCTTAAAAAAAAATTTTTTTTTAAGAGCACTAAAATAGAATACACACACACTATGAATACACACAGGTATTTTCAAACAGGGAGAATTTTAGTCTGATAACCATGCTCCCTTGTAATCATTTATTAATCATTGTCATTAAAGAACCTTATGCCCAAGATCATGTCTATTTTGATGGGAAACAAATGCAAAGTATCTTTAGCAATCACACACACGTATAGGGCTTCAATCTTCCCACCAAACCAGAAAACATGTATTCCTTTTGTTTTTCTCTTTTTTTAAAATTATAATTGAGTTTTCACGGACACACTTAGAAGATCAGCTCACAGGATGACTTTAATATTCCCAAGCACTTCCAAGCTAATGATGGAAAATGGAAGTTAAAGATAAGTTTGTTTACAGTTTGTTAACTTAAAAAAAAAAAATAGCGTTATAATGCACCAATTATAATAGTCATTCCTTCTTTTCATTAGGTCCAGGGGCAAGAGAGGAAAGTTATTTTGGCTCCTGCAAAAGAAATTTACTGCCACTTGGTGAGGAGAAATCAGCTGGTGTGAAGCACTGTTGCTCTGTCATCTGCCATCCATTGAGGCCCCTCTCACTGTTTTCTCTTGCTAATCACGGTGACTGTCCTGGAAGTTATTTTCTAGCTCTGGGCTTTTTCTCTTCAAGAAGCTCTTTGCTAGTGAGGGAACTCGGATTCAACTGCCATCTTTGCCTTTCCTGAGTGCTGGGTGGGCTGTGTGACATTAGCCCGGTTCGCTGCCTGAGCTTTCCAAGATGAGGCTGCAGAAGCTAGGTTTAGCACGGAGCAACCACTAGAACTATGGGACTACCAAGTAAACCCAGCCACCACTGTTCATGGCCTGCGAACAAACGGACAAGGCCCCATGTGCTCCTAGCCAGCACAGAACAATGTCTTGGAAACCATCCCAAGGTGAAACCTCGCATTGCACAAAACCAGATAATTTCATCTGTGTAGGCACCATAGTGTCTGAAATATTATGCAAATATTCATTATAAAAATTCATTTTATTAATACAGATTTTTCCTGGATGTGAGATACTGGGATACTCAGTTAAAAAGATGACTTTCAGAGACAAGTAGATCTGGGTATCTGGGTTTACATCTGTGTTCCATGATTTATTTATAAGTGTGTGAGCTTGGACAAGTCATTTAACCCTTCTGAACCTGTTTCCTCATGTGTTAAAATGGGGTAATAGCACCACTTCAAAAGGTAGATGTTACCACTAATGGTGATTAAATGAGATAAACAAAAGCATCAGAACCATGCCTAGCACATTGTAGACGCTCAACATTTGTTTTCTTGAGGTAGAATTATTCTGCTTCCTATGGTCATTACTAACCTTTGATCCTACCCCTCCACACTCAAATGAATTTATATCCCAAAGAGATGAAAATATGTGCGTTTGCCTAAAAACAATAATTTAAAACATCTCCTGTTGATCATTTAACATGACACCTACCTGAATTTTTTCATTGGAGACTGCTTTTCTTGAGCAGTGGCCAGATGACCAGAATAATAGACTGGGAAAAACATAATGTTCCAGTTTGTTGAAAACCAAGTCATGAAAAATGGGCAGTAGAAGTTCTTATAAGTAATTTTTACAATCTGTGTGGTTCCAACCCAAGACGATGACACTGACAAGATGATCAAGAGTCCCCAGACAGCCTTCAGAAGCATGGACGTGCATGACTGGCAGCGAGCCTTGATTCTGTTTTCTTGGCTGCCGTTCTCAGAATGAGCAGTCTGTGTCACATCATCCCCTGAAAACAGAAAAGGAATATAAATGTGTAGAACTAAGGTCATAAAGCAGCACTCAAACGTTTCTGTTCCTTAAAAAGATGGCTGAAACTGAAGAGCCAGACAGTAGTACCACCAGGGGCTTTCTTTTCTACCATCATTTTAAGAGGCTGATATCTAGCTCGTTTTCTATCCTGAATCCCTGTTCTGTAAGGTGCAGTAAGTATCTAGACTCCCATCCAGTCCATGACAACGCTTATGAACTATGGTGGATGGTACATTGTTCTTCAAGTGACCCTACAGGACATAGTAGAACTGCCCCATAAGGTTTCCAAGGCTGTAATTTTTATAGAAGCAGACTGCCACATCTCCCTCGAAGCAGCTGGTAGATTTGAACCACCAACCTTTTGGTTAGCAGCCAAGTGCTTTAACCACTGTGCCACCAGGGGTCCTCTTCCTTGTATTACCATTATACATTCTAGTCCCAAAGACTTGGGGCTTGGCCATGTGACCTGCTTTGTCCAATCAAATGTGAGCAGATGAGATGTGAGCCACTTCCCAGCAGAGGTTTTAAGAAGCATCACAAGGTTCCACCAGCTCTGTTGTTTTTCTCCTCTGTCCCTACAATGGCAAATCCCAAATTGGGGCTGCTCATTTAGTCTGTGGCAGGGAATGAACAGAACCTAGCCAAAGCTGCCCTGTATCTGGCAACATGAAAAATAAGTGAGAAACAAATATTTGTTTTATAAGCCACTGAGATTTTTTTTTAAAGAAACTACAGCAAAGATGACTGTTAAACTGAAAAACTGTGTGTCCCAAGAATATGAACAAATCCTGACTACACAAAGTCATTTCCCATCTCAGAACAAATTACTATTTAATATATCTCTGGAAGCACAAGGAGTTTTGCTTTGTATTTTTTACATTTACCCTGGTGGCGTAGTGGTTAAGAGCTATGGCTACTAACCAAAAGGTTGGCAGTTCAAATCCACTAGGTGCTCCTTGGAAACCCTATGGGGCAGTTCCACTCTGTCCTATAGGGTCGCTATGAGTCAGAATTGACTCGAAGGCAATGGAATGGTAAGACAATTTAGTAGCAATTTTTTTTTAGATAGTTAAAGCTCTTTAAAAGTGAAAATTGTAAAGGTCTTCTCCCCTGATAGAGAAACAAGTTTAACATAATGAATTCATGTACCCATCAGGCAGTTAAACAGTAGTAGAGGTTACCCTGAGTGCCCAAGCTGAGAACACAGATGGTGGAATCCTGGGGAACAGGAGACAGAGTTGTCTCCAATATTCTCTTGTGTCTTCAGGTACCCACCTGCAGCAAAATGTCTATTCTGGGGTTAAGGAAGTGGTGCAGCCCACGGACTCTCCACTGGGGCTATCACTTTATCTCTTCAGGACCTGCTGGGTCTCTTGCTGCTGAGTTCCTACTACTTAGTATGCCAGGTGTGACTACCCCAAAGGGTCATAAACTTTTACACAGCTAAGGCAGAACCCTGGCTTTTTGGTAGAAACATACTGGGGGAAGGGAGGGGAGCAAGCCTTGAAAGAGGGCTCCTCATTGGGGAATATAAACCAAGGAAGTATGAACACAGCAATTACTACATGACTTCTAAGCCTTATACACAGTACTGACATCTCAAGGCAGGTCCTAAGGCTCTAGAGTATGAAAACTGGTATTCTTTTATTCATTTATTCAACAGAATCTTATGGAGACTCTACTAGGAGGGAGCTGTTTAGCTATTTGGGTTTATGGGGTTCAGTGATGAAAGTCTTGAGCTCACTGTCTAGCAGAAAAGCCAGAAAACACACCCAATGTATGCAATATTGTGTGAGAAGGGCAAATTCTGACAGGTACTAGACTAGACATATGGCGGCAAAGAAGAAGAGTTTATTAAGGGCTGAGGTGGGAAATGATCAGGAGAACCTTCCATGATACAGCGACATGAAGATGAGTCTGGAAGTAAGAGTTAGTTAGTTGCCTTATGGCTGTGTACAGATGATACCTGCTCTTGATAACAGTTCTGCAAATTCTCTCCATGATCATGTGGCTTATGCAAAGAGAAAATTAAAAAAAAAAAAAACTTGGATGAATAAGAGGGTAGAGTAAGAGACTCTTGTGTTGAGCAGCCAGGAAAGGAATACAAAACTACCCTGTAAAGTAGGTATTATCATCCCGGTTTTATAGATGAGAAAACCAAGGTCACATAGCTAGTACCATATTGAACCCAAGACAATATGACTGCAGGGTCCAAACTTTTTTATTCTCAAGATTCATTCTGGTTAGGTACAGCTTTCTGCCTTGAGTCTCTGTTCAAGCCCTGGAAGTTTCAGAAATAGTTTGGAGAAAAAAAATTCTATTTCCTGAAAGGAATGGCAGTCCTGCAAGAGGTTTAAGAAAAGTGACACTTCAGAGAATGATGTACACTTACCCCTACTACACTTTGAATTGAATTCTTCTCAGGAACTATCTCATGAAGGAGGAACGATTCCACAAAGATTTTAAATAGCCTTTGCAGGTGATATCTGCCTTCATTGTCACCTTCTTTGAAGATTCTCTACCAGCATCATTGGTGTTGTTGAGGACACCAGCAGTCACCTACACCTCTCCATAGTATTGACCCATTTTCCTGTCCATTACATTCCATTGTTGCCAATTCTTTAATTAAACAAAGCCTCAAGAGATTGGGCTGTCAGAGTGCTTCTCTTTTCCTGATCATTTTACATATTAAAACCCAAAACCCAAACCCAGTGCCGTCGAGTCGATTCCAACTCATAGCAACCCTATAGGACAGAGTAGAACTGCCCCATAGAGTTTCCAAGGAGCACCTGGTGGATTTGAACTGCCGACCCATTGGTTCACAGCCGTAGCACTTAACCACTACGCCACCAGGGTTTCCCGACATATGTACACATATATACATACATGTACACATATATGCATATATGTACACATATATACATATATGTACACACATATATATGTACATATATGTATATATAACTAATATTGATTCGCCAGGAATTCCATCCATTTGCCTGAGTCTTTATTGGAGTCATACAATAAACTGATGGTAGAGGCCCCTGGGATTTGGAAACATGAGTTTAAGTCCTAGCCCTGCTGCTACATGGCCTTGAGTACGTTGTTTAATCCTAGTCTCAGCTTCCTGATCTGTCAAACAGTGATAGTATCTATCTCTCAGGATTCATTTTGAGGTTAAGTACCATAATATTCAGCACTCTGTATATAGTGAGCTGCTTTTCAGATTATTCTTCTTTTCTTTCTCTCTGTGGTACACTGGAATATCCCCCAGTGCCTTCTTAATTATCAGAAAAAGAGTAAATTATGTTCCATGTGATCTTTAATGGAATGGTTTTTGAAATGTGGTAGCCCGTGTATGATAGATAGGACAAGTCTCTATTAACCAGCATATTTAATTAACCAGAACACTTTGTTCCACAGACAACTGGTGTAATTGGAATATTACTGCAATTTATAAAAGCCAATTAAAACTTCCTGAAGATTTAAGATGATGTCATTTTCTTCCTTTTTTTTTTTTTTTTTTTTTTTAGAGTTTTAGCTTCAGGGTTCACATAGTTGTATGGTGGAATGAATTACTTAATATGGCCCTTCTAGCCATGGTCTTTGTGACTCACACAGTGATTGAGTGGGGCTGTGCAAATAGGTATATGGAACCTGTGATGGTTGGGGTTATGTGTCAACTTGGCTAGGCCATAATTCCCAGTATTGTGTGGTCGATTTCCATTTTCTGTGTTGTGGATCCTGACCCGTACATGTTGATGAGGCAGGATTGGTGTAAGGTGTATCTTGGGTCCAGCCTTGCTGGAGGGTGTGGCTCAAGCCACAGCCTTACCAAAGTTACACCCTTCCCTGGGGTATGGCCTGCATCTAAGATACACATGTATGTTCTGGCGAGGCTTTCTCTCTCTGCATCTGGATCCTGTGTCTGGTTCATGATCAGCTGATCCGCCCAGAGGCCTACTGTCTGACCTGCTGATTCTGGAATTCACCAGCTACCGTAGCGTCTTGGGCCTGTGGCTTCCACAGCCTTGTGAGCCAACAGCTTGTGGTCTAAACTGCCGGTTTGGGTTCATCAGCTCCTGTAGCCAATTGGGTCAGGAGAAACCTATACCTGGCTCATGAATTTGGGACTTGCCAGCCTCCACAACCATGTAAGCCATTTCCTTTATATGGTTCGTGAGTTCTGTGAGATGTTGCAGCGCATTAGGGAATCCAAAGACGGGAGGGAGAGTGCTAAGGGGAGAGGGAGTAGTTGATGTTAGAGATGATGGAGTGGTACAGCAGCTTGGAAAAGCTGGACATTTGAGACATCCTTAACCTCTGCTTCACAGGAACCAGCTGTGTGCAGAGCCTTATGAAAGAAATTATTCATTTAAGTTGTTAAGACACAATTTAAAAAAATTATCTTTTTGAGAAATATCTTTTTTCAAAAAACAAAACTTTTCTTCAAATTAGTAGGATCTTAGAAGAGGTGTTCACATCCCTTCTATCCCTTTGTTTTACCCTTCTCCCACTCATAATTGAAAGTCTCCTGAAGTGCCATTTTTGTTTTTTTTAAGCCAATTTTCTCAAAGGTCTTTTTTTAGTTTGTTTTTACTACCCACTTACTCAAGATGGAGCCCTGGTAGCACAGTGGTTAAGAGCTACGACTGCTAATCCAAAAAGATCAGCAGTTGGAATCCACCAGCCACTCCTTGGAAACTCTATGGGGCAGTTCTACTCTGTCCTTTAGGGTCACTATGAATTGGAACCAACTCAATAGCAATGGATTTTTTTTTTTTTTAACCCAGGATGGCATGTTTTGTTGTTATTATTGCTTTGTTTAAGGATGAAAGAGATTTTAGCATATTGCTGGCCAAAGTGAAAGAATCAGCATACCTGATCTGTTGTGTCTTCCAATACAGATGGAAGAGATGGAGAGGAGGGGGCCGTGGACACAGGTAGGAGAGTTAGCATGAGAAAGGTACAAAGACACACAAGTCAATGTGGGCAGCACAAAGATGGTAATTGGCAACCAAAAGCAGAGACATTTTGAAGAAGACAGAAAAGAGCTCGTTAGCATATATTTATGTTGCTCTTTTCAGGAAGATGAAGTGTGGTCATATGCTAAGAGGAAGTAAATATGGGCTTGCGAGCTTGAGAGTATTCTATGAGAAGGCAATAAGATATCCACCACTGCACTGGGATGATGTCCCACAGTATTAGAAAGTAACCTGCAGACCCAGGTGCATTTAAAAATTACAAATTTGCCAGGAAACTCACAGGCAGAGTTATGAGATTTATCTAATAAGGCCCAGTAACTCAGGAGTTGGAGACCAAGTGGTCAGGTGGATGTGAGGAAAAGATAAAGGTCTTGACAGGATCAGTAAATGATGATCAGGGGGGCAAGTGAAGTCTTCTGCAGGAGGAGTAAAATTGGGAAAATTTAAAGGGCTCCAGGGATTGATGGTTCTGATGAAGCCAAGAGCAGATTCTGTGATTTTACTAGTGTTTTTACTCTTGTCAGAATGGGTACAATGTGCTCTTACTGAATGTCAATGCTGAGATAAAAGGTGACTTCTTAAAGATGAGAAAATTAGCTACCTTTTCAACCTCATTAGATGCCATTGTTTAGCCATGTGTTAAGTTCAACTATAAAACCAGTTGCCTGACAAGTCAACTGCTACTCATGGTGACCCTACATGTGTCAGAGTAGAACCGTACTCCAAAGAGCTTTCAATGGCTGAATTTTTGGAAGGAGATTGCCAGGCCTCCAACTTTCACTTTGGTTAGCAGTTGAACGTGTTAACTAACCATTTGTACCCCCTGGGGACTCTTCTTCAACTATAGGTCAGTTTCTCTGCTTTGCCACATGCCACTGATAGATTGTATCTATACATTTTCCTTTTTCCTCCTTCTCCCACCTCACAAACTTGCCAAAGGCCTTCTCATAAGTGTCCATGTAACATCCCCACATTCTGTACCAATGGTGAGATATTTTATGGCTGGGTAGAAAGTTACCTAGATGTACAGTTATTTAAGAGGTGCATACCTGATCTGTTCTGTCTCTCGACTCTATGTCCACAAACTCCAGAGGCTCCTCGGCTCTGGAGTTCAAGAATAGGAGCAGAAGAATCTTCAGTGACAGATAAAGGGGACAGTTGTCTGCTGGTACCACTGAGTGAACTGGGGCAGTTGGCTCCTGGTTTACATCGAGTGACTGATGATCTGGAGGTACCTGGGAAGAAAGAGTTCACACCAACTTGAGAACTTCCTGGAGGAAAAATTGGCAGCAGATTTTCAATGTCTTGGCAGTGAACTATATGGCGGCGATAAGCACAATCCTGACTGAACATTTATTGGGCTCATTTACAATTCTATAAAAGGGGCTCCTGAAAAGAAAATGCTATTTTCTGTGTCCCTAAGATAAAGCATCTTTTTGGATAAATCCATTAACTAGAAACGAACATTAACCGATGGTGTTTGGCTTGATGCATGTGTTCAGAATTTGAACTTTCAGCCCAGTCAACTAGTTAACCTCAAGAAAAGCAAAGTGTTATACTATGCTTGTTGAATTCCTAGCTGGCAAAGTTGCCAACAGTTTCGCCATTCAGATCCACTATACACTTTTCCATTAGATTAATCAGAAAAATTCAGCTTTGTTATGTCTTGTCGATAACTGCTGGGCTCTCTCCAGTGCAACAAATGAAAATCCAGCCTTTAGGGTTCTCCACAGGCCAGCTCTCCTCCTAGCCTGATTAATGTTCCATGAATCTCCAACCCAGGGCAGGCTTCATGGGCGTTCAACCAACGCAGTCATACAATGTGAACGCTCGGAAGAAGGTTCCTGCTTGAGGGTTAATGTTCTACAGTTGCTGTCTTGAAAAATTCTTAATAATTCTGTCTTTGAATCTGTGATTTGTAAGTGACGTCTGGTGGAACAATGGAGTATGTGCTAGGGGCTTGGAGCCTTCTCCTGCCTCCGCTGCCGGTTCTCTGCAGCCCACGCCCTCATCTCAGTCCAGCAATTGCTGCTGCTCTCTGCCCCCTGCAGGGGACTAGACAAAGGCCGAAGGGAGAGTGGGGGTCATAGGATGGAGTTTCCGGTGCCTGAGGTTCTACACCCACAGAATGAGTATCCCCGTGCCCGAGGGAGCATACATGAAATAGCACATGAGAAAACACCATGACGGGTTGAGAAAGATTTCTGAACAAGGGAGCCTACATTTTCATTTTGCATTGTTGTTGTTGTTATGTGCCGTTGAGTTGGTTCCAACTCATAGTGACCCTATAGGACAGAGTAGAACAACTCCCATAGGGTTTCCAAGGAGCAGCTGGTGGATTCCAAGGAGCAGCTGCTGGACCATTTTGCATCGGGACCCTCAGATTACGTAACCAGCACTACCCCAACCTGAGTACCACCCCAACAAGGCTGGTTCATGGGGTGCTAAACTGAGATGGTGGAGAGGGGTAGACCCTGTCAAAAGAAATCTGAAATTCTGACATATCAATGGTATCAATGGCTTTAATCTGGCTTTGAATACATCAGGTTATGTACTGGGTGAGTAAGCACTTGAAGCTACCAAATCAGAACCTCAAGAAGCAATGCCGTGCAGAATAAGAATGTTTGAGTTTTCGAACTATCGTCTTCAGTAAGAACCAAACAAAATAGAAGTGTAGCCTTAGATGCAAGCGTTAGCGCCACTGCCCAGTTCTCTCCATCCCATGATAAAAGCTTATCTTGTTTTCTTTATCTATTTACTTATTATTTAGCTCAGTCTTGGGAATATATTGGTAGAGGTAGATAATGTAGTTAGCTGTACCATACATCATAAAGTGTCTCAGGTTGACCTAATTAAAACTTACTACCTAATTTTGGACTTAAAAAAATTAAAAATGTATAGCTACTTGAACTGTCAAGAGAAGCATTATATACTTGCTATATTTAAATTCATGGTATGTTAATAGTGTTATTATAAAAGCCAAAAATACATAAGGTTCTTATTTTACGTGTCCAAATTGTTTACTGTATCATGCACAGCTATGTTTCTAATTGAATATTTTAAATTCAATGAAAACAGGCTGTCTAAAACTCAGTGAACTCAATTACTCATTCTCTTAATGAGGGGCTGATACTCAAGACACTCCAAACATCTTTTTTATTTATCTTTAGAGTACTTTTATAATTACTTTTACATAAGGTTTGCCTTCTCATCTTTTCTTAGGTCAATACTGGGTTTCATTTTGTGATCACTTGTCAATTGTAGGTGGAAAGGAGGAAGTCCAGAAATAAGTAGGGTAGCAGGTTGAGATTAAATATTGGTTACCATTACCTAGAAAGTTACTAAATCATGTGTAGCTATGGAGTGTTGGATTCATAAGCCACATCAGTGATCTGTCCTGCTTCTTCATATTTTTCACTCATAATTTTCACTTAATTATTATGTCCTGGCATCTGTACTTCCCATTTCTTATACAGTACAGCTCAAAGCCTATTGCTTGCTGCCAGCTACCTCCTACTGTTTGGTCTGTAGAAGAGACCAGAGAGTAGTTCAGTCACTGGAGACAGTTAAAACAATGTCCTACAAGACAAAATTTAAACTTCAGAGCTAGGCCTAGAGGCATGTTCACGGCTTGGGCCATGAAACAGTCACGCCCAATTCTGGTAATGAAGACATTGCCCCATATTATATGGTCTTGTACTACTCAGTTAACATAAAGCCAGCCTTGATAGAAATAAATATCCAGAATGTTGCCCAGGAAGCAGCTAAGGACCATAAATAATACCTATTTTCTATTTTATATGACACATTGAGTGCCTGGGTAGAAGCAGGGCTTACAAATTCAGTTAGTGAACCGTATTCAGACTTTAATAGATATTGAGAGTAAACTATATTAGGAGTGATGTGTTGGAAGTCTCTCATTAGTCACACCAGATGGTTCCCCCTTCCTCATAAAGACATCTGCTCACCTGAACCACAGCAGTAGGGCCGTCCATCTTGGGTGATTTTTCATATTTGTCCAGGCATAGAATATGATTTCTTCATCTGCACTGGTTAGACTCAGCATGCTCCCAAATTCAATTTGGTTCAAGTAGTTATTAAGCACCTATTATGGGGCAGGTATTGTGTCAGGCAGGAGCAGGAGTTAGACAAAAGAAGAATACACAGTCCATGCCTGCATGGAGCTCTCAACTCAGTGCTAGAGTCAGACATGTAACCAATTGACCATAATTGAATGTGAACTGGGTGTCAGGGGAGCAAGAAGAAAGGGAGTGAATGATTCAGTCAGCCTGACGCAGAGAAGGCTCTACAGGAGGTTACCTCAAAGTTGGCTTTGAAGGATGAGCAGGACTTTGCCAGGCAGAGTTTTAGGCTGAGGAACAGGCAATACCATCAGGGGAAACTGTAGGAGCAAACACTCAGGGGTGTAACATGTGTGCACTTAATAGCAAGACGATCAACTCTAAGATGCTAAAGTGGGAAACACACCAAATCTGACTACAAAAGAGCATTGAAAATCCTATTCTTTTACCCTCAAATGCTACTTACAAAGGAACTGCTGTCTATTGGAGATCCAGACAATATAATGGTTAAGAACGCAGGTTCTCCAAAGGTGGGGAGCCCTGGTAGGAATCTGGGTTCAGCTGTGAACTAGTTGCACAGCACTGAGCCAGAAGGTGGTTGTATAACCTCTCTCAGCTTCAGTTTTCTCATCTGTAACACTCACCTTGGGGTGTTGTGTGGACTAAAGGGCCCATAGGAAGTACTCAATACATCACTAATAATGAGCAGGTAAACAAAAATGACTATTAAAAACCAAAAAAACCCAAACCCATTGCTTTCCAGCTGATTCTGACTTTAGTGGTACTTTTTTTATTAATTAGGACATTTGGTTTCAAATAATGGGAATCCAAACTACCTTGGTTTAAGCAAAAGGGGAATTTTTAGGAGCTTAGCCACCAAAGGACAGGAAGGCCGGGATGCCCCTGAGCCTCAGGAAAGGACAGGAAGGCCGGGATGCCCCTGAGCCTCAGGAACAGCTGGAACCAGGGGCTCAGTGCAATCCTGACAGTCTCCTATCTCTCAGTGTCGAGTGCCAGCTTCATTCTTCTTACTTGGCTGTTGCTTGCCTTTCTCTGCAGAAAACTTGGTTGCTAGAAACTCCCAAGTTTTCAACCTCACTGTTTTAGTCTTTTGAGAGAAACCTAGTTCCCCAGAATAAAAAATCCTGAGAAAGGGACTTGTATCATACTGACTCCTGGTCCAATTTCTGGGCTGAATGGGAACACTACAACAGGGTTTCTGCGCCCAGGAAAGGGAGTGTAGGGCTGGGAAGATGGTGCTAAATACATCTTGTCCCTAAAACAGTATTAATTTACAAAATTAATACAATTTATCTTCTCTACCTAAAGCTGATTTTAAAATTAATGAGTATATCACTGTTACCTATTTTTACAGTACAAAAAATTAAAAAAAAATGCCTACCATTCATATAACACCTACTGTGTGCCAAAAGCTTTACGTAAATGATCTCCAGACCTTTCAATACTGTAGGGTGGATTTTACTGTCCCCATTTTACAGATGAGGAAAGTGAATCTCCAATAGCCCAAGTAAGGATTAAAACCCAGGCATATCCACTTCCAGAGCCCAGTGTACCCCACTGCCTTTTCATTTCAGCTCTTCAATATCACTGAGCTCCTTCTGTTAGCAAGAAGCTAACAATCATGTTGGAGAGATAAGACGATATATAGTCACAAGAATATCTAAGAACATTAAGGGAAGTTATTCAGTGGTACAGAAAATAATGATAAATTGTTCAGACAGTGGAGAGATTAATTCCAGCCTAGACAGAAAATGCTTAGTGGAAGACACTGCATTCCAGAAGATTCTGCAGCATAGGCAGGGTTTGGCTAGAAAGAGATCCTAGGGCAGCTTCTAACAAAGGTTGCTGTCATTGCTGCTGTTGTTGTGTGTGAGTTGATTCTGACTCATAGAGACCCTATAGGACAGAGTAGAACTGCTCCATAAGGTTTTCTAGGCTGAAAATGCCAAATGGGTGGATAAGCCAGTCTTTAATTTGGGAGCCAATTTACTGCACGGCCCCTTGCCAATGCTAATGGTCCACAAGTATCTTCTCATTTGGGAACTGGGCTTTTAAACCATAAGCCTATGGATCAGTTCACAAAATATTTATGCCTCGTTCATGAGCAGAAAGAAATAAACGGGCAGACGAGCATGCCAGAGTACAGCTAATGCTGTTAGCATACACATTTGTCACTCAAGGGCAGAGTACGAGTCAGGAACTGGCAGAAGCATCTGCTTAGGTAGCTCCACTGTACCTTAAGCCACAGTCTAAATAAAGCTATTCTCAAGTTTCTGCCTCTAAGGATACGGGGAAAGGAAACTATCCAGCATCAGATTATTTTAATAATGGTTATGGTGTCCACATCTACCAGGCTGATCTGTCCTTGGACTAAATGCACAACTAAGTCCCAGCTGCTACACTTATTTCCCAAGCCTCTTCCTCACTTACCTAAATTCTACTCTTCTTTTAAAGGCCAGTTCAAGGCCTACCTCCAACCATCCAGGCCCAGTGTTCACTTCTCAGGGCACTCACTGCCGTTTTAATGGTTTTAAGCAGGGAAATGAAGTGACCAGATTTGGGTTTTTAGACCACTCTGCCATGCGGAGACTGGGTTGAAAGGGAGTAAAACTGGAGATATAATGACTTGCTAAGAAACCACTGGAATAGTCTGGGGAGAGATGACAGTGACCTTGAAGAGGTGTAGCAGCAAGGTCAAAGAAAGGTAGAGAGATTTCACGAGACAGTATTGAGATAACTTGGTAAATAATTGAATGTGGGTATAGAAATGAGGATGAGTGAGGGGTCAAGAAGAAGCATCAGTTTCTGCCCAGGACACCTGAACTGATAAAGCACAATTCACTGAGCTAGATAGAAGGAGGACCTGGCTTGGGGGTGGGTGATGAATGTAGTATTAGACATTTTGAGTTTAAGCTGCATGAGAGTCATCCGTGGGCAGATATCCAGTGAGCAGTTGGACATGCAGATCTAGAGTTCAGAAGGCTGGTTCAGGCTGGAGACACAGATTTAAGAGTCATCAGTATAAAGAGGTCATTGGACTCATGGGGTGTGATGGGATCACCTAGAGGGAAAATGTTTACTGAGGAATACAGGTGACCAGGGCTGAGACGCCAGAAACCAGTAAAAAGGGGGTATGAGCCTATTGAACAGTAGTCATGGAGGTAGGGAAAATACCCATGAGGGTGTAACAACACAGAAGCCAAGGGAAGAGAATGTTTGGGAGAAGGCAGCCATGGTACAAAGTGTGGCTTTAGTGACCTGACATTCATTGTTGACTTTGGAAAAAGCAGTGTTGACAGAGTGAGAAAAAAAAAAAAAAAAAACCCACTGCCGTCGAGTCAATTCCAACTCATAGCCACTTTGGCAGCATAGTGGTTAAGAGCTACAGCTGCTAACCAAAAGCTTGGCAGTTCGAATCCACCAGGCGCTCCAAGGAAACCTTATGGGGCAGTTCTACACTATCCTATAGGGTTTTTATGAGTTGGTGGAGTAATAGGAGCAAAACCCAGGTTGGAGTTTATTGAGAAAGACATGGAAAGCGAGGATATACAAGCAAGAAGTATAGACAACACACAAATACAAAGAGAAAGGAAATAACTTTATTTATACAGAAGTTTTAAAAAGACACACATCCTGTTATTTTAAGAAGCTGACAAACCATCCTAAATCTTTTATGCAAGAGATGGGGCTGGACACATATGTGATTAGGTAGGTGGAAGAAAAGATGGCAGAGCCAGGTAATCCCAGGTAGTTTTTTTAGAAGAAAGATGATCCTTTATTTATTCCCAGTGCAAAAAAATCATAAAACCATGCATGACTTTTTAATTTTATAGGAGAAAATTTGAGATTTTTGTTACGCTCCCTAAAATTTTCCTACCCAGAATTCTGGGGAATTGATTTGGCATGTTTACCACCTCCCAGTTCCCATGGTGATTGCAAACGTTCAATCAAAGTCCCCACCACAAAGGTCATTTCTTGGCCAAAGATGAGGAAAAAAAAATGATATTAAAGTATTTGTTCTGTTCTTTTGGCAAGCAAACAAGAGTAAATTATCTCTTGGGAGTACTGTGTTCACTGATGCGAGGCCAATTACGGCAACTATGCAAGTGTCAGAATGCTTAATGCGCTGCTGCTGACACGTGAGCATAATATATGTAAAAGTTGTCTTGTAGGGGCAGCTCTTGCAGTTTGCTATGCATGCTCTCTTCTCACAAGCCTAAACTCATCTAATGGAGTGAAAGAAACTTCTGATGTTCACACTATCTGGCAGATGACTTAAATTTACTACATGGGCCTTGGGACAAGGTAAAAGGACTTGCTGGCATTACTTCTAAACACTCCTTGAATCTATCTCCTCTTGCCATCCTTACCCCTGCACTTCTCTACATTGCTGTTGTTGAGATCCCTCCTGATAACAAGTCTAAAGTATGTAAGACATAGCCTTGTCATCCTTGCTTCTAAGGAGCATTCTGGCTGTACTTCTTCCAAGACAGATTTGTTCATTATTTCGGCAGTCCATGGTATAGTCAATATTCTTTGCCAACACCATAATTCAAAGTTATACCGTATTGTAATTTCTGGCTTACTTATTTTTCTCCTTGGCTGTGAGCTTCTGAATAGTAGGGGATCTGTCTTGGCCATTTCTGTGTCTCCAAACCTTCCCAGGCACCTAGGAGCTTCTCATGAGCATATGTTAAAACTATGGAGAAACTAAGGGTAATACCTAACTATGCACTGCTGTGTTCAGTAACTTAACATGCATACATCTTTTTATTTCTATGATCATACGTAATCAAGAACTATTCATTAAATGTTTCATAAGCAATACTAGAAATACCTCAATTAAAAACATGGACCAATTTCTACTTGTTTTGAATCTTTTATACCTCCATGAAAGGATGTTGGGCACACATTAAACACTCAGCAATTAGCAGGAAAGTCAATAAACTCCAGATGCATCAAAAAAAAAAAAAAAAGTTTCTCCAAATTCTGATCTCTGAGGTGTGAGCATGGAACGGAAACTGCACCGGCAGTTAGTTTTAGCTCTCTCATGGGCACTGGATGCCATTAAGTCTAAGAACTATGGCATTTAAGACCTGGGCAGTGAGAGCAGGATCGCTTTGGTGTCCCTGTTTCTGTCTCATGGGAGAGATGAAAACAGCTGCTCGCTATCTTGGGAACTTACCTGAGTTTTTCCCTTCTGGATGGAGACTATAAATAGACAATTTGAGTTGGTCTGTTCAGCAGGTGCATAGAATAAATTTAGCTCTTAAGGCTTTCTGGCAAATCTTAATAATTATATCCATTATTGTATGTCTGGTTCCTGTGGGGTTTAGATAAAAGTGAAATATCTGAAAGCAGATATTTATAAAGATGAAGTCTTGCTGAGGGACAAAAGAGGAGACTGCCATGCATCCCCTAAGAGGATGGCAGTCTGTCCCTCTCACTACTTGCCCTCCCTTTATGAGTGATGTCCCTCTCACTACTTGCCCTCCCTTTATAAGTGATGTCCCTCTCACTACTTGCTCTCCCTTTATAAGTGGGCCACTCATAATCATAAGCTCCAAAATTTTCCTGTTCTCAGGTACACTCCCAGAATCACAGTTGCTCCAATGATACTTTTAGTTCTCTCAGTAACTTGGGCCAGCATTCACTAAGAGGTATTTCTAAGGCAGCAATAGTCAGAACAAACTTTTTCCATCTCAGATTTAGCACAAATTTATATCATTTCCCAGAAGCTGCTGGTGGCACAGCTCCAAGGATTTTCTAAGGTCCATCTTGGTTTTCTGCATGGCCTCCTTAGAGCATGATTTCTGCATCACAGCACAGTTACAAGAGCCTAGGCTTCAGTGTTGGAATGCCAACTCTGCCCCTCACTAGTGTTGTGCTCTTAAACAAGTTATCTTTCTTCTCTACATCTGTTTTCTTTATCAATAAGGAGGAAAGTAATACCTAATAATACTTAGCATGGTATCTACTGATAGGGTGGCTGTGAGGATTAAATAAGATAATGTATCTTGTATAATTTTATTTGTTGAACATCATAGCACTTGGAATGGTGCCTTTCACCTAGAAGGCCCTCAGAAAATCTTTACTAATTGAATTTTGTCTAAACTCTAGGCATATACCATAGGCAGTCTCTGACTTATAAACTGGAGATTTTCCAATTCTAAATGCATTTCCCCATATAAATGGAGTTATAAACTGTGGTCTGGTTACAGATTGATACTAAAATCCCATTTAGTATATAATATTGCTAAAATATTGTACATTTGCAGTGGGGATGTACATAAAATGAAATAAGACTTTAAACAGAGTGAGAAAACATTTAATAAAGACAGTTTTATATTTATCTTGAATGTTAGTGGTTGAAGAAAAGCATATTTAATTCAAAGAGGAGAAAGAAGTGGTAGATGATTATTAGAGGGATCCAGAAGAAAATTTTTGTGTATTTCCCAAGGATTCTTGGGTTGATGCCCTGAATCTACATTCTATTTAATTTTCAATTAAACATTAAGCCTATCTTCCTTGATATAAACCAAACCAGTTGTCACTGAATCGATTCCAACTCATGGGGACCCCATGTGCTACAGAGTAGAACTGTGCTCCATAGGGTTTTCAATGGCTGACTGTTCGAAAGGAGATAGCCAGGCCTGTCTTCCTTGATATAAAAAAAAAAATTTTTTTTTTTTTTATAGACACCTCATTATTATCAATCTTACGTTTATCAACTGTCTTAGTTATCCAGTGCTGCTATAACAGAAATATCAGAAGTGGATGCTTTTAACAAATTTATTCTTTCCAGTTTAGGAGGCTAAAAGTCCCACTTCAGGGTGCCAGCTCCAGGCAGAAGCTTTCTCTCTCTGTTGGCTCTGGGAGAATGTCCTGGTCATCAATCTTCCCCTCATTTAGGAGCTTCTCAGTATAGGGACCCCAGCTTCAGAGGACATCCTTTGCCCTGGCTTTTCTTTGTTGATGGTAATGAGGTCCCTCTCTACTCACTTCTCTCTTCTTTTATCTCTTGTAAGGTAAAAAGTGATGCAGGCCACATCCCAGGGAAACTCTACTTACATGAGATCAGGGCTATGACCTGAGTAAGGGTGTTGCATCCCATCCTAATCATCATTAACATGACCTAATCCTGTCTCATTAACATAACAGACAGTTTACTCCCAAATGGGATCATAACCATAGGCATAGAGGCTAGGATTTATAAGACATCACAAAATTGAGGATAATCAGATCACAAAATGGAGGACAACCATACAATACTGGGAATCATGGCCTAGTCAAGTTGACACATATTTTGGGGGGATAAAATTCAATCCATGACATTGATAATGACAGACAATGGTGGGATTTCACAAGTAAAGTTGTCATTTCCCAAGGAATAGGAAAATGACGGAAAGGGTAAATGAGCTAGAAATAGAACAAACAACAGGGAAATTTTTATAATAACCGAAAACAAGTTGAAAAAGAAATCAGAAATAAAAGCAGTTAAAATTCGGTGTGTGTGTGCATGTGACAATTCTACCTCAGACAACAATTTTCATGAAGAGGTGAGCTATTACCACAGAGGGAAATGGCATACTATCTCTCTGGAGGAAAAATGGGAGTGGTGGGCAGGAGACTCAAGACCAGAGAGCTCCTTTCAATGGCTTCCAGGTGTTACCTTAGCCATACGAGAGCTTGGTTTGTGTCCTAACAACTGTGTAAGAGGTGGTTTGTAAAACAGTGTGAAAGGAGGAGGTTTTGTGACCTTAGAAGTCACTGAACCTTTCTAGATTTAGGTGTTCTCCTCCATAAACTGAGAAAGCGGGATTAGACACCTCTAATCTCTAAGGAAAATTTCAGTCTAAATTTTTTTTAAATTTTATAAGGACATTCCTACTTCATCCGCGTGGTGTAAATGGTTGATGTGCTCAACTGCTAAATGAAAGGTTGGAGGGTAAAGTGAACCCACAAGGACCTTGGAAGAAAAGTTTGGTGATCGACTTCTGAGAAATCATCCATTGAAAACCCTAAGGAGCACAGTTCTACTCTGACACACATGGGGTTGCCGTGAGTCGGAGTCAACTCCACAGCACTTAGTGAAACTGGTTAGCAGTCTCTTTCCAGCTGAGTATAAGTTATAATTGTAGACTTTGCTTATGAAGCCCAATATGGTTCTTTATCCTCACAGCCTTAAAAATGTATTTTTCTCAGAGACTGTATCAGCCTGAGACCAGAACAACAAGGCAGTGCCTGGCTACAACCGATGACTGCCCTGACAGGGGACACAATAGAGAATCCCTGATGGAGCAGGAGAGCAGTGGGATGCAGACCCCAAATTCTCATAAAAAGACCAGACTTAAGGGTCTCACTGAACTAGAAGGACCTCGGAGGTCATGGTCCCCAGACCTTCTGTTAGTCCAAGCCTGGAACCATTCCCAAAACCAACTCTTCAGACAGGGATTGGACTGGACTATAAGTAGAAAATAATACTGGTGAAGTGAGCTTCTTGACTCAAGTAGACACATGAGACTATGTGGGCAGCTCCTGTCTAGAGGGCAGATGAGAAGGCAGAGGGGGACAGGAGTTGGCTGAATCGACATGGGGAATACAGGGCAGAGAGAGGGAATGTGCTGTCTCTTTAGGGGGAGAGCAACTAGGAGTACCTAGCAAGGTGTATGCAAATTTTTATAGGAGAGATTGACTTGATTTATAGACTTTCACTTAAAACACAATTAAAAAAAAAAAGACATCAAAAAAAATGTATTTTTCTAAGCGTCGTCATGATGATTGAGACAGACTCATGTTTCTTCCAAGGGTTTTTTCAGAATTCTACCTAGACACAGGACAGGGCATTTCCCAGGAAATACCTATGTGTTTGGAACCTTCCTGGAGTAATAAGATCTCTGTAAGCAAGAATCCCCAAAAGAGCAAACAACAGAAGCTGACTTTTTTTTTAAATATAATATAAAAGCTGCTTATATTCTGTAGTGCTAACTACTGTTTTAAGGAGTGTACCTTTAAAAGAAAAATGGAATGTGATATACGATGAATTTATTAAACTATGTACTAAGGGCTTTTATCAAATGACACGGTTCAAAAAAATCCATTGCACACATTGTACAATTGATTATCCTTACAAAACAACAGTTTGGGGCTTCTAGAATTTCAGTTTCACATATAGAAGTAATAGGGTTGGGATTTGGACTTTTGCATGAAAAGAACGTTCTACCACAAATTAAGATTTCCAGGCTTTAGTGCCTGGTTTAACCACTGACTTAGCATCTGACCCTGGATGTTTCTCCTGTCATTGTATCTCTTGGTTTCTGTATATATGAAATTAGGAAACAACTATCATTTCTTCATATCAAGCTCTTATTGATATTCTCTTATTTTAATAGTATTTCTTTTGACCCATTTACAGTACCACCCAATAGAGTTCTTACAACATGTACCAAGTGAGTGTGGTGGTGAGAATATAATTTTACAAAAGGAAATTGTTATGAAGAGGAAATGGAAAATTGCAACTAGCCAGTTTGATGTCAAATGTGCTGCAAGGCTTCAATGTCAAAATTGCAATGATTTAAAATTCCTCTTGGGTTAGTTACACTGAATTCTCTGGGTGGTGCAAACAATTTGCACTTGCCTGATAATCAAAATGCTGGCAGTTCAAATTCACCGAGCAGAACTGCAGGAGGAAGGGCTGGCAATCTGCTTCAGTAAAGATTATAGCTAAGAAAGCCCTATGGAGCTCATTTCTACTCTCTAACACGTGGGGTCACCATGAGTCAGGATCAGCTCGACAGCAGCACATTTGGTTATTTTGGTTTTGGGTTACACTCAAAGGTGTGGACATGTGAGGTTTGTGATGTACACACTCCTATGAAAAGCAAACTAAGAAGATTCTTAGCCCTTTCAGTGAAAAACACCACATATTTTCTGAGAATACTGACAAAAGTATCCTCAAGATGAACCTCCCAGAAAAGTGGGTGAATCTGTTGGGCTGACTGTGTCTCTCCAGAAGTCACCTGTGCCCCACACACTGTTGCATCATCAGAAGGTTTTTCCCAGGATTCACCTCTTACCTAACTATCTACTCTCCCTTATTTGCTGTTCATTTTGAAACCCATTCTCTCTCTGCCTATTCCCCTTTTTTGCTGCTTTGAACTGACATTACTTCCCTGACTTTCCTTGCTGCCCATATATCCCAATGCCTTCCTACCCCTTAACCACAGCCCCCTCTCATCTTGGATAATGATGGGTTCCCCTTTTGCTCAGCTCCTCTCCCTCACAGGTCAGCCTCCTCCATTCTCCTCCCGGCGCAGCTTACTAAGCCTTAGCCCCTCTTCACCCTCGCCTTTCCCTCCCCCTCCCAGAAACAGAGCCACAGCCGTTGCATTGCACTTTATAAAAATGCTGGCCTTTTATGTTTTACAAAAATAACTGCAATATTAAATCAGATCATTTGATTGAGCCTCAGCTTTCTGATGATGATTTATAAATTAGACTCACTCAGGAAAACCCCATTTCGGAAATACGAGCTCATTCTAACTAGTCAAAAATATGACAAAATATGGCCAGCTATATCCAATCATGACTATCTAATTGGAGATGGCTTTTTTTTTTTTTTTGGCATTCTGTTTTTTGTTTTATTGTGCTTTAAGTGAAAGTTTACAAATCAAGTGTCTATCATACAAAAACTTACACACATCTTGCTATGTCCTCCTAGTTGCTCTTCTCCTAATGAGACAGACACTCCTCGCCACCCTGTATTGCCCATGTCTATTCAGCCAGCTCCTGTCCCCCTCTGCCTTCTCATCTCGCCTCCAGACAGGAGCTGCCCACATAGTCTCATGTGTCTACTTGAGCCAAGAAGTTCGCTCCACACCAGTATCATTTTCTATCTTATATAAAAAAAATTATAGTCCAGTCCAATCCCTGTCTGAAGAGTTGGTTTTGGGAATGGTTCCAGTCTTGGGCTAACAGAAGGTCCAGGAACATGATCTCCAGGGTCTTTCTAGTCTCAGTCAGACCATTAAGTCTGGTCTTTTTAGGAGAATTTGAGGTCTGCATCCCAGTGTTCTCTTGCTCCATCAGGGTTTCTTTGTTGTGCTCCCTGTCAGGGCAGTCACTGGTGGTAGCCGGGCATCATCTAATTCTTCTGGTATCAGGCTGATGTAGTCTCTGCTTTATGTGGCCTAGAGATGCCTTTTATATACAACATGCTGTGCATTCATTCATTCAACAAAATTTTACTGAATACTGTACACGTGCTAGGCACCATCTTAGGTGCTGGGGGAAAAAAACTGAACAAGAATGTCCCTGCCCTCACAGAGTTAAAAGTCTCTAGGGAAATAGAGATCAGAATACCGGCACTTGCAACAGCATGGATAAACACTGTGATAGGAGAGGCAGAGTAGACCTTCGGTAGCCATGACTGAGGCATCTAACCAGGCTTGGGGCTCAGAAAAGCAGAGTCTAACCAGAAACCTAGAGCTGGCCAGGCAATGGGACACATTTACTTGCATTTATAGATAATTTAGTCTGTTCTTCAAAAATTAAATGTTTGTTATTCAAAGAAGAAAATAAAGTCTTGCCTGATCTGTAGGTAACAGCAGAACTGTAAGGATGACATTTAAATACAGCAGAACTTGCGTGTCCTTGGGGTCAATAGAGATGCTGTCTTACGGTTTTGTTTGTTTTTTTGGCACTTCAGTAATAAAATCATATCAGGTGGGCTCCAATGGAAGATTTTAAAACTAGCCCTAAGTGTTTTTACCTAGCAACACTTACTCTAGACATTTTAGAGTTTATTATTAGTACATGAGTAAAGCAAATTGATCACATGGTGAAGATGTTTTTTTTTAATGTTAAAAGACTTGTATATTTGCTTTAAAAAATCCAGTCACACATAAAGTATCAGCAATATCTTTATCCTCCACAACTCACATATGGGAAGATGTGTGTGCACTGTCAGGGGCTGTTTACCCTGTGTCCAGAGACAACTGGGGATTCCAGAAGGTCCCCAAATGCTGCAAAATTATTTCCAAAAATCATATGTATGTGCACAATACTGGGAAGATGGTCCACAATTTTAATCTGATACTCAGCAAGGAATCCATCTCCCTCCAAAGTTAAAGAGCCATCATGCTACAGCAATAGGGGCTAAAAGGACGATTAGAGCAGGGTGAGACTTCAGAAACCCTCTACATGAGTTATTACCCTTGTGGCTTAGGAAATGGAGGTACAATTTCATAATCATATTCAAACCAAGTATGCTTTCTGGGCAAGAAAATCAACTTAAAGTGTGGCAGTAAAGATTTCGGCTAACATAAAGATAATTTACAGAAAAAGTTTGAAATGATAAGGACTGATAATTAGTAGAAGGAGTTTCTAAGGAGTAGTATAGAATTTTCCCCTTTGAAATTTTTAGTAAAGGATGAGCTGCTATCCACTGGAGATATAATGCAGGTTCCTGGCTAAAGGCAGAGAATGGACGATGTGACCCCTCTAGTCCTCACAGGCTCCCACTTCTTCACTTTCTCGGTCTATAGTAACATTCCAACAAAGGAAATTCACAAGCCCATCCAAGGACAAAGGCAACATACAGTTTTCAAAACACTGCCATTTGTATGTAAAACCAACAGGTGAAAACCAGTGTGTTTATTTTTCCAGCCTTGCCAGCTGAAAATCATTGAAGACATCAGGCCTTGTAAGGCATTTTAGGGCGGATGTAAAATCTTACAGAAACCCTGGTGGTGTAGTGGTTAGGTGCTACGGCTAATCAAAGGATCGGCAGTTCGAATCCGCCAGGCACTCCTTGGAAACTATGGGGCAGTTCTACTCCATCCTCTAGGGTCACTATGAGTCAGAATCGACTCAACGGCACTGAGTTTGGTTTTTTGGTTTGGTAAAATCTTATTGCTTTATGATGATTTGGACACAGACCAGATTGGAGTTTAGCTTTATAGTCTGAAAAAAAGGTCTGGTAAGTACATTTAGAATAGGGAAACCAGATCGATGAAGAATGTTTAATCTGCCAAATATATTTTCAGATACCTCTGCAAGCATCCGTCTGCGTATCAAATATCAACAGTTAACACGCAAGTAGCAATAACATTCTTTAGACCAGGTCTAAGCAAAACGTTGTCAGCTAATTGTTTACGGAACAGTATCTATTGGAAGGACCCTTGGTGGTGCAGTGGTTATGCATTCTGCTGCTAACCAAAAGGTCAGCAGTTCAAATCTATCAGCTGCTCATTGGAAACCCTGTGGAGCAGTTCTACGCTGTCCTATAAGATCACTATGAGTAGAAATAGACGCAATGGCAATAGTTTTTTGTTTTTTTGTTTTTTTTTTTTAAATCTATTGAAAGGACACCCTACGCAGTGTAGGTGGTTAACGTGCTGTTGCTAACCGAAAAGGTTGGTGGTTTGAGTCCACCTAGAGGTGCCTCAAAGGAAAGGCTTGCCAATCCAGCTCCAAAAAATTAGCCACTGAAAACCTTATGGAGCACTGTTCTACTCTGACACAGATGGGGTCGCCATGAGTTGTAGTGGAAATATTCAACTGATTTTTTAAGGCAAACATTATTTAAGTAAAACTTTGCACAGCTTAGTTAAGCTTTTGCCTAATCAGTTTAATGTTTTATTGGTATTTATCACAGAAATCAGAATGAAATACAGCCTCTCAGAAGAACCCAAGGAGTAATGTAACAAAAACTGTCTTACTACTCATCCTTGAACAATATTTATAGAGCAGCTTTTAGTAAAAAAGTAGTTGTAAAATATTTCTTCATTAAATACATTATTAACTTACAAATTCAGAAACTAAAAACCTGACGTTTAACCTAATAAAACTAATAAAAGATAATGCTGATAAAAGAGTGTTTTAATTCTTTTATTTTTTTAAAGAAGCCTTCAATCATTTAGTCTGTAAGAGGCTATATTAATCATGTTTATCATTCAAAAGGAGCCCTGGTGGCACAGTGGTTAAGAGCTCAGCTGCTAACTAAAATGTCAGCAGTTCAAATTCACCAGCCACTCCTTGGAAACCCTATGCGGGGCAACTCTATTCTGCCCTAAAGGGTTGCAATGAGTTGGAAATGACTTGACAGCAATGGGTTTGTGTTTTTTTTTGTTGGTTTGTTTGAGTCAAGAGGACTGACATCTTCATCTTAAACAATTAATGTTGTCTTGCCCTTAATTCTTTAGAGTTAGACTCAGCCCAAGCTTCTTGGAATATCTGCTAGACTGATAAGAATTCAACTATGTAGGCAAACATAAATTTTATTCAATTCCTTTCACACTGCTTTATTACTTTGAATGCTAGACTCCTATATGGAATTCCTATTCTATATCCTTCCCTTGTCTACACTGATGGAGGACAAAGCTAAGTGAGTTACTGAAACACTACAGATATCGAAGACACAGAGAGCTCTGTAGTAAGAAAACTACAAAGGTAGTTCAGGCTCCAAAGAAACTAATACCCGAATATAAGGCAAATCTAAGCAAGTTCCTAAAGTTTTCTTTTTGGGGGGAAATTAACAAATTTTCTCCTATTTTCATCTTCAAACTGCAATTATATGAGTAAATACTGTATGTAGGCAGCAGGTTAACTCCGCCATACTGGGCTTCTACCGAGAATAAACACAGGGAGGGTAACCGTGAACACGAGGAGCATGAACCAGGCACACGGAGGGCAAACACTCGGTACAGGAGCATTTCCCACCTGACAGAGGCGAGCTTTGTCCAGAAGCACTGTAGGACGCTAAGGGTGCCACTTTTGTAGAGTGTTTCATCTTCCAGAATGGTTTGCCTTGCCCACAGTGCTGTCTCTGATTTCGTTTTGAGTGTTCTGTTCCACAGCAAATACTCGGCTATGGCTAGACGCTGTTCTGGAGATGCTGCTGAAAGCTACAAGTACTGATTTGCTCTGTCCCTGGGAAACCATTTACCACATGTTCAAATGATGCTTGACCTCTGCTAAAAGTTTTCTTTTAATCAATTCTTAGGCACAGTGGTAACAATGAAAAACGAGAGGAGAGATCAAGATGCCTTCCACTTAAAGAGTCACAGGGTTGCTGAATGGAAGCATAACTTTTCTAAAGATATCTATAAATGCAAATGTACACAAGGCTCAGTATTTCTGTGGTGCCACTGGTAGGAAGCAAATGCAATAGAATCTACCAGAAAAACATAGAGTTTAGTGTGCAAATCACATGGGAAGACTGTGGTGCCAGGGTATACATTCTGACTATGATGAAGGGTGACTAATTTGTATTATATAGAACCTTAAAGATTACAAATTTCCATAATTAGAAAATCAACAGAATTTTCTCATTTAATGATCATAGAAGTTATCACTATGTATGTATCCGTTTACTATCCGTACAGGTAAGTTTGCACAGTTGCAATGCACTTGGACGCACAAGCCTGGAGCCCAGGAGAGAGGAAGCAAGCTCGAGAGCGTCAACGCAGAGATGATAATTGGAGTTGTGGGAGTGGATGAGGACTCCCAGGGAGAGCCGGAAGGAGATGAAGTAAAGCAGGCCTCCAATCGAGTCCTAAAGAGCACCATTTTTCTTTTTTTTAAAAAATTTTACTTTTCGAGTAAGCTTAGACTCACATAGAAGTTGAAAAACTTGTACAGAATTTTATCTCATATCTAAATGTGTGTAAGGAATCCCTGGGTGGTACCAACAGGAAAGTGGGAGGTTTGAGTTCACTCAGAGGCATCTTGGAAGAAAAGCCTGGTGACCTACTTCCAAAAACATCAGCCACTGAAAATCATAGGGAGCGCAGTTCTATCCTGACACACATGGGATCTCCATGAGTCAGAGCTGACTTGAAGGCAAATAGTTTGGTTTTAGCTTTAGATGCGTGAAGCCACTCTACAATCAGGACGTAAAACAGTTTCATCACCTCAAAACACTGACCTGTTCTCCATCACTAAACTTTCGCCATTTTGAGAATGTTAAAAATGAACTCACTCAGTATGTAACATTCTGAGAGTGGCTTTTTTCACTCAGCATAATGCCCTTGAGATCCATTCAAGTTGTTGTATCAATAGTTTCTTCTTTTTTATTGTTAAGTAGAAGTCCATGGTAAGAATCTACCACAGTTGGAACTTTTTTTTTTTTTTTTACTTTGGGGAAAGTATACACATCCAATGATACACCATTTTAAGCACTTCTACATGTACCATTTCTACAGTGATATTAGTTACACTCTTCAAGTTGTGCTACCATTCTTACTATCCTTTTCCACATTATTTCACCATAATCCTAAACTCAGTGACCCTTAAGCTTCCCATCCAACTTTTCGAGTTGCTATTAACAATTTGATCTCACATAGATAATTCTTTAAAAGAGCACAATGCTCAAAGCAGACACACTTCACTAATTAAAATAAGCTATTTTTTGGTTCCAAGAAAACTTAAGTAGAGGGTTTTGGTTTAAGGGTTAAAGTTTAAAGATTATTTTAGGGCAATAGTTTTGGGAGCTCATCCAGTTTCAATGGCTCCAAAAAGTCTGGATTCCACTGAGAACTTTGAGTGATGTTCTGCTCCCCCGCCCCCCACCCCTTTGACGAGGATTCTTCTATGGAATCTTTGATCAAAACTTTCAGTAAGGGAACACTAACTTTTAAGGGACTGCAAGAAGGGTCTGGCATATCAGAATGAGCAAGATGGGGCCAAGGAAGAAGAGAGGAAACTAGGTGAGCTGGAATTCAAAAGTAGAAGAAGGAAATGATTTAAGAAGGATGACATTCTCAGCTGTGTCAACTGCTGCTGAGTGAGATAAGAATCAAAAATTTAGCAGCAATAATCACAGCCAACTATATACTGAGCACCCACAGTGTGCTAGGAATGTGCTAGGCTCTGGGGACAATATGCGAAGCAAAAACAGACATGGCCCCTGCTCTCGTAGTGTAGATGGGGAAATGAAAATGAATCAAAACTCATCAAATACAAGTTGTGATAACTGTGGATAAAGAAAGAAAATGTAGCTAAGAGAATATATAACAGAGGGAAGAGACCTAATCTAGGGTTCAGTCATTCCTTTATTCTTTCGTTCACGATACAAAATTTGGAAACCCTGCTGGCATAGTGGTTAAGTGCTACAGCTGTTAACCAAAAGTCGGCGGCAGTTCAAATCCACCAGGAGCTCCTTGGAAACTCTATGGGGCAGTTCTACTCTGTCCTGTAGGGTCACTATGAGTCAAAATCGACTCGACAGCAATGGGTTTGGTTTGGTTTTGGCTACTATGTGCCAGCTCTGTACTAGGTGATGGGGATACATCAGTAAACAATATGGGAAGGTCTCTATCTTCATGGTGCTTATATTCTAGGGGCTGTGGAAGTGACATCTGAGCTGAGAGATCTGAATGACAAAAAAGAGTCGGTAAGGGGTGACCATTCTACAGAGAGGGAAGTAGATGCAAAGATCCTATGGCATGACTGTAATGTGGTTCATTGGAGAAACTAAGAAAACTCCCCTGTGGCTGGAATGCGATGAGTGAGGTACATAGCTGGGAGATAAACCTGGAGAGGCTAGCTGGGACAGATACAGCTTCAGGTATGAGGTTTGGATTTACTTTTTTCCTAGGAGTAATTAAAACTTACTGGGTAGTTTTAAACAAGGGAGTCATCACCTGATCTTACTTGTGATTTAAAAAGATCACCGGGGTAACTGAGAGGAGAGCAGAGTAGGCTGGAGGGGAGAATTCCTGTTAGAGATGATGGTGGCTTTGGCTAGATTGGTGGAGTGGAGATGAAGACAAGTAGCCAGAACTGAGAAAATTTTGGTTATCTTTGGTGATGCTGTTGTTATTGTGTGCCATCGAGTTGATTCAGACTCAATAGCCACCCCGTAAGTAAGGTAAAACTGCCCCATAGGGTTTCCTAGGCTGTAGTCTTTACGAGAACACAGAGCCACTGATGAATTCGAATCACTGACCTTTCGGTTAGCAGCCAAGCCCTTAACCATTGCACCACCAGGGCTCCTTTGGTGATAGATTACCCAATTCAAGCCAGGGGAGGGGTAGGAGGCAGGAATGAGGAAGTGAAAATGTTAAGGAAATCTCCCAGATTCCTGGCTTTTGCAAGTGGGCGGATATTGGTGTCCTTTACACCAATGGAGTGAGAACAAATATGGACATAGGAGGACCTATCGCAATAGGGAGAGAAGTGGAACGGAGACTAATCCATTTTAGGTGTGTTAAGTTTGGGGCTCCTGTGAGACATCCAAGAGGGGATGTCAGAAGGCTGTTGGGTTGCACAAGCTGTTGCTCAAAAGATAATACTGGATGGAGAAATATGGGAATTGACAGCTAAGAGTTCAGCTAACACACAGAGAGAGCTACGAGAAGATGAACCAGTACTGAGCCCTGAGACCTCCACCATTAGAGACGAGGTTGAGATGGAGCCAGTAAAGGAGACAGATGCTTAATAAATTGGCATCTGTGGAACCGAAAGTCAGGAAGGCCTCCAGGATGGTAACTTAATAAGCCACATTTGAAATGCTAAAAGAAATTATTTTCCAGGAATTACGAATGTATTCTTGGAAGCTAATGAGCTGTTTTGATTTCTGAGAACAAATTTAAATAAGTTTGAGAAATTGCATCAAACAATTTATGTCAGTGTATGTAATTATACCAACACATATGGCACCTAAAAACCACACGCTACTTCAACAGCCTGTAAAAATGTTAGCAAGGCCAGGGAAAACTAAGCCTTAACACATAGCTTTCCGGCTATAACAGGTGAAGTAAAACAGATTTTATTTCCATGTAGGATTTTATTGTTGATTTGTTGAAGAAAGTTTTGCATGCCTTTAACAGATGCTTCCAGAAAATTATCCAGGGCTGCCACCAAAACCCCCAAATCAAACCCACTGCCGTCAAGCTGATTCCAACTCATAGCAACCCTATACGACAGAGTAGAACTGCCCCACAGGGTTTCCAAGGAGCGCCTGGTGGATTCAAACTGCCGACCGTTTGGTTAACAGCCCAATTCTTAACCGCTGTGCCACCAGGGCTCCAGGGCTGCCACAGCAAACCTAAATAATTGTTCCATTGTTATCAAATTAGACAGCCTGGGACATGAAGAGAGCAGGGATGGGTGTGTAGATCCAGGCGGACAAGTAGGAGTTAACCAAAAAACCAAACCAGCCAGTTGCTGTTGAGTCGGTGGCCCCATGTATTTCAGAACTGCGTTCCATAGGCTTTTCAATGGCCATGATCTTTTGGAAACAGATCATCAGGACCTTTTTTCGAGGCACCTCTGGGTGGATTCAAACCATCAACCTTTCAGTTAGTAGCTGAGTGCTTAACCATTTGCATCATCCAAGGGCTTCCCAAAACCAAACCCATTGCTGTTGAGTCAATTCTGACTCATCGTGAGCCTACAGGATAGAGTAGAACTGCTCTATATGGTTTCCAAGGAGTGCCTGGTGGATTCGAACTGCCAAACTTTTGGTTAGCAGCTGTAGTTCTTAACCACTACACTACCAGGGTTTCCAAGGGCTTTGAAGTAGAAGTTAAACACTCAGTTTAATTCCCTGTACACTCACCTAAGCTTAAACCATTAGGCGCTGCCCCCTCCTGATGGAAATGGGAACAAGGTGCGGCAGAAACTTCTCAGTACACTGGATTTACTTCCTAAACACGCAGATCTTACGAAAATATTTTGAAAACTTATTTTCTACTCTTTACTGGAGAGGCTATACTGCAAATACCCTTCTCAACAGCTCTTTGTTCTGTTTATAACACTAGCATTTGTAGGTTGCTTTAGCAGTTGATATAGACTGCTCGTATACCCCATTTAATGTTACCTTTCCAGTAATCTGTGAAGCAGTTATTACCACCTTCATTTAACGGATGAGGGAACCAAGGCTCAAAAAGGTTGATAAAAATAATTTGTCACATGGCCAACAGTTTTACAAATTAAATATTCTAATGATTGTTCTATTCCAGAAACGTACTATTTGTTAGGCATTCTGCTAGGATCTGGAACATAAAAATAAGTTAGATACAATTCCTGCTCAGTCCACCGGTACTTATTATGGGGCTGTCAGATAAAATACAAGAGGCCAGTTACATCTGAATGAGAAAAACAATAAATTATGTTTGCTCTAAAGATGTCCATAATGGTACATGGGACATGCTTATTCAAAAAATATTTATCTGAAATTCAAATTTATCTGGAAGTCCTGTATTTTTATTTCCTAACTCTGGCAACATTACAGTTATTAGAGACTTTTCCAGAACCACATAGATCAACAGAGCCCTACTTGTTGTTTACACGTTATATAAAAAATGACTCTAGGTGTTTTCCACAAAAATTTTATCTGCCAACAAAATGCAAAACACAAACTCATGTTTATTAACCACAGTATAGCCAGACAGCAAATTACAAAGCTTCAGCTAAGAAGAGTTTTATATCTTAATCTGTCACACGTAAAACTACTTTTTGTTGTTGTTGTTAGGTACGGTTGAGTCAGTTCTGGCTCATAGCAACCCTAGGTACAACACAATGAAATACCGCCCAGTCCTCACAATCGTTGTTATGCTTGAGGCCATTGTTACAGCAACTGTGTCAATCCATCTAATTGAGGGTCTTCCTCTTTTTTGATGACCCCCTACTTTACCAAGCATGACGTCCTTCTCCAGGGACTGATCCTTCCTCATAACATGTCCAAATTTCATGAAACAAAGGCTCGCCATCCTCACTTCCCAGGAGCACTCTGGTTGTACTTCTTCCAAGACAGATGTGTCCATTCTTCTGGCAGTCCATGGTATAGTCAATATTCTTTACCAACACCATAATTCAAAGGCGTCTTCTTTGGTCTTCCATATTTATTGTCCAGCTTTCACTTATTAGCTGAATATTAGTTTATATAAAAAGTTTTCACATACATTATTGCATTGGGCCTTACATGGGACAAGTGACAATAACCAATGTATAGATGAGAAAACCGAGGCTTAAAGAGATTAAGCCACTTACTTGTGAGTCACTTGGCTAGTAGCCAAGATACTCTGAAACCAGTCAACTAATTTGCAGTTCAAGTGCTTCTTTGTCTGTAGGATGCTGGATGATGATGATGGTAAGAATAATGCCTAACATGGAATCTTAAAATTGAACTCTTCCTCTCTCAGTCTGGGTAAGGCCACATGGGCCGAGAACAGTACAAAAGGTGTCAAGCATCCTCCAGATCCAAAAGTCAGGGCACACCTGACCCCACCTGTACAAAAGGGGAAAGTTGCTGACGTACTGTGTCATGGCACTCCCTCTCCCCTTGTCCCTATGGTGGCATAAGGGGGCGTGTTTCTCCCTCATTTCAGTTAGAAGGGCAATAAAGGGCTCACTCAGAGCACTTGTCCACTGCAGTCTAGTGTTCATAAGCACTGTAGCCTGAGTCTCCCAAGAGCAGTGCAAAAGTGCATTTCCCTGACTGGGGTTCCATGTAATTTCATGTAAACTAAGGATGTCTAATTCCAGATGTCACATCCGCATGTGATAGCAGAGTATGATACGTGCTGGGAACAGCAAGGGAGTTGCCTAGGTGGTATTAAAAGGGATACTGCCCACAATGGCTGCCAGGATGGGGGATGTAAGTCCAACAGAGTAGGAAGGGGGTGCTGGACACCCAGGAACTGAGAGTTGGGGCATCATAACCAGCAGTTGCATGGGAGAAGCAATTTTTGGAAACTTTTCTATGTGTTTTATATACATTAACTCGTGTTGTCATCACAGCTGTATGAACTAAACACTATCATTATTGCATTTTTTAGACAGGAAAATGCAAGTGTATATCTCATGAAATTAGGTATAGCCACAGGTGATGGAACTGGACTGTAAACTAAAAAAATCAAACCCATTGCCCTTGACTTGATACCGACTCATAGCAACCCTACAGTAGCCCTCTAGTAAACTAAGGATGCCTAATTCCAGACACAGGCTCTTAAACTCTACGGATTCTATTATTTTCTTATTTTATTTGATCCCCCCCAAAATAGGATATTGTGTCATCCTGTTTTTCAGCAGGGTTAATAGGATATGGGGTGACAGGCTCTCAGCAAACTATTGATATTTGTCCTGAGATCAACAACAAAATAGCTTGTCTTTTTCTTGGCTTTGTAGCACTTGCCAAGTAAGGAGATGTGATAAATATATTTTATTTCAAAATGTATTTATTAAAATAAATACATTTTATTCAGTCCATACTCCCCATCTCCTACTCCCAAAGACTCTGGAGATCATTCCACAAATAGAAGAAATGATGAAAGGTAAAACAATGCAAAGTACGGTGTAGAAATATTTAACCTGGTGTGCACTCTCTGGCTAGAAGCATCTGGCATTTAGCCACTGGTGGCAGGTAGTTATTAAGAAGTGAAGAGACAAGGAATAAAGAAACTTTGACCTTAACTGGTATAATAAAAATTTCTAATTTACAAAAGCCTGTAGTCTTATGCAAATTATATGGAAACACATGCAAATGCATGAATATATAAAAAGAGATTCTCCCTCAGGAAGGTTTTAGCCAGGACAACTGTACTAAAAGCAGGCTCAATCTTCTAAGCTAATTGATGAAGGTGCTAAAAGTCACCTCTAAAAGAAAATTAACACCATTAGACTATGCCATTTTACATATTGTAAATTACTGTTTTAATAGAATTTAATATGAACATTATTGCAAGCATTTCCTGGGGAGACTAGGGCATGAAGCCAGCCAATACAGTGCTTTATAGAGCCAAGTGGGATTACAGGAAGAGTCAGCCTTTCAGGTTGAGAAAGGCTACTGCTAAGAAAGGCAGGGAACAGATGTTATACTTGCTTGCCCAGAACCCCTTCTTCTGAATAACTTTCCCAAGAGGTACCACCTCTCTTACACTCTAAGTCTGTATGGTTTAGGTGAGGGACACCCCTCCCCATACCCTCAAGTCAGGGATGGGATATGACCCTATACTGACCAAAAAGTACACTCCACACCTCAGCCACACATGGCCCAGGACTTTTGTTGGAACCTTGCCAAAAATGTACTCTTTTATTGCTGAGGTCGCTTACCTTAGTAGGATGCAAGCCTGGAGCTGCTGGGATCATCTTAGCCACAAGGAATGGAGACAGAGAGAGGGTCTCCATGACATTGTTTTGGCATCTGTAACAAGCCTTACCTGAAATCAACACATCCCCTGGACTGTTCAGTTTCATGAGCCAATAGAGTCTGTTTTGTGCTGAACCCAGTTTGAGTTATTGATCTATCATTTATAAATGAAGCAGTCAGGGAGGCTGATGACTTTTGGCCTAATCAGCAACTGCCAGTATAGTTGGTCCCTTGGTATCCATGGGGGATTGGTTCCAGGACCCCTGTGGATGCCCAAATCCGAGGATGCTCAAGTCCCTTATATAAAATGGCATAGCATTGGCATATAACCTATGCACATTCTCCTGCATACTTTAAATTATCTCTAGATTACTTATAATACCTAATACAACGTAAATGCTATGTAAATAGTTGTTATACTGTATTGTTTAGAGAATAATGACAAGATGTGAGGTTGGCGATGCTCAAACGAGTGCTGGAGAGAAACTGAGGATCTGTGAAATGGCAGGAGACTACAGCAGAGTATGCCTACACATTGCTTCATTAACGTGGATTCAGCGTAGCGCTCTGCAGGCAGCAAATTGAAGTTCTGCTTTTTGGAACTTTTTTTTTTTTCCAGTATTTTCAATCTGGAGTTGGTTGAATCTGTGGATGTAGAACCCACAGATACAAAGGGTCGGCTGTACTTGGAAAACTGTTTGAGGAATAACTTCATTTGCTACATCATAAGATTAAGTCAATTGCACAAGAGTTTTGAGATAATGTAAGACAGCCCCAAATCACCTCATTACCTGTTTCCTGCATAGAATGTATGTACCCTGCTTCATTAATGATATAGGCTGAATCACTTCTTAGTTTTGTGAAGCCACTTTTTCACCCTCTTTTATCTATGAGTATAAATTAAAGACAGGTGATTCCCTGAGAAGTCCCCACCATGTTAAAATGATGTCTTCTCCTTGAGACCAGGTTGGACTATAAAACTTCTAGTTGGTTCATTACTATGTTCAGTTCACTGTTCATCAAAACACAAGAGCGAGGGGCTTTCTAGTCAAAGGACATATTAATTTGTTCTATCAATGCCAGGTAAAACATTGCAATATGATCTCATATTGAAGCTCTCATAATTTGATATTAAAATAATTCCAAGAATATATTGCTGTCTTGGTGGGGGACCCAATTATTAAGTATGAGATGAGAACTGTCACAAGCAGAGGATAAGTTATTGACCATAATTTATTCCATAAATGACAACCATCTAGATCTCCTAATCCACTAGTACACAGTCTACAAGTCATGAGACTACTAGTATATCAGACTACTAGTATTTCTACCAGCAAACCTCCTGCCTTAGAAAACTTGGCCTCTCTGATGCTCCAGAGTAATGAAGAGAAAACACAGGGGATCAGTCCAGGAGACCCTTAAGATACTTTTAGCTCATGGTGCCCATCAACATCATGGGTATATATGAGGCATCATTTCAGATCCAGCTTGAAGAAGTAGGCTTTTCCTCAAAGTTGACAAAAGCCAGCTCCTTCTTCTGTATTAAAAATCTTTTCCACTATCCTGTCTATGTAACCCCGTCCTTTGACCATTACAACTCGTATCTCATCATAAATCATTTGGTCCCCAATCCAGAAAGGCTGGCACAAGAACAGAGGGAGGTTAAAATTTCTCTCCAAGAGTCTCAGCTGGTTTTCTTAGCTTGTGATATGCTCCGTAAACGTTACAGATATGTTTCCAGCATCTTTTACTGCAAGGTGTTCCCAACGTCGTGGCACCCCAAATTCTATAAATCGCACTGAGCAAATAAGGGAAAGATAAATCATCCATTTCCACCCATCTAAACCCAAATCACAAAAAGTACCAAGCCAAAAAGAAATACAAAATTCCTCCAGACCCTACAACAAAGGGAAAATAATAGAGAAAGCTTCAAGACAAGAGAACACATGGACACATAAGGGTTGAACCAACTGCAGACTTAGACGTTTTCTACCTCTTAAATTGGGACTCTGAGTAAACCCCTCTGTTTTATTTGGATCCTAACCCCTACTCTTTTACTCCCCACCCCCAACCTCCCCACAGCAAGGAGGCCTGGTGGCGCAATGCTTAAGCACTGGGCGGCTAGATGAAAGGTCGGTGGTTCAAACTTGCCTGCCTTTCCAAGGGAGAAAGATGTGGCAGTCTGCTTCTGTAAAGATTTACAGCCTTGGAAACCCATATGGGGCAGTTCTACTCTGTCCTATAGGGTCCCTAGGAGTAGCCCTTTCACCCCCACAACAAATTCCAGTAACACCTCCTCTTTATTTGTCTCAAATGCTACTTTAGAGCATTGAAATGGATATTTTATTTGTTCTTTACTTGATAAGGCATTATCCCTATTTTACAGATGGAAAAACTGAGACTCAGAGAAGTTAAGTGACTAAGGTTATACAGCAAGTATAATCACACGGAGCCCTGATGTCATTTTGGAGAATACATCTTCTATAAATTGAGTTCAGATTATCTCTATCAAAATAGTAGCCAGAAAAGATAAATATTTTTATGTTCAGTCCTTAAAAGGAACTACCTGAGACCCAAAAGGAATCAGGTAAAGTTTTTAAAATGACATTAATATAAAAATAGAACTTACACAGACCTAATTGAAGACAGTTCATACACTTTGGAATTTGGGAAATAGTAGATTACGTGACTGTGAGTTAATTGGGTAGTGGGAGCTGACTCTGCACTCCACTGTAATGGTTTTCTGGTCATTTAGTAATTCATTTTTTTTTGCTAGAGGGCATTATCACACAGAAGTGAAAATCAATACCGTGTTAAAAGGAACAGATGTCCTGTAAACAAACACTAACTAGGCTTAGAGAGAAGCAAAGGTAATTAGTTATAATGTAAACCTTTTCCTGTTCAATAACAGAAGCACCTGGTGCACCTTAATTATTTACTCAGAGGGAAGCAATCACAGACATGCTAAATTTAAAAATGGAGATTATTTCTAAAACAAGGTGGTGACAAACAACACCATATCTCAAGTTCACTGAAAATCTTACCAAAGCCAACAGGGATGGCCCCAGAATAAGATATCAGAGGTCTGGGCCAATTAAGTGAAGGGTCGCTATGAGTCAGAACCAACTTGATGACAACAGGCTTGGGTTTTTCTGTTTGTTCGTTTTAACCTCTCAGGGCCTCTGTTTTCTCATCTTTAAAATCAGAGTGTTAGACTGGATGATCCTAGCCAGCAACAACCAACAATTAAACAAAACATCCTCCTAAAAAAAAAGATGAAATCCAGATAAATTAGAAAGATTTATAATTAGCCAACTACGATTGTGAACTATTTTAAGAAAATCCAATACTTCAGCCTCCAAACTCACAAAATGAATAAATTAGAAAATGATTATTCATATTAGAAAATGATTCATGCCCTGCTTCTTGTAAGTGGCAATACTCCCTGCTATTATTAAAACATGATTTGGCTTAAAAAAGGAAAGAATCACAAAATTTTACTACTACAGTTATTGCAGAAAGCAAGCTACTGCATACTAAAATGCACCACTTTCTCTCTCTCTCTCTCACAGACATCTTCATGAAAATACGAAGCACTCACCGACTGTCTAGATGACTGAGGAACAGTGCCGTCTTAAAAAGAGATGTGTATAAGCAAGTAACTTCTTGCCTGATGAGTTTCTGTTTTCATAAAAGCCATTCTTTGGACATTATTAAAGATTCTCTTATTTGGACATGGTGCTGGGTATTGCATAAACATCAAACTCAATCAGTAAACACAAATAATCACTGTGTTAACACACAGCCTCTATTTCCGGAATGTCTATACATCCAAAATACTTGACCTTAGAGCTTCATTACAGTTTAATTGCCTTACTTCATTTTATTAGTTTGTCCCACAGTTGCCCATTAGTAAATAAAATAGCAATGAGGCCACTTTCTAAGGTGAAATGAGGTGATTTTTAACCTTATCTAGCTAAACTCCTAATTAACCTTGGTAGCAATTAACCATTGCTTTCTATGCCGAACTCCCACCAATGCTGGTGAAGGTGTTTGCGTTGAAGACTAGGTGCCAGTAACCAACGGGCTCTTCCCTCAGGGCTGATTTCATGTAAACAACGATTTAACTCAAGCTTCACTGACAGTTATTTTTTCCAGGAGATTGCAACTGTTTGGAATATTATACAGCATAAGATTTATAATTATAAATATTACGTATCTTATAGCTATAATATATATTATAAATCATGGGGATTTATTATAAATCATAGGGATTTATAATATTACCACATTACCATATTTCATCAGTGCAGATTTTTTGCAGTCCAACACCCATGAAATCAGGACGTGTCTGGTAGCTGATGGCTATTTAAAATCACTGATGGCTAGATGGCAGGAGTGCTGTAGTTATCATTGTCTTCAAATGTGTGCACTTTGTTGTCATTTCTGGCGGCATGACTGGACAACTACCACCTCTTGATGTTTCAGCTTACAAACCATTTTAAGGACTCTCTGACTGAGCAAGGACTATGAATCCTGCTTCTTGTTGGAAAACCTTCCAATAATACCTTCTGGTAAGATCAAGAAAGTGCCAACATCATAACTTTCACTACGGGAGAAAATCCTGGCAGCACTCTTAGACTAAATGACACATCACAATCACTTCTGATGGCACAGACGATGACACAGGGTGGAAACTTAGGGACTTCAAGGACTAAAATGATGAATGATTTGAACAAGTTGGACATTTAACTTTTTATATAATCACAAGAAATAAAGATGCTAATATTTTCTGTTTAAATTAGTCTAAAAGAACTCTTTCAATAAATAAAAATTCAAAACAATAAGAAAATAATGTGTATGATTTGCCTTTTTTTTTTTTTTTAAGAAATACGTAATACACTAGCGTATCTTAAAATCTTAGATTTGGTGACACAGAGTGGGTTTCAGCTTGTATGCCACATATTAGTAGTAGCTGCTTATACAACTAGCTTGAGCAGGACTGCTGTGGATTAATTACTTGTGTGTGTGGCCTTTCTAGCCATGGTCTCGTAACTCCCACCCAGGTGATTGTGTGACAGGGTAACTGTGGCCTACCAAGGGGACTGGTCAGTTTTGCCTTAAAAGAGAGCCAATTCCAGAGCCGGGAGGAGGAGTCTATCACCAAGGAAGAAGAGACCAGCTGGAGAGACCCGGCAGCAGGAGACAGCATGGTGGGCTTCCTGGCCCAGAGAGAAAGCCAAGTGCCTTTGGGCAGAGACTGAGGGCCAGGGAGAGGCATGCCTGAGAGCACGCTTGGGAAGAGGCTGTCCTGGTGGGAGAACTGTATCCCAAGTGTTGCTAAGCCTGAATCGTAACCTGTTACTTCCCTAACAAACCCCACAGTTGTGAATGTTGTCTTTGAGTTGTGTGGCCACTGCAATGAATAATCAAACCCAGCAGAAAAGTAGAGAGTGCTGTGGGAGGAATGGTTGGTGTCAGAATTAGTAAAAATGATGTAGAAAGGAGGCTTGTCTGGCCTCCACCTCATGGGGGTCAGCCTTGCCTGTTGATCTTGGTTCTCCTTCCCCCTTGTGGGTTTGGAGAAGGTCAGATACCTCCGCCAGGCCATTTTCACAGGGACTTTGAGACCACATCCAGGCTCAGTGAAAAGGAGGGCCATGACATCAGAGATGTCTTCAGTGAAAACTGGAGGAAGAAGTGGGGGCACCCCATTTTTCTTCTAGTCCAGTCTCCCCCCAAACAATATTCCTCCTCTTTTTCTTAATTCTTTAAGTTAAAATTATAAAAATAGGTGGCTTATGAATCTTTTTTTAAAAAAGAGGGAAATTGAGCTTGTAAAAAGTGTGTACACACGAAAAAGTCCAAGCTTTATTCAAGCTCTCTAGCAATGCTCTGGAGGATTTGACTTCTGACTGCACCCCCCAGGCTCCTCTTCTCTAGTTGTCAGATAAAATACAGATAAAATATTGCATGGGAGACAGCTATACTCAAAACATTTTTCATTGTTTATCTAAAATTCAAATTTAACTGGGGGCCTTATATTTTTATTTGCTAACTCTGGCAACTCTACCCTTCATTCCCTCTGCCCCAGTCAGCCTGGTCTCTCTTCCCCAAAGGCTCAAGCTCTTTCCTTCTACGTCTTCACACATGCTGTACCCTCTCTTTGTCTGCCTAGCTCCTCCATATCCCTCAGATCTCAGTTTAAGTGTCATTCATTAGAGACTCCTTCCCAACTCCTTAATCTAAATCAGTTCCTCTGCTGAGCCTTCTCATCACACATTTTTCTTCCCTTCATTTCTTTCTTTCCTTACTCACTTTATTGGTATGCTAATGTATATATATATATATATATATTTTAATGTATATTAGTTTTCTATGGTTGTTGTGACAAATTACCAAAATTTAGTGGCTTAAAGCAACACACATGTATTATCTCACAGTTCTGGTGGTTATAAATCTAAAGTGGGTTGGCAGGGCTGTGTTCCTTCTGGAAGCTCTAGGGGAAAATCCATTTCCTTGACTTTTCCAGCTCCTAGAAGCTGCCTGCATTCCTTGGCTCATGGCCCCACGTAACTCTGACCTCTGCTTCTGTTCTCATGTCGGCTTCTCTGACTTTGGCCCTCCTTCCTCCTTCTTATAATGGCCCTTGTGATTACATTGGGTCCACCCAAGTAATACAGGATGATCTCTCCACCACAAGATCCTTAAGCACATCTGCAAAGTCCTTCTTTCCATGTAACCTAACGTATTCACACGTTCCAGGGATTAGGATGTGGGCATCTTTGAGGGGACCATTATTCTGTCTAACATATTATCTAACAGGCTGTAGAAATGGGCCATGTTCATTGACCTCCCCTCCCCCCTGCCAATGTATCTCCAGTACCTTACCAGTGGCTGGCATATAATGGGCCCTGGCATATAAAGTAATGAATATTTCTTTTTTGTTGTCCTACTTAAAATACTTAAAATACAAGAAAATAGCAAAATCCACACATGACTTACCAAACAGACTAATAAATCTGAATTCTTAATTCAGAGATTTGATATTTTAAAAGTTCTTCCTGAGACAGGTAAGAAACACTGCATGTGCCAAAGTGGCCTCAGGTGTGTACCCAGTGCTTCTATGTTCATCTCTTTTTCCTTCTCAAAGGCAACTCATTGGTCCCTTGTACTTTTCTGAAGCCTGTCAAGCTCTTTTTTGTGTCAGAGCCTTAGCACATGCTAGTCCCTATGCCTGGAACTCTTCTTCAGCTCCTTGCATGGCTGGAAACTTGTTTATCCTTCATGTCTCAGACCAAGTGTCATCTCTCCAGAAAGGCCTTCTCTAAATGTCCTATCTAAGTAGCTCTCCCCTTTGTTATACTCCATGACATTGCTCCATTTATTTCCTTTAGGTACTTATCACAGCCTTAAATAATTTCTGTACTTTCTTATGTATTGTCTAACTCCTTCATTAGGGTACAAGCTAATGAAGACAAAGATCTTGTCTAGATTGTTCACTAGACCAGTATCTAACACACAAACAAAAAACCCAAACCCATTGCTGTCGAGTCAATTCCACCTCATAGCAACCCTACAGGACAGGGTAGAACTGCCCTATAGGGTTTCCAAGGAGCACCTGGTGGATTCGAACTGCTGACCTTCTGGTTAGCAGTCATAGCTCTTAACCACTACGCCACCAGGGTTTCTACCTAACACATAGAAGGTGCTCAACAAATATCAGTTGACTGATTAAATGAATAATTTGATAAGACAAAAAAACCAGAGCTTGCCAAACACATCAACATCCAACTGTTTTATTTTTATAATTGCTTGTTGAGGAGTCTCCGATAGAGTATTCTGACTACCAACCATTTTGAGAAATGAGTCATTCTGGGGAGTAAACAGGATGGTGGTGGGTGGTGAACTGCCTCCAGCCTCAAGGAAGTCTGCCATTGTCCCCTCTTTCTGCAGTGCTGCTGATAGGCAGGCACAATAGCAGCTACAGATGCAGCTACAGGACTCTCTCTGAGCACCAGCCCCAGCACAGAGGCGGCAAGAGGACCAGGACTAGCCTTTTGAAAAAGAGGAAAGCAGTGCTCCTCCTCAAAGTCAAGGGGAGGGGCTAGGTCCAGGCACAGGATATAGCTGATGCTGGCACTCTCTAGACCAGCCATTCAAGCTCCATGGCTGTGGTTTGGGAAAATGTCCCATGTGTGAGCGTGTATGCTGAGAGCTCTATTTTCCTAAAGTGGTAGTTCTGAGAGCCCAGGACCACAGAGAACTGGAGAGATCAGAGCTGAGTGAAACGCCAACAGGGAGAGGTTCATCTTCCTTTGTGTTGTCAGGAAAAGAGCTGTCAAATGGGACCCTAGCTAGGGGCAGAGGAGTGGATGAAGAGTGTGTAGGATTGCTCAATGTGGCTCCACAGCAACAACAGTCAGAGAGCAGGGAAAGCCTTGGTGAATGGACAGGTTTCATCTGTTGTGGGTGGTAGTTGCCATCGAGTCAGCTCCCACTCATGGTGGCCTTATGTATAACAGAACAAAACGTCACCCTACCCTGCACTGTCTTTATGATCGTTGGTATGTTTGAGTCCTACCAGGTTTCTTCTACTCGAGGAAATAATAAACAGAACTGACCCACCTGACTGTGTAAGCATCCTAGGGTTCCTGAAGGACCAAAGGAAGGAAGCTCTAGAAAGGAAGCTCTAGAAGGAAGCTCTATCAACAGGCAGGGTGGGGCTTCTGGGTCTTTAACATGAACCTTAAATGGAATGTAACCTAATTTCATTTCTCAAGTGGGGCAAAATTGTATATATAAATTATATGTGGATAAGACTAAAAATTTCCAGAAGCTTTTACAAGTTTGGCTATGAACTCCACAGGGCTAATATTTTAATGACTGTCAATAAGCCAGAGGTAAGAAATAATAAGAAACCCCAGGGAGTGACATCTGGGTGTTCTGTGCTCTTTATTTTTCTCCTTTAGTCTTCTCAGCAATATTTAAACAACAGACCTGCTCTTGGTACCTAAAACCAACAGCCACCTACTCTCATTCCTTCCCAAATCCAAAAATCAACACTTTTCAAAGCACATTTCTTCCCTCATTTATATCAGTGGTTCTCAATTGAGGGTGATTTTGCCTCTTGGGGGACATTTATTGAGCTATTCTTGGAGAAGTTTTTGGTTGTAACAACTGAGGGAGGGGGTGGACTACTGGTATCTAGTGGGTAGAAGCCAGGATGCTGCTAAATATCCTATGATGCCTAGGACAGCTCCCCATAAGAAAGAATTATCCAGCCCCAAATGCCACTAGTGTCAAGTTTGAGAAACACTGATTTAGATGAAAACCTACTCAGATCTCTTCTCTGCTGTAATTATGAGTGTGAGAAGAGGGCAAATGACTTGTGGACCTTAAACCAAACCTGATGGCTCATCTTGCAAACAGTTCCGATCCAGAACAGCTTAACTAAGTGCTAATTTCCTTTTTTATTTAGTGTTAATGCCATGTCATGGAATATTGTCCTTGACTCTTTCTCCAGGCAGTTTTTCCCCTCCACTGAGTAACCTCTTTAGGTTGCAGAGAACCCCTTCAGACTGACAGAAGCATTAGCCTTCAATATATTAAAGAATCCTTGAGAATAGGAACTAGACAAGGATCCCCTTTATTACCACTCTTATTCAACATTGTGCTGGAGGTCCTAGCCAGAGCAATATGGCAAGAAAAAGAGATAAATCCAAATTGGTAAGGAAGAAGTAAAAGTATCTCTATTCGTAGATGATATGGCCTTATACACAGAAAACCCCAAATAATCCACAAGAAGACTACTGGAACTAATAGAAGATTCAGCAAAGTATCAGGATATGAAATGAACATACAAAAATCACTGGGATTCCTCTATACCAACAAAGAGAACTTTGAAGAGGAAATCACCAAATCAATACCATTTACGATAGCCCCCAAGGAGAAAAAATAGTTGGGATTAAATCTAACCACAGACGTAAAAGACCTATACAAAGAAAACTACAAGACACTACTGCCAGAAACCAAAAGAGACCTATATAAGTGGAAAAACATACCTTGCTCATAGACAGGAAGACTCAACATTGTGAAAATGTCAACTCTATCCAAAGTGATCTACAGATATAATGAAATCTCGATCCAAATTCCAATGATATTTTTAAACAAGATGGAGAGACAAATCACCAACTTCATATGGAAAGGGAAGAGGCCCCGGTTAAGTAAAGCATTACTGAAGAAGAAGAACAAAGTGGGAGGCCTCACTCTACCTGATTTTAGAACATATTATACCGCCACAGTAGGCAAAACAGCCTGGTACTGGTACAACGACAATTACATAGACCAATGGAACAGAACTGAGAATTCAGACATAAATTCATCCACCTATGAGCAGCTGATTTTGACAAAGACCTGAAGTCTGTTAAATGGGGAAAAGATAGTCTCTTTAACAAATGGTGCTGGCATAACTGGATATCCATCTGCAAAAAAATGAAACAAGACCCATACCTCTCACCACGTACAAAAACTAACTCAAAATGGACCAAAGACCTAAATCTAAAATGATAAAGATTATGGAAGAAAACAACTGGGACAACACTAGAAGCCCAAATACATGGCACAAACAGAATATAAAACATAGCTAACAATGCACAAACACCAGGAAAGAAAGTAGATAACTGGATGTCCTACAAATCAAACCCTTAAGCACATCAAAAGACTTCACCAAAAGAGTAAAAAGATAGCCTACAGACCAGGAAAAAAATTTCGGCTACAACATATCCGACCAGGGTCTAATCTCTAAAATCTATAAAATACTGCAAAACTTAAACAAAAACACAAATAACCCAATTAAAAAATGGGTAAAGCACTTCACCAAAGAAGACATTCAGGCAGCCAACAGATACATGAGGAAATGCTCATGATCAGTAGCCATTAGAGAAATGCAAATCAAAACTACAATGAGATACCATCTCACCTTAACAAGGCCAGCATTAATTCAAAAAACACAAAATAATAAATGTTGAAGAGGCTATAGAGAGACTGGAACACTTATACACTGTTCATGAGAATGTAAAATGGTACAACCACTTTGGAAATCCATTTGGTGCTTCCTAAAAAAAGCTAGAAATAACATAAGGTCCAGCAATCCTACTCCTTGGATTATATCCTAGAGAAATAAAAGCCATCACACGAATAGATATATGCACACCCATTTTCACTGCAGCACTGTTCATAATAGCAAAAAGATGGAAACAACATAGGTACCCATCAACAGATGAATGGATAAACAAATTATGGTACATACACACAATGGAATATTATGCAACAATAAAGAAGAACGAGGAATCCGTGAAATATCTAACAACATGGATGAATCTGGAAGGCATTATGCTGAGTGAAATTAGTCTCAAAAGGACAAATATTGTATGAGACCACTACTATAAGAACTCAAGAAAAGGTTTAAACACAGAAGAAGATATTTTTGATGGTTATGAAGGTAGAGAGGGAGGGAGAAGGGAATTTGCTAACTAGATAGTAGACAAGAATTTTCTTAGGTGAAGGGAAGGACAACACACAATACGGGGAAAGTCAGCACAACTGGACTAAACCAAAAGCTAAGAAGTTTCCTGAACACAATCAAACACTTCGAGGGATAGAGTAGCAGGGGCGGGGGTTTTGGGGACCATGGTTTCAGGGGACATCTAGGTCAACTGGGATCCCACTTTGGTGAGTGGCATCTGGGGTCTTAAAAGCTTGCAAGCGGCCATCTAAGATGCATCAATTGTTCCCAACCCACCTGGAGCAAAGGAGAATGAAGAACACTAAAGACACGAGGAAAATATTAACCCAAGACACAAAAGGGCCACATAAACCAGAGACTCTGTCAGCCTGAAGCCACAAGAACTAGATGGTGCCTGGCTGCCACCAAGTACTGCCCTGACAGGGAACACAACAGAGAGTCCCCGACAGAGTAGGAGAAAAGTGTGGTACAGAATTCAAATTCACATAAAAAGACCAGAATTAATGGTCTGACTGAGACTAGAGGATCCCCAGAAGACATGGCCCCAAGGCTCTCCATTAACCCAGAATTAAAACCATTCCCAAAGCCAGATCTTCAGACAAAGATTAGACTGGACTATAAAACATAAATTAATACTCGTGAAGAGTGTGCTTCTTAGTTCAAATAGATACGCAAGACTAAATGGGCACACCCTGTCCAGATGCAGGATGAGAAGGCAGAAAGGGACAGGAGCTGGTTGAATGGACACAGAAACTCGGGGTGGAAATGGGGAGTGTGCTGTCCCTGTATTGGGATTGCAGCTAGGGTCACATAACAATATATGTATAAATTTTTGTATGACAAATTAACTTGAGCTGTAAACCTTCACCTAAAGCATAATAAATTAAAAAAAAAAAAAAAACCTCAAGAATATATTCCTTTGGCAGTTGAAGATCACAAAGATTACAAGGCCATTTACAAGGATTACTTTAAAAGGTCTTTTATGGTTACAACTAAACTATATGTTCAGTGTCCTGGAGCTTTTGAGAAGAAGTAAAAGAAGAATCCCTGCCTCAAAGTGCTTGCAACATCTGGCAGACCCAATGAAATGAGGAATGAAGGAGTGCGTCAGTGGAGTAAGACACTCGGGTCTCACTGGGGAAAAAATTCATAAGTTGGCCTAGGCAAGACCAAGGCCATTCCCACCGCTGCAGAACCAAGGACTGGAGAGCAGTGGAGACTGTGGCACCGCTCCTTTGCGCCTGCAGTTACTGTGGAGAGAATCACTGGCTGGCAGGAGGGGAGGATCCAAGGGGTCCCACCCAAGCTGTTTGCTCAGCTTCAATCCCTGTAGTGAGCACAATTCAGCTCTGGGGCTTTGATTCTGTTTCCATCCCCACAAACTTAGATACGAAAAAAAAAAAAAAATGCTAGAAACACAACATTATTTAACTTCTCTATCTATTTCCTTATCCAGAAGAGCGTTATGGATTGAATTATGTCCCCCAAAAAGATATATTGAAGTTCTTACCCCTGTACCAGTGAATGTGACCCTGTTTGGAAATAGGGTCTTTGAAGATATTATCAGTTAGGTTAACAAGAGGCCATGTATTGGAGTAGGGTGGGTCCTAATCCTATATGACTGGTGTCCATATAAAAGAGAAGATAGAAACAGGGGCAGAGGAAAGCTGCAAGCCAAGGAAGAGCTGGAGCTACTTGAAGCTGGAGAGAGGCGTGAAGCAGGTTCTCCTTCAAAGCCTCAGCAGGAATAAACACAGCCAACACCCTGTACTTGGACTCCCAGCCTCCAGAACTGTAATTTCCAGAACAGTAAATTCAGTTCTTATCAGCCACCCAATTTGAGGTATTTTGTTATGGAAGCTAAAGCTCTGAAAATGTTGTTCTGAATTATTATATGCCAGGGGCAGGTGATGGGAACCCTGGTGGTATAGTGGTTAAGTGCTACGGCTGCTAACCAAAAGGCCGGCAGTTTGAATCCACCAGGCGCCCCTTGGAAACTCTATGGGGCAGTTCTACTCTGTCCTATAGGGTCGGTATGAGTTGGAATCGACTTGACGGCAGTGGGTTTGATTTTTTTGGTTTTTTTTTTTTTTTAGGGGCAGGTGATATCTGCTGCTACTGTGCAGAGAGAGTGGCCCTGAAGGGAAGGCTTCCTTTTCAGCCACAGCCTCTTACTAGGAAGCTGATAAGGAAGGAAAAGTTTCTGGGCATCCAGCAATCTAGCTCAATTAAAGGTGTGCTGATGATGTCAAAATGCTTCCAAACCAGAGGAGACATTAAAGTGTTGTCACAGCCCTTGATTCTGTAGGTGGCCCCAACTGCTAAATCAATCACAGTTGTGATTCTTCAGAGCTTAACTTGAGTTGTTTTGGAAATGACTCTCTCCACTGTCTAGAGCCACCCTGTCAACTGAAGGGGTTCTTTAGAGTGTATCTGAAAGGTTGAGCTGATACTGAACTATCTCCCAACTCTATTCTTCCTTGTTTAAAAAAAAAAAAAAAAAAAAAAATTAAATGATATAAATGATCTCTTTCTAGAATTGTATGTCACTCATCAAATAGCTGAGTGTCTGCTCTGTATGAGGTGGTACAGGGGTATTGTGCCAAGTCCTGTGGAGAAGAAAGAGATAGACATGGTCTCCATCCTCCTCAGTCTGACTGTGTGGTAGACGGCTGAAAAATAAAAAGGTTCCCTGGAGTAGGAACACTTTGCACTTGACTACTAACCAAAGGGAAACCCTAGTGGCTTAGTGGTTAAGTGCTGCTAACCAAAGGGTCGGCAGTTTGAATTCACCAGGCGCTCCCTGGAAACTCTATGGGGCAGTTCTACTCTGTCCTATAGGGTCACTATGAGTTGGAATCGACTTGACGGCACTGGGTTTGGTTTGGTTTGGATTAACTGAAAGGTAGGTGGTTTGAACCCGCCCAGGGGCACTGCAGAAGGAAGGACTAATGATCTACTTCCATAAAGATTACAGCCAATAAAGCCCTATGGAGCAATTCTACTCTGTAACACATGGAGTTGCCACAAGTCGGAATTGACTTGGAGGCAATGGGTTTAGCAACAATACATCAAGATACGTTTATATTCAAATTAAGGCTGCAATGTCTCTTCAGAGCTACAGGGATCAATCCCCTACTCCCAGAAGTTTGGTTAGACACACAGTGGTAAGGAAGGGTAGGCATTGAGGGCTGCAGGAGGCTTGTGTGGCATCATTCTAGGGGTCACTGTTACAAATGGTACCCTGTAAACAAGTGCCATGCCCAATCATACTCTGTGACTCCATGCTTACCACCGTCTTCGACTTCTGAGTTCTCATGGTGCCACCTCATTCAAGGCAGTATCCCTGCCAATGCCCATCCCACAGGCTTCCAGGACCCTTTCTTAGTTCTTATCACCCTGGTGGCATAGTGGTTAAGTGATACAGCTGTTAACCAAAGGGTTGGCAGTTTGAATCCTCCAGGTGCTCCTTGGAAACTCCGCAGGGCAGTTCTATTCTGTCCTATAGGGTTGCTATGAGTCGAAATCGACTCAACGGCACTAGGTTTGGTTTGGTTTTTTTGTATAGTCTCACACACTACTTAACCTCTCTGAGTCTCAATTACTGTACCTAGTCAAGGCGTTACTTTGAGAATCAAACGAGAATGCACATAAAGCATGTCAAGGGTGTGTCTGACACAGTAAATGCTCAATGAGAAATAGCTATTATGATGATGGTTACGGACACACAGGCAGGCTGCTTTTCTCCTTGATGACTTACTTCACTCTTTCATCTTCAAAATACAGATGAGAGTTGTCATTACTGTCATCTTCTAAGAGTATTTTGTAGCTTAATATCCATTAAGTCCCCTGAGTCTCTGATGAAAGCCTCTCCCTGAAGGGAGAAATTTATACTGTTTTTCAGAGAAGCAGTTAGCTGCGGTTTATATGAAATATTTGTTATCCTAATACTTTATTGATAAAACAGATGCCGAATATGTAAGCTTTCTCAACGCTCCAATTCATTATTTTAAGTACCTCTTTATCAAACGGAAACATCTGTGTTGAAACAACTTTGATTCAGTGCTTGTCACAGTGACAGTGATATTTGTCAGGCCTATAATAAATCTCTTTCCACATTTGCATCTATTTGGGATGCTCAACAATTAATTAGAGAGGAAGAAGCTTCCTTAGTAAAAATAAACTAGCAGGCATGAGTAGAGGAGCCTTGATCTGCCAGGTTCCAAGGAACTTTCTGACATTTCATTATTTTTTTTAAATTTAAGGGTACATCACTGGTTCTCAACTTGAAGACCAATTCCTAAGCTGAGGTCCAGTTTAAAGCCATATATGGCTCTGGTTTCCAAGGTTTGCTCAGAGTCACGAAGCCTGAGTCAGACCATTTAGGTAATGCTCTGTAGATACGGATGTTACCTGTGCCTCCCTCCAAATGCGAAGTACACAGGTAGACAACCCTAAGACAGTGCCCAGCACATAATTAACATTCAATATATATTTTTACTGAATTAATAAATTCATCTCTACCTCTTGTCCCCACATTTGAACATGTTAGGACCATAGATTTAGAAGTAGAGCGTCCGAGAAGAAAGGGGTTAGGAATACCCAGAGAGAAAGAAGAGGAGGTAAAGTCAGAGGAGAGAGTGTCAACATTCATCCTTAGGAAAGAGAAAAGACAGGGGCTGCTGGGGGTCCTGGAGATCATCACCCAGGGAAGCCAAGACCCAACTACCTGAGAGATTACAGAGAGGGTCTAAAATCACAGGAATTCAGTAAGATTCCTTTGGCTTTCTACCTTCCTTGTGTGTGAGACTGTTTACCTGCTAATTAAAATGAGGAGAAACAGGATACCTGTTTTCCAGGAGAGTAAATGTGTGCGTGTGAGGCCTCTCTCCACTCACTCATAAATGGAAAAGAATCCCAAAAGACAAAGGGGGTGGTGGCAGTAGCTAAAGGTAAGCAGATCCTTGAAGCCTGCAGCAAGGAAAAATAAAAAAGAACACCTGCAAATAGCCTTGGCCAGGGAAGTGCCCCCAGGGTCTCAGTAATTCTAATGTGTAATTTCCCACAATTGCCTGCATCTGGGCCCCTCAGAGACCTCAAAGGGAGTAGCTAGCATCCAATAACAGCCATACTCTGGTGGCGTAGTGGTTAAGCGCTGTGGTGCTAACTAAAAGGTCTGTAGTTTGAATCTACCAGGTGTTCTTGGAAACCCTATGGGGCAGTTCTACTCTGCCCTATAGGGTCGCTATAAGTTGGAATTGACTCGATGGCAATGGGTTTGGTTTTATTTTTTTGTATTTGCCAGGTACAGTGTGGTGAAAATGATGAACACACTCAGCTGCTAACCGTGAGGCTAGAGCTTCAAGTCTACCCAAATGTACCTCGGAAGAAAGGCCTGGTGATCTACTTTGCAAAAATCAGCCACCCATAACACTATAGAGTAACACACATATGGTCTCCATGAGTTGGAACTGATTTGATGGCAATTGTTGTTTTTTAATGTGCCAGGTACTGTTTATTTCTTATAACAGCCCTATGGGATAGGTCTTACTAGTATTCCCATTTCATAGATGAGGAAAGTGAGGCGCAGAGGGGTTGTTCCGTATCTTGTCCAAGGCTGCACGGTTGGTCAATGGCAGGCATTTAACCACCACAATAATTCTTCCTCTGTAAAAAGTATACACAGCTGCGGGTTGGGACCTCAGCTTTAACTATTATTTTCTTAAATTTCAGAAAAATAAATAATTCAATAACAAATTGCAGCTAATATCTAGGCTTAATAAATTTATTTCCTCCAAAATAAGAGTGAAGTGTTTTGGCAATATAATCATGAAAAATTAAAAAAAAAAAAAAGCGTTTTCATGACATAACAAATCTATTGTAAAAATAAAAAGGTAACTCCAAGAAGCTTGCCGAAGAAGCATGAGGTGGTGAGCCAACTGGTTGTGAGCACAGCTTGGCAAATTGGTACATGCTGACACAACCCCAGATCATCCAGAGACTCGGACCCTAACTAATTCGGTTACCCTGTATAAAAAAAAAAAAAAATTTTTTTTTTTTTAGGACATAGTATATTCTTCATCAGTACATGTTACACCAGTCAATTTAATAGCAACAAAGCAAACAGCAGAAGAGTGGTCGTTTGTCCTTTGGTAAAAAAAAAAAAGCACCAAATGTTGCCCAGTTACGTAATTTACATTTTTTTCTAAGCGCCAGTCAGTATTCTGATTCGGAATCCCAGGTTCATACTGCTCAGTGGAAGACCACACAAGCACCACATCAGCCTAGTTACCTACAGGGATCCCACTGCTGAAGCCTCAGAATTGTTACTGTGACTGGGGGACTCCTGGCTCAGCAGCCTCTGAAAAGCACTGGTGGGAGCCCCCAAATAAAAGACTTGTCATTACAGTGCAGAATCACAGTGCCAGGATGCTGTGGCACACACCTGACACCTCAAAACTGTTCATATTTCTCTGGTCTGTCAGTGACACATTTGGGGCGAGTGTCAACCATTTAGTTCCCTGATCTTCCTGAGATGGTGGATAGGCAGAGGCCATGTGGGCCCTAATCCTCAGTGGGCTGATTTAAGGACATGCTTCCCACTTCTGAGTGGGGCCAAACCATTCTAGGGACCTTCTCTCATCTGCCTCTTTCCTCCCCTCTTTCACTCCTCACGCTTTCTCACACATACATATCCCACACACCACATACGCACACACACATCCCACCTTAAAGACAAGGAACATGCAAAGTTTTATGAAGGAAAAGATACTTGAACAGAATCTGAGTGGAAAACATTCCATTCTTCAACTCGATTGTTGACAGCTTCCCCACTCTTCTCATAAGCCCCAAAACTTGTTAACATGCATCACAGCTTTAAATTTTAAATAATAATAAAAGCCAACATCTTTGTACTAGGCATGTAATTATGGGCCGGGTATGTGGATATCACTTGAGTTAGGCTCTTCATTTAATTCTTTTGATAATCCTATGAGGAGAGCACCATTATCATTTCAGTTTTAAAGATCGGAAAACAGAGAATTGGAAATGTTAACTTGTTCAAGGTCACCCAGAGCCCGGATTCAAAACCGATTTCTCTGATGCCAAAACCTGAGTGAAAATGAATATACTAAACCAATTTCTTCAGAGATTATCATAGAAATGTCCTTTGTTTCATCTGCAGACAGAAACTGAGGCACAAAGAGGTCAACCAGTTTTCTCAACAGCATAGTCTGTGTACAAGTATGTTTAAGTAGAGAAACCCAGAACTTGAATTAGGGTGTTCCTAGGGCTTTCATAATCAGATTTCATCCAGTTTTGTTTTCCTTATTGAGTCACAATGTCATGCAGGCTTCACATATGTGACTATTAATCACTAGTGTGGAAGTAAAAAATCCTGCTTCTTTCCTTTGAGAGGAAACAAACTTTGGTGTAATTAAAGACCCAGAGCTCCTCCAGGAATCAGTCTAATTGTGAAACCACACTCTTTTCTGGTCTCTTCCATTTCTCTATCGTGCTTCCACTGCTCCTGGGACCACTTTCTTAAAAAATCCCTTACACTTGAATCCTCAGCTTAGGATCTGCTTCCAGGAGAATCCAACCCAAGAGACAAGAGAAATAATAGCATTATGACAGTAGGCATGTGGTGTTTGGCTGCATTTTGAAGCTCAGTGATCTAGTTTGCTCATGGAACATATCTAGAACATTCTCTGAAGTGGGCTGAGTCATCATGCTCACCTCCTGATGTCACATTCTTCTTCCTGAGTGAGCCACTCCCTTTTGCCCTCTTATAAGGCCCATTATCCCATCTTACAGCTGCTGTCAGGGTCAGCCCAGCCCACTCTGGACAAACTTACCTGCCAACATTCTACTGTGCCCTAAACAAGGGGCTCTGAAGCCCAGCTTGGACACCCCTAAAAGAACAGTGATAGTGATATCGACTCCCTAACTGAGAACTTGTGCCACTATGACATACATCATGACCCATATGTTCTCTTTAAGGTTTGTTAAGGAGTGAAAATCCAGGCCCCTGGCACTCTCCCCCACTAAGCTACAGAGAGAACTATTGACCCTTGTGACACATTAAGTCAGGACAATATTAATAAGAGTATTGCTATATAATTGTTGCCATGGAGTCAATTCCAACTCATGGTGACCCCGTGTATGTCACAGTAGAACTATGTTCCATAAGGCTTTTGATGACTGATTTTTTTCTAAAGTAAGTCACCAGTCCTTTCTTTCAAGGTGCCTCTGACCATGAATTAACTCGAGCTATTGAAGGACTGGAAGATACTTCTCAAAAAAAAATGTCTACAGCGGGAAGGGTCAAGAGGGATGAATGAAGGCTTGGGTAAGTGGTGTTGGAAGAGCCTTTACAAGAAAACAGAATATTTTTGGTTGGTTATACAATTGTAAGATAACTCTTTCTCCCTAAAAGTGAAAATCCTTCTCAGTATCATATATACTTACGCTTAAAATCTACTTAAAGAATTTGTTATATGCTTTTCGGAGTTGGAAACAAAAGAGAAAAAAATAATAGCATATATCCTTATTTGGATTCTTACCCAGCATGGAAAGAAAGACCTAGAAGTTTTATTTTTTCATTTAGAGTTGGAATCACATGGTTGAGCTAGAACAGAAAAGTGGGCCACTGGCAAAGACTGAACCCTTTTGTGTGAATTACAGAAAATTTTAACCACACCACTCCCTTCTGCCAAGTAATTTTCACAATTTCACAGTGCTAATTTAAAATTTCTGTAAGAGAAAAAGAAATTTACCTAAAACAATTGTTTGTGAAAAGGAAGCAAAGTATTTTAAATTTGAGCCAGCAATTTATCGGATGAATCCTTTTCATCTTCGCATGATCCTTTCAATATGTTGCTTTGTTACGTAAGATAAAGCAATTTAGAAATCATGAACAATACAACTGGGAAGCATCACTGGATCACAGGGATGACTGAATAAAATGGGAATAAAGCTCTATAGTGACCGTAAAGATGGTAACCATGGTATTGAACAATGCGGCGTTAGGGTTGGTGGAGTGCTTATAAGCATGACTGTTGGAATCAGGAAGACTCAAGTTTGATGCCCAGCCTCAACACCTTGAAGCTGTATGACTTTGAGCAAGTTATTTTGTCTGCGTGAGCCTCATTTTTCAGATCTGTAAAATGGGGCTAATAATACCTTTCACAGGGTTAGGGTGTGGATTAAAGGTGGTATGTATATGTGGCAAGATGGAAAAATATTTATTCACCAAGATTTCAGAAGATTTGAGGAAGGAAGGCTGGCTTGATAGGGCTGTTCCCTCCATTCTACCCTCACTTCCGAGAGGAGTTGTTAAAGGACTGGAAGATACTTCTTTAAAAAACATCTATGGTGGGAAGGGTCAAGAAGGATAAATGAAGGATGGATGAGTGGTGCTGGAAGAGCCTTTAGAAGAAAACAGTGTTTTTTTTTTTTTTTTTTTTGAGTTAGAGGTAGTAAAACTTGTGTTCAAGAGGCCACAGAAAGCAATAAGCATAAACAAAAAATTCGCAATTAGACTTTATAAAAATGAAGAACGTCTGCTTATCAAAGGATACCATTAGTAAATCAATAGCAAGCCACAGACTGGAAGAAATGTATCTAACAAAAGACTGGTATGAAGGGTATGATAAAGAACTCCTACAACTCAGAAATAAAAAGACAGCTCCCCAAAATGGGCAAAAAGATTTGAACAAAACTTCATAAAAGAAGATACATATAAAAAGATATATAAATTAACCCATGGAAAAGTACTCAGCATCTTGAATTTCCAGTGAACAAATCAGGTAACCTTTTTCACAGCTGCATACTGCCCATCAGAAGTTTGATACTATTGCTGGTCTTTGGGTTTGGAAATCAGATCACCAAGTTCATTTGAACTGCATGAAAACCGAGAGTAAATAAGTTACAAGGGTGAGTCTGAGAAGATCTTTAAGAATCAAAATGTGCAATCTTCAATACATTTGATATCAAAGTTTGCTGCTCAGAGATAATTTGTGATTATCTCTTGGTTGTTGACTATGGTCAAGATGGGTGAGGCTACCAGATAACTGAGTTCCAAAATGGTGGTATTTAACCATAGTTTCTGGATAGAAATTAAACTCATGGAGGACTCATTAATTCTCATACAACTGGGTTGTTATTTCAATAAAAATCTTTCAAGAGATGAGAATAGTTGGTGCATCATTGAAAGTGCCTTAATGTTTCCAAGGAGTCAGTTACTCACTTACCTGGCCCATATCTTGAAATTAATTCCTAAAGCTATTTATACTACGCGGGCTGTCTCTCCACAGTTTAAAGGATGCTATTTCCAGCGTGAGCTCAGTTGTTCAGGGCAGTATCCTGGGGTTTTCAGTTCAAAAATCAAATTAGTACAGCTGGGCCGATTACCAAAAGCCCTTTTTAACAGCTCCCTCCTCTCCTGCACTCCTCCTGCCTTGGAACCACAAATGTTCCATGAGAGAGCCTTTTCTCTGAATTGCTTCTGGCACAGGCTGCAAAGAGGCAAGCATGCAGTTAGAAGCTCACCCAGAATCAAAGTTATATTACAGTGCTGATCTTGGCTCCAAAAGTCAAAACGAGAGTTCCATTTTACACAAGACCCTCTGCTCTGATCCATGTCAAGGATATTCACTTATTTTTCAGGGCTTTTTTTTTTTTTTTTTTGATAACCTCATGTCAAGGTCAAAATGTGTGTCCTGAGATAATAAAAAGGAATCACCAAAGTCTTTAATTAATTGTATTTTCAGATTTATTAAGAATTATTTTCTCTCTAGGTTTCACTGGTTAAAAATCTACATCATAAATCAAAGAGGTGCAAGAAAGCTCGTAAGCATATATGGCAGCAGTGGTATTGACATATGGTACAGTATTTGAGTTACATTTTGAGAGAAGGATTTTGCTCTGTCACTGGATTTTTTTTTACATATTGGTTCAGTGTGAAATTTGGAGCCACCAGTTATTAGTTCCCACTAAATAACTATTCTTTGTCCTAACACAAACATGAAACAGAGTATCTTCATCACTTTGAACATTTTTCCCATCTCCTACAGCCCACTGAGCCATTTAGAACACCAAACAAATCCTTAGCGCTCCTGCAAGATTTGTTCTTCAGCTGAGCTAACTGTCTCTCTCCCCAGGATCAGCTAATTAGCCTCTCTCCCTACCATCTCCTGCATCCCTTTCTTCTTTACTCAAAAGGAAAGACCTTCCTGCTAGAGATACATGCATGCAGGTGTTGTTTTTTAATAAAAGGCCCTGAGTAGCTCAAATGGTTAATGTGCTCACTGTTAACCTAAAGAAAACCAAAGGTTTGTGGTTCAAATCCACCCAGAGGTGCCTCAGAGGAAAGGCCTGGAGACCTACTTCTGAGAAATCAACCTTATGGAGTGTAGTTCTGCTCCGACACCCATGGGGTTGCCATGAGGCGAAACTGACTCAGCAGCAACTGATTGAGCTCTCGGTTTTCAATGCCTTGTGGGTTCTCCCCTTTACTGGCCTTAATTTAATCACCAGGAATTAACCAACTATTTAGTTAGAGGACCCTATTTGCAAAAAGAAAAAAAAAAATCATCAATGTACTAAAATGTTATTTCTGAAAAACATAAATAAGAGAACTTAAAAAAATGTTTTTTTAACAATACGTGGAGACTGAAGTAGTTGTGCATTCAGATTAAAGCTGTAGAGGCGGAAGACTAAGTGTCACACTGCACATCTGTGGAATCATCAATACGGACTTGTTCCTAAAGATAGGTGGTTCTGAATTCCGAGGGGACATTAGAATTTCCTGACAATGTTCAGAAAATTCTGATTGACCTCACCTACAGATTCCGAGTTAATTTATCTGGGTGGGGCCTATTCATTTGTATTTTATGAAATTCATCAGGAACTTGAAGGAAGGGTTAATGATGGGGGGTGGGGGGAGAGAGAGAGACCAAGAGAGAAACAGTTGGTGAAAAAGAGATTATGAAAGAGTGAGAGACAGATAAAGAAATAAGTCACTGGTTTATTTTTTTATTCTTAACCACTATATACAAGACATGTAGGGCCCAGTGTTTCCTTTTAAAGCAAAATTTGGAATAAATCAGGTTTGACTGCAGCTAAGAGTATCATACTAAGACCTTGGAAAAACAACTGTAATTGTTGCATTGCAGAATGAATGTTATCTTTAACTGTGGCATCACCATGAAACAGCTTTATAAATTACAGGGTACAATGGGCTATTTTGATGAGATTATGGGTTCTTTTTATTGCTTACTCAGACAGGGATAATAACAGAATACAACCATGTATGTTTACAGCTTCTACTGGAAAAGTCCTTAAAGATGACCAGGATGAAATGAAAGGTGATTACATCTCTGAGATGTGGTTTCTTTATAATGAGGCTGGTATCACATCTAAATCTGAGCAACAATATTTAGATGTCGAGGTGGGCAAGATTCTATTTGACCAGTGGTCTGCCATCTAACTGCAGTCCAGTTTACCCTGCCATTCTTTCTACCGGGTAATATTCACTTGCTGATCTTGTTGAGGTTCTCAAGTGACAAATGCTTGAAAATTCAAGCATAATTGTGAGTTATTACAAAGGGCTCTTTATTATTTACAACTGTAAAATTAATTTAATATTTTAAATTCATGATTCTAATAGGCAATGAGAAAAACCTGGTCAAAATGGTGCTTAAAAAACCAAACCTGCTGCTGTCGAGTCAATTCCGACTCATAGAGACCCTGCAGAGTTGAAAAGAACTTTCCCACAGGGTTTCCGAAGAGGAGCTGGTGGATTTGAACTGCTGACCTTTTTGGCTAGCAGCTGAGCTTTTAACCACTGCTCTACCAGGGCTCCAAACAGTGATTAGTACCATGGAAAATAGCCACACATTTGGAAGTTGGCTGAGATGACATTGAAGTTACCGTGTACCTATTATTTAATAGTTTACCGCAATAAAGACTCTCTTTATAAAGACATTAAGTGAAAATATATCATTAAGAAAACCATAGTTTTTCTATGCTCCTGTCTTTTTCTACCTGAATATCCATCTGGTGAGTGCTTCAAATTCAGCATTACTCAAAACAAACTAATCTTCCATCACTTTAAAACCTGCATGCTCTTCATAAATTCTTGCCCTTAATCAACAGCATCATCCTTCAAACAAATTAGGAACCTCCACACCACATCAGCTCCCCTCTCTCTTTCCTCCCAACCCACTCACTTTATCCTGCCAATTCTAACTCCTAATTTTCTCTACAGTCTACCCCACCACCTTCAGCCCGATGCTACCAGCTGACTTAAAACCTGCGTCATTACTAACCTGGACAACTGTAAGAGTCTCCTAAATCAGCACTGAGTTGTCTCAAATAATCAAACACTTTTAGGGATGAGGCAGTTATGAAAACAACAACAAAAACTCCCAGCCCCTGGTTTCACTGTTCCAATTCCACCCCCAAAGCCATTCTCCATAATGTTTCCAGAAATATCTTTTGAAAATAAAAATTGGATATATTATCCCCTTGCATAAGACCTTTCAATGGCTATCCACTGAGTAAAAGTTAAAGCTCAAATTCCTTAGCATCCTAACCACTTCATCCCTGCCCACACTGAATGACTCTATTTACTTCTCCCACACAAGCTGTGCTCTCTCTCACCTCCAGGCCATTTCAAACTCTTCCCTCTTTCTGAAATACCCTTTACCACTCCCTGTCTCTACTCCTAAGCATCTCTTCTTGTCTTTTAATCCTAAGATCAAATATGACCACCTCTTTGAGGCCAAATCAGCTTCTCTTGGAATGAGTTAGTTGTTCTTTCCTGTCAACAGTTCTAACACTTTGTACAAATCCCTAATATAAATCTTTTATTGCTTTAGCAACAACTGTTGAGCATCTACCATGTGCTAGAGTTTGTTCTAGGTGCTAGAGATACAGTAATAAATAAGAAAAGCCAGGTCCATGGAACTATTTCTCATGTAACTAGTATTCCATTGGGAAAAATAGACAATAGATAAACAAAAATGTATCAGATGATGGAAAGTGATATGCAGAGAATTAAAACACAGTGATGAGATACAATAGCTACTTCAGAGTGAGTGGTCAGAAAAAATTCCAAGAGAAAATGACATTTAAGCTGAGACAAAAAATGAGTTTTATGGGGTTCAGAGAGAAGACCAAGGTTGGAAACATAGATGTGGGAGTCACTGGCCTAAAAATAATATTTAAAGCCATGAGACTAGATCAGGGCCCCTGGGAAGAGAACGTAGGTAGAGAATACCACCCAGGACCAAGCCTTGGGAATTCCAATTTCAGAGAAAGAGGAAGCAGCCAAGGAGCCAGAGGAGTAGTCAGTGGGGTAGGAAGAAAGCTAAGAAAGTGTGGAGTGGCAGAGGCAAAGAGAAGAAGATGTTTCAAGAAAAAGGCTGTAGTTAGCTACACTGAACACTGTTTACTATTTTCAGAAACTCAGGTAAGATAAAGAACAGAGAAATAACCATTGGATTTGGTGATATGGAGGTCACTAATGACCTTGTAAATAGTAATAGGTGTAGTGATGTAGGGAGAGAAATTCAACCAGAACAGACTGAGGAGAGGCTAAGACATGAAAAACTTGAGACAACTTAGCACATTTTGAGGCTTTTATTTACGTGTCTTTTTTGCCTTCTAGACTATGACTCACAAGAAGGCAATGACATCATATTTACTGATGCAAATGAGAACATACAACAATGCCTGGTTTGTAATAAGCTGTCAAATGTTGGATGAAAGAGAGAGAGAGAGGGAGAGGGAAGGAAGGAGAGAGGGAGGGAAGAAGAGGAAAGGAAGGAAGAAGGGGAAGGAAGGAGGGAGGGAGGGGAGAGGGAGAGAGAGAGGGAGGAGGGAGGAAAGAAAGGAGTGAGAGAAGGGTAAGAGGGAGAAAGGGAGGGAAGGAGGGAGGGAAGGAAAAAAGGGAAGGAGGAAGGGAGGGAGGAGGAAGGAAGGAAGGGAGGAGAAAGGAAGGAAGGAAGGGAGGGAGGAAGGGAGGGAGGAAGGAAAGAAAATTCGGGAAAATTAAGAACACAAGTGCTAATTATAATACTAGAGAGTGAATAAATCAACAGAAAAACTGAAGCTTATTTTGGCTATGAGAAAGTAATATTAATTAATTTGTGTGAAACATTAGACGCATTCTCATTAAGGTCAGGAACAGGTAAAGATGTTGTCTGTCATTTTTATTCTTTTACTCCATACTCTTAATCCTGTCCAGTGAAATAAGATAAGAAAAAGATATGAGAAGTATGAGAATTGGAAAGGAGGAAATAAAATGTCCTCTTTTGTGAGTGCTATAGAATATCCCAAAGAAACCATAAACAATTAAAATTAACAAGAGGACAAGCAAAGTTTGTTATAGTATTAAAATAGAAAATCAATACCATTCTGCCACAGTCAAGTCACAGAAAAATTCCATCAAATTCCCAAAATTTCTTTGTGTCCCTTTGTAGTTAACCCCTTTCCTGGCCCTTATTCCCTGGAAACCACTGATCTTCTTTAGTTTTTGGCTTTCCCAAGTGGCTGTAGAAATGAAATTATACAGTATTTAGCCTTTTGAGTCTGGCTTTTTTCACTTAGCATAAAGCTTTTGAAATTCACCCATGTTGTTGCATGTGTTAGTGGTTCATTTCTTTTTAATGTTGAGTATTATATTCCACTATATGATGTACTGTGGTGGTGTGTTTATTCATTCACCAGTTGAAGGGCCTTGGGTTGTTTCCAGTTTGGGGCAATTATAAATAAAGCTGCTTTAAACTATCATGTACAAGCTTTTGATTGAACACTTATTGCTGTTGTCGTGTGCCACTGAGTCAATTCTGACTCATGGTGACACTATAGGACAGAGTAGAACTGTCCCATAGGGTTTCCAAGGCTGTAATCTATGGAGGCAGACTGTCACATCTTTCTTCCATAAAGCAACTGGTGGGTTCAAACTTCTGACCTTTTAGTTAGCAACCGAGCACTTAACCACTGCACTACCACGACTCCTGAGTGAATATTAGTTTTCATGTATGTTGGGGTAAAACGTAGGAGTGGGACTGCTGCTAAACTGTTTTCAAAAGTGGCTGCATAATTTCACATTCCCATCAGGAATGTATGCAAATTTCATTTGCTCTGCATCCTCACCAACACATGGTATTGTTGATCTTTTTTTATTCTAGCCATTCCAATAGGCGTGCAGTGGTATTTTCTTGTGGTGTTTTATTTGTATTTCCCTAATGATTTATGATGTTCGTTTGTAGTTTTCTTTTCCTGTAATGTCTTTTTCTGTTGGGAAGTGTTTTTTTTCCTCTTCTATTTTTTAGAAATAATTACGAAGAGCTGCTATTGTTTCTTCCTTAAACATTTGGTAGAAAGTAAGGTCATCGAAATTAAAAAAAGGTTTTTAGCTATGAATTCGATTTCTTTTATACTTATGACTGTCTCAGTCATCTAGTGCTGCCATAACAGAAATACCACAAATAGATGGCTTTAACAAAGAGAAATTTATTTCCTTACAGCCTAGTAGTTTACAAGTTCAAATTCAGGGTGTCGGTTCCAGGGGAAGGCTTCTCTCTCCGTTGGCTCTGGAGGAAGGTCCTTGTCCTCAGTCTTCCCCTGGTCGAGTAGCTTCTCAGGTGCAGGGACCCCGTGCGTAAAGGACACGCTCTGCTCCTAGTGCTGTTTTCTTGGTGGTATGGGGTCCCCAACTCTCTTCTTGCTTCCCTTTCCTTCTATCTCTTGAGAGATAAAAGATGGTGCAGGCCCCACCCCAGGGCAACTCCCTTTACCTTGGATCAGGGAGGTGACCTGACTAAGGGTAGTGTTACAAACCCACCCTAATCCTCTCAACATAAAATTACAATTGCAAAATGGAAGACAACCACACATGGCCTAGCCAAGTTGATACACAGATTTTAGGGGGGACATAATTACAATCCATGACAATGACAATTCATGTTTTTTCTTCTTTAGTGAGCTTTGATAGTTTGTCTTTCCAGAAATTTGTTCATTTCATCTATATCGTTAAATTTATTGGCATAAAGTATTTTGCAATATTTTCTTATTCTTTTAACATCTTCAGGATCTATAGGGATCTCTCCTTTTCATTCCTGATACCGATAATTTGTGTTCTCTCTCTCTCTCTTTTTAGTCAATCTGGCTACAGGTTGATCAATTTTGTTGATTTTTTTTAGAGAAGCAACTTTTTTTAAATTGTGCGTTAAGTGAAAGCTTACAGTTCAAGTTCGTTTCTCATACAAAAACTTATATACACATTGTATGTGACCCTAGTTGTTCTTATAATGTGACAGCACACTCCTCCTTTCCACACAGGATTTCCCGTGTCCATTCAACCAGCTCCTGTCCCTTTTGCATTCTCATCTCGCCTCCAGACAAGAGCTCCAATTTAGTCTCATGTATCTACTTGAACTATGAAGCACACTCTTCACAAGTATCATTTTATGGCTTATAGCCCAGTCTAATCTTTGTCTGAAGAGTTGACTTCAGAAATGGTTTCAGTTCTCAGCTAACAGTCCGGGGTCATGTCTTCCGGGGACCCTCCGGTCTCAGTCAGACCATTAAGTCTGATCTTTTTAACAGAATTTGAGTTCTGCACCCCACTTTTCTCCTGCTTCATCACGGACTCTCTGTTGTGTTCCCTGTCAGGGCAGTCATTGGTGGTAGTTGGGCACCATCTAGCTCTTCTGGTCTCAGGCTGATGGAGTCTCGGGTTTATGTGGCCCTTTTGTCTCTTGGGCTAATATTTTCCTTACGTCTTTTGTGTTCTTCATTCTCCTTAGTAGAGAAGCAACTTTTGGTTTCACTGCTCCCCTCTCTTGTTGCTCTGTGTTCCATTTCATTGATCTTTGCTCTTATTGCCTTTCTTCTGCTTGCTTTGGGTTAAATTTGTTCTTTTTTATTTTTTTCAGTGTCTTAAGGTAGAAACCTAGATCACTGACCTGAAACTTTTATTGTTTTCTAATACAAGCATTTAATGATATAAACTTTCCTCTCAGTGTTGCTTTAGCTGCAGCTTACAAATTTTGATATGTTGTACTTTCATTTAATCCCAAATATTTTTTTCTAAATTCCCTTTAGACTTACTCTTTGATCCACTGATTATTTAGAAGTGTATTACTGAATTTCCAAATATTTAGGGATTTTTCAGTTATCTTTCTGTTATTTATTTCAAGTTTAATTCATTTATAGTCAAAGAACATACTTTGCATGATCTCAATTCTTTTAAATGTGTGTTAAGGTTTGTTCCATGGTCCAGAATGTGGTCCTTATAGAATGTGTGGATGATTTATATAAGCTAAAAAAAAAAAAAAAGAATCAAAATAAAAGTTCCTTACTCAGAGATAAGTTAAGAGTTTGATATATATTTTTCAATTCCTTTCATTACACCCCATACATACATACGCATGCATATACATGTGTACTCACACGGACATATTTACAAATGTAGAAACACTCTAGTTAGATCCTTTGTAATTCACTTTATCTCTGTGAGGCAGCATGAGTTAATGATTAACGCATTAGCTCTGAAGTCACACTGCCTGGGTCCAAATCCAGGTTTCACAAATTTACTAGCTGGGTGACCCTGGGCACCATCATTAAATTCTCTGTGCCTCAGTTCCTCACATGTAAAATGGAGATGATAATAATAGCACCTACCTCATAGGGACTGTTGTGAGAATTATTTGAATGAATATACATAAACTACTTAGAATGGCACCTGCACCTTGTGAGCATTATATAAGTGCTTGCTATTTTCTATTATTGTTTTCCCATGTCACAGTTCTAATGCGAAGATACACTGTGATTTATTAGCTAATACTCTACTAATGAACAGTTGGATTATTTTCAGTACTCACTATTATAAAATCACTGTGATAAAGATTTTTGTAGTCAAAATGCTAAGGTACATCCATAATTATTTTTTACTTTAGGATGAATTCACAGAACTTCGATTGCTATTTTAGAAGACGGGCATATTTTCAAAGATTTTTGATGCTTTTGCCCAAGTTCCTAGAGAAGATTTTTGTTTTTTAATTCACTTGCAAACCCACTATCATGTATGAAAGTGAAGACTTGTCATTTTAGAAAATATTTTCCAAAACCTTCTGAGAAATATGCTTCTGGAGGTCCAAATTGATAATTGCATTGGAATACAACTTAATGGGTTAAGTTTCAAAGAACTACCCAGAGAAATGATTTCATTCCAGGAATTCAGAGCATGAACATATTACTTTTATAAATTATCCCAGAAGGATGAGAGCAGATGCCAACCAAAAATATAATGGTGAATGTACTGCTCCACTGAATGTGTTTTAAAATTGTATTAATTGAATCTAGAAAATCAATGAACTGATTAAGGAAAATGGCCCTTTAGGCATTTATAGTTCTTTTAAGTAAGATGTATATCTCCCTTACGTGGGTACAGATCATACAGACCTTTCATAAAAGGAAAGTATTTAAGAGCATTTAGAGTACTGGAGAAATACGACCTTTATAAAGAGAAAGGTTGTTTCCAACCATGAATGCTTAGCTTCCTGATTTCATAAAAATGTGCACTTGAGTCACAAGAACCAAAAATGGAGGCTCCTGGGTATTTTAGCGCTGAAATTCTAAACAACAGTGTTGAGAGAAATGAGGAATGTGGTGCAAAGAAGCCTTCAGACTTTTTTCTTAATATTCTTTTGCATTAAACCCTATTCACCAAAGTAAGCAAACGTTCAAGAAAACTCTGGTCTGCAAGTGAATATAACCAAATCCAAGAATCTCTTACTCTTAGCAAGAAAAGTTAAACCTGCTCACTAAACCAGGGCAGACATTCTCAAGTATTTAAACAAGCCTCAAAAGTAAACAGCTTGAGTCACTCTCCTTACAAACCAAGATTTGCCATAGGATAAATTCAATCAAAATAAATTAATACCAAAAGAGAGATCACTCCAGACGAGCCGTCTTACCCACGAAAACTATAGCAGAGCCAAAAGGCAGTCCTCTTTTGGGGATAGAACTGAAGAAATTCTATTTCCTTGAAGTAAACTAGGTAGAGAACAAGCTGAGCTACTATAAGGACACACAGATCCAGAGAACTAGAAAAATGAAATCCGCACAGTTTCATTAATTACAATGGCTCACTTTAGCAAAGAACCAAAGTTCTAAAATATATTCTAAACTCTAAAGGTTACTTTTCTTTGAATCTGAAGTAATGAGCTTTTTACATAAAATTAAAGGTTTAATGGTACAGAATTACTAATTTACTGTATCTTCAATGTTCCAGGAATGGTGAAGAAAACCTACTATGTAACAGCTGCCATGAGCTACAAAACTGAGTCATGGGCTTGATTAGAAACGTGGTCTGTTTGGAAAACAGGATGCTTATCCAAAAACTGATATCAATGCTGAGCCTGTTCTATTCATTTTGTTTTTGATTTTAAATAATATTTTGTAACAGTCAGGATTGGCTATGTCCTCCCATATGACTGGTTTTCATGTAAAAAAAAATGTATGCAACTTTTTGGCATCTTTAATTTAGTTGACTAACAGATCTCATTCTACAAGTGGGTAATCATAGTTTATTAAAATGTTTGCTCTGTGCCTCTTTCATACCAGTGCATGCTAGCGAATAGAGTGAAAACTATGTCAACTCATCATCTAATTTAAACAACTTAAGACTAAGAGAAATCTCAAAACTAATTTGTTCTAGACCAGCAATATACCCACTCTTTTCAGAGCACTGTTTCGTTATTAATTATTTCATCTACACAAGCTCCCATGAGCTGGTTCAGTCTAATCCCCTTTTTAGGGACGAATACATTCAGGTACAAAAGACAACAGTAATTTGCTATAGGCTATAAAATAAAGGCAGTAGACGGTGGCCACACCACTGAGAAAAATAATTTTCTGAGTCTTAATCCTACCTCTTCTGTTGGCTGTTGGGATACACTGTCTTTATTTAAAAAAAAAAATATATATATATATATATATACACACACACACATATGCTTTATATAAAACTATACTATGTATTGACCTTGCACACAAGTCTGTATAACAAACCACCAGCTGTTCTGTTCAGGCAGACGGTGCAGCAGAGTTATTTAAAAAAAAAAAAAACAAACTGCAACTTTGGAGTCAAATGAGCTAATTCAAATATTGGTTTTGTGATCTACTAGCTAAGTAACCCCCTCTGTTTTCTTCAGCCGTAAAGTGGGGCTGATAGCATCATCTTCACGGAGATGTAACGAGATACCCAAGCCAGCGGCACATCATTGATACTTGAATATCTGTTCCCTTTTTCTTTTCCCCATCTCATTAGAAATTACAGTATGTGGAAAATTAAATTAAATCAATATGCTTTACTACTTACCCTGAACAAGCGACAGTTTGCAAGTTTGCAGTGCAGGGCTCTCCAACAGCACCGGGCAGGGCTAAGTTGCTGTTTGAAATCTTCAGAGAAGCTGTTCACAATTGGCCAGACATATGTGGGCAGTTCCCTTATCTCTGTTATTGGTTACTCTGTCCCAGGACTAATGGTGGTGGCACTGGCAACAGGTGGGCAGAAGGAAAGGTAAGCCATGATGGGCAGGGCTAAGCCAATAGCAAATCATTATTCCCCCTATTATTAGGGGAGGACTCTGTGCACACTCTTTCTTTAACCACTTCTCTTTACCACGGTGTTAAATTTACATAGGCAAACTACTGTTTTACTCCTTTTTACTTATTAAGATTAGCCTCAAAAACTACTCGGGAAATTCATTGCCATTCATTCTAAAGAGAATCGCTCTAAGGTGAAAATTCAAAGTTGTCTTTTCAAACCACTTTCTTATTGTTTCGATATGACTTATTGTCATACTTTGCCAGTTTGAAAACAAGTATCTTAAAGGACTCATTTCCTCCTGTAAAAGGGAATTTTCTGGAAAAGAGGCCACAGATGTGATTTAGATAGCTACAGACCCCCGAAGTCCCTTGGAGTTATGAAATTTTCCACTGCTGCCATCCAAGTTTCAAAAACTAGGGCCTTGACCCCAGAGTATTTCTTCTCACCTTATCTCCAGCAAAGGATTACTTCTCTAGACAGGGCTTAGAACTAAACAGTTTAAAACTAATTTTATTTTGTTATAAGGAAATATGGATTCTAAATCTCATTGCATGGCCTTAAATAAATGTTCTAACTTCCCATGACCACAATGGAGTTGGTAGCAAGTTTGGCACCTTGACTGTCACTACCTGGTTTCCTACGTGGAAAGACAGCTAGTGTGATGGAGAACCATCCGAAGTAGGAATTGGAAGGCCTGGCTTCTAGTCCTGGTTCTAACAACATTTGAGTGGGACCTTTACTTGTATGGCCTCAGCTTCTCTACTTATACAGTAAGAGTCAATGGTTAGATCAATGCTTCTTGCCTTTAGCAGATTCTGATGAAAACACTGGGTTCTCTCCCCAGAAAAATGTTTATAGTCACAAAGATTGGCACAAACACTCAGGAGATACCCCTGCCCCCAGGGCTGGATGCTCCTACCCTCTCCAGAACTCTATGGCTGCTGTTACCAGGAATTCTCACAAGAACAGGGTGTCACCAGACCCACCGGCCTCTGTTGCTCTGGTTGAGGGACATAAGGAAGAGTGGATTAAGGAGAGACGAGCATAAGCAGACAAAGGAGAAATGTGATGACTAAGTTAGTAGCTAGATAGGCTCTCCCCACATATAAATATAGGCCTCTGTGTAAAGGAAGAGCTCATTTCTGTGGTCCTGGGTGTGTTTACATAGGAAGCTGGCCAAAATGTCCCACTTATTGTTATATTAATGCCTGAGAGAGAGAGCGAGCCTGCCCTGTAGTCACTCCCTACCTACAAATACTCTGGCAGAAGCTCACTGTGCATACAGATTGCCTGCCAGGGCCTCTTGCAGCAGAGTGGAAGTGAGAAGGGCCCCTTAGACCCATGTCTCCTTCTCAATTAGAGCTGGACAGTAGTGGCCTCTGTTGTGGAAACAGAATGCCATCAGCAGTGCCTCAGTACCACAAAGGATTAGAACAAAGGGTAAGACTTAGTTCTGTATTGGCTACTAATTAGGCATTATAACTATCTCATAAATTGTTCTGAGAATTAAATGAATTAATATACGTAAGGACTTTCAACAGTGCGTGACACAAAGGAAGCACTAACAAATGTTAGTGATTAGCACCAAACAACTGATTTACGAAGGAAAAAAAAAAAAAAAACTACTAGAATTCAGCCCATAAGAAAGAAGGAACTACATACAGAATCAAAAAGACCTTTTTTTGGTCCTTGGTTAGATAAAAAGGTCAGGAGCTAGAAGGTAAGTTAATTCCTTAATTCATTTGTTTACAGTAATAAGAAAGAGTGGTCCTAATGCATTGTTGTTGTTAGGTGCTGTAGAGTCGGCTCCAACTCATAGTGACCCTGTGTACAACAGAATGAAGCAATGCCCAGTCCTGAGCCATCCTCACGGTCACTGTTATGCTTCAGCCCATTGTTGTAGCCACTGTGTCAATTCATCTCGTTGAGAGTCTTCCTCTCTTTTGCTGACAAGCATGATGTCCTTCTCCAGGGACTAATGCATATACGGTTGATATCATAAACCTAGAACTTGTTATATACTACCTGTGCTAGTCCTCTTTTTGTCCCCACCCACCCAGAACCATTCTCTGCTTTTCTCTGCACTATTCCATATCCTTGATATCTATGGATCCATCACGAAAAATCTTTATTCTCTGTCTCCTGACCAGGTAGGTCCAACGGGAAGCATCAGCAAGAGATGGCAGCAGCTGCTTTCTTCCACAGCCACAGCTCCCGTCCAGTGAGCCCACTCCCAAGGTTCCAGCCCTCTCAGGGATTGGGTAACACCATCCCCTCCCCTCATTCCTTTAGGCCAAGAGGTGACAACAATTTTCCACCATGACTAGGCTCTGAATATTTCCCCATTCCTCGCTAGTGCCCTTAACCCTGTCCACATCTCTAAAAACAGCCTGATACATTCCCTTTAGTGAAATCCTTTCGACTGTTCCATCTGTTTCCTACTGGGACACTGACACAGTATCTTGTTTTCTTATCTGGATGTTTCCTAGAAGTCAGTCTTTTTTCCCCAACTAGATTTTAAAGAGCTATCTTCTACTTTTTTCATGCTTCATCTCTTCTACCTTATCATCCCCCAACATAAACACAAAGAATATGTTACTCAGGGCACAAAAATATGGCTGCCATGTCTAGTGCTCCATTCAATGCTGTGTTTCCCCCAAATGAAAGTGCCTTTGACTAAAGAAACCATCTCTAAAATTTGATGTGCCTGTTGCAATGAATCTTTGGGCTTCCATGGCTGAACTGTTGCTGATAGATTAAACCAATTGTTCTCACAGTGTCAGCTTCAATAGAGTGCTTGAATCAACTGTGAATTGTGCTACAATAGATGGTTACTACTAATAACTATAGATGGATGTTACAGATACTATGTCTATATCTACATAAAAAATGTAGGGCAGATTCAAGTTTTTGTTTATAATAACATCACTGTCCTAGCTTGAATTACAGTTTTCTCTTGAAAGTGAGAGAGAAAAAAGAGTAAAATTACCAACAGGGCATCAAGAATTTTATAGGAAAAAGCTGACAGCCTTACTTCAAAAGCTGGACATGCTCATGAGAGTGTCATTTTCATCGAGTATATGCTTACCAAAATCTGCTATGTGGTAGGCCTTGTGCCAAGCACAGAAGATGCAGCAGTAAATAAGACAAAGATAGTTTTTACCTTCAAGGATCTTCCAGTGTGTTAGTATAGACTAAGTTCATGAGTATGATAAATGTCATGAAGAAGTTCATATGCTATCTGAGCACATGACAAGGGGACCCAACTTACATTGGGTAGTCAAGGACGGCTTTTCTGAGGAAGCAAATTTTAAGCTGAGTCCTGAAAGATAAGCAGGCATTGGCTAGATGAGTGAAGGGGTAGAGCAGGTAAGAAGTAAGGAATAAGAAAGAGTGGAACAGCATGTGCAACGACCAAGACATGAGGAAGAAGAGCATGGGTCCAAGGAACTTAACGAAGCCAGTGTGGCTATAATAGGAAGAATGCAAGATGAGGCTAGAGACGTGGGCCAGATAATGCAGAACTTTGTAACAAAATTAAGAATGTGGATTTTATCTCAAGGCCAACAGGAAACTGTTAAAAGGCTTTATGAAGGGGAGAGACATTGTCAGATTTTGAAAAGCTATCTCCGGTGGCAGTAGAAAGACTACAGACTGATGGAGGGAAGAATAGATGTCAGGAGACTAGTTTGGAGGCTGATTTGAACCAGGAGAATAGTAGTGATAGATATGATGGATTCAAAAGGTATTTGAGAAAAAGAATCAATAAGACCTAAAAATTGGTGAGATGTGGAAAATGAAGGAAAAGGTGGAGGTTGCCTCCCTTGGGTAGTAGAATGAAGGATACCACTTCCTGAGATAAGAGAACACAGGAGATAGACAGGGCTGGAGACATGGCAACATCATCCACTGGGTTGGACAAAGCAAAAAACGCTAAGAACCACTGAGTTCAACTATAGGTTGAACCATATGAAATTTTCAATATTAAACCACCTTTGATGCATACGACTAGAAATTTCATTTGGGTCAACGTAACAGAAGAGGCACTGGTACAAGAGTCTCTCTCCCAGAATTAACATAAGGTTTAGAGAACCACTGTTTGATTATTATGCTGTATGAGCATTTTCTCAAAACCAAGACAGGAATGTCTGTAACCAGTCAACACGGAATCCTAGAAACGGTGCACAGAGACACACACATACACATACACTAGAAGGCCTCAGTTAAGGTATGAAAAGGTACTGATCAATGCCATCAAACCCAAGTGATAAAAATTAAGTTAAATGCAGCACTGATGGAAGATCAAATAAATCCCGTGTACCCCAGAGCTATTTTAAGACTATCGGAAAACACTTATCCAATTAATTCAGAGCCTGCAGTGAAGTCAGAGTTTAAAAACTGGCTCACACTTATTTACCATAATGCCAGGAAAAGCAGGCAAGGCATGTATCGTCTCTGTTTCTAATTTTAAACAAGAATTCAGGTTTCTTGCTCCGAAATTTACTTAGATAAATGGGTACGTAGCATGGCATATGGAAGCTCCATTCTAGATCTTGGATCACGGTCGTTGTCTCTGTTGCATATCAGAAGGCTGCAGCAGTTCTTTTTTTCTATATGAAGGCTGAAAAGCCCCACAATGGATAAAGAGGCATATTACCCACTGCCGTCGAGTTGATTCCGACTCATAGCGACCCTATAGGACGGAGTAGAACTGCCCGATAGAGTTTCCAGGGAGCACCTGGTGGATTCAAACTGCCGACCTCTTGGTTAGCAGTTGTAGCACTTAACCAGTATGCCACCAGAGTTTTCAAAGAGGCATATTAGCCAGGGTCTAACATTCCTCCACGAAGCCCTGGTGGCACAGTAACTAAGCATTAGGCTGCTAACCGAAAGGCTGTTGGTTGGTTATTCCAACTAACCAGGTGCTCTGTAGAAGAAAGATGGGGCAATCTGCTTCCATAAAGATTACAGCCTTGGAAACCCTATCAGGCAGTCCTACTCTGTCCTATAAGGTAGCTATGAGTTGGAATAGACTTGATGGCAACGGATTTTAAGATTCCTCCAAGGAGCCCTGAGGGTGCAGTGGTTAAGCGCTCAGCTGCTAACCAAAAGGTTAGCAGTTCGAACCCACCATCTACTCCTCAGAAGAAAAGACCTGGTGATCTTCTCCCATAAAGATTATAGCTAAACCTTATGGACAGTACTATTCCGTCACATAGGGTTGCTATGAGTTGGAATTGATTCAATGGCACACCACAATATTCCTTCACTGCACTTTCTGAGAAGAATACACCTCCTTTTCAAGCTGTGTCCTCTGCCACTGAATCCTAGGGTTTTAAGCCTATTTATTTTGCAGCTAAATCACAACTCTAGCACGAGTTGACATCAATTGCTAACACTATGTGAGGCTGTTTTCACCACACACAGTTCTATCTTGAAGGTCACTTCAAATTTGGTGTTCATTTCAGTTTGCTTCCATCTGGTGTTAGTACATTACTCATGATTAAACAGCAAAAACACAGAAATATGCTGCTAGTGAAAAGTACAATTGTATCTTCAGAAGACTCAAAACTAATATATCAGCTACTAGCTAAAGTTAATATTGGCCTAGACTTTTTCAAGGTATTCATATATTTACAAATTGACTTCTTATACCCAATATTTTTCATGTGAAGTCTCATTAATAGGTTTATTTAAATACATTTCTTCTCTTCATTCTCCAGCCCCTCCAAGGGAAAATTTATACTCCATATTTACTTTCTTTGATTGTTTTACTTCTAAACTGCTTTAATAAATGGATTTTCTTCAAAGTAGAGAAGGAATATTTTGACATTTGTTAGTTTCTCTCACAAAAACAATTGCATATTTATACTTCCTAACTTTAAAAGAGTTTTTAAAATGCCTGTCAAACATGAAGAAGTTATTTGTAATCCACTTGATAGATGATTTTTAAAAATTTTATAGACATGCCTGTGGCTAGTTGGTTGAAATTGTTTAGAATGGTTTATTTCCTGACTTTGGTGAGTTTCATAACCCTGTTTTTGGTTTGATTTTTATTTCCTACTATCTCTACCATGGTGGCACAGTGGTTAAGAGCTTGGCTGCTAACCAAAAGTTCGGCAGTTCAAATCCACCAGCTGCTCCTTGGAAAACCCTATGGGGGCAGTTCTACTCTGTCCTATAGGGTCACTAAGAATCAGAATTGACTTAGTGGGGTTTTTGGACTATCTCCACTTTCTCAGGGATGGCATATACACATGTTCATATAAGTAATCTGTTATAAATTGAATGTGTCCCCCTAAAATATATGTTGAATTCCCAACCCCTGACCTGTGAATGCGATTATGTTTGAAAACAGGGATTTCTTTATGTTAATAAAGTCACACCTGAGTAAGGTGGGTCCTAAACCTAATCCCTTCTGAGTAGTATCTTGTAAAGGGCAATGTAGGCCTAGACAGAGAGGCACACAGGGAAAGACGCCATGCGATGATGGAGGCAGATGAATCCACAAGCAGCAAAGGAACGCCAAGGATTGCTGGCAGGCACCAGGTACTACGAGAGAGGCCCACGGAAGGAACAGACGTGGCTGAGGCCTGATTTGGACTTTCAGCCTCCAGAAACTGTGGGAAAATAAATTTCTGTTCTTTAAAGTCACCTGCTTTGTGCTACTTTGTTATGGCAGCCCTAGGTGACTAAGGCAGGATCTAAGCCGAAAACCTAAGAAATGCCGTGAATTCCTTCCTCTCCTTCATCCAACCCTCTTCCCAGATTCAATCAAGTCAACAAATTCTGCTCTTCTCCTTTGTCAATATCTTTCTAATCTCTCTACTCTGCTCCATTTTCACTTCCTATGTTGGGTTTGGCCTTATCACCTGTTACCTGGACAACTGCCAAAGCCTCCTAATACTTTTTCCTGTTTTTAATTATTTCCCCCATTCAAGCAGTTCTCCACAGTCCAGCCAGCATGACCTTTCTAAGACACAGTCTGGTCATTTCCTGCCCATTAAAACCCTTCAGTGGCTCCCTCTTGCCCTTAGAATAGAGTTCAATGCCCTTAGTGTGACAGGGCAAGATGGGGAGCCTCCATCTTGTGGCTCTTTCTTCCCTTTCCATTCTTGTTCCCCTTCCCCAATCCCACATCTTATCCTATCACTAGCCATGAACCATTACTTGTAGGTCCCTGAATATGTATGTACTAGTCTGGCTGATATCTTTACACCATCTTACATGTTATTTTTTTCTACATAAAATCTCCCCTGCCAAATCCAGATTTTCCCCTTTTGTCCAGCACTAACTGGGCAGCTATCTCTATTTTTGCATTTATCATACCATACAATAATTCTGTTTCCATAGCAGCCTTTCCTTGCAGAACACAAGAAGGGCAGGAAGACTTTTTTAATTCATTTTAGCTTTGCTTTTTTTTTTTTTAGTGCTAGCACTGTGTCTGGCCCATAGTATGTGCTCAGTGAATGGATGGATGAGGTATAAAATGCTGTTTTTTGTTATTGTGGTAAGTATATAGGTAACAGAATATTTGTTCTTTATACAATCTTCACATGTACAGTTCAGTGACATTAACATTTTTAATTTTTATAATTAAATTAGTGAACTCTGCCTTGCTATAAGAAAATTGGAGGACATTTGTTCAGATACATAAAGAAGTGTGCAATCTTTATTGGGTTGTAGCTGTTGTAGCCCCTCTCACTGCCCCATGGGAACACCTCTTTCTGCTCCAAAACCACAGGCTACCTCCCGTTCCCAGTCATACAAACGTTTTTGCAAATGATGACAAGGCACAAATATATCCCCCAGAGAGAAAAACATTATACATAACACACCTAACACAGGGGCAGTAACATCTTTATATGTAAAAGATATCTACAGACACAAACTTCTGGCAGAATTCTTTAACTGCCAGAAATTCAGGCTGGCTTCAGAAGAGGATGTGGAACCAGGGATATCATTGCTGACGTTAGATGGATCCTGGTTGAAAGCAGAGAATACCAGAAGGATGTTTACCTGTGTTTTATTGACTATGCAAAGGCATTCGACTGTGTGTATAACAAATTACAGGTAACATTGCGAAGAATGGGAATTCCAGAACACTTAATTGTGCTCCTGAGGAACTTTTACATGGATCAAGAGGCAGTTGTTCGGACAGAACAAGGGGATACTGATTGGTTTAAAGTCAGGAAAGGTGTGTATCCTTTCACCATACCTATTCAATCCGTATGCTGAGCAAATAATCTGAGAAGCTGGAATGGGGCATCAGGGTTGGAGGAAGACTCATTAACAACCTGCGTTATACAGATGACACAACATTGCTTACCGAAAGTGAAAAGGACTTGAGCACTTACTAATGAAGATCAAAGACCACAACCTTCAGTATGGATTGCACTTCAACATAAGAAAACAAAAATCCTCACAACTGGACCAATAAGCAACATCATGATAAATGGAGAAAAGATCAAAGTTGTCAAGGATTTCATTTTACGTGGATCCACAATCAACACCCATGGAAGCAGCAGTCAAGAAATCAAATGACGCATTGCATTGGGTAAATCTGCTGCAAAGAACCTCTTCAAAGTGTTGAAGAACAAAGATGTCACCCTGAAGACTAAGGTGCGCCTGACCCAAGCCATGGTATTTTCAATCACATCATATGCATGTGAAAGCTGGACAATGAATAAGGAAGCTCGAAGAATTGATGCCTTTGAATTGTGGTGTTGGCAAACAATATTGAATATACCATGGACTGCCAAAGAACAAACAAATCTGTCTTGGAAGAAGTACAACCAGAATGCTCCTTAGAAGCAAGGATGGCAGGACTACATTTTACATACTTTGGACACGTTGTCGGAAGGAATCAGTCCCTGGAGAGGGACATCATGCTTGCCAAAGTACCGGGTCAGCGGAAAAGAGGAAGACCCTCAATGAGGTGGATTGATACAGTGGCTGCAACAATAAGCTCAAGCATAATGATTGTAAGGACGGCACAGGACTGGGCCATATTTCTTTCTGTTGTGCATAGGGTCACTATGAGTCAGAACCAACTCGATGGCACCTAACAGCAACAACAACAGATACAAATTCAGCATTCAAGAGGAGAAATGCCTATGCGGATGCAAACAGCAATTTGTCAACCTTTCTTTATACCAAAGCCAGATTACTGGAAAAAAAAAAAAAATCATCCTTTGATCCTCCACAAAAGAAAAGGCTCTTCCCAAATTGTTCAGGTCATAGGCCTGAAAATAATGTATCCAGAAGGTAAGCCAGAAATTAAAAGAGGTTTGCATCAAAATATAATTAAAAAAAAAAATCCCAGGGGCTAAGGAATGTTTTAACTTATTATTCCTTCTTTTAAGATGTTCAGTTAGATCAGCTAAAATGCATTTCCCCACTGAGAAGGAAAGAAGGAAGAAGTTCAAGCTGCACTGAAGTTATTGACAAATAACAAGGCTCCAGGAATACATGGAATACCAATCAAGATGTTTCAACAAATGAATGCAATATTGGAAGTGCTCACTCATCTATGCCAGGGAATTTGGAAGGTAGCTGTCTGGACAACTGACTAGAAGAGATTCATTTTTGTGCCCATTTCAAAGAAAGGTGATCCAATAAAATGTGGAACTTATTGAATAATATCATTAATATTACACACAACTAAAATTTTACTGAAGATAATTCAAAAACAATTGCAGCAGTACATCAACAGGGAACTACCAGAAATTCAAACTGAATTCAGAAGATGACATGGAATGAAAGATATTGCTGATGTCAGATGGATCTTGGCTGAAAACAGAGAATACCAGAAAGATGTTTACCTGTGTTTTACTGTCCTGTGCAAAGTGATTTGACTGTATGAATCATAACAAATTATGGATAACATTGCAAAGAATGAGAATTCCAGAACACTTAATTGTGCTCATGCAGAACCTGTACATAGACCAAGAGACAATGGTTCAAACAGAACAAGGGGATACTGCACACCTTAAAGTCAGGAAGAGTGTGCATCAGGGTTGTATCCTTTCACCATATTTATTTGATTTGTATGCTCAGCAAATAATCCAAGAAGCTATACGAACAGGAACAGGGCATCAGGATTGGAGAAAGACTTATTAACAATGTGCAATATGCAGATAACACAACTTTGCTTGCTCAGGTCTTGAAGCACTTAGTGATGAAGATCAAAGACCACAGCCTTTAGTATGGATTACATCCCAACATAAAGAAAACAAAAATCCTCACAACTGGACCAATAAGCAACATCATGATAAATGGAAAAAAAGACTGAAGTTTACAAAGATTTCATTTTACCTGGATTCACAATCAATGCCCATGGAAGTAACAGTCAAGAAACCAAAGGACATATTGCACTAGGCAAATCTGCTGCAAAAGACCTCTCTAAAGTATTAAAAAGCAAAGATGTCACTTTCAGGACTGTGGTGTGCCTGACTCATGCCATGGTATTCCCAATCACCTCATATGCATGTGAAAGCTGGACAGTGAATAAGGAAGACTGAAGAATTGTTGCTTTAAATTACCATGCTGGTAGAGAATATGGAATATACCATGGACTGACAGAGGAACGAACAAATCTGTCTTGGAGGAAGTACAGCCAGAATGCTCCTTAGAAGTGAAGATGGTGAGACTTTGTCTCACATACTCTGGACATGTTAGCAGGAGGGTCCAGCCCTTGGAGAAGGACATCATGCTTGGTAAAGTAGAGGGCCAGTGAAAAAGAGGAGACCCTCAAGGAAATGGATTGACACAGTGGCTGCAACAATGGGCTCAAACACAGCAACATTTGTGAGAATTGTACAGGACTGGGCAATGTTTTGTTCTGTGGTACAAAGGGTTTCTGTGAGTTGGAACTGACTGGATGGCACTTAAGAACAATGACTACTGAGAATCTTAAAAATAAACTTAAAGCTTAGGATCTCTGTGAATACAGTCTCTTTACAAAATGAAACCATTTTACTTGTTGACTGCCTACAAATGAAAGCATACAAGATCTGCTTCATTTACTAAACCAAGGACTTGAATTGCCCTAAGTGTTTGCTTTTCTTGCTTTTTATAACTAAGACCACCAAACAAGAACACAAAAGAGATTGCCTGCCTGTGTGCATTCGCTCATTCAGCAAACACCTATTGAAAGCCCTTGCTGGTTCCTGGGGCGACTGAAATGAATAATTCACAGTTCCTACCACAGGCTCCCAGCTCAGTAGGGATATGACACCTAATCAGGTAATTATAAAACAGTGGGAGACTGAGTGATAGAGCTATCTACAGGGTTTGATGTAAGCCCAGAAGAGGAGTATCTAACCCACAGGTGGCAGAGTGGCCTTGGAACATGTTTTTGAGACTTAAGGGACCTACGACGTAAGAACGGTCATGTTGGAAGTAAATTTGCAGTAAGATGTGAGGAATGGAAGGATGAGGAAGTACACAGCTAATAATCTCAGCTTTCTCAATGGAGGAAGGGTCTAGCTCATTCTCTGAAACAGAGGAATCAAGGATTCAGTAGAGGGATCTCTTCTAACAGTAGTAAAAGTGTGGAATCATTTTCGAGAGAAATAGGGAAGGGAAATGATTAAGAAACAAGCAAAACTAATGAGGGGTGGCTCTGAGGGCTCAGCTAGGGTTGGGGTCTGAACCTGTAGAAGTGCCAACTTGCAGGTTTGTAGGGGAGGGAAAGGCTCATGGCAGCACAGTTCCGGGTTGGAGCTTTGTAGATTCATGCAGGAGAAGACTACAAGGAGAGTTAGGGAAGCTGATTTCAGAAATCAGTTCAGATGGTTAACCACAGGTTAAGTAGAGAAGGAAGGTTACTCAGCAACAGATGATGACTAGTGTGACCATTTACTTCTGTTTGCCTAGGACCACCTGGTGCAATTTTTATAGTACCCACTTTCACTTGCAAAGGAGTTCTTGTTAGACAATAAACTATGTGGTCATCCTAATGCTGGCCTGGGAGAAATAACTAAACAGATGGGTCTCTATGAGATCAAAGGGATAGGGTTTTGTGACTAAAGAGTGGTATGAAGGAGTGAAGATTTAGGACAGGGAGGAGTTCCTGATACTGACAAGAGCAAGGGTGTAGCCATGGGAATAAGTGACAGAGATGGCGTGGATGCAGTAGTTTTTAGAGTTAAGGAAGCCCAGGAAATATGATGCTAATTGGTTGGATGAGTCATTCTCGTGGCCACTGAGATCAGCATCTGGCACTTGGTAGATGTTCAATAAATGTCCTTAAATGAATCTGGCAGGAGTTGGAGTGGGGAGGAAGACTATGAGCCAGGTCCCAAAGTTACAGAAAATAAGGGGGGTGGGGGGGGGGGAGATGAGTTGGCCAGAAAGGAAGAGACAGAAGTAAAGAGGACTTCAAGATGGCATAGATGTGTGCCTGAGAAGTAATGTAAAAATTACTTTTTTTTTAAATAGTTTTTATCGTGCTTTAAGTGAAAGCTTACTAATCAAGTCAGTCTGTCACATATAAGCTTATATACACCTTGCTCCATACTCCCACTTACTCTGCCCCTAAAGAGTCAGCCTGCTCCCTCCTTCCAGTCTCCCTTTCGTGACCATTTTGCCAGTTTCTAACCCTCTTTACCCTCCGATCTCCCCTCCAGACAGGAGATGCCAACACAGTCTCAAGTGTCCACCTGATACAAGTAGCTCACTCTTCATCAGCATCTCTCTCCAACCCATTGTCCAGTCCTTTCCATGTCTGATGAATTGTCTTCGGGAATGGTTCCTGTCCTGGGCCAACAGAAGGTTTGGGGACCATGATGGCCAGGATTCTTCTAGTCTTAGTCAGGCCATTAAGTCTGGTCTTAAAAATTACTTTTTAAAGAGGAAAGAGTTGTAATAATCAGAAAGGAGCCAGGAGCAAGCCAGAAGTTCATGGGGTATGGGACAGTAGAGGGCTCTGTAGTAAGAGTGGCAGGCAAGGTTCAGTCCTTAGAAGAGAGGAGTGGTGAGGGCTACTCTAGGTGAAGCCACCCACATGTTTGATGGTTGAAAGAGGGCAATAAAGTTCCCATTAGGGGAGAGGCAATGGATTCTGTTTCAATGTAAGAGAAATATTACTGAGGTCAAAAAAGGTCCAAAAACCAAACTCCAACCTTAACAGGAAGTTTGAAGGTCCCATGTAATTTCTAATGCATCATTTTCTTCATGTGTAATCCTAACCATAGGAGCCCTGGGGTGCAGTGGTTAAAGCACTTGGCTGCTAACCAGAAGGTCTGCAATTTGAACCCATCAGCCATTCCGAGGGAGAAAGCTGCGGCATTCTGCTCATGTAAAGATTATAGCCTTGGAAACCCTATGCGGCAGTTCTACTCCGTCTGGTAGGGTTGCTATGAGTTGGAATGGATTTTGGATTTTTATAATCTTAAATTATAGCTTGAAGGGGTGGTATAATGAAACAAAGATGATTCACTACTTCAACTTTCTGGGCTAAATATTCATTAACAATTATGTTACTCTGTGTTATTAACGACTATTTAAAAAGAAAGATTGATGATTACAAGTAAATCATTTCTACTTTGTACATACTTACCTTGAACAATTTTCCCTAAGCCTTTTGGGGAGAGAACCATAACTTGTCCCAACATGTCTCTCCTCCTTGTAGATGATAAAGTCAGACCTCAATACATCTCTACTCACAAACTGTTTTGGATTCCCTGAAAATAGGCAACATACTAAATATTCTCTAAATATTTACCCTTTAAAATTGCAAATGAAATTATCATCACCAGATACAAAGAAGGAAAAACTAAAAATATTTCAACACAACTAACAGAAACTCTCATCAAATTCAACATTTTTAGCATAATTTGAAAATATCTAGATTCCTCTGCCCTTGAATCACAGTTTGGGGGTAGTCAGAGATTTTTCTAGACCTTCTACTCTAGGGAAAGGGGAGACTGTAAGACTCCATACAGTTACCAGGAAAGGGGATGGAGAAAGGTTCATTTCCAAACCCGTTCCAATAAAACAGGTCCTGGAACCCCTGCAAGCCACTCCTACCCTGGTTACTGGGAGGCCTGGAGCACATGTCCTCAAGCACATGGTAAAAACTTCTTGACTAAAAATGTCCTGTCCACCTTATCCTGTTCCCGCTGCCATCGAGTAGATTCCAACTCAAGCAACCCTACAGGACAGAATAGTACTGCTCCATAGGATTTCCAAGGCTATAATCTTTATGAAAGCAGACTCCCCACATCTTTCTCCCGTGAAGCCGCTCCACTGAGTGGGTTCAAACCATGGACCTTTCAGTTAGCAGCCGAATGCTTTAACCACTGCACCACTAGGGCTCCTTTTCCACCTCCTACTGACTTAGTATTTCCATCTTTTCAAGTGCTGATTAGGGATGGTGGTCATCAGGCCCAGGACTCCACATGTTCACCTCATTAGCTGTCCACTATATTGTCATGATTTTTCATCAGGTCTACCCCAGTCTAAATAACAAACAAGAGAATGGAAAGATTGTAACTGAGATCACCAAACGTGCAGAAATAAGGGAGGTCACTTCTATTTTGGTTTGCTTTTATGAAGAACTCTTCTGTGTGAATTATCTAAACTTAATAAAAACATCAGTGTCTGAGCTCAGGGCATCTCTGAAAAATGGCAGCAATACGGGTGTGCATTATTTTCTTTCTCCTTGTTCATTATTTAGATCCACATGCTTCTGCAGCAGCAGGTATCTATATTTATCTCACAAGTCTGTCAAAAAAAGAAAAAAAAAAACAGTGCAGATGTAAGTATAGGTTTAGTCAACAGATACAGAAAAGAGAGGCCAGCACCCTTTTAAAAAGATTTTAAATTTCAGATCAAAATGTCATATTCCATGGTGAGTTCAGCATGTGTCAGGGCAGTGGTGACAGTTACAGGCTGAGTTGTTAAAGGAAAGCATTACCTTTAAAGTAACAGTGGGAGATGGGGACATTTTTTCTCTTAGATTAATAGAAGGGGAGACCTTGGCAAGACAAAAGAGATCATTTAGTTGCAATCTCCTCACTTTACAGGGGAAGGGATAAGGACTCCAAGTTCATTGCCTGTTCAAAGACCACATCAGAGGCAGGGTGAGAATTCAGAAACCAGACTCCCCAGGAGAGGGCTAAACGCTCTACTTTACACAGTCTCTTCTTTAATAAATAGATACCAAGTTGTGCCTTCCTGTGTGAACATAACACGGAACAGTGATTTCCACTAAACAATCCTTGACTATTGTGAACACCATCATTTTTTGACTACCTAGTATTATTGTCCAGAGTACTTTGATTAGTTTTGTGGAATCACCTCTCTCCTACTAGCAGGGGTGTCAGTGGGAGGGTCAATGCAGACACCTGCCCTTCCATTGTACAAACTAACACAGCCTCTGAAGTCTCTTCTATCCGAGCCTTTTTCTCTCACTCTACAGCAGCCAGGGATGAACATATGGCTGTATCCGGTGGTTCCAGTAGCAGATCCAGGCAAGATTTGCAAGTGGTCAGTTTCTGCTCCCAAGACCTAGTTCCTGTATCTCCCAACACTTTATTTTGAGCCCTGTCTTCAATCCAAAGATTTTCCCATATCGTTGTAACAGAATTTATTTATTTTAAGTTGGAGTCAAAGTTGATTTCTATTACGAACATCCTGAAACTTTCTTCTTGGGAGGAAAAGAATGCATAAGTCAGAGGGACAGTGATATTCTGATTCTGAAACCAGATAATAAATTGAAGGGATTTCTTTAATTAGACATTCCCACTTGTGGTGAAAGTGGGAGAGAAAAGCCATGAGTCTGCTGAGATTTCATGATACACAGCTGAAGATGTTTTGATGTCATGCTTGTATCATCTTGGGGTTAAAAATTACTGAACCTAGAGCCTTTTATAAGAATGGAGAAGGTTTCAATATAAGGTGAGTTAGAAAAGCAATACATCTAAGTCTGAGGCTAAGACCAGGGTTAGATTAAAATTTAAGGGATAACAGTAAGATTAGTGTGAAAGATATTATGTGCATCTAGATGTTTATTTATTAAAGTTTTTTCTGCATTAAGTTTTAATTTTTGAAAAACAACACAGGACTGTAAAGTGGTAAAACAGGGGAAAAAAAATCTATTTCAGGTAAAAATCATCCCTATCAAGAGCACAGTCCTTACTATGGATGATTGGAGCACCATCACCTCCTTGTGGTAGCATGCTCTAATTGCAGGTTCCATTTCTCTGATAAATAAACACCTTGAAAGACTGACCTTATAACTTAAAGTATAAAAAACAAGGGTAGTAAGTCATGATTTATATACGAATTTGAAAGAATGCATTTCATATGGTAAGAAAAGCTTTCAGTTCCAAAATTCCATGAAAGTGAAAAGTTCTGGTTGCTGGTAATTAAGGCAAGTTAAATGTTCAATCATATTACTCCATGTTATCATCCTAAGACTTATAAATACATTGAGCCAATGTCTCTTTGGAGACCAGAAGTTGATCCCTCCAATTGTAGCAACCCAGCAGATGGCACTACAAATAGAGTCATATTGCTTCATTGAGAGCAACAGCTAGGATCTGCTCTGAGAAGGTTTTACAAGTTGAGAGGAAAACTCAGACTGAGCTAAACCTGGCTATATATATATATATATATATAAACCCAAACCTATTGCTGCTGAGTTGCTTTCTACTCATGGTGACCCTATAGGAAGTGACCCTATAGAAAGGGTTTCCACAGAGCAGCTGGTGGATTCGAACTGCCGAGTTTCTGGTTAGCAGATGAATGCTTAACCACTGTACAACCAGGGTTCCAAACTGGGCTATAGGGATGCAATAAGGAATCCTCTCACCTTCCTTGGAAGAAAAATCTATCCACAAAAAAGTCATCCAGAATATCAAACATCAAAACATTCATAAAAGCAGATATATGCCAACATGAGTTTCTTACCATACAAACCATTTCCAAAGACAAAACTGCAAGGAAAATAAAAAAATTTCACTTCAAAATTCATATTGCATTTTGAAAACAAACCATCTGCTGTTTATATGAAAGGTGCTAAAGTTTTTGAAAAAAAGGATACGAATTGTGCTTCAGAACCAAAAGTGACAAAAAGGGCAGTGATTCATGTATATGTAAATATAAATTTAAAAAACAGCCTCCAGATTCCTAGATTATAGATCATTTATCACCAGAAATTGCTAACATCAGGAGTTGTATGACTTTGGCTTTGCCACTGTTTAGATCGGGCCTTGGCCCAGCTGCCATATTACAGGTTTGTGTAGGCAATGTCAGAAATCCTAACTCTCCATCCTACTGACTGGGAAAGTATGTACTTTGAAAAGGAAAGTTTTATATTCAGGAGTCAAGACAGAAATCTAGACTATGGGTTTTTAAAACACATTTCTGCTGCAAGGGATTGTCAATTTTCTTTAAAAAAAAAATAATAACTGGGAGGCAGGGCCAAGATGGCAGAGTAGCCAGATGATTCTGGTGATCCCTCTTGCAACAATGACCCAAAAAAAAAAACAAATGAAATGATTATATTTACGACAAGCTAGGAGCCCTGAAAATCAAAGGCAAAGTTAGAAAACGGACTGAGAGGCAGGGGGAGGGAAAGACGGCTCAGAAGCATAGAGGAGTTGCCAGACCTGAATCACCAGGATCCCCCAAGCACCATTCCAGGGAGTGACTGTGGTGGGTTGGTAGTAGCGTTTGGCTGCATTTTCCTCAGGGAGAAACAGCCAGCCGCACAGCTGACTCACACCTCTGGAACCAGAGAAGAACGGCACTCTCAGCAAAAGCTTAGTACTTGGGTATATTTTACCACCCCACCCCCACCCCCAAGCTGGCTGCAGTGGCTGTCAATTTCCCTGCACCTGAGATAGGCACAGCTGAGTGTCCTGAGCCATCCTCCCAGCCTTGGAGAAGGAATAAATTTGCAATTGGGGGAAAAGATAATTTGCCAGCTCCACTAACCTGGGGAGCTCAGGACAGAAGTGGCTCTTCTCTAGACATAAACAGTCCATGGACTTTGAATATCTTTCCCCCTGCATTGGCCTGTGTGGGCCTATTTCAGGAGAATAGGCCCTTGTCGGCAGACTTCAACTGTTTCAGCTGTGTGGTGGAGAGGTGGGTGTCTGATGCTTGAGACCACTTTGCCTATTAAACACGGTCCTCACCTACCCAAATCAGGGGCCTAAGGACTGGTAGCTCCACTCACATCACCCCACCGCCTACAACAGGGGTCCAAGGATAACTGGTACCTCCCAGTCATTACAACCAAAAGCACTGGGTACCCATGGTCTGTCTGCAGAATCCAACCACCTGTATGCCCTAGGGAACAGGGATGCGCTTTCCTCACAGACACTCGGGGGATGATTGTCAGCCTGCTGCCTTGTTCTGAGCGTGACCTCCTGCTGCACCCAGATAGCAGTACCTAGACCAATCGCCCCTGCCCCTCTAAGACTGTAGGACAGAGCATGCACCACACATTTGATGACCAACTACCTGACACCTGAGCTGAATCCATACAAGAAAAGTGAATGGACTCCTAGGTTGATACACTAGATAATGCCTCTAGCCACCTGGTGACAGGATGATAGAGCTTCAAAGGTGAAAAAAATCAAGTTAGCTCACTGAAGCAGCCTGTTTGGGCATATCAAAACAAACCAAAGCAAGAAGCTAGGATACAGTAAGCAAACATAAAATAAACTAATACAATAACTTATAGATGGCTCAGAGACAACAGTCAATATCAAATCACAGAGAGAAGTAAACCATGATAGCTTCAACAAGCTCTCAAAAAAAAGAATCAAGGGATCTTCTGGATGAAAGTGCCTTCCTGGAATTGCTGGATGGGGAATACAAAAGATTAATATATAGAACTCTTCAAGATGTCAGGAACGAGATCAGGTAATACACAAAGCAAGCCAAGGACCACACAGATAAAGCAGTTGAAGAAATTAAAAAGGTCATTCAAGAACAAAATGAAAAATTTAATAAGCTTCAAGAATCCATAGAGAAAAAAAAGAAATTCAGAAGATTAACAATAAAATTACAGAATTAGACAACTCAATAGAAAGTCAGAGGAGCAAAATTGAGCAAGTGGAAGGCAGAATTGATGAGACTGAAGATAAAGCACTTGGCACCAATATATTTGAAGAAAAATCAGATAAAAGAATTAAAAAAAAAATGAAGAAACCCTAAGAATAATGTGGGACTCTCTCAAGAGAAATAACCTGTGAGTGACTGGAGTACCAGAACACGGAGGGATAACAGAAAATATGGAGAGAATTGTTGAAGATTTGCTGGCAGAAAACTTCCCTGATATGGTGAAAGATGAGAAGCTATCTATCCAAGATGCTCATCAAACTCCACATAAGGTTAAAAAAAAAAGTCATCAAGACATATTATTACCAAACTTGCCAAAACCAAAAATTTTAAAAGTAGCTTGAGATAAATGAAAAGTCACCTACAAAGGAGAGTCAATAAGAATAAGCTCATACTACTCGGAAGAAACCACGCAGGAAAGGAGGCAATGGGATGACTTATATAAAACACTGAAGGAAAAAAGTTGCCAGCCAAGAATCACATATCCAGCAAACTGTCTGTCAAATATGAAGGTGAAATTAGGACATTTCCAGAAAAAAAGAAGTTTAGGGAATTCATAAAAACCAAACCAAAACTACGAGAAATACCAAAGGGAGTTCTTTGGTTAGAAAATCAGTAACATCAGATATCAACCCAAGACTGGACAAAACAATCAGATGTCAACCCAGATAGGGAAATCACAAAATAGAAATCAAGATTAAAAAAAAAAAAAAAAAAACGCTCAAAACAAGGAAACAGCGATGTCATTATGTAAGAGAAGACAACATTAGAACAATGAAGAGGGACTAAGAAATGTAGTCATAGATCTTTCATATGGAGAGGAAGACAAGGCAATATAAAGAAATAAAAGATTTAAACATAGAAAAATAGGGGTAAATATTAAGATAACCACAAGGGAGACTAACTATCCTACTCATCAAAATAAAATACAAGAAAAAAAATAGAGACTCAGCAGAAACAAAATCAACAACAAGGAATAAGAGGAAAAGTCACTATATGAAGATAAACTCCTCGGCACAAAAAAGTAAGAAAAAGAAACTGTCCAAAAAAAAAAAAAAAAAAAAACAGTGCCAACAACATACACACACACATAAAAAAGACATCAAAATGACAGCACTGAACTCATACCTATCCATAATTACAATGAATGTAAATGGGGTAAATGCACCAATATAGAGACAGAGAGTGGCAGAACAGATTAAAAAAAAAAAATCCATCTATATGCTGCCTACAAGAGACACACCTTAGAGACACAAACTAAAACTCAAAGGATGGAAAAAAAAAATCAAGTAAACAACAATCAAAAAAGAGCAGGAGTGCCAATATTAATTTCTGACAAAATAGGCTTTTAAGTTAAATCCATCACAGAGGATAAGGAAGGATACTATATAATGATTAAAGGGACAATATACCAGGAGGATATAACCATATTAAATATTTTATGCATCCAATGACAGGGTTGCAAGATACATAAAACAAACTCTAACAATATTGAAAAGTGAGATAGACAGCATCACAATTACAGTAGGAAACTTCAAAACACCACCTTCAGTGAAGGACAGAAAATCCAGAAAGAAGCTCAATAAAGACATGGAAGATCTAAAAGCCACAATCAACCAACTTGACCTCATAGACATATACAGAACATTCCACCCAACAGCAGCCAAGTATACTTTCTTTTCTAGCGCACATGGAACATTCTCTAGAATAGACCACATAGTAGATCAAAAAGCAAGCCTCAGTAGAATCCAAAACACAGAAATATTACGAAGCATCTTCTCTGACCATAAGGCCATAATAGTAGAAATCAATAACAGAAAAAACAGGGAAAAGAAATCAAACACTTGGAAACTGAACAATACCCACCACAAAAATGACTGAATTATAGGAGACATCAAGGATTGAATAAAGAAATTTATAGAATCCAATGAGAATGAAAGCATCTCGTATTAGAACTTTTGTGACACAGCAAACACAGTGCTCAGAGGCCAATTTATATCAATAAATGCATACACACAAAAGGAAGGGCCAAAATCAAAGAATTATCCTTACAACTTGAAGAAATGGAAAGAGAGCAACAAAAGAAACTCTCAGGCACCAGAAGAAAGCAAATTAAAAAAATTTGAGCAGAATTGAATGAAATAGAGAACAGAAAAACAATGAAAGAGTTAACAAGATCAAAAGCTGGTTCTTTGAAAAAATTAACAAAATTGGTAAACCTCTGGCCAAACTGACAAAAGAAAAACAGGAGAGGAAGCAAACAACCTGAATAAGAAATGAGATACGTGATATTACAACAGACCCAACTGAAATTAAAAGAATCATACCAGATTACTATGAAAAACTGTACTCTAACAAATTTGAAAACCTAAAAGAAATGGGATGAATTCCTAGAAACATACTACCTACCTAAACTAACACAAACAGAACAACTAAATAAACCCATAACAAAAGAAGAGATTGAAAAGGCAATCAAAAGGTCCCAACAATAACAACAAAAAAGCCCTGGCCCAGATGGCTTCACTGCAGAGTTGTACCAAACTTTCAGAGAAGAGTTAATACCACTACTACTAAATGTATTTCAGAGCATAGAAAAGGACGGAATACGACCAAACTCATTCTACGAAGCCACCATATCCCTGATACCAAAACCAGGTAAAGACACCACAAAAAAAAATTACAGACCTATATCCCTCATGAATGTAGATGCAAAAATCCTCAACAAAATCCTAACCAAAAGAATTCAACAACATATCAAAAAAACAATTCACCATGACTAAGTGGGATTCACGCCAGGTATGTAGGGATGGCTCAACATTAGAAAAACAATGTAATCCATCATATAAATAAAACAAAAGATAAGAGCCACAGGATCTTATCAATTGATGCAGAAAAGGCATTTGACAAAATTCAACGCCCGTTCATGATAAAAACTCTCAGCAAAATAGGAATAAAAGGAAAATTTCTCAACATAATAAAGGGCATTTATACAAAGCCAACAGCCAACATCATCCTAAATGGAGAGTCTGAAAGCATTCTTCCTGAGATTGGGAACCAGGCAAGGATGCCCTTTATCACCACTCTTACTCAACATTGTGCTGGAGGTCCTAGCCAGAGCAATTAGGCTAGATAAAGAAATAAAAGGCATCCAGATTGGTAAGGAGGATGTAAAAATATCTCTATTTGCAGATGACATGATCTTATACACAGAAAACCCTAAAGAATCCTCAAGAAAACTACTGAAACTAATAGAAGACTTCGGCAGAGTATCAGGATACAGGATAAACACACAAAAATCAGTTGGATTCCTCTACATCAACAAAAAGAACATCGAGGAGGAAATCAAATCAATACCATTTACAGTAGCCCCCAAGAGGATAAAATACTTAGGAATAAATCTTACCAGAAATGTAAAAGAGATATACAATAAAAACTACGAGATGCTACTGCAAGAAACCAAAAGAGACCTACGTAAGTGGAAAAACATACCTTGCTCGTGGATAGGAAGGCTTAACAGTGTAAAAATGTCTATTCTACCAAAAGCAATCTATAGATACAATGAAATTCTGATACAAGCTCCAACGACATTTTTTAATGAGATGGAGAAACAAATCACCAACTTCATATGGAAGAGAAAGAGGCCCCGGATAAGTAAAGCATTACTGAAAAAGAACAAAGTGGGAGGCCTCACTCTACCTGATTTTAGAACCTATTATACCGCCACAGTAGTCAAAACAGCCTGTTACTGGTACAACAACAAATACATAGACCAATGGAACAGAATTGAGAATCCAGACATAAATCCATCCACATATGAGCAGCTGATATTTGACAAAGGCCAAAGTCAGTTAAATGGGGGAAAGACAGCCTCTTTAACAAATGGTGCTGGCATAGCTGGATATCCATCTGCAAAAAAATGAAACAAGGCCCATACCTCACACCATGCACGAAAACTAACTCAAAATGGATCAAAGGCCTAAATATGAAATCTAAAACAATAAAGATCATGGAAGAAAAAACAGGGACAACGTTAGGAGTCCTAATAAATGGCGTAAACAGTATATAAAACATTACTAACAATGCAGAAGAGAAACTAAATAACTGGGAGCTCCTAAAAATCAAACACCTATGCTCATCCAAAGACTTCACCAAAAGAGTAAAAAGATTACCTACAGACTGGGAAGAAGTTTTTAGCTATGACATTTCCAATCAGCACCTGATCTCTAAAATCTACATGATATTGCAAAAACTCAACTGCAAAAAGACAAATAATCCAATTTAAAAACGGGCAAAGGATATGAACAGACACTTCGCTAAAGAAGGCATTCAGGTAGCTAACAGATACATGAGGAAATGCCCATGATCATTAGCCATTAGAGAAATGCAAATCAAAACTACAATGAGATTCCATCTCAATCCCACAAGGTTGGCATTAATCCAAAAAACACAAAATAATAAATGTTGGAGAGGTTGTAGAGAGACTGGAAATCTTATACCCATCTGGTGGGAATGTAAAATGGTACAACCGCTTTGGAAATCGATTTGGTGCTTCCTTAAAAAACCAGAAATAGAACTACCATAGGACCCAGCAATCCCACTCCTTGGAATACATCCTAGGGACATAAGACCCTTCACACAAACAGATATATGCACACCCATGTTCATTGCAGCACTGTTTACAATAGCAAAAAGATGGAAGCAACCAAGGTGCCCATCAATAGATGAATGGATAAATAAATTATGGTATAGTCATACAATGGAATACTATGCATCAGTAAAGAACAATGATGAATCCATGAAACATTTCATAACATGGAGGAATCTGGAAGACATTATGTTGAGTGAAATTAGTCAGCCACTGAAGTACAAATAGTATATGAGACCACTATTATAAGAACTCAAAAAATAGTTTAAACAGAGAAGAAAATATTCTTTGATGGTTACAAGAGTAGGGAGGGAGGGAGGGAGGAAGAGGGGTTTTCACTAATTAGATAGTAGATAAGAACTATTTTAGGTGAAGGGAAAGACAACACACAATACAGGAGAGGTCAGCATAACTGGACTAAACCAAAAGCAAAGAAGTTTCCTGAATAAACTGAATGCTTCGAAGGCCAGTGTAGCCAGGGGTTTTGGGACCATGGTTTCAGGGGACATCTAAGTCAATCAGCATAATAAAATCTACTAAGAAAACATTCTGCATGCCACTTCGGAGAGTGGCGTCTGTGGTCTTAAATGTTAGAAGCTGCCATCTAAGATGCATCAACTGGTCTCAACCCACCTACAGCAAAGGAGAATGAAGCACACCAAAGGCACAAGGTAATTATGAGCCCAAGAGACAGAAAGGGCCACATAAACCAGAGACTACATTAGTCTGAGACCAGAAGAACCTGATGGTGCCCAGCTATAACCGATGACTATCCTGACAGGGAACCAACAGAGAACCCCTGAGGGAGCAGGAAAGCAGTGGGATGCAGACTCCAAATTCTCGTAAAAGGACAAGACTTAATGGTCTGACTAAGGCTAGAGGGACTCCGGAGGTCATGGTCCCGAGACCTTCTGTTAGCCCAAGACAGGAACCATTCCCAAAGCCAACTCTTCAGACAGGGACTGGACTGGGCTATGGGGTAGAAAACAATACTGGTAAAGAGTGAGCTTCTTGGATCAAGTAGTCACATGAGACTATGTGGGCAGCTCCTGTCTGGAGGAGAGATGAGAGGGCAGAGGGGGTCAGAAGCTGGCCGAATGGACATGAAAAGAGAGAGTGGAGGGAAGGAGTGCCCTGTCTAATTAGGGGGAGAGCAAGTAGAAGTATATAGCAAGGTGTATATAAATTTTTGTATGAGAGACTCACTTGATTTGTAAACTTTCCCTTAAAGCACAATAAAAATTAATAAAAATAACTGGTCATGACTTCTAAAATCAGCTTATAAATCTAAAACCAAGAATATATTAAATAGACCAATGAATTTAGAAAAGTCTAGAAAAATCATCTTTTATTTTTTTTTCCCAGCTTAGCAGACACAAATAAGCAAGGCTGAGTTTAGAGACATATGTTGCTTGCAAACATCTTACATTTTTAAGAGTGGCATGTGTGTTTAAAAATCTTGGTACATTTTTTCCATCAATGTATGGATTACATTAAGGGGGAAATTTTCATATTATAATTAAAAAAGGGGTGGAATTTTCATATTAGAATATGAACATTGAATTTTAAATATTTTTAACCCTTTCATTATGGAAAATTTCAAACAGATACAAAAGTAGAGAGGATAGAATATAAACTTCCAAATAGTCATCAAACAACTTCAGTGATTATCATGGTCTAGGCATGCACGTAGCCTAAGCATGTGGACAGTGAGCTCAACATCTTATAAAAGGCAATACTTTTCATTTAGTTTCCAAAAGAGCTGTTTAGCTTCACTCTGTTCTATGGCTACAATCCGTATGGCTAATCGTAACTAGCTATTTTTAGAATCAAAGAAACAGGTTCAAGGGACCTTTGAACTCATTATCTAATCAACCATAACCATATGTCCACTCAATTCAAGATCCCATGCTCCAAGAGCCTCACGTAATGTAAGGAAAGGTTTTCTAGAAAAAACAAGAATCATTAAAAGTCATAAAAAGCTGCCCTATGAAGCAACAGCCAACCCATCCCTGGAAAGGATGCAATTAAGAATGAGTTCAGCAAACACTTAACATTGTGGAGTGGTGGAAAGACTGTGGAAAACAAGCAGACCTGAGTTTGAATCCTGGCTTTGCCACTTTGTAGGTGTGCCACCTCTCTGAGTCTCAGTCATCTCATCCATGGACTGGAGCTAACAAAGCCTTCATTACAGAGTTGCCATCAGAATTCAATTAAGTAGCATAAACAAAATGCCTAGCACATGGGAAATACTCAAAAGACATCTTTTTCTTTCATCTCTCTTTCCTCCAAAAATAAGTTGCAAATAATGACAGAGAAAACACACATAGAAAGAGGTAAAAGTATTTTACTAAAGTCACATACATGTATAATTTTTTGATCATTGTCTTGTTATAGAATATTTATTCAAATATTAAATTGGTAGAGTTTCTTCCGTGGCTAGATTTTTTCCCGGACAATCCACATGTAAAAAGTATTGGAGAATATTGTGCTTTCATATCAGTATATTAAACTGGGACAACACAAGGCTAATTACTCCAGAGACTTACAGCAATAAGCACAAAATCACTTTTTTCTTCGTTCACACTCTTATGCTAGAGAGAAAATATTAGATTTGAAAGAAAAAAAAAAAAAGCTTTTGATCGAATGGAAGGGAACCCATTAAAAGAAACTGGAAAAATTCCTAAGGTAAATAGATTCTTAGTTACCTTTACTCTCAATAGCTTAAGACTCAGGTCCAGCAATACAATATTTCAAATTAGTGAGGCCCAGGTGGCTTCAGTGCCTATGAATCTTTGATGTAAAATAAGTTCCCATGCCTTAATTTATGTAGCCTTGTGCTTGTGATCAGCATCTCTCTGAGGAATGGCTGGCTCTCTCTGCCTTCTGATTCTGACTCCCAACATGGGAAATTTCTAACAGCTACATGAGGCATTGTTATTATTCTATATGGTACCAATCTTAAAAAAAAAAAAAAAGACTCCTTCCTAGAAATACCTGCCACATGACAAGTATGGACATCTGTGATATTTTCAATATGACACTCAGGGACATTTGAGAGTCACTCTGAATTTTATTCCTTATTTTTGGTGCTCAGGGTTTTGGTGACTTTGATGTTGGTTTTTTGCTTCTTTAATATTGTACTCTACTTTTTTCTCTTTCTAAAGATGTCCTAAAGCCATCAAAGTAAAGATTATTCTATTTTTAAAGCCTAAATATTAACATTATTTATTGAGGTTAGCCTTTGCTACATAAGAAATCACCCCAAAACTTGCTTGCTTAAAACAACAATTTATTATGTCTTGTGATTCTGAGGGTAGGCTGAGCTGTTCCTCTGATGGTTTCACCTAGCTCACTCACATAACTGCATTCAGCTGGAGAGTGGGCAGGGCTGGGAAGTTCAAGATGGCCTCATTTATGTCTATCAGTCCATGCTGGCTATTGGCTAGGATGCCTAAGTTCTCCTCCACTTAGCCTCTCATCCTCCAGGAGGCTAGACTGGCTTTCCTCCATGGCTGCCTCCGGGTAGAGTTCAAAGAGGTCAAAAACAGAAGGTGCAAGGTCTCTTAAGGGTTGGTCTTGGATGTTGCATACTATTGTTGCATTCTACCAATTAAGAAAAGTTAAAAGATCAGCCCATATTCGAAGAGTATGGAAATGGGCTCCACTTCTCCACTGGAGAATTGGCAAAGTCTCGTTGCAAAAGAAACTTGGGAGGAAATGTTACAGCCATGTTAAAAAACAATCTACCACAGTGAGTTCTAAATAATGATATCAAATTATGGTCAGAAAACTAAGTTTGTCCTCTCTAAAACACAAAAATAGCACAATGCCTCTGACTGGGATCTCCTAAGAGTGAGAATCTAAGCCTTTGCTTAGAATTGTAACAACTCTACTAATGTCTGGCTGAATTAATAATCCTGTTATGCCCACCTGCAAGATATTTGAGGAAGAAAGAGGTAGTTCTTATGGATTGGATTATGTACCTCAAAAATGTGTTGTTCCACTTTGGAAATCAATTTGGCACTTCCTTAAAAAGCTAGAGATAGAACTACCATACGATCCAGCAATCCCACTCCTTGGAATTCATCCTAGAGAAGTAAGAGCCTTTACACGAACAGATATATGCACACACCCATGTTCACTGCAGCACTGTTTACAATAGTGAAAAGATGGAAGCAACCAAGGTGCCCATCAATGGATGAATGGATAAATTATGGTACAGTCACAGAATGAAATACTATCCATCAATAAAGAACAGTGATGCATCTGTGAAACATTTCATAGCATGGAGGAACCTGGAGGGCATTATGCTGAGTGAAATTTATCAGTTGCAAAAGGACAAATATTGTATAAGACCACTATCAGAAGAATTTGAGAAATAGTTTAAACAGAGAAGAAATATTCTTTGATGGTTACGAGAAGGGGGAGGGAGGGAGGGTGAGAGAGGGGTATTCACTAATTAGATAGCAGATAAGAACTACTTCAGGTGAAGGGAAAGACAACACACAATACAGGCGAGGTCAGCACAACTGGACTAAACCAAAAGCAAAGAAGTTTCCTGAATAAACTGATCGCTTCGAAGGCCAGTAAAACAGGGGCAGGGGTCTGGGGACCATAGTTTCAGGGGTCATCTAAGACAACTGGCGTAATAAAATCTATTAAGAAAAAAGTATGTGTGTGTGTGTGTGTTGTAAATCCTAACCTCTATGCCTGTGGTTATAATCCCATTTGGGAATGGCTTGTCTTTGTTACGTAATTAGGCAGGATTGGCGCAGGGAGTATCTTGAGTCAATCTCTCTTGAGATATAAAAGAATTTAAACAAGGGAATAAAGCAGAGATGGGGGAAGATTGATGCCGTGCCACGGGAGATCTCCAAGGAACAAGGAAACAAGTTGAAGAAAGGACTTTTCTCCAGAGCCAACAGAGAGAGAAAGCCTTCCTTTAGAGCTGGCACTCTGAATTCTGTCTTCTAGCCACTGGTGGCACAATGGTTAAGAGCTTGGCTGCTAACCAAAAGGTCAGAAATTCAAATCCACCAGCTGCTCCTTGGAAGCCCTACGGGGCAGTTCTACTCTGTCCTATAGGGTCACTATGAGTCGGAACGGATTTGATGGCAATGGGTTTTGTTTTGTTTTTTGATTTAGCCTTCTAAACTTTGAGAAAATAAATTTGTTCGTTAAAGCCATCCACTTACGGTATTTCTGTTACACCAACACTAGATAACTAAGACAGAATTTGGTACTGGAAGAGTGGAGTACTGCTCTAACAGATGTCTAAATGTGGAAGTGATTTTGGAATTGAGTAACGGGTAGAGGCTGGAAGAGTTTTAGGTGCCTAATATGAAAAGCCTAGATTGTTGGTAGAATTATGGACATTCAAAGGCAATTCTGGTAAGGGCTCAGAAGAAAGCAAGAAGAACTATACAGAATGTTCCTATCAGCTTAGAGAGTACATATGGTGCCAGCAACAGCACGTTGGTAGAAATATGGACATTAAATTTGCTTCTGGTAAGGCTTTAAAAGAAACCGATGAATATGTGATTGGGCAAGAGAGGAAGGGCGATGCTTTTTTATGCAGTGGCAAAGACATGTCCGAATTATGTTCAAATGTTTGGTGGAAGGTAGAACATGTAAGTGATGAATCTGGATATCTGGCTGAGGAGATATTTCTCAGCAAGATCTTAAAGGAGCCATGTAGTTTCTCCTTGCTACTTAAAACAAAATGCGAGAAGAAATGGCCTTAAAAATGAACTGTGCAAAATGAAAACAGAACTCAAAGATTTAGAAAATTCTGTTATACAAAGAACATGTGTCCTAGCATGTTCACCAAGGACTCGACTACACGTTCTTTTGTTAAAGAGATTAGGCCTGTAGCTGATGGATCTAACCAACTACAACAGCATAAAACCCACCAGCTTAGACTGAAGGGAACAGAGAAAGAATGAAAGGAAAGAACACAGTCTGCCTTTTGGAATTCTACAGGCAGGAAACAGGCCAAAGGAGCTTCGTTTGTTGTCTTCCAGGAAAACAAAAGGATCATTCCTGGAGCAGCTCAGGGAGCAGCACAACTGTTGGAAGGAGCACGGGATACAGGGTCTTCTCAGTTTCAAAGGGTGGGGCCATGGTCTCCTGGATCTCAAAGAATGGGGCCACAGTTTCCTAGGTTTCAAAGAGTCAGATCACCAACTAGATTCCAGAGTGTGAGGCTGTGGTTAAGGTATGCCAGGGGGTACAGCTGCCATGCCCAAAAGGCAGAAGAATGGGACCTGCCAGGGGCAAGGGGGTTTCGGTCACCACTCAGATGGACTAGGAGAATGGTGCTGCCCTAAATCAAGGGAGCACAGTTGCCATGCCCAGAGGGTGTGGCCAACACTGAGAGTCTGGAGGGCAGAGCCATTGCGCAGATAGTCTCAAAGAACAGAAGATTTTTTTTCTAGCCTTGAGAGCTAATGTAATTCGTTATACTGGGTTTTGGACTTGCTTGGTGTCTGTTATCCTTTCTTTCTCTTCAATTTCTCACACACGTAATAGAAATGTCTACCATGTACCTGTTTACCATTGTACTTTGGAAGCAAATAACTTGTATTCTAGACTTCATGGATTCACAGATGAAAAGGAACTTTGCCCCAGGCTGGAATACACCTAAAGTCTCATCCATATTTGATTTAGGTGCATCAGAAGATGAGATTTTGGACTTGGAGTTGATTCAAGACATTTGCGATGATGTGATGGGGTGAATATGTTTTGCATGTGGCAAGGACATGAATTTTGGGGGTGAAAGGGTGAAATGTTATGTATTGAATCATGTCGCCCAAAAATGTGTTGTAAATCCTAACCTCTATGCCTGTAGTTATAATCCCATTTGGGAATGGGTTGTCTTTGTTATATTAATGAGACAGGATTAGTGTTGGGTGTATCTTGAGTCAACCTCTTTTGAGATATGAAAGAAATTAAGCAAGGAAGCAGAGCAGACATGGGGGAAGACTGATGCCAAGCAACATGCATATCTCCAAGGAACCAGAAAACAAGCTGAAGAGACAAGAACCTTCTTCCAGAGCCAACAGAGAAAGTTTTTCCTAGAGCTGGTGTCCTGAATTTGGACTTCTAGCCTCCTAAACTGTGAGAAAATAAATTTCTGTTTGTTAAAGCCATCGACTTGTGGTATTTCTATTATAGCCCAAAACAAAAAACCTAACCCATTGCTGTCAAGTTGATTACAATTCATAGCGACCCGGCAGCAGCACTAGATAACTAAGACAGTGGTCATTTGAGTTTGTTTTTGTTTTTTCAGTTTCACAAATTTCCTTTTTTACAAATGGGAAGAATAATGGCGGGAAGAAAAAGAAAAAAGTCTAGTCACCTACAATACCAGCAATCAATGTGCTCAGAGGATCCACGCAGTGGAATCATTAAGATCCATATGTGGAGAACTTAGTTGGGACTGCACGGGGACCATCATAACACTCTTACCATGTTACAGGGAGCACAGAGCAGCCTTTCCACACATTCAACAGGCCCAGACAGAAGCCAAGAGACAAATGAACAGCAACACATCGGTGCATTGCACCCGGACTGGTTCTCAGAATACTGGAGCTCTGACCTCTATAATTGCTACCAGTTGTTACCTGACCCTGAATCTGACTCTTACACTTGCACATGGCAATATTTCAATTGCCCATAGGCGTGCCAGAAATACTTTAGATTCCTCTAATAAGATAAAATAGTAAAATACCAGAGTATGATTTCCTTCCAAATTGTGGGATATTTTAAGAGATTGGAATGTCAATGGAATTTTCTCTAAGTTTTTAAATATCTCATTTGGAAAAAATATAATCTTCAAGTTATTACAGAGCTCTGGGAGCTGAAATTTGAGATTCTATTTCCATAGTCACCATATTAAATGATTGAGAAATATCTTTTGCTTTCTTCATGTATGATGTCCTGATGTTATCCTACAGCTCACCTGGTCTTCAGTCATTACCGTTCAATGCATCAGATCTATTCTTGAGACAGTCTCTAAATTCATGTGGGATATACTCAAGGTTGTACTTTGGCTCTTGTGGACTTGTTTTAATTTTCTTCAGCTTCAACCTGAGCTTGCATATGAGCAGTTGATGATCTATTCCATAGGCACAACTCAAAATGAGAAGAAACAGCCGAAAACATCCATAATAATTGGAACGTGGAACGTACGATGTATGAATCTAGGAAAATTGGAAACTCAAAAATGAAATGGAACGCTTAAAGATCGTTAGCCTAGGTATTTGTGAGCTGAAATGTACTGGCATCAGCCATTTTGAATTGGACAATCATATGGTCCATTATGCTGAGTGTTATGAATTTAATTGTGTCCTCCCAAAATATGTGTTGTAAATCCTAACCTCTATACCTGTGGCTATAATCCTATTTGGGAATGGGTTGTCTTTGTTATATTAATGAAATAGGATAAATGTAGGCTGTTTCTTGGGTCAGTCTCTTTAGAGATATGAAAGAGATTAAACACACAAGTGAGAGAAGCAGAGATGGGGGAAAAGAGGTGCCAAGCTACATGAAGATTGACCAAAAGCAGCAGCTCAGAGACAAGGATCTCCAGAGCGGACTGAGAAAGAAAGCCTTCCCCTAGAACTGGCACCCTGAATTTGGACTTCTAGCCTCCTACACTGTGAGAAAATAAATTTCTGTTTGTTAAAGCCATTCACTTGTGGTATTTCTTTTATAGCAGCACTAGATAACTAAGACACAGGGAGTGACAAATTGGAGAGGAAAGGTGTTGTACTGATCATTAAAAACAACATTTTAAGATCTATTCTGAAGTACAGTGCTGTCAGTGATAGAATAATATCCATATGTCTACAAGGAGGGCCAATTAATATGAGTATCATTCAAATTTACACACCAACCACTAATATCAAAGATGATGAAATTGAAGATTTTTACCAACTTCTGCAGTCTGAAATTGATCACACATGCAAACAAGATGCATTGATAATTACTAGTGATGAGAATTTAAAAGTTGGAAAAAAAGGAGAAGGATTATTAGTTGGGAAATATGGCCTTGGTAATAGAAATGATGCCACAGATACAATTTTGCAAGACCAATTACCTACTTTTTTTTCAACAACATGAATGGCGACTATACATGTGGACTTCGCCGGATGGAATACACAGGAATCAAATTTACTACATCTATGGAAAGAGATGATGGAGAAGCTCAATACTGTCAGTCAGAACAAGGCCAGGGCTGAAGGGACCATCAATTGCACATATGTGAGTTCAGGTTCAAGCTGAAGAAAATTAAAACAAGTTCACAAGAGCCATAGTACAACCTTGAGTATATCCCAGCTGAATTTAGAAACCATCTCAAGAATAGACTTGACACACTGAACACTAATGACCAGATGAGCTGTGATGAGCCATCAAGGACATCATACATGAAGAAAGAAAACATTCATTAAAAAGACAGAAAAGAAAGGAAGGACCAAAATGGATGTCCGAAGAGATTCTGAAATTTGCTTTTGAATGCAGAGTAGCTAAAGTGAATGGAAGACACATTCCATATCCTCCTCCTATTCCTAACTCTCTTCCTGTGTTGTTTCAGATGAATAAAGAACTACTGTGTCTTGGATGGCTACTTGCAAGGTTTTAAGACCCCAGGCACTATGCATTGAATGTAAAGGTAGACCAGAGGCAATAAACATGTTATTAGGCCAGTTAACTAGGGTGTCCCATAAAATGATGACCCTAAACCTCCAAACCAAGAAGCCAAATCCCATGACGTCTTTGGTTGTATATAAGCAGTCTCAGCAGCTACTCCTTTTTTTTTTTTTTTTTTTTTTTGTCGTTGTTGTAATCTGCCATAGTCTCTTGACTCTAGACTGTGAATCATGATATTTAAAGAATGTACAATGTCTACAACTGCGAACAGATAACTGGAAAGGAGTGGATAGCAAGGTTACAGCAATAGTAAAATGACCCAGTTTGCTGTTGGAGGTTAAATGCTTGAGCTGTGGACAGGAGCCCTTGCCAACATTTCCCAGTTTCAGAACACTCAAGTTGAGACCTCTGATTCTGACATACAATCCTCTCCCTCTCTCTTAAACTATCCTCCTGTATCATAATGCACATTGTATTACTGTAAGCCATGCTACATTAAACCTTCTCAAAGAGCATTGAGATGCTAACAGCTCCAGCAGAATGTACCTGAACAATAGGAACAAAACCACAGATGAGCAGAAGCTTAGCATTTGCTGCCTCTAAGGGCAAAGCAGTTGAATTAATCTTTTCCAAATGTTGCTAATTGGATCTTCAACTGCAGAGTAAATAGAGCTAAGGCTTATCAGATTACAATATTCATAAGTGGGGAAGTATCAGCAAGTAACAGGGGTGGGTAAAAAAAAAAAAAAGGAAATTCCATTAGGGAAAAGATTTAATCATTCTTGCGCTTTAAGCAAGAAAATATTTTCCAAATAAAAAAAGTTCCAAATGGTGTCCTAATTATGCCTACAAATGCAGGTTCAGTAATGTATGGAGTTAATTTCCTACTCCAGAAATGCTGGTATATCTCTACACGAGGATCCACTGGACTCCGTGGGTACCACCTCACTTGCGCCCATCTACTGATTACACAATTTTTTACTGATGCCTATTTATGTGGCCCACATTCATCATGATTCCACACACACACACACACACACAAAACAACCAAACCCGTTGTCATCAAGTCAATTTTGACTCATACCAACCCTACAGGACAGTGTAGAACTACCCCATAGAGTTTCCAAGGCGTGGCTGGTGAATTCAAACTGCCAACCTTTTTGGTTAGCAGGCGTATATCACAATTGTTGTTATGCTTGAAGCCATTGTTGCAGCCACTGTGTCAATCCATCTCACTGATGGTCTTCCTCTTTTTTGTTGACCCTCTACATTACCAAGCATGATGTCCTTCTCCAGAGACTGGTCCTTCCTGAAAACATGCCCAAAAGTATGTGAGATAAAGTTTTGGCATCCTTGCTTCTAAGGAACATTGTGGTTGTACTTCTTCCAAGACATATTTGTTCGTTTTTCTGGCAGTAGATGGTATATTCAATATTCTTCGCCAACAGCATAATCCAAAGGCATCAATTCTTCTTTGGTCTTCCTTACTGATCTCTCTTTCTCTCTCTCTCTTTCTATATACACATACACACACATATATATTTAAAAAAAAAAAAAAAAACACCTGTTGTAGGAACTGTCATGGCTTATGCACCCTGCCCAGAGGTGGGGCCTCTGGCTTTTAATAACAGGACTCAGGAGGAGACACTCTTGGGTCAGAGAGTTCTCAGGTGCCTCTGGGTGCTAAATGGAATGTTTGAGATTTCTTGGTATTGTAAAATTTATGAGCGACACCTCCATTACTATCCACCAGAGGGTCCCCCATATGAGAGGCTGTAGTCTAGGGCTCTCATGGACCCAAGGAGCAGATGGCCCCCACCACATCAAGGTTTCACACTTGGCAAATTACTTTTCCCTCACCCTTCCCTGGAGCGCTGGAAGGTTTCCTTATGAGTAAGAGGGAAATAATGCAGCATTGCTTTGAGAACATATTTGTTCTTAACCACAGAATTCTTAGGTCCAATGGTGCTTTCCACGATGGGCAGTATTATCAAATGTCATATAGAAAATAAGCAAAATCTAGAATTCAAATATCCCCTCTTCCTGAATGAAGCTGCCACTTGTAGGCAGTGTTGCAGAGCGGGTCCCACAGGGATGCTGGGCAGTGAGAGCTAACAGGAGACAGTGTGGGGTCCCCAGGCCCAGGCTTGAAACCTGCCTGTGCCATTCATTACATTCTTTAACCTCTCCAAGTTTCCACATCTATAAATCAGAGGTAATAATTCCTACCTGGCAGGTTTAGTGTGAGGAGAGAGAACAATCGATTCAGGGCATCTAGTGCACAAGAGGCTTTCAGCTTACTGTTATTTTTAATTTAAAATGCAAGATAAGATAATGATAACCTGACTCCTATGAGACTATCACATCTATTAGGGATGATTTATACGAAGTCAGAGAACTCTATTTTTAAGAGATTAAAACAAAAAAACCTATGATCACTAGTCATATGCTGCACTTTCCAAGTACTTTACCGACATGATGCAGGCTACATTCTTTTACGACTGTAGGTATGTTATCTGTTGTTTTTCTCTTTTTCCGGTAGCATGTATATTTTGTTTCCAACAAGGCTGAACCCTAACACTGCCTAAACTCTACCCAGAAGAGATCCTCAAGGAACACTTGCTGGAAGGATGACAAGATTCACTGATTCTAATGTTTGTTTGTTTGTTTGGGGGGCTGTGTGTGGGGGGGGGGTTGCTTTTTAGAGCTCTGTGCTGTTCCTTAATGACTCAAGCAATAAATGCTCTGCAAGCACCTTTTACCATTCAGAAACACAAGGATAGAGAAAACGTGTTTTTAAAAAAAAAAGAGTGTTTTTATGAAGATGAAGGGTGCAACCTGACACGTGTGTGTGATGCCTGTTTTCAAGTCTATTTTCAAGGGCTCAGGACCTAGTGCCCACCTGCCTGCCATCTTCTATCCCACATTGGGAAAGGAACCTGGAAGAAATCCTAAGTATAAAAGCTTTTGAGACAATCCACTTTTCTAAATGAACTGAGATTTTTTTAAAAACATATTATCCATTATGTTAGGATATTCAGAGTCTTGGGGAGTAAAATAATACGAAAAAGAAATATCTGAACAATAATGCCCTTCAAAATATTTGTCTTACTCTTTTGAAGGTTACTGAAGAAAAACATCCTGCTGTTAAGATATACTAAGATAAGAAGACAAAACACAAAGCCAGGAATGTTAGATGCTTACTGTGCTGGACAGGGGTAGCCACTATGCCATCAAGACCTGCTAAAGAGAGCCAGTACATTCTTCCTCAGTGAGAATTTCAGGAGTGCTTTATGTCTTTGAATGAAAATGTGGCATTTCTACTGGTTTAATCTATATTTTCCAATAAACACAACCCAAAGGTTGGACTTTGTTTAATGTGCATCACTAAGGCTGCTTCTAATTTTGACATTTTCCTTTAATGCTTTCACATGAAATATTTCAAAAAGGATCCAAAAGTAAAGAAAATGTTGTAATAAACCCCCATCACCCAACTTCAACAATTAGCAACCCATGGCCAATCTTGTTCCATCTGTACCTCTACTTACTTCCCTGCCCCTAGGTTATTTTGAAGCAAATCTCATTGCATGATATTTCATCGAAAAATATCTTAGCATGTATCTTTAAAATATTAGAATTTTCTATATCTAACCATAATACTATTAGGCCACCAAAAACATTTATACTGATTCCTTGATGTCATTAAATATGCAACTCTCATTACCTTTTGTATAATTATACACAAAGTTAGTTACACACAACTCAAAGCATTCACATGAAAATGACAACTGCCATATGTAGAGATCCAAAATCTTTGAGCACTCTTAGATTTAAATTATTGATAGCAAAGAGTATCTAGAATAGACCTCAAGAACAAAAGTCTATTTCAGTAAAGAAAGAGATCTACTTTTAGAAGCATTTGTTTCCCCCAGTGTACTTAAACAGTGCATTTAATCTATCCATTTAACTAAAAGTGATGGAGTGCCTGCACATGGAAAATTGAAAGCATTTTATTTTTAGGCTCAAGTTGTAGAACTGTACACTTCACCATGAAAACATCATATCAATCTAATGCAGCCAGCTTGGCCAAGCCAGTAGCGAGCTAATTTGTTGATTTATTAAAGAAAGTCTGTCTGAGTTTTCCATCGCTAAGTTAAGAAAAATCAGGAATATAAACTTTTGAAGTCCAAAATACTAAATATATTTCAATGTTGAGGTTGCTTCTACAGTGCATTAACAGTCTAGATCTTCTGCATGTGTACTTAGTTCACATGTATAGATTTGCATGACTACCACCACCAAGAAACAAAAACAGCTTCATTACAAAATCCCTCATTTTACCCTTTTATATCTGCAGTGTTTTTTTCAAAGTATGATTCAAGAACTACCTGCATCAACATCATCTGGGGAGGCAGCCAGGTGCTGCTTATAAATAACAGGGCCTCACTCAAGAACAACTGAATCAGGAGGGGTCAAGATGGCAGAATATTCAGATGCTTCATGTCATCCTTCTTACAACAAAGACCAAAAAAATGAGTGAATCAGATATATATAACAATCTAGAAACCTTAATCATCAAAGACAAAGACAAACAATCGGACTTAGCTACAGGTGAGAGACAATTCAAAAACAGCAGAAACAGGGAATAACAGATTGCAGGATTACCAGCATCCTGCTAGCTGAATCTGCATACTGCACACAGGTTGAGGCAAGCAGCAACATCCCAAGTTGAAACCCACACCATCTGGTGCAGCCAAGCAGCAACAAATTTGTATGTACCTCCAGAACCAAACAGGAGTGTCACCAGACCTGCAAAAGTCAAGTGCAAGCTCCCAAATCACCGTGCGTGCACTGTAACCTTTCCCCCACCAGAGTTACATGGACAAGGAGCGCTCCCTTTTCCTCATCCATCCCCCTTTTCTGCTCCAACATCAGTCTGGTGGCATTCAACCCTGACAGGCCTCCTAAGCTGGGAACTCAAGGCCGAGTCTGAAGGCACTTGCTCCTTCACCCACACTCTGGCATAGCAGTCCATGGACTTGCAGCACTCTTCACCCCTGCCGATCACCTGCACCAGTGCCTTGCAAGCTGAACCAACACTGTACACCTTCATTAGGAGTAAATGGGCAGGGCATCCACCTGAAGCCAATTTTTCACCTGCAGCTGCCAAAGGGAAGCTGCAGATCACCCCGCCCCCTAAGAAGGTGTCTCACCCATCCACATCAGGGACCTCGGGGCCAGTGGTACCACCCACTCCACCTAGACACTCATGGTAGGTGCCTGAGAATTAGGGGTGCCTCCCAATCCCTCCAGCCAATAGCACTGGATGCCCACGGACTGGCAACACTACCCCAACCCACTATATGCTCTAGTGCACAGGGGCACAACCTCTACTGAGGCACCTGGAGGCAGCTGACAGCCCTGCCTTACCTCCCACATCACCCCCCACTGCAACCAGAGACCTGTGCCTGCTCCAAACACCCCTACGCAGCCCTGCCCTCCCAGGACTGTAGGTGACAGTCTATGCACCAAACACTTAGTGACCGATGACCCAGGTACTTGTACCCTGACCAACCAGTAAGCCACAAAGCGCAGACACAACACCCAACCCAATGACCAGGGAGAATACCCCCTGCACCCATGGCCACATGGCCAGCAGGACAGATTCATCACCTCACCAAAAACTTTGCTTAATTCTTCAGCACCCCCATGAGAACAGACTACCAGGCTCACATACCTAGTAGCTACTCTGACTACCCGGTGACAGGAAGTGAGAGCTTCAATGACACCAACAACCAGAGTTGCACACACTGCCAGCCTACATGGACATATCAAGGCAAAACAAAAGTACAGGATGCAGTAAACAAAAAAAATAAATATAATAACTTATTGATGCCTTGGAGACAACAGTCAATATCAAATCACATAAAGAAGCAGGACAAGATAGCTCCAGCAAGCAACTAAAACAAAGAATCAGAAAACCTTCTAGAGGAAGATAAAGGCAATGGAAATACCAGATAAAGATTTCAAAAGACTAATACACAGAGATCTCCAAGAGATCAAGAAGCAGATCACGGAAAACACAGACCAAACCAAGGAACACACAGATAAAGCAATATAAGAATTCAGGAAAACAATACAAGAACAGAATGACAGAATAAATAGGTTGCTAGAAACCATACAGAAACAGCAACTAGAAATCCAAAAGATTAACAATAAAATTTTAGAATTAGACAACTCAACAGAAGGTCATAGGAGCAGAATTGAAACAATGGAAGTCAGAATTCCTGAGAGTGAAGATAAATTCCTTGATACCAATTTATTTGAGGAAAAATATGAAGAAAGAATAAGAACTATGTGGGATACTATCAAAAGGAAAAACCTATGAGTGATCAGAGTACTAGAATGGGGTTGGGGGAGTAGATAACAGAAAATATAGAGAGAATTGTTGAAGATTTGCTGGCACAAAACTTCCCTAATATCATGAAATACAAGAAAATGTCTATCCAAGAAGCTCAATGAAACCCATTCAGAATAGACCCCAAAAGAAAGTTACAAGACACAACAATCAAACCTGCCAAAACCAAAGACAAAGAAAGAATCCTGAGAGCAGTAGGGAGAAACAAAAAATCACTTATGAAGTAAAGCCAGTAAGACTAAGATCTGATTACTTGGCAGAAAACATTCAGGCAAGAAGGCAAAGGGATGAAATATAAAGCCTAGAAGGAGAAAAAAAAAAAAATGCCAACCAAGAATTATATACCCAGCAAAGCTGTCTCTCAAATACGATGGCAAAATTAGGTCATTTCCAGATAAGGGGAAATTATAAAAACCAGACCAAAAATTGTAAGAAATATTAAAGTGAGTCCTCTGGTTAGGGAACTAACAATATCAGGCAACAGTCCAAGACTAGGACACAGGACAGATCAACCAGATACCAACCCAGATAGGGAACTCACAAAAACAAAACAAAGCTAAAAGACTGAAAATAGGGAACCAGAGATGTCAATACGTAAATGATGACAACATCAAAACAAAACTGAGGGAATAAATGATGAAGTCACAGAGCGTGCATATGGATAGGAAATCAAGGTGATATCAACAAATAAAAGACTGGTTAAACTTAGACAAATAAAGGTAAATTTCAAGGTAACCACAAAGGAAGTTAATAAACCTACCATCAAAAGAAAAAAAACATAAACCCAAAAAGAAACCAAACCCAGTGCTGTCGAGTTGGTTCTGACTCATAGCAACCCTATATGACAGAGCAGAACCGCCTCATAGAGTTTCCAAGGAGCACCTGGCAGATTCAAACTGCCAACCCTTTGGTTAGCAGCCGTAGCACTTAACCACTACACCACGAGGGTTTCCAAAAAATAAAAAACAGACTCTGCAAACACAAAATCAATGATAATAAAAGAGATAAAAAGTACATAAACAAAAAGAACTTAGCACAGAAAATTAAGTGCAACAAAGAATGCATCAACACTACAAAAAAAAAAAAATCAAAATGAGAGCAGTAAACTCATACCTATCATAACACTGAATTTAAATGGCCTGAATGCACCAATAAAGAGACAGAGAGTGGCAGGATGAATTAAAAAACATGATCCATCTATATTCTGACTACAAGAGACACACCTTTAGAAACAAATATATAAACAAACTAAAACTCAAAGGATGGAAAAAAATAAATCAAGCAAACAATAACCAAAAAAAGAGCAGAGCAGCAACATTAATCTCTGATAAAACAGGCTTCAAAGTAAAATCCACCATAACCTATAAGGAAGGACACTATATACTGATTAAAGGATCAATACATCAGGAGGACATAACCATAATAAATATATACTCTGCCAATAACAGGCAGGGCTCCAAAATACATAAAATAAACTCTAACAGCATCGAAAAGAGAAATAGTTCCACAATAATAGTAGGAGACTTCAACACACAACTTTGGGTGAAGGACAGAACATCTAGAAAAAAGCTCAATAAAAATACACAAGATCTAAATGCCACAATCAACCAACTTGACCTCATAAACATATACAGAACACTCCACTCAACAGCAGCAAAGTATACATTCTTTTCCAATGCACATGGAACACTCTCCAGAATAGATCACATTTTAGGCCACAAAGTAAGCCTCAACAAAATCCAAAACACTGAAATAATACAAAGCATTCACTCTGATCACACCACCATAAAAGTACAAATCAATAACAGAAACAGCGAGGAAAAAAATCAAATACATGGAAACTGAATAACCTGCTTAAATACCGGGTGATAGAAGAAATCAAGGATGGAATAAAAAAAATCATAGAATCAAATGAGAATGAAAACATCTCACCAAAAGCTTTGGGATACAGCAAAAGCAGTGATTAGAGGTCAATTTATAGCAATAAACACATACACTTACACATCAAAAAAGGAGGGATGAAACCAAACCATTAACCCTACAACTCTAACAAATAGCAATAAAAGAAGCCCTGCAGCACGAGAAGAAAGGAAATAATAAAGATTAGAGCAGAAATAAATGAAATAGAGAATAGAAATACAACTGAAAGAATCAACGAGACCAGAAGTTGGTTCTTTGAAAAGATCAACAAACTACTGACCAAACTAATAAAACAAAAAAAGGGAGAGGAAGCAAATAACCCAAACAAGAAGTGAGACGAATGATATCACAACAGACTCAACTGAAATAAAAGATCATAACAGAATACTATGAAAAACTGTACTCCAACAAGTTTGAAAACCTATAGGAAATGATCAAATTTCTAGAAACACACTACCTACCTAAGCCAACACAAACTGAGGTAGAAAAACTAAACAGACCCATTAAAAAAAGAAGAGATTAAAGAGGTAATTTTAAAAAAAACTCCCAACAACAAAAAAAGCCCTGACCCGAACGGCTTCACTGGAGAATTCTACCAAACTTTCAGAGAGGAGCTTACACCAATACCACTCAAACTATTTCAGAGCATAGAAAAGGAAGGAAATCTCCCAAACTCATTCTATGAAGCCAGGTACCCTGATAACACAACCAGGCAAAGATGCCACAAAAAGAAAAAGAAAAAAAAAACTACAGATCAATATCCCTCATGAATATAGATGCAAAAATTCTCAACAAAATTCTAGCCAATAGAATTCAATAGAATACCAAAAAAATAATACTTCATGACCAAGTGGGATTCATACCAGCTATGCAGGGATGGTTCGACATTAGAAAATCAAGCAGTGCAATCTACCAAATAAATAAAACAAAGGAACTACATGTCTTAGTCATCTAGTGCTGCTTTAAAGGAGATCCCAGAAGTGGACTTCTTAACAAAGATAAATTTATTCTCTCACAATCTAGTAGGCTACAAGTCCACATTCAGGGCATCAGCTCCAGGGGTAGGATTTCTGTCTGTGTCAGCTCTGGAGGAAGGCCCTTGTCATCAGTCTTTCCTGGCCTAGGAGCTTCTCCACATAGGAACCCTGGGTCCAAAGGACGCGCTCTGCTCCTGGTGCTGCTTTCTTGGTGGAATGAGGTCCCTGTGTCTCTCTGCTCACTTCTTTCTTTTATATCTCAAAACAGATTGGTTTAAGACACAACCTAATCTTGTGGATTGAGCCCTGCCTCATTAACATAACTGCTGCTAATTTCATCTAAACATCATAGAGACAGGATTTACAACACATAGGAAAATTACATCAGATGGCAAATTACATCAGATGGCAAAATGGTGGACAATCACACAATACTTGGAATCATGGCCTAGCCAAGTTGACAGATATTTTGGGGGGGACACTATTCATGATCTTATCAATTGATGCAAAAAAGGCATTTGACAAAGTCCAAAACCTATTCCTGATAAAAACTCTTAGCAAAATACTAATGCAAGGGAAATTCCTCAACATAATAAAGGCTACTTATACAAAACCAACAGCCGAAATTTTTCCTAATGAAGAGAGACTGAAAGCATTCCTTTTGAGAATGGGAACCAGACAAGGATGCCCTTTATCGCCGCTATTACTCAACATTTTACTGGAAGTCCTAGCTAGAGCAATAAGGCAAGAAAATGAAATGAAGGCATCCAAACTGGTAAGGAAGAGGTAAAACTATTCCTATTTGTAGCTGATATGATCTTATACATAAAAAACCCCAAAGAATCCACAAGAAAGTTACCAGAACTAAAAGAAGGTTCCAGCAAAGTAGCTGGATACAAGATTAACGTACAAAAATCAGTTGGAATCCTCTACACCAACAAACAGAACTTCAAAAAGGAAACGAGGAAATTAATACCATTTATAATAGGTCCCCAAAACACAAAACACTTAGGAATAAATCTAACCAGGGATATAAAAGACCTATACAAAGAAAACTACAAAATACTACTGCAAGAAATCAAAAGATACCTACATAAGTGGAAAAACAAACCAAATGCATGGATAGGAAGACTCAACATTGTGAAAATGTCAGATCTACCCAAAGTGATCTACAGATACAAGGCAATTTTGATTCAAATTCCAACATTATTCTTTAATGAGATGGAGAAACAAACCACCAACTTTATATGGAAGGGGAAGAGGCCTCAGAAAAGTAAAGCATTACTAAAGAAGACGTACAAAGTGGGAGGCCTCACACTACCTGGTTTTAGAAGCTATTATATGCCATGGTAGTCAAAACAGCTTGGTACTAGTACAACAACAGACACATAGATCAATGGAACTGAACTGGGGACCCAGATGTAAATCTATCTATGAGCAGTTGATATTTAACAAAGGGCCAAAGTTTGTTAAATGGGGAAAAGACAATCTCTTTAACGAATGGTTCAGGCATAACTGCAAGTATATCTGTAAAAAAAAAAAAAAAAGAAAGAAAAGAAACAAGATTCTTACTTCACACCATACACAAAAGCAAACTCAAAATGGATCAAACCTCAATATAAAATCTAAAACAATAAAGATCATGGAAGAACAAATAGGGACAATGCTAGGGGACCTAACATATGGCATAAATACAATACGAACCATAACTAACAATACACAAACATCAGAAAAGAAACTAGAAACTGGACACTCCTAAAAATTAAACACTTACGTTCATCAAAAGACTTCACCAAAAGAATAAAAAGAGAATCTATGGACTGGGAAAAAAAATTTGGCTACAACATACCTGACAAGGGTGTAATCTCTAAAATCTAGAAAATACTTCAATACCTCAATGACAAAAAGATAAGTAATCCAATTTAAAGATGGGCAAAAGATATGAACAGACACTTCACCAAAGAAGACATTCAGGGGACTGACACACATGAGGAAATGCTCACTATCATTTATCATTAGAGAAATGCAAATCAAAACTACAATAAGATGCCATCTCACCCTGACAACACTGACGCTAATCCAAAAAAGACACAAAATAACAAATGTTGGAGAGGTTGTGGGGAGATTAGAACTCTTATATACTGCTGATGGGCATGTAAAATGGTACAACCACTTTGGAAAAGGATATGGTGCTTCCTCAAAAAGCTAAAAATAGAAATACCATATGATCCAATAATCCCGCTCCTAGGAACACACCCTAGAGAAACAACAGCTGTCACACGAATAGACATATGTACACCCACGTTCATTGCAGCATTGTTTCCAATAGCAAAAAGATGGAGACAACCTAAGTGCCCATTGACAGATGAATGCATAAACAATTTATGGTATATACACACAATGGAATACTACACAACAATAAAGAACAATGATAAGTTTACGAAACATCTCACAACATGGATGAATCTGGAGAGCATTATGCTGAGTGAAATAAGTCAGTTGCAAAAGAACAAATATTGTATGAGACTACTATTATAAAAAAAAAAAAAAAGAACCAAAAAAAGGTTTATGCAGCAAAAAATATTCTTTGATGGTTACAAACGTGGGGAGGGTGGAGAAGGGGAAATCATTAACTAGATATTAGACAACTGTCAACTTTGGTGACGGGAAGGACCACACACAAAACAGGGGAAGTCAGTAAAACTGGACCAAAGCAAAAGCACAGAAGTTTCCTAGACACATCCAAACACTTTGAGGGACTGAGTAGAGTAGCGGAGGCTGGGGGCTGGGGACAATAGTCTTGGGGGACATCTAGGTCACTTGACGTAACAAAGTTGATAAAGAAAATGTTCTCCATCTCACTATGGTGAGTAGTGTCTGGGGTCCTAAAAGCTCGTGGTGGCCATCTAAGATACATCTACTGGTCCCATCCCTTCCAGAGCAAAGGAGAATGAAGAAAACTAAAGATACCAGGAAAATATTAGCCCAAAGGACTAAAGGACCACATGAACCAGAGACTCCACCAGCCTGAGACCTGAAGAACCTGATGGTGCCCAGCTACCACCAACAACCTCTCTGACAAGGATCACAATAGAGTGTTCTGGCCAGAACAGGAGAAAAATGTAGAACAAAATTCAAATTCACAAAAAAAGACCAGACTTACTGGTTTGACAGAGACTGGAGGAAGCCCTGAGACTATGTATGGCCCCCGGACACCTTGCTAGCTCAGAACTGAAACCATTCCCACAGCCCACTTTTCAGACAAAGATTAGTTAGGCCTACAAAACAAAAAATAACACATGTGAGGAACATGCCTCTTAGTTCAATCAAATATGAGACCAAATAGGCAACTCCTGTCCAAAAGCAAGACAAGAAGGCAGGAAGGGACAGATACTGAACAAATGGACACAGGGAACCCAGGGTGGGAAGGGGGAGTGTGCTGTCACACTGTGAGACTGCAACCAATGTCACAAAATATGTGTTTAAATTTTTGAAATGAGAAATTAATTTGAGCTGTAAACTGTCACCTTAAGGACAATGAAAAAAATAAAACCTGAGTCAAAGATGCTGAAGACTGGGCCTGGGAATCTGCATTTTAACAAGCTGTCCACAGAATTTTTATTTATACTAAGTTTTGAGAAACTTTGTCACATTTCAGCATTCTGGTTATAGTACTTTGCCTGAAACCAGTGGTCTGAGAGAAAAGCTGTGTATTTTACATAGATACATCTAGAGGCAACTAAAACTGTGAAGTTTAGACTTTAAACTCCCAAATATGCAATATCAAACAAGCCTCTTTGCTAGTTCCTATCTGGGTACTGTGTTAGATGCTTCATATAACCATTTAACCCTCACCAAAATTCTATTTGGTTAGTCTGAAGGTTCACATTTCACAGATGAAGAAACAGAGGCTCAGAATAATAACCTCTCTAATGGATTCACAGCTCAGCTGGGATTCGAATACAGGTATGTCTGAAATCAATATTCATGTGACTGCCAAAATCATATTCATCTGTGACTGCCAAAAGAATTTAGACATAAAGCAGAGGGCAGCCAAGTTAGGTTGATATGAACAATCACCTATTTTTGCAATTGAAGTTTTATCTTCTGTAAATTGTTCTGCTGCTGTTTTCATCACCATTTTTGTTTGAGGGTGGATTGTGATAAAATAGGGCAATGCAACTCAAAATACGTTACAGCAAGAAAAATACAGAAATCGAGAGTTGTTGTTAGGTGCCATCAAGTCAGTTCCGACTCATAGCAACCCCATGTGCAAGAGAACAGAACACTGCCCGGTCCTGTGCCATCCTCACAATCACTGTTATGCTTGAGGCCATTGTTGAAGCCACTGTATCAACCCATTTCACTGAGGGTCTTCCTCTTTTTCACTGACCTTCTACTTTACCAAGTATGATGTTCTTCTCCAGGGAATGATTCCTCCCGATAACATGTCCAAAGTATGTGAGACTACCATCCCTGCTCCTAAGTAGCATTCTGATTGTACTTCTTCCAAAACAGATTTGTTTGTTCTTTTGGCAGTCTGTGGTATATTCGGTATTCTTCTCCAACACCATAATTCAAAGCCATCAATTCTTCTTCAATCTTCTTTATTCATTGTCCAGCTTTTGTACACATATGAGGCAACTGAAAACACCACAGTTTGGGTCAGGCACATCTGAGTCTTCAAGGTGCCATCTTTGCTTTTTAACACTTTGAAGAGGTCCTTTGCAGCTAATTTGCCCAATGCAATGCGTCTTTTGATTTCTTGACTGCTGCTTCCATGGGTGTTGATTGTGGATCCAAGTAAAATGAAATCCTCGACAACTTCGATCTTTTCTCCGTTTATCATGATGTTGCTTATTGGTCCAGTTGTGAGGATTTTTAATTTAATTTTATTATTTTTTTATGTTGAGGTGTAATCCATACTGTAGTCTTTGATCCTCACCAGTAAGTACTTCAAGTCCTCTTCACTTTCAGCAAGCAAGGTTGTGTCATCTGCATGCTGCAGGTTGTTAATGAGTCTTTCTCCAACCCTGATGCCCATTCTTCTTCATATAGTCCAGCTTCTCAGATTATTTGCTCAGCATCCAGATTGAACAGGTGTGGTGAAGGGATACAACCCTAATGCACACCTTTCCTTACTATAAACCACATAGTATCCACTTGTTCTGTTCAAATGACTGCCTCTTGGTCCATCTACAGGTTCCGCATGAGCACAATTAAGTGTTCTGAACTCCCATTCTTCTCAATGTTATCCATAATTTGTTATGATTCACACAGCTGAATAGCTCTGCATAGTCGATAAACACACATAAACATCTTTCTGGTATTCTCTGCTTGCAGCCAGGATCCATCTGACATCAGCAATGATATTCCTGGTTCCACGTCCTCTTCTGAATTCGGCTTGAATTTCTGGCAGCTCCCTGTCAATGTACTGCTACAACCGCTTTTGAATAATCTTCAGCAAAATTCTACTTGTAATACTAATGATACTGAAATTGAGAATAAGCACTTAGAAACTTTCAGAACAATTTGATATTTCTGTGACAACCAAGTGACATCCAGAGCCAGTGGCTCTGTCTCATGAACAGGGTATAGGCCAGTTCAGAATGTCAATCTCCCGTGATGAGTCACGTATGGCACAGGCCACATACTAGTCATGCGCGGTACAGCCATGTATTGGTTTGTGCTAGACTGGGGAAAAATAATTGGCCCTTCAGTGTAGATAATTTGAAAAACACTGTGAAAGAGGATACTAAAATAAAGATCAATTTAGCAGGTGTTTTTTCTTAGTACTTCGTTCCTCTCTACTAAATACAGAAATACAGGGGCATACGTGAGTAAATTTTCATCACTTAAACACCTTTGCTTTGGCCTGTGATTGAGCAGAAAGTTAAGAATGGGGAGGTTTCAAGATATTCTTCTCTACCTGCTGATCAATAGTGGGGTACAGGTTCTCAATACTGGCAACAGGTACAAATGTCCAGCCCCATGTACAGCTATTCCTCTCCTTAACCAAAGGCAAGTGGTTTAAGGTCCCAAGGCCACAGTGGGCAGAACACTGCAGCCCACAGTCATGGGATAGAGCAAAGCAAGTGGACACTCACAAGTTTCCAAATGATGACCTTGAGCTGTTAAACTGTAACTACCCACCCTGTCATAATCATAATCTATAATTATATACATGTTGTATATTACATATTATTATTATATATATGTATATATACATATTGCAGGAGAATTTGAGGCAACTTAAAATAACAAAAATAGCATACTATGTGTAAGGCTGTTATAAATATTTTATAGGCATTATACCATTTAATCTTTACATTTAAACCTGTGAGGTAGAAAATCTTATTACTCTCATATTATAGATGGTGAAGAATGAGGAAACAGAGATGAAAGAACTAAGATGAGAAGAGGATAAATAAGGACCCAAGTCACACAACTAAGAAGGAGCTGAACTGGGCTTTGAACTTATGTTATTTGGTTTAAAGCACTCTCGGGTGGCATAAATGGTTAAGTGCTTGGCTGCTAACTGAAAGGTTGGTGGTTCAAGCCCACCCAGAGGCACCTCGGAAGAAAGGCCTGGCTATCTACTTCTGAAAGGTCACAGCCATTAAAAACTGTATGGAGCATGGTTCTACTCTGACACACATGGGTGGTCATGAGTCCGAATCAACTGGATGGCAACTGATCTGGTTTTGGTTATCTGGGTTCTTAATTACCATATTGTAACATCTCTCCAACAGGAGACACATGCAGGCAACAAGTACATTAAAATGTAAATAAAAACCGAAAGGCCTGTTATGAGGAAGGTAAAGGGTACAGAATAGAATCTGACAGGGAGACAGAATAACTATACCAAAATCCTAGAGTTAAATGTTATTATCACTGAGGAGTCAATTTGCTTTAAGCTTCCTAACCATTAACAGGAAAAAGAAAGAAAATGACAATCTAATTCTCAATATTTTTTCTGTCACTAAATTTCTTTTTTTTTCCAAGGGAGTGGTGAATAAATGGTTTTCAAAAACACATATGTTCTTTATGTGGAAATATCTTGTGTCAGCCCTCAGTGAAGCAGGGCCCATCATCAATCCCTCCCATCAAAATGCTACAAAACTTGAGCTGAAGAAGACATCAAGCTTCTTATGGTGGGTACTTAGGAACCTCATTAGAAGCAGCTGTGCTTAGAAACACTTTCCATCCACCCTCACAACCAGAGAAGAAACTTTAAAATGCCCAAATGCTTGTCAGCTCGTACTGCTTTAGCCAAAGGATGACACAGAGTAACAGAACTTAAAACAATCTAACACAAAACATCAAAAGGGAACAGTTTCCTTCCATTGTTGTTCAAATATAAATATATTTCATTTAAAAGTACAATGGTTCTCAATAGGCAAATATATATTTTTTAAAGGACAGCACAAAATGCAGACGAGAAAGTGGCAAAACACATACTGATACCCTGAAAGTATAAATTGGTAAAACCTTTCTGGAAAGCAATTTGGCCACAGGTATCATGGGCCTCAAAAAATTAACTTAATAATTCCACTTCAAGTTACCGATCCTAGAGGAAAAAATTAGAGTCAACATCCAAGAATGCTCATCTCAGAAAGAACAGGAGGTAATCTTAAGGCACAACTGGGGAATTAGCAAATTGTGGTACCTACCAGAGAGAACACCAAACCCACTGCCGTCGAGTCGATTCCAACTCACAGCAACCCTACAGGAAGGACAGAGTAGAACTGCTCCATAGGGTTTCCAAGGCTGTAAATCTTTACAGAAGCAAGACTGCCACACCTTTCTCCCACAGAGTGGCTTGTGGGTTTGAACCACCGACTTTTGGTTAGCAGCTGAGCTCTTTAACCACTGCACCTCCAGGGCTCCAAGAGAGAACACAGACATGAACTACTATGTTCTGAGAGAATATTTGCTAACTGGATACTGTCCATGAGTTAACTTTAAGTGACAAAATTAGATACACAAAAAATATATGTGTAAATATACAAAAAATATGAACTCAGTTTTAGGTCAATGGATGGATGACTTCACTGGATAACTAGATACACCAGAATGGAAGAATGGCTGGATGGACAGAAGGAAGGATGGAAGGCTGGATGGACAGAAGGAAGGATAGAAAGCTGGATGGACGGGAGGAAGATTAAAAGATGGAACATTAACAGTGGTTTTCTTGGGAGGTAGAAATTATTGGTAATTTTTATTTTTTTCTTTATTCTCTTCTATCTATCTAATTATTCTATTCAGTTCTTATTCTTTTATATTTACTTTATAAAGTTTGTACCAAAGAAAGCTATTTTTAAAAAATACACTAGCAATTTGATATTCTGTCATTAATAAATAGTTTTGTGATGAGCCAAACCTTAAATTCCACATAGAGAACTTGAAAGAAGAGAGGAAATATGTTTTCACATACATTCACCTCTTTGTAACCCAACCCACCCCAGGATTAGATTCAATAATCCCTAGAAACAAAAGATGTGGGTAATTTTCTTTGATGAATTGGCAATTTGAACAAACTCTTAAAACGAATTCCTCCCATGATATCAGGGACTTTGCCATTTAATACCATTTCTTCCTCTTTGAATTCAAATGTCCACCCACTTTGAGTTTCCTCAGCGTGTATCTACACAGTCTGCCATCTCTACAAGCATAACCACATGACTATTGGCACACTGCAGAATCCTGCAATTGAAAATTTTAAAGGTCTAACTGATGTCCTTTGTTTCCCATTCTCTCATGGTATAAGATAGATACAAGCTGACTGGCCTCTCAGAAGCTCCCCAAGCCTTAAAAAGCCCACAGCTGCCTCCCATGGTGACTTAAGCAAGCCTACCTCAACCTACCATGATCGTATTACCAACTACATCCCACGATACATTCTTTCACAAAATGTCAATTCTGGACAGCTTAATTATCCCACGATATCTGAAGAGCAGGAAGAAAGGAAAGCTCACCCCCAGTACCTCGCACATGACTTTCAATGGGTGTCCATATATAAGCTTTGATATTTATTTATGGGCAATTTTCTTCTGCTGGTCCCATAGGTCCCTAGGTGACACAAAAAGATTTGTGCTAGACTACTAACCTAAAAGTTGGAAGTTCAAACTCACCCAGCAGCACTGCAGAAGATAGGCCTGGTGATCTGCTTCCATGAAGATTACAGCCAAGAAAGCTCTATGGGGAAGTTCTGCTCTGTAACACATGGGGTCACCATGAGTTGGAATCAACTCAACACCAACAGTTTTATTTTTGTTTTTTAATTATTGGTCCCACTTTTGGCCTACTTTTATTATCAGTCCAGAAGCCTTTTGATTTGGAATCTGACATTCCTTGTCTCACTTCCCAACTTTCCTCTTTCTCTTTTTACCTAAAATAAATATTTAGAGTGTCAGCATCATTACAGCAGATACAATACACTGAACACTTATATGTCATGCCTGGAACAAAGAACGACGTAAATTATCTCATTAAAAAAAAAAAACAAAACACTGCCATCGAGCCAATTCTGACTCATAGTGACCCCATAGGGTTTCCAAGGCTGTATATTTCTACAGAAGCAGACTGCCACATCTTTCTCCCACAGAGCTGCTGGTGGTTTCGAAACTTTTGGCTAGCAGTCAAGTACCTTAACCTCTGTACCACTAGGGCTCCTTAGCTCATAAAACTATATAAATTTGATATAATTATCTCCATCTTTCGTAAGGACTAAAGGTTAATTTATTTTCTCTGGGTACCATGGTTAATAAGAGGCAGGGCAAAGATTTGATTCCAAACCTCATGTTCTTAACCACCTCAGATAAATACTCAACAGTATTAGTATATCCAATGTAGTTGGTTGTATCTCAACTTTACAGATGAGAAAACTGAGGCACAGAGAAGGTAAGACAGCCAGTAACAAGGCAAGTAAGGTCTCATGACTCAAGACTCACGGTCTTTACACTAGTGATCATTTATTGAGTTATCTAATTCTGTAATTTTATTGTTAATCTTCTGAATTTCTGATTGCTGTCTGTCTATGGATTTTTCCAGCTTAATAAACTTTTCATTATGTTCCTGAATAATCTTTCTGATTTCTTCAATTGCTTTATCTGTGTGTCCCTTGGCTTGTTCTGCATATTGCCTCATTTCCTTCCTGAAGTCTTGAAGGGTTCTGAATATTAAACTTTTGTATTCTGCATCTGGTAATTCCAGGAATGTACTTTCATCTAGAAGATCCCTGGATTCTTTGTTTTGAGAGCCTATTGAGGTGATCATGGCCTGTTTCTTTATGTGACTTGATATTGACTGTTGTCTCTGAGCCATCTATAAGTTATTGTATTAGTTTATGTGTGCTTACTGTGTTGTAGCTGCTTGCTTTGTTTTGTTTTGGTATACCCCAATGGGTTGCTTGAGTGAGCTAGCTTGATTATTTTCACCTTTGGAGCTCTGGTGTCCTATCCCCAGCTGGCTAGAGCTGTTATCAGGTATATCAGTCTAGAAGTCCATTCGGTTTTCTTGTATGAATTCAACTCAGGTTTCCAGGTAGCTGATATCAAGTGTGTGGTACAGGCTCTGTCCTACAGTCTTAGAGGGGCAGGGGTGATTGGCATATATACCCGTATCTGATTGCAGCAGGGGGTCACGCTCTGAACAAGGGAGGGGGCTGAGAACCGACCCCCAGGTGTCTCTGAGGAAAATGCATCTCTGTTCCCTAGAGCGTGCTGGTGAGTGGGCTCTGCAGAGGGATCACGGGCACCCAAAGTTTTTGTTGTAAGGACTGGGAGGTACCAGTTATCCCTGGACCCCTGTCATGGGTGGCTGGGCGACCTGAGTAGGGCTACCAGTCCTTAGGTCCCTGACGTGGGTAGGTGAGGACCTTGTTTAATAGGCAAAGCAATGTCAAATGTCAAACACCCACCTCTCCACCACACAGCTGAAATGGTTGGAGTTTGCCAACAAGGTCCTATTCTTCTGAAATAGGCCCACACAGGTCCATGCAGAAGGGAAAGAGACTCAAGGTCCACGGATGGTTTATGCCTGGACAGGAGCTGCTTCTGTCCTGAGCTCCCCCAGTTAATGGAGCTAGCAAATTATCTTTTCCCCCCAATTGCAAATTTTTTCCTTCCCCAAGGCCGGGAGGATGGCTCCAGGTGCTCACCAGGGTCTATGTCAGGCCCAGGGATTCAGCCGCTGAAGCTAGCTTGGCGGGGGCGGGGGGGGGAGGTAAAATATGTGCAAGTACTTAGCTTTTGCTGAGACGGCCGTTCTCCTCAGGTTCTGGAGGTGTGAGTGGGCTGTGTGGCTGGCTGCTTCTCCCTGAGAAAACTGCGGCCGAACGCTAGGACCAGCCCGGCCACTGCTGCCGCCACCGCATCTCCAGGAATGGTGCCTGAGGGCTCGCGATTCACGTCCAGTAACTCCTCTCCGCTTCTGAACGGTCTCTTCCTTCCCCTGCCCCTCGGTTCGTTGTCTAAGCTTGCCTTTGATTGTCAGGGCTCCCAACTTGTCACAAATATAGTTGTTTCACTTGTTTTTTTGGGGTCTTTGTTGTAAAGAGGGCTTGACGGAAGTGTCTATTCTGCCATCTTGGCTCCGCCTCTCTAGACTAGTGATCATTTAGAGAGTATGTTTTTCCTTTTTGTTACTACTATCCACAAATGACCTGCTACGCTGTGTAGATTTTTGTTTGTTTGTTATTGAGGTGAAATTTACTTAACATAAAATTAACCATTTTAAAGTGAACAATACAGCGATAGTACATTCACAATGTTGTGGAACCACCACCTCTACCTATCTCCAAACCACTTTCATCACCCCCAAATAAAACCCCATACCCATTAAGTAGGGAAGTACAGCCAGAATTTTCCTTAGAAGCAAGGATACAGAGACTTCGTTTTGCTTACTTTGGATACATCATCAGGACAGGTCAATCACTAGAAGGGGACGTTATGTGTGGTAAAGTCAAGGGTCATCAAAAAAGAGGAAAATCCTTAATGAGATGGATTGACCCAGTAGCTGGAACACTGGGCTCAATCATACCAACTATTGTGAGGATGTCGCAGAATGTTCATTCTGTTATATATAAAGTTTCCAGGAGTCTGAGCTGACTTGACAGCAACTAACACCAACAAGGCATTAGACAGTTAGTCCCTATTGTCTCCAGTACCCAACCCTGGCAAACACCAATATGCTTTCTATTCTATGGATTGACCTATTCTGGATATTTCATATAAATGGAACTATACAATGTGTGACATTTTGTGTCTGATTTCTTTCACAATGTTTTTGAGGTTCACCATGTTGTAGCACATATTTTTACTTCATTCCTTTTTATGGCTGGATAATATTTCATTGTATGTATATACTAAACTTGCTTTATCCATTCATTCCTTGATGGACATTTGGGTTGTTTCCATCTTTTGGCTATTGTGAATAGTGTTCCTATGAACATTCGTGTACAGATAATTGTATGAGTACCTGTTTTCAATTCTTTCGTATATATATCTAACAGGAGAATTGCTGGGTCATATGGAAATTTTGCATTTAACTTTTTGAGGTACTACCAAACTTTTATCCACAGTGGATGAAACATTTAACATTCCCACTAGCAATGTACAAGGGTTTCTATTTCTCCACATCCTTGCCAACACTTGCTCTTTTCTGTTTGTTTGTTTTTTAATAGCCATCCTAGTGAGTGTGAAGTGGTATCTCATTGTGGTTTTGATTTGCATTTCTCTAATGGACTGGCATGGTTAATATTATTAATGTTTGTGTTTTAGTTTTACAAACTATAGAATTATTATCCTTTAAGAGTCAACAATACTACTTTCCAAACACGCAACTAGTCTGCCATTCCACACTATGGTAGATTGTATTTTCCAGAGATAGACATAACAATATCTCCCATCCTATTTGTTCTTCTACGGTATTACCTTAACTCACCATTGTCAAGAGGTGGTATCTAGTTACCCTCCCATTGAAATTGGGATGGCCTTAGTGACCTCCTTGACCAATAAGATACAGCAGAAACAACACTCTGACATGTTTGGGGTTACTCATAAGAAGCTTTGCAACTCCCACGTGTTGGAACACTTGCTCTTGGGAAGCTCCCTTTTGGAACTCAGCTACCATGTTCTAAGAAAACCAAGTCACGTGGACAGGCTACGTGTAGGCTCTCCAATCAATTGCTCTGGTTGAGTTCCTGATCAGCAGCCAACATCTACTGCCAGCCATGTGATTGAGCCATCTTGGATATCCACCCACTTGAGCCTTCAAATTATTCTGTCCATAGTTCCTATTTCACCTGAAAATGCTAAGAAATCCCAAGAAAGAACCCCTCACCTGAACCCAGTCAACCCACAGAACCATGAGAGCTGATAATAAAATTGTCATTTTAAATGAATAAGCTTTGGGATGGTTTGTGATACAACAGTGGACAACTAAAACACACACCCTTGTCATCTCCCTGCCACGTGACTCCAAGAACAAGAGCTATCTTGGCTTATCCCAGCTGTAAGTTGACATACCTAAAGCATTATGCTACAAGCAAAAGCAAACTAACATTCTAGCTGTTTCAAAGCATCAGTCCTCTTGGACATGATTTTGGGAGGTCTTAAGTTCATTTTTTTTTTTTTAAGTTCATAACTCATTCACAGAACCGTAGTTTTCAGCATAAATATTTGAAACTAATGCAAGGTCTTTCAAATCTTTTCTGCCTTGAGCTATAAGGTCTTCCTTCCCCTGGAGAATTCTAAATTGCCTTTTTATCAAGGTTATCTTGGATGCTACTAAATTTCAGGACTTTTTAAACCTTACCAAAAAACCAAACCCGTTGCCATAGAGTCAATTTCTACTCATAGTGACCCTATAGGACAGAACAGAACTGCCCCACTGGGCTTTGTAGGCTGTAATCTTCACTGAAGCAGACTGCTACATCTTCCTGCAGTGTACCTAGTAGGTTTGACCTGTTGACCTTTTGGTTAGCAGCCAAGTGCTTAACCACTGCCTCACCAGGGCTCCTTTTTTTAAACTTTGCGTGGTATAAAAACTGAAAAACATACCACTTAAAAGTTCCAACTAGCTTTATGCACCCTTAGGAAAGCGTAACACTTGGTTTTCCTTTGCAGCAGATTACCACTCCTTTAACGCAAGGAAAGCCTATGGATCTTCAGTTATGCAAAAGTATTGCAAAGGTCTCTTCTAAAAAACTGGGAGGTCTGAACCTACCTCTCCTAGAAGGTGAGTGTTCTACATAACAATGCAAATGTTTGTCCCAGGGCCAAACAGAGTTACAGTTTTCAGACAATATTATCTTTAAAGCAGTGATTCTCAAACTTGAATCACTTTTAAAAGAAAAACTTACTGGAAATCCTCAGCATTGTCTTAAATTATTTTATTGTTATACTATTTAAATACATACACTCTTAAAACAAATATGTATTGAGTGCCTACTATGTGCCAAGCACTATTCTAGGCATTGGTGACAGACTATGTCTCTAACCTCAGGGAGTTTTATCATCTGGCAGAACTATGAAAAGGGACTTAAGAAGACCACTTATTTTCTACATATGGCATTATTCAAAACAGAAGAATCCAGCTTCTGGGAAATGTACTAGCACTGCACTATTGTATCCTGATATCTTTGGGAGGCTAAAGAAAAAGACACATGTACATAGGGTGGAGATTCCTTTGAAGAGAGTAGATGTTCACGCTGCCAATTATTCTGGGAAAGGGGCTAATCCAAGGGGCAGGAAATGGGGACTCAGAAAGCAGGCCTTCCAGATAAGAGTAAAATATTCTCTCTCCATGTTCCTGTCAGTGAGACCTAGACTATAAGACAAAATATTGTTCTCACAGCCTGTTTGCACTGCATTGCATTACAGGCACAAGTATTTTAAAAACCTCTAAAATTGTTTGAATATTGGAAAAAACAGTATAGGCTCTAAAATGTGAAAACTGATAAATCGATATTAATAGATGTTTAAGTAAATGCCTACAAAATGTAACATTATGTCATTGGCATTAATTGTTAAAGTGAAAATTCATTAAAATGTTATTACATTTGAAACAATTAATGAATTAGATTATCTTACTTCTCAAGGATTCCTAAATATGCACAATTGCCAAGAAATCATTGCCAATCATAAATTGAGTTGCCAAATAATTTCCAAAGGAAACTTATAAAAATCTTTTCATACAGTTAATATTAAATTAATATAGGCAAGTGTCTGTGTATTTAATATAATGTGATATACGGTCTCTGAAAGTTTTAGAACTTAGAGGCAAAAAAGGCCTTAAATGCTGAATTAATGTATGGATGGCCAGAGCCCTCTGGGAAATGGAGGGTAAACACTTCTCTAATCAGATGAAAGCTGGTAAGGTGTTACATTGGGAGGGGTGCTAATAAGGAGTTCCTGCACATATGCGGTCACCATGAGTCAGAATCCATTCGACAGCAACAAATAACGATAGGGCCACTCCAAACTCATACAGTGCCTTTGTATGATATAGAAAAAGATCTCAAGGAAATGACTCATGTGGTTGTAGAGGCTGGAAAGTCCCAAGTCCATGGGTCAGGTGTCAGGCTGGAAGTGTCTCCTGATTCACGTAGCTGCAGGGGCTGATGAACCCAGATCAGCAGGTTAAGACAGCAGGATGCTGGCTCACAGGCTGCGGAAGCTGATGAATCCCAAGATCAGCAGGTAAGTTGCCAGCTCAAGTCCCAAGAACTGGAGGTCAGATGATGAGAAGCCAGATGCAGGATCCAGAGCAAGAGCCTGGCTGGAACATCCATTTATATACTGGAGGCAGGCCACACCCCCAAGGAAACTCCCTTTCAACTGAATAGCTACTCATAGCAGATCTCATTATGGAGTTGATTACATCATTACATAACTGCCAAACTACATCATAACTGCCCAGACACTGACAATCGTGGCCCAGCCAAGTTGATACACAACCTTAATCATCACACTCCTCTAGGTAGATGCAGCCCCAGCCAGGGTATAGAGTTTGCTGAGCTGAGTCTGGGCTAGATTCCAGCCCCTATACATCTCTTGGTCTAGAGTGCCTTATACAGGATACAACATGCACAACACTTCACAGTAGCCATGAATGGTACTCTACAAAAATACCCAAGTATGTACAGAAATGGATGGCTACTCTGTGGCTCTCCTTCCCTCCAAAAATTCTGGAACCTTAGCCAAATGTTCATTGGAAGATTTGGCTAGGTAATTGCATTGCTCTAGGAAACTAAGGGGAAGGGCTTATTCTACATGTGAGACAAAATAAAAGGGCAGGATTTCTTTCCTTAGGTCCGAATGGCGTAACCAAAGATAGTTGTGCACAGTAGAATGGAGTGAGGCTCACTGGCACACAAAGAAGTTTGGGCCATAGCCTAAGGGCACAGAAAACTATTTCTGAGCATGAAATAGCACCCTACAGAGTCCTTAGAAGTAACTGGGGGGCATGCGTGGACACAGTGTGTGATAATAAGGATGATGGGGGCTTGACCACTATAATTTGCATACTAAAAATGAAACCCAATTTATTTTGTAGTCATAGGTAGATGAAGCCAGGGTACTAATGTGATAGCTTCTTTCCTCACAGAGGCTGTGCTTTAACACAAAATATTCAACCAGAAGAAGAAATGTTCAATAAAAAACAAAAGCTCCCTTCCCAACTTAAACTCTAACATATTGATGTTGTTGTTATTATGGTTACGTGCTGACAAGTCCGTTCCAACTCATAACAATCTTAAGTACAACAGAACAAAACACTTGTCTGGTCCTGTGCTATCCTCACAATCATTGCTATGTTTAAGCCCACTGTTGCAGCCACTGTCAATCCGTCTCCTTGAGGGTCTACCCCTTTTTCAATGACTCTCTACCGAGCATGATGTCTTTTTCCAGGACTGGTCCCTCCTAATAACAAGTCCAAAGTACATGAAACAAAGTTCCGCCATCCTCGCTGCTGAGGGGCCTTCTGGCCTTCTTCTTCCAAGACAGATTTGTTCATTCTTCTGGCAGTACATGATATATTCAACATTCTTCCCCAACACCATAATTCAAATGTATCAATTCTTCTTCAGTCTTCCTTATTCATTGTTCAGCTTTTGCATGCATATGAGGCAATTGAAAACACCATGGCTTGGGTCAAGCACACCTTAGTCATCAAAGTGACATCTTTGCTTTTTAACACTTTAAAGAGATCTTTTGCAGCCGATTATCCAATGCAATATGTCATTTGATTTCTTGATGGTTGCTTCCATGGGCACTGACTGTGGATCCAAGTAAAATGAAATCCTTTTGACAACTTCAGTCTTTTCTCCTTGTATCATGATGTTGCTTATTGGTCCAGTTGTGAGGATTTTGTTTTCATATGTTGAGGTATAATCCATTTTGAAGGCTGTAGTCTTTGATCTTCATCAGTAAGTACTTCAAGTCCTCTTTGCTTTCAACAAGCAAGGTTGTGTCATCTGCATATTACAGGTTGTTAATGAGTCTCTCCAATTCTGAAGCCATGTTCTCAAACAGTTCAGCTTCTCAGATTATTTGCCCAGCATACAAATTGAATAAGTACTATAAAAGGATACAATTCTGATGCACACCTTTCCTGACCTTATACCACAAAGTATCCTCTTGTTCTGTCCAAACAACTGCCTATGTACAGGTTCCTTGTGAGCACAAATAAGTGTTCCAGAATTCCCATCCTTTGCAATGTTATCCATAATTTGTTATGATCCACACAGTCAAATCCCTTTGCATAGTCAATAAAACACAGGGAAACATCTTTCTGGTACTCTCTGCTTTCCGCCAGGATCCATCTGACATCAGCAATGATATCCTTCATTCCACATTGTCTTCTTAATCCGTCTTGAATTTCTGGCAGTTCCCTGTCAATGTACTGCTGTAATCATTTTTCAATTATCTTCAGCTAAATTTTACTTTCCTGTGATACTGATAATATTGTTCAATAATTTCCACATTCTATTGGATCACCCTTCTTGGGAATGGGTACAAATGATTGACTTTACACACATCAGTTCAACAACTTAGAAGAAACGGACCAATTCCTTGAAAACCACTAACACTAAAACTCAACTGAGATGAAATAGACTTTACCTATGTTGGCTTTATCTATGCTGAAATGTCTCTGTCAGTTTACCCAACAAAATAGGGTAAAGTATTTTAAAAGACAAAGTTGCCTTCCCAACCTAGATTCCCATTCTCCAGAGGGAACCATTCTAAGAGAGTGTAGTGAGTGTTCAATTTTTAATTAAAGAGACAAGAAAACAGGTATCTTTCCAAAAATACAATGACATTCTCCAGTTCTATCCTGTGAACAGAAACGTTTTGAGAAAGGAAATGCACAAAGCTAATGTCCTGTCTTTGGTCAGCAGTGCCCAATCCACCATGAACTCCTCCTTCGAGTTCAAATCCTCAAAATAACACTTCCTCAAGGAAACTCTCTGCATCAATGGCAGATCATGATTTCTCTCCATTTGCTTGAGTTTGCAATTACCATACATTATACAGAGTGATGGAGAAAAAAGAAAGCTTGGTCTCTCAACCAACCATGGGGGATACCTCTTGAAGAATCAATCTTGGTTCTTATTTTTCAGTTGCTTTTATACAATTTAAATTGGTAAGGAATTTCCAGAAAACATCAGACAGCAGGGCCACAAAACTATCCCAGGAATATTGGCATCAGCCCTAATACTTAAGAGCAAACCTGATAAGAACAACCCACAACCTTGCCTAATAAGCCATTTCACTGCTCTGCATCAGTACTTTGGTAACAGGCTCCAGCACCCTGCCGGGCTTCCATTAGCAAGAACAGGCATGGGTCCAACTCACCTACAGGGCTGGGCACCCATCCTTTTCAAAATGTGATTGCTTTGAGATCAGCCATAGGGCCTTATGTGCATGTTTTCCTTAAAACTGCCTCTAAGCAAACCAGGCGATTTTATTCTCTGCGGAGTAAATGCCAAAATGTTGAGCATTCTTCAAACAAATACAAGTTTGGGTTCTAAATCTTGTAAATGCAATCAACCCAAACCTCATAAAACAATTCCACAATTTCAGTGTCACGACTCCACCATCTTATCTATTTCTTTTAACATTTAATGAATGGAAACCTGCCTTTCTCATTTCGGAAGGTGCTTTTGTGAATTCTTGTAAGAAATATCTTCTAACAAGGGCTGCACAGGCCCACAAAGGCAGGCATTCACACAGAAAACGAAGTCAGTGCCAGACACGTCATGTCATCACCTGCTATAGTGTCCCTCTGAAAAGTATAGAAAAGTGCACAAAGGACACTTGAGACAAGGTTGCCTTGCTCCTTATGGATTCTGGCCCAGCACCTCACTTCATGTTCTCAAAGAAATGAAAATGAATTTCCTCCCCCTTTCTTTAGAAGATTTGATGTAATATATGTGTTTTAGATGGATTTTCACTACAATTTCCTGAAGACTGAGGGTGAGCCATTTTTGAAAAAGAGCATTCATATTTTCAATTATTTTACCGATGTTTTGCATCAATCATTTAAAAACACCATCTGCCTCCTTTGCCAAGGGCTGCAGTTCTGAATTTAGAAGAGAAGGCACAAGTAACCCAGAGAAACAAAAAATTAAGCCATGTAAAAACACTCACCCAGCAATTAGCTCTGTATACAGTAGAGAGGGGACCCAGGTGATCATTTAGAACAATGAAATAGAACCCTCCATCTACTGAGTGAGCAGTCTATTAAAATACTGCTTATCAGTGGCACGGAAGTATACTTGAGAGGGCAGTTCAAACAGAAAAGACGGGGGTCATGAGGTTCTGGCCTTCCAGCGCTGTGGGGCAGTACAAGGTGGAGGCTCCTCAGTGACAGGGCATCTGTCTCTGCTTTAATACCTTGTAATGCTATAATGGGAAACCCTGGTGGAACAGTTGTTAAGAGCTGTGGCTGCTAACCAAAAGGTCAGCAGTTCAAATCCATCAGGAGCTCCTTGGAAACTCTATGGAGGGCAGTTCTACTCTGTCCTATATAAGGTTGCTATGAGTTGGAATCAACTCGATGGCAACAGGTTGGTTTTTTTTTTTTTTTTTTTGGTTAATGCAGTAGTAGTGTGCCAGTGTGCAGTATTTGGGAATTGCTTGGGCAGCGAGAGGGGGAAGTTTGTGGCTTATTTGCACTTTTACTAGTAAGACCCAGATATGTTGTATTTCCTACTTAATCATCATCATTGAGATAAGGGCTTTCTGATAATAAAAAAATAATAGATGACCACAAAAACCAAACCTGTTACTGTCAATGCTGACTTATGGCAACGTGATGTGTTACAGAGTAGACTGCTCCACAGGGTTTTCTTGTGTGTAAGGCAGCATAAACAGTTAAGTCCTCAACTACTAGCCAGAAGGCAGTAGTTGGAAGGTAGGCCTGGCAATCTGCTTCCAAAAGGTCACAGCCTCAAAAATCCTATGGAAGCCGATCCTGTGCCATCACCATAATCGGTTGTAGATTGGCCCATTGTGATCCATTTTCATTGGCTGGTTTTTGGAACTAAATTGCCAGGCCCTTCTTCCCAGTCTTAGTCTGGAAGCTCCACTGAAACCTGTTCAGCATCATAGCATCACACAAGCCTCCACTGACAGACAGATGTTTGGTGGCTGTGCATGAGGTAGACTGGCTAGGAATCGGACCTGGGTCTCCTACACGGAAGGCATGAATTCTGTCACTGAACCACCAAGCCCTCTAGTACAGAAAAGGAAAATCTGGTTCTTATCTCTATATTGCATGTTTAAAAACATGAGAAGGGTTTATACCAAAAACTCTTTATCATGTCCTATGTACTCAGGTGACAGGATTTTTTTACCTCAAACTTCTTAATGTAAAAAACTCTGGCACTAATATATTTCACATGCTGAAAACTTCATTGTCCGATTCTAAATTTTCAATCAGGCTTTCTCCATGGATTCCTTGTAGGATATACCACGTCTCATAACCAATTCCAGTATTATTTTAGTGCCTCTGACCGCTTTTTTAGCATAGATGGATATTTCCGGAGAGTGTAATTTTACCTAACATTCTTCTAATGACTTTTCTCCTAGCTCTAGTAGCTCCAACTCCATTAAGTCAAATATTTTTCTTCACACTGCACTTACTAAGTGTGAATTTACCTGACCAGAAATCTCCCCTCAGCCCTTCAACCCCATTTGTGTTCATATCCCATAGCTCCACTTAATAACTTTAAAAACTAATTTGTAATGTATAGTCATTTCCACAGACTCCTTTGCCTTCCATAAGTGGAGCAGAAAATATGCTTCATGGATTGCAAATCATTTCAGAGCAAAGGTGCTATGTAACTATTATGGAACTACACAAATACTGCAATTTGTGGAGAAATTAGTAGGGGGACATTTCCTATTCACATAGAAAGGAAGGCTAAAAGCTAGCTGCTGCCCATAGGAACTATACACACAGATTCTATACACATAGCATCTGCTACATGTTGTTTTCCTGAAGCTGTAGGTTGTCATTTTACAAAATGGTGTGATATTTTAAGAAATTCTATGTAGTATGTTTTGAGTGTCTGTGCTTCACACCCATCCTCACAATGACTTTTAGTTTGCACAGCATGTATTATCTTTGGTTTTATAATCCCTTCTCCAGTCCTTACTATCCCTGTGTCTCCATGCAGTTAGTCATAGAAATAGGAAAACATATCTGTGAAGCAGCATCAAAGACACACACACAAGGCTTATATAATACGCTGCGCAACACATCATCTTCACTACTTTTTCATTGTCAGGAAGCAAAAGGCTGTGGACAATGATTTAGTAGGGGATGGGGAATATTTTTCTAATTTTCACTTCTGGATCATAAAAGTAAGTAGAATGGTTCAGGTCAAACTCAGGGGATAATTCTTGGAATAAAAAACATATAGTGAAACCAGGCTATGTGCTACTTCCTTGAAGAAAATTATGTATGTTAAATAGCAACATCAACTAGCTTTTATTTAGCACTTATTATATACATTATGCACTTACATCATATATAAGTCAATAACCCAACAAGGTAGTTACTATTAGGTTCATTCTGTGGAGGAGGAAACAGGTTTGGAGAGGTCTCATAGTTAGTATTTGACTAAGCCAGACTTCACACCAGGGCTGTCTGACATCAAAAACCCATTGCTGTTGAGTCAATTCCGACTTACAGTGACCCTACAAGGACTGTGCTTCTCCTTTCTGCCATAATAATGGGACATCTTTTATTAGGAAACCTAGCCCAGGATATCTGAGTATAAGTTTTCCATCATCCAAAAAAAAAAAAAAAAACCCTGTTGCCATCAAATTGATTCCAACTCATAGCTTTAAGAAATATCCAATGTAAAGGATAGTCTTTTTTTTTTCTTTAATACAGACTAAGACAAAACATGTCCTGAAACATGAAACTAATTAACAGTTCGTTAATTGTTTCTGTCAATCACCCAGTTGCTTTGCAATAAGGTAAAAGTAGATTCAATACAGTCACTACCATGCTGTCTCCAGGATCTCTGCTGAAGTATCTGAGGAGTTGGTTCTGACTTTAGACCTGAGAAACTGATATGCATTTGTGCTAAATTCACCCACCAGTAAAAATATCTCCCACAACTCTTCTTCCCTAAGGACTGGAGAGGACTGAGTATAGTCTCACTTTGGTATCATTGGTAGATAACTGAAGGCCCTAAAACATAACTCAGGCTGATACATGAAGGGATTTCTATGCAAAATGAAGAAGGTTTTAGTTGATCCCTTCATAAGATCAAATTTCCACACTAAAAAAAAAAAAAAAAATGGATACCCTTTGCAAAAAGACTCCCAGTGGCTTTGGAAAGAACTCACAAAATTTAAAATTAATTAATAAAAAAGAATACAATGTATTTAAACAGAGTGCGGTAAACAGAGTGCTTTAAAAGAGCTATCATTCCATTTCCCCATCCTAACACCCTACTGAAGAGTCAGGTACCTTTCAGGTACCAATCATAGGCAATTACAGACTTTGCCTGACAGGTCTCACGGGGGAAAGCTGTCCTCCCCACAGCAAACCTGGTGCATAGCCAGTGCACTGAGGTCTCCAGCGGAAGTTACAGTCAAAGACTCAGGGCGCTCTGGCTGGCCATGCTCTTACACATATATGCGTTCCTAGCCCAGGCCCCTCCACTTGGAGGCCTCTTTATCCCAGGCCTCATGCACAGGCCTTCCTCAGGTACCTCTGCAGAGACACTTTGGGGGGAAGGAGGGAAGCCCAGAGAAGAGGAAGCCTTGAAGACCCTTTTCTCCACTCTGACTCAGTACTCAGTACTTCTCCACTTCTTGCCCTTCTGCCTCTCCCTTCTGGTTCCCATACAACTGCAGGAGCCTTTTGTTCAGGGCTCACTTCCCCACATTTGTGTTGATCCACCAGCCCCTCCACAGGTTCCTCTTCCTTGGGGAAAGAAGAGGATGGAATGGGGTAGGAGGAGTCAGCACCTTCTCCAGTTTACTCTCTTGCCTATACTATCACAGTAAGTGATTAAAGACTTGACTGTTACTTTCATTTTGGCTTGTCTTCTTGATCAGCTACTCCAACACTTGGCAGCTAAGCTCACCTCAGCTCCTGACCCACCAGGTAGGATGTTATATAAATACTTGCTTATTATAAGTTCACTTAGCCAACAATTTTAACCAATTCAGCACTGTGCACACATCTTACCATGACAACAAGAATGTGTTCTTCCACACTTTTTTTCAATGTCTGTCTCCTGGCACTATACTACAAACTCTTGAAGGAAGAGCTTTATTTATTTATTTATTTTTGTAGTCCTCATTCTAAACATGTTATTTAAATATTTCTAGAATGACTAAATCAATAGTACATGGATAAGGCTTCTGAATACCACTATAGCCCAAAGCAAACCCACTGCTATCAAGTGGAATTCCAACTCATAGCCACCCTATAGGACAGAGTATGACTGCCTCATAGGGTTTCCAAACTGTAAGTCTTTTCAGAAGCAGACTGCTGTATCTTTCTCCTGTGGAGCGGCTGGTGGTTTTGAACCACCAACCTTTCTGTTAGCAGTCTAGCACTTAGCCACTATGCCACCAGGCCTCCTGAATACCAATTTAAAAAAAAAAAAAAAACCTGTTGCCATTCAGTCAATTCCCACTCATAGTGACCCTGTAGGACAGAATAGAACTGCCCCATAAGGTTTCCAAGGAGTGGCTGATGGATATGGACTGTCAAACTTTTGGTTAGCAATGGTAGCTCTTAACCACTGTACCATCAGGGCTCTGAATACCAGTATAGACGTTATCAAATCACGTGTTAAAGCTGATTTGCTCATCTACAGAAGAGTTCTTCAAATCTTCACTTAGAACCTGATTCTCACTTTAAACATAATTCTAATTAATTATAAGCAGCAATTGGGGAATTAAAGTACTTAGGCAGACATATAAGCTGACATTTAATAAAATCATAAAAGCACAAGCAGAAGGTCATAAGGCAGAGCAACCCCACACACCTCGGTAATCTTTGAAAGGCCATCCATGTATTACAGGCAGAAGGGTTAATGCATGTTTATCATCACTACCCTCAGTTATCAAGGACAGCTTAACCACACCCATCAGCAACAGAGAAATCAGGAAAACATTTTTAGAAATGTAATCAAAGTTATTAATTTATGTGAGTCAATTACATTTACGCAAATGATTCCAAGTAGTTTAGATAATTTTGGTGATTAGAAAACAAAGCCTCAGTTACCGGTAATGGTACACTACATGAAACATCTCTGTGATGATGCTGAACATCACAATTTCATCTAGATGCCGTCCATGGTACCACACTGATTCCTGGCCAAAGGAAGCATCGTCCTCTCACTGATGTTGGAAGACTCAGCCACTTCACAGTGCTCCTCCTGCCTACTTCCCTGCCAACGAAATGAGGAAGTCATTGAGAAACTGCTTTTTAAAAGCACCCAGCAAAACCTAGGTATGCGACCTACAAAAATAAAAATTAGAAACTGGTATCCGGAAAGCAGCGAAGGGAAGCCTCCAAAGGCCTGTTCTCATCTTACTGTGTAGCTTCCTAAATCATGAGTACCCAGCCCAGGCTTCTCTGAGTAACAGAGTACGAATTAGTTAATAGTAAAGGGCTAAACCCCAGAAACTTCACATTTATTCTTACTTTTTTATGCTCATTTTTTTATTAGGATGAAAATATACATAAAACATACGCCATCTTAACAATATCTACATGTACAATTCAGTGACATTGATTACATTCTTGAAGTTTTACAACCATTCTCGCTGCCCTTTTCTGAATCAATCTACCACTATTAACATAAAATCCAAAAACAAAAACCAAACCTGTTGCTGTTGAGTCAATTTCAACCCATAGCGACCCCATAGGACAAAGTAGAACTGCCCCATAGGGTTTTCAAGGAGCAGCTGGTAGATTCGAACTGCTGACCTTTTAGTTAGCAGCCAAGCTCTTAGCCACTGCGCCACAGGGGCTCCAACATAAGCTCAATGCCCCCAATTTTGCTCATTTTTTAAACTTTTGTTTCTTTTTCCACTTTCTCTCATACACTAGCCATTACTACCACATCATCATCAGATTTGTGGTGGCTCATTTCATCAAAAGGGTCCATTGGCTCATTTTAGTTCACCTTTTGGGTTTAGACTTCCTTTAATTTCCCATCTCATTTGTCATTCTAATCACCTGATCTGGGACAAAAAGGCCTTTGTGGGTGTGTTCTATAAACGTTTCACCTGTAGCATCCTGCAAATAATATACAAATAAAACTGCTCAAAATTATGTGCTTCAAATGCCAAGGTAAGACATGCTTCTGGAAAACAGCCTTTTAAGGATTCAACTATCACACATATTGGCATTGGAGATTAATGAGATGGCCAGAAATCTTTAAAATGCCGCTGAAATTCAGATGACTGGAATTTGAATCCCTGTTTCACTACTCACTAGCTACATAACCTTGAACTAGTTACATCCTCCCTTGAAACTTCACATGCCTCATCCATTAATAGGGTTGTGACAAGGATTTAAATGAAATGACTTACACTTATCACAGATCTTGGCACACTGTAAGCATCCAGTAAATACAAGTTCTAATATTTTTGTTAAACATAATATCTTTCCTTAGCCAGATTGTATGTATAGCCACAATTTAGAAATATTTACCAGGCCTGGGTCAAGGCAAAATAGAAAAATCTTGGTTACAAACCTTTCATGTTTCATCTATGATTTTATACGTGTGCTCTGCCCTCAAGTTTCTCTTAGGTAATTTAAAAGAAGCTCAAAACACTTCATTTAGCAGGCATTCACTGAGGCCCCAATGTACATAAAGAGGAAAAGAAGATTCGAGAGCTTGCTGCCATGTTTCCTCCAAGCCACCTGCCCAAACACAGTGTAATCACAGAATTTCTGGTCAATTTTACATATTCAAATCAATCAATCTGACCATACAGTGATCTGATATAAAAAAACTGCCAAAATAGCCATGACAAGCATTATGGATTCAGTCAGACATATCAACTACAGGAAGGTCACTCGGAAATCCAAAGGACTGGACAGCAAAGACCAAATTGACTTCTTTGGAAAGGAGAACACAAATATGAGGTTAACTTCTAAGCAGAATTAAATGAATGGAAGTGATACATAAATTATAGTATAAAAATATTTCTGCAGCGAGTTTATGAATAACTGTAAAATGAATCATCAAAACCTTTAACTTTTCATTTCCACTGAGTAAGAACTCTCTACCCCTCCATTGCAGTTTTTCATTTCTGATAAAAAGTCACCATTTTTTTTTTTTTTTCCACCAGGTTCAGGAACTGTTGCTTGATCACTCCAGCTGCAAAATAAGCTACTGTAATTCTGATCTATAAATTTTAATTTCTGTGTAACTTTTTTACACTCTATTATGGATTCAATTGTGTCCCCCCAAAATATGTGTTGTAAATCCCAACCTCTACACCTGTGGTTATATTTCCATTTGGGAATGGGCTGTCTTTACGTTAATGAGGCAGGATTAGTATAGGGTATATTTTGAGTCAATCTCTTCTGAGATATAAAAGGAGAACAGAGATGAGGAAGATGGATGCCAAGCCACAGGGAGGTCTCCAAAGAACCTGGAAACAAGCTGAGGAGACAAGGACCTTCCCCCAGAGCCAACAGAGAGAGAAAGCCTTCCCCTAGAGCCAGTACCCTGAGTTCAGTCTTCTAGCCTCTTAAACTGTGAGAAAAATAAACTTGTTTGTTAAAGCCACCTATTTGTGGTATTTCAGTTATAGCAGCACAGGATAACTAAGAAACACAAGTTAGAAACAACTGGAAATGTTATCTGGTATGATGAAAATAATGTTATTTCTATCTATGGCCAACTGACTTGAAGAGATCCATATTTATGCCTATTCCCAAGAAAGGTGATCCAACTGAATGTGGAAATTATAGAACAATATCATTAATATCACAACGCAAGCAAAATTTTGCTGAAGGTCATTTAGAAACGGCTGCAGCAGTATATCGACAGGAAACTGCCAGAAATTCAGGCCGGTTTCAGAAGAGGACGTGGAACCAGGGATATCATTGCTGACGTTAGATGGATCCTGGCTGAAAGCAGAGAATACTAGAAGGATGTTTATCTGCGTTTTATTGATCATGCAAAGGCATTCGACTGTGTGGATCATAACAAACTATGGATAACACTGGGAAGAATGGGAATTCCAGAACGCTTAATTGTGCTCATGAGGAACTTTACACAGATCAAGAGGCAGTTGTTCGGACAGATCAAGGGGATACTGATTGGTTTAAAGTCAGGAAAGGTGTGTGTCAGGGCTGTATTCTTTTACCATACCTATTTAATCTGTATGCTGAGCAAATAATCTGAGAAGCTGGACTGTATGAAGAAGAATGGGGCATCAGGATTGGAGGAAGACTTGTTAACAACCTGCGTTATGCAGATGACACAACCTTGCTTGCTGAAAGTGAAGAGTACTTGAAGCACTTACTAATGAAGATCAAAGACCACAGCCTTCAGTATGGATTGTACCTCAACATAAAGAAAACAAAAATCCTCACAACTGGACCAATGAGCAACATCATGATAAACGGAGAAAAGACTGAAGTTGTCGAGGATTTCATTTTACTTGGATCCACAATCAACAGCCATGGAAGCAGTAGTCAAGAAATCAAAAGATGCATTGCATTGGGCAAATCTGCTACAAAGGACCTCTTCAAAGTGTTGAAGAGCAAAGATGTCACCCTGAAGACTAAGGCGTGCCTGACCTAAGCCATGGTATTTTCAATCACATCATATGCATGTGAAAGCTGGACAATGAATAAGGAAGACTGAAGAAGGGTTGACGCCTTTCAATCGTGGTGTTGGTGAAGAATATCGAATATACCATGGACTGCCAAAAGAATGAACAAATCTGTCTTGGAAGAAGTGCGGCCAGAATGCTCCTTAGAGGAGCATTCTTACATACTTTGGACATGTTGTCAGGAGGGATCAGTCCCTGGAGAAGGACATCATACTTGGCAGAGTACAGGGTCAGCAGAAAAGAAGAAGACCCTCAACAGGGTGGATTGACACAGTGGCTGCAACAATGAGCTCAAGCATAACAACAATTGTGAGGATGGCGCAGGACCAGGCAGTGTTTCGTTCTGTTGTGCATAGGGTTGCTATGAGTCAACCAACTCGAGGGCACCTAACAACAATAACAATCTATGTAATTTCTTTGAAATTGATATAAATTTACATATCAAAAGTCATATTAAAAAAAACTGTAAGAACAGAGTAGGTAATGGAAGGAACTATCAGGAAGCAAAGACAATTGAATTGGCTCCCCCTCCTCCTCTAATTTTTTTTTTTAACTTTCATGTAAATAGTGTCTTTCTAAAGTACTATATGTGCGGAGCTAAACAATTAGGCACAGCTAGCTTAAGGCCCTAACAGATGGAAAGAAACCAATGAGGTAGTTAAGCATCAAGTTGAGGAGCTGACACACACATATGGACTCTTAACAAACATTACCCAATGTTGATGAAGTACTCAGTCTCGCCGGGAATTTCAGATGATAGGCGACGCGAATGAAATTATTAATGACTTTATAAACACTAACAAGGTGGAGGTGTTCTTGTGCTCAGTTAAAATATGTAAGCACATCAATTTGTACCCACACATGCATAAATTATCTAAAATTTCCTAATTTCATGGCTCTTTCCTGCACAGAAGGTGTTTCAGGACCAGGTCCAAATTTCCACACACAATACCTTGCTATATAACCTCTCCCAGTGACTGTGAGGATTCACTAAGAGCATCCCAAATCAGTTTGGAACTCCTGACATGAGATGGTGGCTATGCTAAGGTCTGAGGCTAAAACTCCATTTTGAATCAAAAGTCACTTCAGCATCTAGAATGCAGCCTGTCAGTTCTGTAACTCTCCTCCGCACCCTGAGAACAGTACTTGGTAAACAATTTTAGAGAAGAATGTGATTTTGTTTGCTTAAAGGTCTTACTTGCTTAAGAACACTCCTTGTTCAGGAAACCCAGTCCAAAACGATTCTCAGAACAGATGCTCACTCAAGATAAACCTCAGAATTATGCATGTCCTCCCTGCAGTCTCACAAGGAGGGTCTCATGATTGTTTCCAGGCCAGATGTATCCAATTTAATGATTACTTTGTAACTAAAAAAAAATTTTTTTTTTTTTTTAGAAATTTACGTAATCTACCCATCAGTTGTACTCTCATCCAATTTTGTAACCATTGCCTAAATGTCAACCAATCACTGATTTTTTACTGAAGTTCCTTGAATTTTCTTATAAAAACTCTCTGAACTGTCTCCTCCTTGGATCACCTATTTCAGAATCCTTAGACTTTGTGATTTCCAATTTGCAATTTGCCTTGCCTCTCAACAGAAGCTCTTCACTTTTAATTTCAGCCAGACTCTGCTATTTTGCTCTATGACATCATGAAACCATTTTTCAAAGGCATCCCCAGTAACAGGTTTTCAACCTCACCTTCAGAAGATCTGCGAACCTTAACCGGAATCAGCAGCCCCAGGCCTGTCACCTCTATTAAAGGACAGATATTTGCTGCTGCTGGCAATTTGCAGGCAGAGTCATGCATGCTCCCTCTGCCCCAAACTGGAAAAACCTAACTACTTGCTATAGAGTCAATTTCACAGTGACCCTTTAGGACAAAGTAGAACTGCCCCATAGTGTTTCCAAGGCTGTAAATCTTTTTTTTTTTTTTTTTTTTTTTGCACTTTACATGAAGGTTTACACAGCAACCAGGTTTCTCATTAAACAATTAATACACTATTGTTTTGTGACATAGGTTGCCAACCTCAAGACATGTCAACACTCCCCCTTTCTCCACCTTGGGTTCCCCGTTACCAGCTTTCCTATCTCCTGCTGCTTTCTCGTCCTTGCCCCTGGGCTGGTATGCCCATTTAGTCTGGTTTTGTTTTATGGGCCTGTCTAATCTTTGGATGAAGGGTGAACCTCAAGAGTGACTTCATTACTGAGCTATAAGTGTGTCGGGGGCCATACTCTCAGGGTTTCTCCACTCTTTCTCAGACCAGTTAAGTCTAGTTTTTGTTCTGGTTTGTATTTTGTGAGTTAAGAGCTTTGTTCTACATTTCTCTCCAGCTCTGCCCAGGACCCTCTACTGTGATGCCTGTCGGGGAGTCAGTGGTGGTAGCTGGGTACCATCTAGTTGTTCAGGACTCAGTCTGCTGGGGGCTGTGGTAGTTGTGGTCCATTAGTCCTTCAGACTAATCTGTCCCTTGTATCTTTTGGCTCTCTTCTTTCTTCTTTGCTCCAGACAGGGTGAGATCGGTGCAGTATCTTAGATGGCCACTCACAGGCTTTTAAGAGCCCAGATGCTACTCATCAAAGTAGAATGTAGAATATTTTCTTTATAAACTATGTTATGCCAATTGAGCTAGATGTCCCGAGACCATGGTCCCCAGAGCTCTCAGCCCAGTAATTCAGTCCCTCAGGGAATTTGGATGTGTCTATGGAGCTTCCATGACCTTGTCTTTAACAAGCTGTGCAGACTGCCCCAGTACTGTGTACCATCTTACCCTTCACCAAAGTTACCATTTATCTATTGCCTATTTAGTGTTTTTTCCTCCCATCCCTCCCCTCCCTCGTAACCATCAAAGATTATTTCTTTTTGTGTGTAAACCTTTTCATTAATGTTTATAGTAGTGGTCTCATACAATATTTGTCCTTTTGTGATTGACTTATTTCACTCAGCACAATGCCCTCCAGATTCCCCCATGTTGTGAGATGATTTGCAGATTCATCATTGTTCTTTATCATTGCGTAGTACTCCATTGTGTGTATGTACCATAGTTTGTTTATCCATTCATCTGTTGATGGGCATGTAGGTTGTTTCCATTTTCTTGCTATTGTGAACAATTCTGCAATGAATATGGGTGTGCATGTGTCTATTCGTGTGATAGTTCTTAATTCTCTAGGATATATCGCTAGGAGTGGGATTGCTGGCTCATATGGTATTTCTATTTCTAGCTCTTTAAGTGCCATATTGCTTTACAAAATGGTTACACCATTTTGCACTCCCATCAACAGTGCATAAGAGTTCCAATCTTCCCACAGCCTCTCCAACATATTATTTTCTGGTTTTTTTTTTTTTTTTTTGATTCGTGCCAGTAATGTCAGAGTGAGATGGTATCTCACTGTGGTTTTTATTTGCATTTCTCTAATGGCTAGTGATCTCGAACATTTCCTCACATATCTGTTAGCTGTTTGAATGTCTTCTTCAGTGAAGTGTTTGTTCAAATCCTTTGCCAATTTTTTAATCAGATTATTTGCCTTTTTGTTGTAGAGGTGTTACATTTTCCTATAAATTTTAGAGATTAGGCCTTTGTTGGATTTGCCATAGCCGAAATATTTTTCCAAGTCTAAGGCTCTCTTTTCATTCTTTTGGTGAAGTCTTTTGATGAGCATGTTTAATTTTTGGAAGATCCCAGTATCTAGCTTATCTTCTGGTGTTTGTGTATTGTTAGTTATGGTTTATATCTTGTTAATGCCATGTATTAGGGCCTCTAGCATTGACTCTATTTTTTCTTCTATGACTTTTATAGTTTTTGATTTTATATTTAGGTCTTTGATCCATTTTGAATTTGTTTTTGTGTATGGTGTGAAGCACAGATCCTGTTTCATTTTTTTTTGCAGATGGACATCCAGTTTTGCCAGCACCATTTATTAAAAAGACTGTCTTTTCCCAATGTGATGAACTTTGGGTCTTTGTCAAAGATCAGCTGACCGTAGGTAGATGGATTTACATCTGGGTTCTCAATTCTGTCCCATTGGTCAATGTGACTATCGTTGTACCAGTACCAGCCTATTTTGACTACTGTAGCTGTATAGTAAGGTTCTGAGGTCAGGTAGTACAAGTCCTCCTACTTTATTCTTCTTCAACAGTGCTTTACTTATCCAGGGCCTCTCCAAGGCTGTGAATCTTTATGGAAGCAGACTGCCACATATTTCTCCCACAGAGCAGCTGGTGGGTTCAAAACTCTGACCTTTTGGTTAACAGCCAAGCACTTAACCACTGCACTATTAGGGCTCTTCCTGGGACACTGCATTAGAGTTATTCATGGGGCATGGAATGAGATAGGACATATGATTCAAAAGGGGAAAAGAATTTCTGCATGTCCTCCTCCCCACCTTGCACATTAAAATACATTGTCACTAACTAGCTGTGTGTTCTTTTTTTTTTTTATTATTAACTTTTATTAAGCTTCAAGTGAACATTTACAAATCCAATCAGTCTGTCACACATAAGTTCACATACATCTTACTCCGTACTCCTACTTGCTCTAGCTGTGTGATCTTGTGCCTGTCACCTAACCTCTTTGGACTTTAGTTTCTTTATCTGTAAAATGATAGATTTGAAACTCAAAGGTACCTTCCAGCTCAAAGATTCTATGAGGAGTAGCTGAGAAGTATTCCATGCCCATAAACTTATGTACAGCTATCTGGGAAGAAGAGTCTATGATGAAGGAGGCACTTAAAAATGCACATAAATGACCAAGTTGCCTTATAAAAATGAAAGCCAATAAAGAAAAAATATCTAAGCCCCATATATACCATGACACCTTTGAATTGTGGTGTCGGTGAAGAATATCCAATATACCATGGACTGCCAAAAGAATGAACAAATCTGTCTTGGAAGAAGTGCAACCAGAATGCTCCTTAGAATCAAGGATGGTGAGACTACATCTCACATACTTTGGACATGTTATCATGAGGGATAAGTCCCTGGAGAAGGGCATCATGCTTGGTAAAGTAGAGGGTCAGTGAAAAAGAGAAAGACCATCAAGGAGATGGATTGACACAGTGACTGTGACAATGGGCTCAAGCATAACGATTGTGAGGGTGGTACAGGACCAGGCGGTGTTTCATTCTGTTGTGCATGGGGTCTCTCTGAGTCGTACCTAACAACAACAACATGTATAACATGGTAAACATTGTGTGGTAAATAGAATTATTCATTTCAATTTGTCACCTCCTTGTAGTATCATACACCCTCACCATAGCCTTACAGTGTGCAGAATGTACTTCCCCACCCCTTGATCTTGGACTTAGCCATGTGAATCACTTTGGCCAACGGACTATTAGTGAAAGTGATACAGACAGTTAAAATGTACATGTGCATTTGGGTTGCCCTAGTGAGCTCTTGCTATTGCCATGGGAAAAAGAAGCCACAGGAGAATGCCAAACAGGGCTTCCAACTGGTTGGCTCTGGTTCAAACCCCTGCTGAGAATTTGCATTTCTGACAAGCTTCCTGCTGAGAATTTGCATTTCTACCACAGATATACTGAATCAAAATCTATATTTTAACAAGATCTCCAAGGTGATTATTATGTAAAACTTCCTGCAATCTTGTTAGAAATGCAAATTCTCAGCAGGGGTTCAAACCAGGAGGAACAAAGATTCAAAGCCCTGATGTCAAACAATCCAGAGACACACAAGCAAAAACAAACAAAAAAAGTTTTGAGGTTGTTACACAGCATTATTAAAATAAAAGCTGACTGGTACACCTTGCAAGGAAATAATGTGCAAATGAAGAAAATGCCTAGAGAACATGGGAAGATAAACACTAACTATCTATATAAAAAAAAAAAAAAAATTTTTTTTTTTTTTGGTGCCACAAAACCTAGAATGAAATGTACAATCACAACTGGTCACAAGCGTCCCAGAATGACAGTGATGTCAATCTAAACACTACGTACAAAATACAAACTAAAATGAACATAATTAATGACCACTTACAGTCAGCTTGGAAACCCTCATGGTGCAGTGGTTAAATGCAACAGCTGCTAACCAAAAAGTCAGCAGTTTAAATCCGCTAGTTGCTCCTGGGGAACCTTATGGGGCAGTTCTACGCTGTCCTAAAGGTTCACTGTTAGTCAAAATCGACTTGGTGGCAATGGGTTTGTTTTTTTTTTTTTTTTTGGTTTATGGTCAGCTTGGAGCCCTGGTGGCATGTGGTTAAGAGCTCACCTGCTAACCAAAAGGTCAGCAGTTCAAATCCAATAGTTCCTCCTGCAAAACCTTATGGGGGGAGGCGGAGCCAAGATGGCGGACTAGGCAGACGCTACCTCGGATCCCTCTTACAACAAAGACACGGAAAAACAAGTGAATCGATCACATACATAACAATCTACGAACCCTGAACAACAAACACAGATTTAGAGACGGAGAACGAACTAATACGGGGAAGCAGCGATTGTTTCCAGAGCCTGGAGCCAGCATACCAGTCAGGTACGGCACAAGCACAGAGACCTGCTCCACCCCCCTGAACTAACCCCGGGAGGGGGACTAGCCGGTTCCACGGGCGGCGTGGGACGCAGCCGTTAGGAGAAGTCCCCGGGAGGCAGTGACTGATCTTGGAGCAGAAAGAGTAGCATCCGAGCCGGGGAACCGTCCCACAGGGATTTGGACTGCACGCAGGTACGCCATAAACACGGAGAGTTGCTCCACCCCCTGAACTAACCCCGGGAAGGTGACCATCCGGGTCGCGCGGGCGGCGTGGGACGCAGCCGGTAGGAGAAGTCCCCGGGAGGCAGCGACTGGTATTGGAGCGGGGAGAACAGCGTTCCAGCCGGGACACTCGGTCGCGGCACAAGCACGGGGAGCTACTCCACCCATCTGAACTAACCCCGGGAGGGGGCCCACCTGGTTCACGGGGGCGGCACGGCCACGCGGCTGGAGGGACGAGAAGTCCCCGGGAGGCAGCGACTGATTTTGGAGTCGAGAGTGCACCGTCCCAGTAGGGGAGCCTTGACGCTGGGCGTGGGGCTGGAAGCGGAGGATCTGACCGTGACTCCAGCGGGCCAGACCCCCCGGGGGCAATCTCCACACAGACAGCACACATAGGCGACGCGCCCGCGGGAATCTCAGATATAAGAGTCATTCCAAGCAAGACAAGCAACTCTGGCTATATTCTGAGGTGCTACTCTCCTATCTCTCTGTTCCCTCCCCCACCCTCCCCAGGCGGCTTCATTAACATCTGAATAGCCTGAGCCAGAGGGAGAACTCTGATAGGGATCTGACTGCAGTTTTTTTTTAGCGGATTTTCTGGAAAAACTAGTTTCCCAGTGATGGCTCGGAGACAACAATCCATATCAAACCACTTAAAGAAGCAGACCGTGACAGCTTCTCCAACTCCCCAAACAAAAGAATCAAAATCTTTCCCAAATGAAGATACAATTTTGGAATTATCAGATACAGAATATAAAAAACTAATTTACAGAATGCTTAATGATATCACAAATGAAATTAGGATATCTGCAGAAAAAGCCAAGGAACACACTGATAAAACTGTTGAAGAACTCAAAAAGATTATTCAAGAACATACTGGAAAAATTAATAAGTTGCAAGAATCCATAGAGAGACAACATATAGAAATCCAAAAGATTAACAATAAAATAACAGAATTAGACAACACACTAGGAAGTCAGAGGAGCAGACTCGAGCAATTAGAATGCAGACTGGGACATCTGGAGGACCAGGGAATCAACACCAACATAGCTGAAAAAAAATCAGATAAAAGAATTAAAAAAAATGAAGAAACCCTAAGAATTATGTGGGACTCTATCAAGAAGGATAACCTGCGGGTGATTGGAGTCCCAGAACAGGGAGGGGGGACAGAAAACACAGAGAAAATAGTTGAAGAACTTCTGACAGAAAACTTCCCTGACATCATGAAAGACGAAAGGATATCTATCCAAGATGCTCATCGAACCCCATTTAAGATTGATCCAAAAAGAAAAACACCAAGACATATTATCATCAAACTCACCAAAACCAAAGATAAACAGAAAATTTTAAAAGCAGCCAGGGAGAAAAGAAAGGTTTCCTTCAAGGGAGAATCAATAAGAATATGTTCTGACTACTCAGCAGAAACCATGCAGGCAAGAAGGGAATGGGACGACATATACAGAACACTGAAGGAGAAGAACTGCCAACCAAGGATCATATATCCAGCAAAACTCTCTCTGAAATATGAAGGCGAAATTAAGATATTTACAGACAAACACAAGTTTAGAGAATTTGCAAAAACCAAACCAAAGCTACAAGAAATACTAAAGGATATTGTTTGGTCAGAGAACCAATAATATCAGATATCAGCACAACACAAGGTCACAAAACAGAACGTCCTGATATCAACTCAAATAGGGAAATCACAAAAACAAACAAATTAAGATTAATTAAAAAAAAAATACACATAACAGGGAATCATGGAAGTCAATAGGTAAAAGATCACAATAATCAAAAAGAGGGACTAAATACAGGAGGCATTGAACTGCCATATGGAGAGTGATACAAGGCGATATAGAACAATACAAGTTAGGTTTTTACTTAGAAAAATAGGGGTATATAATGAGGTAACCACAAAAAGGTATAACAACTCTATAACTCAAGACAAAAACCAAGAAAAACGTAACGACTCAACTAACATAAAGTCAAACACTATGAAAGTGAGGATCTCACAATTTACTAAGAAAAACGCCTCAGCACAAAAAAGTATGTGGAAAAATGAAATTGTCAACAACACACATAAAAAGGCATCAAAATGACAGCACTAAAAACTTATTTATCTATAATTACCCTGAATGTAAATGGACTAAATGCACCAATAAAGAGACAGAGAGTCACAGACTGGATAAAGAAACACGATCCATCTATATGCTGCCTACAAGAGACACACCTTAGACTTACAGACACAAACAAACTAAAACTCAAAGGATGGAAAAAAGTATATCAAGCAAACAATAAGCAAAAAAGAAGAGGAGTAGCAATATTAATTTCTGACAAAATAGACTTTAGACTTAAATCCACCACAAAGGATAAAGAAGGACACTATATAATGATAAAAGGGACAATTGATCAGGAAGACATAACCATATTAAATATTTACGCACCCAATGACAGGGCTGCAAGATTTATAAATCAAATTTTAACAGAACTGAAAAGCGAGATAGATACCTCCACAATTATAGTAGGAGACTTCAACACACCCCTTTCGGAGAAGGACAGGACATCCAGTAAGAAGCTCAACAGAGACACGGAAGATCTAATTACAACAATCAACCAACTTGACCTCATTGACTTATACAGAACTCTCCACCCAACTGCTGCAAAATATACTTTTTTTTCTAGCGCACATGGAACATTCTCTAGAATAGACCACATATTAGGTCATAAAACAAACCTTTGCAGAGTCCAAAACATCGAAATATTACAAAGCATCTTCTCAGACCACAAGGCAATAAAACTAGAGATCAATAACAGAAGAACGAGGGAAAAGAAATCAAATACTTGGAAAATGAACAATACCCTCCTGAAAAAAGACTGGGTTATAGAAGACATCAAGGAGGGAATAAGGAAATTCATAGAAAGCAACGAGAATGAAAATACTTCCTATCAAAACCTCTGGGACACAGCAAAAGCAGTGCTCAGAGGTCAATTTATATCAATAAATGCACACATACAAAAAGAAGAAAGAGCCAAAATCAGAGAACTGTCCCTACAACTTGAACAAATAGAAAGTGAGCAACAAAAGAATCCATCAGGCACCAGAAGAAAACAAATAATAAAAATTAGAGCTGAACTAAATGAATTAGAGAACAGAAAAACAATTGAAAGAATTAACAAAGCCAAAAGCTGGTTCTTGGAAAAAATTAACAAAATTGATAAACCATTGGCTAGACTGACTAAAGAAATACAGGAAAGGAAACAAATAACCCGAATAAGAAATGAGAAGGACCACATCACAACAGAACCAAATGAAATTAAAAGAATCATTTCAGATTATTATGAAAAATTGTACTCTAACAAATTTGAAAACCTAGAAGAAATGGATGAATTCCTTGAAAAACACTACCTACCTAAACTAACACATTCAGAAGCAGAACAACTAAATAGACCCATAACAAAAAAAGAGATTGAAACGGTAATCAAAAAACTCCCAACAAAAAAAAGTCCTGGCCCGGACGGCTTCACTGCAGAGTTCTACCAAATTTTCAGAGAAGAGTTAACACCACTACTACTAAAGGTATTCCAAAGCATAGAAAATGACGGAATACTACCCAACTCATTCTATGAAGCCACCATCTCCCTGATACCAAAACCAGGTAAAGACATTACAAAAAAAGAAAATTATAGACCTATATCCCTCATGAACATTGATGCAAAAATCCTCAACAAAATTCTAGCCAATAGAATCCAACAACACATCAAAAAAATAATTCACCCTGATCAAGTGGGATTTATACCAGGTATGCAAGGCTGGTTTAATATCAGAAAAACCATTAATGTAATCCATCACATAAATAAAACAAAAGACAAAAACCACATGATCTTATCAATTGATGCAGAAAAGGCATTTGACAAAGTCCAACACCCATTTATGATAAAAACTCTTACCAAAATAGGAATTGAAGGAAAATTCCTCAACATAATAAAGGGCATCTATGCAAAGCCAACAGCCAATATCACTCTAAATGGAGAGAACCTGAAAGCATTTCCCTTGAGAACGGGAACCAGACAAGGATGCCCTTTATCACCGCTCTTATTCAACATCGTGTTGGAAGTCTTAGCCAGGGCAATCAGGCTAGACAAAGAAATAAAAGGTATCCGGATTGGCAAGGAAGAAGTAAAGTTATCACTATTTGCAGATGACATGATTATATACACAGAAAACCCTAAGGAATCCTCCAGAAAACTACTGAAACTAATAGAAGAGTTTGGCAGAGTCTCAGGTTATAAAATAAACATACAAAAATCACTTGGATTCCTCTACATCAACAAAAAGAACACCGAAGAGGAAATAACCAAATCAATACCATTCACGGTAGCCCCCAAGAAGATAAGATACTTAGGAATAAATCTTACCAAGGATGTAAAAGACCTATACAAAGAAAACTACAAAGCTCTACTACAAGAAATTCAAAAGGACATACTTAAGTGGAAAAACATACCTTGCTCATGGATAGGAAGACTTAACATAGTAAAAATGTCTATTCTACCAAAAGCCATCTATACATTTAACGCACTTCCGATCCAAATTCCAATGTCATATTTTAAGGGGATAGAGAAACAAATCACCAATTTCATATGGAAGGGAAAGAAGCCCCGGATAAGCAAAGCACTACTGAAAAAGAAGAAGAAAGTGGGAGGCCTCACCTTACCTGACTTCAGAACCTATTATACAGCCACAGTAGTCAAAACAGCCTGGTATTGGTACAACAACAGACACATAGACCAATGGAACAGAATTGAGAACCCAGACATAGATCCATCCACGTATGAGCAGCTGATATTTGACAAAGGACCAGTGTCAATTAACTGGGGAAAAGACAGCCTTTTTAACAAATGGTGCTGGCATAACTGGATATCCATTTGCAAAAAAATGAAACAGGACCCATACCTCACACCATGCACAAAAACTAACTCCAAGTGGATCAAAGACCTAAACATAAAGACTAAAACGATAAAGATCATGGAAGAAAAAATTGGGACAACCCTAGGAGCCCTAATACAAGGTATAAACAGAATACAAAACATTACCAAAAATGATGAAGAGAAACCCGATAACTGGGAGCTCCTAAAAATCAAACACCTATGCTCATCTAAAGACTTCACCAAAAGAGTAAAAAGACCACCTACAGATTGGGAAAGAATTTTCAGCTATGACATCTCCGACCAGCGCCTGATCTCTAAAATCTACATGATTCTGTCAAAACTCAACCACAAAAAGACAAACAACCCAATCAAGAAGTGGGCAAAGGATATGAACACACATTTCTCTAAAGAAGATATTCAGGCAGCCAACAGATACATGAGAAAATGCTCTCGATCATTAGCCATTAGAGAAATGCAAATTAAAACTACGATGAGATTCCATCTCACACCAGCAAGGCTGGCATTAATCCAAAAAACACAAAATAATAAATGTTGGAGAGGCTGCGGAGAGATTGGAACTCTCATACACTGCTGGTGGGAATGTAAAATGGTACAACCACTTTGGAAATCTATCTGGCGTTATCTTAAACAGTTAGAAATAGAACTACCATACAACCCAGAAATCCCACTCCTAGGAATATACCCTAGAGATACAAGAGCCTTCATACAAACAGATATATGCACACCCATGTTTATTGCAGCTCTGTTTACAATAGCAAAAAGTTGGAAGCAACCAAGGTGTCCATCAACGGATGAATGGGTAAATAAATTGTGGTATATTCACACAATGGAATACTACGCATCGATAAAGAACAGTGACGAATCTCTGAAACATTTCATAACATGGAGGAACCTGGAAGGCATTATGCTGAGCGAAATGAGTCAGAGGCAAAAGGACAAATACTGTATAAGACCACTATTATAAGATCTTGAGAAATAGTAAACCTGAGAAGAACACATACTTTTGTGGTTACGAGGGGGGGAGGGAGGGAGGGTGGGAGAGGGTTTTTTATTGATTAATCAGTAGATAAGAACTGCTTTAGGTGAAGGGAAAGACAACACTCAATACATGGAAGGTCAGCTCAATTGGACTGGACCAAAAGCAAAGAAGTTTCCGGGATAAAATGAATGCTTCAAAGCTCAGCGGAGCAAGCGCGGGGGTCTGGGGAACATGGTTTGCGGGGACTTCTAAGTCAATTGGCAAAATAATTCTATTATGAAATCATTCTGCATCCCACTTTGAAATGTGGCGTCTGGGGTCTTAAATGCTAACAAGCAGCCATCTAAGATGCAGCAATTGGTCTCAACCCACCTGGAGCAAAGGAAAATGAAGAACACCAAGCCCACATGACAACTAAGAGCCCAAGAGACAGAAAGGGCCACATGAACAAGAGACCTACATCATCCTGAGACCAGAAGAACTAGTTGGTGCCCGGCCACAATCGATGACTGCCCTGACAGGGAGCTCAGCAGTGGACCCCAGAGGGAGCAGGAGAGCAGTGGGATGCAGACCCCAAATTCTCATAAGAAGACCAAACTTAATGGTCTGACTGAGACTGGAGGAATCCCGGCGGCCATGCTCTCCAGACCTTCTGTTGACACAGGACAGGAACCATCCCTGAAGACAACTCATCAGACATGAAAGGGACTGGTCAGCGGGTGGGAGAGAGACGCTGATGAAGAGTGAGCTAATTATATCAGGTGTACACTTGAGATTGTGTTGGCAACTCTTGTCTGGAGGGGGGATGGGAGGATAGAGAGAGAGGGAAGCCGGCAAAATTGTCAAGAAAGGAGAGACTGAAAGGGCTGACTCAAGACGGGGAGAGTAAGTGGGAGTAGGGAGTGAGATGTATGTAAACTTATATGTGACAGACTGATTGGATTTGTAAACGTTCACTTGAAGCTTAATAAAAGTTATTATAAAAAAAAAAAAAAAAAAAAAACCTTATGGGGCAGTTTTACTCTGTCCTAAAGAGCTGCTATGCGTCAGAATCGACTCAACAGAGACAGGTTTGGTTTTTGGGTTTGTGGTCAGCTTGAGGACAATTTAGGCTTTTATTAGGTAGAGAGGTAAAATTGTGAAAAAAACTAAAAACTCCTGAAACTTAATTTAGTGCATTTGTTTTCACAAACTATCCCATTTGGTCTCTTCCCACTGTACTCAGCCTAGGGATGCTGCTGATTTCTATCACAAGCCACAGTGTCAAGCACACACCTTCTAAAAGAAAGATGTTTCAATGTCTCCTAGGATCCAGAAACTACTAATCAAACAAATCAGCTTTGTAGAGAAATGTCCCATAACTAAATAACATAATTACCATGTTGCCATCTAATTTTTGTGCTCTATTTTTTATTGTAGCCAGGATCAGGTCCTGCTCAAACAAACTTTAGGACTGTTTTAGTAAATGCCACAAACTCTAGCTTAGTTTTGTTTAATAGACTAGGCAGAGATGACTAGAGAATAAACAAGGCAGAGAGAATACACTCCAAAAAAATCAACATTAGAGCACCAATCGCACTAATAAAAATAAGTGTCTGTGATTTTCCACCATTCATCTCAGTTCATTGTACTGTGGTAACTGGTGTGTTGCTGTGATCCAGCAAGCTATGCCAATGCTATTTCAAATAGCAGCAGGATCACCCGGGGTGGACAGGTTTCAGCAGAGCTTCCAGACTAAGACAGGCTAGGAAGAAAGGTATGACAATCTACTACCAAAAATTAGTCAATGAAAACCCTATGGAGGCGGGGCCAAGATGGCTGACTAGGAAGACGCTACCTCGGATCCCTCTTGTAGCAAAGACTCAGAAAAACAAGTGAATCGATCACATACATGACAATCTACGAGCCCTGACCATCAAACACAGATCTAAAGAGTTGACCTGAGTGACAGAGACTGAGAACTAACAACCAAGGGGAAGCAGCGACTGTTTTCGGAGCCTGGAGCCAGTGTCCCAGTCAGGAAACCTCGGTGCCGGGCTTTGGACTGGGCGCAGGGGAGCTGAGCACGGCATCCTGAGACCGCGCAAAAACGGGGCGCAGCCCTAGCCCCCTGAACTGACCTCAGGGGAAGCCCAGCCAGTGCATGCAGGCAGCACAGTGACGTGGTTGACAGGAGGAGAAGTCACCGGGAGGCAGCGTCCCTGCCGGGGAACCTTGGCGATGGACTTTGGACTGGGAGCAGAGGAACTAACCACGGCTTCAGAGACAGCGCAAGCAGAGACAGCGCAAGCACGGGACGCAGGCCTGACCCTCGGGGGCAATCTCTACCCAGCCAGCGCACACAGTCGACGCGCCCCTCGGGAATCTCAGATAAAACAGTCATCCCAAGCAAGATAAGTAACTTTCTCTATATTCTGGGGTGCTACTCTCTCCTGTTTATCTGAACCCTCCCCTCTCCTTCCCAGGCAGCTTCATTAACATTGAAATTTCCTGAGCCAGAGGGAGAACTGCTTCGAGGTTTTTCTTTTTTTCTTTTCCTTTTTTTTTTTTTAATTAACTATTATTAAGCTTCAAGTGAACATTTACAAATCCAATCAGTCTGTCACATATAAGTTTACATACATCTTACTCCGTACTCCCACCTGCTCTTCCCCTATTGAGTCAGCCCTTTCAGTCTCTCCTTTCGTGACAACTTTGCCAGCTTCCCTCTCTCTCTATCCTCCCATCCCCCCTCCAGACAAGAGCTGCCAACACACTCTCAAGTGTCCACCTGATATAATTAGCTCACTCTTCATCAGCGTCTCTCTCCCACCCACTGACCAGTCCCTTTCCTGTCTGATGAGTTGTCTTCGGGGATGGTTCCTGTCCTGTGCCAACAGAAGGTCTGGGGAGCATGGCCGCCGGGATTCCTCTAGTCTCAGTCATACCATTAAGTATGGTCTTTTTATGAGAATTTGGGGTCTGCATCCCACTGATCTCCTGCTCCCTCAGGGGTTCTCTGTTGTGCTCCCTGTCAGGCCAGTAGTTGGTTGTGGCCGGGCACCAACTAGTTCTTCTGGTCTCAGGATGATGTAGGTCTCTGGTTCATGTGGCCCTTTCTGTCTCTTGGGCTCCTAGTTGTCGTGTGACCTTGGTGTTCTTCATTTTCCTTTGCTCCAGGTGGGTTGAGACCAATTGATGCATCTTAGATGGCCGCTTGTTAGCATTTAGGACCCCAGATGCCACATCTCAAAGTGGGATGCAGAATGTTTTCATAATAGAATTATTTTGCCAACTGACTTAGAAGTCCCCGCAAACCATGTTCCCCAGACCCCCGCGCTTGCTCCGCTGACCTCTGAAGCATTCATTTTATCCCGGAAACTTCTTTGCTTTTGGTCCAGTCCAATTGAGCTGACCTTCCATGTATTGAGTTTTCCTTTTTTTTTTTTTTTTGGTCTTTTCCTAACCCATTCTTCTGGCCTGAGAGGAGCAACCACAAAAAACCCAGGGAACAAAAATCCTTCCCTAATTGGACTAAAAACACAGAACCAGCTCCAGCCAAGCATATGTGATCCACAGTCTCAGGCTTTCATCCCTACAGGGAACAAGGTGGCTATTATATTGCAAAGGCATTTCTGATAGGGATCTGACTGCAATTGTTTTAGCGGATTTACTGGAAAGACAAGTTTCCCAGGTCTGATATCTCTGCGTATTCAACAGAGCCCTCACTGACCCACAACAGGGAACTGAGGGCTGAAGCTCCCCCCAGACCACCTAGCCTCCTGCCTTAGGGGTCTAAGGAGGGTGACACCTACCAATCTGTAGAGGTACTTGCACTGGGGGCCTAAGGCCTGGTGCACACAACTATCACCACTACTTCTCTAGTTGGACCCAAAATCAGATTCTAACCAAGAATAGTGAATGGACTCAGGCTTATATATCTGGTAACAGCCCAAACCACCTGGTAATAGGACATAAGTGAGTCAAGGACTACAACAATCAAGACAGCTCAATCTAGTAGCCCATCTACGTATATTGAAAGAAAACAAAACAAGATAAGACTCAGTGAGCAAATATAGAATAAATCACTACAATATCTTAGTGATGGCTCGGAGATGGCAGTCGATATCAAACCACATAAAGAAGCAGACCATGACTACTTCTACAACTCTCCAAACTAAAGAATCAAAATCTTTCCCAAATGAAGATACAATCCTGGAATTGCCAGATGCAGAATATAAAAAACTAATTTACAGAATGCTTCAAGACATCAGGGATGATCTCAGAAATGAAATAAGGCAATCTACAGAAAAAGCCAAGGAACACACTGATAAAGCAGTTGAAGAACTCAAAAAGATTATTCAAGAACATAGTGGAAAAATTAATAAGTTGCAAGAATCCATAGAGAGACAGCATTCAGAAATCCAAAAGATTAACAATAAAATTACAGAATTAGACAACACAATAGGAAGTCAGAGGAGCAGACTCGAGCAATTAGAATGCAGACTGGGAGATCTGGAGGACCAGGGAATTAACACCAATATAGCCGGAAAAAATCAGATAAAAGAATTAAAAAAAATGAAGAAACCCTAAGAATCATGTGGGACTCTATCAAGAAGAATAACTCGCGTGTGACTGGAGTCTCAGAACAGGGAGGGACAACAGAAAACACAGAGAGAATAGTTGAAGATCTGCTGACAGAAAACTTCCCTGACATCATGAAAGACGAAAGGATATCTATCCAAGATGCTCATCGAACCCCATTTAAGATTGATCCAAAAAGAAAATCAACAAGACATGTTATCATCAAACTTGCCAAAACCAAAGATAAACAGAAAATTTTAAAAGCAGCCAGGGATAAAAGAAAGGTCTCCTACAATGGAGAATCAATAAGAATAAGTTCAGACTACTCAGCAGAAACCATGAAGGCAAGAAGGCAATGGGATGACATATGCAGAGCACTGAAGGAGAAAAACTGCCAGCCAAGGATCATATATCCAGCAAAACCCTCTCTGAAATATGAAGGCAAAATTCAGACATTTACAGATAAACACAAGCTTAGAGAATTTGCAAAAACCAAACCAAAGCTACAAGAAATACTAAAGGAAATTGGTCAGAAAACCAATAATATCAGATACCAGCAAAACACAAGGTCACAGAACAGAACATCCTGATATCAACTCAAATAGGGAGATCACAAAACAAATTAAAATTAAAAAAAAAAAAAAAAACAATGCTCAAAACAGGGAATCACTGAAGTCAATACATAAAAGATCACAATAATCAAAAAGAGGGACTAAATACAGGTGGCATAGAACTGCCATGTGGAGAGGGATACAAGGCGATATAGGACAATACGAGTTAGGTTTTTACTTAGAAAAACAGGGGTAAATATTAAGGTAACCACAAAAAGGTATAACAACTCCATAACTCAAAATAAAAACCAAGAAAAATGTAACGACTCAGCAAACATAAAGTCAAATACTATGAAAATGAGGAACATCCAATTTACAAAGAAAAATGTCTCAGCACAAAAAAGTAAATGGAAAAATGAAATTGTCAACAACACACATAAAAAGGCATCAAAATGACAGCACTAGACAGCACTAAACACATACTTATCTATAATTACACTGAATGTAAATGGACTAAACACACCAATAAAGAGACAGAGAGTCTCAGACTGGATAAAGAAACACAATCCGTCTATATGCTGCCTACAAGAGACACACCTTAGACTTTGAGACACAAACAACCTAAAACTCAAAGGATGGAAAAAAATATATCAAGCAAACAATAAGCAAAAACGAGCAGGAATAGCAATATTAATTTCTGACAAAATAGACTTTAAAGTTAAATCCACCACAAAGGATAAAGAAGGACACTACATAATGATAAAGGGGACAATTGACGAGGAAGATATAACCATATTAAATATTTATGCACCCAATGACAAGGCTGCAAGATACATAAAACAAATTTTAACAGAACTGAAAAGTGAGATAGACACCTCCACAATTATAGTAGGAGACTCCAACACACCACTTGCAGGACATCCAGCAAGAAGCTCAATAGAGACACGGAAGACCTAATTACTACAATCAACCAACTTGACCTCATTGACTTATACAGAACTCTCCACCCAACTGCTGCAAAGTATACTTTTTTTTTCTAGCGCACATGGAACATTCTCTAGAATAGACCACATATTAGGTCATAAAACAAACCTTTGCAGAATCCAAAACATTGAAATATTACAAAGCATCTTCTCAGACCACAAGGCCATAAAAGTGGAAATCAATAACAGAAAAATTAGGGAAAAGAAATCAAACATTTGGAAACTGAACAATACCCTCCTGAAAAAAGACTGGGTTATAGAAGACATCAAGGAGGGAATAAAGAAATTCATAGAATGCAATGAGAATGAAAATACTTCCTATCAAAACCTCTGGGACACAGCAAAAGCAGTGCTCAGAGGCCAATTTATATCAATAAATGCACACATACAAAACGAAGAAAGAGCCAAAATCAGAGAACTGTCCCTACAACTTGAACAAATGGAAAGCGAGCAATAAAAGAACCATCAGGCACCAGAAGAAAACAAATAATAAAAATTAGAGCTGAGCTAAATGAATTAGAGAACAGAAAAACAATTGAAAGAATTAACAAAGCCAAAAGCTGGTTCTTGGAAAAAATTAACAAAATTGATAAACCATTGGCCACACTGACTAAAGAAATACAGGAAAGGAAACAAATAACCCAAATAAGAAACGAGATGGGCCACATCACAACAGACCCAACTGAAATTAAAGAATCATATCAGATTAATGAAAAATTGTACTCTAACAAATTTGAAAACCTAGAAGAAATGGATGAATTCCTGGAAAAACACTACCTACCTAAACTAACACAATCAGAAGTAGAACAACTAAATAGACCCATAACAAAAAAAGAGATTGAAAAGGTAATCAAAAAACTCCCAACAAAAAAAAGCCCTGGCCCAGATGGCTTTACTGCAGAGTTCTACCAAACTTTCAGAGAAGAGTTAAAACCACTACTACTAAAGGTATTTCAAAGCATAGAAAATGATGGAATACTGCCTAACTCATTCTATGAAGCCACCATATCCCTGATACCAAAACCAGGTAAAGACATCACAAAAAAAGAAAATTACAGACCTATATCCCTCATGAGCATAGATGCAAAAATCCTCAACAAAATTCTAGCCAATAGAATTCAACAACATATAAAAAAAATAATCCACCACGACCAAGTGGGATTTATACCAGGTATGCAAGGCTGGTTTAATATTAGAAAAATCATTAACGTAATCCACCATATAAATAAAACAAAAGACAAAAACCACATGATCTTATCAATTGATGCAGAAAAGGCATTTGACAAAGTCCAACACCCATTTATGATAAAAACTCTTACCAAAATAGGAATTGAAGGAAAATTCCTCAACATAATAAAGGGCATCTATACAAGGCCAACAGCCAACATCACTCTAAATGGAGAGAGCCTGGAAGCATTTCCCTTGAGAACGGGAACCAGACAAGGATGCCCTTTATCACTGCTCTTATTCAACATTGTGCTAGAGGTCCTAGTCAGAGCAATTAGGCTAGACAAAGAAATAAAGGGCATCCAGATTGGCAAGGAGGAAGGAAAATTATCTCTATTTGCAGATGACATGATCTTATACACAGAAAACTCTAAGGAATCCTCCAGAAAACTACTGAAACTAATAGAAGAGTTTGGAAGAGTCTCAGGTTATAAGATAAAAAAATATAAGATAAACATACAAAAATCAGTTGGATTACTCTACATCAACAAAAAGAACATCGAAGAGGAAATAACCAAATCAATACCATTCACAGTAGCTCCCAAGAAGATAAAATACTTAGGAATAAATCTTACCAAAGATGTAAAAGACCTATATAAAGAAAACTACAAAGTACTACTACAAGAAACTAAAAAGGACCTACTTAAGTGGAAAAACATACCTTGCTCATGGATAGAAGACTTAACACAGTAAAAATGTCTATTCTACCAAAAGCCATCTATACATACAACGCACTGCTGATCCAAATTCCAATGACACTTTTTAATGTGATGGAGAAACAAATCACCAACTTCATATGGAAGGGAAAGAAGCCTCGGATAAGCAAAGCATTACTGAAAAAGAAGAAGAAAGTGGGAGGCCTCACTCTACCTGATTTTAGAACCTATTATACAGCCACAGTAGTCAAAACAGCCTGGTGCTGGTACAACAACAGGCACATAGACCAGTGGAACAGAATTGAGAACCCAGATATAAATCCATCCATATATGAGCAGCTGATATTTGACAAAGGCCCAGTGTCAGTTAATTGGGGAAAAGATAGTCTTTTTAACAAATGGTGCTGGCATAACTGGATATCCATTTGCAAAAAAATGAAACAGGACCCATACCTCACACCATGCACAAAAACTAACTCCAAGTGGATCAAAGACCTAAACATAAAGACTTAAATGATAAAGATCATGGAAGAAAAAATAGGGACAACGTTAGGAGCCCTAATACAAGGCAAAAACAGAATACAAAACATTACCAAAAATGATGAAGAGAAACCAGATAACTGGGAGCTCCTAAAAATCAAACACCTATGCTCATCTAAAGACTTCACCAAAAGAGTAAAAAGACCACCTACAGATTGGGAAAGAATTTTCAGCTATGACATCTCCGACCAGTGCCTGATCTCTAAAATCTACAGGATTTTGTTAAAACTCAACCACAAAAAGACAAACAACCCAATCAAAAAGTGGGCAAAGGATATGAACACGCACTTCACTAAAGAAGATATTCAGGCAGCTAACAGATACATGAGAAAATGCTCCCGATCATTAGCCATTAGAGAAATGCAAATTAAAACTACGATGAGATTCCATCTCACTCCAACAAGGCTGGCATTAATCCAAAAAACACAAAATAACAGATGTTGGAGAGGCGGCGGAGAGACTGGAACTCTTACACACTGCTGGTGGGAATATAAAATGGTACAACTACTTTGGAAATCTATCTGGCATTTTCTTAAAAAGTTAGAAATAGAACTACCATACAACCCAGAAATCCCACTCCTTGGAATATACCCTAGAGAAATACAGATGTATGCACACCCATGTTTATTGCAGCTCTGTTTACAATAGCAAAAAGCTGGAAGCAACCAAGGTGTCCATTAACAGATGAATGGGTAAATAAATTGTGGTATATTCACACAATGGAATACTACGCATCCATAAAGAACAGTGACAAATTGGTGAAACATTTCATGACGTGGAGGAACCTGGAAGGCATTATGCTGAGCGAAATTAGTCAGAGGCAAAAGGACAAATATTGTATAAGACCACTATTATAAGATCTTGAGAAATAGTATAAACTGAGAAGAACACATACTTTTGTGGTTATGAGGCGGGGAGGAAGGGAGGGTGGGAGAGGGTTATTTACTGATTAGTTAGTTAATAAGAATTACTTTAGGTGAAGGGAAGGACAATACTCAATACACGAAGGTCAGCTCAACTGGACTGGACCAAAAGCAAAGCAGTTTCCGGGATAAACTGAATGCTTCAAAGGTCAGTGGAGCAAGGGCGGGGGTGTGAGGACTATGGCTTAAGGCGACTTCTAAGTCAATTGGCAAAATAATTCTACTATGAAAACATTCTGCATCCCACTTTGAAATGTGGCATCTGGGGTCTTCAATGCTAACAAGCAGCCATCTAAGATGCATCAATTGGTCTCAACCCACCTGGATCAAAGGAGAATGAAGAACACCAAGGTCACACAATAACTATGAGCCCAAGAGACTGAAAGGGCTACATGAACCAGAGACTTACATTGTCCTGAGACCAGAAGAACTAGATGGTGCCCGGCCACAACCGATGACTGCCCTGACACGGAGCACGACAGAGAACCCCTGAGGGAGCAGGAGAATAGTGGGATGCAGACCCCAAATTCTCATAAAAAGACCAGACTTAATGGTCTGACTGAGACTAGAGGAATCCTGGCGGTCATGGTCCCCAAACCTTCTGTTGGCCCAGGACAGGAACCATTCCCGAAGACAAGTCATTAGACATGGAAGGGACTGGACAATGGGTAGGAGAGAGATGCTGATGAAGAGTGAGCTACTTGGATCAGGTGGACACTTGAGACTGTGTTGGCATCTCCTGTCTGGAGGGGAGATGGGAGGGTAGAGAGGGTTAGAAACTGGCAAAATTGTCATGAAAGGAGAGACTGGAAGGGCTGACTCATTAGGGGGAGAGTAAGTGGGAGTAAGGAGTAAGGTGTATATAAGCTTATACGTGACAGACTGACTTGATCTGTAAACGTTCACTTAAAGCTCAATAAAAATTATTATATATAAAAAAAAGAAAACCTTGTGGATCAAAGCAGAACATCACCGAATGTAGTGCTGGAAGATGAGCGACCTCGATTGGAAGGCACTCAAACTGCACAGTGGTCTGGTAACAAATGCTGGTGATCATTGCACAACATGATTGATGTAATTGGTGTAACTGAACTATACACATGAAAAATGATGAACTGACAAATGTTGTATTTTTCCAACAACAGAAAAATACACAGTAGTTACTGCAGTGAACTTGAGCATGCTGGTGCAGGACTGGGCAACGTTTCATTCTGTTGTACATGGGGTCACCATGATTCACAGCCAACTCAAAGGCAACTAACAACAAATCGTTTATTTTATAGCACTTGTTAATAGCTTCGGTAGCCAATTAAAATAAAGTTTGTGAAAAGTTTGCTATCTATAGATTACTTATGCCAGAAGAAGCTGCCATTGACTGTTTCCAACACATGGCAACCCAATGTGTGTCAGAGTAGAACAGTGCTCCACAGGGTTTTCAGTGGCTGATTTTTTCGATGTAGATCACCAGATCTTTCTTCCAAGGTGCCTCTCGGTGGACTTGAACCAGCAGCCTTCCAGTTAGTAGCTAAGCACGTTAACCATTTGCAGCACCCAGGGACTCCATAAATTGCTGATACTGTAATGTTAAATGAAAAAGCAGCATACAACGTGGTAGTTATGATTCCCGCCCCCCTCAAAAAAAAAAACCTCCACTGCCATTGAATCAACTCTGACTCACAGTGACCCTATAGGACAGAGTAGAACTGCTCCACAGGGTTTTCAAGACTGCAAATCTTTACAGAAGCAGATTGCCCCATCTTTCTCCCATGGAGCAGCTAGTGGGTTTGAACCACCAACCTTTTGGTTAGTAGCTGAGCTCTTTAACCATGGAGTTACCAGGACTCCTTATAGCATGATCACAACACTATAAAAAGAAATGCTCTAGAAAATTAGATGAGGAGTATTCTCTAAATTAACACATTGTCTTTGTAGTGGTAGAACAGCTTGGTGATCACATTTTCTTCTTTCTTCATTCATATTTTCCACACTGAATATGCATTGCTCACATAAAATATCTTTTGAAGTTACTTTTCTCTAAATGACAATTTTTTTCTTTCAAAATGTAGTTTTCCTTTTTGGTATACCTTGCTCTGTGTTTTTCCACATCCTTACCAAAAAGAGGAAAAGCAAATTAATACTGCAATGGAGTTTATGTATTTATATCTGCTCTTTAAAAGTTTTGTGAGTTAGAAACAATGACACACATTTGGTTCCATACCTAAAATGAAAGCAGGAATTATTTTTCAAACTTAGTGCTAACCAGAACAATAAAATGATATAATCCCTACAAAAGAGCTGACAGTGTCTTACAGTGTGGTCATTAAAAATGAAGGTGCCTTTTTATTATTACAAGACCAGGGTCATTTTGACATTATCAAGGACACGATAATACTGTATCTCAAAGACATGCCAATCATAAGTGATTGTTTCAAAAGAATGGATTGGCTTAACTCAAAAGTTAAATTTAAATAATTACTAAATATTATAATATCAAAAAAGTAAAGAATCAGCATATTCTTTATCACAAAGAGCTTCAAAGAAATTATTTAATAGAACATCGTGATCTCTATTCTTCAAAGGAAAATGAAAAATAGAAATGTGAACATGATTTTCTTAAGGCCACACAGAGTAAATAAAATATGATTGTGTCAGATACTGATTTATGAATGTTTTCTATGCGGAGCATTTGAAGCTTGAAAATGTGCTGCTACTGAGCTGTATAGAGAAAATGTTTCTTTTTAATCAAAATTCCCATGTTGCAAAAGTAATTTTGTATAAACTGATAATATTTAGTGTTTTCATTTCCAAAGCAAACACTTGAAAAAATAAAACTACTTTCCCCATGACTTTGTGGGGATTGCTACTAATAACTATTGTTAAACAGTTTACAAAAATATGACAGGCTATTTCATTGCCTGATGAAAATAAGCTTAGTGGAACAAACCATAAATAAATAACAGTATAGTATTGTTGGTTAGTTTCATAAAATTACACATGCTTCTAATAGTTGATAATTTTCAGCATTTAGAATCTAGAAACAGTCATTAAAGTTAATAGTCTTCTCTCATAGATAATATAAGCGTATCTTTTGAGGAAGGGCATCCCAAACACTAAAGTTCCTGACAGACTAGGATTTCTGGCTAAAGTCTAGGCCAAATTCCTCCTTGTCCTAAGAGACTCCACTTGGGATTTTTAAATGTAGCTTCTGTCATACAATCCAGCCTGTCACTTCTGCACAATTTCCACTGGACCTTCGAACTAGACATAAGCTGTTCTACAGAACAACACGGTTTTGTTTATGTTGCTTCAGGGAGATGTACTTGTGGTTAGAATAAAACCAAAAAAATCCAAACCCATTGCTGTAGAGTTGATTCCACCAGGGTCCTTCTAGTCTCAGTCAGACCATTAAGGCTGGTCTTTTTATGAGAAATTGAGGTCTGCATCCCACTGCTCTCCTGCTCCCTCAGGGGTTCTCTGTTGTGTTCCCTGTCAGGGCAGTCATCAGTTGTAGCTGGGCACCATCTAGTTCTTCTGGTCTCAGGATGATGTAGTCTCTGGTTCATGTGGACCTTTCTGTCTCTTGGCCTCGTAATCACCTTGTGTCCTTGGTGTTCTTCATTCTCCTTTGATCCAGGTGGGTTGAGACCAACTGATGCATCTTAGATGGCTGCTTGCTAGCGTTTAAGACCCCAGATGCCACTCTTCAAAGTAGGACGCAGAATGTTTTCTTAATGGATTTTATTATGCCAATTGACTTAGATGTCCCCTGAAACCATGGTCCCCAGACCCCTGCCCCTGCTCGCTGGCCTTCGAAGCATTCAGTTTATTCAGGAAACTTCTTTGCTTTTGGTTTAGTCCAATCGTGCTGACCTCCCCTGTATGGTGTGCTATCTTTCCCTTCACCTAAAGTAGTTCTCATCTACTATCTAATTAGTGAATACCCCTTTCCCACCCTCCCTTCGTCCCCCCTCTCGTAACCACAAAAGAATGTTTTCTTCTCAGTTTAAACTATTTCTCAAGTTCTTTTTTTTTTTTTAATTAATTTTTATTAAGCTTCAAGTGAACATTTACCATTCCAATCAGTCTGTCACATGTAGGTTTACATACATCTTACTCCCTTCTCCCACTTGCTCTCCCCCTATTGAGTCAGCCCTTTCAGTCTCTCGTTTCGTGCCAATTTTGCCATCTTCCCTCTCTCTCTACCTTCCCATCCCCCCTCCAGTCAAGAGTTGCCAACACACTCTCCAGTGTCCACCTGATTTAATTAGCTCACTCTTCATCAGCATCTCTCTCCCCCCCACTGACCAGTCCTTTTCATGCCTGATGATTTGTCTTCGGGGATGGTTCCTGTCCTGTGCCATCAGAAGTTCTGGGGAGCACTGTCTCTGGGATTCCTCTAGTCGCAGTCATACCATTAGGTATGGTCTTTTCATGAGAATTTGGGGTCTGTATCCCACTGGTCTCCTGCTCCCTCAGGAGTTGTCTGTTGTGCTCCCTGACAGGGCAGACATCGATTGTGGCCGGGGACCAACTAGTTCTTCTGGTCTCAGGATAATGTAGGTCTCTGGTTCATGTGGCCCTTTCTGTCTCTTGGGTTCTTAGTTGTCGTGTGACCTTGGTGTTCTTCCTTTGCCTTTGCTCCAGGTGGGTTGAGACCAATTGATGTATCTTAGATGGCCGCTTGTTGGCATTTAGGACCCCAGGCACCACAATTCAAAGTGGGATGCAGAATGTTTTCATAATAGAATTATTTTGCCCATTGACTTAGAAGTCCGCTCAAACCAAGTTCCCCAGACCCCAGCCCCTGCTCCGCTGACCTTTGAAGCTTTCATTTTATCCCGGAAACCTCTTTGCTTTTAGTCCAGTCCGATTAGGCTGACCTTCCATGTATTGAGTGTTGTCTTTCCCTTCACCCAAAGCAGTTCTTATCTACAGATTGATCAATAAAAAGCCCTCTCCCTCCCTCCCTCCCTCCCCCCTTTGTAACACACAAAAGTATGTGTTCTTCTCCGTTTTTTCTATTTCTCAAGATCTTATAATAGTGGTCTTATACAATATTTGTCCTTTTGCCTCTGACTGATTTCACTCAGCATAATGCCTTCCAGATTCCTCCATGTTATGAAATGTTTCAGAGATTCGTCACTGTTCTTTATCGATGCGTAGTATTCCATTGTGTGAATATACCACAATTTATTTACCCATTCATCCGTTGATGGACATCTTGGTTGCTTCCAGCTTTTTGCTATTCTAAACAGAGCTGCAATAAACATGGGTGTGCATATATCTGTTTGTGTGAAGGCTCTTGTATCTCTAGGGTATATTCCGAGGAGTGGGATTTCTGGGTTGTATGGTAGTTCTATTTCTAACTGTTTAAGATAACGCCAGATGGATTTCCAAAGTGGTTGTACCATTTTACAATCCCACCAGCAGCGTATGAGAGTTCCAATCTCTCCGCAGCCTCTCCAGCATTTATTATTTTGTGTTTTTTGGGTTAATGCCAGTCTAGTTGGTGTGAGATGGAATCTCATCGCAGTTTTAATTTGCATTTCTCTAATGGCTAATGATCAGGAGCATTTTCTCATGTATCTGTTGGCTGCCTGAATGTCTTCTTTAGTCAAATGTGTGTTCATATCCTTTGCCCACTTCTTGATTGGGTTGTTTGTCTTTTTGTGGTTGAGTTTTGACAGAATCATGTAGATTTTAGAGATCAGGCGCTGGTCTGAGATGTCATAGCTGAATATTCTTTCCCAGTCTGTAGGTGGTCTTTTTACTCCTTTGGTGAAGTCTTTAGATGAGCATAGGTGTTTGATTTTTAGGAGCTCCCAGTTATCTGGTTTCTCTTCATCATTTTTGGTAATGTTTTGTATTCTGTTTATGCCCTGTATTAGGGCTCCTAGGGTTGATCCTATTTTTTCTTCTATGATCTTTATCGTTTTAGTCTTTATGTTTAGGTCTTTGATCCACTTGGAGTTAGTTTTTGTGCATGGTGTGAGGTATGGGTCCTGTTTCATTCTTTTGCAAATGGATATCCAGTTATGCCAGCACCATTTGTTAAAAAGACTATCTTTTCCCCAATTGACTGACACTGGGCCTTTGTCAAATATCAGCTGCTCATATGTGGATGGATTTATATCTGGGTTCTCAATTCTGTTCCATTGGTCTATGTGCCTGTTGTTGTACCAGTACCAGGCTGTTTTGACTACTGTAGCTGTATAATAGGTTCTGAAATCAGGTAGAGTGAGGCCTCCCACTTTCTTCTTCTTTTTCAGTAATGCTTTGCTTATCCGAGGCTTCTTTCCCTTCCATATGAAATTAGTGATTTGTTTCTCTATCCCCTTAAAATATGACATTGGTATTTGGATTGGAAGTGTGTTATATGTATAGATGGCTTTTGGTAGAATAGACATTTTTACTATGTTAAGTCTTCCTATCCATGAGCAGGGTATGTTTTTCCACTTAAGTATGTCCTTTTGAATTTCTTGTAGCAGAGTTTTATAGTTTTCTTTGTATAGGTCTTTTACATCCTTGGTAATATTTATTCCTAAGTATTTTATCTTCTTGGGGGCTACTGTGAATGGTATTGATTTGGTTATTTCCTCTTCGGTGTTCTTTTTGTTGATGTAGAGGAATCCAAGCGATTTTTGTATGTTTATTTTATAACCTGAGACTCTTCCAAACTCTTCTATTAGTTTCAGTAGTTTTCTGGAGGATTCCTTAGGGTTTTCTGTGTATACGATCATGTCATCTGCAAATAGTGACAGCTTTACTTCCTCCTTACCAATCTGGATACCCTTTATTTCTTTGTCTAGCCTAATTGCCCTGGCTAGGACTCCAAGTACGATGCTGAATAAGAGCGGTGATAAAGGGCATCCTTGTCTGGTTCCCGTTCTCAAGGGAAATGCTTTCAGGTTCTCTCCATTTAGAGTGATATTGGCTGTTGGCTTTGCATAGATGCCCTTTATTATGTTGAGGAATTTTCCTTCAATTCCTATTTTGGTAAGAGTTTTTATCATAAATGGGTGTTGAACTTTGTCAAATGCCTTTTCTGCATCTATTGATAAGATCATGTGGTTTTTATCTTTTGTTTTATTTATGTGATGGATTACATTAATGGTTTTTCTGATATTAAACCAGCCTTGCATACCTGGTATAAATCCCACTTGATCAGGGTGAAGTATTTTTTTCATGTGTTGTTGGATTCTATTGGCTAGAATTTTGTTGAGGATTTTTGCATCTATGTTCATGAGGGATATAGGTCTAAAATTTTCTTTTTTTGTAATGTCTTTACCTGGTTTTGGTATCAGGGAGATGGTAGCTTCATAGAATGAGTTGGGTAGTATTCCGTCTTTTTCTATGCTTTGAAATACCTTCAATAGTAATGGTGTTAAGTCTTCTCTGAAGGTTTGGTAGAACTCTGCAGTGAAGCCGTCCAGGCCAGGACTTTTTTTTGTTGGAAGTTTTTTGATTACCATTTCAATCTCTTTTTTTGTTATGGGTCTATTTAGTTGTTCTACTTCTGAATGTGTTAGTTTAGGTAGGTAGTATTGTTCCAAGAATTTATCCATTTCTTCTAGGTTTTCAAATTTGTTAGAGTACAATTTTACGTAGTAATCTGAAATGATTCTTTTAATTTCATTTGGTTCTGTTGTGATGTGGTCCTTCTCGTTTCTTATTCGGGTTATTTGTTTCCTTTCCTGTTTTTCTTTAGTCAGTCTAGCCAATGGTTTATCAATTTTGTTAATTTTTTCAAAGAACCAGCTTTTGGCTTTGTTAATTCTTTCAATTGTTTTTCTGTTCTCTAATTCATTTAGTTCAGCTCTAATTTTTATTATTTGTTTTCTTCTGGTGCCTGATGGGTTCTTTTGTTGCTCACTTTCTATTTGTTCAAGTTGTCGGGACAGTTCTCTGATTTTGGCTCTTTCTTCTTTTTGTACGTGTGCATTTATTGATATAAATTGGCCTCTGAGCACTGCTTTTGCTGTGTCCCAGAGGTTTTGATAGGAAGTATTTTCATTCTCGTTGCTTTCTAAGAATTTCCTTGTTCCCTCCTTGATGTCTTCTATAACCCAGTCTTTTTTCAGGAGGGTATTGTTCATTTTCCAAGTATTTGATTTCTTTTCCCTAGTTTTTCTGTTATTGATTTCTAGCTTCATTGCCTTGTGGTCTGAGAAGATGCTTTGTAATATTTCGATGTTTTGGATTCTGCAAAGATTTGTTTTATGGCCTAATATGTGGTCTATTCTAGAGAATGTTCCATGTGCACTAGAAAAAAAAGTATATTTTGGAGCAGTTGGGTGGAGAGTTCTGTATAAGTCAATGAGGTCAAGTTGGTTGATTGTTGTAAGTAGGTCTTCCGTGTCTCTATTGAGCTTCTTACTGGATGTCCTGTCCTTCTCCGAAAGTGGTGTGTTGAAGTCTCCTACTATAAATGTGGAGGTGTCTATCTCACTTTTCAATTCTGTTAAAATTTGATTTATGTATCTTGCAGCCCTGTCATTGGGTGCGTAAATATTTAATATGGTTATGTCTTCCTGATCAATTGTCCCTTTTATCATTATATAGTGTCCTTCTTTATCCTTTGTGGTGGATTTAAGTCTAAAGTCTATTTTGTCAGAAATTAATATTGCTACTCCTTTTTTGCTTATTGTTTGCTTGATATATTTTTTTCCATCCTTTGAGTTTTAGTTTGTTTGTGTCTCTAAGTCTAAGATGTGTCTCTTGTAGGCAGCATATAGATGGATCGTGTTTCTTTATCCAGTCCGTGACTCTCTGTCTCTTTATTGGTGCATTTAGTCCATTTACATTCAGCGTAATTATAGATAAATAAGTTTTTAGTGCTGTCATTTTGATGCCTTTTCATGTGTGTTGTTGGCCATTTCATTTTTCCACATGCTTTTTTGTGCTGAGACGTTTTTCTTAGTAGCTTGTGAGATCCTCACTTTCATAATGTTTAACTTTGTGTTTGTTGAGTCGTTACGTTTTTCTTGGCTTTTTTCTTGAGTTATGGAATTGATATTCCTTTTTGTGGTTACCTTATTATTTACCCCTATTTTTCTAAGTAAAAACCTAACTTGTATCCTTCTATATCGCCTTGTATCACTCTCCATCTGGCAGTTCAATGCCTCCTATATTTAGTCCCTCTTTTTGATTATTGTGATCTTTTACGTATTGACTTCCATGATTCCCTGTTATGTGTATTATTTTGTTTATTTATTTATTTTTTAGAATTAGCCTTAATTTGTTTGTTTTTGTGCTTTCCCTATTTGAGTTGCGTTGATATCAGGACGTTCTGTTTTGTGACCTTGTATTGTGCTGGTACCTGATATTATTGGTCATCCGACCAAACAATCTCCTTTAGCATTTCTTGCAGCCTTGGTTTAGTTTTTGCAAATTCTCTAAACTTGTGTTTATCTGTAAATATCTTAATTTCTCCTTCATATTTCAGAGAGAGTTTTGTTGGATATATGATCCTTGGTTGGCAGTTTTTCTCGTTCAGTGCTCTGTATACGTCGTCCCATTCCCTTCTTGCCTGCATGGTTTCTGCTGAGTAGTCTGAACTTATTCTTATTGATTCTCCCTTGAAGGAGACCTTTCTTTTCTCCCTGGCTGCTTTTAAAATTTTCTGTTTGTCTTTGGTTTTGGCAAGTTTGATGATAATATGTCCTGGTGTTTTTCTTTTTGGATCAATCTTAAATGGGGTTCGATGAGCATCTTGGATAGATATCCTTTCGTCTTTCATGATGTCAGGGAAGTTTTGTGTCAGGAGTTCTTCAACTATTTTCTCTGTGTTTTCTGTCCCCCCTCCCTGTTCTGGGACTCCAATCACTCGCAAGTTATCCTTCTTGATAGAGTCCCACATGATTCTTAGGGTTTCTTCATTTTTTTTAATTCTTTTATCTGATTTTTTTTCAGCTATGTTGGTGTTGATTCCCTGGTCCTCCAGAAGTCCCAGTCTACATTCTAATTGCTCAAGTCTGCTCCTCTGACTTTCTATTGCGTTGTCTAATTCTGTAATTTTATTGTTAATCTTTTGGATTTCTACATGCTGTCTCTCTATGGATTCTTGCAACTTATTAATTTTTCCACTATGTTCTTGAATAATCTTTTTGAGTTCTTCAACAGTTTTATCAGTGTGTTCCTTGGCTTTTTCTGCATTTATCCTAATTTCATTTGTGATATCTTTAAGCATTCTGTAAATTAGTTTTTTATATTCTGTATCTGATAATTCCAGGATTGTATCTTCATTTAGGAAAGATTTTGATTCTTTTGTTTGGGGGGTTGGAGAAGCTGTCATGGTCTGTTTCTTTATGTGGTTTGATATGGACTGCTGTCTCCGAGCCATCACTGGGAAACTAAATTTTCCAGGTAATCAGCTAAAAAAAAATGCAGTCAGATCCCTATCTGAATTCTCCCTCTGGCTCCGGGTATTTGGATGTTAATGGAGCCGCCTGGGGAGGGTAGGGGAGGGATCAGAGAGCTAGAAGTGTAGCACCACAGAATATAGAGCTCATCCCCGCGTTCACGCTCCACCCCTGTCTGCCAAAATCCAGGCGGGACGGCTCCCCGGTTGGGACGCTACTCTCCCCGCTCCGAGACCTGTAACTTCCTCCTGGGGACTTCTCCCTCCGGTGCGTCGCATCGCTGGCGCGAACTGGGTGGGCATCACCCACACGACCAGGTGGGCCCGCCCCCTGGGTCAATTCAGGGGAATACAATTGGACCCCGTGCTCACGCCCCGCCCACTTTCGCCAAAATCCCAGCGGGACGGCTCCCCGGCTGGCACGCTGCTCTCCCCGCTCCAAGACCAGTCACTTCCTCCCGGGGATTTCTCCCTCCGGTGCGCCGCGCCACACGCGCGAACTTGGTGGGCGTCCCCCCACACGAACGTGTGGGCCCCGCCCCGGGGTTGCTTTAGGGAAATATAGTTGACCCCCCCCGCTCGCGCCCCGCCTGCTCCCCGCCAAACTCCCGGCGGGATGGCTCCCTGGCTGGGACGCTGCTCTCCGTGCTCCAAGATCAGTCACTGCCTCCCGGGTGCTTCTCCCTCCGGCTGCGCCGCTACGCTGCCCGTGCCAACCAGCTAGACTCTCTCCCGGGATGGGTTCAGGGGGGTAGGGCTGGGCCCCTTGTCTGTGCCGTCTGCCCCCCTGGGCTCTACCCCAGATCGGGCTCCGAAGGTCACCTGCCTGGTACGCTGGCTCCTAGTTCTGAAAACTGTCACTGTCTGCCCGTATTTGTTCGTTTTCCGTCTCTAAGTCTGTGCTTGTTGTTCAGAGTTCGTAGATTGTTATGTATGTGATCGATTCACTTGTTTTTCGGAGTCTTTGTTGCAAGAGGGATCCACAGTAGCGTCCACCTAGTCCGCCATCTTGGCCCCACCCCTGAGCTGATAATCTTTTAAGCAGGGGCTCTTCTACATTCTTTTCATACCTCATGAGGAGATAATGCTTTAGCCTGCCTCAGGCTGTCATGGAGTGGAAAAGCAGAAGCCTCACTAGAAACAGAGGAAAGAATGACAAACTTGTGGAGAAGACTCCAGTGAATGATATCATAAGTGTTAATTAATGCTAAAGGAGCCCCTGTGGACCAGTGGTTAAGCACTTGGCTGCTAACCGAAAGGTTAACAGTTCAAATCCACCAGCTGCTCCACAAGAGAAAAGTCGTAGCTGTCTGCATCCTTAAAGATTACAGCCTTGGAAATCCTATGGGCCAGTTCTAGTCTGTCCTATGGGGTCTCTGTGAGTTGCAATCTACTCGACAGCAATGGGTTAATTAATGCTATTAATAAAAGTACAAACATTGTAACTCATATTACAAAGAAGACCAAACAACAGAGCACCCCAACAGTTTAGAGGCTTTGTTAGAGGGGGACACCTCTTCCCCTCTCCATGACAAGGGACTCCTTACAAGCACACTCTTGGCCTCTCTCTGCGCATTTACTGACTCCACCCCTGGGAAGAGAAGTGACAAAACGGACTGGTAATGTGGGGAGAATGAAAAGGGCATGCTCCATTCAGTTCTTCTTCCTCTTTGAGAGTGTGCCCGTTCAGGTAGAGTGTGAGTTTTCTCTGCTCCATTTCCTAAGCCTCCCTGGGCAAGCAACCTCTCCAGAAGAATGTGGCCCCAGCCTGGTGCTGCCTGGGTGGGCTGGGTGTTGTTGTTGGGTGCCATGGAGTTGATTCCAACTCATAGTGACCCATGCCCTGGTATCAAGACAATTAAGTATTCAACTGCTAACCAAAAGTTGGTGGTTCGAATCCACCCAGTGGCTCCATAAGAGAAAGCCCTGTCAATCTACTCCCTTAAAGATTACAGCCAAGAAAACCCTATGAGGCAGTTCTACTGTCACATGGTGTTGCTGTAGCAGGCTGGGTAAGCCAACCAAACCAAGCCTGTTGATTCTGACTCATAGTGACCCTATAGAACAGAGCAGAACTGTCACATAGGGTTTCCAAGGAGTGGCTGGTGCATTCAGATGCCAACCTTTTGGTTAGCAGCTGAATGCTTAACTATTGCACCACCAGGCTGGGCTGTGTAGTTGTGCCTAATTCAGGATTCCCGTTAGCAAGTTCACATGGCCATCAGATCCAAAGCCATAGCCTTCCTCCTGGCTTCTGCCAATAAACATGGAGCTATTGACACACCCAACCCCACCAGTGCACCCCTGACATCTTTATACTTTTATATCTCTTTGTTCTATTCTGATAGTGCTGTAGCAAAACACTATACTTGCTCTCAAAACAGGGCTTTCATCCAATATGGGTGGAATATGAAAATAATGCAAGCAAATCTATTTGATTTATAGTGAGGCCATAAACGATCACATAAGACAGTGTTTCTATACTTGAATAATTTGCTTGCCACCACCACAAATCTGGCCACATCACGCTACCACTTGTACTATTATTTTTTAATGTTTTTCTTTCAAAGGCTTATTGTATTTTAATGATTATTCTACTTTAAAGGATTATGCAAAAACAAAACAAAACCTACATTACCACTCTGAAACAAAAACAAGTGCCACTTATCAATTAATATTAGAAGTTTATAATAGCACTTAGTATATACCAGTACCGCTACAAGTGCTTTACAAATATTAACCAATTAATCCTCACAATGAGCCTATGAGGTACGTACCAGAATTATTATCATTTTATAGATGAGAAAACTGAGGTACACAGGCTCTACATTAGGAAATTTGCTCAAAGTCAGGCAGCCTGGGGTCAGTCCCAGGTGTTCTGGCTCCAAAGTTTGCTCTTACCTACCACAATGTAGAAAGTGACCATAGGAACAAAGGCAACCAGATCAAATCAACACTATTAGACTTAAAAAATTAAAATAAAAATAATAACAAAGATTCACACCTGGAAATTCCACTTTTCTCATGCAAGAAATAACTGTTGATGATCACTCAATAATAAAAGCATATTTGGCTGGATGTAGCTTCATTTTATGACTAATTAGCATGAAATGCCCTGCAGTGCAAGGGTGTTTTAATTGGATTTTGCTCCTCTTCTTCTATGTCCTAACCAAAAATCTACAAAAGCATGAATAGACCTGAATCAAACTGATTTTACATGCTGGTATTTTTTTCCCCCACCACATTCTTCAATGTCCTTATCAGTAGTGACTTTTGTATCCCCACCTAGTTCCCCACAGGAACTTGGCTTCCAAGGATTCACATAGTCAGCATGCACTGAATTGTAGTTCTTGGCTCTACCATTTTAGCTTTATCCTCTGCAATAATACTTACCTATGAAATTGTTTGATAGGTTTTTTTTTTCATAGGATACACATGTAACAGAGACAACTTTAAGTGTTCTCTTGCCACACTCCTACCACCACCACCATTTCTTTTGTCTCCTGGTCACACAGCTAGGATTAATTTCCCAGCCTCCCTTGCAGCTAGGTGGGATCAGGTGAATGGCTTCTGGCCAATGGAAAGTAGGTTGAAATGATATACAGCACTTTCAGTCCTGGCCCTTAAATAACTCCCAAGTGGTCCTGCATTCTCTCTCTTTCTCTGCCCAGTAGATGGAAAAAGCAGATTCAAGAATCTAGAGGGAGTTAACTGAAGCCATAAAATAAAAGGAATCTGAGTTCCTGAATGATCATGTGGAACACAGCGCCACCATCAAAGCCCATGATGGGCTCTGATGTTGAAACAGGCTGCTCAGCCATATCGAAAACCCCACAAGCTTGTTTTGAGCAGGAAGTCGCAGCAGGGAGTGGCTCCATCCACTGACTAGCCCTAGCTAGCCCTAGTTACACCTTGAAGCATGCCCGGATTGAAATCACATTCTTCAACTGACCCCACCCCCACCCCCAAATATGGGCACGGGAGGGCTAAAGGCAGAAAATTCCAGGTACCAAATCCAACCCCCTGACGCCACTGGAAACAAAAAGCTCCCCAGGCCCCTTAGTCGGCGAGCACGTGGCCTTAAGGTCACTAGACCCCACGCGCTCCTTGTATGCGCAGACAATAAACTTGCCACTTTCTGTTTCCGTTGCAATCAGTGTCCATCTTATTTCAATCAGCTTATAAGACAGGACAAGAACCCGAGTGGCGTTTGGTTACAGTGTGAGGTGAGAAATAACTTTTTATTGTTTTAACTCATTTAGAATTTGAGATAGTCTAACTGGATATTACACCAGTTAAAAATTATTCTAATTAATAAAATACAGGTACTCCCCAACTTATGATGGGGTTCCATTCCAACAACTGCAATGTAAGCTGGTTTTGACATATAAAGATATTATCGGTATCTTTATAAATCCAATCTTTGTCTTTGGGGGTTGGCATCAGGATGATAACATCAGCGCATTAAACACTGCACCACTGTATAAGTACATATAACTAACAATAAACCAAACCAAACCTGTTGCCAGCCAGTCGATTCTGACTCATAGTGACCCTATAGGGCAGAGTAGACCTGCACCATAGGGTTTCCAAGGAGCAACTGGTGGATTCAAACTGCCGATCTTTTTGTTAGCAGCCATAGCTCTTAACCACTACACCACCAGAGCTTCACTAACAAGATGTACAAAAAAAAGGACGGTGGTAAGTGCATCATAACTCAAATATGTTGTAAGTCAGGGACTACCTGTACATTAAAACAAATGCTTTACCCTTAGCATTTGAAAATTCTCCCCATGAATCCCTTAAAAATATCACTCTTTGGTAAACATGGTTATAGGAGACATAGCCCCTACATACACAGCTGGACCAGTTTTTTAAATCACAGAAAATGGACTTCCAGAAGCTGACAGAAATAATCAAAGGCTGCATTATACTGTCATCTTCTAGCTAACTCTGTAACTTCACGGCTTTTCTCTCTGCCAATCCTTCCCTGTAACTGGCACATTGAATGAACAGGACTCATGAGATTTAATCATGAAAACTTTTTTTTTTTTTTAATCTTTCTATCGTCTCTTTAAACCTGGTCAGGTCCTTCTCTTAACCCTGACTTTTCTGGTCATGCTTAGGTGAAAGAAAGATCTACTGTCATTTTATATCACAGTGACTGTGTCTGGAACGTAGAAGCTGATCTAAACCAGTGCTTCTCGAACAGTAGGGTGCAGAAGCAGCACCTGGGGGTGGGTCAGGGGTGGGGCCAAAGAGGCTGCTTTTCTAACAAGCTCCTAGGTGATGCCGAAGGTCTGCAGACAACACTAAGAAGCAAGGTTGTAAAAATATTTCTTTTTGCAAAATATTTTTAAATGAATTTTATTGATTGTAATGCTTTAAGGAGAACGGTGGCCATTTTAGAGCAGAGGGCCCCTCAAAAATGATCCCTCAGTGCCACCACTGACTCCCCAATTTTAGCTTACGCTTTCACCTTAGCATCAATACCTGATGTCATTCACTGGGTTCATGTGAGCCCATCCTTTCTGCAGCAAAGTCTCTGAGCGTCCAGCAGCTATAAGAGTGTCTTAGTAAGCAGTGTTTCCAACTGAAAACTTATAGCTCTGTCTTTGACACTTCCCAGAGTTTGTTCATAGTCTAGGCAGCATTTCAAAGAACCCTGGGCAAAAGGGTCAAACTTTAACCTGGGGCTGAGGACTAGCTGTTGCACAAATCTCAGGCAGGCTGGAAGAAAGCAGCTCATTCCACCCCAAGCAGAAGGCAGATGCTTGTATATAACTGCATAGCATCAGGTGAGTCTAAGGGAGTTCCTAGGCGGCTCGAATGGTTAAGCTCTAGACTGCTCACCTAAAAGTCGGCAGTTTGAATCCACCCAGAGGTTTCTTGGAATAATGGCCTGGGGATCTACTTCCAAAAACTCAGCCACTGAAAACCCTATGGAGCACCGCTCTACTCTGACACACATGGCTGGGGTCGCCATGAGTCAGAGTCATCTTGACCTGACAGCCACTGGTTGCAGATTCTAATGTTGTCAAGTATAAACTACTTAATAAGAGAAGCTTCTGTTCCAATTTCCAGTTTTTGAGACAGTAAATAAAATAGATATTTTCCTAGAAACAAGGTGACTTCAAAGTAGAGGGCAGCATGGATAAGCCGGAGAGAGGCCTGAGTGGAGTCCGGCTGGGGATCTGTGATTGCAACTAAAACAGCAGCCGCTCTGAATTCAAGTTTATATCACTTACCACCTGAACTGCGTAGTTCTCCCTTGTTTCCCACCATTAGCCCGGACTAGTTTAGAAAAGTAGGGAGAGGCAGGGTGGAAAGGGCAAAGGTTTCAGAATGTGAGGTCACTCATGGTTTCTCTACTTACTAGCTGTGTGACTTTGGGCAAGTTATATCATCTTTCTCACTCTCATTTGTTTCAGCTCTAGGATAAGGATTACAGAAACACTTTTGTAGGGTCACTATGAGAATTAAGTAAAATGTGTATACTGAGAGGCCTAATGCAATGCCTGCCATTTAACAGGCACTAAACAGATCCCCCTTCCCCTCTCCTGGTCCATGACCACAATAGACATGGAAGACGTATGGTATCATCGAAGCACCTTATGTTCACAGAGTACTTTTAACTTTTAAAGAACCATCACAGTTATCTTACTTTGTTTTTCTAGAAGGAAAAAAGGGAAACGGAAGGCTTGAAGAAATGTAAAAAGAGGGAACTAGGCAAGAAGCTCGATGGCACTAGGTGGCGCAAACAGTTTGCCCTCAACTGTTAACCTAAAAAGATTGGCAGTTCAAACCCACCCAGTGGTAAAGGGGAAGAAAAGGCCTGGCAATCTGCTTCTCTTAAGATTACAGCCAAGAAAATCCTATGGAACAGTTTTACTGTGTAACACATGGGGTCGCCGTGAATCAGAACCAACTTGTTGGCAACTAACAATGACAATGCAAGAAGCTCATTATGTCACATAACAAAAAAGCCTACTTTTCCGTCAGACACAGGGATGTAGCATAAAACTGTCAAAGGTTTTCACAAAGCAGGTGAAGGTCAAAAAAAAAAAAAAAAAAAAACAGCATTAACTCTCCAGTAAATATTCCCTAATTAAAATAAGTCAAACATTTGATTTTGTCGTGCATTTGACCTAGATAATAGTTTTGGAGAAGAAAAAAAGTCTTGCTATTCCAATTGTCTGCAAGTGGAGCACCCATGGCACTCAGCCTTGCTAATCACTGATGGGTATTCTCTGGTGGGACCCTAAGGGATCCAATTCAACCACGCATCCCTATTAAAACCATCTAAATATAGCCTTGGTGGTGTAATGTTTGCCGGACCTTTTTACATCTCAGGGTCCAACGCAAGCACAAACCTTCAGTATACATAAAACAGAGCCCAAACTGTGTCTTCCCTCTTCCCTCCTCCTTCCTGAGACTTCTTACATGAGGGCACTTGGCATCTCCCAGGAAATCTGTCACACTAACAGAGGACAGTATCAGTCACCCGCCATCCTGGCCCACCACCCTCAGGGGGCAGCCTGGGGACATAGTCATAAAATGTATTCATAAAAACATCTGAGAGACATTGGTCACAGAAAGAAGTGAGTTTTGGGAGCAGATGACAAAGTCTGACAAGGAGTAGGGAAAAGGAGTTGTCCCCATGTCACAGGAGAAAACAGTGTGGGGTCCAATGAATTTTGGTTTGATCCCTGGTTCTGCCCTTGTCTAGTTGTATGACTTGGGGTTTTATCACCTATAAAATGGACACAAAAATAGAAGTCTCTCTTAGGGTCTTTGTGAGGCTTCTACTAGATGACCCAGATAAAGCAGTACCTCCCAACTTTTTTCATGTCGCTGGACTTACAGAAAATGACATTTGTACATTATAATCCTACGATATAATGGCACTGCTTAAGCCCAGAGGTAACAGCATTGGAGGTCTCAGGACCACAGGCCACCCCAGGGCTGAAGGGATAAGAACAACAACAATGAAAGCAAATACCTGTCTAGTACTTCCTACCTGCCAGATACTGTCCTAAAGGTTTTATATAGATTAACTCATTCCATTGTCACAGCAGCCCTGTGAAATCAGGGTAGGATTATTATCCCCATTTCACAGATAAGGAAACTGAGACACAGGGAGGGTATATCTCTCATCTGAGATTACACAGCTAGTAAGGGCAGGGCCAGGTTAAACTCACAGAGTGAGATCCAGAATTCTCAGTTTCTACCATTATACAAATACGGCCTCTCAATATCATGGTCTAACTCTAACCCAGACATGGAACCCCAGCTGTGAGTGCAGCCTTCTTCACTATTCCTGCCACAGAGCATCTAATGAATATTGTTGTTGCTGGTGTTAGCTGCCAACAACTCAGCTCCAGCTCGTGGCAACCTTACGTACAACACAACGGAACAGTGCCCAGTCCTGTGCCAGCTCCACAATCATTGATATGTTTGACTCCATCATTGCAGCTATTGTGTCAAACCATCTCATTGAAGGTTCCCCTCATTTTTGCTCACCCTCTACTTTGCCAAACATGTCCTTTTCTAGCAAAATAGACACTAATGAGCCTCTGTGTTTATAAAAAGCAGCTCAATCAAGGGTTCAGATGCCCCAACAAGATCCATGGTATCAGTAGGTTTGACAGAGCAGGATAGTCAGGGAACCAGGCAGTGGCACAGTTGGTTGTGGCAGGAAGCACCGAGAGACAATCACAGCCGGCTTAGCTACACCCCAGGGAAGGAGAAAAGGGACAGAGCTGGTAAATTCCCCATGGTGGTGAGTGCTCCAGGGTAGTATCACCTCCAATAAATCACTGTGGGACACACTGGATGGGGCTGGACGTCTAGCATCAGTGGTGGGAATTAAGAGAAATTCTGTTTTAACCTGCAGGTGTTACTGTCACCTTTACTGCTAAGCTGCCCTGACCTAAGGAAGCTACAGTTTAAGTGTCTGGAGAACTTCCAATGTTCACTTGCTAATTATTACCAGAGGCCTTTTCACATGGTAGGCTGTTATGGAGGAGTCTTGGTGGCAGAATGGTTAAGTGCTCCGCTGCCAACCAAAAGGTTGGCAGTTCAAACCCACCCAGTGGCTTTACAGGAGAAAGATCTGGCGATCTGCTCCCACAAAGACACAGTCTAAAAAACCCAATGGGGCAGTTCTACTGTGTCATTTGGGTTTCGCTCTGAGCCGAAATTGAGTCAACAACACCCAACTACAACAACAGGCTCCTATGGATTAAATTGTGTCCCCACAAAATATGTAGTAAATTCTTGGCCCTTGTGGTTGTGATTCTGTTTGGAAATAGGGTTTTCTTTGCTCTGTTAATTGGATCATACTTGAATGAGGTGGGTTCTAAACCTAAGCACTTCTGAACTATAAAAAGAGCAGATCAGACAGACAGACGTGCATGCATGCATGTGGATGTGCACACATGCACACATGAGCATGCACACCACACACACACACAGGGGAAGACCAATGCCATGTCAGGGTTGTCAACAACCCAAGGAACCAAGGAAACCTAGGACTACCGACAAGGAAGGAATTGACACAGCCAACACCCTGATTGGGACTTGCAGCCTCCAGAACTTGAGAAAATAGAATTTCTGTGCTTTAACGACACCCACTTATGGCATTTGTGTTACAGCAGCACTAGGGAACTAAGACATAGTTCTTCAATAAATGTGTAATGAAATCAACTAAAAATATTTAATAAAAATCTACTACTTAAGGCTGGCCCTTGAAACAACAGCTTTCAACTTCAGAATTTTTTTCTACAGAGGCAAAAACCAGTTTCTGTGCTCTAAGTTTAAGAACAAGAAACCTTGTGGTGGTAAAAGTGAAGGCCTAAACCAAACTCCGAACACACCAGTCTATGCACGGTTCTCTGAGCACTACAGCAGAAGCTTTCTCCTTCAGAGAAGGGTATACTCCCCATCCCCACACACAAAAAAATGCTGTTTGCAAACTCAACTCTGATTCTTCCCCTAAGCCAAAGTCATTACCAACAGGAATTTTCTTTTTCTCATTTTACCAGTTCTGAGTGCATTAAATCAAATGTTCTTAGATGAAATAATAGCTCTTGCTATGACTCAGAGAAGGAGATTTTCTGCAATTTACGCCATAGCTCTTTAAGTCAGTGGTTTTCAAATGTATAAAGGTGGTTCCAGGTCGGGTTGGAGCAGTGGTTGTCACGTCATGTCTGGGCCTCAGGTGTGGGAATGGAATAGGGCCAGACGTGATAGAGTGAACAAAAACTAAATGACACTGTCTTTTCTTTCATCGAAGCCCCAGAGATGTTTGTCATGGAAACTATGAAAAAAAAAATCCCTGTTCTAAGGGACAAAAAAAGTGATTCTGCAGTATTTTGCCAGATACCAACGTCTCAGTGACAATTTAGAACGTAAAGTCTACAAACTACAGCTCCTGTGTTTACAAATAAAGTTTTATTGAACACAGCCACAATCACTTGTTTATAGGTCTATGGCTGCTTCCATACTACAACATTGAACTATTTTCAATAGAGATTGAATGGCCTTAAAAGCCAAAAATATTTATTATCTAGCTATTTACCAAAAAATTTGGCAACTCCAGACTTAGAATACCAAAAATCACAGATACCAATATCTCAGTGACAATTTAGAATGATACCAAGATTTATTTCCAGAATCCACAACCCATCTTCCTAAGGCACTTAATTAAGTCATTATGGTTTAAGCATTTGTGTAGTTTAGTCCTTGAATCCTCAACATTTTGCTTATTACGAGAAGCACACTTTGCCATGAGGCAGAAAATCATATTTGGAGTTCTTAGTCACATTTCCTTCCATAAACAAAAGTTTTATCTGTCTCCTTAACTTCAAGGGCTGGGACTAAGTCTAAAACATTAAAATGAATAAGTAAGAAATATTATTGAAAAGCCCATCCCCTAGTTTTTAAGATGTGGCCCTTCTTGTTTCTGCCTTTGACGCTTGTCTAGCTGTGGCCTCATCAGCCTGGCCTCCCACACACAGCTCCGTAGCCTGCTGGCATTTGCTTAATGATGCGTGGACACCATCTGCAGGAGCCCCACAACCCACTCATGACGCCCTCTTCTTCCCTCACCCCAAACTCCATCTAAAGGCTGCATCCCCAGGAAGCTTGACTGCCAGTGAACGGTGTCACCATTCTGTCTAGCAATAACATTTTTTCTTACATCCCTCCTCATAAGCTAAATAAAGCAAAAGGGTAGAAAGAGGGAAATCTAAGAAGTACAAAGGAAGGGTAATGGTGAGAAGTCAAAATATCAAAAGAAAAAGGTGGTTAGTAAAGAGGAAAGAGCAATACAGGACTACAGCAAAGACAAAAACGTATCAATAAACAAGCAATAAAAAGCCTTCCTGTCAAAAGACAATGGAAGTATAAATCTGATGGTCTTGCCAAATGCAAGACATATTAGTTTTACTCACTGACCTTGTTCTTTCAAGACACGTTTTCTATTTTCTCAGAAAGCACGTGCCTGACGTTGCACCCCACATACTTGGCATTCGGGGAGAACAACAATGGTGGTGGCAGATCTCTCTCTCTTAAGAGTTATTAAGCCCCATGTGTGGAGAATCCCATTTTCACAAGCTTCGTAGCACAAGTAACTACACTGCAGAAGAGGCTATTGTTACTGAAAGTGTGTAAATTTACATCAAGTTCCGGACATCAGGAGCCTGGTCAAGAGCCACTCAGACCCTTTCAGCCCTCCCAGTCACAAAGAAGATGAATCTCCCTTAATTCCTCATTTCCACTGTTCAGAAGCCTCCACTCAGGGCCTTCATGGTTTGGGGTTCATCACTCCAATCCCTGAACAAAATTGCTGATCACCCTGAAACCAGAAAATATACTAGTATCTGTTGTTGTTGTTGGGTGCCACTGAGTCAATTCTGACTCGCAGTGATGGCTTGCGACCGAGCAGAACTGCCCCATAGGGTTTTCTTGGGTGTAATCCTTCTGGAAGCAGATCGCTAGGTCTTTCTCCCACAGAGCAGCCAGGTGGGTTCAAACTGCCAGCTTTTTCGTTAGCAGCATAGCGCTTAACCGTTGTGCAACCAACACCCCTTCTAAACTTATACATGTATTAGTAACACAAAATGCAGTAGAATCTGCTTTATAGACATCGAACCCTATGTATTCATAGACTAGGAGGCACGGCTGAACTACAGTGAGGCAAGTAAAGTGCCTTTGTTGTTGTGTGCTGTCAAGTCGATTCTGACTCATAGTGACTCTATAGACAGAGTAAAACCACCCCATAGGGTTTCCTAGGCTATAAATCTTTATGGGAGTAGGTCACCACGTCTTTTCTCCTGTGGAGCAGCTGGTGGGCTCGAATCTCCGACCTTTTGGTTAGCAGCCTAACGCTTAACCATTGTGCCACCACGGCTCTTTAGTAAAGTGCCTACAGCACAAAATTTAAGAAGGCACTCACTCCCAGGGTGTCTGTAAGTGCGGGGCTGGCAATCTTTGATCAGTGAAGGACAAGAATGTGTGGATAAATGCCCACCCTCCTATCCCCTGAGTGCACATTACTGAGATGCATTCTAGCTACTTAGAAGAACACTACGCATGATTGAGTTCCAGTCACCCATAGCAGTGACTACTTGATAACAAACCTTTGCATTTGCAGTTTCCTCCTCTCTGTTTCATTCTTTTGAAATTCTCACTTCAGCTCCATGGAATCTTCCCAGTTACCACCTTCTGAATACAAGCTCATATCCTAGGCTCTGCTTTCTGGGAAAGCCCTAACTCAAACAGTTGGTTTCAAGATTTGCCATAAAAGAGAGACACTCAGGATGGAGCTATGGAACAAGTGACTCACCAGTGACCAACATCACTATTATAAGACTCACCTACAGTGGATGGGGAGTCCGTGTGGTACAAATTGTTAACATCACTGGTCGCTAACTGGAAGGTTGGAAGTTTGAGTCTACCCAGAGGTACCTTAGAAGAATGGCCTGGCAACCTATGCCTGAAAAATCAGCCACTGAAAACCCTACGGAGCACAGCTCTACTGTGACACACATGGGATACCGTGAGTCAGAGTCAACTCCACAGCAGCTGTTGCTTTTATAGTGGCTGGAGAGAAGGTGCAGGTAGCAGGCGAACCACTGGTTCCTGCACCCAATACTATGGAGGGAATGTGGAGTCCCTGGGTTGTGCAAATAGTTAATGTGCTCAGCTGCTAACCGGAAGGTTGAAGGTTTGAGTCCACCCAGAGGTGCCTCAGAAGAAAGGCCTGGCGATCTAATTTCAAAAAATCAGTCATTGAAAACCCTATGGAGCACAGTTCTATTCGCACACACATAGCGTCGTTATGGGTCAGTATCAACTCGACATCAACTGGTTTGTTTCTGGTCAACTATAAGAATTGTGAGATTGATTGGCTTCAGTTAACTGCAGCCACAGGGTAGACTGTGGTGAAAATCAGATCCAGAGTTTATTAGTAAAGATGCAGAGCTACAAAGATCCTTGACAGGTCTTCTAGGTCTAAATTAAGGACCTGAGAAGAGAAGAGTGGTCCCCTGAGATCTGGATGTAGAGAATTTTAAACTCCTAGAATCCTCTGACGTCCTCATGCTGGAAGAAATAGCACCCTTCCCTTTGCTACAGAACAGCCTTCCCTCACCTGGAGATGTTGCAAGGTCTTCACCAGAGGCAGGTACTTCTCATGATAAAGCTTGTCTACCTCAAAAGCTAAGCCTCCTCCCCTTATTGCCTCCAGAACAGGTTGCAGGTGAGCCTGCGGAAGGAAGAGCACAAGCTAATAGAATCATAGGACCTGTTAACGTGTTCTGGTAGAAATCTGGAGAATACATACAATAGTGAGAGAAATAATACAGCAGTTGAGGACAAAACATGAGACTGGGTAAAAGACAAATGCTGTACCTCATGTAAGAGCTGGAGTTCCTCGTAGCATAGAAAACAGGCCAGAGAGACAAATTTTTTACGAGCCAATCCAAGGTCGGTTTCTCACCAATGATCAGAAGCGACTCAATAGCTATCTACATCTCAGTAACCAATGTTTTCGTCTGAACTTCATTTAATTGTTCTCTTCAGTTATCCATAGCTCAGCAACCTAAATTAATTTATATTTTTTTCCCTTTTGAAAGTCTTTAAGTGAATGTGAATAGAAAGGTGAGAAAAAGTCCCTTTTTGTAAGATAAAACTTCTTGAGTTTTAGGCTATGAAATGAGTAAGCCTCTGAGAATGGTATTTTTAGTATCAGATCACATGACCAGGCACTGGTTTCTATAAGGCTCATCAGTCTCACAAACTTAAATTGACTGAAGTAGTTAGAATACTTGGCGAAGATGGAAATCTAAAGTAGAGAAAGCACTGCAGTTTCTAATATAGCTAACGCCTTGGAAATGTACGTTAACAAGAGGAGAAAGTTTGCCATCCCATAAAGCTTAGAAAGCACGTTATTCTTTAATGTGGCCTAAATTTTTTCAGCTTGATTTACTCTACCAGTTATTAGTGGCCAACCAACCATCGTTCAATTTCATATCCTTAGGGGTTAATACACACACAACTCGTGCTCTCCATCATTGACTGACCTGTCACATACCTGCTCTGCTCCTTATACAAAGCGAAGGCTCGAGCAATGCTATTTCAATCACAGTTCTAAAGTCACACAGGTAACTTCTTCCCAGGCTTTTTGTGACAGTACAGCAAATACTAGAATCCAGACTCTGAAAGTGGCCCTTGTAGAAAATAGGGGATTACGATTTAGTTTAGAAACTTACTTTACAGCGCAGTCTACAACTAGGTAAAAGCAGACTTTAAATAGCCAATAGCTTTCCAATGGTAAAATAAGAGTGTGTTTAGTAACCATAACAGCAAGTAATAAGGGCATTTTCTAAAACTAAAGCAAGACATTCAGGGGTCTGGAGGAACAAGCCCAGCAGGGAAATTCACCTAATAACTTTTGCACTCAAGTAAAATCTACCTACGTGCAACAGATGAGCATCTTCGGTACGGTAAATTCGTTGTCTTCCACCGTTGTTGGGAAAGGTTCATTAAATCAAATATTCTGGTCAACTACAATATTAAAAAAAATTAATTTGCAGATACGGACTTCCAGGAGGCCTAAAACCTAGTCCAGCTTTAAGTATCTAGGGATGCCTCGGAAGTTGACCTTCATTTCGCCCCGTCCTGCAGTCCTCCCTCACTCAGAAAAATGCCATCAGTTATGTGGAGCTGATGAGTAAGCAGACATGCCAGGAATGCAGAAGAATTAGGATAAACCATGAGCGCGGCAGAGACTGGAAGACGGTGAGTGAGATGCGTAGGGTGCAAAATTTAAGGAGGTGCTCACTCTTAGGCACCAACCTGGCACTTGCAAGCCCCTGAGACCTACAGGGCCGGATTACCCAATAACAAGCCCAATTGTCCTTTCCCACCAATCTGCAGTGTACTTTCACCTGTCCCCACCACAGCAATTATGTGGTGAACTCATGTGAAATTGCCCACCACAGATTAGCAAGTAAATACAATTAAGCCCTGGGTACTTTGCTCAATGCAAGGTGGTACATACCATGCTTACTGGTTAATACACCCCTGCTGAATGCCTCAAATTTTGTACCTTAGACACCTCACTTCCCTCACCCTAGTCCCAGCCCTGGCCAAAAACTAAAAAAATCATTGCCATCAGTCAATTCCAACCCTATAGAACAGAGTAGAACTGCCCCATTGGGTTTCCAAGGAACAGCTGGTAGATTTGAACTGCTGACCTTTTTGGTTAGCAGCCAGGCTCTTGACCACTGCACCACCAGGGCTCCCAGCCCTGGCTAAACCCACTGCTGCCAGGTCAATTCCGACTCATGGCAACCCTACAGGACAGGGTAGAGCTGCCCCATGGGGTTTCCAAGGAGTGCCTGGTGGATTTGAGCTGCCAACCTTTTGGTTAGCAGCCATGTCTCTTAACCACTACACCACCAGCATTTTCCCCAGCCCTGGCTTAAAAAAAAAGCCAGACCTGTTGCTGTGCAGTCAATTCTGACTCATAGCAACCCAGGAGGATACAAACAGGTAAACAAAACTCAGGTGTGTATCCAGCGACTTCCTCAGGCCACATAGGTGCTTCTCTGACAGCTAAGTCCCCAAGGGAAACTTTGGGGATCTGGGAAAACTTTACCTCTGTCTAGGAGCAAGTTGCACTCACGGCTTCAAACCCCTGCTGAAAATGTGCATTTCTAACAAGGTCCCTACATGAGAATTTGCACTTCTAGCAAATTCCCAGGAAGTTATACATAAGAATCACCTGGTGATCTTGTTAAACTGCAGATTTTGATTCAATGTTTCTGGGGTGGAAAGGGAACCCTGGTGGTGTAGAGGTTAAGAGGTATGGCTGCTGACCAAAAGTTCAGCAGTTGGAATCCACCAGGTGCTCCTTGGAAAACATATGGGGCAGTTCTCCTCTGTCCTATAGGGTTGCTGTGAGTTGGAATTGACTCTATGGCAGCCAGTTTGGTTTGGGGTGAAAAGGCAAATTCTCAGCAGGGAACTTGTTAGAAATGTAAATTCTCAGCAGGGGTTCGAACCAGTTCGAAGCCGTGGTTGCACTGCCTTACTTGTGTAGTTACCTGCCTAGAGATAAATTTCTGTGTCCTTTGCAATTAAATAAGCTTTACATCCTTTAACTGTGTGTGTCTGTTGACATCTTGGGATCTTGGCATCTTGCCATCGATTACATCATTGTCCTGTGGTATCACCTATGTAACACTTAATGCTAAAATAAGATCCAAAATCAAAGTACAGAAAATCAAGGTCAGCATTATGAACGGTAGACAATGTACTACTACAGGTGTAAGGAGTTAGGAGACAATAGCAGACCTATGGGAAGAAGGCCAGGTAAACTTAAACTAGGTTATTCTCTACATTCACTTAAAAATTCCCTTTATTAGCCATCTTAAGTTTTTCTCAATTTTTTTTTTGCCTCTTGTATGCTAAAAAAATAAATCAACATGTTCCTAATTCTAGATTAGAATGGTTAACCAAAATACCAACAAATAAACAGAATTGTTGTTCTTGTACAAAGGGTAGGGCATCTTATGCGTACGGACAGCTAGCCTGAATGACCCAGGAGTCTCTTAGAGTTTTGGTTATTTATTGGTCCATAACAAATCAGCCCAAAATCCAGTGGCTTAAAACAACAAGCATGCTACTATCTCTCATAATTTTGAGAGCCAGGAATTCTGCTATGTGTGACATTAGATGGGGTCACTGGATGGTATTCAGCTAATGGCTGGTCTGAAGGATACAAGACAACTTCATTCACATGCCATGTGCCTGGGAGGGGATGTCTGGAAGACTCAGGGCTCCAAGAGCAAGTGCTCTAAGAGACAGGAAGTAGATGGTGCTGGTCTTTTAAGTACAGAGCCAGGAAACTGGTCCACCATCACTTCTGCTGTATTCTATCTGTCATAGAGCCCACCTAGTTTCAAGGGAAGAATAAAAAACCCTACCTTTTGATGGTAAAAATGTCCAAGTATGTGGCCATCTTGATTCTGTCATTTCTAGGTGTCCTCCATACAGGAAGTTACAACAACCCACTAGAGCAGTGCAAAGCCAGAGATGTCCAACCTCCATGGGGGAACATTTTATGTTCTCTTTTTGGACTGAGTATGTCTGGGATTGTTCCTTAACTTCCTCAACACAGAGGTAGAGGGCCAGACCAGATTCTCAGGGAATCACTCGGCTCCCAGAATTGGTAAAGCACCTGGAACTGCACCTAGGCACACCCTGGGCAGTGTGGGACCAAGTTGAAGACAACTGAGGCTGATGATCATAGTTTGTCCATCACTTCACTGAGACCTTCTGATCAAGGTACCCAGTGAAAACCATGTGGCTAATCTGATGGCCACATTCCTATCTTTTTCTTGACTTCTGATTAGGACTTGACACAGCTAAAGTTCTTCATTCTTTAAATGTTACTATCTCTTGGCTTCCACGAAAACATACACTCGTGGCTTTCCTGCTACTTCAAGGTCCATTTTTTTCTTGGCCAATTTTGCTACTGTCTTCTATGAAATCTTTACTATCTGGGATGCCTCAGGGCCTAGTCATTTCTGTGTTTACAAGTGCATTCTTTAAGTGTTCCCATGTCTCTTGGTCATCTAATGCCGCTATAACAGAAATACCAGAAGTGGATGGCTTTAACAAAGAGAAGTTTATTCTCTTACAATCCAGTAGGCTAGAAGTTCGAATTCAGGGTGCCAGCTCCAGGGGCAGGCTTTCTCTCTGAGTCGGCTCTGGAGGAAGTTCCTTGTCATCAGTCTTCCCTTAGTCTGGGAGCATCTCAGTGCAGGAACCTCAGGTCCAAAGGACATGCCCTGCTCCTGTGCTGCTTTCTGGGTAGCATGAGGTTCCCAACTTTCTGTTAGCTTCCCTTTCCTTTTATCTCTTAAGAGGCCACACCCCAGGAAAACTCCCTTTACATTTGATCAGGGATATGACATGGTAAGGTTGTCACAATCCCACCCTAATCCTCTCTAACATAAAATTACAATCACAAAATGGAGGACAGCCACAGAATATTGGGAATCATGGTCTAGCCAAGTTAATACAAACATTTTTTTGGGGGGGGGGCATAATTCAATCCATGACACCATACATCAAAAAAATCCAGAGTGATAGCTTGTGAGTGTCCATCTAAGACACATTTATTGGTCCCAGCACATCTGGAGCAAAGAAGAATAAAGAAAACCAAAGACACAAGGAAAACATTAGTTCAAAGGACTAATGGACCACATGAACCACAGTCTCCACCAACCCGAGCCCAGAAGTAGATGGTGCCTGGCTACCACCACTGACTCTCTGACAGAGATCAAAATGGAGGGTTCCAGACAGAGGAGAAAAATGTAGAACAAAATTCAAATTCACACAAAAAAGACCAGACTTACTGGTCTGACAGAGACTGGAGGAACCCGCAAGATTATGCCCGCTGAACACCCTGTTAACCCAGAACTGAAGCCATTCTCAAAGTCCACCTTTTGCCAAATATTAGAAAGCCTTAAAAAACAAACAATAACACAGTGAGGAACATCCTTCTTAGTTTGATCAAGTATACAAGACCAAATGGGCAACACCTGCCCAAAAGCAAAGATGAGAAGGCAGGAAAGGATAGGAAAACTGGATGAATGGACACTGAGAACCCAGGGTGGAAAGTGAAAGGCGGAGAGTGCTGACACACTGTGGGGATTGCAACAAATGTCACAAGACAATTTGTGTGTAAAATTTTTGAACGAAAAATTTAATTTGTGCTATAAACTTTCACCTAAAACACAATTAAAAAAAAAATTCAGAGTGATACATTTCAAGTTTGTATCTCTAGCCTGGATGTTTTCGTGAACTCCAGGCTCATGTTTCTGGTTGCCTATTTGATATTTCTGCTTTCATGTCTGATAGGTATTTCAAACTTAACATGATCAAATGAAATTCCTGATTTCCTCCACCAAACCTATTTCTCTCCCAATCTTTCCTATCCACTCAGTTGCTCAAAGACTTAGGAGTCATCCTTACTTTGTCCCTTTTCCTTCACCACCCCCACCATGCTCCATCTCTCTCATCCCCCTACCTCCCCCACCACCACATCTAATCTATCTGCAATTTCTCAGTATTACCTCCAAAATGTGCCAGCTATTCTCACCATTTATGTTATCATCTCTAACCTGGTCTGAAGGAAAGTTTCTAGCAGGTTTTATGTGTCTACTCTCATCCCTTTACGTTCCTTTTTCCCTCAGAGGCAAGAAGGATCTTAAAACAGGATCAAATGCCCCTTAAAAAAAACATCCAGAGCCCCACTGCACTTAGAGTGCCATCCACACTTCCTACCTCAGCCCCAACTCCCACAACATTGGGCTTCAACTTCCTTTCCAGGACCATTTTGTTGGATCTTGCCCCTTACTGTGTCCAGCCTTTCTGGCCTCCTTTCCATTCTTTCTGCCTGGAACACTCTTGTTTAGCTGCCTCAACCTTACTCTTCAGGCCCTGGCTTAAGTGATACCTCATCACAGTCTTTCCTTGATCACATTATCTAAAATTGACACCTACCCTTTATTATCTTATTTCCTCATGGTGCTGTTGTTGTTAGGTGTCATCGAGTCAGTTCCCACTCATAGCGGGCCCTATACACAAAAGAACGAAACACTGCCTGGTCCTGCGCCATCCTCACAATTGTTGCTATGCCTGAGCCCATTGTTGCAGCCACTGTGTCAATCCATCTCATTAGGGCCTCCTTTTCCTTCGCTGACCCTCTACTTTACCAAGCATTATGTCCTTCTCCAGGGACTGATCCCTCCTGTCAATATGTCCAAAGAATGTGAGATGTAGTCTCACCACCCTTGCTTCTAAGGAATATTCTGGTTGTACTTCTAAGACAGATTTGTTCGTTCTTTTGGCAGTCCATGGTATATTCAATATTCTCCAACACCACAATTCAGAGGAGTCAATTTTTCTTTGGTCTTTCTCATATTTCCTTTCAAAATATGTAATTTAGTATTTGCCTGTTATTTTCTGTATTTCCCTCTAGAAAATAAATTCCATGCAGACAAGGTTAGTATTATTGCACTGTAGGCCTGAGATGGAGCCCTGGTGGCACAGTGGTTAAGATCATGCTCGAGAGGAGTAGCAAAAATTTAAGCAACACAAAAGCACTGAGGGCCCATGCTGTCTTGTTTGTCGCTCTATCCCCAGTGCCTGACACAATGCCTGGTACCTAGCAGGTGCTAGATTAAATTTTTCAGTGAATGAATGAAAGAAGGAATGGCTCTGGGGCCTATCTTTTGAAAGGCCAACTTGGGAGCTTGGACAGTTTATAATCTGACTCTCCATCTGTGTTTATACATAGGAAATGAAAACATATTGTTAAAAATGTGATAGATTACACCTCTTTCCTATTTTATTTTAAAAAATCACTTTAGTTTTGTAATCCTTTCAAATATTATTCACAGTCATTGTATAAAAAAAATTTAAGAACAGACATGAAAAAAAATAAGAACATAAATCACCCATAATCTCACCTTTCAGATGGATGATAATCTAAATGTTGTGTAATTTAATATTTTGTTCCTTTGTACTTTTTGAAATTTTTCTCAACCCTGAAGATATTTCTTGATATGGAATTTCAGCTGATTTTTTGTCATATTCACTAGACTCAGGAAAAAAAAAACAATATTCTAAGAACTGGCAGTGATTTGAGGAAGCCTGGAGGACCATTTTGATGCTTTTAGATTCTTTATTAGCCTTCTGGAATAAATAATTTCACTTCAAGGATTTTTAATCAGTTAATCGACAAAACATTACTCTTAGAATCCCAAATTTTACTTGCTTACATCACATAAATGTGGTGACTACATCAGAAGCCTGGATCAACAGAGTAAAAACTTAAAATGCATTATCCCTGGACTTTGGACATGTTATCAGGAGGGACCTGTCTCTGCAAAGGACATCATGCTTGGTAAAGTAGAGGGTCAGCGAAAAAGAGGAAGACCCTGGACGAAATGGATTGACACAGTGGCTACAACAATGGGCTCAAACGTAACAACAATTGTAAAGATAGTGCAGGTCTGGGCAGCATTTGGTCTGTTGTATATAGTGTCTCTATGAGTCAGAACTGACTGGATGGCACCTAACAACAACAGCATATATTATCCATTCATTCAATGTGCACTCAACAAATGCTTACTGAGTGAGCATCTACACTGTCTAGCATGGAAGGGACTGTTCTAGACCTGAGGGTAAAGCAGTGACCAAATCATAAAAGTCCCTATCTTCCCAGAGCCTGATCTAGTTGTAAGACAATAAATAAATGTCAGAGAGATAGACAAATGGAGCCCTAGTGGTACAGTGTTTAAGAGCTCAGCTGCTAACCAAAAGGTCGACAGTCTGAATCCACCAGCTGCTCCTTGGAAACCCTATGAGGCAGTTCTACTCTGTCCTGCTGAGTCGCTATAAATCGAATCCACTGGACAGCAATGGGTTTTCTGGTTTTAGACAGACAGATAACATATATAGTATGTTCAATAATGGTAAGTACTTTGGAGGAAAACATGGCAGGGAAGGATAATGGAGGATGATACAATTTTAATTTTTAGTCGCAATTATCAGGAAAGTGCCCACTAAAACCTGAAAGAGGTGAATGAGGCAGGCGTAGGAGTGTCTCAGGGAAAGAGTGTTCTAGGGAGAGGAAATACCCAGTTACAGTCTGGTTTGTTCTAGAAAAAATACAGAGTGCCTGGAGCTGAGTGATCAAGAGAGAAAGTTGTAGAAGGGGTAATCACAGAAGTGACAGGTTATTACAGATCTTAGAGACTATTGTAAGGATTTGAGAATTTACTTCAAGTGGAACAGAAAGCTACTGGAGGGTCTGGGGCTTAAAATGACTTCATCATACTTAATATTTAAGCGGATCCCTCTGGTTTGTTATTCTGGGAATAAGCTGAAGAGGGTCAAAGACAGAAGGAGGAAGAAGAGTCAGGAGGTTACAATTGTATCCCAGGAGAGACAAGAGGTGACTTGGACCAGAATGGAGCAGTGCAGGTGGAAAGAAAGGCAGCCTTAGATGTGCATTTGAATCTTGTCAGAGCTTTTAAAAAAGAATACTCAGGCCCCAGGCCCATTGCCAGAGATTTTGATATAACTGGACTGGGATGCGTGTTTTTAAAAGCTCCCCCATCAGATCCAGGATATATTTTGACAGTGAAACAGATAGCACTTGCAGAGGATTTAGAGGTGGGAACGTACCATCCCAAAGCCTTAAGCCTGAGCAAATGGTAGGATGGAGTTGCCATTTACAGAGAAGGGGAAGACAGTAAAGCAGCAGATTTCAGGGAAAAAAATAAGATCATCCAAGCAAAAAACAAACAAACAAATGTAATGTTTAGAAATGTGTAAGAAATAAAAAACATTAAAAGCCCGCACACATCTGTCAGTTTGGCTTGTGTGTTGCCATGATACTGGAAGTTTGTCACCGGTATTCAAATACCATCAGGGTCACCCATGGTGGACAGGTCTCAGCTGAGCTCCCAGACTAAGACAGACTAGGAAGAAGGACATGGCAGTCTACTTACGAAAGAGTTAGCCAGTGAAAACCTTATGAATCATAGTGGAACATTGTTGCAGCACCAGAAGATGAGCCCCTCAGGTTGGAAGGCACTCAAAATGCAATTGGAAAAGAGCTGCCTCCTCAAAGTAGAGTCAACATTAATGACGTGGATGGAGTCAAGCTTTTGGAACCTTCATTTGCTGATGAGGCATGACTCAAAATGAGAAGAAACAGCTACAAACCCCATTAATAATAGGAATATGAAATGTACAAGGTATGAATCTATGAAAATTGGAAATCATCAAAAATGAAATAGAATGCATAAACAACAATATCCTATCCATTAGTGAGCTGAAATGGACTGGTATTGGCCATTTTGAATCAGACAATCATATGGTCTACTATGCCAGGCATGACAAATTATATAGGAATAGTGTCACATTCACAGTAAAAAAAAAAAAAGATTTTTCAAGATCTATCCTAAAGTACAACACTGTCAGTGATAGGACAATACCAACAAAGGCCAGTTAATATGACTATTATTCAAATTTATGCACCAACCACTAAGGCCAAAGATGAAGAAACTGAAGATTTTTACCAACTTCTGCAGTCTGAAGTTGATCAAACATGCAATCAAGATGCACTGATAGTTACTGGTGATTGGAATGTGAAAGTTGGTAACAAAGAAGAAGGTTCAGTAGTTGGAAAATATGCGAGGCACATCTAGGTCAACTGGCATAACAAAGGTTATTAAGAAAATATTCTGCATCCCACTTTGGTGAGTGGCATCTGGGGTCTTAAAAGCTTGCGAAGGACCATTTGAGATACATCAATTGGTCCCAAACCACTTGGAGCAAAGGAGAATGAAAGACAGCAAAGAAACAAGGAAAATACTAACCTAAGAAAAAGAAATGGCCACATAAACCGGAGACTGCATCAGCCTGAGACCAGAAGAACTAGATGGTGCCCAGCTAACACCAATGACTGTCCCGACAGGGAACACAACAGAAAGTCCCTGACAGAGTGGAAGAAAAGTGTGGAACTGAACTCAAATTCACATAAAAAGACCAGACGTAATGGTCTGACTGAGACTGGAGGAACCCTTGAATTCATGGCCCCCGGACACTACGTTAACCCAGAACTAAAACCATTCCTGAAGACCACTCTTCAGACAAAGATTAGACTGGACTATAAAATATAAAATAATATTTGCGAAGACTGCTTCTTAGTTCAGATACAAGAGACCTGGGTGGCTCCTGTCTGGAGGCAGGATGAGAAGGTCCAACAGGAGCTGGTTGGATGGACAAGGGAAGCCCAGGGTGGAAAGGAGGGGTATACGGTCACATTGCAGGGATTGCAACTAGTGTCACACGACAATATGTGTATAAAATTTTGTAGGAGAGATTAACTTGAGCTGTAAACTTTCCAATAAAGTACAATTAAAAAGAAATACGAAAATACAGCCTTGGTGGTAGAAAAGATGACAGCCTTGGTGGTAGAATTTTGCAAGACGAACAACCTATTCATTGGAAATACCTTTTTTCAACAACATAAACGGCAACTATACATGTGGACCTCTCCAGATGGAATACACAGGAATCAAATAGACTACATCTGTGGAATGAGATGATGGAAAGCTCAATATCAACAGTCAGAACAAGGCCAGGGGACAACTGTGGAACAGACCATCAGTTGCTCATGTGCAAGTTCAAGCTGAAGTTGAAGAAAATTAGAACAAGTCCATAAAAGCCAAAGAACAACCTTGAATATATCCAACCTGAATTTAAAGACCATCTCAAGAATAGGTTTGATGCATTGAATGTTAATGACTGAATACCAGACAAGTTGTGGAATGACACCAAGGACATACATGAAGAAAACAAGAGGTCATTAAAAAGGCAGGAAAGAAAGAAAAGACCAAAATGGATGTCAGAAGAGACTCTGAAACTTGCTCTTGAACATAGAGTACCTAAAGCAACTGGAAGAAATGTTGAAGTAAAAGAGTTGAACAGAAGATTTCAAAGGGCAGCTCGAGAAGTCAAATAAGGTATTATAATGAATTAGAACACCAAAAAGGAAGAACATGCTCAGCATTTCTCAAGCTGAAAGAACTAAAGAAAAAATTCAAACCTCGAGTTGCAATATTGAAGGATTCTACATGGAAAATATTGAACAAAGCAGGAAGCATCAAAAGAAGATAGAAGGAATACACGGAGTCACTTTACCAAAAAGAATTGGTTGACGTTCAACCACTTCCAGAGGTAGCATATGATCAAGAACTGATGGTACTGAAGTAGTCCAAACCGCACTAAAGTCATTGTCGATAAATAAGGCTCCAGGAACTGACAGAATACCAACTGAGATGTTTCAATGAACAGATGTAGCATTAGAGGTGCTCACTTGTCTTTGTCAAGAAATTTGGATGACAGCTGTCTGGCCAACTGGCCAGAGAAGATCCATATTTGTGCCCATTCCAAAGAAAGGTGACTCAAAAGAATATAGAAATTATCAAACAATATCATTAATATCACACGCAAGTAAAATTATGCTGAAAGTGATTCAAAAGTGGTTGCAGCCATGCATTGACAGTGAACTACCAGAAATTAAAACCGGATTCAGAAGAGGAGGTGGAACAAGGAATATCACAGCTGATGTCAGGTGGATCTTAGCTGAAAGCAGAGAATACCAGAAAGATGTTTACCTGTGTTTTATTGACTATGCAAAAGCATTCAACTGTGTGGATCCTGATAAAATATGGATAACACTGGGAAGAGTAGGAATTCCAGAACACTTAATTGTGCTCATGCGGAATCTCTACATAGACGAAGTGGGAATCTTTCAAAGAGAACAAGTGGATACCATGTGGTTTAAAGTCAGGAAAGGTGTATGTCAGGGCTGTATCCTTTCACCATACCTATTCAATCTGTATGCTGAGCAACTAATCCAAGACGCTGGACTATATGAAGAAGAATGCAGCATGAGGATTGGAGGAAGACTCATTAACAACCTGCCATATGTAGATGACACTGTCTTGCTTGCTGAAAGTGAAGAGGACCTGAAGCACTGATGAAGATCAAAGACTACAGCCTTCAGTATGGATTACACCTCAATGTAAAACAGAAATCCTCGCAACTGGACCAATAACCAGTATCATGATAAATGGAGAAAATATTGATGTTGATAAGGAGTTAATTTGCTTGGATTCACAATCAACGCCTGTGGAAGCAGCAGTCAAGAAATCAAACAACATATTGCATTGGGCAAATCTGCAGGAAAAGACTTTTTAAAGTGTTAAAAAAGCAAAGATGTCCCTTCGAGGACTAAGGTGTGCCTGACTCAAGCTGTGGTATTTTCAATCACTTCATATGCATGTGAAAGCTGGACAATTAATAAGAAGACCAAAGATGAACTGACTCATTTGAATTTTGGTATTGGCGAAGAATACTGAATACACTGCCAGAAGAACAAACAAATCTGTCTTGGAAGTACAGCCGGAATGTTCCTTGGAAGAAAGGGTGGTGAGACTGTCTCACATACTTTGGACATGTTATCAGGAGGGAACAGTCCTTGGAGAAACACATCATGCTTGGTAAAGAAGAGGGTCAGCGAAAAAGACCTTCAACGAGATAGACTGACACAATGGCTCCAACAATGGGCTCATAAGATTGTGAGGATGGGGCAGGACCAGGCAGTGTTTCATTCTGCTGTACATAGGGCCATTGTGAGTCAGAACCAACTAGATGGCACCTAACAACAACACGTTAAGAAGAAGACAGGAAGCAGCATGAATAAAGAATAAAGTGGTGGACTTAAGTCTTTGTGTAATTAATAAACAATAATTTAGCTTAAGGACTGTCGGCTTTGAGCATTGTGCTCTTTCAAAATCTGTATGAGATCAAATTGACAGCAGTGATTTTATGTTAATGAGGGAGGAACAATTCAGAAAAGGAGAGTGAGAATGGCTGTCCTACTCAAGGAATGTAATCAATGTCACTGAATTGTACATGTAGAAAAACTGTTGAATTGGTGTATATTTTGCTGTATGTATTCTCAACAAGAACAACAAAATTAAAAACAACAACAAAAAGGATAAGTTGGGTCTTTTCTGAATGTATTTCTTCAAAAAGCATCTCTAAGCAGCTCGCAGAGGAAGCTGACATTCCCTACCTATCCCCTGTAAAACAGCTTCTTAGAAAGGATCAGTTCACCAAGCAATGAAATGCAGTTCTACAAGTTTTAGAGCATGTTTGGTAGCAAGAAAGTAATCACTGATTTTTCTCTTGAGGAATTTTCTGTCCCCATCAAATATTTTTCCAGGTGTCCATGACAATGGAAAGCAAGAGGACACAGAATTCTGCAACAAGTACAGTCCAGTTATTAACTTTTCTCAATGACTGTCAGTGAACCCAAAAAACCAAACCAAACCTGCTGCCGTCGAGTCAATTCCAACTCATAGAGACCCTATAGCGACTCTATTAGACAGAGTAGAACTGCCCCGTAGAGTTTCCAAGGAGCACCTGGTGGGTCTGAACTGTCAACATTTGGTTTGCCGTTGTAGCTGTTAACCACTACGCCACCAGGGTTTCCGGTCAGTGAACAGTTACTGTATTTTAATGCAGATAAGGTGAGCCTTCTTCATTTGTTTGCCCCTCCACCCACCCTGTGGCACTCTCACCAGTAAACCCATGCCAATTCTCTTCCCACATATTGCTGTAAAAAAAAAAAAAATTAGCATAGTATGCTTAAGAAAATACCGAGTGGGGGGGGGTCTGGCGAAGACATGAGGGGGAGCACATTATTTGCATATATGGTATATATGAGATTCTCAAAATGGGGCTCAATAACAATCACTATTTTGGTGATTTTTTGTTAGCTGTTATGGATTAAATTGTGTCCCCCCAAATACATATTTTAAATCAGAACCTGTATGCTTGTGGTTATAATCCCATTTAGGAATGGGTTGTCTTTGTTATGTTAATGAGGCAGGATTAGGGTGTGTCTTGTGTCAATCTCTTTTGGATTAAACAAGCAAGCTAGGAAGCAGGATTGGGGTGGGGGGGAGGGAAGGGATGGGAAGGTTGCCTGGGAACAGAAGCTCATAAGAGACAAGGACCTTCCTCCAGAGTTGGCAGAGAAAGCTTTCCCCTAGAGCCAGCACCCTGAATTCAGACTCTAGCCTAAACCGTGAGAAAATAAATTTGTTTGTTAAAGCCATCCACGTGGTATTTCTGTCAATTCTGACTCACGGTGACCCTATAGTACAGATTAGGACCGACCGTAGGGTTTCTGAGGAACGGCTGGTGGATTCAAGCTGCTAACCTTTTGGTTAGCAGCCAAGCTCTTTACCACTGTGCCACCAGGGCTCCCCTGTTACAACAGCACTGGGTAAATAAGACAGCTACTGTCTCAGTTTCTTAGTGCTACTGTAACAAAAATACCACAACTGGGTGACCTTAACAAACAGTAATTTATTTTCTCACAATTTGTTGTTATTGTTGTTAGGTGCTGTCAAATTGGTTCTGACCCATAGTGACCCTATGTACAACAGAACAAAACGCTGCCCAGTCCTGCGCTGTCCTCACAATCTTTGCTATGTTTGAGCCAGTTGTTGCAGCCACTATGTGAATCCATCTCCTCAGGGGTCTTCCTCTGTTTTGGGGACCCTCTGCCTTACCAAGCATCATGTCCTTTTCCAGGGACTGGTCCCTCCTGATAGCATGTCCAAAGTATGTAAAATGAAGTTTCTCCATCCTCGCTTCTAAGATTCTGAATCCAGCTCGAATTTCTGGCAGTTGCCTGCCTGTGTACTGCTACAAACATTTTTTGAAATATCTTCACAGTTCAGGAGGCTAGAAGTCCGAATTCAGGGCACCAGCTCTAGGGAAAGCCTTTTTCTCTCTGTTGGTCCTGGTTTCATTGTGTTCCTTGGTGATCTTATGCGGTGGGGCATCCACCTTCTCCCATTTGTGCTTGCTTCTGTGCCTAGTCTGATCTTTTTATATCTCAAAGGTGGCTGGCTTAAAACTCACCCTACACTGATATGGCCTCATTAACATAACAAAGAAAACCCTATTCCCAAATGGAATTGCATTCTCAAGTACCAGGGTTTAGATTCCAACACATATTCTAGGGGGAGGACACAATTCAATCCATAACAGCTATCTTGTTTAATATATAATTTTAAGGCAATCTCCTCTTTAAGAAAACAAAAAAATAAACAACTTATTTGACAGGCACTTGGACATTCTTTCTAAATCCACGAACAATTTACATAAAGGATGAACCACAGCTGAAGACATTATTAGGCTTTCAACTAGTATTTACACTTGTTTTGGAGCTCTGGGGTGGTACAAACGATTAAGCAGGTTAAGTCCTGGACTACTACTTGAAAGGCTATCGGTTAGAAACCACCCAAAGGCGCCTTTGAAGACAGGCATGGAGATCTGCTTCCAAAAATGTCACAGACTTGAAAACTTTATGGAGCAGTTCTACTTTGCACTCATGAGGTCACCATAAGTCAGAATCGACTCAACAGCGACCAACAACAAACAGCATCATTTGTTTTGGTCAGTGTCTTAGTCATCCAGTGCTGCTGTAACAGAAATACCACAAGTGGGTAGCTTTAACAAATAGAAATTTATTCTCTCACAGTCTAGGAGGCTAGAAGTCTGAATCTAGTGGGTCAGCTCCAGGGGAAGGCTCTTTCTGTCAGCTCTGGGGGAAGACCTTGTCATCAATCTTCCCTGGTCGAGGAGCTTCTCAGCGCAGGGACCCTAGGTCCAAAGAATGTGCTATTCTCCTGGCTCTCATTTCTTGGTGGCATGAGGTCCCCCAGTCTCTCTGCTTTCGTCTTTCTATCATATGTCAAAAGAGATTGACTCAAAACAAAACCTAATCTTGTAGATTGAGTCCTGCCTCATTAACATAACTGCCTCTAATCCTGCTTTATTAACGTCATAGAAGTAGGATTTACTACACACAGGAAAATCACATTGTGTCATAGACAATCATACAATACTGGGAATCATGGCCTGGCCAGATTGACACATATTTTGGGGGGACACAATTCAATCCATGACAGTCAAGAAGGAGCTATATAATAAATTGCAAACCCCTTTAATCATCCCTTCTACGTAGCTTCTATAGAAAGGAAATACAGAAGTAATTACTGAGTCAGGCAAAAATCAATACAGCTGCTCATGACCAAGCAGGCCCTTTCAAACAAGCTCCAGCTAAAATCACAATGAACCCACAATTTCAGTGGTTCTCAACCTGAAATGCACATTTGAATCTTGTGAGAGCTTTTTAAAAAAATACCCAGGCCCCAGGCCTACCACCAGAGATGCGACTTAACTGGTTTGGGATAGGTATTTTTAAAAGCTCCCTCATGTGATCCTAATGTAGTCAGGACTGAGAACCACTGCACTGGAAAAGCTATGAGCACAGGCTGTTTTGCAAGGAATTTCAACACTTACAGAAAGAGGGTATTCTAAACAATAACAATACTTAGTAATCCAATAGATATACTGGGCCAAATTCTCACGTAATAAGGAAATTTAGGTGGGGAATTAGACAGAAATGTAAGCAATGGTGTATTTAAATTAAAATAAAAAGATTCCCTTTCTGTGGTACCTGTCTTAGTTATCTAGTGCTGCTATAACAGAAATACCACAAGTGGAAGGCTTTAACAAATAATTTTACTTTCTCCCCGTTTAGGAGGCTAGAGGTTCAAATTCAGGGTGCCGGCTCTAGCGAAAGGCTTTCTTTCACTGTTGGCTCTGGGGGAAGGTCCTTGTCTCTTAGTTTCCTGGCAGTCTTCATGTTGTATGGCATCTACCCGCATCTCTGCTTCTTCTCTATGCCTACTCTGCTTTTTTTTATACCCCAAAGATGATTGGCTTAAAACACACCTTACACTGAAATGGCCTCTTAAAATAATAAAGAAAACAAATTCCCAAATAAGATTATAACCATAGGTACACCTGTTGCCAAGTCAATTCTGCCTCATAGTGACCCTACAGGACAGAGTAGAATTGCCCCCTAGAATTTCCAAGGAGCAACTGGTGGATTCAAACCGCCTACCTTTTGGTCAGTAGCCATAGCTTGCCATACCTCTAACCACTGTACCACCAGGGCTCAGTCATAGGTATAAGTGTGAGGATTTATAACACATATTTTTTGGAGACACAATTCAATCCATAACATTTCACCTTTTATCCCCCCCCAAATTCACATCCCTCCCACATGCAAAACATGTTCATCCCCATCACATCATCCCAAAACTCAAAAACCCATTGCCATTGAATCAGTTTCGACTCATAACAACCCTAAAGGACAGAATAGAACTGCCCCACAGGGTTTTCAAGGCTGTAATCTTTACGGAAGCTGACTGCCACATCTTTCTTCTATGAAGCTGCTGAGTGGGTTCGAACCACAGACCTTTCAGTTAGCGGCAGAGCGCTTAAACACTGGGCAACCAGGGTGTCTTCACATCATTCCAAAAGTCTTAAATCAGCTTCAAGTGCAAAATCTCATCTTCTGAATCATCGAAATCAAGTGTGAGTAAGACTTTGGGCGTATTCCACCTTAGGGCAAAATTTCTTTCCATCAGTGGATCTGTGAAACCTAGAATACAAGTTATCTACTTCTAAAGTACGATGGCGAAACAAGCACAAGGTAGACATTTCCATAACAAATGGGAGAAATTGGAGGAAAAGAAGGGATAAACAGCACCAAGAAAGTCTAAAACCCAGTAGAACACATTACATAAGCTCTCAAGTCTTGAAAATAATCCTCTGTTCTCTCGGACCATCTGGGCAATGGCCCTTCCCTCCAAACTCTGGGTGTTGCCTTGCTCTCTGGGTGGAGACCCTTCTGCCCCAGGCTTCAGCCCCACCTTCCAACCCTACTGGATGTGACTGTGCTCCCTCGGATTTGGGCAGCCCCATTCTCCTAGTCCATCTGAATGGTGACTCCAAACCCTGGGCACCAACAGTCCCCAATCTTCTGCCCCTTGGGCATGGCACTCCCATCCCCTCAGTTTTGGGCAGTAGTCCCATCCTCTTGGAGAACCTGAATGGCAGCCGCACACTCCAGAACCAAACTGGCAAAGATCTGATTCTTTGAAACCTAGGAGACTGTGACTCTGCACTTTGAAACCTAGGATGCCATGACTCCACCCTTTGAGTCCTGGGAGACTGTGGCGCCATCCTTTGAAACTGAAGTAGCCTGCTTCCCACGCTCCTTCCAACAGTTCTGCTGCTCTCCGAGCTGCTCCAAGGATGGTACTTTTCTCTTTTTGAAGGACAACATATGTAGCTCCTTTGGCCTGTTTCCTGCCTGTAGAATTCCAAGAGGCAGGCACCTTTCCTTCCTTTTGTCCTGTCTCTGTCCCCTCCAGACAAAGGCGATCGATTTTCTGCTGTGGTAGTTGGTTAGATCCATTAGTCACTGGCTAATTTCTTTGACAAAAGATTGTGTAGCCATGTCCTTGGTGAAAATTCTAGGACACATGTCCTTAGTTTGTACAATAGAATTTTCCAAATCTTTAAGTACTCTTTTCATTTTACACAGTTCAGTTTTAAGGCCATCTCCTTCCTCTTGCATTTTACTATAAGCAACAAGGAGAAACCATGCAGCCGCTTTAAGATCTTGCTGAGGAATCTCAGCCAAATATCCAAGCTCATCACTAACGAGTTCTACCTTCCACCAAGCATTTGAACATAATTCAGACAGGTTCTTTGTCACTGCACCTAAAAGGTATCACTTTTCCTCTATTGTCCAGTCACATGTTCATCATCTCCTTTCAAAGCCTCGTCAGAAGCACATTTCACACCCACACGCCCAGCAGCATTCTGTTGATGGCGCCATATGTGTTCTATAAGACGACAGAGACTTCTCTATGGCTCTCCTCGCTTCCTTCTGAGTCCTCACCAGAATTGCCTTTGATGTCCATAATTCTACCAACAGTCTCTTCAAGGCAATTTAGGCTTTTACTATTAGGTACCTTAAAACTCTTCTAGTCTCCATCCATTACCCAATTCCAAACCTACTTCTAAGTATTTTAAGTATTTAAAATGTGGTACCAAATTTTGTCATAGTTAACCAACGGTGCTGTAGCAGAAATACCACAAGTAAACCACAAGTGGGTGGCTATAACAAACAGAAATTTATTTTCTCACAGTTTAGGAGGCTCGAAGTCTGCATTCAGGGCATCAACTCTAGGGGAAGGTTTTCTCACTCTGTTGGGTCTGGGGAAGATCCTTGTCTCTTGGTTCCTTGGCAAAGTGTGGCATCTATTTTCCCTCATCTCTGCTTGCTTTTCTAGATCTAGTCTGCTCTTTTTATATCTCAAATGTGACTGGCTTAAAACATACCCTACACTGATATGACCTCTTAAGATAACAAAGAAAACCCATTCCCAAATGGGACTATAAGCACAGGTATAAAGGCTCATTGACTTGGAGTCAAATCTGACTCATAGAGACCCTACAGGACAGAGTAGAACTGTCCCATTGGGTTTCTAAGGAGCAGGTGGTAGATTTGAACTGCCAACCTTCTGGTTAGCAGCCAATATCTTACCACCAGTGCTCCAGGGGTTAGGATTTACAACACGTATTTTGAGGGGACACAATTCAATCCATAACAGTACCTATCCTCCTCATGCTCCCCCCTCAAAAAAATTATTTTTCAAACCAATTTTCTTTTAATTCCCATGTAAATAGTTCATGCTTCCTGCTGTGTCACAGAATGCTGCCCAGAACTACCCTTCATCTAGGTGGCCATCTCCTTCCACGCCTTCCTAATAATCTGGGTGGAAGCTAAAGGACTATTGTTCCAGAAACAGGAACAGTTATCTGGGCAGGGAGAGGTATGCCTTAGGGTGGGGATTCAGCAATCCCGTTTTAGAAAACAAAGGTAAGCAGAGTTCCACAAGATCATTAATAACAACAATTTCCTGGAGCCTGAGCTCATTCACAGGACACTTTTAACTGTGTTACAGAAATGGTTGTTTTCAAAGGGCTGTCCCAGTAATTTCCCATATATGGGAATCTCTCTATACCATCTTAAATAGGCTTAAAATGCTCTCAGACTTAGATTTCTACGCACCTTTTAAACACAAGGAGTCCCTGGGTGATGCAGATGGTTCAAGTACTTGGCTGCTAACAGAAAGGTTGGCATTTGAGTCCACCCAAAGGCACCTTGGAAGAAACATCTGGCGATCTGCTTCCGAAAAGTCAGCCATCGAAAAACTCTATGGAGCGTGGTTCTAATCTGACACACATGGTGTCACCATAAGTTGGAGTTGATTCAACAGCAACTCGTTTTGATAATACACAAAAGCAGCATGTCAGGTTCTATGATGGATACAAACGTAATATATGCCTGGCCCTCAAGGAGGCTGTGATTTTGTTGAGGCAGGGATGCACATATAAAGTTTCAACATGCAAGCACCAAATCACTGCTGTCCAGTGGATTCCAACTCATAGTGACTCTATGGGACAGAGCAGAAATGCCCCATAGGGTTTCCAAGGCTGTCAATCTTTACAGAACCAGACTGCCACATCTTTCTCCCAAGGAGAGGCTGGTGGGTTGAAACCTCCAACCTTTTGTGGTTAAAGCAGCCGAGTCCTTTAACCACTGTGCCACCAGGGCTCCTAAGCAAGCACCAAATGAGTTATCAAATGAGTTATTCAAATAAAAGATATTCAAGTAGTTGAAAGCAGGAGACCACCCAGGTCAGAAGTCATTAGAAAATCATCAGGATAGAAATAAAAATCAGATCGGATCTTGAAATTTAGTTGGGGTTTGAGTAGAAGATAAGCCAGCAGGGATTATGGTAAGCAACAGCACTCTGGCAGGAACCAAACCAAACCAAACCCAGTGCCATCAAGTCGATTCCAACTCATAGCGACCCTATAGGACAGAGTAGAACCGCCCCATAGAGTTTCCAAGGAGCGCCTGGCAGATCTGAGCTGCCGACCCTTTGGTTCGCAGCCGTAGCACTTAACCACGACACCACCAGGGTTAGAGTGCCTATAGCTGATTGGCTGTGGAGGGAGGGGGTAGAGGGTGAGGTATATAGAGAGAGAGTTCAAAGCTAGAAAGTGCCTGTGGAAGTAACCCTCCACAGGTGTGCTACTGACACCTTCTCACAGTGCAGCTAAATTTTATTAATGTGAAAAATAGTTTTGCCGCCACTGAGGAAAGCTATAGTTAAAGCTACTTTCTTTGAACGAGTAGAGAGAGCTGAGCTGTGCAACAACAACAACAAACAAAACCCAAAACTGTTGCCATCTAGTCTATTCTGACTCACAGTTACCCTATAGGACAGAGTAGAATGTCCAACAGGGTTTCCAAGGAGTGGCTGGTGCATCTGAACTGCTGACCTTTTGATTAGCAGCCATAGTGCTTAACCACTGCGCCATCAGGGGTCCACTTTGAAAAAATAAAAAACTGTTCCGTTAGAGTCAATTTTGACTTACAGTGACCCTACGGAACAGAGTTAGAGCTGCCCCATAGGGTTTCCAAGGAGCAGCTGGTGGATTCCAGCTACTGACCTTTTGGATAACAGCTGAACTCTTAATCACTGCACCATCAGGAGGTCTAAAGGTTACTAAGGAGCCCTGGTGACACAACAGTTAAGGGCTTGGCTGCTAACTGAAAGAATAGCAGTTTGAACCAACCCAGCAGCTCCATGGGAGAAAGACCTAGCACTGCTTCTGTAAAGATGACAGACTAGAAAACCCTACGGGGCAGTTCTACCCTGTCACATAGGGTTGCTATGAGTCAAAATCAACTCAATGGTACCTAACAACAACAAAGTTTGCTATGAATAAAAGCAAGCAAGAAAGATGGTGTCGTGGTAGAACCTGAGGGAATGTTCCCTCTGAAGTACACAAGAGGGTATGACCCTGGCACCAGTGTTCAACCTGCAACATAGTGCCAACAAGTGCCCAAGAGAGTGAGGATGGCATGCTACATTGGCTGCTTTTATGAGTACTATGCTGCTGCAGTGTGGGTTGTGTTTTGTGATCACTGGCTGGTTTTTGTGTGATTCTGAGTCTTTCAATCCCTTCAAGCATAAAAAAAAAAAAAACGAATTCTAGTATTCGAAGAATGGTGTGAATAAAAAAAAAAAAAGGAAGTTGAGAATCTCCAGACTAAGGAATTTGGACCGTATCCTACAAGCAATGGGAAGTCACTGTTGGTTTTTTAACAGGAGAGTGAGTTTATGGGAAAGGCACTGCAGGAAGAAGAATCTTGCAGTTAAATGCAAATCAGAATGGAAGGAGGAGAGAGTACAGTACAAGCAAGAGCAATTTTTATTTCATTTCTCCTAAAGTACAACTTTCGAAAAATAGGAAAAGAGCATATAATTTTCCACTTTTCAACAAATTTTCAAACACCTAGGAAAAAAAAAAAGTAATGGAAATGAAAACTAGTAAATATTGCCCCGAAAGGAAACATTTATATAGTAATATTTCCCCTTTACATTTCCATTTATTCAAACAACATAACATTTTAGCTGTGTGGTTTTGGTCAAGTTACATTATCTTGGTAAACCTCAGTTTTGTGATCTGTAAAATGGAGAAAATATGGCTGTAATAGCAGCTCACGGAGTCACTGTGAGCGCTGAATGAAATAACGCATGGAAGCTACCACTTTCTAAAGAATATCTGAAGCAGCTTTTTTTTTTTTTAAACTTTCCTGCCTTTGGTCCAGAAAAAAGAAACTTCTTACAGGCCAAGGGTGACTTTAAATATGCCCAGAATATTAGGATTACAACCCAAGTTCATGTTCTGCTGTGCAAACCCAAAGGGATAACTCTAGGGAAACCTGCAGTCTAGCATGAGAAATACTGGCAACTAAAGGACATAAGTGGCTGGGAACTTATTTAAGAAATTAATAAAATTAAAACCTTATTACTGATGAGCTAATATGGCTCTGAATGGCTTTGCTCAGAACTTAGTCACCACTTCTCTTCAGCAGGAAAATGGCATCTGCCTCATACACTCTGTAAAATACCAGCATCATTCAGGAGGAGAGGAGCCATCAGAGCACACATTACAGAAGCAGACAGTGGCTGGTGGTGGCACAAGACAAAGAATCACACTCTTTAGTCCAGAGCTCTGGAGGCACAGTGGTTAAGAGATCAGCTGCTAACCAAAAGGTCAGCAGTTCAAATCCACAGGCCACTTCTTGGAAACGCTATAGAGCAGTTCTACTCTGTCCTATAAGGTCGCTAGGAGTCAGAATCGACTTGACAGCAGTGGGTTGTTTTGTTGTTGTATGTGACCCCAAAACCAAAAACACAGAACCACTTCATCAGAGATTCACCCCAAACTGAATACAACATCCATTTCTCTGTAAACTACCTATGGAGTGAGCTCACAGCACTTGTGTAGTGAGCACCAGCCACTAATTCTAGCCATTGGAGATAAAATAAAATACATGCAAAAATGGGATAAAATACATCCCTGCTCTCTAATTGCCAGTGGGACATTGTATGGATGTTCTGTCAGAATTTATCATCTTCTCTCCCAACTCTGACTCTCCCACTGTGTTCCTGTCTCTGTTACTACACCACTACCATAAATCTAATCTCTCAGGCCAGAGCCGGGAGGCCATTTGATCTCTCTTATCTTGTAGCTGCCAGTTCCTGCCACTCTCCCTCTGCAGTATCTCTGGTCTCTTTTCCTCCTTTCATTCACTCTTTTATTAACTCTGTTCATTTCCTCTCACTTGAGTGATTGTAATTGCTGGGCAATACGCCTCCCCATCTCGAAACTGTTCTGCCTCCAATCTGTTGGACCTTTTAGAAGTATAGCTCTAACTGGATCATCTCTGTGCTGAAATATATTTGTGACTTTCCATTGCCTTTATGGTAAAATCTGAATTCCTTAGTTTGACATTCTAGATCCATGATGACCCGTCTTCAAACTACTTTTTCAATTTTTTCTTCCACTGTTTTTGCTGTGTTCCCATTCCTGGAAGTTATTCTTCAACGGGAAGCTAGCAATAGCTTAAATATATATATATATACACACACACACACACACATATGTGTGTATGTGTTATTCATGTAATATACACAAATACAGCTCTCTACCCAATATGCAGTCTTCCAAAATGGCCCTCAATGATCCCCACCTCCTGGTACTCATGTCCTTGTATAGTCCCCTCCCCTTAAGTACGGCCTGGACCTAGTGGCCTGTTTATAATAAATAGAATACAGCATAATTTGTGAGATTTCAATTCTAAGATTGGGTTATAAAAGACTGACTTACAACTTACTCACTCTCTCTCTCTTTTGCCCTCTTGCTTGCTAGCTCTGGTGAAGCAAGTGACCATATTACAAGGTGTTCTATGAAGAAGCCCATGTGGCAAGAAACCAAGAGAAGCCTCAGACCATAGCTCATAAGGAACTGAGACTGCAGTCCAATAACCTTCAAGGAACTGAATTTTGCCAACAACCATGGGAGTGAGAGCTAGGAAGCAAATTTTTTGCAACTGAGCATTGAGGTGACTGCTGTCTTGTGAGAGACCCAGAGCCAGGGACCCAGCTAAGCCATGCCTGACCAACAGAAAGTGTAAGGTAATAAATGTTGTTTTAAACCACTAAGTTTTGGCAAAATATGTTATGCATCAATAGATAAATAATAGTTACTTTTGCTGAGCGCTCAATCTTTTGAAAAACAATTTGATAATAAAATAAGAACATTTTCTCCCTTTTCTATTTTCTCTTTGAATTCTAAAAATTAAATTTATTCATTTGACAAGCATTTGTTGAGAGATTCCTATGTGCAAGGTGTTCAACAAGGTATTGGATGGGGATAAAATGCTGAAGAAGGCTGGATACCTGCACTTGAGGAGTTTATAGTCTGACCAGAGAAACAATATTACAAAGTATAACCACAGGGTAGAATGATTTTAAAAAGGGAAATGAGAGGATCCTGGAGGAGTTTATAGACTATTGGGGACATGAAAAACAAAACACATGAAAAGGTGACAAATGAGTGCTACATATTAAGGGAAAGAGAACAATAAATCCCTATGGGATTGCAGAGGAAGGAGGATTTGGGAGAGTCAGGGAAGTCTTTGTAATAGAAGTGCATTTGACACAAACTTTGAGGATCTGGAGGAATATTGACATAAAGGGTTGGGGGAAGGGCATGACAGAAGGAAGAAAACATTCTTAAAAAAACAAAAAGGCCAGAGCATATATAGAGAGAGAGAGAGGGAGAAAAATGATGAATTATTAAATCCAAACTAAATGTATCCCCAACTCATATTCTCATTTCCTGGATACCAAACTGCCAAAGGCCACTCTAACACCACCCGCAACAAGGAGAAATATGATGGAAGAGATGTCTGGATAGAAAGAGAAAATGGCTCTATGCAATCATGGTTAAAATAGCTTATTTTTACAAATTTTGCAAAAAGATATGACCTTGAAAATTCATATCTAGGACACCTGTCAATTCCATGGGGGAGGACCACGCAAGTGAGAGGACTTGAAGCTCTACCTTCATTAGCTCACGGTGCATCTGCCTCTGGTAACATTCACAAGAGTCTCCTTTCTTACTTTCCTCTGGGTGCAGGTTTAGGGGCAGGCTAAAAAGTGCAAGCTACAGGTTGTGTTATCAAAGCATTCTCTGTATGTAGAGGGATTGCTGAGATTTCTCAGTGTTAAATAATTTTACACAGGTCTAATAATAAAGCCAGGAGCCCTGGTGGTACAATGGTTAAACACTCAGCTACTAATCAAAATATCGGCTGTTTGAACCCAAGCAGTGGCTCTGTGGGAGAAAGACCTGGTGACCTGTTTCTATGACGATTACAGCAAGAAAACCCTAAGGGGAAGTTCTACTCTATCACATGGGTTGCTATGAGTTAGAATCAATTCTACAGCACCGAACAATAACAATAAAGCAAGTAAACAAGAAAATTTTCTCCCTTTACTATTTTCTCTTTAAAAGCTAACAGGATAAGTATCATATTCAATATGGCTCAGAATTGCTGTGAGGATACAACAAAAGGACATGTTTAAAAGCACTTTGGACTAACTAGGGACATAGAAAAGTTATACAAAGAAAACTATAAAGCTGCAAGAAAGCAAAAGAGACCTACACAAATGGAAAAGCATACCATGCTCATGGATAGGAAGACTCAACATTATGAAAATGTCAATACTACCCAAAGTGATCTATAGATACAATGCAATCCTGATCCAAATTCCAACAGCATTCTTTAGTGAGGGGAAGAAACTAATCACCAACTTTATATGGAAAGAAACGAGGGCCCAGATAAGTAAAGCATTATTGAAGAAGAACAAAGTAGGAGGCCTCATACACCTCATCCCAGAACCTATGATAGAGCCACAGTAATCAAAACAGCCTGGTACTGGTAAAACAACAGATACATAGACCAATGGAACAGAATTGAGAACCAAGAAGTAAATCCTATCACCTATGGACAGATGACCTTCAACAAAGGGTCGAAGTCCATTAAATGGAGAAGAGAAAGTCTCTTTAACAAATGGTGCTGACAAAACTGGATATCCATCTGCAGGAAAATGAAACAGAATCCATACCTCACACCATACACAAAAACTACCTCAAAATGAACAAAAGACTTAAATGTAAAACCTAAAACTATAAGAAAGATGAAAAAATAGGAACAATGCTAGGGGCCCTAATACATGGCATAAACAGAATACCAAACATAACTGAAAATGCACACACAGCAGACGAACTAGATAAACGGGGCCTCCTAAAAATTAAACATTTATGAAGAGAACCTACAGACTGTGAAAAAAAAATTGGCTGTAACAATCCTGACAACAGTCTAATCTCTAAAATCTACAAAATATTTCAACATCTCAACAACAAAAATTTAAATAGTCCAATAAAAAAATGGGCAAAGGAGATGAACAGGCACTTCATTAAAGAAGACATTCAGGCAGCTAACAGACACTTGAGGAAATGCTCTTGATAATTAGTCATTAGAGAGATGCAAATCAAACCTACAATGAGATACCATTTCACCCTAGCTAGAATGACACTGATCCAAAAATCGGAAAACAACAAATGCTGGCAAGGTTGTGGGGAGATTAGAACTCTTATGCACTGCTAGTGGAAATATAAAATGATACAACCACTATGAACAAAGGTATGGCACTTCCTTAAAAAGCTAGAAATAGAAATACCATATGACCCAGCAATCCTACTTCTAGGTATATATCCTAGAGAAATAAGGGCCCTGATGAGACTAGACATATACACATCCATGTTCACTGCAGCATTGTTCACAATAGCAAAAAGATGGAAACAACCTAAATGCCCATCAGCGGACGAATGGATAAAAAAAATGTGGTACATACATACAATGGGATACTACACAACGATAAAGAATAATGACAAAACATCTCACAACATGGATGAATCTAGAGGACATTATGCTGAGTGAACAAAGTCAATCATGAAAGGACAAATATTGTATGAGACCAATATTATAAAATGTTAAAAAAAAATTTATACACAGAAAGTAACATTCTTTGATGGTTACCAGGGATGAGGAGGAGGGAAAGTCACTAACTAGATAGTAGACACATGTTAACATTGGTGAAGGGAAGGGTAGTACACAATATAGGGGAAGTCAGCACAACATGACTATGCCAAAGAAAGACAGTGAGCAGTATGCTTAATACTACAACATATACAACCGTGCAAGCATAGTAATAACAAACAATAATTTACAAGTGGATACACAGGCAGATATGTATGCTGAATAAGGTATGGGAGGGCATATGGGAGTGCACCCACATGCATATACAGACTAAGTTGTGGATAGTTCTACATACATATTCATATGTGCTGCATGCATAGACATATATACAATGGAGCACACAGGGAGCACTGTCAGGGAAACTCAGACGTAACCAAAGACTTCACAGGACTGAGTTACTGGGGTTGAGGGCTGGGGACCATAGTCTCAGGGGATATCTAGGTCAATTGGTATAACATAACTCATAAAGTCAATATTCTACATCCTACTCTGGTGGGTAGTCCTAAAAACTTCCAAGCGGCCATCTAAGATACAATTCTTGCTCTTTTCCCATGCAGTGCAAGAACAGTGAAGAAAACCAAACACTCAAGAAAGTAATTTGTCCAAAGTACTAATGACCCACATAAACCACAGCCTCCACTAGCCTGAGCCCACAAGAACTAGATGATGCCCAGTACCAACGAGAACTGTGCTGACCAGGATCATAATAGATGGTCCTGGACACAGTGGGAGAAAAATGTAGAATGATACCCAAATTCATAAAAAGACCACACTTACTGGTCTGATAAAGACTGGAGGAACCCCTGAGACTATGGCCCTTAGTCACCCTTCTAACTTGGATCTGAAGCTACTCCTGGAGATCACCTTTCAGCCAAACAACAGACAGGCCGATAAAATAAACAATAAGACCTGTGAGGAAAGTGCTTCTTGGGACAATCAACTATATGAGACCAGAAGGACAGCATCTGCCCAAAAGCAAAAGTGGGAAGGCAGGAAGGGGCAGGAAAACCAGATGAATGGAAACGGGGAGCTCAGGGTAGAAATTGGCAGAGTGCTGACACATTGCAGAGCTGAAACAAATGTCATGGAACATTTTGTGTATAAATTATTGAATAGGAAACTAATTTGTTCTGTAAACTTTCACCTAAAGCACAATATAAACAATTAAAAGCACTTCACAGACTCTAATGCACCCTGTCTATTGTACATTGTACAACACTTATGAATTTACTCAAGGAAGCTGAGAAATCGGATGTTAAATGCTTGGGAAAGGCCACGCTATGACTGGCAGAGCTAGGACTCAAACTCAGGGCTCCCTGTCACCAGGGAGGTAACATTTCATATTCAGTAGACAGGCTCTGAGTTCAAAACCCAGACATCACTTTTCTGAGCTTTTGTTTTCTCAACTATAAAATGAGAATTACAAAATCTACTTCCTAGCATTATTGACAGGATTAAAACATATAATTATGTAAATGCTAGGTACAGTGCACGGCACATAGTAAATGCTCAATGAATGGGAGTTATTATGATAATTGTTACCATATTGTGCCCTTTTCACTGAACCAGATGGCAACCAATTCTAGCGGCTTGTCAGTACTGAATTTTGGAACCAGACTGTGCTTTGTTGTTGTGTGCCAAAGAGTTGATTCCAACATATGACAGAGTAGAACTGCTCCATAGGGTTGCCTAAGCTGTAATCTGTACAAGGGCACATGGTCAGGTCTTTTCTTCTGAGGAGCCACTGGTGGGTACTAACTGGAGACCTTTCAGTTAGCAGCAGAATGCTTAGTCATTGTGCCACGAGGGCTCCTTTCCAGGTGGTGCTTAAGCCAAACCAAACCCATTGCCGTTGAGTCGATTCTGACTCAAAGAGACCTTTAATAAGACAGAGTAGAACTGCCCCATAGAGTTTCCAAGGAGCGCCTGGTGGATTCGAACTGCTGACCTTTTGGTTAGCAGCCACAGCGCTTAACCACTACCCAACGAGGGTGGTGCTTAGGCAGTATTAAAAATAGGCAAGACCTATCTCCAGCATCATTCCCCTAAGTGTTTCTTCCCCCACATTTCACCTCCTGTACTGGTACCTCAAGTTTGCTTATGATTTGGAGCAGTACCCCAAGAATTCTCTTCTTCTCACTCCTTTTCCATCTAAATTTCAACTGCCTCAATTCGTCTGAATCTTGCACTCTCCTTTCCAAAGCAACCACTTATTACCTAACAAACTAATCTATTCAGGTACTGCCTGATAAAATTGGATTGTGCATAACACTGCCCCCACCCCTAGATACCTTCATTTTCACTGGACACTCGTAGGCACACAAGCTGTGTGCTAAATCATAAGGCTAATCCTGCCTCCTAAAATTTCATCTCTCTGACTCCACATCTGAAGATCTACAGGATATAGAAAACTAGGGAGTTGGTCACAGTTTTGCACAATTTTGAGGTGAAGGGAATGAAGAGTAAAATTGATTTCCCATAATCTGATCTGAAAGAATATATTTTAAAAATATACCTGTAATGGAAAAAAGATTGTGGCCAAGAGAAAAAATGATTCCATAAAGAGACTCAGAAATAAAACCAACACGTTAGGTAAACATGAAAGCAGACCAAATTTCTCTCTTAAAAATTATGTAGGAAAGGGCTATATGCAATCAGGTGTATTCTGGCAAGGAGAGGGAGAAGGTTAGGAAAAGTGGTCACGTAGGATGTGTTCCTCTGGGATGTGAGATGCAGCATCGAGGGGTTAGAGCACCTACCAGGGTCTTGAGAGGCTCAGGCTCATTCTCTCACCTCTTAGATTTGCTGCTAGAGAAGGTTACTGAACTTCATGACAATAGCAGACACTTAAAAGAGATCCTTTGTGTTTTTACAGGCATCATGTTAAAGAAAAAAAAAAAAAGCATGTTCTCTCATTTATATTAATATGTGTTTAAATACAGGAAAGTAATATTTAAAGTAATGTATACTTATATATACACAATATATATAGAAAAGAGGAAAAATTAAAATTAGCCATAATCTCTCTGCCAAAGGATAATCACTAGTGACTTTTTAAAAATTTTATTGTTTTTTTTTAGGTGAAAGTTTACAGAGCAAATTAGTTTCTCATTCAAAAATTTATACACAAATTGTTTTGTGACATTGCTTGCAATCCCCACAATGAGTCAGCACTCTCCCCTTTCCACCCCAGGTTCCCAGTGTTCATTCATCTAGTTTTACTGTCGCTTCTTGCCTTCTGTTGCTTTGGACAGGAGTTGCCCATTTGGTCTCATACACTTGATTGATCTAAGAGGCACATTCCTCACATGTATTATACCATTTGTTTTACATGTTGTTGTTAGGTGCCATCTAGTTGGTTCCGACTCTTAGTAACCCCGTGTACAACAGAATGAAACACTGCCCAGGCCTGTGCCACCTTCACAGTCTTTGTTATGCTTGAGCCCATTGTTGCAGCCACTGTGTCAATCCATCTTGTTGAGGGTCTTCCTCTTTTTCCCTGACTCTCTACTTTACCAAGCATGATGTCCTTCTCCAGGGACTGATCCCTCCTGACAACATGTCCAAAGTATGTAAGGCCCATCCTTGCTTCTCAGGAGAATTCTGGTTTTACTTCTTCTAAGACAGATTTGTTCGTTCTTTTGGCAGTCCATGGTATATTCAATATTCTTCGTCAGCACCACAATTCAAAGGCGTCATTTCTTCTCCAGTCTTCCTTATTCATTCATTGTCCAGCTTTCACATGCATATGATGCGATTGAAAATACCATGGCTTGGGTCAGGTGCACCTTAGTCTTCAAGGTGACATCTTTGCTCTTCAACACTTTCAAGAGGTCCTTTGCAGCAGATTTGCCCAATGCAATGCATCTTTTGATTTCTTGACTGCTGCTTCCATGGCTGTTGATTGTGGATCCAAGTAAAATGAAATCCTTGACAACTTCAATCTTTTCCTCGTTTATCATGATGTTGCTCATTGGTCCAGTTGTGAGGATTTTTGTTTTCTTTATGTTGAGGTGCAATCCATACTGAAGGCTGTGGTCTTTGATCTTCATTAGTAAGTGCTTCAAGTCCTCTTCACTTTCAGCAAGCAAGTTTGTGTCATCTGCATAACGCAGGTTGTTAATGAGTCTTCCTCCAATCCTGATGCCCCGTTCTTCTTCGTATAGTCCAGCTTCTTGTATTATTTGCTCAGCATACAGATTGAATAGGTATGGTGAAAGAATACAACCCTGATGCACACCTTTCCTGATTTTAAGCCAATCAGTATCCCCTTGTTCTGTCCAATCAACTACCTCTTGATCTATGTAAAGGTTTCTCATAAGCACAATTAAGTGTTCTGGAATTCCTATTCTTCGCAGTGTTATCCATAATTTGTTATGATCCACACAGCCAAATGCCTTTGCATAGTCAATAAAACAGAGTCTTCTCTGTGGTATTCTCTGCTTTCAGCCAGGATCCCTCTGACACCAGGAATGATATCCCTGGTTCCATGTCCTCTTCTGAAACCAGCCTGAATTTCTGGCAGTTCCTTGTTGATATTCTGCTGCAGCCGTTTTTGAATGATCTTCAGCAAAATTTTGCTTGTGTGTGATATTAATGACATTGTTCTATAATTTCCACATTTGGCTGAAACTGAAGAAAATCAGAGCAGGTCCATGAGAGCCAAAATATGACCTTGGGTACATCCCACCTGAATTTAGAGACCATCTGAAGAATAGATTTGGTGCATTGGACACTAGTAACCAAAGACCAGACGAGTTGTGGAATGACATCAAGGACATCATCCATGAAGAAAGCAAGAGGTCATTGAAAAGACAAGAAAGAAAGAAAAGACCAAGATGGATGTCAGAGGAGACTCTGAAACTTGCTCTCGAACATCGAGCAACTAAAGCAAAAGGAAGAATTTGATGAAGTAAAAGAACTGAACAAAAGATTTCAAAGGGCGTCTCGAGAAGACAAAGTAAAGTATTATAACGACATGTGCAAAGAGCTGGAGATGGAAAACTAAAAGGGCAGAAGAAGCTTGGCATTTCTCAAGCTGAAAGAACTGAAGAAAAAATTCAAGCCTTGAATAGCAATAGTGAAGGATTCTATGGGGAAAATATTAAACAACACAGGAAGCATCAAAACAAAATGGAAGGAATACACAGAGTCATTATACCAAAAAGAATTAGTGGATGTTCAACCATTTCAAGAGGTGGCATATGATCAGGAACCAATGGTACTGACAGAAGAAGTCCAAGCTGCTCTGAAGGCATTGGCGAACAACAAGGCTCCATGAATTGTTGGAATATCAATTGAGATGTTTGAACAAACAGATGCAGTGCTGGAGGTGCTCACTTATCTATGCCAAGAAATATGGAAGACAGCTTCCTGGCCAACTGACTGGAAGGGATCCTTATTTATGCGTATTCCCAAGAAAGGTGATCCAACCTAATGTCTTTTTTATAGGCCTGTCTAAATTGGGGCTGAAAGGTGGGCTTCAGGAGTGGATTCAGTTCTGCATTAGCAGGGTGTCCGAAGGCCATAGTCTTGGGGGTACCTACAGTCTCTGTCAGGCTAGAAAGTCTGGTCTTTATTTGTGAATTTGAATTTTGTCCTACATTTTTCTCCTGCACTGTCCAGGACCCTCTACTGTGATCCCTGTCAGAGCTGCAGGTGGTAGTAGCTGGGCACCATCTAGTTCTTCTGGGCTCAGGCTGATGGAGGCTGTGGTTCAAGTGGTCATTTAATCCTTTGGGCTAAAATTTTCCTTGAGTGTTTGGTTTTCTTCATTCTTCTTTGCTCCGGATATGATAGGACTAATAGATGTAGTCCAGATAGCCACTCATAAGCTTTTAAGACCCCAGACACTACTCACCAAAATAAAATATACAACATTTTCTCCATGAACCATATTATGCCAATTGACCAAGACGTCTCCTGAGAACATGATCCCCAACCCTCAGCCTCAGCAACACAGTCCCTCAAGGTGTTTGGATGTGTCTAGGAAGATTCTATGATTTTGCCTTGGTCAAGCAGTGCTCACTTCAAATATATTGTGTGTTGTCTTTCCCTTCACCAAAGTTAATACTTGTCTACTATCTAGTTAATGATCCCCCCCCACTTCTCCCCTCCCTCATAACTATCAGAGTTTTTTTATTGTACGCAAATCTTTTCTTAGGTTTTTATAATAGTGTTCTCGCTCGATATTTGTCCTTTTGTGATTGACTTATTTTACTCAGCATAATGCCCTCCAGATTCATCCATGTTGTGAGATGTTTCACAGGTTCCTCATTGTTCTTTATCATTGCACAGTATTCTATTGTATGTTGTTTATCCACTCATCTATTGGTGGGCACTTAGGTTGTCTTCATCTTTTTGCTATTGCAGGTAATGCTGCACTTAACATGGGTGTGCATATGTCTATTCCTGTCACAGCTCTTATTTCTCTAGAATATATTCCTACGAGTGGGATTGCTGGGTCATATGGTAGTTCTTTTTCTAGCTTTTTAAGATGGTGCCATATTGTTTTCCATAGTGGTTGTGCCATTTTACATTCCTACCAGCAGTACATAAGAGTTCCAATCTCCCCTCAACCTCTCCAAAATATGTTATTATTATTGTCGTTGCTGTTAGGTGTCAGTGAGTTGATTCCAACTCATAGCAACTCTATGTACAACAGAACCAAATACTACACAGTCCTGCACCATCCTCACAATCTTTGCTGTGATTGAGCCCATTGTCGCAGCTACTGTGTCATTCCATTCATTGAGGGCCTTCCTCTTTTTTACTGACCCTCTACTTTACCAAGTATGATGTCCTTTTTCAGGGACTGGTCCCTCCTGATAAAATGTCCAAAGTACGTGAGACAAAGTTTTGCCATCTTTACTTCTAAGGAGCATTCTAGCTGTACTTATTCCCATCCTGATGCCCCATTCTTCTTCATATAGTCCAGCTTCTTCACCATTTTCCAAAATGGTTGTATCATTTTGCATTCCCACCAGTAGCGCATAAGAGTTCTGATCTCCTCACAGCCTCTCCAACATTTGTTATTTCCTGTTTTATTGATTCATGCTAGGAATGCCAGGGTGAGATGGTATCTCACTGTGGTTTTTGTTTGCATTTCTCTAATGGCTAGTGATCTCGAGCATTTCCTCATGTATGTTACCCCCTTGAATGTCTTCTTTGGTGAAGTGTCTGTTCATTTCTTTTGCCCATTTTTTAATTGGATTATTTGTCTTTTTGTTGTAGGGTGTTGGATTTTCCAGTAGATTTTAGAGATTAGACCTTTGTCAGATTTGTCATAGCCAAAATTTTTTTCCCAGTCTGTAGGTTCTGTTTTTACTCTTTTGGTGAAGTCTTTTGATGAGCACAAATGTTTAATTTTTAAAAGATCCCAGTTATCTAGTTTGTCTTCTGGAGTATGTTTGTTGTTGGTTATGGTTTGTATCTTGTTAATGCCATGTATTAGGACCTCTAGTGTTGATCCTATTTTTTCTTCTATGACCTTTGTAGTTTTTGGTTTTATATTTAGGTCTTTGATCCATTTTGAATTAGTTTTTGTGTATGGTGTAAGGTATGGGTCCTGTTTCTTTCTTTTTTTTTTTTTGCAGATGGACATCCAGTTTTGCCAGCACCATTTGTTAAAAAGACTGTCTTTTCCCCATTTGATGGACTTTGGGACCTTGTCGAAGATGAAGTGACAGTAGGTAAATGGATATTCATCTGGGTTCTCAGTTCTGTTCCATTGGTCAATGTGTCTGTTATACCAGTACCGGCCTGTTTTGACTACTGTAGCTGTAGAGTGGGTTCTAAGGTCAGGTAGTACGAGTCCTCCTACTTTATTTTTGTTCAAGAGTGCTTCACTTATCTGACTTTTGCCCTTTTTTAATTGGACTGTCTGTTCTTTTGTTGTTGAGGTGTTGAAGTATTTTGTAGATTTTAGAGACTAGGACCTTGTCAGGTATGCTGCAGCCAAAAAAATTTCCCCATTCTGTAGGTTCTCTTTTTACTCTTTTGGTGGTCTTTTGATGTGTATAAGTGTTTAATTTTTAGGAAGTCCCAGTTATCAAGCTTATCTTCTGTTGTTTGTGCATTGGTAGTGATGGTTTTTATTGTATTTATGCCATGTATTAGGGCCCCTAGCACTGTCCCTATGTGTTCTTCCATGATCTTTATCATTCTAGGTTTTATATTTTGATCTTCAGAAACCCTGGTGGCGTAGTGAAGAGCCACAGCTGCTAACCAAAAGGGTCGGCAGTTTGAATCCATCAGGCACTCCTTGGAAACCCTATGTGGCAGTTCTACTCTGTCCTGTAGGGTTGCTATGGGTCGGAATCAACTCAACAGCAATGGGTAATGGGTTATTTCAATCTTCGATCCATTTTTAGTTAGTTTTTGTGTATGATGTGAGGTATGGGTCCTGTTCCATTTTTTACAGATGAACATCCGGTTATGCCAGGACCATTTGTTAAAGAGGCTGTCTTTTCTCCATTTAATGGACTTTGTCTCTTTGTCAAATATCAGCTTCCCATAGGTGGATGGATATATATCTGTGTTCTCAATTCTGTTCCGTTGGTCTATGTATCTGTTGTTGTACCAGTACAGGCTGTTTTGACTATTGTGGCTAGATCCAAAAAAAAAAAAAAAATCCAGTGCCGTCGAGTCGATTCTGACTCATAGCTATATAGGTGGGCTCTAAAATCAGATAATGTGAGGCCTCCTACTTTGTTCTTCTTCAATAATGCTTCACTTATCCAGGGCCTCTTTCCTTTCCATATAAAGTTGGTGATTAGTTTCTCCATCTCGTTAAAGAATGCTGTTGGAATTTGGATCAGTATCGCATTGTATCTGTAAATCACTTTGGGTAGTATTGACATTTGCACAATATTGAATCTTCCTATCCATGACATTGGTATGTTTTTAAATTTATGTCTCTTTTGGTTTCTTGCAGTAGTGTTTTATAGTTTTCTTTGTATAGGTCATTTACATCACTGATTAGATTTATTCCGAAGTATTTTGTGTTTTGGTAGGCTATTATAAATGGTTTGATGTCCTCATTTCCTTTTCAAAGTTCTCTTTGTTGGTGTAGAGGAATCCAACTGATTTTTGTATGTTAATCTTGTGTCCTCCTACTTTGCTAAAACCTTCTCTTAGTTCCAGTAGCTTTCTTGTGCATTCTCTGGGATATTCTATGTATAGAACCATATCATCTTCAAATAGGGATAGTTTTACCCCTTCCTTACGTTTGGATGCCCTTTATTTCTTTTTCTTGCCTTATTGCTCTAGCTAGGACTTCCAGCACAATATTGAATAAGAGTGGTGATAAAGGGCATCCTTGTCTGGTTCCCATTCTCAGCAGGAATGCTTTCGGTCTCTCTCCATTAAAAATAATGTTGGCTGCTGGTTTTGTTTGTGTTGAAGAATTTCCCTTGTATTACTATTTTGCTGAGAGTTTTTATCAGGAATAGATGTTAGACTTTGCCAAATGCCTTTTCTATGTCAACTGAGATGATCATGTGATTCCTTCTTGTGTTTTATTTATGTAGTATATTATGTTGACTGATTTTCTAATGTCGAACCATCCTTGCATACCTGGTATGCATCCCATGTAGTCATGGTGTATTATTTTTTGATATGCTGTCGAATTCTATTGGCTAGAATTTTGTTGAGAATTTTTGCACCTATATTCATGAGAGCTATTGGTCTGTAGTTTTCTTTTTTTTCATGGTGTCTGCCTGCCTTTGGTATCAGTGTTATGGTGGCTTCGTATAATGAGTTTGGAAGCAGTCCTTCCTTTTAATGCTCTGAAATAGTTTGAGTAGTATTGGTGTGAGCTGTTTTCTGAATGTTTGGTAGAATTCTCCAGTGAAGCCATCCAGGCCAGGGCTTTTTTGTTGTTGTTGTTGGGTTTTTTTTTTGTTTGTTTGTTTGTTTTTTAATTACCTCTTTAATCTCTTGTTAGGGATCTGTTTAGTTTTTCTCTGTTTGTGTTAGTTTAGGTAGGGAGTGTGTTTCTAGAAATTTGTCCACTTCTTCTAGGTTTTCAAATTTGTTGGAGTACAATTGTACATAGTATTCTGTTATGATCATTTTTATTTCAATTGATTCTGTTGTGGTATCACCCATCTCATTTCTTATTTGAGTTATCTGCTGCTGCTGCTTCTTTTCGTTTGTCAATTTGGCCAACAGTTCGTTGATTTTGTTGATCCTTTCAAAGACCCAATTTCTGTTCTTGTTGATTCTTTCTATTGGCTTTCTGTTTTCTATTTCATTTATTTCTGCTCTAATCTTTATTGTTTCTGTGACTGTGGGCTTCTTTTGCTGCTCTCTATTTGTTCAAGTTGTGAGGTCAATTTTTTATTTTGGCCCTTTCTTTTTTTTTTTGATGTGTGCATTTATTGCTATAAATTGACCCCTAAGCATTGCTTTTGCTGTGTCCCAGAGGTTTTGGTAAGATGTGTTTTCATCGTAATTTGATTCTACAAATTTTTTTTATTCCATTCTTGATTTTTTTCTATTATCCAGTGGTTTTTAAGCAGGGTATTGTTCAGTTTCCATGTATTTGATTTTTTTGTTGTTGTTGTTATTCAGGTTACTGATTTCTACTTTTATGGGGTTGTAATCAGAGAAAATTCTCTGTATTATTTTGATGTGGATTTAGGCTGGGAGTTCTGCTTGCTTTGCTCAATACTGCCACACTGCAGGCTCAGCCAGCAGGGCCCTGGCACAGGTAGAGGGTGTAGAAGGCACTGCATGTCTGTGTACCTCCTGTGCCAACAGCCTCCTGTGCCAACAGCTGCGTGAAGGGAAGGGTACTTCCAGACCAGACCAAGAGTTCCTGGCTTAGGGGGTGGGATGGAGTAGAATGCCACAAATCTGCAGCTGTGAGGTGGGGTGGGAAGGGAAAGTGCAAGAAGGGTGGGAGTGCTCCCCAGGTCCGTGTACCTCCAGTGTGGGGGGCTGGTGTTCACATGGTGTGTGGAGTACCTGCACTTAACTTTTGCAGGGCTGGAAGCCCTCCTCATGTTTGGCCCCTGATTTGCACAGAGTCATCCCTGCTTAGCTGCTGCCTGTGAAGTGAGATTCAGCTGGAAATGCTGCTCTCCTTGTCCCAATATGGCTGCACTGTGCCAGCCAGGCCAGCAAGGGGATAGTGCGGGTGATTGGAGGGGGTGGAAGGCACTGGAAATGCATGGATTCCCAGTTCTAGTGGCTGGGTGAAGGGGTGGACATCTCCAGACTCTCCCGAACTCCTGGCTTAGGGGGCATGGTAGTGTTGAATACTGCCAGACTGCAGTCATGAACGGGGAGAGGGGATGAGTGAGGAGGGCGGGAGTGCCTCTCAGGCCCACGGAGCTCTGACACAGGGTTGGGGGGACACATGGTAGGTTAGGAGTGTGCACTTAACTTTCACATGGCTGGAAGCCCTCCTGGCTTACTCTGGAGTTGCGTGCAGGGTCACTTTTGCTTAGCTGCACCAGGTGGGGTGGGTTTCAGCTGGGAATGCTGCTTGCTTGTCTCAATATGTCCACGCTGTTCAGGTTCTGCTAGCAGGATGCCAACAACCAAAAAAACCAAACCCATTGCTGTGGAGTTGATTCTGACTCGCAGGATCCCAGTGATTGTTAATTCTCAGTTTCTGTTGTTTTTGAATTGTCTCTCCTTTCACCTGTCAGTCAGTCGATACTTCAGCCTTGTCTTTGATGCTTAAAAAAAAAAACGTTGCCGTCGAGTCGATTCCAACTCATAGTGACCCTATAGGGCAGAGTAAAACTGCCCCATAGGGTTTCCAAGGAGCATCTGGTGGATTCGAACTGCTGATATTTTTGGTTAGCAGCCGTTGCACTTAACCACTATACCACCAGGGTTTCCCTTTGATGCTTAGGGTTCCTAAATTGTCACATATATCTGATTCATTTGTTTTTTCAGGTCTTTGTTTTAAGAGGGACGGCACGAAGCATCTGACTACTCTGCCATTTTGGACCACTTCCACTAATGACTTTTTGGTTTGTAGTTTTTCTATCTGAACTTTTCTCTTTCTCTCAATATATATGTGTGTGTGTGTATTCTGGTTGGCACAAACAGTAAAGCACTCAACTACTAGCTGGAAGATTGGCAGTTTGAATCCACCCAGAGGCACCTTGAAAGACAGGGACTGGCGATCTGCTTCCGAAAGATCACAGCCTTGAAAACCTTATGGAGCAGTCCTACTATGCACAAGTGAGGTCACCATGAGTCAGAATCAACTTGATGGCAACTAACAACAACAATATGTGTGCAGGGTAGAACTACATTCCATAGGATTTTTAAGGCTTAAAGCTGTGACCTTCAGAAGCAGCTCACCAGGGCTTTCTTTTCTGAGGTACTTCTGGGTGGGTTCGAATTGCCAACCTTTCAGTTAGTAGTTGAGTGCTCAACCAATTGCACCACACACATACATACATACATACATAGATATTTATTTAAATAATTGATATCATATTGTCTGTAAAATTTTGTACTGTGTTTCTTATCATGTTATATAACATTCTTTGTAAACTCAGCTTTAATGACTGCATAGTATACTATACAGATGTACTATAATTTCCACACTGCTGAACAATTGGTTATTCAGTTATTCTGAATCATTATAAGTAACAATATGATTGGATTAATTTGTGCAATTACATTTGACTGAAATTCCGATTATTTGCTTTGGATGGACTGCTGGAAGTAGAATTACTGAGTAAACATGATATTCTGCAGGCCCTTGTTATAAACTGCCAAATTTCTTTCCATCAAGTTTATAGCAATTTATCATCCCACCAGAAAACACAAAATGTTCATCTTGTCACACTCCACCATGCAATTATTTTTAAAATAGGGGGAGATATATTTGGAAGTAAGGATGTTTGTTGCTTCTCAACCAAATCACTTCAGTATCCACTTCCCCTATGTAAATCATAAACTAATTATTATAATAAGTATCACCAAGAACAATGGACAAGAGTACTGATGTTGCAACAAGGTTCTTTACAGGTCTTTTATAATCAACCGTCTTAGTAAGGTTCTCTTCAGATGCAAAACCAGTGAAGCATACATAGAAACAAAGAGAGAGAATTTACTTCAAGGATATGGCTCAAGCAATTTTGAGGAAATGGCTCAAGCAATTGTGAGGTAATGGCTCATGCAATTGTAGGGTCTGGCAAGTCCCAAATAGTGGATCAGTTAACAGGCTAAAGACCTCTGCTAGCTCATGGGGTTGCAGGGGCTGATGACCCAAAATCTGCCGGTCAGATGGCAGGCTGGAGGCCTCTGTTGGCTCATGGGGTTGTGGGGTTGGCAAATCTGCGAGTCAGGTAACAGGCTAGAGGCTTCTGTGGGTTTATATCCAAAGAACCAGAGGTCAGACGATGATGTAGCTGAGAATAGAGAGTGAGCTTTGCTTGAACATCCATTCATATAATGGAGGCATGACACACCCCTGAGGAAACTCCCCTTCCAACTGATTGGCTATTCATATCAGATCACAAACTGGAAGGTGATTACATAGTGTCTGTTCAACCACAGAGAATCATAGCCTAGCCGAGCTGACATATAACATTAACCATCACATTAACTATTCAGACAGTGAATCAGACAGGGTCCCAGCAGGTACTAGACAGCACACTGGAATGAGCAGTTGAGGAGATTATAATAAGTGATTATTTACAAAGGGCTGGGACAGTCAAGATGGTCCCTGGGTGGCACAAATTGTTTGCTCTCAGCTACTAACCTTAAAAGATGGCAGTTCAAGCCCACGTAGCAGCTCCATGGAAGAAAGGCCTGGCAACCTATTTTTTTAAAATAATTTTTATTGTGCTTTAAGTGAAAGTTTACAAATCAAGTCAGTCTCTCACACAAAACCCATACACACCTTGCTACACACTCCCAACCACTCACCCCCCCCTCAATGAGACAGCCTGCTCTCTCCCTCCACTCTCTCCTCTCATGTCCATTTTGCCAGCTTCTAATCCCCTCCACCCTCCCGTCTCCCCTCCAGGCAGGAGATGCCAACATAGTCTCAAGTGTCCACCTGATCCAAGAAGCTCACTCCTCACTAGCATCCCTCTTCAACCCATTGTCCAGTCCAATCCACGTCTGAAGAGTTGGCTTCGGGAATGGTTTCTGTCCTGGGCCAACAGAAGGTCTGGGGGCCGTGACCACCAGGGTCTTTCTAGTCTCAGTCAGACCATTAAGTTTGGTCTTATGAGAATTTGAGGTCTGCATCCCACTGCTCTCCTGCTCCCTCAGGGATTCTCTGTTGTGTTTCCTGTCAGGGCAGTCAACGGTTGTAGCTGGGCACCATCTAGTTCTTCTGGTCTCAGGATGATGTAGTCTCTGGTTCATGTGGCCCTTTCTGTCTTTTGGGCTCGTAATCGTCTTGTGTTCTTGGTGTTCTTCATTCTTCTTTGATCCAGGTGGGTTGAGACCAACTGATGCATCTTAGATGGCTGCTTGCTAGCATTTAAGACCTCAGACGCCACTCTTCAAAGTGGGATGCAGAATGTTTTCTTAATAGATTTTATTATGCCAATTGACTTAGATGTCCCCTGAAACCACGGTCCCCAGACCCCTGCTCCTGCTCCGCTGGCCTTCGAAGCGTTCAGTTTATTCAGGAAACTTCTTTGCTTTTGGTTTAGTCCAATTGTGCTGACCTCCCCTGTACTGTGTGCTGTCTTTCCCTTCAGCTAAAGTAGTTCTTATCTATTATCTAATTAGTGAATGCCCCCTCCCACCCTTCCTCCCTCCCCCCTCTTGTAACCACAAAAGAACGTTTTCTTCTTAGTTTAAACTATTTCTCAAGTTCTTATAATAGTGGTCTTATACAATATTTCCTTCTGCAACTGACTAATTTCACTTAGCATAATGCCTTCCAGGTTCTTCCATGTTATGAAATGTTTCACAGATTCCTCACTGTTCTTTATCGATGCGTAGTATTCTATTGTGTGAACATACCGTAATTTATTTATCCATTCATCCGTTGATGGGCACCTTGGTTGCTTCCATCTTTTTGCTATTATAAACAGTGCTGCAATAAACATGGGTGTCCATATATCTGTTCGTGTAAAGGCTCTTAGTTCTCTAGGATATATTCCAAGGAGTGGGATTGCTGGATCGTATGGTAGTTCTATTTCTAACTTTTAAAGGAAGCGCCAAATCGATTTCCAAAGTGGTACCATTTGACATTCCCACCAGCAGTGTAGAAGTGTTCCAATCTCTCCACAGCCTCTCCAGCATTTATTATTTTGTGTGTTTTGGATTAATGCCAGCCTTGTTGGCATGAGATGAAATCTCATTGTAGTTTTGATCTGCATTTCTCTAATGGCTAATGATCGTGAACATTTCCTCATGTATCTGTTAGCTACCTGAATGTCTTCTTTAGTGAAGGGTCTATTCATATCTTTTGCCCATTTTTTAATTGGGTTATTTGTCTTTCTGCAGTTGAGTTTTTGCAGTATCATGTAGATTTTAGAGATCAGGCGCTGATCAGAAATGTCATAGCTAAAAACTTTGTCCCAGTCTGTAGGTAGTCTTTTTACTCTTTTGGTAAAGTCTTTGGATGAGCATAGGTGCTTGATTTTTAGGAGCTCCCAGTTATCTAGTTTTTCTTCTACATTCTTTACAATGTTTTGTATACTGTTTATGCCATGTATTGGGGCTCCTAGTAGTCCCTATTTTTTCTTCCATGATCTTTATTGTTTTAGATTTTATATTTAGGTCTTTGATCCATTTTGAGTTAGTTTTTGTGCATGGAGTGAGGTATGGGTCTTGTTTCTTTTTTTTACAGATGGATATCCAGTTATGCCAGCACCATTTGTTAAAAAGACTGTCTTTTCCCCCATTTAACTGATTTGGGGCCTTTGTCAAATATCAGCTGCTCATATGTGGATGGATTTATGTCTGGATTCTCAATTCTGTTCCATTGGTCCATGTATCTGTTGTTGTACAAGTGCCAGGCTGTTTTGACTACTGTGGTAGTATAATAGGTTCTAAAATCAGGTAAAGTAAGGCCTCTCACTTTGTTCTTCTTTTTCAGTAATGCCTTATTTATCCGGGGCCTCTTTCCCTTCCATATGAAGTTGGTGATTTCTTTCTCCATATTATTAAAGAATATCATTGAGATTTGGATCAGAATTGCACTAAATGTATAGATCGCTTTTGGTAGAATAGACATTTTTACTGGCAACCTATTTTTGTAAAGATTATAGCCAAGAAAATCCTATGGAGCTCAGCTCTACTCTGTAATAGGTGTGGTAGTCATGAGTCGGAATCAACTTGATGGCAATAGGTTTGGGTTTTGGTTGGTGCAGTCAAGACAATAGGACAGTATGATGGAACCACTGCTACCCCAGGTCCTAGTTGGAAGGAGAGGGAGCAGGCATTGGATCCTGGAGAGAATAAAGGAACGAGCCCTAGAGATGCAAAGGTTAAGCACCCAGCTGCTAACCGAACGGTTGGCAGTTCAAACACATCCAGTGACTCCATGGGAGAAAGAGATGGAGATCTGCTCCTATAAAGATTATAACCTAGCAAACCCTATGGGAGAGTCACACGGGGTCGCTGAGTCAGAATTGACTCAACAGCTCTTAAGAAAAACAACAGTACACACAGATCAAGAGACAGCAGCCAGGGGATAGACACCCTGACTTCAGTCTCGTCCAACCCTTCGACCTTCCTCCTGTGTCTTCCATTAAACAAGCTCAGATGGATTCCAGAGGCCAGGGTAAGGAAGCCTGGGAGACACAGTCACAGAGCTCAGCCTCCCAGGACACAGAGGAGAGTGGAGAAGGGTGGAAGGTAGATCTGGAGAGGCCAACTGAAGTAATTCAGGGCAGACAGCTTGTAAGAGAGCAGCAGGGTTTGCAATACAGACAGGCAGTAGTCTATGCTTCACAAACCACCTGGTCAGTAATCCATCTAGCCCTAGTGTATTCTGCGGAATTCTCCAGCAGCAGGTGAGAATATTACAATGTAATCATTTCCCTTTATTTCAGTAATTTAAGGAGTGAAAATCTTGGCACTTTTTTCTCCTCAAGAAACCAGAGTATATTTGTGGGTCCAATAACATCTTTGGAAAAGAGAGGAAATATTAACTATTATCTTTATTACCCAGGCAGAGGAATGCATTCTAATAAGCATTTGAGTGAAAAACCCTACTGTGATTGGATTTATTTTTCCAGAGAAATGCAGAAAATAGTCATGAATGTTTCATTAAAACCCTTCCTAATTATAAATGTATATCCATGTTTTAACAAGTACACGTTTTAGCATTGCAACCAAGTCAGCAAACGATTCTGTAAAATTGCCTTTAATCTCTTACAAATGATTTAGGAGCCCCACTGAGACTTTATCACACATTATTTAGTAAATAAATAAATCTCCCAACCAGGAAGCATGGAAAACCATAGCAACCAGGAGAAGATTGGAGAGGGGGCCAGCGCTTGCAGGACAATGCTAGAAGAGATAGACAGCTTTCCTCAGCTCTGACACCCCCTTGCTTGACATTGCCCCGCTCCTCTATAGACTCAGAACAAGTAACTCAGAATGTTCATCTTGTTACAGCCTACCATGGAACAAATATTACTTTTAAAACAAGAAAATAGGAGCGGTGTTTAGAATTAAGCAGGAATGAGCTTCAAGAGCTAACTGGTCTAGTCTCCTGTTTTCAGACAAATGACTACCATTTTATACAGGAGGAAAATGAGACCCAGAGATTTAAGTAGCTTGTCCAAGGTCACAGAATGAATACATGCCAAAAGAAAGTTCTAGCACTAAAGTTCTGAGCTTTCTTGCTCAGCCAACTCCAATTTTGTGCATTGGACGATGTTAATTAAGCAGACAAAAATCATATATGCCTAAAGAAGTGCAAGCACCAAAGTCCTCTGCTTAGAGCTAATGGGAGCACAACTGAAATAAAGCTTATTGCCACATCGTCACCATGGCCCCACCTCAGGGAATCTCACTGGATACAGACAGAATTCTCATCTTTATTCATGGTCCCTAATAAATTTACCTCAGCCCTAACCCTGCTTACGCACGTCCTGGGACATTACATGTGCTTTGTCAAGGACCATTTCTGCTAAGTACTTCTGGCACTTTCACTCTGGTGAACATCAGTAAAGCTTTCCCAGGCTTAGCACCCCCAGAGGGTCTGAGTCGGTACTCTGGGATGGACGCTGGGCATCACTGTATTGTAAAAGCTCTGCAGGTGATTCTGATGAATCAAAACACAGATGCCTGGGCTTAGTCCCAGGAAGACTGACTCAGAATTTCTGGGGTTCAAGGTCTGGGAGATCTTTATTGTGAAAAAGCTCCCCTAGGTGATTTTCAAGCATACCAAAAAGTGTGAAATGCCCTCCTCAATTGATAGGCATTAATCTATGCACACCATCAAGGGATGCACTGGAGCAACAATCTTTGTTAAATGAACACTTGGATATAGGCAGGCTCCAGCCATGCCCACAGCCAGCCTCCCGTTTTGGCTTCCCAACTTGGATAAACGCTAAATTCACTCCTTCGGGTAGCCATGGAGATTAAGGGCATAACTCTGATGCATCTCTTATTATTTTTTCCTAGGTTCACAAATCACTTTTACGAATACTAGCTTCACACCAAATAATAAAAATGCACATCAAACAAGAACATAAACCAAGCAACATCCTCAATTTGAAAAAATGTTTGGTTTTACTGCAAGAATCTCTCTGTTTCCTCGCTTTTTATATTTAAAATAAATCTGAATCTATTTACAAAATCTTGTGCTGAACTAAGCGGAAACATAAACGAAATATAACACATATCATTAAAAGTCTGTAAATCAAAATAACAGTGGAGGAAGACTCCAAAATCTCGTCTAAGATGACAACACCCTGGCATTTCAAGAAACGCTTTACCAGAGAACAAGTCATGAGTATGACATCTGCAAACTCCAGAGTACACAATGTCAACACCAAAAGAAAAGAAAAGAAAAAACTGAGAACAAATTGATCCTGAGAAACGAAAACTGATTCAAACAAGACAAACTGCTGAAAAGATTTTACACTTCACTTGAATAACTGCATCACATTGGTGAGTGCAGTTTTTTATCTTTTTTTTGTCTACAGATTTATTTTCTCCACTCTCTGCAAACCCTAACTGTGCAAAAATGTCATAAATTATAGAGTACAAGTAGTGGCAAATCCTATACTCACAGGGAGGCTCTAAGTGGTAATCATGTATTCCTTAGTTTTAAATACACAGAAAAACATGCTCCTTGCCCACTAAGTAAAATGATAATTGCAAAAATATCTCAGTAGCCCCTGACAGGGAACAAAACAGAGTCCCAGATGAAGCAAGAGAAAAAATGTGGAAGAGAACTCAAATTCACATAAAAAGACCAGACTTACTGGTTCTACAGAGAGTGGAGGAACCCCCCAAAACTATGACCCTTGGGCACACTGTTAATCCAGAACTGAAAACATTCCTGAAGCCCACTCTTCAGACAAAGATTAGACAGGACTAAAAAACAAAAAAATAGTACATGTGAGGAACGTGCATCTTAGTTCAATCAGATACACGAGACCAAATGGGCCGCTCCTGTCCAAAAGCAGGATGAGAAGGCAGGAAGGGACAGGAACTGGTCATATGGACACAGGGAACCCGGGGCGGAAAGGGTGAATACGCTGTCACATTGTGGGGATTGCAACTAATGTCATAAAATAATATGTGTATAAATTTTTGAATGAGAAATTGAGCTGTAAACTTTCAGCTAAAGCACAATAAAAAAAGAGAAGGAAAAAAGTAACAATGTTCCTCAATCTCTGCTCCAGTGAAGGGAGAAGACAACAAGATGGGTGTTAACAGCTCAGTGGCAGAGCTAAACCATCATCTTTTTAATGGAAAGTCTAAATGCAATGGAAGAGCAGCTTCATAGTTACTCCAACTACAGTTAGAGTAAATATGAATTTCTGGGGTTCAGGGTCTTCTTGTCTAGCATGTCAGTGCAGCAAGCTGCCTCTCAAAGAACCAAAAAAGAATGTTCGAAGTGTAAAGAGACCAATAGGAAAGTTGCCTTTTGCTGCAGAAACTTAAAAACAGAACCAGGGTTATTCACTGTGACCAACGCTTGGACTAAAAGTCCCACCCCATCTCCGTCAGATGTTGTAAACATATTGTTCCTCCTCATTAAAAATCAAATTTGCTAAAGGCCACAAGGTCCAGGTAGGTCTTGTAGGACATCTGCAGTTAGTTTCTGCAGTTTACGAACGGCGAAATCACACTAACAACAGCTGTTTCTCAACAATTGGAAGTCAGATAAAATAATGGCTAGGAGATAGAATTAGATTTCAGTAATAATGGAAAAATTTACTTCAACCCACAGTTTCTACCCTCCCAATCCCTAAGCCTGTCTCAGTACTCCCTAAAAAGCAAAAAAAAGACTTGTTTGCAGTTCATCCCCTCTCCCTTCTTTTTCCCTGCCTCATTTTCTATCAGCAGAATAAGATTCAAAACATGACCAACAGGCAAGAGGAAGAGGAGCAAAAAACCCGAATATTTCTGTTGCTAACGATCTACTGAATACTCAAGAGCTGGCTGGGGAGAAATGGCTCCTGCTCAGTTTCTACTGCTATCAGCATCTCAGAGTCCCGGAGGACACCCCAAATTCAGCATGCTTAAGCCCTAATTTAAGGATCCCTGGTGGCACAGAGGTTAAGAGCTCACTGCTAACCAAAAGATCAGCGGTTTGAATCCACCAGCCTCTACTTGGAAACCCTCTGGGGCAGTTCTGCTCTATCCTATAGGGTCATTATGAATTGACTCAACGACAATGGGTTTGGTTTTGGTTGATGGCTCAAAGACTAAGTGCTCAGCTGCTAACTGAAAGGTTGGTGGTTTGAATCCACCCAGAAACTCCTAGGGAGAAAGACCTGAGATCTGCTCCTGTAAAGATTAAAACCTGTTGCCATCGAATGGATTCCGACTTATAACCTAGAAACCCCTATGGGGCAGTTCTACTCTATCACATGGGGTCACTATGATCGATTTGAGGGCATCTAACAACAACAAAACCTAATTTAGCACTGATCATCCAAGAACAATCCCCACCATCCTTCCAGCTGCTAAAGTTGCCATAATTCCACCATTAAATTCCTGGAGTTACCCTTGGCTCCTTCTTAGCCTGGCATGAAGTCACATCCAGTCTCTAAGTGATTCCAAGTCTTCCTTCCTTCAGGGTCTCTCAGAACTTTCCTTTCTTCTCATTTCCATTGTCTGGGCTGAGAGTTAAGGAAAGAGCAGGAATTTTCTAAGCAAACATGTTTGGAGGAAGGCATTCCAGAGAAACAGAACAGTCTGCATCAAGACGCAAGTGTGTGAGAACATGGTATGCTAGGGAGCTCCTAGTGACCTGATGTTATTGTAGCCCTAAATGGCAAAAAAAGGAGGTGAGAGAGGGCTCCAATAGGAAGAGCCTTAGACACCCGCCCCCCCGCCCCCCAATGAGAAGCTTGTACTTGTTCCAGTAAGTCAATACTTTACGAAGCTCAGTAATTTGACCAAGGCCTTATCCACACACCTACTTTATTATTTACTTCACAGATTTTCAGTAAATTGACTTTTCTCATACTAAACAGTTTATTTGACCTTGAATTTTTTTAATTTTAACTTCAAATTTTTTATTATGAAAATTTTCGAATATTCACAAAAGTAGAGATATCATAATAAATGTACATGAACCCAGCACAACAAATATCAACACATGTTTAATATTGTTTCCCCTATGCTCCCCTTACCACCATCACCACCCCCATCAGCATACACACACCACCCCCCACATACACCACTGAATTACTTTAAAGCAGATCGGGAAGTTATATCATTTCACCTGTCTGTGCACACGCATCTCTAAGAAATAAGGACTCTTTTTAACATATTTTACGATACCATCATCACACCTAAGAAATTAACAAGAATTCCTAAATATCATCGAATATCCAGAACATTAAAATTTTTATCACTAACATAGATGAAAAACTGAAACCATTTGCCACATTTTTAAAAGCAAATAATATTATTGAAATTATGGCATGATATGGCTGTATTTGGAACACTTAGCTTGAGGCTTGTTCCCTTTATTAAAAATGAGATTAGGTAGTGTTAGGAATACTACCCTTTACGGTACGATTTCCTGTTCTGTCAGAAGCCAAAGGACTGAAAGAGAACTTTAAAAAGAATACAAGACTCACTATGTACCTTAAAGATTATTTAATGCCATAGCCACGTCCCACCTAAATCATCTTGCATTTCACCCGGAATATTTGTCCCACACTCTGGGAAACACTGCTACAGGGAATGGGGCCCCACCTAAGTATTCTGGGCTTGATGGAATTCCTGGAAAATTGTTCTAGTGGCAGCAAGAACTAAAGGGAGCTAAAATGGAGGACAGGACAGCCTCTTACTGTGTGTCCCACAACTCCCTGAGTCACCCCATTACTTCTCTTTTTTAAAATAGATTTTGTTTTTTAGAGCAGTTTTAGGTTTACAGAAAAATAATGTAGAAAGTAGAGTTCCCACCTACCTCCTTGCCCCCACACAGTTTCTCCTACTGCTAACATCTTTCATTTGTGTGGCACATATGTCACAACTGAAGAACCAATATTAATCACTTTTTATTATGGTAAAATATATACAGTAAAACTTGCAAAAGCTAGAACCTGTGTAAGGTGGACACCTGTCAGAGAAGGAAAATTCAAATATTTTCCACTAATAGTGATAGAAAAGTAGTAAGACCGCACCCTGTCAAAGGCAGAAAACGTGTGAGACCCAGAAAAACAAAGCAGTCCAGGTGAGTTTCGGCTCGCATAGGTTTCACTGTATAACAGAACATTTGCCATTTCAACCATCTTCACATGTATAGTTCGGTGACATTATTACATTCACCATGTTGTGCTCCCATCACCACCATCCACTTCCAGATTTTCCATCACCCTTAGCTGAAACTCATGGTCCTTTAAGCAACAACTACCCACCCGTTACTTCCTGAGAGCTTGTTTGGAGGTTCTAGTGGAGGAACACACACACACACACACACACACACACATATCCTTGCTCAAAGAATGGTCCTCCTCCACTGGGGAAGGCTGTTTTCTTCAACTGAGCTTGCAACTTTGGGGTGGGAGTGGGGAGTAGGGTAAGGAACACACACGGATGAGAAGAGACAGAGGGGACGCCAGCCTAGCCAGTAAAAAGCCAGTACATCAGCCAAATCAACCCTGGCAACCAGTGAGGTGACAGATGCTGCAGCCAGATAGCCCTCACATCACACTCCATCACATCTTGAGCCTTCACTGCCACCTAAGCTGACCCCCACCTCACCAAAGCCAATCTTCCCTAAGAGGGGCATTAGTACCCAGCCCCAGATCACCTTTCCTCATTAACTGTCTCTCCTGTGAATAAATCATCAAACCTTTAAGGAATGCCAAAATACAACATTTTCCAGAATATTTCTCACCCTCCATTCTGTGGACGTACACACATATGCTCAAATATGGTCTATGGCTCCCCTTTCACACAGAGAAAATTTCACATTCTTTGACAAGCTATTCAAGGACTTTCCAAATCTGGTTCTCACTGATTTTATATCCTAATTTTCCTCCATAGTGCTCTGCTTTAAGTTACTGCATGTAACACCGTCAGGTAAACATCCTTCAGCACAAACCATTTATGGCCTCCTAATTTTTTTTTTTAATATAGTTTAGGAGCCCTGGTGGCACAGTGGTTAAGCACTCAGCTGCTAACCAAAAGGATGGTGTTTCAAACTGATCAGAGACTATGCAGGAGAAAATACCTGGTGAGCTGGTCCCGTAAAGATTTATAGCCTAGGAAACCCTATGGGGCAGCTCTACTCTGTCCTATAGGGTCGCTATGAGTCGGAATCAGCTTGATGCACAAAACAACAGTAGTGTAGTTAAGGGAGCCCTGGTGGAGCAAATGGTTTTCACTCAACTACTAACTGAAAGGTTGGCAATTTGAATCCACCCAGTGGTGCCACACAGGAAAGTCCTGGCAATCTGTTTCCTGAAGATTACAGGCAAGAAAACCCTATGGAACAGTTCTACTCTGTTACACATGGGGTCATTACGAGCTGGAATCAACTTGACAGCAACAGGTTTGGGCATTTTTGTTTTGTTTTGTTTTGTTTTGAGGGGGTAATACAGTTTAATACCCAAACCCCAGTGCCGTTGAGTCAATTCCAACTCATAACAACCCTATAGGACAGAGTAGAACTGCCTCATAGAGTTTCCAAGGAGCACCTGGTGGATTTGAACTGCCAGCCCTTTGGTTAGCAACCGTAGCACTTAACTGCTATGCCACCAGGATTTCCGTATAGTTTATTACTATCCCTATATTCTGATTATTTCACTCATTATTTGTCTCACCTTACCAAGATAGAAAAGTCACTCCCCAGACTCCTTAACATTAGGCTATGGGAATGCGACCTAACATCTGAGTCTTGCTGTATGGCCCAGAGATTTTGTGAGTTCTCTAAGTCCTTTAATAATTCCTTTTTTATTTAAACTATCTAGAGTGTATTCTGTTGTATGCAACCAAAAATCCTTACTGCCCCTATTCTTTCACTTACTTCATTTCCTTTGCTTGGGATGGCCTACTCAGTCTTCTGTTGTTGTTGTTAGATGCCATCCACTCAGTTCTACGTACAACAGAAGGAAACACTGCTGGGTCCTGCGCCATCCTCACAGTCATTGCTATATTTGAGCTCATTGTAGCAGTGACCATGTCAATCCATATCACTCAGGATCTTCCTCTTTTTTGATGACCCTCCACTGTACCAAGCAGGACATCCTTCTCCACGGACTGGTCCCTCCTGATCACATGTCCTAAGTACCTGGGACAAAGTCTTGGCATCCTTGCTTCTAAAGATCACTCTGGCTTGTACTTCTTCTAAGATAGATTTGTTCATTCTTCCAGCAGTCCATGGTATGATCAATATTCTTTGTCAACACCATAATTCAAAGGCATCAATTCTTCAGTCTTTCTAATTCACTGTCTACCTTTTGTATGCACATGAAGTGATTGAAAATACCATGCCTTGGGTCAGGTACAACTTAGTCCTCAAAGTGACATCTTTGCTTTTTAACACTATAAAGAGGTCTCTTGCAGCAGATTTGCCCAGTTCAATGTGTCCTTTGATTTCTTGACTGCTGCTTCCATGGGTGTTGATTGTGGATCCAACTAAAATGAAATCCTTGGCAACTTCAATCTTTTCTCCATTTATCATGATGTTGCTTTTCGATTCAGTTGTGAGGTCTTTAAGTTGAGGCGTAATCCATACTGGAGGCTGTAGTCTTTGATCTTCATCAGTAAGTGATTCAAGTCCTCTTCGATTTCAGCAAACAAGGTTGTGTCATCTGATATCACAGGTTGTTAAGGAGTCTTCCTTGAATCCTGATGGTGTGTTCTTCTTGATATAGTTCAGCTTCTTGGATTATTCCCTTGCTATACAAACTGAGGAAATATAGTGAAAGGATACAACCCTGGCACACATCCTTCAGATTTGAAAACACGCAGTATCCCCTTGTTTAGTCCGAATGACAGCTTCTTGATGTATGTACAGGTTCCTCATGAGCACAATATTATCCATAATTTGTTTGATCCACACAGTCGAGTGCCTTTGCACAGTCAATAAAACAGGTAAACATCTTTCTTGTATTCTCTGCTTTCAACCAAGATCCATCTGACATCAGCAATGATATCCCTTGTTCCACATTCTCTTTTAAATCCAGCTTCAACTTCTGGTGGTTTCTTTCTGAATGTACTGCTGCAACTGCTTTTGAAAGATTTTCAGCAAAATTTTACTTGCGTGAGATAATAATGATATTGTTCAATAATTTCCACATTGTGTTGGATCACCTTTCTCTGGAGGGGGCACAAATATAGATCTCTTCCAGTCAGTTAGCCAGGTAGCTGTCTTCCAAATTTCTTGGCAGAGATGAGTAAGCACTTTCAGCATTCCTTCCATTTGTTGATAAACATCTCAATTGGTATTCCACCGGTTCCTGAAGCCTTGTTTAGTTTTTTTTTTCAGTGCAGCTTCGACTTCTCCCTTCAATACCATTGGTTCTTGATCATATGCTACCTTCTGAAATGGTTGAACATCAATCAGTTCTTTTTGGTACAGTGACTGTGTATTCCTTCCATCCTCTTTTGATACTTCCTGTGTTGTTTATTATTTTTCTCACAGTATCCTTCAGTATTGCAACTCAAGGTTTTAATTTTTTCTTCAGTTCTTTCAGCTTCAGAAATGCCAAGGGTGTTCTTCCCATTTGGTTTTCTAACTCCAGGTCTTTGCATATTTCATTATAATACTTTACTTTGTCTTCTCAAGCCACCCTTTGAGATCTTCTGTTTAGCTCTTTTGCTTCAGCACGTCTTCCTTTCCATATAGCTATTCCATGTTCAAGAGCAAGTTTCAGAGTCTCTTCCGATATCCATTTTGGTCTTTTTTTTTTTTTCCTTTCCTGTCTTTTTAGTGACCTTTTGCCTTCTTTATGTATGATGTCCTTCATGTCATTCCATGACCTGTCTGGTCTTCTGTCATTAGTGTTCAATACTTCAAATCTATTCTTGAGATGGTCTCTAAATTTGAGTAAGATATACTCAAGGTTGTACTTTGCCTTCATGGACTTGTTTTAATTTTCTTCAGCTCAGCTTGAACTTGCATATGAGCAGTTGACCATCTATTCTGTACTAGGCCGCTGGCCTTGTTCTGACTGTTGATATCGAGCTTCTCCATAATCTTCTCCCCATAGATGTAGCTGATTTGATTCCTATGTATTCCATCTGGAGAAGTCCACGTGTATAGTTGCCATTTACGCTGTTGAAAAAATGTATTTCCAATGAATGGGTCATTGGTCTTGCAAAATTCTATCATGATATCTATGGTGTCATTTCTATCACCAAGGCTGTATTTTCCAACTACTTATCCTTCTTCTTTGTTTCCAGCTTTCACATTCCAATCATCAGTAATTATCAATGCATCCTGGCTGCATGTTTGATCAAATGCAGACTGCAGAAATTGCTAAAAACCTTTGATTTCCTCATCTTTGACATTAGTGGTTGGTGCATAAATTTGAATAAAAGTCATATTAATTGGTCTTCCTTGTAAACATACGGATATTATCCTATCACTGACAGCGTTGTGCTTCAGGATAGATCTTGAAATGTTCTTTTTGACGAAGAATGTAATGCCGTTTTTCTTCAGTTTGTCATTCCCAGCATAGTAGACCTCAGTCTTCCACATTTGGTCAGATCTGATCCTTCCATCATGTTCTACCTCGTCCAACATTCCTTCTCTAATTTTCCCTTGTGGATTCTTTCCAAATCCATGCAGCTTATTTGTATCACTAATTGGGAACTTACTAGAACTTAATTCTCTTTTGTACTTTTCATCTTTTGCCATAATCTGTTTTTACAATTTGAATATGTCTCTGTGTTTTTACAGATTCGATAGTTAATGGACGCCTTCTATGATTCAAGGACTATGCTTAGTGCCAATGACAAAATCTAAGATGAATTCTATTTCCTCAGTAACTCACAAGCCGGTGGCAGACAAAAATGAATAAACAAAGGGGTACAAAGCATTGTTCCATAACAGAGGTTCTATGAGTTCACATGGAGAAGGAGCCTGCTCTCCCTGGGTGGGATCTGGGAAGGTACAAAAGACAGAAGTGAGGCTTCAAGAGCAAATGGGAGTTCACCAGGCAGACAACCAAGCAAAGGAGAAGGAGAATGTTTCATACTTCTTATGCCTTTAGAGTCCTCAGCACTTTGTTCTCTAAACATTCTATATGCTCAAAGTATCTCCTAGTCAAGGGTCAGCAAAAAGTATGTCTAAGAGTTTTAAAAACCTTGATCAAATACCAATAAAGGAAAATGAAGGAATCAAAAGAAAATACAGTTAAACCATTTTTTCTCAAATCAATACATCTTTACTGAGCCCTTGCTATGTGACATATAATTTGACAGTATCCTTGCCTGCAAGGTCCCCTGTTTGTTTAAATGAAGTCTAGCTGACTTGCTATAATATAAATGTATGGTGAACTAATCAACAGTCAAATAACTTGATTCTTCAACCTAATAATAGAAAAAAGATACAAAGTAGTTCAGGATCATGGGCCAAATTAAATGCAACCATGAGAATTAGGAAAAAAAAAGGTGGTCATTCTACATTCTGTGGGTCAGGGGAAACTGTATGAAGAGGATGGATGTATACAGAGAAGTACAGAATATTTGCAGAAAAACACAGGGCAAGTTCAGGAGTTAGCAAATAGATTTGGCTGGAATAGAAATTTGAGTGGGAGAATAGTGTGAATAAAAGAACTAGAAAAATAGGTAGGAACCACTTTTGAGGGTGCTGTATGAATATGTTGTTATTTGCTGTTGAGTCAATTCTGACTCACGGCAACTGCAAAAAAAAGGCAGTAACGTGTTGAGCAACTATTACTATTCTAATATCCATAAGTTATCTAAATTAATTCTCAGATAAAGACACAGGGGGCTTAGAGAGGTTAAGTAGTTTATTTAAGACCAGTCTAGGGATATTGACAGATGGGCCTCATGACCTCCTGGGCTTATAGTTCAGCATTTGCAGAGCTAGTAAGTAGATGAGCTGAATTCAAACCCTGGACTCCAAAGCCAAGGCTTATCACTCACCAGTACTTATCTGTTCCCATCTAGCACCAAAATAGGACAAACATTAGAAGACCTCACTCTCTCTTCACATTGGATCCTTTAGCCAGTCATTGTTTAGTATCTACGGCAATGATTCTTAACTCAACCTGTACATCAGAATCACCTGTTGAGTTTTTTTTGTTTTTTTGGTTTTAATGCACATGCCCAGGATTCAGCCCCAGAGATCTGATTTGAAACCCAGGCATCTGTATTTTTTAAATATCCCACAAGAGAACCAGATGCATTGCCAGAGTTCAGGACTTGAAAGACAATAGTCTAAAACATGCCTCAAAACTTCTTACCTAAGAGCTAAAAGAAATTCACACATGCACACTTTATCCTCACCTCCTACAAGCAATCAGACAAGTGATCTAATGATGATAATAATAATAGCTACCTTTTCTTGAGTACCTGCTATGCCCCCAGCCACAGTGCTAGATGTTTTTACACTAATTTTCTGATTTAAAACTCAGAAAACCAAAACAGGGATTGAGTCAATGAGCTAAGTGAGGACCCAACTCTGTCTCAGAGATCTAGGCCCACTCACTGGCATTGGGGTAGAAAGGGGCTCCAGGCTCACAGGGCACTGGACCTGGGAGCCACTGGCCCATTGCTTCTCAGCTCCTTCCATCCAATTCCCAATCCCCTAAAGGTAGAGAGGACTGGTTCCAGGGACCCTGGTGAAATGCAAATGTACTGGTAAGAGTCAAGTGATTAAATCCAGGTGTGGGCATTCTAAATCTACAGGGACTGAGAGCCAAGACGATCATTACAAATAGTAACCATATTGCACAAGACAGCATTTATTACCCTGAAATCTTATGATGTGAATCTACTCAAACAAAAATCTTGAAACATTAGAATAAAAGATCACTAAGACCTCAGAACTTTTTGTTTATATTAGACATAAAAAAATACTCACAAAAAAGCAAAGAGGAATATTCCTATTTCTTATTCCTAGTTCTAAAGTCATAAAACTAGATGAAAGAACTACAATTCAAACCCAAGAGTGCCTTGATCCAAAATGAATGCTTTTTCCCAACCACTTCATTACACTGCCTTCCAAAACTAAGAATATCATTCCCTTATTCACTGAAAATTGGATTGAACATCATCTATAATTTATATGCTAGGTACTATACCCTCAGTCACATATAGCATAAATCAACACTCATGTACTCCAAAGTTAAACAGTATATTTACTCAAGCTCCAATAGATAAAATTTGTCCCAGAGACTGTATACCAAATAGGCTAAAAATAGAACGAACAACAAGCTTTGTTACCCAGCAACTTAATAAGGTAAAGATTTTGCTGTCAGAAAATTAGATTCTCTGGAAGTAAAAAAGCGTAAGCTACAGTTACAGAGACACATAGTGAGGCTACAAGAGAATTGAATTTTTGTTCTGGTTCCCACAAGCTGAGGCTCTCAAAATCTAATCCCTCTCATCCTCATTCATTCCAAGGTGCTGAAGCTTAACCATCAGATCACCTCATTTCCAGAAGGGCAGGTTTTATTAATTCCCAAAGAGAAGCTCTTCACACATGAACATCATTTGGTGTTAATATCTTCAATACATATCTACAGAATACCTAGATACCTTGAAATAATGTTTTGAAAATAGAAACTCGTATGTTTGTCTTAACTGTACAATTTTAACCTGCAGTTATTAGTCTTTGAAAGCCATGGGTACCATGGGAAATCTAAAAATCTTATGAAGCCTATGAGAAAAATGCACATTTGTCCCTGCACAGAACCTTAGTCACTATTTCATTTATTCTTTTTTCATTTGATTAAAAAAATTGAGTGCTAATTGCTCCAGGCACTGGGGACCCATTAGTAAACAAGAGAGAAATGTTTCTTTTCCCTATAAAACTCATCTACAGCCTAACAATCTTATTTATTACCACGTTATGAAAAGGAAAATATATAAGAAACCATATTATCAATTAACAGCAACTTACAAAGCATGAATGGCTGGATAGCCAGCTGTACAGGCATGGCTGATACCTGGGCACCAGTCAGAACACAGAGATGAGCAGGAAATAAAGGGGAGTTTGAGCCCCAGGTGATGGGAAATGAGTCCAGAAGGTGAGAAGTTTGTGGTCTAGAAAATCCAACAGCAGGTAGTGGGGATCGGAAAAAAGGAGCTGGGGTTAAGTAAAAGGTCACCAGTCTCTAAGAAGACATGGGTCATGGGTTAAAGCAAAGCACCAATCCTGGGTTACAAGGAAGAAAACCAAAACAGGGATTGAGGCAATGAGGTGTGTGGGGATCCAACCCTGTCTTAGAGACCCAGACCTACTCACTGGCATTGGGGTAGAAAGGGGCTCCAGGCTCACAGGGCACTGGACCTGGGAGCCACTGGCCTACTGTTTCTCAGTTCCTTCCATCCAATCCCCAGGCCTCTAAAGGTAGAGGACCGGTTCCAGGGACCTTGGTGAAGTGCAAATGTACTGGTGACAGTCAAGTGATTAAATCCAGGTGTGGGCATTCTAAATCTACAGGGACTAGGAGCCAAGAAAATCATTACAAATAGTAACCACATTGTACAGGGTACCATTTGTTACCCTGAAATCTGATGATGTGAATCTACCCGAACAAAAATCTCAAAAAACTAGAATAAAAGATCACTATTTTTTTTTAAGTACTCAGAGCTTTTTGTTTGCTGAATGTCAAGCATCTTGATATTTGGAAATAACATAAAGGAGATTTTTGGAACAGCATGCTATTCTGTGCCCCTATCAAATGTTGGCGTTACAATGATCTATTTTCTGGTTAAAGCAAATTCTTCACAATAGGGAATTCTATATAGTGAATTATTTCTTTAATCTCTCTATAACAGAAACTCTGGACTGTGTAATGTTTACGTTGGGATTGTAGAAAAGGGTAGAAAAATAACCAAGCTAAAAGAGAGTAACAAATATTCCAATTATAAACACACAACATGGCTGAAGGCTTGTCTAGGCCATTAAAAAAAAAAAAAAAAAAAACTCTAAACTTTCGTTTCCCTCACATTTCCACATATTCCCTCTGTATATGGGTTCACAGTCAAAGGAAGAAATGTTTAACTTCTAGCAGTAAATATTCCGTTTCTCCTCTACAAGGGCATTCTGGAATGGGGCAGCTAAGCCTAAAAGATGTCCCCTTGCTGGAGTTCTGAAGATCTTCTGTTTCCCTCTCCAGATCTACTCACTCCCCAGCCTTCACCCTGCTCCTTGTTCTCTGGCTTCTAATTTGTTCAGCCAATGGACAGCACCCACCTGCAAGAGATGACTGGGAGGGAGGAGAATGACATCGGGATATTTGTAACCCAGCTCCCTTGCTGAAAGATCGTCTCAAGCTGCAGGGTCCCTCCACTCAACACAAGTTTTGCTAGGCTGTCCTCTCCACACAATCATCTCTCTTTCCCCAGGTTTCTGGAATTGCTCCCTCATCTTGAACTCTTACAGCCCACTACCACCAATGTAAAGGCTTCTCATTCTTCTGTTTTCCCTATTCCCTGCCCATCCTTCTCCAATGCCCTGCTCTTGAGTGTGCATCTGTTTTCTGCCTGGACTTTAATGAATATAAGTATTCCACAGCCAGCCTTCCAGTGGGTGGGGGGTAATGTGACCTCCACTGGCAGTGCTGTTTGGGATGGTGTCAGAAAGCTTCTGTCCTGCTGCCATGGAAAGGGGGTCTGTTATTTCTACTTGATCAAACATTTCAAGGGCAGGATCAAATCTCTCCCTTCCCTAAATCAGTTCAACAAGTTGGGAGATTTTGGAGTCTGGATATTACGAGGAACAAAAAGTCATCTCACCTAAGCCATTCTCCAAAACAGAGCAACCAAGAGAAAAATCTAAAAGCCTGGAGAAGAAAGGTTTTAAAGCATGGTTTATCCCTATTTGGGCTTTTTCCTAATATATTTAGAACAGTTCTGTTAATTTTATAATAAAAAATGTATAACTGAATTTGTGCTCTTCATTTGTCAGATACCCAAAAGAATAAGCATATTCCTGCAACATACTCAAAACACCAAAACAATGCAATCACTCTGCAGGGTGTTATAGCCTCCAAAACCAAAACAAAAATCACTGCCATCGAGCTGATTCTGACTCATAGTGACCCTATAGGACAGAGTAGAACTGCCCTATAGGGTTTCCAAGGAGCCGCTGGTGGATTCAAACTGCCGACCTTTTGGCTAGCAGCTGAGTTCTTAACCGCTGTGCCACCAGGGTTCCAAACTTCTAGTAGATTCTCTTAAACTCAGGTTTTGTTTCTGGTTTCCATCAAGTAGTCAGAGGCTTTAGTTTCAACTTTCGTTGAAGATAGGAGTCGGTAGGAATAAAAAGAATTAAAAGATAAATGGTTACCCATTAAGCACAAATACAGTGAATTTAACATTTAAAAAAAAAAAACACTGATCTTATTAATGCCACAGCTGAGAAATATGGAAGAGCCATCTAATGGATTCATCCAGAAATGCCAGAAACTAGCATGGTTTACATACAATGAAAGTAAATCCAAGGATGCTCAAACCACAGCTGGAATGAGGCATCACTACAATCATAGCTGCACTCCCAAGCCATTAATGGAAGTCTGAATGAAGGCTTGTAAAAGTCTCAGTAATGTGAATAACAAAGAGTGAGAATTTAAGACCCACAGGGTCAATATTAACATTATAATGGACTCCTTTTTCTTTAAAAAAAAAAAAAAAACAGCAGTACTGGTATCAACATTCCAGATATTTAAATTATAGCTAAAGAAATGTCATAAAATATTAGAGGAAGATAAAGACTGATGTATGGTGATCATTCTATAAGTATTGTTCTTAGGCACCATGTCAGGCACAATTCAAAACTGTAGACACACTACTTGGTCACAGGGATAGACAACTGCCTCTCTTTCTATCCCCTTAATAGTATATTTCTTTTTAATGTATGGGTTCAGGGGATAAAGAATCCTTCTCAACAGGAAAAGCTGCCTTCTGGAAGCAAAGTTTCCTCAGTGTGACCAAAAGGGTAGCCCCTTGAGATATCCAGGTATCGCCTGGGAGAGCCAGGTGAGGGGTCCCTCCTCCTTTTTCCCTAGAAAAAGGGTGAGATTCCAGACACTAATTGGACTTTACTGCTAGTTGTTTTCAAGTGCCATTAAGCTGGTTCCCACTCACAGTGACCCCACGTACAACAGAACGAAACACTGCCGGGTCCTGTGCCATCCTCACGATCATTGCTATGTTTAAGCCCATTGTTGCAGCCACTGCGTCAATCCATCTTGTTGAGGGTCTTCCTCTTTTTCACTAGTTGCTATTAGGAATGCCAAGGAGGTTGCTAGTAGGAGTGTCAAATATTGTATCTCTCTCTCATATATACATGTATATGTTTATCTGGTGTGTCTCCCTTTCCCCCATCCCTCCTCCCTCTCTTTCTCTCTTTCCTCATCTTTATGGCAGAAGCAGTAAGCATATGATATTCTATGCTTATGCAGGGCCTGATTCACAGAGCCATCTTGCTCAATCTCTCCTTTTCTCTCTATAAAGAGCCTTGAGGCACAAAACCTAGTTAAGGTAAAATTCAGACCTAGGGAAGAGGGAGAGGTTCTGCTTAGGTCCAAATGCTAAGCCCTTTACCACAGCTGCACAGTTAAGGACAGTCAGCTAAAAATAAAGTGAAAGTTTACTATCTTCCTCCACAACTTCAGGAGAAGGAGGAGAAGGAACTGAACCATGGAAGGACTTGAATTTTACAATTTTGATTTCTTATTACTTTGTGAGTCTGGGAATCAGAGAGCCCTGAGCTCTAACTCTAGCCCTGACACAGGGTAGCTGTGACCTTAGGCAAGGCAACCTCTCTGGGCCTTGATTTTCTCATCTTTAAGGTAGTAATAATAACATACGCTTCCATTAAAATAAATAATTTTAATGAAATCACATATGCTAATACCTTATATGTGCAGCCCCTGGGTGGTACACGCAGTAAAGCTCTCAACTACTAACCAAAAGCTTAGTGACTCAGGTTCACCCAGAGGCACCTCGGAACAAAGGCTTGTCAATTTACTTCCAAAAGGTCACAGCCTTAAAAACCCTGTGGAGCTCAGTTCTACTCTGATACACGTGGGTCGCCATGAGTCAGAGTCAACTCAATGCCAGTTGGTTTGGTTTTTTGGTTCAATGCCTTATAAAGTGTAAAATGCTATACAACTGTCAGAAAATGGTAGTAGCATTATTCAGAACTCAGATCTTGAATCTTTGGTGCGCTATGAGAAGTTAAGACTCGTGCAATTTTTTTCAGTGTGTTTAAGTCCCATAAACATTTAATCTGTATTTAATCCTTAAAGATTACTTTGCACACAGTTCAGCCATGCATAGGTTACAATCTCACCACGACCAGGCACAGTACCTATTTCAGTATAATTTTCTATTAAATGCCACTGGACAGTTAACTCCTTGTTAAATTATAGCATAAGCTGAGATTCCCATTCCTGGCTTTCTTCCCTAATAAGTTTTCACGTGCCAGATGCTATGTGTGCTAGGGTTTTACACACATGTACTTTACATAGAGGGTAAAATTTTAAAGAATATAGAACTCTGAACATGTGCATTACACACTTTGCCTTCATTTTCTATTCCTTATCAATAACCCATCCTGGGTTGCGAGAGGTATCTAAGTCCAAAGTCATAGAGCATATCCCCTCTATCCTTCCTGCTTCCTGAACCTAAACCTAGGGGGAGCAACCATGAAATTCTTCACTCTCAGCAAATATAATCAAAATGTAACAGAAGTCAAGATGAGTAATAAGGTCACTGAAGACAGCTTTATTAAAGACCACATGAGGGACTGAGAGTGGAATGAGCAGCACTTAGGGTAGACTTTGGTTCTCTAATAAGATGTATGCTATCCTCTCTGATACAGGTAGGCCAGTATTTACAAAGGGAATAAAAGAGATGTCCTGGACCCAGTAATCATACAATCTGCCTGAACTAGAATCCAAAATAAGGGGGTGTGGGTGAAGAAGTGGGGTAACACGTCCTCATCAGAAAACTGATCTAAATCATTCTGAACCCCTCCCTAAGATGAAGGTCCCATCAATTTCAAACCCCTCTCTCTATTTCATGTTTTTTAAGCTTAATGGATTCCTTCCACAGGAGTAAATTCTCATGTTGGCAAAACATTGGGCCAAGTATCCAGGGGTAGCAGGTTACTGGAGCCCACTTCTTCTCATTCAGCAGTGCAAGAACAGGAACCCCTACAGACCTCTAAATGAAATTTCAGTTGTCCTTTGGAGATTCCAGCCCATTATGGATTGAGCTGTATCCTCCAAAAAGATATGTTGGGAGTCCTAACCCTTGGTACTTATGAATGTGACTTTGTTTGAAGTAGGGTAAATAGATGTTACCAGTTAACATGAGGTCATACTGGAGTATGGTGGTTCCTAATCCAACCTGAGTAACATCCTTATAAAAGAGAATAGACACCAAGAGAAAACAGCCATGGAAAGCTGGAGTGATGCTGCAGCTGTAAAGCCAAGAAACACCTGGGGCTACCAGAAGGCTGGAAATACAAGAAAGGTTCTTCCTCTAGAGCCTTCAGAGACAACATGGCCCTGGTGACACCCTGAACTCAGACTACTAGCCTCCAGAACTGAGACACAATGAATTTCTGTTCTTATAAGCCACCAAATTTGTGGTACTTTTTTACGGCAGCCCTAGGAAACTAAAACTCGGCAATAAAAGGACAATTTTAATTGCATTCTAGGATAAGTTACAAAACCAGTAAAAGCAATATGAATTTGTATTCCTTAGAGTCTCTAGTGGGTTTTTCACTTGCATGCACAGCCTGTAGATTAGGTCCACTACAAATATTCATGAGATCACATGCTAAGACTTTATTAGTCAAAATGTTTTCCTGAATTGACACAGCTGAGGAGAAACAATACTTGGCAAGTCTCAAACAAGGCTGTGAGTTACTAACAGTTCCTTCGAGAGCCCAGAAATGCATCGGAGTAGGGCAAGGGAGTAGGTAGAGGGACAGGGTGAGACACAAAAAACAGCTCAAGCCCTCCTCAGTCTCTAAAAAGACTCTGCGCAAAGAGCAGAGGATAAGATATCCAGCTTGTCCTAGGGAAGGGATAAGATACCCTTCCAAAGTGTGCTCTGAGGACTGGTACTGACCATGAACTGTTACCAGTCTGTGATAAGATAAATATAGAAACTGAAAGTAAGTATGGAGAAACCTTTATAGAAAGTTGACATTGCTGTGCCATTTCAGCGCGTGATTCTCTCTCCTAGTAGCTCTTTTTCGTGACTTCGTAGCAGTTTTGATCTATAATGAGTTAGAAATTTAAAAACACAAATTAACCTAAAACTACTCTAAAAAATAAAATCTATTAGACAAAAAGGAAAAAAACTCATAAACTATTTCTTCACCACAGTTTGAGAAACACTGCCCTAAACCCTCGTTTACAGTCTTGGCTGCTCACTGGACTCTCTTAGAAGTTTTAAAAAGTACTCATGTCTGGGTCCCCAGTCCAGGGAGTCTGTTTTATTGGTATGGAATGCAGCCTGGGCAGCGGGACTTTTTAAAGGCTCCCAGTGTTTCTAATACGCAGCAAAGGATTGGATAACCATTGTCCTCATACCAATATGGACTAATTGGTAGTCCTTATTATTATCGAAACTAATTATTTCCTGTTACCTTGAAAATTTGAAGAATATTTTATTTCAAATTAACTTATGGTGCAGTGTTTCATTATAAATAAGGGTAAGATGAGATGGGATACTATGATACATCGTCATGTTATGTACAATTTTCAACTGAAACTTTTTCCTATGGTATAACATATATCCATAAAAGTACATAGATCATTTTAGTATGCAGCCTGATGATATTTTCATAGAGCAAACACATTCATATAACCAGCATTCAGATCAAGAAACAGATAATGCACAAAACTATCTGCCCCCATGTTATGACATCTACAATAGCTTCCCATTGACAGGAAATGAAGATAATGTACTCTGCCACTATGAATATGACATTTATCTTGGTTTACATTAGATCTAGCTCAAGCTGGAATGTTTTGAAGAATAGAAATACAAAATAGAATGAATTTACCTGGTAAAGATGGCAGATAGGACACATACATATGTATTGTTTATTCCTGAGATCCCACTAAAATGACAATAAATGATTTTTTTTTTTAAGGTGTAAACCCATAGGATGGAAGAATCAGGAGAGAAGACAATAAAATTTTAGAAGTTGGAAAGTGGTAAGTGATTTATCAAGACCGAGGAGACAGACAATTAAGTGTTCTGGAATTCCCATTCTTCCCAATGTTATCCATAATGTACTATGATCTGCACAGTCAAACTCCTTTGTATAGTCAATAAAACACAGGTAAACATCTTTCTGGCATTCTTTGCTTTCAGTTAAGATCCAACTGACAATGTTGAGAGGCTGTAGAGAGACTGGAACACTTATACACTGCTGGTGGGAATGTCAAATGGTACAACCACTTTGGAAATCTATTTGGCGCTTCATTAAAAGCTAGAAATAGAACTACCATATGATCCAGCAATCCCACTCCTTAGAACATATCCTAGGGAAATAAGAGCCTTTACACGAACAGATATATGTACACCCATGTTCACTGCAGCACTGTTTACAATAGCAAAAAGCTGGAAGCAACCAAGGTGCCCATCAACAGATGAATGGGTAAATAAACTATGGTATATTCACATAATGGAATACTATGCATCGATAAAGGACAGTGATGAATCTGTGAAACATTTCATAACATAGAGGAATCTGGAAGGCATTATGCTGAGTGAAATTAGTCAGTTGCAAAAGGGCAAATATTATATACAACCACTATTATAAGAACTCTAGAAATAGTTTAAACAGAGAAGACAATATTCTTTGATGGTTACAAGAGTGGGGAGGGAGGGAGGGTGAGAGAGGGGTATTCACTAATTAGACAGTAGATAAGAACTACTTTAGGTGAAAGGAAAGGCAACATACAATACAGGAGAGGTCAACACAACTGGACTAAACCAAAAGCAGTTTCCAGAATACGCTGAATGTTTTAAAGGCCAGTGTAGCAGAGGCAGGGGTTTGGGGACCACCGTTTCAGGGGATATCTAAGTCAATTGGCATCATAAAATCTATTAAGAAAACATTCTGCATCCCACCTTGGAGAGAGGCATCTGGGGTCTTAAACGCTATCAAGTGGCCATCTAAGATGCATCAATTGGTCTCAACCCACCTGGACCAAAGGAGAATGAAGAACACCAAGGACACAAGGTAATTACGAGCCCAAGAGACAGAAAGGGCCACATAAACCAGAGACTGCAGCAGCCTGAGACCAGAAGAGCTAGATGGTGCCTGACTACAAACTATGACTGCCCTGACAGAGAACACAACAGAGAACCCCTGAGGGAGCAGGAGAGCAGTGGGATGCAGACCCCAAATCCTCGTAAAAAGACCAGACTTAACGGTCTGACTGAGACTAAAAGGACCCCGGTGGTCATGGTGCCCAGACCTTTCTGTTGGCCCAGGGCAGGAACCATTCCTGAAGCCAACTCTTCAGACAGGTATTGGACTGGACAATGGGTTGGAGAGGGATACTGGTGATGAGTGAGCTTCTTGGATCAGGTGGACACTTGAGACTATGTTGGCATCTCCTGCCTGGAGGGGAGATGATGGGGTAGGGGGGTTAGAAGCTGGCAAAATGGACACAAAAAGAAAGAGTGGAGGGAGGGAGTGGGCTGTCTCATTGAGGGAAGAGCAATTGGGAATATGTAGCAAGGTGTATATAAGTTTTTGTGTGAGAGACTGACTTGATTTGTAAACTTTCACTTAAAGCACAATTAAAAAAAAAGAAAAGATCCATCTGACATCAGCAATGATATCCCTTATTCCACATCCTCTTCTGAATCGGGCTGGAACTTCTGGCAGTTCCCTGTCGATGTACTGGTACAACTGTTTTTGAATGATCTTCAGCAAAATTTTACTTGCATGTGATATTGATGATATCGTTTGATAATTTCCACATTCCGTTGGATCACCTTTCTTTGGAATGGGCACAAATATGCATCTTTTCCAGTCAGTTAGCCAGGTAGCTGTCTTCCAAATTTCTTGGCATAGACAAGTGAGCGCTTTCAGTGTTGCATTCATTTGTTGAAACATCTCAACTGGTATTCCGTCAATTCCCAGAGCCTTGTTTTTCACCAATGCCTTCAGTGCAGCTTGGACTTCTTCCTTCAGTACCATCAGTTCTTGATCACATGCTACCTCCTGAAATGGCTGAATGGCAAACAATTCTTTTTGGTACAATGATTCTGTGTATTCCTTCCAACTTCTTTTGATGCTTCCTGTATTGTTCAATGTTTTGCCCATAGAATCTTTCAATACTGAAACTCGAGGCTTGAATTTTTCCTTCAGTTCTTTCAGCTTGAGAAACGCTGAGTGTGTTCTTCCCTTTTGGTTTTCTAACTCCAGGTCTTTGCACATTTCACTATAATACTTCACTTTGTATTCTTGAGTTGATCTTTGAAACCTCCTGTTCAACTCGTTTACTTCTTCATTTCTTCCATTTGCTTTAGCTACTCTACATTCAAGAGCAAGTTTCAGAGGCTTTTCTGACATCCAGTGTGGTCTTCTTCTTTTTTTCGTTTTTGCCTTTTTTAATGACCTTTTGCTTTCTGCAAGTATGATCACCTTGACATCATCCCACAGCTCGTATGGTCTTCATTTATTAGTGTTCTATGTGTTAAACCTGTTCTTGAGATGGTCTCTAAATTCACTTGGGATATATTCAAGGTCGTACTTTGGCTCTCTTGGACTTATTTTAATTTTCTTCAGCTTCAACTTGAATTTGTATATGAGCAATTGATGGTCTGTTTTGCCCCGGCCTTGTTCTGCCTGATGATATTGAACTTCTCCATTGTCTCTTTCCACAGATGTAGCTGATTAGATTCTTGTGTATTCCATCTGGCAAGGTCCGTACTGTATAAAGTCACCATTTATGTTGTTGAAAAAAGGGATTTGCAATGAATAAGTGGTTCGTCTTGCAAAATTCTATCATGAGATGTCTGGCATAATTTCTATCACCAAAGCCATACCAAATTACAGATCCTTCTTCTTTGTTTCCAATTTTCATATTCCAATCCCAGTAATTATCACTATATCTTGATTGCATGTTTGATAAATTTCAGACTGCAGAAGTTGGTAAAAATCTTACATTCTTCCTCTTTACCATTAGTGGTTGGTGCTTAAATTTGAATAATAGTCATATTAACTTGTCTTCCTTGTAGGTGTATGAATATTATCCTATCATTGACAGCACCGTAGTTCAGGATGGATCTTGAAATGTTCTTTTTGACAGTGAATGTGATGCCATTCCTCTTCAAGTTGTCATTCCCGACATAGTAGACCATATGATTGTCTGATCCAAAATGGGCAACACCAGTTCATTTCAGCTCACTATTGCTAGGATACTGATCTTTATGCATTCCATTTCATTTTTGACAGCTTCCAATTTTCCTAGATTCATACTTCATACATTCCATGTTCTGATTACTAATTGATGTTTGTAGCTATTTCTTCTCATTTTAAGTCATGGCACATCAGCAAATGAAGATCCAGAAATTTTACTCCATCCATGTAATAAAGGTCGACTCAGCTCCTCCCCAGTCATATGTTGAGTGCCTTCTAACCCAAGAGATTTATCTTCAAGCACTGTATTAGACATATTAGACAATGTTCCACTGCTATTCATAAGGTTTTCATTGGCCAGTTTTTTTTCAGAAGTAGATCGCAGGTCCTTCTTCACAGTCTTAGTCTCGAAGTTCTTCTGAAATCTGTCCGCCATGGGTGACCCTGCTGGTATTTGAAATACCAGTGGCATAGCTTTCAGCATCACAGCAACACGCAAGCCACCACAGTACAACTAACTGACAGATGAGTGGTGGACAGAAGCAGATAGTCAGGTCTTTCTCCCACAGAGCCACTGGTTGGGTTTGAACCACCAACCTTTTGGTCAGCAGCAGAGTGCTTAACTGTTGCACCACCACGGATCCTTAGAGGGATGGTACCAAAACCAAAAAAACCAAACCCATTGCCGTAGAGTTGATTCCAATTCACAGTGACCTTACAAGACAGAGCAGACGTGCCCAATAGGGTTTCCCAATCTGTAATCTTAATGGGGACAGATGGCCAGGTCTTTTCTACCGCAGAGCAGCTGGTGAGTTCAAACTGCTGACCTTTCAGTTAGCAGCTGAGAGCTTAACCCCTGTGCCACCAGTATTTTTTAGAGGGATGGTGATGTTGTTGTTGTTAGATGCTGTTAAGTCACACAACAGAATGAAATGCTGCCTAGGTCCTGCACCATCCTCACAATTATTATGCCTGATCCCATTGTTGCAGCTACTGTGTCAATCCATCTTATTAGGGTTCTTCCTCTTTTTTGCCAACCATCTGCTTTACTAAGCGTGATGCTTTTCTCCAGAGACTGGTCCCTCCTAATAACATGTCCAAAGTACGTGAGATGAAGTCTTGCCAACCTTGCTTCTAAGGAGCGTTCTGGCTGTACTTCTTCCAGGACAGATTTGTTCATTCTTCTGGAAGTCTATGGTAGAGTCAATATTTTTCACCAACACCATAATTCAAATGCATCAATTTTTCAGTGTTTCTTATTCATTGTCCAGCTTTCACATGCATTGGAGGTGACTGAAAATGCCAAGGCTTGGGTCAGGCACACCTTAGTCTTTCAAGTGACATCTTTGCTGTTTAACACTTTAACGAGGTCTTTTTTTTTTTTTTTTTTGCAGCAGATTTGCCCGATGCACTACACCTTTTTGATTTCTTGACTGCTGCTTCCATGGGTGTTGATTGTGGATCCAAGCAAAATGAAATCCTTGACAACTTTGATCTTTTCTCCATTTATCATGATATTGCTTATTGGTTCAGTTGTGAGAATTCTGTCTTCTTTCTGTTGTGGTATAATCCATACTGCAGAGATGGTAAGGAGGCTAAAGTCAGAAGCCTTGGTTAAAGTCTTCTTTAAAAAGTTCCCTACCCTCACTCTGTACAGCATTTGACTCCTTCCAGAGGTGTCCACAGGGATACTAGGCATGCTGGGCAGCTGGGCTACCAAACCAAAATCAGGAAGGAATTAAATGAACCCATGCATACTGTTAATCAAGAAACACAGGCTTCTCCCCCTACTTAGCTCCCAGAATGTTAGCAATCAGGCAGGAGATTAGAAGATCCTATTCTGATCCAAGGGAACAGATCTCAAGAAAATGATCTTGAAGATTCCCAAGAAAACAGCCAGCTGTTTGACAGTAAACTCATAATAAATAAGCCTCTGTTTAGAGACAATTCTCCATGGTCTCTTTTCCATTTCTGCACATCCTATGAGCAAAGGCATTGGCACCTTTTTATTCTAGGCTATATTTCAAGGATATCTATATAGTAAACAGGCTTTAGAGGTAAAGATAATATCTTCCTCTAGGACAGAAGGCAGGTTTATTTGCCAGTGCCTCCCTCTGGGGCAAAGGTTGAGTAGGTTTGCTTGCAAGCCATTATAAAAGATGGGGATTTCCAAAACTCAGGGTTCTTCAGCTGTGATACAAACCCACTGCATGTAGAACATCCATCTCAGTTGCTCTGTGTTGTCCTTATGTAACTTATAAACTAAAGGAAACCAACGTGAGCGTGAAGCTTATGCCGTTTGGTAGACGGTAACAAAGTCCTTTGTCTCTGACCCAGGAGTCTCACATCTTCTGTCAGCATCCATGAAACTTTAGCAGACTAACTTGTTAGCCTGCAGGTGGGGTAAATTACCAGGCCTTTCACAGTTCTTGACCATCCCAACCATGCTTAGAGCTGTCAAACAATTTTTGAGTCCCTAAACTAGAACATGAGCAGATAAACAAGAATGAAAACCTATCCAAGAAGTAGATAAGAACTATTTTAGGTAACAGGAACGACAGCACACAATACAGGGGAGGTCAGCACAATTGGACTAAACCAAAAGCAAACAGGTTTCCTGAATAAACTGAATGCTGCAAAGGCCAGCGTAGCAGGGGCAGGGGTTTGGGGACCATGGTTTCAGGGGACATCTAAGTCAACTGGCATCATAAAATCTATTAAGAAAACATTCTGCATCCCACTTTGAAGAGTGGCGTCTGGGGTCTTAAATGCTAACAAGCAGCCATCTAAGATGCATCAATGAGTCTCAACCTACCTGGAGCAAAGGAGAATGAAGAACACCAAGGACACAAGGTAATTACGAGCCCAAGAGACAGAAAGGGCCACATAAACCAGAGACGACATCATCCTGAGACCAGAAGAACTAGATGGTGCCCAGCTACAAACTATGACTGCTCTGACAGGGAACACAACAGAGAACCCCTGAGGGAGCAGGAGAGCAGTGGGATGCAGACCCCAAATTCTCATAAGACCAGACTTAATGGTCTGACTGAGACTTGAAGGACCCCAGTGGTCATGGTCCCCAGACCTTCTGTTGGCCCAGGACAGAAATCATTCCCGAAGCCAACTCTTCAGACATGGATTAGACTGGACAATGGGTTGGAGAGGGATGCTGGTGAGGAGTGAGCTTCTTGGATCAGGTGGACACTTGAGACTATGTTGGCATCTCCTGCCTGGAGGGGAGATGAGAGGATGGAGGGGGTTAGAAGCTGGTGAAATGGACAAGAAAAGAGAAAGTGGAGGGAGAGAGTGGGCTGTCTCATTAGGGGGAGAGTAATTGGGAGTGCGTAGCAAGGTGTATGTGGGTTTTTGTGTGAGAGACTGACTTGATTTGTAAACTTTCACTTAAAGCACAATAAAAATTATTTAAAAAAAAAACTATCCAAGAATAGTGGCTAACAAAAAAGAAAAAAAAATTTTTAAAGCAACTTGGAGGTAACAGCTCATTTAGGAAAAGAAAAATGTTATTCATATCTTTAGGGAGACAAGAAGATAAACTATTATATCTATGAAACAGAACAAGATGCTGTATTTTAAAAAGAAATATCCAGAAAACAAAAGAGCTTTTAAAAATATAAATGAAACTTTAAGTGAAAAACTTAATAGAAGGATCTGAAAATAAAGTCAAGAAAATCTCCTAAAAGTACAACACAGACAAAGAGACAGAAAATAGATGAGAAAAGGTTAGAACCTGGGGACTTCATTACACTATGAGCCATTAAGACAGCAGCCCCACGTCTCAATTTTCTGTTATGTGAGAGAATAAATTTCCTTACTGATTAAACCAATTTCAGTTGAGTTTTCTTTACTTGCTAACTGGTTGCTAAGCAAAAGAATCCACACACATCTTGAGGCGGGGTGAGGGGGGCTTGGGAGTCCAATTACCTTAGAAAAGGATAAGCTCGTTTGTGGTCTGGAGCAAAGGATAAAAATGGAAGTAGAGGCTTTATCAAATGATACTTTCTCCCGAAACTTGCCTATTTTGTCATTATTTGGATGTAATCGTCGGAGAAACCAGTAGCTATGCTATTTCTCTTTAGAAAACTACTAGATATCTCACAAATCTTCCAGATTCTGATTTTCTGTTGTGTATATATGAATAGGAAAATGCCTATTCTGTGAGCCTTTAGGTAACATGAAAAGTTATTCTGCCAAGCAAAACTGTAAGTGGGGAGAAAAGCAGGTTGTCCTGCTTTGGGGATGAAAGAAGTTGCACGTGTTCCTGTAACTTACTGCCGTCTACATCAGTGTGTGTGTGTGGCGGGGGGCATGCTAAATATTGCCAATGATGCTGCAAAAAACCTTTCCCACTGCCTTGAAAGTCAACTCCCTCAGAGTCAGGGTCCAAATTATCACCTTCTCAATACTCTTTTTTTTTGTTAAGAAAAGTGAACAGAATGTGGAGTTGTCCTTGGCTATTTACAAATTATAATAATGCCTTTCTGGAAACCATGACTTGAAATCTTTCAATGATATTTGGGAAGACATTTGTATCACCTTTGAAATAAAGGGAAGTCTACTCTAAACACAATTCGTTAAGGAGTTTATTCATGGTTTTGCTTACTTAACACATTTGAACATGATACAAAGATTTACAGTTATTATTATGAGGAAGCTGAAAAACCACACATTCTTTTGAAGCACTGCTCGCCAGGAAGATCAGGATGCAGGGTGGCAACACGTCATAAAATGTCCCTGCAGACGAACAACCTGAGGGTACCTAATACACTGCAGGATGTGTCTGAAGGTCAATTCTGCTCGCATGATCTTAAAATTGAAACACAGATTCATCATCCTTTTCTTGCTGTTAAAGGCAGCATGGATGAAGCAGACCTTACCTCTGAAATGTGATATTAATTCAACATGAAGAATTTTGGAAACTTCTGGTCTTTCTTGATACAAGTCTACCTACTTCCTGAAAAATAAGCCACAGGGTCTCTAATTTCATTTGCAACTCCATATCCTTGTGAGTCAAGGTTTTTAGAAGGTTTTAGGTTTCTATCAAGTTGAAGTCAACTGCATATCAAAGATGACCTGCACGTTGCCATGCCTAAGACCACTCTCAAATTTCAGCTTAAAAAAAAAACATTTTATTGTGTTTTTGGTGAAAGTTCACAAAGCAAATTAGGTTCTCATTTAACAATTTCTATACATAATGTTCAGTGACACTGATTACATTTTTTACAATGTGTCAGCATTCTCATGATTTCCATTCTGCTTGTTCTGTTCTCATTAATCTAGCTTCCCTGTCCCCCCATACCTTCTCATCTTTGGTCTAGGGTAAATGTATATCATTTGATTTCATGTAGATGATTGAAAGGTAAGCTCTGGGAGTGGTTTGAGTTCCAAGTTTAAAGGGTATCCCAGGATGACAGTCTTGGGGGTTCCTTCTAGTCTCTCCCATTCTATCCAGGACCATCTATTGTATCCCTGGTCAGAACGGTTGGTAGTGGTAGCTGGGCACCATCTAGTTTTGGTCGTAAGGTAGGTAAGGCCGTTGTTCATGTAGAGTTTTAGCCCCCTAGAATCATTTCTTCTTTGAGTTTTTGGTTTCCTCCTTTCTCTCTTTCTCTGGATGACTACAGACCAATAGTTGTATCTTAGATGGCCACTCACAAACTTTTAAGGCACCAGATGCTATCCACCAAACCTGGATGTAGAACATTAACCTTATAAACTACATTGTGCCAGCTGACTGAGTTGTCCCAGTAAACCAATCCTGAGAGGCATGTGGTTATGTCTAGGCAGTATTTTTTAGCCATGCCCCCGCAAAATTTCAGCTTCTTATTCAATCTAAACAACAAGAACTTTAATCACTGACATTTACTTTTGAATAAAAGTGAAGTTCATTTTCTTAGGTAAGAAATTTGGATTCTTTTAAATTTTCCATAAGTTAGCATTAAATTTTGCACACGTGTCCGTCGAATAGAAACACAGGTACAATTCATTGAAATTATTACATTTATAGCCTGTTCCTGTGAAGTAATAAATAGCAATAAAAGACACTGCATGAAATATTTGGTAAGTATGAAAATTTTCCAGTGGAAGTGGTAATTTATAGCTTTATGTAGATGTTCAAAACTTTCCGTATCCCCCGAATGTTAAAAACTAAAAAATTTTAAAAAACACTGTTTTACACTAAGGGGCAGTTCTTTAAGACAGTTGTAATAGCATGTAAGTCAGATAACTTACAGTAAGAACTTAACCATATTATGTCCTATCGAAAGCTAGTAGTTAAATTCTCAAATGTGATCTGATCCAAACCCTAAAAAATCTTCCAGGAAGTTACTATAAAATTGAAATTATCTTTCATATTTCAAGTACAATGCATTAAAAGCCGGCTTGAGAGACATGACAACTAAATGCAATGTGGTACCATTTATTGGACCCTGGAACAGAAAGAGAGTTTTAATGGAAAAACTGGTGAAACCCAAATAACTTCTGGAATTTAATTAATAGTATTGTGCCAGTGAGGATTTCTTAGTTCTGAAGAATGTATGATAGTAATATAAAATGTCAGCAATGGGGGAAACTGGGTGAAGGAGCACTCTGTACTATCTTTGCATTTTTTCTGAAATGTAAATACATTCCAAAATAAAACATGCTTTTTTTAAAATTCTACTTAAATTTTTTAGTAACACTTAATCACTCATTCAAGAACTATTTATGGAGTGTACAGGCACTCTTCTGTATACCGGGCATAGGGCTGAACAAAATAAATCCATCCCTGCCCTTAGGGAACTAAGAGTCTAGTAAACAAGAAAGACAAATGGTCACAAATATAAACACAAATTGTAATCACAGTTGGTAGTGAGGCCTAAAACAAAAAAAAAATTACAGGCTCCTATAAAATAACAGAAGTACAAAGATGGAAAAAGGAGCTCTGGTGGTGCAACAATTAAGCGTTCAGGTGCCAACTGAAAGGTGCTCAGTTCGAACCCACCCAGTAGCTCCACAGGAGAAAAACCTGGCGGTCTGCTCCCATAAAGATTACAGGCTAGAAAACCCTATGGAGAAGTTTTCTGTCATACAGGTTCACTATGAGTTGAAATCACCTGGACGGCACCTAATAACAACAAAAACAACAAAAGATAGAAAGGCCTCTCCAAGGCAGTGGCACTTCTGTACTATGAGACCGGAGAGATGAGTAGGAACCAGGCAGATGAAAAGTGGAAGGTAACAGCATCAGTAAAAGGCACAGCTCATTTATTAGCCCTGAGCTTGGAACATGTGCCAGAGCATAAAAAAAGGGATGGAAGAGTAGTGTCAACTGAAGAACCAGACCTTATAGGCTAAGTACAGGATTTCAGTTTTCCAGATCTACAGGAATCCACTGAAGTCTTTGACCAGAGGAATGGCATGATGCAACTACCGCTTGTAAAAGGTCAGCGTGTTTCAGGGGACATCTAGGTCAACTGGCATAACGAAGTTTATTAAGAATGTTCTGCATCCCACTTTCGTGAGTGGAATCTGGGATCTATAAAAAGCTAGCAAGCAGCCATCTAAGATGTATCAATTGGTCCCAGCCCACCCTGGAGCAAAGGAGAATGAAAAACACCAAAGACATAAGGAAAATATGAGCCCAAGAGACAGAAAGGGCCACATAAACCAGAGACTCCATCAGCCTGAGACCAGAAGAACTAGATGGTGCGTGGCTACAACCAATGACCATCCTGATAGGGAACACAACAGAGAGACCCTGATGGTGCAGGAGAAAGGTGGGGTACAGAACTCAGATTCTAGTAAAAACACCAGACTTGAGCATCTGACTGAGACTGGAGGGACCCCATAAAACATGGCCCCCAAACTCTCTGTTAGCCCGGAACTAAAACCATTCCTGAAGCCAACTCTTCAGACAAAGATTAGATTGGACTATAAAACATAAAATGATACTGGTGAAGAGTGTGCTTCTTGGCTCAAGTAGATTCTTGAGACTAAATGGGCAGCTCCTGTCCGGAGGTGATATGAGAAGGCAGAAAGAGACAGAAGCTGGTTGAATGGACACAGGAAATACAGGGTGAGAGGAGGAGAGTGCTGTCACATTGTAGGGAGAACAACTGGGGTCACATAACAATGTGTGTATAAGTATTTGTATGAGAAACTGACTTGAATTGTAAATTTTCACTTAAAGCACAATAAAAAATAAGAATAATAATATAATTTTTTAAAAAAAGGTCACCATGGCTGCTACACAGATAATGGACTGGAAGAGAGCAAAAACTGAAGCTCCAGTTTCAGGTGCTCTCATTTTTAAAAAGATGAAGGAAAAATTATAAGTTCTCAGCTTCCAAGTTTATTTGTTATAAAAAGTCTCTGGTAAATAATAATGCCATTTTTTTTTATATACTACTTCTTTAGAACCTGACACCATAACTCCGGCACGGCAGATGTTGCTCCAAATGGCTCCCAACTCACTTGATCTGTATCTTACCTCTAGAACTAAACAGAACTCTCCAGGCACTTATACCCTAGAGAAACATCTGGATGTCCTCAAAGTTTACATAATTTTAAAGTATCTATATAATGTCACTAAATATGATCTAGATTTAATCTAAGGATTATCAGAACCAGGAGAAAGGACAGAAAGAGGTCCATGATTTGATACGAAATTTTTTTTATGCAAGGGTCTCTGAAGCAAATAGCTATTAAGTTGACTGGCCAGCTAATGGCTCCTTTTCTCTGGAAACTACCTCTTCCCCCACAGTCAAGAGGGTTACAGGGGAGAAATTCTGGCAACTCAAGACTGTGCAACTTGACTCTGCTCCAAACCACCACAATCGACTGAATCAAGAGTGTGCATGTGACATGAATCGGGAATCTAGGTTTAGAAGTAAGAAATTCTTGCTCAATCTGTCTGCTCTTTTGAATAGAGGACATGTAAACGCTGGAACTGCTGGCAGGGGCTATTTTTGACCAGTTGGACCGGGAAATAGAGAAAGACAGCCTACAGCAAGAGTGATGAAAGAGAGATGAGAAACAGAAAAAGAGGTACCTGCTTTCCCCACAACACTCCAGGTCCTGATTCCAGTTTATCTCAGCTCTATCCCTGCCCTTATAATCCATGAAAAATCCCAGTATCCTTTCAATAACTTCCATTTTTGCTTAAGCCATTTGAAGTGAATTCTTGCAACTAGAAACCAAACAAGACCTCACTAACGCTCCAGGTCTTCTCCATTTTATTTAGTTGTAAATAACTGGGAGCTAGTTTGCTCAAATTCTTTAAGCCAAGCTCTCTGAAAGGAGACTCCAATCCTCCTACCTGCCTCTCAAGGCAGACAAAACAAAATGAAAACTTGCTTACGCTAACGTGTTAAAATGTTAAGTGGGGGAAAAAAATGCAGGATACAAAATTGTATATATATCAAGATGATGACTACACTATAGTTTACCTTTGTCAACAAATCAAGAAGTGAAGTTAACCAAAATAACAGTAGTTCTTTTCAGTTGATAATATTCCTTTTTGTCCATATTTCTCTGTGTCTGGAGGCTGTTAAATACTTTATATCTTTAAAAAACTATAACTCTGAACACTATGCAGAAATATGTAAATGTGTTTATGATACGATAATGTATTTTTAAAGTAGAATGCAAGGTTGTCTGTTATACCTGCTGCTATGTAAGTAGCCAAAACAGAACTGTTCCTTCAAGACTCCACATACACAGGAAAAATGTAACTTCCACTAGACGGGTCCCAAATTAACCCTCAGCCTTCACTTCCTCTCCAGCTGTTTGTCTTCCCTACCCTACGCATCCCACTCATGCTGCGCATCTTCAGCTGGGATTCGACCCATCTTCCCCCACCCAAACCCTGGGTACCTGCATCTCCATACATGTAGACCCATCATGTCACCCACTAGCTCTAGATTTATCTCCTCTCTTTTGCCTCAGCTCATTTGGAATAACCTCAACACAGTCCATCTTTAAGTGCACTACCCCTAGGAGTCCCTGAGTGGCAAACGGTTAAAGCACTCGGCTGCTAACCAAAGGTTAGAGGTTCAAGTCCATCCAGAGGCACCTTGGAAGAAAGGCCTGAAGATCTACTTCCAGAAAATCTGCCACTGAAAACTTTATGGAACACAGTTCTACTCTGACACACATGGGGTTGCTATGAATTGGAATTGACTCTATGGTGACTGTTTTTCTTTTTCAGGAGCAATACTTGTAGGCCTGTCCCTTTTGGTTAGAGCACCATACAAGCCAGAAAATGAGTACAGAGTGGGAGGCAACATCCAAAAATAAAAACCATTGAGAACATGGATGGTGGAATTAAAAACTTCCTCTTTTAAATTACCTTTAACACAGCTATAACATAATTTTTAATAACAAACTCTAAATACATTTAATATGATGAAAAAATAAGCAGAAAACTATTTCCTTATAATACAAAGAAAAACTGAGCAAGTATCTTTGAAATCATTAAACTGATTTTAATGGTTTCCTCCCAACTCATAACAGTTTCCATATGTTGAACTCTTCTGGGTATTATGCCAGACACTTCCTATACATTATTTTATGTAATCTTCCCAAGGACCTGTGAGGCAACTATTATCATTTCCATTTTATAGAGGCAAAACTGTTTATCTGAAAAGGTTAAATTACTTATTTATGCAAGTTTAAAAGGCTGGCAAGTAGCAGAGCAGGGCTATGGACCTACGTCTTCTTATTTCCAAAGCTGGCAATCTTTGCATTAGACCCTACAGCCTCAAACCAGGTCTGAGATAGGTTTTCCAAACAAAATATATCAAATTTAATGGTAAACCCAAGTGTTAGCTATTAGTAGTAGTAGTGTTTTATATTGTAAATAATCCAGTTTGTATATAAATTTATATTTTACATGCAAAATACACACTACAATAAATATTGTAAAAACCAAAACCAAACCAAACCCATAGTGACCCTGTAGGACACAGTAGAACCACCCATAGGGTTTCCAAGGAGCGGGAGGTGGATTTCAGCTCCTGACCTTTTGGTTAGAAGCCAAGATCTTTAACCACTGAGCCACCAGGGCTCCAAATATTGTAAAGCCACCACATTATCTAACATAAATAACATACACCCTGATATTTTCTAGTTTAAAAAATGTTACAAAAAGCTTCAATACTATGTATCAATAGTACTTATTTATAACTGTTTACAAAACACTACCTATATTATGCACAAAGAAGTATAAGGTCTATTCTCAGTATATAAACAGAATATGAACTAGGAGGGATATTTGTTGATATTTGTTGCATTCATTTTACTACTAAGAGACAACTTCATAACTTACTCCAGTTAGAGTGCTTAAGAGTTATATTTATATTGTACCACGAATGACCAACCAATAGTAATCACTTCAAGAGAGGGGAAAAAAATCACTTTATCTTTATGATTTGAGTAACTTCATATTATTCTGCTAAAAAATTAAAAAAAAAAATTAAATTGCCCTTTTTTCCATTCAAGCACAAAAACCATAAGAAGGATGCAATGCAGAAGTTACAACCATACAGGGAAAGTGATCATAAAATACCATTTAGTGTACTCTCATTCTCTGAATGGGGCCATCTGTTGGATTCATTCACAGCTGGTGAAATTTTCTTCCCCTCCAATGTCTACCATCACATACTCTTTCTTTTTAATGTATGAAAATAATTAACTCTTCAATTTCTTGGGAGGAAATGCTAATCATTCATTCATTAGCATAATAAACTTTGTTGAGTATCTAGAATGTACTAAATGCTTTGCCTAAGACAAAAAAAAAAAAAGTCCATGCCCTCTCCAAGCTGTGGCTGAGACAGCCTTGTGTAAAGCAAACAGCCCAAAATAGTGTACTAAATGTTGGAGCAAAGGTGAGTACACAGTATTAGAACAGCACAGAGGGAGAATTAACCCAGCCTGGGGCAATCAGGAAGCTTTACAGAGCCCAGCTCTTTAAACTGAGCTTTTAAAGATTAATGAACACTTTCCAAAGAGTGATTAAGGAGCCACAGGAAGAAGGCATTTGGTCCAAAGTGTAAAAAGGCACTGAGGAGCAAAAAAGCATAGGAACAATAATGCTACTAAAGCTATAAGCTGATTGATGACTCTATGGCCAGGGTATATGGAGACAATGCTAAATATGAGATTAAAATAAAACATGGGACTAAAAATCCAACAACTGGTTAAATAGATTAAGGTGCCTCCACATATGGAAGAGAATGTACACATTAAAAATTGAGTTTTTAGAAATATATAGGCCAATGAGGTAAATGTTCAGTACAAAACTGAAACCATTCAGTGCATCTAAATATGTATAAGAAACTAAAAGGATATCTACACCAAAATGTTAACACTAATCATCTCTAGGTGGTACAATTATGAGTAATTTTGTTTTAATATCTCTTTGCTTTTCTGCCTTCCAGATTTTCTGCGTTAAACACCCATTACTTTGGTGATGGGGGTGGGGGCAGAGGAGATATGTGTAAAAATAGAACAATCTAAGCTGGGCTCAGATTATGGCATGCTAAGGAGTGTGGCCTTTATTCCACAGAAAATGAAACATTATTCCAGATATTTAGGAAAGTAATGTCAAGGTGCGTATGCTGGACTAGAAGAAGCTGGGCAAATGATATGACGGAGAGAACTATGGCGGTGACAGAGAGATGGAAAGAACATACTCGGGTTAGAAGAGATAGGATCTGTAACTGAATATAGGATAAGGAGAAAAGGCAGAGGTTGTGGATGACTCCAGGCTTCATGCTTGAGAAATTGGTTGGATACAGATATTGGAAGCTGAAAAAGAAGAGAAAAGCAAACTTTAAGGAAAGGGTGATCAATTTGATTTTGTGTGTGACATGCCTAGAGGACATCCAGGTAGGAACGCCAGAAGAAAGTCTGAAATAAAGCACTGTGGTTAAGAGATCAGATGCTAACCAAAAGGTCAGCAGTTTGAATCCACCAGCCACTCCTTGGAAACCCTATGGGGCAGTTCTACTCTGTCCTATAGGGTTGCTATGAGTCTGAATCAACTCAACAGCAATGGTTTGGTTTGGTTTTTTTTGGTTTTCAGAAAAAGTGGTTCAGAAGTACAGATACATAGAAGACTGTGAAGCAATGAGATTGAAGGACCTTACTGTGGGGAAGCAGAAATTGAGACAGCTGAGGCTGGAACCTTAGAAAATGCAGCAACCAAGAGAAAACCATAAAGTGTGGTCACTAAGGGCATATGGAAAAAAGAAAAGGTATAAAAACCAAACCCATTTCCATCAAGTCAATTCCAACTCAGAGCAACCCTACAGGACAGAGTAGAACTGCCCCATATGGTTTCAAGGAGCTCCTGCTGGATTTGAACTGCTGGCCGTTTGGTTAGCAGCCGTAGCTCTTAACCACTACACGACCAGGGTTTCTGTAAAAGGCATAGACCTGTTGAATTGGTGTATGATTTGCTGTATAGATTCTCAAAAGCAGCAAAATAAATAAAATTATACCAAAAAAATCCAAAAGACATAGACCAAATACAGGCAACTGATCACTAAAAAAAATACCTGAGATTAAAGTGGGTGAGATCCTTCAGTGGAAAGTGGGACTTTTTTGAAAGCTGTCAAAGATAACCTACTATGTGGCTGTTCTGAGACAGTGACTTCTACCTTCTTATTTTACAAAGAAGGAAACTGACACGCACAGAGATGTGCCCCAGGTCACAGAGCCAGTTACTGATGGGTTTAAGACTAATCATTTTGCAGAAGATTTGCATTGGGCAAATCTGCTGCAAGAGACTTCTTCACTATGTTAAAAAGCAAAGATGTCACTTTAAGGACTAAGGTGGGTCTGACCGAAGCCATGGTGTTTTCAGTCGCCTCATATGCATGCGAAAGCTGGACAATGAATAAGGAAGACCAAAGAAGAACTGACGCCTTTGAGTTGTGGTGTTAGAAAAGACTACTGAATATACCAAGGACTGCCAGAAGAAGAAACAAATCTGACTTGGAAGAAATACAGCCAGAATGCTCCTTAGAAACAAGGATGGTGAAACTTCATCGCACATACTTTGGACATGTTATCGGGGGGACCAGGCCCTAGAGAAAGAAGGACATCATGCTCGGTAAAGTAGAGGGTTGGGTGAAAAAGAGAAAGACCCTCAATGAGATGAGCTGACACACAGTGGCTGCAACTATGGGCTCAAGCATAACAACGATTATGAGGACCAAGCAGTTTTTTGTTCTGTTGCACATAGGGTCGTCGTGGGTCAGAACCAACTCGACGGCACCTAACAACAACAACAACAAAGGTTTAATTCACCACACTGTACACTGCCTCTGTATACAAACACAAAAAACTGACTGTGAAAATACTGGTAATGGAATACAGTAAGACATAAACAGATTTACCCTTTTGCTTAATGTATGGAAATGAATAGCTTCTTTAGCACATAACCTTTTCTCTGGCCACCATCTCCTATCTTTCCAGCTAACTTCCTCTAGTCTTTGATCCCATTGGGACCTCCAATTCATTGACCCTATCACCTTTCCACTGATCCTACCACCTTTCCACTGTCCCTAATTACCTTGATTTCCTCTCTTCTCTACTTACCAGCTTTAAATACCATAATCAGTCATTATAACACCTTCCTCGCGTACATGCACAATTCCCTGTCTCTCTTATTTTATTATGCTAATTGGCTAAATCCATCTCTTCACTTGCCCCATGCCTCCACTGTATTGATGAACAAAACAACCTGCTGACTAATCTCACTTTAAATTTATGGCCAGAAACTTCAAATGGGCTCTTAAGGCTGCCAGACAATCTTATGGACTACCCCAGCCCACTCACACTCCCTATTTGTTTCAACTCGTCACACCTTCTCTCTCCTGCAGCCTCTACCACCTCTTCACACATCCTCACTCTCAGTTAATGACCTTGCTGCCTCTTTGTAGAAAATGAAAGTAACCAGAAGCAAACTTGAACAGTTTTTTACCATCTCAGCCATCCATCTTCCAGAACCTTCTTCTACGTACTGTGCCCACATAAATAATCTATGCTTCTATGTAAAGCCTAGCATAACAATGATTGTGACGATGGCACAGGGCCAGGCAGTGTTTCATTCTGTTGTACATAAGGTCACTGTGAGTTGGAACTGACTCAACAGCACCTATCAACAACAACAACAACATCATCTAAAGCCTATTGCTCCCTTGCTCATATCCTTTCTAACATCATTAATTTTTCTTTCTCTGTTGAATCATTCTCATTACGTGGAACCATGCTCTGTTATTTCTTCCATCTTAAAAAAAAAATCTTTCTTGACCCTAGTACCCTCATTTCTCTGTTCCCCTTTGAATAAAAATCCTTGAAGAGTTGTCTATGCCCACTATTTCCAATTATTCCTTCCCATTCTCTCTTATATACACTCAGATCCATTTTATTCCCATTTCACCTTCTCTTGTCAAGGTCATCTGTGACCCCCAATTGCCAAATTCAATCTTCAGCTATCAGTACTCATCTTAGAGGGAGGCGGGGCCAAGATGACAAAGTAGTCAGACACTTCTAGTGATCCCTCTTACAACAAAGACCCCCCCCCAAAAAAAAACAAGTGAAATGATTATGACAGGCTAGGAACCCTGGACATCAAAAGCAAAGTTAGAAAGTGGACTAAGCAGCAGGGGGAGGGAGAGGCAGTTCAGAAGCAGAGAGGAGTTCCTGGACCTGAATCTCCAGGAACCCTCAGGCACCATTCCCAGGAGCGACTGCAGCAGCTGGTGGTAGCGTTCAGCCACAGTTTCCTCAAGGAGAAACAGCCAGCTACACAACCTACTCACACCGCCAGAACCACAGAAGAATGGCACTCTCAGCAAAAGCTAAGTACTTGCGTATATTTTACCATGCCTCCATCCTCCAAGACAGCTTCAGTGGCTGTTGATTTCCCTGGACCTGCGACAGGGTCTGCTGAGTGTCCTGAGCCATTCTCCCAGCCTTGGAAAAGGAATAAATTCACAACTGGGGGAAAAGATAATCTGCCAGCTCCACTAACCTGGGGAGCTCAGGACAGAAGCAACTCCTGTCCAGGTATAAATGGTCCATGGACTTTGAATACCTTTTTCCAAAGCATGAACCTGTGTGGGCCTATTTCAGGAGAATAGGCCCTTGTTGGCAGACTTCAACTATTTCAGCTGTGCGGTGGAGAGGTCGGTGTTCGATGTTTGACACCACTTTGCCTTTTAAACAGGGTCCTCACCTACCCAAATCAGGGGCCTAAGGACTGGTGGCTCCACTCACATCACCCAGCCACCCACAACAGAGGTCCAAGGATAATTGCTACCTCCGAGTCCTTACAACAAAAAGCTTTGGGTACTCATGGTCTGTCTGCAGAAACTACCCACCTGTGTGCTCTAGAGAACAGGGATGTGCTTTCCTCACAGACACTCAGGGGACAGTTGTCAGCCCCCTGCCTTCTTCAGAGCATGACCCCCTGCTGCAACCAAATGCCTGTACCTACAGCAATCATCCCTGCCCCTCTAAGACTGAAGGACAGAGCCTGTACCACACACTTGATGACCAACTACCTGGACTCCTGAGCTGACTCCATACAAGAAAAGTGAATGGACTCCTGGGCTGATATACCTGATCACAGCTCTAGCCATTTGGTGACAGGAAGATAGAGCTTCAAAGGTGAAAACAATCAAGCTAGCTCACTTAAGCAACCTATTTGGACATATCAAAACAAACAAAGCAAGAAGGTAGGATACAGTAAGCAAACATAAAATAAACTAATACAATAACTTATAGATTGCTAGGAGACAACAGTCAATATCAAATCACATAAAGAATCAGATCATGATCACTTCAACAAGCTCTCAAAACAAAGTATCAAGGGATCTTCTGGACAAAGGTGGCTTCCTGGAATTACCAGAGGCAGAATACAAAAGATTAATATACAGAACTCTTCCAGACATCAGGAAAGAGATCAGGCAATACGTAGAACAAGCCAAGGAACACATAGATAAATGAGTTGAAGAAATTAAAAAGTTATTCAAGGATATAATGAAGAATTTAATAAGATGCAAGAATCCACAGAGAGAAAGCAATCAGAAAATCAGAAGTTTAACAATAAAATTACAGAATTAGACAACTCAATACAAAGTCAGAGGAGCAGAATTGAGCAGGTGGAAGTCAGAATTAGTGAGATTGAAGATAAAACACTTGGCACCAATACATTTGGAGAAAAATCAGATTTAATAATTTTAGAAAATGAAGGGGACTCTATCAAGAGAAATAACCTAACAGTGACTGGAGTACCAGAACCGGGATGGATAACAGAAACTACAGAGAATTGTTGAAGATTTTTTGGCAGAAAACGTCCCTGATATCATGAAAGATGAGAAGATATCTACCCAAGATGCTCATCGAACTCCACATAAGGAAGCTCTTAAAAGAAAGTCACCAAGACATATTATAATCAAACTTGCCAAAATTAAATATAAAGAGAGAATTTTAAGAGCAGCAAGGGATAAAAGAAAAGTCACCTACAAAGGGGAGTCAATAAGAAAAACCTCAGACTACTCAGCAGAAACCATGTAGTCAAGAAGGCAATCGGATGCCTTATATAAAGCATTAAAGGAAAAAAATTGCCAGCCAAGAATCGTATAAAAACCCAAAAAGAATCATATATCCAGCAAAATTGTCTCTCAAATATGAAGGTGAAATTAGGACATTTCCAGATAAACAGAAGTTTAGGGATTACGTAAAAACCAAACCAAAACTACAAGAAATACTAAAGGGAGTTCTTTGGTTACAAAATCAATAATATCAGGTATCAACCCAAGACTAGAACACTGGGCAGAGCAATCAGATGTCAGCCCAGACAGGGAAATCACAAAAATAGATCAAGATAAAAAAATGCTCAAACAGGGAAACAGCGATGTTATTATGTAAAAGAAGACAACATTAAAACAATAAAGAGGGACTAAGAAATGTAGTCATAGATCTTTCACATGGAGAGGAAGACAAGGCGATACAAAGAAATAAAGGTTAGGTTTAAACTTAGAAAAATAGGGGTAAATAATAAGGTAACCACAAAGGAGACTAACAATCCTACTCATCAAAATAAAATACAAGAAAAAAATAGACTCAGTAGAAACAAAGTCAACAATAAGAGGAAAAGACAAGATATAAAGATAAACTACTCAGCACAAAAAATTAAGTGGGAAAAAGAAACTGTCAACAAAAAACAAAGATATCAAAATGACAGCACTAATCTCAAACCTACCCATAATTACACTGAATGTAAATGGACTAAATGCACCAATAAAGAGACAGAGAGTGGCAGAATGGATTAAAAAAAGCCATGATCCGTCTATATGCTGCCTACAAGAGACACACTTTAGACTTAGAGACACAAACTAAAACTCAAAGGACAGAAAAAAGTAAACCAAGCAAACAACCATCAAAAAAAAAGCAGGAGTAGCCATATTAATTTCTGACAAAATAGACTTTAAAGTTAAATCCACCAAGAAGGATAAGAAAGGACACTATATAATGATTAAAGGGACAATATACCAGGAGGATATAACAATATTAAATATCTATGCACCCAATGACAGGCTGCAAGATGCATAAAACAAACTCTAACAGCATTGAAAAGAGAGATAGACAGCTCCACAATTATAGTAGGAAATTTCAACACACCATTTTTGGTGAAGGACAGAACATCCAGAAAGAAGCTCAATAAAGCCATGGAGGATCTAAAAGCCACAATCAACCAACTTGACCTCATAGACATATACAGAATACTCCGCCCAACAACAACCAAGTATACTTTCTTTTCTAGTGCATATGGAACATTCTCTAGAATAGACCACATATTAGGTCACAAAACAAGCCTTAGCAGAATCCAAAACTTCAAAATACTACAAAGCATCTTCTCTGACCATAAGGCCATAAAAGTAGAAATCAATAACAGAAAAAGCAGGGAAAAGAAATCAAACACTTGGAAACTGAACAATACACTGCTCAAAAAAGACTGGGTTATAGAAGACATCAAGGATGGAATAAAGAAATTTATAGAACCCAATGAGAATGAAAATACTTCCTATCAGAACCTCTCGGACAAGCTAAAGCAGCTCAGAGGTCAATTTATATCAATAAATGCACACATACAAAAAGAAGAAAGGGCCAAAATCAAAGAATGATCCCTACAACTTGAACAAATAGAAAGAGCAACAAAAGAAACACTCAGGTACCGGGAGAAAGCAAATTATAAAAATTACAGCAGAATTAAATGGAGAACAGAAAAACAATTGAGTTAACAAGATCAAAAGCTGGTTCTTTGAAAAAATTAACAAAATTGATAAACCATTGGTCAAACTGACAAAAGAAAAACAGGAGAGGAAGCGAATAACCCAAATAAGAAATGAGATGGCTGATATCACAACAGATTCAAATGAAATTAAAAGAATCATATCAGATTACTACAAAAAATTGTACTCTAACTAATTTGAAAACCTAGAAGAAATGGACAAATTTCTAGAAATGCAAACCTACCTAAACTAACCTAAACTAACAGAGATAGAGTAACTAAATAAACCCATAACAAATGAAGAGATTGAAAAGGTAATTAAAAAACTCCCAACAAAAAAAAGCCCTGGAGAGGCAGGGCCAAGATGGCTGACTAGGTAGAAGCTATCTCAGATCCCTCTTGCAACAAAGACTTGGAAAAACAAGTGAATCAATCACACACATGACAATCTACGAACACTGACCATCGAACACAGATCTAAAGAGTTGACGTGAGTGACAGAGACTCGGCCAGTGCAAGCAGGCTGCACACTGACACGGCTAACAAGAGAATGAGCAACCACGGGAAGCAGCGACTGTTTTCGGAGCCTGGAGCCAGCATCCCAGTCAGAAAACCTTGGTGCCGGGCTTTGGGTTGGGTGCAGGGTTGCTGAGCAGGGCTTCCTGAAACGGTGTGAACACAGGATGCAGCCCTAGCCCCCAGAAGTGACCTTGGGGGAAGCCCAACCAGTGCACCCAGGCAGCGCAGTGACGCGGCTGACAGGAGGAGAAGTCATCAGGATGCAGCGACTGGTTTGGGAGCCTGGAGTACAGCGTCCCAGCTGGGGAACCTTGGTGCTGGGCTTTGGATTGGGAGCGGAGGAACTGACCACGGCTTCTGAGACAGCACAAGCACAGGACGCGGGCCTGACCCTTGGGGGTAATCTCGACCCAGCCAACGCACACAGGCTATGCGCCCCTCGGGAATCTCAGATAAAAAAGTCATCACCAAGCAAGGTAAGTAACTTTGTCTATATTCCTGGGTGCTACTCTCTCCTATCTATCTGATCCCTCCCCTTCCCAGGCGGCTTCATTAACATTGAAATTTCCTGGGCCAGAGAGTGAAGTGCTCTGTGGGTTTTTTTTGTTTGTTTTGTTTTTGTCTTTTCCTAAACCATTCTCCTGACCTCAGAGAAGCACCTACAAAAAACCCAGGGACCAAAAATCCTTCCCTGACTTCCAGAAATTGGACAAAAAATACAGAACCAGCTCCAGCCAAGCATATGAGACCCACGGTCTTGGGCATTCATCCCTACAGGGAACAAGGTGGCTATTATAATGCAAAGGCAATTCTGATAGTGATCTGACTGTAATTGTTTTAGCAGATTACTGGAAAGACAAGTTCTCCAGGTCTGATATCTCTGCGTATTCCACAGAGCCCTCACTGACCCACAACAGGGAACTGAGGGCTGAAGCTCCACCCAAACCACCTAGCCTCCTGCCATAGGAGTCTGAGGATAGTGACACCTACCAATCTGTAGAGGTACATGCATTGGGTGCCTAAGCTACAGCTGCAGAGCCCACCCACCAAAGTGCTTTAGGAATAGAGACACACCTACCTCACTGGCACTTGGGGGAAGCCTGTCAGCAGCCTGCCCCCCTGGAGTGTGACCCCCTGCTGCTACTAGAATCTAGTGCACACAACTGTCACCACTACTCCTCGAAGTGAATAGGTGACAGTCTACACCACACACTTGGTAACCCAAAATCAGATTTTACTCAAGAAAAGTGAATGCACTTTTAGGCTTATATATCTGGTAACAGCCCAAACCACCTGGTAATAGGACATAAGTGATTCAAAGGCTACAACAATCAAGACAGCACAATCTAGTAGCCCATCTACGTATACTGAAAGAAAACAGAACAAGATAAGACTCAGTGAGCACATATAAAGTAAATCATTACAATATCTTATAGATGGCCTGGAGACAGCAGTCAATATCAAACCACATAAAGAAGCAGACCATGATTCCTTCTACAACTCCCCAAATTAAAGAATCAAAATCTTTCCCAAATGAAGATACAATCCTGGAATTGCCAGATGCAAAATATAAAAAAAACTAATTTACAGAATGCTTCAAGACATCAGGGGTGACCTCATAAATGAAATAAGGCAATCTACAGAAAAAGCTAAGGAACACACTGATAAAGCAGTTGAAGAAATCAAAATGATTATTCAAGAACATAGTGGAAAAATTAATAAGCTGCAAGAATCCATAGAGAGACAGCATTCAGAAATCCAAAAGATTAACAGTAAAATGACAGAGTTAGACAACTCAATAGGAAGTCAGAGGAGCAGAATTGAGCAATTGGAATGCAGAGTGGGGGAGGTGGAGGATAAGGCAATTAATATAGTTGAAGAAAAATCAAGTAAAAGAATTAAAAAAAATGAAGAAACCCTAAGAATCACGTGGGACTCTATCAAGAAGAATAACTTGGGTGTGATTGGAGTTCCAGAATAGGGTGGGACAACAGAAAATACAGAGAGAATAGTTGAAGATCTGTTGGCAGAAAACTTCCCTGACATCATGAAAGACGAAAGGATACCTATCCAAGATGCTCATCGAACCCCATATAAGATTGATCCAAAAAGAAAATCACCAAGACATATTATCATCACACTTGCCAAAACCAAAGATTTATACCAGGTATGCAAGGCTGGTTTAATATGAGAAAAACCATTAATGTAATCCACCACATAAATAAAACAAAAGACAAAAACCATATGATCTTATCAATTGATGCAGAAAAGGCTTTTGACAAAGTCCGACACCCATTCATGATAAAAACTCTCAGCAAAACAGGAATTGAAGGAAAATTCCTCAACATAATAAAGGGCATCTATACAAAGCCAACAGCCAACATCATTCTAAATGGAGAGAGCCTGAAAGCATTTTCCTTGAGAACGAGAACCAGACAAGGATGCCCTTTATCATCGCTCTCATTCAACATTGTGCTAGAGGTCCTAGCCAGAGCAATTAGGCTAGACAAAGAAGTAAAGGGCATTTGGGTTGGCAAGCAAGAAGTAAAATTATCTCTCTTTGCAGATAACATGATCTTATACACAGAAAACCGTAAGGAATGCTCCAGAAAACTACTGAAACTAATAGAAGAGTTTGGCAGAGTCTCAGGTTATAAGATAAACATACAAAAATCACTTGGATTCCTCTACATCGACAAAAAGAACATCGAAGAGGAAATCACCAAATCAATACCATTCACAGTAGCCCCCAAGAAGATAAAATACTTAGGAATAAATCTTACCGAAGACGTAAAAGACCTACACAAAGAAAACTACAAAGTACTAGTGCAAGAAACTAAGAGGGACCTACAGAAGTGGAAAAACATACCTTGCTCATGGATAGGAAGACTTAACATAGTAAAAATGTCTATTCTACCAAAAGCCATCTATACATACAATGCACTTCCGATCCAAATTCCAATGACATTTTTTAATGTGATGGAGAAACAAATCACCAACTTCATATGGAAGGGAAAGAAGCCCCGGACAAGTAAAGCATTACTGAAAAAGAAGAAGAAAGTGGGAGGCCTCACTCTACCTGATTTTAGAACCTATTATACAGCCACAGTAGTCAAAACAGCCTGGTGCTGGTACAACAACAGGCACATAGACCAGTGGAACAGAATTGAGAACCCAGATATAAATCCATCCATATATGAGCAGCTGATATTTGACAAAGGCCCAGTGTCAGTTAATTGGGGAAAAGATAGTCTTTTTAACAAATGGTGCTGGCATAACTGGATATCCATTTGCAAAAAAATGAAACAGGATTCATACCTCACACCATGCACAAAAACTAACTCCAAGTGGATCAAAGACCTAAACATAAAGACTAAAACGATAAAGATCATGGAAGAAAAAATAGGGACAACCTTAGGAGCCCTAATACAAGGCATAAACAGAATACAAAACATTACCAAAAATGATGAAGAGAAACCAGATAACTGGGAGCTCCTAAAAATCAAACACCTGTGCTCATCTAAAGACTTCACCAAAAGAGTAAAAAGACCACCTACAGATTGGGAAAGAATTTTCAGCTATGACATCTCCGACCAGTGCCTGATCTCTAAAATCTACAGGATTTTGTTAAAACTCAACCACAAAAAGACAAACAACCCAATCAAGAAGTGGGCAAAGGATATGAACACGCACTTCACTAAAGAAGATATTCAGGCAGCTAACAGATACATGAGAAAATGCTCTCGATCATTAGCCACTGGAGAAATGCAAATTGAAACTGCGATGAGATTCCATCTCACTCCAACGAGGCTGGCATTAATCCAAAATCACAAAATAATAAATGTTGGAGAGGCTGTGGAGAGATTGGAACTCTTATACACTTCTGGTGGGAATGTAAAATGGTACAACCACTTTGGAAATCTATCTGGCGTTTTCTTAAACAGTTAGAAATAGAACTACCATACAACCCAGAAATCCCACTCCTCAGAATATACCCTAGAGAAATAAGAGCCTTTACACGAACAGATATGTGCACACCCATGTTTACTGCAGCACTGTTTACAGCAGCAAAAAGCTGGAAGCAACCAAGATGTCCATCAACAGATGAATGGTTAAATAAATTATGGTGTATTCACACAATGGAATACTTCGCATCGATAAAGAAGAGTGAGGAATCTGTGAAACATTTCATAACATGGAGGAACCTGGAAGGCATTATGCTGAGTGAAATTAGTCAGATGCAAAAGGACAAATATTGTATAAGACCACTATTATAAGATCTTGAGAAATAGTATAAACTGAGAAGAACACATTCTTTTGTGGTTACGAGAGGGGGGAGGGAGGGAAGGTGGGGGAGGGAGGGAGGGTGGGAGAGGGTTATTTACTGATTAGCTAGTAGATAAGAACTACTTTAGGTGAAGGGAAGGACAATACTCAACACAGGGAAGGTCAGCTCAACTGGACTGGACCAAAAGCAAAGAAGTTTCTGGGATAAACTGAATGCTTCAAAGGTCAGCGGAGCAAGGGCAGGGGTTTGGGGACTATGGTTTAAGGGGACTTCTAAGTCAATTGGCAAAATAAATTCTTTATGAAAACATTCTGCATCCCACTTTGAAGTGTGGAGTCTGGGGTCTTAAATGCTAACAAGCGGCCATCTAAGATGCATCAATTGGTCTCAACCCACCTGGATCAAAGGAGAATGAAGAACACCAAGGTCACACGATAACTATGAGCCCAGGAGACAGAAAGGGCCACATGAGGTAGAGACTTACATCATCCTGAGACCAGAAGAACCAGATGGTGCTTGGCCACAACCAATGACTGCCCTGACAGGGAGCACAACAAAGAACCTCTGAGGGAGCAGAACAGTGGGATGCAGACCCCAAATTCTCATAAAAAGACCGGACTTAATGGTCTGACTGAGACTAGAAGAATCCCAGCGGTCATGGCCCCCAAACCTTCTGTTGGCCCAGGACAGGAACCATTCCCAAAGACGACTCATCCGACATGGAAGGGACTAGACAATGGGTTGGAGAGAGACGCTGATGAAGAGTGAGGTACTTGTATCAGGAAGACACTTGAGACTGTGTTGGCATCTCCTGTCCGGAGTGGAGTCGGGAGGGTAGAGAGGGTTAGAAACTGGCAAAACAGTCACAAAAGGAGAGACTGGAAGAAGGGAGCGGGCTGACTCACTGGGGGAGAGTAAATGGGAGTATGTAGTAAGGTATAAAATAAATAAAAAATGTAGTAAGGTATTTATAAGCTTATATGTGAGAGACTGACTTGATTTGTAAACTTCCACTTAAAGCAAAATAAAAATTATTTAAAAAAAAATTTTTTTAAAGCCCTGGCTGGATGGCTTCACTGCACAGTTCTACCAAACTTTCAGAGAAGAGTTAACACCACTACTACTAAAGGCACTTCAGATCATAGAAAAGGATGGAATTCTCCCAAACTCATTCTATGAAGCCAGTATGTCCCTGATACCAAAACCAGGTAATGACACCACAAAAAAAGAAAGTTACAGACCTATATCCCTCATGAACTTAGATACAAAAATCCTCAACAAAATTCTAGCCAACAGAATTCAACAACATATCAAAAAAATAATTCACCATGACCAAGTGGAATCCATACCAGGTATGCAGGAATGGCTCAACATTAGAAAAACAATTAATGTAATCAATCCATCATATAAATAAAACAAAAGACAAGAACCACATGATCCAATCAATTGATGCAGAAAAGGCATTTGACAAAGTTCAACATCCATTCACGATAAAAACTCTCAGCAAAATAGGAATAGAATGAAAATTCCTCAACATAATGAAGGGCATTTATACAAAGCCAACAGCCAGCAACATCCTAAATGGACAGAGTCTGAAAGCATTCCCCTTGAGATCAGGAACCAGACAAGGATGCCTTTTGTCACCACTCTTATTCAACATTATGCTGGAGGCCTCTGTCAGAGCAATTAGGCTAGATAAAGAAATAAAGGGCATCCAGATCGGTAAGGAAGAAGTCGAAGTATCTTTATTTGCAGATGACATGATCTTATACACAGAAAACCCTAAAGAATCCTCAAGAAAACTACTGAAACTAATAGAAGAGTTCAGCAGAGTATCAGGATACAAGATAAACATACAAAAATCAGTTCAATTTCTCTACACCAACAAAAAGAACATCGAAGAGGAAATCACCAAATCAATACCATTTATAGTAGTTCCCAAGAAGATAAAATACTTAGGAATAAATCTTACAAGAGATGTAAAAGACCTACACAAAAAAAATACAAGACACTGCTGCAAGGAACCAAGAGAGCAACGTAAGTGGAAAAACACACCTTGCTCATGGATAGGAAGGCTTAACACTGTAAAAGTGTCTATTCTACCAAAAGCAATCTATAGATACAATGAAATTCCGATCCAAATTCCAACGACATTTTTTAAAGAGATGGAGAAACAAATCACTAACTTTATATGGAAAGAGGCCCCAGATAAGTAAAGCATTACTGAAAAAGAAGAACAAAGTGGGAGGCCTCAGACTACCTGATTTTAGAACCTATTATACCGCCAGAGTAGTCAAAACAGCCTGGTACTGGTACAACAACAGATACAGAGACCAATGGAATACAGTTGAGAATCCAGACATAAATCCATCCACATATGAGCAGCTGATATTTGACAAAGGCCCAAAGTCAGTTAAATGGGGAAAAGACAGTCAGTTTAACAAACAGTGCTGGGATAACTGGATATCCATCCGTAAAGAAATGAAACAAGACCCATACGTCATATCATGCACAAAAACTAACTCAAAACGGATCAAAGACCTAAATATAAAATCTAAAACGATAAAGATCATGGAAGAAAAAATAGGGACAACACTAGAAGCCCTATACATGGCATAAACAGTATACGAAACATTACTAAAAATACACAAACACCAGAAGAGAAACTAGATAACTGGGAGCTCCTAAAAATCAAACACCTATGCTTATCAAAGACTTCACCAAAAGAGTAAAAAGATTACCTACATACTGGAAAAAAGTTTTTAGCTATGACATTTCCAACCAGACGCTGATCAGATCAGATGCTGAGCCCTAAAATCTACATGACACTGCAAAAACTCAACTACAAAAAGACAACCTAATTTAAAAAAGGGCAAAGGATATGAACAGGCACTTCACTAAAAAAGACATTCAGGTAGCTAATAGATACATGAGAAAATGCTCACGCTCATTAGCCATTAGAGAAATGCAAATCAAAAGTACAATGAGATTCCATCTCATTCCCACAAGGCTGGCATTAATCCAAAAAACACAAAGTAATAAATGTTGGCGAGGTTGTGGAGAGACTCGAACACTTATACGCTGCTGGTGGGAATGTAAAATGCTACAACTACTTTGGAAATCAGTTTGGCGCTTTCTTAAAAAGGTAGAAATAGAACTGTCATGCAATCCAGCAATATACTCCTTGGAATATACCCAGCCCCAAAATATATCCTAGAGAAATAAGAGCCTTCACACAGATATATGCACACCCATGTTCACTGCAGCACTGTTTACAATAGCAAAAAGATGGAAGCACTAAGGTGCCCTCAACAGATGAATGGATAAGTAAATTATGGTAAAGTCATACAATGGAATACGATGCATCAATAAAGAACAATGATGAGTCCGTGAAACATTTCATAACATGGAGGAATCTGGAAGTCATTATGCTGAGTGAAATTAGTCAGTTGCAAAAGGACAAATATTGTATGAGACCACTATTATATAAGAACTTGAGAAATAGTTTAAAAAGAGAAGAAAATATTCTTTGATGGTTACGGGGGGGAGGCAGAAAGGGAGAGGTGTATTCAGTAATTAGATAGTAGACAAGAACTATTTTAGGTGAAGGGGAAGACAACACACGATACAGGAGAGGTCAGCACAACTGGACTAAACCAAAAGCAAAGAAGTTTCCTGAATAAACTGAATGCTTTGAAGACCAGCATAGCAGGGACAGGGATTTGGGGACCATGGTTTCAGGGGATATCTAGGTCAACTGGCATAATATAATCTATTAAGAAAACATTCTGCTAGCAAGCAGCCATCTAAGATGCATCAATTGGTCTCAACCCACCTGGAGCAAAGGAAAATGAAGAACACCAAAGACACAAGGTAATTATGAGCCCAAGAGACAGAAAGGGCCAAATAAACCAGAGACTACATCAGCCTAAGACCAGAAGAACTAGATGTTGCCTGGCTACAACCGATGACTGCCCTGACAGGGAACACAATAGAGAACCCCTAAGGGAGCAAGAGAGCAGTGGGATAAAAAAAAATGCAGCCCTCAAATTCTCATAAAAAGACAAGACTTAACGGTCTGACAGAGGTCATGACCCTGAAGGACCCTGAAGGTCATGGTCCCCAGACCTTCTATTATCTCAAGACAAGAACCATTCCCAAAGCCAACTCTTCAGACAGGGATTGGACTGGACGATAGGATAGAAAATCATATTGGTGAGGAGTGAGCTTCTTGGATCATGTAGACACATGAGACTATGTGGGCAGCTCCTGTCTGGAGGGGAGATGAAAGGGTTAGAGCCCTTCAGAAGCTGGCCGAAAGCACATGAAAATAGAGAGTGGAAAGAAGGATTGTGCTGTCTCATTAGGGGAGAGCAATTAGGAGTATATAGCAAGGTGTATATAAATTTTTGTATGAGAGATTTACTTGGTTTGTAAAATTTAACTTAAAGCACAATAAAAACTTTTTTTAAAAAAGTCATCTTACTTGACTGTTCAGCAGTGTTGGACTAGGTTGATTGCTTTCCCATCCTTGAAACCTTCTTCATGGCTTCCACAGTATTTCATACTCCTGGTTTTCCTCCTACCTCCCTGGGAACTCCTTCTTGGCCCCTTTAATGGTTTCTCCTTTTCTCCCCAACCACTTACTATCAGAGTATCCCATGGTTCAGTCTTTTTCTCCTCTTCTCTATATGCATTCACTTCTTGAAGATCTCTTCCAGTCTTAATGCTTTAAATACCATCTGAATGCTGACAAGCCCCTACTTATAATCTCCAATTGAACTTATCCTCTAAATACCAGACTTACTCTACGTCTCCAATTACATTTAACATTTCCAAAACTACACTCTTTATCCCCAATACCCCAAATCTTCTCTATCTTAAAGCCTTCCATAATTCAGTAAATGGCAACTCCAACTTGCTCAAACCAGAAAAACCGGGATCATTTTTTTTTTTTTTTAATTTCATGTGATCTTTTTTTTTTTTAATTATGTTTCAGGTGAAAGTTTACAGCATAAATGAGCTTCTCATTCAAAAATTTATACACGAATTGTTTTGTGACATTGGTTGCAATCCCTGCAATGTGTGTCAGCACTCTCTCCCTTTCCCTTTACACCCCAGGTTCCCCGTGTCCATTCGTCCAGGTTTACTGTCCCTTTTTGCCTTCTCATCTTTGCTTTTAGGCAAGTGTTGACCATTTGGTCTCCTATACTTGATTGAACTAAAAGGCACATTCCTTATGTGTGTTACTGTTTGTTTTATAGGCCTTTCTAGTCTTTGGCTGAAAGGTGGACTTCGGGAATGGCTTCAGTTCTTAGTTAGCAGGGTGCCCTATTCTGAGGGGTCCCTACAGTCTCTGTCAGACCAATAAGTTTGGTTTTTTTGTGAATTTGAATTTTTTTCTACATTTCTCTCCCGCTCTGTCTGGAACCCTCTGTTGTGATCCCTGTCAGAGCAGTTGGTGGTGGTAGCCGGGCACCTTCTAGCTCTGGGCTCAGTCTAGTGGCGATTGTGGTAGTTGTGGTCCATTAGTTCTTTGAACTAATCTTGCCCTTGTTGGTTTTCTTCATTCTCCTTTGCTCCAAATGCGATGAGACCAATAAATGTATTTTAGATGGCTGTTCACAAGCTTTTAAGATCCCAGACGCTGCTCAACAAAGTAGGATATAGAACGTTTTCTTAATGAACTATGTTATGCCAATTGACCTCAATGTCCCCTGAGACCATGGTCCCTAGCCCTCAGCCCCAGCAGCTTGGTCCCTCAAGGTGTTTCAGTGTGTCTAGGAAGCTTCTATGGCTTTGTCTTGGCCAAATTGTACTGACTTTTCCTATACTGTGTATTGTCTGTCCTTTCACCAAAGTGGGATCTTTTTTCATTCTTCTCTTTTCTGTAGATAGCATATCCAATCCACCAAGAAATCCTATTGGCTCTAACTTCAGATATATCCAGAATCTGACCACCTCTCAACACTTCTACTGCTACCAGGGGTCTTACTGGTTCAATCTACCATCATCTCTCATCTATATTTTGTGATAACATCCTGACTAGTCTCTCTGCTTCCACACTTGCCACAACACGGCAGTCAGGCTGATCCTTCTGAAAGGTAAATTAAGTCACATAGTTCCTCTGTCAAAACTCTACAGTTTCCTCATTTCATACAGACTCCAAGCCAAATGACTTACAATGGCCTAAGGCCCTACTTGACCTGGCCCTGGTACCCTCACTGACCTCATCTCCAACTACTCTTCCAATTGTTCATTCCACTTCATCTATGCAGGTCCCCTTTATGTTTCTCTAGCATGCCAGGTACTTTACACCTCAGAGCCTTACACTGGCTGTTCCATCTGCCTGGAACATCTTCCTCCCTATGTCTACTTGGCTAACTCCCTTACATCCTCCAGGTCTTTGCTCAACTATCACCTTCTCAGTGACACCTATATTGGGCACCCTATTTAAAATTGCTACAATCCCTGCTCCTTCTTGGAATTTTCTATCCTTTTTATCCTGTTGTAATTCTCAAAAAGCATTTATCACCTTGAAATATACTACGTAATTTACTTATTTGTTTGTTTATTGCTTATTGTCTGCTTCCCGCACTGTAACTTAAGCTCTATAAAGGAAAAGATTTTGCTTTCTTTCGTTCACTGATGTATGCCTGGTACATAGAAGGTACTCAGTTAACACTTGTTGAATGTATGAATCTATTTCCCCTACTACACCTAAGCAACTTGTGGCTAGGTACTCTGCCTTAATTGTCTTTGTACCATGCTTCCTGGTATATATTGGTGCTCAATAAATGTTCATTAAATTGAAGAGGACAAATAAAACAAGTGGCTCATAAAAGTCCCTTCGTTTCTCAGGATCCTATTACATTTCTTCCTCGTACCAGCCTGACTACTAGAATTTGCTCTGGACAAGGTCCTCATCTTCCTGATTCCTCAGCAAACATGAAAGCAGGATCATTAACACAATGCTGACCATAAATGCATTCTCTCAGGAGCGAGTCTCCACCTACCTTCACTAAGGTAAATGGCATAAATTTCAAGAGATCATCCCATCCATAAGGCCTCACACATGACAAGTCAGAAAATGGGAATGTCACCTTGCTTTCACATATTATATATTCCTCAGTGTAGCTCAACTTCAGTGCTTTTTCCTTGATAAGACTTCCCCAGACTTCCCCAAGCTGTTGCTCATTCCTGGTAGCTGCTAAATCAGTTGATCATATTGTACTGGTTTGCTTCAATGTGTTTGTTTACTGGTTGAAGCCTGCATTAAAGGCAGGATTATTTTATGGTGCTTGGTTGCTTGGCCCTCTTCCAGTTGTCTCCTCTCCCAGCCTCTTACTGTGCAAAACGGCAGTCTATCTTTACCTCTGAAAGCATGAATACCCTGAGTTATTTGACTATCACGCAATTCTCTCAGTTCTTCTGGGGTTCTTTGCTTTCAGTGTTTGAACTCTGTGGCCTGAAGTTAGGTAAGAGCCCATCACGAACAACCCTGCCAGATTTTTCACTTCCTGTTACTGCCTTGCCCAGCACTCTTCCCTCCTTTTGTTTTGTTATTGTCTTGCAAATGAAACACGTGCAGCTATCTGAGTGAGTCCAAAAATGTAATATGAACATGTCCTTATCTAAAATGTCACTTTTCCACTATTTTTTGGTCTATTATTCATTAATCAAAGTTCCATTGTTATATAAATCATAATAATAAAATACCGAGTCCTATAATTTCCCAAACAGCTTCTACATTCTCTAAGCAACCAAAATCTCACAGTTCCTAATTAAAATATTAACGGTAAAATTCAGGTAATCTCCAGCAGGTATCAGAGTGCATTCATTTAAGTTTCTAGCGTTAAAAAAAAAAAAAAAAACCCTTTGCCAACAGAAAAAAAAAAGAAAGTTTTTGAGCCTATATTACAAAGACTCCAAATAATATTACACAGTGTGTTATTTTCTTTCCAGAAAATTCTAATACTATATAATTACTTTTGTATGAAAAACGAATAATGTAAGCTCCTAATGCTAAAAACAGCTAGACAGAAACCATCCAAATCAGACAGGCCTTTCCTGAAACCAAATAAAATATCAAACTAGAAAATATCTGTGGGAGCATGGCCCATGGAACACAGTTCTTGAATTATTATTCCGTAGAAAAAGCATGGTGGGGGAGAATGTTAGGTGGGGAAAAAAAAAAGTGTTTTCTCATCTATGTGTTGGGGTTTGTATAAGTCCCCTGCTTTGGAAAAACTGTAACGTTTATCGCACCCGCAAAACGTCACAGAAAAAAATACCAATGAGAAATGCATCTAGGAGCTTTCTGAGCTTCTGGTTATAAGTAACAGCAAAAAACATCAATTAAGCTCCATCTATTGACACAGAAATGCGTTGATACAGAAACCCGAAATCCCACCTGCATGGAAATTAAGTCGCAGCTACTCCCCCAATTCAGAGAGAAGCGAGCTTCACTTCGGTCGCTGCAGAAACTAATCCCAGCAAATACATCCAGTTGGTTTGTGTGTTGGCAGTAATGGGACTGCGTGTAGAACGCATCGCTTCGCCCTCCCCTCAAAACTGCTCCAGAAAAGTGGAACCATCCTCGCCACAAGACCTCACTTAGCGGAAAGAAAGCCGGTACTCGACGAAGTCATCGGGCTCCGAGGTGGCCGCGACGTGCAGCGGGCGGCGGGCGGCAGAGGCGGGTGGCCCTGTCGCGCCTCCCCCTTTCACACTCCCAACCCCTAGTCGTTTGCACGGGGCCCTGGCTCCAACCTCTCGGATTCGGAGACCTGAGCAGGTTCTTCCTCTGCCCAGAGTGGAGAACCCTCTAAAGACGTTTTGTCAGGAGTTAATTCCCGCGCTGGCAACGTCTCAGCAGCCCCAAGCTAACATGCAGACCCAGCCTGGCTCAAAGCCGACCCAGTCAGCGCCAGGACCCACATCTGGGTCGGTCTACCCAGTCGGTCTCACCCTGGAACGTCTGGGTCGGTCTACCCAGTCAGTCTCACCCTGAAGCCTCTCCAGCCTGCGTCCCCAGCGCCCAGCCCGCAGCCTGGCACCCAGTAGGGGCTTTTGGGGAGTGCAGCCCCAAAGCCTCACTTTCTACTGAGTGACAACCATGTTAGCCGCCTCGGGGGGTAAATAAGGGTAAGGTGAGCCAGCCGTCGGCTGTCAGGAAAGCTCACCCGGTCGCCTCCGCGCCTCCGCCCCCGCGGCTGCGACGGTTTCCAAACTCCTTGGCACAAAGGGCCGGGGGCCCCCTACCCTCTCTCCCTCACACGGTTTAGCACTGAAGACAGCGGACATACTTTTCTGCCCAGTGGCCCCACTGGGGGGAGGATGGTGTTGGTGGCGCGGACAGGGCTGCAGGTGTCCGGACGAAGCGCCATCCCGCATCCCCGCGACGCCCCTGCGCGCCCACCTCCCTCCCGCGCCTAGCGCAGGGCAGCCCCGGGGCGTCTTACTTTTCTGGCTTGAGTACCCCGGGTAATAGCCATAGTAGCCGGTAATCCGCAGGATACGGTCTTCGATGGTGGCCACCCCATTGGGGGCTGCTTTGACATCCATAGAGAGCGCGGGGCGGCGGCCCCGGGAGCCGTGCGGAGGAGAGCGCAGCGCCGGGCCCGGGAGCTGGTGCAGGTGCTGCCGCCGCCGCCACTGGTGCCGATGTTGCAGCTCGTGCTCCCGCGCCCGGGCTCTGACTCCACCGCCCGGCGCAGCACCGGCGCCGCATCACAGCGGCGGTGGCGGCGGCGGCGGCGGAGCGGCCCCCACTCGGGCCGGCCTCTCCGTCAGCCTGGCAGCTCTCCCGCCCGCCAACCGGCGCACTGCTGCCCGCACAGCGCCCCCTCACCCCCGACGCCCACCGTGGCCAGGAGTGGTATGGACGACCCACCTTGCCGCTTACTCTAATCATTAACCCTTGCGCATCCCTTCCCCGAAGAGTAGACACCCCCTACCCCGCCAGAGAGAAGGGGATGCTTGGCCCAGGGCGGTGGGAGGAGAGGCGAAGGTGAGACTGTGGCCAGGGGATCGGGGAGGTGGTTTGGGGATGAGAGAGACCCAGGTGGAATTGAGGGGTGTTAATGGGAGAGGTGAACAGTGTCACTTGGGGCGATTACACCTGTAGGGCGCCCTGGGGTTTCATCCACGCATATAGGCTACATCGACTTCTGCCTGTTGACCTGCAAGCCTTGTTAGGCGTTAATCGGTTCTCAAAACTTGCCTAGATGACAGACAGTCTTCATTTGAGAAATGAAAATGAGGCCCCGGGAGGTGGTATGTGGAGTGGTTTTGTGGATACAAAGACTTTAAGAGTTCTGTCCCCCAAGTCAAACAGTTCATGTCCCAACCCTACATCCTCCTGGGGAAAGCATCAAAGATTTGGTTGATGCAGCTGCCCAGGGCATGTTTATTTTGACAATTTCAAATGCCCTGAGGAGACATGATTTTCTCCTTTATTACCTGAAAACATCAGGAGGGAAGGCTTCCAACTGTAAATATCTGGAAGGGTGGAGTTTTTAGTTACAGTCTAGAGACTTTTCATCTGAATCCAGAAAGCCTTTGAAGCTGTGTGTCCACGGTGAATACCCTCCCATCGGATGTTGCTGTTCTACTTTGGCAAGAGACCAGGCTAGGGTTGTTGAACAGTGGGAATGATTCCTCTATTCAAAGTTTGCAGTCAAAGCCTCCTGAATAATCTTCAGAGTTTCACCTCAGAAACAAAGGGATGTGTGTGTGTGTGTGTGTGTGTGTGTGTGGGTGTGTGTGGGTGTGTGTGTGTGTCCCGGGGGGTCATCAGCTCATAAGTTTAGAGGTCACTATGTCCACCTTCCACTCACAGCCAGTTTAAGACATCCCTACCTGGTTTCACATTTCTAAAGCTTAGGAAAAACAAAAACATAAGTCGACTTCAGAGTCTACCAAAAGAACTCCTCACTCTATTCCACCTCCATGCATTTTCCACTTTGTGTGTGGGTCCTTAAAATGGAAGGTGTATACCAAGGTTTTTGTTTGTTTGTTTTAAGATGAATTAGGTTTAAACATATTAAACTTCACAATGTGTTAAGGGTGTTCATTTAGACACACAAATCCCAGCACAGGGACTTGAGAGAGGAGAAAATCTGAGATGATTGTGGCTGGGAGGAGAGTTCATAAAGAAACCAGTTTCCTCCCACACCTGCTTTAGGGGCTAGGAAAGGCAGAAGGATGGGAGGAACCAAACCGTCAGAAGGAACTAAAAGGAAAAGTCAGCACTTGTGCAATGGTGGAGGGCTAAATATTTAACAAATTAAAGAATATCTCCTACCCCTGGGAAGCAATTTTCAGCATGCTTCTGTTACTTCATCATTTCCATGGCAAAGCGTATATAAAATACATGCATTGCACACAGCAAAAGGTGTTGATCAAGATCATTTCAAATGTCCCTCCTGTTTAAAGTTTCTATAAAATGCCAATTTGCTTACATTAGGCATTTAATGACATTCATCATTATCCATAGCACATCAATGTTACATTCAATAAAAGAGAAATTAAGAAACAATTCAAACAAAAACCTTCTAAAGTAACAGTTAGAAATCTGAATATGCACAATGTAAAGGCAATTGACTCTGTCCCATTCCATCTCCTTTTAATGTGTATAACTTACCTTGCCATACATACTTAATGTAGTTAAATTCTAATTTACACTTATTGTATAAATTGTTACTTTCTTCCAAGTTTTGCTTTGTTTTCAGAGATTTCCAGAGAAGTAGGTAGAAGCGTGTTTAACTGGATCTGATGATTCATGCACACAGCAAATTCAGCACAAATTTAAATAATGTAAACATTATACCCACAGGAGTCGATGTTTTTTTAAGATCATTTATAAAAATTCTCTGAATGACCTGGAAATAAATTTTAAAACAGCAAAGCATTTGCAGAGCATTTTTACAAATATCTCTGTAATCATCTGTAATAGGATAACTGAAACAGTAAATGCAAACTGATACTGTAATCTAGGACACATGTTTTTTTAAATGGCAAGAGCACAAAATTCTATACTAATAAATTGAGCAACAGTGGAAGGTACATTTCTGCTAGTGATAAGCACTCTTTGGTGCATATGATGAAAAAGATTTTTTTTTTTTAACCTTTCAAATGTCATTTTCGACATCACTAAAAATCCACAGAAATTATTTTGGGAGAAATTTTTCAAAACATTTTTATATGTTTGCATGGTGAGTCTACCAGTTCTCACAAACCCAAATACAAAAATTTAAATTTATAAAATACAAGTTAGCAGTCTGTTTCAATTTTTTTCTGAAAGAATAAGAGAGATAATTAAACAAAAATGGAAGGTAGTTATTTGATTCAGAAAAGGTTTCCTCGTCATAGCTCTACACTTAGCAATTACAAACAGTAACTACAAATCATAACTCAATTTACGAAGTTAGTTTGTACACAACTTTTCAGGACAATTTCTAATGCATTAAGCAAAGGGCATCTGCCTGTGATTCCAAGGGTGTTTTAATATCTGGACCATATTTACTTTGGTCATCTGATCAAATCAGATTAGCTATTTAGACTAATTGAGTATACCAAATCTGGGTATTGTAGAAAAATGCTAAATCATTTGTCAAACAGTCCATCTGATGGCCACTTGCCCTCTTTGTATTTTAGCTAAAAAAATAGTCATAGCTAAAATAACATAGTTGTGGTGGTGGTGGTTATTTGCCACTGAGTCGACTCTGACTCATAGTGACCCTATATAACAGAGTAGAACTGCCCCATAGGGTTTCTAGGCTGTAATCTTTATGGGAGCAGATTACCAAGTCTTTTCTCCAGAAGAGCATCTGGTGGGTTTGAACTTCTGACCTTTCAGTTAGCACCCAACTGCTTAACCACTGTACCACCAACTAATAATTAAAAATGAAATCTGATCTCTGGGTATAAATCCTATTCAATGATATGTAATCTGTCATATAAACATTTAAAAATATCACATCAGCCTTTATACTTGGAAGGGCTAGTACAATGAAATCAAGGGAATCTAATCTTCCTTACACTGATAAGCAACTATGAGTCAGGAAACTGGAATTTATTCTTCTTTCCATAAGAGGCACAAGTCACTTAATCGTATTGACCCTCTATTGGGGTTACTGATTAAAAGGTACAGAAAGGGAAAATGATTATTTTTTTCCCTGGGAAAGAAATACAGTGTACCTAGCACCTTGGGCTAACAGACACTTGGCTGCTTGGAGAGCCAAGAATGCTTAAGCTTTTATACCCAAGGGCCAACGTTGCCTTGTACAACCATCAGCACTATGTACAAAGAGTTGACCTCAAGTTATTTGCACAGAGTTTGAGTTTAAAAGCATCTCAATTCTAGTCAACCAGATGATAAGCACTGGCACTTGGGAAGAAAAAATATGGTCTTAATATTCCATTTTTGGGAAAGCTGTTTGAAATACTTTAACCTCCAAGTCATCATCGATGCTATTTGTAATGCGGACACTGCCTTTCTATTACAATTTTAGGCAGTGGCAAGTATTGTTAATTCACCTTTTCAGCTGAAGGTAAGACTGAAAAGGGGTGAGGACCCCACACTCTTGCTATCTGTCCGGGAAGCAGGGCATTGATCATTGATCTCAGATGCCAGGTTTCATCTCAGGAATATTTTTGAGGCTCAACTCCTTGAAAAGGCATTGGGCTTTTTTTGGAAAAAGTCTTAAGTAGTTTCAACAAATACATTCAAATTCTAGAATTTGTCTAGGACCTCTCTTTCAGCGGAGATAGCCACAGCAGTGTGCCCAGTGGATAAATAAGAGCATGCACTTTGGAGCCAGACTAAAACCCATTGCCATCAAGTCAGTTCTGACTCATAGAGGCCCTATGGGTTTCCAAGGCTGTAATCTTTATGGAAGCAGACTGCCACATCTTTCTCTCTCAGAGTGGATGGTGAGTTCAAACTGCCAACCTTCCAGTTAGCAGCTGAGCTCTTAACCACTGCACCATCAGGGCTCCTTTGAGCCAGACTATACAGGATCAAATCTGATCTCACCACTTTCTAGCTCTGTAACCTTGGATAAATCACTTGAATTCTCTGTAACTCAGTCTTCTCATCTGTAAAATGGGGATACCGCACCTATTTTAGCTACTTTATACAACTATTATGAAGATTACGACGGCACTGGGTTATACATAAAAATTTAGAACGGTGGCTAGCATATAATGTTGTTGTTTTGTGCTGTTGAGTCAATTCTGACTCATAGCGACCCCATGTGACAGAGTAGAACTGCCCCATAGGGTTTCCTGGGCTGTATCTTTACAGGAGCAGATCAAGTCTTTTCTCCTGAAGAGTCATGGTGGGTTTGAACTGCCGACCTTTCACTTAGCAACTGAGCGTGTAACCATTGTGCCAACATGGTACCTTAGCACATAATAAGCATCAAAAATGTTAGCTATCATTATTATTTTGTACTATACACATACATCAAGATAGCCTGTGTCTTGAAAAATTGAATCATCACATAACCTCAATAATTTAAACTGCATTAAGTCAATATTTGTGAGAATTTAGAAAAAGTCTGCATCGAGGATTGAGTTATAAGAATTTACTATGAAACTTAATAGAGCACTAAGAATTACAGAGAGATCCTTGTTTAGGAAAATAAACTCCAAATATACACAGCAATGTCAGCAGCACCATTCTTTGGCAAGGTAATTAAAATATTTTTAATAAAGTTGTATTTGTATGATCCAACAATTGTGTACACTATTTCAACTTATATAAAGTATATGACTACAATTAGTTATTGCATTTTAAAAGACACTCAAAATTCAGTTTTTTTTCTTTAGTTTAAAATAATCTTTCAGAAAGCATTCCAGTGAGCTAAATTTTACATATCTATTACAAAATTGCTACCCTCCAGCTGGAAATTCCCTACTTTCTCATTACTGTCTCCAGTGGAAAAAGCATGGACTTTGGGGTCTCAAGCCCCAGTCTTGCTTCTTAAAAGAGATGTGAACATGTGTTAAACTCTCCAAGTTTCAGTTTCTTCCTCTGTAGAATGGACTCATACTCTCTACTTCACAGTGTTCCTATAATGGCTAAGGTAACATATGAAAATATCTCACCAAGGCCTGGCACATAGTAGATGCACAATAACTATTCATTTCTTTCTCCCGACCCCACCTTTGCTCTGTCCATTATTTATTACTAAAGTCAGTTCACACTTGAACTTTTCATTTATATGAGTATGAATTTCTCTGTGGCAGTCACTCCCAAAGGTTTCTTTAACACTCTCAACCATCTCAATAATCACATGAGGCACTATCGCACACAGGTGAAGGAAGGCGCATCAGAAATTAACTGCTTTGTAAAAAGAGAAGCTGCTCAGGGCCAGCAGTTCCTCCTATCCTGTGAGGAGGCCTAGGACAAGAGAGTTTGCTTCCAGCTGGGAAGGGGACAAAGGTTGGTGTGTCCCATGTGTGACAAGGTCCTCCTTGATGACAGCGCCCCAGGGACATGGAAGGTCTCAGAGGGATCACAGGATACTGGGTGCTGGGAGGGAGGCTGGACCACAGACCCTGGGCTTCCCAGCTTCAGCATTGATTCTGATGCTGCCAAGCTTGGCCCAGGATCAGCACAGCACCAACCCAAGAGGAATCACATATGGGCATGAATAACGTGCATTTCAGCAGTGACTGGGGAACTGAAGGTCCGAGGCCTCCCTGATACTTGGGCTGAGCCAAAAATCCCCTTTGAATTTGCATAACCCTGCAGAAGGGAGTCCCAATAATACTAAGATTCCCACTATTCTTGTGGGAAATGGTGACTCAGTATAAGATTTATATTAAAGAAAATTAAGATTTGTTTTTAACCTTTCTTACACAGCTGTGTTGGTGGTTATACATTCAAACTTGCTACACACTCATTTACAAATAAGGCTTTCTGTAATTTAAACATCTAAAAGTGTCTTACATGCCACATACTCAAACCTAGTGCACATTATTTATCATACAGGCTTTCTATAACATCAAAAAAAAAAACATCAGGTACTTAAAATGCCAAAGGGGCTGTGGCAGTCATTGATGTTATTTGCCAAATACTTAATGGTTCTCTCCCATTTCAGGGGCACCACAGGATTGCTTTTCCTGCCCTCTTGTGGTTGCATGGGGCCATGTGACTGATTTCAGCCAAGGAGTTGTGAATGAAAGCGGCAAGTGTCATATCCCGGCCCAAGCTAACACAGCCCCTGAGTTCTCTTTTCCCTCTAGCATAATATAATGACTACCAACTTTCAGGATTAATTTGACACATAAAAAGTGATGTTACTAAAAAATTAAAATCAAAAAGAGCTTGAGTTCCTTCCATAAACACTACATTTAATTTTCAAACCTTATTCTCTTTATCCTTTGTTTCTTAAGGGCATAATATGCATATTTAGGTATTACCAGGTCCTAAGGCAATTTGTGAGTGGCCGTGATCGTATAGTGGTTAGTACTCTGCGTTGTGGCCGCAGCAACCTCCATTCGAATGCGAGTCAGGGCAAGTAGCTGTAACTTGCTTTGGCAGCCCTAAATTTGGAAACCCTGGTGGCCTAGTAGTTAAGTGCTACGGCTGCTAACCAAGAGGTTGGCAGTTTGAATCTGCCAGGCGCTCCTTGGAAACCCTGTGGTGCAGTTCTACTCTGTCCTATAGGGTTGCTATGAGTTGGAATCCACTCGATGGCAGTGTATTTGGTTTTGTTTTTTTAAGGCAATTTATCAATAAACCACACCAAAGAGAAAATAAACTGTTGGAAAAAAAAAATTATGAGTAGAACAGAGAATCAGAGAAAATAGAAAATTTAAAACTTATTAGACTGTATCAATAAGACAAAGAGAGTCCAGAATATACATTCAATAATCCATATCTTTATTATTATTGTATTTTAGATGAAAGTTTACAGAACAAACTAGCTTCTCATTAAACAGTTAGTACACATATCATTTTACGACACTGGTTAACAACCCCAAGACATTTCAACATTCCCTTCTGAAACTTGGGTTCCCTATTTCCAGCTTTCCTGTCCCCTCCTGCCTTCCAGTCCTTGCTCCTGGACTGGTGTGCCCCTTTAGTCTCATTTTGTTTTATAGGCCTATCTAATGTTTGGATGAAGGGTGAACCTAAGGAGTGACTTCATTACTGAGCTAAAAGGGTGTTTGGGGGCCGTACTCTCGGGGTTTTCTCCAGTCTCTTGTCAGGTCAGTAAGTCTGGTCTTTTTTTGTGAGTTAGAATATTGTTCTACATTTTTCTCTAGCTCTGTCCATCCAGGACCCTCTATTGTGATCCCTGTCAGAGCAGTCAGTGGTGGTAGCTGGGCACCATCTACTTGTACTGGACTCAGTCTGGTAGAGACCATGGTAGTTGTGGTCCATTAGTCCTTTGGACTAATCTTTCTCTTGTATCTTTAGTTTTCTTCACTTTTCCTTGCTCCCAAAGGGGTGAGACCAGTGGAGTATCTTAGATGGCTGCTCATAGGCAATACATCCATATCTGTTGCCAAAAATAATTTCAGGAATAGCTTTGTCCTTAGCTTCAAGAGCTATTCATTTGTGGAAAATATATTCACAAGCTTTTATTTCTTGATTATTTTCAGTCAGTGATACCCATCAATAGGACTTGCTCTTTAAATACCCTGAGATAATATAGAGTATCAGTACTGCAGTGGATATTTATCTTTTATTTTTTTAATTTTTGTCTACACAGCTAATGTTAGAGGAGGCCCCACCTTATCAGGCAGACCCCTCATCTTCAAGAAAGAAACTAAAAAGGTTGTATCGAATGCCTCTTATGCTCCACTTCACTTCCTCTTGGCCTCATCTTTGCAGCAACCAGCTCTGCGTGGAGTCCATCATCACACAGACACAACCTGACAGCGCCTCACCTCATGCCAATGCTGTGTACCTCTGGCCTCCTGCCCCAGGGCTTCCCTGCTAATGCTGAGACATAAAAGTGTATCCACTTGGCTCAAGCAAGTGCAATCTGGAAGTGCAGGGGACAGATGTCACGCTGGCAAACTTGTGATAATAGATGATAGGAGCTGAGGTATAAATTTTTTTCCATTCTATTCTGAATGGACAACCCTAAGAAGCTGTCACTCACACCCACAAAATTGAGCAGTCAATCTTGATTGCCAAATGAGGGTCAGCTCCATAATATGCCCTTGTATTGGCTTCCCCTCTATACTTGCCTCATTCTTTCTCCTTGGGATTGTGTATCCCAGCTCCATCAATCACATTCACCCACCCCACATTTTGAATTAGAGGTTAAGTGGAGGAATCAGGGACCGTGTTGGCAATGAACAACGCAGCTGGGACAGTGGTCGTAGCTAAGTTTCTGGTGTCCAGGTCAGTGGTATGGGCTGTATAAACATCAAGTTAAATATTTACATCATGGAAATAATGAGTTTAGTTCTCCCCTGTTATCCATAAATAACTATGGTTGTGCCTGGGGCCATCCCATAGTATTACCCCAAGGAGGGTTGACCACATTGTAGTCTATTTGACTGATACCTATTGTGTTGGGCAGTGAGGAAGCCTCTTCTGAATGCAAGGGAAAAAGAGTCCAAAGTAATATTTAAAGTCTCCTCTAGTTCTATATTCTTGTGACCACCAAGGCAGTCATCAGAGCATTATTTATAATAACAAAATAATGGAAACAACTCAAATGTCCAAGAAATAGGAAAATGGTTTAATAAGCCACAGTGTATCCACTAGGTGGAATATTCTGTAGGTATTAAAATTAAAGTTATGAAGATTATGGAGCAATAAGACAAATATTCATGCTATAATATTAGGTGGTCAAAGAAATGCATAATTCCAAATTGTATGTGGACATCCATTACGACTACATATATATATTTAATACCGGGGAAAGATTGTTAGAATATTCAAAATTCAAAAAGTGGTTATTAGAGTACAGGGATTATGAATGATCTCCATTTTCCAAATTTCCTGAACAGGACTTTACTAAACTTAAAATGAACACACACACACATTTATATAAGTATACAAGTCCTAAAACCCTTTCCCAGCTCTTTATTCTCCAGTGCAGCTGAGTTTTTGCATGTAGTGTACTAAAGTGTGTTGCCTGCCTGCACATTAACCTCTTCAGTAATTGCAATTATCTCCTTTCTAGTGAATGTGATGGAGTCTGACTAAAGGTCTCTAACTCCTCCATTCTCATGTCCTCATAAATAATAAAACAGGGCTCTATGACAACGAGTACATGAGAAGTTTCATAAAATCTCAAAGTAGCCCTGAGGTCTTTAGAGCCTTAAACTAATAAAGGACTCCAAGTACAGTTATCTGGACATAAGCATCACTGTTCTATGTAGTAGAATCAAGTGATAAGACCATTCTCACAAGTGTTTCTTCATCTGCCTGGTGTTACTCATCCTTCAGCTATTTCTACAGGAATTACCCCTCTGGGAAGCTTTCCCTGATGACCACCCCCTCTCCGTGAGTGGCCAGGTATTTGCCCCATCAGAGCCCTTTCCACATGGTATGGTCTTTTCCACATTGTATGCTAAGTTCTTTGAAGGCAGATACCGCATTTTATTCACCATTGTATGACCATAGCCTCACAGAGTGCCTGGGGCATACCATGTAACCAAAACATGTTAAGGACTGAAGGAATGATTGTAAGAAGCAAACCTTTGAACAGAAGCCTAGGACCACTTTCTCAAAGTAGGGACGAGGCACAGACTCTCTCACTCAGGATAGGTAGCAACTTCCCAAGTACAAAATTTATAAATGAGGAAACTGAGGCTAGAGAGCAAATGGCTCAGAGGCCCTATAACGAGTTGGTGGCAGCCCTTCCCATTCTTAGTGGGTCACTCTTTCCCTGATACTGAGCAACGCTTCCTTCTCCTGTGTGGCTTTCTGGATACTTCATGAATACAATCAGCTGGAATCTACCTATGTTCCCCATCCTCCACATCCTTTTCAATCAAATCACATGTTTCTCTCCTTTCTGTCTTTCCTGGATGAACCCTGGGTTGGGCACACAAAAAAGATGTCCATCAAGGGTTCCTTTAAATTGCATTAAAACCCAACATAATGTCTACAAAACAGGCATTTTTCCAGAGTTTTTTATGTGAGTTATGTTTCTGGTGCAATGAATATTTGATTACTTATCCAATTGGCATCCAGTGGAGTGAAAGTGTTACCCTTCATCTTTGGGGGGATAAATAAATGACATAAATGGTTCGTGCTGTCTTTAAAAAAAAAAATAACTCCATTTAGATATGATTAAATAAATGGAGTTACACATTTTCTTATTAGAACCCAGTGCCGTCAGAATTTTCTAATTATGGGGTTGATATTTTCAATATTCACTGCTATAAATAACAACAGCTCAATTGACAAATTCTTTGGGAACCATAATTAATTAAAAGGTTTTAATCTCCTCCTTTACCTATAATCTAATATTCAGGAGGCGTTTTTGTTTACTTGTTTTCTCATTGAGTTAGGTAAAGAAATCATCAGTTGGGCACATAGAAGGTGGTCAGTGCATGTTACTCTTCTTTTCCTCTAACTGCCTTCCTCCCTTTATTCTATTCTGCTCTGAATTCCACCAAGACTTGCAGACCATTGCAATAATGCCAAAAGTGCATTCCTGTTGCCTAGCTTTTATTGCATACGTAACTACCCCAAACTTTAGTGGCTTAAAACTACAACCACTGATTATTTCTCATGGCTTTAGTGAACTTTAGTGATTTAAAACAACAACGCTTTATTACTTCTTATGGCCCAGTGGTCAGCAGGACAGTTCTGCTGATCTGGCCAGGCTTGAATGATCTTGGCTGGGCTCACTTATGCATCTGTGGTCAGCAAGTGGGGCAGTTGGGGACTGAGAAGACCAGGATGACCTCTCTGGCATAAGACGTGGCTAGGGATACAGTGACGGCTGGGTCACATGCCTCTCATCATCCAGCAGGCCAGCCCAGGCTTGTTCATGACAGCAGCAAAGTTCCAAGAGATAAGAGTCAAGCATACAAGGCCTCTTGAGACCTAGACTCAGAACTTGCACTATGTTGCTTCTGCCATATTCTATTGGCCAAAGCAAGCTACATGGCTAGCCCTGATTCAAGGGATGGAAAAATAGAATCTGCCTCTTGATGGGATTGCTGCAAAGAATTGTGGCCTTTTTTGTAATCTACCACATCCATCAAAGCAAATCAATGATAGTGTTGCTAAGCAGATTGAATGGAGGCTTGATGAGAATGTCCTTTCTACACAATGTGTCCTTTACAGAATTCCTTGATTCCAGATCAGCAAAGCAATTTTCCAATCATGGGTTAACAGAGGCAATGTGGAAGTAACTTCATTAAGTAAACTCTGGCATTAAAAGGTTACCTGAACAATGAGATTTTTGTCTGAATAGAAGCTGCAGCCTTTTGCATGACATGTAATTCCAGACTGTCTAACTTCAAAATGGGGAGTAAGAAGTCAGACACCCACACAGGCTGGGTCTGCATAACATTGGTACAATCAGACCCGGAACAAAGAAATGCAGTGAGTTTAGCTCAGCAGGCCTGTTCCCACAACCAAGATAAAAAGTGGAGACCTGGAAAGTTAGAGCATTCAGTGCACCTACCCGCCGTGGGGGCATTTACCACACTATACAGCAAAGATGTCAAAGATCTGATGGACTGTCTTCCCCCACTAGATTTCTAGTTTCTTAGACACATAGATAAATTTTTTAAATCCACATCTCTGGCATACAATGCAGAGCCCAGCTGTTGAAGAAAAAGAGAGGGAGGAAGTTATTTCTGTGACTCAGAAAAAAAAAATTACCCCAATATAGCCACATTTATATTTTTAAAATGTCTATCTGCGACCAAATACCAAAAGATCCTCCAATATGAAAAATTATAGAAGTACTAGGTGAAAATAAGTTGCCCATTATGAAACAGAAAACACTACTGTTCAGCTTAAATTAGAAGGAAGAAGTAGGTGATAATCGCACAAACACACCAGTATTGTCACTTGGGGAAGATAGTCCAGGAGAGAATGTATTTTTTGCTTGATAAGTGAAGAGAAAACCCTTAGATTTTCAAAAAATTTAGCAGAAATTTTTAATTCACAATTAAACACTTAAGGGTATATCTCCAATATTAACTTCTTAACTGTTCTCCAGCACAAAGATCCAAGAAATTCTCTTCATATTATTACAATTATTTATACTCAATCTCATTCCAAAAAGGAATTGAGGTAGCTTATAAAGATACTACATTGCAAGATTTAAAATAATACTAATAAGCAAGCAAGGAATTGGGAAGAAAACAAAAATGAAAATAGAAACTAGAAAATGAAGCCAGAGTGAGGCCAGTAAATGTCATGAGAGTCGATACACTTTGCTACCCCAAACCCCAGACCCAGTGCCGTCGAACACTTTGCTAGAAGCAGCAATAATTTGGCTTGGGGCTTCCCAAAGACCAACCAAAAAAGAACGTGTGGTCACCAACACTACTCTTCACGGTCACAGGCTCAGAATAAAGTCAGGAGGAATACAAGTTACCACTGGTATGAGCCCTGAGAGTAAGTTTTCTCAGGCATGTACCTAAAGAGGATCCACAGGAGGTTATAAAACTATAGCTTGGTGGCACAACGACAAAGCACTGCTGAGTAAAACCATACTGACAATGCACTTCAAATACAGTGTCCTCCGATAATTCTAACTAATCCACAGGCAAAGTCTGGAGACCTGTTCTTCAGAGAAACCTCCATAAATACTGATTCTCTCAAATGAGAAATGGGTAGATATCACCTAATCCCGTCGATCGTTGTTTTTGTTGTTGGGTGTGATAGAGTCGATTCCAACTCACAGCAACCCCATGTGACAGAGTAGAACTGCCACATAGGGTTCTCTAGGCTGTAATCTTTACAGAAGCAGATCGCCAGGTCTTTCTCCCATGGAGCCAGTGGGTGGGTTCAAACCACCAACCTTTTGGTGAGCAGCCAAGTGCTTAACCATTGATGCTAGTTCCCCAAAACTTTTTCTCTCTGTTTTCAATGCCCCCCACCCAAGGCCACATGACCGTCCTTTTAGTTTGGATTACCACACAGTCTTCTAATTGGTTTTTCCCTATTCTTACGCATTCTCCAAACCACAGCCAGTCTGGCCTCTCAAAAATGCAGCTCTGTTTAAAACGTCTGAATGGTCCAAGAGGCCTCTGAGCAAAATTCCACATGCCCTATCATTGTGTACATGGCACAAATGGCCAACGCTCTGGCCTGGTAACCAAAAGGTCGGAGGTTAGAGTCCACCCAGAGGATCTTGGAAGAAAGACCTGGAGATCAACTTTCAAGAAATCAGCCATTGAAAACCTATGGATCAGTTCTGCTCTGCCACACACGAGATCACCACGAGTTGGCAAGAGACGGCAACTGGCTTTGATTATCATTGTGTACATACTTTGGCCTCCGTCAAAGTCTGTGGCTTTAACTTTCTGATTACTCCCTTCATTCCAGCCATCCTGAATGAACTTCTTTCAGATTCTCTCTCTAGGTCTTTAAACCTGCTGTTTTCTCTATTTGCAACAGTCTTGCCCTCAAACTTTTGCCCCCTGCCTTTGCCTGGTACTTTTTCTTCAGGTCTCAACCTAGAGGCTTCATCTTCAGGAAAGCCCTCTTTAATTGTCTGTCTCCCTCACTAGAGTATAAGTGCCATGAAGCCAGACCCTATATCTTTTCGCTCTCACCACAGCGTTCTCAATGCCTAGCACAGTATCAAGCACAGAGTAGGTGTTGCATAGATACTTGCTGAATTAATTGACAATCAAATAACTAATTAATACTGGTAAACAAAGACAAGTCCTTGGAGCCAAATACTACGTTTTACCCTTCAAAGGAAGATCCAGCTAGGTCTAGAGAATAAGCGAGGGGCTTGACCATCCTTACACTAAAGAATTCATCATAATCTGTAGGTGATAGAGAACCAATGAAAGATTTTGACCAGAATGGTGATGTGAGGACACTCAAGTTTTGGAAATACCCAAATTTGTCAAATTATTGTGGCAACAGACAATTGATCCAAAATGGAAGTTGACCTACATTAGCTTTATATTTGCAAAGTATTTTTCCTGTTACATTGTATTTGGTTGTCTGTGTTATCTGAAGGCTTGGATTATTAAAGGGAAGTCAGTGGAATTCACCAAATCCTTTCTCTCCACAAATCATGGCTTGCCAGCTTTTTTTATTGCTAAAAAGGTCAACTTTCCACTCTTTACTGCCCTGGAGTGGTAAGCCTCATCATAGATGTGAAGTCAGAGGTGAAAAGTTGCAATAAAACATGATTTTAGGGGTGTGAGAGATCAAACGAATGGCCCGAATCATCACCCCTTCCTGGGTCCATGCCCTCTGCACATAATGTTCCAGTTCCACCCAGGAAGGCTGAGTTCTTCCCCATTCTTTGACTTTTGGCCGTGTGACTTTTGCTCTGATCAATAGTATGATACAAGCAGGAGCTCGTACAGCTAGGCTGGCTTTCTTGCACACCTTCCCTTGCAGAAGAAGAGTATGTCCCAGCTGTCCTGTTTATCGAAGAAGAATGAGTGATGGGGCAGATCCTGACCTGAAGCTTGGAGCAGCTAAGCTCAGCCTTGATGAGCCAAACCCCAGGTGATCCCCAGATATGTGAGAAATAAATGCTTATTTTTGGATGTCTGTAAGATGTAATGGTTATTTGTTATACAGCATTATTGTGGCAACAGACAATTGATCCAAAATGGAAGTTGAACTACATTAGTAGTGTATTTGCAAAATATTATTCCTGTTACATTGTATTTGGTTGCCTGTGTTATACGCAAGCTCTGACTAATGTCAAACTTTAAAACCACAAATACAGGGGAAGGGAAACTTTTAACAGATCAGGTGATGGAGTTAAAAAAAAAAATAGCAGTGGGTAATAATAACTTCCGCATTGTAGCCCTAGGCCTCCTTACTGCTTAAGCTGCTTTTCTAAATTTAGAAACCACTACAGAATTTCCAAAGGAGCCCTGGTAGCAAAGTGGTTAAGCACTTGGCTGCTAACTGCAAGGTCGGTGGTTCAAACCCACCAAACTGCTCCACAGGGGAAAGATGTGGCAGTCTGCTTCCACAAATATTACAGCCTTGGAAACTCTATGAGCAGATCTACTCCATCCTGTAGAGTTGCTATGAGTTGAAATCAACTCAACAGCAATGGATTTTTTTTTTTTTTTTAATTATAGAACTTCCTTGGTCTTTTGATAATATTGATAAATCCTGAATCTTTATATATCAAAGCAATGATTACAACCCTTCTAGGCACTTCTTATTCTCAGGAATCCAATTAAACAAATCCAAAGGTAATTGGAGCATTTGTTTTTCTTCAACAGATTTTAGCTTTTAATCATGTATGAAATCACCTGTAATTGTAACACTAATCAACCAGTAGAGAATGTTTAGTGATGGGATAATATAAATAAATAAATGTAATCCCACTCCCTCTGGTGGTGTGATCTCTAAATATCCACTGGGTTTGTAATTGGGTGAACACTTTCAAAATTGATTGGGAACACTTATATTTAGTGCCATTTTCACTTCTTTGACACTAAACCATCTTTTCAAAAAGATATTTTAGTGTTAAGAGCTTCATAAAAATGCATGAAAGAAGAAATCACTTCTTTTCATATTTCCTAATGTCTTAGTTACATCATGCCAATGTATACACAGAAAACATCTCTAAATAGGTCTAGGCACCCATTGTTTCCCTTCATGAATCATAAACTCAGCTCTTAAAATTTTTGAGTTTATACAGAAATAGTTTTGTTATTATGACTAGTATAAAACAGAAAATAATAACAACTGTGCCCTATGCCATTGACCCTCCAGGTGCATAGATATAATTATTAAATGATCAATTAAGGTACAGCAAAATGTAGAAGATATGGACTTCAGTGTTGGAAAACTCTTATCATTCTATGCTGTGGTAAGGATATCATAAATAATACAAATATCAAAGATTTTCTTAAGGATACAATCACACATAACAACAAGCTTTCTCCAAAAAAAAAAAAAAAAACTCATTGCCATGGAGTCAATTCTGACTCATAGCAACCCTATAGGACAGAGTAGAACTGCCCCATAGAGCTTCCAAGGAGTGCCTGGTGGATTCGAACTGCCAAGCTTTTGGTTAGTAGCTGTAGCACTTAACCACTACGCCACCAGGATTTCCAAAAAGCAAATCCGTTGCCATCGAGTTGATTCCAACTCACAGAGGTCATTATATATACATAAGGTCCCTGGGTGGCACAAACAGTTTGTACTCAACTACTAACAACAACAACTAGTCTAAAAGTTGGAGGTTCAAACCCATGAAGTGGTACCACGGAAGAAAGGCCTGGTGATCTCTTTCCATGAATTTTACAGCCAAGAAAACCCTATGGAGCAGTTCTACTCTGTAACACATGGAGTCGCCATGAGTGGGAATAGACTCGATGGGAAAGGGTTTTTTATATATACAAATTACTTTTCATTTACTTTCCATTAAACCAAAACCTGTTGCTATTGAGTCGATTTCGATTTATAGCAACCCTATAGGACAGAGTAGAACTGCCCCATAGAGTTTCCAAGGGGCGGCTGGTGGATTCAAACTGAAGACCTTTTGGTTAGCAGCTATAGCACTTAACCACTATGCCACCAGGGTTTCCTATTTTCCATTAGATCTCATTTCTACAACATACACAGGCACAGTGGCCCAAGTAAGGAAATAAGAGCTCCCCAACTCCCGACTTCAAACACAGCTTACAATTCTTTTGTTTGAAAGGCAATATTTGCAGTAGACTCTGGACTCTGTCTGCCCAGCTCAGCCAGCCAATCACTAGCTGGGCCCTCATGAGCAAATTACTTTAACGACGCAGTGCCTTTGTTTCTTTGCCTGTAAATGCAGGTAATAAAAGTTCTCGCTCATGGGCATGTTGTAAGGTAGAATTGAGTTTGCATATGGAGGATGCTTAGAACAGTGCCTGGCATAGAGTAAGTGTGGTACAAGTTTTAGCTAGTTAATGTTTGATTGAATAACAAACAGTCATACTGGACTTGTCTCAATTGTTCAAATAAAACTTATTTTCTCCAGCCACAGATCTTTTCACATGCCATTCTTTCTGTCCCTGCACTGTCCAATACAGAAGCCTACTAGTTACATGTGGGACTATTTAAATTTTAATGTAAACAAATTAAAACTAAATGAAATTTAAAAGTCAGTTCTTTAGTCACACTGGCCACATTTAATTTAAAGTGCTTAATTGCCGCAGTTGGCTAGTGACTATCAGATTGGACAGTACGGATATAGAACATTTCTAACATTGTAGAAAGGTCTATCGGACAGTGCTGGTCTAGGGTATTCTTCCTCCCACTGTTCATCCCTTTAATTCCTATTTAGCCTTCATGTTGCTACTTAAACATCATTTCTTCAATGAATCCTTTCCTGAACCCAAGATATTATTAAGTCCTTCTGTGTATTCTCCCACAGCATTCTGGATTTTTCCTTCATAATATTCCTTATATGGAAATCCTGGTGGCATAGTGGTCGGCAGTTTGGATCCACCAGGTGCTCCTTGGAAACTATAGGCCAGTTCTACTCTGTTCTATAGGGCTGCTATGAGTCAGAATCAGCGGCAATGGGTTTCATACTCCTTATATTTATAAGCATTTTAATAAATTACTTTTCCACCAGGTTGTAAGGAGTTTGAAAAAAGGGGTGATGTAGGCACACAGTTTGCACTCAAAATTTGTTGACTGAGTGACTATGAGAAGAAAGCTACGAAGTTACTTAGTATTTCAATAGCTACCAACTGTCATATGCTTACTGTGTGCCAGGCACTATTCTAACACTTCATGTGTTTCAGCTCATTTAATTCTAACAACTCTCTGAGGTGGGGTTTGTATTAGTTATCTATTGTTGCGTAACAGATTACCACAAATCTAGTGGCTTAAAACAACACACAATTGTTATCCTACAGTTTCTGTAGGCCAGGAGTTCCTAGGTAAAGCACTTGACTGCTACCGAAAGGTTGGCAGTTGAAACCCACCCAGAAGAAAAGCCTGGTGATCTGCTTCCAGAAGGTCACAGTCATAAAAATCTTATGGAGCACAGTTCTATTCTGCAATACACAGGTCGCCAGGAGACAGAATCAACTAGACAGCAACTGGTTTTCTGTAGGTCAGGAGTCAGGGACAAGGGACAGCTTACCTAGTTCTCTGCTTAGTCTCACAGGCTGCATTCAAGGTATTGGCCAAGATGTGTTCTCACTCGGAAACTCAATTGGGGAAGAATCTTCTTCCAAGCTCACTCAAGTTATTTTCAAACTTCATTTCCAGCATTAGTTAGACTGGGGAATATCATAAATAAGATTTATCTCTGTCCCAAGCTTAAGAAGGAGTTTTAAAGTCAATGTCTTAATGTAATTTGGGGGTGGGATATAAAATTTGAATCCTGGGGGCTTAGTCTAGATAGCAGGGAGGATGCAGAAAGACCTGGGAAGAGAGAGGGAATTAATATATTTTTCCACCATTCTCCTGCTTACCAAAACAGGTGAGAGAATCCTCAGGAAGAATTTGACTGTTACAAATTAAGGTAAAAATTATAATTTCAAAGGTCCTGTTGGCTTTTGTATAGCTAAAGGTAGAGGCCTCTGTACAAGGCCTTGTCTTTTAGCAGAGCTCCTTATGAAACTTTTAGCCACACAAAACAGGTCAAGGGACAAGTTTCAGATAAGGAAGGGACACGTAAAGAGCTCTATTACTAGATATAGTAAAGGAAAAGGAAATTTGGCATTTCAGGTTCATCTAGAAAATGTGGAAAGGGAAGAGAAAAGACACCTATCAAGGTGGGGACCACAGAAAAATTCCCTGTGGCAAATGGTCAAAAATCTTGAGAATAACACTATTCTTACATAGTTCTCTGATTTCCCATTTTCAACGTTACCCTCTGTTATCCAAAAACCATCACTAAAAGTCTATACACACAGCAGCCTTCTGTTACGGAATCTGTGGGTAACTTAAGGATAACGCAGTAAAAGGAATAACTTGCCTGAGGGACCAGCACTGCAGAGCAGATTTGCATGGAGGGAGGCCCACAGTTCTGCAGTCCCAGAGTTGTGAGCAGAAACCAGGGTAATGCTAAGCAAGATGGCTAATGGCCAGATAGAAACCAAGTGGAACTGACAACCCCTGTGATCAAATACACTAGGAGGAAAGTGACCGTTAGGGAAGCAGACTCTTGGACTACGTTCAGGCTTGCTGGGCCTATGATGTTTTCCACACACTTTACACCATAGGGTCATCCAGGTCAACCGTTCTACAGATTACACAGACTGTTCTCTGAAAATGTCCCACCGAACCTTATAAATGGGGTGTTATTCCAGCACCTTGGGAACTGCAGTGTCTGCTAAGATTGAACACTGGAAAACAAAGCCCCTCATTGCCCTCTGAATGGGCAGCCCCCTGTGACTGACGGACGTGGCTGTCCCAGGTGTCACTTTGAAGGATGAGCATCCTGTCATCTCAGTGAGGAGCTACACCATGATCAGAGAACTGCAGGCTCGGGTTCCCTTTCTCTCCTGCTGCCAAGGTAACTGCTGCTTACAGAGCCCCAGCAACAGATTCATCCAGGAAAGTGTCAAAGAAGTGGTAGGGATTAGCCAAGCAACTGTCAGCCCTGTGCACAGCCTCTTCTGGGCATTATTCTCATGAGGAAACCTCAACATATCACCTCTAGAGAGATACAAAGCCACACTAACTATGCCAAGTCTGTAGTTGACTGCTTCTTGGGTGTCCCCTGACAACACCACACATGCATTTGCACACACACACACACACACACACACCTGTTCAAGAAAATTTCCCCCTTTAAATTATACCATCTTTTCCATTGCCCCGCTGGAGATGCTGACGAGGCATATTCCTTAGACCCAAGAGACACAGTAGCCCCTGGCATCTCAGTTAAACTCTCTAAGAAGTCCCTCATGGAATTATTAGTTGTAGAAGACCTGCTCAGCTTAATTAACTCCACTATTGCCCTGGTGGCACTATGGTTAACCGCTCAGCTGCTAACCAAAAGGTCAGCAATTTGAACCCACCAGCTGCTCCACAAAAGAAAGATGTAGCAGTCTGCTCCCATAGAGAGTACGGCCTAGGAAACCCTATGAGGCCGTGTTACTCTGTCCTATAGGATCGCTCTTAGAATTAATTCAACAGCACACAACAACAAGAATTATCATCATCTCATTATATTTACTCAAGACAAAGTCTGAGCCAAGAAGGACCTCAAAGGAAGGGAGATTTGGATTTTCCCTGGAACTCAGACCCAGTCACTAACAAACAGGATCTAAATCACAGATCTTAATTACTTGCCCTTCACCCCCCCACCCTCAACAAGATAAGAAAAATGAGCTGATAGAGACACTTTGCAAAACTTGCATCCCTCTTTCAGCTAATACTTGATATTGATACATCTTCTACAGGGAAGTAAAGTGGATTTCTGTCCAGCAGTCACCTTCCTTATTGGAAATACTGTAGTAAAAGACATGGACTCTGGAATCAGAAAGATTGGCTTCATCATTTACGATCTGAGAAAGGGGTAGATTCCTTTGTAAAACAAAGTAACTATATGCTCCACCCCATACATTATTTTAAATATTAAATGAAATAATAGCCTGTGAAAAAATCCAATGCCTGATGCATACTAAATCCTCAATAAATACTAAATGCTATTGTTGTCATGGTTACCATCATCATTTTAGATGATATGGTCTATCTGAGGAGATACATTAGAAAAGCAGGGAGCCATGACAGAGAAGTTAGATGATCTGTAGTTTGTTGCAAACTGGAAAAAAACATGAAAGTCATTTCATTCTTGTTTTGATGTTATTTTATTTATCAAATACTCATATAGTGCTTACTATTTTTTTTTATGTGCTAGTTGGAGTTCCTGGGTGGTGCAAACAGCCCACTCAGCTGCTGACCAAAATTTTGAAAGTTCAAGTCTACCCAGGTGCACCTCAGAAGAAAGTCCTGGAAAACTACTTCTGAAAAACCAGTCATTAAAAACCTTTTGGAGCATAGTTCTATTCTGCCACGCATGGGATCACCATAAGTTGGAGCTGACTCAATAGCAACTCGTCTGGTATTGATTTATATAGGACTTATTGAATCAAAAATTATTTAAAGTAACACTAATTTGATAACAAGGAACCCTGGCAAAGCAAAGATTAAGCTCTTGGCTGTTAACCAAAAGGTTGGCAGTTTGAACCCATCCATCATCTCCAAGGGAGAAACACCTGGCGATCTGCTCCCATAAAGATTAAAACCAAAAAAAAAAAAATCAAATCCATTGCCGTCAAATCGATTCCAACTCACAGTAACCTCGTAGGGCAGGATAGAACTGCTCCATGTTGTTTCCAAGGCTGAAATCTTTACGGAAGCAGACTGCCACATCTTTTCCCACTGAGTCACTGGTGGTTTCGAACCACTGAACTTTCAATTAGCAGCCGAGTGCTTAACCACCGCGCCACCAGGGAAAACTCTATGGGGCAGTTCTACTCTGTCATATGGGGTTGCTATGAGTCAATGGCACTTAACAATAATACCAATTTGATAACATCCACGTAATGCATAACGCAAAATTTTATTTTATAGCCAAATATAATTTGGAGAATGCATATGCTTTTACTTGATAAAACCCAAAACCCACTGCCATCGAGCCGATTCCAATTCATAGTGACCCTATAGGACAAGCAGAACTGCCCCATAGAGTTTCCAAGGAGCGCCTGGCGGATTTGAACTGCCAACCTCTCAGTTAACAGTTGCAGCACTTAGCCACTAGCCACCAGGGTTTCCTTTACTTAATACATTCAACAAATATTAACTGAATACTTGCCCTGAGCCAGGCCCAGTGCTGGTCACTTGAGTGGCAATCGCGAACAAGACAGATAAGTTGCCTGACCTGAATTCATATTCTGTTGGGATGTTTGGAATAATCACCCTGCTTTTTTTTTTTTCTGCATTGAGATTCAATCTAGACCAAATTTATGATAGGTCAATCATTTCTTTAGCAGCCAGGCTTGGATCTGCCCTAGATAATCCATCTGGCCTCCTGAGGCAATGCATCAGTGGCTCCGAGAACGCACCATGAAGGATGGATACCCAGGAAGGATCACTAGCGTGGGGAGGCGGGCCGCCCACGCGGTGCAGCAGCAGGCCGGGCTCAGCTTCCTGTACCAGAGCCCCGATCATCACCAGCTGAGCGACAGAGAAGCGTGAGCCGGCTTGGTTGACTCTTAACTGGGGTGGACAGCCGAGACACTTGATACTCCCTGCAGCATAGCTTTAGGCCATGTGACCCAGCTGGTCAGAGCCACTGCCACAGGGCCAGTTGGCCTGCAGCAATTACCGCCGGGTGATTCATGTTCAGCAGACATGCTGATCAGGCCCAGAGGCTCAGGGGCAGAACAGCACATCGTGAGGCAGACTCTGCCATAACCGCAAGTCACAGGATGGTCCAGTGTGGAAGGGCCTTCTGGCTATAATAAAAAAATAGTACGTCTTAAACTGTGCTGCCGAGGATACGTCAGTAGGACAAATACAGGACATATCAGTACAGACATGTGAACATATTTGCATGTACATTACAGTTTTCTTAGTACAACGTGTCATACATTTTTAAGCATCTTTTACTATAATGAATGTCTTTGTTACAGGGAATGTATCCTACTGTTACCATTAATACTACTCTTAGCTAACTCTTGTGGGTCTACACTACTGGTTTCCTCCTTCATTCATCTGACAAATGTCCACTGAGTCACAACATGTGCCAGGCCCTGGGGTTGCAGTGGTGGGAAAAGCAGACTGGGTGATCATTTAGATTACTGTGGATGCAGTATCCTTCTCTGCCCTATTGATACCAGACTTGACATGCTTTAACCAATAGAATATTGGCAGATGACACGTGAATAGAGGCTTTCAATGTGCTTGCCTCTTGTACTCCTGCCCTTCTGCTTGAGAACAACATGCCCTGGGTAGCCACTGTCCAGGAGGATGAGAGGACATGTGGAGGGATGTAAGCCCACCCGGGAGACAAGCCCAGGCAAACAGCAGCCTAAAGCAAAACTGCCAGGAGGATTCCAGTATAGATGACCGGATCAGCTGGACTGCAGTCAATCAGAAGACCCAGGAGTGTTGCTAAAGAAATGGTTGTCGTTGTAATATGGGAATCATTTTCAAAAAACATCCACATGTTCATTTATTATTCATAACACCTTAAAATTTTAAAATAAAGTTAGTTTTGGAAGTGTTTCTCACGTCTTTGGCTAAATGCCTTCTCCTTCATCTCCTCACTTCTTATCAATGAGGACAGAGATCAGGAAAATGTGGCCCGAACATCACGTTGCAATTCTACAACACCATATTGTAGGGAGGAGCTGAGATGAAGCATGTACACTGGGCTTCCTACTTCGTGAAGAACTATGTCTAGATACATTATTCAGATGGTATTTTTGGTATCACAAGAAAGAGGGTCCTCACCCTATTTCCACGTAGTCTCCCAGAGGACTCCAGGAGTGGCACTCTGGCTGGATCAGCATGCAGAGGGATCAGCATGCAGAGGGCATGGCTGTCCATCAACTAAGTCCATTAACACCATACAGGCACCTGAAGCGTGGACTGAAAATAATTCTACTCCTCAATCCACAGCTCCTTAGAGCCACTAGGCAGGAGGAAAATCTCCCTGGTAGATGTTACAGGAACAATTGATTTGACATTTACCAGACATATTATTGTTATCGATACCCAATATTCCACCTCGAGTGAGAGATTATCTTTCACTTTGCATTTGAGAAATAAAATGACGAACTGGCATTCTGTTATTAGAGAAGTTGTTGGTTTTTAGGTGCTGTCGAGTCGGTTCCGACTCACAGCGACCCTATGCACAACAGAATGAATGAAACACAGCCCGGTCCTGCGTCATTCTCACAATCTTTGTTATGCTTGAGCTCACTGTTGCAACCACTGTGTCAATTCATTTCTGTTGAGGGTTTTCCTCTTTTCTGCTGACCCTCTACCTTAAAAAACATGATGTCCCTCTCCAAGGACTGGTCCCTCCTGATATTAAAGATAGGATTCACAACTGGAATTTTTCACAAAAGCCATGAAATCAGTCATATTTACCCAATGAACACAATGAGTAAGCCTAGGACCTCCAGGTGATCTTTCTGTCTCCACAAATAACGGTTAAAGCACTCAGCCGCTGACCAAAAGGTTAGCAGTTTGAACCCATCAGCCACTCTAAGGGAAAAGATGTGGCACCCTGCTCCCATAAAGATTTACAGTCTTGGAAACCCTATGAGGCAGTTCTACCCTGTATTATAGGGTCACTATCAGAATCCACTCAACAGCAGGTTTGGTTTTGGTTTGGTGCACGCCTCTAAGGTTTCAGCAGCCTGCAAATCTGTGGGTACAAACATGACTTTATAAAACATGATTTGTAAAAAAAAAAAAAACCTGTGAATAGTTTTTATTACAGGCTTTTTATATATATATATATATATATTTAGCTTATATTAACCTATCTTCCACTTAAAACACCCAAAGGAGATAGTTGGACTTTTTTAACATAGAGGGAAAAAAAGTCATGATTCTAAATGCTTTTCATCATTTGTGAATTTCATCTTAGATCTCTGCCATCTGCTTAAGGAAACTTTCTAGAAGCTCTATGAAAAGACAACAGGGAGAAAACCAAGGCTTATTTCCCCTCCTGCAACCACCTTGGGAAAATACAGAAGCAACAAAGTCTCTAGTGCCCCCTTTTGGCTGGTCCTCACTATCTCCATAAAGCTATGAGCCTACACATTTCTCCATGGAAAAATAACAATACCTAATTTTAATGTAGGTTTAATGTATACTGGAGCCCTGGTGGCGCAGTAGTTAAAGTCTACAGCTGCTAACCAAAAGGTCAGCAGTTTGAATTCGCCAGCCACTCCTTGGAAGCCCTATGGGGCGGTTCTACTCTGTCCGGTAGTGTCACTATGCATCAGAACTGACTCGATGGTAACAGGTTTAGTTTTTGGTTTTGATGATGTTGAACAGGTTTCAGTGGACTAAGGTAGGCTAGGAATAAAGGCCTGGCAATCTACTTCCAAAAAAAAAAATCAGATATTGAAAACCCTATGGATCCCAACAGTCTGATCCACAACCATTCATGGGGATGGCACAGACTGGACAGCATTTCGTCCTGTGGTGCATGACATCCCACAAGTCAGGAGCCAACTCCATAGCAGCTAACAACAATAACAATGTAAACTGAGCATGCGTTATATGTCACGGTGTCATATACATTATGTCCTTTCAACCTGACATTTATTCTTTGAAGTACACCTCATTCTCATTTTTCAGACTGTGAAACTAAGCCTTGGAGAGGCTAAGGGTTTTTTCCAAGGTCACACAACTAGCAACTGAAAAAGGCAGTTCAGCTCTGTGTCCACAGCCCATGCTGTCTATCAGTAAGCCATACTGCCTTCCAAGAAGCCATTTATTTTAATTTTCTTCAGAAGGTTGATCCCCTCTGTAAAGCCAGTCAAGATGACTTATGGGCACCTCAACTCAACTTCTCTGTGCCCAAACACCTAAGTCATACCTCACACCCATTCTCCATCATTTAATAGAGACCTCAGTTCTTGGTAGCTTTTTCCTTCTAAAAAGGATGAGACTACGTTGTTCTCAGTCAACACTAATGTCTATACATGCTCGTCTCTTGACCACAGAGCATTTACAACCATACCAGCGAGAGAGGGACGCCAAGCTTTAAGGTTTCAGTCCCAGCACACTTGCTTTTTGGTGGTCTTTGACTCTGGTCTTTAAAGAGCTAAGTAGAGTTTTGGGGTTTAATGGAACCATCTTCTCAATAGCAATGAAACAAATCATCCCCTCAAAGTAGGTGTTGAATGAGTTTCAATTTAAGCCCATCACAGCTCAATTTAAACCCTACCCAACCCAAAATAATCACTGGGATTATTTTTACTTTTCATAAATATTCAGAAGTATTTTGGTTCAATTATAACTTCAGATGACTGAACACGAAGTGTGGTGTACTTCTAAAACCTTCAATATAGTTAGAAGGTGTCCCAGCATTAATTTGCCAAAGCTTATTAGCCAATTCAGAAGGAAGATAATAGACAAAGACCACATCAAGTCCTCTATACAATTGTACTACTATTGAACAAGCTAAAATAAATTAAAAATTATAAAACCCAATGTTTATCATTAGTGTACAGGTATATACAAGTACTACTCAAGGCACTTTACACTGATATTCTGGCAAGTAATCTGAAATCAAGTAAAAAGAACCTTAAAATAATTTGTGATTTTGAATTGGCAATTGCACATTCCAAGAAAATAGCTGAAAAGAAAGAAAAAAAAAGTCAATTATACAAATAGTCCTTTTATAACAAAATTTAAACAGCAAAAACATTAAAATTGAAGTGACTAACAAGAGAAGAAATGGCTCAAGAAGCTATTATATATACAAACACGATAATCTTTGAAAAAGAGACATTTAGACTCTATTAGTGCCTAGGTATACAAAATAACATTAAGTGAAAAAGGAAGAGTAACAAAAAGTAACAAAAAAAACTATATAAATATGTAGAGCTCATCAACTTTGCACTGCTGTGTTCTCTTTATGATGATTTGTTGTGTTGTATATGATTTGTGTACTTTTCTATAAATATTTCATTAAACAAAATTTTTAAATCTGTTGCTGAATTTTTACCAAAGTCAGAGGCAAAATTATTTACATTCATAGAAAAAAAATTAAGTTTTCACTGGCCAAAAAATAACACCATATATAACAAACTGACATTTTCAATTTTTTTATAAGGATTCACTTTGTAAATTTAATCTAATAATAAAACAAAGGCCACTTCTTTGTAGGACCTGGGGAAGGGGGAAGAGAGACTAATTGAGAGTTTCAGGGATAGACATATTTACCTGGCATCATTAACTAAAGAAAATATATAAAAAAGGAGTTGACCACTTAGATCTTGCTCCTCAGGATATCCTAGGAAACCACTCTTCATAAACTTTGTCATGCACAATGGAAGATAAAGCTCTATGAAGTTGACACATGTACACTTTACTCTGCTTCTGGTTGTTGCTTCGTCACTCCAGGATGGTTAGCACTGCTTTTTTTGCAATAGGGTGTCAAGAGACTCCCTGATAGGGTTAAAGCTCCTTGGCATTGTGTGGAGAAGGACATCCCAGGACTATCTGCCAGGCCTGCAATTCTATTAAACTGCTGGCATGATAAATGACAAATAGAAGACATCAGAACTAGAGAAAATCTACAGTGAAGAACTCAGGTCATAAAAGGCAAGAAGAACCAGAAAGGATTTAGGGCAAGTACACAAACCATTCTTCATGATAAAATGTTCACTTGCAAGGAGGGAACGAGAGACTGAACTATAAACTCCTGAGTCCCTGCAGAAGGCATTAAGACACTCATCCCACAGCCCCCACGTGCTGCTCACAGATCAGTGCCACACGGTTCAGCAGCCCCGTCCAAGCTTCTATCCACTGCTCCTGGGGTTCAGTGAAAACACACCTTGTCACACTTGGTGCTAGGAGATGGCATTTAGATAGCTGGGTCCTCTGGTATCCCTTTTGCTTACAAAATAAATAAATAAATAAAAGACCTCTCTGAAATGGAAAATAATTTGGTTACTGCTCTTCAACTATACATTAGAGAGACTCAAGAGAGCAGTCACTCAGCGCATCACTGCCTTGCTTCTAAGTTTAGCTCCCACCAATGACGTCTCTGTAAACAGAGCATAGGCAATTTGCTTCTGAATATCTGAGTTTTAGAATCAGTTCCAATGAGCCTCATCTGGGAGTCGCCAGTGAATAATGCCCATATTAAAAGGAATATGGACTATATGGAGGCAAACAGAGGCTAATACAGTCCTAAGAAATTAAGACGATTTGAAATATACCTTCTCCACTTGCAAAGGAACTTGTGGCAGTAAAATCATGACAAATCTCAGTGCCTATCATGTTTCTGGGAGCATCTCTAGAGACCGATCTTCCTAAAGAGAAACTTCATAAACACTCAATAATAACAATTAGCATTTACGTAGTCTTGGGATTTCCTGACACTTTAACCAAGACTTACGGTGGTGGCAGAGTGAAAATGCAATTATCTGAATAACAAAATTAGGCATATCAGATGCATAGTGATGTCGTGCCGTCTGCTTTTTCTGTGTATATGTTGTGTCGCCGCAACACAGTGCTTGATCGCAGCAGCTTGAACACTGTTCACTGCATTTAGGTTTAGGATAGGCAATGGTTTTCCTTCCGGGCTTAAGACACATAGCGTTGGGGGTTTTATTGCCTTGGAAGTGGAAAGTTAATAACTGTGTCAACTAGTTGGGTATGTGGGTGCTTCAATCAGATCATTAAACACAAACCTTAATGAGTTTCTTGGGCAGAAAGCAGAAGAAAACAGAGACACAAGAAACAGGTCCATGAAAACACCTCCTGTCTCTTCGAATCTCTAGGCATATGATTCAATTATCCACCCATTTCAAGTGAGGCAACAAGCACTTAAATATTTGGCAGGTTCCAGCTACTCAATTTGCATGTCAACATTTCTACTAACGGAAGAGAAACGAGGTCAGCAGCTTCAGTAAGAGCCCTGTTGCTTTTGCCAACTTCTATTCAATATGGAAGTAACTTAAATATCCAGTTGTTTTATACAGGTCCCCATGTTGTCTTATTGATGCAGTTAATCTTTGTTATGGGTTTTCTTAATAGGTTTTCTAGGAATATTTTAAAATATCCTTCAATATTTCTGCATATTAGAATTCATAGTCTAAAACTCGTTTGGGAAGGGGTTGGAGGAGTGCAGAAGAACATTAGCAGGCCCGTGTTCCTCCTGTTCCTATCTTGCTCCTGAGAGCCATCGGAACACTACTGCTCCAAAGCTCCAAAATTCATAAATCAGGCACTCACAGAAGTATGTGGTGATTCGTGGGTGCACAGCCCATGACAGGATGAGGCTCATGCTGTGCGGTATGAGAAACACTGGGTCATAGCCTGGTCTTGGTGGTGACACTGCCATTTACCAGCTCAGAGGTTTTGCAGAAATTATAACATGAGTTTACCCTTTTCTGGTCACCTGTCTTGGTCAGGCTCTACACTTGTTGTTGTTAGGTACAGTTGAGTCGATTCCAACTCATAGTAACCCATGTGACAGAGTAGAACTGCGCCATAGGGTTTTCTTGGCTGTAACCTTTTACTGAAGCAGAATGCTAGGTTTTTCTCCCAAGGAGCTGCTGGGTGGGTTCAAACTGCCAACCCCTCAGTTAGCAGCCAAGCGTTTAACTGTTGAGCACTTCATTAAGCATTCCATACTCACCATCTCATCTAATCTGCTGAAAAATCTCTTTGGCCAGCACTGTTTCCTCAGATTTACAGATAAGAAATCTGAGATTCACAGAAGCTGGTAACTTGTCCCAGGTCCCACAGGGAGGAGACAGCAGGACTAGTCTGAGCATTAACCTGGCTCATACCCACCACACTGCATGGCCTCAGATATTTCACCTTGAAAATGGCAAAATAGCACCTTCTATGCTTGTGGTGCAAACAGTAATGTGCTCGCTGCTAACTGAAAGGTTGGAGGTTCAAGTTCACCCAGAGGCACCTCAGAAGAAAGGTCTGGTGATCTACTTCTGACAAATCAGCCATTGAAAACCCGTTCTATTCTGATACACATGAAGTCACCATGAGTCGGAATTAACTCAACGGCAGCTAGTTTATCCTCACTCACAGGGATGCTGTGAGAAACCAATGATAAGAACACAATATGAAAAACACTTTGGGAACCACAGAGTGCTACACAAATTACACATGGGTTTTTATATAATTCCAAATTCATTTGGCTTCAAACTATAGAATATCCATCTAAAACTGGATTAAATGAAAACAATGCATTGGCAACATGTAACTGGCAAGTGCAAGGATGAATCGAATACAGCTGGACTCGGGCTCACAATGCTGTCAGTTTTCTCTTCCAGTCTCTTTGCTCTGCTTTCTTCTACTTTCACTGCATTTCATACTGGCCACACATACGACCTCTTTTCAGGGCAGGCAAAGGAGAAAACTCTCCTATGTGGTCCAGCAAATACCCAAGGATTATGCCCGATTATGTCATATGCCCAGCCCTGTACCAATCACTGGAGCCAGTGGGTGGAGTGATATGCCGATTGGCTTAGGTGTGGATCACATGATCACTTCTAGGGCCTGGAGTCAAGTCAGCTCCCCATAAACCACGTGGACTAGGAGGGGAGCTCTTTTAAAAAACTGGAGCTCTCTTACCAGAAGAGGAGAGGATGAATATTGAGAAGCCACATAGAAAAAAACCATCCACTAAAATATTTTAATGAAAAACACTGTAATTCAGATTTGTTCGTAGGATAACAGAGAATGTCCAGTATCAACACTAGCTAACTAATGTATGTAGAGTTCTCTAGAGTTAGGAAGGACTTCCATACACTCTATAACATTCTGTTCCCCTCATAGTCTTGTGAAGTATACATCATCATTTTACAGATGAACAAACCAAGTCTCCGCATAGCTAAGAAACATCCAAAGCCGCCCAACTGATAAGAGGCAAAGCCAGAACTTGAATCTAGATCTTTCAGTCCCAACTCAGTACTCAATACTGCTTCTTTTCTGAAGCCTCTGAGATGCTGATATGGGCTTCATACTGTGGATTTGATTACATATGTCCTAGAAGCAAATTATCATTAAAGAAGGCATTACTAACCACAACAGTTCAGATAGGAACATCTTTCCCTTGTACTTTGGAGAAATATAAAACTGTGCTATTGAGTATGGACATTCACAACAAAATGTCTCATTCTAATATTTCTCTCTTTACTATACTCGGACATTGCTGGCAGCAATATAAATTGGTCTAGTCCTTTGGAAGTCATTTGACAATAATATCAAGAGCCCATATCCTTTAAATTGAAATTCGACTCCTGGGAATTTATCCTATAGAAATAATTCAAATAAATGAAGAAAAAAATCACATGTACAAAAATGTTCATAGCAACACTAATTTTAACATTAGAATTTTAGAATCCAAAGAGATATCTAAAGTGCTTAGCAGGATGCCTAGTGATCAATTAATGTAGGCTGCTATAATTCCCTGCTTATTCTCAAATGCTAATGGGCCATCACATTTGTGTTGCATTTGCATGGAAGGCTGAAGAGGCCCCCAGATAACTGCATGGCCCATGCTCTCCTTTCCTTCAGGTCTCTGCTCAAATGTGACCCCAACATACAGGGTCTCCCTGGTGTTTGGGGGCCATACTCTCAGGGTTTCTCTAGTCTCTGTCAGGCCAGTAAGTCTGGTCTTTTTTTTGTGAGTTAGAATCTTGTAGTTTTATATTCCGATACAACCTTGCATCAATCTGTCACACTGATAGATCCATTAACAATTTAAGCCTAGAATTTGGGGTCTGCACAAGCTCTGAATTATTCATTTCACCATAAAACTGTGCCAGCATCACCGGAAGGTGTATGTGTTGGTGGGAAAGTTTCACTAATGTGCACTTACAGTAGTAGGAGAAAAACAACCAGGTCTCACGTGCTCTGAATGAAACAAAAATGCTAAGTCTGTTGAGAAAGTGCCCATTTTCATATTGCAAATCTGAACAGTGTTGTTATACATAAACGAAGGCAGAAACCATCCTCAATTTTTCTTGATTTGATATAATCGTCAAAGCAATTGCATAAACTCTCATGTTCCATTCTAAGCTTAAGATATTTCCATTCACACAAAGTTGAACTGAATTCAAATTGTTGTTAACTTTACATACATCTTTTTTTTTTTTTTTTTACATACATCTGGCCAGAAAAAAGAGTTAATGGCAGGAATATTGAGATAGGCTTTCTGTCTTTGCTGCTGAATCTCTTTGCCTTTTCTAAATTGGCATTTGCTCTGTGTTAGGATCTGGGTTAAATGTTTTTACACATATTATCTTCAAATCACAGCTCTGATGGGTGGACATGATTCTCTCCCATTTTAAAGATGAGGAAACTGAGGTTAGAGAGGCTAAATGACTTATTCCAAGTTCACACATGTAGGAAATGACAATACGAGGATCTGAACCTAGTCTATCACCAAAGCATATTATCCTTAGTTCACTCAACTTTATGAAGGGTAAACATCAAAAGACCATAGGGAAAATGGCTAATTCATGTCTTTGGGACAAGGCTCTTGTAGTAGTCAACTAATGCTGTGGAACAAGTCACCCCAAAACTTAGTGGTTTAAAACAATGAGAATCATTTATTATCTCATAATTTCATGCATTTGAGCCAAGAATTTATAAGTGGTTTGGCTGGGTAATTCTGGCCCTGTTCTCTCCTGAGATTGCAGTCAGATGTGCACTGGGACTTCAGCTCTGAAGGCTTAACTGGGGCTGGAGGGGATCTACTTCTGAGGTGACTCACACAGATGGCTGACAAGTTGGTGCTGGCTGTTGGCAGGAAGCCTCAGTTCCTGTCCATGTGGGTCTCTTCACAGAGCTTCTCATGATGACCAGTTTCCCCAAGTGCGAGCAATCCAAGACACTAAAGGAGGAATTGCAATGTCTTTCAGGATTCCACCTCAGAAGTCATACACTGTCACTTGCACAGCATTCTGTTGGTCACCCAGGTCAGCCTTGGTTTAATGTGGATGGGAATCACACAATGCTGTGCGATTACTGGGGCCATCTTGGAGACTGGTTACTACGGTCTTCCTGCTTTCCCTCTGGCAGTTAGTAGGTTATATTCTGCCTGTGACAGTGTTTTAATTGCTTTTCTGGCCACACAGAGTTAGAAAGTTGGGACCTACTGCAGAACTACTGTACCTTAGAGTATCTTTAACTGGTGGTGTGAATGCAGGCAGCTGAAAGCAGCGAGGCTCAGGCTTTTAGCTCCAGCAGACAAGGGCAAGTTTCCTAGTCTGTTCAGCGGGGGTGGCTACAATAAACAACAGCAGTTAGAGAAAGACAGCTCTTGAAAGGTGGAATCTTCAGAGAAGGAGAAAGTCGACATGAAAAAGTCAGAGGAGAGCAGAACACAGAGAATGTGGAAACTACAGGAGGGAGAAAGAACACAATGAAAATGAGGAACAGGGAGCAGGTGTGTGAGGAAGGAAACGTAAGCTTGAAAGGATTTGAAGCAAAGGCATCAAATCCCAAAAGACCGATGGAGGCACTGACAGTGAGTTTATAAGAAGAGGCCTTATGCCCAGAGCACCCCGCTCAGTGTGAAGACAGAAGATCAGAAAGAGGACGCAGACCAGAACCGGGACACAGGCCCACACTGCAGGCATGAGAAGAATGAGCACTCTCCTGGTGAGGACGGCTCCTGACCAAAACCAAGCCCACACCTCCACAGGGTATATTTTCAAAAGAAAAAAAAATTCTTTTTTTAAAGTAATACACTTTGTTGCAAGTTCAAATAGTACGCAAATAATTAAAATAGCAAGAAGAATTTCCCTAAACCAAAAAAACCAAACCCAGTGCCGTGGAGTCAATTCCGACTCATAGCGACCCTACAGGACAGAGTAGAACTGCCCCATAGCGTTTCCAAGGAGCACCTGGAGGATTTGAACTGCCGACCCTTTGGTTAGCAGCCGTAGCACTTAACCACTACGCCACCAGGGTTTCCTAGCCCCTCAAAATGAATACCGTTGTTAGTTGCCATCAAGTCAATTCTGACTCATGGCGACCCATGTGTACAGAGTAACACTGCATCACAGTGTTTTCAAGGCTGTAGCCTTTCAGAAGCAGATTGCCAGGCCTATCTTCTGAGGTGCCTCTGGGCAGATTCAAACCCCCAGCCTTTCAGCTAGTAATCCAGTGCTTGACTCCAAAGATGAACACTACTTCTAATTTCGTACATGTCCTTCCAGAACTTTTCTGAGACTATAAAGCCACATACAGAAATATACAAGATTGTCCTGCATATATGGTGCATTGTACTTGCTTTTTTCACATAATAACCTAGCTTTGACACCTTTCTGTATCAGCAACTACAGAAATGCCTCATTTTTCTTCTTTCTTGGTATTTTGTTTTATGACTGTCACATGACTTATTTAACAAGTTTCCTAACAAAGGACATTTGAATTGTTTTCACTTGTTCACTACTACGAACAATGCTTAGGGAAACATCCTCATGCAAATGTCCTTGCATATTTGTGGAAGCATTTCCATGGAAAAAAATCCCGGAAGTAGGATTGCTGAGTATGTACATTTATACTTTTTTAGATATTGCCTTCCCAAATGGCTGTACCAATTTGCATGAATATATTTTAAGTTAACCTAGTTAATCCAGATTCTGACTCATGATGGCCCCATGCTCCATAGGGTTTCCAATGGCTTATTTTTCAGAAGTAGATCACCAGGCCTTTCTTCCAAAGTACCTCTGGGTGGACTCAAACCTCCAACCTTTTGGCTAGCAGCCGAGCTCTTTAACTGTTTGTACCACGCAAGGACTCCTATGTTGGGTAGTCCTCATCTCCCATTACCACTAATAAGTCCTGTGCTCTTTATTTGGAGGGCACGGGTTAATTGGTTAATAACATACCTGGGATTCTGATATATGCCTTCCCTTGGACATTGTTAGGCTACTTCTATTGTTTGCCCATTCCTGCAACACATTTATTAGAACCAGTATGAGCAAGGCATTGTTAGAACTATTCTGGAAACTATTCTATGTGCTGAGGGAGATATACACAGGACCAGGACATAAAAACAAGTAGATATGCACAGGACCAGGACATAGTCTTTTAAAAATGCTTTACTTTAGCAAAGCCAATAGGAGAAGAAATAGGCATATTTTTTGCCACTTTTATAATTATACAGGATGGGGAAGGGATGATAGAGCTTCAGGCAGTGGGCTGAGATCCTGACCCACAACGCGCTGCTGATCCTTGCACAACAGTCCACACAACACTTAGCAAAGTCTTCAAAGATCTGGCTTAGGTCTTACAGTAGGGATAAGACAGTACTGGGGTCCAGCCCAGCCCAATAACAGCCTTGGAAACTGTACTTGTTGAACTGGAGGGAGACAATTAAGAAGGGGGTTATTAAGTATGATAAAGGAGTCCCCCAGTGGTACAAATGGTTAAGCACTTGGCTACTAACAGAACAGTTGGCTGCTGGAATCTACCCAGAGGCACCTTGGAAGAAAGGCCTGGTGATCTACTTTCAAAAGGTCATGGCAGTTGAATAGGAGCACAGTCTACTCCGAAACACATGGGGTTGCCATGAGTTGGATGGACTCTGTGGCAACTGGTTTTGTTTTGATTTTAAGTATGTTAACACCATAATTCTCCCCGATATAAAATAACACAGTATGACAGAAACTGCTAGCTAGTTCACCACGTTCTATGCTTCTGCTTCTATAGAGTGACTTTGTTGCCGGAAAGTAACTGTTCAACCACAGACTTATTTCCCAGTACTCCCTGCATCCAGGTGTGACCACGTGACTAGTTTTCACCAAAGGAATGTGAGAAGTGATATATGCCATTTCCAGATCTTTCCATTAAGTTAATGGAAGCATAAGACAGAAACTACAAGACGGAATGTACCTGGGCATCTGTATTACCATGAGAAGAATGCTCCCTGCTGAGCAGGACTACCCACATCAGACTATTACATGAGGGAAAAATAAACTTTTATTGTGCTGAGCCACTAAAACTTTAGAGTTCATTGATTACAGGAGCTAGTTTTACCTCAGTTAATACATAAAGAGAACTACACCCAAGAACAAGGAGTGAGGATCTACTCCCTACACCCTGCTTTTAAGGAAGAATGATCATTTGGAGGCTTTCTAACTCCTAACACTCAGAAGGAAAAGGTGGTAGGAGAAAGAAAGAATCAGGCCAGGGTCAGAGTGAACAAACCCAGTGTCTCAGAGTAAACAGCCTGCTCTCTGCTTCCTAGTCCTTGGTCATACCCATCACAACTGACTTCTGGGCACGGAGAAGTGGTCAAGCTCAGACAAAAGAGAGCTGCTGGATTCTTCAACAGGCTGATCAAAGAACCAGGTTTTACATTCCCAGAGCAGGTCAGTAACTAAGGCCACCAGATAAAGGAGTTTCAATTATGTAATCTGGGGGAGGAGGAGGGTAGCCAGAGCAGAAGCAAACATGTAACACATTCCCAGATAATGCCACCACCAGTTAGTAAGGTGAGTGACAGCCTAGATGTACAGTGAAGGCCAATAGAGGGTCCAGGGAGATGTCACGGCCCCTTGGAGATCTTGGGAAAGTAAGAAGAGGGGGTCATTGGAGTTACCTTCTGAAGAGGGAGCATGATTTTTACAGGCGGACAGGGGTCATGTAGAAAAAGAAATGGCGATTCTTTGGGAAATGATCATTCCTTACTTCTATAAGCCACTCCACCAACTTCTAGACCACTTTAGCCTTACCTCTTCTCATGTCTGCTCATAGTCCTGGGAGAGGATGGAGCCTCCCTATTCAAGCTGCCACAGAAAAATCCCTGATATAGACATAATGCTTGCACATTGTTTCCTTATCTTTCAGTTAAAAACTCACATTCCTTACTGTATATAATGTATACCTTCAAAAAGTTGTTTATATTTATGTAACCATAACAGGCACAGTCTACATTTGCCTTTGGTTACAAATTCTTCTGACTTTACATTTCCTGAGTCAGATATAAAATATTAATGTATGTGAAAACAAAAAATCAGAAAAAGATGGAAGTCCTTTGGAGGGTTTTGTCCAACTAATCTAGTCACCATTTCCCCTTCCCAGGGAGCAGTCTTGGCTCTTAGGTCAAGTAATAACAACTGTAAAATTCACCAGTCAATAAAATGAATGTAGCAATGTATTATAATCCCTCATGGGACATCTTCTAGTCCAATGGGCTTGAGAATTTGCAGGATTAAAAGGCTCAAGAAGAAACAGTAGCCAAGAACTCTGGGAACATTTTTGCAGCAACATTAGAGATTACAAAGCTTCTTTTTATAGTAATATGAACAAGTGATATTACAGATACAGCCACTCCACTAAAATGAAAAAAAAATTAAAGGTAATTTCACTGTCATGTGTTCACCTGATATTTTAGATTCTGATCACTCTCAAGGCATATTTAGTACTTCTTTCACGTCTTCAGTTACTACAATTTTTATTTCAGGAGATTATTTGCCTCACTGAATTCTGGGTTTTGCCTTGTTTCTGTGTCATCACTGCCATGGGTGTTAGTGAGCTTACCTCTGCCTGAGTAGCCACCATGGTGGCCCTGTTCAGATTAGTAGCACTTACATCTAAATTAAAATGGTACAGAAAATAACCCTCTAGGTTGGGCCATTGCATTTGGTTCACATCCATATTGCTTAAGTGCTCTCTTTTGTCACAGTCACCTCTCTCCTCTGTTAGCTCAACACCTCTGTTAGCTCAACACCTCTGTTATCTGCCACTTCTTGGGTATTTAGGTGACATGGCGCTGGGTGGCACAAATGGTTTGCACTCGACTACTAACCTAAAGGTTAACAGTTTAAAACCACCCAACACCACTGTGGAAGAAAGGCCTGACAACTGCTTCTGTAAAAATTACAGCCAAGAAAACTCTATGGAGCATTTCTCCACTGTAACACATGGGGTTGCCAGGAGTCAGATTCAACTTGGCAGCAAAGGCTTTGGTTTTTGGTTTTGCCCGTTTGTTGGTTTTTTTGTTTTGTTTTTCTTTCTTTTCTGTTTATCCATCACCACAGCAAGGAGAGACAGTATGGTATATGCAGATCGGATTTGTACCTGAACATCACCATTTACTATCGCTGCAAACTTGAGCAAGTTCTTTAATCTCTTTGAGTATCTCTTCCCATATGGTTAACACTACCTTGCAGAATAGCTGAGAGCATTAAGTAAGTCAATGCTACCAAAAAAAAAAAAGCACTGCCTAAAACTATATTTTACTATAGTTTTGCAGTATGTTAACATTGCTGGAAACTGGGTAAAAGGTACAAGGAATCTCTCTGCTTTATTCTTACAACTTCATGTGAGTCTACAATTATCTCAAAATAAAAAGTTTAATTAAAATATATATATAATTCCATTAGTCAGTTGCAAAAGGAAAAATATTGTATGAGGCCACTATTACACGAACTCAAAAAATAGTTTAAACAGAGAACAAAATATTCTTTGATGGTTATAAGAGTAGGGAGGGAGGGAGGGAGAGGGGTTTTCACTAATTAGATAGTAGATAAGGACTATTTTAGGTGAAGGGAAAGAACACACAATACAGGAGAGGTCAGCACAGCTGGACTAAACCAAAAGCAAAGAAGTTTCCTGAATAAACTGAATGCTTCAAAGGCCAGCGTAGCAGGGGCAGGGGTTTGGGGACCATGGTTTCAGGCAATATCTAAGTCAATTGGCATAATAAAATCTATTTAGAAAACATTCTGCATGCCACTTCCGAGAGTGGTGTCTGGGGTCTTATACTCTAGTCAGCGGCCATTTACCCAAACCCAGCCCATCTAAGATGCATCAGTTGGTTTCAACCCACCTGGAACAAAGGAGAATGAAGAACACCAAAGACACAACATAATTACAAGCCCAAGAGACAGAAAGGGCCACATAAACTAGAGACTACAACAGCCTGAGACCAGAAGAACTAGATGGTGTCCAGCTACAACCGATGACTGCCCTGACAGGGAACCCAACAGAGAACCCCTGAGGGAGCAGGAGAGCAGTTGGATGCAGAACCCAAATTCTTGTAAAAAGACCAGGCCTAATGGTCTGACTGAGGCTAGACAACTCTAGAGGTCATGGTCCCCAGACCTTCTGTTAGTCCAAGACAGGAACCATTCCCAAAGCCAACTCTTCAGACAGGGATTGGACTGAACAATGGGCTAGAAAATGATACTGGTGAAGAATGAGCTTCTTGGATCAGGTAGACACATGACAGTATGTGGGCAGCTTCTGTGTGAAGAAGAGATGAGAGGGCAGAGGGGGTCAGAAGCTGGCCGAATGGGTACAAAAATAGAGAGTGGAGGGAAGAAGTGTGCTGTCTCATTAGAAGGAGAGCAACTAGGAGTATATAGCAAGGTGTATATAAGTTTTTGTATGAGATACTGACTTGGTTTGTAAACTTTCACTTAAAGCACAATAAAAATTAAAATACATATATAATTTCATGTACATTAATATTTTATATCTGACACTCAAAACAGGCTAGCTTCCATTTTTAGTAAATTATAATAAACCACAAAGCCCTTGAGGTAGGCGCTGTGTCATTAACCTTTTCATACCCTTAGTGCCTTCCCCAAGGGCTTGGCACTTATCTATACATGCTTGCTGTTGCCATGCTCTGCTGCCAACTGTTAGGATGTTTTCCTTGTTATTTTAGAAGGGAGTTTTGTTGCTTATTTTTCACTAAGGAAGTTTACAGGCAGGCTCCACACTGAACTTTCTTCCTCACTTATACAGTCATGCAAACACACTCGCACAGATTTTCTACTTCCAAGCACTGCTAGAGAGACTTACATACATTTAATAAGGGGAAAACAACTTTCCAAAGATTAAGGCAGCAAAGAAAATGCATTTGCAACCTGCTGCTAGAAAGCAAATTAGGAATAAAAAAAAAATCTATGTGCAGAAATACCTATATAATATGTCCAATGCTGTTTTACACTGGTCTTACAAACCAAAAGTGAGAGTTGGGGAAATACTTAATAAGCTGAAGAACTAATGTAGTTTCCTTCTGTATGGAAGATATCCTTAACCATTTTTATTTAAAAAAAAAAAAAAAAAGGAACGTAACAGTGGAGTGGGGTGGTAGATATGTACAGCAAAGGCACAGTGAGGTTTTGGAAAGAGGACAAGAAAGCAAGTGATTCACATACTGGCTTGGTTTGAAAAGAGAACATCAATGTTCACAAACATACTCAATCTGTGTCTTCCCCTTCCCTCCAGCAGAGACCAGTAATCCCTGCTGCGATCCCAGGGCTGCCCTCTGGCCTCCTCTTCTGTCCTGCTGAGTGGAAAAGAAGCCCACAAAAGGAGAAACAAACTCACAGAATAGAAAGTGCATCTGATTGACCAGACTCAATAACGGGGCCACCAGTCCCAAAGTCATTGACTCTGACCTTACTTACAAGTGTAGAGATATAACCTGCCCCACAGATGGCCCTTCCCAGTGGCAAAAAAGTATGGGTAAATATAAGCTTTCCTTCTCCTCTTCAGTTTTTTAAATTATGTTTGATGGCTGAAGCAAAAATTATAACACTGTCTGATGTGGTTCTAAATGTATGTTAAAAAAAAATACTTGGACAATTATGTTATAAATAAGGAGGGTCAAAACCAAATCTGTCACCACTGAGTCGATTCTAACTCATAGCGACCCTGCAGGACAGAGCAGAACTGCCTCATAGAACTTCAATCTTTATGGAAACAGACTGACACATCCTTTCATGGAGCAGCTGGTGTTCAAAACACTGACATTTCAGTTAGCAGCTGGGCACTTAACCATGGTGCCACCAGGTCTGCAAAGAGATATAAAGAGAGGTAATGTTTTTATAGTCACCATATGGCAACTATACATGTAGATCTCACCGGATGGAAAACACAGGAATCAAATCAACTACATCTGTGGAAAGAGACTATGAAGAAGCTCAATATCATCAGTCAGAAAAAGGCCAGGGGCCAACGTCAAAACAAACCATCAATTGCTCATGTGCAAGTTCAAGTTGGAACCAAAGACAATTAGAGCAAGTCCACAAGCACCAAATATGACCTTGAGTATGTCCCACCTGCGTTTTGAGACCACCTCAAGAATAGCTTTGATGCATTGAACACTAATGACCGAAGACCAGACAAGTTGTGGAATGACATCAAGGACATCATACATGAAAAAGCAAAAGAGCATTAAAAAGACAAGAAAGAAAGAAAAAAACAAATGGAAGCGAAAAGAGACTGTGAAACTTGCTCTTGAATGTAGAGTAGCTAAAGCAAATGGAAGAAATGATGAATTAAAAGAGCTAAACAGAAGATTTCAAAGGGCAGCTGAAGAAGACAAAGAAAAGTATTATAATGAAATGTGCAAAGCCCTGGAGTTAGAAAACCAAAAGGGAAGAACACACTCTGCATTTCTCAAGCTGAGAAAAACTGAAGAAAAAATCAGGCCTCAAGCTGCAATGTTGAAGGATTCTACGGGGAAAATATTGAGCAACACAGGAAGCATTAAAAGATGAAAGGAACACAGTCACTATACCAAAAAGAATTGGCTGATGTTCAGCCATTTAAAGAGGTAGCATATAATCAGGAACCCATGGTACTGAAGGAAGTAGTTGAAGCTGCACTGAAGGCACTGGCAAAAAACAAGGCTCCAGGAATTGATGGGGTATCAATTAAGGTGTTTCAACAAACAGATGCAGGGCTGGAGGTGATCACTCCTCTATGTCAAGAAATATGGAAGACAGCTTGCTGTCCAACTGACTGGAAGGAATACATATTTTTGCCCATTTCAAAGAAAGGTGATCCAACAGAATGCAGAAATTATCGAACAATATCATTAATATCATATGCAAGTAAAATTTTCTGGAGATCATGTAAGAGCAGTTCCAGCAGTATATTGACAGGGAGCTGGCAGAAATTCAAGCTGGATTCAGGAGAGAACGTGGAACCAGGGATATCATCGCTGATGTCAGATGGATTCTGGGTGAATGCAGAGAATACAAGAAAGATGTTTACCTGTGTTTTACTGATTATGCAAAGGCATTTGACTGTGTGGATCATAACAAATTATGGATAACATTGCAAAGAATAGGAATCCCAGTACACTTCATTGTGTTCATGAGGAACATGTACATAGACCAAGAAGTTGGTTGTTTGAACAGAACAAGAGGATACTGCGTGGTTTAAAGTCAGGAAAGGTGTGTGTCAGGGTTGTATCCTTTCATCATACTTATTCAATCTGTATGCTGAGGAAATAATCTGGGAAGCTAGACTCTATGAAGAAGAACATGGCAATCAGGATTGGAGGAAGACTCATTAACAACCTGCGATATGCAGATGACACAACCTTGCTTACTGAAATTGAAGAGGTCTTGAAGCACTTACTGATGAAGATCAAATACCACAGCCTTCAGTATGATTACACCTCAAAATAAAGAAAACAAAAATCTTCACAACTGGATCAATAAGCAATATCATGATAAATGAAGAAAAGACTGAAGCTGTCAAGGATTTCATTTTACTTGGATCCGTAATCAATGCCCATGGAAGCAGCAGTCAAGAAGCCAAAGGACATATTGCATTGGGCAAATCTGCTGCAATAGACCTCTTCAAAGTGTTCAAACGCAAAGATGTCACTTTGAGGACTAAGGTGCGCCTGACCCAACGTGTGGTGTTTTCAATTGCCTTATACACATGCACAAGTTGGACGCTGAATAAGGAAGACTGAAGAAGAACTGATGTCTCTGAATTATGGTCCTGGCAAAGAATAGTGAATATACCATGGACTGCCAAAGGAACAAACAAATCTGTCTTGGAAGAAGTACAGCCAAAATGTTTCTTAGAAGCAAAGATGGCAAGACTTTGTCTCACATGCTTTGGACATGCTATCAAAAGGGACCAGTCATTGGAGAAGGACATCGTGCTTGGTAAAGTAGAGAATCATTGAAAAAGAGGAAGACCCTCAAGGAGATAGACTGACACAGTGGCTGCAACAATGGACTCAAACATAGCAATGATTGTGAGAATGGTGCAGCACCAGGCAGTTTTTCATTCTGTGGTACAGGGTTCACTATGAGTTGAAACTGACTCAACGGCACCTAACAACAACAATATTTCTATATTTCATGTGAACTGGTAAAATAATGATACCATTAAACTGTGGTAAGTTATGTATATATATTACAATACCTAGATCAATCATTAAAATAGTTATACCTAAAAGATACACTCAAAATGACCATATATACATCAAGAAGGAATTGTAAAATATTGTTCAAGTAATTCACAGGAAGGCAGGAAAAAGAAAACAGGCAAAGAAAAACCAAAAAGGTTTGCTCACCTTCTTCAGTCTCTAGGTTTATACCTTTTGTAAATTTAAAAAATATTCAGCCATTATTTCTTCAAATGTTTTTTCAGCCCCACCCTCTCTTCTGTCCTTCGAAGACTGTGATGACACAAATATTACACCTTTTGGTACAGTCCCACAGGTTCCTGAGGCTCTGTTTTTTTTTTTTTTTTAGTCTACTTCCTCTCTATTGTTCAGATTTGGCAGTTGCTATTATTCTACCTTCCAGTTCACTGATTCTTTCCTCTGTCCGCTCCATTCTGTTGTTGAGTCTATTCATTGGGTTTTTGTTTCAATTATTTTAAGTTCCAGAATTTCCATTTGGTTCTTCTATTTCTCTGTTGCAGCTTTTCTTTTTTTTTTCCCTGTTTGTTTCAAGTTCACTCCTAACTGCATGTTGAAACATTTTTATCTTGGCTGGTTTAAAATCTTTGTGAGATAATTTAAATATCTCTGTTGTCTCAGTGTTGTCAACTTTTTTTTTTTTTTTCCCCTCATTTAGTTTGAGATCTTTCTGGTTCTTGAAATGACAAGTGATTTTTTTACTGAAACCTACAGATTTCATATTGTTATTAGATTCTGGATCTTATTTAAACCTCCTGTTTCAACTGGCTTTTTCTGACACAACTCCAGCAGGGGAAGGGAGAATGCCACCTCATTACTGCCAGGTAGAGACAGAGATCCAGGTTCTCCACTCATCCTCCACTGACACCCAAGAGAGGGGACTCCTTCTTACTGTTGGTTGGGGGTGGGGTTCCATTTCCCCACCTGTTCTCCACTGACACTGTGGTGGAAATGGCCTTGTTACCCTCGGGTGATGGTGAAAATCCTGACTCTCCACTAGGCCTTCTCTGACACCAGAGAGAACGAGATATGCCTTGTTACGGCTTTGTTGGGATGGAAGTACAGTCTCCCCATATGGTCACCACTGACATAGAAGTGGGAGGTGAGAGGAGGCTTGTTATATCAGCTAGCAAGGATAAAAGTCCTCGCTCCCTACCTGATCTTCTCTGACACCACCCCAGCAGGAGAGTGTGTTTTCCTTATTACAGCCTTGTAAGATTGGAAGCCTAAGCTCCCCACTGCTTCCGGTAGACAAGATGAGAAAACTAATGAAAGACAAGTCGACAAAGCAAAAGAGAATGAAAACATAGTAGTTTTTATCTTTAATATGGCATCTGAGTTTGGTGGGATCAAGTTTACCAAGGAGGAAAGAATCATTGGAATTCAGGAGTTATTGGCTCTGAAATCTTTAACTGTTGTGGAATATTCCTCACTTTTGCACCCGACATTTTTAAAATCCTCTCACAGCTACCATTTTTTTAGGTAACACACAGATTTGATGTACACTACTTTCACAAAGCTTCCTTAACCATCTCTATCGCCATGACATCTAGAGTTGCTTGTAAGGTTAAAAACATGAATGATTAAAGAGGAAAAAAAGACATTGTATAATCTACTTTCTCCAGAAGAAAGTCACACATTACAGAAATGTCAAAACAGCATGAAACAAAGACACACATCAAATAAATGAAGCCTCTGCTCAGCCAGCATAGTGCTGAAGAAAAGTTTATCTCCCAACGTGTACCTTCAACCCTGAGTGCTCATTGAAGATTCAACACCAATGGGCAGGCTAGGTGCTTTTTTTTTTTAACACTTAACAGGAACAAGAGTTCTGTTAGAAAGAATCTCCAACAACCAACCTTTCCCAGATTTTTAAAAGGGAGAGTATGTTTATAAAGGGATGGGGAAAGAGTTACTGTATTCACCTCTAAAAAAAACTTCCTCTCCAAAATGGTGGTGTTAGCAAAACTCCCTGTGCAGAACATTTTCTTCTCAACTCTAATTATAGATCCGAAATTCAGACAAAATGAAAACAAGAATCTGAAAGAGCCATGAGAACGTGTCACAAGTTAATATAATGTGATTCCCTTCCTTGCCTTCTTGTTCTCACGTGTTCATTGAGCAAAGAGTAACTGTACTAGTTTCATACAGATTAACACGGACAGATCCAGCCTTTGGAAAATTGTGAGGCAAAGTTTGTTCTTAGGGAGATTTTGGTGTCTTCTGATGTCCTTGTTCTACTCCTTTGCCAGCAACTTTCCCCATTCCAGTGTTTCATTAACTCTCTGGCCACCATCCCACCCCAGCTTCTCATTGTCCTTACTCTGACCCCTACCAGGTAACACCACCAGCCACTGGCCAGGTTTTTGGTGTGTCATTCATTCCTCTGCCTTGTAAAAATGTTTTCGCTGTCTCTCTCTTGCTCCGAAGGTGCTATGGTCCCTTAGCCAGCATATTGGGAAAACCCAGATAAATGCACTCTCATTAAGCTGAAACAAGCTTAAAGTGTTGCCTCCCCCAAGGTCTGTGTATATTAATACAGTGCAGGTGCCTTATCCACAGGAAACAAATGCCTGAGGATAAAATTTCAGAGACAGGCCAAGGCTGGAGATATTGGAATGTAGCTCTCAACTCACATTGAAAAGGCAACCAACTACCTACTCTTCTCATACCTCAAGGTTAACATTGCATGTGACCGTGAAGAAGTGAGAGAAATACACTCAAAATAGTGGCTGAGTGGTGCAAACAGTTAAGCACTCAACTAATAACCAAAAGGTTGGTAGTTCAAACCCAGCCAGAGGCGCTCGGGAAGAAAGGCATGACTATCTGCTTCCAAAATGTCACAGCCTTCAAAGCCCCACAGAGCAGTTCTACTCTGCACACATGGGGCTGCCATGAGTCAGAGCTGACTCAGTGGCAACTGAGTTGTTCTATTTGTTTTTGTTTATAAGGGAAACTCTAAAGTGGTAACTAGGGGAAAAATTAGGAAAAAATGGGTGTGAAATCAGGAAAATACTTTTGTGATTTTTTACTTGTTAAGTGCTATGGATTGACTTGTGTCCCCCTAAATATATGGTGGAATCCTAAATCCTGTATCCTGTATCTGTGAATGTAATCCTGTTTGGAAATAGGGTTTTCTTTGTTATGTAAATGAGGCCACACCAGTGTAGAGTATGTCCTAAACCTAATCACTTCTGAGTTATAAAAGGAGCAGATTAGACACAGAGACAAGCACAGGAAGAGGAGGGGCAAGGGAGCAGACACCATGTGTGGATTGTCTACAAATGAAGAAACCAAGGAACGTCTGGGGCTACCTACCAACAAAGAAGGAATCAACCAGATTTGTACTTTTACCCTCCAAAACTAAGAAAATTAATTTCTGTTCTTTAAAATCACCCACCTGTGATGTCCCAATGGTATTTCTGCTATAGCACCACTACGTAACTGAGACAGTAAGAAAACAAAGCATCAAAACCGTAGATAACAATAGATCTGAAAGGGACCCTAGAAATCAACAGTTTTCACCTCCCTTCTTTTACAAAAGGAGCCTTAATAGTACAGTCCACCACTCATCTGTCAGTTTGTCCTACTATGGTGGCTTGTGTGTTGCTGTGATGATGAAAGCTATGCCACTGGTATTTCAAATACCAGCAGGATTATCCACTGTGAACAGGTTTCAATGAAGCTTCCAGACTAAGACCAACTAGCAAGAAGGGGCTGTGGTCTACCTCTGAAAGAATTAGCCAGTGAAAACCTTATGGAGAGCAGCAGAACATTGTCTGATATACTGCTGGAAGATGAGCCCCTCAGGTTGGAAGGCACTCAAAATATGACTGGGGAAGGAGCTGCCTCCTCAAAGCAGATTCAATTTTAATGATATGGATGGAGTCAAGCTTTCAGGACCTTCATTTGCTCAAAATGAGAAGAAACTACTGAAAACATCCATTAATAATTGGAACATGGAATGTACAAAGTATGAATCTAGGAAAATTGGAAATTGTCAAAAATGGAAGGCATAAAGGTAGATATCCTAGGCATTAAAACCCATTGCTGTCAAGGCAATTCAAACTTATAATGACTCTATAGGACAGAGACTGCCCCACAGAGTTTCCAAAGAGCAGCTTGGTAGATTAGAATGCCAACCTTTTGGTTAGTAGCTGATCTCTTAACCACTGCACCGCCAGGGCTCCAAGTGAGCTGAAATGGACTGGTATCGGCTATTTTGAATCAAACAATCATATGGTCCTCCATCCAGGGAATGACAAATTGAAGAAGATTGGTGTCGCATTCATCATCAAAAAGAACATTTCAAGATCTATCCTGAAATACATCGCTGTTAGTGACAAGATAATATCCATATGCCCACAAGGAAGACTAGTTTATATGACTATTATTCAAATTTATGCACCAACCACTAAGGCCAAAGATTAAGAAATGGAAGATTTTTACCAACTTCTGTAGTCTGAAATGGATCAAACTTGTGATCAAGATGCATTGGTAATTACCGGTAATTGGAACGCAAAAGTTGAAAACAGAGAATGATCAATAGTTGGAAAACACGGCTTTGGGATAGAAACACACTAGATGATAGAATTTTTTCAGACCAACGACTACTTCGTTGCAAATATTTTTTTCAGCAACATAAACGGTGACTATACCAAATGGAATGTACAGAAATCAAATCGACCACATCTGTGGAGAGACATGATGGAGAAGCTCAATATCATTTCTCAGAACAAGGCCAAAGGCTGACTGTGGAAGAGACTATCAATTGCTCCTATGTAAGTTGAAATTGAAGAAAAATAGAGCAACTCCACTAGAGCCAAAATACAATCTTGAGTATTGTTGTTACATGCCGTTGAGTCGATTCCAACTCATAGTGACCCCATGCACAACAGAACGAAACACTGCCTGGTCCCGTGCCATTCCCACAATCATTATGCTTGAGCCCATTATTGCAGCCACTGTGTCAATCCATCTCATTGAGGGTCTTCCTCTTTTCACCGACCCTCTACATTATCAAGCATGATGTCCTCCTTCAGGGACTGACCCCTCCTGATAACATGTTCAAAGTATGTGAGACGCAGTCTCACCATCCTTGTCTCTAAGGAGCATTCTGGTTGTACTTCTTCCAAGACAGATTTGTTCATTCTTTTGGCAGTCTACAGTATATTCAATATTCTTCACCAACACCACAATTCAAAGGCATCAATTCTTCTCTGGTCTTCCTTATTCATTGTCCAGCTTTCACATGCATATGAGGCTATTGAAAATACCACGGCTTGGATCAGGTGCACCTTAGTCTTCAAGGTGACATCTTTGCTTTCCAACACTTTAAAGAGATCCTTTGCAGCAGATTTGCCCAATGCAATACGTCCTTTGATTTCTTGACTGCTGCTTCCGTGGCTGTTGATTGTGGATTTAAGTAAAATGAAATCCTTAACAACTTCAATTTTTTCTCCGTTTATCAGGATGTTGTTTACTGGTCCAGTTGTGAGGATTTTTGTTCTCTTTATGTTGAGGTGTAATCCATACTGAAGGCTCTGATCTTTGATCTTCATTAGTAAGTGCTTCAAGTCCTCCTCACTTTCAGCAAGCAAGTTTGTGTCATCTGCATAATGCAGGTTTTTAACGAGTCTTCCTCCAACCCTGATGCCCCGTTCTTCTTCACACACTCCAGCTTCTCAGATTATTTGTTCAGCAGACAGACTGAATAGGTATGGTAAAAGGAAACAACCCTGACGCACACCTTTCCTGACTTTAAACCAATCAGTATCCCCTTGTTCTGTCCAAACAACTACCTCTTGATCTATGTACAGGCTCCTCATGAGAACCATTAAATGTTCTAGAATTCCCATTCTTTGCAATATTACCCGTAATTTGTTATGATCCACACAGTCAAATGCCTTTGAATAGTCAAGAAAACACAGGTAAACATCCTTCTGGTATTCTCTGCTTTCAGCCAGGATCCATCTGACATCAGCAATGGCATCCCTGGTTCCACATCCTTTTCTGAATCCAGCCTGAATTTCTGGCAGTTTCCTGTTGATACACTGTTGCAAGTGCTTTTGAATGATCTTCAGCAAAATTTTGCTTGCATGTGATATTAATGATGTTGTTCGATAGTTTCTACATTCGGTTGGATCACCTTTCTTGGGAATAGGCATAAATATGGATCTCTTCCAGTCAGTTGGCCAGGAAGCTGTCTTCCATATATTTCTTGGCATAGACGAGTGAGCGCTTCCAGCTCTGCATCCATTTGTTGAAACATCTCAATTGATATGCCGTCAATTCCCAGAGCATTGTTTTTTGCCAATGCCTTCAGTGCAGCTTGGACTTCTTCCTTTGGTACCATCGGTTCCTGATCATTTGCTACCTCTTGAAGTGGTTGAACGTCAACTAATCTTTTTTGCTATTATGACTCTGTATATTCCTTCCATCTTCTTTTGATGCTTTCTGCATCGTTTAATATTTTCCCCATAGAATCCTTCACTATTGCAACTGAGGCTTATATTTCTTTTCAGTTCTTTCAGCTTAAGAAACACTGAGCGTGTTCTTCCCTTTTGGTTTTATATCTCCAGGTCTTTGCACGTGTCATTACAATACTTTGTCTTCTTGAGCCGCCCTTTGAAATCTTCAGTTCAGCTCTTTTATTTCATATTTTTATCAGCTTCTGCAGTCTGAAGTTGATCAAACATGCCATCAGGATGCATTGATAATTACAGGTGATTGGAATGCAAAAGTTGGAAACAAAGAAGAAGGATTGGTAGTTGGAAAATATGGCCTTGGTGATAGAAATAATGCTGAAGATCAAATGATAGAATTTTGTAAGACAACGACTTCTTCATTGCAGATACCCTTTTTTTTTACCAACATAAGCGGTGACTGTACACATGGACCTCACCAGATGGAACACACAGGAATCAAATAGACTACATCTGTGGAAAGAGATGATGGCAAATCTCAGTATCATCAGTCAGAAGAAGGCCACGGGCCGACTGTGGAACAGACCATCAATTGCTCATATGCAAGTTTAAGCTGAAATTGAAGAAAATCAGAGCAAGTCCACGAGAGCCAAAATACAACCTTGAATATATCCCACCAGGATTTAGAGACTTTCTCAAGAATAGATTTGACACATCGAACACTAATGACCAAGGACCAGACGAGTTGTGGAATGATGTCAAGGACATCATACATGAAGAAACCAAGAGGTCACTGAAAAGACAGGAAAGAAAGAAAAGACTAAGATGGATGTCAGAGGAGACTCTGAAACTTACTCTTGAACATCAAACAGCTAAAGCAAAAGGAAGAACTGATGAAGTAAAAGAACCTTGAGTATATCCCACCTGAATTTAGAGACCATCTCAAGAATAGATTTGATGGATTAAACACTCATGACCGAAGACCAGATGAGTTGTGGAATGACATCAAGGACATCATACATGAAGAAAGCAAAAGGTCGTTAGAAAGACAGGAAAGAAAGAAAAGACTAAAATGGATTTCTAAAGACACTCTGAAACTTGCTCTTGAGTGTAGAGTAGCTAAAGTGAAAGGAAGAAATGATAAAGTAAAAGAGCTGAACAGAAGGCTTCAAAGGGCAACTCAAGAAGACAAAGTCAAGCATTAACAATGAAACGGCAAAGACCTGGAGTTAGAAAGCCAGAAAGGAAGAACATGCTCAGCATTTCTCAAGCTGAAAGAACTGGAGGAAAAAATCAGGCCTCAAGTTGCAACGCTGAAGGATTCTACAGGGAAAATATTGAACAACTCAGAAAGCATCAAAAGAAGATGGAAGGAATACACAGAGTCATTGTACCAAAAAGAATTGGTGGCCATTCAACCATTTCAGGAGGCAGCTTATGATCAAGAACCACTAGTACTGAAGGAAGAAGTCCAAGCTGCACTGAAGGCACTGGCGAAAAACAAGGCTCCAGTAACTGAGAGAAAACCAACTGAGATGTTTCAACAAATAGACGCAGCACAAATAGGTGCTCACTCATCTATGCCAAAAAAATTGGAAGACAGCTATCTGGCCAACCAACTGGAAGAGATCCATATTTGTACCCATTCCAAAGAAAGTTGATACAACAGAATGTAGAAATTATCAAACAGTATCATTAATATCACATGGAAGTAAAATTTCGCTGAAGATCATTCAAAAGCAGTTGCAGCAGTCCATCAACAGGGAACTGCCAGGAAGTCAAGATGAATTCAGAAGAGGATACAGAACAAGAGATGGATCTTGGCTGAAAGGAGAGAATACCAGAATGATGTTTACATGTGATTTACTGACTATGCAAAGGCATTCAACTGCACGAATTATAACAAATTATGGATAACATTAAGAATGGGAATTCCAGAACAGTTAATTGTGCTCATGAGGAAATTGTATATAGACCAAGAGGCAGTTGTTCTAACAGAACAAAGGGTAACTGCGTGGTTTGAAGTCAGGAAAGTTACGTGTTTGGGTTGTATCCTTTCACCATACTTATTCAATCTATATGCCTAGCAAATAATCTGAGAAGCTGGGCTATATAAAGAAGAAGGCAGGATCAGGTTCAGGGGAAGACTCATTAACAACCTTCAATATCCAGATGGTACAACCTCGCTTGCTGGAAGTGAAGAGGACTTGAAGCGCTTACTGGCGATCAAAGACTACAGCCTTCAGAATGGATTACACCTCAAAATAAAGAAAACAAAAATCCTTACAACTGGATCAACAAGCAACATCATGAAAAATGGAGAAAAGATTGAAGTTGTCAGTGATTTCATTTCATTTCACTTGGTCCACAATCAATGTCCATGGAAGCAGCAGTCAAGAAATCAAACGACATATTGCATTCAGCAAATCTGCTGCAAAAGTCCTCTTTAAAGTGTTAAAAAGCAAAGATGTCACTTTGAGGACAAAGGTGCTCCTGATCTAAGCCATGGAATTTCCAATAGCCTCATATGGATTCGAAAGCTGGACAATGAACAAGGAAAATGAAGAAAAATTGACAGGTTCAAATTATAGTGTTGGCAAAGAATACTAAATATTCCATGAACTACCATAAGAAGGAACAAATCTGTCTTGGAAGAAGTACAGCCAGAATGTTCTTTAGAAATTAGGATGGCAAGACTATGTCTCATGTACTTGGGACATGTTTTCAGGAGAGACCAGCTCCTGCAGAAGGACATCATGCTTGGTATAGTAGAGGGTCAGTGAAAAAGAGGAAGACCCTCAGCGGGATGAACTGACAGAGTGGCTGCAACAATAGGCTCAAATGTAATAGCGATAGTGAGGATGGCACAGGACCAGGCAGTGTTTAATTATGTCGTAGATAGGGACTCTGTGAGTCAGAACTTACTCAAAGGCACCTAAGAGGAACAACAATGGCACAGTGGTTAAGGACTCAACTGCTAACCAAAAGGTCAGCAGTTCGAACCCACCGACCACTCCATGGAAAAAAGATGTGGCAATCTGCCTCTATAAAGATTGAAGAAAAAAATTACAGCTCTGGAAACTCTTTGGGGCAGTTTTACTCTGTCCTCTAGGGTCACTACAAGTTGGAATCAACTTGATGGCAATGGGTTTGGTTTTACAAAGGAAGAAAGTGAAGCCTAGAGACTTACTCAAGATCTCACAGTGAGTCAGTGACAGAACCCGAATCAGAACTCAGGGCTCCTTGACTCTCAGACCAGTGCTCCTTCTAGTACATCTTATTCAGTGTGTCTAATTTAATGGGTGGCCACTTTACATATGTATCTGGATTGATATCCAGAGATGAGGAAGATAACTCTGCAATGTTTTTATTCATACGTAATATTAATTCAGAACATGTTACGTTTTGATTCATCCTCTTCTATTTATAGTTAAACGCGAGCCTCTAATTGATGTTGACAAAATCATTGTCTGACAAAGATCAGACTAAAAGGAAGACCACAGGGGTAGGGAGAATCTCCAAGAGGCACGTGTAGATGTGATAGCCAGCTGGCCTGATGATATGAACTTGGTAAATGTCCCAGTAGAAATGAGAAACTACAAGTGCAAGTCACATAAAAATGAAATTAGCCTTCTCTACATAGATGAAAAAAAAAATCTGCTGCATCAGACAGAAATTGGTAACTCCCTCTCTTCCCATAAACATTATATCATGTCATCCTGCCTGCGAGAGCGCCAGTTGCTGAAGATCTGTAGCTCCTTTACCTCCAGTCACCAATTATCTCACAGCTGCTTCTCTATGGAAGAAAACAACCCAAACCCTGCTCTGTCTTACGTTAAATGAAGCACAAAAAACACAACTCAGTAGAGGACCAAGATGCCCTTAAGAAATTGTTCAAGCTTGGTATAACACAGCCAGCATTAATCATCTTGGATCCCCCATGTGTGCAAAAGTTTTTATGTCAGGTATAAGTGCTAAACTATCATTTGCAGGTAGACTTGAAGCTGTACAGAAAAGAATCAGCAAAAGTCCCAAATCTGCTTACTTTGACAGTCCTTTATGTCCCTGAAGGAGATCTCTTTCATTCTCTGGTCAGTGTCGCTGACATTGTTAAAACATTCATATCTTTTATGGGGAATGCTCCCTCCTCAAAACACCTGCCCCCAATTTCCTGTTCACATAACTTGAAAATAAAATTTGGTAGAGTTTAGGAGCCCTAGTGGCACAGTGGTTAAACACTCAGCTGCTAATCAAAATGTCAAAAGTTCGAACACACCAGCTGCCCCACAGGAGAAAGATGTGGCAGTCTGCTTCTGTAAAGATTAAACAAACAAGCAAGTAAAACCCCACTGCCTTTGAGTCGATTCCAACTCGACTATGGGGCAGTTCTACTCTGTTCCATAGGGTTGCTATGAGTCAGAATTGACTCAATGGCAAAGGGTTTGGTTTGGTCAGGATAGGACAGTTTTTTTTTTTTTTTTGAACCAAAGCTTTCCAAGATTTTTATGACAGAAGTATCTCTAGTTCTCATTCTCTGATAGATTTTCCCACATTTTTATTTCCTTTCAAACATTGCAATTTCCAGAGAAGGCACCAGTAAGGTCATGTTCAAATTATGATCTGTAGATAGCATGACCAAAAGTTATAATTTGCCTCGGACACTTCCAGTTCATGACTAGTGTCCCACTGAATTATTAATATCCTCCCCCCACCCCAAGACTCAACAAATGTCTTTGTTTGGATAAATTTTATGGTCATCCTATCTATATATTTTATACATGGATATGGAAAGATGTCAAAACTATTAATCAAGTTGCTTAACAGTGTGTAAAATTAGATATCACTTGTTTTTTAAAAAAAAATCCAAGTATGTGTGCTACAAAATATGTATGTAAAATTTTTTGGAAGAAGCTTCATAACGATTGCTTGGGGAAATAGGAATCAAGGATGTGAATGGTTAGCAGGACTTTTAAATTCCACTTTATACCCTTTGGTCTATTTGATATATTTACCATTGGCATAAGTTTATTTTATAATGATAAAAGAATAGCCTTAGGACTGAAGGTTGGGAACTTCTGTGATGTTAAGATTTCATAACTATATTTCTTATTTTAACCAGTTTATTTACCTGGCAAAAATGGTGACAACCAGAAAGTATGTAGCAGCCAGTACCATGAAATGTGTGATTCAGGGTTGCCTTTTCCCACCCTAACCATCATCTGTCCTCTTTCTTTCCTCTTACACGATTGAGAGGGAAAGAATATAGGACATAAATAAAGAAGGTTAAAATTCACTTGGAATCTAGAGATTGGTGACATGAGGGGATTTCTCACCAGGCTCCCTGTATCGCATACTTTATCTTTTGGTTCCTGGAATGTGTCCTCTGGGTTACCCCCATAGCCAGCCTTCATTCTCCTTCCCTGCCGACTTCTCCCCTTAGGACACATACTCAGTGATTAATTTCCTAGGGCTGCCATAACAAATAACCACAGACTTGGTTGCTTAAACAACAGAAATTTATTCTCTCACAGTTCTGGAGGCCTGAAGTCAGAAATCAAGGTGTCAGCAGGGCCACATTCCCTCCAGAGGCTCTAGGAAAGATTCCATTTCTCGCCTCTTGCAGCTCTGGTGGCTCCAAGTGTTCCTTAGTTTGTGGCTGCATGACTCTGTCTCCATCTTTACGTGGCCTTTTCCTCTTTTCTCTGTGTGTCTCTCCTTTGTATGTCTCTTTTAAGGACACTTATTGTCATGGATTGAATTGTGTCCCCCCAAAATATGTGTTGACTTGGTTAGGCCATGATTCCCAGTATTGTGTGGTTGTCTTCCATTTTGTGATTGTAATTTTATGTTAAAGAGGATTAGGGTGGGATTGTAACACCACCCTTACCCAAGTCACATCCCTGATCCAATGTAAAGGGCATTTCTCTGGGGTGTGGCCTGCACCACCTTTTATCTCTCAAGAGATAAGAAAGAAAGGGAAGTAAGCAGAGAGAAGGGGCCTCATACCACCAAGAAAGAAGCACCAGGAGCAGAGTATGTCCTTTAGACCCAGGGTTCCTGTGCAGAGAAGCTCCTAGTACAGGGGAAGATTGATGAGAAAGGCCTTCCTCCAGAGCCAACAGAGAGAAAAAGCCTTCCCCTAGGGCTGACGCCCTGAATTTGGACTTCTAGCCTACTAGACTGTGAGAAAATTAATTTCTCTTTGTTGAAGCTATCCACTTGTGGTATTTCTGTTATAGCAGCACTAGATGACTAAGACACTTTTCACTGGATTCAGGGCCTGCCCATGTAATACGGGATGGTCTCATCTAGAGATCCTTACCTTAATCACATCTGCAAAGACCCTTTTCCATATAGTCACATCCACAGATTCCAGGGGTTAGGACGTGGGCATATATTTTTGGAGGGCCACCATTGCTTTTTCCCTGGCCACAATTACAGATAGAACATAATAATATATACAGAACTCGCATCCAAACATAAAACCACAGATACAGAGTAGATAAAAACTTTATACCTCTGATGGAATATATATTTCATCTTTTCTCTGAAGATTAAAAACTCAGTTAACATGGGAAAATAACACTACCCCATTTCCCTGTTGAAATTGACCTCAAAAGGTTGGTGAGTCAAAGTTCTGTCCTATTCTTTCAGGGTTTAGTCCAGCAAGTGTAGCATCTCACCCAAAAAAAAAAAGCACTGCAAATTGTTAGGTAGGGCATTACTTAAAATACAGACCTTCTAAACACACACATTGCTATATGGGAATGAAAACAAGCCACTCAACCTCCTTGTTTAATCAACGAAGGCCCCTTTCCCTCTTGGATACTGCCTCTTCTCTTATCGGAAACAAACAAAAACCAAAGATGATGCCAGCCAGTTGAATGGCTACGTTAGCCAAGAAGGGGGTGGCAGAAGATCCCTATCTGTTCTCTGCCCCTCACCCCCAACCATTTATTTGTTTAAGGTCCCTAAATAGCATCTTCTCATTGAAATGAATGCAGATTGCTTAACACAAATATTGGCAAAATCAAATAGAACCAAATGGAAAAAAACGTAAGGGATTTTAGGCATAGATAATCAATAATCTGTTAAAACCTTCCTTTTAAAATTGCATTAAGTACAAGGAATAAAATGAATCAGGAAGAAATTGCATCATTATGTCTCATTGAGTGAACCTGGAGCAAGAAATAAAGTCTTGGCAAGAAAGCATAATTAAAACACGTTAACAATTAGAGCAAGTAGCTTTGTTTTAAGAATGTGATATTTTGTCCTGGGCAGTAGGGGTTTGTCTTCAGTCTCTATATCATTTTTTAAATTCTTTAAAAATCCAAATCAAAGTTCAGTTGCATCACTGATGAAGGGTCACTGATTCATTCTAACAAAGAATAGGCAAAGAAGATGGATTTAACGGGTGTGGGCCTCCATGACCAAGTCCCACATGGGCTGTGCTCCAAGCCATGAGGCTTAGGGTGTCATTAACCCATTCCCAAAGGGCTCAGGCAAAAACAGCCTACTTCCCTCTTGCTTTTCCATTAGAAAGACATTTTCTTTTTCCCATCCAAGACACAGAGTAGAGTTGTCATGATCCCAACTTTACAGGTCAATCCCCCTTTCTGTATGCAAATATTCACTTCAACAAGGTTTTCCTAATAGGGGCATCACAGACTCTCATCTATTTTCTTTCAGAGCCCTGGACAGAGCCACATTCATATACATCCTGAAGTGCCTAAATGCACAATTATGCTTAGAATGAGAGTGTTCCCAAGACATGGAAATTATTACTATATTAATATCTTAAAGAACTAAGTACACACAAAAAATTGGGCCAGATTCTTCCAGGATCTTAGTTGTTCCCTAATTGTTGGGTATATTTGATCCTTGCAAACAACTCTTAAGCAACTAGGATGCTATTCAAGCACTATTCAGAAAAATGCAACATGACATTAATTTTCTTTGAGGTCAGTCTTTCTGACTGGCTTCTGCCCTTTTGGCACAGTGGTTAAGGGCTTGGCTGCTTACCAAAAGGTCAGCAATTCAAATCCACCAGCCATTCCTTGGAAACCTTATGGGGCAGTTCTATTCTGTCCTGTAGGGTTGGTATGAGTCGGAATTGACTTGATGGCAGTGGGTTTGGTTTGGATTTCCCATTTTTAGCCTCATTCCATAGATTATGCTGGAATATTGGGAGAGGAAAGGCTGAGTCTCCTCTAACTCCCGCCTCTGCAGAGTGGAGATGAGAAAGATTGTATCAACCGCAGCCCAGCCTCCAGCTCTGAAGGCGAGTGGGTGGTGGTGCTTCTTCTTCCCTCATTCTCCTCGATTCACTGTGAAATCACGCCGGCCGCCTTTCTGTTCCTTGAACATCCCAAACTCATTCCTACCTCATCCTCATTGTCTTTGAAATGTTCCAGCAGCACCACTACCATCCCCAGCCCTTCTCGTGGCTGGTTTCTACTGGTCATTTGGATTTAGCTCAAATGACATCTTCTCAGGGGGCGTTCCCTGTTCACCAATCTGAATGAGCAATCCCCATGTCTTGGATCAGGTTCCCCAGAAGTAAACCCTGAGATAAAGATTCAGGTGCAAGTGATTTATTAAGGACATGCTGCCTGGGGAAACCAGTATGAGAGTGGGAGATACAGGACAAGACAAGAGAAGAAGCCATGTAAGAATGTGAATTGGGGCAAAGACCCAGCCTCGGCCTGATCCCATAGGAGCTCTGGAGTATAAATTATGCCTGGGAGTTTGTCTGGGCTTGAGGTGAGGGAGCTGGGCTTTCATATTCTAGCAAAAGTCAGTCACTGGTTAAGGCCTGGGGAGAGGGGGTAATGAGGGCATGACTGCCCAGGTGCTTTTAACTCTCTGTACCCACCGGTGATGTGACTCCAGTAGTCCAAAAGCAGGCCTGTGAAGACAGTCACAGATGTGGGCTGTGCGAAGGCAAATGCACACAGAACCAGAATTGGGTGCACAGATCCTGGAAACACATTAACAGCATTCCATGGTGAGATACCCCTTCACTCTCGCTAGGATGGCTAAAATCAGAAACTTGGAAAATAACAAGTTTTGGCAAGAATGTGGAAACACTGGAACCCTTGTGCATTGCGGGTAGAAACGTAAAATGGTGCAGCCTCTGTTGCAAACACTCTGGTGGTTCCTCAAATAGTTAACCACAGAATTACAATAGGACCCAGCAACTCCACTCCAAGGTATATGCCCAAAAGACTTGAAAGCTGTGACTCGAACAGATGTTTGTGCACCAATGTTCATGACAGCGTTGTTCCTAATATTCAATGTGCACATTGGCAGATGAATACATAAACAAAATGTTGTATATCCTTACAGTGGAATATTACTCAGTCATAAAGAGAAATGAAGTGTTGATATAAGACAAAACATAGATAAACCTTGAAAACTTTACGCTAAGTGAAATAAGTCAGACACAAAAGGACAATTACTGTGTGATCTGACTTATATGAAATATCTAGAATAGGCAAGTACATAGGAACAAAAGTTTATTCATGGTGAGGAGGGTCCGGAGAGAGGGGAGAATGGAGAGTTGTTGCTTAAGGGGCACCGAATTTCTGTTTGGGGTGATGAAAAACTTTCGGAAATGCACAGCAGTAATAGTTGCACAGCATGGTGAATGCCATTAATTTCCCTGAATTGTATACTTAAAGATGGTTAAAATGGCAAATATTTTGTTATATGTGTATTACCACAATAAATTTTTTAAAAAGCATCTGCTCATCCTCAAACCCCATCACTCTCAAATACGAATTTTACCTTATTTTCTTTATCACTATATAAGATTGTCTTGTTTACAAATGTAGTTATTTATTATCTATCTTCCCGACTAGAATAAAGGCTCCATGAGAGCAAAGATTCATCTGTCTTATTCACTACCCATTCACCAGGGTAGAACCAGTTGCCTGGCACACAGAGAATCCTCAATAAATGTTTGTTGAATAAATGAATGAGCCAGGCTGACATGCTATAATATGCTACACAAGAGCATGGCACCTAGGAGAAGGGGCTGGTCCTTCGGCTGTGGCCTGAAAAGGCAGAGAGGCAATTATAATAAGCACGCGAAATGCAGTCGGCAAATTTAGCTGATGTGAACTTAGGCAAGTTACTTTGCCTTCTTAGCCTCAGTTTTCTTTTCTGTGTAATAGCAACCTCATAGATTCAGTGTTTGAAATTATATAATGCATGCAACAACGCTTTGTGAACCAGAAAAGGCCGCACAACTGTTATTACTATGTTATTGTGTATTCTTATTACTATCCACTATTGTACTTTCACAACAACAAAAACAGCGCAAAATTTCAAGGCCAATCATGTGATACAAACCACATTTAGACGAGCAGAGACTTAGTTACAAGCATGCCCATCATACTGTCATCCGTTTTATAGTCATTGGAAGAACCTAAATATTCAACCACAGAAGATTAATTATATTCACCATAGAAATAGTAAAAATAATGTTGTAAAAAACACAACTTACTGGTATGATTTCCAGAACATACTGTTAAAGATTAAAAAAAAAAGGGGTGGGGGGCTGCAAAAGAGTCTGAGCAGTACGATTCCATTTTAATGTATTTTATATGTGTATGTTTGTATCTGTATACATAAAAAACTGGAAAGAGGCACACTAAAATATTTATAGTGGTTTCCTCTGGGTGAAGAGATTATGGCTTATTTTTACTTCCTCCTTTTATCTTGCCCGTGTTTTCTGAATATTTTTAAAGTGAACTATACTATATTTGTAAGGGGAGAAACAGTTATTTAAGTTACATTTTACAATACCGAAACAATCTCTAAGGACTATTCCAACATTGCTTGGGATATTACAAATAAGAATCACTTGTAATACGGTAGAAGGAGAATGAGACAGGTTCTAGCCTCGGCTCTGCCCCCTATTAACTGGTTTATGGTGGGAGGAGGGGAAGAGGGGCAGGGTGGGTAGTGGTTGGTAAACCTTAAAGACATTCATCTTTCTGGGTTCAGTTTCCTCATCTATAAAATAAGTTAGCTCATTAGACGTCTCCAAGAACACTTCCAGAACAGGAAGATATTACATATCTCATAAAAGAGCAGGCAGTATGCATGTTGCATCCTACACATCAGAAGTAAGCATCTATAAAAAGGCACCCCATGGTTCATTCTCCCTCCCTAAAGGGATTACTGGCTCTCTGGGTTTAAACATTCAGTCGTTCAGGCTGGCTTTGTTACTATGAGTATACGGTAAGAACAGCCTAATGGAATGAGAGATTCTAAGTATCTGTCACCTGCTTGTACATAGCAGTAAAAGGGCTGTTGTCCCCTAATGGAGTCAGATCCTCCCTAAGGGCTCCCTTGTGGGTCACCAATAGTAGAGCTATTCCTCTCACTTGATAACATTTGTGACATCGACTATGAGGGTGGGTGTAGAAAGTTTAAGGCTGATAATCAACTACCCCTTTCTTTTCTCTGACTTCTGAACAAAGTAAGAAAAAGTACAATGAGGGAAACTGAAGATGTCAGCTTCGTTATTGTTAGGTGCTGTCAAGTAAGTGCCAGCTCACAGTGACCCTATGTATAACAGAATGAAGTGTTGTCGGTTGTTGTTCCATCCTCACAATGGTTGTTATGCTTGAGCCCATTGTCGCAGCCATTGTGTCAAATCTATCTCACTGATAAAAGAGAACGGAAAAAAATAAATAAATAAAAAGAGAATGGGCTTGGATCTGCAGCCACTACTGGGTTTTGGGTCCCTTTCCCTGTGTATTGAATGGCCGGCCTCAGACCACGGAAACACAGACTGAGCATACTATAGGGATGAGCGGGCAGTGGTGCTTCAAATAGATAGAAAAGGGAGTTGAAGCTGCGGGTTCATTCCTGGTATCACAATCAGCTAAGCTTCCTTTGGGGAGGAGTGAATGAAGGTGGCAGAAGGAAGGGTGGAAGTTACCTTCAGATTATTGTTCCCTCTTGGAGTCAGATGTTTCTTATTGGGAATAGAATGTAAACACCTGGAGGGTTTGTCTATTTGGAATCCCCAGTGCCTAGATCTCAATAAATGCCTATTGAAGAATGAAGAAACAAATATAAACAGAACTAGGGGGCGCAGTTTTCTCTAACAATAACCAATTCTTGGAAAATGTCTCTATAGTTCAGCTAGCTACCTATTTATACAACTGAAAGTGCCGTTTATAAAAGAGAAGCATCATCTACATCTTGTTGAAGGGTGTCTTGATGGCTTCAAAGGGCAGTCAAGGCACCCCATATATTAGGAGATCTTGAGGAGCCTTGAAGAGAGGCTCATTGAACCCTAAATCACTAAAACTGTGTTCTAATCCAGGCTAAGGAACCCTAGTTTTCTCACCCACAAAATGGTACCTGTTATGAGTTGAATTCTGTCCCCCCCAAAAGATATGTTAAAGTTCTAACCTCTGTACCTGTGAATGTGACCTTGTGTGGAAACAGGGTTTTTCTTTCGTTATCAATTAATTTAAATGAGGTCATAACAGAGTAGTGTGGGTCCTAATCCAAATTCCTTCTTAGTGGTGTCTTATAAAAGGGGAGAACAGTCACAAAAACAGAGTCAGACACAGGGCGAAGGCAGATGTCACGTGAAGATACATCTACGAGCCAAGGAACACCAAGGTTGGCCCCCAGCCACCAGAAACTACCAAGAGGCATGGAAGAGTTTCTCCCTCAAAGCCCCCAGAAGGAATCGACATGGCCAATACCCTGATTTGGACTTCTAGCCTCCAGAACCGTGAGAAAATAAATTTTTGTTCTTTAAAACCACTCACTTCGTGATATTTTGTTAGGAAACTATGACAGTGTCTAACGGTTTTATGATTCTTAGAGTCTAGATAACAAAGGCCGAGAACAGGTGTTAACAGAGTAACGTATCAATCCAGCCAACTGTAGAGTATAGATCCCATAAAATTCAGATGGTGTCCTGTTTATCGCTATTGCCAATACTTTACCATGACCATATATTCTGTTTATCCCAGAGATAGAAACCAACCAGACTTGTTACTGTAGATTCACAATAATTACTAATTCATTCCTATACTCCAAATGTCTTGCACTAGTTAGATGAAGACAATATTCCAATTCAAAATCAGGAATTTGATTAAGAAAATGAAAATACAAGCCACATACTGGGAGAATATATTTGCAAAATATACATTTGATAAAGGCCTTGTATCCAAATTATATGAAGAACTCTTAAAGCTAAACAATAAAAAAACAACAACCCAATTTAAAAAATGGACAAAAGATCTGGACACCTCAACAAAGGAGAAGATACAGAGTGGCAAATATTTGAATGAAAAGATGCTCAACATTGTACTGCTATTAGGTAATTTCAAATTAAAACAACAATGAGATACCACTATACAACTACTAAAATGGCTAAAAATCCAAAACATTGACAACATCAAATGGTGGCAAGGATGTGGAGTAACAGGAACTCTCACTCATAGCTAGTGGGGATGCAAAATGGTACAGCCACTGTGGAAGACAGTTTGGCAGTTTCTTACAAACTATAGCTTTCTTACGGACTATAGCTAAACATAGTCTCACCATACAATCCAGCAAGCTCCTTGGTATTTACTCAAAGGAGCTGAAAACATACGTCTACTCAAAAGCCACAAATGTTTATAGCAGCTTTATTCAAATTGCCAAAACTTAGAAGCAACCAAGATGTCATTCAACAGGTGAATGAATCAACAAACTGTGGCACATCCATGCAATGGAGTATTATTTAGTGATGAGAAGAAATGAGCTATCAAGCTAAAAACCCATGAAGAAAACTTAAACGCATATTGCTAAGTTTAAAAAGTCAGTCTGAAAAAGTTACATACTGTACAGTTCCAACTATATAACATTCTGGAAAAGGTAAAACTACAGAGACAGTAAAAAGATCAGTGTTTGACAGGAGCTTCAGGGGAAGGGACTGAATAGATGGAGCACAGGGGACTTTTAGGGCAGTAAAATGATTCTGTATGATACTGTAATGATGAATACATGATATTATACATTTATCAAAATGCAAAGAACTATGTAACACAGTGAACCCGAATATAAAACATGGACTTCAGATAATAATAATATATCAGTATTCATTCATCAATTATATGTACCACACTAAAAAAAGAAAGGTGTTTCATATGGAAACCTGAATGTGGAAGGAGTGGGGGTATATAAGGGTTCTCTGTACTTTCTGCTCAATATTTCTATAAATGTAAAACTCTCCTAAAAATTGAAGTCTATTAATTTTTTTTAAAAAACTAAAATTTTATTTTCAAAAATGATGGTATTAAAGGTAATTCTTCAAATCCAAAATTGATTTAGAAATAAGTTTGAATTAAATCAGCAATATGTGTACTTAGAGTAAGCATTGTTAACCATAAAAGCATGTCTGCAAAGATCTAATATTAAGTTTCAATTTTGTTCTTTGCTGAATCATGCCGAATGTAGACTTCAGTTTAAGCCTTCTCATTTTTCTTTCTTTTTTTTTAAATTCCATACCAAATAGAGGCCCTCTAAGGAATGCTAAGGAATGCTCAGCACATTCATTTTACCTTCTCATTTAGTAATTTCATATGCAAAAATGACCGTTTGCTAAGCTTAAGTAACATGATCATGAAACTACAAGCTAAAAGTTGTCACAGATCAGGGATATTTTTCCTTCTAAAGGTTGTGACAGCCTGACAAAGGGGATGTGACTACAGAGACAGATTTTGAAGTTCATATACAATAATGGCATGTAGTTATGTCCTCCAAGTCCATAGTCTAAATAGGATGGAAGCCATCCTATGACATGGTTCCTTTGTCCCAGGAAATAACTCCTATCTCTAACCATTCTGCAAATGTTCACAGCCTCATTGGTTCAGATCTTCTTTCATCACACTATGTCAGTTGTTCTCAAATGGGGGCAATTTGGTCACTCCCACCCCAATCCCAGGAAACATTTGGCAATATCTGGAGACATATTTGATTGTCACAAATGGGGAAGAGGGTGCTACTGGCATCTAGTGAGTAGAGGTCAGGGACGGTACTAAATGTCTTTCAAAGCACAGGACAGTCCCCTACAACAAAGAATTATCTGGTCCAAAATGTCAACGGTGCCATAGTTGGGAAACTCTGCACTAGTCCCTTAATATTAAGCAATCTTCTGGATACGTGCTATGGGATGTTTCGGTGAGGATTCATAGGCTAGATAACAGGTGAGCCTTAAGAAGATGGGTATGATTTGGTTAAGTGGCAAGGCATTCCAGGAGGGAACTGCAATGGAGAAAAAGGGACCCTTGGTCGGTAGGAGTCAGAATCGACTCGACGGCAGTTGGTGGTTGGTTAAGCAGGATAGTGCATGGACTATAGAAGGAACAGCTATCAAGCCAGCCTCTCCTAAAAGGACGGCCCGTGTGGGGGTATGATAAGACATAAGGCAGTGAAACTAGATTTGAGCTAGAATTGTGTTACATTAAGGAATTAAGCTCTATCTTTATATTTGTTATCGTTGTTGTTGTATGCCATCAAGATGATCATCCTGACTCATAGTGATCCTATATCACAAAGTAGAACTGCTCCATAGGGTCTCCTAAACTGTAATCTTCATAGATGCAGACTGCCAGCTTTTTTCTCCCACGGAGTCATTGGGTGGGCTCATACAACCAACCTTTCGGTTAGCAGCCAAGTGCTTAACCATTGTGCCACGAGGGCTCTGGCTCCATCCTTATATTTAGTAGTGCTCAATTGACAACTTTAGAGTAGGAAGTGAAAAAAAATATTTTACCCACTTTAAAATGTAGCTGACCTCTGAACTAGTAACAGGATTCTTGTGTGCAGTCCAGACTGGAGATGGAAAGACTGGAGACAGGAGGTCAGTTATCATAATAATCCAAATATATTTAGTTAGCTGTTGCTGTCCAGTCAACTCCAATTCATGTGTGCAGAGTAGAACTGTTCCATAGGATTTTAAAGGCTGTAAACTTTCAGGAGCAGATCTCCAGACCTGTTTTCCATGGTCCCTCTGGGGGAGTTCTAACGACCAATCTTTAGTTACTAGTCGAGTGTTTAACTATTTGTGCCACTAATGGTGGCCAGAATTGAAAAAAAGGACAAAAAAGATAGTAGATGTGCAAGCAGGTTCAGAAGCCTAGATCATAGAGTTTTATGGAAATGGTGCCCAGATTAGAACAGGAAGAGGGGAAAGTTGGCCCCTTTCCAGCACCAGGGAATTATGAGAAGAGGAAACTAGCGGGAAGTAATAGACCAAAATGGGGAGATGCATATTTCAATTCTTCTCTCTCTGTGTTTTCACCCTGAGAGGGAGAGGTGGATCAGATAATTGAGGGTAATACTGTGGGAAAGATTTAGCTTCTCCAAGTTTCCCTTGGCTTGCATGTTGGTTTGGTAAGTTTTCACAACAGCTAAGATTAGGACTTGGAAGCTTATCAGAGGAGGTCTTCATAGCAGTGATGAAGAACTTTGTAGCAAGGGCTCCAAAGTAGACCTCCTGAGCTGGGGCCAAATGGGGGTCACAGTTAGGTCTCAAAGGAGTCTCTCAGTCAGATATAGTGGAGGTGAGGCTAAGTCAGAGAGAGAGCGTGGCCATAACCTGCCCATGGCAAGAGAAAACCACCACTAACTTCAGCCATCCACATCAGCAGAGCAAACAGCACCCAGGTGGACAGAAGACATTGGCCTGGAGACTGGAAAAGAAAAAGATATAACACCTAAGGATTCTGGTTCTCTCCTGTTGCCCTAGAGTCATGTGAAACCACACCTTTCCTTCATATTCCCAGAAACAGTTTAGGAAAGAAGCAGCAGAAGGAGGGAGGGAGGGTATCCAAGTAGCAGAGTATTTTTATCCAAGAGATACTCAATACTAAGGGACATATTTAATTTATGGGATTGGACTAATCTTTGAATTGAACTTGACAGTTAAATAATTTTCCCCAGTGGGTTGGAGTTTCAGAAGATGGCTAGACTTAGAGACAAAATAAAGATAATCGACTTTCTGTAAACTTCCAAGTTGTATAGTGAGTTAAACTTGTAACTACAATACAAATATATAAAGTACTGAGTAACGTGCCTGCTATATAGAAAGTAATCAATAAATGGTAAAAATAGGTTAAGGACTAAGAAAAGGTCGCTGGATTTGGCAATTTGCCCTTTTGGGAGAGCAATTTCAATAGAATGATGGGGATGGGAACTAGCTATGGAGTGTGTTCAGCCTAACTCTAAAGGCCATTACACACCAACATTCTACAATACTTAGCATAGCTCTTGTTTTACATAGAGGCAGGAAAGGGTATGAATAGAGTAGAAGATAAAGTCTGACACTCTCAGGTCAGGGCTCAATATTATCATCCACTGGCAGTGGAAGTATCCCTTAAGGGAGTTTAAATCCTATTTCTGGAAATTAGTTTCAAAGCAATTCCCTTGATGAGAATGGGTTTTTTGCTAAGTGTGAGATGGTAGTAAAAAAAAAAAAAAAAAGATACATTCCAAAGCTATATGCAAGAATTCTTCATTTAAAAACAGTCCTGAAAAAAAATTAATTCATTCTATACACTAAAATTGTGGTTTTAAAGAGAAGGCTTTCACTACTTCAAAGTCTGAAGAGGGCTCTTGATTTTCTCAAAGTGCTTTTGCTTCTCTTACATCAGAGAAGCCTGCAGTTCACTCATGCTCCCAAGCATAAAGGCTTCCTAACAGTCTGTGTATAATTCTGCTTCTTCTCCCTGAGCAGTGCAGCTCATTCATCACGGGAGTTGTGCTCAGAGAAATTGTGAAATAGGGAGGCTGGTCCTGACAACTCACATTGTTTAACCTAGGATCACGAAGCCTAACTTTGCCATCCTTCAAACCTCACCAATACACAAAGCCCTCAGCCCAACCCCTGGTTGTCTAGGTGTCTGCACCCCCAAATGCTTTTACACAACAGTCCCTATTTTCCAAACTCAAACAGTGCCCCCAGGCCTGCCTTTACTTCCCTCTTCCTCCTCCTATCAAAATTTGCTAGGCCGATGTACCATGAAGTTAGGACATGAGGCACTTACTGATGAAGATCAAAGACCACAGCCTTCAGTATGGATTACACCTCAACATAAAGAAAACAAAAATCCCCACAACTGGAGCACTTCCGGCCAACAGGACGCCATAGACAGAAGCACCACGCCCTCCCTCTACAGCAAAGACCGGAAAAACTAAGTAAAACAGAGACAGATGTCATTCCTGGAACCTGAAATGTCAAACGAAGAGATAAAGAACTCAGCCAAGCACCCAATGGAATAAGAAACTGACAGAGGACAGACAGCAAGGAGAGATACCTGCGGAGGGCCCCATCACCAGTGCAGCACGATCCGGCATCTTGGACTCCTGTCGGGGATCCGCAGACAGGGAGCACAGGAAAGCAGCTTTGGAGAACTCTCAGCAGAAGACAGAGCACCCGGTAACCAGCGGCACAGGCTTTCCCACCCCCTATTCTCTCCCCACTGCTCTACGTCTGAGCTTGCTGTCTGGCTGTGGTGGCTTGGCCAGCCAGGAAGTGCAGCGACCACGCCACTTGGATTCGCCCTACCCACGTTGGAGATCCGCGGACAGGGAGTAAGGGAAAGCAGTTCACAAAGTTCCCAGCAGGAGACAGAGCACCCGGTAATGAGCAACACATGCTTTCCTAACCACCCCCCCCCCCCCGCCCCCCAATCTTCCTCCCGACTTTGGCCTCCTTTGCTTCCCGCTAGCCGCAGTCTCTTGGCCAGGAGGCAACTGCTTTGGCCACAGGTTGCTTGGATTTGCCCTGCCCACACTGGCCAGGCTCCTGAGCTGGTGTTGGTCCTTCCTGTTTCTTTTGGTTTCTTCTGTGCCTCCCACCACATCCCTTTCCTTTCTCTGGAACACATGGCTCTGTGTTTCTTTTTGAAAGGCTGTGAAGCCATGCTCAACTGGGGAACCACTCCTGCGGTCCGCGACACCACGCTGGTGGGATCCTTGGGGCTTTTTTCCTCCGTGTTTTGCTTTGTTCTGTTTTGTTTGTTTTCTTTTTCTTTTAACAGCTTGGGAGCTCCTTCTAGCTGGGCTGCACTGCACAGCTTAGGAGCCACTCTCTCAATCTGTGTAGCTGTGTAGGTGCGATCACTGGGGGCGTTTCTTTTTCTTTTTTGTTTTCATTTCTTTTCTTCTTCCTTCCTTCCTCCCTCCCTCCCTCCCTTCCTCTTTCTCTCTCTCTCTCTGTCTCCCTGTCTCTCTCTCCTCTCTCTCTTTTCCCTTCCTGTCTTTCCTCGTTTCTCAGTTCTCATGTCTCTACACTTATCTTATTTTCCTGCCTCCTGAATACCTGGTGCTGTGTGACATCTATACCTCCTCTAGCCAGGCTATACCATGCAGCCTGGGAGCCACTTCCCTGGTCTTATCCCTGCTGGTGGGACTCCGGGACTCCTGGGGGCTTTTCTTTCCCAAATTTTTATCTAGTTATTTTTTTCTTTCTTTTTCCCTTTGCTTTTCCCCATTTCTTGGTTTCTTTTCTCTTCTCTCCAACAGCAAACTCCCTTAACACTCTTTTTTTTCTTTCTTTGCTTGTTTGTTTTTAGCTCCTGTTTCTGTCTCCTCTTTCCCATACCCCTATTAGATCCAGACATCACAACCTCCCCCATCTTTGCTGCCTACCTGTACCACGCACTGAACATCACAACCCCCAAGCAGCACAGGCACGGCCTACTGAAACCTGCCCAGCACTGATTCCTGGCCCACCTTTCCAGCCCTAGTACATGCCACAAACAACCCATCCCAGCCCCTCCCCTTCAGCTGGACCTGCCCTGCTGCACCATAGCTGATTGACTGGCCCTGCCTATTGGACAAGGAGGAGAAAATATTGTGACTACGAATGAGCAAACAACAAAGAACACACAGCCAACCTGCTCAATCATAACCAAATAAAACAAAAAAAGCAGGGTGAAACAAACAAATCTACAATCAAGAAATGGAGAAAAAACTATTGAATGTCCAAAAGACAGCAGACAATATCAAAACATATTTTAAAAAAGGATAGGATGGTTCTAGTAGGCATCCAAAATAAAACACTGGAGGACTTTCCAGTAGAAGAAAAAAAACTAGAACTACCTGACAGGGAATTCAAATCTCTAATATTCAGTGCAATCCAAGAGTTGAGCAAAAAGCAGAAAAAATGATGAAAAATAGACAAATTTATGGAAAAGGCAGACAAATTCATGGGAAATACCGACAAAAAATGGAACAATTCAGGAAAGTAATACAGAAACAAAAGACCAAAATAAACTCACAACCAGAAATCATACAAAAACAACAACTAGAAATCCAAAAGATAAACAACAAGATTTCAGAAATGGACAGTGTCATAGAAGGGCTGAGAAGCAAGTTTGAAATGATGGAAGACAGAATCAGTGAAATTGAAGACAAACACTTGGATACAACTCTGAGGAAAGATCAGAAAAAAAGAATGATGGAAACATGAGAATTATGTGGGATGCAATCAAAAGCAAAAATTCGCAAGTGATCAGAGTTCCAGAACAGGGAGAGAAAGTGGAAAATGCAGAGAAGATCATTGAAGAATTGCTGACAGAAAACTTCCCTAATATCATGAATGATGAAAAGCTGGCCATCCAGGAAGCTCAATGAACCCCATAGAGGATAGACCCCAAAAGAAAAACAACAAGGCATATCATAATCACACTCACTAAAACCATAGACAAAAAAATCCTGTGAGCAGCTCGAGAAAAACAAAGAGTCACATACAGAGGACAAACAATAAGACTAAACTCTGATTATTTGGCAGAAACCATGCAGGCAAGAAGGCAATAGGATGACGCATATAAAGCCTTGAAAGGAAAAAATTGCCAACCAAGAATAATATATCCTACAAAACTCTTGTTCAAATATGCTGGTGAAATTAGGACATTTCCAGATAAACAGGAATTAACGGAATATGTAAAAACCAAACCAAACTTACAGGAATTAAAGGGAGTCCTTCGGTCTGAGAACAAACAATGTCAGACCACAGCCTGAATCTGGGAGGCAAGATTGTACCAGCCAGATACTAACCTAGGAAATGAACTCTCAAGGACTATTCAAAACCAAAACAATTGCAACAGGGAACCAGAGAGGTTAATCTGTAAATGACAACAACATCGGAACAATAAAAGATGGAATAAACAGTGTAGGTATAGAACTTTCTAATGGAGGGGAAGGCAAGGCAATACCAAGTAAGAATAGATTGGCTCAAACCTAGAAAGATAAAGGTAAATTTCAAGCTAATCACAAAGAAAGTTAACAAACCTACTCATCAAAATAAAGAGGAAAAATAAAGCCTCAATAAAAACAAAATCTGCAAAAACAAAATAAATGAAAAAGAAATAAACCAAAGGAACTCAGCACAGAAAAGTAAGAGGAATAAAGAAAATGTTAGCACCACAGAAAAAAGCACTACAAAATGACAGCAATAAACTCAACACCTATCAATAGTTACACTGAACTTAAATGACCTAAGTGTATCCATAAAGAGATGCAGAGTGACAAAATGGATTAAAAAAAAACAGGATCCATCAAGAGGACACAGCTTAGAAACAAAGCTGTAAATTTATTAAAAATCAAAGGATGGAAAAAATATATCAAGCAAATAAAAAATATATATATCAAGCAAATAAAAAATATATATATCAAGCAAATAAAAATATATATGTATCAAGCAAATAACTACCAAAAAAGAGCAGGAGTGGCAATACTAATCTCAGATAAAATAGACTTTAAAACAAAATCCACTATAAAAGACAAAGAAGGCCACTATATAATGATTAAAGGGACCATCCGTCATGAAGATTTAACCGTAATAAACATCAACACACCCAATGACAAGGCTCCACAATAATAGTAGGAGACTTCAACACACCACTCTCAATAAAGGACAGAACATCCAGAAAGAAACTCAACAAAGGTACAGAAGGGCTAAAAAGCACAATTAGCCCACTTGACCTAATAGACATATATAGAACACTCCACCCAACAGCTGCAAAGTACACGTTCTTTTCCAATGCACATAGAACATTCTCCAGAATAGGCCACATCTTAGGCCACAGAGCAACCCTCAACAAAATCCGAAACACTGAGATAATACAAAGTGTCTTCTCTGATCACAATGCCATCCAAGTACAAATTAACAACAGGAAGAGTAAGGAAAAAAAAAATCAATTACATGGAAACAATAACACCCCTCTTAAAAACCACTGGGCAATAGAAGAAATCCAAGATGGAATCAAAAAGTTCCTAGAATCAAACAAGAATGAAAACACATCATACCAAAACCTTTGAGACACAGTAAAGACAGTCTTCAGAGGTCAATTTATACACTAGATGCACCCATCAAAAAAGAAGGGACAAAATCAAAACATTAGTTACACAACTTGAACAAATAGAAAGAGACCAGCAAAAGAAGCCCATAGCCACCAGAAGAAAGGAAATAATAAAGATCAGAGCATAAATAAATGAAATAGAGAATAGAAAAACAATAGAAAGGAGCAATAAAATCAAAAGTTGGTTCTTTGAAAGGATCAACAAATTGACAAAAGAAAAACTGGACAGAATGCAAATAACCCAAATAAGAAATGAAATGGGGGACATGACAACAGACCCAACTGAAATAAAAAGGATGATAACAGAGTATTATGAAAAGCTATACTCCAACAAATTTGAAAACCTAGAGGAAATGGACAAATTTTTAGAGACACACTACCTACCTAAACTAATACAAAATAACATTGAAAAACTGAACAGACCCTAACAAGAGAAAAGATTGAAAAGGTAAAAAAAAAAAGAACCTCCCAACCAAAAAAAGCCCTGGCCCAGGTGGCTTCACTGGAGAATTCTACCAAACATTCAGAGAAGAGCTTACACCAGTACTACTAAAACTGTTTCAGAACATAGAAAAGGAAGTGATACTTCCAAATTTCATTCTATGAAGCCAGCACAACCCTGATACCAAAACCAGGCAAAGACACCACAAAAAAAGAAAATTACAGACCAACATCTCTCAGAAATACAGATGCAAAAATTCTTAACAAAATTCAAGCCAATAGAATTCAGCATCGTATCAAAAAAGTAATACACCATGACCAAGTAGGATTCATACCAGGTGTGCAAGGATGGTTCAACATTAGAAAATCAATCAACGTAATCCACCACATAAATAAAAAGGAAAGAACCAAATGATAATCTCAATCGATGCAGAAAAGGCATCTGACAAAGTCCAACACACATTCCGGATAAAAACTCTCAATAAAATAGGTATAGGAGGGAAATCTCTCAACATAATAAAGGGCATCTATGCAAAACCAACAGCTAACATTATTCTTAATGGAGAGAGGCTGAAAACATTCCCCTTGAGAACAGGAACAAGACAAGGACGCCCTTTATCACCACACATATTTAACATTGTGTTGAAGTCTTAGCTACAGCAATAAGGCAAGAAACGGAAATAAAAGGCACCCAAATTGGTAATGAACAAGTTAAACTCTCCCTATTTGCAGATGATATGATACTAAGAAAATCCAAAAGTCTCCCCCAGAATTCAACTGGACCTAATAGATTCAGCAGAGTAGCAGGATACGAGATCAACATACAAAAATCAGTTGGATTCCTGTACGCTAATAAAGAAAACGATGGAAAGGAAATCAGGAAAACAATACCATTTATAATACCCCCTAAACAAATAAAATACTTGGGAATAAATCAAACCAGGGTTGTAAAAGACCTATACAAAGAAAACTATAAAGCACTACTGCAAGAAACCAAAAGACAGCTGCATAAATAAAAAAATATACCATGCTCATGGATAGGTAGACTCAACATTGTGAAAATGACAATTCTATCCAAAGCGATTTACAAATATAATGCAATACCAATTCAAATGCCAACAATATTCTTTAAAGAGATGGAAAAACTTATCATTAACTTTATATGGAAAGGGAGGAGGCCCCAGATAAATAAAGCACTACTGAAGAAGAAGAATAAAGTAGGAGGACTTGCACTACTTGACCTCAGAACCTACTATACAGCTACGGTAGTCAAAACGGCCTGGTACTGGTACAATGACAGACACATTGACCAATGGAACAGAATTGAGAACCCAGATGTAAATCCATCCACCTATGGTCACCTGATCTTCGACAAGGGCCCAAAGTCCATCAAATGCGGAAAAGATTGTCTTTTTAAGAAATGGTGCTGGCAAAACTGGATGTCCCTCTGCAAAAAAATGAAACAGGACCCATATCTCGCACCATATACAAAAACTAACTCAAAACGGATCAAAGACCTAAATATAAAGCCAAAAACTATGAAGTTCATAGAAGAGAAAAAATGATCAATGCTAAAGGCCCTAATACATGGCATTAACAGGATACAAATCACAACGAACAACACACAAGCTCCAGAGGATAAGCTAGATAACTGGGATCTTCTAAAAATTAAACACTTATGCTCATCAAAAGACTTCACCAAAAGAGTAAAAAGAGAACCTACAGACTGGGAAAAAAATTGGGGCTATTACAAACCAGACAAAGGTCTAGTCTCTAAAATCTGCAAGAAAATCCTACACCTCTGCAACAAAAAGACAAATAATCCAGTTAAAAACTGGGCAAAGGAAATGAACAGACACTTCGCCAAAGAAGACATTCAAGCGGCCAGCAGACAGATGAGGAAATGCTCACGATCTCTAGTCATCAGAGAAATGCAGATCAAAACCACAATGAGATAGCATCCCACCCTGGCATTACTGGCATGAATCAATAAAACAGAAAATAAAAATGTTGGAGAGGCTGTGGGGAGATCAGAACTCTTATCCACTGCTGGTGGGAATGTAAAATGATACAACAATTTTGGAAAATGATATGGTGCTTCCTTAGAAAGCTAGAAATAGAAATACCATATGAAGCAGCAATCCCACCTCCAGGAATATATCCTAGAGAAATAAGAGTTGTCACATGAATAGGTACACACATGTTCATTGCAGTATTATTCACAATAGTAAAAAGATGGAAACAGCTTAGATGCCCATCAGTAGATGAATGGATAAACAAACTGTGGTACATACACACTATAGAGTATTATGCAACACTAAAGAAAACTATGAATCTGTGAAGCATCACATAACATGGATGCATGTGGAGGACATTATGCTGAGTGAAATAAGTCAATCACAAAAGGACAAATATTGTATGAGACCACTACTGTAAAAACTCATGAAAAAGTTTACATAAAAAAAGAAACAATCTTTGATGGTTATGAGGGTGGGGAGGGGTAGGGATAGAAAAACACTTAACAGACAATAGATAAGCAGTAACTTTGGTGAAGGGTGAGGCAGTACACAATACCGGGGAAGGCAGCACAGTGTGTACAAGGCAGAGCCATGGTAGCTCCATAGACATACCCGAACTCCCTGAGGGACCGAATTGCTGGGCTGAGGGCTGTGGAGACCATGGTCTCAGGGAACATCTAGCCGGCATAATAGAGTTTATAAAGAAAATGTTCTACATCCTACTTTGGTGAGTAGCATATGGGGTCTCAAAAGCCTGTGAGCGGCCATCTAGGACATTCCACTGGTCTCACCCCTTCCAGAGCAAGGAATAATGAAGAAAACTAAAGATACAAGGGAAAGATTAGTCCAAAGGACTAATGAACCACATCTACCATAGCCTCCACCAGACTGAGTCCAGTACAATGAGATGGTGCCTAGCTACCACCACTGACCGCTCTGACAAGGATCAGAATAGAAGGTCTCGGACAGAGCTGAAGAAAAATGTGGAACAAAATTCTAGCTCAAAAAGAAAGACTAGACTTACTGCCCTGACAGAGACTGGAGAAACCCTGAGAGTATGGACCCAGGACACCCTTTCAGCTCAGTAATGAGGCCACTCCTGAGGTTTGCCCTTCAGCCAAAGATTGAACAGGACCACAGAACAAAACAAGACTAACAGGGCGCACCAGCCCTGGGGCGGGGACTGGAAAGTAGGAGGGAACAGGAAAACTGGTAATAGGGACCCCAGGGTTGAAAAGGGAGAGTGTTGACATGTCATGGGGTTGTTAACCAATGTCATACGACAATGTGTGTACTAACTGTTTGATGAGAAACTAGTTTGATCAGTAAACCTTCATCTAAAGTTGTTAAAAATTTTTTTTAAATGTGGAGAAAAAAATAAATCCTCACAACTGGATCAATAAGCAACATCATGATAAACGGAGCAAAGATTGAAGTTGTCAAGGATTTCGTTTTACTTGGATCCACAATCAATACTCAAGGAAGCAGCTGTCAGGAAATCAAAAGATGAATTGCGTTGGGCAAATCTGCTGCAAAGGACCTCTTTAAAGTGTTAAAAAGTAAAGACGACACCTCGAAGACTAGGGTGTGCCTGACCCAAGCCATGGTATTTTCCACTGCATCATATATGTATGTGAAAGCTGGACAATGAATAAGGAAATGAAAGAAGAATTGATGCCTTTGAATTGTGGTATTGGTGAAGAATATTGAATATACATGGACTGCCAAAAGAACAAACAAATCTGTCTTGGAAGAAGTACAACTAGAATGCTCCTTAGAAGCAAGGATGGTGAGACTGCGTCTTACATACTTTTGGACATGTTGTCAGGAGGGATCAGTCCCTGGACATGGACATCACGCGTGGTAAACTACAGCGTCAGCAGAAAAGAGGAAGACCCTTAACAAGGTGGACTGACACAGTGGCTGCAACAATGGGCTCAAGAATAAATGATTGTAAGGATGATGCAGGATTGGGCAGTGCTTCATTCTGTGGTACATGGGGTTGCTATGAGTCAGAACTGACTCGACGGCACCTAACAACAACAACAACATGTACCACGATCTCAAGCCCCAGTCCCTCCCAGAGGCCAAGGTGGTAATGTCTTTAGAATGGCCTCCAATAAGTATCTTAGTTACCTTGTAAAAATACTTAGGTCACATGAAAAGAAGCTCAACATCATTAGCCAGTAGGGATATGCAAATCAAAACTACAATGAGATACATACCACTTCACACCCAATAAGACGGCTATTATCAGAAGAACAGAAAATAACAAATGTTGCCAAGGATGTGGAGAAATTGGAACCTTCCCCCACTGCTGGTGGAACTGTAGAATGGGGTGGCCTCTATTGGTTCCTCAAAAAGTTAAACATAAAATTATCATGCAACCCAGCAATTCCACTCATAAGTATATACCCAAAAGATTCAAAAACAGGTACTTAAACAAATATTTGTACACGAATGTTTATACTAGCATTAGTCGCAATAGCCAAAAGGTAGAAACAACTCAAAAGTCCATGAACAATGAATGGATAAACAAAGTGTGGTACAATGGAATGTTATTCAGCCATAAAAAGAAAGGAAGTACTAATACAAGCTACATGGTGGGTGAATCTCAGGAACGTTAGGCTAAGTGAAACTGAAAAATCATATATTGCATGATTCCACTTATGAAATATTCAGAATAAGTAAATGGAGACAGAAAGCAAATTGGCAGTTGCCAGGGGTTGGAGGTGGGGGGAATATGGTAACTGCTTAAGTGTATGGGGTTTTATTTGGGGATGATAAAAATGTTTTGGAGCTAAATAGCAGTGATGATTGCATAAAGTTGTGTATTTACTAAATGCGACTGAATTATTCACTTTAAAATGGTTGATTTTATGTTGTATGAACTTCACCTCAATTGAAAAATAAAATGCTTAGGTCTTCTTGAGACCATTAAAAAAATAACCCAGAGTGAGAATACATGTCATATAAACTTCTTGGGGAGTCCCTGGGTGGTGCAAACAATTAACACACTCAGCTGCTAACTGAAGAGTTGAGTTCATCCTGAGGTTCACCCTTTGGAAGAGAGGCCTGACGACCTACTTCTGAAAAATCAGCCATTGAAAACCCTATGGAGCACAGTTCTACTCTGATACACACGGGATCTCCATGACTTGGGGTTGACTGGAAAATGACTGGTTTATAAACTTCTTGAGAGCAAGGATTGCTTTGCATGCAATTTTATATTCCCTACTGAGGCTAACAAAGTGCCCAGTGCACAAATACTTAGTAAATATTTGTAGAATGAGTAAATTAGCCACCAAATTCCCAGGACTGTGTTAAGTACTTTGTGGCAGCTGACTATCAACCCCAGCCCACTCCCAAGGGTAGCTCCAGTGCTGCCTCTCACCTTGCGAAAATTCCATCCAGGAGCTGCAAAGCATCTGTGGGCTGAAAAATCCATTCCTGTTTTCCAATACCTTGAGATTTAGTGAAGAAACCTGTGCCATTCTTTCTCTCAACTTAAAATTGCACATTTTGCTACCCTTGTTAGAGAGATACCGCTGACTGAAAAATCCTGCCTAAGAGTAGGTGATGTCAGCATCTCATTATTAAAATTTTCCTTCCTGCCACACTTTCATGTTCTTACAGAGAAAGGATGTCAAGTCCCTGAAAAGGAAGTGTTGTACCTAACTGCCAGGGAGAAATAACTCTGTTGTAGTGCAAGACGGCTAACCCAATCCAACTGTGAAACAGAGTTGAATTTCCTGGAATAAGTTGAATCTTGTTCCTGTCCCTTGATTCTGGGCTGAATTTGTTTTGGGACTCATTCAGTATCTCAAGCCCTAAATTCTCTTTAATGACACTGTGGCTTTCTTTATTGCCCAACCTGGCTATGGGTGCGATGACTTGAAATGACTTTTTGAGTTTTAGATACCTGATTATTGTGAGGCTCTCCAATAATGGTAACTGCTTAAGTGTATGGGGTTTTATTTGGGGATGATAAAAATGTTTTGGAGCTAAATAGCAGTGATGATTGCATAAAGTTGTGTATTTACTAAATGCGACTGAATTATTCACTTTAAAATGGTTGATTTTATGTTGTATGAACTTCACCTCAATTGAAAAATAAAATGCTTAGGTCTTCTTGAGACCATTAAAAAAATAACCCAGAGTGAGAATATGAGATGAAGGCAGTCTCCAATAGAGCTTTTTTGTCCTTTGTTTCAATGATGTGGCATTTTTAGAATTTCAGTACAAGCTTACCAATACCAACTAACACAACTCATTTTCCCAAAGCCAGATATGCTACTGGAAAAAGACTTTTAATGGGAAATGTAATTAGGAACTAGCTGTAATTGCGCTCTTAAGAAGCCACTGCTTACACTGCCTGGAACTTCTTGTTCCAGATAATATGGAGTCCCAGTCGACCATGGTTATAGCTCTTTAATAGTAATAAAGATGCAAATATGATTTTGCAATTTACCAAGCGTTATGGATTGGATTGTGTCCCCCCAAAATGTGTGTCAACTTTGGCTCGGCCATGATTCCCAGTATTGTGTGATTGTTCACCATTTTGTCATTTGATGTGATTTTCCTGTGTGTTGTAAATCCTATCTCTATGACGTTAACGAGGCAGAATTAGAGGCAGTTATGTTGATGTTGTAGGACTCACTCTAGAAGATTAGGTTGTATCTTGAGTCAATCTCTTTTGAGATATAAAAGAGAGAAGTGAGCAGACAGATAGAGGGACCTCACACAACCAAGAAACAAGAGCTGGGAGAATAGTGCATCCTTTGGACCCAGGGTCCCTGTGCTGAGAATCTCCTAGACCAGGTGAAGATTGATGACAAGAATCTTTCCCCAGAACCAGCAGAGAGAGAAAGTCTTCCCCTGGAACTGGCACCCTGAATTTGAATTTCTAGCCTCTTAGACTGTGAGAGAATAGATTTCTGTTTGTTAAAGTCACCCGCTTATGGTATTTCTGTTACAGCAGTGCTAGATAACTAAGACACCAAGCAATTCCATATACCTTATCTAATCTGATTCTTTCAACTACCAGTGATATGCACGGGGCAGTGATTGTTATCTCCATTTTAAAGATTCAGAAACTGAGATTTAAGAGCTCTAGGAGTTGGCTCAAGATCACATATTTAGTAAAAGCAGAGACTATGCTTGAATTCAGTTTTTTAAAAGCCAGAACCCTAGCCTTTCACTTCTATACCAAATGTTTCTAATCATGTTGTTCCCCATAACATTATGTGATCCCCTCTCCCCTGCAAAAATCAGTAAACCAGCAACGTATTTGGAGAGCTTTGTTAAAGAGATCTGGCTTGTATTACTTTATTTATTTATTTTTTTGTCTTCAGAGATAAGTACTATGTCCATAGTTTCTGGTACAGACTCCAACTGTTCTTCCATAAATTTGGCAATGTTAAAGATATCATGGATCAGGACAAAGTTCCTTTTTGAAGTTATCCGCATAATATCTATACAGTTGTTTACTGAAGGCTAAACAAGGAGCAAATCAAAAACCAAACCATTTGCCATGGAGTTGATTTCAGAGTAGAACTGTGCTCCATAGGGTTTTCAATGTCTCTGATCTTCTGGAAGTAGATTGCCATGGTTTTCTTCCAAGGCACCTTTGGGTAGACTTGAACTGCCAACATTTTGGTCAGTACCCTGCACCACCCAGGGAATACAGGAGCAGTGGGGTTCTTTTTCTATTTCTTATGCAATTTTTAATTTCTTGCTATATTCTGGTCTCTTTCCATGAAGTATATTCCTCCCCTCCACAAGTTTGTACCCTTTCCAAAAGTAGAAGCCCCGTGTAGTCTGCTGTGATATCTGTTGGTTTTTCTAGCATGTGGATTTTCTCTTTCCTGTAGTTAATAGTTCACCGCGTGGTGTTTTCTCATGGCAAAGTGCAGTGCGTGTTCCAGTGAGCTCCCTCACACAGCCTTGCTCACCCCGCAGAGTGCCTTGATGTAACAGGACTCTTCCCCAACTCCTCATCTTTCGCCACTGCCTCAGCATTTCTAGGAGGTGGACTTCTCCAGCCCTGAGGATCCGTATGGATCACAGATGTACCCCATTGAACTTCTCTCTCTACACTGTTGGATTCCTTCCACTGCCAATGCTTGTTCTGATTCTAGGGATAAGTCCCAAGTTTGGTGAATAAAGTACCCACAGAGGATCCTTCTCTCATGGAGTCACTCTGTATCAATTTCCCTACTTTCTTACTTCCCGGAAGGAGGAAGTTGGCAGGGCAGCAGAACAAACAGATTCATAAACTCTTGTTTTATTTCTGCTGTTCGGGAATAGGCCAGTGGAAGACAACAGGCAGCTACCACACCACAATGGCTCCCACACACAGTTTTCTTTTATCCCCAACAGAGCCTCCTCCCTAGGCAGGCTCAGGTATGTCCTCTGCACACACTTCCCCTAGGCTCACCAGTTTCTCACTCTTGTAATTGCCAGAAGGCTGACACTGCACAGCCTCCTCTTTCTTGTTATTCCTGAGTCTTTCCTGCATTACCAAGAACCTTACTGACCAGAACAGGTTCTTCTATTTCTAATGATCCAATTCATTCTATTTCTACTAAGAAAACATAAATATGAACACTTCTAGACATCTATAACCACAAATAAAGTCTCTTGTAAGCTACCTTTCACATACACATGAATTAACCCAATCATTTCTCCCGCTTTTAAAAAAATTACTTTTCCTCCTGATTTATCCTACCGAGTATCCCCCACCTGACAAATATACTTTTATACATTTCTTGTTTCTTGATAAAAAACAGCATCCACCCTTCCCTCTCACCCCTCACATTTCCCTCATTCCTCTCCCATCGATCAGGGCTTCTGAACTTCTCATTTCATATTCATTAGTAACACTTCAAAGTTGTGCTTTGTGAGGCTTTCATGACATACCATCCAGCTAAAGTGGTCATTTGCCAAAAGCCATACATCTGCAAATAGGTCACGAAGAATTATCAGTAAGACAAGGGCCCAGAACTCTGAAATGAGCTAAGCAGAAAAAGAAGCTGCTGGAAATGAATTCCCACTGTGATACAGAGAAATGATGAAGAAGCAACTACAGTCATCATTACCATTTACAGATGAGAAAACCAAGGTTCAGACAAATGAAATGCATTGTCCAGATATTCACAGCTGATAAATGGCAGAGCTGAGCCTCAAACTCCACACTGTGGGCATAACCACTACACAATCCTGCTATTACAACCAGTCTAATTGCTTTGCTCCAAATGCAGATTCACCAACGAGTCTTTAGCTAGAAATCTGGCTTCCTTCAGCTGACCAGCCAAAAATAGTATTTTGCCACATTTAGCAGCTATTTTTATCCCTATAAATGAATAAATTGGCACCTTCTAAATTAAAGAAAAATGAATTTATCTTGTTGATTCATCTTAATCTTTAAAAAACTTTTCCAAAGTAGCTCTGGCTCATTGACATCCAAGACAAATGAGTTCTACTTCAAAGTCTCACCATTTTCCTATTTATTATTCTTGGATACACTTTAGTAATCCTTACTACACTGTTGTATCTGTCAGGATAACAAATGGTAGTTATTACAACAACCCTGAATAAACAAAAGTTTATTTCTTGCTCATGGCACAGTCCAGTATATGGTATGTACCTCTCCTCCACCTTGTAGCCAAACCATCTGGAATTCATGGTCTTCAAGTCAATTCTTTAAAAAAAGACAGGAGGGGCACACAATAAGTATTTAAAGGCCAGGCCTGGGAGTGACTTAAACCACTTCCAACAATATCCCTTTGGCCAGAACCCAATCACATGAACCCAAACATGTAAGGGAGGCTGGAAAGTGTAGAGAAGCACATGGATATTTGTAAACAATAACAGACTGTGCTACAACGCTTAATTTTTATTATTTTTTATAACTTATTTTATTCTTTGTTGATGTTGAGAATATGGACAGCAGAACACACACCAATTCAACAACTTCTACATGGACAATTCATTGACATTGATTATATTCTTCATGTTGTGCAACCATTCTCACCCTCCTTTTATGAATTGTTTGCAACAATTTATGTTAAGCACAGAAAATTGAAAAACACAAGAAAAGAATAGAAAATAAAAAATCTTAAATCCCATTCACTGAGATTGTCTGTTAAATTTTCCAGGCATTTTTCTAGATATGTTGTTGTTGTTAGGTGCTGTCAAGTCAGTTCTGATGCATAGAAACCCCTGCACAACAAAATGAAACATTGCCCGGTCCTGCGCCATCCTTACAATTGTTGTTATGCTTGAGCCCATTGTTGCAGCCATTGTGTCAATACACCTCGTTGAGGGTCTTCCTCTTTTCCACAGACCCTTTACTTTGCCAAGCATGATGTCCTTCTCCAGGGACTGATGCCTCCTGACAACATGTCCAAAGTATGTAAGACACAGTCTCGCTATCCTTTCTTCTAAGGAGCATTCCAGTTGTACTTCTTCCGAGACAGATTTGTTCGTTCTTTTGATGGTCAGTGGTATGTTCAATATTCTTTGCCAACACCACAATTCAAAGGCTTCAATTCTTCGGTCTTCCTTATTCACTGTCCAGCTTTCACATGCATATGATCCTTTTGAAAATACCATGGCTTGGGTCAGGTGCGCCTTAGTCTTCAGGGTGACAACTTTGCTTTTCAACACTTTAAAGAGGTCCTTTGCAGCAGATTTGCCCAATGCAAAGCGTCTTTTGATTTCCTGACAGCTGCTTCCATAGGTGTTGGTTGTGGACCCAAGTAAAATGAAATCGTTGACAACTTCAGTCTTTTCTCTGTTTATCATGATGTTGCTTCTTGGTCCAGTTGTAAGGATTTTTGTTTTCTTTATGTTGAGGTGCAATCCATACTGAAGGCTGTGGTCTTTGATCTTCATTAGTAAGTGCTTCAAGTCCTCTTCACTTTCAGCAAGCCAGGTTGTGTCATCTGCATAATGCAGGTTTTTAACGAGTCTTCCCCCAATCTTGATTCCCCATTCTTCTTCATATAGTCCAGCTTCTCAGAGTATTCGCTCAACATACAGGTTGAATAGGTATGGTGAAAGGATACAACCCTGACACACACCTTTCCTGCTTTAAACCATTCAGTATCCCCTTGCTCTGTCTGAATAACTGCCTCTTGATCTATGTAAAGGTTCCCCATGAGCACAATTAAGTGTTCTGGGATTCCCATTCTTCGCAATGTTATCTATAATTTGTTATGATCCACATAGTCGAATGCCTTTGCATAGTCAAGAAAACACAGGTAAACATCCTTCTGGTATTCTCTGCTTTCAGCCAGGATCCATCTGACATCAGCAATGATTGCTCTGGTTCCATATCCTCTTCTGAAACCGGGCTGCATTTCTGGCAGTTCCCTGTCAATATACTATTGCAGCCACTTTTGAATGATCTTCAGCAAAGCTTTGCTTGGGTGTAATATTAATGATATTGTTCTATAATTTCTGCATTCAGTTGGATCACCTTTCTTGAGAATAGGCATAAATATGTATCTCTTCCCATCAGTTGGCCAGAAAGCTGTCTTCCACATTTCTTGGCGTAGACAAGTGAGCGCTTCCAGTGCTGCATCTGTTTGTTGAAACATCTCAATTGATATTCCATCAATTCCTGATATAGACACAGACATAGATAGGTATATTTTAAATAGCGTCTATGATGCATACTTTTTTATACCCTGTTTTCTTTTACAGAATATTTTCCACATCAGTATATACATAGCTCCATCAAAATTCTTAGTTACTACATAGCCTTCCATTTTATAAAACCAAAACAAATGAACAAACCCGTTGCCGTCGAGTCAATTGCAACTCATAGCTCTACAGGGTTTCCAAGGAGCAACTGGTAGATTCAAACTGCCAACATTTTGGTTAGCAGCCGAACTCTTACCCCATAATTTGTTTAAGCATTTCCCTATTATTTCACATTTAAATTGTTTCCAAATTGTTTTCTAGTATGATTGATAATGTAGAAGCATCCTTATAAATAAAGCCCAAAACCAAACTCATTGCCCTTAAGTCAATCTTGACTCACAGTGTTCCTATAGGACAGAGAATTGCCCTGTGGGGTTTCCAAGGCTATAAATATTTATGGAATCAAGCTTTCTCTGTTGGCTCTGGGGAAAAGTCCTTGTCATCAATCTTCCCTGGTCGAGGAGCGTCTCAGGGCAGGGACCTCAGGTCCAAAGGACACACTATTCTCCTGGCTCTTGTTTCTTGATTGTATGATTCCCCATGTCTCTCTGCTTACTTCTTTCTTTTCATTCTCAAAAGAGATTGGCTTAAAATGCAACCTAATTTTATAGATTGAGTCCTGCCTCATTAACATAACTGCCACTAATCCTACCTCATTAACATCATAGAGATAGGATTTTACAACAGACAGGAAAATCACATCAGATGACAAAAAGGTGGATAATCACACAATACTGGGAATCATGGCCTAATCAAGTTGACACACATTTTGGGGAACACAATTCAATCAATAACAGAAGGTGTAACTAGAGATATATCACATACAGAGATTAAAAGACTCAATATTGTTAAGGTGTCAGTTCTCCCCAAATAGACCTGTAGATTCAATGCAATCCTAATCAAAATTCTAGCAAGATTTTTATAGTTATCAACAAACTGATTCTAAAAATTTATATGGAAAGACAAAGGAACTGAAATAACCCAAACAATTTTAAAAACAAAAACCAAATTGAATAATTCATACTAACTGATTGTAAGACTTACTATAAAGCTACAGTAATTAAAACAGTATGATGTTGGCAAAGGGATGGACACATAGATCAATGGAACAGAACAGAGAGTCCAGAAATAGACCTGCACAAATAGGGTCAATTGATTTTTGACAAAGGTGAAACACAATTCGATGAATAAAGAATAGTCTTTTCAATAAATGGTGCTGGAACAACTGGACATCTACAAGCAAAAAGAAAATGAAAAATGAGCCTCGCACTTCGTAACCTTAAAATTAACACAATATAGATCACAGGACTATGTGTGAAATGTAAATTCATGAAATTTTTAATGAAAAAAAACTAGGAGAAAATCTTTGTGACCCTGGTTAGGCAGAGTTCTTAGATATGACCCCATTGTCAAGGTCCATAAAAGAAAAAAAAAAATCAATAAATTGAATTTCAAAATTAAAAACTTTTGCTTTTTTGAAGACAGTGTCAAGAGTATGGAAAAACAAGGCAGAGACTAGGAGAAAAAAAATCACATTTTGATCAAGGGCTATATCGAAAATACACATAATCCAAAAGCCCACTGCAGCTGAGTTGATTCCGACAACTCTCAAAGATCCACAATAAGAAAAAAACAGCCCATGTAAAAACTGGAGAAGAGATTTGAACAGACACCCCACCTAAAAAGATATACAGATGGCAACTAAGTACGTGAACATCCATATCATTAGTCATCCCAACCAAAAAACCAAACCTGTTGCCATCAAGTGTATTCCGACTCATAGTTACCCTACAGGACAGGGTAGAACTGCCTCATCCTATAGGTTTAATTACTCATTAGGGAAACTGCAAATTAAAATCACAACCATGTATTATTCAGCCATAAAAAGGAAGGAAGTACTAATACCTGCTAAAAGGTGGATGAACCTTAAAAACATACTCAGTGGAAGAGTCATACACAAAAGAGCACATATGCACAAAATCCAGAGAGGTAGAAAGTAAATTAATAGTTGCCAGGGTCTTGGGATAAGGGGAAACAGGAGAGTGTTTGCTAATGAGTACAGGGTTTTTTTGTTTTTTTTTTTTGTCCTGAGGAGATGGCAATGTTCTGGAATTAGATAGTGGCAATGGCTACGTACTTTGTGAATATACTAAAATCCACTGCATCGTATGCTTTAAAAGGGTGAATTGTATGTTATGTGAATTATATCTTGATTTAAAAGCAATGATATTCCATTACGCACCTATTAGAATGGCTAAAATATTTAAAAGAAAAAAACTGACAATAGTGTTGACAAAGATGTATAAGAATTGGAGCACCCACACACTACTGGTGGAAATGCAAAATAGTACAACCACTCTGGAAAAGAGTTTGGTAGTTTCTTACAATGTACAGTTAGCATGTAACCCAGCGATCCCATCCCTAGGTTTACCAAGTGTAATGAAAACCTATGTTCGCACAAAACCTATACACACAAATATTTATAGCAGCTTTATTCATAATCACCATAATCTGGAAACAATCCACATGTTCCTCAACTGGGAAATGGGTAGTCAATTTGTGGTATCATTATACAACGGAATACTATTCAGCAATGAAGCAAAATGAACCGTTGATACCCACAATGACATGGATGAGTCTCAGATGCATTGTGCTAAGTAAGAGAATCTAGATTTAAAAAGGCTACTTGTATGGTTCCACTTAGATGGCATTCTTGAAAAGCAAAACTATAGGAATAGAGAACAAATCAGCAATTGCCAGAGGTTAAGGATGGGGAGGGGGAGGTTTTTACTACAAAGGAGTAGCATGAAGAAATTTGTAGGTGACAAGGGGAGGCTGGTGATCAAACTGTCCTGGATCCTGATTGTGTTGGTGAATACATAACCCTGCATTTATCAGTTTATATAACTGTGTAAAAAAAAAAAAAAATTGGCTTTATTGTATATAAGATAAAAATATTGTTGTTAGGTGTTGTCAACTAGGTTCCAACTCACAGCGACCCTATATGCAAGAGAATATGTGCCATCCTCACAACGTTGCTATGTTTGAGCCCATTGTTGCAGTCACGGTGCCAATCCATCTTATTGAGGGTCTTCCTGTTTCTTGATGACCCTCTATTTTACCAAGCATGATGTCCTTCTCCAGGGACTGGTCCCTCCTGATAACATGTTCAAAGTATGTGAGGCAAAGTCTCACTGTCCTCACTTCCAAGGAGCATTCTGGCTGTACTTCCTCCAAGACAGATTTGTTTGTTCTTCCAGCAGTTCATGATACATTCCATATTCTTTGCCAACACCATAACTCAAATGCATCAATTCTTCTTTAGTCTTCCTTATTTATTGTCCAGATTTTGCATGCATATGAGGCGATTGAAAATATCATGGCTTGGGTCAGGCGCACCTTAGTGTTCAAAGTGACATCTTTGCTTTTTAACACAATGTTTCATTGCTATCCATAAGGTTTTCACTGGTCAATTTTTTCAGAAGTAGATTGCCAGGTCCTCCTTCCCAGCCTATCTTAGTCTAGAAGCTCTGCTAAAATCTGTCCACCGTGGGTATTTGAAATACCAGTGGTATAGCTTCCAGAATCATAGCAGCCTGCAAGCCACCACAGAATGACAAACTGACCAAGTGGAAGAAATTTTACCGTTAAAAATAAGATTTTATCATGTGGGACTCTATCAAGAAGAATAACTTCCGTGTGATTGGGGTTCCAGAATGGGGAGGGATAACAAAAAATACAGAAAGAATAGTTGAAGATCTGTTGGCAGAAAACTCCCAGACCTCATGAAAGACGAAAGGATATCTATCCAAGATGCTCATCGAACCCCATATAAGATTGATCCAAAAAGAAAATCACCAAGACTTATTATCATCAAACTTGCCAAAACCAAAGATAAAGAGAAAATTTTAAAAGCAGCCAGGGATAAAAGAAAGGTCCTCTACAAAGGAGAATCAATAAGAATAAGTTCAGCCTACTCAGCAGAAACCATGCAGTCAAGAAGGAAATGGGATGACATATATAGAGCACTGAAGGAGAAAAACTGCCAGCCAAGGATCATATATCCAGCAAAACTCTCTCTCAAATATGAAGGTGAAATTAAAACATTTACAGATAAACACAAGCTTAGAGAATTTGCAAAAACCAAACCAAAGCTACAAGAAATACTAAAGGAAATCGTTTGGTCAGAAAATCAATAATATCAGGTACCAACACAAAACAAGGTCATAGAACAGAACATCCTGATACCAACTCAAATAGGGAAATCACAAAAACAAATTGAGATTAATTTTAAAAAGGAAAAAATACTCAAAACAGGGCATCATAGAAGTCATTATGTAAAAGATCACAATAATCAAAAAGAGGGACTAAATACAGGAGGCATAGAACTGCCATATGGAGAGGAAAACAAGGTGATATAGGATGATACAAGTTAGGTTTTTACTTAGAGGAATAGGGGCAAATATTAAGGTAACCACAAAGAGGTCTAACAATTCCATACCTCAAAATAAAAACCAAGAAAAACATAACGACTCAGCAAATGTAAATTCGACTACTATGAAAATGAGAAACACACAATTTATGGAGAAAAATGTCTCAGCGCAAAAAAGGAAGTGGAAAAATGAAATTGTCAACAACACACACAAAAAGGCATCAAAATGACAGCACTAAACACATTCTTATCTATAACGACGCTAAATGTAAATGGACTAAATGCACGAATAAAGAGACAGAGAGTCTCAGACTGGGTAAAGAAACATGATCCGTCTATATGCTGCCTACAAGAGACACACCTTTGACTTAGAGACACAAACAAACTAAAACTCAAAGGATGGGAAAAAAAAATGTCAAGCTAACAACAATCAAAAAAGAGCAGGAGTAGCAATATTAATTTCTGACAAAATAGACTTTAAAGTGAAATCCACCACAAAGGATAAAGAAGGACACTACATGATGATTAAAGAGACAATTGACCAGGAAGATATAACCATATTAAATATTTATGCACCCAATGACAGGGCTGCAAGATACATAAAACAAACTTTAACAGAACTGAAAAGTGAGATAGACACCTCTACAATTATAGTATGAGACTTCAACACAATACTTTCAGAGAGGGATAGGACTTCTAGTAAGAAGCTCAATAGAGACACGGAAGACCTAATTGCTACAATCAACCAACTTGACCTCATTGACTTATACACAACACTCCACCCAACAGCTGCAAAGTATACTTTTTTTTCTAGTGCACATGGAACATTCTCTAGAATAGATCACATATTAGGTCATAAAACAAAACTTTGCAGAATCCAAAACACCGAAATATTACAAAGCATCTTCTCAGACCACAAGGCCATAAAAGTGGAAATCAATAACAGAAAAATCAGGGGAAAAAAATCAAATACTTGGAAACTGAACAATACCCTGCTCAAAAAAGACTAGGTTATACAAGACATTAAGGAGGGAATAAAGAAATTCATAGAATGTAACAAGAATGAAAACATTTCCTATCAAAACCTCTGGGACACAGCAAAAGCAGTGCTCAGAGGTCAATTTACATCGATAAATGCACACATACATAAAGAAGAAAGAGCCAAAATCAGAGAACTGTCCCGACAACTTGAACAAATAGAAAGCGAGCAACAAAAGAATCCATCAGGCACCAGAAGAAAACAAATAATAAAATTAGAGCTGAACTAAATGAATTAGAAAATAGAAAAACAATTAAAGAATTAACAAAGCCAAAAGCTGGTTCTTTGAAAAAATTAACAAAATTGATAAACCATTGGCCAGACTGACTAAAGAAATACAGGAAAGGAAACAAATAACCCGAATAAGAAATGAGATGGGCCATATCACAACAGACCCAAGTGAAATTAAAAGAATCATATCAGATTATTATGAAAAATTGTACTCTAACAAATTTGCAAACCTAGAAGAAATGGATGAATTCCTGGAAAAACACTACCTACCTAAACTAACACAATCAGAAGTAGAACAGCTAAATAGACCCATAACAAAAAAAGAGATTGATAAGGTAATCAAAAAACTCCCAACAAAAAACAGCCCTGGCCCGGATGGCTTCAATGCAGAGTTCTACCAAACTTTCAGAGAAGAGTTAACACCACTACTACTGAAGGTATTTCAAAGCATAGAAAATGATGGAATACTACCTAGCTCGTTCTATGAAGCCAGCATATCCCTGATATCAAAACCAGGTAAAGACACCACAAAAAAAGAAAATTACAGACCTATATCCCTCATGAACATAGATGCAAAAACCCTCAACAAAATTCTAGCCAATAGAATTCAACAACATATCAAAAAAATAATCCACCACGACCAAGTGGGATTTATACCAGGTATGCAAGGTTGGTTTAATATTAGAAAAACTGTTAATGTAATCCACCATACACATAAAACAAAAGACAAAAACCACATGATCTTATCAATTGATGCAGAAAAGGCATTTGACAAAGTCCAACACCCATTCATGATAAAAACTCTCAGCAAAATAGGAACTGAAGGAAAATTCCTCAACATAATAAAGGGCATTTATATAAAGCCAACAGCCAACGTCATTCTAAATGGAGAGAGCCTGAAAGCATTTCCCTTGAGAATGGGAACCAGACAAGGATGCCCTTTATCACCGCTCTTATTCAACATTGTGCTAGAGGTCCTAGCCAGAGTAACTAGGCTAAACCAAGAAATAAAGGGCACCCGGATTGGAAAGGAAGAAGTAAAATTATCTCTATTTGCAGATGACATGATCTTATACACAGAAAACCCTAAGGAATCCTCCAGAAAACTACTGAAACTAATAGAAGAGTTCAGCAGAGTCTCAGGTTATAAGATTAACATACAAAAATCACTTGGCTTTCTCTACATCAACAAAAAGAACATCAAAGAGGAAATCACCAAAACAATACCATTCACAGTAGCCCCCAAGAAGATAAAATACTTAGGAATAAATCTTACCAAAGATGTAAAAGACCTATACAAAGAAAACTAAAAGTGGTAGTGCAAGAAACTAAAAGGGACCTACATAAGTGGAAAAACATACCTTGCTCATGGATAGGAAGACTTAACGTAGTAAAAATGTCTATTCTACCAAAGCCATCTATACATACAATGCACTTCCCATCCAAATTCCAATGACATTTTTTAATGTGATGGAGAAACAAATCACCAACTTCATATGGAAGGGAAAGAAGCCCCGGATAAGTAAAGCATTACTGAAAATGAAGACAAAGTGGGAGGCCTCACTCTACCTGATTTTAGAACCTATTATACAGCCACAGTAGTCAGAACAGCCTGGTACTGGTACAATAACAGGCACATAGACTGTTCCAGGTTTTTAGACTGATAGCCTGTGGACGATGCGTATGTCTGGTCAGGTCAGGCTTGGAAAATGAGCTGGGCTGAGGCTCTGTGTTGCTGGAGGACACCAGGGACTCCTGCTGGGAGTGGTTGGGAAAAGCAGGATCTGACCAGGAGTACTTTAGGCACTACCCAGAGGCAGGAGAGTGTGGCCAGGGCTCTGATCCCAGCCTGCCTGGGGCAAGCTACTTAAATTCTCTGGCCTCAGTTTCCTCATCTTCGAAACGGGATTAATAACAATAGTTCCCTCATAGGATTATTGTGAGGATTAAACCCACATGGTCTGGGTTATGTAAATGTTAAGTATTTTTACTGGGTTCTCTTTTCTCTGGGGAGGCTAGTAGTTGTGGCAGCTGTGTCTGATCAGAAGACTAGCCACAAACCAAGACCTCAGTCCCCACAGCCATCTTGATACCCGTTACAGAGCATAGCTGACCCAGGCCAGCCATAAGAACACCTAAGGCCACTGACCCCACTCACTCAAAGGGCCACATGACAATGGGGCATTTCTAATGTCTCCTTTGGTTCCCTTTCCTTTTCAGGGGACCCACCTTTCTAAAGAATGTTTGACCTCAAACATTTCTTAATTTCTCTGAGAACCCTTTTTTGCCCATATTATTCAGCTGTTCTCTATCAAGGGATGCTCAAGCATATTCAGTTATGCACATCAATGGACCTTGGGTGGTCTTACCAGCTCCCCTAAACAGGATGCAAGAAAAGGATCAAAGACACTGGCAGAGGAAGCAAATTTTACTGAGGGTGATGTTGATCCCAAAAGGTAACTGGGAGATTTATACTCTTGTAAAAAAAAAAAAAAATTTTTTTTTTTTTTTTTTAAATTTCATGAGCAGTTCTCCTTGTTGGGAGGCAGAACATTCACAACAGAAGAAATCACGGAGCCATTGAGAGAAAGACGGCAATGTGAGAAATTAGGTTGACCACCAAGGAGGTGGTTCAGGTCCCCCACAGCTCTGATGTGAACTCCGTCTCTCCTCACCACTCCCAGCTCGCCCCACCTTGAGCAGATGTGAAAATAAACTCAGGTTCCTGGGGAAAACACCGCTGGCCTTTCTGTGTGACCCTGAACAAGCACAAAGAGTGAGGCTCCCACTACCAGCCCCAGAAGTCAGAGCAGCAGGGTGGGGTGTGGTGCTGCCCTCGGGCCCCATTCAGGCTCCGGTCCATGATGACATCTTGGGTGGGGGAGTCAGCTGCCTCTATCCCCCATTGAGGAAGTAGAGAAAAGCATTTTCGGGCACTGGGACTCATGGTCAGTCAGCTGTGGGCACTGGTCTGGCTTCCTTGTGCCCCACAAAAATCTGTACTGAGACAAAATACCATCTCTTGGAAAACAAATTATTTTTAATAACTCATCGGCTCACTGGTGGGGCGTAGAGTCCCAGTAGAACGCTGAGGGCATCTGGAGGATAAAAGAGAAAATTCCTGCCAGGCTGCATTGCAGAGCTGAGAGCACAGCAGAGCCACGGAGTAAACAAGTCCTGAGGAGAGAGACGAGTCCTGAAATTAACTGGTTTTTCCCCCAACCACAGGGCAAGTCACACTCCTCTGGTCTTTTCCTCTCTGTATCCATTCTTGCCTTCACGTTAGTCTAACATCTTCACATCAGTCCAGAGTTATCACTCTATAAATTAAAATTAGATTTGATTGTTTTCCTTAATTGCTTAAAAACCTTCCAGTGCTCTTGGGTTAGAGCACGGGATCCTTATTGTTGTTGTTGGTTGTCGCCAAGTCGATTCCTGTCATGGATAGAATTGTGTCCACCAAAAATATGTGGTTGTTCTCCACTTTGTGATGTAACAGCCTTGCTCAGGTCACATCCCTGATCCAATGTAAAGGATCTTTTATCTTACAAGAGATAAAAGGAAAGGGAAGAGTGCAGAGAATTGGGGACTTCATACCACCAAGAAAGCAATGCCAGGAGCAGAGCGTGCCCTTTGGACCCGGGGTCCGGGGTCCCTGTGTGGAGAAACTCTTAATCCAGGAGAAGATTGATGAGAAGGACCTTCTTCCAGAACTGACAGAGAGATAAAGCCGTCTCCTGGAGCTGATGCCCTGAATTTGGACTTCTAGCCTACTAGACTGTGAGAAAACAAATTTCTCTTTGTTAAAGCCATGCACTTGTGGTATTTCTGTTATAGCAGCACTAGATGACTAAGAAAATTCCCCACCCTCACTTATGGTGAACCCATTCACAACAGGATTGGACCATTGTGATCCACAGGGTTATTATTGCCTGGTTTTCAGAAGTAGATTGCCAGGCCTTTCTTCCTAGTCCATCTTAGTCTGGAAGTTCTGCTGAAACCTGTTCAGGGTCCCAGCAACACATAAACCTCCAGTGACGGATGGTGGCTGAACATGAGAGATGCTTTGGTCAGAAATTGAACCTGAGTCTCCAGCATGCAAGACAAGAATTCTACCACTGACCCACCCCTGCACCTTTGCAAGATTCTTACCATGCCTAAGATTCCCTGTGTGGTCTGTGGCCACCTGCCACCCCAATCTCTGACATGCTTCTCTTGCCCATTACTTCACATCTGGTCGCATTGGTTTCTCTTGCAGACTGGCCTCCCCAGGGTCTTCAGCCATGCTGATCCCTCCATTTGGAATGCTTCTTCATATTAGACTGGTTAGTTCCCTTTCATTCTTCAAGTCTCAGCCCTCCCTGCCTCACCAGACTAGTTCAAGTCCTCCTGCTACATATCCTCATCACCTCTTGTTGCTTTTCTGTCTAGAACTTATCAGCATTGTACAGTGAGTATCTGTTCAATACTTGCCTTCCTTCCCAGACTGTAAGTTTTGTGAGAACAGAACTACTCAATGCCTGGAACAGGGTAGATGCTAAGTATTTTTGAGGAAACAATGAATAAAGGGGTGGATGGATGGATGATTGGTTGGATAAAAAGTAATTACAGGATTTGCTTAAGATCGTACAGGTGTAATTCAAACTCAGTCTTGCTTAAGCCAAAGCTTGCATTCTAAACAGCTGCATTTTTACTTGCAGTTTAAAAATTCTTTGAGTCTATGACTTTGCCTTGGCATTTCAGGACTCTTCAAAGAGAAGAAAAACTACATCTATCCAGCTAAGAGAAAAGCAGTGAGTAGACCAAGAGTTCAAGACAAAAACCCATGGTTACAAGAGGCTGGAGGTCTGGGTGGCCTGCTGGAAAGGCAGGGAAAGGATAAGAACCAAGTAGGCACCACTTCCAGAGGATGTAGCCTAACCCTGCTGTGTGTGTGTGTTTGGGGGTGGGGAGGGCCTCTAAGCTCAGGTCAGTTCCCTGTGAGAAGCCGTGGACTATTCTCATACGGGCTAGGGTGGTTAAACTCAGACCTTCAGCCCTGCTCTACCCTAAATTAGAAAAAAGAATCCCTTCCTCAAGACACATTCCTGATACTTGCTGAAAGCTGTCTAATCCTACATAATACCTCATGCCTATAGCCCTGGTGGAATAGTGGTTAAGTGCTACGGCTGCTAACCAAAGGGTCGGCAGTTTGAGTCCGCCAAGCGCTCCTTGGAAACTCTGTGGACAGTTCTACTCTGTCCTATAGGGTCACTAGGAGTCGGAATCGACTCGACGGCACTGGGTTATAATGTGAGGTACTCCCTGAAGCTGTGCAAACACAACACGCACAATCACAAGCAGCGGCCATGATGGGCTACAGGACCATTAAAGAGTTTAGTTACTAAAACCACGAGGAAACCTGGGAATGCCTGGCAGTGCTTCTCTGTAAAAAGAAAATGTGCTGGTCTGTCTCTCAGGAAAAATCATATCAAGAACTCCTCCCACCTTTTCTGGACACTTCTCCCTACTCTCCCTTCCTCTTGCTGCCACCTTTGATGGCACACTGCACAAAGTCTGGGTTCATTTATTCTTTTGTTCCTGAAACATGTATTGTGCACGAACCATGCAACAGGCTTTGTGCTGGAGGCTGAGGAAACAGGATCAACAGGGCAGAGTCTTCTTCTCCAATGAACAGGAAAAAAAAACAACAACAACAAAGAAAAGAAACCCTGCTGCTTCCCAGTGCTGTCTGGGCTACTAGAAGCTACCACAGTAATCAAGGTGACAAGCTACCAAAAAGGAGAACGGGGGGACTTACAATAAGGCCACTCCTTCATCTGGTCTTGCTCTCTTTAGTGGTGCATGTTCTACAGAAGCTCTGACCTGTGCCCAGGATAAACTCCTCGCCCTGTTTGCTTGAGGCTCATGGATTCTTCCAGTCCCTTCCAGAGGGAATATGGCTGAACAAGAGAGCCAACAGCCTGCACTTGATTAGTGCTCACTCTTCTCATGGTTTCCTGTCATGGCTTGTTGACCCCTAAAGCTGATTAACCAAAAAAAAAAAAAAAAAACCCACTGCCATCGAGTTGACCCCGACTCATAGCAACCCTATAGGACAGAGTAGAACTGCCCCATAGTGTTTCCAAGGAGTGCCTGGTGGATTCAAACTGCCAGCCTCTTGGTTAGCAGCCGTAGCACTTAACCACTATGCCACTAGGGTTTTAGCTAGGGCGAAACTCAACCAGAGTAGATGTAACCCTGAGTGCTCATGCAGGGCAGGATTACCTCAGCATTACATCCCTCACAGCAGCCTCAGGGAATGGAGACTCGTTGGAGAAAAGGAAGGAAGGCTCTGTAGTAGGCCCCTTGCTGCTTATTTCCTAGAAGGCAGGGGAAAAAAAACCCAACTGTCACCAAACAGAATGAGCAATCTGCAGAGCCATAGTCAGGCTGTGAGTAGTCAGCATTTACAGAGGGCTCCCAAAAGCCCAGGTGCTGGGGAAGAGACACGAAGGCAGAGGATTCCATCTTTGGGGCCCCATCTTTGAGGATGGTGGGCTAACCACCCACCAAACCCCAGAGTTTTCTTTCTATCTCCTCCTTAATAAATAGAATTGCTGTCCAGGAGTCACTGTATGCAAGCATTCATTGGAACAGACTGATCTGGGGGGAGGTCCGGTTGTCCTTACTCTAGAAGAATAAATCACCCTCTTGGCAAAACGCAAATCTAATCTTACCCATCTCAGGAGACACAGCCATGGGGGGAAGAGAGGAAGCTCTTGGCTGGCAAGTGAAGGGTTCCTGGAAGAAAGACCCCCCATTTGTACAATCCACCACCTTTCCCGCACTCACCAATGTGTCCAGTTTCTCTGCAGAAGTAACAGCAAGGGAGGAAGAGCAAAGCAGGGCAGAGGAAACAAAAGATATACCCTGATTGTGGCTTGGATCTTTCCCGAGGAAGAGCGATTCTAGAATTTTTTTTTTTTAATAAAAGCTCTTGCAGAAAAACTAGTAACAATACCTCTCACTCTGTTGAACTGCCCCCAAAGTACACAAATACAGAAGCTACTTTTTAAGTAGGCCTAAATCAAGCAGACAGTAAGCCTACAAGTTTATCATGAGAGTTAAGAAGAAAGTTAAAATGATGATATTCAAGTTCTTTTCTTCCTAGGTCTGAGGCCACCTGACCTGACCTACCTTTTCGTAGTGGGAAGGCATCTTTTTTATCCCAGATGGGAGGAAGGAGTTGTGCAGAATTCCTCATGTTGACCTAGAAACCTAACTCTGTGTACATGTAAAAGGTTACTGAGTAGAAACTGAAGGAGACTCAGAGTCACAGGCAACAGCAGAACTGAAAGGTAAACTGTGTTGGCAAAAGATTGGTAGTGAAAGGGGGAGGATTACAAGGTCAGGGGTACTGGCCTTGGAGATGAGTCTTTTACAGACATTCTTAGCACATGTGTTGAGATTTCACATCACTGTGTTGCATCCCCAGGTATCTCCCAAATTTGTCTTCCACAGTGACTAACGTTACCATGAAGAAAACATTGTTTTGGATTAAGGTATTATAATTCCAAGAGATCTCACCTCATGTATTAGTTTCCTATCACTGCTATAAAAAATTACCACAAACCTAGTGGCTTAAAACTTTATAATTTTAAAGTTCTGGAGGACAAGAGCCTGTAACTGGTCTCACGGGGCTAAGATAAAGGTGTCAGCAGGCCTGTGTTCCTTCTAAAGGCTCTAAAGGAGAATCACTGTTTTGTCTTCTCTAGCCTTGTACAGGTTGCCCACATTCCTTGGCTTACGGCCACATTACTCTGACCTCTATTTCTGTCATCACATTTCCTTCTCTAGTTCTAATCTTCCTCCCTCCCTCTTATAAGGACCCTGGAGATGACACTAGACCTCTCAGATAGTACAGGATGTTATTGTTACTTCCCATTGAGTAGGTTCCAGTGTACACAGAATAGAACTGCTCCATAGGGTTTTCAAGGCTGTGTGACCTTTTAGAAGCAGATAGCCAGGCCTGTCTTCCAAGGCACCTCTGGGTAAGTTCAAAGAACCAAGCTTTCTGCTAGTAGTCAAGCACTTAACCATTTTCGCCACCCAGGGGCTATTAATCCAGGTTACTCTCCCTATTTTAAAATTAGCTGATTAACCTTAACTCCATTTGCAACCTTAATTCCCCCTTGCCATGTAGGGTGACATATTCACAGGTTCAGGGAGTAAGGCACGGACATCTTTAGGGGATTGCTATTCTGACTGCCACACCTAGCATGCAAATTTGCTACCTGGGACAGATAATCATATATTAAATTATAAAATAAATTAGCTGTCACCCAGCAGAATGCATGAACTTGAGGTCCTGAAGCTTAGCCAGGCACATTGGGATGAAAGGGAGGAATCAAAAAAGGGTTATCATACTGACTACCTCAGGGACTGGAAGTTCTAATGGGGACTCAGTGCTGAGAATGTGAGGATATGAGAAAGCAAACAAAGAACAGGTCTATAGGTCCACTTTCTCTCTTTTTTATCACGTCCTTTAGGGATGCTCAAAGATTCTTGACTTGGAAATATTTTAACCAACCATTCCAAATGCTCTCAGTACCAAGGCAGCCTGATTTCCTTTCCCAAGCATACTATCTTTTATTTCCTAATCTCTGGACAAAAGAAAAGGAAAAAAGATACCTTTTGGACCAGAGCAGCAACTGTATCCAATATCTGGCAAAAGAAGATAACTGCCAAAGGGGCCCCAATAGTGTTGCTCAATGCATGGCCCACAATTGAGCTGCATCAGAATCCCCTGACGTAGTCTTAAACGATAACAAACGGCCATCTAAGATGCAGCAATTGGTCTCAACCCACCTGGAGCAAAGGCAAATGAAGAACACCAAAGACACAAGGTAATTATGAGCCCAAGAGACAGAAAGGGCCACATAACTCAGAGACTACATCAGCCTGAGACCAGAAGAACTAGATAGTGCCCAGCTACAACCGATGGCTGCCCTGACAGGGAACACAGCAGAGAATCCCTGATGGAGCAGGAGAGCAGGTACATGCAGGCCTCAAATTCCCATAAGAAGACCAGGCTTAACGGTCTGACTGAGACTAGAAGGGCTCCAGGGGTCATGGTCCCTAGGCCTTTTATTAGCCCAAGACTGGAACCATTCCCAAAGCCACCTCTTCAGACAGGGATTGGGTTGGACTATAAGATAAAAAGTGATACTGGTTAGGAGTGAGCTTCTTGGCTTCATCTCATGTTCTTTGAACACGTTATCAGGACGGACCAGTCCCTGGAGAAGGACATCATGCTTGGTAGAGTGTCAGAAAAAAAGAGGAAGACCCTCAATGAGATGAATTAACACAGTGGCTGCAAAAATGGGCTCAGACATAGCAGTGATTGTGAGGACGGTGCAGGACAAGGCAGTTTTTATTCTGTTGTACATACAGTTGCTATGAGTTGGAGCCAACTTGATGGCACCTAACAAAAACCACTAAACAAAATTTGTGCAAGCCCTCAAATTCTCATGACTTCTTCATCTCATCTGAAAGAGCTAAATGTTGTTGTTAGGAAGCAATAGAAGTAATTCCTAAAAAAAGAAAAAAAAACACCTTGGGTATTTTTTTCCAGATATGAAAGGAAATGAATGTAGGAAATTTGAAAAAAAGATATAGAAAAATATTTGTAAATGCATGTCTTTTTCCTTCACACTAATAAATAGGGATTTTTTCTTGTTCGTGTTTCACCTCCAGTAACTAGCACCATGTCTGCCTTACAGTATATTCTCAAAAAAGTTTGTTGAATTAATAACTGTATAGAAGCCTAGAGTTCAAAGAAATTCTAAGATCCAAAAGAAAAAAATGTTTCTTTGTTTTACAAAAAAAAAAAAAAATTTTTTTTGCGGGAATAATAAAAAAAGCCTGATGTACTTTTTTCTTCTTGGAGATTTTTGTTAATAACTTTAGGGAAACAATATACCATAATGAATAAAAAAAAAAAAGATTCTAGGGCTAAAACAGCTGGGCTTGAATCTTGACTCTTTTGCTTAATAATTTCGGACTAAAGATAAGTTACTAACCTCTCTAAGCCTCAGGTTTCTCATCTGTAAAATGGGAATAATAACAACCTGTCTCACTCACATATCCTAGCAGCTGATGGTAAGGAAGGGCAAGTCACCAGACCCTTCAATGTTATGTCCAACAGTCCCTCAGAACCTTCTTTACTTCCCTTTTGCCTAGTTCTGGTAGCTCCAGAGCCAGGTCTTCATTCTCAGCCCTGGCCCTGCTCCTCAGAAGGGATAAGGGACTTGGGTTGCCCTGGTTGGGCCTCACTGCCTTCTAATCACGCTTGGGTTCTGGCTTTTTCCACAGACTGTTTTGGGTGAGATCGATTCTCTAAGCTAGTTCTGCCCCACCCCAGGACCTGAATCTGAGTACTTAATTATCTCTTGGCCCATGTCCTACCCAGGCCCAACCCAGTCCCCTACAGTAAACATCAGAGTTTCAGACACAATCATGAAAATTCCCTAATTTCACCCTGCTATTCCATCAAGCCCCGGGGGTACAGTGGTTAAGACCTCAGGCTGCTAACCAAAAGGTCAACAGTTTGAATCTACCATCTGCTCCTTGGAAACCCTATGGGGCAGTTCTACTCTGTCCTATAGGGTTGCTATGAGTCAGAATCAACTTGACAGCAATGGGTATTCACTCAAGCAAGGAGTCCTAGTGGTACAGTAGTTAAGTGCTTGGCTGCTAACTCAAAGGTCAGTGGTTCAAGCCCACCAGCCCCTCAACAGGGAAAAGATGTGGCAATCTGCCACATAAAGATTACAGCCTTGGAAACCCTATGTGGCAGTTCTACTTGGTCACATAGGGTCACCATGAGTCAGAATGGACTCGACGGCAATGGGTCAATGGGTCAAAATTCCCTAAAAGTATGCCTCCTTCTCCCTCCCAAAAAGAAAAATGCTTGTACAGGTAATTGCTCACCACCTGCTCTCCCCTTCCTCCCTCATCTCGCTCTCTCACAGTGCTTGTTTAAAAGCCATGCAAGCTGTCTCATACAAGAACCACTGCTGATTACTCAGTCTCCTTTCTCCTTGACTTCTCTGCAGTTATCGACACACTGAACACTGTAGATGTACAGGCTCACACCTAACCCCCACAAACCACAGCTCTCCAATGTCTCTTTACCAAGATCCTCTGAAAAAACTCCCCCCACCCCACATATACAGCTACAACCCCTCCCACCAGCACTGTACCTTCATGCACAACACACTGAGAGTTCTGATTCTCCCTGCTGCTCACAGGCTTCTGGGGAGCAAAGCTTGTTTCTGCACTGGTTTTCTTGTGAGAATAGATGCATGGGCCAGCTTTTGTCCTTTCTGGGCCTGCTCCACTCCTCTTCTGTTGAGGGATAGGAGATGGAACTCACATTAATATTTTTGTCCTCCCATCCTCCTGACAGAATGACCTTTCCTACCATCCTGGTTGTATGACCCCAAACAATTCTCTTAACCAAGGACAGACTCAAAGTCACACTTGCCTCACAGGGTTGCTGAGAGTTCCAAGTGATAACTCTTAAGAAACTGTTCAAATGGAAGCTATTACTATCAAAATATATAAGACAAGACGGGACTTAAATTCATGAACTAAAAGGAGATCCACTGAATTTGCAAACAGGAGGTTGAATTCTATCTCAAGCTTTGACACCAACTAGCTTTAGCCAATCACTCCAGGTTACAGCACCCTCATCCAAGTATTAATATCCATGTTCTTCACAGAAGAAGACAAGTGGTCTGGAAGAAGACAAACGACCGCATGAGGTCCTTTCCAGCTTTGAGACCAATTTACAATTCATTATATATAAATACATATTCAACATGTGCTAGGAGAAAGAAAAAACCCATGAAGGTCTTGAGACAACCCTATGAGTGGGAGTAGTCTTCCTAACCAAGGACTTGCTGTAAGATTTAAAGGATGGGCAGGGTTTGGAGAAGAAAGCTGAAAGATGTACATCTTAGGAAGAGAAAGCAGCACGAACAAAGGTGCAGGGAAGGGAGCAGGCAAGGCAGCATACAGCCGTGTTTCGGAAGGTTCAGATCACCTTGATGTCTCTCTGAGGGCTCAATTTGGCCAGGTGAGTGTTTGATATAGGACTGTAGTAAACATCATTTAGGATGTCTTTCCAGCCCATAGTGACCTTCTTTTTTCTTTTATTGTTGTAAAGATTTATATAACAAACAACTTGGCAATTCAAGATTTTTCACATGTACAAGTTAGTGATATTAATTACATTTACCATGCTGTGCAATCATCACCAACATCCATTGCCAACATAGTAAACCTTAGGCTCCTTCTTCCCATCCATGGGGGTGGGCTCCTAAAAACCATGATTATAAAACATGATCCCAACCCTCTAGCCACAGATGAACCAACCAGAGATGGGCCCTGGACCCAAGTGTGTCACTAGGGTTGGTGTCACCCAATGCGGTAGCTCATAGTGTCACCTCCCCATGCTAATTACCACAATATTGTAGCTAAAACAGCAGAAATTCTGAAAATATCAGTGACTATAAAAACACTGGCAGCAACAAAAACAACAGCAGATGAAACCGCATGATTCCAAGCGTCAGTGTAATTGATTAATAATAACAACTCTGACCACAGCACATTAGAAAGTTCAAAAAGTAAATTAGCATAGTTTTAGCCTTGTATGTATATTGATACTCGTAAGCTGGGCTTACAAAAAATATTTCTGTTGTTATAACTAACTACAGGGATATTTTTATAAAAAATAATAAATTTCTGTTGGAACTCCGCACAAAAATTTTATCGACAGTCATTTTAGTGTCACCCCCTCTGACAGTGTCACCCAGTGCAGTCTATACCCCCTGTGCCCTCCTAGTGATGCCACTGCCTGGACCCAGTGGAACTGATCAGAATGTCTCTTTAAAATTTTGGAACTAGGAACTGAAATATGAATGTCAGAGCTAGAGGTGGCCATCATTTGCACACTACTTGTACTATTGCAAAGAAAGCTGGTGCACTGAGAATGAAGGATGGAGTTGGAGGCAGGGATCAGAAGGAGAGAGAACACAGCCTGCATTCCCCATGGCATTTCTGCCCTCTACTTGAGTCCTTCCTGAGGCCCAGCTACTTTCTTGCCTTTCCAGTTTTATGAAATACCCCTAAAACCTTTGAATAAACTTTTCTTCTTCTTCTTAAATTAGCTAAAGTTGGTTTCTATTACTTGCAGCCTAAAAACCAAAACCAAACCCAGTGCCGTCGAGTCGATTCCAACACATAGCAACCCTATAGGACAGAGTAGAACTCCCCCATAGAGTTTTCAAGGAGTGCCTGGCGTATTCGAACTGCTGACCCTTTGGTTAGCAGCCGTAGCACTTAACCACTACTCCACCAGAGTTTCCAGCCTAAAGAGTCCTAAATTAGAAAAGACCTGAATGAGGTGTATCATTAGGATCATAAAAGTATCACTGGCAGTTTACACTGGCTGCCATATCAGGAAATGAGAGTATTCCAGCTGGCTGTCAAAAACTGACACTTCAAATAGCCAACAGATTAATACACATGGAAATGCTGACAGAGTTCAGGACTCACTCAGACGCAATATCTCCAGGATACTAGCAACATTGGGAAAGGCTGGTAAGAGCCTGGGTTCAGGTTGGTAGTTGTGTACTATGCAGGATATTTGGAACTTATCAACAGGGCAGGGCTCAATCATTTATTTATTCAACAAACATTTATTGTGTACCTTCTACATATCATGCACTGTGTTGGCCCTGGGAATAAAATGGTGAACAAGACAGAAAATCAGCTCCTGTGTTCATAGAGTCTGTATTCCAGTAAAGCAAACAAAAAAGAAGTTAAATTTTTTTTTTAAAATAAGAGAATGAAATTGTGATACATGCTATGAAGAAAATAAGCAAAAACCTGAGATTGAAAAACAATGTAAAAACCTACTATGGCACTTAGGGAGAGACTTGCTGAGAAGCTCATATTTAAGCTGACGACTGAAGGTTGTATAAACGGGCCACTCTGGAAGGGGTAACAAAAACATTCCAGGCACAGGGAACAACTTGAAGGGTGTAACCAATGTAATTGAATTGTGTATTAGAAATGAGATGGGCAAGAGATTGGGGCATTCCAGAAACTGGCAGAAAGCCAGGGTTGGATTATAATGAAAGAGGGAGAAAGCAGCATCAGGTGAGAAGATGTAGGCAGAAGTCTGTAGTGCCTTGTGGATCATAGAAGGAGTTTGTTTTATTCTAAATATAAATAAAAAATGTTGAAAAGTTGGAGAGTGACAATTTTAACACTACTCTGGATGCTATATGGAAAGAGCTTGGAAGCAACCAGAGCAGGGAGATCAGTTAGAAGGCTATGGCAGTGGTCCAGGTGAGAGATGATGGTGGCCTGGACAAAGACAGTGGCAGAAACAATGAACAAGTGAGCAGACTGAAGTTAAGTCTTGGAGATAAACTATCAGAGAATGCTGTAATTGAATAGTAAGTAGCTTCAAAAGGATGGAGAAGAAAGAAAGGGCCATCTCAAAGCATCATTTTGGAGGTGGAAGGAGCTTCAACATCTTCTCATCTTATAGAAAATGAAAAGCCCCAAAGGACTGGAGTGATTAGTGCCAGGGTATTTGGTTGATTGTTAGCAGATCCAGGATCAAACTCAATTCTTCGTTTTTGGCAAAGATTCTGTAGAAGAATCTTGATCAAAAGGAAGGAAATATAGATTAGAATTTCAAATTCTCAATGAAATCCAGACTTTCTTGAGTCATGAAGGCTGGATGAGGCCCCAGAACTATTGCCCTGAAATAATCTTTAAACTGTAAACCAAAACTATCCCCTGAAGTCTTCTTTGAACCAAAAAATAGCTTATCTTAATTAGTAAAGTATATCAGCTTTATGCATTGTGCTCTTAGAAAGAATTATGTATGTGAGATCAAATTGACAATAGCGACTCAAAAAGTTGGATGGGAAGCTTAGGGAGTAGTGAGGTTAAGGTAATGGTAGTGAAATAATTTGGAAAAGAGTAGCAAGAAGGGTAGCACAAATTGAAGAATGTAACCAATGCCACTGATTTGTACATGTGGAGATGATTGAAATGGTATATCTTTGGTTATATATGCTTTCACCAAAAAAAAAAAAAAAGCAGTTCCTGATCCTCATCCTAGCTGTCTCATTTCCCTTTCTTCTCCTAAAAAAAAAAAAAATCACCCGCATGGCTTCAAGCAGGGGAGTGAGAGCAAGGTATCTCTCTGCAGAATGCCACACTCAGCATTCTTCATCCTTTCCATCCCTTTGCCTTCTGGATGCTCTAGTCATGTGGAAGCCTAATAATTTCCTCCCCAACACCTATAGATAAAATCATATCCCTTAGTCTTTGACATGGACATGAAATACAGTGATGACGGTGACAACTAACTTTTAGGCCCTTTAAAAAACTGACCTCAATGCTTTGTATATACTATGCTATTTAATCCTCACAACTACCCTATGAGATGGGTAATATTATTAAACCCATTCTACAGATTAGTAATGTAAAGCACAGAGAAGCTAAATCAGCTGTCCACTAAGCCCCCATGCAAAGTGTACATCCTTCCTCCCTCACTGTTCAGCTCCCACATCCAACTCTGTGCTGGGCAGAGTCCAGGCTCCTTGTTGCTCCACAGCATCTACTCTGTTCTTCTTGCTTTACCTGTTGTATTTCCTTTTTTAGCTACATGCCAAGAAGTTTTCTGTGGGTGATTATATGGGAATAATTAGCCTTTATGTAACCACTGCCTTGCAGGATATGAAAGACATAACTTTCAGGTAGCCAGAGAACCCAGGAGGCTGCTTGTCATCACTAGGTTTCATTGTCTGTAGAAGTAATTATGCATTTCAACCACAAATCACCACTTAAATTGGGGCTGCACACCTCACCTTCTTCCCAAAATTATATTGGTGATTTTGTAGGGAAAGATTAAGGAGGGACGGCAGACGCCCTGTGGTTCTGTTGCCCTGCTGGAGGTTTCTCATCAAGGGCAGAAATAAGGTGCTTTTTCTTGAGGAATCAATGTTGTAGTCTAATCACAACCCTCTGAGTCATAGGACCTGTGGGCTGGGAGTGAACTTACAGTGTTGGTTAAGCCCCTTTTGGCTGCATATAACAGAAGCCATTTCAAACCAGCTAAAGCAGAAAAGGGGATTGGGATAGCTCATGGTCCCAAGAAAGGAAGTTCAAGCAGACCTCAAGTGTACCCATGCCTGGAACTGGGATTTACTAACATTCTCTCCTCTTATTTGCCACAAACTCAAAGGTAATAGCAAATCTCCAGGGAATGTGCATAAAGATGCCCTGAAACTCACACTGCCCTAGCACACCCTCTGCCCTTAACATCCTCTGCCACCTCCATCATCACTCTTCAAAACTGGTTGTCTATTGCTATGTAACAATTGCCCCCAAAACTTAGTTGCTTAAAATATCAACGATTTTATTAAATTTCATGATTTTGTGGATTAGGAATTCAAGCAGGGCAATTCCTCAGTTCCATGTGGTTCCAATGGTGGTCATTTCATGGTAATCAGCTAGCAATGAGCTCGTATAAGAGCCCAAGATGGCTTTACTCACATGTCTGTAGCCTTGGTGGGCTAGGCTAGAAGGCTGGACTAAGCAGGGTCTGTCAGCTGAGCACCTACATGTGGTCTCTCCAGCATAATGGACTCGGTCGGGGTAGTCAAATTGTTTACATGGTAGCTCAGGTCTCCCAAGAAACTCTAAGGAAAACTGCCAGGCTTCTTTTGATCTAGCCTCAGAATTCTCATCACAACACTCCTACCACAAAGTCCTGGTGAAACAAGACATTAAAGCCAACTCAGACTAAAAAAAGGATAGGGGAATTAGGCGCCACCTTTCAATGGAAGAAATATAATTTGTGGCTGTCTTTAATTAATCTACCACAGAAAGTTTTATAGGCACTATAAACAAAAAGGTTTATGTCCACTCTAAAATATTTACTGCTTGATTGGCTCTAAGGGAAAGATAAATGAGAAATGGAAGCAAACATCTGATCAAATTGTTTAGGGTACTCAGAGAACAAAGCTTCAGGATATACTGCTATAGGACTTCCTTCCTTCTGAGGTGGCTCAGGTGGGGGATCTGGCCCCAATCAATCTTGATCATTTACTAGTGGGGTTATAAAGAAAGGAATATGAAGGAAAATCTGTAAAACCTGTGAAAGGGAGATAAGAATAGTATACTTCATAGAGTTGTAAGGATTGGATAGATTTTATATATGTGAAGTGTCTAGAACAGTGCCTGGCACATAGTAAACTGTTAGCCCATTGCCGTCAAGTCAATTCCGATTCATAGAGACCCTACAGGAAAGAGTAGATCTAATCCAAAGAGATCTACTCTTTCCTGTAGATTCCAAGGAGTGGCTGGTAGATTCAAACTGCTAACCTTTTGGTTAGCAGCTGAGCCCTTAACTACTGCACCACCAGGGCTCCAGCACATAGTAAGTGGTAAGTGTCTTGTAAGTATTCATTGTTATCATCATCATCTTGCTTGATGTACCATTCAAGAACATTTCCTAGCCTAGCTAGACATCAAAATTTAACTCATAAGAGGTTGATTTTCAGGACTACAATGGAAAGCAAAGGGAGGAAGGAATGTAGTTTACAACCACTTGACTCCATGTGTATGCAAATTACCAACAGTAATTCATTTAGGATTCTGAAAGTAAATAACTTTCATTTCAATCTGTTATATAATAAAAACAATAATGCCATTTTAAAGCTCTCAGGTGCCTATTCTTATGTGAATCACAGGAATGATAATATTTCATAAGGAGATGATGATCGAGGTGACCATTTTATGACACTGACCACTTTTCTTGCAATTCCCAGAGTCCCAGAGGTACTTGCTTCAAGCTGTTGTAGCAGGAACAAGTGGCTCATCCTACATTGGCCATCAATTCCTGGGGTTAGCCTGATGTCAAAATTTATCTCCTTTATTAAGCTAGAGAAAGTTTCTGCTTCTTAGAAAGTGAAACTTCTGAGTTCCCAAGGCCCCACAAATTCTCAGATGATTGGTATCATTCTTCATTTCTACAAAGAAAGAACACTGGTGTGAAAATATCATATAATACTTTTGTGTGATTTGGGGACACCCATCTGTCAAGACACCTGGAGTTGTTTCTAATAAATGCTGGGTTGGCTCCTTGAAGCTTGGACAGAGTAATGATCTACAGTAAATGAGGTGGAGATGCTAGAAATGCCTTGGCACAGTATTGAGGAAAGGCTCAAAAGGCTCAGGAAAGGAGAGAGTGGTGGAATAAATGTATTGTGTGAGACCTGAAAACCCACTGACTGACTACCCCAAAGAGGGCCTAGATAACACTCTCTTAATTAAGGTAGTAAAGAATATGTTGCTGTGAGGGGCCCTGAAATATTTGAGAAGCTTGGCGTTAGCTGTCTCTGAAGGTCAATGTTGTAAGTGGGAGATGCTGCCATTGATCTGGGCTCCATAGCATAAACAGAACTGAGAAGATCCTGAAATGCCAAAAATGGCATCATTTAATTGTCGGAGGCAAGGTGGCTGTAATTACCTCACTAGTAGCAAGACTGGAGTGGCAATTAGGGTACCCTGAACACCGAGGATCTGTAGCAATCATAGTGTTACAAAGGGGGATGATATATGGAGAACAGACCAGAGTATTATAACAATAAAACTAAAAGTGTGGACAGCAGGAGTATGAGTGAGCTGCAACAATGCAGAACCATGGTTCCTCTTCTAGTTTCCAAATCTAAGTCAGCACAGAGACCCAGAACCCATTTATTTAATGGGAGCCTAGGTCTACTTAGGCAGCCATTTGAACAGAACAAGGGGATATTATGTGGTTTAAAATCAGGAAAATAATTAAAATTATTATGTGTGTGTCAGGGTTGTATCCTTTCACCATACTTATTCAATCTGTGTGCTGACCAAATAATCCAAGAAGCTGAACTGTATGAAGGAGAACGGGGCATCAGGATTGGAGGAAGACTCATTAACAACCTTCAATATACAGATGACACAACCTTGCTTGCTGAAAGTGAGGAGGACTTGAGCACTTATTGGTGAAGATCAAAGACTATAGCCTTCAGTATGAATTACCCCTCTATATAAAGAAAATAAAAATCCTCACAACTGGATCAGTAATCAACAACAGGATAAACAGAGAAAAGATTGAAATTGTCAAGGATTTTGTTTTACCTGGATCCACAATCAACATCCATGGAAGCAGCAGTCAAGAAATCAAATGACAGATCGCATTGGGCAAATCTGCTGCAAAAGACATCTTTAAAGTATTAAAGATGTCACTTTAAGGACTAAGGTGTGCCTGACCCATACCATGGTGTTTTCAATCACCTCATATGCATGCTAAAGCTGGACAACGTTTAAACCAAAAAAACCAAACCCACTGCCGTCAAGTCTATTCCAACTCATAGCGACCCTATAGGACAGAGTAGAACTGCCCAATAGAGTTTCCAAGGAACGCCTGATGGATTCCAACTGCCAACGTCTTGGTTAGCAGCCACAGCACTTAACCACTATGCCACAATGTTTAAGGAAGACCAAAGAAGAATTGATGTATTTGAATTATGGTGTTCACAAAGAATATTGAATATACCATGGACTGCCAGTAGAACAAACAAATCTGCCTTGCAAGAAGTGCAACCAGAATGCTTCTTAGAAGCAAGAATGCCAAGACTTTGTCTCACATATTTTGGACATGTTATCAGGAGGGACCAGTCCCTGGAGAAGGACATCATGCTTGGTAAAATAGAGGTCATTGAAAAAGAGGAAGACCCTCAATTAGATAGATTGACACAGTGGCTACAACAATGGGCTCAAACATAACAACAATTATGAGGATGGTGCGGGACCAGGCAGTGTTTCACTCTGTTGTACACAGGGTCACTGTGAGTCAGAACCTACTTGATGGTGCCTAACAACAACAACAGGTCTACTTAATGAAGGGACCTACAACAACAGTGTAGGTATAACAAATATTTCCCCAATCCTCCTCCAAAGGCACGAGTGGCTGTTGGCCATAGTAACTGTATACTGGGGAAAGAGGAATATCTAGGACAGAGCTAACAGTGCTACCCGAAATACAATTAGGTTGCTATAGATAGAATGGGGATATATGGAAGTCAGGTGATAAATGGAATCCTGTTTGTAAGGTATAATCAGAAAAGATATCCTTAATAGCTGACAGAACCTTCACATTGATCCCCTGTGCTGTGTTGTGTCATTACAATAGGAGTTAAGTGGATGAAACTGAAAACAGTTTCCACACATTGGCAAGATAATAAACCAGAAGCAATGTCACATCCCAGGTGAAATTGCAGAAATTAGAGCCATCACCAAAGAGTTAAAACATGTATGGGTGGCAATCTCCAATTCTTCTACCTGTCCCCTGGGAAAAAAAAAAAAATGGGGCATGGACAAAGACAATGCAGTACCATAAACTTAACTAAGTGGTGACCCTAATTTCGGCAGCTGTGCCAGATACAGCATCCTCACTGGAACAGATCAGCAGCCTCTGACACTTGGTATGTGGCCATTAATCTGACTAGTATGCTTTTCTTAATTTGTATCAGTAAGGAGGATCAAAAGAGGTTCACCTTTTACTTGGGAAGCCGAAAGAGAGAAGAATACATTAATTATTTAATTTCTAAGGGCTCTCTTTCACAATATAGGCTGCAGAGACTTTGTCTTGATATTCTGCAGAACATCACATCAGTTCACCATACTGATAACATCAATGCCAATTAGACCTGGGGAGCAAGAAGTAAAGTATTTATAGTATTTTAGATGCTCTAGTAAGAAACATGTGTGCCAGAATGCAGGAGAAAAAACAAAGATTAAGGAGCCTGCCATGTCAGTGAAGTTTTTAGAGGTGCAATGATCTGGGGTATACTGGGAGATCCTCCCTAAGATGAAGGATGAATTGTAGTGCCTTGTAACCCTTACCATTAAGAAAAAGATGTAGTGCTTAAAAGACTTCTTTGGATTTTAGGGGCAGCACATATGGCACTTCGGAACAGTGCACCAACCCATATATGAAACGTTTGCAGTTTTGAGTGGGGCCCAGAGGAAGAGCAGACTCTGCAACAGGTCAAGGCGGTGGTGCAGGCTGCCCTGCAACTTGGGCCGTATGATCCAATGGATACAAGGGGCTGGAAGTATTCAGAAAAAATGGGACGATGTCTGGAGTCTGACAAGACCCAATAGGAGATTCTAGGGTTCTGACCAATGCCATGCTTTCTGCGACACAGAAATATTTCCCTTTGGAGGAAAAAAAAAAAAAAACCTCCTGAAGAGCTACTTACCATTGGTAGAAATTGAGTGACCAGACAACTAGAGTTGCCCATCATGAACTGGGTATTGTCAGAGCCATCAAATCATAGGGCCAGGTGGGTGTAGCAACAATGCATTACTGTAGAAATTGTACATTCAGGCTCAGGCTCAAGCAGGTCCAGAAGACAGAAATAAATTATGTGAACCAGTGGCCCAGCCTCCCATGGCACCTAACTTTTGTTTCATTGACATCTCTTCCTTAACTCACACCTTAACTCAGTCTTAGTTCATAGATGGATGTCCTCAGTAAATGGATAAAAAAACAAAAACCCTATTGCCATCGAATCAATTCAGACTCATAGCAAACTTACAATACATGGATATCAGGTGTAAATAGGCCACTTCTGTCATAAACCCCCACTTATGAGTGACTCTGAAGGACAGTTGTTATTAGGTGCTGTAGAGTCGGTTCTCACTCATAGCGACCCTACGTACAACGGAAACACTGCCCGGTCCTGCACCATCCTCACAATCTTTGCCGTACTTGAGCCCATTGTTGCAGCCACTGTGTCAATCCATCACATTGAGGGTCTTCCTCTTTTTCGCTGACCCTCTACTTTACCAAGCATGACATCCTTCTCCAGGGTAGCTACTAGTTCATATAACTATTTGTAGTTAAATTAATTAAAATTAATGAACTTTTTTTTAATTTTGTGTTTTAGGTGAAAGTTTACAGCACAAATTAGTTTTTCATTCAAAAATTTAAACACAATTTGTTTTGTGGCATTGGTTGTAATCCCCACAATGTATCAGCACTCTCCCCTCTTTCCCTTCCACCCTGGGTTCTCTGTGTCCATTTGTCCAGTTTTTCTGTCCCTTCCTTCCTTCTCATTGTTGCTTTTGGTTAGGTGCTGCCTATTTGGTCTCATATATCTGACTGAATTAAGAAACACATTCCTCAGGTTTGTTATTGTTTGCTTTATAGGCCTGTCTAATCTTTGGCTGAAAAGAGGACTTCGAGAGTGGCTTTAGTTGTGAGTTAACAGAGCGTCCAGGGACCATATTCTCAAGGGTTCCTCCGGTCTCTGTCAGACCAGAAGGCCTGATCTTTTTTTGTGAATTTGAATTTTGTTCTACATTTTTCTTCTACTCTATCCTGGACCCTCTCTTGTGATCCCTGTCAGTGCTGCAGGCAGTGGTAGCTGGACACCCTCTAGTTCTTCTGGGCTCAGACTAGTGGAGGCTATGGTTCATGTGGTCTATTGGTCCTTTGGACTGATATTTTCCTTGTTTCTTTGGTTCTGTGCTCCAGATGGGATGGGATCAATAGATGTATCTTAGATGGCTTTTAAGCTTTTAAGATGCCAGACACTACTTACCAAAGTAGGATGTAGAACATTTTCTTTATGAACTATGTTATACCAATTAACCTAGCTGTACCCCCAAGACAATGTTCCCTATCCCTCAGCCCCAGTAACTTGGTCAATAAAGGCATTTGAATGTGTCTAGCAAGCATTTATAACTTTGTCATGGTCAAGTTGTGCAGGCTTCTCCTATATTGTATGTTGCCCTTCCCTTCACCAAAGTTAACACTTGTCTACTATCTATTTTGTGATTTCCCCTCCCCACCCCTCCCCTCCCTCGTAACCATTAAAGATTCTTTATTTTCTATGTGTAAAACTTTTCTTGGGTTTTTATAATAGTGGTCTCATACAATATTTTGTGATTGACTTATTTCACGCAGCGTAATGCCCTCCAGATTAATCCAGGTCATGAGATGTTTCACAGATTAGTCATTGTTCCTTATCATTGTGTAGTATTCCATCGTGTGTATGTACCATAGTTTGTTTATCCATTCATCTGTTGATGGCTTGTTTCCATTTCTGGCTATTGTGAATAATGCTGCAATGAACGTGGGTGTGCATATAGCTATTTGTGCGACAGCTCTTATTTTTCTAGTATATATTCTTAAGAGTGGGATTGCTGGATTGTATGGTACTTTTATTTCTAGATTTTTAAGGAGGCGCCACATCATTTTTCATAGTGGTTGTGCCATTTTACACGCCCACCCGCAGTGCATAAGAGTTCCAATCCCCCTGTAACTTCTCCAACATTTGTTATTTTCTGATTTTTGACTAGTGCCAGTAACATCGGGGTGAGATGGTATCTCATTATAGTTTTGATCTGCATTTCTCTAATGGCTAATGATTGGGGGAGCATTTCCTCATGTGTCTATTACTCACCTGAATGTCTTGTTTGATGAAGTGCGTGTTCATAACACTTGCCTGTTTTTGAATTGGATTGTCTTTTTGTTGTTAAGGTGCTGAAGTGTTCTATAGATTTTAGAGATTAGACCCTTGTCAGATATGTTGTAGCCAAAAATTTTTTCCCAGATCATAGGTTCTGTGTTTACTCTTTTGGTGAAGTCTTTTGAGAAGCATAATTTTTTAATTTTTTTAAGAGCTCTCAGTTATCTAGTTTATCTTCTGGTGTTTGAGAATTGTTAGTTATGGTTTATATTCTCTTTATGCCATGTGTTAAGGCCCCTAGCATTGTCCCTATTTTTTATCCCATGATCTTTATCATTTTAGGTTTTATATTTAGGTCTCTGATCCATTTTGAGTTGTTTTTTGTGTATGGTATGAGGTATGGGTCCTGTTTCATTTTTGCACAGATGAACATCCAATTTTGCCAGCATCATTTGTTAAAAAGACTGTCTTTTCCCCCATTTAATGGACTTTGATCTTTTTTCAAAGATCTTCTGACCATAGGTGGATGGATTAACATCTGGGTTCTGCATTCTATTCCATTGGTCTATGTGTCTGTCATTGTGCCAGTACCAGGCTGTTTTGACTTCCATGGCTGTCCTGAGATCAGATAGTGCGAGGCCTCCTACTTTGTTCTTTTTCTTCAATAATGCTTTCCTTATCTGAGCCTCTTTCCTTTCAATATAAAGTTGATTACTTTTTCCATCTCATTAAAGAATGCTGTTGGTATTTGGATTGAGGTTGCATTATATCTGTAGATCACTTTGGGTAGGGTTGACATTTTCATAATGTTGAGTCTTCCTACCCATAAGGATGGTATATTTTTCCATTTATGTAGGTCTCTCTTGATTTCTTGCAATAATGTTTTGTTGTTATGTTGTTAGGTACCATCCAGTTGGTTCCAACTCATAGCGACCCTACGCACAACAGAACGAAACACTGCCTGGTCCTGCTTCATCTTTACAATCGTTGTTATCCCTGAGCTCGATGTTGCAGCCACTGTGTCAATCCACCTCGTTGAGGATCTTCTTTTCCGCTGACATTGTACTTTGCCAAGCATGATGTCCTTCTCCAGGGACTGATCCCTCCTGACAACATGTCCAAAGTATGCTTTGTAGTTTTCTTTATACAGGTGTTTTATGTCCCTGGTTACAGTACAATAGGAGTCTGTGGGTGGGAATAGGAGGAACCTAGGGTGGTGGCCGGTTGGTGGCTCTCTACCTGCAACAGTGCAGTGTGGCCCACCAGGAAGGGTAGAGGCAGTACACAGGGTTAGGTGGGAGGGAGAAAGAAAGGGGGGAAAAAAATGGCATAGCAGGAGCTTGCAGGTAGGGGGTGGGAGGACCCAAGCTGGCAGCTGGCCAGTCACTCTCTAGTCAAGTTGGCACAGCATGACCCAGCAGGAAGAGGTAGAGGTGGGGTACAGGGTTAGGTGGGAGAGAGAAAGAAAAGGAGGAGAAGTGAGTAAAAACATGGCACAGCAGTAGCTAGCAGGTGAGGGCAGGGAGACCCAAGGTGGTGGTGGGCGAGTAGCTCTCTATCTGTGGTAGTACAACATGACCCGGTGGGAAGGGGTAGAGGTGGTATATGGGGCTATGTATGAGGAAGAAAGAAAAGGAAGAAACGGAAAAAAATGGTACAGCAGGAGCTGATGAGTGGGGAGGGTGGTGGACCTGGGGTGATTGAGGGCCGGTAGCTCTCTTCCTGGTGCCCATGAGGAAGGGGTGGGAGTGTCATATGGGACAGAAGGGTGAGGGTTGGAAAGCATGTTTTTCCAGTTACTGGGTGCTCTGTCTCCTGTTGAGAGCTCCATGAAGTTGCCTTCCCATCCTTCATGTCTGGGGTCATTGCTGGCTGTGCTTCAAGATGGTGATACTATGCCATGTTAATTGGCAAGGGATCTCTTCTCAGTCTCTGTTTCCCTTTAGTTTCTTCTTCCATTTGGTGTTTGGTCTAGTTCTTTACCCCTTCATTTGATGCTTAGGGTTCCAATATTGATGTTTGTATCTGTTTTACTTAGTTTTTCAGGTCTTTGTTGCAAAGGGAAGGCATGATGCGTCTGCCTGGGGCACAATGTTGGCTCAAAATTAATGAGATTTAAAATCCAGTTCCTTAGTCCTACTTGTCACATTACTAGAGCTCAATAGCCACATGTGGCTAGTGGCTACCATATCGAACTGTACACATATAGAATACTGCCATCATCTCAGAAAGTTCTTTTGAATAGGGCTACAAAAAGCTGTAGCATTTGGATCCCAACCTAGAGTGGCATGGAACAACCATAGCTGAATGAATGTATCGATGTGAAAGAAGGGTCTTCCCCTATTCTTTATCCCTGGAATGCTATTGCCAAACCTCTGGGCTCCCTTCTCACACCAAATCCAGAGAGAACCACACTGGCCCCTGGGACCACCAACAACACCTTGTGGTAGCAAAAGAAACAACAGTTAAAGGATCCTGTCTCCTTGGAAATCTAAGCAGGTGTCTGGCTTTCTGCCCTCTGAGCACATTACCAGGACCACCCGCATTGTTCTGGGTGAGCACCTGTAAAGAGAAATTATGACATTAATGGATCATTTCATACGTAGCAGGAACTGTGCTAAGTTTTTCACACGTATTTTCTTATCTAATCAGAACAACGACCTTATGATTAGTTGTGATCGATATTATTCCCATGGTACAAACAGATGAGGTAACGGAGGCTCAAGGAGAATGGTTAACTACTACTTTGAGCTCATTAGCAGTAAAGCTGGGAAGAAAGCATTTATTGTGCAAGTAGATGGAGTTTCATAGTCATGTAATTTGAACATAAAAAAAAATGTAACGCCAACCTGGTGAAGTGGGATACCACCCACCACCCACCCACGGCCGTTGAGGCAATTCCTACTCATAGCAATCCCATAGGTTTACGAAGCTGTAAATCTCTATGGAAGTAGACTGCTACATCTTTCTCCCGAGGAGCCGCTGGTGGTTTCAAACTGCTGATCTTTTAGTTAGCAGTCGATCCAGGATGTACAAATGCAGAACGAAGGAGGAATGTTGTATGTGTTAATTTTCTTTCTCCACCCGTTCATGTAATTGGGGGCTACCTTCCTGTGGTTACGGGCTTGGCTGCTAACCAAAAGATCAGCAGTTCGAATCCACCAGCCACTCCTCAGAAACCCTATGGGGAAATTCTGCTCTGTCCTATAGGGTCGCTATGAGTTAGAATCAATTTGACGGCAGTGGGTTTTTTTCCTGCTATACTTGTGTTATCCTCAGCAGCAAATCAGACTTCCCTGCTCACAGAGGCCTAGGCCTAAATGAATGCATTCAAAGATGACTGCAGCAAGACCGTCTGTACAGTATAGAAAATAAATTCCACGAAACTGGAAATAATGAACTCACTACCTAGTTATATTATACCTCATTTAAGAGAGTCAAAGCACACCAATTCTGGGTTCATTTGGCAGCCATTTCAGTCTTTTTAGAAATGTATAGCTAGGGAATGAAATTATAGTATTACCTGCAAAGGTTTTTCAGGGTCCCTAAATTGTCAAATTTTTTTTGCAGCTCAGACACTGACTTCTGCTGCATGTCAAGTGTGCTTTGCTCGAGCTTCCACCACCTGTCAATCATTCTGAGTCCTTAATTAAGGCTCTTCCAAGGAGACTCTGACATCCAGAGAGTGATGCTTCTACAGGGCTCCTCGCCCTCCTACCCCAGTCAAAAACTGTGTCAGCAGACACGGTCAAAAGAGGCCCTTCCTACTTCTTGGGGCCATATTTTAAAGGGCAGATTTTTAAAGTGTAGGTGGGGGAGATAGAGCACGCTTTGCAATTGCTGAGTCGTCGGAAGCCAGGGCAGTAGAAACTTGCTGTGCCTGACAAATTGGCTTCCAGAGCCCCACTCCGGCCAACGACACCTAAACATTGTTCTTATTATTTAATGTGGCTACAGAGGTATAGGTATTGCCTCCTGAGAAGTAAGCACTCATCAGAAACAGCCGGACACTGCTGAAAGCATTGTGAGGCACCAGCTGTGTCCACAGCTGCTCAGCTTCCCAACTTGCCTGATGAACCAGCATTTTTCTGTTGAGTGAGGTTTGTTCTATGTTGCCTCTGATTTGGAAAAGCCAGTGAGAGCCAGGGAGAAGGATGCAAGTAGAAACAGAGGGCAGGTGAGGCTAGGGGAAGAGAAGAGAGAAGCCAGATCATGAGAGAATGTTTTGTAACAGAAAGAACAGGAGACAGGCACTATGGTCCTGGCTGGGTTGCTAAGCTTCTTAGTCTTTTTCCTATTGGAATAATACCCTTGTTTCTGAAGGGCACACCAGCTACTGGAAAAGACAAAGCCTTAAGTACCTAGAGGTGTATAGTCCTTGCAACCTTAACTCAACCAACCCCTTCTCTCTCCATTTCTGCAGTATAGGTAGATGTCGGCCCTGATCCCCTGCTGCTGCTGCCCCTGAACAACAACTCAGTCTCCCACATTGCTGTGGCTCTGCACCCAGACTCCAGATGAGCCTGCTGTTCCTGTGGGGCCTGGGGGAGGGCACCAATCTTCCAGTCTTGGCATCACTGTGGCAATCCCCTCTTTGCTACTGGCTCCAAACTCAGGCTCACAGACAGTTCTACCCTAAATAGATTTTTCCCTCCAAATGTGATGGTTCTTTCAGTCAATCTTAGATGTCCTAGAATCATATGTGGATCTTCAAAACCAGGGACGACCCTATCATGATACCAATTTATTTATGTTTTAGAGTGAGAGAGACATTGCTGATAGATATTCCAGCACAACAGGGTAAGCTGGGACTGGTCCAGGTAAACTAGACATATGTCTACCCTCTCAAAAAACAATCACTCTGAGCTCTTAGGTTGATAACCACTCTGTGGGGGAAGCAAGTTCCTGGAAGGAGCAAGTTATGGAGTACTATGGGTATATACTTTGCCTACTTCACTGAGCTTCACTCTGAGTCCAGAAACTTGGCAGAGTTGAGGCAGGTGGCACAGTGAGTTCCCTACCTTCCTGGTACCCTCCTCCTCTCCTCCAAGGGAGCAGGAGGCCTTTTTGCTTCTCTCCTTTGTTTAAGAGTCAATCTATGTCTGGGGGCCTGCGACCCCTGGTCCCTTCCTCAACTTTCTCAGGAGGCCCAACATCCCTCAGCTCTCTAGTGGATGCTGCTGCTGCCGCTGCTAGAACCACTGCCACAGCTGCAGGGTGGCCCTGATTGCCAAATACACAACACAGCTACATTTGTCTCTTCTCAGTGGGAGAGGCAGGCAAGGAGACAGACTATGGAAGTCCAAATATTTGCATGTGCAGGGTGTTGATGCTTAGATTGGAAGCCTCTGAGTGCCTATTTCTGGGCTGCAAAAGGGGTCTGGGAAAGATGAACAAGAAGACTGAAGGGAAGAGAGTAGAACCAAATTTTATACATGAAACAAAAAAGCTATTTATAAAATGATGGAAAACAATGCAAATGCTAGATTTCTTTTTTTGGTTAGTGAGTGTGGTGGGGGAGGGGGAGGGCAGTCTGGCAGAAGACAACTCTAAAAGCACCAGTAACAACTTGGTGAACTACTATTTCACCAATCTAGCTTTAAAAAGCCACTCAGGAAGCATGAAGCAACCTGTGGTTTCTCTACAGCTTTAAGCTCAGCAGAGGGACCCAGAGAAGAATTGGCAAGGCCCTTGCTGGGCTGCCTGTCCCACATTCTCCAAAGCAAGGCTCACCTGCCAAGTTGGGATGAAGCGCCTATACATGTTTCTTAATGCAGGAAATAAAAAGTCTACAAGTGCTGTTCCCAAAGCTTAATAAAGTGAAAATTCAGCATGGAATTTCTGCTATGGTTTGAACGATATAAAAACCATGCAGCCATATGAGTAAGGACCAGAAGGGAGCAGGGAAAAAATGAAATATTCAGATTCAAGGAGTCGTGGGGTTGTGAAGATGGCTTTCTGTATTTCCCTTTTTCCTATTTTAGTAGTTATAACATTAAATTAAGAATAATTCAAATGAATGAAACACTGTTTGACACTTGGCACTTCAAAATGTAAATAATTCCATTTATATGGTGGGAATAGGGCTTACAGCAGATGTTCATGGCTCCTACTCGGCCAGGGCTCAGCCTCAGGGCCAGCATCTTTCCCATCCAAGCGAGAGCCAGAGGGTAGGATAGGGTCTCAGGGTGACATCCTGATGGTGTGATAGAACCATGCCCACAGCATCCCCAGATTATAACCAGAGTCAGACCCCATCCACTTCTGTCCAAGAGAGCACAGCCAGCTTCATCCTATCTCATTTAAGACCACGACATCAGAAGGGGAGGCCTAGGTGCTCATCGACATCTTTCCATCTAGGACTCAAGCAGAGTAATTACTTTGTCTTACACTGGGAGACATGTTGAATAAGTCAAAATCTTCTGGCTGAATCCTACTGACCATGACAAATATATTTCTTGATTCATGCTACATTTTGAATTAAAACCTAGTCCCTGTCCTAGGCTGGGTTCTCTAGAAAAGCAAAATCAGTGCAGCATATAAACATATAGAGAGAAAAATTTATATCAAGGAAATAGCACACGCAGTTGTAGATGGTGCAAAGTCTCAAGTCCTTGGGTCAGGCTGGAGGCTTCTCCCAACTCACATAACCACAGGCGCTGCTGAATCCAAGATCAGAAGGTCAGATAACAGGCCTCTGGCTCAAAGGCTATGGAGGCTAATGAATCCCAAAATCGACCGGTAAGATGGTAGGTAAGCTGCTAGCTCAAGTCCCAAGAACCGGAGGTGAGATGAACAGGAGCCAGCTTCAGGATTCAGAGTAAGAAAAAGCCAGTGAGCCTTGCCAGAAAGTCCACCTAAATTGGATGCAGGCCGCACCACCAAGGAAACTCCCTTTCAACTGATTGGTGGTTCACAACAGATCTCATCATGGAGGTGATCAGGTTATATCAGATATCATTATGGAGGTGATTACATCATTAAAAAGCTGCCATCCATAGAACAAAACAAGACTAAAGGGGACCACCAGCTCTGGGGCAGGGACTAGAAGGAAGGAGGGAACAGGAAAGCTGGCAATAGGGAACCCAGGGTTGAGAAGGGAGAGTGTTGACATGTCCTAGAGTTGTTAACTAATGTCATAGAACAATGTGTGTACTCACTGATGAGAAACTAGCCTATTCAGTAAACCTTCATCTAAACTACAATTAAAAAAAAAAAAAAAAAAGCTGCCAAACTACTTCGTAACTGCCAAATCACTGAGGATCATGGCCCAGCCAAGTTGACAGACAACCTTAACCATCACACTATCTGAATGCCGGTCTTGACTCTATTTTGGAGGGAAAGAAGAGCAGCTGAAACCTCTGTGATCTCTCCCATGTGAACTCACATAGAACTCTGTGGGCTGGGAAAGGCTATATGTGCTGCCATAGACATCTATGTATTTTAGATTCTTTAAAAATACAGATAATAAATAATAGTGCTCACTGTGTACCAGGGACTGTGCTAGGCAATTCTTTATGTTTTCTTATTTAATCTTTCCTTATGACATCCATGCCTACCCCCATCCACCTCCTCTAACTCCTCAGCAAATGTCAATTCCTGAACTGATAAAGAAACAGAAGCTTAAGACATTTTTCCAGAGTCACATTAATTAAGTGACAAGCCAGAATTTGAAACCTGGTCTTTGGACTCCAGAACCTGTGCTCTTAACCAATGTGCGTATATTGCCTCAAGTGAAATAAAATGTTGAGTTTGAAAGTGCTTAAACCAAGGCTTTCTTTTTCAGTCATTTAACTCCTAGGTACTGTAGACCTAGAAGAGACCAAAAGATTGTTTTGTATATCTCTTTTCTTTAAAGAGGAAACATCAGCCCTGGGCCCCGGGCCAATTTCAGATCCAAGAGAATAAGGTGTTATGATCGGCCAGACCAGTTTTGTGCTGAGCTTGGGGACCAGTGGGCCTTTGGGTCAAGAGTCTTATCAATAGGAAGAGAATGTTAGAAAAAGTGTACTAGGCAGCAAAAACCATAGCTGCCTGAGTCTGTGGCTTTAGTGGGTCCCAGACTCTCCACAAACGTGTGGATTTGTCATCCCCTGGGAAGGAAAAGTGATTACCTGTCCCCATTCTCATGCGACTGTTCACCCCAGAGAACTCAAGTCTGTAAATAAAGCTGATCACCTCGATCAGACAGGCTGAGCCTTCATCTGTCTTGGCATATTGACTGTCAAGGAGGCTAAAAAGGACAGTGAGCATGAGGAAGAAGAGAAAATCCTGTTGCCACCACCTCTGACTCAGCCTATTACTCACTGGCTGTGACAAGGAGTCTATATGTGTGACTCAGGCACAGCTGACTTTGATTACTCCACCACAAGGAACCTTCTTGACCTAGAGGGTGGCACCACGCTCCTCCTGCAAGGCCTCAGAAGAACTGCCGCTTCCCACAGTCCAAGTGGTTGCCTTTAATGTAGCAGTAATAAGAGCTGACAACAATGGAGTATGTACCATGGGCCAGATCTAGAGCTTTACATGCATCATCTCGTTTAATATTTACGACAACCCTCTGACGTAAAGGGCATCATTATTAACATCTTCATTTTATAGGTGAGAAAACTAGGGCATATTGAAGCTGGGCTGGTAATACCGAATTTGAGTTCCCATGACCATTCTGCTCCCTTCTCTCACTGCTTTTGTGTCCCTGGGAGACTGGCCTCTGTGACAGCATCAACAAAGTCTCTTTGCCCTATGGTTATGGCTGAGTTTGGCAAATGGGAGGTACTGGTTTGAGATGGGAAGTCAGGGGAAGCGAGGTATGGGCATTTATGCCCCTCCTCTTTCCTTGCTGGGCCAGTTTTGGCAGTGGCTACATTCCTTTACATCCACAGGTCCAGACCAACACCCCTCTTTCCACACTACAGCTCTCCCTGGGTTCAGGTAACACTGTCCCCTCCCTTTGTCCCTTCAGGAAAAGAACTGATAATAGCTTCCGCTGCTGTTAGCCCTGGGAGCTTCACCATCCCTGCTGATTACCTTAATCTCGCATCTGTGGAAAACGTCTCTTTGTTAACCTCTCTCCAGTTAAATCCTTCGTGTGTTTCTTTTCCTGCCAGAACCCTGGCTGAGGCAGAAACTAAATTTCTTGCTTAAGTTAGCACAGCTAAATATGGTAAAGCTGGGATTAGGATTGTTGGCAGTCTGACTCCAGAATCCATATTTTAAATCACTGTCTACACGTGTTGAAGCACTAAATAAGGTCACCAATGTTAGGGAGGAGTCTACCTCCCAATTTCAAATCCTCTGTTCTTTCTCGGACACTGTCACTTAGGCAAACATGGTCCACAAACAGGTCTATCTCCTGGACCTCACTTTCTCCCCAGGTCACCCACCTTCCTGAACCAGAAAAGTTGGCCACTGTGAGAACAACCTTCCAGAGGCCCATGAGCCAGCAAGGCAAGCCTTTCACTAACCCGCCAGGGCCATTCTTGCATTCGTTACCCAGAGGTTGGCCGATCGTGATCACCCCTGTGGGATCTAGATGAGATCACTGTAGACTGCCTGCTTCTTGCCACCTTGCTGTCCTCCCCCTAATTCACACTCTATGGACATCCAGGGTGGTTATTTGCAGTAAGCCACTTTTCCTGAACACAAAGGGTATTTTCCCATATAACTGTTTTCCGGTATCACAGGGTTCTGGCAAATTCAACATTATCAGTAGTCACCACCCATCAAGGTAGACGGTCACCCCCAAAATGCAATTGGAAGCTTCTCCCCCTGCTCTGTGCAGACTCAAGGGCTGTGCGCTGGAGAAAGACCTACATGAATTGACTGACAGCAAAGATGAAGAATTGTGAAGCATCCAAAGGCACAGAGCTTTGGCCGGGAGCCTGGTAGAAGTTAAAGACCCCAGGACTCAGCCTCGAGACCTGTTTGGTCCTATGTCTTCCACTAACCAGCTGTGGGACTCAAGACAGCAATGCCATTTTTCTAGCTTTCATTTCTTCATCTAACCACTAGTAGTTTTCAAAGTGGGGTCCCTGGAGCAGCAACATCAATATCTTCTGGGAACTTATTAGAAATGCTCATTCTTAGGCCCCACCTCAAACCTACCAATAAGGTCTTTTAGGAAGGCTTCCAGGTGATTCTAATGGATATTAAAGTGTGAGAACTATAAACCTAACATACGCCCACCTGCTGAGAGCAAATGTAAATGCATTTTCCGGACCATGGACTTCTAGCCCTGGATGCACAGTAGAACCTCTTGGGGAAGTGCTAAAAACACTTGTGTCTGGCACTTAACCCAGATCATTTAAAGTAGAGTTTCCGGGGGTGGGGCCTGGGCATGAGCATTTCTAAGAAGCTCCTCAGGAAATTTGAATGTGCGGCCAGGTTTAGGGACACTATGTTAAAAGATTAATGACAATTCAAATGTAAAGTAGTATTATCACAACATTGCTTCCCTCGCAAGCCTGTGGGAAATAATTAGTGGCCTTTCCTTCTTATCAGGAAAGCAGGGAAGGGGTAGTCATGTCAGAAAGCAAGAAAATATTTTATGGTATCTGGAACTGATCCATGAACCCTTCTAAGGCAAGCTCCCTCAGGCATGAAGTAGCAGTAGGCATTTTCTATATAATTTTTAAAGAAATGTGGAGAGGCTGGAATGTCAGCTTAGTCAAACATGTTGTTGTTAGCTGATGTCCAGTTGGCTCCAACTCCATGGCAACTCCAAGTAGAAAAGAATAAAACACTGCTTGGTCCTGCACCATCTTCACTGTCCTTGGTGTACTCCGGTCCATTTTTGCGGTCACTGTGTATTTCGAGTGCTTTCCAACACGGGAGGCTCATCTCTCAGCACTACACTGTTGTTGTTAGGTGCCTTCGAGTCGGTTCCGACTCATAGCGACCTTATGTACTACAGAATGAAAAATTGCCTGGTCCTGTGCCATCCTCACAATCTTTGTTATGCTTGAGCCCGTTGTAGCCACTGTATCAATCCATCTCATTGAGGGCCTTCCTCTTTTCCGCTGACTCTGTACTTTACCAAGCATGATGTTCTTCTCTAGGGACTGATCTCACCTGACAACATGTCCAAAGTATGTAAGACACAGTCTCACCGTTCTTGCTTCTAAGAAGCATTCTGTTCGTACTTCTTCCAAGACAAATTTGTCCATTCTTCTGGCAGTCCAGAAGAATATTCAATATTCTTCACCAATACCATAATTCAAATGCATCAATTCTTCTTTGGTCTTCCTCATTCATTGACCGGCTCTCCCATGCATTTGAGGTGATTGAAATATCATGGGTTGGGTCAGATGCACCTTAGTCTTCAAAGTGACATCTTTGCTTTTTAACACTTTAATGAGGTCTTTTGCAGAAGATTTGCCCACTACAATATGTCATTTGATTTCTCGACTGCTGCTTCCACGGGCACTGGTTGATTGTGGATCCAAGTAAAATGAAATCCTTGACAACTTCAGTCTTTTTCTTCATTTATCGTGATATTATTTATTGGTCCAGTTGTGAGGATTTTTGTTTTCTTTATGTTAGGGTGTAATCCATACTGAAAGCTGTAGTCTTTGATCTTCATCAGTAAGTGCTTCAAGTCCTCTTCACTTTTAGCAAGCAACCTTGTGTCATCTATATATTGTAGCATAGCTCTAGACACTCACAAAAATGAAAATTTACTGAATGAATCACTTATCAAAAGGACTAAGAATGTGATAAAAAAAATTTGCCTTTGATTGATAAATTATACTTTGACTCTGCTTCATGCAACTACCTTGCTTCCTAAAAATACGTTTTCACTCTAATTTAGGTGTGAACTCTCTCCTCCTGTTCAATGAAATTGTTTTCAAGTTATTATCAGGAAGCTAGTAGAAGTTTTTAGCTGGCAGTGAGAAGGAAAAGGTAGAAATACTAGGCATGTTAAATTGGCTTTGGACAACTGAGTTATTCCTTTCATAGGAGAGTTGGGATGGAGGGACCAGAAGAAATAATCCGTGATCTCTTCCTACCTCTAATGGACTCTGGCTACAGCCCTGGCAAGGCTTCCTAAAGATGCCAAAACTGCTGGGGCTAGAAAAAGCTGAGTGTCCTCTTTGGCAGAGGAAATATGGTGAGATGGAATAGAAAGAATACAATCAAAAGTACCTGGATTACAAGCCGTTTTAGAAAATTACTTAACCTCTCTGATGCCTAACTTCCTGATTTATGTTGTTTTTAGCTGTCTTTGTGTTGGCTCTGACTCATGACCCCACGTACAACAGAACAAAATGTGCCTGGTCCTGTGTCATCTTCATAATCGTTGGTATGCTGAGTCCATTGTTGCAGCCACTGTGTATTTTGAGTAACTTCCATCCTTTTTTTTTTTTTTCCAGCCTAGGGGGTTCATCTTCCAGCAATATATTAGAGAATATTCTGTTGTGATCCATAGGGTTTTCACTGGCTAATTTCCAGAAGTAGAGCACCAGGCCTTTCTTCCCAGTCTGTCTTAGTCTGAAGCGCTGCTGAAACCTGTCCACTATGGCATCACAACAACATGCAAGCCACCACAGTACAAAAAACTGACAGGCAGGTGGTGGTCCAGATCCATAAATATAATGCCCACCTCACATGGTTAAAGAAGCAACTAGTGTATGTTAGTTCCCTTCTTCTCTTTCATGGACCAAAATTTAACAAGTCCCAGGAGAAATCTATCTCCTGAAAGGATTTTTTTCTCTTTTTTAAAATATCTTTGCCCTCTGTACCAACTTTAACACGAGACAGCTCTTTACTTCAACTAACCTTAACCAAATCCTATTTCCCTTGTTCCTCAGTCTTTAAGACTCTTCAGTATATAATTTTACACTGTAGGGAATGTTGTTGTTGTTGTTGTTAGGTGCTGACAAGTCGGTCCCAACTCATAGCAACCCTAAGCACAACAGAACAAAACACTGCCCGGTTCTGTACCATCCTTACAATCTTTGTTATGCTTGAGTTCATTGTTGCAGCCACTGTGTCAATCCACCTCATTCAGGGTCTTCCTCTTTTCCACTGACCCCGTACTTTGCCAAGCATGATGTCCTTCTCCAGGGACTGATCCCTCCTGACAACATGTCCACAGTATGTAAGATGCAGTCTCACCATTATTTTCATATTCACCATTATTCTGGTCAGTACTGGATGATTTCACATTCTATAATCCCCTTATCAGATGTACTGGAATATATTCACAGACTGTACTTCCTTTTCTTTAGGCTAAAAATGAGATTTAAGAATCCTCCCAGCTCTAAAATTGCTATATCCTCTGATTAGAGTTTCTAACAAGGAAGCATGTGGCCTAAATGTGTCATCTTCATTATTAGAGATATTATAGTGCTAAATTGGTCTCTGATGTCCTGAAATACTCCTGCAGTTTAATGCCAGATCAGTTTCTTCCTTTGCTTTGTACCCCCAACTTGTCTGCTCTCTGACTTAGTCTGATTTCTCCAGAAAACAGAACCTGCAACAAAGGCTTAAACACAGGTAGTTTGAAAATGTGATCTCAGGCAACAGGAGTGTAGGATGGAGGTGTAAACTATGAAAGAGGAAAAGGATTATCAAGGATGCATTATCAAGTTTGCTATTATTATGAGTGACTGGCTTTTACTCTCAGGAGTCTCATAAATTGCAACCCAAAACTGTTTGCCTAGGAGAAAGAGAGCACGTATCCATCAATTCCCCTCCCCACTGGTCAAGGGTGGCCCCACAGATGTCAACTCCCCACACTTCTGAGTTACACATGGCTGAGCATTGATCTGCTTCCCATGGCATGAGTCAAAGATGCTCCAGCATCAGAGAAGTGAGAAAGACACAGCACAAAACTACACTCTGTCAGGCCGCACGTGTGCAAAGCTCATTGGAGCCTGCAGAGATCTGGTTACCACCTCAGTGGCATGAGCAAGAGGATTTGGAGTGGTGCACAGGAAGGGTCTGATACAGTCCATCCCTTGCACTTGTCTGTGTCACCCATTAAGTTTAATCTATCACAGAGTCCCCTTCAAGATGGCAGCCAGCCATAATCTTTGCAAACAATTCAAGAGAGTTAGTAGAACAAGTTTCAGTTGCTACTGCTACAACTGGTCCCAAGATCATAATAATATTCTTCATCTCCCTCCTCCACAACCCATTTTAGATTTCTCTTGTCCTTGGCCAGCATTTTGGCTGGTCTGGGTTGCCTACTTGGAGAGTGACCAGAATTTTATCCCTGCAGGGCCCAGGTCTTAATTGTCTTGCCTTTATTTGTTAGTTGTCATACTGCCGATTATCACCAAGACTGGAAACACCAAGAGATGCCTCTCAGTTCCATACATAGTCCTCCTTGCCCTGACTGGGTAGTAGCAACCCTAGATTCTCATGTAATCAAAGTTCAATTACCTACCAGTTTAGTACCTCCATTCTTTTCCTGCTGGCCCACTGGCAGGAGGAATCAAAAAAAGTGAAGCAGTTGCAATCCATACTTTCAAGTTTGGTGATATCCTTATTGTATACTCTAGAAACAAGACCTTATCCAGTAGAGACCTTAAGGTTATAGGGACAGAAAACACAGATTCTACAAGCAGAAGACAATGTACTCTAACAAATGAGGATAATACAGTACCATAATGTATTTCTGACTTGCTGGTTCAGTGCCTATACTTCGTCCTGGAGGACAGAGTACCACTGGCAGGATGTTGACCCCTAGATGGGGTCAACCTTAACTGAGCCAATAATAGGCCACTCAATCAATCAAGTAGGGTGGTTACTTCTAGTTACTAAGGAATATGATATGACTAGTGGTCATGTGCCCCTTGTCATATCTACTTTTCCATAAAGTGAGTTCCTTGGGCTGAGGCAATATTCTGACGATACCATGCCAATAGATCAAGCATTCTATAAGCCCTTCAGTGGTATTGCTGGTGGAAGCATTGACAGAAAGGAATGCAAATCCACATCCACAGAAGATGCCAGTTGCAAAAGGGGCAAATCACAAACCACTAGCATGGAAGGATTCTGATGTAACCAACCTGCCTCCAAATTCTTGGTTGGTCTCTGATGAAGTAGTGACATAGACAGAGTGCGGCTCCCATGTTAGCACCCCTACATATATAAGTTGTACGTGTGTGACTGCCAGTTCCTGCAGGCAGCCCACACCATGGCATCAGAGAAACCCCAGGCAGGGAGCGGAGGCAGGTGGTATGTGCCTTAGGTGAGGTGCTGTCAGGTTGCACCTGAGCAAACTGGTGAATGCCTGCGCAGAACTGATTGCTGCTGCTGTGGCTGGAAGAAAAGGTAGGAAATGGAGTGATAAAAGAGTGTCTGATACACTCTTTCTGTAGTATGTCCATAGGTCCCAGTGTGCCCAGAACCATTCCAGTTAATGCCTGTTGTCCCACTGTAATTACTAATGGTGTCCCCATTCACTATCAAATGTGTCCCAGTTTAGACCAAAAGGAGATAGTCACTTAACTCTTTTTCTCTTATGTACACACACACACACTCACTTTGAGGAGAAAAAAAAAAATCTCAACAGAATTCCTCTTCATAGCTGTTTTTATTTTTTCCCAACTGTTCTCTGCAAAGATGTCTCTGCATAGAATGTACTTTGTCTTCATTGAAGCAAATGAAGAATTGACCCCCTCCAAAAAAACCACCTTCTACTAAGTCTTAAACCAAGAAACAAATCCTGCGCCTCATAGATTTTATCTTAATATACTTAACGAAGTACTGTATTCCACAGTATACTCTGAAAAATAATTCTCCTTTGTGATAGAATGATGACCAAAAAATCAATAACAAGTGTACAAATTACATGAAGAAGCCTTGTAGATCTAGAAACGAATAGTGTCTGAACACAGGACAGTCTTAACTTTTAAAATGGGGCCATTATAATAGGACAGGCTCTCTCATGACATTATAAAAATATTGTATCACCAATGTTCTTTTGGTTTTTATTTCACAACAGCCTTGGTCATCTAGTGCTGCTATAACGGAAGTAACACAAGTGGATGATTTTAACAAAGAGAAGTTTATTCTCTCACAGTCCAGTGGGCTAGAAGTCTGAACTCAGGCTGCCAATAGGCAGTCATTCGAACAGGACAAGGGGATACTGCATGGTTTAGTCAGGAAAGGTATACATCAGAGTTGTGTCCTTTCACCATAACTATTCAATCAGTATACTGAGCAAATAATCTGCGAAGCTGGTCTATATGAAGAACACGGCGTCAGGACTGAAGGAAGACTCATTAACAACCTGCATTATGCAGATAACACAACCTTGCTTTCTGAAAGTGAAGAGGACTTGAAACACTTACGGATGAAGATCAAAGACCACAGTCCTCGGTATGGATTACACCTCAACACAAAGAAAACAAAAATTCTCACAACTAGACCAATAAAGCAACAATATGATAAATGGAGAAAAGATTGAGGTTGTCAAGGATTTCATTTACTTGGATTCACAATCAACACACATGGAAGCAGCAGTCAAGAAATCAAAAGACACATCGCAACGGGCAAATCTGAAGCAGAAGACCTCTTTGAAGGGTTGAAAAACAAAGATGTCACCTTGAGGACTAAGGTGCGCCTGGCCCAAGCCATGCTGTTTTCAATCACCTCATATGCATACAAAAACTGGACAATGAATAAGGAAGGCTAAAGAAGAATTGACACCTTTGAATTGCGGTGTTGGAGAAGAATATTGGATATACCATGGACTGCCAAAAGAACAAACTAATCTGTCTTGGAAGAAGTACAACCAGAATGCTCCTTAGAAGCAAGAATGGTGAGACTATGTCTCAGATACTTTGGACATGTTTTCAGGAGCAATCAGTCCCTGGAGAAGGACATCATGCTTGGTAAAGTAGTGAGTCATCAAATAAGAGGAAGACCCTCAAAAAGATGGATTAACACAGTGGCTGCAACAGTGGGCTTAAGCACAGAAACAATTGTGAGGATGGTGCAGGCCCAGGCAGTGTTTTGTTCTGTTGTGCACAGGGTCGCTATGAGTTGCAACCAACTAGACAGCACCTAACAACAACGATTGTGAACTATGTCTCTGATGAATGACAAAGGCTAACAGTAAACTTAATTCTCAGTCATCGGCTTGTCTGTTGCATACCACCTATTAAAATAAGGTGCTTGCATGGCCACAGGTATTCATTCAACAATTTCAGGATATGGTTCAAATGTGCAGTATTCTTCCATCTGTGGCTCGTCACCTTAGAGACTTGGGTTGGAAATGGATTATCTGCCCAAAGCCTGTGTTCAGTGTGGGCTGAAATAAAAAAAATTAAATGCTTTTAAAACTGAATCAAAATCGTGGCTAAAGACCAACACCACATTGTTTCCACAGCATAGAAAAACAATCAACAGATCATTTATTAGCAATCTTTTTTATGTTTCTATTGTCAAGGATAATTATTTATTACAAGTGAGATTTCTGCCTTCAACAGAGACCCTGGTGACCTACAGTAACTACCTCACTGGGTTTTGGTATGAATTAAGTGAGCTTACCCATGGCACCTGGCCCGCACCAAGAGCTCGATAAATATTCATGATTTTATTATCACTAAATAAATTTGAATTTTACCAACATTTTTGAAATTCACATTTTATTTATATAGCACAACATTAGTCAATTCAATAATTTCCCACATCCGAACTTTAGGAAGACCTTCAACATTTATAATGGAAGGATAAATAAGGTTCTAATTTGTTTATTTGCAATTTTTTCCCAGCTGCCTTTGGCTATTTCCTGGCCTGAAACATGAAAAGAAATGTATCCTAAAGAGCACATTCGTTCCATTCATGCAGTTTGCCAAGTGGTCACTCCATCCCATTTTAATCTAATAACATTTTGTGGACATTAGTTTTATAATAAACTTCATAGGCTTTATCCATGTGCTTTATTTAATTTCATAACCTACTACATGCAAGGAATTTGGTTGAGTGTGGGCTAGTGGAGATGCATACAAAGGTATTGGTCAAATGGATTACAAGGTTTCCTTAACTGTTTTTAAAGATACTTCAATGTTTTCTTAAGATACATAGAAGTGAGACAATGAAAAACATTATTTAGTGAAACATAAGCTTATTCCATCAGCTTATACCCACTTTCATATGCAGACCTTTCAGAGTCAAAAGAGATGAGGAAAGACTGGACTGAGAGGGTCCAGTGGAGAAGACATACAGCGGGCATGAAAAGCTGTGGCTCCTCTTTTTAAAAAGGACAAAGAAAATAAGGGACATGGTGAACGTTCACTCATTTAAATTTTACCAAGTGAAATCAAATGTAAAAAATATGTTTGCACCATAATAAATGACACAAAATACTAATTAGAATCAAGACAGTTGAACTGAATAAGACTTTAATCAACTTATGTTACTACAATAAATGTCCCTTAAGTCACTACAATAAGTATCCCACAATACCACATGTTGTCTACCCTGGTGGTTATTCAATCTTACTTGCTAATTATGAGATATTACAATCTTTGTTTGCAGTCTTTCTCTAATCCCCCAAAGCACATTTGCCCATCGGAGTTGTGTTTGTGGAGAATTTTCTTCTTTCAACTACATTTGCATTACATCATATGGAAGCATCTTGAGGTGACTGGACAGTCGTGGACGATCAAATGCCAAATAAATCTTGTTAAGGGGAAAACATAGCTGTTTCATTCAGGTACGACTCCAGGCTCTTCACAAGCTTTTTTTCTTCTCTTTATTCGTTTGGAAACAACCATGAGAAATTGTAGCTACAGAGATGTAATAAAATAGCATGTAAATTATAATCCTGATTTTGTGTAAAAATAAAAGTATGTATATACAACATATCATAAATACACAGAAGAAAAAGATTAGAAAAACACAGACCAAAATGTTAGCAATGGTCATCTCCAGGGATGGGTCTGAAGTGATAATTATTTTCTTTTTAAGCTTTTCCGCATTTCCTCAATTCTACATTGCTGTCATGAAAGTCTGCCAGAATCAGACCTTATGTTGATATGGCAACTGTGGAAAACTTGCTATATTTTTCATATGCTAAGGAAGGTAAACTACTTGATAACTGTCCATGATAACTGCCAAAAGGCCACAGAAACCACTCAGCACTCAGGTGTGGGGTGTGCATTATTCATAAAATTCTCCAGCCTGCTCATCCAAATCTTGATACCATCCTCATCCAGATCAGCCTTGACAGTCAAGCTTCTTGGATTTGTTTTAAAAAAAAAAACAAGATGCTGAGCTTTGATTCTCATGTTAAAGAAGAAGAAGCCATCTTAATAGTTTTCACATCAAAAGAGTCAATCGGATCCTAGGCAGTATTTCATTCCAAGGGTTTAACCAAAGTCATGTAATCACCTAAAGGTATTTGAAGGGTTTCCCCAGAAGTTTAATTTTTATTAAATTGAAAGTTCTTTTGTACCTGCTATTGACAGTCATCCTTCAGGCCTCAGGTTTGATGTTACCTTCTATGGAGAAACATCCCTACTCCACCTCATAGGGGTACATGCTGCTTCTTTGGATCCCATAGTGTCTCTCTGATGAAACTGCCCTTTAAAAAAAATTTTTTTTTTTTTTCTCCCTGCTACCAGTTCATGAGTTCTTTCTCGGCATGGTATGTGTCTTACTTATTCTCACTCACCCAGCACTTAACACAGTGCCTGACACATAGAAGCATTCAATAAATACTTTGTCAGTAGAAAGCGATAGTATCACAGTACTCTTGGTTTACCTGGTGGCGTGGTGGTTAAGTGTTCAGTTGCTAACCAAAAGGTCAGCTGTTCAAACCCATCAGCCTCACCACAGGAGAAGGATGTGGCAGTCTGTTTCTGTAAAGATTTACAGCCTTGAAAACCCTACAGAGCAGTTCTACTCTGTCCTATAGGGTCACTATGAGCCAGAATCAACTCCACGGCAGCGGGTTTTTCTTGGTTTACCAAAGATAGAGTCTGTAGCCGTTCTCACTCCCTTGACACACACCTTTGTGATTTGATTGGTTCAATTACAAAAATCATTTCAGATTTCTTCTTCTTTCCTTTCTCTCTTATGTAAAGAAGGAAGTAAAGAAATAATCATTGGAGATTTTGTATCAAAATTCCTTTTTGAAAGAGAAACAGCTTTCATCATCTGGTATCCAAATATCTTTCTGTTTTGAAAGACTGCACTTACACTTTCCTAGGGTCATATTTTAGTCTGTCTTGTCATGAAAAACTATGTGGCTGTGCTGTAAGGCACAAAATTGGAGAATTTTTTTCAAATGCTACAGGTCTCCTCCTTTATTTCACTGTGAATTCGGAGGAAAATATGGAGAATCACATGACACTGGTTAATTAAAACCCCAGACTCCTGACCTGATACCAAGCTGCTCATTTCTTTTGAAACCAGAGCAGACAACCTCTTTACTTTAAAGGGAATGAAATAATCCAAGGGGGTGCTCATCTTTGTCTCCTATGTTACTTCCACTCAGTTCCCACACCTAGATAATTCCTGTTTCTTCTCAGCTACTCCATCCTCACCCTCACAAAAGGTTACAACTCCCAGTGCCATTAGTCTTAAGCTTCTGGTCTAGAGAGTGCCATCTTAGGGTGAGAATGTAGACTCTATATTACAAATTATTGGTAGCCATCATTTGTATTATTGTTCCCGCTGCTTTTTGAGAGGGAAAGTAAAATCTTCGCTTTACTAGGTAGAAGATTTGAGAAGTCCCTTTCCTCCCCCTGTTTTTCTGTTTTTAAGCAGACTAGAACAAAAGCACAGATGCCTTGATTCTTTGTGTTTTTGCTGCTGTTTCCTGGGGGAAACTTCTTTTTTTCCTTTCTTCTGTCTCTGTCTCTCTCTCTACATGTATCTACCTATTTATCTGCAAATCTGGGCTAATTAATAGGAAGTTAGATCTATTTATATAAACTAGGGAGACCTGGTGGTGAAGTGGTTAAGAGCTCAGGCTGCTAATCAAAATGTCGGCAGTTCGAATCTACCAGCAGCTCCTTGGAAACCCTACGGGGCAGTTCTACTCTGTCCTATAGGATCACTATAAGTCAGAATTACAACAACAACAAAGCATAAATTTGAGTGGCTTATATAAATGCTGATTATTTTCTCTGCATATAGAAATTAAGGGACAGGATTCTGTTTCCAGTTGTGTTGACTGCCAAGGTTTATAATGATGAGAATCACATAATTAAATGTTTTGTCTTCATCCATTACCAGCTTATCAATCTATCAGTTGGTCCCAAAAAAGAGATGAGCATATTGTGAGGCAAGGAGCCTTGGTTGCACAGTGGGTAAAGCATTTGGTTGCACAGTGGGTAAAGCATTTGGTTGCTAACCAAAAGGCTGGCAGCTCAAACTCACCAGCGGCTCCATAGGAGAAAGATGTAGCAGTCTGCTTCTGTAAAGATTTATAGCCTTAGAAACACTATGGGGCAGTTCTACTCTGTCCTGTAGGGTTGCTATGAGTCGGAGTCCACTCGACAGGCAGTGGGTTTGGTTTGGAGCCTTGGTGGCATAATGGTTAACAGCTCGGCTGCTAACCAAAAGGTCGGCAATTCAAATCCACCAGCCACTCCTTGGAGACCTTATGGATCAGTTCTACTCTGTCCTATAGGGTTGCTATGAGTCAGAAACAACCTAATAGCTGTGGGTGTATTATGAGACGGTACTAAATGTGCAAATATGGGAATAATATTTATATATAAACTTATATTAAGTCAATACTATTATTTTGTTTTCAGATTATTTCCTATTTCTAGAAGTTTATATTCAATCATTTGAACTCTCCATAATTAAGAAAGATATTTAACCGAGCTTTAACTCATTTAAAGTAGGCAAGTGCCTTTCATTTTCTTATCTATCTTGGGCTTCGATTTCCTTCCAATTATGTTGTTCTGACTAAGGAAGGATAATTTTCTCAGAGAAGATGAAGGCAAAATAGTAGTTTTATGGTCCCTTCCCTGCTAATGACCTACCTCAGGGGGACCATTTGTATTCTTCTCCTTGCTTGTCTTTATCATTTTTCCAAGCATGAGCCCATTCAGAACGTTGGTCTCCTCTAGCACATTCTATGGAGTCCCTGGTGGTGCAGTTAAATGTTCAGCTATTGTGATGGTTCAGATTATGTGTCAACTTGACTGGGCCATGATTCTCAGTGTTTTAGTAGTTGTACAATGTTGTGATCACTTCCCTGTTGCAATTTCATACCTGATCACTCCCATGACAGAATCTGCTGAGTGGTACCAGCAGGGGCTGGGCCTGTGGCAGCTCACCACCCCCTCAGCCTTCATCTATCCACCCTCTTCTGCCTACTTCCCTCCTGTTCGCCTTGCCTTGCCAGGGCTTTTGCTTGTTCAAGATCCTGCAGCTGACTGCCATTCATCTGCTCTACGGTTCTTGGGACTTGGGCGAGCAGCTTGCTGGCGATTTTGCCTGCCGATGGTCAATCTTCACAGCCTGTGGTAGCACTACTCTCCAGCCTGCCAATCTTGGGTTTTCCAGCCCTTGCAGCTACCTGAATCAGAATTCTTTCCTGCCTCATGGACTTGGGACTTACAGCCTCTAAAAACTGTATAAGCCATTTCCTTGATATATATATATATATATATATATATATATATATATATATAATCCATTGCCGTCGATTTGATTCTGACTCATAGCGCCCCTATAGGACATAGTAGAACTGCCCCATATGGTTTTCAAGGAGTGCCTGGTGGATTTGAACTGCTGACCTTTTGGTTAGCAGCCATAGCTCTTTACTGCTAAGCCACCAGTGTTTATATATATACATACATACATACATACATACATACATACATACATACATATATATATATATATATATATATATGGCAGCTGGTAGGTACACTGATTAATCATGTCCACAGAAAACACCATGCTTGTGGATAATTTGATTCTTCTCCCCCAAGTTGTAGATTTGATTCCAAATAAGGTGTTTCCATTGTTCTTCCACATGATGAAGGTGTCTGCAGGTACAGAGGGAGGGAAGCACTAGGTATTCAGAATGCTCTATCTTACTTTCTGATATCTCTCTGATGTTTTGACTTTGAAATCTAACAAAACAAAGAACCAGCTTTGATTGACTGTGCTGAAACCACTTTAAATAAGTTCTAACCTTTGCTTTAAAAAAAAAAACTTCCCCCACGACATCTAGGTCAATTGGCATAACAAAGTTTATTAAGAAAATGTTCTGCATCCCACTTTGGTGAGTGGCATCTGGGGTCTTAAAAGCCAGCAAGCGGCCATCTAAGATGCAACAATTGGTCTCAACCTACCTGGAACAAAGGAGACTGAAGAACACCAAAGACACAAGGAAAATATTAGCCCAAGAAACAAAAAGGGCCACATAAACCAGAGACTCCATCAGCCTGAGACCAGAAGAACTAGATAGTGCCCAGCTACCACCAATGACCACCCTGCCATGGAACACAACAGAGTCCCTGAGGGAGCAGGAGAAAAGTGGGGTGCAGAACTCAAATCCTAGTAAAAAGACCAGACTTAACGGTCTGACTGAGACTGGAGGAACCCCAGAAGATGGCCCCCAGACTCTCTGTTAACCTAGAACTAAAAACATTCCCGAAGCCAATTCTTTCAGACAAAGATTAGACTGGACTATAAGACATAAAATGATACTCGTGAAGAGTATGCTTCTTAGTTCAAATAGATACATGACTAAATGGGCAGCTCCTATCTGAAGGTGAGACGAAAAGGCAGAAAGGGACAGGAGCTGGTTGAATGTACAAGGGAAATCCGGGGTGGAAAGGAGGAGTGTGCCGACATATTATAGGGATAGCAACCAGGGTCACATAACAATGTGTGTATAATTTTTTTTATGAGAAACTAACTTCAGTTGTAAACTTTCACTTAAAGCACACTGAAAAAAAAAAAAAGGAAAAAAAAATTTCCCCGCAACATTTTTTTTAAGTGACTTATTGGCAGAGATGGGAAGAAACCAGTCTTCCAGTGCAGTGCTCTTTCCATCTAATTTCCTTATCCATTGTAATACTGGGGATAATCCAGCCTTATCTTCGTAAATATGGAAGTAGCTCATCAGTAGACAGCATAGACCTCTGAAGGTCCCATGGTTTCTGTGGGTCTCCCTGAAGAATAACAAGGTCTAGAGTCCTGAGTTCCAATCTCAGCTTCAGTCCTAACTAGCAAGTTCTTTGACCTCACCACATCTCAGTTTTATCATCTATAAAATGAGGATAAGAGTAAAATAACACCCCTATCCTAGGGTTAAGTGAGATGATGTGTGTAAATACTAAATAAATTGAGGGTGGTGATAACTATCATTCTTGCTGTTGTAAAGCAGCCCCAACACAAGTCTGAAACAGCGGTTCTCAATGATGGGTGGGCTTCAAAGTCATATGCGGAGCACTTTGTAAGGGTCCATGCTTGAACCTCATCCAAGGGACTTTTGATTCACGAATTCTAGGAGGAGCTGGAGAATCTGTGCTTTTTCTCACAGCTCTTCAGACGATTCTGTTGCACAACCAGAGTTGGGAAGCCGTGTCAAATCGATTTCAACTCATAGTGGCCCCATGTGACAGAGCAGAACTACTCCAGAGGGTTTTCTTTTCTTTCTTTCTTTCTTTTTAATTGTGTATTAAGTGAAACTTTATAAAGCAAATTAGTTTCCCATTTGATAATTTGAACATAAAGTATTCCATGACATTAGTTCCCCCACAACATTTTTGACCTACGAAAGAAAAACAGATATTTTAAGAAAGGTTTCTGGGAAACTGCATTTGAAGCAATGCTAAGGAAATCTGTTATCCTGGGATACTAATTAACTCCAAGTATTTCACACAAATTAAGCCAACAGCTATGGAAGAAGCAGATTATGGGAGAGGAAAAGCTAGAGAAGGTTAATAGAAAAGTAGTTCCCTGATTACGGAAAAAGACAGGGCATGAGAGCAGTCCACTCTTTTTCTAGTGGCTTCCACCCTTTTCTCTTTCTCAAAATTTTTCTTTCTTCACTATGGCAGGTGTGATTTATTGGGTAGTCCAACTAGGAAAAGACTCTATACTCACAGGTCTGCTCTCCCTTGTCTCTTTAATAAGGAAGCTGTTTTCTTATAGATGCTTTATTAGCTGCGTTTTCAGACCTGCCTGGCCACGAGAATCCCATGTTCCTCCGCTGAAGATTCTGATTCATAGGTCTGAGGCAGGGCCTTGGAATCTGAATGTTTAACAAGTGCCCCTGCAAGTTTAGGAAACACTGCTTCTTCCTCCAAGGATAAGACAGAGTCCCTGCCCATGAAGTGGGATGCCAGCAGTTCTGGCTGGGAAAATTCAGTTTAAAGGGGATTGCAGCAATCGAAGCTGCAGCTATCAAACTCCCTTTTCCAGCAGGCTTTACATGTTTCACTGTTAAATGTTTTAAGCTTAGCAATTAGAATAACCACCACCCATCTGTCAGTTTGTCATACTGTGGTGGCTTGTATGTTGCTATGATGCTGGAAGCTATGCCACCAGTATTCCAGATACCAGCAGGTTCACCCATAGTGGACAAGTTTCAGCAGGGTTTCCAGACTAAGAAAGATGAGAAAGAAAGGCCTGACGGTCTACTTCTGAAAATTAGCCAATGAAAGCCCTCTGTGTAACAACAGAACATTGTCTGATACAGTGCTGGAAGACGAGCCCCCTAGGTTGGAAGGCAATCTGAATACACCAAAACCACGGCCGTCAAGTCGATTCTGACTCATAGCAACCCTCTGAATACACAGGGGCCACAAAAATGAACTCAGGTATACCAACAATCAAGAAGATGGCACAAGCCCAGGCAACGTTCTGTTGAACATGGAGTTGCCATGAGTCAGAGCCAACTCGACAGCAGCTAACAACAAGTTAGAATAAAGAGATGACTTCTTATTTTTAATGTGCAGCTATAAGCATACTAATCTTATTCTTAGATAAACCCATGAGTGACTGATTATCATATAACAATATTGGCCAGTGCCTTCACCTCATGGCAGCACCTCTAATCCCAGGTTTTGTTTAGCACAAGGCAACCTTTTCTGATCCACTTAATGACCCAAACCAACCACTGAAAACCACTGTTCCACAGCAGCAAAGAAAACCGCCAAAACAAACATATCCACTATGCCATCCACGGGGCGTTCCAGTCAACACGGACGGTTAAAACAGGTTTGTACAGAAATCTATTGTGATCTAAGTAAACTCTTTTTCTCTAATCAGTCATGTGTCCCAAAAAATATGTCCCAAAAAGGGCTGCAGAGACCTTTCTGTTTAAGCCTAAATTCACACACATGTTCTCACCATAGGCCTCAGGAAGAATGAAAACATGTGTCTGTTATCTGTGAATTTACTCCAGCTGTAGTTTGAAGGCTCAACCTACTAGCATGGTCTAGTTAAGACCAGAGATTAAGAGCAGCCTGAGGAAAAAGCAGCTGTTGAGGCTTCTTAAATACAACCAAATACCTCATGGGATTTGGTTTCTTGGTTTGGAGGTTTAGGGTCATGGCTTCATGGGACATCCCAGTTAATAGGCCTAATATTTTGTTTACTGCTTCTGTTCTATCTCCTACTTCGTTGTGTAGTTTCCAGGGTCTTAAAAGTTTGCAAGCAGCCATCCAAGGTATAACAATTTCTCTCCATTCGCATGGGACAACAGAAGAATAGGAGGAAGAAATGGAATGTGTGGCTAATTGCCTCCATGAACAATTGCCTCCTTTGCCATGAAACCAGAAGAGCTGGATAGTGCCTCGTTATCATTACTAAACATTTTGATCAAAGATTCTGTAGAAGAATCCTGACCAAAGGGAAGAACTGCAGAACAGAATTTCAAATTCTCATGGAATCCAGATTTTCTGGAGCCACAGAGGCTGGGCAAACCCCTGAAACTATTGCCCTGAAATATTCTTTAAACCTTAAATCAAAAATATCCCCTGAAGGCTTCTTAAAACCAAACAATAGTTTAGCTTAATTAGTAAAGAATGTCTGCCTTGAGCACTGTGCTCTTTTAAGAATTATCTATACGGGATCAAATGGACAACAGCAACTTAAAAGATTAGATAGTAAACTTAGGGGGCAGTGAGTTTATGTTAATGGGGAGGAAAAATTCAGAAAAGAGGGTGAGAATGGTTGCACTACTGGAAGAATGTAATCAGTGTCGCTGAATTGTACACGTAGAAACTGTTGAATTAGTTTATGTATGTCCTGCTGTGTACATTCTCAATGACAACAAAAATAAAATACACTATACTAAAAAAAAGTAGCCAAAATATCACCCATGTGTTGCTGAGTGAGGTGGCTTATTGAATATCCTCTATAAACAGCTTGTGAAGAATACAGTATGCTCACTTACTTCTAATCTAAGGAACACTCACAGCAAGAGGCTACTATTGGAAAAGGAAAACATACCTTATCCAACATCAGGTTGTCTCTACTTATCAAATTACAAATCATTTAGGAGTGTCATGGTTCTGAATTCTATTTTTAAAATCTAGCCTTGGGCTTATTTGCCAATTGCTAACTTCTATTTGTGCAGAGTTTTCAGCTCTCTCTATCAATTTTACACATTTGCTTACATCTTTTGGCAAAAAAAATTAGAATTATTTGATAAAAACATTCTTTTGATCCAGCTATTGTTTAAGAATGGATTCTAGAGAGGTTTCTCTCTTGGTTCCCCAGAGGTGATACTTAAGTTGATACAATTTTAATAGGTGAGGTGGCCAAGGAAAGAAGTATAAGAGAGAAACTAGTGAGGCATCACTGATTTTACCAAGACAGAAACTGGTAACAAATAGTCCTTGATTGAGCAGCTATTTCCTTATAACCTGGTTTTTAAAGACAGCCTCAGAAATAGCACTGCTTCTTTGCAGTCTATGGAAAGGGCACTAAACTGCAGATAGGGGCACACAGCTTGGAATTCCAGCGGTTGTATTCCTGGTCCTTCCCTTGGGTGTAACTTTGGATAATTGTTTCAATTCTCTATTTCAGTTCTGTCTTCAGTCAAATGGGAGAATATAAACATATGTCTTATCTTACAGAGTACCTATAAGGAAAAACATGCAACTTGCCTTGAATATAGTAATGTTCTATAAACGCTCTAATAAATGTGCACAAGTTAATAGTAATTGATATTCTTCCATGGGAATGACCCAAATCTCTACCCATAAACTCAACTAACTACAAATCCCAAATGCCCAGACTCAAACCAAGGGCAGGGAAGTACATTCCAAAGGAAACGAGAAGTGATCTAGCATAATCCAGCAACCCCACAGCGTGATGCCCTGAGGCAAGCTGGTTTCCCATGAGCTCTGGGGTCACCATGGTTCTGGCTGCTGAGCCTGCTTCTACCACAGAGGGTCTGTTTTTTAATAAAAGCCAAATAAGGACCAATGGCAGCCTACTCTTTCCATGACCAAGAACCACAGATTTGGGAAAGGAACATTCTGAGTAATTCAGATCAGTGGCCACATAAGCACAGAGCCAAATTGCAGAGATAAATGCTCTGCGGGTTTAAACCTGTCACCGTCAAGTCAATTCCAACTCATGGAGATCCCATGTGTGTCAGAGCAGAACTGTGCTTTGTAGGGTTTTTAATGGCTGATTTTTCAGAAGTAGATCATCAGGCCATTCTTCCAAGGTACCTCTGACTGGACTCGAACCTTCAGCCTTTCAGTGAGCAGCTGAGCAAGTTAACCATTCACACCACCCAGGGACTCCTCTAGGAGTTTATCTACCCTCATTTTCTTCTTGATTTCTTCACAATATTTTCTTGAAAAATTCAAATGGTCCTGAAAAAAAAGAACATCCCCTAATAATAAACATCTAGAGTCTGTTGATGGGTCAGTTGGACTTGAGCATACTATGTAAGACAGCAAATGTACATTAAGATCAACAGTCAATTTAATGTACTATTATTTCTGGTGCCTTTTTCCCTTGCCAAGAATGGGGACAAAACAGAAGTTAAAAAAAAAAATACTAAAACTGGGAAAGTAAAGTACATAATGCAAGCTATATAAATCTAAGTACAATTCTAACACCCTCAGAGATCTTGACAAAAGAAGGTTTTATTCTGAGTTCCTGCTAGTTTTGATGCAAATGCAATACGTTCTGTGGCGCTCAAGCCCACGGTTTCAAGTAGCTGAGTGCGATCATCAGAAGTGATTTTTTGTTAGGATTTGTGTTGTAGAATCAAGCGTGCCTTGATGGCAGTAATGGCTACTATGCTTAGTGCGGGTAAACCAAACCAGGGGAAAAGATACTGTGGAAAAATCCAAAATATTTACTCTACTTAGTCTAGCAACTCCTACTGAACAACCCAAACACTGCATATTTAGGAGTTGTAGCTCATGGTTGTGGAAAATTCACTACAGTAAAAAAACAAACACTGTGCGTTACATTGAGTATACAGCATGCCTTTTCTGCTCAGCACAAGAAAAATCTACCACCCAGCAAGTAATGAGACTGAGATGTGCAGAGACGTGGCAGCTTGTCGTTGTTTTTTTACCCGCAAATAAAAAATAAAATAGCATCATTGACTATCCCAACGAAACTCAGTCCAATTCAGAATTCATCTTCAGAGCTGTCAGCTAAGAGCATTACTCGATCTTGCATGCTGTTGAATTCTCTCTGCTAGAAAAAGAAAACAGAAAAGCATTAAACTCTTTCTGCTGTAGAGCAAAGCTGAGAAACAGGCCCTCTTGAAAGGAAACCCTGACAAACAAAGGCGAGGCAGGAGCTGCAGCCACTACTCCCAACCGCCGGGCCCATCGATACTGTTTCTGCATCATTAAGCCCCATGTGCTTTATTAAGCAAATTAGATAAGCAAAGAATATTCTGAAACTGATTAGGTTTTGCTGTTGTTGGTTCCATACCTTTCTTTTATGCCTTTTGAAGCCATTTCTCCTTCGGCGATTCATAACCTTAATGCTGTAGAGCGCTCCCAAGATGAACAAGGCTCCAGCTATCCCAACCCCTACAGGCACCAGCATCCCAGACATATAGCCAGCCTGCATAGAAAAGGAAACCGCATCAGGACGCTAAACACACCAGTGCCCTGGGTTTCTCGTCCTTGCTGGACGTCAGCAGGTTTTTAGATGCTTTGAATGCCCCGGTTTGCTTTGTTGTAAGAGAAAACGGCACCTGAACACAGTTACGTTTTAATAAGAAGGCAACAGAGAGACAGGTGTGACTATTATTGGATATTTCAAAAACTTAGAAGGATTGGAATAAAACAGCCAGACCTAGTGGCACCTCCAGCCACTTGCGTGTGCACATTTGTCCACATCAGTTTTTGGTGACAGAAATATCATTTGGATTAAGATGGGCCAAGTGAGCTTCTAAACACTGGAACTATTAAAATGCTATAAATGGAAAATATCAGTCTGAGTCAAGGTCCAAAGGAGTTGAAGTGTCCTCTGGAATACTATGTTTCTTTGAGGTTAAAAGGAGGACCTTGACATGTTATGGATTGAATTGTGTCCTCCCCTCTCCAAAAAAAAAAAAAATATGTGTTGAAATCCTAACCCTGTACCTGTGGATGTAATCCTGTTTGGAAATAGGGTTTATCTTTTGTTATGTTAATAAGGTCACACCAGTATACGACTAAACAATCACTTCTGAGTTATAGAAAACATCAGAATGGACACGGACACACAGACAAGGAAGACACACCACGTGAGGATTGTCTACAAACCAAGGAAAACCGAAGAACCAAAAAATGCCTGGAGCTACCAACAAGAAAAGTAATGACATGGCCAAGACTCTGATTTGGACTTACAGCCTCCACAACTGTGAGAAAATAATTTTTTTTTTTTTTTTAAGTCACCCACTTATTGTATTTGCATTACAGGAACACTGAATAACTAAAACAATGTAGGCAGTCTGCTCTCAATCTTAGCTGCACTAGAGTAAGGAGAGAGGAAAGAGCCTGTAAATGAGTAAAAGATGGGAAACAACAGGGAAGAAAAGACCCACAAAGGAATGAGGAAGAATATTAGATGCTGACACAAAAGCAGAAAAAACAAGGACATGGCGAGAGTGTGCACACAAAGGGGATGAATTAATGAACATGAAAAGGGATAAATCTGCCCAGTGGGCAAGACCAAAGTTGGGGGTTGGGAGGGAATTCTGAGAGTCCCCAGCCGCAAGGAAAAGAAGTGGCAGAAAGGGCACAAAGATAACTGCCTACGAAATCGGTACCTCCAAAAGAGACTGGAGGTATCAAATCCATGTGTGCCTCACTGTTCCAACGTGTCACTATGGATACCACAGTGCAGAGGGAGCAGTCGAATCTCCACACATCTCTGGACTTGGGTAAGTTGCTCAGAATCTACTCTTGAGCTCAGGGCGAGGCCATCACACTAAAGGTGCAATCTGTTTCTTGGCCAATAAGTCACCTATAGGCTTCTCCTATACTACCTTAGATCTCTTTCATGGGGAAACATAGATACTGGTTTTCCTTCCAAGAAAGCCCCTCCTACCCAGAAAAATATATAGACAATTTAAAAAAGAAAAAACAAGGACTGAAAAAAAAGAAAACCAGTTGCCATAGAGTTGATTTCAATGCATGGCAACCCCATGTGTGTCTCAGTAGAACTGTGTTCCATAGGGTTTTCAATGGCTGATTTTTTGGAAGTAGATCACCAGGCCTCTTTCTTTTGAGGTGCCTCTGGATGGATCCAATCCTCCAACCTTTCAGTTACTAGCTGAGCGCTGAAACAATTTGTCCCCCCCCAGGGACTTCACAAGTACTTTACCTGTTACCAGTCAAGAAAGTTCCGACTTATACTGACCCTACACAACAGGGTAGAACTGCCCCATAGGGTTTCCAAGGAGCAGCTGATGAATTTGAACTGACGACCCTTTGATTAGCAGCTGAGCTCTTAATGACCGAGCCACCAGGGCTCCACAAGTACTTCAAGTACTTTAGACAGGTATTATTCAGGAGAAAGAGACAAAGAACATGATTCTGTCCATTTATTTGACTGACTAAAAATTTCTAAATAGCACCGGCTTTTTCTAGTTATCTTTCAAAATCAGCCCAAAACAGAGAGGGGCAGAGAATATAATTTTTCCATAAAGTGCTGGAGTATGCAGGCTGAGATGCTTTCCCAACATTTCTAGAAGCAAACCAAAAACCACAGGAATAGATGAAACCTCACAAAACAGCAGCCCCTCCTCAGGTACACGAGCCGCTCACACACTGCTTCTGCCTTCCCTGGTCTAGTTAGGGCAGAATGTGGAATTTTTTCCATTAATTTGAGAACAATAGCTTTGTTCAACAGCATACTAAGTGTTTTTCCCCAAGAAACAAAGCCCAGTCATCTTTCAGGAAATTAATATGCTTTGCAGAAGCCCAAACTTTTTCTAAAATTCTTCCAGACCTACTTAAGGCTTATAAAATCTCTGTAATTTTCCATATGGAGAGACGTTGGCCAACAGCAAAGTTGCCGTGCTCTCACCAGAACTGTGAATACTTTTTTTTTAAATCACCATTCCCAGTGCATGGAAACATATATGCACATATTGAAATATAACAAACTTTAAGCCCAGTGGATTAGGCTTTACAGAGCTGTACATTCAAAGGTTGATACTCAAGCTTTTGGAAGATCAACTTAATCAACCCCTGTGTGGGTCTCCTCGTGCTATGTAACGTAACCCCACACCGTAACATTTATATTCCACAATATGTCACTCTTCCCATGCTTCTTATTTACATGTTTAGGCTTCTTGTTCTAGGGCATTAAACCATGTCGATTTCATAAAAATTTAGTTAACATCACACTTCTTTTTAGATCTTGTGTGTGTGTGGCATTTGCCTGTGCTTTGAAATTAAAAGTAAATTACAAGATGCGAGCAAAGCAACTTATCCTCTTCAAATATAATTTAACTGTTCCTGTTTCAAAACTAAGGGAAAATAAGGTCTTCTTTTAGAATTGTTTATTGTTTTTCTGATTCTGTAGGTCTGGGATAGGGCTCCAGGTTTGCATCTCTAGCAAGCTTCCAGGTGATACTGATGATGCTGGTCCTGGCCATCCACTGACAGCCACTGTTATGAAGTACAGCCTGGGTCATTCTTTTTCTAGATGATTTCCTAAAGCTAGAAGAAACAGAATGCTTTTGACGATATAACAACAGGGCTGGTTTTCATTACACAACTAAAATTGTTACATACCTTCAGTTTTTGAGAAGGAATTCAGAGGTTAAAAAGATCTCTCAATAGGTAGCCAAGTTAGGATTGGTCTAATAAGCCTCACCAGCTTGGACATTTAACCAGGAAGAATGTTAATGATGGAATGAATGAGTATAGAGGCTGTCCCTCAATATCCACTTTCCTCTTCTATACCAATGGAAAAAAAAAAAGTTGTCGTTGAGTCAACTCTGACTCATGGTGACCCCGTGTTTGCAGAGTAGAACCGTGCTCCGTAGAGTTTTCAAAGGCTGATTTCTTAGAAATAAATCACCAGGCCTTTCTTCCAAGGAGCCCTGGTGGCACAGTGGTTAAGAGCTTGGCTGCTAACCAAAAGGTTGCCAATTCGAATCCACCAGCCACTCCTTAGAAACCCTATGGGGTAGTTCTACTCTGCCCTATAGGGTCGCTATGAGTCGGAATCAACTCAGCTGCAGTGGGGTTGGTTTTCTTCCAAGGTGCTTCTGGGTGGTCTCAAAGTTCGAACTTTGGGTTAGCAGCCAAGCGCATTTACCATTTGGACGACCAGAGATTCCTGTTTACCAATAGGACCCCCAGTTTGGGGCTGGGCACAGAATAAAGAATACTTCTCCCTGCCTTCCATGCAGCTGGTATGATCATGTGATAAATTTGGTCAAGGAGATGATACGTTGGTGGACCACGCAGCTTCTAGGTCATACTCTTTAAGAGGGGAGCCATGCTTTTATCTTCCCCTTTAAGAGGGGAGGGGTATCTTTATCTTCCCCTTTTTTGTTCTTCCTTCTGGTTAGAATGTGGACAGTGCTAAGTTGGAACTGCCATCCATGGCCATGAGATGGCCTTACAAATGAAAGTCACAAAGGGAGGAGCATCAAATAGAAGGAGGCTGAGCCCAGACACTGTGTAGCTCTCCACTGGTTGGACTACTACCTAAAAAAAAAAAAAAAAGATAGCTCCTAAATGAGAGACAAACTTCTGTCTTGGTTAAGTCTCTGCTATTAGAGGTGTCTGTCACTCATCACTGATTTTTTTTTCTCCTTTTTTATTTTTTTTATTGTTGTAAAAATATAGCTAACACTCATAGCTGATCTTAAACCTAACTAATATAGGGACTAAACAGCAACAAAAGGAATAATTTAGAACTTTTTAAAGCACCATCCTTTCTAGAGCCCAGCTGTCTAATAAGAAAACCAATATTAGAATGATTAAATGAAGCTAAACTGAGAAAGAATCCTGGTTTAGCTGAAAAGCTCAGTTAAATATGTAGTTTAATTTTCAGTTCTAAGGGATTCTGTGACTTTCATGGAAGAGGCAATTACTTCACTCTCAATGTTTCTAAAGATAATGACTAACAAGACCGCTACAGAAAGAGAGCTATGATGATATAGATACATCTGCATGTGTGTGTGCATATATATGTATGTATATATATATATGTGTATATACATATACACACATATGAATGCATATGTCAAGTGAGTATGTAATAAATATTTCAAGCACAGGGGAAGGGATGTATGGGAAAATTAGAGTCTTTCCAAGAGAGTCAAATATGAAGACATGAGGCATTAAACAGGACAACCACAGTTAGAAACTCAGATTTTCTTCCCTTTTTTTTAAAATTAAGACGTAACTAAAAAAAAAAAAAAAAAACTACAGAAGGAAGAGAAAGTTGAAAAAACTTCACAATAAGCAGAAAATTAGGGGCCATGCATAAAATTATTTCTCTTGATAAAAAAGTGCAGGGAGAAGCTGCCAGGCCTTCGAGACAAGATAAGAAGGAAGGGCCCATAGGAATAGAAAATATAGCCTTTCTCTGAAGGTGCACAGATTTTTAAAGGGGGTGGCAAAGGTATATATACATACAGGTAAGAAATTTTGTAATATGCAACTTCAAATGGGCTACATGCCAAAATTTATTTTAAGTCTATTTTTTGCCCTGTTTTTTTAACTCAGGGTATCGGCTATAGAAAAAATGACATATGGACTCCTAAATTAATGTAAAAAAGCCTGTTTAATTTTCATTGCATCATATTTTCCACTGAAAAATAAGAGGAACACTGCCAATGTAAATATATCCAGTTTTAAACTTTTGAGCTTTTCTCAGCCCAAATCTTGCTCCGTTCATTGGGTCCTATCTCCTTTGGATAGCTGGGCCCATTACACATACCAAAATGGCCCCTAGTACCTCAAAAGGTTTAAAATTTTTCAATGTCACTTTTAATGTGTATGAATACAAAATCTCATTCTCAAAAACTGTACATGCTGAATTCCACTAAGCAGAAAAATAACAGTGAGAAGAATTAATAATTTTAATTGAAGTTGAATGTTATATTTTCTTTTCTTTTATTCTTTAACATTAAGCTGTAGTAAAAGAAATATTATTCATTCAAATATGTGAAGAATTGACCCTAAATAATCAAAAAGATAGGGACTACCAAAAACAGAAATATATTCTGAAGCTGGTGAATCAGAGGTAACTCAATATCTGGCAGATGAAAAGGTTTTCATCTAACTAAAACCCCGTTTAAATCTGAGCTGGGCTATAGTAATGGAAGCTGACACAGGCTACGGCAAGAAATTCAGGACCCATCAATATTTGTATGAGTAATTCCAGTTTAAAATTATATGATAACCAAAAATGAAAATGTGGAGAAGATTGAAAATCAAAAGAAAATGAAAAATATGAACCTGGAAAAAATTAATACTGTCAATCATTATGTAGATGGCAGAATTAAAGAAAGAGAGGAAAATATTTTTCTATAATTGACCATTCCAGGCAGGTCAATTTATCAATACTTATTAAGTAGTGGTACTATGAAAGTCTACATAAAGGTGAAGGAATTTCTAAGGAGAGAGCTCTGGTATTGGAGTGTCTTTATCTCACACCCTCTATGGTTTAAGGATGCCTTTTCTATCCATGGGAGCCCTGGTAGCACAGTGGTTAAGAGCTTGGCTGCTAACCAAAAGGTCCACAGTTCAAATCCACCAGCTGCTCCTTGGAAACCCTATGGTGCAGTTCTACTCTGTCTTATAGCGTCACTATGAGTCAGACTTGACTCCACAGCAATGGGTTTTTTTTTCTTTTCTTTTCTATTCACAGACTTTTATTCTTGAATCAAGTCCATCAGTTTTTGCCCTTAGGTCAGAAGAATCAATGCCTTCCAAAACCCAAGGCGTTTCTTCCTCACACAGGAAGACCAGGCTTAGGAGACCCTCACACTGGGACAAGAACTGTGTTCCTGAAATTCTCTAAAAGAATCTTTACTTTGATGTATTGGAGATACTATTCAGTTGAGCATACAAGATGTTGCCTTTAGGGCACATCAGCCCAGGGCAAGGCTTAGAAGGCAGGAGGGGACAGGAAAGCTGGTAATAGGAAACCCAAAGTTGAGAAGGGAGGGTGTTGACAAGTTGTGGAGTTGGTAACCAATGTAACAAAACGATATGTGTACTAATTGTTCAATGAGAAGCTAGTTTGTTCTGTAAACTTTCATCTAAAGCAGAGTCATAATAATAAAAAAAAAAAAGTTGCTTTTGTAAGAATGAATGGTATTCCAAAGAATAATGTGCGTCTTGAGCCCCTGGGTGGTGCAAATGGTTAACATGCTCAGCTGCTAACTGAAAGGTTGGAGGTTTGAGTCCACCCGAGTCACCTCGGAAGAAAGGTCTGGTGATCTACTTCTGAAAAATCAGTCACTGAAAACCCTATGGAGCATGGTTCGACTCTGACACACCATGGCACAGCAACTGATCTAGTTTTGTGTGTATGTGTGTGCACACGTGTGTGTGCGTGTGTATGTCTGTGTGTGCTCTATAATAACAGAATTTAAAGGGAAGACCTTGTTTCTTGCTGGGCACCTGAAGTAGGCCTGTATGTTTGGATACATTATAAGAATCAAAATAATAAATTAAAGGTCTACTACTCAGGAGATCTTTTGTTTGAGAAAGCCATGCCCTACAAAATAGAGTCAAAGGAAGAAAATATTTTTCTTACCTTGTCTTTCAGTTTTTCCATCCAGCTTCTCACTAGGAAGAATAAGAGAATAAAATGTGAAAAGCCATTTTTTTAACTTATATTTCATGTTATTAAATTAATGTAACAGCACAATGAAGGTTCTATTGTATGAAATACAGTATTAACACATGACAGTAATGGTCTTGTTTTGATTCTCACTTATTTAAGAAGGCAACAGATAGCACAAACATATCCCTCATATCATTATTAGATGAACAGAATATTTTTGTTTGCTAAATGGTTTTCTACTATTCTTTAATGCTTTGGGGAAAGGTCTAGGGATGATGAGTGGAAATCACCTTTAAAATACCAGTTTTTTTTTATCTGATATTTTTTCGTTAGCTTTATTCCCTGTCTTTCTCAGTTTTAAGCTCAACAGGAATGTGGCACTTGAATCGGTGCCAGAGAGCAGGGATTTATATAAGAAAGGGCAATGGGCAAGCTAAGGCTGCCCAGCACTGGCTCCAATGAGAAGCGTTTGCATTCATATTAGAAGAAAGAATCTAACCCAAGGCAAGAACAGGAAATATTTCTGAATTATGAATATAGCTTACAATCTGTAGCATTCTATTACAGTGTAACCACCATTAAAAATAAAAGCAATAATCAAGAAATATTTATGAAAGCTGACTAAAAAGGACTATATCAACAATAAAATTTAACATAGCCCATGATTTATGTTGTTGTTGTTGTTAGGCGCTGTTGAGTCAGTTCCGACTCATACAACCCCATGTTCAACAGCACAAAAGACTGCCCGGTCCCTCACCATCCTAACAATCGTTGCTATGTTTGAGCCTGTTGCTGCATCCACTGTGTCAATCCATCTCATGAGGGTCTTCCTCTTTTTCAGTGACCGTTTACTCTACCAAGCACGATTTCCTTCTCCAGGGACTGGTCCCTCCTGATAACATATCCAAAGTACGTGAGATGAAGTCCCACCATTTTGTCTTCTAAGGAGTATTTGGGCTGTATTTCTTCCAAGACAGATCTGTTCATTCTTCTGGCACTCCATGGTATATTCAGTATTCTTTGCCAGCACCATAATCAAATGAATCAATTCTTCTTCGGTCTTCCTTGTTCACTGTCCAGCTTTTGCATGCATATGAAATGACTGAAAATACCATGGCTTGGGTCAGGCACACCTTAGTCCTCAAAGTGACATTTTGCTTTTCAACACTTTAAAGAGTTCTTTTGCAGCAGATGTGCTCATGCTTATAATACCTATGTCAAGCATTGAAGGACGTGTCCAGCAAAATGAAAACATGTTAGAACGGTGATGTTAAGGGAGGTTTTACGTTGGTGATGGAGTTTTTTCCCCTTAACTGCCTTTTAAAGTTATACTAATGTTTCAACACAGAATGAAATTTCATTCTTTTAAAGCATGAAGAAGAATAAGACAAATACATCTTCATTTTACCCTTATCAGCAGACATCAAAAATTAGTTTAAAAGAAATACTTTGGGATTATTACATCTTTAAACTTCCTTTCCTCTCCAGGAGGTTCAACAAATGGGAAGGGAAGGAAAAAGAGTGGTAAGCTCAGAGATGACTCTCAAAAGGTGTAGACTAGGGGTCAGCAAACTTTTTCTGTAAAGGGTCAGATCATAAATATTTTAGGTTTTGTGGGCCATACAGTCTGTATCAAAACTACTCTGCTGTTGTAACTCAAAAGTAGCCCTGAACCAAAACCAAACCCGCTGCCAACCAGCAGATTCCGACTCATAGAGACCCTATAGGACAGAGTACAATTGCCACATAGGGTTTCCAAGTAGTGGCTGGTGGATTTGAACTGCTGACCTTTTGGTTAGCAGCCAAGCTCTCCCAAATGATAAACAAATGGTGGCTGCGTGCTAATAAAACTTTATGAACAATAAAATTTAAATTTCATGTAATTTTCATGTCACCAATATTCTTCTTTTGTTATTTTGCATCATTTTAAAACGTAAAAATCATTCTTTGCTCACAGGCTGTACAAAAACAGGCACGCATATGTGGCTGGTAGGCTGTAGTTTGCTAACCCCTAGCATAGGCATACTTGACCCAAGAAGTTGGCATATCCATGTACAATCTGACTCTGGTAATAATATATCTGACAACAGAATAACATATTTGACAATAGTGATGACAGCTAATTTAGATATACAGATTTAGATATGTAGGTATGTATCTATGTATTTGTATCACTTTATTCCTTTCCAAAGCACTTCATACGTATTTCATCATTTGACCAGCAAATCAATGACAAATGGTGAGAGTTAGGTATGATTATTCTTAGGGAAAAGAAGAGGAAATTGAGGCTCAGAGGAGCTAAGAGACTTGCCCATGATTAACCAGCAAATTAAGTCACTGGAACTCAAACCATGATCTGATTTAACGACCCACAGGAATAATCCACGTCCCATTTCTTTTAGTGATACCACCACTCTTGTACTCTCTCAGTTTGAAGACATGGAGATATCTTTGGCTCTCCTATCTTCATCAGTTCCCAGCTTCGATATCTTATGTCAGCTTGGGCAATGACGTTCAGGTTTGCCCTTTCCCCATCACTCCTTCTGTCTCTACTGGGGTTCAAAGTAGTGGTAATCTATGAGGGTAAGATCAAGGTAATGAGAACGTGAGAAGAGGTAAGTCCTGGAACCTCAGGGATAAAGTCAGGCATTTGTGATTCTACCTGTGAGTAGTTCCATGAACCCGATCCAGCAGATCAGGTCAGCCACTGATCTGCTAAGTGACTTTGGAGAAATTAAAGAACTTTGAACCTCCAGTTTCCTCATATATAAAATCAAGATGGTAACATCTGTCTTCAAGATTATTGTGAAGATTAGAAATAACATATGCAAAATATTTAGCACAGTACTTGACATAGAGAAACTAGAAAACAAAAACAAGAAACCTAGGGTAGGAGAGTAGAATGAAAGACAAGTGAAATATGACTATTGTTAACAAGGATCAACTAAACCCAAAACATAAATTTAAATTCAAGCAAGAGAATGCTTCCAATTCATCCATTCATACATTTATTAAAAAAATATTTATTTATTGGTCAAGCACTATTCTCTATACTGGGTCAACAGAAGATGGTTGTTGTTGGGTGCCATCAACTCGCTTCCACAACCCCATGTGACAGAGTAGAACTTCCCCATGTGTTTTTCTTGGCTGTAATTTTTACAGAAGCATACCACCAGATCCTTGTCCTGCAGAGCTGCTGAGTGGGTTCAAACCATCAAACTTTCTTTTGGTTAGCAGCCAAGCATTTAACTGTTGCACCAACATGGCTCCTTCAGTAGAATGTATGGGGACCCAATACCATTGAGAAGAAGGTTAGGCCATCAAGTCTATGAGGAGAAGTGGATGACAAGGCAGCAACACAGGGATAGAGAGAGTGAGAGGCAGAGCAGAAAGCCAATTATTGGAACAAAGGCAGAACTTCAACCTTTAAAGCAAGATGTTTGTAATCACAGAATAGGCTAGATGTTATATAAAGAGCAAAACAAGGTGGGAGCAGAGATGCTGGTGTAGCTCCTCACGGACAAGGCAAGCCAGGACAGGCTCACAGCAGAAGTAACAAGCCCTGAAGCTGTAGTAGATTACTGTGGCCGATAGGATCAGGGTAGCTTGGAGGAAGAAAAGGAGACAAAAATCAAGCCAGGGTCTGAGGCATCGAAAGGCTTTTTGTACTGTAGGAAAATCCTTACAAAAGAAACATTTGAACTTAGGCCTTATCAAGTCAGGCCTTAGAGTAAATTTCGGAGTCTGGCTTTGGATGAGTCATTAATGCAGTGCACAGGTCTATGTGCACAGGTCACTAATGCCCAGGATGTGTCTATGTGCACAGGTAGTGTGAAAGAGCACGTTCAATGTACCTATTTCTGTAGTTTACAATACAAATTACAGAAAAGGGCAAAATCTTCTTGGCTAGTGAGTGGAGTAAAACACAGAAGATAATAAGAAAATATTTTGGTGGGCATGAGTCTAAAAAGGTTAAGAAAATTCTGCTCTTTAGAATACGTGAGCTTGGTTATGTTTCCCTAACTAAGAACATGAAACCCCTGAGGGTCATACTTTGTGCTTCTTAGGTATCCACTAGGGTCATTAACACAGTATTGGACACTCGGGTACTTAAGAAATAATTTTTCCTGTATTCAGCAAATATTCTTTCCAGTGAGTTCCCAATCTTGAGTAAGCACGATTCTCTTCCATGAGGATTCTGTAGACTTTCAACAAAAAAAAAGATGCTGTAAAGATAAATTTTATATAATGATCATTTTAAAGCTTAACAAATGGAGGTTGGCAAGGGAATATAAAAAGAAGATGAGAGAGGCGGGCCCAAGATGGCGGACTAGGTGGACGCTACCGCGGATCCCTCTTGCAACAAAAACTCGGAAAAACAAGTGAATCGATCACATACATAACAATCTACGAACTCTGAACAACAAACACAGATTTAGAGATGGAGAACGAACAAATATGGGGAGACAGCGATTGTTTTCAGAGCCAGGAGCCAGCGTACTGGTCAGCGGATTTTCTGGAAAAACTAGTTTCCCAGTGATGGCTCGGAGACAGCAGTCCATATCAAACCACATAAAGAAGCAGGCCATGACAGCTTCTCCAACCCCCCAAACAAAAGAATCAAAATCTTTCCCAAATGAAGATACAATCCTGGAATTATCAGATACAGAATGTAAAAAACTAATTTACAGAATGCTTAAAGACATCACAAATGAAATTAGGATAACTGCAGAAAAAGCCAAGGAACACACTGATAAAACTGTTGAAGAACTCAAAAAGATTATTCAAGAACATAGTAGAAAAATTAATAAGTTGCAAGAATCCATAGAGAGACAGCATGTAGAAATCCAAAAGATTAACAATAAAATTACAGAATTAGACAATGCAATAGGAAGTCAGAGGAGCAGACTCGAGCAATTAGAATGTAGACTGGGACATCTGGAGGACCAGGGAATCAACACCAACATAGCTGAAAAAAAATCAGATAAAAGAATTTAAAAAAATAAAGAAACCCTAAGAATCATGTGGGACTCTATCAACAAGGATAACTTGCGAGTGATTGGAGTCCCAGAACAGGGAGGGGGGACAGAAAACACAGAGAAAATAGTTGAAGAACTCCTGACACAAAACTTCCCTGACATCATGAAAGACGAAAGGATATCTATCCAGGATGCTCATCGAACCCCATTTAAGATTGATCCAAAAAGAAAAACACCAAGACATATTATTATCAAACTTGCCAAAACCAAAGATTAACAGAAAATTTTAAAAGCAGCCAGGGAGAAAAGAAAGGTTTCCTTCAAAGGAGAATCAATAAGTTCGGACTACTCAGCAGAAACCATGCAGGCAAGAAGGGAATGGGACGACGTATACAGAGCACTGAAGGAGAAAAACTGCCAACCAAGGATCATATATCCAGCAAAACTCTCTCTGAAATATGAAGGAGAAATTAAGATATTTACAGATAAACACAAGTTTAGAGAATTTGCAAAAACCAAACCAAGGCTACAAGAAATGCTAAAGGAGATTGTTCGGTCAGATGACCAATAATATCAGGTACCAGCACAATACAAGGTCACAAAACAGAACGTCCTGATATCAACTCAAATAGGGAAAGCACAAAAACAAACAAATTAAGGTTAATTCTAAAAAATAAATAAATAAATAAATAAAATAATACACATAACAGGGAATCATGGAAGTCAATACATAAAAGATCACAATAATCAAAAAGAGGGACTAAATACAGGAGGCACTGAACTGCCAGATGGAGAGTGATACAAGGCGATATAGAACGATACAAGTTAGGTTTTTACTTAGAAAAATGGGGGTAAATAATAAAAAAAGGTGACCACAAAAAGGAATATCAACTCCATAACTCAGGATAAAAGCCAAGAAAAACGTAACGACTCAACTAACATAAAGTCAAACACTATGAAAATGAGGATCTCACAATTTACTAAGAAAAACGTCTCAGCACAAAAAAGTATGTGGAAAAATGAAATGGCCAACAACACACATGACAAGGCATCAAAATGACAGCACTAAAAACTTATTTATCTATAATTACGCTGAATGTAAATGGACTAAATGCACCAATAAAGAGACAGAGAGTCACAGACTGGATAAAGAAACACGATCCATCTATATGCTGCCTACAAGAGACACACCTTAGACTTAGAGACACAAACAAACTAAAACTCAAAGGATGGAAAAAAATATATCAAGCAAACAATAAGCAAAAAAGAAGAGGAGTAGCAATATTAATTTCTGACAAAATAGACTTTAGACTTAAATCCACCACAAAGGATAAAGAAGGACACTATATAATGATAAAAGGGACAATTGATCAGGAAGACATAACCATATCAAATATATATGCACCCAATGACAGGGCTGCAAGATACATAAATCAAATTTTAACAGAATTGAAAAGTGAGATAGACACCTCCACATTTACAGTAGGAGACTTCAACACACCACTTTCGGAGAAGGACAGGACATCCAGTAAGAAGCTCAATAGAGACACAGAAGACCTACTTACAACAATCAACCAACTTGACCTCATTGACTTATACAGAACTCTCCACCCAACTGCTGTAAAATATACTTTTTTTTCTAGTGCACATGGAACATTCTCTAGAATAGACCACATATTAGGTCATAAAACAAACCTTTGCAGAGCCCAAAACATCGAAATATTACAAAGCATCTTCTCAGACCACAAGGCAATGAAACTTGAAATCAATAACAGAAAAACTAGGGAAAAGAAATCAAATACTTGGAAAATGAACAATACCCTCCTGAAAAAAGAGAAGACATCAAGGAGGGAATAAGGAAATTCATAGAATGCAATGAGAATGAAAATACTTCCTATCAAAACCTCTGGGACACAGCAAAAGCAGTGCTCAGAGGCCAATTTATATCAATAAATGCACACATACAAAAAGAAGAAAGAGCCAAAATCAGAGAACTGTCCCGACAACTTGAACAAATAGAAAGCGAGCAACAAAAGAACCCATCAGGCACCAGAAGAAAACAAATAATAAAAATTAGAGCTGAACTAAATGAATTAGAGAACAGAAAAACAATTGAAAGAATTAACAAAGCCAAAAGTCGGTTCTTTGAAAAAATTAACAAAATTGATAAACCATTGGCTAGACTGACTAAAGAAATACAGGAAAGGAAAAGAATAACCCGAATAAGAAACGAGAAGGACCACATCACAACAGAACCAAATGAAATTAAAAGAATCATTTCAGATTACTATGAAAAATTGTACTCTAACAAATTTGAAAACCTAGAAGAAATGGATGAATTCTTGGAAAAACACTACCTACCTAAACTAACACATTCAGAAGTAGAACAACTAAATAGACCCATAACAAAAAAAGAGATTGAAACGGTAATCAAAAAACTTCCAACAAAAAAAAGTCCTGGCCCAGACGGCTTCACTGCAGAGTTCTACCAAACCTTCGGAGAAGACTTAACACCACTACTACTGAAGGTATTTCAAAGCATAGAAAAAGACGGAATACTACCCAACTCATTCTATGAAGCTACCATCTCCCTGATACTAAAACCAGGTAAAGACATTACAAAAAAAGAAAATTATAGACCTATATCCCTCATGAACATAGATGCAAAAATCCTCAACAAAATTCTAGCCAATAGAATCCAACAACACATCAAAAAAATAATTCACCCTGACCAAGTGGGATTTATACTAGGTATGCAAGGCTGGTTTAATATCAGAAAAACCATTAATGTAATCCATCACATAAATAAAACAAAAGATAAAAACCACATGATCTTATCAATTGATGCAGAAAAGGCATTTGACAAAGTTCAACACCCATTTATGATAAAAACTCTTACCAAAATAGGAATTGAAGGAAAATTCCTCAACATAATAAAGGGCATCTATGCAAAGCCAACAGCCAATATCACTCTAAATGGAGAGAACCTGAAAGCATTTCCATTGAGAACAGGAACCAGATAAGGATGCCCTTTATCGCCGCTCTTATTCAACATCATACTTGAAGTCCTAGCCAGGGCAATTAGGCTAGACAAAGAAACAAAGGGTATCCGGATTGGCAAGGAGGAAGTAAAGCTATCACTATTTGCAGATGACATGATCGTATACACAGAAAACCCTGAGGAATCCTCCAGAAAACTACTGAAACTAATAGAAGAGTTTGGCAGAGTCTCAGGTTATAAAATAAACATACAAAAATCACTTGGATTCCTCTACATCAACAAAAAGAACACCGAAGAGGACATAACCAAATCAATACCATTCACAGTAGCCCCCAAGAAGATAAAATACTTAGGAATAAATCTTACCAAGGATGTAAAAGACCTATACAAAGAAAACTACAAAGCTCTACTACAAGAAATTCAAAAGGACATACTTAAGTGGAAAAACATACCCTGCTCATGGATAGGAAGACTTAACATAGTAAAAATGTCTATTCTACGAAAAGCCATCTATACATATAACGCACTTCCGATCCAAATTCCAATGTCATATTTTAAGGGGATAGAGAAACAAATCACCAATTTCATATGGAAAGGAAAGAACCCCCGGATAAGCAAAGCATTACTGAAAAAGAAGAAGAAAGTGGGAGGCCTCACTCTACCTGATTTCAGAACCTATTATACAGCCACAGTAGTCAAAACAGCCTGGTACTGGTACAACAACAGGCACATAGACCAATGGAACAGAATTGAGAACCCAGATATAAATCCATCCATGTATGAGCAGCTGATATTTGACAAAGGACCAGTGTCAGTTAATTGGGGAAAAGATAGTCTTTTTAACAAATGGTGCTGGCATAACTGGATATCCATTTGCAAAAAAAATGAAACAGGACTCATACCTCACACCATGCACAAAAACTAACTCCAAGTGGATGAAAGACCTAAACATAAAGACTAAAACGATAAAGATCATGGAAGAAAAAATAGGGACAACCCTAGGAGCCCTAATACAGGGCATAAACAGAATACAAAACATTACCAAAAATGATAAAGAGAAACCAGACAACTGGGAGCTCCTAAAAATCAAACACCTATGCTCATCTAAAGACTTCACCAAAGGAGTAAAAAGACCACCCACAGACTGGGAAAGAATTTTCAGCTATGACATCTCAGACCAGCGCCTGATCTCTAAAATCTACATGATTCTGTCAAAACTCAACCACAAAAAGATAAACAACCCAATCAAGAAGCGGGCAAAGGATATGAACACACATTTCACTAAAGGAGATATTCAGGCAGCCAACAGATACATGAGAAAATGCTCCCAATCATTAGCCATTAGAGAAATGCAAATTAAAACTACGATGAGATTCCATCTCACACCAACTAGGCTGGCATTAATCCAAAAAACACAAAATAATAAATGTTGGAGAGGCTGCGGAGAGATTGGAACTCTCATACACTGCTGGTGGGATTGTAAAATGGTACAACCACTTTGGAAATCCATCTGGCGTTATCTTAAACAGTTAGAAATAGAACTACCATACAACCCAGAAATCCCACTCCTCGGAATATACCCTAGAGATACAAGAGCCTTCACACAAACAGATATATGCACACCCATGTTTATTGCAGCTCTGTTTACAATAGCAAAAAGCTGGAAGCAACCAAGGTGTCCGTCAACGGATGAATGGGTAAATAAATTGTGGTATATTCACACAACGGAATACTACGCATCGATAAAGAACAGTGACGAATCTCGGAAACATTTCATAACATGGAAGAATCTGGAAGGCATTATGCTGAGCGAAATGAGTCAGAGGCAAAAGGACAAATATTGTATAAGACCACTATTATAAGATCTTGAGAAATAGTAAAAACTGAAAAGAACACATACTTTTGTGGTTACGAAGCGGGGAGGGAGGGAGGGAGGGAGAGGGTTTTTTATTGATCAATCAGTAGATAAGAACTGCTTTGGGTGAAGGGAAAGACAACACTCAATACATGGAAGGTCAGCCCAATTGGACTGGACTAAAAGCAAGGAGGTTTCCGGGATAAAATGAATGTTTCAAAGGTCAGCGGAGCAGGGGCAGGGGTCTGGGGAACATGGTTTGAGGGGACTTCTAAGTCAATTGGCAAAATAATTCTATTATGAAAACATTCTGCATCCCACTTTGAAATGTGGCGTCTGGGGTCCTAAATGCTAACAAGCGGCCATCTAAGATGCATCAATTGGTCTCAACCCACCTGGAGCAAAGGAAAATGAAGAACACCAAGGTCACACGACAACTAAGAACCCAAGAGACAGAAAGGGCCACATGAACCAGAGACCTACATCATCCTGAGACCAGAAGAACTAGTTGGTGCCCGGCCACAATTGATGACTGCCCTGACAGGGAGCACAACAGAGAACTCCTGAGGGAGCAGGAGATCAGTGGGATGCAGACCCCAAATTCTCATAAAAAGACCATACTTAATGGTCTGACTGCGACTAGAGGAATCCCGGCGGCAATGCTCCCCAGACCTTCTGTTGGCACAGGACAGCAACCATCCCCAAAGACAACTCATCAGACATGAAAGGGACTGGTCAGCGGTGGGGAGAGAGATGCTGATGAAGAGTCAGCTAATTAAATCAGGTGGACACTTGAGAGTGTGTTGGCAACTCTTGACTGGAGGGGGGATGGGAAGATAGAGAGAGAGGGAAGCTGGCAAAATTGTCACGAAACGAGAGACTGAAAGGGCTGACTCAATAGGGGGAGAGCAAGTGGGAGAAGGGAGTAAGATGTATGTAAACTTACATATGACAGACTGATTGGATTTGTAAATGTTCACTTGAAGCTTAATAAAAGTTAATTAAAAAAAAAGATGAGAGAAAATCAGAAATGAAGATTGCTAGTAAAAAGAAAGATTGTCTATGAAGAGAGGACTAACAACTACAATTTTTAAAAAAAATAGAAACACACACTGATTAAAGGAGCATGAATTGATACAGCTTTTTGGAGGTCGGAGGTTTTGCAATTGATACGAAAAGCCTTAAAAATGTATTAAAATTTTGATCAAAATCTCTAGTTCTAGAAGAAATGTATCTTAAACAGTCAATCATGAATGTGCACAAAATTTTTTTAAATGAGGTTCATTGCAACATTATAATAGAAAACAACTTGAAACAATATAAATATTCAAGAATACAGGATGGGTTGAAACACTCAAGGAAAAAAAATTTAGTCTGTATCTAAAAAAAAGAAACCTGTTGCTGTTGAGTTAATTCTGATATCTACAGAGTAGAATATTACATGACAATTAAAATTATTTGAAGAAATATATTCAGTGGCACGGTACTGTTCAAATTTTACTTCAAAGGAAAAAATAACGTACGTGTAATGTGAACCCAAGTTTGTGGATAAAAATACTATGCGTATAGGGGGAACTGAGCTTCTGAAAGAGGTGATAGAAAAATGTGAAAAGAGATAGTGCTAATGGCTGCACAACATGATAAATGTAATGAATGTCACTGAATTATGCATGCAAAAAATGTTGAAATGGCAAATTCTTTTATACATACTTATCACAATAAAAATTTAAGCAATTCTCAACAAAAAAAAATACTATCTATATAGGAAAAATTGAAATGATGTACACCAAAATGTTAGCTGAACTCATCAACGGGTGGTAGAATTATGGTGATTTTTCTTTTACTCTCTATGCTTTTAGGGTTTTCCAAATTATTTATGACTTCTTATTACCACTTTTAAAATTCAAAAAAAAATAATAATAGATACGAAATTCTCTAAACCTTTGCAAATTCAGGATAATGGGAGATTGCTGACAGTGGGAACGCGGTGAGGTTGAGGCCTTTCCACTTACCTAATTCCTCAGCTCACAGCTACAGATTCATTCTAATCCCACCAATTCTGATTTCTTTCTTGCAATTTTATTTAATGCAAGTCAGAAAGCATAGCAATTTAATGAGGCCTCTGGTCCCCATCCAGTAGGGAGAGAAGTATACGGAAAAGAAAGTAGACACAGATTATTAAAAGCAGGCCTTCCCAGGTCACAGTCCCCAGACGTTCTGTTAGCCCAAGACAGGAACCATTCCCAAAGCCAACTCTTCAAAAAGGGACTGGACTGGACTATGGGATAGAAAATCATATTGGTGAGGAGTGAGCCTCTTGGATCAAGTAGACACATGAGACTATGTAGGCCGCTCCTGTCTGGAGGGGAGATGAGAAGGCAGAGGGGGTCAGAAGCTGGCTGAATGGACATGAAAAGAGAGGGCACAGAGAAGGAATGTGCTGTCTCATTAGGGGAGGAGCAACTAGAAGTATATAGCAAGGTGTACATAAATTTTTGTGAGAGACTGACTTTATCTGTAAACTTTCACTTAAAGCACAATAAAAATTTAAAAAAAGGCAGGCCTTCCCTCATGCTCAGTAGCACCCTCTGGTGTATAAAATTTCCAGGTGCAGAGTCTGTCACTATATGTACTAGCTTATCTATTGAATATTTAAAGACCTATTTAAAGTGTATGGACATCCCAGTGGTGTAGTGGTTAAGTGCTATGGCTGCTAACCAAAAGGTCAGCAGTTCAAATCCATCAGGCACTCCTTGGAAACTCTATGGGCCAGTTCTATAGGGTTATGATGAGTCAGAATTGGGTTTTTGTTTTGTTTTGTTTTAAGTGTTGAAAAGCAAAGATGTCACCTTGAAGACTAAGGTGCACCTGACCCAAACCATGGTGTTTTCAGTCACCTCATACACACGTGAAAGTTGGACAATGAATAAGGAAGACCGAAGAAGAATTGACCCCTTCGAATTGTGGTGCTGGCAAAGCACGTTGAATATACCATGCACTGCCAGAAGAACAAACAAATCTGTCTTGGAAGAAGTGCAACCAGAATGTCGTTAGAGGCAAAGATGGCGAGACTTCGTCTCACATAGTTTGGACATATTATCAGGAGGGATCAGTCCCCAGAGAAGGACATCATGCTTGGTGAAAGGTCAGCAAAAAAGAAGAAGGCCTTCAATGAGGTGGATTGACACAGTGGCTGCAACAATGGGTTCAAGCATAGCAATGATTGTGAGGATGGCAAAGGACTGGGCAGTGTTTCATTCTATTGTACATAGGTTTGCTGTGAGTCAGAACTGACTAGACAGCATCTACCAACATGGCAACAACATCTATTGGAAGACAAATGGGAAAAGGGTAAAAAAGAAACTGCTAATAAAACATTTCCATGTATCCTATCAACGGTAAGCATGGTTTGTTTTTAATAGATTGTAGCTGAAAAGTATCCCAAACTTCTTATTTAAAAGGATACTTTTAATTTTCCTTTATTTCCAATAATAAAATTTATTGGCTGTATTTATCCCTGACATATGCATAATTCCTCTTCTAAAGGGAAAACGAATGAGGGCCTTAGGAGAGTCAGGATTTGTCTGAGCTAATAACTAAGATTTGATGAGCACCTTACAAGATAGATGGTATTATCCCCATTTTACAGACGAAGAAAATGAAGTGTAAGAAAAGCACTGAAAGCCACATGGCTAAAAAAAAAAAAAATAGGTGAGCTAGAATTTTAGGCCTTTATGGCTCTAAAGCATATGCCTGTTTAGGACACCAGTTGGTCACTCTGGGGGGGCGGGGGGTGTGAACAGGTAGACCAGGTGGCTATATCAGAACCCACAATACGGCTTTTTCAAGTTCTGGAGAAGGAAACATACCCAAATATAGGGAGAGGAGGGTAAGCCAGCTCATCTGTCTGTTAATCTGACTCCTTCTTTCTCTATCTTCTTCTCCCTGCCCCACTCTAACAAACTTCTCCTCTCTGTGTGTCTCTCTCTGACTGGGTCTCTGTCTCTCACTCAGTCTCTGTGTATCATATTATGGTTTGTGTCTGTCTTTTTCTCCCTCTCGTTCTCTGACCTATGCTTCTGCCGTCATAGTTTCTTCTCGACTCTCCCCCTTCCCTCTTAAAAGGACTCTTGTGATAATTTCCCCATTTCAAGGCCCTTAACCTAACCAATATCTGCAAAGTCCCTATTGCCATGTAAGTAAAATATTCACAGGTCCCAGGAATTAGGACATGGACATCTTGGAGGAAGAGGATTCTGCCTACCACAGTGGCACCCCTGAAGTGTGTTCTACACAGCTGCTCAGAGAATCCCCAACAGCAAAGGGGCCCCAGCAATATCCACTCATTAATTCCCCTTTACTGGTTTCCACCCTCCCCTGTCTCACCTTCTCACTCCCTCACCATGCTTTCTGTGATCATTTCCCAAATAAACGCCTTGCACCCAAATCCTTGTCTCAGGCTCTGCTTTTAGGAAGAACTCAAACTAAGACACTAGTCTAATTCTGCCACCACACAGGCAGGTCCACCCGTTACTATACTAATGTACTTATTTTGTACATTGAAACAAACTATTAGAAAGAACAAAGGGAAAGAGGCAAGGAAAGCAGGTAAACCAGACAAGTTCAAGTTAGAGGCCATCTTCACATATCCAAATTAATTTAAAAATTTCAGAATACCTGAACTTATAATATATAACTTTTCCGTACAATGTGTGTAAGATATACTTCATAGCTGAGTTCACTTAGCTTACATTCAATTTTGAAAGGGTTATAAATACAGACACCTTTAATAATTAAATTTTCAACATCATTTACATCTTCCAATAATGTAGAAAACTTGATTTTTATCTTAATCAAAAAAGAAATGTATATTACACCTAAGTAAAAAATGAAATACGAGAACATAATTCTTTGTTCAAGGCATGTGTAACTAAATTTCAATTACAGTATTTCAACAGTGTCAAGAAATGAATGGAGGCTATCTTTCTTCCTTCCTTTTGTTAATCATAAGTGTCCTTTCTAGCGCAAGAAACAGAAAAATGTTTTTTCCAAATGACATAATACATTTAAGAATAATGAAACTTATCAAGATTGAAATATTATCTGGATATAGTTTTTTTAAGAAGCTTGAAATCTGGTAGCTACCGATTATTTTCTAATGATGCTAAATTTACCTGCTTTGAAATCACACAGAAACCCTATCTATAACCATTAGCTCTTCACATAATTACAGAACGGCAAGATCCCAGTAAAAAGAATGACCTACTTCTTTGCATAGGGCTAAGTGAGCAGTAATCCTGCATCTAAGAAGCAATTAATTCTGAAGGCTCTGCACTGATACTTACAGAGAAGAGTGCAAAGAGCCCAGATGCCCCAATCTCTACTTTTAACTAGCATTAAGAATTTCTTTATTTAACTACAAATTTAGGAATGATACTAGCTATCTCCTGGGAAGATGCAAAGAGAATACCTTGTAACCAAGTGTACACCTTGCTGGGATCACTTATTAATGCTAATGATATTGATAAACTATAAACCGGGTCATCACCACTCTAGTGATGAGAAGACTCTCGTGAACCTCTATCATATGGAAATACATGATGCATAAGTGAAGTAGAACATACCCTCAGTGTGTGTTCCTTTGTCTTTCCAAAAAGGGAAGCATGTTATACAGTGTTGCTTCCCATCATTCACTGGGGGAGAAAACAATTTGTCTTTGCCTCTCCTCTACATCCGATTGCAAAAAAAAAAAAAAAAAAACCTGTGGCTATCGAGTCGATTCCAACTCATATCGACCCCACAGGTCAGAGTAGAACTGCCCCATAGAGTTTCCAAGGAGCACCTGGTGGATCTGAACTGCCAACCTTTTGGTTAGCAGCCATAGCACTTAACCACTACACCACCAGGGTTTCCACACCTGATTGAAGGGAGAGAAAAAAAATACTGTTGTTCACTTAAGACACCCTAGAAAATTCTGCTGAGCACTGAGGTTTCTGATTGTATGGTTTTACCATTTAGCTGCATGAGGTCAGCACTCAGGGGACCTGAAATTCTCCCCAGATCACTCTCCTGGGGTCTCTCCTCACATTTGGACTATCTGATTTCTAATCCATTGTGTGAAAAATTAAATAGTTTAGTATCCATACTTTATTTTTAGTAGAAAGTTTACTGCTTCAAGTTTACTATCATCAAGCTTCCAGTGGAAAGTCAAATTCGTATGTGCTGCTTGCCAGACTCACTGAATCTAAAATTCACCATCTCAAGATATATCTGAGGCCTTAGCAATCATAAAGCCCATCAGCCCTACAGCCAGTCCCTCCTCATTCTCAATTTTATGCAAAGTGATAGACCACCTCAGCTTCAAGACAAGTCCCCTGTCTTCGTTATCTAGCACTGCTCTAATAGAAATACCACAAGTAAATGGCTTTAACAGACAGAAATTAATTTTCTCACAGCCTAGTAGGCTAGCAGTCCAAATTCAGGGAGTCAGCTCCAGAGGAAGGCCTTCTCTCTCAGTCACCTCTGGAGGAAGGTCTTTCTCATCAACCTTCCCCTGGACTAGGAGCTTCTCTGCACAGAAACCCTGGGTCCAAAGAATGCACCCTCCTCCCGGTGCTGCTTTCTTGGTGGCATGAGGTCCTGTCATGGATTGAATTGTGTCCACCAAAAATATGTGTCAACTCGGTTAGGCCATGATTTCCAGTATTGTGTGGTTTTCCTCCATTTTGTGATTGGTGTATTTTTTCTATGTGTTATAAATCCTAATCTCTGCCTATGGTTAATGAGGCAAGATTAGATTATGTTAAAGAGGATTAAAAAAAAAAAAAAACTAGGGTGGGAAATAATGCCCTTACTCAAGTCACATCCCTGATCCAATGGAAAGGGAGTTTCCATGGAGTGTGGCCTGCACCATCTTTTATCTCTCAAGAGATGAAAGGGAAGTGAACAGAGACGGGGGGACCTCATACCACCAAGAAAGCAGCACTGGGAGCACAGCTTGTCCTTTGGACCTGGGATTCCTATGTGGAGAAGCTCTTAGTCCAGGGGAAGATTGATTGAGAAGGACCTTCCTTCAAAGCTGACAGAGAAAGCCTTCCCCTGGAGCTGCTGCCCTGAATTTGGACTTGTAGCCTACTAGACTGTGAGAGAATAAATTTCTCTTTGTTACAGATATCCACTTGCGGTATTTCTGTTACAGCACCACTAGATAAGTAAGACAGGTCCCTCTGTCTTGCTTCTCTCTTTTATATCTCAAAAGGGATTGGCTCAAGACACAATCCAAACTTGTAAATTGAGTCCTGCCTCATTAACATAATTGCCACCTATCCCACCTCATTAATATCATAGAGGCAGGATTTACAACACATAGGAAAATCACATCAGATGACAAAATGGTGGACAATCCCACAATACCGGGAATCATGGCCTAGCCAAATTTATACACATATTTTTGGGGGACACTATTCAATCCATGACATCCCCAAGTACTCACTCGAAAGCGATAGCTGGCTGTCCCTGAGCTTCTTCTTTGTATATACTTTGGGGCTTCCACTGCTAAAAGTCTTGGCTTGATCACAGTCTAAGGCCAAGAAAAGACTGGCTAGTGACCAGGGGAGTCCGTGAAGTCTCATGTTTTTCGATGACACAAATCTAGCATTTCTGACACGATTCTACTTAATCAGCACGAAGCTCTCACTTTCCTGGGCTCAGTCAAGAGATGAAATCAATTAGAACTGGAGAGCTGAATGAGTACTAAAGTGGTTTTTGAAGCAGCTTCAGGGTTTGTTTTCCAAAAGTCCCATTTAGCAGTTCATAATGCTTCAGTCCTCACAATAATGAGGAAATACTAAGCTACACTCTCAAGAGAAATTAAGGCAAACCTTTGGTTAAGAACACCTGAGTGTCATAGTTAATATCCTCAAAAGCAAAGCTCTTCCACCACCTAAACGGATTACTTGAAAAGAAAGTTTCCCTGAGCTCTTGATCCCTAGGAAAAACCTAAAGGTCCCACCAGACCACTAAAAGATAGCAGGTAAATAACCTCAGATTTCACCTTTTCCCCTTTAAATCCCTTAAGCAAGCTTTTCACATGCTCCCTGGGAGCAGCTGTACAAATATATGAGAGGAATGTTTTATTAAGGCAGTAGAGCCAATCTCAATTTCCTTATTCTTTAAAACATTTCAAACATATTTCTATTTTGCCAGGCTCTTAAGATGCTAATCTTCCTCTTTGTTGTTTACTTATTTTCCTTCAAGATGGAACATTTCCTAGTGTGGTCTGTAATGTTCCGTGTGAACATATTTTTCAGGGGACATTGTTTTTCCATGGAACTCTTAGACATCCTGAACAGCAGAAGCGTCACTACAGCTGAGCAGGTTCTTGTTTGCTCATGCTAAGCACGCCAGCAGTCTTGCCTATCTGGAACGAGGTTGTACATTAATTCTGAGTTGGGGATTACTGCATCAGGAAAGCAGGCCACCATTCAACCCTCTAAACAAGCCATGCAGATACCTGTGGGAAAAGCAAGCTCAAAGGCTTGAAAGCAGGGGAGAGTCTGATGTGATGGAGCAAATCAAAAGAAAAGTGGGCAACAGGAAGAGTGGTATTGCACCCCAGTGCCCAGTACAGCATAACGGGTGTGACATACATCTATTAAGTGAATAAGCAGGGCCAGGATAATGTAATAAGAACAGAGGAAGGAGTTATATGAAATGCATAGAGGTGGCACCGCATGTCCTACAACTAATAATAATGAGGAAGGAGACCCCAAGATTTAGAGCCTGGTGACTAAAGGTGAGTGATGATATTGACAGACGGAGGAAAGATAAGAAGAGAAGGATGTTTTGTGGAGAACGAAAAATAATGAATCTGACTTTGGATATGTTGAGTGTTGAGGTACCAAAAGGACCTACAAGAAATGTCAGTTCAATCATTCTACAAAGATGCACTGAGTCCCTACTATGGGCAAACTTGGCACTGGGAGTACAGAGATAACTAAGACCATTACCCTGCCCTCAAGGAGCTTACAATCTTTTAGTTTCTCCTAACTACTCTTTCTCCTCTATACCCACTCCCTTCCAAACTAGACTGCATCCTGCCCCTCACATCAATTTTTCAAAGCACACTTCTCTATTTAAAACAGGAAATTCAAGGTCTACCAAAAGTTAACTACTTACCCTAACAAACGAGGCCTCCATAAGCTGGCCCTGAGCCCCTTTTTCCACCTTGGCCTAAAAAAAAAAAAACTTCTCCCCCTTACTGCATATATATCACACTCAGAAAATATAATACATTGCTTTATATGCTGTATGTTCATTAGCTCCTCTACTTAACTGTAAACTTTTTATGGGAAGGGACTCTATCTTGTACACTGTTCTCTTCCTAATGACACCTGGTATGGAACTTTGCACATATAAAACCCACTACTGTTGAGTTGAATCTGACTCATAGTGACCCTATAGGACAGAATAGAACTGCCCAAAAGAGTTTCCAAGGCTGTAAATCTTTACGGAAGCAGACTGCCACATCTTTCTCTGTGGAGCAGCTGGTGGGTTCAAGCTGCCGACCTTTCGGTTAGCAGCTGAGCACTTTAACCGCTGTGCCACCAGGGCCATTTTTCACATATAAGGTGGTCAGTAAATGCCTGGTAGAAAGTTATGGCAGTTTAGTTGCAAAATTCTTGCCTCCCATGCAATAGATGCGGGTTCAGTTCCTGACCAATACACCATATGCATAAGCACCATCTGTCTGTTAGTGGAGGCTTGTGTGTTGCTGTGAGGCTGGACAGAGCTTCCAGGCAAAGTTGGGGTAGGAGGAAAGGCCTGGCGAACTACTTCTGAAAATCAGCCAATAATATTCCCTATGGATCACATTGTTATAGCGTTGCCATGAGTTGGGCGCCAACTCGATGGGCAGCTAACAACAAAAAAATGCCTGCTGAATAGAGTAACGAAAAAGTTTATATGTATCTATATATATGCAACTGATAAAAAATACCATTTAAATTTAGTGCCTCTTGATAACTTACATTATCATTACCACATCCTTCATTACCACATCCTTAGACCATTGATAACTTGTTATCATTACCACATCCTTATCCCTTTCTGCAATGGACTTACCTGGGGCAAAAAACCTCACCTGGGGCAAATTAGGTGACCACTAATTTGATATGACTTCAAGAATCAGCCACCCATCCCCTCCTGGCTGTCCACTTGCTGGGATATGACCTTTCAAAGCACAATTGAAAGGAGAACAGAGATGGTGGAAGGATCCTGGCTCAGGAGTCAGAACTGGGTCTGATAACTGGGTTGACCATTTACCGATTACAGGACCTTGGGTGAGAGATTTAACCTCTCTGAGGCTCTTTATTTGTAAAATGGTGACTCTTGGACATACTTTACAGAGTCATAGTAAATAATAATTGAGTCAACATGAATATAAAACACTTGGCAGATAGGACTTAATAAATATTAGTTGCCACTGTTTTTGTTCTGTTGTTAAATGCAAATTCCCCTGGGAGATAAGTCACAATGACTAAACCTCACAAGAAGGTAGGTACACGTACAATATCCAGTTCTTTCCTGTGAGTAGGTTTTGGTAGCAGGCAGGGTAAAGAAGCTATGTGAGCCCTTCTAGAAGCTAGGTAGGTAGAAAAGCGCCACAGAGAGGGGAAAGAGTAGGATACAAACTCCATCCACACACACTCCACCCATCAGGCCTCAGACACCACGGGATTCCTGTTTGCGGCACAACGTACTAGAGCAAAAACCACCACCCAACACTGCGCCCAAGTCAGGCTACCTAGGTGTCTAGAAAATGGGAGTCCTCATATTAAAATAAATAATTTCCCAATTATTTATTTCTCTGGAGTAATTGTAAAATGTGCAGTCAGAGTCAACTGCTAGACAAGAAGAGAAACAGAGGAACCAGAAGCAAAGCCACACCTAGAGTTCTAATTCTGTAAGTTTTCATTCAGTTGGAAGAAGAATTCAACACAGTAAACAAGATTTATTGAGTACCTAAGAGATACCAGGCTGCTGCTGTTAGTTGCCATCAAGTTGATTCCAACTCATGGTGACCCCAAATGTGCAGAGTAGAACTGCTCCACAGTGTTTTCAAGGTTGTGACCTTTTGGAAGCAGATCACCAGGCCTCACTTCTGAGGGGTCTCTGGTGGTTTGAACCACCAACCTTTCAGTTAGTAGTCCAGCACTTAGCCATTTGCACCACCCAGGGACTACTAGATATGAGGTACCGTGCCAGAAAATATCTATAAAGCCTTGTACGTTTATGAATTAAAATGAAGGCTGCAGTTATGTTTAAAAGGGAGGAAGAGAAATTGAATTGTATTTTTTTTTCAGCAGACATAATTAAATCCCAAAGCTCTGAGCATCGATTAGACACTAGAAATAAAATCTGATTATCCCAGAGACTCATTTCCATACAATTTTACGAGTTGCCTAACTGAGCACAGCCCTGAATTAGCCATCAACCAAAATGAATTTGTTTTTACCTAGTACCAAACAAACCTTGAGCTCATTTACAGGTGTCTTATGAAGAAGCAGCCAGAGATTTCTCATTTAATTGGCAATATAACCATCTACATTATTAATGTTAAGTTTATTTTCTCCTTAATGTAGAAGTCTAAAGACCATTAATGCTGCAGCAAATTACAAATGTGCACTAAGAGAACCTAACCAAATAACATCTACTTTCTCTGTGGTCCAATATTTTTCCAAGATGTGTATGAGATTTTATGTTTACATAGAGGCATTTGCAACAGACTTCAGAGAGAACTACAGCTACTATGAACATCTTAACTCTAAGAAAGTTGCTTCCAAAATTTTAATGCAACTCATGGTAGACTAACAAATAGAAATTCAAGACCCAGTCATTCACACACAGCCAAAAAGAAATCCCCAACAGAAATCAAGCAAAAATAACTTGAAGAGTCTTGCCTGACATTGTTTTCTCCCTCACCCACCATATCCTTCCAACCCAGGTCACCATCATCTTTCACTTCTGGTACCACAAGAGCCTCCTGACCCCAGGGAGGGTTTCCTCCCAAGCAACATTTTTGAAAGGCAATCTTAACACATCACTTCTTGCTTAAAATCCCTTCAAAGCTTCCTATGCCCCTGAGGAAAAAGTCTAAACTTCTTAACATGGCATACAAGGCCCTGCATGTAAGGTTTTAGTTCTTAATATGAGTTATGTACACTTCACCCCCAAATCCTTCACACTTACTCTAGCCTCTGTCTCCATTTCCTCTTCTCCCAATTAAATCTTATTTGTTCTTCAGACCCAGCTTTAATGGCCTTCCTCAGGAAGATCTGTTCTGGCCCCTACACTAGGTTCCTCTACTGGGAAGACCCACAGTAACCTGTACTTCCCATGTCATTAACATCACATACAAAACTGTAATATAATCCTAACTGCTCTTGTTTAATGACTACCTTGCCTGTTAGTTGATAAACTCACAAAGGGCTGGGACTGTGTCTGTCTTGCTATCGTGCAACCCCACAACCACATGGGGACTGGCACTCTGGGGACACTATTTGTTGAATAAATTATTCATAGTCCATGGTAATATATTCTCATAAGGATTGAGGCTATTGTTCTCATATATTTGGAGCCGGGTAAAGGATACAACTTTTGGGATAATATAATTAATGTGATCCTACTGAATACTTGGAAACCCTGGTGGCATGTGGTTAAGAGCTAGGCTGCTAACCAAAAGGTCTACAGTTCAAATCCACCAGGCACCCCTTGGAAACACTATGGGGCAGTTCTACTCTGTCCTATAGGGTTGCTATGAGTTGTAATCTACTCGAAGGCAGTGGGTTTGGGTTTTTTGTTTTTTACTGAATACTATCTAAAGCCGGGGTTATTAATCATTTTTGTGCCACAGATCCCTTTTTTCGGTTGTATGAACACTATAGGCCCTTCTTGGAATGCGTATAAATACATAAAATAAAATATATACAATTAAAAAACAAAACCGTACTTAAATTCCATTATCAAGTTGTTTTTTTTAATTTGTGATACAATAGTAAATGTGCCTTTTTACTACCTCATTAAATAGGAAGATCTAGTGGCAGGTCTAATAACTACCATAATTTCAAAGTAATGATGAGCATAAATGACATTTGGAGATATCTGTAATAACTACAATGTGATATGAAACTATCTGTAATATTTACTGGTGACAAAGGCATGCAGTTAATACTCCTATAGCTATTGCCTAAACTCATAGTTAGACAAAATGCTGAAATTCACTTAGAAGTTCATGAAAATAAGAGTGTAATTTTTACCATCTACGTTCATGTGCCCCCAGAAAGATTTCTATGAAGGTTATGGAAATGCACCACTAAGCTCTCCTGCTAGGGGGATCATAGTTGATTGACAGCCCCAAGTACCTCCTCCTAATCTCAGATCTAACACCAGTTTGTACAGAGTTCACGTTTCCCCAGGGCTGCTCCCAGGCAAGGACTGCGTATGGTGGGGATACCCATTCAGGCACATTCATGTAGGACACGGGAGTCCTCTAATGGGCAACTTTGACGCAAGAAGTCACGATCAGCCTGGCCAGAATGTTCTTAGGAGTGTACTGCCTGCCGAGGCTTTCCCTACCCAATCCTCCCTCCTTCCTCCTTTCCTTTCACAGGAGCCAGACCTGCACTGCAGTCTGAAGGCTCTCACTGCCAACTATTGCTCCTTCCCTCTTATCCTTCACAGGTATTTCTCCAAATAAATCTCTTTGCTCATATAATCCTATCTTGGCTCTACTTCTCAAAGGACCTGAACTGACACAATCCCTTTTAATTAAAGAAAATTAAAAAAGCTTACTTAACTGAGTTTTTCAGACCTGATTATTCTGAAGATATTTGGACACACGGCATCTACAACACTTTACCAGCATCTACCACCTCCTGACTACAGCCCTCAGTATGGATTACACCTCAATATATAGAAAACAAAAATCCTCACAACTCAACAAATAAGCCACATCGTGATAGATGGAGAAAAGACTGAAGTTGTCAAGGATTTCATTTTACTTGGATCCACAATCAGTTCACGGAAGCAGCAGTCAAGAAATCAAATGATGTATTACACCGGGCAAGTTGCTGCAAAAGACCTCTCTAAAGTGTTAAAAAGCAAAGATGTCACTTTGAGGACTAAGGTGCATCTGATCCAAGCCATGGTATTTTCAATCACCTAATATGCATATGAAAGCTGGACAATGAATAAGGAAGACTGAAGGACTGATGCCTTTGAATTACAGTGCTGGCAAAGAACATTGAATGTACTGCCGACTGCCAGAAGAACAAATTTATCTTGGAAAAAGTATAGCCAGAAGGTTCCTTAGAAGCGAGGATGGCAAGACTTTGTCTCATGTATTTTGGACATGTTATCAGGAGCAACCAGTCCCTGGAGAGGGCCATTATGCTTGATAAAGTAAAGGGTCAACAAAATAGAGGAAGACCCTCAACTAGATGGACTGACACAGTAGCTGCAACAATGGGTTCAAACGTAACGATTGTGAGGATGGTGCAGGACTGAGCAGTGTTTCGTTGTGTTGTGCATAAGTTGTTATGAGTCGAAACTGACTCTACAGTACCTAACGACAACAACAGCCTGATTTCAGAAAAGGGCTTTGCAGAGACTTAAAATATGTAAATGAATATGTGTATATGTATATATGTGTGATATATGTATATGTATTTATATATATCTTTCCTATTAACCCTTTGTCATCTAAAGGAAGGAATAATGCCAAAGACTAGCCTTTCTTAACAGATGACACTGATACTGGCTTATTATGGAATCTGGAACAGAAAAAAAGACTTCTACTTAAACAAGATGATTTGCAGGATAGCTAAAGTCAACTCATCAGAACACCTACTGTTAGGTCCTGAAAATCCCCTCTGGTTCAGTGCTATGGGATATGAAGTGAATGCATGAGAACCACACACACACATAGATAAATGAATATACCACATGGCTAGGTATAATTTAGAAGTGCAGAGAACACCCTGAGAAAATGGGGATTATAACAGGAAAATTTAGATGGGGAGAGATGGGCAAAAACTGAAGCACAGACCATTTCCATTCCCCTCTCTCTATCCTTTCCAAATGCTTTTGGAATTTTAGGTATGATAACACACAAAAAAAAAAAGAACAGAAAAATAAAGATGAGAGAAATAAAGACAAGTATGACTTCTCACCAGATGGGGAGAAATGTGTCCCTAGAACCCCAAGTTGAAATGTAGAACATGCTTTCCCACCCAGACCTTGTCTGGTGCAGATCTCATCTGTTTCTATAGAACTCTTAGAACAAAGTCTACTTCAGGTACATTGTGAGCTGAATGAATTGTTATGGGCTGCCCCAGGGACCTCATCATGGCATGTAACACAGTTCCTAAGGGGTAAATGCCCTCTGCATTTCAAATCAACTTTGGAAAATGATCCAGTCAGAAATGAAAAACATCCTGTGTTTCCCTGTGTAAAAGAAATAAGAGAATTTCTTTTTTTTCAAAAGCATAGGGCTCTCACCACAGCCTCCCTGCTTTTGTTAACACCTAATACCAAGTTAACTGATTTACAAATCTCACAGTAATATGCTTGGTTTCAGAGAACTTAATTCTCTGCTGAAGACGGATCCCTGGTAGCAGAAATCAACCTGCTAATGCACTGCAATGACCTGAGTCACCTCTTTGTTCTTAGGGAACAATTTACATGTTGAGATGATCTATTTCAATTCTGGCCCCAATATATTGCATTTAAATTGTACTTTCCTTCCAAGAACACTTATGAAAATTGCCTCATTAATTCTCACTACTCCCTTGTTCTAACAAGAAAGGGACAAGAACCATTATCTCAATTTTGAAGATAAGGACGCTGAATTCTAAGATTCCAGGACAATGAAGAACATTGAGAGTTCATCCATTCCAAAGAGCCCAAACCTGTTGCTCAACAGAATCTTCTGAGGGACTCGGCAACAATGTAGATTTGCAGGCCCATCCAAGCCCTAGAGCTCAGCAGCTCCAGGACACGGCCCAAGAATCTGCATTTGTAACAAGTTCCCCAGGAATTTATTTTATTTTATTTTATTTTATTTTTGGTAGCCTGCCTAACACAATTCATGAACTGACATTTGGGAACCACTGAAATAGTCTAGTCTTTCTCAAATTTTAGAAATATATAGACTGACCCCTTTTATAAGATAAACATTCTTATGGACCTCCAGTGCTAGCAAATTATTCTTACTATAAAATTAGTTGAATTAATACAAACGTAAGCCTAGACAGGAACTCCTTATGCTGATAGCTCTTTTATATGACTATAAAACCAAATAAATTCATAAACTAAATAGAGTTGCAATGAAATCCAAGTTGACACCACCAGTTAGTTTATGACTACTGCTATGGTGATTGCCCCGACTACCTCGTGCTACAGGAAGCCTCATTCCTCCACTGGTCTTCTCCCAAAGAACCATAGCTAGGCCAGCCTTTGTACAACCTGCCTCCATCATGGCCTTCACTCCTGATAATGTGATCATAAACACAATGCAATTGTGAAAACTGAAACAAACCCATTGCCATTGAGTCGATTCCAACTCATAGTGACCCTATTGGACAAAGTAGAACTGCCCCATAGTTTTCAAGGCTATAAATCTTTACACAAGCAGACCGCCACATCTTTCTCCCTTGGAGTGGCTGGTGGGTTCGAACTGCCAACCTTTTGGTTAGCAGCTGAGCACTTTAATCACTGTGCCATCAGGGCTCCTACCTCTCTAATCATCAGATGGCATGCTCAGCTATAAGGGGGTCATCCAAATAATCTAACACATGCTTATCCCGATGAGTTTACATTTTCATCTAAACGTGAGGACGAGTTTAAAATTTCTCATGGTAAACTTGTGAACTCCCCTTCAATAAACACTGATCTAAGCCATCTGCCTTCTTTCTGGCAGAGTCAAAAGTCAGACAGTACAGGTTTTAATTTCTTAGTAACAGTCAACATATATAGTGCTTACTTTATGTAGTAGACACACTATTCTAAACTCTTTGCATGGCTTAACTTGTGTAGTCCTCCTATCAGCCATATAAAGTAGGTGCAACCATTATCCTTGATGTGTAGATGAGAGACCTGGATCAAGAGAGGTTAAGTAATTTGCTCAAAATCACACAACTAGTCAGTGTCACACCTGGGATTTGAACCCAGGGAGTCTGGCTCCAGAGCCTATGTTCTTCATCACTAACTACCTATGCTTCTCATAGGAGGTACCATGCATTCCAAGATTAATGGGAGTCTGACTTCTTTCTGCTCCCCACAACTAGGAGCCTGAGGCAATGGATCCAGGATGGCATAAATTGCAGTAATTAGAAGCTTGGTTGGGGGTGGGGGTTGCACAGCACAGAACAGGAAGAAAGAGCCTTAGGGACTGGCTGAGCCAAAAAGCCAGGCAAACCACCTGTTATGCACTGAATTGTGTCCCTAAAAAATATGTGCTGGAACCCTAACCCCTATCCATGTAGGTATAATCTCATTTGGAAAGAAGGCTTTCTTTGTTATTTTAGTTAGGCCATATCAGTGTAGGGTATGTCTTAAACCTAATCACTTTTGAGATATAAAAAGAGCGGATTAGGCAAGCAAGAACAAAAGGGGAAAGGCAGATGACAGGTAGAGATCATCAAGGAACTGAGGAACACTGCGAAGAATGCTAGAAAAATTGAGACAAGGAGTTTCCCCCAGAGCAGAGAGCCTACCCCTAGAGCTAGAGCCCTGAATTCTGACTTCTAGCCTCCTATACTGTGAGAAAAAAAATTTCTGTTCCTTAAAGCCACCCACTTGTTATATTTCTGTTACAGCCATACTAGGTAGCTACTACCCAAATAGGTCACCCATCCAGAAAAGCTAGAAGTAGAAGAATCTAGGTAGATATCAATAGGAGAGAAACCAAGGAAACCAGACGAGTAAGCAGGTCCAAAGCAGAGTGAAGGCAGAGCTTCAAACTATCCCCTAAGCAGAAAATGAAAGTGCCTGCAGTCTTGAAGGAAGCTGTTGAACTTAGCAATTTAGCTCTAGCTGAATCCTATGAAATGGAACCCCAGTCCGCTAAGTATGAACTTACACATTTTGCCTATGAGGACCCCTCACAAGAGAGGTAAAAGGTGACACTAGATTCTCTGGAGAGTTAAAGCCACAAAAGCTAACAAAAGGAAAAACCCAAGGCTCCCTTCTCAAAGACAACTGCATCTTTTATTTTGGGTCTGCCAGGCATCAAAGTGACCTTTGCTAACTTATACTTACTTCTGACATATTCTAAGAATAGAAAGGCATCAAGCTATAGCAGGTTGCTATGGGCTCAAGAAGACTAAATGGTTGTGGCTACTCGATGAATGTCATGCTTTTCAGAAAGCTTATTTGGACATGGTTAGTAGAAGGCAGCCTAAAAGGAAAACTAGGTTTGTGTGGTAATGATAAGAGATATCCCTGTAAGACTGACAAATATTGTTTTCTTCTCCCCTTCAAATTATCTTACGTCCACCTTGGTAGTTAGCACTTTATGTCTGTCTTCTAAAAAGAACTTAACATATTTTCTAATAGAAGGGCAATTATTTGGGAGGGAGCCACAAAAAAAAAAAGCACAAGGAAATGAGGAGAATTGAAAGAAAAAAAAAACTGTGAAGGTATAAGCAAGAGGAGAACCATAACAGAGACATACAACATATGAAAGACAGAGACGGGAGAACGTAGAGAGAAACAATCTTTTTAAGCAACAGGCTGACTGGGACATTAAGAAAAATGAAAGACAGTCATTCAAATGAAACTTGGAAATGCTTTGTGCCCATAATTACACTTTTTACTTCATAAATAAGAAGCTCAACTCACTAGACTTTTGATCAATCAAAATAGCATTAAGCCTCACTGATAAGAGGAGAAGAAACTTGAGAAAAATCAAAGAACTGCTACAGAGAATAGACGATCTTTCACTGCTGCAAGATATACTCGTTTCTGAACTACAAAAAAAGTCATAATCATAGGTACTCAATTTCACCTTTTTCTTTTTTTCAAAGAGCCTCTCCTTCAGGCTATGTCAGCAGTGAGATTTTTTACATGATGATTTCGGCACCAAAAGTAGCATCTATTTTAGGTTACAAAGTAGAAACAAAGATGTAGACCCAAAAGAGCAAATGCTTTGAAACTTATAACCTCCCATAAAGTTTCTGTGGCAAATCAATTCAACCATTTATTAAGTATCTTTCATGAACAGGCACTTGCTGGGGGTGGATACAGAGATGATCAAGATTTTTTTTACGTGGTAAGACCCCGTGATGCCAGATATGGCTGTCACAAATAATGGACACATTAATTAAGGAGTATTTTTCCTGCTATGGACACTTGGAGAGAGAGTAGTCGCTTCCCTCTCAGGCTTTTCAGTCATTGACTTAGTGACATGAGGTCACCACACAACGAATTCATCCTTCTAACCCAGCACCTCCATGACTGCACAGAAAAAGATCCACACTTGTTTTGTTAAGTCTCAGCTACTGAGTCCTGATCCTGAATACAACTTTTCCCCCCTTTAGGATTCAACGTTCCTGTGGCTTAGAGCGTGAATGATTCTACCCAGAAGCATTACTGGTTAAGGCGTTTTTATCCATCTAGGTTCTCACGTAGAGAATTGAAACAACCAAATCAAACCTGAATTTCTCAGTTATTTGTCTACAGTGCACATCTCAGGTCCCAAAGCATGACATTCACCTTCTGACTGTTGGCTTCAAGCAGAGCATTTTCCAGATATGCTTTGCTCTCCTAATTGATAAGGCAAACACTGTTTGCTAACCGCACACATGTATAACACAAGGTTAGACAAGCTATGTCTAACGTTGCAGATATAGTACCGTGGAAGAGGGAGAGAACAAACAAACCCTTCTCAATGGTCTGCTTTTGGCTGCTTTACTCACACTCAGTTTAGTCCAGCCCAATCCAAGGGGGTTCACAATCTTCAAAGGCTTACCTTTACACTACCCAAACTCATGCCTTCCTTTCTCTTTACCTATTGGACCTACTCATAGCCAGTGGCAAACAAATCACCCATGTGAGGGACTACATTCTTCCTTGTTGAGCTATTGATCAAGAAAGCCATTCAAACACAACTTGGAAATACTTTGGGCCCATAATTAAACCTTTTATTTCATAAATAGGAGATCAACTTGATATCTAGTTAACAAGTCAAAATTAAACACATAGAGGCCTACGGTCACTCCTGGGGCAATGGGCCTGAGGATTAGGAACAAGCTCCCAGCTGAGTATTCAGTGAAAGAGCCAAGCTATTTACTCAGTCTTGCCTTGCTTTGAAATGTTTTTTTTTTTTTTTTTTTTTTTTGGTTTTTGTTTAATTATTGGGTACGTCTATTTAGAAGGAGGGAGCAGATCTGGGTGGAATGGCATTCAGCTTCTTCACTTGATAATGACACCAATACTTAAGACATCATGCCACAAACAGGAATGAAAGACATAAATTGAGGATAATTTTATAAACAATGGCAAGATGGCTGATTTAAAATTTTTATCTGTATAATGTAAAGCCAGGCAGCATCTCTTTTAAGAATGCAACTATGGCTGATGTCACACATACAGGACCTGAGAATCTTACACCTCTTCTATTTTGGAGGGTGGAGAGGTTATAGAATTTAATAATATTGATTACTCTGCTTCTGCCAGATGAAAAATCTTCAGTAATACAAAATCTGTGGCAGCTGAGCAGGTAAATGATGTGGTCTGCAGCACAGCACTGAAGGATAACTGTGAAACCAAGCAGATCGATTTCTAGGGCCACTTGGTGACTACAGAAAATAACAAATTAGTCAAATGGCCCCTCTACAGTGAAGAGAGTCATATATTCCCAGCAGCTTCAGGCTCCCTGAAATGGATCTGGATAGGAAGCCTGACAAATGTTGCAAGTCTTTGATGTAAGAGCTACTCTTCAAAGAAGGCTGCATTTGTTCTACTGTCCACACTTTGGAGCAAACTGCTAAACGTTCAATTGGTGCAAGTGCAGCACAGCTAAAATTACAAAGATTTTGCCAAATAAGACAAGTAATTGCACCTGAATAACTTAATATATTCACATAGATAAACTTTATGGAGTAGAAACCACTTTTAGCCTCTCCATAACTTAATAAAGTAGATCATCATTTGTTACAACACGTTGTACTTGTCCTTTTCAGTCCAGGACATCATCTATTCTTGATTGAATTCTATTCTTCAAATTCAAAAGGTCTATATGAACTTCCTCCTTTGCCTCTGGAGGTCACTCAGAGCTCCATCCTTGGTCTCTAACTCTCCATTCTACATAATAGGCTACAGGACATACAACAAGGTAACACGCTGAGCCAATGACCTACTTCTTCCCTGACTGAGTTTCATATTGTTGTTTTTATTGTTTTTTGCCATCAAGTCGATTCCAACTCATGGTGACCCCATGTGTTACAGAGTAGAGCTGCTCCACAGGGTTTTCTTGGCTGTAATCTTAACAGAAACAAATTGCTAGGTCTATATTCTGCAGTACCACTGATCGGATTCAAATTGCCAACTTCAGGTTGGCAGTTAAGCATAAACCATTTGTGCCACCTAGGGACCTTGAGTTTGATATGGCACCCTTTAAAAGACATCCAAGGCTTGATATCTAGTTAACAAATAAAGATAAAATACACAAAAAGAAAGAGAAAACTTTAGCATATTCTAAGACTGAGTGTTGGGAAGAATTTTCAACCTCTCTGTTCTGTTCCAAGGAAACTCTGGTGGTGTAGGATTTAAGAGCTATAGCTGCTAACTAAAAGGTCGGCAGTTTGAATTCACCAGGCGCTCCTTGGAAACCATATGGGACAGTTCTACTCTGTCCTATAGGGTCACTATGAGTCGGAATTGACTCAACAGCAACTGGTTTGGTTTTTTTGGTTTATTCGTTCCAAAGTCCTGATACATTGTCCAGAGGTTCTCTGCTCACCTAAGTGCCCTGACCTTACTCCAGACCCTGGTTATCTCTTACCCAGATTACTTCGAAGATTTATAACCCCCTGCTGGCCTGGCACACAATCCTTTCCTTCATTTAGACTCAAGTTTTCCACCCTCTCAGATGCAAACCCTGACCTCTAGTGAGACCAAATACTGTGCCTTCTGCACCTTCACCCCCATTCCTTTTTTTCTTGTTTCCTCCATACATCTTTGCTCACTGTTATACCAGCTAACATTTACTGTACATTTACTGGGTGCCAGCTCTGTGCTGCACCTTTGAATTATGATGTTGGTGAAGAATACTGAATATACCATGGACTGCCAGAAGAATAAACAAATCTGTCTTGGAAGAAGTACAGCCAGAATGCTCCTTAGAAGCAAGAATGGTGAGATTTCATCTCACATTCTTTGGACATGTTATCAAGAGGGACCAGTCCCTGGAGACAGACATCATCCTTGGTAAAGTAGAGGGTCAGCAAAAAAGAGGAAGACTCTCAACGAGATAGATTGATGCAGTGGCTGCAACAATAGGCTCACACATAACAATGATCACAAGGGTGGCACAGGACCAGGCAGTGTTTCATTCTGTTGTTCACAGGGTTGCTTTGAGTCGAAATCAACTCAATGGCACATAACAACCTAACAACAACAGTTTTGTGCTAAGTATTTTACATACACCTCATGCAATTTTCAAAACAAATCTACTGCTATCCCCATTTTACAAAGGAGGAAATTGAGGGGGTGCTAGGCTCATGGGCACATTCTACAAATACTTAATTTCGACTGTCTCTTAATTTCAAAGCTCTTCATTCAAGTAGTTTAAGCCCTGCTCTTTGTTTCCTTATTTGTTGGCCTCTCACCTGCAGTCTCTCAGTCAACCGCTCCCTCCATCTTGAAACAGCCCTTTCCCTGGGCATCTCTGACACCATGGCTGCTCCTCCTGAGCCTCCTACCTCTCTGGCTGCTCCTCCTCAGCCTCCTCTGGGAGTTTGATATATTCTGCCTCACCTTTACATTATTAAAGTTCCCCCAAGATCCAGTTCCAGGCCATTAGTCTTCTCCTTAGGCATTGTCATCTAAACTCACTCTCTAGGCATTATCATCTACTCCCTTGCCATCAAATCACCATCCAATGCTGATGACTGCAAAACCTATAGCTCCAATTCAGCCTCTCCGCTAAGCTCCAGACATATCCCTCCTTCAGTATCTCTCATGCACCTCAAACTCTACACACCCAAAATTAAACTCATGATCTCTCTCCCTCCTGGTTCCAACTTTACTCCGAACTCAGATTCTCTCCTGGTCTTCCCCATCTCAGTAATGACACAGCTACCCACCCAACAGCACCAATCAGAAACCTATGAGTCAACTTTAACACTCCCAACCTTCCCTCTGAGGATCCAGTCAGCCACCAAGGTCTTTTGATTCTAGCTCCTAAATAATTCTTGAATTCATCCACTTTTCTCCCCATCCCAGTCAAAGCTATCTTTACCTGTTACCCAGTCTATTGTGACAAGCTCTTCATCAGCTTCCCTGCATCAGCTTTTGCCCCTCTTCTACTCCATTTTCCACTCTTTGTATCACATTCTTTTTAAGATATCCTGCAAGCAAAGTGATGCCTTTAAAATGCAAATATATTAGAACCATTCCAAGCCACCCCGTTGCCCAAATCCTTAACCTGGGCTGCAAAGTCTTGCATGGGTTGACTTCTGCCTAGTCCACCAGCCTCCACGTACTTCCTCCAGGCTCTAGGCACACTGGCCTTCTTTCAGGTTCCCAAACAGTTCTTTCTGCCTCCAGCTATTACAAGTCTATTCTCTGTGCATGTCCTGGCCCCCTTCCCTTGTCTGTAGATCTCATTTCACAAACCCATTCCTCAAAGAAGCCTTCTCTGATCTCCAGACAGGTCAGGAACTCTGCTGTGAGATATCTAGCCACCTAAACTCCTTAACAGTACTTATCATAATCACAATTTAAAGACTGGTGATTACTTGATTCATGTCTGTCTCACCCCACTAAAATGTAGGTGTCTTGAGAGCAGCCACTGTGTCTGGGAGCATGCTGTACTCTCTCTAGCTTTCCATGACTCTCCAGTTGGTTTCCATGACTCTTGTCAGGAAAGGATGTCACTTGCGCTGCTAGGGACATCAGTCATATCGCCATCCTGTTCTGACAACCATGCATATGCATTCATGTAATTATGTATTTAGGTAATATTTTTCACTTCCTTATATCGTATAATGTTTATAAACATGTTTCATATGCTGTCATGGACCGTAAACACTAGACAGCCAAAAATATTTAGCTTCTTAGAGTTGGAATATTGAGAAACTGATACTTAGGCTTATTATCCTTAGTACCTCTCAAAACCGCCACCAGTCTGTCGGCTTGTCATACTGTGGTGGCTTGCATGTTACTATGATGCTGGAAATTATGCCACTGGTATTTCAAATACCGGCAGGATCACCATGGTAGACAAGCTTCAGTCAACCTTCCAGGCTAGGGAGAAAGGCCTAGCAACCTACTTCTGAAAATTAGCCAGTGAAAACCTTATTAATCACAACGGAACACTACCTACCTTACTTGCTTGGGACACGTCATCAGGAGGGATCAATCGCTAGAGAAAGACATCATGTTTGGTGAAGTAGAGGGCCAATGAGGACACAGAAGAGCCTTGGTGAGATGGATTGGCACAATAGCCACAATGATGGGCTCAGGCATGCTGGCAATTGTGAGGATGACGCAGGACCAAGTAATGTTTTGTTCTATTGTCAGAGCCAATTTGACAGGAGCTAACCACAGCACCTCTCAAAAACCCTATACAATGTCTAGTCTACCATCTTCATTTTACAGGTAAGGAAACTAAGACAAAAAACCACTTATACAAGGTCACTCAGTAAGTGGTGGATCCAGGAATCAAACCCTGATCTGTCTGACCCCAGAGCTCATGGTCTGGGTGCACAGGTAAGCATAGCCAAAGCCAGGCTGTGACTCCATCAGTGAAGTGCAGCATGGAGCTAAGCAAGTGCGATGTGAATGAGCACACCAGCTTCCCTCTCACTTCTCACATGGAAGCTGTCAGCACAGAGTCTACGGCATTACCAAGGCCATTCCCCATTCCTCTCAGTTTCTATGCTGGCCAACTGAGTGATAAGAAAGCCTGCAAAACCATATTGAAATGTGCAATGAAGAGTAAGCTAACAAATAAATTTTTTAAAATAAGTAAAAATTAAAAAGAGTAAATTAAAAAAAGGAGAGAGAGTAAGCTACCTACAAAGCACTATGGCTTTTTTTTCCCCCCTACAGAACACCCAAGGACATACTTTCTTTTTCCTCAAGCAATTATGTGGGAATGTCATTTGCCAGCAAAACTACCAAGATATGCTGTATTATACAGAATTTAACTGTGATGGTCTGAGCACAAAATACTGCACTGAAAATTCAGATACAAAATGTAATTTTTCATGCGTCACCATTTAATTCCTTTAATTTCATTTGGCTTTGTTCCAGGGCAACTAAACATGCCCATTATGTCCCATCTGTCCTGGGTCAGACCATGGGAGTCACTGTCTCCCTTGTACCTGGATTCCAAGAGAGACACAGGCTATGCTGCCACTGCTAACTGAGGAAAACGATGTTTGTAAGCCTGCGTGACTTCAATCTAAATGGCTGCCGCAGCTGCCCAAACTTCTGAGAACTGCTCAAGCCATGTGCTGATGCATATATCAATAGTCTTTGCTATAGAGAGTAAAATATACTTGTCAAAAGTATCACATATCAAAGTATATCTTTACTATAGAGAATAAAAAGTACTAATAATAAATATTTCCAATTTGATCCAGTATAAGGCCACATTTCCTCTCATATATTAATTCTGATAGAGAAAGCAAAAAGCATGCCCAATGACATACATCCCGTTGCGATTGGGTCGATTCCAACTCATAGCAACCCTAGAAGACAGAGTGGAACTGCCCCCATAGAGTTTCCAAGGCTATAAATCTTTACAGAAGTAGACTTCCACATCTTTCTCCCATGGAGCAGCTGGTGGGTTCGAACTGTCAACCTTCTGGTTAACAGCAGAGCACTTAACCACTGTGACAACATATGTATCCTCTACTTAGTTCCTGGAATAAAACAAGCATTCAATTAGATCTTTCAACCATTTAACAAATAAGTTTTAAAGGTTTATGAGGTACATGAAATCAAACCCGTTGCCGTCAAGTCGATTCCGACTCATAGTGACGCTATAAAAAAAAAAAAAAACAGTAAAAGTGCCCCATAGGGTTTCCAAGGAGCACCTGGTGGATTCAGACTGCTAACCTTTTGGTTAGTACTTGAACTCTTAACCACTATGCCACAAGGGTTTCCATGAAGTACATGACATGTGCTAAACTCATAGGAGGAAATAAGGTGAAATAAACAGGACTCTTTTCTGTGCTTCAGGATCTTATAGTCTTAAAGGGATTACATATGCAAATGGGTTTAATATGAGGTAATACAATTACCTTATATTTAATTAATTAGTAGCAGAGCATCTTTAAAGCCCCTTGCTAGTAGAAAATATTCCTTACATACTTGCTCAAAGCTTCATCCACAGGCCAGCAGCATCAAGACATCACCTGGAGCTTATTAGAAATGCAGTCTCAGGTCCCAGCCCAAACCTACTGAATCAGAATCTGCATTTTAACCAGATCCCCAGATAACTGAAATGCTCAGTAAGGTTTTACATCAGTTGGTATTCAAGTCACTGCCTACCAGTAACAAACTTGATGGGAGCTGACTTCAAAACAGAGACTATTTTTATAGAATAAATGCTTAATATGCTGTTTTTAAACTGAATCTCTAAGGGATTTGTTTTAGGATTTGAGTGTACAAAATATGATTCAAAAGCTCAGCAAACTACATGGGCCAGCATTTTAATATCCTGTAAGTACTCTGCCCTTTGCCTGAAATGCTGAAAGATTTAAAAATAGATCTCTATTCATACCCAGTACCCCTACAACCCAGTGCCGTCGAGTCGATTCAGACTCATAGCTGCTCTCTATTCATAGAGGTGAGAATATTTTCTTTTAAAGCTTAATATGTATTAAGTTGACCTTGCAGAAGCCACTAGAGGAAATGGAAACTTTTTTTCCCGAAGTTTAGCTAGAAAATAAAAAACTTTTAGAGGAAATGTCATCGGAGAGAACTAAGATGGGATTCCTCCCAACTTAAGAAGAGCTGCTGAGTCACAGAATCATAAAATGTGTACATAGAAAAGACCTGCTTCCTTCCCAAAGAAAATCATTCTGCAGTACTTCGTGTCTATAATACCTTTCTCCAAAGAGCTCTGAATGATTCACACTAATCAACTAACCAACTCCTAAATTCATTTTGACTTTTCAATACCTGCAGAAAGCCGTGAGGGGCAGAAAGATACACTTGTTCCTTTACCAAGCTCATAGTTTAAGGAAATGAAGCAAAACTCATAACAAATAAAGTTGTATGAGCTGTGACCCACATAATGCACAATCAAGAGGTGCTTTAGGAGGAGAAAGAGAACTCTCGAGAAGTCAAGAAGGGCTTCACATCACTAGAAGTCATCTTGGAGATCATCAGTTCATAGCTAAGAAAACTTAAGTACAAGGGGTTAGCACTTTGGCCAGGGTCACAGTCCAAGTCTCTGGCTGAATTTGAGTGAGAAACCCAGGCTCCTAACTCTAATTCCTTTACCATGCCGTACTGCCCTTAACAGTGTTGGCTTTCTGGAGTTGGGATCTAAGGCAAAGTCTACTGGTTGTTCACAAAAAGGCATCCTCCCCTTCTTCTACAGCAACAGAACTATATCTGGGCACATGCTGGCCAACTGCCCTAGTTTTCTAGCCCTGTGACTAGTGGAAGTGATATATACGTCTCCAGGGCTTGTACCTTAAGAGAGTGAAAGTGCCCCCTTTATGCTCTCGTTCCCCTTCCCAGCTGCAACTCAGACATCATGGACAATGCCCTAGTGGATGGCAGAGCAACAACTTACAAAAGACTATGGATCCCTGAAAGCCCACATGGAGCAGAGCCACCTACCAACCTGGAAAACTTACCTCAGACTTTTACATGAGAAAGAAATACACTTTTCTTTAAACCACTGGATTATTTTTGGGTCTCTTTGTTACATCAGCCCAGCTTTACCCTAACCAATACAGATCCTAAAGGTTAAACAAAATTGCATGAGAAATATAATTAGTCTGATGCTTTCCCACTTTCATATGACGTATCACTTTGCATTAACTTCTTAACCTAGCTCAGTGCCGTGTACATGTGGATGGAGATAGAGATATTTTACTTGGCAAACAGACACATTTTATTGGGCCCTTATCAGGTTCCGGAGCCCTGGTGGCACAATGGCTAAGCGTCAGCAGTTCGAATCTATCAGCCGCTCCTTGGATACCTCAGCGGACAGTTCTACTCTGTCCTATAGGGTCGCTATGAGTCCAAATCAACTCAACAGCAACAGATTTTATCAGGTTCCAGACAAATTGTTAAGCAACCTAAATATATATTAGGTTATTTGATCCTCATAACAACTATGAGCTAGGTAACCTAATTATCTTCAATTTGTAGATGAGGAAAAAATAAGGCTCAGAGGGATGAATTAAGTCATATAATTAGTTAGCGTTGAGTAGAATGGAAACCTAGGTATGTCTGACTCTAAAGCCAGCGCTCTTTTCTACCATGTTATATTTCAAGTAAGGAGCCCTGGTGGCACAGTAGTTAAATGATCAGCTGCTAATCAAAAGTTCAGTGGTTTGAACCTACTAGCCACTCCATGGGAGAAAGATATAACAGTCTGCTTTCATAGAGATTACAGCTTTGGAAACCCTATAGGGTAGTTTTACTCTGTGCAATAGGGTCATTATGAGTCGGAATCGCCTTGATGGCCATGGTTTATATTTTAAGTTTGTGAAAGTATGTGTGTGTACGTGTGTGTGTGCGTGTGTGTATGTGTGTGTGTGTTAACAGACAGGGATCAAGTGAATAAGTGAAGCAGCTAGATGTCATGACTGAAACAGCAGACTGAGAGAAGATCTGGGATTTTCACAGGTAATAACTCTTTGCAAGTTATATAGCTTCTCAGGGTCAAGGTGTCCTCAAGGGTAAAATGCATCACCTGAACCAGATGATCCTCAAAGTCCTTTTGGCTCTTAGTCTGCAGCAAATGTATAAAGAAAGCCACAGCTGCCACTCACTCACTACCATCTATACGACCACTCTTTGACTCTCAAATCTGAACCAAAAAGGCCTTGAAAGAGAACTTAGGGGTGTTCTGCAGTGAAGGAACAGCATAGTATGAAATTTTAAGCAAACAATGTAAAACAGCCACAGTCCACCCACAAATCCAAATGTATGGCGTTTCCAAGTGGCATAGATTAATTACCCTTTATTACTGTTCAGATCTGGTTCTTTATTTTTCTTCAGCAAAGGAAGGCACTACTAATAACTTTTCCACAATGGAAAAGTAGGGGATTCAGCTTCTCCATCGCTGTTTTTCATTGCAGTCTTGCTCACAACGCAGTAAAATTAAAGAAGCAAGCACAGAAATGCTGTATCATAGGCCATAGAATGAAAGAGAGGAATTGAGAAAAGTCATGTTGTTGTCGTTAGGTGCCATCGAGTCAGTTCTGACTCATAGCAACCCTATGTACAACAGAATGTAGCACTGTCCAGTCCTGCACCATCCTCACAATCATTGTTATGGTTGATCCCATTGTTGCAGCCATTGTGTCAACCCATCTCGTTGAGGGTCTTCCTCTTTTTCATTGATCCTCTACTCTACCAAGCATGATGTCCTTCTCCAGGGACAATCCCTCCTGATAACAAAGGGACAGGCAATTAGGACTCAGGAAAGAAAGGACCAATTTTTATAGCAAGGATCTTTAAATGCTGAGTAATGTGGTGACGAGAGGCAGACAGGGCAGACAGCTCAAAGTCAAGCACATAACCCGTCAGAGAGACACAAAGAGAAGGGCCTGTGGGATAGAAGTGAGCATCAGAAGAGAGCTGTATTAGCACAGGTCAAGGCTGAGTGTCTTCAGTAACAGGAGAGGGCTGCATAAAATATTCAAAAGGCCTTCCTGGTGTTTCATGTTTCCCAGGATACAAATAAATCTGAGGTCGTGCTCTGAGTAGACCTGCTGAATGCCAGGTGCTTGGCCACTTTGCCAAACACTTTGTCCATCCCTAGGCGGGGGAGAGCACTGCAGAAAGGGAGGCAAGATTTCAGAAGAGTCCTGGCAAGGCTGTGAAATCTCATCAAAGAGTGACCTCTAATTTTAAAGTCAATATTTATAGTCAGTCTTTTACAACAAGTACGTATTTCCAAGGTCTAGAAGCGTACGTCCAAAATGTCTCTTCAGCTGCTGCCTGGGGATCAGGTTCCAAATGGTCTTTGGAAATGACTCAACTAATGCTTAGAACACTAATCATCTCAAAAGTGCCCTGGAAGTACAAATTCACACCACATCACTCACCAAAAATATGCTACTGAAAACCCTCAGAAGCAATTACTTTCTCCGCATATGGCATTTATGGGAAACTAATTTTTTTTTTTTTTTTTAATGACCAGCTGGAGTTTGTGGACTTTGACCAGAGCCAGCAGTTATTAATGCATAGAAAAGATTTTATACTTCTGGTTCATTTTTCCAACGGTAGCATCCTTTGATGTGCGCAGAATATAAAACGCTGGATGCTGCATTATGTGTGTGTTCCCCGGTATTTTAAAACAGACTAGTGGACTCTCTTGAGACTATAGCTCCAGATCTCAAGCAATTGAAAAGCTAAGTAACAGGATCTGTCAGGAGGATGTTTACAGTTTTAAGCCATGTTGTCAACACACAGAAAACAAAGCGAGATTCGGATGAACTAAAACATAAAACTATCCTGGAATCTGCAAAAGAGGAAAAATCCTCTCAATGTCTTTGTATTAAATCTATTGGGTTATAGTCCATTTTAATCAATATTACTGTTTGAATCTTACGTAATATGATCACAATTTAATACTTTACTTCACCTTTTCCTGAGCTATATTTTATGCACTCTTTCACTGGTCTGCCTGCACTAAAAGGACTGAGTAGTTTATCTCTAGAGTCTCCTAAACAGGGTAGTAAAAACAGCATTAATGAGTCAGCTTTGCTGTTGTTTCATCATAACTCTTTGTCACTAGTGGGGAATAGCTTGTTCTTGGCTTTGTACTCCCACTACACTAATTTGTCTCTTTATTCTAACTCCACGGAACTTGTGGAAAAAAATTTGGTCCAAATTCTAACAGGTAAATTGACTACCATCAGAAAAGACTGGTCAAGATCTAATAGGGGTATAATGTTGTTGTTTTTGGGTGCCATCAAGTCAGCCCCTGACTCATGGTGACTCCACGCACAACTGAACAAAACACTGCCCGGTCCTGCACCATTGGCTTGTCAGGTGCAGATCGGATTGTTGTTACTCAAGGGTTTTCCTTGGCTGATTCTTACAAGTAGCTCGACAGGCTTTTCTCCTTTGCCCATCTTAGAGTCTGAAGCTCTGCTGAAACCTATTCAGCATCATAGCAACACGGGTGGAGGCTGCGCGTGAAGTGCATTGGCCAGGAGTCTGGGAATCAACCCAATTGCCCCTTCATAATTGATAGTCCTCTGAAACACTGCAGCATCCGTGAATCTTACATCCAGATATTGCTGAAAAGGAATAACTGGACACCTGTGACATTGAGCTTCTAGATTATTCCTATAGGACTGTACCCACGCATCTCTATTAAGAGATGCAAAACTATGGTCACCACAAGGAGCATTTCTGAGTCAGAGTATCACGTACAAAACACTTCTCTGGCTGAAAGGGGCCACTCCTCTTCAGAAGCAAGCAAGACCAGGAGGAGAAGGTATCTCTTGGGTGTTTGGGCTGGCACAGAGCTTTTTACTGAGTATGTGCAGCAAATGCACAAAGGAAAGATGTTTTCAGAGTTCCTGGATTCCCAAATTGCTTCTGTGCGTTTTTCTAATGGTCACAAGCAATAACAAGCTATATATCTGTTAGCTTTATTTCTCTTGTCTCTTCCTTCTCCAGGTCTTGCCAGCTGGGTCCACTAATACAGCTCTGACCTACCTTGGTTCCCAAGCTAACAGTGGCTGAGACAACATGCAGCAATGGCCCCCACTTAAGCCCCTTGACCCCTTTTGGTAACACTTAAAATTAAGTCACAAGTCACATTTCAGATTCCATGTTATGTACCAACCACATGAGGTTCCTCCATGACTAGCCTGGACGGGGCAGGCTTGTGGAACAGTCTAGCCAATCCCTCACAGCCCTCACTCACTAATCTCATGATGGCTTAGTTCAAAAGATCCAGAGTCTCAATTCTGATCAGTTCCCAAGTCTAGAGATTTTCCCTGAACCCCAGCTCACTGGGGTTTCAAAATTCAGCTTTGAAATCCTGCCTGACTGATGCCAGTCCCTCTTCCAAGGCTTGATCCTGGCACCCCACCCACAAAAATCCAATTCTCATACTTCTAGCCCAGCTTCTACCAGTAGCAACTATTTCTGTGTAAAACCACACAAACCACTTCTAGACTCCCCACTGCCTTGCTCAGCCCACTGCATTGGCTGCCCTAGAATCAATCATTTCTGAACTCTGGACTGAAGCTGGTGTTTCCCATCAGGCATCATGCCTGGTTCCCCAGTGATTCCCTCCAAGGCCAGAGTCTCATCAGTCAGTTCCCTCAAAAGGAGATGTTTCTAAGAGCTGTAGGAGAAACCAAAACAACGGGCCTGGTAATCACTGGATATAGACATAACTTAAGGGGAAAAGGTCAAAAAAGATTTAATTTTTAAGCTGGTGGGACTTTTTCCAACTCTCTCAAGAATATTCCTCAGATCCATCTCTACACCAAAAGTTGGTGGCGGGGCGGGGGGCGGCAGTATGAAGGGGACCAGGGCTCCTGTGTCACATATTACCCTAAGTAAAGGACTCCCCTGGGAAATACGAAGGGCACCAACTACAGAGCTTTACCTGGCAGCCCTAGACTTGGCGGTCAGAGCCAGAGGCAGGAGTAAAAATCAGAATATGGCTTGCACTGGGCCTTCTGCTTATATTATCTCACTTACTCCTCAAACAAGCCCAGTGAGGTAGGATTATCGCTGTTTTACACATAAATAATGAGGTCTCAGAAAGGTTAACTTGTCCAAAGTCACTCACTTAATAAGTGCAAAGCTTAGAATTGAGCCCAGGTCTACTGGATTGCAACACTTGAGTTTCTCATTAGCTATTATAATGCCTTAAAAAAAAAAAAATTGCCTTCAAGTCAACTCTGAACTATGGCAACCTCCTACGTTTCAAGTAGAACTGTGCTCCGTAGGGCTTTCAATGGCTGGTGTTTCAGAAGTAGATTGCGAGGTCTTTCTTCTGAGATGCTCTGGGTAGACTCAAAGCATCCACTGTCCTTTCGCTAAACAGCCAAGCTCATTGATTATTCAGATCTCCCAGGGACTCCTTCCCAGGAGGGTCTTAACACAAAGAATAGCCAGAGGTAGGGAATATAACCAGAAAGCAATGGAACACTGGAGCTGTGGAAAAGAAAGTGGCCAGTAGTGCCAGTGCTGCAGTTGGGCAATGTAAAAACTGAAAATGGACAACATATGTAGCAAATGACAATAATAAAAATAAGTGCACATTAAGAGTTAGTTTTGTGCCAGGCACTATGGTAAGTGCTTTACCTGCATTAACTCCTTTAATCCTTACAACAGCCACAAGGGATAATAGGCCTGGTTTATTAATAAACACAAACTAAGGCACAGAGACGTTAAATAATTTACCTAAGCTCATAGCTAGTAAGGAGTAGAGCCTGGACTCTAGCCCAGGCAATCAGACTCGAGTCTGCTGTCTTAGCTCTGTCTGGGAGGTACATGGAAGCCCTCAGCAAGAACAGATTTTGTGGCGTGGTGTGATATAGCCTATTTGCAGCTTAGCTTCAAAGGAAAGGAGAGAGAGAAAGCAAAAACTCAAGGAGACCCTGGGTCCAAGGGCAGGGTTTTTAAAGATAAAGATAGTAAAGACGATTTATGTACTGAAGCATCTTTTTTAAATTAACGTTTTATTAGAGATCACTAGGCAGGTCATGGTTCTCTCCAAATAAGCAGAAAATCTGATTATCTGCATCCCAAGAATGGCTTGCCTGGCATATCATTTTTAGTATTCTGCTTTGATTTAATGAGTTGGAGAAGAACATAGCCTCCCAGTTTCTGCCAGGAACATTCTGATACTGCCCATCTATCATAGCCTCCCCAGCTCCATCTCCCCTGATCAATAAAAAAGCAGAATCAATGCCCACGTCAACCTGCCTGGTTAACTCTCAATCACACAGACTGACAGATGGAAGTGGTTGTGCAAATGCTAACACCAACAAAGGGAAACTTTCCACCTGGCCGGAATTTGGACTGTTTTTCTGCTGATATTTTTCTTAGGTAGTTAAAAAATTAGTTTGGAATCCCTCAGTTTATATCAAATGAAAATGGGGTGAGGCAGTAGCCTGGAAATATCCAGACTGGCAAAAGGAAGTCAACCTGGAAGTAAATAATTCACACACCTTTAACCCCGAGAATTAGCTATACTTACACTATCAACAATAGGTTGATCCAACACCCAAAATATTGGCATTAAAATTTTACTTTAAACACTTCCAACACAGGATTAGTTACCATATGAAGAAACTGTCACTTATAACATTTATTCATTCATAAACTTTTCCCAAAACATTTAATTATTGCTCACTTCTTCTTGACTAGTGCAGCCTAGTCTTCTAAGCAAGAAATTTGGCAAAACTCTAATTAGAAACAGAAGTTCCTGGATGGTGCAAATGGCTAATATGCTCAGTTACTAACTAAAAGGCTGGAGGTTCGAGTCCACCAAAGGTACCTCGGGAGAAAGGTCTGGAGATCTACTTCTGAGATATCAGACATTGAATACTTTATGGAGCACAGTTCTACTCTGACATACATGGGGTCGCCATGAGTCAGAAGTGACTTGATGGCCACTGGTTTTAATAAGAAACAACCATAAAGAATGAGCGGACAGTGGTTGTTAAAGTATTCCTGATGCCATGAAACACCCCTGACTCTTACCATCTTTGCTCTTCAAATTCACTACCACTGTATTGACTATAGTATTCAGAGCAAAAAATGGTAACTTCCAGCTGAGGCAGAAGACATCAATATTACCAAGGAGCAAGAATGCTCTTAAAACAAAAACACAACTGTTTAGAAAAATGGATGTTGTTCTGTTCAAAATAAGCAACTCACAGACTACCCATTTATACCTATAATATTGATACTACTGAAAACTTTTTGGAAAACTTCTTTCCTATGATTACCACCAAGACTGTATAAAAGATTTTTTGGAATTCATTCATTAGTTTAGCAAATATCTATTTAGTGCCTGCCATGTATGGGAAGTTGTGCTAGGTGTCATTGATTTTTTTAGAGTAATTCAGAGCAAAAGCAGACAAACGATACTGTTGATGAAGTAGGGTGATGCCAGCTGAGATCAAAAACATATTTCACAAAAAGTATGTTCACCGCTACAGTATAGTTCACTCTGTATGCATCAAATAGAGCCCCTCAATGGTTTCAGAATTTTTTTCAGAACAAGCCTGGATGACACTGAATGTTGTAGGATAAATTGTTAGCAAACAGTGCCATTGATTTAAAAGAATCAGCTGCATTGCCTTATAATATGACTGTAGCAATTCTGTTCCCTTGAGCCTCAGACACTTAGACCTAGCCCACCAGATATTACTGCCATTCATTATCTTCCTCAAAGACCACTGTTTTTCCTGTTTCCCTTGAAAGATCAAAACAAATGGTGAGATTTTGCATTGATGCACTGCATCACTGTAAGTATACAGCATACTCTCCTCAGAGCTTCTTCTCATGCCCCCACTGTCTTCTAGAATAAGCCTGTTTCCTTACCCAATTTACTCTTCAACAGAAGACAGAAATGAACCAACTCTGTCAACAGATGTGGGTGACTGGATGAACCATTTATAGAGTAATACGGCTCCACGTGATCCCCACCTCCTAGTATTCATGTCCTTGTGTAACCTCCTTCCTTTGAGTGTAGGCAAGACCTGTGATTTGTTTCTAACGAATAAAATATGGCAAAGGTGATAGGATGTCACTTCTGTGATTGTATTATATAAGACCGTAATGTCTGTCTTGCCAGCAGAGTCTCTCTCTTGTTGGCATTGATGAAGCAAGCTGCTATGTTGTGAGCTGCCTGATAGCAAGGAACTAAGGGCAGCCTCCAGTCAACAGCCAACAAGAATCTGAAGCTCTCAGTCCACAGGAAACTGAATTTTTCCAAGAATGATATGAGCTTGGAAGCAGATCCTTCCTCAGTCAAGCCTTGAGATGAGATTGCAGCCCATGTCAATACTTTGAAGCTAAGATCTGGAAGCAGAAGACCTAGCTAAACTGTACCTAGACTCTTGACCCACAGAAAGTGTCAAATAATACATGTGTGTTGTTTTAAGCTGCTACATTTATGGTAATTTTTTTATGCAGCAGTATATAACTAACACATTCCATCAGGTTCTTTAAAACTTCTGTGCCTGCACATCAAAAAAACAGAAAATAACAAATGTTGGAGAGGCTGCAAGAAGGTTGGAACTCTTATACACTGCTGGTGGGAATGCAAAACGGTACAACCATTTTGGAAAATAATATGGCACTTCCTTAGAAAGCTACAAATAGAAATACCATATGATCCAGCAATCCCACTCCTAGGAATATATCCTAGAGAAATAAGAGCCATCACACAAATAGACATATGCACACCTTTGTTCACAATAGCAATACGATGGAAACAACCTAGATCCCCATCAACAGATGAATCGATAAACTATGGTACATACACACAATGGAGTCCTATACAACGATAAAGAGCAATGATGAATCTGTGAGGCAGCTCACAACATAGATGAATCTGGAGGGCATTATGCTGAGTGAAATAAGTCAATAACAAAAGGACAAATATTATATGAGACCACTACCGTAAAAACTCATGGAAAGGTTTACACACAAAAAGAAACAATCTTTGATGGTTGCAAGGGAGAGGATGGGCGGGGTTGGAAAAAAACTAAATAGACAATAGATAAATGGTAACTTTGGTGAAGGGTAAGACAGTACACAATACTGGGGAAGCCAGCATAACTTGTACAAGGCAAGGTCATGGAAGGTCCACAGATACATCCAAACTCTCTGAGGAACCGAATTACTGGACTGAGGGCTGTGGGGACCATGGTCTCAGGGAAATTCTAGCTCAATTGGCATAACATCATTTATAAAGAAAACGTTCTACATTCTACTTTGGTGAGTAGCACCTGGGGTCTTAAAAGCCTGTGAGTGGCCGTTTAAGATACTCCACTGGTCTCACCCCTTCGGGAGCAAGGGAGAATGAAGAAAACCAAGACACTAGGAAAAGTTTAGTCAAAAAAGAACTAATGGACCACAACTACCATGGCCTCCACCAGACTGAGTCCAGTACAACTAGATGGTACCCAGCTACCACCACTGACTGCTCTGACAGGGATCACAATACAGCGTCCTGGACAGAGTTGGAGAAAAATATAGAACAAAGTTCTAACTCACAAAAAAGGCCAGACTTACTTTGGTGAGTCACATCTAGGGTCTTAAAAGCTAGCAAGCAGCCACCTAAGATGCATCAATTGGTCTCAACACACTTGGAGCAAAGAAGAATGAAGAACACCAAAGACGCAAGGAAAATATGAGCCCAAGAGAAAGAAACGGCCACATAAACTAGTGACTCCATCAGCCTGACACCAGGAGAACCAAATGGTGCCTGGCTACCACCAATGATTTCCCTGACAGGGAACACAACAGAGAATCCCTGATGCAGCAGGAGAAAAGTGGAATGCAGACCTCAAATTCTAGTAAAAAGACCAGACTTGATGGTTTGACTGAGACTGGAGGGACCCCAGAGGTCATGGTCCCTGGACTCTCTGGTAGCCCAAAACCAAAACCATTCCCAAAGCCAACTCTTCAGACAAAGACTAAAAAAAAAAAAATTAGACTGAACTATAAGACATAAAATAATCCTAGTGAGCAATGTGATTCTTAGCTCAAATAGACACATGAGACTATGTGGGCAGTTCCTGTCTGGACCCGAGATGAGAAGGTAGAGGGAGACAGGAGCTAGTTGAACGGACATGGGAAATACAGGGTCAAGAGAAGGAGTATGCTGTCACATTGTAGGGAGAGAAACTAGGGTCAGATAACAATGCGTATAAGTTTTTGTATGAAAAACTGACTTGAATTGTAAACTTTTACTTAAAGCACAATAAAAATTAAAAAAAAAAAGACTTACTTGCCTGACAGAGACTGGAGAAACCCCAAGACTACAGCCCCAGGACACCTTTTTAGCTCAGTAATGAAGTCACTCCTGAGGTTCACCTTTCAGCCAAAGATTAGAGAGGCCCATAAAACAAAATGAGAATAAAGGGTCATACCAGCTCAGGGGCAAGGACTAGACGGTAGGAGAGAACAGGAAAGCTGGTAATAGGGAATCCAGGGTCAAGAAGGGAGAGTGTTGACATATTGTGGGGTTGTTAACCAATGTCTTAAAAAAAAAAAAAAATGTGTACCGTTTAATGAGAACCTAGCTTGTTCTGTATCTTCACCTAAAGTACAATAAAATATATATATATATATATTAAATAATTAATTAAAAAAAAACTTCTGGGCCTGCAATATTTGCTGTTAAACATTACTTCATCTCCATAAGCTGTTCTTGCCATGTTAGTAGTCTCATTTTTCTATTTACCTTCATATAAAATGATCACTCATTTTTGGAAACTTCTAGGAAAATCCTACAACTGCCAACAATACGTATGTTTAGTCGTCACTCTTTACGATAATATGCCAGCATGTAAAAACATGCTATAACATGCTACAGTCATGCCTATGCACCCTCTGCCTCCACATGCCAGGTAAGAAAGCCAACCTTGTCATTATAGTTACTGTCAAGAGTAAACAGGGAAACGTAGAACCCAAAAAGCTTTGAAGGATTCAGAGAAATATTTTCTGAACCATAAAGATCAGTCTTCTCACTTTTCCATGAGAAAAAACCAAAGCAACTGTACCATATGCTTCTTTCAAATGCTGTATTCACTGGACCCTAAGAAGTCACTGATTCTGTGATTCACCATTGACATTAAAAATACACATTGACAAGACGCCTATGATTTTAGAAACATTAAAATGTCAAAATCATTTGTATTAGAATCAAAAGAAAACACGATTACAAATAAATTAAACATGGTTACTACTAAGTTGAGCAGACGGATTTTACTTGACCAATCTACAAAATGTAACTTAGAATGCACTGATATAAAAAACAAAAAAAAGTTTGTTTTTTTTTTTTAAAATGGAAAAAAATATGATGTCAACTATGGAAAAAAATGCATAGGAAAAAGACTGAAAGATATTACTCTTTTTTTTTGTTTGTTTCTTCTGAGTAGAATGATTGTGGGTGAGTTTTCTCATCTCCTTTAAATATTTTTGAAATGTAAGAAGATGAGGTTTCCTCTCCTTTCATCTCTTTTGTGCCTTTCCATCTTCTTCTGGTAAGGAGGGGGCTTTCTAGTCTAAGGCACCAGAGTTATGCAATGGAAGGTGAACAATAATGGCAATAGAGAGATTTGCCTGTCTAGGTAGATACTTTACTTTGGAAACTTCGTTCACTTATAAAACAAAAATTTATTGCACCTACTATGTGCTAGGCATTGTTCTAGACTCCAGGGTGACAGCTGTGAATAAGCAGCCTTTGCCTTTGTGGAACTTCCAATCTAGTAGAGAAGAAAGAGGCCAGCTCAACTAAGCAGTGTAAAACAGGACTTAATGTCTTAGCTGAACCACAAGACCACAGGGTGAAGCCGGAGCCCTAAGAGGAGAGTGATGAAAAGGTAAGGCGGCAGGGAGACCAAGAAAGAGGGACTTCTGTGCACGCACGTAAGACAGTCAGCACTGCCGAAGGATAACCTAAAGGAAATGGTAGAAAAGCCTCTGCACCATCCTCTGGCCCTCAAGTGAATGTGTGGATTGCTTTAGGTAAGGAGCCTTTCTGTTAATGCACGGAGCAGAGCCAGAAGCCTAGCCAGCTGTTCCTGGCCATAATGCCAGGGTTACATTTTATCTGATTTTTTTGCTGTAAGTGTATATTGCTTCATAGTCAGAATGAACAAACAAACTAAAAAAATGGGGGAAATGGACTAATAACCTCTAACTTACTCCTTTTAGCCAACCAAGCAGGTAGTTTTAATAGGTGACATTACCTGCAAAAATAATGACCTTATGAAAGTATGTCAAATTTTAACATCCTAAGAAGCTGAAATTTCACTTCAAGTAAAGAAAAAGATGAGGTGAGAGAGTGTGTCACATTTTTCTCTGGAAACTGCTGGCTTTTTCTGAATTATAATGGATTGCATGTCATTTTGAAACATCATTTAAGTGGACTGAATGGTTTTTCTTTTCAGAATGATAATGGATGTGAAAGAAGCAATAGAGGACTAAGAGGAAGCAAGAACACGAGGCAAGCAGACACTGGAAAGGAGTCTTACAAATGCTTTTAGTGCTTTTTATCATTCACACCTCTGAAAAAGGATATGTCTGTAAACTAATTATAAAAATCAGTTTTCCACATTTAGAAACACTGGTGTGAATTATCAGTTAACTTCCCCATAAAAAAGTTTTAGTTGCTGATGCTTTTGCATCAAAGGAAGCACTAATATCCCACCTTAAGCTTTACACACTGATCACACTACTCATTGACAAGAGTAACTGCCTATACTTGAGGTATGCTGTAGACTTGAAGGATGTTCTTCTTTGCTCCTCTGAACACAATACCACGAGCCTTGTCATGATTAGATAGCATCATATTTGCCTTGCTCAGCTGAAACTAAGACATTTCACTAGCCTTAATGATGTCTACCTGACAACCAATTCTTTTGGGAATAAGCCTAATGATTTGTCATTGAGGGACAAAGAAGTGAATTTCAGAGAACTAAGAAAAAGAGACAGTGACAAGTTATGCTGTAGTTATGCAAACTACCCTTGTTTCTCAGCCAGCTGGCAAAAGTCTTATGAGGAAAGTGTTCCAACTGTTGGATGGTAAGTAATATAGCCAAGATAAAGTTATCAACTCTTACAGCTAAAGAGGACTTTAAAGACTTAGCCAAAGATCCTCTGGCCATCAGTCTAGGATCTACCTGCAGATATAAAAGCCTTACTTGAAAGACCAACAAGCCAGCTGGAACTTTCAAGCTCTTTGCACAGTTACTGACATTTCCACTGAGATGAGAAACACTGCAGTACCACTTCCATCCACGCATGTATGCTGCATACATTCATTCATTCATTTTCGTTAATCAACAACCCCTAACATGTGCTGGGGGAATCCCCGGGCAGTGCAAAGGGTTAATGTGCTCAGCTGCTAACTGAAAGGTTGGTAGTTTGAGTCCACCCAGAAGCACCTCAGAAGAAAAGCCTGGTGATCTACTTCCCAAAAATCAGCCACTGAAAACCCTATGGAGCACAGTTCTACTCTAATACACATGAGATCACCATGAATCAGACTCAGCTTGACAGCAACTAACAACAGTATATGCACTGTATATTAGAGTAGGCCATAGGGAACACAAAGATGAATAGAGCGTGATCCTCTCTTTCGAGTAGCTCACAGTCGTTTTAAAGAAGCCTAACCAAAAACCAAACCAAACTCGTTGCCATCAAGTCAATCCCAAACCATGGTGACTCTATGTGTTATAGAGTAGGACTGCTCCATAGGATTTCCTTGGCAGATTGCCAGGCTTTTCTTCTGCAGAGCCACTGTGTGGGTTAGAATTCCTAACCTTTAGGTTAGTAGCCGAGGGCAAACCATTTGCAAACCCAAGGATCTATAAAGAAGACCAAACCAAAAACCAAACTCACTGCCGTCGAGTCGATTCTGACTCATAGTGACCCTAGAGACAGACATTACCAAATACAATACAGACATTTAATAAATACAATATAACACCATGAACAAAGGGCTGCAGAAGTATAAACAAGACAATCACCAACTTATGAGAATGCTCCCATATCAGATGACATTTGAGTCAGGTATTGAAGAATAAGGAGGCATTCCATAGACAGACAAGGGAGAAGTGGGGAGGGGGCGTGGAATTCCAAACAGAGGGATCTGGATATGCAAAATCTTAGGAACATGAAAGAATACTTCATGCTCAGGTTGAGAAGGCTTCAGTGTGGCAAGTGTTTGAGGTAAGCAGATGGCAAGAGAAGAGGTAGCAGAAGGTAAGGTTAGGAAGGTAGATTTTAGACCAAAATGTACACAGCCTCTAAGGTCACGTGCAGGAAACTCATTTCATCCAATAAGCAAATGAGGGACCCTAAGAAGCCATGGTGGCACAATGGTTAAGCATTTGAACACTAACCAAAAGACTGGTGATTTGAATTCACTCAGCCACTCCATGGGAAAAAGACCCAGCGATCTGCTTCCATAAAGATCATAGCCAAGAAAACCCTATGGGGTGGCCATCCAAGGTGCAACAATTGGTCTCTATTTGCCTGTAACAACAGAGGAAGAAGGAGGCTCAGGAACAGAAGGAAAAAATGAATGTGGGGCTAACTGCCTCCATGAACAACTGCTTCCTTTGCCATGAGACCAGAACTGGATGGTGACCAGCTATCATTACTAATCATTTTGATCAAAGATTCTATAGAAGAATAGAATTTCAAATAGAATAGAATAGAAAATTCAGAATAGAATTTCAAATTCTCATGGACTGCAGACTTTCTGGAGCCATGGAGGCTGAATGAATCCCTGAAACTATTACCCTGAGATAATCTTTAAATATTAAACCAAAAACATCCCCTGAAGTCTTCATAAAACCAAATAGTTTATCTTAACTAGTAAAAAAAAAAAAAAGTCTTGAGCATTATGTCCTTTTAAGAACTACCTATAGGGGATCAAATTGACAACAGCAACTCAAAAGATGATATGAACCAGCGGAGGCAGAGAGTTTCTATTAATGGGGGAGGAACAACTCAGAGAAGGAGAGTAAGAATGGTTGTACAACTCAAGAATGTAATCAGTGTCACTGAATTGTACATGTGAAAAAAAAAAATGTAGAAACTGTTAAATTGGTGTATGTTTTGCTGTGACTCCAGATTTCTAACTTAGACAATTAGTGCTCCCAACTGGCTTGGTGCCCTTGTCAGCTCTGTAGGGCTCAGCTAAATACAAAGGACTCCCTCTCCCTTGTCTCAGGGACCATCACCGGTCTCTGCCTCCCAAACATGCTTTCTCAGCCTTGCATCCCTACTTTGACCCTGCCCTTCCAATCAGGTTCTCACTCTCCACACCTCTGTGTCTTTGAAGTTTTAGACTATCTTTTACTTACCAATGGAAATGGATCTCAGTACCCGTTGCTCCATACCAAAGCTCTGGCTCGACCTCACACACAGCAGCCCTAAGCCCATAGTCCCACCCCCTGTTTGTGCAAGTAGAGCCATCAGACAGGTGGGGGACGATGTCATTTCTGAGATAGGCCTAAAAGGAGGAAAGTTGAATATGGGGAGTAATAATGTGCTGAATTTAAATAGGTTGCATATAAAATGGCTCACCAGATCAGTGGTTCTCAGCCTTGGCTGCACATTAGAATCACCTGGGGAGCTTTTTAAACTCTCAACTCTCAGGCCTTACCCCAGACCAATTAAATCAAAATTTCCTGGAGTGTAACTCGGGCATAAATATTTTTAAAGCTTCCCAAGCGATTTCAATATGCAGCCAAAGTTAAAAAAAAAAAAAAAAAAAATTTGCTCTTGGTTTTCAAACTTGAGCATGCATCAGAGTCTACTGGAGGGCTCGTCAAAACAGATTGCCAGCCCTAAAGCCAGAATTTCTGATTCAGTGGGTCTGGAGTGGGGCCAACAATGTGCAGTTCTAGCAAGTTCCCAGGTGATGCTGACAGTGTTGGTCCAGGGTCTACACTTCAATACCCACTGCTATAGTTGGAGATTTCAAGTATGCAAATTAGGAATATGACACCAGTGCTCAGAGAGGAAGGGATTAGGGAGATAGACTGGTAAGTGTATGGGGTGGTAAAGAAGTTGTCAAAATTAGTCAGATAGCAAGAAAGAGCTTGGAGCCATGAGAAAAGTACAGGACCGAGGACAGAGCACAGGTCAACAGTAATGTTTAAGGGATGGGCAGAGTAAGAGGCCTCAAAGCAGAAATGAAAGGGAATACTTATAAAGACCAGAGGAGAATCCCAGAAGACAGTGGTATTAAGAAGCCATAGGAAGAGAGAATCTTAAGTAGTTACTGTTGGCCAACTTTGCTAAAAACCACAGAGAGATCAAGACAGGTGGAGGCTGAAAAGTGTTCCCTAAATTTACAAAACCAGTTCATTCCAACTCATGGTGACCCATGTGTAATCAGAGTAGAACTGTGCTCCATAGGGTTTTCAATGGCTGATTTTCCAGAAGTAGGTTGCCAGGCCTGTCTACTACAGTGCCTCTTGGGCAACCTCCAACCTTTTGGTTAACAGCCAAGCACATTAACTGTTTGCACCTACCAAGGACTTCTCACTGGATTACTAGATTAGGAAGTTAGGAGTTCATGGCAAATGGTTTCAGTAGAGTGGAGGGAGCAATGGATTAAGGATGAATGGATGACAGTGCGCTATGAGTCAGAATCCACTCAATGGCAGTGGATTTGGTTTTTTTGGCTCGATGACAGTGTAGTAGATACAGCTCACAGAGAAGGCACAGAGAGTGGAGAACAGATAGAGGTAACAGCTGGAGGTGGCGGCAAGACTTTCTCCCTCAAAACTAGAGTGGAGGGCGGGGCCAAGATGGCTGACTAGGTAGAAGCTACCTCGGATCCCTTTTGCAACAAAGACTCGGAAAAACAAGTGAATCGATCACATACATGACAATCTACGAATCCTGACCATCAAACACAGATCTAAAGAGTTGACCTGAGTGACAGAGACTCAGCGCAGGCAGGCTGCACACTGATGCAGCTAATGAGAGAAAGAGCAACCACAGGGAAGCAGCGACTGTTTTCAGAGCCTGGAGCCAGCGGCCCAATCAGGAAACCTTGATGCCGGGCTTTGGACTTGGTGCAGGGGAGCTGAGCACGGCATCCTGAGACGACGCAAACATGGGACGCAGCCCTAGGCCCCAGAAGCCACCCTGGGGGGAAGCCCGCCAGCACAGCGAAGCGGCTGACAGGAGGAGAAGTCACCAGGAGGCAGCGACTGGTTTTGGAGCCTGGAGTGTGGTGTCCGAGCTGGGGAACCTTGGCGCTGGGCTTTGGACTGGGAGTGGAGGAACTGACCAAGGTTTCTGGGACAGCACAAGCACAGGATGCGGGCCAGACCCTCGGGGACAATCTCGACCCAGCCAACCCACACAGGCTACACACCCCTCGGAATCTCAGATAAAACAGTCATCACCAAGCAAGATAAGTAACTTTGTCTATATTCCTGGGTGCTACTCTCTCCTATCTATCTGATCCCTCCCCTTCCCAGGCAGCTTCATTAACATTGGAATTTCCTGGGCCAGAGAGTGAAGTGCTCGGCGGTTTTTTTGTTTTTTGTTTTTTTTTTTTGTTTTTCGTTTTTGTCTTTTCCTAACCCATTCTCCTGGCCTCAGAGAAGCAGCTACAAAAAACCCAGGGACCAAAAATCCTTCCCTGACTTCCAGAAATTGGACGAAAAATACAGAACCAGCTCCAGCCAAGCATATGAGACCCACAGTCTTGGGCTTTCATCCCTACAGGGAACAAGGTGGCTATTATAATGCAAAGGCAATTCTGATAGGGATCTGACTGTAATTGTTTCAGCGGATTACTGGAAAGACAAGTTTCCCAGGTCAGATATCACTACCTATTAAACAGAGCCCTCACTGACCCACAACAGGGAACTGAGGGCTGAAGCTCCACCCAAACCACCTAGCCTCCTGTCATAGGGGTCTGAGGATAGTGACACCTACCAATCTGTAGAGGTACATGCATTGGGTGCCTAAGCTACAGCTGTAGAGCCCACCCACCAAAGTGCTTTAGGAATAGAGACACACCTACCTCACTGACACTTGGGGGAAGCCTGTCAGCATCCTGCCACCCCTGGAGTGTGACCCCCTGCTGCTACTAGAATCTGGTGCACACAACTACCACCACTACTCCTCTAAGTAAATAGGTGACAGTCTACACCACACACTTGGTGACCCAAAATCAGATTCTACTCAAGAATAGTGAATGGACTCTTAGGCTTATATATCTGGTAACAGCCCAAACCACCTGGTAACAGGACATAAGTGATTCAAAGGCTACAACAATCAAGACAGCACAATCTAGTGGCCCATCTACATATATTGAAAGAAAACAAAACAACATAAGACTCAGTGAGCACATACAAAATAAATCATTACAATACCTTATAGATGGCTTGGAGACAGCTGTCAATATCAAACCACATAAAGAAGCAGACCATGATTGCTCCTACAACTCCCCAAAATTAAGAATCAAAATCTTTCCCAAATGAAGATACAATCCTGGAATTGCCAGATGCAGAATATAAAAAACTAATTTACAGAATGCTTCAAGACATCAGGGATGACCTCATAAATGAAATAAGGCAATCTACAGAAAAAGCTAAGGAATACACTAATAACGCAGTTGAAGATATCAAAAAGATTATTCAAGAACATAGTGGAAAAATTAATAAGTTGCAAGAATCCATAGAGAGACAGCATTCAGAAATCCAAAAGATTAACAGTAAAATTACAGAATTAGACAACTCAATAGGAAGTCAGAGGAGCAGAAACGAGCAATTGCAATGCAGAGTGGGGGAGCTGGAGGATAAGGCAATTGACACCAATATAGCTGAAAAAAAATCAGATAAAAGAATTTACAAAAAGTGAAGAAACCCTAAGAATCATATGGGACTCTATCAAGAAGAATAACTTGTGTGTGATTGGAGTTCCAGAACAGGGAGGGATAAGAGAAAATACAGAGAGAATAGTTGAAGATCTGTTGGTAGAAAACTTCCCTGACATCAAGAAAGACGAAAGGATATCTACCCAAGATGCTCATCGAACTCCATATAAGATTGATCCAAAAAGAAAATCACCGAGACATATTATCATCAAACTTGCCAAAACCAAAGATAAAGAGAAAATTTTAAAAGCAGCCAGGGATAAAAGAAAGGTCTCCTACAAAGGAGAATCAATGAGAATAAGTTCAGACTACTCAGCAGAAACGATGCGGTCAACAAGGCAATGGGATGACATATATAGAGCACTGAAGGAGAAAAACTGCCAGCCAAGGATCATATATCCAGCAAAACTCTCTCTCAAATATGAAGGTGAAATTAAAACATTTACAGATAAACACAAGCTTAGAGAATTTGGAAACCAAACCAAAGCTACAAGAAATACTAAAGGAAATTGTTTGGTCAGAAAATCAATAATATCAGATACCAACACAACACAAGGTCACAGAACAGAACATCCTGATATCAACTCAAATAGGGAAATCACAAAAACAAATTGAGATTAATTTCAAAAAGAAAAAAATGCTCAAAACAGGGAATCATTGACGTCATTATGTAAAAGATCACAATAATCAAAAAGAGGGACTAAATACAGGAGGCATAGAGCTGCCATATGGAGAGGAAAACAAGGCGATACAGGACGATACAAGTTAGGTTTTTACTTAGAAAAATAGAGGTAAATATTAAGGTAACCACAAAGAGGTCTAACAATTCCATAACTCGAATTAAAAACCAAGAAAAACATAACAACTCAGCAAACATATATTCAACTACTATGAAAATGAGGAACACACAATTTACAAAGAAAAACGTCTCAGCACAAAAAAGTAAGTGGAAAAATGAAATTGTCAACAACACACACAAAAAGGCATCAAAATGACAGCACTAAACACATACTTACCTGTAATTACACTGAATGTAAATGGACTAAATGCACGAATAAAGAGACAGAGAGTCTCAGACTGGGTAAAGAAACACGATCCGTCTATATGCTGCCTACAAGAGACACACCTTAGACTTTGAGACACAAACAAACTAAAACTCAAAGGATGGAAAAAAATATATCAAGCAAACAACAATCAAAAAGGAGCAGAAGTAGCAATATTAATTTCTCACAAAATAGACTTTAAAGTTAAATCTACCACAAAGGATAAAGAAGGACACTACATAATGATTAAAGGGACAATTGACCAGGAAGATATAACCATATTAAATATTTATGCACCCAATGACAGGGCTGCAAGATACATAAAGCAAACTTTAACAGAACTGAAAAGTGAGATAGACATCTCCACAATTATAGTAGGAGACTTCAACACACCACTTTTGGAGAAGGATAGGACTTCCAGTAAGAAGCTTAATAGAGACACGGAAGACCTAATTGCTACAATCAATCAACTTGACCTCATAGATTTATACAGAACACTCCACTGAACAGCTGCAAAGTATACTTTTTTTTTCTACTGCACATGGAACATTCTCTAGAATAGATCACATATTAGGTCATAAAACAAACCTTTGCAGAATCCAAAACATCGAAATATTACAAAGCATCTTCTCAGACCACAAGGCCATAAAAGTGGAAATCAATAACAGAAAAATCAGGGGAAAAAAATCAAATACTTGGAAACTGAACAATACCCTGCTCAAAAAAGACTGGGTTATAGAAGACATTAAGGAGGGAATAAAGAAACTCATAGAATGCAAGAGAATGAAAATACTTCCTATCAAAACCTCTGGGACACAGCAAAAGCAGTGCTCAGAGGTCAATTTATATCGATAAATGCACACATACATAAAGAAGAAAGAGCCAAAATCAGAGAACTGTCCCTACAACCTGAACAAATAGAAAGTGAGCAACAAAAGAACCCATCAGGCACCAGAAGAAAACAATAAAAATTAGAGCTGAACTAAATGAAATAGAGAACAGAAAAACAATTGAAAGAATTAACAAAGCCAAAAACTGGTTCTTTGAAAAAATTAACAAAATTGATAAACCATTGGCCAGACTGACTAAAGAAATACAGGAAACAAATAACCTGAATAAGAAACGAGATGGGCCATATCACAACAGACCCAACTGAAATTAAAGAATCGTATCAGATTATTACGAAAAATTGTACCCTAACAAATTTGCAAACCTAGGAGAAATGGATGAATTCCTAGAAACACACTACCTACCTAAACTAACACAATCAGAAGTAAAACAACCAAATAGACCCATAACAAAAAAAGAGATTAGAAAGGGAATCAAAAAACTCCCAACAAAAAAAAAGCCCTGGCCTGGATGGCTTCACTGCAGAGTTCTACCAAACTTTCAGAGAAGAGTTAACACCACTACTACTAAAGGTATTTCAAAACATACAAAATGACGGAATACTACCTAACTCATTCGATGAAGCCACCATATCCCTGATACCAAAATCAGGTAAAGACACCACAAAAAAAGAAAATTACAGACCTATATCCCTCATGAACATGGATGCAAAAACCCTCAACAAAATTCTAGCCAATAGAATTCAACAACATATCAAAAAAATAATCCACCACGACCAAGTGGGATTTATACCAGGTATGCAAGGCTGGTTTAATATTGGTTTAATATTAGAAAAACCATTAATGTAACCCACCATATAAATAAAACAAAAGACAAAGACCACATGACCTTATCAATTGATGCAGAAAAGGCATTTGACAAAGTCCAACACCCATTCATGATAAAAACTCCCAGCAAAATAGGAATTGAGGGAAAATTCCTCAACATAATAAAGGGCATCTATACAAAGCCCTTTTTTTTTTTTTTTTTTAATACAAAGCCAAAAACAAACATCATTCTAAATGGAGAGAGCCTGAAAGCATTTCCCTTGAGAACGGGAACCAGACAAGGATGCCCTTTATCACTGCTCTTATTCAACATTGTGCTAGAGGTCCTAGCATTCAGATTGGCAAGGAAGAACTAAAATTACCTCTCTTTGCAGATGACATGATCTTATACACAGAAAACCCCAAGGAATCCTCCAGAAAACTACTGAAACTAATAGAAGAGTTTGGCAGAGTCTCAGGTTATAAGATTAACATACAAAAATCACTTGGCTTTCTCTACATCAACAAAAAGAACATCAAAAGAAAATCAATACCATTCACAGTAGCCCCCAAGAAGATAAAATACTTAGGAATAAATCTTACCAAAGATGTAAAAGACCTATACAAAGAAAACTACAAAGTGCTAGTACAAGAAACTAAAAGGGACCTACATAAGTGGAAAAACATATCTTGCTCATGGATAGGAAGACTTAACATAGTAAAAATGTCTATTCTACCAAAAGCCATCTATACATACAGTGCACTTCCAATCCAAATTCCAATGACATTTTTTAATGTGATGGAGAAACAAATCACCAGCTTCATATGGAAGGGAAAGAAGCCCCGGATAAGTAAAGCATTACTGAAAATGAAGAAGAAAGTGGGAGGCCTCACTCTACCTGATTTAAGAACATATTATACAGCCACAGTAGTCAAAACAGCCTGGTACTGGTACAACAACAGGCACATAGACCAATGGAACAGAATTGAGAACCCAGATATAAATCCATCCACATATGAGCAGCTGATATTTGACAAAGGACCAGTGTCAGTTAATTGGGGAAAAGATAGTCTTTTTAACAAATGGTGCTGGCATAACTGGATATCCATTTGCAAAAAAATGAAACAGGACCCATACCTCATACGATGCACAAAAACTAACTCCAAGTGGATCAAAGACCTAAATATAAAGACTAAAACGATAAAGATCATGGAAGAAAAAATAGGGGCAATGTTAGGGGCCCTAATACAAGGCATAAACAGAATACAAAACTTTACTAAAAATGACAAAGAGAAACCAGATAACTGGGAGCTCCTAAAAATCCAACACCTATGCTCATCTAAAGACTTCACCAGAAGAGTAAAAAGACCACCTACGGATTGGGAAAAAATTTTCAGCTATCACATCTCCGACCAGCGCCTGATCTCTAAAATCTATATGATTGTTAAAACTCAACCACAAAAAGACAAACAACCCAATCAAAAAATGGGCAAAGGATATGAACACGCACTTCACTAAAGAAGATATTCAGGCAGCTAACAGATACATGAGAAAATGCTCTCGATCATTAGCCATTAGAGAAATGCAAATTAAAACTACGATGAGATTCCATCTCACTCCAACAAGGCTGGCATTAATCCAAAAAACACAAAATAATAAATGTTGGAGAGGCTGTGGAGAGATTGGAACTCTTATACACTGCTGGTGGGAATGTAAAATGGTACAACCACTTTGGAAATCTATCTGGCGTTTTCTTAAAAAGTTAGAACTACCATACAACCCAGAAATCCCACTCCTCGGAATATACCCTAGAGAAATAAGAGCCTTTACACGAACAGATATATGCACACCCATGTTTATTGCAGCTCTGCTTACAATAGCAAAAAGCTGGAAGCAACCAAGGTGTCCATGAACGGATGAATGGTTAAATAAATTATGGTATATTCACACAATGGAATACTACGCATCGATAAAGAACAGTGACGAATCTGTGAAACATTTCACAACATGGAGGAACCTGGAAGGCATTATGCTGAGTGAAATTAGTCAGAGGCAAAAGGACAAATATTGTATAAGACCACCATTATAAGATCTTGAGAAATAGTATAAACTGAGAAGAACACATACTTTTGTGGTTACGAGGTGGGGAAGGCGGGAGGGTGGGAGAGGGTTATTTACTGATTAGTTAGTAGATAAGAACTACTTTAGGTGAAGGGAAGGACAATACTCAATACACGGAAGGTCAGCTCAACTGGATTGGACCAAAAGCAAAGAAGTTTCTGGGATAAACTGAATGTTTCAAAGGTCAGCGGAGCAAGGGTGGGGGTTTGGGGACTATGGCTTAAGGGGACTTCTAAGTCAATTGGCAAAATAATTCTATTATGAAAACATTCTGCATTCCACTTTGAAATGTGGCGTCTGGGGTCTTAAATGCTAACAAGCGGCCATCTAAGATGCATCAATTGGTCTCAACCCACCTGGATCAAAGGAGAATGAAGAACACCAAGGTCACACGATAACTATGAGCCCAAGAGACAGAAAGGGCCACATGAACCAGAGACTACATCATCCTGAGACCAGAAGAACTAGATGGTGCCAGGCCACAATCGATGACTGCCCTAACAGGGAGCACAACAGAGAACCCCTGAGGGAGCAGGAGAACAGTGGGATGCAGACCCCAAATTCTCATAAAAAGACCAGACTTAATGGTCTCACTGAGACTAGAAGAATCCCGGCGGTCATGGTCCCCAAACCTTCTGTTAGCCCAGGACAGGAACCATTCCCAAAGACAACTCATCAGACATGGAAGGGACTGGACAATGGCTTGGAGAAAGATGCTGATGAAGAGTGAGCTACTTGTATCAAGTGGACACTTGAGACTGTGTTGGCATCTCCTGTCTGGAGGGGAGATGGGAGGGTAGAGAGGGTTAGAAACTGGCAAAACGGTCACAAAAGGAGAGACTGGAAGGAGGGAGTGGGCTGGCTCATTAGGGGGAGCATAAATGGGAGTATGTAGTAAGGTATATATAAGCTTATATGTGACAGACTGACTTGATTTGTAAACTTTCACTTAAAACACAATAAAAATTAAAAAAAAAATGAGTGGAAGAAGATAACAGGTAAGGATAGGATGAAAATGTAGTTAATACAGACTATGACTTTTTTTTTTATGACTGATAAAGCAATATTCTCAAAGAGGAGAACAAATTTCATAGCATCCAGGTCACAAGTAGAAGGGTTAGACTGGGACATAGGTGGGTCACTTCTTCCTTTGAGCCAAAAAGGAAGGTGAACCCAGATACATCATTGGTGGGCACACAGGAAAATTAAGTGGGTTTCTACATGTTGACATCAGACCCCAACCAAAGCCCCTTTATTTAGATGAGAAAACTAAGGCTCAGGGTAATCAAGAGAGTTACCCAAGACCAGGACATACACTAGCAGCAAAGCTGGAGTGATAAGATGTTTTCCCAGGGTTCCTCCCACAATACTACAGTGTTTCCATTCACAAACTAGGACAAAACAAACACTTCAACCTCCTGAGCGTGGAAATGAAAGAGTGGACCTAAGTAAATGAAGAGAAATTCTGTACAGCTATGCCTTTCACTGTTGTGAAATGTCCAGCTCTTAGCAATTTGTTTTTTAACCTGGTACATTTGACATTTATTTCATTTATTCTAAAGAAAATAGTTGGAAAAACCAAGAGATACAGTCATCCTAGGCTGTATGGTTTTTTGGATGAATTAAATAAAGGTGAGTGCAGACCTCAAAGTTAAGTAAAAAGAATAAAGAACTTATTTTTGCAAATTCTTAATTGAAAAGGAGACAAGTTGTTACTGATTCACCAGAATGTACTTCTGGTATATTTGCAATAAAAGTTGTTGGATCTCCTAAAAAGGAGGTGCTCAGATTTATTCAATCTGTATGCTGAGCAAATAATCTGAGAAGCTGGACTATATGAAGAACAAGGCATCGGAATTGGAGGAAGACTCGTTAACAACCTTTGTTATGCAGATGACACAACTTTGCTTTCTGAAAGTGAACAGGACTTGAAGCACTCACTGGTGAAGATCAAAAGCCACAGTCTTCAGTATGGATTACACCTCAACATAAAGGAAAAAAAAATCCTCACAATTGGACCAATAAGCAACATCATGATAAACAGAGAAAAGAATGAAGTTGTCAAGGATTTCACTTTACTTGGATCCATAATCAACACCCATGGAAGCAGCAATCAAGAAATCAAAAGACACATTGCATTGGGAAAATCGGCTGCAAAAGACCTCTTTAAAGTATTGAAAAGCAAAGATATGACCTTGAGGACTAAGGTGAGCCTGACCCAAGCCATGGTGTTTACACTAGCCTCACATACATGCAAAAGCTGGACAATGAATAAGGAAGGCTGAAGAAGAACTGACACCTTTGTGGTGTTGGAGAATATTGGCTATACCATGGACTGCCAAAAGAATTAATCTGTCTCAGAAGAAGCACAACCAGAATGCTCCTTGGAAGCAAGGATAGTGAGACTGCGTCTCACACACTTTGGACATGTTATCAAGAGGGATTAGTCCCTGTAGAAGGACATCATGCTTGGTAAAGTGGAGTGTCAGTGAAAAAGAGGAAGACCCTCAATGAGATAGACTGACACAGTGGCTGCAACAATGGGTTCAAGCATGGCAGCAATTTTGAGGATGGCTCAAGACCAGGCAGTGTTTCATTCTGTCATGCCTGGGATCACTCACTATGAGCTGGAACCAACTCAACGGCACCTAACAACAACAACAGATTTATTGGTGGGTTTGAACCACCGGCCTTTTGGTTAGCGGCTGAGAGTTTTAACCACTGCACCACCAGGGCTCCTAACTTGGTCTTAAAAAACTTGGTCTTACTCATCCAAAAATCAGTATTTGGGGCTCTCAATAAATCAAACTTGGGGTTTCAAAATGTAATTCATGAGTCACTAGCGATACAACAAACACTGAACAGAATAACTTCATGTTTCTTCTCAATATTTCTTTATTATCTGCTTAAAATGTCCAAGATCTAATTCAATGGGCAGTCCTTTCCTGCCAGCCAGGTCACATTACTGTTGCCAGTTTGGCTCCCAATTGTGTATTAGGCTGACTTTTCCACTCCCTGATGGAACCTGAAGCTTTTTACTTAACCCAAAAGAAGCACCTTGGTGAGGAGTGAACATAGAAGCAAGGGTAAGACAGACTGCTTCTAACACTCAATTTTATCTTCCGTATATTACACGCTAATAAAATAATCAAGACTATTTGTCAAAGTATCCGACATATAAAAGACTCTAAGGAGTTTTCAATACACCAAGGGGGAAGTAATGACAGTAATATAAATCATGATTAATTTTTTAGATAATTCAAATTATGTAAATCAAATCAGGAGGGAGGGTATACTTTATGCATTTCAAATAGTGTTGATGACAAAGGAAATAAATCGTACCACGACAAGAACCGTGAGAAGGTTAAGTGGAGGGAAGGGATCCAGATTCTCGCTTTGTAATTTGTACACTGATGCACAATCTGGGCACCTTCTTAAACACCAGTTTATCTACAAGATCATCCCTGAGCACTGGACGAAGTCACATCCCCTTGTCGTCTGCTGCCATTTACCTTTCCTATCATTGCACCAATCTGTCTATACTACAATTCTTTTTTTATTATCATCACTTTAATTGCCTGTCTTCCCCACCAGACAGTAAACTCCATTAAGTCAGACTGTCTGTATTGTTCGTGATTGTAATCCCGGGGCCTGGCAAGGGCCTCACACATTGTTGGTGCCTAGCAAGTATTTGTTAAATGAAAAGATTGATAAATGAACGGATGGATGGATGGAATCCAATGGTTTACAGCATAACGTTTTTTATTTGTTCTCTGAAGAGGTTTGTCTGACCCTTATTGGACATATGTGATTTGCACTTAAAAGAAAATAATAAGCAGCAGTACATAGTGAAGGATTTGAGTTTTAGGGTGGGGAAGATTTCCCCAACAATCTTTTTGGCCTGAGCGTTCCTGGAGTTTTAGTTGACTGCAGCGACACCTACTGGTGCATTGGGAGAAGAGCCGTCTTTTCACTAGGAGTCCTGGTAGCGCAGTGGTTAAAAGCTTGGCTGCTAACCAAAAAGTCAGCAGTTTGAATCTACCAGCCACTCCTTGGAAACCCTATGGGGCAGTTCTACTCTGTCCTATAGGGTCGCTGTAAGTCAAAATCGACTTGACAGCAATGAGTTGTTGTTGGTTATTGGTTGCAGGTGGTCAGTGAGACAAACACCCCGCCCCCCAGGGTCTTCGGACGTCATTCTGTCATCCAAAACAATGATTCTGACAGCTCGTTATCTCCAGTTCACAGATAGAAAACTTGAGTGTGTGTTTCACTAACAGTGCCCTTCGATGCAGCCTTGCTGAAAGAGAGGAGACGACCAAATGCTTCAGGAGAGGAAATGCAACACTAGTGTAAAACCAGTAAGTAACCAGTTGCTGTCAAGTCAATTCTGATTTATGAAGACCCATATGTATCAGAGTGGAACTGTTCTCCATAGGGCTTTCATTGACTGATTTTAAGGAAATAGATCACCAGGGCTTTCTTCCAAGGCTCTTCTGGGTAGAATCAAACCTCCAACCTTTCGGTTAGCAGCCAAACGCATTAACCATTTGCATCACCCAGAGACTCCCGATAAACAAAAAACGGTCCATACAAATGTACAGAAGTGTTGTTTCTTAAATCTACCACTGAGTCATTGACGAGGTACTATTATACGGCATTTCGGTTGCTAACGCAAGAAAAACAACATTAAAAAGCCTAAGGGCGAGAAGCAACCACAGCCACACGGAGTTTAAGAATACAGGCAACTCTCGTATTCACTTTAAATCCAACCTTTTGCTTTAAGACGAAGTAAATCTGGGATAACTCATGGGTACAACGTCATGTGAGACCAAGACCCAGGTCTCCTGATCTCCAGGTCATGCTTATTCCAGGCACCATCCTGGGTGGCCACTCAGGCAGGCTTCCTACCCTCCCCAGCATGGGTTGTATTCTTCCTGGAATACTGTCATGTGCCCAGTTCTGCACTCCTCAGGTAAAGAAAGGTTCCCACCTGATTCTAGACTGCTCAGGGGAAATACAGAAAATAAAATCTAGCGGGGAATATCAAGGAACCACAAATTATTCTGCCTACAGAAGGGAAAGCTAAGGGAGAACTCCATACTGCATAGCTGAAAATGTTATTCAATTCCACTGGGGACCAAACAAGTGTGGAAGGGAGCTGTGTGCGGGGAGATGCTTAACAGTCAGCTGCCCTGGGGAAAAATGTGTGTGTATGTACGTGTGTATTATAAATTTTACTGATACAAAAGATGTGTAGCACGTAATGTACAAATAAAATACTAATACTCTATTATAAATCCCAGATAACCAATTGATTTTCATAGGATGCTTTCCTTGGTTTTTGCCAAGCCTTTCTAGCTGTTGCTAACATATGGTTGCAATTCATCTATGATTCGACAAGTAGAATTGCATCTCAACCTGATAACTCTCTTCCCAACAAATTCACTGTCATTAAATCTGATGTGTGATCTACGATTAAACTATTTCTCATGCTCACACAAATTATATTCGCTGAACTGAAATCTCTTTCACCTTTAACACTGGACACAACAAACTTTTAAGACTAACCTTCATTATTAACATTCTCCCCATCACTTCTTTTTGTTGCTGCTGTTAGGTACCATCGAGTCAGTTTTGACTCACAGCAACCCTATGTACAACAGAACGAAACACTGCCTGGTGTCTAGACAATTAAAAAAAAACAGTAAATCAAGGCCCAATCTGTAGCATTTGCCCATTTCCCTGGTGTAAATACTGCAATCATGGCCAATTTAAAGCTACTGATGCAACATGGCAGAATGCAGAGTTGGAAAAACACTCAGGGTAGCACTCCATTATGTGGTATTTCCAGCATACAGATACAATAGATGTAAACAACCTGAAGAGTATAGATAGGGGTAAAATAATTAGAAAATGAATTTTTTTCTGTTTTTTTAATATAACTTATTTATTATAAGTTTACAGAATTTAATTTTTACAATGCCTTGTTTAATAACCAGTTTGGAAAATTACTGGAAATTGGCTCTTGAAAGTCGGTACAAGCTAGCACTCACAAAACAGAGAGAAAGTGGAGTTGATACAATGTGGTTAAGAAAAGCAGCTTCACAATCAAACAGATGTGGGTTTAAATCTTGGCTTCACCACTTACCGATATATGATCTTCAGCTTCAAAATTCTTCTTGTAAAACAGGGAAAATATTACTATCTATCTCTCACAATTATCGTGAGGATTAAATGAGAATTTATGTGTTAGCTTCACAGGCAATACCTGGCACATAGTAAACATGTGATAAGAAGTGTATGTTACTATTTTGTTGTTGAAGAATTTCCTCATTATTAAGCAGTGTGATAAGTTTCTGGGAAAGACGATGAAGTCCTCTACTCTGAACTGTGGCAGCCATTTTGACCTGAGGACAAGGTCCTTACCTGTAAATGGGGATGATACCTACCTATGAGACCTGAATGATGAAGGTATATTAAGTGCTTAGCAGTATGTCCATAAGCGTGTGCTCAGAAAAGGAGAATTGTTACTGCTAAATTTACTACATATTTATGTGCCTATAAAAATGCTATGTAAAAGCCAGCTACAGGCAGTCCCGGGTGTACGTCAGACTTACAAACAACTCATACTTGCCCTTTAATATTATGTAAATTTGCCCTCATTTGAAACGACTGAACTAACCCTAAAAAACCCCTACTCGAAACAAATTCATCACAATCCCCCTCACTTGCTACACGTGCAGCTTTTAAACCATTAAAAAGGCTTCAAACGTTTTCTTGCACAAAACTAACCCTAAATAAGAACCGTATATAACTGTTCTGATATAAATTTGACATAAAGACATAGTTAGGAAGGGATCTTGGGGACTGCCTGTACTCCAATAAAAACTTTCTGAGTAAATGTATAGTTGAAAGCCACCACCCCCCCCGCCCCCGCTGCCCCCACCAAGGCTGAACGTGCCATCTGATCCTGCTATGACTGGGACACTCATGATAAAAAGCACATTTGTATGGCTCATTTCTACGATTCAGCCCATGATTCTCACCTGAAGGAAAGCGGGAGCTGGCTGCCTACACTCTAACAAGTCATAGACGAGTCCTAAAATTCTACACTACAGCCAAGTAAAAATACTAACCATGGAAATGATCTAGCTGAGCAGCTGGTAACAAGCAAGCCATTTTACTGTGGAAGATGCTAAGGTAGAAAGAAATGAAATGCCCTTATTACTATCATTAAAAGTAAAAAAAAAAAAAAGTAAAGTAAAATTTTAAAAGCAGGGCCAAAACTAGTTAATCTAATGTCAAAAAAAAATTCCAGTTCTGTTTGTAGTGAGGGAGGTAAGGAAGGCCAAACAAATGCACTTTTATTAAAAGCAAATACTATAAAATCCTAACTCCTTTTTAAAAGATCCTGGACCCCTTTAATCTCTCAAGTGAGGTTTCCTCAAAGATTCAGATAAAAAGTATGTCCTTTGGCCCTTTGCTTCTCAAAGGGTGGTCCACAGACCAGCAGCACTGGCATCACCTGGAAGCTTGTTACAAAAGCAGAAACTCAGGCTCCTCCCCAAGCCCACTGAATGAGAACCTACATTTTAGCAGGATTTCCAGGTGATACCTACAAACGTTAATGTTCAAGAAGCACTGCTCTCGGATTTTCCTATGGATTACGCTCCCAAAAAAGAACCAAACTCGTGCTGCCGTCGAGTCAATTCCGATTCATAGCAACCCTATTGGGCAGAGTAGAACTGCCCCATAGAGTTTCCAAAGAGAACCTGGTGGATTTGAACTACCAACCTTTAGGTTAGCAGCTGTAGCACTTAAGCGCTATGCCACCAGGGATTATGCTCAGCTGTATAAAATTAGTAAAATGTCCCTGGCGGTACAGTGGTTAAGTGCTCAGCTGCTAACTGGAAGGCCAAACCCACCAGCCGCTCCACAGGAGAAAGATGTGGCAGTCTGCTTCCATAAAGATATCCAGCCTTGGAAACTCTATAGGGCAGTTCTATTCTGTCCCTGTGGTGCAATGGATCACTTTTCTGTGGCCTTTCTCACTATGGTCTTCTAACCCCCACCCAAGTGATTGGAAGGGACTATGCAGATAGGGTAATTGTGGTTCATTAAAGGGATTGGGGAAACCCTGGTGGCATAGTGGTTAAATGCTACAGCTGCTAACCCAAGGGTTGGCAGTTCGAATCCTCCAGGTGCTCCTTGGAAACTCTATGGGGCAGTTCTACTCTGTCCTATAGGGTCTCTATGAGTAGGAATCGACTCAACGGCACTGGGTTTGGATTTTTTTTTTTTTTTTTTAAAGGGATTGGTCAGTGTTGCCATCCCGCTGGGCTTGAGGTGAGCCATCCCAGAAGTAGGAGAGAGAGGATCCCACCACCACCAAGAAAGAACAACCAGGAGTACAGAGCTCGTCCTTTGGACCCAGGATCCCTGCACTGAGAAGCTCCTGGAACCAGGAGACACAGAAAAGAGAGAGCTCAAGAAGTGGTGGCAGAGAAATGACTGCAGGACATGGCGTGGTGGGCTTCCTGGTCCAAGGAGTGAGAAAGCTGAGTGCTCTGGGCAGGAGGCTTGCCTCAGAGCACTTATTGGCAGAGCTGAAAGAGCTTTGTAACACTTCCCGGAGCAGGGCAGAGGCTGAGGGCCAGGGAGGCCTGCCTGTGAGCAAGGCTGGCAAGATGCTATCCTGATGAATAACTGTATCCTGAGTATTCCTGAAGCTGAACTGTAACCTGTCCCTTCTCTAATAAACCCCATAATCATGAGTATTGTCTGTGAGTTCTGTGTGGCCATTACAATGAATTATTAAACCCAGTAGAGAGAACTGTGGGAGAGACGGTTAGTGTCAGAATTGGTAAAGACGGTGGAGAGATGAGCCACGCCTGGCCTCTGCCTCACAGGAATCAGCCTTGGGCTGTTAATTTTGATTCTCCTTCTCCTATGTGAAATTAGAAGAGGTCAGACACCGCCCCCGCGCCACTTTTACAGTCCCCTTTAACTCGACGGCACTGGGTTTTCACTGGGAGGGTCACTAAGAGTCAGAATCAACTTGACAGCAACAGGCTTGTTTTTTGTTTTTGGTTCATGGTGCAGAGAAGTTGAATATAAATTTACATGAGGCTGCTAAGTAGTACAAAACACTCAGTTCTCAAATTCATATCTTAATGCTCCTGGCTTCAAGCTAAATGTCCTCAGGAGCCTGTCTACCGAAATTAGTGTCTATGGCAATTAGTTTTAAATTGCTGAATGATCTCTCACCGCTGGCAATGGAAATTGTGATGGCCAACAGAAACTGCTCGTTGTCACTCCTTCCTCAAGCAGTGCCCAGAGCAGGCCCTACCTACCATACCTTAGTTAATGCCTCTGGGTCGTGTTGTCATTTTTTTCTTTCTAGTAGCATTCTGTAATTATCCTACATTTTTTTAATTTTTAAATATATAATTAACCGGGGCGGGGGGAAGACCTTAGAACAAAAATGTGGAAAAGACACAGAAGTCTTACCTTTAGCTTGATGAGGTAATATTTGAAAATTGAAAAATTCAAATCAATTATGTGTGTCACCTCTAAGATATTTTCAATCTCCTCACACTAAACTAGTTAAACTATATCGTCAGTTGAGTGTTGTACAGTCACCCACTGAGTTGTGCTGAAAAGAAATGAATGAGTAAAGACTGCTGGGGATCCTTGCCAAATCTGTAAAGAGTTTAGCTATCATCCCCAAGAACGCTCTAGATTTTCAAACTTAGTTTTGGTAGTGGATTCCTTTTTCTCAAACACAGTCTTACTGGGAACCCCCAATATAGAAAAGCTCCTGGCTGGAGTGGGAGGTAAAGGAACCAGAACCCAAGCAGCTCTCCCTGACTCTTTCTTACAGTACCCTTCTACGCCTTTTCTGCCTGTTACAATCTACCTAACCTTTAAGGTCTGGTTTAAATAAGCTTCTACTCTCCTTAACTTTAGCTGTCACTCACTGAGCAGCTACATACTCACACTACAGTACATAACATATCTACTAATGTAGTGTTACAACAACTCTAAGAGCTATTTTGCCCTTCTTAGTGTCAAGAAAACTGAGACTCAAGTTAAAAACTTGACCAAGGTCAACGACAGTAAAATGAAGATTTTAATTCAGGACTTCCTGACTCCATCTTGTCTCTAATGCTTTACATACATGGTTCCCCTTAGTTGAAATTACTATTTTGCTCTTTGGTACTTTGAGAGCATTTTTTTCCCCCACAGCGTACATCACGTCCTGCCTCCCGTGATAGATTTTTCTTCCCCATGACTCATAAGCTCCTGGAGAGTAGGCATTGTGTTCTGCTCATCGCTCCTGATCCAGCAATAATTTATAACTGGAAAACTGAATCTTCCCCAGGTTTTCTGGGGTTTGCTTCACAGAGGAGGTATGCCTGCAAGTTGGTCCCTAAAAATGCTAAGTGCTCAGCAAACTAACTTTGCTTCCTCCTGAGCACTAACAGGCTACATTTATCACCATCACTACCACCTGCACCCCTTCCATCCAGGTGAGGCCCTTTGACCAGTTCTAACAGAATGTGAGTGGAAGGGATGTGAGTCCAATTCAGACTGAGGAGCTCTGAGCAGTCTTCCCTAAGTTCTCTCTCTTTCCTGTCTCTTGGCTAGATGCAGAGGATCCAATAAAAACGGTGAGGCCCTAGACGATGGTGGTGACACTAGGTAGAAGGGGGCTGGGACCCTAAGGGACAGTAGGATTGTGAAGAGAGCAAGAAGTCCATTGAGTTAAGCCACTGCGAATTTGGAACTGTTTGTTACAGTATTTGGCTTTCCCTTATACATTCCCACTTTACCAAAAGTCCACCATTCAGTTTTTTGAGCTTAACAAGCTATTCTCTGGCAATACAAATACTTGCAAATAACTAAGGGCAATAAGGTATTATTTAGTATGTAAGAAAAACTCTTTTGGAATAAAGAGAAGAGATAATTGGATATCCTTTCAATGGAGTGCTGGAGCTTCTGAGGATTGTCTAATTCTACTAGGGCTCAGCACCTTTCATTACCTTTGGGCTATTTTGTGACACAATTACCGATACCAATGCAAATTATTCTTGTCTGTTATTGTTGGGTGCTCTCCAGTTGATTTTCAACTTACATCAACCCCATGTGACAGAAGAGAACTGCCCCATACGGTTTCCTAGGCTGTAATCTTTACGGGAGCAGATTGCTAGGTTTTTCTCCCTCAGAGTCCCTGGGTGGGTTTGAACCTTTTGGTTAGCAGCCAAGCGCTTAGCCGCTGCACCGCCAGGACTCCTTAAATTCTTGTCTAGGCAACCAAATTAACTGTCCAGCAGAGGGACAACCTTCCTCCCTTAGAAAAATTCAGTTTGAAAATTCATTTCAAGAATTCTTTACTCCATTTAAATTTGTGATTCTTTGCTGTCTCCTTTGAATTATTTGAGGCAACTTCCTGGTTCCTTCATTAAATAATGAGTTAAATAAAATCTTTGACATGTTCATTTTATATCTGTATAAAAGTCACAGATATAACTTTTAAAATTTATCTTTCAATGAATTATTGATGGTCCCTCAATGCCTTAAGGTCTTAAGACTGAAAGTGTTTTGATACAGTGAAAGGGACAGAGAGAAGAAGGAAGCCTCTTTGAATCTGAGCAGTCCAGTGCTCAAATCAAAGAGTCCAAAGTGAAGATGATGACCAGGGAGAAGAAAGAAGAAAAGGCTCCAAGATTCCACTGAAAACAAGCTTCCTGCATCATGATTTTGTCCATGGTCTGCCCCTACCTCCTTTGTTTTGTTGTTACATGCTGTTGGGTCAATTCCGACTCATAGAGGCCCCAAGTGACAGAACAGAACGGCCACATAGGGTTTTCCAGACTGTAATCTTCACAGGAAAAGATCGCCAGGGAGCCGATGGGTGGGTTCGAACCACCAACCTTTCAGTTAGCAGTGCTCTAGCTCTCCACTGGAGCTCCTTTCCTTTGTATTAGTGGAATAAATGAATGATTTGTCTTTATATCTCTCTGCAGTTTCCAAAACTCGACTCTGAAAAGGAAGGCAAACATTGCAGCAACTTTTCACCTTAATTCTGTGTGCCTGGCAGCCAGTACCATTTGCCTCCGACGAGGCAGGGCTCTGAAGCCCACCGCCTTGGTCCTGCGGGATACACAATACTTTTTATCAGACTCGTGATAAATAAACCCAGGTGGAAATACATCCTGTGCCTAAGGCTGACTGCACATCAAGCCTCCTGCAGTTGGAAGTTGCCATATTACCTTAGGTATTTACCCCCAAGGAGTCATCAAATTCATCCTGTTCCAAACAGTTGCTGTCCTCTTTCAAGAAGAGCAGCTTGAAAATTCAAATCCCATTATTTCAAAAAGATTTCAGCCCTGCAGGAAAATTTATAGAGGGAAAGTGTAAATCACAATCACCTTAGTTATGAGCACTCCTCTGTTTTAAATTCCTTCCCCAGGTATCTTCATAAAGTTCATTTTAAAGATCTTTCACCTGAATTGAACTGAGACCCCTTGTTGACCACACATCTATATTTTCTGACAGGTTCTGTGAAAGAATCTTTCTGTCCAACAGAAAGATACTCTCCTGAATTGGAAAAGCAGAAACCTGTAGTTATTAGTTCTCAAATGCTGAAATGAAGTGAACAAGTTCATTGACTCCAACCTCACCTGACCACTAAGCTTAGCTTTAATGTTTTAGCATCCTTTAATAAATTCTTGATTGGAGATGGAGAAAAATCACTAAATTGCTCTACGTTCTGAAATGCAGAAGTTAAATACATTCTCTGACTCAGATTGAGTAAAACATAAAATTTGGGAGACTCCAAATATTCCAGATTCTTAGCAAAGTGAACCAATAACATTTGATTAAGTACTTCATCTTAATCAGCATCATATAACCTCAAATGAGGAGTTCTAGGTGATGTAAATGGTTAATGCACTTAGCTGCTAACCAAAAGGTTGAAGGTTCCAGTCCACCCAGAGGCTCCTCAGGAGAAAGGCCTAGTGGTCTACTTGAAAAAAATCAGCCACTGTATGCATTGCTGGTGGGAATGCAAAATGGAACAACCATTTTGGAAAATGATACAACCATTTTGGAAAATGATATGATGCTTCCTTAAAAAACTAGAAAGAGAAATACCATATGATCCAGCAATCACACTGCTAGGAATACATCCTAGAGAAATAAAAGCCATCACACAAATAGACATATGCATACCCATGTTCACTGCAGCATTGTTCTCAACAGCAAAAAGATGGAAACAACCTAAGTGCCCATCAACAGATGAATGGATAAACTTGGGTACATGCACACAATGGAATACTACACAAAGATAAAGAATGATGAATCTGGGAAACACCTCACAACATGGATGAATCTGGAGGTCATTATGCTGAGTGAAATAAGTCATTCACGAAAGGACAAATATTGTATGAGACCACTATTATAAAAACACATGAAAATGTTTCCACACAGAAAGAAAAAATCTTTGATAGTTATAAGGGAGTGGAGGGTTGGGGAGAGGTGGGGGTGGGGGAAGACAGTAACTAGGTAGGAGATAAGCAGTAACTTCGGTGAAGGGTAAGACAGTACGCAATACTGGGGAAGTCAGCACAACTTGACCGGGGTGAAGTCACAGAAGCATCACAGATACATCCCAACACCCTGACAGACCAAGCTACGGGGTTGAGGGCTAAGGACCACAGTCTAGGGTGACATCTAGCTTAACTGGCATAATTTAGTTTATAAGGACAATGTCCTACATCTGACTGTGGTGAGTAGCGTCTGGAGTCTTAAAAGCCTGCAAGCAGCCACCTAGAATACATCTTATGGTCCCATCCTGGCTGGAGCAAGGAGAATGAAGAAAACCAAAGATACAAGGGAAAGATTAGTCCAAAGGACTAAGGGACCACAACCTCCACCAAATTGAACCCAGAACAACCAGATGGTGCCCGGTTACCACCACCGACTGCTCTGGCAGGGATCACAATAGAGGGTCCCAGGCAGAGCAGGAGAAAAATGTAGAACAAAATTCAAATTCACAAAAAAAAAAAAAAATGCTTGATGGTCTGACAGAGACTGCAGAAACCCTGAGAGTAGGACCCAGACACCCTTTTAACTCAGTACCGACGTCACTCCTAAGGTTCACCCTTCAGCCAAGGATTAGACAGGACTGCAGAGCCAACAGTAACACACACGAGGAACGCACTTCGTAGCTCAATCACATATATGAGACTAGTGGGTACACCAGTCCAAAAGCAAAGACGAAAAGGCAGGACAGGTCAGGAAAACTGGACAGATGGAAACAGGGAACCCAGGGTAGAGGAAGGGAGAGCGTCGACACATCACAGGTTGGCAACCAATGTCACAAAATGATTTATGTATTAACTGTTTAATGAGAAACTAATTTGCTCTGTAAACTTTTAACCTAAAGCACAATAAATAAATAACTAAGGTTAAGTAAAATTAAAAAAAAAATGTCAGCCACGGAAATCCCTACGGAGCACAGTTCTACTCTGACATACATGGGATCACAACTCAACAGCAACTGGTTTAGCCTCAAATCAAGAGATAATGGTACTGTGTTGATGACTTTCTCAGTTTTGTTATTAAGACAGTTGGAAGCTTTTAAGCATTATCTTCATTCACTTTCCTCTGTACTTTACAAAGAGGACTTAATTTCTTCTTTTTGGAAAATTTTCCCAGTTCTCCTAGTATTTCCTCTTGTTTCACTCCCAGAAGAGCCTACCACGTTTTCACATACTCGTAATTCTCCATTTGAGCCTACAAGGGCATTCTGATTACAAAGAAATTAGCTCACAGCATTCTCCTCAGATGTCATGTGCCTTGTTAATGTTTGTAGTAACTGTAACTGATGAACAGATGATTTTTTACCTTAGTTTCAAGACTCCTTTTTCTGGCACTCTAAAGGAAAGGTGACTGCTGAAATGTGATTCCACCCCCACCCCCACCCCCCCCCCCAATTCTCTAAGTCACTATAATTTAATTATCAAAATACAGATAAAGGCTTCAGCTTCTGGGAAACAGTCAAGTCGATTATCAAGATGAATGATTTGGAGCTGAGATGTCTCGGACTAGGTTTCCAGAAGAGTCTTCCTCATCAACAAATCCAAATTTATTTTTAGTGAACCTTTGATACAAGAACCCAATGCCTAAGACCTCCTGCAAGCCACTAAAGATACAAGAAAATTTTTTTCAAACCAGGGCCCTAGAACATTTAAAATACTGTATCATAAATATAATTTTGCTGCAGCCAAAACTGAGATACAAAAAACAAAACCAAACCCGTTGCCACTGAGTCAATTCTGACTCATGTCGTCACCATGTGTTACAGAGTAGAGCTGCTCCATAGTGTTTTCTTTGTTGTAATGTTAAGGAAAGCAGATCACCAGGCCTTTCTTCCACCATACTGCTGGGTGGGTTGAAGCTGCCAACCTAGGTTGGTAGTCGAGCACAAACCATTTGCGCCACCTAGGGACTGAGATACAAAAAGACAGCTCGATTCTCTGACATGTGAAAACAAGGCCAGTAGCAGGAGCAGAGAAAATCAGGTTTAATAAATTCCTCACTTCCATCCAGTGATGCCTCAGCTATTTTTATTCTTTGATAGAAGCTATCAAAGGTCTTACCTCTATTAAGCCACCTAATGAACTATTTGAAAATTTTTAATTGATTGATCGCTCTGTAAAAATCCAATCATCTTATTTTCATCTGATTCCGATGTTAAGATAATGAAAGTAATTGACCCAACATTTCTGATTTCCGAGCTCTGATCATTTCTATGGTGTAGAATCAAAGTTCATTCTAAAGAAAAAAATACATATATAGATTCAATAATGTTATGTTCCTGAAAAAAACTAGCCTCAAAATGCTTTCCAAGGTTTATGACCCAAAGGCATGTTATTATTAGTTCATTACTAAAGGCTTTGTAAATATAAAATCTACTTTAGGGTTAGGTAGAGAGAACCAGAGAAAGTTAAAATCAGGTGAAGTTCTTCCTGCCATATGATGTTTATGCTCAGTGTCAGTTACTAGCATTATAGAAAGATGTTAGTTACCTGGTCACTTACCATTTTTCCATAAATCAAGCTAACTAACTCCATTTAAAAACCTCATCATCTTCCCCCTATGTTCCAGGATAGTTACATAAGGTACTACTGTTTAATTGGCAGAGTGGGATAAAGCATCTCCATCTCTACTCCCAATTGTGCTGAACAGTTTCACACCCAGAATGGCCACCAGCTGGAAAAGGAAAAGAACTCTCCTTTAATCGGTCAACAGTACTCAACGGTGGGTGCTGGATGTTGTGAGGGACCCAAAAAGATAATTTACAAAATGAGATACTGCAGTGAATGGAAATTGAGCAATGCTGACAATAACTACTAGAAGAGTGTGATGGCTAATTTTTTGTGTCATCTTGGCTAAGATATTGTTCCTGATTATGTGGCTGAATGCTAGTCTAGTTGCTATTCCATAATGTGTTGTTGTTAGGTGCTGTCGCGTCTGTTCTGACTCATAACTACCCTATGTAGAACAGAGCGAGACACTGCCTGGTCCTGCACCACTCTTATAAGCATTGTTATGCTTGAGCCCACTGTTACAGACAGTGTCAATTCATCTTACTGAGGTTCTTCCTCTTTTTTGCTGACCCTCTACTTTACCAAGCACGATGTCCTTCTCCAGGGAATATTCCCTCCTGAAGATAACATGGCCAAAGTATATAAGATGAAGTCTCACCATCCTTGCTTCTAACAAGAATTTTGGCTATACTTCTTCCAAGACAGATTTGTTTGTTCTTCTGGCTTGTTGTTGTTGTTGTTAGGTGCCGTTGAGTCGGTTCCGACTTATAGTGACCCTATGCACAACAGAACTAAACACTGCCTAGTCCTGTGCCATCCATATAATCGTTGTTATGCTTGAGTTCATTGTTGCAGCCACTGTGTCAATCCACCGCATTGAGGGTCTTCCTCTTTTCCGCTGACTCTGTACTCTGCCAAGCATGATGTCCTTCTCCAGGGACTGATTCCTCGTGACAACATATCCAAAGTATGTAAGACGCAGTCTCACCATCCTTGCCTCTAAGGAGCATTCTGGCCACACTTCTTCCAAGACAGATTTGTTCATTCTTTTGGCAGTCCATGGTATATTCAATATTCTTTGCCAAAACCACAATTCAAAGGCTTCAACTCTTCTTCGGTCTTCCTTATTCATTGTCCAGCTTTCACATGCATATGATGTGATTGAGAATATCATGGCTTGGGTCAGGCACACCTTAGTCTTCAGGGTGACATCTTTGCTCTTCAACACTTTCAAGAGGTCCTTTGCAGCAGATTTTCCCAATGCAATGCGTCTTTTGATTACTTGACTGCTGTTTCCATGGCTGTTGATTGTGGATCCAAGTAAAATGAAATCCTTGACAGCTTCAATCTTTTCTCCGTTTATCATGATGTTGCTCATTGGTCCAGTTCTGAGGATTTTTGTTTTCTTTATGTTGAGGTGTAATCCATACTGAAGGCTGTGGTCTTTGATCTTCATTAGTAAGTGCTTCAAGCCCTCTTCACTTTCAGCGAGCAAGGTTGTGTCATCTGCATAATGCAGGTTGTTAACGAGTCTTCCTTCAATCCCGATGCCCCGTTCTTCTTCATATAGTCCAGCTTCTCGTATTATTTGTTCAGCATACATATTAAATAGGTATGGTGAAATAATGCAACCCTGACACACACCTTTCCTGACTTTAAACCAATCAGTATCCCATTGTTCTGTCCGAACAACTGCCTCCTGATCTATGTAAAGGTTCCCCATGAGCACAATTAAGTGTTCTGGAATTCCCATCCTTCCCAGTGTTACCCATAGTTTGTTATGATCCACACAGTCGAATACCTTTGCATAAAATAAATAAAATAAATAAAACAGAGGTAAACAACCTTCTGGTATTCTCTGCTTGCAGCCAGGATCCATCTGACATCAGCAATGATATCGCTGGTTCCACGTCCTCTTCTGAAATCAGCCTGAATTTCTGGTAGTTCCCTGTCGATATACTGCTGCAGCCATTTTTGAATGATCTTCAGCTGAATTTTGCTTGAGTGTGATATTAATGATATTGTTCTATAATTTCCACATTCAGTTGGATCACCTTTCTTGGGAATAGGCATAAATATGGATCTCTTCCAATCAGTTGGCCAGGAAGCTGTCTTCCATATTTCTTGGCATAGATGAGTGAGCACCTCCAGCACTGCATCTGTCTGTTGAAACATCTCAATTGATATTTCATCAATTCCTGGAGCCTTGTTTTTCACCAATGCCTTCAGAGCAGCTTGGACTCCAGATTTAGGAGCCTATAATATGACCATGTGCTTTCTCGGAAAATAAAAGAATGACAGTTGACTTTAAATTTGATATCTATGTGACTGGGGGCACTGGGTTACTGGGTTTTGGATGTGACTGGGAGTAAGACATCCTAATCCAACACACAAAAGATCATTAAAAGCAATGTAAATCTTTACTAATGGATTCCATTCATAATATACAGGGGGAAAAAACAAACAAAACCAGTTGCTGTTGAGTCAATTCCAACTCACAGTGACTGCATGTACATCAGAGTAGAATTATGCTCCAAAGCGTTTTCAATGGCTGTGATCTTTCAAAAGTAAATTGCCAAGCCTTTCTTCCAAGGTGCTGCTGCGCAAATACAAACTGCCAACTTTTTGGTTAGTAGCCAAGCACTTAACAATTTGCACCACTCAGGGACTCCTAAAACACAAAAAATGCTCCTTAAAATCCTCTTTCCCTATTCCCCTACATAAACAGAAGCTGACTCATCCCAGGAGGACAACCAGTAGACACAGCCTAGGACAATGATACTCTAGGGCTGGGACCCAGGAGTCAGTATTTCTTAAAACTCGCCCAGCAATTCCAATATGTAGCCAAGACTGAGAACCTAGTCTAGGGGGCTTTAGCCAATCTGCCGGCTCTCTCAGTGCTGGTTACATTGGATTAACGCTTCTTTCTTGCTTCTTTTTCCATACACGTATTTAGTTACATTATCCCTGGCAGCTTCCTGAGCAACCTTTCATTTCATAGTGTAACATACTGTATATCGAAATACACTGACATTTGTTGCAATCAAGAGTTGTTTGAAATCTCACATTCCCACTACCTTTTGCCAAGCATCTTTTCCTTACTGCCATAGCCATGTCACACTATATTTAAGTATTTGGACTTAGCTACACGTTATGTGCTTTAAAAGATTAAGAAGGAGGAGGAGGAAGAGGAAAAAGAGAAGTGCTGACATGTTTTAGGGCTAAGGGTCTGACTTTCTCACAGCCAAGTGCTCAGTTTCTATAAGGCCCAGACATCATTTTGCCTGCAGTTCATTCTACCTTCCTACCGATTCCAAACATGTTTGTTTTGTATTCTTCTCCCTTGCATCTTGCTAAAACACCAGTTAATGAACCTCATAAATTACTCCCTTACAAAGTATGTTGTTGTTAACTGCTGTCGAGTCAGACTCGACTCATGGCAACCCCATGTACAAAAGGATGAAACCGTTGTGATCCATATGGCTTTTCATTTACTAATTTTTTGGGAATAGATCAATGGGCCTTTCTTCTTAGTCCATCTTAGTCTGGAACCTCTGCTGAAACCTGTTCAACATCATAGCAACACACAAGCGTCCACTGACAGATAGGTGGTGACTCATTGAGGTGCACTGGCTAGGAATGGAACCCAGTCTTTTGCCTGGAAGGCAAGAATTCTACCACTGAACCACTAGTGCCTCCATGAAGCATAATAAATGGGCTGTCCTACCCAAGTAGCAGTTCTGCATTTTTTGAAGGCCTTCTGAAGACATATTATCTCAACCCAAAGAGGCTCTAATATCGGAAAGTAGGCATCATGAGAGGGTAGGGAGGGTGATATAAATTAGAGAGCACCCCAGAAGTCACACCTTACAATAAGCCCTGGTTATAAGTGATGATTCAGTTCTCATCTTGGTTATCTAGTACTGCTATAAGAGAAATACCACAAATGGATGGCTTCAACCAATAGGGGTTTATTCTCTCACAGTCTAGGATGCTAGAAATCCAAATTCAGGGCATCAGTTCCAGGGGAAGGCTTTCTTTGTTGGCTCTGGAGGAAGATCCTTCTCATCAATCTTCCCCTGGACTAGGAGCTTCTCTGTGCAGGAACCTCAGGTCCAAAGGAGGCATTCTGCTCCTTGTGCTGCACTCTTAGTGGTATAACGTCCCCAACTCTCTGCTCACTTCCCTTTCCTTTTATCTCTTGTAAATTAAAAGGTGATGCGGGCCATACTCCAAGGAAACTCACTTTACATTGGATCAGGGATATGATCTGAGTAAGGGTGTTACATTCCACAAAAGTCCTCTTTAACATAATCAAATCTTGCCTCATTAACCACAGGCAGAGATTAGGATTTACAACACATAGGAAAATTACATCAATCACAAAATGGAGGACAACCATACAATCTTGGGAATCATGGCCTAACCAAGGAGACACATATTTTGGGGGGACACAATTCAACCCATGACAGTTCCCCACTGCAGAATTACTTGGACACTAACCTCACCTCTGCTCAATGGTGATTTACCTACTTATATGTCAGTCTCTTACTATGTCTATAACAGCTGGCATAAAATTAGTAGGTACTCAAGGAATGTCTTTTTTCCACAAACATCCCCAGACTATTAACTGAATATTTATCTTGTTTTTTAAGACCCCCCAGAGAAAAATATTCTACTTCCTCAATCAAGAGCCCATTCCAATGTGAGATGCAAGCTTTAGAAAACAGTGAAAGCAACTATAATAAGGCTGAGCTTCACTATTGGTTTTTTGGTACCCTTATTCATCCAAAACATCAACCAAACTCTACACCAGTCAAAAATGGTCTATTTCCAAAGAAGAAAATGGATCAAATGGCACCCTCAGGGGCTCATACAGAACTCATGAACTCAAAATCATATTTAAGATTATTGGGAACATGGTGCCCTACACAGACGCATCTTGCCATCCCTCTGCAGAAAAGACCAGAAAAACTAAGTAACAGAGATGTAAGCATCAATCCTGGAACCCCAATCATCAAATGAGAGGATAAAGAACTAGATCAAACACTGAACAGAAGAAGAAACTTAAGGAAAACAGAGAACCAGGAGAGATGCAGAGTGGGAAGTCCCCTACTGACTAACATGGCATAGCATCACTGTCATGGACTGAATTGTGTCCTCCAAAACTACATGTATCAATTTGGCTAGGCCATGATTCCTAGTATTGTGTGACTGTCCACCATTTTGCCATCTGATGTGATTTTCCTATATGTTGTAAATCTTATCTCCATGAGTTTAATGAGATGGGTATTAGTGGCAGTTATGTTAATGAGACAGGACTCAATCTAAAGATTAGATTGTATCTCAAGCCAATCTCTTTTGAGATATAAATGAGAGAAGTAAGCAGAGAGACAGAGAGACCTCATACCACCAAGAAAGCAGTGCCAGGAGCAGGGTCCTGAACCTGAGCCAGGTCTTTGGACCTGAGGTTCCTTCATGGAGAAGCTCCCAGACCAGAGGAAGATTGATGACAAGGACCTTCCCCCAGAGCTGACAGACAGAGAAAGCCTTCCCCTGGAGCTGACACCCTGAATTTGAACTTCTAGGCTCCTAGACTGTGAGAGAATAAATTTCTGTTTGTTAAAGCCATCGACTTGTGGTATTTCTTCTATAGCAGCACTAGATAAGTAAGATAATTATCCTCTTAGAGCACAGCCATCAATGACCCTGGACAGGGAGTATAGGAAGGCAACTTCATAGAGTTCCCAACAGGAAAGAGAGCACCCAGTAACCTTCACCCTACTGCCCTGCACACCACCTCCACCCCTCCTGACAGGCCATGCAGAGCCACCTTGGCTAGAGAGCTACCAGCCTGCTGCCAGCCTGGAATCACCATGCCACCACCTGCCAGCTCCTGCCACATCATTTTTTTCCTTTTCTTCCTTTTCTTTCTCTCTCCTACCCAGCTCCATATGCCATCTCTACCGTTTCTTGCCAACTACACTGTGCTGCCTTGGCTAGAATGACATCTGCCCACTGCCAGACTGGGTCCACCCTGCCCCTATCTGCTGGCTCTTGCCATGCCTTTTTTTCTCCTTTCTTCCTTTTCTTTCTCTCTCCCACCTGGCCCTCTATGACACCACTACCCCTTCCTGCCAGACGATGCCACACTGCTGCAGGTAGAGAGCTACTGACCCACTGCCAGCCTGGGTCCCCCGTCCCTACCCACCAGCTCCCACAGCACCATTTTCCCCCCTTTCTTCCTTTTCTTTCTCCCTCTCACCTAGCCCCATACCCCACCTCTGCCCATTCCCAACAGGCCACAACACATCACCTTGGCTAGAAGACACTGACCCACTGCCATCCCATGTCTAGCCAATTCCCACCCAATGGCTCCTGCCATGCCATTTTGTTTGTTTGTTTTTTCTTTCTTTTTCCTCTTTTTACCTTTTCTTTCTCTATCCCACCTAGCCCTATGCATTACCTTTCCACTGAACCTCACCATACCACTGTGGGTACAGAGCTACTGGCCTGCCACTGCCCTAGGCCCCACCCACCTCTACTTGTCCCCACCCACTCCTCCCACTCCCATCTACCAGCTCCCACTGCACCATTTCTTATGTGATTTTATTTTGTTATTTGTTTTTCTTCCTACACAGCCCCATAAGCCACTTATTCTGATAAGTACCTTTATTAAATTATTAAGCCAATTAGAAATCATACAAAAACAGCAACTAGAAATCCAAAAGATAACAAAATTTCAGAACTAGACAACTCAATAGGTTTTAGGAGCAAATATGCAACAATGGAAGACAGAATCAGTGAGATTGAAGACAAATCCATGGATACCTTTTTGTTTGACAAAAAATCAGAGAAAAGAATGAAGGAAACCTAAAAGATTATGTGGAACAAAATCAAGAGCTAAAACTTGCACATTATCAGAGTTCCAGAATGGGGAGAAAATGGAAAACACAGAGAAGATTTTTGAAGGTTTTCTGACAGAAAACTTCACAAATATCATGGAAGACAAAAAGCTGTCCACCCAAGAAGTTCAATGAACTCCATATAAGATAAGCCCTAAAGAAAGTCACCAAGACATATCATAATCACACTTGCCAAAACCAAAGACAAAGAAAGGTCTTGACAGAAGCTCAAGAAAAATGAAAAGTCACTTACAAAGGGGAAATAATAAGGCTAAATTCTGATTACTTAGCAGAAACTATGCAGGCAAGAGGGCATATATGACATATATAAAACCTTGAAAGAAAAATACCACCAGCCAAGAATAACATATCCTGCAAAACTATCTCTCGAATATGATGGCAAAATTAGGACATTTCCAGATAAACAGAAATTAAGGACATTTGTAAAAACCAAAGCAAACTCACTAGAAATATTAAAGGGAATACTTCAGTTAGAGAACCCGCAACATCAGACCACAACTGGAGTCTAGGACACAGAACAGCATCAGACAGATACCAACCAGGGTAAAGAACTCTTAATAGTAAAGCAAAGCTAAAACAGGGAAACAGAGATGTCAGTCTGTAAATAATGACAAAGTCAAAATAATAAAAGGGGGAGTAAACAGTGTAGATATAGAACTTTCAAAAAGAGAATAAGTCAAGGTGATATCAAGTAATAAAAGACTGGTTCAAACTTAGGAAGATAAGGGTAAATTTCAAGGTAACTACGAAGAAATTTAATAAAACTACTTATCAGAATAAAAAAGAAGAAAAACATCAAGTCTCAGTAAACACAAAACCTATAATAATGAAAGAAAATCCACAAACAAAAGGAACTCAGCACAGGAAAGTAAGAGGAACAAAGAAAACATCAGCACCACAAAAAAAGCACAATAATATGACAGCAATAAACTTATACCTATCAATAATCACACTGAATGTAAATGGCTTAAATGAGCCTGTAAAGAGATGAGAGTGGCAGAATGGATAAAAAAGCACAACCTGTCAATATGCTGTCTACAAGAGACACACCTTAGGCAAAAAGACATAAATACATTAAAAATCAAAGGATGGAAAAAAATATCAAGCAAACAGTAACCAAAAAAGGGCAGAAGTGGCAATGCTTATCGCAGATAAAATAGACTTTAAGGCAAAATCAACCATAAAAGTCAAGAAAGGACATTATACAATGATTAAAGGAACAACCCACCAAGAAGACATAACCTTATAAACATCTGCACACCCCATGACAGGGCCCCAGAATACATAAACTCTAATAGCACTTTAAAGGGAAATAGACAGTTCCACAATAATAGTAGGACACTTCAACACCCCACTCTTGGTACACTGAGAACCCAGGGTGGAAAGAGAAAGGGGGAGAGTGTAGGGATTCCAACTAATGTCACAAAACAATTTGTGTATAAAACTTTTGAATAAAAACTAATTTGTGCTGTAAACTTCCACCAAAAACACAATAAAAAATTTTTTTAAATCATATCTAAAATAAAGATGTTGATTTAACAAAATTGGTCACAGATTCTTGGCAGATAGAAGAGACCTAGATAAGTATCAGTTAAGGGAGAAGAAAACAAAAACACAAAAATCATAGGTGATAGGCATGGTGACTGAAGGTCTCCCAGCTCCACCCATGCCACCAATCCTGTGATCACATTCACCTGGCCAACGATTATTTAGAAATGGGCACGTGACCTAATCCAGCAAATTGGGGTAAGAACAATTCTACTAGAGGATTCTGAGAAAGGCTTTCTCTCTCCTAAGAAAAAAACACAGTGAAAAGACAGTCTTGTCCTTTCTCTGGGCAATGTTCTGTCTGGGTAAGACACCTGAAACACTGCAGCCTTTGCAACTATAAGGAAGCCGGTCGGGAACAAAGTCAACATACCAAGGATGAGAGTGCAGGCAGATGGAAGGATCTTGGGTCACCGATGGCAGTTAAGCTGCTGAGTAAACTGACTCAGAATCTTTATCTCTGGACTTTTGTTTTAAGAGAAAATATATTTCTTTACTGTTTAAACCAATTTAAATTAGAAGTGGTGTGGGTCATAGTGTCTTCTCTCTTTACACATTCTTGGCAATAAATTTGAAAATGAACATGTTAAATCAGGAGAAATTTATTCTGCGTATGCCAATAAACAGCTTCCTACATGCCACTTAGGTCTCTGGGTGGCATAAACTGTTTGCACTCAGCTCCTAACCAAAAGGTTGGCATTTGAGTTCATACCACAGTGCCATGGAAGAAAGGCCTGGCAATCTACCTCCATAAGATTAAAAAACCTGTTGCTGCAGAGTCAATTCTGACTCATAGTGACCCTATAGGACAGAGTAGAACTGTCCCATAGGGTTTCCAAGGATAGCGGCTGGTGGGTTCAAACTGCTAACCTTTTGTTTATAAGCACAGCTCATAAGCACTATGCTGCCAGGGCTCCTCCATAAGATTACAACCATTAAAACCTCAGTGGAGCACAGTTCTATGCTGACACACATGGGGTCACCATGAATTGGAATCAACTGGACCACAATGGATTTTTCAGGTTTATAAACTACTTGTATTTTACCAATTAATCGGCCTCAACTGTAACTTGGAATTTTCACTCCTGATTCCCTCTATCCCTACAGTGACCACAGTCACACTTTCCTACAGCAAGATAAACTAAGCTCTGCCCCTCCAAAGCTTTAGTGACGATGTACATGTGACAGGGCAGAAAATAGAAACTCAGAGAATTTGAGGCCATGAATCTACTGCTTTGCCTTAGAAAGTCATCTAAATTTTCTGCTTTTGTTGCTTCACAGGAAATGAAACTATAATCTATTCAAAGAGTTTGCATTATTTTTAGCCAATCCCAACTACCCACCTCAATCTGTTCCTTTTAAAAAGCTTATATGGATTTCGGCATTCGCTTTGGAATATTATTCATATTACATGTGACAAAATATAAATACATTAATCCATTTAAAAATAGGAATGAATGAAATAGGATTACCTCTTAAAGAGTCTCTATGTTTGCATTTTTATTGATTCATTGAGAAAAACACATACTTAATTTTACAACTTTCACATGTTGACACAGCTCCCATGTAGCTCCACTTTCAAAAATGACACTGCTCAGGAACTACGCAATGAAATCTGTATATTTCCAACTGCTGCTGTAACAAATTACCATAAACTTAGTGGCTTAAAAGAACACATTTTTATTACTTAACAACTCTGGAAGTCAGAAGTGTAAAATCAGTCCTGCGGAGCTGGCAAGTTCCTTCTAGAGGCTTTAGAAGAAAATCCATTCCCTTGCCTTTTCCAGCTTCTAGAGGCCACTCACATTCCATGGCTCGTAGCCACATCACTCCAACCTCTGCTTCCATCATCACATCTCCTTCTCTGACTCTGACTCTCCCGATTCCTTCACATACGAATCCCTAGGATTACACTGGGCCCAAGCGGATAACCACCTCAATATCCTTAATTTAATCACATCAGCAAAGTACCTTTTGCCATGTGTGGTGGCTAATTGTATGTATCAACTTAGCTAAGCTATGGTTCCCAGTGGTTTGACCAAACACTACACTAGTTGCTGTACCATAATGTAATCCAATGTAATTTAAGATACTATCTAATATAATATACTCACTGATTATGGAGATTAGGACATGAGCATCTTTGGGGAGCAACTATCCTACCTACCACAAAATCCATCACAAATAGAGAAGGTTTTCCACATTTCACCTGACCTGAGAGTTGTTAGGAAGCTGTATCAATTAATACCGATCCAGAAGCTGTTACCGGTTTTGAGTTATTGGTCCTAGGAGATATTCCTGTCCCTCTAAGAAAGGATGGTAAACGAACAAAATGCTAGACCCAGACACTAATTAAATACAATCTTCCCACACTGGGAAAATTTGGAACAGCTTGAAAGGTTTATTCCTTGTTTTGGGTCTCAGGAAGCCCATAATGCTAAAAACATGTTGACAAAATAAATTTATAGGGAAAAGAAGTTAAAAAACAAGAGACACCTAGGGATATAGTGGACATTATAAGAAAAATCTGATATAAAAAATAAAATAAAAAAGACTTGGGTAAATCACTTTTAAAAGCACAACAAATCACTAAACTGGTATCACTAATTTAAGAAACATTAACAGTACAAGGGGAAGGAGGGGGGCACAGCCAGAGAGGGACATGGGGCAGAACAGTGGGAACAATAGGACCATTTGGCCTGAGTCTCAAACCCGACATAGCCTTAAAATTTTAACTGCTATTAGCCAAAAACTGGAAACAACCCAAATGTTCATCAACAGGTTACCAGATAAACAAAATGTGATATATCCGCACAATTGAATGCTACTCAGCAATAAACAGAAATGGAATGAAAGAAGACAGACACAAAAGGGTACATGCTATGATTCCATTTATATAAAATTCTAGAAAACTCAAACTAATTTACAGTGACAAAAATAGATCAGTGGTTGCCTGGGGATGGGGACTAAGAAAGCCAAGGACAACAAAGGAAGGAGCCCTGATGGCACAGTGGTTAAGCACTCGGCTGCAAATCGGAAGCTCAGCAGTTCGAACCCACCAGGCACTCTGCAGGAGAAGATGTGGCAGTCTGCTTCCGTAATGATTACAGCCTTGGAAACCCTATGGGACAGCTCTACTCTAATAAAACTAGTAGTTCAGCTAGTAGTTGACTGCTTAACCATTTGCATCACCAAGGGACTCATAAGATTATACTCCTAGAATTACATCCTGAGCCAAGACTTCTTTCCGGAATTCCTGATTCAACATTCAGCATGTCCAGAAGTAGCTCATCATCTCCCCCAATGTGCCAAACTCCCCTCTTTTCCTCTATTTCCTATCTTCATCAAAGGCATCACTATCCACCCAATTTCCCAAGCTAAAAACCCAGAAGTCATCCTCAGCTCTCTTTCTCTACCCATCCCCTCAAATCATTCACTAAGACTCATGACTAAAAGCCCTCAGGTTGGCTTCTTTCTCTCCATCCCACTACCTCTGCCTTACCCTGAGTTTTCATTTCCCACACACAAAAACAAACAAAAAAAAAAACCAAACCCAGTGCCTTCGAGTCGATTCCGACTCATAGCGACCCTGTAGGTCAGAGTAGAACTGCCCCATAGAGTTTCCAAGGAGCACCTGGAGGATTTGAACTGCCGACCCTTTGGTTAGCAGCTGTAGCACTTAACCACTACGCCACCAGGGTTTCCAAAAAAAAAAAAATATATATATATATATATATATGGAACGCTTCACGAATTTGCATGTCACCCACACACAGTACTTCATTAATCTCATAAATGGCCTTTAGGCATTGAAGCCCTTTGTATGCAGCCCTTGCTTACCCTTCCAGCCTCGTCTGCTGCTGTGTCTCCTAAAGCCTCCTTTTACCCACTTGTGTGTGCCATGCTCTTTCATCCTCTTATTGCCTTCGTGCATGCTCTTTCTCTGGTCTCCTACCCCTCCAAGCTATCTCCTATCTATATATCTTACAAGTGACAACTCTGACCACTCCCACCTAACCTAAATGGCCCCCTTCTACATTTCTGCTCTGCCCTCTTATAACCTACTTTTATTATAGAACTCATCTACCCTGCATTGAAATTTTTGTGAAATGGGTTCTGCTACAGGTGAAAGAAGGCACTGCCTTGTTTATCCCTGTCTCCCTAATGCCTGGCAAAGAACCAGGAAGATAGCAGTTGCTAAATTAGAATTGCTGGCTAAATCAATTATCCAAATCTAAAGGACAGTTCATCAAAGAACCCTACAAAGATAAAGAAGATGGTACTAAACACCCCCATTCATGTTTCTTTAGTGCTAGAGATTATGAAAAGAACTCCTTTTAGATCACAAGACTTTTAAGGTATTACCAATTCTAGTTTGAGCTTTACAAAAAAAAAAAAAAAGAACTTGTTTTAAACTACACAATCATACCATAAACAGATGCTGCAATTCTCCCACTCCATACTTACTTTAATGCCCTCACTCTTTCTCACTGCTGATCTAAAAGAGAATTTTCATGAGATGAGAGAAAAATGATCTTTAAGAAATCATGTATAATAGGATTCTAAATTAGAAGTTTCAGCTGAGGCACGAATATAAACTAGATAATGATATTCCCAAGTGAGGTCCTAGACCAACATCCATTTTTTCAATAAAATACCCCAAAACTGGTTATATGACTCCTTAGCCTAATGTCTGCTACACTGAAGGCATAAAAGGACCTAACTTTAGAGACTAAGAATTTTAGAGAGGGTATTTCTTTGGAAAAGTTGTCACTTCATCTCAGGTCAAGAGAGTAAGGTCTCCAGGAAGCTCTCAGAGCTCAATATGTGTCTCCTTCTAAAAAATCCAAGCAAGAGACAGGCTGGGGAGTGCCAAGTTATGGTCAGCCTAAATCCTCAGAGGCTGTCACTGCAAACGTGGGCCAGGCACAAGAGAGTAAGCATGGGGCTGTCTGAACACCCTAATTACTGGAAATGAGGCTGTTTGATAATGACAATAAACCATTAAGAACAAGCAAAAAAGTTTGCCCCAAATGCTTACCCAGGGGAAGAATTCCCTCAATATATAAATCCTAAAAAGACAGAGGGCAACAAAATACATTTGTTTTATAGTCAAGTCCATTCATGCTGCATGTTCGGCACAAAGGTTACACACATCTCTCCATTTGGAAGTCTTCCTAAAACCTACAACTGTCTTCCTGTTGGGAAAGATAGAAGGAATTCCTTCCAAAGATCAGGTTACTGTGCTCTTAATGGGCAGTTTGGAGACTGCGTGGAACCTAGCTGTTTAAGAGCATAAACATGAACATTCTGAAGAAGTAAGTGGTAACTTTTTCACAAATGAACTACCCATAAACAGAAAATCCATTTTGCTTCATAATTTATGCCAATGAAGGAAAGCTGTTACCCTAGAAAAGTAAAAGGAGAGAAGGGAGGGCAGGAGGAAAAGGAAAGGCCATGTGACTCTTACCCAAGCCCTGATTCTGCTGTTCCCATTCGATGGCATCTGGTACCTGGTAGGTGGCTCCCTCCAATGGGCCCAGGTTTCCCTGCTCTAAGCTAGGTTCCTGGGATGTGACACCAGGGAGAGTAAACCCAGGCAGTTCAGTATCACTGTCCAAGCTCTCATCTAGGGCATCTGCATCTTTATCTTCCTCATCTTCCTCCTCATCTTCCTCTTCTTCATCCTCCTCCTCTTCGTCCTCTTCATCCTCATCTCCTTCTAGGCAAAAAGAAACCAGAGGGAAAAAATGAAGAAATACAGTGAATATATGCTCACACAAATGAATCTTTTGAAATAATCCAAATGCTACAATGTAATCATGCTTGGTCTTTTTAAAAAATTTTTATGGCCAAAATTGTGCAATGTGAGCTTTGTGGCATTATGAGTCTACCAAATACCCTACATCTTAAACTGTCAAAATCATCGTTATGTCAGATAATCATCACACATCATGTTTTTTGGGAACCAAAATTCAGGTAACATAAATTGTAATTAAAGTCTTATTTACAAGAGTAGGAAGCATGCTTTCTTAAAGGTTTACCAGTTAGAAAGCACACTGAAACACTAACAGAACTTAAAGGGAGTTGTTCCTATCCCTTTATATCTCATAATACGAAACAAGAGGATTCACTATTTTGACATGCTTTTCAATCTCTTCTTCCACATCTGTGAATAGAACTTGCAGCAATGTTAAGTAAAGGTACACAAATTCACTCTTAGATCCTGTTCTCCTTAGAGAGGAGTGACTCAAGGAACTGGAAACAATTGTAGCAACTTTCTCAATCCAGTTCTAAAGGGAAATAGGATACTGATCCTGGACAATCAGAAATACAAGAATTAGAAATATCATAATCATCATCCTAAGAGTTAACATTTACAATCTACCATTCTCAGTGCCTCAAGTGGTGTAGGTTTAGGGAACATGTTGCTGTGTGCTGTTGAGTTGATTCCAACTCATAGTGACTATCTTAGTCATCTAGTGCTGCTATAACAGAAGAATCACAAGTGGATGACTTTAACAAAGAGAAGTTTATTTTCTCACAGTCTAGGAGGCTAGAAGTCCAAATTCAGGGCCTCAGCTCCAGAGGAAGGCTTTCTCTCTCTCTGTTGGCTCTGGAGGAAGGCCCTTCTCATCAATCTTCCCCTGAACTAGGAGCTTCTCCACACAGGAATTCCAGGTCCAAAGGACACACTCTGCTCCCGGTGCTGCTTTCTTGGTGGTATGAGGTCCCCTTGTCTCTCTCCTTACTTCTCTCTTTTATATCTCAAAAGAGATTGGCTCAAGACAAAATCCAGTCTTGTAGATTGACTCCTGCCTCATTAACACAACTGCCACCTACCCCACCTCATTAACATTATAGAGGTAGGATTTACAACACACAGGAAAATCACATCAGATGACAAAATGGTGGACTATCACACAATACTCAGAATCATGGCCTCGCCGAATTGATATATATATTTTGGGGGGACACAATTCAATCCATGTCAGTGACCCTAAGTGACAGAGTAGAACTGCCCGAAGGGTTTCCTAGGCTGTAGACTTTATGCAAGCAGATTGCCAGGTCTTTTCTCCCAAGGAGCTGCTGGTAGGTTTGAAGCACCAACCATTCAGCTAGCAGCCGAGTGTTCAATCATTGTGCTACCAGGGAACATGAGACCCCCAATTTGATCTTGTTTCACCAATTATAAGTTTCTAGGAAGACTTCATGGCTCCACCCTGACCATGGATGCACCCCTGAATTCCCTGATGGGAGACATGAAGTTTGTTGAAGACCTTCCCTTTGGCCACTCCTATCGGTTCTTGACAGGATTACTATAACAGGAAACTCCCCTCAGATGATGGAGAGAAGGGGGAGGGTGGACTAAAGCCACTTAAGAATTATGAGACTCTCCTTTTTTGCTTCTAGACAACTTTCACCACACACACTTTTTTTCATCTATCATTTAAAGGTTTTTTTTTTTAACGTTAGAAATATCTTACCTCTAATCTTTATATTCTAAAATTACATGTCCTTTAACTTTGTAGGACTTAATATCTGTCATTATTCCAAAAATTCAACAAATATTTTTTGAGTATTTAATAGGTGCTGTTCCAGGCACTGGAGATAGAGCAATAGTCTTTGCCTTCACAGAGCTGCCATTCTACTCAGGTAGGCATACAGCAAACAGATAAAATACATACACAAATAGACATATAATATAATGTTACACTGTGATTAAAACAGATAAAACAGAAGACAGATAATGACCAAAAACAAAAACCTGTTCCCATAGAGTCAATTCCAACTCACAGTGACCCTATAGGACAGAGTAGAACTGCCCCATAGCTTTCCTAGGCTGTAATCTTTATGGGAGCAGATCATCAGGTCATTTCTCCCATGGAGTGGCTGGTGGGTTTGAACGGCCAACCTTTCTGTTAGCAGCCGAGCACTTAGCCACTGTGCCACCAGGGTTCCTTACAGATAATGACAGGCACTGCTATATTAGATGGGAGATCAGGGAAAGCTTTTCTGATACGGCAAATTTTGAACAGGGGCTGTACCAAAATACTGAATTCTCTTGTTTAATTTAGGTCAATATCTGCAGGAAGAAGAGCATTCTGGGCAGAAGAAACAGCAAAGGCAAAGGCTTTGAAGCAAGTGTGTGCTTGTTGTGTTCAAAGAATGGCAAAGACGACCATTGGGCTGGGGGAGGATGGAAAGGAGAGAATGGTAAGAAATGAACCAGGAGGGGTAGGCAAGGACTAGATCACACAGGACCTTAGTTAGCCTCAATAAAGCCCTTGGATTTTATTTTGAACATGACGGGAAGATATTGGAGATTTTGAGCAGGAGAGAAATACAATCTGGCTTATGTTTTTAGAGGATGACTCTGGCTGCAGGATGGAGAAAAGACTATACTGGAGCAAGAAAAGAGGCAGGAAGACCCATTAGGCTATTTCAAAACCCAAGCAACAAATAATGGTACTTTGGACTAGGGTGTAGTCCTGGAAGGAGTGACAAGTGGTCATATTTTGGATTTAATTTGAAAGTAGAGCCCTGATAATATGATATGAGATGCGGGATGAAGAAATGAGTTGAGGCTGATTACCAGATTTCAGGCCTGAGCAATTGGGTAAATTGTGGTATTATTTACTGATAACGAGAACTAGAGGAGAGAGCAAACTCAAGAATTTTATTTGAGATATATTAATTTTGTGAAGGCTATGCCTATGACATACAGATGAGATGTTGGAAATCTAGAGAAAGGTCAGAGATGAAGTAAAATTTTGAGAATCATCAGTGTATAAGTAATATTTAAAGCCTCGGGATTGGCTGAGATAATTAAAAAAGCAGCAGTCCAGGGCCAACCAACATTTAGAGGTTGGCCAGCAGAGGGAGACCCAGCAAAGGCGAAGGAAGTGACCACTGCAGTGGGAAAAAAAAACAAAAAAGAGTATGATTTCCTGCAAATAAAGCATTTCTGAGAGGCTAAGAGATAGAGAATGTCCCTCTGGCTTTGACACTTTGGAAAGTCACTAGTGATCTTGGCAAAAGCTGTTTCAGTGCAAGGGTAGAGACAAAAGCCAGACTGGAGTGGTTTCAGAGAACATTAGAAAAGATGAAGTAGGTACAGCAAATATATTTAAAAAAAAAAAAAACCCTTATAAGAAATTTGGCTGAAAAACAGAACAGAGAAATACTCACGCAGCTGGGGAGAGATATAGGGTCAAGGGTAACCCAGAAAACCCAAGGGTAGGTTCTGTAAAATAAGAAACACTAGAATTTATTTAGTTCTTGGGTGATACAAACAGTTAATAGACTCAGTTGCTGACCAAAAGGTTTTAGGTTCCAGGCTACCCAGAGGCGCCTCAGAAAAGAGGCCTGGTGGTCTACCTCTGAAATACCAGCCATTAAACACCCTGGGGAGCACAGCTCTACTCTAACACACAGGGGGCTGCCATGAGTCAGAGCTGACTCCACGGCAGCTAGCCAGTAAGAATTTATTGAAGCTAATGAATCAGATCTGATACAAAGGGGAAAACTGATGATGCAGGAGAGAAGGGACAACTGCTGCAGCAAGGTCCTGGTGGAGACGTGGTGCTGCACAGAGCCCACAAACTGGGACTCAGGAGTCACGTAGACTTATTATGGCTGGTGATTTTGAACAAGTTACTGAATTTCCCCATGCTTCCATTTCCTCATCTGTAAAACTGGTATTATTCTTACCTCACGGGCTGCTTGTAAGGATTATATTAGTTAATAAATCAAGTATTTAGAACTAAGCCGGCACATAGCAGCCATTATACAAGGTTGGCTTCTTTATTATTGAGAGGAGATGGGATCCAGTGCACACATAGAAGGACTATCTCAGATACAGCCTCCTCAGCAACAGGAGGAAAGGCAAAGAAAATGGGCACCAAAGCAGGGAAGTAGGTAGAGTTGGCAGTGGGAATGTGTGAAAGTTATCTTCTTGTTTCTTCTGTTTTCTCAGTCGAATAAGAAACTGAAAAGGAAAAGAGGAGTGTTGGAGGTTTGAGGCGAGAGGAGAAAGTGTGAAATAGTCATCTTGGAGAGTGGGCGAGTGAATTACCAAGGAAATGTAGTAGGACTGCCAAGCAGCCCAATGTCCTGCTGGAGCTTGACATCATAAATTTAAAGCGAGGCCCATTAAGGTGGTTGCGTATTTTTCTCCCGCCACATTCAGCGGCTTGGGTGCAGGCAGGAAGTGGAGTAGGCAGAGAGATTTAACTAGCAGCAAGTTTTGCTAGGAGAGCTCAGTTGGGGTGGGGGAGTTAATGGGGTGTGAAGGTAGTGATTTTAAGGATGGATCAGGGACTCTAATTAAAGAGAACTTGTGGAAGAGCTTGGGTAGAGAAAAAGTGATGGGGTCAATGGATAATGGAGAAAACTATAATCAGGAATCATCAAGCCTATTGGAGGGTTTTACTGACCTTCCTCCCGCACACAGGAATTGGTCATGGGCTAAAAAGAATCTTTCTTGATGTTTGAAGCATTATAAAATCACTTTCAGTTCCCTTTCCTCTCCACTAACCTAAGAAGTTTATAGCTGATGGAATAATTGTGACAATATAATACTGATTGAAGCCAGGGCTAAGCCCTGAGTTTTCAGTTCATTACTGAACCCTTGTCCTGTGACCATGACTACCCACCAAGGACATCTTCTACTTGGTCCTCAACTTCTTCAGTTCATTCCTCCTTTTAAAGTACACAATTATAAAAAATGAAAGGGACCTTGAAAGGCATCATACTTAGCCATTTTGCATCCCAAAGGCGGGGCTGCATCTGAACAAGTCTAAGCCAACAAGAAGGTTGCTAACTTTATATGATGTGGAAGACACTGCTAGGGTCATAATATCCCCTACACTCACCCACCATGGCGTGGCCTTCCCTCTCCTCCTCCTTGTCCTGAAATGCTGAAAATGAGATGTCTTCCTCTGGGTCAGACAACAAAACTGGAGCGTATTCTCTCCAGAAACGCCCTATTAAGTATTACACAATTTAGCCAAAAAGGAAAGAAGGACTCTGATTTACATGTGGAATGAAAGAGGAAAGCCTTTCTCTTGGTGCCACCAATCCTCACCCTTCAGCACAAAGCAGCTTATAAGATTGAAGAAACAGCTATAGAAAAAGGAAGCCTCAGTGACTGAGTAGAGAGGATGAAGGAAGACAGGCTCACAGGAGTGAGATTTCCTTTAATCTAGCCTTATTCTCTCATCATATTTTCTGCCAGTGAATTGTCTTATTTCTTAGGAGGCTACATTTATTTTGTGGTTGTTAAATATCTTTAGTAGTATGTCATCTTACCCTGCTGTAATTACCTGTGAAACCCTGACTACTCTTACAGACCAATAACAAAAAATGTATAGACATCTCTCCTCATTAGCAAAATGATGTATTTTTTAGCAGCTTGACTTAGAAATGTGGAAAAATAGTGAATAAAGGAAGGGTAGTTTTGTTCTCTGTTCTATCACAAATGTCTAGCACAGTGCTTGGCAATCAGCATTGCTCAATAAGTATTTGTCGAATGAATGAATAAATAAATGAATGCATAAATAATGAGATAGATGCAGGTTTCTAACAACAAGCTAAATCTTAATTAAGAAACATTGAATAAAAAATTAGTAACACATTCCTGAGTAATCTTGAACAGCACAAATGCGTGAGACCAACACTAGAGTCCTATTCATTTTCCGCTTATAAAAACTGAAAATTATTTCTGTTCCAGCTAGTCTTTTAACTAGTTACACCCAAGAGAAATAGTGATGTCATGAACACCTCTGAATACAAAGGACAATGACAGGTCACAAACATTCAGCAAATGAAACTATGCCAAAAACAATAATAGGATTCCTGCCCAAAGAACTGAAATCAAAGGAAGAAAACATTCAAATAACACAGCCAGGTTATATTTGAAAGTTACAGGGTACTGCTTTCTGAATTTTGCAATTTTGTTTAAATAAACACTAAACTTAAATTTTAGTTTCTCTGAACTTCCAAATAAGGATGTGGGTCAAGGGGGAAAAACACAATTATTGAACATAACAATAGCACAGAAAAAAAAAAAGAACCTCCAAGAGGAAGTGATCAATTTTGGTTTACCATGTATAACAGATACACCTCATAAATCAACATCCCGTGACTGTGCTTAAAGACTTGAAGTTGCATTTGTCCTGAGAATCCCTAAAACAACACTGCAGCCCAGGAAAGGAAGGTTCACAGAGTTCAAGCTGACCAGTTCTGGAATAGAAAGTGCACCTTTGTAACTTTTTCCTGGGTTGACTTAAGCGGATTACTTCATAAAACCACCAGTAACAGTAATGCACCAGCAATCGAAGGAATAGTAATGGTTTCTGAGCAACCATCTCTGTTGACAGCCAAATTTTCCCACCACATTGCGCTGGTATCACTCCCAAACACATGATACACACTACATAAAACTCCCTTTTCACTATTGTTGAGCTAGCGTTTCCTTGAATGCTCAGGATATCCCGCTGAATTCAGGATGCAGTCAAGCACTGACTGAGGTTCTTTGCCATGAGCTAATGGATTTTTCCATAGAATTCTTACCAAGCTTGAATCACTTGAGATTAATCCAATGCTACTGCTAGCGTATCCACTGTCAAGAATTCTGATATCTAATAGTGCAAAACCTGACTGAAGTGTCAAAAGCCTAACACAGGTATCCAAACAGTAGACAGCTTAGCACGCAACAAGGACTAGGACATGGCTCAATATTTGATAGCTGTACTTCAAGTGAACTGAAAGAGTTGAAATTAAAACTATAAAACGTTACATAGAAACATCAGGTTACAACAGTGTTACATGACCAAGCGATGCTCAGTGATATTAAGTAGTGTGTCCACAACTCAAATTGAGAAATGTCCTGTTGTAAGTGGCAAGGAAGAGAGTATATTTGGACAATCCCCTCTCTAAGCCAATTTTATCTCTTTGGCCACTCTTTGACAAATCTCTTAACAGCTACTGCATAACACATAACAATACTTTGTACTCACATGGGGCTTTTTTTCTGAGGAACTCAAAATGTTTTTCAGGCATTATCCTCTTGAAAACCTTATGGAGCAGCTCTACTCTGCAGAATCAACTCAATGGCAGCTAACGGCAACAGTTCAGGTCTGTTTTCATTGAAAATGAAAATGTTCCTGCCTAAAATTCCTAAAAACCAAGAGTTTTAATTTTGTTTGGGACAAAGGCTTTGACTTAACTCCCAACAAAATCAATAGAAGATGTGGTAGAAGATTTGCCCTAAGGCTCCAGCCAAGAAATCTGCACTCTGCTACAAAGTCCATAAGCTAATTAATTGGCAGTTCCCACCAAAAGTGCTCAACTTCTGTAATTCCACTTTTGTCATGGTTTAGACATTTTTAGATTAGAGAACTACTTAGCATCCCCAGTCACTAGGAAAAGGGAAAAAGCCCTTGACTGAGAATGCATCATCCCAACAATTTGGGAAAAGGAAGGGCCAGAGCAGTAATACTTGTTCCTCAACAGAACCTGTCTATCCTTGGCTTACAAGAAGGATAGGACCTTACTGTAGTACCTTTTGTCTCTTTGGAATGACAATGATTAATCTACATTCTCATTTTTTGCCTATTTACTCATTAGTTCTAAGTGCCAAATCTCTTTTCAGTGGCTTTTTCTTTCCTTTACTAAGTTTAAAATTAAATCCAAGGTAAACAAATTAAAGCATGTGAAGAAGAAGAAGGATACAATGAAAAGAAACAGAGTAGCTTTGCTGGGCAAAGGCTCAGTCTATATTACATTTTAGTCTTTCTCCCACTTCCCCTCTGAAGGTAATGGCTCTAACATAATCCTAGTGGCATGATTTCTAAAAGAAACCTCTGCTGTCATACAATCAAAAGCCATTGCAGCAGAATAATTTCCACACGTAAAGAGCAGCTGAAGTACTATGGTTGGCATTGCTTTTATTCTCCAGACTTTTTCCTTAACCTGAGCATCAAATTGTGCTCACACCTGAAAGCCAGACAAGAAAAAAATAAAACTTGTCTTGAGGATATGAAGTGATTCTCCAGCAGATGGCTCTTCAGGATCAGAAGGGGCTGAAGGATCCCAGACACTTAAAAAAAAAAAAAAAACTACAAAATCCAGCAGCTCACAATGTTAAGCCGATTTAAGACTTTATAGAATCTTATTATAATTCTAAAATCTGAAATATTCCTGCCAACTAAATGCCTTAATATTTTTATCATGCAATATCAGATATACACAAAAGAATATATGTGCCATATTTATGTCATTAAGCATAATAATAAAATAAATTACAAAGAGCTCATCATTCAACTTGTTAGGTGCTGTTGAGTCAGTTCCAACTCATGGCGACCCTACGTACAACAGAACAAAACACTGCCCAGTCCTGCGCCATCCTCACAATCATTGTCATGCTTGAACCCATTGTTGCAGCCACCTGTGTCAATCCATCTCTTTGAGGATCCTCCTCTTTTTTGCTGACCCTCTACTTTACCAAGCATGATTTCCTTCTCCAGGGACTGATGCCTCCTGATAACATGTCCAAAGTATGTGAGACGTAGTCTCACTATCCTTTCTTCTAAGGAGCATTCTGGCTGTACTTCTTCCAAGACATTTGTTTGTTCTTTCAGTAGTCCATGGTATATTCAATATTCTTTGCCAACACCATAATTCACAGGCATCAATTCTTCTTCCTCAGTCTTCCTTATTCATTGTCTGGCATTTGCAAAAATATTAGGCAATTGAAAATACCATGGCCTGGGTCAGGTGCATCTTAGTCCTCAAAGTGACATCTTTGCTTTTTAACACTTTAAAGAGGTCCTTTGCAGCAGATTTGCCCAATGCAATGTGTTGTTTGATTTCTTGACTGATGCTTCCATGGGCATTGATTGTGGATCCAAGTAAAATAAAATCCTTGACGACTTCAATCTTTTCTCCACTTATTATGATGTTGCTTATTGCTCCGGTTGTGAGGATTTTTGTTTTCTTTATGTTGAGGTGTAATTCATACTGAAAGCTGTAGTCTTTGATCTTCATCAGGAAGTGCGTCAAGTCCTCTTCACTTTCAGCAAGCAAGGTTGTGTCATTTGCATAACGCAGGTTGTTAATGAGTCTTCCTCCAATCCTGATGCCCCATTCTTCTTCATACAGTCCAGTTTCTCAGATTATTTGCTCAGCATACATATGGAACAAGTATGGTGAAAGGATACAACCCTAACACACACCTTTCCTGACTTTAAACCAATCAGTATCCCCTTCTTCTGTTAGAATGACTGCCTCTTGATCTATGTACAGGTTCCTCATGAGCACAATTAAGTGTTCTGGAATTCCCATTCTTTGCAATATTACCCATAATTTGTGATGATCCACACAGTCGAATTCCTTTGCATAATCAATAAAACACAGATAAACATCCTTCTGGTATTTTCTGCTTTCAGCCATGATCCATCTGTCATCAGCAACGATATCCCTGGTTCCACGTCCTCCTCTGAATTCAGCTTGAATTTCTGACAGTTCCCTGCTGATGTACTCCTGTAGCTACTTTTGAACGATCTTTTACTTGTATGTGATATTAATGATATTGTTTGATAATTTCCACATTCATTTGGATCACCTTTCTTTGGAATAGGCATAAATACAGACGTCTTCCTGTCAGTTGGCCAGGTAGCTGTCTTCCAAATTTCTTGGCACAGGTGAGCGAGCACTTTCAGTGCTGCATCTGTTTGTTGAAACACCTCAATAGATATTCCACCAATTCCTGGAGCCTTGTTTTTCGCCAATGCCTTCAGTGCAGCATCGAACTCTTCCTTCAGTACCATCAGTTCCTGATCATGTGCTACCTCCTCAAATGGTTGAACAGCAACAAATTCTTTTTGGAAATGATTAAGTAAAAGAGCTGAACAGAAGATTTCAAAGGGTGGCTGAAGAAGGCAAAGTATTATAGTGACTTGTGCAAAGACCTGGAAATAGAAAACCAAAATGGAAGAACACGCTTGGCATTTCTCAAGCTGAAAGAACTGAAGAAAAAATTCAAGCCTCAAATTGCAATATTGAAGAATTCTGTGGGGAAAATACAAAACAATGCAGGAAGCATCAAAAGAAGATGGAAGGAATATACAGAGTCACTATTCAACTTAAGAACTGAAATATTACTACTACGGTTGCATCTATCTGCATGTTTCTCTCCCATCTTAACCACCTCCTTCTTCGTAATGCCATAGAAAATTACAGAATGTTATATTCTAGAACTTATCTTTCCCACTCAAAATTAAGTTTTTAAGTTTCACACATTTTATTGTACAAAACACTATAGTTTGTTAGTTTATACTGATGTATGGTATTCCATTACGCAAATACATCACAATTTATTTTGGGTTATTTGGTTGTTGCCAATTTTTTTGCTATTATGATTCGTGCTGTTATGAACATTCTTATATATGATTTCAGGTATATCTGTTCAAGAGTTTCTGTAGGCTGTAACCATAAAACCAAAATTGCTGGCTCAAAAGAAATACAAATGTTTAACTTTGTAGGTAATTTCTGGATAAATTTTCTTAACTCCACATCCTCACCAACTCCTGGTGTGTCAAACATTAATTTTTTCAATTCAACGAGTATAAAATAATATGCCACTATCATAATTTGCATTTCCCTGATTACTAATAAGTGGGGTATCTTTTCACATATTTCTAGTCCATTTGTGCATTTCTGTGAAATGCCGACTCATATCTTTGCTCATTACATTACTTTACATGAAGAATGTTTAATTTTTTCTACATATTTATCAATGCATTTGTTCACTATTTCTTCTTGCATCTTAGCCCTTCTAGGATTATTTTTCTTCTTCCTGATGTGCATCCTTTAGGAGCTCCTTTTCTGAAATCTGTTGTCAGTAAACTCTCTTAGTTGTTATTCATCTAAAAGTGTTTTATTTTACCCTGTTCTTGAAAAGGCTTTTTCTGGGCACACAATTGCAGGTTATTAGTTAATTTCTCTCAGCACTTTGAAGACACCATTCTCCTATCTTCTGGTTTCCATTTCCATTTTTGCTGCTGTGAATTCTGCTATCAGACTAAATATTGTTTCTTTGTAGGTAATCTGTCTTTTCCCTTAGGTAGTGTAATGATTAAGGTTGTGTGTCACTTAGCCATGATTTCAATGGTTTGGCAGTTATGATGTAGTTTGGCAGTCATATAATGATGTAATCACCTCCATGATAGGATTTGATACAATGTGATCACCTCCATGATGGGATCTGCTGTGAGCAGCCAATCAGTTGAAAGGAAGTTTCCTTGGGGGTGTGGCCTGCATCCAATATAGGTAGACTTTCTGGCAAGGCTCGTGGGCTTTTGCTTGCTCTGTATCCTGCAGCTGGCTCCTGTTCATCTGACCTCCAGTTCTTGGGACTTGAGCTAGCCGCTTACCTGCCATCTTGCCTGCTGTCTGACCTGCCGATCTTGGGTTTACCAGCCCCTGAAGCTACATGAGTCACAAGAAGCTTCCAGCCAGACTCATGAACTTGGGACTTTCCAGCCCCTGCAACCATGTGAGCCATTTCCTTGATACAAATCTCTCTCTATATGTGTATATTTATATACTTCACTGATTTTGCTTCTCTAGAGAACCCAGCCTAAGACAAGTGGTTTTAAGACTTTTCCCTTTGTCTTCATTATTCTTCAATTTCACTATACTATATCTAGATGAGAATTTCTCTTCTTTAACTTTTTTATTGATGTATAAAAAAAAAAGTCAACAATCTGTAAGTGCACAGCTTAATAAACTATTACAAACTAAACAGACTACCATATCCACCAACCCAGACAGAGAAAGGAATCTTCCATTGCCACGGAAGTCCCCTTCATGTCTCCATTACTGTGCCAAAGGTAAACACTATCCTGCCCTCTAACACCATATTAATAATAATAATAATATCAAAGCAGTTGCCATTGAGTCCATTCCAACTCATGGCAACACCCCACTGGTGTCAGAGTAGAACTGTGCTTCACAGGGTTTTCAATGGCTAATTTTTCAGAAGTAGATCACCAGGCCTTTCCTCCAAGACACCTCTGAGTAGACTTGAACCACCAACCTTTCAGTTAGCAACCTAGCGCTTAACAATTTTTGCCACCGAGGAATTCCAATCTCTTATTACTTACTCATTTTTTGTGATTTCATCTTTTATTTATTTATTTTTTGGTTGAACCCGACTTTATTAGACTTATTGGAAAGAGAACATAAACAATAGAGACATATACTAACAGACCATGTAAAGAATTAAACTATCATTATAGAACCATGCTTGGTTATAAATAGCTTTATGTACCTTCAAAATGTACTACTTTAGTCTTCTGAATACATAAACTTAAGTATGAAACAAGCTCATTTAATAATCTACAAATAGTATGAGTGTAACATGGTGGCATTAGACCTCATCTAAATTCAGGAGGAGGAGAGCGAGTCACCATCAGCCCAAGGCTGATCCCTGTGAGGTAAAAGTCAGACATATCTTCATTCTCCAATCTTTTTACCAATTCTGACACCAGCCATCACTCCCACAGCACCCTCTATTCCTCTGCTGGCTGCACAATTCATTCCAACGGTCACACACAACTCACAGACCATAGTCACAACTATGGAGTGTATTAGGGAGGTAACAATTGCAATTCAGGATCAGGATCAACTTGGAAGTAACAGGAACAAGTCAGGAGACAGGATACAGTTCGTCATTCAGGACAGCTTCCAGCCTCTCAGCTCCTTTTCTGTCATGCCCAAAGACAGGCAGGCAGGGCTCACTCTTGGCCATGCCTGCTGCCAGCCCTGGCTCTTGGCCTCTGCCCTGCTAGGGCAAGTGTTACAGCTCATTAGCTCCTCTGTTAAGTGCCCAGAGGCACCCTACTCTTCCAGGAAGCCTCCTGCCCAAAGGCACTCAGCTCTCTTGCTCTGTGAGTCAGCAGCAGCATGAGATAGTTGGGGCATGTCTGCGGGTCCCCTGCCACTGCCATCTTATGCTGCTATCACCTCCAGTGTTACAACTCTCCAATGTTACAGCTCTCTAGGAGGTTCTCAGCTCAGGGACACTGGATCTAAAGGATGCCCTCCACTTCCAGCTCTCCTTCTTCATGGTAGTGAGGTCCCCCTCAACCTCTGTAGGATCACTCTTTACAAGCATAGCAGGATGGCAAAACTGACCAATCCCCTATGTAGGCCACGGTACCTTATTTGCATGTGCTATATCCAATCCCAGCAAGAGTTTTACACACCTTATTTGCATAGTTAAACCCAATCATTTTGTGAGAGTTACAAGACCATGGCCAGAAAAGTCAAATAAAAAGAAAAACTCATTGCCCTGCAGCAAGTATTTGGTAGACAGGCTTTTTGTGAACAGTTACCTCTCTTTGGCTAGGTTATATAATAGATGGAATACAAGCTAGCTGTTTCTCAGAAAAGATTATCTTATCAATTATTATAAACTCCATTCTTCTTAAATCTAAAAGTAAACATCCAGGTTGGAAAGAAATTTACTTATAATACATTCATAGTGTCATTTGCTGTTTTTCTTTTTTCCATTGGTAATCACAAATCTTAGTGACTGCAGAATAAAATAAAACTTTTTTTACCATAAAAATGAACAAACTATATACTTCTTCCATTGGCTCCACAAACTATTTTTCATCTTTTATTTATTTTAGCCTTTCATACATGGTTATTTTATATCTGATAGTTTTAGTTTCTGAGGTCCTAGGTAGGGAATGGGCAAATCAATGGTCTTTTCTGCTGACTCTCAATCATGGTGGTTTGTTTCCTTGTTAGTTCATTGATCTTTTATTATAATGTCATGTTTGCTTGATTTTAATCTGAGAGAAACCTGTGGATCTCAAGCAGACATGCCTTTTTTCTCGAGGGAATTTAGATTTGCTTCTATAGGGAGTCAGGATGTGATATAAACCTAGAACTACTTTGATCCCCTTTTAAAGAAACAGGCTTAATGTGTGAGTTTCAATTTAGGTCCCTCATCTTATTATTAGCCCAAGTTTAGACTCCTGATTGCAACACTGATACCACTACTGGTCCTAGAGCACACTTACCTTTCTTATTTCATTTAATATTACCAAACCAAACCCAAATCCATTTTCTTCAAGTCGATTCTGACTCATAGCAATCCTATAGAACAGAGTAGAACTGCCCCATAGGGTTTCTAAGGCTGTAATTTTACAGGAGTAGACTGTCACATCTTCCTCTTGTAGAGTGGTTGGTGAGTCCAAACTACTGACCTTTCAGTCAGCAGCCAAGTGCTTAACCACTGCACCACCAGGGCTCCTTCATTTAATATTATTTTCCTTAATTTAGAGAGTTCTGCTGATAATGTCATCTCCTATATCTGGTTAGCAAGCTAAAAAGACCAGTCTACAGAACTACCCTCCCATTTACTGGTCATTACATAATCATTTTTGAGCTTTGACCTCGTATCATCGGTGTGTTCTCCATTATCGTCTATAAATTCTGCCCCAAATTAAATTGAGTTATCCTAATTGACAGAGCCTTACAGCAATAATTATAAGTTCTAGAGTCTAACTCCTGTTCATTAAACAACTCACTTTTGATTCAGATATCAGGTTCTCTGTGTTTCCTTCTGGAAAGTGAGACTACAGCAATACTATTCTACCTCTCAAGGCTGCTATAAAGAGAAACATAAAAGCTACATTAATAACATATCTATAAATTCTGAGCCACCTGGAATAAAAAAATTTCTCTTCAGCAACTTAGTAGTCTTAAAGTAGTATTTACTTTAAGCAAATATACACAAAACTCACATATTGAAAATCCATATTCAAAAGATAAATTACAGGTTGACTACTGATTTTGTAAAAATATATACTAAAGTGGATTTTCCCTTCATGGGTTGGTTGTATCACACCTGTGTTTGCTTAGCACCTTGAAAGCAGAGATGCTGTCTTATTCATCTTTGTGCCCCACCTCAAGGATCAAGCATTGCACCTTGCATAAAACAAGCACTCAATATATGTCGACTAAATAAACTGAACATCACATAATTCATTACTTTGCTCTTCAAAGTAAGTAGTAATGCCTTTACAGGATTCCAATATAATTTTTAAGGAGCCCAGGTAGAGCAGTGGTTAAGTGCTCAGCTGCTAGCCAAAAGGTTGGTAGTTCGAACCCACCTAACGGCTCTGCTGGAGAAAGACCTGATGATCTGCTCTGGTAAAGATTACAGCCTAGAAAACCCTATGGGGCAGTTCCAGTCTGTCAAATGAGGTCACTGTGAGTCCAAATAGACCCAACAGCACCTAACAACAATATAATTTTTATGCATCTATGTTATGTACATGTTTCAAATGAGTATATTAGCTCTTTAAGAAAAATCCATCTAAATGTTTCTGTCACACTGCAGGGGGGAAGTGTGCGAACGAACTCTCATAATGTTTTTCGAGAAGAATCTCCCTCCTCTGCCCTTCCTCACTTCCCTCCCCTCCCTCCTACTCTGGCTTCCCAAGGTAAGTTTGAAGAATCACTTAAGTGTATTGAGTATCCCTTGGCTGGATGAATTCAGATGTTGCTATGGATTCCAATGAGAAAAAATGAAATAATGTACAACCTCTCAATAAAGCCCAAGAAATCTAAGTTAATTCCTACTAAATCTCTGACAGTGTGATTGGGAACCACTGCTTTATTTACATAAAAAGTACTTAATTCCAGGCCTAAAATAAGCATTAGATTTAAAACAATGACAACAAGCAGGGCAAGTCAAGTAGGAAGCAGACCAATCAAACCAGATGATGGTCCTAAAACCACGTACTCAGTTGCTGATTTTCACTACCCAGCATCTGATTCCCACTGGCCATGGTGGACACGAGGCAGAAAAGTCTGACCCTGCCCCTGCCCTTCAGGAGGTTGTATAGAATCCAGTTAAGAGGTTACAAATGGATGGTCAAGGGTCAGGACGACAGATTCATTAGGGATGTTCACATACTAAAAACAAAATATAAAAATTAGAATTTTCAGCTCATCTTAGAAAAATTCTGAAATCTGTCATCACTGAGCTCACATCCTCCCTAGAAGCAATTTGAACAGAATCTATCTGGATCAGGGGGAGTATGTGCTTTCCATTGTAACACACTCACACTCCTTACTATCTTATGAAACTTCCTCTTCATTTACTTACATTATCTACCTGGTCCCTGACCCATGGATACATGGAGAGGACATGAATATTTAATTATAACAATTAACACAAAGTAATACATGATAAATGATGTGTAATTTTAAGGATATGAAGTGGTCGATCATTAACATAAAAAAAAAAAACATAGCTCATATTTATTATGCATTTATCCCATGTCAAAAAGTATGCCAAGAACATTGCATCCAAGATCTCATTTTAGCCCGATAATAAGGCAAGATACAGGAAAATCAACATCTCTCCTTTATAGATGGGAAAACTGAGGCATAAAGACATGAAATAATTTGGTTGAGATACAGTGCTTATTCGTGATGGGCCCAGGTTGTTCATTTGAGACCAGAACCAGAGCTACTATCCCACATAGCTCACCAATGTGAGCTCCACAGAGGAGAATGTGTTTGAAATGAATTGTTTCTGTTTCTTTTTTCCTGTCCCCTTTTAACTTCATAAAACCAAAAAACCAAATCAGTTGCTGTCAAGACTATTCTAACTCATGGCAACCCCTTATGTTGCAAAGTAGAATTACACTCCATAGAGTTTTCAAAACTGTGACCTTTTGGAAGCAGATCTCCAAGCTTTTCTTCTGAGGTGCCTCTGGGAGGGTTTGAACTGCTGGCCTTTTTGTTAGTAGTAAAGCACTTAATCATTTGTGCCACCCAGGACCCGATAAACCCCTATGTTTATGCAGTAGTGGAACTCTGACTATTATTTACTATAGAATGGGACTGAATGACTCTATTATCATTCAGGTGTATGCCTTGTACAGTGAGAACAGTGTTACATTGCCTAGAAGAAATCAAGCAACTCCTTTAATAGGGGACGGATTTCCCCTGAAGGGTGGGATGTACACGGTGTAGATCATGATGGTGTCTGGCTGTCAACGGCCTAACAATAGAAGGTACATCCTTCAACCTGGAAATCTGGCCAAACAGCATGTATACATAGGGCTGGGGGAGGGGAGGGGGAGTGGGGAGGGGTCCCTTACTTGGCGGTGGGCCCTGGGAGAAATTTACGTGTTGGTCTTGGCTTCTCCATGTAGGGGAATAGAAAATAAGTTACCCTCTGTATAGGAGACAAGCCAAGAGCTGAGAAGCCAGAAAGCCTGACAGACAAAAAAAAAAAAAAAAAAAAAAAAACAAGGTGCCTGCAAAACTGTCCGGATGCTTTGGGGACAGAGTATAAAAACTCTCGCAGACAGAGCATGGACTGGGTCAGGGCCTGGGAGTCCGGGGCGCTCATTTGCTAAGGTAAGGACAGAGAGAAATTTGTACTTTGTGAGCCTAATCCTTTTTAGGTTTCTTTTATTTCCTTGGTTTATTTACTTTGTGTTCCCTTAGGTTTGAGCCAACTACTTTTAAAATTTCTACTAACCGTCAGCTGAAACAAGTGAAGGGGTTTTGTCTATGCTTAAGCCAGAGTTTCAATAGGAAACAGGATTCCCCAGGAAGCAAGGGAAGCAGACACTTTGGGAAAATCCAGAGGGAGCAGTGTCAGGGCCCCTGCCCACCTGAAGAATCTCCTCCTCTTGCTAAAACCTTGGCGATTCTTTATACCATTTTTATAGAAGAAGAAGAAATTTCCATAGAATATATTTATTCTGGAAATATCAAACAATGTAGAAGGAGGTACAATGGCTGAGAAGCAAAGGCACTAGTAAATGTAGGCAGAATCAATGTAAATCTTTCAGAACAAATTTTATATTTCCAACTGTGATAATTTTTTAAAACTTATAAGGCCACTCAAGTTGATGCATTACATTTTCTTCTCATCTTTCCTTTGGGAGATATATATGCATTTTAATGTTATAAGGTAGATGCCAAAACAACTTCATAGTTATAAATACAGCCTGATAAAGTCCAGTTGATAATATCCTGACATTATTTTACACATTTTTAAGGTTTGTAACTGTCTCGTACTCCAATGCAATAAAATCCGTATACTTACACTAGCAAAAGGAGATATATATATATAACCCTCATGTTTAAAAATCATTTCTTAAGAAAGCATGCCTTAATTTTCTGCAAACATCTAAAATACCTTTGAAATCTCAACAACCTACTATGCCATTCCAAGCTACATGTTTGTTTCAACAGCTGCACAAAAACCGCCACACATGGAAAACTCTGCATGAACCAGTCCTCGCAGCGATTCTCAACCCTAGAGTATGAGCCCAGATGAATCATTCTGAACGAATCTTTTAGCCTCAGATTCTGAACATTCCCTCCGCAGAGATAGGGTACCACTTCCTAGAAATCAGATATTTGTTAGCCTGAGGCTGAGCACCTCGTTGCCCCATCTACGTTGAAAAGTAGTCTCTCCTGTTATTAAAAACTATTCTTAAGAAATAATTCATGTAACCAATAAACTAAATTAGAAAAACTTGCTTGATTATACATGTGATTATACTTGATTATACAGTGAGATACATATGTACACAAATCTGTACTCACAAACTCTTCCCCCCCCCCCACACACACAACACATACGACATACCCAGGCACACATATCAATTCCCTGTTTCTCTAAGCCAAGGCTGAGCTCTCTCTAACTCTCAGAGTCCTTTTTCTGTAATTTTCTTGTGATATTTTCTGCCTTCTGCCTTGAATTCCTGTTATTTATTTGTCTTACCCCTTCTCCTAAAATTTATGCTCCCTAAAGAGCAAGATCCATCTCCAATTCTTTGTATTATCTGAATTGCCAAGCAAATACTTGTTAAATGCACACATAAATGAATGGTTAATATAACTGCCGAAAAAAGAAATTGCTCGTCCTTTCCTAATATTCAGCAATAAGGATTAGATGTTTCGTGTATTCATACTAATAACGTTATAAAAGTAAAATTTTTTATTAAATTCCCATGGTTTTTGACAGACTAGGTACCTGTGAAAAAAATTAGGATTTAAGTCACCACTAAAATCAAAGGGCAAAACTCTTTTCCATTCCTTTCTCAAACCATTTGCCCTCAAGTCAATTTCAACTCAAGGTGACCGCACGTGTACAGAGCAAAACTGCTCCACAGGGTTTTAAAGGCTGTGACCTTTCGGAAGCAGATCACCAGGCCTTTCCTCCCAGGCACCTCAGGCTGGGATTGAATCACCTATCTTTCAGTTAGTAGCCTGGCATTTAACTGTTTGAGCCACCAGGGACTACGTTCTTTCCTCCCTTGTATGTAATTTAAATGGCTCTGCCACTGAGGCAAAATTAAATCAGAATTCAAAGAATTTCTGAAAATAAAAAGCAAAACTTGTGCTCATTCTCAGCATAATTAGAGTGAACATCCTTAACCTCATACTACAAAATCACAAGTAGCAGTGAATGGTTCGAGTTTATCGCACTCTCCTTAATCTTTAACCTCATACACTGCACAGCAGCATCAAAGATAAATCACATAAGCTCCATTTGATAAGTATGGCCTCAAGATCAGATTTTTGAACACTCTTCCTCATTCATCCTGCTCCAGCTACCTTCTGAATTAAAAGTCATGAAAGAATTGCAAAAATAATAAGAAAAATGCTCTCTAAAAAAGGAGTGCTTATTGGAAATGCCAAAAAAAATTGATTTTGTGAATTAACGTGCAAGTGAATAGCAGACACTTCTCCCATAAAAATTATATGAGCTATTAAGGATTCTCAGTGGAGCTATTAAAGAAAAGTATTTCTGAGAATTTCCTCTAATGCCACTTAATGAATACATTTCCCATTTTGTTTCCAGTTGACCAATAAAAGAAAGAGACAAAGCATTTTGGCTTCAGCATCAACTATGAGGCCACCACACTGCCAAAAATATCATTTGATCACCTGAATGGAGGTATATTTTTCAAACATGACCTGTTCCTGAAATTCCTATATTATCAGCACAGAGAGTCCGTAGGACAGTGACAGAACTAAGAACCCCAGATAAGAAAGGAGAGATAATACCACTATCTCTTCAGCAGAGGAAATTAAGAGGCACTGCAAATACATATTGGAAATGGTCTCTGAGAACTGCAGAAAACATTCATGAAATTAAAAAAAAAAAAAAAAAAACACACACAAAGGAAGAAAATGGATGTCACTGAAAGAGATTAAACAACAAGTGACAGAATAATGACAGGTTTCTACCCCATGTGTGCCTCCTGGCTGGCCAGAGGTGTCAGAAATGCAATCTTTTCAAACCTAAATATAAAGACAGTCAAACTGGTCTTCAAAAAGCAAGGAAAAAACTGTTAGAAAAGAAAAAACTCAAGTCAAATGACATATTTGGTCTTACTTTTAACAGATCAAGGTAGTATTACAAAGTTAACCATAACTTCTCTGTTGGAGATCAAAATTTTAAAATATCTTCACATGTTAAAAAAGGTAATTCTCCAGCAAGCCAAGTGCTATGAGTTCGTTTCATAAAGTCTGTAATAAATGGGCCTTTTGAAACCGGTGAGGAAACAGGAATCGTCTAGGGTAATGGCACGGTATTATACAGACCCAACACTCAGTCTATTATACCCACAGAAAGATTATTAATTGGATCAGTCAGATCAAGAACCCCAATTCTCCAGACCAGGGAGACTGGCATTTCTTCTTCTCTTGCAGAAGAGCAATAAACTAACCCAGGGTCACCCCAGGAGAGCTCAAACAAAATCACCATGTTCTTGTGACGACTTTCTGGTCAGCACCATGAGGAACACAAGTGGTTTCCCAACTCCACTGGCTGGAAGGCGAGGATATTGATTTTTAAACATTAGGGGAGGCAGTGTTGGGGGATCAGAAGGGAGGATTACTAACACCTTAATCACAAGAGCTAAGAAATCTCTGTTTTTGTACTCCTACCTTCCACATGTTCTTAGAAACCTAGTACCTGGCACAAAACAGACCCACAGTGGATTTTTCTAAATATTGAATTTTTAAAGCAATAACCATTCACCCTACAGAATTATTGCTACAATTTGACAGCACAGATGAATTTCCATATTCCATGGGAGTACAGAAAAGACTAAAATAAGTTTGATTTATTTAGGGTAAATGGATAAATGGATACCCTCAGTTGGATTTCTAATACACACAAAGCAGAACTTCTTTTAAGTAAGAAATATTGAAAGTTCTCACCTATTTTATATTAATACTAAAATATTTTAAAGACATTTAGCCTGATTAAAAAACTCCTTTTAAGTATGCATTCAATTTTAAGCTGGCATTTTGAAACCGAGAAAGACATTAATAATCAATAAAAGAAGGAAATCAACCTATACCAACCAAGACCATGCCCAAAAATATTTTATGTAGTTATAAATACAAATATATATATTTGTAATTATAATTTGCCACTGTGCTATTTTGAATAAAAAATTAGAACGTTTTTGTCATGTTTGTATTTCAAAGATGCTTAATACAGCCCACATAGAGTTATGTCTAAAATAATTACAGTAAAACCTATGAAAGCCAGAACTTGTACAAGGCAGAAATCTAACAGAGAAGGAAAACTCAAATATTTTCCACTAATAGGATAGAAAAGGGGTAAGACTGCACCCTGTTAAAGACAGAAAACTTGCAAGACCTGGAAAAACAAGGCAGTATAATGCATTCTTTATCATCTTCAAATCATATATTTAAAAAAAAAAAAACAAAGGCCCAAAGTCCATTAAATGAGGAAAAGACAGTCTTTTCAATAAATTGTACTGGCAAAACTGGATGTTCAGCTTTTAAAAAAATAGTGCCCATACCTAACACCACACACAAAAACTAATTCAAAATGGATCAAAGACTGAAATATTAAATCAAAAACTATAAAGATAATATAAGAAAAATAGGGTCAACACTAGAGGCCCTAATGCATGGCATAAATAGCATACAAACCAAAACTAATAATATACGTACACCAGAAGACAAGCCAGATAACCGGGATCTTCTGAAAATTAAACAATTATGCTCATCAAAAGACTTTACCAAAGGAGTAAAAGAAAACCTATAGACTGGGAAAAAATTTTGCTATGACAAATTCGACAAAGATCTAATCTCTAAAATCTATAGGAAAATCCAACACCTCTACAAGAAAAAGATAAATAATTCAATTAAAAAATGGACGAAGAATATGAACAGACACTTCACCAAAGAAGACACTCTAGCAGCTAACAGACACATGAGGAAATGCTTGCGATCACTAGCCATTGAAGAAATGCAAATCAAAACTACAATGAGGTACCACCACCCCCCCCACCCCCCACCACATCACTAGCACGAATCAAAAAAACAGAAAATAACGAATGTTGGAAAAACTGCAGGGAACTTAGAACTCTTACTCACTGCTAGTGAGAATGTAAAATGGTACAACGATTTTGGAAAATGATATGTGTAGGAGACCTAAAACTCTGGGACCTCTTAGGTGAGTCAGGAAAATTCCAATACATTTCAATACAATTTCCATCATCTACTAAATTTACAAAATCATTACTTTCACAAGTATGGATTATTCACGAATATAATGTTTTTCTCTGATTTAATGAGTCCTCCCAGGTAAAGCTGTCATCTCTAACTCAGGTTCATTTGCAGGAACCTGTTTTTTCCAGATGAGCAGACAGCTAACATGAGGCACTTAACTCCAAGTCATGCGGTCTTTATCTTAACGTGGAGTGCAAGAGCTGTTGGCCTCTGAGCCTGCTTTTGATCCACCCCTTAAACTGGGTTCTACTATGGGATTCTTCACCAAACTCATTGCCATCCAGTCATTGACTCATGGTGATCCCATTTGTGACAAAGTAGAACTGCACCATAGGGTTTCCTTAGGTGTAATCTTTACAGACGCAAATCACTAGGCCTTTCTTTCTCTTGTAGAGCCACTGAGTAGGTTCTGACTGTCAACCTTTAGGTTAATAGTTGAGCACAAACTGTTTGCACTATGCATGGATCTTGGAATTTGCCACCCTACTCCTAAAATATCATGTTGCACTGTCAGAAAACTACCACTCTTATCCTGAAAGTCTGAAATGAAGTCAGCTGCAAACCTAGCTGAAGCACCTTCCCTGCCATACCTCTTGCCGTCGAGTTCAGACTCATAGCGACCCTATAGGACAGAGTAGAACTGCCCCATAGGGTTTCCAAGGACTGCCTAGTGGATTCAAACTACCAACCTTTTGGTTAGCAGCCTAGCTCTTAACCACTACACCACCAGGGTTTCCTTTCCTGCCGTACAGTACAAGAAATAGAAAGTAACAGCACATCCTATATCTTTGGTACGTCAAACACATGGCTAGTTTAGTGCCCAAAAGATTACCTGTCTTTCAAATTAGCTTATGAAACTGCACTACTAATCTCAGGACATTTTGCACCTTCAGCCAGGAGCTCTACACTTGCCAAAATGCTGATTGATTCTATGAACTTGGAGTCATATATCTAGTCTTCTTGTTTGTTGATACGCAGCTGTGTCCCAAGGATCTTTTTCATCCTCAAAGCCAATATCTCAGGAAGTACAACTGGCATGAATTTCTCAGTCAGAATAGGTGAGAAGACTGACTAATCCGCATAGTACAACATCCTAACTCGAAGATGGTAGGAAGGGAGAATAACTCAGCGTTAGCAACCAGAGTAGTATATTAAAATATAACACATACTAATATTTCCATTCCAGAAAAATCTGGTGGGGAAAGACAAGTTTTTCATTTAAACCAGTATGCCCAATCCAGCCTACGTACTGAAATCATCTAAGGCACTTGTTAAAACTGTTGATGCCCATAACGGTTGTACAACATGATGAATGTCGTATCACTGAGTTGTATAGGTAAAAAATGTTAAAGTGCCAAATGTCATGTTACATATATTTTTACCACAAAAAAAAAAAAAATTATTAAAAAAAAATCTTGATGCCCAAAACCCACTCCACACCAATTGCATCAGAATCTCTTGGACCCGGGCATTGAGAATTTTTAAAAAGCTTCCCAAGGTGATTTTAACATTCAACTATAATTGAAAACCACTGATTTAGGCCAGGGGTTGGCAAACTTTTTCTGTAAAGTAAGCATTTTAGGCTTTGTGGGCCCTTCAGTCTCTGTCACAACTACTCAGCTCTGCAGCAGCAGCAAAAAGTAGCCATAGACAATATGGAAATGAACAAGTCTGGCTGTGTTCCAATACATTACTTATGAACACTAAAATTTGAATTTCATATAACTTCTAGATGTCACAAAATATTATTCTTATTTTGATTTTTTTCCCCAAACATTTATAAATGTAAAAGCCATTCTTGGCTTGTAGACCATACAAGAACAGATGGCAGGCCAGTTTTGACCAGACCGTATTTTACCGATCCCTCGTCTAAAATACAGATTGAACACACTTAATCTTTTCTCAAAAACAACATTTGCTAAGCATTATGGATTGAATTGTATCCCCCAGAAAGTTAAACCCCTATACCTGTAAATACGGCCCTGCTTGGAAATAGGGGTTTTCTTTTGTTAACGAGGTCACAGCGGGTAGGGTAGATCCTAAAGCTAATCCCCTCTGAGTGTTGTCTTATAAGAAGAGCAGAATAGACACAGACACACAAGGAAGATGCATCTACAAGTCCAGAAACACTAAGGATTGATGGCAACTTCTAGAAACTGAAAGAAACAAAGACCTTTCCCTAGAGCCAACGCCCTGAATTCTGACTTCCAGTCTCCTGAACGATGAGAAAAAAAATTTCTGTTCTTTGAAGCCACTCACTTATGGTATCCTTGTTACAGCAGCACTAGCAAACATTCAGTGACTCAACCGGTCCTAGAAAAGATCCCCTTCAAAACATGGATACCTTCAGATTCAAGTTGGTCCAGGCCGTATGTGGCAGCTGTATAAACACGACTAATGGATGGAACAACAGTTCTTCCCTCAGAGGACACCTCAGAAGCAGGAAGCACTAGGGAAATGCTGGCCACCTCCTCCATTACTCCAGGGGGGGTCACTGGAGAGTCCAAAACCGATGTGAACAGCTCCTCACTTGGTCCCGTGACCGTGTCCATCAGTTCTGCCAAGAAAAACAGACAGGATGTGATCCACGAGATGATCATTATGAGAAATGCAAACTGTGCTTTCACTTTTTAAGCAAAAAATGATTCATGAAACCAAAATCTTATATACAGTAAGTTTGGCACCTAGACCAGCTATCCGAGTCAAACACTTTCTCTTCCAAAAAAAATATTGTCTCAAATCACAATTTTTAAAAAAGAAATCTCTATCTCCCCTTCATTCTATCCACAATATTATGGATTTTGCAGGACTTTATATAATTTATTACCAAAAGCAGCAAATTTAATAAAAACTCATTAAAATATATGCCAAAGACTATGTTTGAAAACCAAGTGTCTTTCTCTAAAACAAGATAAATTGTAAGAGCCTAGATCTCTGTCTGAAATGTGTTCAATTTCAAAACCACCCAATTTAGCCCCAAGTGTGCCCAAGTCTACAGACATTTTTTTCTTTTTTATTCCCAAGTCTACAGACATTTAAACAGTTGTAGTTTGCAAATCTGGTTGAGCGTCAGAATTTCGTGAGGTAACTTTTTAAATATAGATTTCTCCTCCTTCCACACACCCCAACTTACTGAATCAGAATCTCTTTGGCAGTGAAACCTAAGAAAGTGTACTTTTAAAAGCTACCAGGATATGGATCCACAGGGCCTCTCATACATTGCTGGTGGGAATATAAATAGGTGCAACCCCTTTGGGAAACAGTTGAGCATTACTTCCTAAAGTCGAACATTAGCAATTCCACAATTAGGTAGGTATATATATACCCAGGGAAACCCTGGTGGCCTAGTGGTTAAGTGCTACAGCTGCTAACCAAAGGGTCGGCAGTACGAATCCTCCAGGCACTCCTTGGAAACTCTACGGGGCAGTTCTACTCTGTCCTATAGGGTCACTATGAGTTGGAATTGACTCGACGGCACTGGGTTTGGTTTGGTTTTGGGTTATATATACCCAAGAGAAACTCCTGCATACATACGATGAAGAACATGTAAAAGAATACCCATGGCAGTAATGTTCACAATAACCAAACCTGGAAATGACTCAAAACCAAATGAACAGAAGAGTGGACGAAAACTGGATGAATAAACTAATATATTTTCAAAATGTAATATTATACAGAAGTCAAAATTTTCATCATATAATATTAATAAGTTCTAAAAAGGCTACCTACATTATGATATCCTTTTTATAAAGTTAAACTCAGCTAAGAGTTTAAGATGTATACTTTTAAGAATAAATAGAGATGCAATAAAACTAAAGGAAAAGGAAGTCAAGGAAATGATGAACACAAGATTCAGGATGACAGTCACCAGAGGAGGAAGGGCTGTGATGAGTTGCATGTAGGTTAGTGACAAGGCCCTCGTTTTTGCAAGAGAGTGGGAAAATTGGAAGGTATTTGTTACGTTGTTAAAAACAATGCATCAAATAATTAAAAGTGGATCACACTTGAATTAAGGAGACACAGACATGAGGTCCAAAAATAATAATACAGCTGTTCCTCATTATTCTTGGATTCCATAACCGCAAATTCCCTTACTAGCTGAAAGTTATTTGTAACTCCAAAATCAATACTTGTGGTGCTTTCCCTATCATTCAGGGACATGGGCATGTACAAAGTGGTAAAAAAAAAATATGTCACTCAGCAGTATATGGTCCCAGCTAAGATCAAACAAGGCTGGTTGGGTAGTCACTAACTCACTGTTCACAGGGACTTTACCACAAATAATGAGAATCAACTTACTATGCATGCTTTTTTAAATACCCAGGTGATTTCAAAGATCACCCAGATTGAGAGCCTTCCTGCCCTTAAAAAAATCAGAGCTTTTGATGGCCTCCTGTAACTTTGTGTACAGTATTTCAAATCCTTAAAATAGCCTATAAAACAGGCGTTATTTAGTGATGAACAAACCAAGGCTTACAGAAGCTAAGCAACTTGCTTGAAGCCACAATACTAACATGGGCCAAGTTGGGATTCAAACCCTTGCTATTTTCACCTCACCTCTCTGACTCCTAGCAGCCAGAGTTGCAAACTAGGAGAGAGTGCTCAGGTCTAGCTGCACAGGACCCAGAGATAAGCCATCCAGCTTTTATTTGGGAAGTAACCTCTAGCCTTTTAGGCTATGCCACGTAGCTTCAAACAAGAGAAATTTCCCTTACCTTTCCTATTCGCTAACCAGGTGAGGTGTCTGTGCACAATGGCCGCTGTCAGGGCCATCTGCCTCACTTATCCTATTCTTTGTCAGCTCACAGAAAAGATCCACCCCCAAAACACTGAGACCAATTCCCTCCTTACAGACCTTCCACGGTGGGAGTAACTTCGAAAGACCAAGGTAAGGCTGTAGTTGAAACTTCAGTGTCCACAGGCTCCGATCTTCTTGACAGCTGAGTAACACCAGGAACATCAGATGTCGGGGTGGGAGGCTCTTTTCCTTCCTTGGTCTCACCATTTTCTCTGGTGGCCTCCAGGGTAGAAACCTGTTCTTGCGTCATCAATGATAAAGTGGCTTCTACTTCTTGAACAGCTGTTGTCATCTCTTGAGTAATAATGTCTTAAAAGGGAGGAAACAATATTTTAAAATAGACCAAATTTCTATACCTTAAGAAGTTACTATATAATTAATAAACTAGGAGAAAGGGGTGCAGATAGCTATTTCAAGGATTGGAAAAGGAAAGAGAGAGCTCAGAAATAAAATGGCAGTAAGTAATGCTTTCACTGCCGTTACTTTCAGAAGCAGTATACGAAACAAAGTAAGAAGATCAACATCTAAGCTACCTTTCAGATGTATTTGAATATCAATATAATCAGTTTGTTAGGAAACAAATGATGCATGACTACGTTACACTCAAAAATTTTCAGAAGCACTTGATTTATTAATTTTAACATTTGCATTTCTCAAGGGGAAAAGGAAGTTAGCATTTTAACATAACAAGAATAATTACAATAACTAATGTTCACTGAGTTTCTGTTCTGTGCCATACACACACAATGCTAAGTACTCGTGCATTATTTTATCCTCCCACATGCACTGACGGAGCCCTGGTGGCACAGTGGTTAAGATCTTGGCTGCTAACCAAAAAGGTCAGCAGCTCTAACCTACCAGCCTCTCCTTGAAAACCCAGTGGAGCAGTTCTACTCTGTCCTATAGGGTTGCTGTGAGTCGGAATCGACTTGATGGCCACGGGTTTGGTTTGGTTTGGTTCGATTTGGGGTTTGTGCATTTTTAAGTGCTCATATCATCCCATAGAAGCCATATATCATAGTGATCCATAAGGCAGACTCTGGAGCCAATTTGTCTTAGTCTGAATTCTGGTTCAGCCACTTACTAGCTGTGTGACCTTAAACAAATTACCTAGTATCTCTGGGCCTTGAGTTGCCTCAGTTGTATAAATTGAGGATAATAATAGTATCTATCTGATTGAGATGTTACTAAATTAAATTATATAACCCATGTAAAACAATCACTACATGCCTGGTACTTGGTAAGTATTCAATGAAAAAAAAAAAACAAATTTCCGTAGATTCCAACTCAGGGTGCCCCATGCGTGTCAGAGTTAGAACTGTGCTCCACAGGGTTTTCAGTGGCTGTTTTTTCAGAAGTAGATCTCCAGGCCTTTCTTCTGAGGTGCCTCTGGGTGTACTTGAAACGCCAACTTTTTGGTTAGCAGCCAAGCACATTAACCATCTGCACCATCGTGGGACTGTAAGTATTCAACAGGTATCAGCTATTGTTATCCCTATTATACAGAATAACCGAGGTTTAAAGAAGCTAAGAACCTGCGTAAGGTTGCACAGCTAGTACTCTTTATCACTGTGCTAGCTACGCATTTGTTTTTGTTTTTTAATTTTACTTTGTTGTTATTGCTGTAAGAATATAAACAGCAAAACATACACCAAGTCAACCATTGCTACATGTACAATGTACATTCTGTGAGTCGTGCAACCATTCTCGCCCTCTTTTTCTGAGTTGTTCCTGCCCCGTTAACATAAATTCACTGTCCGCTAAGGTTCCTATCTAATCTTTTGAGTTCCTGTCATCACTTTGATCCCATATAGATAGTTCTTAAAAGAGCATAACGTTCAAGGTAGGCCTTTTTTACTAGGTAAGCTAAACTACTGTTTGGTTTTAAGAAGATTTCAGGGGCTTTTTTTGGTTTAAGTTTTAAAGATTGTCCCGGCAATAGTTTCAGGGGTTCATCCAGCTCTGCATTTGTTTTTAAATTAAGAAAGGGGAATACAATAAACCTGCAGGGCATGACATATCTATCACAGGACCACTTTCTTTATATTATAATCTCCTCAAATACATCATTGAAGGCTATTTATAAGGATCAAGATTTGCTTCCTTCTTAAGAAGGGACTGTGCTAGAAATTTCAAATACTGAGTCACTACTAAAACCTTAATTTCTAGGAGACCTTGTTTCATCTATTTTAAATTATTAGTTCTAGATACATAGCACATTAGCAAGTCCAGTAAGTTATACAATGAAAAATAGCAGCATTCTAGGGATTAGGTTTTCTAAAACTTTTCAGTAATGACACCATGGTACTTCCTATTACTGATTTTTCCTTAGAAACAAGGTATTTGCTTTAGAATAGTGTGTGTTTGTTTTTATTTGCTTGTTTGTTTTTCTAGTATAAGCAATTCCTTTTCTTGGTAGCCCCCCAGTTTGGGCTATTTTTTCTTTTGTATTCAAGAGGTTTTTTTACATTTGATGGATTAATATACCTGATTACGGGACAAACAATGTGAGTGAGGATAAGGTTTTTACATGTGCTTCATATTTGCTCCTTGAATATTTGTTTTGTTTTGTTTTGTTTCTTTCTCCAGTAAGATTGTAAATCTCTTGACAGCTGGAATTTGTTGTTGTTGTTGTTGTTTTTAATCTCCAGCACCTAGGACAGTGCTCTCTGCCACAAGATGATAATACTACATAGTTTTATCATTTTTAGCAGTATGAGTTCTCTGTGTTGTCCTCATTTTTGAAAGCATAATGAGGAGCCAAGATGGCGGACTAGGCAGACGCAACCTCGGATCCCTCTTACAACAAAGACACGGAAAAACAAGTGAATCGATCACATACATAACAATCTACGAACCCTGAACAACAAACACAGATTTAGAGACGGAAAACGAATTAATACGGGGAAGCAGCGATTGTTTTCAGAGCCTGGAGCCAGCGTACCAGTCAGGTACGGCACAAGCACAGAGAACTGCTCCACCCCCCTGAACTAACCCCGGGAGGGGGACCAGCTGGTTCCGCCGGCGGCGTGGGACGCAGCCGGTAGGAGAAGTCCCCGGGAGGCAGCGACTGGTATTGGAGCGGGGAGAACAGCGTCCCAGCCGGGACACTCGGTCACGGCACAAGCACAGGGAGCTGCTCCACCCACCTGAACTAACCCTGGGAGGGGGCCCAACCGGTTCGGGGGGTGGTACGGCCAAGCAGCTGGAGGGACTAGAAGTCCCCGGGAGGCAGCAACTGATTTTGGAGTCAAGAGTGCACCGTCCCAGCAGGGGAGCCTTGACGCTGGGCGTGGGGCTGGAAGCGGAGGATCTGACCGTGACTCCAGCGGGCCAGACCCCCCGGGGGCAATCTCCACACAGCCAGCACACATAGGCGATGTGCCCCGCGGGAATCTTAGATATAATAGTCATTCCAAGAAAGACAAGCAACTCTGGCTATATTCTGAGGTGCTACTCTCCTATCTCTCTGTTCCCTCCCCCACCCTCCCCAGGCGGCTTCATTAACATCTGAATAGCCTGAGCCAGAGGGAGAAATCTGATAGGGATCTGACTGCATTTTTTTTTAGCGGATTTTCTGGAAAAACTAGTTTCCCAGTGATGGCTCGGAGACAACAATCCATATCAAACCACTTAAAGAAGCAGACCGTGACAGCTTCTCCAACCCCCCAGACAAAAGAATCAAAATCTTTCCCAAATGAAGATACAATCCTGGAATTATCAGATACAGAATATAAAAAACTAATTTACAGAATGCTTAAAGACATCACAAATGAAATAAGGCAAACTGCAGAAAAAGCCAAGGAACACACTGATAAAACTGTTGAAGAACTCAAAAAGATTATTCAAGAACATAGTGGAAAAATTAATAAGTTGCAAGAATCCATAGAGAGACAGCATGTAGAAATCCAAAAGATTAACAATAAAATTACAGAATTAGACAACGCAATAGGAAGTCAGAGGAGCAGACTCAAGCAATTAGAATGCAGACTGGGACATCTGGAGGACCAGGGAATCAACACCAACATAGCTGAAAAAAAAAATCAGATAAAAGAATTAAAAAAAAAAAAAATGAAAGCATAATGAACACTTTTGAGAACATATATTTAATTACTGTTGTCGATTGTCATGGATTGAATTGTGTCCCCCAAAATGTGTGTATCAGTTTGGCTAGGTCATGATTCCTAGTGTTGTATGATTGTCTACCATTTGCTATCTGATGTGATTTTCCAATGTGTTGCAAATCCTATCACTATGATGTTAATGAAATGGATTAGTGGCAGTTATACTGATGAGATCTACAAGAGTAGATACTGTCTTAAGTCAATCTCTTTTGAGATATAAAAGAGAGAAGCAAGCAGAGAGACAAGGGGACCTCGTACCACCAAGAAAGCAGCGCCAGGAGCAGAGCATGTCCTTTAGAGCCAACAGAGAAGAGAAGACTTTTCCTGGAGCTGATGCCCTGAATTTGGACTTGTAGCCTACTAGACTGTGAGAGACTAAATTTATCTTTGTTAAAGCCATACACTTGCAGTATTTCTGTTACAGCAGCACTAGACATCCATAATCTCAGTCTTTCACTCTTTTGAATTCTTGGGGACAAAAAATTTAAGTGAAAGGAATTGCTTGACTGTTCCTCTTTTCACACAGAACACTGAGAAGCTATTTGATTAATCTGGACCAGGCAAATAGCCAAATTACATAATTCCAAACTGAATGGTTTTCTGTGTTCATTTACTCACCTATTAAACAGAAATCTATTGAGCACCTACTATGTGCCAAGTATTGTGCTATGTGCTGGGAATAAAAAGAAGTTGCCTGTTAAAAGACTGCAGCTAGTGTGGAGATTACGAACAAGTAATGAGCATATACAACTATCAAAATAATCGGACAATTACCAAATCCATTTTACCTTTTAGGCTGTATAAATAGAAATTAGAGTAATCTATGAGTCCCTGGGTGGCGCAAACAGTTAAGTGCTGGCTACTAACCGAAAGGTAGGCCATTTGAATCCACCCAGAAGCACCTCAGAAGAAAGGCCTGGCAATCCACTTCTGAAAGATCACAGCCATTGAAAACCCTATGATATGCAGATCTACTCTGAAATACATGGCATTGCCTTGAGTCAAAACCGACTCAATAGCAACTGAGATTTTTTTGCTTGTTTGTTTTTTTACCACATAAGAATCATGGATTTAATTGTTCAATGAAAAATGTGGTACTATACAACCGTAACGAGCCTAGAAATATCTTAAGGTCTTATAGAGAATTGAACTAACCTTCTTAGTCATATCCAGTACCCTCCACATCATATGGACCCAACTTTAATGTCATTTAAAAACCAACTTTTCTAGAAGCATGTATGAAAAAAAAACTTACAGTAAACTAGGTCTTTCAGTCTTTCAAAAATGAATGGGACATGTAAAAATCAATCTTTTGTCACTTTAATTTAATCTTAACACTTTTAAATGTATTACTAATTGGATAGTTTCATTAATTGGGTTACCTGGCTTATGTAACAAATTTTACATCTATTCTAAAACAATTTGGAATGAGAGTGTGCACATTACACTAAGCCTTTCCTTCCCACGCCATGATCTAAGCAAATACACTTAATAAAAGAAAAACATTATCCCACGGCAACAAATATAAGGCTTGCCAGTTTGCCACATTCATACTTGTAGAAAATAGAAAGTGTAGAATCAAGCCAGCAGATGACTTATCCTTATTGTTTTTCCCCCTTGTTTCTAAATAAAATTCTCTGTGAGAAAACAAAGTTGGAGAATTCATATGTTAATATTAGGAGACACATACATACCTAAAGCTTTTTTGTAAGATACATTAGGGATATATATTTTTACAATGTGTAAATAAGTATTCTACATTGTTTTTTTTACACCATTTAAATATACAGTCTTTCACCCTTTCCTATACGTTTATACATTCTCAACTCAGCACTACTGACTTTTTGGCCAGATAATGCTTTGTTAGGGGGTTGTGGCAGGGGGAATCCTATGCACTGTAGGATGTCTAGCAGCACCTCTGGACCACTACATGCCAGCAGTACCTCTTAGTTGTGACAACCAAAAATGTCTCCAGACATTGTCAAATGTCCCCTGAAGGACAAAACTGTCCCCAGTTGAAAACCACTGATCTATATGCAAGGATATATTTTGGTGTAATTTCTACATAAAATACAAGTTTTGTGTTCTTTTGCTTTTCATTAAAATCTGTAAGACTTATTTCTTGATTGTCATTTAAAAAAAACAAAACCAAATTGAACCATTCCATATTAAACAAAGCTTGTTTACTTATTTTTTCTTTTTGTTGTTCCTGTTGTTTACCTTTAAATGTGTTTCCCAGTGGTTGGTATGCCTCAGAATCATATCCTGAGATGGAAACAGTGGTCTCTAAGGAAAATATGCCATCCTTTTCCGTGCTGGATTCCGTGAAGCCTGCTGAATTTTGGAACATGTTTACAACTGAAACTTCCACATCTTCCATTGGACTTGTGGGAATAAAGGAACTTTGATTGGTGAAGGCAGCAGATGTCTCATCCCCATGTGCTATTAGCCATTCCGTCCCTGTGTGTGTTTCCCCTTCAGGCAGCCCCAGGGCCATACTGGCAGCCACTGTCAAAGGCTCAGCCCCTTCCACAAAGTCACGGGTGACTTGTGCTGTCTGAGATGTTTCCATTCTCACCTGAGTCTCTGTGTTGTCACCAAGGTTTGGGGCCCTTATCTGGCTTACACTCTCTAATTTGGCGTCATCCCACTCATCACTTAAGACAGAGGTGGTTGGAACAGCTATGCTGACACTGGCTATGACTTCTGGGGTTCCAAGCAGGCTGTCAGTTTCGGGCTCAACACTCAAAGCACCCTCAGTGGTTGCAAGTAAGTGCTTGATGGCAGTAGCCTGGGTATTATCAGTTGTCGTCTGTGAAGGCCTCTCTCTATCCAGTGTAAGGCTTTCAGGATCAGTGCCTGCTGTGGGCTTAGCACCAGGAAGAGAAGCTGACCTGTGTTCTGTGGCTGCTTCAAATTTCTCAGCTCTCAGATTGGTGGTTAGCACTTCTTTAATATCTACATAGGATAAAGGTGAATGATCCAGACTAACTTCTTCCTGACTTTCAGTTGCAAATAACTGACCATCCAAATACTTCAGAAAACCTTGTGTTGCTTCTATGGTCCCTTCTACAATGGGCAGAATGTTGGTACTACTAAAGGGCTCCTCCGTCTCATCAATATCCAGAGGAGCAGTCGCAGTGACAGTGATGGCTAACATGGCCTTAGAAAGTCCGCTTTCAGGAGACATTCTCTCTGGCTGGCTGGAACCAAACAGTTCCTCACCTACTGGGACCACTGATTCCGTAGGAGTATAAACATCAGGGCCATTAGGCTGTGTAAGCCTCGCTCCTACAGGATGGGTACCTTCATTAATAGGGGATACTTTATTTAATGATGTTGCTGAGGGTCCTTCTGACACTACCATTGGATCTTCAGAGACCACCAGCCAGAGCATTTGTTTTGAAGTTTTGGAGTTATTTTCTAGGTCTTCTATGTCTGTCCTCTCAGGCTGCCTTTCTTCTGCATGAATACGTGCTACCTCTCTCCTTTCCGTTTTGGGGAAGGCCAGACATTGTGTAGAAAAGTTGAGAGCCAGGAGGCTACAGAAAGCCAGATAAATGTGCAATACAATTGGTCTGTTCATAGCGGAAGAAAAACGTGCACATAAATTGGCAGAGTTGACAATTCCAGTAATTGCGCCCTGCAGAAAAATAAAACACATCAAATTGTCATATATATTTTTTGGAACGAAGCCCCTTCAAATTAGAACATAAGTAAAATAATCTCCTTGACTTCATGCTCAGAGGTGGTAGGTAACAGTGGCTGTTCTACTTCTTTGCACCTTTGAGACATGGATAACCCAATTCATTTTTCCCTGCTGAATTGTGCAGCTGATTTAACTTGAAGCTCCTAGAAAAGGATACACATAGTTCAAGTACTAAGCTCATTGTTTTTCTTAAAACACCTTCTTGAAATAAACTAGCCTTAAAGTCACATTTACAATATTCTCTCTAAATTCCTCCAATAATCATATACTCAAATGACTATAGAAATAGTAAAACGTAGTAAACCTTCACCTAAAGTACAATTAAAAAAAAAAATTTCTTTTTTTTTAAAAGACCTCAAAAGAGTAGTTTTTTACCTTTAAAAAAATAGTAAAATGTCCAGGATATAGAAAGTAAATTTAACACAGTCATTCAAAAAACCTCTTACATCTGCGTTAAAACTTATTAAATATCATCCTAAATTACCTAATAGCAGTTACATTCAGGACTTTTAAAAGTATATAAATTAATTCCAATTAAAATTTGCCTTTAAAATGCTTACATAATTTCTTACTCTATGCAACAACTACAAAAATTGTAGGCAAAACTTCCATGTTTCAAAATTTAAGAACTACGAAAAGTTGAAAAATTAAGCAATGCGAATGAGTGGTCTTGTAGGGGGGAAAAAACTTTTTGACAGAACCAAAGCTATGTTTGAAACAAACGAACAAAAAAAACCATTGCTGTCAAGTTGATTTGGACTCTTAGCAACCCTACAGGACAGAGTAGAGCTGCCCCATAGTGTTTCCAAGGAGTGGTTGGTATATTTGAACTGCTGACCTTTTGGTTAGCAGCCAAACTCTTAAGCACTTCGCCACCAGGGCACCAAGCAAGCTATGTTTATTGAATAAATATTATTGTAAAATTATAGCATTTTTATTTTTTTTAAAAAAAGGACTCATACTCATTTCAACTAAGACTATGTTGAAATTATTAATTTTCCCCCAAACATATGAGCTTTTGGGGTTTTTTTAATCAAATTTGCTGAGTAGGGCTTTTTCTATGTGCCATCATTAGAAATTTCTCGAGAGATGTTGCAATTGTTCTAGAAAATTACAGCTAGAAATTAAAATTCTAAAATAAAACCCTCGTCTTTATAAAAGTAATACTTCGCCTTTCTTTCATGTCTAAACATTAAACCATCAGAGTTAAGTCTGTGATGTACACATATAAAATACAGAAATTTACATTTTCACAGATTTTTCTCCACTTCCAAAAAAACCCAAACCCGTTGCCCTGGAGTGGATTCCGACTCATAGTTCAAAAACATCCATGTGTTATTCCACTCAGAGAAAAGGTCAAGTCCTTAGGGCGTGATCAAAATGGCTGAAGAAAAAAACAAGGCTGAATTTGTCTACATGAGAAAAGAGGAATTCATGGATTCAGAGCTGAAGCCTCAGACCAACTACCGGCACCGCATGAGTGAGTCATCTTAGAAATGAATTTTCCACCCAGGACTGTAGTCCCGGCTGACACCTTGAATGCAACCTCTTGAGAGACCTCAAGCCAGAATCATCCAGCTAAGCTACTTCCAAATTTCTGATGCACAGAAATGATATGAAATAATAAAAACATTTACGTATTGTTTTCTTAAGCCACTAAGTTTTGGGGTAATTTGTACATAGAAATCTTGGGTCCACAGCACCTTGGGGAAATATAGGAATGGGGTGGTTTCATGTAGTGCCACGGTGCAAATGCAGGAAAGGAACAGCATAGCAAGAATCATAAATTTAGCATCAGAAAAAATTGAAGCCACAGTGACTAAGAGAAACACAGCCCCCAAAAATCCTCAGAAATAGTGAGGGAGGTACAAACTTTCCCCATATGTAGGATAGAGCTTAAAATGATTTTATTTAAATATTAAATTACATACAGGTAGCTAGCACCATCATTTAAAAGGAAAAGAACATGGGAAAGATATCTGAGAAAGGGAAACACACATGTACCAAGGCATGTCAACATTCTGGACATTAGTTATCGGTATACTTAAGGTAAGGAGCCCTGGTGGCACAATGGTTAAGCGCTCAGCAGCTAACCAAAAGCTTGGCCATTCAAATCCACTGACCAACTCTGTGGGAGAAAGACCTGGCAATCTGCTCCCATAAAGATTAAAACCTGTTGCCATGCAGTCAATTTTGACTCACAGCAACCCTATAGGACAGAGCAGAGCTGCCCCATAGGGTTTCCAAGGCTGTAATCTTCATGGAATAAGACTGCCACATCTTTATCCAGTGGAACGGCTCCTCAAACTTTTCAGTTGCAGACAAGAGCTTAACCACTGTACCACCAGGGCTCCTCCGTAAAGATTACAGCCTAGAAAATCCTATGAGGCAGTTTCACTCCATCACGTGGGGTCACTGCGAGTTGGTATTGACTTGGCAGCACCTAACAACAACATACTTAAGACGGAGGTCCCCGGGCGATGCAAACTGTTAAGACACTCAGCTGTTTTAGTCCACCCAGAGGCACTTCAGAAGAAAGGCCTGGCGATCTACTTCCAAAAAATCAGGCATTGAAAACCCTATGGAGCACAGTTCTCCTCTGATGTACATGGGGTTTCCAGGAGTTGGAACTGAGTCCACAGCAACTGTTTTCATACTTCAAGGAGCCATGAAGCATCCTAGTTCATAAACAGCTCACTGTATTTGGCCTGCTGCCTCTACTTTGCTTCCTTAAAACAAAACAAACAAACAAACAAAAAACGTATGAGAACTATAAAAACAACAGTGTTCACCACTGATGAAATTGCAACTTTGGATTTTGTGCAAACAAGTTGAATTATGAAACTGTATGTGGATCCCAAAACCACGCACGGTGCTTGGCGTGGGATGGCTGGCCGAGATATAAATGAAACTCCATTTTGAATTAAACTGCAGCTTAGCTTCAAGGTCCCTGTTCCTGCTGTTCTGAAAAGACAGTTCGGTTTTTTGTAAACACTTAACTGCTTGTAACACAGAAAGGGGCAAGGGGCAAGACTTTAACTTGAATAAGGAATTGTTTGTTAAAAGATGTTTGTCGAAGGCGGAGCCAAGATGGCGGACTAGGCAGACGCTACCTCGGATCCCTCTTACAACAAAGACACGGAAAAACAAGTGAATCGATCACATACATAACAATCTACGAACCCTGAACAACAAACACAGATTTAGAGACGGAGAACGAACTAATACGGGGAAGCAGCGATTGTTTCCAGAGCCTGGAGCCAGCATACCAGTCAGGTACGGCACAAGCACAGAGACCTGCTCCACCCCCCTGAACTAACCCCGGGAGGGGGACTAGCCGGTTCCACGGGCGGCGTGGGACGCAGCCGTTAGGAGAAGTCCCCGGGAGGCAGTGACTGATCTTGGAGCAGAAAGAGTAGCATCCGAGCCGGGGAACCGTCCCACAGGGATTTGGACTGCACGCAGGTACGCCATAAACACGGAGAGTTGCTCCACCCCCTGAACTAACCCCGGGAAGGTGACCATCCGGGTCGCGCGGGCGGCGTGGGACGCAGCCGGTAGGAGAAGTCCCCGGGAGGCAGCGACTGGTATTGGAGCGGGGAGAACAGCGTTCCAGCCGGGACACTCGGTCGCGGCACAAGCACGGGGAGCTACTCCACCCATCTGAACTAACCCCGGGAGGGGGCCCACCTGGTTCACGGGGGCGGCACGGCCACGCGGCTGGAGGGACGAGAAGTCCCCGGGAGGCAGCGACTGATTTTGGAGTCGAGAGTGCACCGTCCCAGTAGGGGAGCCTTGACGCTGGGCGTGGGGCTGGAAGCGGAGGATCTGACCGTGACTCCAGCGGGCCAGACCCCCCGGGGGCAATCTCCACACAGACAGCACACATAGGCGACGCGCCCGCGGGAATCTCAGATATAAGAGTCATTCCAAGCAAGACAAGCAACTCTGGCTATATTCTGAGGTGCTACTCTCCTATCTCTCTGTTCCCTCCCCCACCCTCCCCAGGCGGCTTCATTAACATCTGAATAGCCTGAGCCAGAGGGAGAACTCTGATAGGGATCTGACTGCAGTTTTTTTTTAGCGGATTTTCTGGAAAAACTAGTTTCCCAGTGATGGCTCGGAGACAACAATCCATATCAAACCACTTAAAGAAGCAGACCGTGACAGCTTCTCCAACTCCCCAAACAAAAGAATCAAAATCTTTCCCAAATGAAGATACAATTTTGGAATTATCAGATACAGAATATAAAAAACTAATTTACAGAATGCTTAATGATATCACAAATGAAATTAGGATATCTGCAGAAAAAGCCAAGGAACACACTGATAAAACTGTTGAAGAACTCAAAAAGATTATTCAAGAACATACTGGAAATATTAATAAGTTGCAAGAATCCATAGAGAGACAACATGTAGAAATCCAAAAGATTAACAATAAAATAACAGAATTAGACAACACACTAGGAAGTCAGAGGAGCAGACTCGAGCAATTAGAATGCAGACTGGGACATCTGGAGGACCAGGGAATCAACACCAACATAGCTGAAAAAAAATCAGATAAAAGAATTAAAAAAAATGAAGAAACCCTAAGAATTATGTGGGACTCTATCAAGAAGGATAACCTGCGGGTGATTGGAGTCCCAGAACAGGGAGGGGGGACAGAAAACACAGAGAAAATAGTTGAAGAACTTCTGACAGAAAACTTCCCTGACATCATGAAAGACGAAAGGATATCTATCCAAGATGCTCATCGAACCCCATTTAAGATTGATCCAAAAAGAAAAACACCAAGACATATTATCATCAAACTCACCAAAACCAAAGATAAACAGAAAATTTTAAAAGCAGCCAGGGAGAAAAGAAAGGTTTCCTTCAAGGGAGAATCAATAAGAATATGTTCTGACTACTCAGCAGAAACCATGCAGGCAAGAAGGGAATGGGACGACATATACAGAACACTGAAGGAGAAGAACTGCCAACCAAGGATCATATATCCAGCAAAACTCTCTCTGAAATATGAAGGCGAAATTAAGATATTTACAGACAAACACAAGTTTAGAGAATTTGCAAAAACCAAACCAAAGCTACAAGAAATACTAAAGGATATTGTTTGGTCAGAGAACCAATAATACCAGATATCAGCACAACACAAGGTCACAAAACAGAACGTCCTGATATCAACTCAAATAGGGAAATCACAAAAACAAACAAATTAAGATTAATTAAAAAAAAAATACACATAACAGGGAATCATGGAAGTCAATAGGTAAAAGATCACAATAATCAAAAAGAGGGACTAAATACAGGAGGCATTGAACTGCCATATGGAGAGTGATACAAGGCGATATAGAACAATACAAGTTAGGTTTTTACTTAGAAAAATAGGGGTATATAATGAGGTAACCACAAAAAGGTATAACAACTCTATAACTCAAGACAAAAACCAAGAAAAACGTAACGACTCAACTAACATAAAGTCAAACACTATGAAAGTGAGGATCTCACAATTTACTAAGAAAAACGCCTCAGCACAAAAAAGTATGTGGAAAAATGAAATTGTCAACAACACACATAAAAAGGCATCAAAATGACAGCACTAAAAACTTATTTATCTATAATTACCCTGAATGTAAATGGACTAAATGCACCAATAAAGAGACAGAGAGTCACAGACTGGATAAAGAAACACGATCCATCTATATGCTGCCTACAAGAGACACACCTTAGACTTAGAGACACAAACAAACTAAAACTCAAAGGATGGAAAAAAGTATATCAAGCAAACAATAAGCAAAAAAGAAGAGGAGTAGCAATATTAATTTCTGACAAAATAGACTTTAGACTTAAATCCACCACAAAGGATAAAGAAGGACACTATATAATGATAAAAGGGACAATTGATCAGGAAGACATAACCATATTAAATATTTACGCACCCAATGACAGGGCTGCAAGATATATAAATCAAATTTTAACAGAACTGAAAAGCGAGATAGATACCTCCACAATTATAGTAGGAGACTTCAACACACCCCTTTCGGAGAAGGACAGGACATCCAGTAAGAAGCTCAACAGAGACACGGAAGATCTAATTACAACAATCAACCAACTTGACCTCATTGACTTATACAGAACTCTCCACCCAACTGCTGCAAAATATACTTTTTTTTCTAGCGCACATGGAACATTCTCTAGAATAGACCACATATTAGGTCATAAAACAAACCTTTGCAGAGTCCAAAACATCGAAATATTACAAAGCATCTTCTCAGACCACAAGGCAATAAAACTAGAGATCAATAACAGAAGAACGAGGGAAAAGAAATCAAATACTTGGAAAATGAACAATACCCTCCTGAAAAAAGACTGGGTTATAGAAGACATCAAGGAGGGAATAAGGAAATTCATAGAAAGCAACGAGAATGAAAATACTTCCTATCAAAACCTCTGGGACACAGCAAAAGCAGTGCTCAGAGGCCAATTTATATCAATAAATGCACACATACAAAAAGAAGAAAGAGCCAAAATCAGAGAACTGTCCCTACAACTTGAACAAATAGAAAGTGAGCAACAAAAGAATCCATCAGGCACCAGAAGAAAACAAATAATAAAAATTAGAGCTGAACTAAATGAATTAGAGAACAGAAAAACAATTGAAAGAATTAACAAAGCCAAAAGCTGGTTCTTTGAAAAAATTAACAAAATTGATAAACCATTGGCTAGACTGACTAAAGAAATACAGGAAAGGAAACAAATAACCCGAATAAGAAATGAGAAGGACCACATCACAACAGAACCAAATGAAATTAAAAGAATCATTTCAGATTATTATGAAAAATTGTACTCTAACAAATTTGAAAACCTAGAAGAAATGGATGAATTCCTTGAAAAACACTACCTACCTAAACTAACACATTCAGAAGCAGAACAACTAAATAGACCCATAACAAAAAAAGAGATTGAAACGGTAATCAAAAAACTCCCAACAAAAAAAAGTCCTGGCCCGGACGGCTTCACTGCAGAGTTCTACCAAATTTTCAGAGAAGAGTTAACACCACTACTACTAAAGGTATTCCAAAGCATAGAAAATGACGGAATACTACCCAACTCATTCTATGAAGCCACCATCTCCCTGATACCAAAACCAGGTAAAGACATTACAAAAAAAGAAAATTATAGACCTATATCCCTCATGAACATTGATGCAAAAATCCTCAACAAAATTCTAGCCAATAGAATCCAACAACACATCAAAAAAATAATTCACCCTGATCAAGTGGGATTTATACCAGGTATGCAAGGCTGGTTTAATATCAGAAAAACCATTAATGTAATCCATCACATAAATAAAACAAAAGACAAAAACCACATGATCTTATCAATTGATGCAGAAAAGGCATTTGACAAAGTCCAACACCCATTTATGATAAAAACTCTTACCAAAATAGGAATTGAAGGGAAATTCCTCAACATAATAAAGGGCATCTATGCAAAGCCAACAGCCAATATCACTCTAAACGGAGAGAACCTGAAAGCATTTCCCTTGAGAACGGGAACCAGACAAGGATGCCCTTTATCACCGCTCTTATTCAACATCGTGTTGGAAGTCTTAGCCAGGGCAATCAGGCTAGACAAAGAAATAAAAGGTATCCGGATTGGCAAGGAAGAAGTAAAGTTATCACTATTTGCAGATGACATGATTATATACACAGAAAACCCTAAGGAATCCTCCAGAAAACTACTGAAACTAATAGAAGAGTTTGGCAGAGTCTCAGGTTATAAAATAAACATACAAAAATCACTTGGATTCCTCTACATCAACAAAAAGAACACCGAAGAGGAAATAACCAAATCAATACCATTCACGGTAGCCCCCAAGAAGATAAGATACTTAGGAATAAATCTTACCAAGGATGTAAAAGACCTATACAAAGAAAACTACAAAGCTCTACTACAAGAAATTCAAAAGGACATACTTAAGTGGAAAAACATACCTTGCTCATGGATAGGAAGACTTAACATAGTAAAAATGTCTATTCTACCAAAAGCCATCTATACATTTAACGCACTTCCGATCCAAATTCCAATGTCATATTTTAAGGGGATAGAGAAACAAATCACCAATTTCATATGGAAGGGAAAGAAGCCCCGGATAAGCAAAGCACTACTGAAAAAGAAGAAGAAAGTGGGAGGCCTCACCTTACCTGACTTCAGAACCTATTATACAGCCACAGTAGTCAAAACAGCCTGGTATTGGTACAACAACAGACACATAGACCAATGGAACAGAATTGAGAACCCAGACATAGATCCATCCACGTATGAGCAGCTGATATTTGACAAAGGACCAGTGTCAATTAACTGGGGAAAAGACAGCCTTTTTAACAAATGGTGCTGGCATAACTGGATATCCATTTGCAAAAAAATGAAACAGGACCCATACCTCACACCATGCACAAAAACTAACTCCAAGTGGATCAAAGACCTAAACATAAAGACTAAAACGATAAAGATCATGGAAGAAAAAATTGGGAGAACCCTAGGAGCCCTAATACAAGGTATAAACAGAATACAAAACATTACCAAAAATGATGAAGAGAAACCCGATAACTGGGAGCTCCTAAAAATCAAACACCTATGCTCATCTAAAGACTTCACCAAAAGAGTAAAAAGACCACCTACAGATTGGGAAAGAATTTTCAGCTATGACATCTCCGACCAGCGCCTGATCTCTAAAATCTACATGATTCTGTCAAAACTCAACCACAAAAAGACAAACAACCCAATCAAGAAGTGGGCAAAGGATATGAACACACATTTCTCTAAAGAAGATATTCAGGCAGCCAACAGATACATGAGAAAATGCTCTCGATCATTAGCCATTAGAGAAATGCAAATTAAAACTACAATGAGATTCCATCTCACACCAGCAAGGCTGGCATTAATCCAAAAAACACAAAATAATAAATGTTGGAGAGGCTGCGGAGAGATTGGAACTCTCATACACTGCTGGTGGGAATGTAAAATGGTACAACCACTTTGGAAATCTATCTGGCGTTATCTTAAACAGTTAGAAATAGAACTACCATACAACCCAGAAATCCCACTCCTCGGAATATACCCTAGAGATACAAGAGCCTTCATACAAACAGATATATGCACACCCATGTTTATTGCAGCTCTGTTTACAATAGCAAAAAGTTGGAAGCAACCAAGGTGTCCATCAACGGATGAATGGGTAAATAAATTGTGGTATATTCACACAATGGAATACTACGCATCGATAAAGAACAGTGACGAATCTCTGAAACATTTCATAACATGGAGGAACCTGGAAGGCATTATGCTGAGCAAAATGAGTCAGAGGCAAAAAGACAAATACTGTATAAGACCACTATTATAAGATCTTGAGAAATAGTAAACCTGAGAAGAACACATACTTTTGTGGTTACGAGGGGGGGAGGGAGGGAGGGTGGGAGAGGGTTTTTTTATTGATTAATCAGTAGATAAGAACTGCTTTAGGTGAAGGGAAAGACAACACTCAATACATGGAAGGTCAGCTCAATTGGACTGGACCAAAAGCAAAGAAGTTTCCGGGATAAAATGAATGCTTCAAAGGTCAGCGGAGCAAGCGCGGGGGTCTGGGGAACATGGTTTGCGGGGACTTCTAAGTCAATTGGCAAAATAATTCTATTATGAAATCATTCTGCATCCCACTTTGAAATGTGGCGTCTGGGGTCTTAAATGCTAACAAGCAGCCATCTAAGATGCAGCAATTGGTCTCAACCCACCTGGAGCAAAGGAAAATGAAGAACACCAAGCCCACATGACAACTAAGAGCCCAAGAGACAGAAAGGGCCACATGAACAAGAGACCTACATCATCCTGAGACCAGAAGAACTAGTTGGTGCCCGGCCACAATCGATGACTGCCCTGACAGGGAGCTCAGCAGAGGACCCCTGAGGGAGCAGGAGAGCAGTGGGATGCAGACCCCAAATTCTCATAAGAAGACCAAACTTAATGGTCTGACTGAGACTGGAGGAATCCCGGCGGCCATGCTCTCCAGACCTTCTGTTGACACAGGACAGGAACCATCCCTGAAGACAACTCATCAGACATGAAAGGGACTGGTCAGCGGGTGGGAGAGAGACGCTGATGAAGAGTGAGCTAATTATATCAGGTGTACACTTGAGATTGTGTTGGCAACTCTTGTCTGGAGGGGGGATGGGAGGATAGAGAGAGAGGGAAGCCGGCAAAATTGTCAAGAAAGGAGAGACTGAAAGGGCTGACTCAAGACGGGGAGAGTAAGTGGGAGTAGGGAGTGAGATGTATGTAAACTTATATGTGACAGACTGATTGGATTTGTAAACGTTCACTTGAAGCTTAATAAAAGTTATTATAAAAAAAAAAAAAAAAAAAGATGTTTGTCGACAACATTTGTGCAGCTTGATCCAGGAGAAATGTCTTAGTCCACATGCTCCAGGTTAGAAAAGAGAATTGATAATGTTAAGATTTGTAGCCTAAAGACCCTCCTTGTGACTTTTTGCCATGTACCCCTTTCATGCCTGCAAGCGTGTAGCCTTTGTATACTCCACCTCATCAAAAACCTCACTGTCCTCTCACAGTTTGGAATACTATTGTACCCCTGCCTTGGGTGCTATGGTGTATCCCAATCCACGAATCTGTCCCCTCCACAATACAACTTTTTGCTTTCACTTCTAAAAGAGTGTAAGGCTGGTGTTTTGCTACAGTAAACTGTATATATTTGAAGATAGGTAGAAGCTATAGAACTCTATGGTTTGTTTCCATCACATAGTCGTATTTTTATGAACAAATAATGCTTCCATTCAGTAATATCTTATTAAACATCCCAGAAGATGGAGGGTATGGCCTGAAAGCTTGGTCTACATGAGCTCACACTTCTGGATAAACACCTGAAAACTCCAGGCCATCATGAGCAGCAGTAGGGTTTAGAGGCAGTAGGGTTTTGTAAGAAGGAAATTCTCTCATTGCTCTAAAAGACTTCCATATTTTCCACATCAGGAAAATTATTTCTGAATTCTAGCTTTATTGTTGCCAAAACTTACAATGTGATACTGGGTAAGTGGCCTCAGTTCCTCCTTTGACAAATGTGGAGTTAAATGAAGTAATTTCTTTGAAATTCCTTCCACTGCTATGATTTGATCTTCATGTCTCCTCTACATGACATAAAATAAAAACGTTTCCATTTTCCCACAATTTTACCATCAAATAGGCAAGGCACCCAGGTGACTGAATGAATGCTTCACAATTTATTTGTATGTTCTAGAATCATGTAAAGGAGCACTGGTGGTGCAGTGCTTAAGCACTCAGATGCTAACAGAAAGTTCAGTGGTTCAAACCCACCAGCCACTCCAAGGTAGAAGGAGTTAGCAGTCTGCTTCCGAGACGATTTACAGCCTCGGAAGCCCTATAACCCCATAACCCAATGCCATCGAGGCAGTTTTACTCCGTCCTACAGGGTCGCTGTGAGGCGGAACCAACTTGACAGGCAGTGATTTTGGTGGAATCGGACTGAGAAGAATTTTATGAACAAAACAGATTTGGGGGGGCAGGAAGGATAAAGATTTAATATAATTCTGATTTTTCTTCAAGATTTTATTTTTATCTAGATCTTGAGTTTCAGAATTGTTGCGTGAAGGAAATTCTGTCATTCCTCTAAAAGATTTTCCTTCTATGATTAAGTGCTGGCCACCTGCTTTCTAACTCCAATTATGACAGAAAAAGTGGGAGTGAACCATCAGCCTCTTGTAGGTCTCTGTACTGTGGCCCTACGCGCCTTCTCCTCACTACTCAAAGCAACTCCTGAACTTTCAAAGAAGAAGAAAAGCCAGCCTGTAGGAGCAGCAGCAGAGAACAAAGTTGCAACTCAGATAAAACAGTGGATGACCTTCAAGTTCCCTATCTTTCTCTGTATTTCAAAAGATGGTCTCCGCTCATATAGCCACTCTCTGAGTTTGGTATCCTACCATGGAGCTGTGTGAATTTAGAGAAAAAATAAGAATAGATTGGTCACTGGGAATTCAATGACAATATTTCTAGACTCACAAAACTGTCTGTAACCATATTTTGAAGGATATAGGCCTTTTCATTTTCCTCAACATGTATTCCCTACCTGGCGAAGTGCCTAGCACGGAGGAGATGCTCAGTAAATATCTGCTGAACAAACAGATGACTATCTACAGCCTGCTTTGCTTGGGAAAAGAGGTGGAGGAAGTGCAGATTTCATTGCTTATTAGAATTTATCGTAAATTAACTCAATCAGAAGAATGTTTAACAAACAACTTCCGTTACTTTTTCCTCATACTGTGTTGCTGGATGCTGCTTTCTTTTAACCATATTCTTTAATGCAAATGAATTCAGATAAATAAACTCTTGCCAAATTACTGACAGTGGATATTAGCTTGTAATAGCTTTCAAAAAATACCCTTCAGAGCAAGTCAGTAGCACTTTGACTATCATTCCCTATCAAGGTATCCTAATGGCTCCATAGTCCTCTGAACCATTTACTGCATTTCTGCCACGAGCGGGCAGATAAACTGTTCTGTCAAGCATTATCTTTGACAGTCTCAAATAGAAATAGTCCAGAATCTGTTTCTTTGTCAAATCCAAGCAGATTCAAGTTTCAAAGACAAATGAAAGTCGAGATAAAAAAATGCAGTCTTAGCTGTCTTGTTAGACTTAAAAATCAGATTTTTTTTTAAGTCTGTCAATGATATTTTTCCAAATAAAGTGTACATTGCTATTTAGGTATGTGAGCAAAATGAAGACACAAAAGGGGAACCAGTATGTTGAAACATTTCCATCAGTGGCAAAACTATTATTTCCAAAATAAATTGAGTTTCATGTATAATATGTAAGGAACATGAACATTTGCACTAACAGTATTTAAGACACAGGAGGTCTGTAGAGGATGTCAATAAACTGGTGACAAACTTCCTTATATATATACTTTTTTTTTTTTTTCTCACAGTAAAAAGCTAGGGTGGGGGTGGGAGGAAGCAAGCTGCTTAATCTTAGATTTTCAATGTCTACTGGAAGTTTCCATTTGAATGCCTCAAACACTAAGCCTTCTTCATCATCTAATTGACTTCTCCTCTTCCTGTCCATGGCACTACATTCTTCTCAGGCTTACCTTTGGTATCATCTTTAATTCTTTTCACCTTTACATTCTAGATTCAGGATTTCTGTGTATCTTTCCCTCAATGATATCTCTTATAATTGTTCCTTATCACCTCAGTGTACTGTTACTCTTTTAATTGCCTCTTAATTCATGACCCTGTCCACACTCTCTCCTCTTCAATCCATTTTATACAATTCTGATATTTATTCTTAAGAATAAAAATGACAATAATCGCAATCAAAATGGCTACCATTTTTGGGGCGCTGCCTATGTGCCAAGTGTTGTTAAGTACCTTCTGTAAATTATCTTATTTAAGTCTTACAATAACCTATTGAGATAAGTACTGCCATTATCCCCACCTTTTTTTTTTTTTTTATGAGAAAGAGGATAATAATAGAGGATAATTAACTTTCTTAAGCGGCAGTGTCTGTTTTTGAATTTAATTCTGTCAAACTTCAGGGTTCCTGCCTGTCTTTGCCACTACAACTCTCTTCACTCCCACAACACATCACAAAATGTCTCCAAACATACAACTGCCACACTCTGTACCAATAGCACAACTCACACCACTAGTGCCCAGTACAAATACTACCATCAGTTTGGCCATGTTGCCATCTTATGCGCCATACTTATTTCAGGCTCTGAAGTATTGCTCATGCCACCATGCTAGAAAAGACACCGCCTTCTTCCCTACCGCAGCTATGTAAACCCTGGCCCCCCCAGATCACATCCCGTTTACTAGCTGCTGTCACCCAAATGCCTGCCCCCTTCTTTTCCCACCCTTCTCCCAGCTCCTCCAGCACAATTCATCATGTCTGTAAGTCTTGTCAAATAAGATTATGTTTCTTGCACACAAACGCTGGTCTTTAATCTTCCTTTGTTTGCCATATAATTGCTAATAATAGTAGGCACATAAAGGAGGTGTTCAATAAATATTTACTGACATGAATATAAATAACCATTTAAGAATGTGAAAAAGGATGTTTAGAGTCTCCATTTTCTATTGTAAGATTTTCAATGACATTTCATGATCTAGCCACATGTAACTGTGTGCTTTTTCAGCACCTAGTCAATTCTGGCCACTTACTCAATGTATCATTTTAATAATAATAATAACTTCTGTATTTTCATTTCTCGTATATTTTAGGTATAAGAGTTTATTTCACAAAAAAATAGATCAGTATTAACAAGTCTCAGTGCTTCATGTCAACTTGCTTCCAGATTACCATCTCACCTTCTAAAACCCAATTACTGACTCCTTGATTGATGAGGAAAAAGGGAACTCTTTTCCTTCTTTGTGTCTTAATAATCTTCTTTCCATTTTGTGCTTTTCATGATCCTCAATGATGAATTTGTCATTATCTTACTTCTTTCTTTTTTTTTAACCATTAAGGCTCTTGTTATCATATTATTTAACTTACTTAAAGCTGAGCTTATCAAGAATCTGACCCTATTAACCCTGCTATGGCAAGTAGCATTAAGATACCACACTTCTGTTCACTATGCTATTGACAACCGTCCCTGGCTTTTTATACTGATCTGGGCTTCAGTCATCCTTCGCCATGATTTAAACAGCTAGAATGACAGATGATCCTTTCAGCAGCATGTTCTACTAAAGTGGAAGGAGGGAGAATGGAGCAATCACAAAGAAGAGCATGATCCCCCAGGAGGAAACAGACATTAGTACTGACAGCAAAGAGGGTAAGTAAGCTGGGGTCAAGATGGTTACTCTGGCAACCAGCAGCAAAGTGCTTTACTTTACCATCCCTGCAGACCACAACTAAGTTCTACATTTCAGCCCACAAGCTTCACTCCCTACAACTTAGCAATGTAGACAAATGAAGATGTCTTGGCTTATCACCCCTAGCTTATCTTGGTTAAAAAAAAAAAAAAACCTAGACTTGGAGATTTAAAAACTCATTTCATGTTTCACCTCTACCTTTGACAAATCACCAAAACTCAGTTTTCTCATGGTAAAATGGTGATGATAATGCTCATTTTATTTTGTTTAAAGAGTGGAGTAGGAATTTTTTTAAAAGAGATAATAGAAATGAAATAATTTTTAAAAAAACATTTTTTTAAGTATCACACAATATAAGACATAGCAGGTGTGGTACTGACATACATTCCCCTCAAACTACAGAAATCGGAGCAGTTGGGAGCATCCATGATACTAGTCACAAATGGAACAGCCTTTTCCCCTCATATATTTCAGTGGAGCCTCCTCTTTCAGCTTGTCAGGTAGGGAAAGTGATCCGGAGATTTTCTGATACCTGCAGAATCCTATTCTGATCAACCTTAATCAGCAAGCTCTCATTTATCCATCATATAGTCCTTTTCAATTTTTATTCTCTGCGGTTCACAAGCCTCATTTGCTTAACAAACTCTCTTAGTATTAGTTGGAATTTAAAGGGAAGATAATCTCAAGGTAAATATTTCAAGGAATAAACATATCTAATCTTTCAAACTGAAACTGGATTCGGATACTTTTCTTATAATCACCAAGTAAACACAAAATAGAAAAACGGAATTGATCACACATCTTAATTAGGGAACAAGTTTTCCTTTTAAAGAGATTAAGCCAAGTTTCCCTCTAAACAGCCCGCTTCCCTAGATGAGAACAAACAAAATTCAATTAACAAAAACACAATTCCATGTGCAACTTTTCTAGCAAATATCTGCTGAATAAAGGATGAAGTACATCTTTAGCTGAAGTGTGTAAATTTTCTTTAACAGGCAAGCCCATCTTCCTCATCTTGATTCTATACTTACATTTGGTAGCAAACATCTCTGTAATACCAAACCATGACACTATAAAAGTCTAGCAGGAAACACTGGAATACATGGCAAGAAGCCTTCCATGAAAACAAAGACAAATCCACATCTCCCTAATTGCCTCTGTTGTTGCGGCTCCTTAGAAACCCAGTGACTTGGGAATTTTGTGAATAAATGCGATCAATATTAAGTCTGCTGCAGAAGTACTTGGCTCATTATTATGACAAATATAACAAACTCCACCTTATTCATAACAGTAAGTCATACTTCCCTTAAATCTCTACTGAATGAATGTAAAAGTGACAATGCCCTGATACTGTAAACCCTCCTGGTTTTCAGTTTCTTTCAACAGATGCTACAGTGGGTTCTGCTGGCCAGTGCATAGAAGTCAGTCACTGACTCTGTAGATGCCCAGCGACCTCACTTGTGACCAAAGAAATATACAAAGAGCATCACAGCTCTGTGGATGGCTTTGTGAGCCCCTGCCTCTTAAGTTTCAAACTAAAACTTCGAAAGAAAGAAGACAGTTTTAAGCAGTTTCCTCCATATCACTTCAGCACCAAAAACAGGAGCCAGGATTCGGCAAATCTCGACTTCAGCTTGGGAGGGCAAAGATTTCTCATCTTTGAGAACACAAACTCTTGCAGATCCTATATTTTGCTCACTCCGACTGCTTTCTCGCCAGCCAGGTCTCCATATGTTTGAAATATACACAGATCGGGTTCTGTCAGCTACCAGGACGTGCATACCGCTCTCAACCATTCTGGAGACTCAGGCAGAGCCTCACCTCCTCCGGTCTAACCTGCAGGCAGGCCCTCTTTCTAATCAAGTGACCTTTCCAGGTTCTGGGGGTCGGGTCAGGGTCTGAGCAAGGATGTTCCGTGAAATCCCTCATCTAAACACTCAACTGTTTGTTTTTTGCAAAGTAGCAAAACACATTTCTGCAACCCCACTGGCTCCTTGGCTGCTGGGCGATGAGTGGTACTGGGGACATTGTAATTAATGGTTTGAAAGGAGCAAACCATAGTCTTTGGGAACTTCTCCATCACCGCTGCAGGACTGGGAAGGGAGAGAAAGAAAAGCCCACACAAAAGGCAGCCAGCCCGGCAAGCTCTGCCAGGACAAAGGCCCTCTCGCCGGTGCGGAGCCGCGAGGCTGGGCTGAAGCAAAGAGCGCGGCTAGCCCTCCCAGGCCTGCCCAGAGCGCCCAGAGGGGCCCCCGCGCTCCCTGCGCCCCGGCACAGTGTTCCGCCGGGGGCGCTGGGCGCGCGCTTGGCGCGCCCCGAACTGCGCCGCTCTTGGGACCGCACCGTTCTTGGGGCGGCCCCGCGCCGCCCCAGGCTCTGGGTCCATCCCTGCCCCGGCGCCCCGTCTGCAGCCGCGGCAGCCCGAGAGGCAGGAACCCCGTCAGTCCTCACCTGTGCGCCTTCAGCGGAGCAGCGCGCAGAGGACAGCGGCAGCGCCTGCTCTCAGCATCCCCGCGGCGGCCCCTGCGGCTGCGGCGGCGGCGGCTCCCTCTGCTGTCTGGGACTCCGGGGGGAGGGCGCTTCGCTTTGTTGCTTATTCATAAGGCCGCGGCTAAGGCTCGGGATTGGGCGGCGGGAAGGCGAGCCCGCCCCGGCTCGGCTGGCGCTCCCCGGCGACACACGATGCTGCTCTCCCACTCCCCTAGCGCCCGCTTCCCCACGTCCGCTTCTGCTAGGGGGTCGAACTGAGCGGGATGGGCGAGGGTCTTGCCGGGTTCCTTCCCTAGGGCGCTTCAGGACCTTCTAGAGACACCCTGCCCGGAAGCCCCTCCTCTCAGCCTCGGCTTCTGCAGCAGCTCCCCCTTCGTACTTATGGAGAAGAGACCCGAGGCACCGTTTTCTCAGAAGAGCTCGAATTTCTCTGGTCCTTGGTTAAGAGCAAGGGGCACAGGTCGGAGGCTGCAGGAGGTTCCTCTGGGCACTGTGTACGGCTTCTCTGACACAGAAGATAAAGAACGGAGTGAAGCACCTAGCATCGCGCCCCTAAGTAAAAAAAACAGTTGCCATCCAGTCGATTCCGACTCATAGCGACCATACAGGGCAGAATAGAAGTGCCCCATAGGGTTTCCAAGGGAAAGCAGACTGCCATATCTTTCTCCTGTGGAGTAGCTGGTGGGTTCCAACTGCTGACCTTTCCGTTAGCATCCAAACTTTTAACCACTGTGCCACCAGGGCTCGTGCCCCTAAGTAGGACCCTATAAAGGAGTCCTACATGAAGTGTTTCCTTCTGGTTCACTCAGAGAAATTCAAAATAAGTGCTAATACTAATAAGTACAATTTATTGAGCACTTACTCCTGCCAGGCGCAATGCTAGGTGTTTCACTCCGTTCTTTATCTGCTTGACCTGCGCAATGACCCTGGAAGGTATATATAATAATCTGCATTTAACAGGGGGAGGGGAGGAAACTGAGGCAGAGAAGCTGTGTAATTTGCCCAAGGTCTTATGGTTAGTGTCACCAAGGGGAATTTATGACCTCAGTTTACTTTCTCCATTACTCCTAATCATGAGTGGAAAGAAGTGTCAGGAATCTAAAGGCCCATCCTAGAACACTTCCACAGCACTTTATATCTGCAATGCCTCTGCTACATACATTAGCTTTTTTTATAATAGCTGTCTTCCTAGCGTTTTGTAGTTATTTGTAAACACTTTGAGGTCAGAGCAATGTCTTGTTCACCGTTGACCCCATGTCTAACACAATGCAATTATATGCCCTGGACCTTATCCATTCCACCTCCCTTGAGAAGACATCTTTGTCTAGATAAGTAGTCAACAAATAGTTGTTGAATAGAACGTGATTGGATCGAACGGAATTGAACTTATAAAACCTGTATTTTTTTTAATGTGTATGGAATGTAATACAATATAAGATGTTGTATTGATACTAGACCTTCTACCTGGATTCAATACCTGTCAGATAGATAAGCCACACCCAGTATTACCAAGTAGTGTTTCAACATTTAATTTTTAAGTCATTTGTTTGAAACTCAGACCACAACTTCCTATAAAAACACTGTTACATAGTATGGTTAGGTTCTCAGCTAGCCCACTTGACCCCAATGCAAGTAAACAACAGTACTAATAAAAGCAACCTGAGTGCTGGGCACTAAAGCCCGAGGGCCAAGCAGACAGCAGGAGGAAGAAAACAAGGGGAAGAGATTCCTGCTCCCCTCATGTTTAGGACCACACCTTCACACAAATTTGAAAAATTCCGTATTTCTTTGACAGCTTCTTTCCTCCCTCTCTGCACCTCTCTCCAACATCTTAGTGTTCTCTTATCAGCCACATGATTCACTAAGCCCCAGGATGGAACTCCACTCCCCAGACCTTCTATACACTAAAAATTTTCCATTTTCCAAAATGACCCTCCTCCCATAATATAATTCCTGCCTCCTAATTCCTCAATACAAATTATTTCAGCCATGCAGAAAAAAGTGGTTTAAAATGTGTGTCAGGGTAATACCCTTTCTCATTGTACTTAGCCTGTATGCTGAGCAAATAATCCAAGAAACTGTACTATATGAAGAAGAACAGGGCATGAGGATTGGAGGAAGGCTCATTAACAACCTGTTATATGCAGATGACACAACCTGCTTGCTGAAAGTGAAGACAACTTCAAGCACTTTCTGATGAAGATCAAAGACTATAGCCTTCAGTATGAATTACATCACAACATAAAGAAAACAAAAATTGGAAGCAGGGCCAAGAAGGCAGAGTAGCCAGACACTTCCTGTGGTCCCTCTTACAACAAAGACCAAAAAAAAAAAACAAGTGAATCAATTATATATGACAAGCCAGGAGCCCTGAACATCAAAGGCAAAGCTGAGGAATCAGACTGAGTAGCAGGGGGAGGGAGAAACAGCGAGGAGTTGCTAGACCTGACCTTGTGGGAACTGGCACCCCACAGGCTGATTCCTCTGGCATCAGCACAGTGAGGCAAGCAATGGCATTCAGGACGCATTTTCCACATCAGTAGAGAACTAGAGGTGGAGAGTCTGCTCAACCTTCAGAACAAGTAAGAAGCAGCCCTCAATCAGCAAAAGATAAGTACCTGTGTTTAATGTACCTCACAGATCCAAAAAAGCCCCTTTGGGAAAAACTTCTCTCCCACTTACCTGTCCCTTCCCACTAGGCAAGGGGTCCCACCCAGCTGCATCCCCTGAGCTGGAAAAAGGACTCTGCACTCACCCTGATCCATTCTCCTGGCCTTGGAGAGGGAACAAATTAACAAACAAGAAAAAATAATCCGCAGGCTCCCCTAAGCCAAGAACTCAGGACAGAAACAACTCCCTTGCCTAGGCACAGGCATAAGGGGTCCATGGACTTTGAATGCCTTTCACCATTGCATAGACCTGTGTGGGCCCATTTCAACAGTGTAGGCCCTCATTAGCACGGTACAACAGGGTATATACTTGAAGTCTAACTTCAACTGTTTCAGCTACATGGTGGAGAGGTAGGTTCGTGACATTTGGCACAGCTCTGCCTATTAAGCATGGTCGTCACCTACCAACATCAGGGCCTGAGGACTGGTGGCTCCACCAAAACACCTAGCCACCTGCAACAGGGGTTCAAGAATAAGTGGTGCCTCCCATTCCTTACAACCAACAGCATTGGGTGCCCATTGTCCAGCTGTAAAACCCACCCACCTACGCACTCTAGGGAACAGGAACATGCTTTCCTCACAGACACTCAGAGGTGGCTCTCAGCCCCCCTGCCTTGCTCAGCGTGTGACCCCCTACTGCAGCCAGATGCCTGTGCCTACATCAATCACCCCTGCTCATCTAGGACTGTAGGTGAGACCCTGCACCACACCCTTGGTAAATGGCTACCTGGACACCTGAGCTAAATCCATACAAGAAAAGTGAACAGACTCCGGGGCTCACATATCTAGTAACAGCTCTAATCACCTGGTGACAGGACTTCAGAGCTTCAAAGGCACCAATAATCAAACTAGTTCACTCAAGCAGCCTATTTAGGCATATCAAAACAAGAAGCTGGGACACAGTAAGCAAACATAAAATAAATAAATACAATAACTTATTGATGGCTCGGAGACAACAGTCAATATCAAATCACATAAAGAGGCAAACCATGATGACTTCAGCAAGCTCCCAAAACAAAGAATTGAGGAATCTTCCAGATGAAGATAATTTCTTGGAATTACCAGAGGTAGAATACACAAGATTAGTATAGAGAACTCGTTAAGAGATCACGAAGGAGATCAGACAAAAAGCAGAACAAGCCAAGCAGCACACAGACAAAGCATTAGAGGAACATAAGCAGATTAGACAAGAGCATAATGACAAATTTAATAGCCTGCAAGAATCAATAGACAGCAATCTGAAATTCAGAAGATTAACAATAAAATTTCAGAATTAGACAATTCAATAGACAGTCATAAGAGCAGAATTGAGGCAATGGAAGTCAGAATTAGTGAGAGTAAAGATAAAGCACTTTACACCAACATATTCAAAGAAAAATCAGATAAAAGAACTTTAAAAAATGAAGAAACGCTAAGAACTATGTGGGACTCTATCAACAACAATAACCTATGAGTGATCTAAGTACCAGAACAGGGGGATAACAGAAATTACACAGAGAATTGTTGAAGACTTGTTGGCAGAAAACATCTCTGATATCGTGAAAGATGAGAAAATATCTATCCAAGATGCTCATCAAAACCCACACAAGGTAGATCCCAAAAGAAAATCACCAAGACATATTATAATCAATCTTACCAAAACCAAAGATAAAGAGAATTTTAAAAGTAGCCAGGGACAGTCAATAAGACTAAGCTTGGAGTACTCATTAGAAACCATGCAGGCAAGAAGGCAATAGGATAACATATATACAGCCTGGAAGGAAAAAAATTGCCAGCCAAAAATTATATACCCAGCAAAACTGTCTCTCAAAAATGAAGGTGAAATTAGGACATTTCCAGACAAACAGAAGTTCAGGGAATTTGTAAAAATGAAACCAAAATTAGAAGCAATACTAAAGAGAGTCCTCTGGTTAAAAAAAAAAAAAAAATTTTTTTTTTTTTTGAAAGTCAATAATATCAGATAACAACACAAAACTAGAACACAGGACAGAGCAACCAGATATCCACCCAGATAGGGAAATCGCAAAAATAAATCACAGCTAAAATGCTCAAAACAGGGAAACAGGGACATTATTATGTAAAAGATGACAACATTAAAACAAAAAAGAGGGACTAAAAAATGTAGTCACAGATCTTTCATACAGAGAGGAAGTCAAGGCGATACAGAGAAATAAAACATTGGTTTAAACTTAGAAAAATAGGGGTAAACTTAAAGTAATCACAAAGGAAACTAACAATCCTACTGTCATGAATTGAATTATGTCCCCCCAAAATTGTGTGTATCACTTGGGCTGGACTATGATTCCCAGTATTGTGTGATTTTCCTATATGTGGTAAATCCTGCCTCTGTGATATTAATGAGGCAGGATGGGTGGCCGTTGTATTAGTGAGGCAGGACTCAACCTGCAGGATTAGATTGTGTCTTGAGGCAATCTCTTAAGATATAAAAGAGAGAAGCAAGCAAAGAGACAGGGGACTTCATACTACCAAGAAAGTCGTGCTGGGAGCAGAGCTTTGGACTTGGGGTCCCTGCACAGAGAAGCTCCTAGTCTGGGGGGAGATTGGTAAGAAAGCCAACAGAGAGAGAAAACCTTCCCCTGGAGCTGAAACACTAAATCTGGGCTTTTAGCCTACATTACTGTGAGAAAATAAACTTCTCTTTGTTAAAGCCATCCACTGTGGTATTTCTATTATAGCAGCACTAGAAGACTAAGACACCTACATATCAAAATAAAATACAAGAAAAACTTAAAGACCAGTCTTTTTAACAAATGGTGCTGGCATAACTGGATATCCATCTGCAAAAAAAATGAAACAAGACCCATACCTCACTCCATGCACAAAAACTAACTCAAAATGGATCAGAGACCTAAATATAAAATCTACAACGATAAAGATCATGGAAGAAAAAATAGGGACAACGTTAGGAGCCCTAATACATGGAATAAACAGTATACAAAACATTATAAAGAATGTAGAAGAAAAACTACATAACTGGGAGCTCCTAAAAATCAAGCACCTATGCTCATCCAAAGACTTCACCAAAAGAGTAAAAAGACTACCTACAGACTGGGAAAAAGTTTTTAGCTATGACATTTCTGATCAGCACCTGATCTCTAAAATCTATATGATGCTGCAAAAACTCAACTGCAAAAAGACAAATAACCCAATTAAAAAATGGGCAAAAGATATGAATAGGCACTTCACTAAAGAAGACATTCAGGTAGCTAACAGATATATGAGGAAATGTTCACAATCATTAGCCATTAGAGAAATGCAGATCAAAACTACAATGAGATTTCTTCTCACTCCAACAAGGCTGGCATTAATCCAAAAAACACAAAAGAATAAATGTTGGAGAGGCTGTGGAGAGACTGGAACACTTCTACACTGCTGGTGGGAATGTCAAATGGTACAACCACTTTGGAAATCGATTTGGTGCTTCCTTAAAAAGCTAGAAATAGAACTACCATACGATCCAGCAATCCCACTCCTTGGAATATATACTAGAGAAATAACAGCATTTACACGAACAGATTTATGCACACTCATGTTTCTTGCAGCACTGTTTACAATAGCAAAAAGATGGAAGCAACCAAGGTGCCCATCAACGGATGAATGGATAAATAAATTATGGTATATTTACACAACAGAATACTACGCACCAATAAAGAACAGTGAGGAATCTGTGAAACACTTCATAACATGGAGGAACCTGGAAGGCATTATGCTGAGTGAAATTAGTCAGTTGCAAAAGGACAAATATTGTATAAGACCACTATTATAAGAACTTGAGAAATACTTTAAACTGAGAAGAAAACATTCTTTTGTGGTTACGAGGCGGGTAGGGAAGGAGGGCGGGAGAGGGATATTCACTAATTAGATAGTAGATAAGAACTACTTTAGGTGAAGGGAAAGACAGCACACAATACAGGGGAGGTCAGCACAGTTGGACTAAACCAAAAACAAAGAAGTTTCCTGAATAAACTGAATGCTTCAAAGGCCAGCGTAGCAGGGCCAGGGGTCTGGGGACCACGGTTTCAGGGGACATCTAAGTCAATTGGCATCATAAAATCTATTAAGAAAACATTCTGCATCCCACTTTGAAGAGTGGTGTCTGGGGTCTTAAACGTTAGCAAGCAACCATCTAAGACGCATCAGTTGGTCTCAACCCACCTGGATCAAAGGAGAATGAAGAACATCAAGGACACAAGGTGATTATGAGCCCAAGAGACAGAAAGGGCCACATGAACCAGCAACTGCATCATCCTGAGACCAGAAGAACTAGATGGTGCCCGGCTACAACCAATGACTGCCCTGACAGGGAACACAACAGAGAACCCCTGAGGGAGCAGGAGAGCAGTGGGATGCAGACCCCAAATTCTCATAAAACCAGACTTAATGGTCTGACTGAGACGAGAAGGACCCCAGTGGTCATGGCTTCCAGACCTGCTGTTGGCTCAGGACAGAAACCATTCCCGAAGCCAACTCTTCAGACATGGACTGGACTGGACAGTGGGTTGGAGAGGGATGCTGGTGAGGAGTGAGCTTCTTGGACCAGGTGGACACTTGAGACTATGTTGGCATCTCCTGCCTAGAGGGGAGATGAGAGGGTGGAGGGGGTTAGAAGCTGATGAAATGGACATGAAAAGAGAGAGTGGAGGGAGATAGCAGGCTGTCTCATTAGGGGTAGAGAAATTGGGAGTGTGTAGCAAGGTGTATATAGGTTTTTGTGTGAGAGACTGACTTGAATTGTAAACTTTCACTTAAAGCACAATAAAAATTATAAAAAAAAAGACAAGCAAATATAAAATCAACAACAATGAAAAAGAGGAAAAGAAAATATATAAAGAGAATGACTCAGCACAGAAAATTAAGTGGAACAAAAAAACAGTCAACAATCAAAAACCAAAACCAAACCCAGTGCCATAGAGTCGATTGTGACTCATAGCGACCCTACACAAAAAGACATCAAAATGTCAACACTAAACTCATACCTATCAATAACTACGCTGAATGTAAATGGACTAAATGCACCAACAGAGACAGAAAGTGGCAAAATGGATTAAAAAACACAATCCATCTGTATGTTGCCTACAAGAGACACATCTCAGACTTAAATACACGTGCAAACTAAAACTCAAAGGATGGAAAAAAATATATCAAGTAAACAACAATAAAAAAAAAACAAGAGTGGCAATATTAATTTCTGAAAAAATAAACTTTAAAGTTAAATCCACCACAAAGGACAAGGAAGGACACTATATAATGATTAAAGGGTCAATACATCAAAAGGACATAACCATAATGAATATTTATGCACCCAGTGACAGAGCTCCAAAATATGTAAAACAAACTAACAGCATTGAAAAGAGAGATAGACAGCTCCACAATAATAGAAGGAGACTTCAACACACCACTTTCAGTGAAGGACAGGACAACCAGAAAGAAGCTCAATAAAGATATGGAAGATCTAAATGCCACAATCAACCAGCTTGACCTCATAGACATATACAAAACACTCCACCCAACAGCAGCGAAGTATACTTTCTTTTCTAATGCACATGGAACATTCTCCAGAATGGACCACATATTAGGCCATAAAGCAAGCCTTAACAGAATCCAAAACCTTGAAATATTACAAAGCATTTTTTCTGACCATAAAGCCATAAAAGCAGAAAACCAATAACACAAAAAACAAGGGAAAAAATCAAACACACGGGAACTGAACAACACCTTGCTAAAAAAAAACTATCGGGTTAATAGAAGAAATTAAAGACAAAATAAAGAAATTCATAGAATCAAATGAGAATGAAAACACATCCTGCCAGAACCTTTGGGACACAGCAAAAGCAGTGCTCAGAAGTCAGTTTACATCAATAAATGCACACATCCAAAAAGAAGAAAGGGCCCAAACCGAAGAATTAACCCTACAACTTGAACAAACAGAAACAGAAGAGCAAAAGAAGTCCTCAGGCACCAGAAGAAAGAAAATAATGAAAATTAGAGCAGAATTAAATGAAATAAAGAATAGTAAAACAATTCAAAGAGTTAACAAGGCCAAAAGCTGGTTCTTTGAAAAGATCAATAAAATTGATAAACCATTGGCCAAACTGACAAAAGAAAAACAGGACAGGAAGCGAATAACCCAAATAAGAAATGGGATGGCGATATCACAACAGACCCAAGTGAAATTAAAAGAATCATAACAGAATACTATGAAAAATTGTACTCTAACAAATTGGAAAACCTAGAGGAAATAGGCAAATTTCTAGAAACACACTACCTACATAAATTAACACAAACAGAGGTAGAACAATTAAATAAACCCATAAAAAAAGAAGATATTAAAAAGGTAATTTAAAAAACTCCCAATACCAACAACAAAAAAGCCCTGGCCCTGACAGCTTCACTGGAGAATTCTACCAAACTTTCAGAGAAGAGTTAACACCACTACTACTAAAGTTATTTCAGAATAGAAAAGGATGGAACACTCTCATATTCATTCTATGAAGCCAGCATAACCCTGATACCAAAACCAGGTGAAGGCACCACAAAAAAAGAAAATTACAGACCAATACCCCTCATGAACTTAGATGCAAAAATCCTCAACAAAATTCTAGCCATTAGAATTCAACAACGTATCAAAAAAATAATTCACCATGACCAAGTGGGATTCATACCAGGTAAGCAGGGATGGTTCAACATTAGAAAAAGAATCAATGTAATCCATCAACTAAATAAAACAAAAGACAAGAACCATACGATCTTATCAATTGATGCAGAAAAGGCATTTGACAAAGTTCAACACCCATTCATGATAAAAAAAAAAAAAAACTCTCAGCAAAATAGGAATAGAAGGGAAATTCCTCAACATAATAAAGGGCATTTATACAAAGACAACAGCCAACATAATCCTAAATGGAGAGAGTTTGAAAGCATTCCTCCTGAGAACGGAAACCAGACAAGGATGCCCTTTATTCAACATTGTGCCAGAGGTCCTAGCCAGAGCAATTAGGCTAGATAAATAAAGGGCATCCAGATTGGTAAGAAAGAAGTAAAAGTATGTCTATCTGCAAGTGATATGATCTTATACACAGAAAACCCTAAAGGATCCACAAGAAAACTACTGGAGCTAGCAGAAGATTTCAGCAAAATATCAGGATACAAGCTAAACATACAAATATCAGTTGGATTCCTCTACACCAATAAAGAGAATGCCGAAGAGGAAATCACCAAAGCAATACCATTTATAATAGCCCCCAAGAAGATAAAAATACTTAGGAATAAATCTAACCAGAGATGTAAAAGACCTAAACAAAGAAAACTACAAGACGCTACTGCAAGAAACCAAGAGACCTATGTAAGTGGAAAAACATACTTTGCTCACGGGTAGGAAGATGCAACATTGTGAAAATGTCTTTTCTACCCAAAGCAATCTACAGATATAATGCAATTTCAATCCAAATTCCAACGGCATTTTTTAATGAGACGGAGAAACAAATCACCAACTTCATATGGAAAGAGAAGAGGCCCCAGACAGGTGCAACATTACTGAAAAAGAACAACAAAGTGGGAGGCCTCACACTACCTGATTTTAGAACCTATTATACCGCCACTATAGTCAAAACAGCCAGGTACTGGTACAACAATGGAACCAGTGGAACAGAATTGAGAATCCAGGCATAAATTCATCCACACATAAGCAGCTGGTATTTGACAAAGGCCCAAAGTCTGTTAAATGGGGAAAAAACAGTCTCTTTAACAAACAGTGCTGGCATAACTGGATATTCATCTGCAAAAAAATGAAACAAGACTCATACCTCACACCATGCACAAAAACTAACTCCAAATGGATCAAAGACCTAAATATAAAATCTAAAATGATAGAAGTCATGGAAGAAAAAACAGGGACAATGCTAGGAGCCCTCGTACATGGCATAACAGTACACGAAACATAACTAACAATGCACAAACACCAGAAGAGAAACTATATAACTGGGAGCTTCTAAAAATCAAACACGTACGCTCATCAAAAGACTTCACCAAAAGAGTAAAAAGACAACCTACGGACTGGGAAAAAAAAATTGGCTATGACAAATCCTATCAGCGTCTAATCTCTAAAATCTATAAGATACTGCAAAACCTTAAAAACAAAAAGACAAATAAACCAATTAAAATATAGGCAAAGGATATGAACAGACACTTCACCAAAGAAGACATTCAGTCGGCTAACAGATACATGAGGAAATGCTCATTATCATTAGCCATTAGAGAAAAACAAATCAAAACTACAATGAGATTCCATCTCACTCCAACAAGGCTGACATTAATCCAAAAAACACAAAATAATAAATGTTGGAGAGGTTGTGGAGAGGCTGAAACACTTATACACTGTTGGTGGGAATGTAAAATGGTACAACAACTTTGGAAATCCATTTGGCGCTTCCTTAGAAATAGAACTACCATATGATCCAGCAATCCCACTCCTTGGAATATATCCTAGAGAAATAAGAGCCTTCACACAAATAGATATATGCACACCCATGTTCATTGCAGCACTGTTTACAATAGCTAAAAGATGGAAACAACCAAGGTGCCCATCAACAGATGAATAGATAAACAAATTATGGTATATTCACACAATGGAATAGTACGCATTGATAAAGAACAACAATCAGTCTGTCAAACATCTCATAACATGGAGGAATCTGGATGGCATTATGCTGAGTGAAATCAGTCAGTCACAAAAGGACAAACATTGTATGAAAGCACTATTATAAGAACTCAAGAAATGGTTTAAACACAATAGAAAACATTCTTTGATGGTTATGAGGGTGGGGACGGAGGGAAGGAGAGGTGTATTCACTAATTAGACAGTAGACAAGAATTATTTTAGGTGAAGGGAACGACACACAATACAGGGGACGTCAGCACAACTGGACTAATCCAAAAGCTAAGAAGTTTCGTGACTACAACCAAATACTTCAAGGGACAGAGTAGCAGGGGTGGGGGTCTGGGGATCATGGTTTCAGGGGACATCTAGGTCAATTGTCATAACAAAGTATATTAAGAAAACATTCTGCATCCCACTTTGGTGAGAGGCATCTGGGGTCTTAAAAGCTAGCAAGTGGCCTTCTAAGATGCATCAGTTGGGAGACGGAGCCAAGATGACAGAATAGACAGACACTTCCGGCAAGCCCTCTTTACAACAAAGACCCAAAACAACAAGTGAAACAAGTATATTTATGACAAGCTAGGAGCCCTGAGCATCAAAGGCAAGCTTAGAAAATGAACAGAGGGGCAGGGGGAGGAAAAGACGGTTCAGAAGCAGAGGAGTTACCAGGCCTGAATAGTCGGGAGCCCTCGGGCGTTATTCCTGGAGCGGCCGCAGCGGGCTGGTAATAGCCTTTGGCCGCAGTTTCCTCTGGGAGAAGCAGCCAGCCACACAGCCTACTTACATCTCTGGAACCAGAGAAGAACGGCGCTCTCGGCAAAAGCTAAGTACTTGCATATATTTTACCGCCCCCCCCCAACCCAAAGCTGGCTTCAGTGGCTGAACTCCCGGGGCCTGAGATAGGCACTTTTGAGCACCTAGAGCCATCCTCTCAGCCTTGGAGAAGGAAAAAATTTGCGTTTAAGGGAAAAGATAATTTTCCAGCTCCGCTAACCGGGGGAGCTCAGGACAGAAGCAGCTCCTGTCCAGGTATAAACGGTCTGGGAATTTGAGCACCTTTCCTTTCTGCATGGACCTGTGTGGGCCTATTTCAGGAGAATAGGCCCTTGTTGGCAGACTCCAACTATTTCAGCTGTGCAGTGGAGAGGTGGATGTTTGATGTTTGGCATTGCTTTGCCTATTAAACAATGTCCTCACCTACCCACATCAGGGGCCTAAGGACTGGTAGCTCCACTCAGGCCACCCAGCCACCCGCGACAGGGGTCCAAGGATAACTGGTACCTCCCAGTCCTTACAACCAAAACCTTTGGGTGCCCATGGTCCGTCTGCAGAACCCACCCACCTGCATGCTGTAGGGAATAGGGACATGCTTTCCTCAGAGACACTCAGGGGTCGGTTCTCAACTGCCTGCTTTGTTCAGAGTGAGACCCCCTGCTGCAACCAGATACTGGTACCTGCACCAATCACCCCTGCCCCTCCAGAACTGTACAGCAGAGCCTGTACCATATACTTGATGATCAGCTACCTGGAAACCTGAGCTGAATTCATACAAGAAAACTGAATGGACCCCCAGACTGATATACCTGATAACAGCTCTACCCATCTGAGGACAGGACACCAGAGCTCCAAAGGTGAAAACAATCAAGCTAGCTCGCTCAAGCAACCATCTAGGCATATCCAAACAAAACAAAGCAAGAAGCTACAACACAGTAGGCAAACATAAACTAATACAATAACTTATAGATGGCTAGGAGACAACAGTTAATATCAAGTCACATAAAGAAACAGGCCATGATCACCTCAACAAGCTCTCAAAACAAAGAGTCCAGGGATCTTCTAGATGAAAGTGCATTCCTGGAATTACCAGAGGCAGAATACAAAAGTTTAATATACAGAACCCTTTAAGACATCAGGAAGGAAATGAGGCAATAGGCAGAACAATCCAAGGAACACACAGATAAAGCAACTGAAGAAATTAGAAAGATTATTCAGGAACATAATGAAAAATTTAATAAACTGGAAAAATCCATAGACAGGCAGCAGGCAGAAATTCAGAAGATTAACAATGAAATTACAGAAGTAGACAACTCAACAGAAAGTCAGAGGAGCAGAACTGAGCAAGTAGAAGCCAGAATTTCTGAACTTGAAGATAAATCACTTGGCACTAATACATTTGAAGAAAAATCAGATAAAAGACTTTTTTAAAAAATGAAGAAACCTTAAGAATCATGTGGGACTCTATCAAGAGAAATAACCTACAAGTGATTGGAGTACCAGAACAGGAAGGGATAACAGGAAATACAGAGAGAATTGTTGGAGATTTGTTGGCAGAAACTTCCCTGATATCGTGAAAGATTAGAAGATATCTATCCAAGATGCTCATCGAACTCCATATAAGGGAGATGTTAAAAGAAAGTCACCAAGATATATTATGATCAAACTTTCCAAATCCAAAGATAAAGAAAGAATTTTAAAAGAAGGTAGGGATAAACGAAAAGTCAGCTACAAGGGAGAGCCAATAAGAATAAGCTCGGACTACTTGGCAGAAACCATGCAGGCAAGAAGGCAATGGGATGACATATTTAAAAAATTGAAGGAAAAAAGTTGCCAGCCAAGAATCATATATCCAGCAAAACTGTCTCTTAAATATGAAGGTGAAATTAGGGCATTTCCAGATAAACAGAAGTTTAGGGCATTAGTCAAAACCAAACCAAAACTACAAGAAATACTAAAGGGAGTCCTTTGTAGAAAATCAATAATATCAGGTATGAACCCAAGATTAGAAGACTGGGCAGAGCAACCAGAAGTCAACCCAGACAGGGAAATCCAAAACACAAAGCAAGATTAAGATGCATCAGTTGGTCTCAAGCCACCTAGAGAAAAGGAGAATGAAGAACACCAAAAACAGAAGGAAAATATTAGCTCAAGAGACAAAAGGGCCACATAAACCAGAGACTCCATCAGTCTGACACCAGAAGAACTGGATAGTGCTCAGCTACCACCGATGACCGCCCTGACCCGGAACACAACAGAGAATCCCTGATGCTGCAGGAGAAAAGTGGGATGCAGACCTCACATTCCAGTAAAAAGACCAGGCTTAATGGTCTGACTGAGGCTGGAGGGACCCCAGAGGTCATGGCCCCAGACTCCCTGTTAACCCAAAACTAAAACCATTCCCGAGGCCAACTCTTCAGACAAAGACTAGACTATAAGACATAAAATGATACTGGTAAGGAGTGTGCTTCTTAGTTTAAGTAGACACGTGAGAGTATGTGGGCAGCTCCTATCTGGAAGTGAGGTGAGAAGGCAGAGGGGGACAGGAGCTGGTTGAATGGACACGGGAAATACAGGGTGGAAAGAAGGAGTGTGCTGTCACATTGTAGGGAGAGCAGCTAGAGTCATATAACATGTGTATACAAGCTTTTGTATGAGAAACTGACTTGAATTGTAAACTTTCACTTAAAGCACAATAAAAAAAAAAGAAAAAAAAAGTCCTCACAACTGGACCATTAAGCAACATCAACATAAATGGAGAAGAGGTTGAAATTGTCAAGGATTTCATTTTACTTGGATTCGCGATCAATGCCCATGGAAGCAGTAGTCAAGAAATTAGATGATGTATTGCATTGGACACATATGCTGCAAAAGACCTCTTTAAAGTATTCAAAAGCAAAGATGTCACTTTGAGGACTAAGGTGAGCCTGACACAAGCCATGGTATTTTCAGTCGCCTCATATGCATCCGAAAGCTGGACAAGGAATAAGGAAGACCGAAGACCAATTTGATGTCTTTGAATTACAGCGTTGGCAAAGAATATTGAATATACCGTGAACTGCCAGAAGGACGAACAAATCTGTCTTGGAAGAAGTACAACCAGAATGCTCCTTAGAAGCAAGGATGGCAAGACTTCGTCTCATGTACTTTGGACGTGTTGTCAGGAGGGACCAGCCCCTCAAGAAGGACATCATGCTTGGTAAAGTAGAAGGTCAACGAAAAAGAGGAAGACCCTCAGCGAGATGGGCAGACACAGTGGCTGCAACAATGGGCTCAAGCATAGTAAGGATTGTGAGAATGGTGCAGGACCAGTCAGTGTTTTGTTCTGGTCACTATGAGTCAGAACCAACTCGATGGCACCTGACAACAACCACAACGACATGCAGAAAAAGCAAAGCAGTCTTATTGGCAGTAATTTAACTAGTCTTTTATCTTCCCCCAATGTTTTGTATTGCTTTAAACAATTCTAATTAATACAAGTTAACCCAACAGCTACAGTTGGTACATGGCAGTGATAAGAAGATCTTCTTTCCCCCCACCCCCCAATCAGGGAAGGTTGTACTTTTATGAAAGTCTAATCAGTAAATCCACACACAACGAATACATTAGCCTTCTATGGGTAAAGCAAAAAACTGTATGTATACATCAAAAGAATTTAGGAACACTCAAACTCCAATCAAAGTAATCAGTAGGAAAGCTCAGGAAGTCAGTATTTGGGGTTGCCAGATATAGGAAATAAAAATAGGGGACACTTTTTTTTTTTTTTTTTTTAGTATATGCATGTCCTATAGAGGAGGACATGCATACACTAAAAAAAAAAAAAAGGGGGGGTTTCATGTCCTGTGAAATATTTTGGGATGTACTTATACTAAAATTGTGCTTTATCTGAAATTCAAATTTAACTGAACATCCTGTATTTTATCTGACAACTCTATCAGTATTAGAAGGTGATTGTCTAGTCCTGGTTGAGGAAAGCCTTTGTGTCTGAAAGGAGTGGGTAAGATGTAGCAAAAAACAAAAGCAACCACCTCCAACAGGCAGGAGTAGGCAGTGCATATTCAAATACCACCCAGCAGAGAGACTCTTGGCAAAGCAGCATTATGGTGTCCTTGGTAAGGTTATCACTAAGTTAAGATGCTTCATTGTGTATCAAATACATCTTTTTATTCTGATTCCCACGTACCAAGAAACTATCCAACAGCTTGATTTTCCAAGTTTCTTGACCATAGAGGTCTGCTGAAATGAGCACGCCTGTCTGCTTGACCTTAGTGTCTACAAAATTATTTTGGGTTGAACATCAGCCTGTATGAGCTGAATTGTATGAGTCTGTATAGGGTTGCTATGAGTTGGAATCGACTCGAGGGCAGGGGGTTTGGATTTTTTGGTTTTGGGTATGTAATAGATCTACTTTTAATGCCCACAAAAATTGGGTTTCTGGTTTTGAAAAGGTAAGAACAAGACCCTGAGCTGGGTCACTTTATAACGATTCTTGAAAACCAGCTGGCAGGACTTCCCTGGACAGCACCACTGTTTGCAAAGGATGTTTTTTGTTTTCGTCAGAAATTACAATAGCAACAAGGACTGAGGCAATAGAACAAAACGAAGTGAAAGAGAGAGGCACATAAGGAAAAATCTTGGCAGGCTGAGTTTGCCTGGGAATGCCCTAAAATGGTTCCCATATTTCAGTGATATTCCCTCCCTTTAGGTTTGAACCCTTTAAACGCTTCTGCCTTGGCCAACTAAAAGAAAAAAAAGGCACCCAAAAATGAGATTCAGGCATGGAAAAAGACGGACAGGTGCTGCTATGTATGGGGGGTGGGAGAGAGGGTCAATTGTAAATAGGATATTTACGTTCTGGGCTTCAAAAGATTGTCTTTCCTTTCTGGTCTTCCTGAATGTTTCCAAACAGGAGCTTTTCAACCTCTCCCTGTGTTCTCTGCCCAACTGCTCCCTGACTCTAATTTTCTGTTGGGAACTTCCTAATAACTTTTATTGCTTTAAGCTGAAATTCCCAGGAGTGGACTTCAATATAAAATAATATTACGTATACTCTACTCACTCAGGATATTCAATAAATATTTTATGATGATGGTGATGATGACATGAACAGCGATAACAATGTTGGACAGAATCAGTTCTATTCATTCTGATCGATGGTTCCATTGTATCCAAAACTGTTACATACCCTCAGAACACTTAGCATTACCTACCTTGAACTACTCCAGTGCTAATAAGCTTAGATTTTTACCTCCTGCTGAATTATGTCTTTAGTATGTAAGTTATTGGGAAGACAAGTAGATAGAATAAATACCGTAATAAAATGATTCTTTCTTTAAACAAGGCATTGGAACAGCAAATTTTTATATACTGTAGTTGCCTTTAACTGTTAACACAAAAGTCCACTTGTTATGGATTGAATTGTGTCCCCCCCCTCCAAATATGTGTTGTAAATTATAACCCTTATATCTGTGGATGTAATCCCATTTGGGAATAGGGTTTTCTTTGTTATGTTAAAGAGGTCATATCATTGTAAGATGTGTCATAAACCAATCACTTTTGAGATATAACAAGAGAAGATAAGGCACAGAAGCAAGAAAGCACAAGTAGGGGAAAGATAGATGCCACATGGAGATCTCCAAGAAATACTGAGAGGAATGCTAGAGAAGCTGAGGCAAGGAATTTCCCCAGGGTAGACAGAAAGAACCTTCCCCTAGAGCCAGCACCCTGAATTTGGACTTCTATCCTCCTAAACTGTGAGAAAAATAAATTTTTGTTCCTTAAAGTTACCCACTTGTGGTATTCTGTTATAGTAGCACTAAGAATCTAAGACACCCCAGTATGTCATTATTTAAATCTTATCATGCAAAACACAGTTGAATTCCTCTTGCTTCTCTGCTCTCCCAAAAAATCCTATTATAATTGCAGAAGCTTAATATTCCCATCTTTAAAATCTATTATTTTCCAGACTCTTTTATTAAGTGTTAGATTTCTTTAGGCCCTGAACTTTCTGATTCGATTCTAGCAAATGGAATTTTGCCTGCTGCCTTGAAAAAGCAAGATAAGAGAAGAAAGGACTACTGAGGCAGGTACAGAAGGAAACAAAACTTCTAAACAGCATAGCCATTTAAAAGAAACTTTTTAGGTAAATTCAGAAGCTGAAAACATTTACAAGAAAGAAATCTTGTCCTTTTTTTTTTAATAGTCATGAAAATGTTCTTGTGAGACTGTAAAAATCCATCTGAAGATATTTGAACATCAAAGGTCTAATGTCTCCTGTGGGTTATACCCTTTAATTCTAAATGAATTGGTCATCATGAGTTACTATACTCAAAACAGAATTTATCACTGTAGAAAACACACAAATTGCCTTCTACGTTGTCAGACAAAGGCATCTTATACTCCGTCCTTGGCTCTTTTTTTATGCTTAATGATAAAATAAATCAATGACTTTCATAGATTCCATATCTTAAACAATAGGCATAAGATATTTATTAGTGACATATTGGTGTGGATATCTACTGCCGATGTCACAAAAAAAGATTGTTTACTTTTCTCTGCTTCTATTAAGGATAGAATTAAAGTGGCTTTTTTTTTTTTTTTTTACCAGGAGCGGCAAAGCTCAGGCTCAAGGAATACTCTTCTCAGAGAAAGTTCTTAGAGAGTGGAGTAGATTAGTGAGAGAAGTGATACATTCTCTTTTGTTGGAGGATGAATTTCAGCCTGGTTGGGGCATGGGCTTCTGATGAAACACCATTAGCTCACTCAACAAGAAAATGATGGGGACAGTTGTAGATGTAGTAAAACTACCAAATACATTTACAATGGCATTATTGTTTATTATCTGCCTTCCAACAAATGTGCTTATGTTACTTTTAAAGACTATGATTCATGTATTAACATTATGTTCAGGATACACAAGAGTATATTCAATTTGCAACATATTAACAGCAAAAACAAAAAACAGGTTACTATTAATGGAGATTTTCTCTATTACGAAGATGATACACTTATGGTTCATAACCAGAGTGACACCAACAATTTAAATATTGGTTTACCAAGACTTAAATAGAGCATGAACACCAGTGCCAAAAAAGACTTTCCTTCCATGTAGCGCTCAACTCCTGCTAAGTTCCTTGTCCCTAAAATTTTTGGCTAATTCTTCTGGTCAAACTGTGTCATATGACAGCAGAATTGAGTTCATGTTACACAGCTATTAAGTGATGTTATGAATTGAATTGTGTCCCCCTAAAATACGTGCTGAATTCCTGGTCCTTGTACCTATGGATATGATCCTGTTTGGAAACAGGGTTTTTCCTTCCTTATATTAATAACGTCATACCAGTGTAGGGTGAATCCTAGACCTAACCAGTTCTGAGTTATAAAAAAGATCAGAATGGACACAGAGACATAAATGGGGGTGGGGGGGCAGAGACAGACACCAAGGAACACCCAGGACTGCCCACAGGACACCAGAAGCTAAGAAAGAGGTCCAGAGAAGGAATCTACATGGCCCTGGCTTAGACTTATAGTCTTTAAAACTGTGAGAAGAGAAATTTCTGCTCTTTAAAGCCACCTACTTGTGGTATTTCTGCTACAGCAGCCCTGGGTAACTAAGACAAGTGATGAGCATTTTATCACTTAATGTGGGATATGCATTTATTTTGGCATTGAGTTTAACTCTATCATTAGTCGATCAACCTGTAGTTTTGTTTTTTTGGCATGTAGTATAAAGAAAGATACATAACCAATCTCAACTTTCCTCAAAGACCTTAAATTTAGGTGACAGGAAAAGGAATTATGTATGATATAAACTTTTCTTACATGCTTCTTCAATGATCTAAAAGTAGTACCAATTTTCATCATCTTTTTTATGATACTACTGTAGAGAGGAACTATTTAATAAAGCATATATGGAAGGTCCATGTCTTTGTATTGTTAGCACATGTATATGTAACCATCTTCTCCAAAAAAGCATAAGCTTTTTGAATGAAGGCACTGTGTTTCATACAGTTTCACATCCCCCACAACACCTACGGCAGTATCTTAACATAGCAACTGTTCAAAAAGTATCTGTTGGCTCTTTAATTATGGCCGTAAGCTCATTACCGGACATGTAAAGCAAGTTTGACCAGCTGTAGAAAGTTTTATAATAATCTCACATAAGCCGGAAATATATGTTCCAATATAAGTGGCTCTGAGACTCAGGATTTAATTATTTTTTACATTCCATTCGAACGAGTTAATCCGTACACGCATGTGTCCTGTCTGAAACCAGAGAACTGGGCCAAATGATGTTTCAAGGCCCCTTCTAACCATAAGTCTGTGATCTTTTTTACTGATAAAGTTCACATCCACTTAAAGAGAAGTTGCACATGAGCTAGGAGCCCTGGTTGCCCAGGGGTTAAAGCAATCAACTGCTAACCAAAAGGTTGGTGGTTCATAACCCACGGGAGAAAGATGTGGCAGTCTGCTTCAGTAGAGAATTATAGCCTCGGAAACCCTGTGGGGCCGCTCTGACTGGGAATTGACTCAACCACAGTGGGTTTGGGTTGGGTGCGCATAAACTAGACATAACCTGAGTGAAAGTTAAAAAAAAAAAAACTGCTTCAAGCTGAAAGCTGAATCCAGAACTCAAATTCCATTCAAGTCCAAATCTTTCGAAATAGCCAGAGCAACATGTTTTGCTTTACTTATTCTTTCTGAAGACCTACAATATCGACATAAAAGATGCACTTTGCAGAATCAGTTCAAAGGAATTCCTCCCTAACTTGTTTACAAGACTAGCCTGAGGAAAAAAAAGATTTTCTTTGGAATCAGAATGATTGAAAGCATGCCTCATACAGAGACAATTACTTACTTCTGGACTGGTCTAAAGTGTGAGGCATCTCCACAAAAGAACAAATGAATTTGTCTCGAAAAGATTCCCAGTGAAGATAAATGAAGCAATCACGAGATGTTCTTTCTTTTCTCTTTTAGGAGTTTTCTATAAGTGATTTTCAGGCATAGTGACATGTTTTGTTTTCCTTCCATTTCTCTCTTTGCAAGAGGCATTTTAAGCACTTGCCATTGCTGCTAATGTTCATTTTATGGCATTGTTCTCAGCAGCCAATCTTACATGGATGAGCACTTTTCACTCAGATCATATTCTGCTGAGTTCATCAATATATCAAAACTTTTCCCCCTTGTTAGTCTCCATTTTTCCTTTAAATTCTACTTCTCTATTTTTCTTTTCTCGCACTTCTCCTTGCTTCCTATATTCTATGCTGCTGCTCTTGAAATTTAATGTCTTCTCTCCATTGTGTTCCTTGTTCTTGTTTCGAAAATGCAAGCCTGAGCATTTTATTGACCCAATATTTTTAGACTTCAGAGTCTTTCATCCCATGATGCTGCTGTGTTTGAGGCAGCCTTGAGGACTACAACCAAATCCCTCATGGTATAATCCATTATTCATTCATAAACAGTTTTGCAGGCCTATACTTTTGCCCAAGGCATAAATATAAGCACTGGCCTCACTTCTTCTCCCTCTCCATCTATCTGGAAGGAATAAATGTGGCAGACATGAAGGACATCTAAAGTAAATAACAAAGATATGGAAGAAATAACAGAAGTTGGAGAACAGAACACTTTTCCCCAACCCAGAGAAAGAAACAAAGACTAAGACGGTTACCACGATCCTCTTCCCCTTTCTCCTCCATTTCTGCCTCCAGGCCTAGGAGAGCAACTTCTGAAGGGAGAAATGGGGTTTATAACTTTAGAACTGGAGGAACAAGCCAACTGAGGAGTTAAGGGAGGGAGAGGAGACTCTTAGATTCCTTCTTTCCCTCTTCTAGCCTTCTTTAAGGAGTCCCTGAGTGGCACAAATGGTTAAGCACCTGACTACTAGCCAAAAGGTTGGTGGTTTGAACCCACCCAGAGGTGCCTCGGAATATAGGCCTGGTGATCTGCTTCCAACAGGTCACAGTCTTAAAAACCCTATGGGGCAGTTCAACTCTTCACACTTGGGGTCACCATGACTTGACACCAACTAACAACAACAGCCTTCTGTAGGAGCAGACCTGAGGGTTACTACTGCTACTTTGAGGAGGTGCAGTTGGGGCTGGAGGTAATATGCCTGAGAGGTGCCTTTCCCTCTGGAAAGTCAAGTGGCGATGGGCCAAGTGGAGTTTTAGCTAATACACTGGTACGATCACGAGTTGTTAAAATAATAAAACACTTCTATATCAATTGGTAAAAAGCCATTATCCTAAACTGTTACTCCAAGCTCCTCTAATGCCCTCCCAATCCCCAGCCTCAATTTCTGCCTCCTCCCACCATCCTGATGTCAAAGGCGCTGGGGGAGGTAGTGACTGGTACAGTCAGGGGTCTCTTGTGATTGGTCAGTGACCATACCAAGCTAAGTATGTTTTAATAGCCTCCCTGGTTGAATCAGAACAATGGCATATTTAGAGGGGGGCCATGGGGAGATTGCTTTTAAAAATTCACATTCTCAGACTAGAGAGTCTGCAACCACCAGTTGTCATCAACTCAATTTCCACTCATGGCGACCCCACGTGTGTCAGAATAGAACTGTGCTTTGTAGGGTTTTCAGTGTCAGTAGATTGCCAAGCCTTTCTTCTGAGACACCTCTGGGTGGACTCGAACCTCCAACCTTTCAGCTAGCAGCTGTGTGCATTAACCATTTGCAGCCCCCAGGGACTCCAGAGGGTCCACAAGTGGCAGTTTTTACATAGTGCCTCTCCCTAATGGTAGAATCTGACTGTGCCTTTAAATCTGTGCTTTATAAAAGGAGGTCAAACTTGCTGCAGAGGCCGCCTGGAGCTTCTTGGCCCTCACTAAGAGAGCAAACGAGTGCTCTAGATCTAAGTAGAAGTATTACTTAGGAACCAGGAGTGCGCATTTGGCTTCAAAATAGGATGATAATAGTTCTTATATCCTGATTGTTGGGAGGATTAAGTGAGATATCACATAGTGAACTTAGCACAGTGTCCTTGACACCTATTACATGTTCAATAAGTATTAACTATCATTTGAACAGGGTGCAGACCCAGTTGATAAGATATTGATTTTCAGCTACAAGAGCAGGTATTTTCTGAGTTGATGGCTAATGGATTTTTTCTTGGGGAACTTTCTGAAAATATAAATGAACCTGTTGATAGCCCCATATTTAAATACCAGGTTATGATGGAAAGAACAATTTTCTATGAATGGTAGTTAGAGTGGTAGTTTTGGCATAATTTTGTAGCATTTTCTTGAAATTTCACCAAAGAAATTTAATCAATAAAGCTCTTAAATTTAACTAAGTAATTAGCACTATTTCCATCAGGGACCATCCAGGAACACTCATTTTTTTCCAAACAGAAATATTCTTAAATAGTCAGAAAATACTTTTAAATTTGTTGAAATTAAGCTATGACATAGCTGATTTAGCACTTTATGAACATGCACTTAACTAGAAACAATTACACTTTTTACGCAGCTGAAAATAGGTTGGAACTGTAGTAATGTCTGGGCTATTACAGACACTCAACAGATCTGCCTCACCTAGGGATCTCAAGCACTTTACAGTTATGGAGGTGTATTTCTCATCTGCTCTAATTTTCTTAGTTATCAAGTGAGACACTGGACATGCAAGAGATTGCCCAATGCCACAACAAAGCCCACGTAGAAACCCAAGTCTCTGGATTTATAATTCAGGGCTCTTCCTCTGCTATATAGGGCTGTCTTCAATGGTACTATCCTGCTTCAAAGAGAGAAAAGTATATTTAACAGCTTGACCAAAGACCTAACTTTACAACTAAGTATCATAATCTACAGAGTCCTTGAGTGGAGAAAACAGTTAATGTGCTTAGCTGCTAACACAAAGATTGGAGGTTTGAGTCTACCCAGGTGCACCTTGGAAGAAAGGCTTGGTGATCTACTTCAGAAAATTGGCCATTGAAAACCCAATGTATCTCACGACATGGATGAATCTAGAGGACGTTATGCTGAGTGAAATAAGCCAATCAGAAAAAGATAAATATTATAAGAGTCCACTATTATAAATAATCAAGAAAATGTTTACATACAGAAAGAAATATTTTTTGATGGTTACCAGGAATAGGAAGGGGAGGGAGTGAAAATCACTAACTAGAGAATAGGCACGTGTTAACTTTGGTGAAGGGAAAGACAGTTCACAATATGGGGGAAGTCAGCACAACATGACCAAGGCAAAGGAAGACACTGAGAGGTATGCAAGAATAAAAGGCAATGACAGGGAATACTGTAATATATACAATCCTGCAACAACAGTAATAATGAACAATAATTTATGAGTGGATACACAGTTAGATATGTATGTTGAATAGGGCGTATGAGAGTACACCCACATGCGTACATAAGTTTGGCTGTGCATATTTCTATATACATATTTGTATGTGCTGCATGTACTTTCATATACATAATAGAACAGACAGGGCACAGTCATGGAAACAGCCTAAACATAACCAAATGCCTCGCAGGACTGAGTTACGGGACTTTAAGGCTGAGGACAATAATCTTGGGGGACAAAAAAGCACGCACACACACACACACACACACACACACAAAACCGTATGTAGCACAGTTCTACTCTGACACACATGGGGTCGCCATGAGTCAGAATCAACTCCAAGGCAACTGGTTTGGTTTTTATCATAATGTACATTGACTTTCCTGTTCCTTGGCTCACGTTCTTTCTTCTGACTTGAACACTGGTCTTGCCATTCTTCTTTGCCTGGCTAGGGGTGCTTATTCATCCTTGAGACTCACCTCAGGCATTCCTTCCAGGAAACCACCCCTGGTTACCTAAGCTGGGCTGAGTGTCCCTTTTTCAGGTGCCCTGCCCTATCTTAGACGAGCCCTGGTGGCACAAATGTTAAGTGCTCTGCTGCGGAAATCTACCAGCTGCTTTGCAGAAGAAAGATGTGGCAGTCTCCTTTTGTAAAGATTTACTGGCTTGGAAACCTTATGGGGCAGTTCCACTCTGTCCTGTAGGGTCACTGTGAGTTGGAATTCAACTCGAAGGCAATGGGTTTGGTTTGGTTTGGTCCTATATTGGCATACTTCTGTTTTAGCACTTAGACTGAGAAGAGTTTTCTTAGGTAGCCAGGCTCTACAAGACCTGTAGTAAGCTATCCCCTGCATCCCATTCCAGCCTGTATCCTTTTCCAGCTTGTGTCAATCCTCAGCCCATAAACTCCCCACAGCCTATATTTCCTCCAGTTTGGGTCTCCCCTTAGTCTCTACTCCCCCTGCTTGTATCCTCTTTTCAACCTGCATTATGCCCCAGCCTGTATTGTCCCTCAGCTTGTGTCACTCCCCATCCTGTATCCTTCTCAGCTTTTATCCTCCCAGCCTATATCCTGCCCAATCTACATACCCTCCAAACTATTCCTCCACTAGCCTTTATCCCTCCTAACCTGTAGGCCCTCCAGACTCTATTCCACCCAACTTGTATCCCCCAGCCTGAATGCCCCCTAGCTTGTGTCCCTCCCCACCAACCTACATCCTCCAGTTGCTATTTTCCAGCCCATATCTCTCCAGCCTGTACCCCCCTGCGGAAGCACACAGAATTCTAAGATGGCCCTCAAGATCTCCAGCCCCTGTTTCATGTATACCGCCTCACAATTATTCAATCAAACCCTGATCTCTCGGTGCTGCTGTGAATGAATTTTCCAGATGTAATTAAGGTCCTAACCTTAAAATAGGGAGATCATTGAAGTGGCCTGACCTAATCACATGAGCCCTTTAAATCTGGGTGTAGAGATTAGAGACAGAGAAGTCAGAGAGATTCAAACCATGAGAGGGTATATGGAGAGGAACATGTAGCAAGGAACTGTGAGTGGCCTCTACTTGCTGAGAGTGTCTTCCTGCAAATGTATTCTTGTACCTGAAACAGAACCTTCTCTAGGTGGTTGGAATGAGCAGCATACATAGGTAATACCTACCTTTAAAAAGCAAACATTAGGTGAGGAAGATGGAACATCTGCATAAAAGGATAAATAAGTTTACGTATGCTGCAACAATCCTTTGAGGTACAGTTATTGCCTTTATTTCACAGATGAAGAGATTAAGTCTCAGAGGGATTAAGTAAGTTGTCTAAGGGCACACAGCAAGCAGCAGAGTTGGGATACAAACTCAGGCAGTTGGCTCCAGAGTCCACCCTCTTACCCACTCTGATAAACACTAGGTGTCAGGATCACTGTGCAAGTAGGATGTTATGGTGCAAGTAGTTATGGTGACAAAGGAGCAAGAGAGAAAGCAGAGAAAACTGTGTGCTGAAGTGCTTAGAAAAATGTTCACAGAGAAAGTGGGGCTTAGATAGCATGATGGGAAGGGTAGGACTCAGGTCGACATTGGTGGGGCATTCAGATCGGGGGAATGGAATGAACTAGACACAAGAGTGGGAACATGCATGTTCTAGTACCAATAATTTGTATAGGAGAGTCATGGGAAAGAAAGCTGGAAAGGTAAGTGGGGACTGGATTGTGGCTACTTTGAATGTCAAGCCAAGAATTTGACCTTTATTACAAGGCAAGGTGGAGACCTAGGAAGGATTTTGAGCAAGTGGGTGGAGCAAGGGGAGGAATAGCTAAATATGGTAACAGACTGGATTTGAGAGATTAAAAAAAGAAGAATTAAAAAGTCATTCCAGATTCTTAGATATGACACCAAAAGCATGAACAACAACAACAAACAGATAAACTGGCCTTCATTGAAGATAAAAACCTTTGTCATCACCTCAGACCTTCTGTTAGCCCAGGACAGGAACCATTCCCAGAACCAACTCTTCAGACAGGGATTGGACTGGACAATGGGATAGAAAAAGATGCTGGTGAAGAATGAGCTTCTTGGATCAAGTAGGCACTCAAGGCTGTGTTGGCATCTCCTATCTGGAAGGGAGATGAGAGGGTAGAGGGGGTTAGAAGCTGGCGGAATGGACACGAAAAGAGGGAGTGGAGGGAAGGAGTGGGCTGTCTCATTAGGGGGAGAGCAATTAGGAGTATATAACCAAAAAAAAAAAAAAAAAAAACCAAACTCACTGCTGTCGATTCTATTCTGACTCATAGCAACCCTATAGGAGTATATAGCAAGGTGTATATAAACTTTTGTACAAGACACTGACTTGATTTGTAAACTTTCACTTAAAGCACAATAAAGGTTTTTAAAAATTTTGTCATCAAAGGATTTTATCAACAAAATGAAGAGATAGTCTACAGATTGGGAGAAAAAAATTGGGAATCTTATGTCTGAGAAGGGTTTAACATTCAGAATATATAAAGGACTCCCACAACTTACCAAGAGAAAGACAAACAACTCAATCATAAAGTGGGCAAAGGACTTGAATAGACATTTCATCAAAAAAGATATACAAATGGACAATAAACATATGGAAAGATACTGAACATCATTAGTCATTAGGGAAATGCTAGTCAAAACCACAATGAGATATAATTTCACACCCACTAGGATGGCTACGATCAAAACAATGGAAAATAACAGGTGTTGGTGATGATACAGAAAATCGGAGTCTTCATCCATTGCTGGTGGGATTGTAAGATGGTGTAGTTGCTATGGAAGACAGTTTGGTGGTTCCTCAAAAAGTTAAACAGAATATCTATGTGATCCAGTAATTCCACTTCTAGATATATACCCATTAGAATTGAAAGCAGAAATGCAAACAAGTACTTGTATACTAATGTTCATCACAGCACTGTTCACGATAGCAAAAAGATGGAAGAAACCTAAATATCCATCAACAAATGAATGGATAAAAAAATGTGGTTTGTACAGACAATGGAATATTACTCAGCTGTAAAGAGAAATGAAGGCTCGTTAACAAGCTACAAAAAGGATGAACCTTGAAAACATCATGCTGAGTGAAATACATCAGTCATAAAAGAATAAATATTATATGATGTCACTTTTATGAAATATCTAGAACAGGCAAATGTATAGAGAGTAAAGTTCATTGGTGATTACCAGGGGCAGGAGGGAGGAAGAAAGGAGAAGTCCTTGCTGGGGGAGTGAGGAGGTGCTGTTAAAGGTGATGGAGGGGTTTGGAACTCGATAGTGGTAATGATTACACAGCAATGGTGAACAAGGTTGATGTCATTGAACTGTACATGTAAAGGGTATTGAACTGTACATGTAAAGGGTATTGAAATGGCAAATATTTTGTTCTGCCCCTACTCCTCACTTATTGCCTATCTCATTATCTGACATTCACATTTACTACAATAGTAAAAAAATCTACTATCCAACTTTCTGCACATTAATGACATACATCTGGCGGTAATGAACGCGAAGGTGTGAAGTGAGAGTAACGCTGGCTGTGATGGTTAAGGTTATGTGTCAACTTTACTGGGCCATGCTTCTCAGTTTGGCAGTTATATAATGATGTAAATTGATAGTTATGTAATGATGTAGTCATCCTTCATTTTGTGATCTGATGTGGCCATCCTCCATTTTTACATAACACTGATTTTCACATAATGACCTGGTCTTTGAAACTTAACCATGTTGATAAGTGAGGAATGGGTGTATTTACATGTTGTTGTTGTTAGGTGCCATTGAATTGGTTCTGACTCATAGCTACCCCAGGCACAACAGAATGAAACACTGCCCGGTCCTGAGCCATCCTTACAGTCGTTGTTATGCTTGAGCTCATTGTTGCAGCCACTGTGTCAATCCACCTCATTGAGGGTCTTCCTCTTTTCCACTGACTCTGTACTCTGCCAAGCATGATGTCCTTCTCCAGGGACTGATCGCTCCTGACAACATGTCCAAAGTATGTAAGATGCAGTCTCGCCATCCTTGCTTCTAAAGAGTATTCTGGTTGTACTTCTTCCAAGACAGATTTGTTCATTCTTTTGGCAGTCCATGGTATATTCAATATTCTTTGCCAACACCACAATTCAAAGGCATCAGTTCTTCTTTGGTCTTCCTTATTCATTGTACAGCTTTCACATGCAGATGATCCTATTGAAAATATCATGGCTTGGGTCAGGCGCACCTTAGTCTTCAAGGTGACATCTTTGCTCTTCAACACTTTAAAGAGGTCCTTTGCAGCAGATTTACCCAGTGCTGTGCATCTTTTGATTTCTTGACTTCTGCTTCCATGGCTGTTGATTGTGGATCCAAGTATTTATATATACACCTCAATTTTTAAAAAAATCATTCCAAGGTTTAGTGCTTGGGTGACTAGTTTAGTTTTAATTACAGAAATTGACTAAATTATATTTATAACTGAAATTTTTCTCTTTACAATAGTTCCACATATGATTGGCCTTAAATTCTGCAGGGATGGAAATTGCATTTTTCTCTCCTTATAATGCAATCCAGGAAAAATTTGTATAGGACGAAAAATATGAAGAGTTAACGGGAATATCAGAATCCTATAGATTATTCTTTCCCTATAGAAAAGTTTTAGAAGTTCAGCTGTGCTATGGGAATTTTGACAAAGAGCCCGTTTCCCTCTGGTATAATACTTCCTTAAATAGGATAACTGACAGCTTCAACTCTAGGGGTTCTGTATTGCTATCTATGTTAGTCTGGTAAGAAGTACATTTCTGATTTGCTGAAGGCATAGAAAATACCATTGGTCAATAGTAACATACTGCAAATCATCATTGTATACTCTCCAGCGTTTTTAGGCACTTCAGTGTTTTAAAGTGTTCTTGGGAGTTTAGTTGATAAAAAGTTACAGGCTTAAAGCCATACCTTTCACTTTTCCTCCACAGAGTTAATTGGTAATGAAAGAGACTATAAAGTATGTGGGAAAAGATACCTCATACCAGCACTGATATGCATTGCAAATGTTCAAACCAGGAGAAATGCCTTGGTGTCCCCCCAACACTTGGTATGGGGGAGCAAACAGAAGAGGGTAGGGCAGAAAGGCAACAGTGGAGACCTAAAACCACTCACCCTACCCCCACCTCCAGCACCACAGGGTAGTCCAGAACTGAATGATAAAGTTGAAAAGCAGCACTTTAGAGTCAATTCACACTTGTGTCTTGCCATCTACCAGCTGCATTTATCTAGGGCAAGTTCCCTTACCTCTCTCTGTACGTATCCTTACCCAAAAAAAGAGATGTTAAAATAATCAGTTACATTAAATGCCATCTGAAAGCACCCACGACACTAAAGATGTCTGTTATGGATTGAATTGTATCCTCCCCCTACCCCCGCCCAAACTATTAAGAGTCCTAACTCTTAATACTTATGATTGTGACCTTGTTTGGAAATAGTCTTTGAAGATATTATCAGTTAAGTTAACAAGAGGTCATACAGGAGTAGGTTGAGTCCTAATCCAATATGAGTGGTTTCCTTATAAAAGAAGAGACACAGATACAGACACAGGGGAAGACAAGCATGTGAAAACAGAGGCAGAGATTGAAGTAATGCATCTACAAGCCAAGGAATGCCATGGATAGCAGGGAACCTCCAGAAGCAAGGAAGAGGCAAGGAAGGATCTTCCCCTAGTGTCTTCAGAGAAAACATTGTCCTGCCAACAATTGATTTAGGGTTTCTATCCTCTGGAACTGTGAGACAACAAATGCTTCTTGTTTTAAGCCACTCAATTTGTGGTACTTTGCTATGGTAGCCCTAGGAAATGAATACAGGGACTACAACTGTTAGTTCCTTTTTCCTTCCCCTCAGTAGACAGCAGCGAGCTTGGAGATAATGGGATATTCCAACAGAAGCTGGACAGAGCCAGGGAATCTAAGAGAAGGCAAGTTGTAGAGAATGAGGATGGGGTTGTGTGTTCAGGGACACATATCCACAGCTGATCTACAGCTTGCTGGGATAGATCTACAGGATGAAGTGTTCATGGAAAGGTAAATGGAGTCAGAGGAACGGGATCTGGGAAGGCACCAAACATGTGGAGATCAAGTGGAGAAAAATAATTTAAAGGGGAAGTGTACCTATTGTGGAAGGGTATGGAAGATGGGGAAGGAATGGATAATAGAGCGGGGCTTACAATGTGCTGAGGGTGAGTGCTTTCACTAAAAAAACAAAGCCATGGCTAGAAAAACTTTGTCCTGAGACCAAGGTTCAGGGACAGTCTCGGAGAAAATTGGCAAGAAAAAGACAGATGTTTGTGACAAAACAAGATCCAATTATCAAAAGTGGGATACAAAATGAGAACAAGGTCAGAGCTGGGTGACAAGATCAGACCAAGGGGAACAGCTGTGACATGGTGCTGAGTCACAGCGACCTGATGCTGAGTTAGCAGAGGATTGACCCAGAGCTCCTCAATCCCCCTGATTGGTCCCCTAGCCTGGGGCCAGGCTGAGCAAGCATAGGGAAGCCCAGAGGCCTTGGTTGTGAGACACAAGAGACTAGAAGAGCAGGAATCTAAACCAGGTGCAAAAGGGCCATAATTCAATGGAATCTTGTAGTCACGGGTTCACCAGCCAACAGCAGAAGCCAAATTTCTTTCACTGTTTCCAGAGTATATTAAGAAACACCTTAAAATAATATTTCTGGATTTGTGTCTCACACTCACCTGGGGAGCTTGTTAAATATTATATGATCCCACTTACATGAAATATCTAGAATAGGCAAATGTAATGAGAACAAAGTTTTTTAGTGGTTGCCAGGAGTGGCAGAAACTGGGAAAGAGGGAGACATAGCTTAGTGGGCACTGAGCTCTGGAAAGGGTGAAGAAAATTTTGGAAATGACTAGTGATAATGGTTGCACACATGATGAATGAATATAATTAATGTCACTGAGTTGTAAATATAAAAAATACATTAAAAATGGCAAAAAATTCTTATATATACACTTAACACACACGTGCAAAACACTCCAAAAAAAAAAAAAAAAAAAAAGCAGTGACTCACTTGTGATATAAAATTAATAGCAGGTCTAAACTGTTTTAAGTGATTTAAAGATTTCCAATACACTCTCTCACCTTCAAAATTGCTTGATTCAAACAAACAGGAAGTAAAAAGAAAAATCCTGTTAATTAAATATTAGATATATATACAGGTGAATCTGATACACACTAAAATTGAAAACTCAGAGGTTTAGATTCTAAACTTTAGAAGGATACCCGTCCTCACCTTGGTCCTGAATTTATGTACTGGGACCTGCCTTAATTGCCTCACTCTCTTTAGAAAATAACTAGTCTCTAATCACCTAAAACTCAGACTCTAAACTAGGTTCAGATACTTTTTTTTTTTAATCTTATTTATTTTGTTGTTGAGAATATACACAGTAAAGCATACACCAATTCAACAGTTTCTACATGTACAATTTAGGGATTACATTCAAGTCCTGTAACCATTCTCAGCCTCCTTTTCTGAATTGTCCCTCACTCATTAACATAAACTCACTGTCCCCTAAGGTTTTCATCTAAACTTTCAAGTTGCTATTGTCAATTTGGAAACCCTGGTGACGTAGTTTTTAAGTGCTATGGCTGCTAACCAAAGAGTTGGCAGTTCGAATCCACCAGGCCCTCCTTGGAAACTCTATATGGGGCAGTTCTGCTCTGTCCTGTAGGGTCGTTATGAGTCAGAATCGACTCGATGGCACTGGATTTGGTTTTTGGTTTTCATTGTCAATTTGATCCCATATAGATAGTTCTTTAAAAAGCATAATGCTCAAGGCAGACCTTTTTTTACCAGTTAAGCTAAACTATTGTTCAGTTTTAAGATGATTTCATGGAATATTTTTGGTTTAAGATTTAAAGATTATCTCAGGGCAATAATTTCAGGGGTTTATGCAGCCTCTACGGCTCCAGAAAGTCTAGAGCCCTTGAGAATCTGAAATTGTGTTCTGCATTTATGTCCTTTTGATCAGAATTCTTCTATGGAATCTTTGATCAAAATGTTCAGTAATGGTAGCTTGGCACTATCCAGTTCTCCTGGTCTGAGGGCAAAGGAGGCAGTTGTTCATGGAGGCAATTAACCACCCATTCCATTTCCTCCTTCTATCGCTGACTCTCCTTCTTCCTCTGTTACTGAAGGTGAATAGAGACCAATTGCGCCTTGAATGGCCATTTGCAGGCTTTTAAGACCCCAGGCATTACTCAACAAAGTAGAACAGAAGTACTAAACATGTTATTAGGCCAATTAACTGGTATGTCCCGTTAAACCATGACCCTAAACTTCCAAACCAAGGAACCAAATCCCATGAGATGCTTGGCTGTACATAAGCAGCTACATTTTCTTTTTGTCATTGTTGTAACTATATCCATCTTAGTCATCTAGTGCTGCTATAACAGAGACACCACAAGTGAATGGCTTTAAAAAAGACGTTTATTCTCTCACAGTCCAGTAGAAGTCTGAATTCATGCTGCCAGCTCCAGGGGAAGGCCTTCTCTCTGTCGGCTCTGGAGGAAGGTCCTCGTCATCAGTCTTCCCTTGGTCTGGGAGCATCTCAGCACAGGAACCTCAGGTCCAAAGGACATGCTTTGCTCCCAGCACTGCTTTCTTGGTGATATGATGTCCCCAACACTCTGCTTACTTCCCTTTCCTTTTATCTCTTGAGAGACAAAAGGTAGAGCAGGCCACACCTCAGGGAAACTCCCTTTATATTGGATCAGGGGTGTGGCGTGGTAAAGGTGTTAGAATCCCACCTAATCCTCTTTAACATAAAATTACAATCACAAAATGGAGGACAACAACAGAATACTGGGAATTGTGGCCTAACCAAGTTAATACACACATTTTGGGGGGGACATAATTCAATCCATGACAATATCTATCACACGATGTTTGCCAATTCAACTTTTAATAGGTGTACAACTTATTGACAACAATTACAATAATCGGCTATGCAACCCTACTCTTAAACAGTGTGATTTTTCCATCACCGTTAAACTCCCTTTTCCCCACTCCCTTCTTCCCCTGGTAACCACTAATAAACTTTGGTCTTTATATATTTGCCTTTTTATATAATTAAGGTCATACAATATTTGTCCTTTTGTGATTGGCTTATTTCACTCAGTATATGCCTTCAAGCTCCATTCATACCGTAGCATGTATCAAGACTTTATTTCTCGTACTGGCTGAGTAGTATTCAGATAGATTCTTAGGCTGTAATTTTTTCCCCTTCCCTTAGTATGCCATATTTTAGATCAAAAAGAAAGGAATGCAACTCACAAGAGGGTAATCAGTGTTATATTAATTTCATTGGTACCTACCCATAAGAACAAAAGACTCAGTATTAAACCAGCATTTATTGAGGATTCTTTCTGTTCTGAGCCCTGGATGAGGTGCTGGAGGGTCTCTGCTCTCCATAAATGTAGAATTAGCTGGTAGAACGCTAAACAGTGATGGTATAATGCAGGAAATGCTATAAAGCAGCCTTGTACAGAAAGCTGAGGGAACACAAAGAAAAAAGAACTAAGGTCCCACGGAGAAGTGGGATTTTGCCATTTAGAAAAAGGGAAGAAGGGGAAGGGCGTTTTGGGAAGAGGACATGAGCAAAAGCATGAGGCAAGGCACGTTAAGGAAATATCAGGATGGTCATTGAGCGGTGTGTGTGTGTGACAGAGAGAAGGAGAGAGGAGAGGCAGGATAGGAAGCAACATGGAACATGGAGGTGATAAAAACCAAACCCATTGCCAGTAGCACTGCCCAGTTAGAGTTTCCAAGGAGCACCTGGTGGATTCAAACCCAAGTGCCTAAATGGTTTATGGTTAGTCAACTAGTTCATTCGTTTGGACAGTTGCAAATATATATATATATATATATATATATATATTTTTTTTTTTTTTTTAAGGTGTGCATCCATTGACACATTTCTTTGAAAAAAAGCAGATACATTTAAAAAGTAATGCTGCTGGGACAACTGTAGAAATAGAATACAGTTTGTAGATTATTGTATCAATATTAATTTTGATACCTGTACTATAGTTTTGAGAGACTGTCTTTCTTAGGAAGTACATACTGAAGCAATTAAGAGAGAGGGGACAACATGAATGTAACTTACTCTCAAATTATTTAACAATGATTACTCTTAGGGAGTGAACTGGCTAGAAAAGAGGAAGATTTGAAAATCTGAAGATTTTGAGATCATGTATCATTTTTGTAATTAAAAATAAAATGACCAAAGACAAAAAATCTGGATATGATCACTGATGATAGAGGAACACCTTTCCATTGTGTTGTAATGGAAAAGAGGTGGTAAGAAAAAATAATTTGTGTAAATAAAAAAAAAAAAACATACTGTACATACATATAACAACAACAAAAAATATCCACAGCTGTTGACTCGATTCCAACTCATAGCGACCCTACAGGACAGAGTAGAACTGCCCCATAGAGTTTCCAAGGAGTGCCTGGTGGATTCCAGCTGCCGACCTCTTGGTTAGCAGCTGTAGCACTTAACCACTACGCCACCAGGGTTTCCACCCATATGTATATGTATTAAAAAATATGTATACAGACTGCCAAATATACGTCAACATAGAAACAATTGTTGGTACTTAATGGGAATAATTTTTCATGTCCCCAGGAAGGTATTTTTCAGAAACAGAGAGCTAGAAAATCTTACCACATTGTTCTCCTAGCCCGGTCAAAGAAACTCTCTTAATAATTTAACCAAAAAGCCCACATCTTCACCTAAATTACTGCCTACATTTTGCTGAAGCTAAGGTTGTTTTTATTGCAGAATGACTTTTTGTGTCTGTGTAATCTCCCTAGCCCACCTACAAAAGATGAAATAAGCACTCATTACAATCATGCACTTAAAAAACGAGAAAGAAGTTTCATTCATTACGTGTGGATGAAAAATTTTAAAATGACACCAATCAGCCACCACCCAATTTTTGTCCCTGATCCCCATATAGACCATCATATCATGCTTTTCCCAGGGTTAGATGTGGCTTAAAGCAGAAATGATGTTGATGAAGCTTCCTAAACGGCTTTGCTCCATCTTTCCAGATCAGGAAAAGGTCAGAAAAGTAAAGTGAAGTCTTAGGGCTTCATCCTATGGGAAAGATCTAAAGAGAAGCTCCCAAGCTCCAGGTGATCAGGGCTCAGACTTTTTATACTATTGTCTCCCAACTCATTCCCCACCTCTGTACACCATTTTCATTACACCTCTGCCTCCAGGATGCAGGCACAGAAGCAGAGCCTTATCTGTTAATGTGCTGATTTATTGACACCCAAGACTCAGCAGAAGAGAGGGCTGGTTTGACAAATCTATCTTACTTGTGATCTATGTAATAAATGAGAGTATTCTTCTGGCTGGGTCCCTTTTGTATGCACGTACAATATTATCTTTTGATTTTTGATATATTTTGAGTTTAATATGCTCTTTACATAAACTCTGAACATGAATATGACCTAAGTTTCCTCTTCTTTAATTAAAAAAAAAACCATAGAAGAAAATCCTCAGAGGTTGAAACCTAATTTACTTTTTAAAATTCCAAATCTCAAACTTTATGATCACAAATACACCTTTTTACATACATACTCTATAGCTTGAAAATGTATGTATTTATTCAAATTTATTTAGTAACACTATGATGCTGAATAAGATGTTGAATAAAACATATTCCCTGCCTTTAAGAACTTTGTACTCTGCTGTTTTCTTGATGTTTAAAAAGGGGAAATAAGGACTCACTTAAATACATCATATCATCCTGTCAGTTAGATAATAGATTATTTGGGGAAGGCTTGCTGAGTGGCACACAAAAAATTATAGAAACTAGCTCTCAGAGAACTGTCTTCTGTTGGTGACAATAAATCCAACTTCATGTTGAACTGCACTGTCTGTATCTGTAATCATTTTGTATTTTGTTCTCCCCGAGGTCACTTTACTTTTAACAGCATTTAGTTTGTGTTAAACTATATTCAGAGCCAGAATAAATATTGCAAAAGAATGTCTTCATTAAAGTATCACAAAGCAATAGAAACAAGCTGAGTAATTCAAAAAGAAGCTCATGAGTTTTTTTTTTTTTTTTCTTCATATAGTTAGATCCTAATAGAATTTCAAAAGTAACATTTTTTCTTATTGTAACTACCTGGGACAACCAACTAACCACTAAAAAAAAAAAAAGCTAGATGTCTAAATTCTTCCTCACCAAAAACAAATCCCAGATGGATTAGAAATTTAAACAAATATATGACATCATAAATGTGCGAGAAAAAAAAAAAACTGGGTAAATTTTTTATAATTTCACTTGTGAAAGGGTTTTCTAAATATGAGTTATTCCAGAAGACATAAAAAGAATGATGAATTAGTTCATATTTTTAAAAATTTGTTGTCGTTGATAGGTGCCATCAAGTCGATTTTCAACTCACAGTGATCACCCCATGTGACAGAGTAGAGCTGCACCCTAGAGTTTCCTAGGCTGTAATTTTTAGGAAGCAGATAGCCTAGTTTTCTCTTGCAGAGCACTAGGTGGGTTCAAACCATCAACCTTTAGGCTAGTAGCTGTTGCACCAGAAGTGCTCATTAAAAAAAAAAGAAAAAAATCCTAAAGTGTATAAAACTCGTTAAACAGAGTTGAAAATAAAATCAGGAGGAAATACTGCAACAAGTATGACATAAAAAGGACTGATTTATTTAATACACAAAGAACTCTTATAAATCAAATAAAAACTTGCCTTCCTTCCGACTCACAGCGACCCTATAGGATGGAGTAGGACTGCCCCACAGGGTTTTCAAGGCTGTAATCTTTACGGAGGCAGACTGCCACATCTTTCTCCAGCGAGCAGCTGATGTGTTTGAACCGATGGTCTTTCGGATAGCAGCCAATTGCTTAACCCCTGCACCACCAAGGCTCCATATACATAAATATATATGCACATATACACATACCTACATATATATATAATATATATATACTTGAAAAAAACCAAACTCACTGCCATTGAGTCAATTCCAACTCATAGTGATCCTATACATGAGTGTGTGTATATATATATATATATATATACACATATGTATTTTTTCAAGGATATTCATTGTAGTTTTTGATGATAGTAAAAAAACTAAAAGTAATCTAAAAGTCACCAAAAGGATTCTGCTTAAAAAAAAACATACATCCATGGAATGGAATACTACATAGCCATTAAAAAGAGAGAGATGAGAGTATATGTACAGACTTAATCACATTTCCAAGGCATGAAAAAAAAAGTTTTAGAGCAAATGATCACACCTGTGTAAAAAGAAGGGTATGTATATATGTATGCACATACGAACTATCTGAAAGATTAGAGTGGTTAACTATGAGGAGTGGTATTAGAGATGAGAACAGTATTAGGGAAGGAGCCATTTTATCTGATATACTTTATTCTGTACAGATTTATTCATTCTGTACAGTCTGAATGTTTTACAAAATAAAAAACAACTTAATAGGAAGAGTTTTTATCCCATGTACTTAAAATGCTTGAATATTGTCAAAAACTTCAAAGCATGTTTGAACTTTTCCAGAAGAATTAGTTACACTTGGGGGGGTGGGGAACAAAACAGTTGTTTATGCATTAAAAGCAGAACATCTGCCAACTTTATTTAGTTTGATGTTTTTTCATGTCCTGTTTACCAAACTAGAAATAAACATTGAATCTCAATTAGCAGATAAAATTAGAAAGAAGTGCTACCCCAGGATGACATGCTTAATGACATATTTGCACAGTGGTGTATGGTAATGAGTAAGTGCAAAAGAAAACTGCAGGCAGGAAGAAGTATGTAGCATTAATCAACATGATACACATTGAAATAACTCACTTTCGGTCATTTGTCTTCCTGGTTACCTTCTCTCACAGGCAAGAGGGAGCAATAATCCAGAAATCAAGGCATTTATTTCAGGGCAGTCAGAAACTAGATCCTAATTATCTTTATAAATCAGTTGACAGCAGTCATGTTAAAGGTCAGAACAAAGGACGGATCAATAAAACTTGCTCCCTTAGAGTTTACTTAAACTTCAATACAATTTCCTTCTTTGTAGGCATTTACTGTGCAGTAGTAATTTAGGGCAACAAGTCTGGACTTCTCCTCTGAAGATAAGTTGGCTTGTCTTCTTGAGCTATTGGAAATGAAGGGTGAAAAGTACAGGAGTTTGTTTTATCATTCTTTCATTCATTCCTTTATCTATCCATTCACTGACCTATTAAAAAAACTTTATGTGCTCCGCTCTGGAGATAGAAAATTAAAATGCTGTTTTAGTACTCAAGATTTTGCAGCCCAGAGGAGATAAACAAGAAAAAGGGACAATTACCATTATAGATTGAGTTGTGTCCCCCCAAAATGTGTTCTAAATCCTAACCCTTGTAAAGGTGGATGTAATCACATTTGGGCATAGGGTTTTCTTTGCTATGTTAATGAAGCTGGGGCAGTTTACAGAAGCCTTTGCCAGTGGCGGCAAGGGCTGAGGGTTTGAATCCTCGGAGGCAAGGCCTAGGACAACGAGTGGCTGTTAGTATAAAACCTGGTCAAGACATGGAAGTTAATTCCCTAGATATCTTCTCCCTGCCCATTAACTGGTTTGAGATTTTTTATTTCTTTCTAGAGCAGTCTCTCAAGGTTCTTTAAGTCTTACCCATTCTGAAAAGACCAAGAGTTAATGACCCATGCTGATGCCATCGGGTTAGTCTGGCAGTAAAAGCTTCCCAAGGAAGTCAAACTGCCATCCATGGTGCCATCATCCTGACCAAGCTACCTTCATTCCTATGAGGTAAGGCTATGTGGAGAACAAGATCAACCCCACACTTCCTTACTGCAAAGTGACACTCTCTTCTTTGCAAGGTGACAGGGGACTGGGTCTCAGTAATGTTGCATCTTACTCTTGCTCCTAAATGAACTGACATTATTTCTTTGCTCACGTGCCTAAGAAACTGCTGCTGATGACTGATATCAATGATTGCTGTTCTTCTGCCAGGAGCTACACTGCTACTTGGGCTACTTCACTAAAGCCATCTTTGATGCCACCTTCAAGACCTCCGGCTGACTCATGAACTCTGGAAAGAGACACTATTCACCAAGTTATGCTTTCAGGGCTTTTCTGATCTCCAAAACCCAAGTGGCAGTGCAAAGAACCCAGGCTCCCTCTGTAGTTCTTGTATTGTGTTCTTACACAAGCAAAATTAAAGAGAGAGCAAGAGAGATGATGAAAGTCTGAACTAAATGTAGTAGTAGCAAGGATAGAGAGGAGGCAACAGACTTGAGAGAGATTAAAGAAGGAGAAATCATAGGGCTTCATGAGTAATTGAATATGAGAAGTAAAAGGGAGTGAGGAGCTTAGAATGACTGTTTCAGGTTTCTAGCTTAGGCTCCTGGAAGGAGGTCTGAGTGATTTAAAATATATATATATATATATATATATATATATATATATGGGATATGGGGCCACTTTTCAAGGGATTACGAATAGTTAAGTTTTAGACATGTTGAGTTTGAGGTAGTTGTGAGACAGTCACAAAGAAGTGATCAGTAGTGAGTGAATATTAACTATAGATTTTAAATTCAGGCAATAAATCTGAGCTGAAGGTATAGATTATTGGAGAGTGGGGTGGGAAGGTATGTGTATAAGATGGTAAATGAAGCCACAGAAGAGATTGAGATGACTCAGGGAGAGTCTGTAGAGTGAAAAGAGAAGTAAATCAAAGACAAAATGGTAGAGAATAGTACTGTGCATTAAGATATTAATGGCAAGGCAGAATAAGAGAATACTTCAAAGAAATGTCCATAAAATATGTGATAAACCAAAACAGGGTAGTGCTGTAGAAGCTAAGAGAAGAAAGAGTTTCAAAGAGAAAGCAGTCAACAGCTTGAAAATTTGCAGAGAAGTCACATAAGAACTGAGATGTGCCCACTGGATTTAGTGAAAGAAAGCACTGATATGTTTTGCAAGAGCAGCTTGCTCCAGTGGCAAAATCCAGACTGCAGTGGGTTGAGGAGTGATGGGAAGTGAAGAAGAGGAAACAATGAATAACAACAACTCTTCCAAGAATGTTAGCTAAGAAAGAAAGGAAAGAGACACGGTGGCTACAGAGGAAGATAAAGTTGAAGGAAGTTTTTTGTTTTTTGGGAGGATGCTAGTGGATAAAAGGAGGAGGCAGGTACCTGAGGAAGCACTGCAACTGCAGAGATGTAGGGGCTGAGGTCCGAGCCCAAGTGGAGGGATTAGTTTTGGACTGGAGGAAGCAAGCTTGTTCCTCTGTGACAAGAAGGTCCTGCATACACAGTTCTAAGAGACATCCACTACCCACCAACAATTTTTGATACAAAGCATCTTGGTGCTGAAGTTTCAAATCGCATGGAGAGTAGGCATCTGGGATGTCGTAATACGTAACAAGCAAACCTTCTCCCTGGGCTATCCCATTCCAGAAGTTTTGATAACTGACACATCTCAATGCTCAACAATGTCAAAAGAAGAGTGAAAACCAAGTCTTTAGAGATGCTTTATTATTTTTTTTAAACAAATTTTTGAGGTCTAATTCACATACCGGGAACCCTGGTGGCGCAGTGGTTAAGTGCTACAGCTGCTAACCAAAAGGTCAACAGTTTGAACTCACCAGGTGCTCCTTGGAAACTCTATGGGGCAGTTCTCCTCTGTCCTGTGGGGTCACTAGGAGTCAGAATCGACTCAACGGCAACGAGTTTTGGGTTTTCACATACCATGAAATTCACTGGTTTTAAATATACAAGTCAATGATTTTTAATACATTTACTAATACGTGCAACCATCACCACAATCCAGCTTTAGAGCATTTTTATCACCCCAATAAGATTCCTAATGCCCATTTACAGTTAATTACCATTCTGATCCCCAGTCCCAGGCAAACAGTACTCTACTTTCTGTTTCTATAGACTTGCCTTTTCTTGACATTTCATATAAATTGAATCATAGAATATGTGATCTTTTGTGTCTGGCTTCTTTCACTCTGCATTATGACTTTGAGGTTCATTTATATCGTAGCATATAGCAATAGTTCATGGCTTTTTAAAAAATTTTCTAATTTGTTGTTGTTGAGAATGTACACAATAAAACATACACCAATTCAACAGTTTCTACATGTACAATTCAGTGACACTGATTACATTCTTCAAGTTGTGCAGCCATTCTCACCTTCCTTTTCTGAGTTTTTCCTCCCCCATTAACATATACTCACTGCCCCCTAAGGTTCCAGTCTAGTCTGTTAAGTTGCGGTTGTCAATTTGTTCCCATATAGATAGATCTTAAAGAGCATAATGCTTAAGGCAGACATTCTTTACTAGTTAAGCTAAACTATTGTTTGGTTTTAAGAAGACTTCAGGGGATATTTTTGGTTTAAGGTTTAAAGGTTATCTTAGGGCAATAGTTTCAGGGGTTCATCCAGCCTCCATGCCTCCAGAATGTCTGGATTCCATGAGAATTTGAAGGTCTATTCTGTATTTCCCCCTTTTTGATCAGGATTCTTCTATAGACTCTTTGATCAAAACGTTCAGTAATGGTAGCTGGGCATCATCCAGTTCTCCTGGCCTCATGGCAAAGGAGGCAGTTGCTCAAGGAGGCAGTTGCCTCATATTCCATTTCATCCTCCTATTCCTGACTCTCCTTCTTCCTCTGTTGCTCCAGGAGAATAGAGACCAATTGTTGTGCCTTGGATGGTCACTTGCAAGCTTCTAAGAATAGTTCACGATTTTTTTCTTGCTGGATAGTATTCCATTGTATGGCATTGCCACATTTTGTTTATTCATTCACTGGGTAACAGGCATTCACGCTTAGTTTTTGCTTCCACTCTTGCTCCTGAATAACAGGGCATAGACTGACAGTTTTCTCTTCTCTCCCAGTAGGCCTGCTGACAACTCTAGAGAGTGTGGCATATCATTTTCCCTAATGGTGTAAGGCTAGGCTTTGCCAACATTTACTGGCCAGTGAGGATAAAGACATTATGATTAGACTGAATTATTAGACCAAGTGCCTCTCAAATACTTCCAAACCACAGACAACTTTGGCAGAACCCCACACTCCACAGGATGTATACTTCACACATGTGCATATTGTTGCCAATACTCAACAACAGTACCACAAAACAATAATGACAGTGACAATGATGACCTCTATAACAAATCCTCCCAGGAATTAATAGGAAGAACGGTGCTCTTTTTTTACTGACCCAAATTAAAAAAATCACATCAAAACTTGTTATGCCAAAATAGGAATGAAATTGTTGTCCTCATATAACTATTTCTTACATGCACTGATGCCCATGGACAATTAGCAACCCTCTCAGGACATACTTTGAGAAACTGTGGCTCTAGTCTAAATGGTGTGCTTGGAGGTAAGGATTATCATAAAATGAATATATATCGCAAGAAGTGATTTAACTTAGTTGTTGCTATGGATTGAATTGTGTCCCCCAAAAATGTGTGTCAATTTGGTTAGGGTAGGATTCCTAGTGTTGCGTGGTTGCCCACAATGTTGTGATCTGATGTGATTATCCTATGTGTTATAAATCCTAACGTCTATGTTAATGAGGTGGGATTAGAGGCAGTTATGACAACAAGGCAGGACACAATCTACCGAAATAGGTTGTATTTTGAGTCAATCTCTTTTGAGTTATAAAAGAGAGAAGTGAGTAGAGGCACTGCCTATAACCAAGAAAGAAGAGTGAGTAGCAGAGCGCGTCCTTTGAACTGGGGGCCCCTCTGCTGAGAAACTCCTAGGCCAGGGGAATATTGATGACAAGGACCTTCCCCCAAAGCCGACAAAAAGAGAAAACCTTCCCCAGGTGCTGGTGCCCTGAATTCAGACTTCTAGCCTCCTAGACTGTGAGATAATAACTTTCGGTTTGTTAAAGCCATCCACTTGTGATATTTCTGTTATAGCAGTACCAGACAACTAAGACAGTTGTATTTTTTTACTTTCAAATACACAAAATTACACTAAACCAGTACAATGAACCCCCAGGCCCAACAACCGTCAACTCCATGGCCAATCTGCCTGTCCACAAACCCATTTATTACCTTCCCCCATATTATTTTGAAGAAAATCTCAGACATCAGTATCATTTTACCCATAGATATTTCATCACACAACTCCAAAAGAGGACTCTATAAATTCACAATAACTGCTTTATATAAAAGCTCCAGTTACTGTTCCTGTCACTTTGATTTAAAACTTAAAACAGTAAGCCCATAATGGCAGAACCCCCTCTACCTGATAAGGTCTTGGAGAAGAGGAGCTCAATGTACATCCTGATAGAATACACATGGCAACATTTCTTCACATTTCTAAGTGATCTTGTCGGGCTAGGATTTAAAGGTCTGAAGGGAATGTAAAAATAAGCTTGGAAAACATATGCCATATGGACATTAAAGGATTACTCTTCACTTTCTGGCTATGAAATGACTAATTAACTATTTGCAGCTGAAATGTGTGGGATCTTTTTCAGAAAATGGATTATCTCTCCCTCACAGAGCATATTGATTAGAGACATAATCTAGACTGTCTGGGAATAGTTTCTCTGCAGCAGAACAAATCACACCCTTCAGTACACTCCTTAAATTTAGACATATCTTGTCACATTTATTTAAATGGTTTGGCTCTGGAGATTTTTTCCCTTCAGGGGTGCCACATGTACAATTTAGCTATTATTTTTCTCAAAAGGCAGTGTGAGGTAATAGGAAGAACAATTCCAAGTTCTGTCACCTACTAGTCATATAACCTTATGCAAGTTGCTTAACCTTTCTCAGCAGGAGTTTCTTCATTTATTGATTAACGAGGATTTGTGAGAATTACGTGAGACAATGTTTTTAACTCTGTGCCTGTACGTAGTGTATGATCAAGAGTGATTACTTGGCCCCCGGACACCCTTTCAGCTCAGTAATGAGGTTACTCTTAAGGTTCACCCTTCAGCCAAAGATAGAACAGGCCCTTGGAAAAAAAATAAGACTAAATGGGCACACCATCCCTGGGCAGGGACTGGAAGGCAGGAGGGAACAGGCAAGCTGGTAATAGGGAACCCAGGATTGAGAAGGGGGAGTGATGCATTGTCGTGGGGTTGTTAACCAATGTCATAGGACAATGTGTGTACTGTTTGATGAGAAACTAGTTTGTTCTGTAAACCTTCATCCAAAGTACAATTAGAAAAAGGAAAAAAAAGATTACTATTGTTAATAAAAGAACTCTGTATAATAAAGATGTATAATTTATCAACACTCCTCTGATAATAGCTTTTTTCTTTAGCATTTATTATTTCCTACTGATGCCACAACAAAACCATAATGTAACTTTAAATGGATCATACATCTAAGGAATAGTGTTCCTTCCATTATTGCCTTGAAGGTAAATTAAGACCTAACAGTAACAGAACTATAACTGATGACACTCTTAAATAATTCAATTTAGATTTATTTTTTAAAAAGTCAGGTGAACTTGAACACTTTTATTTATTCTATCCTCTGAGAATAAAATATAAAACTTTTCTGCTTGAGACTAATGAAAGAATCTGATAGAGAAAACAAAAAAATGTCTCAATCTCTCATCTTAGTGACAATACAAAAAATACAAATCCTTTGGTTCAATTCCAAACCTGTCACTGGCCTTAAGTATGAATATAGGGGAATCACCAAACTTCCAGTTTTGGCCATCCATTTGCAGGCAGAGCGTGAAATAATTTATAGTAGAGTATTAGTGAAACAGGAAGCTAGTTCATCAAATATTCTCACGCTCAATGTATGGTTTATTAAAATCTTTATTAAATACTTTAGTCAATTGTCTCTGCCTTTTCAAGTATAAATATGTTGTAGGTAACTGTTTCTGTGACTGATAATTCAAGATCTTGCCATTATCTCACAGTTAGCAATAAATTTTCCCTACGGAGTTCCACAGAAATGAAGACTGTGATAAATCAGCCCGAATGTGTCCCAACCTTAGCACAGTTCCTGGTTCTATTCTCTAGTGAATTACTTCTCTTTCCTAAGAGGGCATACACTATACACACAGTTAATTATAAGCACTGGTTCATCATTTGACGCTTTATTACACTGTGTCATGAGCATTCATGAAATGTTCTTTGAGGGTCAACTTTAAAAACACTACTGAATGTACATTGATAGCTACATACTCAGAGTCTAAAGCAGTTTGCTATTATCTCTTACTAGTTTGTTACAAGGTAAAGTGGGAGCACTTCAGCTGGCCACCTTTCCATGCCACAGTCATACATTCGAAAATGCTAAGTATCATACTGGGTCCTCCACGAGGTACTGGTTTACAAAGCCCCTGCTCTCAGGGTGAAGGCACAAGTATAAGGGATTACTCTACACTAATAGGGTCGCTATGAGTCGGAATCGACTTGACAGCAGTGGGTTTGTTTTTTTGGTTTAAGAGGAGCCCGGTGGTACAGTGGTTAGGTGCTGTGGCTGTTAACCAAAAGGTCAGCAGCTTGAATCCACCAGATGCTCCTTGAAAACCCTGTGGGGAAGTTCTACTCTGTCCTATAGGGTGACTATGAGTCAGAATCGACTCAATGGCAGTAAGTTTTTACACTAATAAGTGGTAGTCATTCATCAAATATTTATCTAACACCTATTATGTGCAAGGAAACCCTGGTGGAATAGTGGTTAAGTGCTATGTCTGCTAACCAAAAGGCTGGCAGTTCAAATCCACCAAACGCTCCTCAGAAACTATGGGGCACTTATACTCTGTCCTACAGGGTCGCTGTGAGTCAGAATTGACTTGACGGCAATGAGTTTGGTTTATTACATGCAAGGTGCTGTTCTAGGCTTTACGGATACAACAGCAAACTAAACGAAGATTCCTGCCCCCTTGAAGCTTAATATTTTAATGTGCCATAATACGTATGGGATGCCACAGAAACCCAGATGAAGAAAACCTAAAAGGGTCCAGGAAGCCTTTCCAGAGGAGGTGATGCTTCGGCAGAGTTTGGAATGACAAAAGAAGCTGCTAGATAAAGGTACTCTAGGCCAAATGAACAACATGGGAAGTAGGAAACTACTGACAGGTTGTAAAGCTGCTGCTTTATTGAAAACTACATAATATCACTGAAAGATTTAAGCGATGAGTGTCATGATTCTACTTATATTTTAGAGAGCTCACTCTGCCTGCAGTACAAACAATGGACTGTGGAGAGGCCAGAGAGACTAATTAAGCAGTTGGTGCCATAATCTTGGTTGCAGAGTAGGAATGGAGAAGATAAAAATTTATTCTAGGCATGCTGAAAAGCTTGACTGTACAGGACTTTACAAATGATTAGGACAGGAAAAGATTAATGGGAGGATCTAGGAGATTCCCAGGTTTCTGGCTATAAATGCAACTCCTTGAGTCACTGGTATTGACAAAAACTCTTCTTCAATTAAACATTGGGGAACTTTTACAGCACATTGAAGAAGTCTAAGATTAAGTCACCTTCCCAGCCACTCTGATCCCTTCATCAGTCTCTGAGTTAAAGAAGGTCCAATAAATAACTGCCAGCTCTGAGGATTTTGGTCACTAAGAATGAGCAGTTTATCAACGCGGACTCAGGGCTTGTTATTATCTTCATTTTGGCTATACAACCTGCAGAGGAGATACAGTGGAAATGTGGCTAAATAGGCTTTGGATAAGAGAAAGTAAAAAGAGCAGTCTGGGGACACTTGCCCAACTTGCATTCCCCCTCCGTCTGGAAACAATACTGTAATTTTCAATAGAGAAACTATACTTTTCCATTTTCTGTCATTTAGTTATTGTAGGGCTGAGCCCACTCCATCAATGAGCAGAAGACCTAGCTAATAAGAGAAATGGGGCGTGGGTATATGATTAAAGCAGGGCCAATCAGCACCAGGACATGCTGGAATTTAAAAAAGAAGAAAAGCTGTCTCTCTTTGGCATGACTAAACTGGTAGCTATAAATCTGGAATTTCTGGGAGCCACCTTGATCTCCTAAGTAGAGAGCCTGCCTGAGAATGAAGCCAACCCAGAGGAAAACAGAACCCAAAAATGGAGATGCTCTGATCACATTGTTTGAACAGAGGATCCAGCCATGCATGATGTCTATTCTATCCTTGGATTTTTCTGTCAAGTGCGACAGTTTTCAGTTAAGCTTCTGTTACATGCAACTGAAAGTCCTTCTTGCCTCACAGATGGCAAGGAGATAAGTCTTTTTTCTGTATTTCCTGAACTAGTACTATTTTTTTCATCTTTTTTTCTCCTCTCCTTGCCCCCTCCCCTCCCTGTCCTCTCCTCTCCTCCTCTGCCAAACATTTTTACAAAATAGTAGTATCCTTTTACATTTCTACCAGCAGAGTATGAGAGTTCTAGTTGCTCCATATCCTCACCAAAGTTTATCATGGTAGCCTTAAAAACAAAGGGAGTCATGTGGGTAACCTATTAAGTAACCTCATCCCATGACTACTGATGAATACTTTGGAGTCACCCCTGAGCACTGTTTCTCAACCTTTTAAAACTTGGTGTGGTCAGTCTTTTTTAATATTAGACATTCTAATAGATATGTAGCAATATTTCATTGCGGGTTTAATTTGAATTTCCCTAATGTCAATTGATATTGAGCTTTTTTTGATGTGTGTATTTTCTATCCTGGTATCTTCTTTGTTGAAGTGTGTGTTCAAATCTTTTGTTGATTTTTATTGGGTTGTTTGTTTTCTTTAGTTTTAAGAATCCTTTATATAATCTGGATACCAGTCTCAATACCAATATTAGACATGTGATTTGCAAATATTTTCTCTCAGTCTGTCATTTATCTTTTCATCCTCTTAACAATAAATTTTGAGAAGAGATGTTCTTAATTTTAAAATGAAATTGCACTTCTGATGTCATCTCTAAGAAATCTTTGCTTAACCCAAAGTCGCAAAAATTTTCTCCTGTTGTCTTCTAAATGTTTTATAATTTATACTTTTAGGTTTTAAATTTAGATTCACAATTCATTTGAGTTAACTCCTAATATGGTGAAAGATAATAAGCAAAGGTTTTGTTTGTTTTTGTATATGATGTCCAATTGTTCCAGCACTAGCTATTTCTCTACTGAATTGTAACTTAAAACAGCATGCTTCTATTTCTCCCCTCCCAGTCTGTGTGCTTCACTGTCATACATTTTACTTCTACATATACTATAAACCCCACAGTGCACTGTTATCGTTTTTGTTTAAAGTCAATTATCTTCCCAACAGATTTAAATAAGAAGAAAAAAATTTTTATACTTATCAGCATAGTTACCATTTCTGAAGTTCTTCGTTCCTCTGTGTATATTCAGATCACTGGTATTATTTTCTTCTACCTGATGAACTTCCTCTAACATTTCTTATAAGCCAGGTCTGCTGGTGATTTTTTTCCAGCTTTTGTATGTCTAAAATGTCTATATTTTGTCTTCATTAGGATCTCTTTCCAATTTCTTTAAAATCTTTCCCTTCCCTTGCTGTGCCATTGTCTTAGTTCAGGTGGTCATTTCTCTCATAGACTGTTACTATAGCTTGCAAATTGGTTTTTCACTAGTCTCAGTCCCCTCCATTTCATCCTGGTCTACCCCACTTCAAGAGACCGAACTGAACAGAAACATGACATTGTCTCCCTTTTACTTAAAATATTGTGTACAGTTACCAATACCTATAGGATAAAGTCCAAACTCCCCAGCACATCAGTAAGGTGCTTAATGATTTAGCCCTATTAACTTCCTGCTAATTGAAAGCATAACCTTACCCCTCTAGTCTTAGCAAATTCATATAAACTCTTGCTACATGCAGTTGTCTCAGCCTAGAATGCACTCCCTGTAGCTTCAGATTGGAAAACTGCAAGTAAGCTTCTAGATAAGAGTTCATTATTGTGCCCTCTATTGTATATTCTTATTCCCACCTCCCTTGTGTGTGCTCTTAAAGCACCACGTTCATTCAAGCATTAGCTTTTAGCAATAGTTTTAGAACAGTCTGATTTTCCCCATGGGACTATTAAGGTCCTTGAGGCCAGTAATTTTATAGCTGTACCCTCAGTCCTTCAGAATATCTGCCCGAATTCAAGAATGGATGAACACCTCCTCCCTGAAGCTTCCCTGACCACTTTCTAGGCAAGAAAATGATTAATTGGTCCTTTCTTCTGTTCTTTAACACATTCCATATATTTCGAGTATAGTACTTATTATTTTATGTGTCTGTTTCCCCAGTGGAAACCCTGGTGGTGTACCAGTTAAGTGTTATGGCTGCTAACCAAAACGCTGGCAGTTTGAATCCACCAGGTGCTCCTACGGGCAGCTCTACTCTGTCCTTTAGGGTCGCTATGAGTTAGAATTGATTCGATGGCAACAGGTTTGGTTTGGTTTAGTTCCTAAATACAGTCTGTAAACAGAGACCATTTTTTTCTACTCTTGTAGTCTCTGGGCTTAGCAAAGCCCTAGTGGCACAATGGCTAAGCACTCAGCGGCTAACTGAAAAGTTGGCGGTTCCAACCCACAAACCACTCTGGCAGAAAAGACCTGGCGATCTCCTCCTGTAAAGATTGCGACCTAGGAAACCCTATGGGGAAGTTCTCTGGCCTATATAGGGTCTCTGAGTTGAAATTGACTTGATGGCACTCAACAATATACTTACTGCAAGAATGAAAATCTTGAAAGCATGCCTCCCAAATGTGTAGGTGATACTATTATTAATAGGCTGAATGCCAGGCTCTTGATTCAAAATACTTGCATTTTTTTCAATGACATAGAAAGGCTGGAATGATGAACCCACACTAACTAGAGGAAATTTAACACAGAGAAGTATAAAGTTTCAAATTTAGGGACAAGTTCGGAGCCCTGGTGGCGCAGTGGTTAAGAGCTATGGTTGCAAACCAAAACATCGGCAGTTTGAATCCACCAGCCGCTTCCTGGAGACCCTGTGGGGCAGTTCTGCTCTGTTCTATAGAGTTGCTATGAGTTGGAATCAACTTGACAGCAACACGTTTGGGTTTTGGATGAATGAAAACAAACAAAAACCACTGTTACACATTAATAAAACACAGCAGTTGGAGCACGGGAGTTGAGTCTCATCATACCATAAGCTCTTTAGACACATTTTGGGTATTTTGTAACTTATAGAGCACATCAACAAAATAAAGATATTTCAGAAGTGGGTGTACGGGCTCTTTAGTGGCATGAAAACCACAATCATGCGTAACAGTCGGAAGGACAGAGAATGCCTAGCTTGAGGGGTGGAGGGGAAGGAAAGGTGAGAACAAAGGTGTGAGTTAAGGATGCTCACATTTCAGTTTTACCTAGTTTAGATTATTAGTGCTTGTTCATCTTCCTTATTTTACAAATGAGAAAAATAAGGCCCAGAGAGTTCAGTGGAGTTGCCTGAGGTCAGTCAGCTAACAGATCTGGGACTTAAATTCTGGTCCATTATACCAAGCTGCTGGAAGAGGTGGACTCCTTTAAAATGATTTTTATCTTTATAGCATTTCCCCCTTTTTTTTTTTTTTTACCCCTAAATGTATCAAATAGATCTTCAGTCCTACAGATTCCAGCTAATCATAAGCCCTCTGTCATCACTGGGACTATGTCGGTAGATGGACAAGAAAGTTTTGTTAGGTTGGAGTTTAGACTTGAAAGCTTATCATATCTCTTCAGATTCTAAGAGTCTACAATTCTATAACAAAATACAATCCTTTGAATTAATGTATAACTACTTTATAATAAAGCAATGTAGTTTGGGGTCTGGTGTCAAACTGCCAGACTGTCTGGGTTCCATTTTCTGCCCTACCACTTACCAGCTGAGAGACCTTGGGCACATTATTTAACCTCTCTATGTCTCAGTTTCCTCATTTGTAAAATGGAGATAATAATACTTATAAAGCTGTTGTGAGGAATAAATGGGATTATATATGGCAAAGAGCTAGCAAATATAACTCAACAAATATCAGCTCCAACTGTATGTACCAAAAAAAAAAAAAAAAAAAACCCATTGCCGTCCAGTGGATTCCGACTCATAGGGACCCTACAGACAGAGCAGAACTGCCCCAAAGAGTTTCAAAGGAGTGCCTAGCCACTTAACCACTACCACTGTTTCCAGCTCTATGTACAGGAGTGGAAAATACCGTCAAAGCAAAGGGTGTATGGTAAGATGAGAAAAGGTTCAAGGGAAGACTCATGGACAACAGCAACATTTAGCTGGTGAGATGTAATGGAAAATACAGGAAGGATAGTATTAACTCAAATTTTCAAAATAGTTTCACAAATATAATCTCAAGTGATCCTCACATACACCTTGTAGAGTAGCAGGACAGTTTGCAGGTAAGAAATCAGATGATCAGAGGTATTACAGACTTGACAGAAAATGGCAGAACAGAAACCCAAATGAGGATTCCTGTTCAAATCCTCTGATCCTATTAAGCCACATGCTTCAATCTTTCCCCACTCTTCTCTTCCTCATCCCATCTCCAACTTCAGTGTTTTACCTCCCACAACTTGCTTTCAGGAAGATCATCAATCATTCAGACTTGAATGTGGACTTTACTAATACCACATTGTCTAAGTGTCTGCACTATACAGTCTTATTACTTATTATGGAGATTATCCATTATCCATCGTCAGGAGGTTCAGGCATCTACAAAAAGTAAAAAAGATATACTGGGGGGAAACAAGCCATTCCTTTTTCTATAATTATGGGGACAAGGCAGCAACTTACCCCTCTAACTGTAGTTTTCATTAACAACTTCAGCAGAAAAAAAATAGAGCTGTGAAACGATAAAGTTGTAAAAGTTTCATTGTTATAGAATTCCTATTGTGTGTGCATACTGGCAGACAGGTTTAGTAACTATTCTGGAGTTACACAGCCCCTCAATTTAGAGTGGACAGGAATCCTTGGTTCAATGTTCCTTCCACTAAACCACCCTGACTACTCCTCCAAAAATGGAAAGATGTGTAGATGCTATTTTAATTGCTTTCTTATGGACTAAAACAAAAACTTTCAGAATGACTCCCAAGTAAAGTTGCCTGTACATATTAATCTCTATTTTTGAACAGCATCAGTAATACAGGCTTTGTAATTATAAAGTCCTAGGGTCCAATCCTGTCTCCGCTGTGGGGCACTGGGAAAATTACTTAATCCCTCTGAGTTTCGGTTTCTACATACGTAAGAAAATAACATTTGCTCTCAGTATTTCTTGTGATGGTTAAATAACCGGCAAAGCAAATGGCAGAGTACAGGCTCAGTAAATGTTACTCCAAAAAAACAAAAAGAAACCCACTGCCGTCGAGTCCATTCCAACTCATAGCGACCCTACAGAACAGAGCAGAACTGCCTCATAGAGTTTCCAAGGAGCGCCTGGCGGATTCGAACTGCCGACCTCTTGGTTAGCAGCCGTAGCACTCCAAAAATAAAAGCTTTTGAATGTACTTCTTTTCTCAGGGCCCACTGCGGCATCAGCAGACACCTGGAAGCCCCGCAGTTAGACTCCCAGCCCCGGGACTGCTGAGGGCGAGCCCAGGGGAAGGACCCCGGGGCGGCCGGCCCCGCCCACTCGGGCGCCCCGCGCGCCTGATCACTTTCGCTCCTGCCCTCTGCGCCCTGCGCACCCGGATCAGCGTATCTCCCCCGCTCGGTCCCGAGACCGGGGCGCCGGCGAGGCTTCGCGTCCAACGCGGAGTGAGGCAGAGCCGGGGACAACCCCAGCCAGGCGCGCCGCGCCCGCGTGAGGCCCCCAACGCCCCCGCGCGCCGGAGCCCCGGTCCCGCCCCCTGAGAGCCCCGGCCTGTCGGCCCGCGGGTCTGCGCCTTGCAGGTGGTCTCCATCACCTTCCTCCTTCCCGCCATGCCGCTGTACGACGGCCTGGGGAGCGGCGGGGAGAAAACGGCAGTCGTGATCGACCTGGGAGAGGCCTTTACCAAGTGAGTGACGCGGCGCAGTCTGCAGTCGGCCTAAGGGAGGGGCGGGCGACCGAGCCCCAGGCCCGGCCCGGGGCCCCGTGGCAGACTTGCAGGGCAGCTCCCGGCCACCTCACTCCCCACTCCCCCTTCCACCCTCCGCAGTGACAGTCCATTATTTCCGCTCAGGGCGATGTGAATGCCGAGATTCAGGTGGGCGGGCTAGGTTTGACTCGCAGAGGGGCCTTGGAGGCTTCGGGAGAATTGCTTCGCTGCGGCCCGGGACTGGCCCCCCAAACCAAACAGACCCTTTGCGATCGTCTGTGCAGAGGATGACGACTATGGCCTAGACCTGTCTTATTCTGGGCGCGTCAGATTAAGGCAGCCAGCAGCCGAGTTGTACTGCTTGTGGACGATCACCATCTTTAAACACAGAACAGAGCTTCTGTTGGTGCTGCTGATGCGAATACGTTCAGAACAGGCCCGTTTCTCTCCAAGAGCACGCAGTCAAATTAGGAAAGACTAAACACATAAACAAAGAGGTGAACCCCTATAGATGAGACTCTGCAGATCTTTTGTTAGCTCCCCTAAACTCTTGTAAACGCTCTAGTAGTGGTTCTCAATCATTTGGATGTCACAAATCCCTTTGAGGACCGGATGGAAGTAACAAATTCACATAACTTAAAATATCTGCATACAATTTCAGGGGGATGTCCAAGGACATCACTGGTCCTTGGACCCCCAGGTTGAGAGCCCTTGTACAGGGCTCAGAAGAGAGGAAAGTGACAGGCAGAATTACAATTTGAAAAATACCTGCTGACATCATCGTTGTCATCCAGTCGATTTTGAATCATGGCAACCCCATGTGCTACAGAGTAAAACTGCTCCATAGGGTTTTCTTGGCCGTCATCTTTATGGCAGCAGATCATGAGGCCTTTTTCTTCCTTGGTGACACTGAGTGGGTTAAACGTTGGTGGTCCAGCACACACCTTTGGTGCCACCCAGGGACTTCACTAAAGCATAAAAAAAAAAAGCATAGTAGGTATTTAATAGCTATTTATTGAATAAAATGTTATTGAATATTTATTGACTAAATGGCTATCCAATTTTTAAATAGGCTGGCCAAAACAACCTATTTAAAAATTGGAGAGCAGGTGCCACAGAATTACACTAAACACAGTCCTTAGCTTATGACACTCTCTTATTCTGTGCTAGGGTCTTGTTATTTTTTTTTTTTAATAGCATATAACAAATACTTTGAGGCTATCACCTAAAGATAATTATTTTGACTGTACATTGAGAAAAGCAGGATGCTGTTAGGCAGGAAGATGATTATTGAGAAAGACAGCAGGAAGGTGGTAAGATGAATAAGTGAAGTCAAAGAAAGGAATCAAAGTGACCAGTGAGTTGCATCGTGAGGGGCACTGGTGCAATTAAGTGGCGCACCTGCAAAGGTTGGCAGTTTGAGTCCACCCAAAGGATTCTCTGAAGAAAGGCATGGCAGTCTGTTTTCAAAAAATCAGCCACTGAGAATGTTGTGGAGCCCAGTTCTACTCAGACAAGCATGGGGTCACCATGAGTCAGAATCAACTTGATGACAATTAAAAACAGCAAGAACCAGGTATACTATATAAAGAAAAGAATATGTCAAAACATAAACCACTGGGGAGAAAGTATGTAAATGAAGTTGCGTAATCTGGTATAGATCCAGGGTTATAAAAATGTGTTGGCTATAATTCAGGTAAAATTAAATACTGAAAAGAGATGCTACCCTAAAATAATACACTGGTTTATTTCAGTATCATTAATTTGAAGCAATTTAACTTTTTTTTCCTTCAGTGCATAATTACGAGTACTAGTTACTGTCAAGTTGATTCTGATGCATAACAACCCTCTAGGACAGAGTAGAACTGCCCCATAGAGTTTCCAAGCAGCAACTGGTGGATTCGAACTACCAACCTTTTGGGTAGCAGCCAAACACTTAATTACTGTGCCACCAGGGCTCCTCAATTATGAGTTGAGTAGATGGTATTAACTTACTTGTTTTTTTTTCCCTTTGTGTACATCAGCGATGTTTCCAGATGTTTCTCTGACCTCTGTTTTGAAACAAATACAGAAAGACTTGCTTCTGTAACAAATATTTAGAAAGAATATTTAAATAGGATGTTTTAATTTTCCAATTTTTTGCAGGTGTGGATTTGCTGGAGAAACTGGTCCAAGATGTATAATTCCTAGTGTGATAAAAAGAGCTGGCATTCCTAAGGTATTTTTTAAAAAACAAATTAGCAAAATAAATGCTGTATCGTAAAATATTTTAAAATGTGACTTCAAACAAGATTGATTAGAACAGTGCTGAATATATAACTTACACTTCTATTTCCAAGAGAAAACTTGGTTTTTGCTTTTTAACAACTTCATTAAGGTCTCATTTTGCATACCATAAAATTCATGTTTGAAGTGTACAAGTCATTGATTTTTGGTAAATTTATCAAGTTGGGAGACCATCTCCACAGTCTAATCTTAAGACATTTTTATCACCCCAGTGAAATTCCTAATGCCCACTTAGAGTTAATCCCTATTTCTAGCCCCAGCCAACCACTGATTTACTTTCTCTTTCTATGGAGTTGCTTTTTCTGTACATTTCATATAAATGGAATCACATATATTATTGAGAGAAAAATTTTAACCTTAGTAAAATACTTTTATAAGCCTATAAAACCAAACCAAACCCCTTGCCATCAAGTTTATTCTGACTCATAGCGACCCTGTTGGACAGAGTAGAACTGCCCCATAGAGTTTTCAAGGAGCGCCTGGTAGATTCGAACAGTTTACAGTGTTTATGTTAAATTATAGGCTTATAGTTAAACTATAGGCTTATAAAATATAAGCCTATTTATAGTCACTGTAAACTATGCTTAATAAATACAAAATAATTTTAGGAGTGGTTTTTTAACAGGGACTGAACAAGTCTGGAGTATTTGAGGACATCTTTCTAGGGAATTGATGCTTTTTAATCAATGCTGATTTTTATCATCAGTCAAGCCAAAATCAGATGAAGTAAAAACACATATGAGCACAGCACTTTGCTTACTTATGGACACACACCTTTACTCCTACAAACCAAAATAATTCCATCATCTTGGACATGGCCATTTGTTAAGGATTCCTAATTTAAAACGTTAGTCTATATTTAATTTTTGCATTTATTGTCAGTGCAAATTACCTTTAATTTATTAACAGAAAATGTATTAGTAAAATAATAAGCATATTTTAATTTATTTTATTAATAAAAATTAATAAATCATTTTAAATTTTATAGCCTATTAAAGTTGTTCAGTATAATATCAATACAGAAGAATTATATTCCTACCTGAAGGAATTCATCCACATACTGTATTTCAGGTAAGATGCAATTGTGTTTTCTTTTTTTAACTCTTGTGATTAGGTAGATTTTCCTGATGCCAGTCATAGTGATACTTCGTTGTATTATATCTGATGCAAAAATATTAAGTTGACTTCCATTACAATTTTTATGTGATTATTTTCAACTGTCTAAAAAATATATTTGGAAGATTAGAAAACTGGCAAGGATAAGGAGACAAACCAAATGTTCATTAATAAAAGGGACTGGATAATTAAATTATTGTACATCCTTAACAGTAGAATACCATGCGGCCATTAAAAAAAGAATTCTGTATATGTATTGATACGGAAAAGTATCTTATATATATCGTTAAGTAAAAACAAGTTGCAGAACAACATCTGTGGTGTGAATATTTCTGTTAAAATACACGCACACACATCTACAAACATGAAAACATTTACAAACTACTATTAGCAATACCACAGCCTTCAGTATGGATTACACCTCAACATAAAACAGAAACCCTTAAAACTGGACCAAAAAGCAACATCATGATAAACGGAGATGTAAAGGATTTCATTTTACTTGGATCCACAATCAATGCCCATGGAAGGAGCAGTCAGGAAATCAAATGACATACTGCATTGGGCAAATCTACTGCAAAAGATCTCTTTAAAGTGTTAAAAAGATGTCACTTGGAGAACTAAGGTGCGCCTGACCCAAGCCATGGTGTTTTCAGTTGCCTCATATGAATGTGAAAGCTGGACAGTGAATAAGGAAGAAAGGAGAAGAATTAATCCCTTTGAATTATGGTGTTGGCAAAGAATATTGAATATACCATGAACTGCCAGAAGAACAAACAAATCTGTCATAGAAGAAGTACAGCCAGAATGCTTCTTGGAAGCAAGGATGGCGAGACTGCGTCTCACATACTTTGGATGAGTTATCAGGAGGGACTAGTCCCTGGAGAAGTTCATCATGCTTGGTAAAGTAGAGGTTCAGGAAAAAAAGGAAGACCCTCAATGAGATGGAGTGACACAGTGGCTGCAACAGTGGGCTTCAGCATAACAATGATTGTGAGGATGGCACAGGACCGGGCAGTGTTTCGTTGTGTTGTACACGGGGTCGCTATGAGTCGGCACTGACTTGATGGCACCTAACAACAACATTAGTGGTAGTTTCTGGGTATTAGGATTACAAGGTACTTGTACTTTCCAAGTTATAAATTTCTATAATATTTGCAGTTTTGTGAGCATACTTTTATAACTTAAAAAAATAAAACAGCTTTTTAATGGCTCAGGTTAGTAATCATAGTAAGCAATAGTTGTAGTTTTCTGAGATAAATGACTTAATCGATGTAAAGTTCCTAGCACAGTGCGTGGCACATAGTAAGAGTTCAGAAATGTTATTATCTTTTGAGGGTAAGAAAATAAAGGTGTCTTTTTGTCATAAAACATCTTAAGCTGAGGTAGTACATTTTCCCTGTTCTTAACAAATTGCATTATTTACCAAAACGCATTTTGTAACTTTTCCAAACTATAAACTTTCAGGCATCTGTTGGTGAATCCCAGAGACCGCCGAGTTGTGGTTATCGAGTCGGTATTATGTCCCTCCCACTTCAGAGAGACGCTTGCTCGTGTTCTTTTCAAGTATTTTGAGGTAACTGTTTAAATTAAATGAATAGAATGCTTTTCAGAAGTAAAAGAGAAGCAATAAAATTCTTTGTTTTTAGGGAGTCTTCTTTCTCACTCTCTTTATAGACACTCAAAGCTTAGACTTAAAGGTTGTTGCTGTTGTGTGTGATCGAGTCGATTCTGACTCATAGCGACCCTATAAGACAGGGTATAGAACTGCCCCATAGGGTTTCCAAGGAGGAGCTGGTAGATTCGAAATGCCAACCTTTTGGTTAGAAGCCTGAGCTCTTAACCACTTTGCCACCAGGGCTGCTAACCAAAAGAGTATACCTCTTCCATGACAGATTTGTTTGTTCTAACCAAAACCACTAGCCGCTCCTTGGAAACCCAGTGGCACAGTTCTACCCTGTCCTATAGGGTCACTATGAGTCGGAATTGACTCGATGGCAACTTAGAGGTACTCATTTTATTTTTTGTATGTATACTACACAATGTATTTGGGGAACCAGATGTCAAAGTAACCTGAAGTCTCTTCAAACTGGCAATTTATTTTCTTCTTTGTATGGCATTTCTTCTAACATTTAGATAGAGATTTCTTATTGGTGTTTCTGTTATTTACTTAATGTAGGTTTTTCTATTTGGGGACATTTTTCAAAATTAAGAAGTATATTCTGTGCTGTAGGATTTATGATGGGTTTCTTCCAGGTCTTTCTAGCTTCCATTGTTTAGTTACAGTGACTGTTTTGAGTTTTTTAATTCTTTCATTTTAAGCTTTAAATTTCTATATCAGAAAAAATGGAATATTCTTTTAGAGTAAGTGAGCAGTGCCAGGAATGAGGTTTACCTCTTGATTTTAGTAGTATTAGTTATTGTTACTATTGTTGTGTGCCGTGAAGTCAATTCCAATGCATAGTGACTCTGTAGGACAAAATAGAACTACCCCGTAGGGTTTCCTAGGCTATAATCTTTATGGGAACAGATTGCCAGGTCTTTTCTTTGGAGGAGTGGCTGGTGAGTTTGTATTGCTGAAAACTAAAATCAAAACTAAATGACAACATGAAATCTGTCTTTAAATAGTTAAAGGGTTCACTGTGGAAAAGTGACCTTTTGGTTACCAGGATTCCTTGTAGCTTTCATTTTATAGGAGTCAAGATTTTTATAAGGGCCAAGAATATGATTTAAAATTATTCTAGTTAAAATAGGCCAGAATCTTTTTTTAAATTTTTCAAAATCTGTCTCAGGAATTTTTCTGCAAGGAAAATTGTGTAAAATGTATGTAGTATATAAGAACTTAAAAGCATATATAAATGTGTTTTCATACATTTTACTGAACTCAAAATATTCCGATGGCCATTTAACCAAAAAAAAAAAAGTCTTTATGAGGTAAGAGGCACTTAATATTTCTGAGTTGTAGTTTGGTATAACTATAATAGGTACAGAAAAACAGGTTGCATATCCTCCTGTACTTACTGATGTTACACATTCAGGAATTTCTGTAAATTACATTTGTTTGCAGTGTGAGGAACACAAAACAAAATAAGATTCAGTTACGAGCCAAATGGTTGGTGGTTTGAACTCACCCAGAGATACATCAGAAGATAGGCCTGGCGATCCGTTTCCAAAAGGTCACAGCCTTAAAAACCCTATGGAGCAGTTCAAGTCGGCACACATGGGGTCACTATGAATTGAAATTGACTTCACAACAACAACAAAGAATTTTAGTTGTTATTGTGTCAGTATCCTATTCTTGTATAATGACCAGAACCAGCAATATTTACTTACATAAGGGAAATATAGCCATTACTTTGTTTGCTATTTGATTAAATATTTACCTGATATTTGGGATGTCACCAGATCTGATAAATTCTCACTGAAAAATGTCATAGAAGAGCTAAGGATTTTTATAGTTTTGTTCTTCTGTTTAATTTGACTTTTATATTACACTGTTATAAAAGTACTGTTCATATTACAGACCTTGAGAATAAAAACAGTCAAGAATTCTTTTTCTGCATTTTCATCTTGATGGTAAAGGAATCTCTTTTTTTTTTTTTTTTTTATTTAGCATCTTCCTCTGAATCTTTATTTCTGGACCTCTTTTTTATTATTTTCTATTTTCCCCTCAAAAGGGGATAGAATAAGCATTAATAAAATTGCTTAGTAATTATCTTTTAGGAATAAAACAACTTAGAGAACTTAAACTATATTTATTATAGTATATTTTCATTTGCATAAATTCCAATAATTGATAAACTTATTCTTTAATGTAGTGCATGGTTGAATAGACATTGTAGTATAAATAAATAAAATGTTACTGTGAGTATTTTCAAATATATAACATTTGAAACGTAAGGGAAACACCTTCAAATATTGACAACTGATTCTGGTTTCGTTGTTTTTGTTGCTGCTGTTTTCTAGGTTCCATCTGTCTTGCTTGCTCCAAGTCATCTAATGGCTCTACTGACACTTGGGATTAACTCTGCCATGGTCCTAGATTGTGGATATAGGGAAAGCCTGGTGTTACCTGTATCCTTTTTGCAGTTTTCATTCTATTTTAACCTAAAACAATTTCACTATTTATAAGTAGTTTTTATTGCAGCAAATTATTTTTGGATTGCCATATTGCAAATATGAATTACCATGTGGAAAAAGTTCACAGGATTGTGAGATGTAAGTTTAGATATTGTAGAAATTATCATTATGATTTGATCTCAGTATATGCTCTGGGATCAGATCTCATGAATATTATGTTCAGTTTTTAAGAGGAACATCGGCAAATTAGGTTGTGTCAAAGAAATTGACAAGCATGGTCAAAATCTAAGAAAAGATCATACAAAGAGTAAGTAGAGAAAGCTTAATCAAGAAAAATTAAAACTAAATGATAACATGAAATCTTCCTTTAAATAGCTAAAGGCCTCACTGTGGAAAAGTGAATACATTATTTTCTCTCTACGTCCAAAGGATATCATGGAGGCAGAATGGCATCGGTTTATGAGCTCGGGTTTTGGAATCAAATACACACATAAGTACAGATCTCAGCTATGCCTCTTACTATTTGCATGACATTGTCTTAACCTCTTTGGGCATCCGTTTCCTCATCTATAAAATGGGGGTTTTAATAATCTCACCTCATAGCAGTATTGTGTGGTTGAGTGAGGTAATATATGTAAAGTGTTTAGCACAGCATCTGGCATATAGTAACTTGCTCAGTTACTTTGATCTTGCTCAGTTATTGTTTTTATGTCAGTCACCATAAAAAAGAATTTCCCAATAGTTCATGCGGTCCCAAAATGGAATTACTAACTATAAGCTGGTACATTCTTTATCATTAGAAGCATTTTAGCAGTGTATAGGTAATTATCTCTTAGAAGTGTTATAGTGACCATTGCTTCATTGAAAAGGAGATTGAACTACATGAATGCAAGTCTCTTGCAATTTTAAGATTCTACATGTATGTTTCATTAAGTAGAAAAAATATTCATGGGGAAGAACATCAAGAACCATTAGCACCTAAGGAATTAAATAAGGGTATTGCTTTTAAAATATAAAGTACTTTTTATTTAATTCTCACAGTAACCATGCAGCATAAACATTATTCTCCTCATTAAATAAATGAGAAAACTAAAAGTTGGAATACATAGTTAATGCAAGGTCATATAAGAATGTAATCAGGATTTGATCCCATGTTTGTCTCTAAAGCCGATACTTTAGAGTATACTGCTTTCCTTCTCATAAATAGTGTACTTTATAGAGCACCAACCAAACAGTATGTAAGACAAGGTAGCAAACCCCAAATGTTACAAATCAACATTGTCCCCTATCTCTAACTCAGCACTATCCTGCAGAAATATAATATGGGCCATGTATGCAATTTTAACGTTTCTAAGAGCCACACTTAAAGTAAAAGAGATGAAATTGATTTTAATACTATACATAACGCAATATATTCAAAATAGTGATCATTTCAACATACAATATAAAAAATGAGTTATTTTACAAAATATTTTTTGTATTAAGTCTTTTAAAGCTGTTGTGTAGTTTATTACAGCACATCTCAATTCAGACTAACCATATTTTAAGTGCTCAATAGCCTTATGGGGCTAGTGGCAACTTTATTGGATATCCAAGCTTTAACCAATGAAATATATGTGTGTGTATATTTCTTAAACCTGTTTTCCTTTGAGAACAACATAAAGACTCTTGATTTTTCAGTAACTCTTAAAAATAAGAATTTGCCACCAAAGCTGATTTAGAACAATATTGAAGAAGGTGAGGAAAATATCAAGGAAACCCCATTTTATCTCCTACAATGTAATAGCCTTGACTGCCCTATAGATATATGAAGGAATCCCAGTACTGAATTGTTGGGGAGCACTACCCTTAGGAGGAAAAGCTCTTCACAAGTAAGTTTCTTAGAATTAACACATTCTCTTCACTTGTGCCATAAAAAGAGTTGCAAATTTTTTCTGACTGTGATCAATAGAGGGCTTGTAATATGGACTTTTAATTTTATCTTATTTTCCATTAGAATTGAGTGTATTCATATTTTAAGGGAAATAATTTTTATTTAAAGTTTCAATCCATTATGTAGTAAGTATAAAACTAAGCATAATGTTATCAGTTGCAGTATTTTCATTCTGGTAATTTTTTTTTTTTTTTTTTAATCTTCAGGGAGTTGGAAACTCAACTGTTGGAACAATGTAATGTTGACACAAGTACTGCTAAAGAACAGAGCCTTCCCTCAGTGATGGGTAAAATCATTTTAAGCTATTTAACCCTTTTTTGCCTGGCAGTTCATAGAGTGACCATGAATTTTTCAGCCTCTGGGGTTTATTGGGAAGCTCCTGTACCACTGATAGTACATTCTGCTGCAAGGCAGGTGTCCTTATGACTGTTTGAAACTGAAGAAATGGGCATGTGCCTCAAAGTACTGTTTTACAGGGTATTGTATGAGGTGTGTGAATTTTTGGTAGGAAAAATAGAAATTTTGAAATTTTTTATTTGTTACGTATATGTACCGATAGATCCCAGTGGAGATTCTAGGGTATAATTAGTGGTAGTTCATATGTGCCATTAAACACTAGGGTAGGCCTGTGGGAGGGGGCAAGAAAAAAAAAATCCATACTACCTACCAAAACTTCAGACACACTCAGTAATTCAGCATGCTTTCATTAATGAAAGCTCATGATATCAGCATAAAATTCAAAGCAGAAGATAATGGGTCACCAAAGGTTGAAAGTAGTTTATACTCTTCTTCAACTTTATTTCATTCTTTACCCCAGTGCATAGTTAACTCTCTTCCCCCCCTCGCCCCCCCCACACACGTCTGACATACTGCTCCTGTCGTAAGGTTGCCCATTGAGCTCTTAATCAACAAATCCAGTAGTTCAGTTTCAGTCATCCTTTCATGAACTTTTGACATTATGGATCACCATGTTGTTGTTGTTAGGTACAATTGAGGCAGCTCCAACTCCTAGCGGCCCTATGTACAACAGAATGAAATACTACCTGGTCCTGTGCCATCCTCGCAATCTGCTATCTTTGAGCCCGTTGTTGCAGCCACTGTGTCAGTCCATCTTGTTGAGGTCTTCCTCTTTTTCACTGACCCTCTACGTTACCAAGCATGATGTCTTTGACTAGGGACTGATCCCTTGTGATAACATGTCCAAAGTACATGAGATGAAGTCTTGTCATCCTGGCTTCCAAGGAGCACTCTGTCTTTATTTCTTCCAAGACATATTCGCTCGTTCTTCTGGCAGTCCATGGTATATTCAATATTCTTTACCAACACCACAATTCAAAGGCATCAATTCTTCTTCGTTCTTCCTTATTCATTTTCCAGCTTTCGCATGCATATGAGGCGATTGAAAACACCATGGCTTGGATCAGGTGCATGTTAGTCTTCAAGGTGACATCTTTGCTCTTCAACACTTTAAAGAGGCCCTTTGTAGCAGATTTACCCGGTGCAGTGTGTCTTTCGATTTCTTGACTGCTGCTTCTGTGGCTGTTGATGTGGATCCAAGTAAAATAAAATCCTTGAAAACTTCAGTCTTTTCTCCGTTTATCATGATGTTGCTCATTGGTCCAGTTGTGAGACTTTTTGTTTTCTTTATGTTGAGGTGCAATCCATACTGAAGGCTGTGGTCTTTGATCTTCATTAATAAGTGCTTCAAGTCCTCTTCACTTTCAGCAAGCAAGGTTGTGTCATCTACATATCGCAGGTTGTAAATGAGTCTTTCCCAATCCTGTAGTCGAGCTTCTTGGATTATTTGCTCAGCATACAGATTGAATAAGTATGGTGAAAGAATACGACCCTGATGCACACCTTCCTGATTTTAAAACACCCAGTATCCCCTTGTTCTGTTCGAACAATTGCCTCTTGATCTATGTACTGGTTCCCATGAGCATAATTAAATGTTCTAGAATTCCCATTCTTCGGAATGTTATCCATAAAACATGGTCAAATGCCTTTGCAAAGTTAGTAAAACCCAGGTAAATATCTCTCTGGTATTCTCTGCTTTCACCAAGATTCATGTGACAATAGCAGTAATATCCCTCGTTCTACTTCTTCCGAATCTGGCTTGACGTTCTGGCAGTTCCCTGTTGATGTACTAGTACAACCGTTTTTGGATCATCTTCAGCAAAATTTTACTTGCATGTGGTATTAATGATATTGTTTGATAATTTTCTCATTCTGTTGAATCACCTTTCTTTGGAATAGGCACAAATTTGGATCTCTTCCAGCCAGTTGGCCAGGTAGCTATCTTCCAAATTGCTTGGCATAGATGAGTGAGCACCTCCAGCAATGCATCCCTTTGTTGAAACATCTCAATTGGTATCCCAGCAATTCCCGGAGACTTGTTTTTTGCCGGTGCCTTCAGTGCAGCTTGAACTTCTTCCTTCAGTATCATCAGTTTTTGATCATATGCTCCCTCCTGAAATGGTTGAACGTCAACCAATTCTTTTTGGTGCAGTGACTCTGTATTCCCTCCATCCATGTACTTCTTGAAATTCTATGTTCCCTTTGCTTTGAGAACTCTCTTCCTTTCTGTTCTATTATTTCTCCAGTATTACTTCTCACTTTTCCTCCATCTGCTCTTTGTTTCTCTACTCATATTTACCAGAGATCTTTTTGTCCCTTCTTTCTTTCTACTGGCTTTTTAAAGGTGATCTCATCAACTTCCATTACTTCACCTACATTTCTATGCTGTTGATGCTCAAATGTATCACTGGGCCTAATCCTTTCTTCTGAACCTGAAATATTCTCAACTAATTTTTGGATGTGAACAACAGCACGTCATCCATGCAAGACACCTCAGACTTAAGACTTCCAAAATGAACACATTATCTCTTCCCCCAAATTTATTTCAGCTAAGCATTCTTAGCTAAAGATGACACCATCCTAATCTCCTATTTTAGAAAACGGGGAGTTATCAAATCCTTTCATTTCTCCCTCAAAAATGTCTTTCAAATTTTATTTCTCTTTTCTATCTTCCACACTCCTATACAACTGAAAACAAAGACGTTGTTTTAACCTAGGCCTTTGCTATTATTTGGTTGGATTATTACAGGAGTGTGCTAATTTTTTGCTCCTTTTCTGATTCAGTCTGTTGCCAGGAATAATTTTGCACAGAACAAATCTGATTACATTGCTCTTTTGCTTAAGAATTCTTGTCAGCTCCTACAAGTTAAGATTCAAATTATCTCTTCGATACACTTCAGTCTATTTCTGTATACAGGTAGTCCCCGACTTACGGGCTCTATCCCAATGGCTCTGTTGTAAGTTGGTTCTGATGTAAGTCAAATACGTCATTTTTTTTTAGTTTTCATTATTACCTTTTATTATCAGTGTCTTTATAAATTTGATTTTTATTTGTCTTCGGGGGTTGCCACGGGAATGATAACAGCAAATTATGTGCTGTGATGTTGTATGTAATACATTTTACTAATGATAAATGTAAAAAAAAAAAAAAAGATGATTCTAAGTACAGTTTGTCATAACTTGATTACAACATAAATTTGGGACTACCTGTACATGTTCCTTCACAATCTGACTTTTTTCTACCTCTTATTCTTAACTTGCTAAACTCTACCCTTTGTATCTTATTTAAAAAAAATTTAGCTATAGTAAATTTCCTACAGTCTTCCAGTCACCATGAGTCCTGCCACAATCCTTTGCCTTCATTATTCTGTTTCTTTACCTGGGATATTTTTCTTTTCCTGGTTGGGTTTTTGATCCCTCTACATGACCCAGCTGGAATATCATCAATTGTGAAGCCATCCTACCTCCCTAAGCAGAACAAATTGCTGCCTTTTCTTTTAAGCCCTCAGCAGCATTTATTATAGCACATACTATGACACATATTCATTTGCCTGTTAACTGTTTCCCCAACCAAATAGACATTGAGGATCCCACTCTTATTTATTTTTTGACTTGTAGCACTTAGCTTATGCCTGGACACTGAATAAATGTTGAAAAAAGATTTTTAGAACATTTAGACTTGCTTATCATGTTGTTTTCCTATTGTTCTTTATTGGTAGTTAAGATAATTGCATTCTTCATTCTGTAAATCAGATTATAATTTTTATGCCCTAGATAAAACTTTCTTACCCTTTTGGTATATCATGACAGTTAATTTATAAAAGGTCTCCAAAGATAATAAGCTTAGTGGAGCATCCCAAGATCTCTTTATTAAATGCCTTCTTTAAAACTTATTATAACATTTCCTTAAAATTCTGAACTATATAATCTTTTCAGACACCTTTTTTCCATCAGTATTCTCAAACTCTGACTCTAATCCTCCTCTTCCACACACACTTTCCAAAATCTGGAGTCTATGATAGTTAACCTTGCAGTCCTACTCATTGTGGAATTAAATCATATAACTGTTTGCCAAAGCACCCTTTTAGGAGGATTAGAAGTGGAAACACACCCAAAATATTTCTTTTCAAGGCCCTTAGCAAAGATGAGTTGCAAGTCTTAGGTGTACTTGGGTACCCTTAAGTGAATTTTGAATGAGACACTTTCAGTTAGTGTTCAGAACATAGTTCAAGAAAGAAGGAATATACTGTAGTAACTCACAACTTAAAAAAAGACATTGATTTATTGACAATTTAAAATAAACTTTCTATCAAAACGTTATGATTCTTATTCTCCTAAATGAGCTGAAATTTAAATATGATTTTTCAGAGCCAGAGTTAATGTCTCTTACTTCTGTTCCTCCCGTACAAAGTTTAAATGGTTGTAATTATTTGATAAGTGCCCTTTCCTATAATAGCATCTAAAAAAACATGTACTCCTAGCTAAAATAAACCCTTTATTTTCAAGCCTGCCTTACATGTTGCCTAAAGAAAACTATTTTTCTTACTACCAAATTTCTTTCACACCCACTGGAATTTATTTGAATATTTCTAGAGAGAGCATAACAGTCGTAGAATGTTAGAGTTTTTAGCTTTATTCTTAAATTATAGGCTCTTATAATCCAGTTAACACTACTCTCGTCTATTTATAGCCAAGTTTAAATCTTTTTATGACATAAATATTAATGCTTAAGGATGGGAATCTCCAAACATTTTTGATTGCATACTGGTCCCACCAGAAAAGAAAAAAAATTTTTGAGCATGTACATTCAATATATGTACTTATTTATAGATTATACCTTAGACAAAAAAAAGTAAGGATTTGGAAAAGACAAGGTAATTAGATAAAATGATAAATAATTCTAAAATCATACTTATTAATGGTAGAAAATGGTAAAAACAGTATGATTAAATAAACTTTATAGTTTCTTTAAAAATCATGGATTAATATTTTGAAATTGTGCTTTTAAGTTCAATTTATTTTGACACTTAATTTCAGTGGCCATCATACTTTAAAGATACAGCTGACAAGATGTGTAGATCCAGCTATAAAATGCTGTCTTCTCTAATGTAAATAATGTGTTCTTACAAATCAGTCAAAGTATTTTACCTATTAAATAATAGGTTACAGATTCTTACTTTAGAAGATTTTTAATTTAGGTTAGAAAAATTTGTTTCTGAATCTAACTCTGGAAATTAGAGATTTTTGGCAACAAAAATCACATAACAACTAAAACATATCTAACCATCCTCCTTCCAAGGGCATTCTACATTGCATAGGTTTCTTTGAATAGGTACTTTTTTACTCGTCATTTTAAAGTGTTACCTTTACCTGGGAGAAAAAGATTAAAAATCTGCATGTGGTACCTTTTTTAAAATATGTATTAGTTAGCATATTACTGACAGCCATTTGTTATCACAGGACAGATGAATATGTTTGGAATATCACTTTTTTACAAGAAATATAAATAATTCATTTTTAATCTGTGTAATCAGTTCTTCTAAGTATTTGCCACAATATAACCAGAATACCTCTTCATAGTATAAAAGATTTTCTTGGTAAATTCTTTTCTAATTGTAGAGTAATCTACTGTATTTTAAAGATCTTGTTTTTATAAACTTTACAAGTCTAGGACATCTTGTAACACTTTGTGCATATCTGGCTTCAACTTTGTACTTTGGCTTGGCTTTGAATGATGAAAGTTCTTCCCTAGAAGCAAACTTAATTTTTCTATATGGCTTTTTTTTTTTTTAATTATAGAATTTTTTTTTTTAACTTTGTCAAAACAAAAAATGGAAATGTGAGTACAATTTAATAGGGTTGTTTATAAAATTTCTCTTTTAGGTTCGATTCCAGAAGGTGTCCTAGAGGACATTAAAGGTAAATCTTTATCTTAAGTTCCCAATTTTGTCCTTTTCACTGTTAAGTGTTAGTTTAGAAGGTGTATGTTTCTAAATATTCTTACATGTTACCTAAAGAAACATAGAATATATATTATTATACACATACATACAGAATATATTATTGTAGATATTATATTAATGTACACATAGAATATATATTATTAGATGTTTGCATATTGTGTATATATATATATATATATAATAAATATTTTGTCTGCGTGTATAATATCTTGTGGAGTCCTGGTGGTGCAGCAGTTAAGCGTTTGGCTGCTAACCAAAAGGTGAGCAGTTCTAATCCACCAGTTGCTCCTTGGAAACCCTATGGACAGAGCAGAACTGCCCCTTAGGGTTTCCAAGGAACGGCTAGTAGATTTCAACTGCTGACCTTTTGGTTAGCAGCTGAGCTCCTAACCACTGTGCCAGCAGGGCTCCATTTAATACATAGACTGTGGGATAATGTAAATAAAAATTTTGATTTTTCTTCAGACCTATTGGAAGTCTTGGCATTATCCACGATGTGTTATTAAAGCAACTGCTCAACTACAGATAGAAAGTATACTGCGTTACTAGGGGACTAGTACTTTGCCCAGTGTGAAATAGTTAAATTGCTTGAGAGCCACCGGTTTGATGCAGTATAAAAACCAAAAAACCAAACCCAGTGCCGTCGAGTCGATTCTGACTCATAGCGACCCTATAGGTTTGTTTTTTTTTTTTAAACTCTAGCTTTTCTTTATACATTTTTATAATGTCAGTTATTTTTCTATTTGGAAATTCTAGAATAGGGCCCAAAGTGTATTACATTCACTTTAATAAGATGTATTATTTTTTATTGTACTAGCATGTTTTTTATAATAATTTTCACATTGGGTTTTCTGGTATTTTGATTCACTAAAAGTAAAAGCACATAAAATGTAATTTAATGTTCTCCAGTACTTTAGAGTGTCATGTAAAATTAATATTCTAGAACTATGTTGGTATCTCCTGTCTGGAGGGGAGATGGGAGGCTAGAGGGGGTTAGAAACTGGCAAAATGGTCATGAAAGGAGAGACTGGAAGGAGGGAGCAGACTGACTGATTGGGGGAGAGTAAATGGGAGTATGTAGTAAGGTGTATATAAGTTTATATGTGAGAGACTGACTTGATTTGTAAACTTTCACTTAAAGGACAATAAAAATTATTTAAAAAAAATTAATATTCTAGAATATTTAATAGGGAATTAGACATTAGTGGATTTTAGACCTAAATGGGACCTGGAGATACTCTAGTACAATTGGTGCCCTGAAATATTAAATGATTTTTCATTGTCACACAGGTAGTTAGGATTAGAATTATGGCTGCAAACCCGATCTTGCTCTTCATTATATGGCTTACTTATGTGGTATAATTACCTAAAATTTTTTCAATTTGTGTTAAATTTTAGTCATTTTGTACATGTTTATTACAACAGCTAAATTATGTCAAGTAAAATTAATAGTTTCCCTTCCTTTTTTCTAATCCCATCCCCCATGATATAACTATGTTAATATATGTTAACTATTTGGAATGTATCTTTTCATATGGTCTCTAACTTATGAAAAGATATTGAACTTTCCCATTAGGGAAACACTTCAGACTAACAAAAATTTGAAAGATAGGTCTCCACTATTGGTTAGATTGTGGGAAAATTAATATATATTACTATTAGAAAGGATTGCAAACCTTTCTAGAAAGCAGTCTGGCATAGTTATTAAAATTGAAAGTGCATCCCATCTAAAAGGAATGTTGAATGAAGTTTGGTAATTTTGTAATGTGGAATACCATGTAGGCTCTTAAGGAGAAGGATCTCAATGTATTGATTTGGAAGGCTGTCCATAATATATTGTAAAGAAAGAAGCAAGTTACTGAATAATATTTGCAGTATGAACCCATTTATGTTAAAAAAACAGATATCTAATACGCACACACACACATACTCATTATATTACTTGGGTAGCTTAATTACCTAATTTTTTTCAGTTTAAAATTTTTCAAATGTTGCTTATCTGTTCTTAGATTTTTAATTCAGTTATTTTGGTTGCTTTAAAGAAGGGTACCCACCTCTTTGAAGTATACAAGATCTTGAGTGCTAGGTATTATCTTGTTTAGTTATGAGGACTTGGATAAAATGTAAAATATGTAAGTAGCTTTAGCACCTAGCTCACTGTCCAGCATATTGTAGTCTCCCTCTCAACAAATGTATTTTGTATTCATGAAGGAAGATAGTTTTTATATACACACATGACTAACATGTTTTGGAAGTATTAGATTTCTTGCATTCAACAAATTTGATCTCTAAAACATTACTCTATTTCTAAAAATAATTTAAAATAATTTGAAGGAGCTTCTTTGCAACAGAAAGAATCTTTAAAAGAATAAATGTTTAAAAGTTAAAAAAAAAAAAAAAAAACAACAGTAGAAGGAAAGTGATAGTGTTGGGGTGTATCAAGGAAGGAGAAAAGAATTGTGCCAAAAAAATAATTACAGAGTGTTATTGCAACTGCAACTGAGAGCAAAATTTATGTTCTGACCAACTAAGATTAAAAAAAAAAAAAAAAAAGCTAGATAGATACAAATCAGTAAATTTGTGTCAAAGAACCATGCTGTTCAATTAGAATGGCTATATTTTCATGGTGCTAAAGTTTATTTATCTGAGATACCAAACAATAGTTTTCTCAAAGGTGTTTTTCAATATGTGGTTTTATAGAAGATACGTATGCATAATAAACCATGTCTTATGATTCCTCAGTGAATAAAGAAGGCACCCTCTTTATTTGTGAATAAATAGTCGTAAGCAAATAAAGACGCTTGGGTACAGTATAAAATCCAAAGGAATGAATGGCTAGCATGTTCTCTTAAATACAGTTGTTTTAACTGGGATGTAGGTTGTCTCTACTCAATCACAAACTGTAACAAAGTCCCCTTTTCTGCCTTTCTTTTCAGTTCGCACTTGCTTTGTAAGTGATCTGAAGCGTGGACTAAATATACAAGCAGCAAAATTTAACATTGATGGGAAAACTGAGGTAAATTAAAAATAAAGGTATATTCTTTTTGTGAGTTGATAACATATGTAGATTACACTTACTATATTTTTATTTCAGCGTCCCACACCACCCCCAAATGTTGACTATCCGTTAGATGGAGAGAAGATTTTACATGTCCTTGGATCAATCAGGTTAGACCTTAACTTTTTAAGAGCAAAATAATGAACTAAAATAAATTTTTAGCCCTTTAAAAATATTAGTGTAAGCCTTTACTTCAGTATTGCTGATTTAACAATTATGGTGTTTTTCATTAAGCCTTATCATTCATGATTAATTTTATTATGCAATTTTTTAATACTTAAAAAGAAATTCTTTCCTGTTCATCAAGGTGATTCAGAGCTAATTTAATGAAGCCAGCCATTCTTTGAAACTGAATGGAAATTATGATACTTTAATACAAGGGTCAGCAAAAGTTTTCCGAGAAAGACTGGATAGTGAATATCTTAGGCTTTGCCAGCCATGTGGTCTTTGCTGCAACTGCTCAACTCTCCGGTTGTAGCACAGGAATCACGCATAGGTAATACATAAATGAACGAGTATGGCTGTGTTCTAATAAAATTTTATTTCCAAAAATCTGGCAGTGGTCTGGATTTGGCTAGCAGGCCATAGTTTTCCAACCCCCTCTGTAAAACTTCCTCTTGTTAGAAAGAATGTATTGTTATAGGTACTCAGTCTTTAGGATTCATTGGTAATTCACCTTTTATTATTTGATTATTCTGTCTAATGATGCACTAGAAGCTGTAATGAAGGATCTATATAAATCTATTGGTAACAGTACAATTTTTGTTTATACTAGCTTTATAAAGTTTGTATTATAAAAGTTTTATCTACAGAATTAGAGAGAAGATCAGAAGATACACAGAAAAGAATTATGTAATGTTTTGAAGGTCCTATTAGATTTTGAGACAGTTAATATAGAGATTGTTGAGATATTAAAAGGATGAACATAAATATACAAAAGTTAAAGATGGTATGTTAGATGAACAAAAAAGTGAGAATGTAATATCTCTTGGTAGTTATTTAAATTACTATTCTAAATTTTTTCCTAATTGTTTAGTGGAACCCAGAATAAGAGAGTAAAATAAGTGTTGAAGGAAATTCAATTAATTTGGAGCTTTTAGTTAGTAAATGGTAGGGAAATACATGGGAATAAAGGAAGCCACTATGTCTCATATTCCAGACCCAATTAATTTACCATTGTTTGCCAAGATTTTTTTTTCCTACAGAAAGGTCTCATTCCAATGAAATCTAATTACACACCATTAGGACAGGTGGTTGGTAAATTTTAAAAAAGCTGGCGGGGGCAGGGGGGTCATTTTAAGTGAAGAACAGTTAAAGAAAAATCATATATAAAACATTTTATTTTATCTTAAAACTTATAAACATATATTTATTTGCCAGACTTTTTCCCATACCTTTTCTTTGAGGATAAGTCTGTTTATAGAGTTCTGAATTATACTTGAATAGAACAGGAACTCATGGTTATGATTTCTAGTTTTTTTGTTTTGTTTTTAAGTACACTTAGAGCTTAGTTATTCGTGAATCAGTCTTGGTATAGAATCTTTTTAGATGTTTTCTTCTAAGACTTTTAAAGTTGTCTCACCTATACTAAAAAGATTTTTTAAATTATTTAGTCTTTCCAGAGCATTCAACTTAGTTTTTATAGAAAGAACAGCTTGTTTTCTATCCTTCTGTATTTCATTGGTTAAGTAATAATTATTAAATATATAACTTCAATATCAAATCAGCTGGCATTAAAGGATTTGAAAAAAGAAAACGGACTCTGTGAGCAGTCAGTTCAACTGGTGGAAACAGAAGTGTGCAGACATAGCTAGCCATGAGTGTTCAGCATACTACTGGCCTATTAATATACTTTACTGATAAAATGCAGAGATTTAGGAAGTACACTGAGTCTCATAAACAGAATTTTACATGTTTTGAAAAAAGATGTAAAAAATGCTATAAAATAGTGTACATGCTGTGATCCCAATTTTATAAAATATAATGTATAAAAAAAAAAACAGTGCCATCAAGTCGATTCATAGTGTATATGTATATATGCATATATATAGTTAGTTTTGTGTTGCATTGGTTAGAATTTGGTTTGGCCATGAGTCATGCAAACCTGAAAATAGTGGCTTCAACAAGATAGAAATTTGTCTCATTAAAAAGAAGTTCAGAGGTAGATAGGCCAGTTATGGTATGACAGCTCCTTTTAGGAACCCAAACTTCTTCCGTCCTTCCTCTGTCATCCTCAGGGGGGTCCAGGATGGCTGCTGGAGTTCTAGCTATCACGTCTGTATTTGAAGCAAGAAGTCCAAGGAAGGGAAAGAGAAAAGTCCTTCCTCAGCCTTTTAAATAGGCTTTCCAGAAGTTCTACCTGCCACTTCTGCCCCCATCTCATTGTCTGGTACATAGTCATATGGCTGCATCTAGCTGTAAAGGAGGCTGGTAGATATAGTGCTTTAACTAGTCAGCAATGTGTCCAGCTTAAAAATGGGGGTTCTTTCTTTTTTTATTTTCAAATAATTATAGATTCACGGGAAGTTGCAAAGATACTACAGAGAGGTCCCATGTATCCTTCAGCCAGTTTCTGCCAATAGTTACATTTTATATATTTATAGTATAATACCAAAATCAGGAAATTGCCATTGATATAAAGGGTGTACTCTGTCCTATAGGGTTGTTATGAGTCGGAATCGACTCAACGACACTGGAGTTATAGTTAAGTATGTAATCTTACCGTGTGTAGATTTGTGTAATCACCGCCACAATCAAGATACAGAACTTTTCCATCACTGTAAGATCTTCCTCATGCTACCCAAATGTGGTGTTCTTTTAATTTGAGAAAGAACAGGAAAGTTGAAATGTATATTTGATAGGCCACTAGTAATCTTTGCAATGTATTACTTTTAAAAACAAAGAAATGATGTCTGGATTTTTTTTTTTTTTTTTATTTCTTGTATCAAACCGATACGTTTGTGGAGTCTCATCAACTTTTATAGAATGCTTCTTCTCTGATAGTAGGTTTGAGGAGGTATAATTGGACACAGAATATATGTAAGTCTATACATAATAATAGTAGCTAATCATTATGGAGTGCCTCCTAGGGACCAGGCACTGTTCTATTAACTCCTTATATTCTGACATCAGCCCTTGTGTGGCAGGTACTGTTATTCTTCCTGTTTTATACACGCGAACACCTTGTGTTTTAAAAATTATTCTGCGTGAACATAGTGCTGTTACGTAAAATATTATGTTACTAGAACTCTTGGTATATTCCATATCATATTAACTGATGTTTTTAACCTCAGAGATTCGGTTGTGGAAATTCTTTTTGAACAAGATAATGAGGAGAAATCAGTTGCCACTTTAATATTGGATTCACTTATGCAGGTATTTTACTTTGTAAAACAATTTTAATTTATGACTATAGTCCTTTAAAGAAAAATTTTAAATGTTATTGTCTCAATTTTTGCTTTAGCTATTAGTTACATTTTTAACTTTTACTTTGCTACTGAAACATGGTACCTAAGACATTTTAGGGATAATGAGTGCCATGAACCTTTTTTTTTTTCTTCAGAGCAGCGATACCCAGATTTTTATTTTGTACATAGTGGCTTGTAGGTCTATCAGATGCAGGTTTGCATAGTATAGAATCTTAAATTTCACGGAAAACCAGTTGCCACCAAGTCGTTTCCAACTCACGGAGACCCCATGTGTGTCAGAGTAGTACCGTGCTCCATACAGGTTTCCAGCTCATGGAGACCCCATGTGTGTCAGGGTAGAACCGTGCTCCATACAGGTTTCCAATTCACGGAGACCCCATGTGTGTCAGGGTAGAACCGTGCTCCATACAGGTTTCCAATTCACGGAGACCCCATGTGTGTCGGAGTAGAACCGTGCTCCATACAGGTTTCCAGCTCACGGAGACCCCATGTGTGTCAGAGTAGAACCGTGCTCCATACAGGTTTCCAGCTCACGGAGACCCCATGTGTGTCAGAGTAGAACTGTGCTCCATACAGGTTTCCAGCTCACAGAGACCCCATGTGTGTCAGGGTAGAACCGTGCTCCATACAGGTTTCCAGCTCACGGAGACCCCATGTGTGTCAGAGTAGAACTGTGCTCCATACAGGTTTCCAGCTCACGGAGACCCCATGTGTGTCAGGGTAGAACCGTGCTCCATACAGGTTTCCAGCTCACGGAGACCCCATGTGTGTCAGGGTAGAACCGTGCTCCATACAGGTTTCCAGCTCACGGAGACCCCATGTATGTCAGAGTAGAACCGTGCTCCATACAGGTTTTCAGTGGCTGATTTTTCAGAAGTAGGTTACCAGGACTTTCTTCAGAGGAGCCTCGAGGTGGACTTGAACCTCCAACCTTTCGGTTATCAGCCAAGTGCTTTAACTGCACCACCCAGAGACCCCAAATTCCACAAAACATATGGTAACGAGTCCCTTTCGTTTCTTGATTACAGAGTCACAGAACTCCAAGTGAAATATCACTTCCCTGGAATATATTGTCTCCCTCTAGGGCTCCACTCAGGGACTTTTATAAAAAAATAAATAACATCAGTGAAGGACCTCATCATTCCTAATTTTTAGAGAGAACTGATGTAGAAACATACTTTTTCTAAGAGTGTTATCTTCTAACTCAACAACTGGCTCTGGATTTATAATACTATGATGATAACACAGAAAAATCATGTTTATACATACTTCCCTTACTAAAAAAGAAAATAAAGGTAATTTATTTCTTCTCATTCTCTTTGCCCAACTCAGTCGTTCTACCCTGAAAATGAAAATACTCACATATTAGCATATGTCCTGTGGCATTTAAAATTCTATACTATTAGATTTTTAAATTCTTTAAAATCTTTAAAGTTCTGTGTAAGTATATGGTGACATTATCATGGTGGTTACATTTGCTACATGAAAATCTCACTTGTTAAGGAAACCTTGGCGAGGCCCTTTTGGTAATATAAATGATTGCCTAATTAGTCTATAATACATACTTCTGTATATTTCCTTAAATATATTCAAGCATTATTTATAAATCAAAGATTAATTCTTTTTTCTTCCTTTTTAATAACAGTGCCCAATAGATACCAGAAAGCAACTATCAGAGAATTTGGTAGTCATAGGTGGCACATCTATGTTGCCAGGATTTCTCCACAGATTGCTTGCAGAAATAAGATATTTGGTAGAAAAACCAAAATATAAAAAAATGCTTGGCACCAAGACATTCCGAATTCACACCCCACCTGCAAAGGCTAATTGTGTGGCCTGGTTAGGAGGTAAGCATTTAGTATTAAAATATACTGATTATACAGTAAATGGTTGCTGAATGGCATTACTAATGGATGTGTTAGAATAGAAGATTCAGTGTTCAAAATTGCTCACTTAATAGACTAATAGAATTATTAAATAATTTTTTTGAACATTAGTATTTCCTTAAATTATAGTAATTTTTAAAATTATATGCCTAGGTTTCTCTTGGCATTTACACAGTGATTTTTTTAAGTAAATTTCTTCATCCAGTTAAAGTCATCCTTCAGAATAGCGAAACCTATGAATTTATTCCATTGCTCAAAACATTTTTTTAAATTCCTCCCAAAGCTAATTTGTGAGCTATGTATGAAAATTGGTCTCTATAGTTGCATTTTATTATGTGACTTAAGTTTATTGAATGTTTTGAATAATGATAATTTCACAAAAATAAGCAAGTAGCTTAATAAGTTGACTACTTTGAAGGAAAAAACAGTTATGAATGAGTATAGTTGATATGTTCTGATGCTTTTTAAAAATCTAGTCACATTACTTTATATCATTAATGTGAGGAACATGTAACACTACTGAGAGCTGGAACTCAGTGGGATTGCCTTGTTTTTCCATGTCTGTCAAGTTTTCTGCCTTTGACAGGGTGCAGTCTTACCACTTTTCTATTGTTCCTTTTAGTGGAAAATATTTGAGTTTTCCTTCTTTGACAGGTTTCCGCCTTACACAGGTTTCGGCTTTTACGGGTTTTACTCTGTGTGTGTATAAATAATATGTATTTTATATTCATGTATATATATGTAATGCAGTTATAGCTAATTGGTATCAGGATCATATATTCAGAGAGTAAAATATTGAGACTTAAAATGTGGTGTTATTTGTTGTAAGTAGAAGTTAGTCAAAATGTATTTTTGGTCAAGGACAAATGGATTTAGTTACTAAATTATTTTTTAAAGATTGCCTTCTGGATCTTTTTAAGGCCTTCAGCATAGATGTTATAATGATGCTTACTGGGTTTTACAGTGCCATTTTATTTATTAAAGTATTGTAATCTTAGAGTTATGGCAAAGAAAACTAAGGGTCTTATTGTGTTTATTCAAAGTTGAAAATGCCTTTCACTGCACTCTACCTCACCTACTTTTAGACACAGTATTACTTACTATATTCATATCATAGTCTGATAAAGGCCCTTTAAGTTACTTTCAACACAGGAGTTATGGGTTACTTTGTAATTAAAAAATAGGATCTAGAATAACTTCACTGGAATTTGAAGAATGTGAATATGCATTGCTGAATATTACCACTTCACTCTTGTCATATAATGAAGTTGTTATGTATGTATATAAGGTTTTCATTCTAGCTGTAAAAATATTTTTACCACACAGGAGCTATTTTTGGAGCACTACAAGACATACTTGGGAGCCGTTCAGTCTCAAAAGAATATTATAATCAGACAGGTCGTCTACCAGATTGGTGTTCTCTCAATAACCCACCTTTGGAAATGATGTTTGATGTCGGGAAAGCTCAACCGCCTCTGATGAAGAGAGCATTTTCCACTGAGAAATAAAGTTTGTTTAAAATTCAACTTTGCTTGATTTCAAATATTTAATCAATTATAAGCAAACTATACCAAGTATGTAGGATGTTTTGTTATAGGCAACTTTGGTGTAAATGAAAGCATTTCTGTATTTTCTTCTGCATTAATATATAATTCTTTTGACTTGGTTTCTCTTGTGTAGTGGTAAAATGGAAGCTGATACTTAGGAGATTTGCTGTATTTATGTCAATAAAATATAGTAGTTTGATTTTTCAAGTTTGTTACATAGTCCACTTTTCAAAAAGAATAATAGCATTGCCCCTCTGCGGTTCATGTAATCTGTCCTGGGTATTAAGAGACTCCATTAATTTTATTATATTCAGCAGTTATTTCATTTAACAAATAAATAATGTTACCATTACCAGTTATTTCAAATATTAACGTTGGTCTGTTTTTAAAAATCCTTTCAGGTATTTTTGTGTCCATGTCATTATAATGTTGCTTTTCCAGGAAAATTTATGTGGATAGAAATATATTTTACCCTTTGGACTGAGAATGTTTGGCAGTACAGTATAGTTAAACGTCTGTTAAGTAAATTGTGGAAATGTTCACTTTTTAACTTTACAATTTCTTTTGTGAACAATTCTGCATTTCTAAGAAAAAAGATACTTAATTTTTATGTAAAGTTACAGCTGCTTTATAAATATGTATTCATAATGTCATTAATCTCCTCTTTAGTGGTTTTTGTCTTTTCAGGGCAGGGGTTCTTTGAAATATGTACTCAGTTTTTAAATTTTTATTTTTGTTCTTGTTAATTTGTTTTCAATGAACTACCTCTTGCTGAAATTTACTGGTTTCAGTCTGTCTAGATACCTACGAAGATGAGAAATATATACATATATGTATATGCTTATATACTTGAAACTCTGTGGGGCCATATACTTGAAGACAGAGTAGGAATTTATCCTTGATAGATTTTCTGGGCTATATATCTCCAAGTCCATTCTTACTCATAGTTCAATGATTTTCATTTCCTTTTCTGGATCTTTCCTTGTTTTGCTACGTACTTTCTGTATGAAGATCCCAACACCAACTAACTTTTGAAAGCACCTTCCTGTCATTAAGAATAGGAAAGGATTCCTCTTTTATATTTGTGTTGTATTGTACTTTTTAACTTACTTCTAGCTCTGCTTTGTCACTATGTGCCACTTCAGTAGCCCAGTATCAAGATTCATTCAACATTTATTGAATGTCTGCTGTTTACTTTGTATAATTTTAGACACTGTTAAGTGCTTCAACAGTAGGACATGGGCCTTTGCCCTCAGGAAGTTTACAGGTTAGTAGAAAAATGGGTGTGTATACAACTGATTATACAAAACGGAATGTGGTAGGTGCCATAAAAGGTATGAGTTCCTTTTACCAGTGTATGGGCAGTCCCCAGGTTACGAACAATGCCTACTTAAGAATGGACTGCCATAAAGCCTATTATGACGTTCATGAAAACTGTGCAATTTGGAAGTGTTTCTTAAGTGTTTTATGTGCATAAAAAGGTAAAATATATACTATATACTAAGACAAACATTTGACTAACTGACGCTAAATAAGAAATTTATCCGTTCTGTCTTACCTACAAATTTGACTTAAAGACAGAGTTAGGAACTGATCTCAATTTTAACCCAGGGACTGTAGTTAATTATTACTAGGAGTTGAGGAAAGCTTCAGTGAGAAAGCTTTTGACCCTAGCCCTGAAGGATGAGTAGAATTTCAATTGTACAGGGTTATTCCAGGCATTGTGATCATAATAAGCAAATGTGAATTCTCTATGTACACAAAATCTTAAAGGGAGTGATCTGATATTGCTAAAGCAAAGGGTGGCGTAGGAGCCTTGGTAGTGCAACAGTTAGGCACTCGGCTACTAACCTAAAGGATGGCAGTGTGATTCTACCCAGCGACTCCATGGGAGAAAGACCTGGCAATGTGTTCTCATAAAGATTACAGCCTAGAAAATACTCTGTCATGTAGAGTTGCTATGAGTCGAAAATCGACTCAGTGTTATCCAACAGCAAAGGGTGGCATTGTGTTCAGGCCTTGCTAATATCATTTAAGATTAGATCATGAAGAACTTGAAAACCATGTTAAGCCAGTGAATAAAATGAAAGTTCACTTTTGCTATTCAGCTTCCTAATGTATTCTAATGTCTTCTAGAGGTCCCTGAGTGGCTCAAACAATTTGCACTTGACTACCAATCTAAGGGTTGGCGGTTTGAATCCATCTAATGGCACTGTGGAAGAAAGGCCTGGTGATCTGCTTTCGTAAAGGATGCAGCCAAGAAAACCCTATGGGGCAGTTCTATTCTGTAACACGTGGGGTCACCATGAGTCGAAATTGACTGGACAGCAACAGGAATTGACTGGATAACAACAGATTTTTTTTTTTTTTTTGGGTTATGTCCTCTGGGCCTATTACACTTCCACAGTACCCTTTCTCACAAAGTAGTGATCTTTCCCATAAGCACATGATCTGAGTACATCATAACTTTTACCTTGTAATCATTTCTAGATAGGTTTTATCTTTTTTGCTAGATTATAAGGTCCATAAGAGTAAGGCTTTTCTAATTCTCGGTGTTGAAATCTCCCAGTGAAATTGCTGGGATAGTGAATTGATTACCTCTTTTAGCAGAAAAAGCTACAGGGTCGCTATGAGTTGGAATTAACTCGGCCACAGTGGGTTTGGAATTTTTTGCAGAAAAATAAAAGTTTCTACTTTGTATTCATATTGATCCTATCTTTTACTGAATTATTTATGAGAAGTTTTCCCATCACTGAATAATATCAAAAACAAGATCTCTGACTTCTGGCTGAGGTTTAGGAATGTAAACCAAAAACCAAACACTGCCATCAAGTCAATTCCATCTCATAGTGACCCTATGGAAACCATATGGGGCAGTTCTACACTGTCCTATAGGGTTGCTATGAGTAAGGAATGTAATTTACTAGCTCAGCACATTTCTTGAACATCTACCAGGTACTAATTTAGGTGCTTGAGATGCATCAGTGAACAAACAGACAAAAATCCTTGCCTTTGTGAGGCCTACATTCCAAGGAGACAGATAATAGAGCATTATGTAAATAAGAAGATGATATTGCTATGAATAGGAGCCCAGGTGGTGCAGTGGTTAACCGCTTGTCTGCTAACCAAAAGGTTGGCAGTATGAACCCACCAGCTGCTCCGTAGGAAAAAGATGTGACAGTATGCTCAGGTAAAGAAACTATGGGGTAGGTAGCTGGTATTTAAAGCCATGAGATCACTACTACTCTGTTCTATAGGATGGCTGTGAGTCAATCTGCTGGGTGGCAACGGCTTTTTTTTTTTGTTTAATGTGCTGTGGAAAAAATACGATAAGGTGGATGGTGAGGCAGTTGTCAGAACAAGGTGGTCAGTGTTGAGTTCCTTAAGAAAGTGACTTGAGCAAAGACAAACTGAGTGAGTGCATTAGCTGTGTAGATATCTGGGAGGCAAAGCGATTCAGGAAAAAAGAACAGCCAGGGCAAGAGCCCTAAGAAAGAACACTCCTGGCATCTTCCAGCACCACCAAGGAGGCCTGTTTGACTGGTGTGGAGTAGGCAAGAAGAGAAGTAATAGGAGATGAAGTCAGAGGGGTAGGCAGATCTTGTTGTAAGGACATCTGCTTTTAACCAGTGAAACGGTATCTCTGGAAGGTTTTGAGCAGAGTAATGGCAAGAGTTGACTTGTTTTAAGTGGTTTATTCTTGATATTATGCTAGAGTTTAAGGTGTCAGGCTGAAAAAGGAAGATCAGTTAAGACACTATCACAGTAATCCAGGTGAGAGGTGAAAGTTTAAACCAGGGTGATAGCAGGAAAGTCTGATTCCAGGTATATCTTGAAGGTAGATCAACAGAATTTTATGATAGATTTGATGTGGGTGTTTTGGTTATATATTGCTGTGTAATAAACTATCCAAAATCTTAGTGGCATAAAACAACGTAAGTTTTATTTGCTTGATTCTATGAGTCAGAAAGTCAAGCAAGGTTCAGCTGGGCAGTTCTCCATGTGGCATTGGCAGGGAATATACACTCAACTGTGTTCAGCTGGTATGTTGGGATGAAAGATAGCTTTCTTACAAATCTGGTGTCTCAGTGCTCGTCACATGGCCTCTCCTCCACACGGCCTCTCTCCATGTGGCTATCTTAGGTGCCCTCACAGTATGGCAGTTTCAGGGTACTCAGACTTCTTGGCAACTTGCGTCCAAGCCACAGTGTATAAACAATTAAGACACTACTTGCAGCAGGCTTTCTAATGTCCCATTGGTCTAAATTAGTCACGTGGCCGGGAGAGTTAGTGTTGGAGGGGACTATTGGAGGTCACTCTTAATAGAAGTGGGAGAGAAAGGGGAGTCAGTGTTTCCGTGGTTGTTGCACTCCAGCTGCTAACAGAAAGATCAACGGTTCAAACCCACCAGCCACTCTGGGAGAAAGATGTGGCAATCTGCTCCCGTAAAGATTACAGCCTTGGAAACCCTATGGGGCAGTTTTACTTTATCCTATAGGGTCAATATGAGTTGGAATCGACAGCACACAGCAGGCAAGCAACTAGAAAGATGGTGTTAACATTAATTGAAAAAAGGAAAGCTACAGGTGAAACAATTTTGAGGACAAAGATCAAGATTACATTTTTACATGTTAAATTTGAGACATAAATCTGGGGTTTAAGAAAGAGTTCAGGGCTGTAAATATAAAGTCGGGAGTCATCTGCAAATAGCTGGTATTTAAAGCCATGTGATCATCAAATGTGTGAATGGACCTGAGAAGAGGACCAAGGATCCAGCCCTGGAGCATTCCAGAGTTTAAGAGGTAGGAGAGAAAAGGAGGAATCAGTGACACAGGGAGAAATCAAGAGAGAATTAGTATCCTGGAAGCCAAGGGGAGAAGTATGTCCAGGAGGGAGTAATCAAATTTGTATAACAAATTTCTGATAGGTCAAGTAGATTAGGACTGGGAATTGGAAATTAGCTTTAGTAGTATGGAGATGCTTACCCTGCTTCAGTTGCCCTTAGGTCCATCTGGACTCATAAGGACCCTATGGAACAGAGTGGCCTATAGGGTTTCCAAGAAGTGGCTGGTGGATTCAAACTGCCGACCTTTTGGTTAGCAGTCCTAGCTCGCTATGGCTCTTAACCATTGTGCCACTATGAGCAGTTTCAGTAGACTCCTTGGAGGATGTAATGAAATCTTGATTAGAGTGGGTTGAGAAAGAAACAGCCCCTGACATTCTGGGAATAATCTGGCACAGCTAAACCTCGATGTTCTTACTAATCTGACATAGCTAAACCATTTTCCCCTGCCTCTCACAGAACATCCACTTCAAACAAGGTCACAGTCTAGCACAAAACAACAAACGCCCCTCTCTTGCTAAATGAGCAGCTATTTACCAATTTTATCTTTATCCTCCTTTTCGTTTACTCCCTATAGTCAAAATTCCTTAAGATCATAGAATTTCCCCCACTTTTGGAGATAGCCCAAACCAGAAAGAGTCCCTGCTTCCTTAGGCCTTCCCCAAAATTACTCGACCAAAATCCAAATCCTATAACAGGTTCTTACTGAGGCACCCCATGACTCCTGACGTGTGCTCTTCCAGCACTAAATTCAACTACAGGTGTTTCTTTGATCTTTGACTAATGGGCATTAGCAGGATTAAGAGACAGTAAGAGGAATGGTGAGTGCGGGGAAACTGGGTGAAGACTTTTTTGTTCCAAAGGAAAGCAGGGGAATAGGATGACAGCCTGAGGGGAAATTGGGTCAAGGTTTTAAGATAGAAAAATAACAGCATGTTTGTATGTTGAGGGGAAAAATCAAAAACCAAAACCACTGGCATGGATTCGGACTCACAACGATCCTGTAAGGGCAGGACGAACAGCACCATAGGGTTTCCAAGGAGCGGCTGGTGGATACGAACTGGTGACCTCTATGGTTAGCCCCCGCACCAAATGGGCTTCTATTAAGAAGGAAGAAAAATTGATTCTGGAGTAGGGAAAAAGTTGGTGGCTAACATTCGGAAGATACAGGATCTAGTGCTTTACATAGGGTTGGCTTCAGGTAGGAGCTTGGCTCCTTCACTTATGGAGCTCCCTGCACAAGAACCTAGAACGTGCCTAGATGTGGTGGTGCGAGTGTGTGGGGGTGTTCTCTGATTGCTTCAGAGTTCTCAGTGAACCGGGAAGAAGACAGAAAACCCGCCGCCTTCAAATATCTAATTCCCTATCCTACTTTTCACATCTCAGTTCTTTTGTGCCTTTTTCTCAAAGAGCCTCACCTTACAGAATATTGATTTCCCAGTATCCAGCCAATTCATGGATGAAATGAATCCCTAGCGGCGCAGTGGTTAAGAGCTCAGTCTCTAACCGAAAGGTCGGCGGTTGGAATCCACCATCCGCTCCTTCGACACCCTGTGGGGCAGTTGTAGCCTATCCTACAGGGTCACGATGAATCGGAATCAACTACAAGGCAACGTTTTTTTTTTTTTTTAAATAGATATAGTCCCAGGAACAATTGAAGAAAACTTTGAATTGTGCACTAGTTGTATAAATCTGACTACAGAAAGAAATATTTATCACTGTGTATTAAAAAAAAATTTTTTTTTTATTCCCATAGGGATCCCCCCCCCCAGGACACGCAGTGTATTGCAGGTGAAAGAAGGAAAATAAACAGGAGGAGGATAAATTCGTTCTTTTTCTTAAGAGTCCTTCGGCACCCCCAATTGCCTTTACATCGGATCTCTAAGTTTTAGAAAAGCAACTAAAATTGGGGCTCAGAATTTTGTTCTTATACAAGTATGCATAGTAACACAGAATGCCAATCTCAACCTTAAACCCGGCCCTTTTAGTTTCCCGTGCTAGAGCGGGAGGTTGGGAGAGATCCGCGAAATGAAAGGGGAGCGTGTGCTTTCAAGTGCGCAAGCGCAACTTTCGACACTTGTGGTTTGCAAAATGGAGTATTCCTTCCAGAGATCTGGTTAATATTGGGAGTATTTAAATTAACTTAATTTAAATAACTCTTCCTGCTTCCTGTTAAGACCTAAAAATGTCTGGGAAAACTAAAAGTCGTAATCAAAAGCCTTGCGCCCAACGTGGGGCTCGAACCCACGACCCTGGGATTAAGAGTCCCATGCTCTACCGACTGAGCTAGCCGGGCACTTGTGTAACAAGTCTTTTTTTTTCTCCTTTCATAGACCTCCAACTAGATTTATTATGCTGTTCCTGCTCCTTCAGTGTTGCATTATAGTCATTATATTGCTAATTCTGTATTTCAGAATTATTTTGTTAGAACGGTTTAGAATATTTATTTACTATGCTTTAGCAGAATTAAGAATTTTTAGGAACGAGTATATATATCCCAAGTTCACTGAAAGCTTATATGCAAGTCATTACTGGGTCATTGAACCCTTTTTTCTGAAATGTTTTTAAATATTTGCTGCCCAGTATGTTATTTTCTTTACATCAAGACGTATGAAGGCTGTCCAACACCCATCTAATGGTTTATTAGATTCCTACAGTTTTGGGCAAAGGTCCAACCTCTAAGAGGTTAGTTACACTGAAGAACAACCAGGCGTAGGTACTTAAGTACGGTCGGGTCCAGGAAAGCTAAACTGAGTGAAAAATCCAGCGCCGTCGAGTCGATTCCGACTCGTAGCGACCCTGTAGGGCAGAGTAGAACTGCCCCACAGAGATTCCAAGGAGCGACTGGGGGATTTGAACTGCTGACCCATTGGTTAGCAGCCCTAGTACTTAACCACTACGCCACGAAGGTTTCCAAATTGAGTAAAAAGGGCTCTGATTCAATTAAAATAAAGGCTTTGTCCGGTAACTGCCTGACAATCGAGCATGACAGAAACTGGGAAGGATCACTCAATCTTAAGGTAAAGAATGTAAATTCTAAGATGAGAAGAGCAGAACCTGATTTTGGCCATATTATGACAAACTCAGACAATGGAAGGATATCCTATGCATACTCAGTAACCTTTCTGGCTAAGGAATTCTGCGGATTTCTGTAGTTGCGTGGGGAAGGGTTTCCAACTTCTCAGAACTGCAAGTTGAAGTACCTAATTGTAAACCTGAGGCTAACAAAAGATTTTTAGGATATGAGTGGTAATCCACTCGATGGCAACTAACAACAAACAACAACATTCTTAATATACATTATTTAGAAGCTAAACACATTGGGCATCACATTTCCTGAAGTAATCAATTTTTAAAAAGAAAAAAATAATAAGATATAAAATAATGTTGTATGTTTAAATTCCTCAAAGTACAAATGAAATTTGAGTATTTAAATTTTTTTAAGCTTAAAATATTATTACAATTATTCCTAACAAATTTTTCTTGTAATTGCAAACTTTGGTTTATTTGTGATTATTTTATAACTTGACAGATGAAACTAGAAAGTAAATTTAACTGTATTTACTTGCATATTCAACATATTTATTAAATACTTACTAAGTGCAAGGCATCGTGTTAGGTATTCTTGTGGATAGAAGAATAAAATAGTCCCTGATAACCTCAATAAGCTTATTACCCTATAAAAAAAGATGTGTATAAATTATAAACCAATTTTGTATGCTTGCTTATTAGATATGGTCTACTTCCAAAAATACTTTGGAGTAGCCTAATTAAAACCAAACCGACCAACCAATACCTACACCTTTTAAGTCTTCTTAGGAATCAAGCAACTAATCAAGAACCTGAGGCAATTCAATGAATTCTTCCAAAACACAACAGAAATGAACAATCCAGCCCCAAACTAGGCAGTTCAGCTAACAACGAGTTCAGAAAGAGCACCAATTTTCTAATTAGAATATAAGGTAGGCACTTGGCACTCATTAGCGTTTACCACACACAAGTAGTTAATTAAAAGTTTAACTGGACGCCTAAATAAGTTTGCAGTACTTAGTTTACCTTCAGGTTACACCCTCCTAAGACGATAACTTTTTGCTTTCTTCAGTGCTTTCTTGGTCTGTTGTTGTTAGCTGCCCCGGGGTAGATTTTGGTTCATAGCGGCCCCCTGTGACAGAGTAGAAAGCTGCCCCATAAGGTTTTCTAGACTATACTCTTGTTGAGAGCAGATCGCCAGGTCTTTCTCCTGTGGAGCCTCTGAGTAGGTCTCAGTCAGGATCTTTCCTGAAAGAACCACAACTAAAATGTTTTAATGAGTGTGGGGCAAAGTAAGTGACTCGTCTTCCAAGTAAATTCATATCCTTTATTTAAGAATAAAACCTAACCATGTAATTATGATGCTTCTTACCAAAAGAGTTCATTGGCAGGAAAAAGCAATTGAAATGCCTCTTTTCCCTTTACATCCAATTCTTCAGCAAGCCCTGAATAGATGTAGATGTAAACCCAACCCAAACCAAATCCATTGCCATTAACTTGAATTCCAACTCATAAGGACCCTATAGGACAGTAGAACTACCCCAACTGATTTCTAAGGAATCTTTATGGAAGCTGACTGCCGCATCTTTCTTCCCCAGAGCTGTTGGTGGATTCCAACCACCAACCTTTTGGTTAGTAGGCAAGTGCTTAATCACTGCACCACCAGGGCTCCCAGAGTCTCTAAAATCCATCCACATATTTCCATATCCACTGCAACCACTGTAGTCCAAATCATCTTCCATTACGGTTGGCCCACATGACTGCAGTAGCTTCTCAACTAGTCTCCTTTATTCTGTTTTTTCTCTTAGTTATTATTCATACAGCAGCAAGAGATATCATCTAAAAATCTAAATCAGATCATATAATTTTCCAGCTTAAAAACTGTTGATGACCTCACAGTAAAAAGCCAATAATAAATGTGGAAGGAATAATGAAATTAGAAAATCACCACTTGGCACCATCATAATAATTGACGTAAATGAGAATTATCACTAGATACTCTAATCAGTGGGTGAAAGTTTTAGGAGTAGCAGGATATTCACATAGTCTGAAGGTATTTCCTCACAAGATATTAATTACAGAAGGAAAAATAGTAACTTTGTAGTGGCAAAACCTTAACCTAATGATCAAAGTTAACATCACTAGTCATGGAACAAATTGACATCATGTGCCTCCTAATGTGCTCTGAGATAAGGTGACTTCTGTAGTGCCGCTGCCAAAAATGCATCACCTTAATCTAATCATGAGAAAGCATCGGACAAACCCAAATTGAGGAATACTCTACAAAATAGATGGTTTGTATTTAAAAAAAATATCAGTGCCTCGCAACCTAAGGAAATACTAAGGAACTCTTTTCCAAAAGATTAAAGGAGACTAGTTTTTTTTTTAGAGACATGACAGGTGAATGCCATGTGTGCTATCTTGGATTTGCTTCTGCAAATACGCACTTAAGTATTCAAGGGTAAAAAAAAATTGCTGACGGCTTCCTACTAAGAGTAAGATTAAAATCCAAGCTACTACATGATCTGGTCCCATGTCCATCACGTCCTGCCTGTCTTCCTACTTAATCACTATGCCAAGGCACACTGACCGGACTTTTAGAAAAAGCAAGTTCTCTACTTTCTGTTCCATACCACTCTTGGTGTTTTCTCACCCCCGGTTTCAGTTTAATTATCACCTATTCAAAGTCATTCCTTGAGCACCAGACATGTCTATCCAAGCACTTAGGATTTATCTATCACAAGGTGCAATTATTTCGCCTATTTCCACTTTATTGCCTAGTTCCTCCCTTGACTGTAAGCTCCATGAGGGATATGGGTACATCATGTTCATTCTTTTATCACCAGAGTACTCGGAACATACTAGCGCTCAATAAATCTCTTGAATTAGTCTTATCCTGAATTCTATTAAAGAGAGTTATAGTCATGGAGAGGACATTAATGCTTCTGTAAAATTCCAACCTGAGCTCAGTGATACAAATTAACGTACAATTTGAGTCGGAATCGACTCGACGGCAGTGGGTTTTCAGCGGGTTTCCTTTCAAAGGCCTGAAGACAGGGTGCGTGAAGGGGTACGGTCAACCGACTGGATCAGAACCAGGACTCCAAGAATGGGTTGTTACCTCCCCTCTATCACTCTTCGTGCTTCCCTGTTTTCTTTTTTAAGAATATATGAACATCTTTCTTTTTTGCTTTAAGAAAGAATACGGTAGAGAGAAGAGAGAGATAATATAAAAGATAATTCTTGGAGAAAGGAATGGAGCACCTTTTTAAGCAACTTAATGACTACAAGTGACCGAAAGACTCAAGAGCCAAACTAAGAAATCAGGAACTCTTAACCTCGTCCAACCTCATCTCCATTGCTTCTGTACATTCGCGGCACTTGCCTGCCTACCTCCCTCCTTTCCCATAATCCTCTACCTTCCACGGGCTAAAGAAGGGGGAGAACCAGCTTCAGAGAGAAAGTGATTGGTTGAAAGTGCAGCCAATGAGAGAGCCTGTTACTAGCTTGTGCAGTGCTGCAGCGTGGGGGAAGCGCTTTAGGCCTTGAAGCCTTACGCGTCCCGCTAGTTTCAGCAGGATGAGCTCTATCGGCACCGGGGTGAGTTTGTTATCTCTCAGTGTAATAGGCTAACCAAAGGATTAGTGTTGACGGGAACTCGGATGGGCGGCTGTGACCGACTCGGGGCCCTGTCTGTGCGTTGAGACTGCCGTCGGCTGAGTGGGCCGCTTCCGCTGCCGGGGACCGGCGGTCTTTCGTCCACTCGTTTCTAGGTCTACATCTGAGGTGGCGGAGATTCCTGAAGCATTTTAGCTCTGGCGTAGTGGGCTTGGCAGCTCAGCAGTGAGACTGGGGGCAGGTTGGGATTGCTGAGTCACTTTCTTTAGCCTCTTAGGAAAACCGAAAGTGAAAACTTGTGGGGCCTGAAATAGTGTGTGGATGACAGTTGAACTCTTGATAACCACTGAGGCTTTGGGATTCCAAGATCTGAGACGCATGCGTTTTCTATATATTTTTCTGTATACTGCCTAGGGTACGCTGACTCATGGGTCCTTCTCTTTCTTTGGAGTATACTGATCGACCGCTCAGTATGAGAGTCACTGGAAACCCTATCGAGGCAGAACTAATGAAAAAAATTGTTAGAAAAGCTGAATCTGATGAGTCCTTTGAGTTTTTCCTCTGTCCTGCTTTTCCTGCACAAATTACAGCACTTTTAGGCATTGATGTAAACATTTAAATGATTAGCTAGGGACTTAAACTCTTCCAGCTTTTAATAAAATGAACACACTATTGGGGATTTTGGATTTGGACTTTATTGTTAACTTGTTTGTCTTGCTACTTTGTTAAATTTACTGCGTATATGCAGTCCTTTGCTTACTACTTGAATACTTCTTATAGAAAATAAAGTTTTTGTTTCAAAAAGCTTTGTTTGCACTAGAAGCACTGAATAATTGGTTTCTCAGTTCATCTATTCCTGCATGTTCACAAGATTCTGATACTCAGCATTAAGCCCAAATACTGATGTTCTGAGTTTAATAATAGACAACCCATGTTTGAATTAGTTTAATCCACTTGGTTATGAGATTCTGAAGTTAGTCCTACGATTTTTGGATTTGTAGATGGTCAATAAATGCGTATTGTAGCAAATTGACTTTGTAACTACTTTAACATTGGATTAATAGTGCTTCATTCTACAAACCCTTTAAAACCTTTCAAAATACTTGATAATATAACTGTACAGGGTATTTTAGTATTAACAATGGTAGAGTTAATGATCTCCGTTTAACAAATTAGGGAACTGAGACTCAGAAAGCACCACTGTTTAAGACTTATCTCCTGTCTTCACTTCTCCCAAGAACTCCAGATATGTGCACCTGCCTGTCTATAGGCATTTCACACTCTACATGTCCAAAATGGCTTTTGGTTTTCTCCTTGCTTGGCCATTTTGCATCTCCTTCAGTCATCGGCTCATTAAATGTTTCAATTCTAGTTGCTTAAATAAAAAAAAAATAAGATTCATCTTTTAATTCCTTTTTTACTTCGGAGCCAGTCCGTTAGCAAGTTTTTTCTTTTTTTTTTTTCCTACCCTCAAAACTTAGCACCTCCCATCTCCTCTCTAGTCAGAGCCACCACCACTACTTCTGCACTGCCTCCTCTCTGCTTTCACTCTCCTTCCCTTTACAATTCATTTTCCACACAAAGAGTAATATTTTTAAAAGCATACCACCTCCCTGCTTAAAGGACTCCAGTGGCTTCCCATTGGGCTTATAATAAAATATAAACTTTCTATTCCAGTTTAGAAGATCCAACATGATTTGTCCCTTACCTACCTCTCTGACATAGTCTACTATTCTCACTACAGCTTACTGTGTTCAGGACACAGTGACCTTTTGTTTCTTGACTGTGCTAGGCTATCTCTACCTTAAGGTCTTTGTATTGGATGTCAGGAAGACTCTTCCTCCATACTTTGAACGGCTGGTTCCTTGTCATTTAAGTCTGATTCAGCCTAAATGTAACTGTCCCAGCAAGGCCTTCTCTAATCACGCAGTCTGTGTTAGTCCCACAGTCTATCACATCATCCTATTTTATTTTCATCGTAGTAGTTTTTCTCACTTAACTGCTGTGCTCCATCACCTAGATTCATGCCTGGTCTGGTCTGAAAATGAAGGACTTCATGAATGAGTAATCATCTTTGTATTTCCTTATAGTAACTAACATATAATAAAAGCCAAACCCATTGCCATCAAGTTGATTCTGACTCATTAGGGACCCTAAAGGATGGAGTAGAACTGCCCCATAGAGTTTCCAAGGAGTGCCTGGTAGATTCCAACTGCCAGCCTTTTGGTTAGCAGCCTTAGCTCTTAACCACTACAGCACCAGGGTATTCATATAGGGTCACTATGAGTGGAATCGATTCCATGGCAACATATGATAGATGCTCATTAAATGATGAATGTTAAATGATTTGTCCACATCATATTGTTAGTGGCATAGCTGTGAATCTTTTATTTTTTTTTAATACGAGCTTTGTTTTCTGTGGGGAAAAAGTTCTGAGCGTTCACTTAAGACATAACTAGCAGAAATAAAAAAACTGACATTTGCTTAGCTGTTGCTGCTTTGACGTGCTTCCCCTTCCTCTTCAAAACAGAGTCTTTGTTAAGATATAACACACATTCCTGATCATAAGCCATTTAGAGGGGGGAAAAGTGTAGTTATTATTGTCACAAGATAAACCCTTTTAAAGCCTATTGTTGCTTTTCCCCCTAGTATGACCTATCAGCCTCTACATTCTCACCCGATGGAAGAGTTTTTCAAGTTGAATATGCTATGAAGGCTGTGGAAAACAGTAGGTAAGAAACATTGTTTTACTTGAAATAAGTATGTTTTGATCTGGTATGATTAAATGTCTCCTTTTATTTTCTATATTTTTGGTAATTAGGCTTTGTTATGCTACTTTGGCATAAACTAGTATATGCTCTAAAATAATCTTAATTTTATTAGTCATTTAAGATCTCTTTCTAGGCCAGACCTTTTCCACGAGTCCCAGTCCTATATTTCCAGTTGATTGCAGAATTGTCCACTTAGATATTCTCTTGTGTCTCAAATACATGTCCTATTTGAGACATTCATTGTGCTTGCAAGTCCATTTTTCTCTTTTAAATTCTTGATTTATGTCATTGTTTTCCATGGCCATTAGGTTTGTGACCTTGTAATCTTGTCATTTATTTCCCCAACATCTTGTTATTTTAAATGTCCAATACAGTTAGTCACATGTTTGTCTCAGCAGGATTTTTTTTTTCTTTTTTTATTGTGCTTTAAGTGAAAGTTTACAAATCAAGTCAGTCTCTCACACATAAATTTATGTACACCTTGCTATATACTCCTAGTTTCTTTCCCCCTAATGAGACAGCACACTCCTTCTCTCCACCCTGTTTTCGAGTCCATTCAGCCAGCTTCTGTCCCCCTCTGCCTTCTCATCACCCCTCTAGACAGGAGCTACCCACATAGTCTCATGTGTCTACTTGATCCAAGAAGCTCATTCCTCACCAGTATGATTTTCTGTCCTATAGTCCAGTCCAATCCCTGTCTGAAGAGTTGGCTTTGGGAATGGTTTGTCTTGGGCTCAGAGAAAGTCCAGGGACCATGACTTCTGGGGTCCTTCTAGTCTCAGTCAGACCATTAAGTCTGATCTTTTTATGAGAATTTGAGGTCTGCATCCCACTGCTGTCCTGCTTCCTCAGGGGTTCTCTGTTGTGTTTCCTGTCAGGGCAGTCATCGATTGTAGCTGGGGACCATCTAGGTCTTCTGGTCTCTGGCTGATGTAGTCTCTGGTTTATGTGGCTTAGCAGGGATTTTTTGATTGTTCTTCATTGCTTCTTCCACTCTCTAAAAGGCGTAGGATAACTAAGATATTTACATGTTGAGCTCCCTTTCTTTACTCTGTTTCTTATTCATTAGAATAATGCACTAAAATGATTTCTTGGCACCCCATAACATCTTTGTGAAATTATTAACTTTGTTGATAAATTTTATCAGTCTTTTATTGAAGAAATTTTATACTTACATGATCATTGTTTTTTTCAATCTAAATCAGGTTTGGGAGGAATGAAGACTTCTTTAGACAATTTCTTTCAGCTATTACTTAACATCTCATTTAAATCTCTTAAAAAATTTTTTCAGGCTTACTAAAAAAAACAGAGTTGTGATGTTGGGCTCAGTTTTTCCATTACAATTAAGACCTTTGGAATAAAGGTGGAGTAGGGAAATGTTTCCAGAATTTTGGAAGAGTCCATATATAAAACATTGAGTTTTTTCACTTCCTGTTAGGGTCTTCAATATTCTATTACTTATTTTTGCATGTGCTGGCACATAAACCAAAGACCTTTTGCCATCAAGTCGATTTCTGACTCACAGCGACACTATAGGACAGTAGAAGTGCCCCACAGAGCTTCCAGGGAGCGGCTGATGGATTCGAACTGCTGACCTTTTGATTAGCAGCTGGCACATGGCACGTTGTTAATTGTTAGTGAATGAATAAATGTTCATTTAGTGTGCCCTTGTCTGGGTGGTAGAAAGAAGGTATATGGATTTTTAATGCCTTATGAAATATTTTAAAATTTTTGAGCAAAAATATATTTTAAGTTTTCTTTTGGAATTTGTCGATGGCAGCGGGTTTTTTTTTGTTTTGGGTTTTTAGAATTTGTAATGAAGCTAGTTTATTTTCTTTTTAAATGTTGTGAGAGATTTTGGTACTTAACACACTATGAATATCTGGTACTGTAATGGAAGTTAGGAGCACTGGTGGTACAATGGTTAAGCGCTCTGCTGTTACCCCTAAAGGTTGGCGATTCAAACCCACCCAGGGGCACCTTAGGAGAGGAGACCGGACAGTCTGCTTCTGTAAAGATTACATCCTAGAAAACCCAATGGGGGCAGTTCTGCTGTGTCACGTGGGGTCCCTGTGAATCAAAAATCAACCTGATGACACCTAACAACAATGATGTAATGGAAATAAAGCTGTTAAGAATTTTAGGTTTATGTATTTGTCATTATATACAAAAGCTTGATAGAATTCAGAAGAGAGTCACAATTTTAAAAATTGAAACATTTGTTCCTGCTGATAAAGGAAGATGGGCTTTTAGAACAAAGAGGTGAGGAAAGACTTGGGGGAGTTAAGAGTTTTTCTCTTCCTCCTTTCCATCTCTTTGGTATAGGAAACTGGTAAGAGAAGTCTTGACTCAGAAAAGCTGAAGATGTATTTTGAGACCATCTGTAACCCAGAAAATCGAGGCTAGAGTATAAGGAACTGTGTGTCTTAGGAATTTGTGTTCTATAAAGTGTATCTAAATATGGTTAAAACAGTCACATTTAAGCAAGCTTGAAGAAATATAATTTAAAAAATGAGTGTATTTTTTTTCTGCATAAAGAATACTAGGAATGTTCCTCTTTTAAAGGGATCTATTTAACCTGGTATGATAGCATACTGGATGGAGATCAGAAGATGGAACTTTTCCCCTTAGCTACTGCTTACAAGTAACACGATACAGAGTTACTCTGTTAAGTCCTCTGAATCTTAGTTTTTTTATCTGTAAGGTTGGGATGTTGACATCTACCCTACCTACCTCACCAGGGTTGCCAAAAGAATAAAATATATGTGAAAACATTTGGAATTTTTTTAAGTACTGTGTGGGCACAGAACGTGAAAAACAGAAAAATCAAATTATAAAGTCATTTTCTTGAGCGTGGCATATAAACTAATAGGAAACATTTAACTAAATAAAATCGCTTAAGATTGTATTCTTATGTCAGAAGGAGATAAATTCTTTTAAAGAAAAAATTTAATCTTGAGAATTTAAGAGTTAAGTATTTTTGAGCACCTACTGTATTGAGCAGAATCTCTGGGTAGTGCAAACGGTTAGTGCGCTTTGCTGCTAACCTAAGGGTTGGAAGTTTGAACCATCTAGAGGAACCTCTGAAGAAAGGCCTAGAGAGATCACAACCATTGAAAACCCTGTGGAACGCATTTGGGAGTCAAACTGATTTTATGTCCCTAGAGAAAAGGCTGTCGTGCTTGGTTAAAGTAGAGGGTCAGTGAAAAAGAGGAAGACCCTCAATGAGATGGATTGACGCAGTGGCTCCAGCAGTGGGCTCAAACATAGCAAGGATTGTAAGGACAGTGCAGGACCAGGCAGTGTTTTGTTCTGTTCTACATAGGGTCGCTATGAGTTAGAACTGACTAGACAGCACCTAACAACAACAACAACAACGTGGGAAGTATAGAAAGTACCAAAACAAATAGTTAATGACATGCAAGTGAATACTTAAAAGTGCTGTTGTTAAAAATGTGTAGTATGGTTATAACTATTTTGTAAAAGTATGTGCCTAAAAAGTAATACGATAAAAAAGGGAAAGATTATAATCTTCCCCTTTAGTCTCATTGAGGAGTCAGACATGAAAGGAAGCTAGTGCACTATAATTAAAAGGACTAGATTGTTTAGAACAAAAATGTACCCAAAATTCTGGTCTCAGGACCCCTTTACTCTTTAAAATAATTAAGGACCTCAAAGAGCTTTTGTTTATATAGGTTATATGTTCTGTCGATACTTACCATATTAAAGTGAAAAATATTTACTCATTTAAAATAACAATAATATACTCAATTCCATGTTAAGATAAATAACATTTTAAATAAAAAACAAGTTTTCCAGTGTAAAAACAGCATGGGGGTGGTGGCTACAGCTCTTTTCACAAGGGGGAAGGAGAATCAAGATCAACAGCCTGAGGCTGATTCCTATTAGGCCGAGGTCAGACATGCCTCCTCTCGCCACCATCTTTACCAAATCTGACACCAGCCACCACCCACATAGCAGTCTGTACTTCTCTGCTGGGTTCAGTAATTCACTGCAGTGGCCACACAGAATTCATCGTGATCGTGCGGCTTATTGTTGGGGGGTGGGGGGGGAACCAAACCCACTGCCATCAAGTTGATTCTGACTCAAAGCAACCCTATAGGACAGAGTAGAACTGCCCTATAGAGTTTCCAAGGAGCGTCTGGTGGATTCGAACTGCTGACCTTTGGTTAGCAGCTGTAGCACTTAACCACTACACCACCAGGGTTTCCTTATTAGGGAAGCAACAGTTAAAATTCAGGTCCAGGAACAATCAGGATACAGTTTTTCCATCAGGACAGCCTCTTCCCATCCGTGCTCGCAGGCTTGCCTCTCCCTAGACCCTCGGCCCCTGCCCTGAGGCACGCAGCTTTCTTGTTTTGTGGGCCGGGAAGCCCACCACATTGTCTCCTGCTGCCGGGTCTCTCCTGCCACCACTTCTCGCTGTCTGTTTCCTAGTTCCAGGAGCTTCTCAGTGCAGGGATCCTGGGTCCAAAGGATCTCTGCTCCTGGTCATTCTTACTTGGTGTGGTAGGATCTTCTCTCTGCTCTGGAATTGGATCTCTTTTAAGGCAAAACTGACTGATCCCCTTGGTGGGCCACAATTACATTATTTGCACGGTCCCACCCAGTCCTTTGGGTGGGAGTTACAAGACCATGGCAAGAAAGGCCACATGAAAGTGATCCATTGCAGTGCATCCAGAATATAAAAAAAAATTGAGTGTCATTGTTTTACATTTTTGCAAATCGCTTAATGCTCAGCTTAATAGAAAAGACTTGGATTCTCATACCTGCTTCTGTAATCAATCCGTTATTTTTGTTGAAGCAGATGAAGCAAATCAGGCTTCACACAGGTATGTAATTGAAAAAATATTTTAATAGCCTTTTCAGGATGTTGTTCTTTGATAATGCACCAGAACTGAACAATTGGTAGTTTCTTAAAGGTTAGTTGCAATCTTGAATCTGAAAATATATGAGTGAATTTTTATACTCTGTTTTACTGAAATCTCTTCAGCTGTGTATTGTTCCTTGAATGGCTCTTTAACCCATGCATGATGTTGTAACATCATGAATTGGTCAGTTGGAAAATACTGGTTTACTGAATTACATAGTTTTTCCAAATGTTGACACGTTACTTAAACTGTCAAAAAAAAATCACATTTGTTAATATCACCACTGATCTCATCAGAAAAGTCTGTAAATACTAGGAAGCAGACATATTCATAGTGATGGATATAAGCTATATAACATTCTGATTTCTGCTTGAAAACTAATTTTTATGATTGGGCAAATAATACTATCAGTTTTTCTTGACTCATTTTGATCATTTTAGAAAAAGCATCTGCCTTGTAAACCAAAAAAACCTGTTGTCAGGACTTAATAAAATTAATTACTGCTTCATCAAGGACATTCTTATCTTAATTAAAAGTGTCTTTTTTTTTTTAATGGCAAGAGCATAGCAGTGAACAATACAGTAACTAGTAGTTTACTAGTACACTGTTGCCACTGTCTTGATTTGTGTTAAAGTGCCAGCACTTTTACCCACCAGTGCTTTTGCACTAATAGTGCAATGTCCACACAGTGGAAAAGGCAAATAATGTCCTTGTATCATTATGAAAATGACTTTGACCTCACTGACCCCCTGATGAAAGGGTCTCAGGAATTTCATGGAGTTCATAGACCACATATTGAAAACTTTTAGTTTAAATTAAAGTATGTTTTCAAAGATTCTGAAAAGGAAGATGATAAGTTGGAATAAATCAGAAGGGCTTCATGAAGGCTGTAGAGCTTAAGGTCAAGTTTATTTGCAAGTTTGTAGAAATTTATTTAAATATGCAGCAGTGAGGCCAAAATGTATTCCAGAACCCAGGATAACCTCGCTAAAGACATAGAGGTAAAAATGAACATAGGGACATCAGTGAGGTTAAATTCAGTAAAGTTCATGATTTATAATAGGAAGTTGAAAAAGCCAGATGGGCCTTGCCAGATTCTTAGGATCTTTCAGAGCTGGGCAAAGGAGTGTAAACTTGAAAGAGAAGCTGTTGAAGACATCTAAAGTGCAGGGAAAGCGTATCTGTTAAATTCTTTGCAAAACTTGTGTCTGTGCATGTTTGTTTTTTAAGGGAGTAAAGCCATAGTTTTATTGGATTTTCAGAGAGGCTTGTGACTGTGACACAATTCCCTCAAATTAAATACCACTTTTTAGAGTATGGTAATGACAAAATAACCAAGGTTAGGAATTAGGCAGATCAGGTTAAAGAAGATGGAGTGGAGAAAGGGAAAAGATGTAATTAATTTTGCCCTGAAATGAAAAGGATCCAATGGTGGTTTAATTTTTTAGAGAGAAAGAAGTAGTAGTAAGAGAAATTTTGAGTAAAAAAAAAAAATTTGACAAGTAGAAGCTCAACATGGGAGATGAAGGAGATGTAATGAAAATCACAAGATTAGAACTTATTGATGTTATCAAAAATAGAAAAGTAGATATAATTGTACCCAAACATCTACAAAACCAAGTATCACCTGTTATGTATGCTCCATTTGTGGTTTCTGGTGAGAATTCCCTTTAAGAAAAACCATTAGAAGAATAAAGTGATTAATGTATTTTCATGTTGAAAGGGTGACATAATTTCTCCATTTTTACTTAAGAGGTTAAGATTTGTTTTAAACAATTGTAGCAAAGCATATTTTATTCTTTTTATACTTATTGCAAACAATACATGTTCACTGCAGAAAAACTCAAACAGATGAGTAAAAAGAAGGAAAATAATTAAATATATTCTTCCATCCATATTAAAAAATTTAGTCACTGTTAACTTTTTAGTTCATAGCCAGCCTGTCTTTCTGTGCATATGATGTACCAATTTTAATGGATATGAATTTAGTCAACATTTACTTAAAACATGTCTATCATATGCCAAACACTTTGCTATACTGGACATATTTTGTTACCATCTTTTTTTCAGTTACTATACTATCTTTTTATGTCAATTGATACGCTACTCGTTTTTGTCATAGTGTTCGTGTATTTAATTTGTCACACTTCAGGTTGTTTTCCCTTTTTGATTTTCAAATGTGTTTGTTTCAAAGTACTTGCAATGCTTTTGAAAAACTGAATGTTACCTATTTTTGGTGTTTCTTTAAAACTTAACATTATGAAATTTCTTTTAGCGTTAAAGCGATTTTCTTCTATTTCAGTACAGCCATTGGAATCAGGTGTAAAGATGGCGTTGTCTTTGGAGTAGAAAAATTAGTCCTTTCTAAACTTTATGAAGAAGGTTCCAACAAACGACTTTTTAATGTTGATCGGCATGTTGGAATGGTAAGGTCACATCTAAAACAGTTCCTTTTTGTCATCTTGTCCAATTTTATGTTGATTGGCATATTGGAATGGTAAGGTCACATGTACAAAAGGCTCCTTTTTTGCCTTCTTTCCATTATCTTTTGAAATAAGTAACTGGAATATTAAAATACGATTAAAAGAATCCATTTATTTCTTTACCATTGAGGAAGAAGCCTCTGATCAGTGAGCAGCCACAAAAGTAATCAGAGAGATTACTGGTTTTGAATAGTTCATTTTCCTAAAGAAAGGTGGAGTCCTGGTGGTGCAGTGGATAAGAGTTCAGCTGCTGACCAAAAGGTCAGCGACTCGAATCCACCAGCCATTCCTTGGAAACCCTATGGGTCAGCTCTGCTGTCCTGTAGGGTCTCTGTGAATGAGAACTGACTTGACAGCACCTGACAACAACGAAGAACGGTAGCATTCTCATAACTTGGTTGGTGATTAGAAATGAAAACCAAAGTTGCTTGAAGAAACAGAGATGTGGGAATGAGAAGTATATGTAGAAAAGAGATCTTGGCAGCGTAGATCACCAGTGAAGGTGTATGTTTAAGAAGCAAAGACTTTAGCTTTTCTGTATCCTTGTGGAGATGGCTGTCGTACCGAAGATGTTATCAGATAGTGAACACCTTTATAGGAAGGTGAAGCACCAGGAAAGGATGTTAATGAAAAACCAAAAAAAAAAAAAACTGTTGCCATCAAGTGAATTCTGACTCACAGAGACCCTGTAGGACAGAATAGAACTGCCCTATAGGGTTTCCAAGGAACAGCTGGTGAATTCGAACTGTTGACCTTTTGGTTAGCAGCAGAGTTCTTAACCACTGTGGCACCAGGGCTCCATGTTTAATGAAAGGGAAGTGAACACATCCTTTTAAATAGCTTTAATAGCATCACTGTATTTAGGTTATTTCATGTAGCTGGTATCAAAGCAGTGCCTGCTTTGCCCAGATGCAAGCCAAGCCACTTAATACATAAATACACTACTGGTGAATACTGATGTATTCCTATATAGTAGGAACCACCAGCAAAGTGGGGAAAAAATAAGAAATGGTTCTGAACATTCTAACTGAAAAGTAAGAGTTTTTTGGTTTCAATAGATGTAAATAACAGAGTAATGTTATTTTCTTAATTAAAAAGGAAACAGAACACCTGTTATTAGGTACTGTGTTGGATTCTTTGCATAAGTTATCTCTTAACTTGACAGCCCAGTGAGGGTAATGTTAATCCCATTTTTTTTCCAGATAAGAAAACAGACAGCTAGGAGAGGAAAAAAGCTGGAATTCAAATTTGAATCTACATGCATGATTTCAAAGCCCATGCTGCAGATTAATATCCTGCTTTGGTGTTTCTAAATGAGATAGTGTTTTATGCACACACATGAAGGGCTAGTAAAATATAACCAGTAAACTGTGAAGCTACAGATAAATTCTTTTTTCCTTCTTCAAAGATTGTTTTTTTCTGAACATATTCTCTCCTGAACTAATTTATTATTGCCAATAAAACCGATATATTTTGATGAAATATGCAGATTGCACCTAGGTAGTAGGAGGGAACTAGTGAATCATGCATTCTTTCATTTACTAGAAAAACTTTAGGTATATTAAAAAAAAAATCATATATGCTAAAACCATAGGTATTTTAGTGATAAGCTTTATTGTCATAAAATTTTCAAATTTGTACGATTTGTTAGTTAAAGCCAGGAAGCGGATGCTATTCCTTATGCCTAGAAATTGGCAAAACACTAGACATTGAAAAGGATTGGAGAATTACCAGACTTCACAGTAAGCATTGTCCAAAGCAATAGTACATTCTTTAAATAGTGAAACTTACTAGCTTGGTAACCTTGGGGAAACTATTCTAAACACAGTTTTCTTCACTTGCGAAACAAAGGTGGTAATAGTACCTCCGTATTTGTCATGAGGTTAAAAATAATTGTGTAAAAAACACCTTGCATGTAATGAGTGTGCAATGTGTTGGGAATTACTGTTATTACTAGGTAGCAGTACGAAAAAAAAGGCTACCTAGTAATGATAAATTTTGCAAATCTCCTAAGCTAGAGTTTCCAAAGTTTCTTGGTTCATGGTACCATTAGTATCTCAGTAATATTTTGTGGTTTCACTAGGCTAAAATACCTAAAAGTAGTTAGGTCCATACAAAGGAACCCTGGTGGTACAGTGGTTAAAGCTCTTGGCTGCTAACTGAAAGGTCAGCAGTTTGAACCCACCAGCTGCTGTGTCGTAGAAAGATGTGGCAGTCTGCTTCTGTAAAGACTACAGCCTTGGAAACCCTATGAGGCAGTTCTCCTCTGTCCCCTAGGGTCACTTGAGTTGCAGTTGACTTGATGGCAATCGATTTGGTTTTCGTTCTGGTTTTTTAAGGTCCATTAAAAAAACAAAAAAAAAAACAACCAAACCCATTGCTGTCAAGTTGATTCACAGTGACCCTGTAAGACAGGGTAAGACTGTCCCATAGTGTTTCCAAGGAGCAGCTGGTGGATTGAAACTGCTGACCTTTTGGTTAGCAGCCAGACTCTTAACCCTGTGCCACCTAGCCTCTGTTGAGGTCCATACAACTTACTATATTATGTCCTAAAAACTTATAGTAGCTGTTTGAAAACAAAAAAAGCACATACATTGAAGGAAAAAAAAAATTTTTAACAGTCACAAATAATGATGTGTACTACATAATTTCTCAAACTTTAAAATCAGATTAGATGGTACCAGCCTCATTTCCTGTTCCACATTAATTTTTGCACAGTACTTTTTATCACAGCAACCACTAACAGCCCAGCTTTTCACAGATATGATGGCAGCAAAAGGAATGTAGAACAATTGAATGTTAGAACTGTGAACTACTTTGACACGTATTTCCCTCAAATGTCCCACACCTCCGAGTTCACTACAGTGTCCTAGGGCATGTTGGCACATGCCGCCAATCTTGGAAGATTTGTGGTTTGTCATTGTAGTTTACTACCCAGTAGGCTGAAAATGAAGATTTGAGTTTGTTTCTTTTAGACCAAAACTTTCAGTAATTTTTTGAACACAGAACTGCTTTAAATAAAAAATCAATCCTGACCAAGACCAGTGGTTTTATTCTTTATAATGAGGTAGTAAATGGGGAGGAGGATTTGCGATAGAAATATTCCTTCTCTTTGTGATTACTGGACAAAATAACGAAGTTACTCTTGGTATATTTCCAAATTGTAATCTCATACTCAAGCATCAAAATGCCAGAATGCACTATAAATCCAAAGAAATTTTCTTAAAATAGGGGCTCTTGGTAAAAAATATTAAGTAAGCCTACAACAATTGCATACTTTTGTTGATTTGTGATTTAAAAAAAAATAGGAATGTATTTATTAAATTGTGACTTCTTTTCTTTCAGGCAGTAGCAGGCTTATTGGCAGATGCTCGTTCTTTAGCAGACATAGCAAGAGAAGAAGCTTCCAACTTTAGATCAAACTTTGGCTATAACATTCCACTAAAAGTAAGTTGATAATATGTTGAGCTGCTTTTTGAACAGTAATAGAAGTTTATTAATAAGCTCTTATGTTTCTCTCCCCACCCCCCATAGCATCTTGCAGACAGAGTGGCCATGTATGTACATGCATATACACTCTACAGTGCTGTTAGACCTTTTGGCTGCAGGTATGAAATTCTCTTGGATATTCAGTCAGATCTATAAGTATTTTCACCAATTTTTAGTCTTTTATACCCTTAAAAACATGTACTATTACTAAGAAGTATTAGGGCAGTGATTAAATAAAAGTGTAGATAAAAATAAAAACTATTTGAATAGTGTAAAGTAGTGTACAGATGTAAAGTGATAATTCATAGAAATGACTTTAATAAATTTTCTGGTGTAAATTTGTCTCAGAAAACTACAAGCTAATTTTAAATATTTTCTATATTGTCATTATTAGGTAGCCAGTTATAGTTTGGTTTTCTCACTGATTTCCATCTCATATACTTTAAACACTTAAGTAAAATCCTCTTAAATGGAATTTCTAGTAGTTGGTAAGGAATCCATATACATTACATTTCACAGTCCCCGCTGGGCACTGTTTCTGTTTTTGTTAAGGTGAAGCGCTGGTATTTTTATTTATTTTGGTAGGCTAAATACTGCTTTTCAGAGGAGACTTGTCATGACTCTAGATTGTCCTAAAATAGACATGTTTAATTTATAACTTTTGTAAAATAAAACAGGCTAGTCATGTTTGAGCAAAACATTTACTAACATCTTTATGCTTGCCACTGTTAAAGTAAGTTAGCCGTAGTCCTACCTCTGGATTGTTTTATAATGTTTAAATTACTAAGGAGGACAGATGTTAGAAAAAAAGCTGAGTTATATCCTATCGGTAGTAGGTTAAACTTGTTGTTACTTGTTGCATTAGTTATTCTTAAGTTTCTTTAAATTACATTTTAAGACACTTTGCTTTAAGGCTAAATAGAATACTTTCATTTTTAACTTTTCAACTGAATTCCAAATTTATCAGTTAATTCTTTTGTGGCATTTTTGAGGGTTTTAAGAATAGTGGAGGGGGTGATAACTTTTTCAGTGAACATTTATTGAGCATATACAAGACAGTCACAGATTCACAGAGATGAATAAATCATGACTGATAAAACTTCAAAGGTGAAATAATAAAGGTATATATTGTATATAGTGGGGGCATCAATTAGGGAATGGCCTCTGAGAAGAAATGATAAGGCAAAGTGAGATGTAGGGGGAGCAGTAAGGGTATTTCAAGCAAAAGGACTAGGATGAAACTCCATGGGCAGTTTCAGGAAATGCTGAGGTAGTTGAGTATACTTGGTATGTAGAGTATAAGGCATGGAGATAATATTGACGATGTCAGACAGGGCCAGAGTATACGTAAGTCTGCTAAGGAGTTTCAGCGCAACCTAAAGTATCACTGAAAGATTTTAAGCATAATAATGACAATCAGATATACATTCTGAAAAATAAGTGTCATACCAGTGTGGAGGATGGAAAGATGTTAGGGCTGGGAATTGGACAGTTGGCTGTTAGGTATTCCAAATGTAAAATAATATGTAAGATCAGGCTGACTTCTTATCTACTTCTAAAGAAAAAAACAAACAAAAAAAACCCCACAGTTCAGAAAATCTGATTCAATAGGATCATTTGATAGCCTAATTTTAATTTGTGAGCATGGACCAACCAGTTTGTATTTTGCAGAAAAATGTCTGGAGGAAAATCGGGGAGTAGCCAGAAAAGAATTAAGGATGGAAAGTTTGTGAATTCAGTATACTCAGCCAGGAATTTTGTCCATATGGCTTTTTCAAAGATGTTTATACATTTACCTTTTAGACCCTCCATTATTTTCATTCTGCGTTATCATTTACTCCTTTCTCAATACCGCTAACATACCAGGAAGCCAAGTTTCATCAGAAGGCTTAATACTAAACAAACAGAAAAAGCCACATGAATATTGAAGAGATAATCTCAAATATGCACTAGCTTTTAATAATTAAAACCCGGTGTTTATCAAAGGACTTGTGTGTATCAGTAATTTATCTTAGAAACCAGTTACATTTTCATCATTGTATTTTCCCTCCTACTTCATGGTATTAAGAGCCATGGTTTAAAGTCTTCACTTTACCCCCTCCTCCCACCCCCCGCCGATGTTGAGATTTCAAGTGGTGTTTAATGATCATTTTCTTTTTCATTTACTTTTTTGCAGTTTCATGTTAGGGTCTTACAGTGTGAATGATGGTGCCCAACTCTACATGATTGACCCATCAGGCGTTTCATATGTGAGTAATTTTGAATCATCTTAAATTCTAATGCTAGTTTAGTGGTATCATTCTCATTAATACTTAAATCTCATATTTGCCTTATTTGAAATTTCCTTAAAAATCATTTAAGGAATGTTTTATCATTAATAACAACAACTTATGGCTATAAGGCAGAGGAAAGGTTTGTGGCTCTCAATGTTATTTATAAAAATGATAACGAATATACATTTTTGAATGTGGTATTTCTTCCATTACTATATTAGTAGTGTTTTAAAATGGAAGATAGTATTTTTCCTTTTAAAAAAGGTATTTTAAATGGAATTTTGGGTACTTTTTCTAATTTATTGCCTTTTCTTAACAATCTTGTTATTCTGACCATTTATATGGTATTTACTAATTTAAACAAATGAACTTTTAAGTACTGAATCTTCGAAATGTATGTATGTAATAATAAAAAAAAAAAACACCTTTACAACATACCACAAAAACTGAGGACTTAGAGCATTGGACTCAATTCAAAGTAATTTTTATCTCCACGGGGGAGGGAGAGAGGAAAGCCTCATCTTTCATTGTCATATTGCTAAAGTTTTTTTCATTTCTATCCCCCCCCCGAAAAAGTCTGTATTTCTTGAAGTGTATATGATATAATTTTTCTCTGCATATGCCTCTTTTAAAGAAGTCAGATTCTTCAAGAACTAAGTTTGATATTTTAATTACTTTACACTCCAGAGATCATCGGAATGTACTTGACTGTTTCTTCATACTTGATTTCAAGTCATTTAACATCCTCTTTACCCTTTAAATAGAAATACTTGTAGTCACTAATGATACTAATTTAATGATATATATATATTTTTTAAATAGGGTTATTGGGGCTGTGCTATTGGTAAAGCCAGGCAAGCTGCAAAGACAGAAATTGAAAAACTTCAGGTAATGCATGTTTAATACTTATAATTTTGGTGTAATATTATCCTCCCACACAGTGAAGTCCTACCACCACGAACTAAACCTTCTAGTCTAAGGACAAAATGTGATTGAATGTTTAGAGAGAGCTTTTTGAAGGTTCGAAATGTTTGAGTAGGAAAGTTGGTGACACATTACCTGGAGAATTGTTATGGATGCCTTTGTGGTTTTTGATAACTATTATGACCCTCATCCAGAAAAATACAATCAGAATTTTTCATAAAATTTCACAAAACTCCTGAAGTGCGTTCATGGACCCCTATGAAGCCCAGGCTTGGTGCTTTAGAATTTTGAGTTAATGTTACGGAATCAGTTGTAATGAAAAGTTACATAGTGCTTTTTCCCGTGTCTTGTCTTTCTTGTCTGAACCTAGCTTTCACATTGTCTGACTATTCTCCAATGCTTGCTGCTTGGTTTTCCTTTTAGGCATGAATTGATCAACTTAACAATGCTCTTTTCCATCATACTTTCCTTTTTTTGTTACTCATTTCTCCCTAGTATTATGTGCAAATTTTGAAAATTAGAATATTTGGATCCATATTCCTTTTGTCTTTCAGTCGTTAAATCCTAGCGGGGGATGGGAAAGATAAGTGCTGGCTAAAATCAAGAAAAATTACTTTGCTTAAGGAACATTTTATGACAAAACCATGCTCTAAATCAGGGGTCGGCAAACTACAGTCCATTGTAAAACTAAGTTTTGTTGGAACACAGTCACATTTAGTTTTTCACACTACAACGGTAGAGTTGAATAGTTGCAATAGAGGTCTTATGGGTCGTAAAGTCTAATAATGTATTTACTATCTGGCCATTTACAGAGTAAAAGTTTGCCTATCTGTACTCTGCCTTTTCTTCTGAGGTTCTGTATACCGGTAATATTCACCTATGAAATAAAAACTTAATGAAAATATGTAAAAATGCCAACTAAAATATCAGAAAAGATAGAATATTACAACAAACCTCTCCATCTAAGTTATTTTTTCATATTTTATCCATTTGTGTTTTTTCCCCGAGTTGCAGACTTCATGATATTGTATCCCTAAGTGCTTCAGTATTCATATGCCATTATCACACCTGAGATATCCAATAGTCAACCCATAACCAGACTGCCTCAATAATCTTGTCTTTTCTAACAATCACACAGTCAGCGTTCCCACATACTGAGTATGTTTTTAAAGATCTTTTTAAAGTTAGAATCCTTCTCTTCACATGATGTTAATTTTTTGAACTCTCTGGCAGTTGCTTTTGTTCCATATACTGGATTTCACGATTTCCTAAAAAGACTGGTATTCTTAAATTTAAACTTCAGTGTTAAGGTTTTATTTTGTTCTTGTTCTTCTTCATGTGGTTGTGCAGGCACAGCTTGAGTATCAGGATTTCTAAATTTCAAAAATATCAAAAATAAAATGTTAACCTAGTTCAGAAATAAGAGTAGTTGAAACACCTAACAAGTCTGGACTGCTAAATGAATGTTCTGTATCTTGCACCATTTCCCCACCCACAAACACAAAGTGTATCCAGAATATGAATGCCAGTTTGCTCAAACATTGCTCTGATCTTATGTCTGTTCAGAAACCTACATGACTGATATAAAAATCCTGCATTGGTTACTTCTAGTACCTACACAGTATACACACTCCTCAGAGCTGGACACTTAAGGCCTGTTTTTCTAGTCTGATTTCCAAATGTCCACTACAGGAAAGCCAAATTGCTTGTAATAAGAACAAGCTTTTCTGTAAACAATTTGTAAATTCACATTTTGCCTGTGAATAGATTCATTGAGGGCTCTAGATTTTTATAATTTTCAAGACTTATCACATAACTAGTGGTATCTAGGGGTTGTCCAGAATACTATTTTGGCACAATAATTTTCAAACACTGAACTATGAATTAGAAACCTTTAGTTCTGGCCTCTTACCAACCTTAGAATACTTTTCCCTGGCTTTATAGCTGAGAAACTATTTCAGGAACATTAGGTTATTCATAGAAATTGTGAAAATAGTTACACGAGTGGAAAGTGTTCTTCTGATTTTTAAACTTAATGAATATACATTTTATTTTCTGTAGATGAAAGAAATGACCTGCCGTGATGTTGTTAAAGAAGTTGCAAAAATGTAAGTTCAACTTTTCCTTGCCATTGACAAAAATATTTCACTTGACCTTACTTTATACATTAATTTTGAGAGGCTGTTTTGTTTGAAAAGAATATATGTATAATTTTTACAAGCTACGTTTAACATGAAACAATATAAAGGAGATAGAGCAAGATACAGATGTTACAGCAAATATTTTCTTTTTGCATATGTTTCCTTTACACATTATGAATCTTATTAAGGAAGAAAATATCCACATTTTAAATTAAACATAGATTTTCAAGTGATAATGAATGGGATGGAGGGAAAAAACAGCTTTTGACAGTATATAAACTTCTTTTGTAGGTGACAGAATTTAAGGGCAGGAGGAAATACTGGACCTCTGGGGACTTTAGTCTTAATAACAATGTTAAATTGCCTCCAAGAAAGCTTACAAACTAAAATTATCTTTATTTTAGGTTCACAGCTAATTATTTCTCTGCATGATATATGAAGTCACTTGTAAAACTGGCTCATTTATATAAACTGCTGTTTCTTTGGGCAAGATATGTTTCACTTTTTCAGGTTTATTATAAAAGTTCTTGTAACAAAATGAGAACAGCATTTCAAAACATTTAAAAACAGCCTATTAAAGTCTGAAATGGTTTATATTAGTTACATCCAGTATGTTCTAACAATTTTTTTGAATACTCTGCAATTCAAAGTTAATAAACCTGTGTGGTAATGCTTCAAAAACTCATAACTCTTCTAGGTCAAAGAATGGTGGTGTTTGGTATTAAAAAAAAAAATCCAATAAAATGGTTTTGCAGCCAACTTTTCTGATTTAAGATCAAGGATATAAATAATGCTCCAGCAAATTCACAGCACCTCCAGCTATTCCACATTAGAATACATGAACAAGGTCTGGCCAGTCAGCCCCTGTGCAGATAATGTCTCGGGTTTTATATTAAATTATAAACATGCAAGGAAGGGAAGTCCTAGAGGGCTCTGTGGTATAATAAAAACATACTATTTAAACTGTACCTGTTAATACCTTCTAAACTGATTTTAACAAATAAAGGATGTTCTATTTTGATAATCCCGAGAGCCTATTAAAATCTTCATTGTTGTATAATTTTGTCCTAATTGTCTATGTACTATTCCCACTCCTTCATGATGAGATTCTCTCCTTGCAATTGTGGAAATAAGCAGAAACCTCTCCATGATTGGCAAAGTGTTTTGATAATAAAGTGAATGATGGGAACTAACAGTAGGACCTCATAAAAAGAAAGTTAATCTTCACTGAATTGTACAGTTGTTGAGTGTGGTATACTCAATTTCCTTCACTAAACCAATCCTTTTAAGTGCTTCTGGAAATCATCCTTTAACACCTTTTATATTTAGACACTTCTCTAGTCTCATGTAGTAAAGTCATCATTCATTTAATATAATGGAACACTGTATTAGCTCTAGAAAATATGATTTGTCATTAAGTAAGGGGTTAGGACGACCCTCCTAAGTAAGGTATGTAAGAGTGGAAAATATAAAAGAAAGCTTTATCCTGATATTTAATATTTTTTTATATGTTTTCTGATAATTTAAAAGCCAGGTTAAGTAGAATGTAGTCCTTAGAAAATGGACAAGGAATTTAAGAAGATTCCTGCCAAGAAGCTGCAGATTGAAGATACCACTAATTATCGCAAGCACATAAATAAATTGGTTAAAAATACAGGCAGTCCTGGGTTGTGAAAGTCTGAACAACCCATAGTTACGAACCAACTTCCTTAAAGCCTATCATATTTAAATTCGAGGTACATACAATGGTTCCTAATAATGAATGGGTGCTACTTTGTGATGAGCATCAAAACTTTATTATTACTGTTAAATTACGTTAAAGATTTTTAGTGTCTTCAGAAGTGTTTCTTTAATGTTTTTTATGTATAGAAAGGTACACTATACACTAAGGTAGATATTTGACTAATCTTAGATATGAACGTTACCTGTAGTGACTTATGTTCAAATTTGACTTAAAGACTGACTTATGAACGGAACTCATTTGTAATCTGGGGACTGCCTGTAATCGTATTCTGGGAAGACACAGCTAATGATGGCATTTTCCCGTAAGAATCTATGTTCTTTATGAGGTATTTTTCTTTAGTTAGGATTTTTTAAAACAAAGTATCAAAATAAAGCAAACTTGGGATGTATAATCATTTGTAAGGAGAGCAAGTGTTTTATTTCTGTCACTGTAATCTGTTTTCTAATGTTCATAACTGTATAGACTGTAATGTGTCTTATATACTTTAGTAATAAATACTTATTTTAGGGATGGTTGCTCTGATTTGTACTGACAGTAGGTGCATGAATTAAAATGCTTGGAGATGGCCAAATGAATGTTATTTTCTTTTTGTATTTTAGAATTTACATAGTACATGATGAAGTTAAGGATAAAGCTTTTGAACTAGAGCTCAGCTGGGTTGGTGAATGTAAGTTATATTTGCATGTTTAATTTGCTGAAGGAGTCGTCCGAACCACAGCTACTTTACCACTGGGTACCCTTTCTAATGTGAAAAAAAAAATTAAACTTACAAGGTAGTCAGGAAAAATTCTGCTTAATACTTCTTGACTAACATTGTGAACCGTTTATTTCCTTATAATTGTTCCCCCCCCCCCGCCAAACATCCATTTCATGCTTTTAAAAGATACTACCGAGAAATTAAATTTTTTTCAAGGCTAGGATGTTTTAAAAATTAATTTGGTGCGCATTAATGAATACTAAATATTTACAATCAGCTGAATTCCGATCTAATATACTCTTCATCTCCATAAGAGTAAACTTGGGTAGACGTAAGCTCTGATGTGGAAGAAATACAAAGTTGAATTCAAAGCATCTGGTATTGCTTGCAGTACTTTCATAATATTAGTGAATTGTACGTGTGGATTGGATAGACTGCATGGTGTTGCAAATCACAATATACTTATTTTAAATTCCTTTAATGTGGCTTAATTTTACAGTAACTAAAGGAAGACATGAAATTGTACCAAAAGATATAAGAGAAGAAGCAGAGAAATACGCTAAGGTAAGCTACAGCATAAAAACTTCTCCAGCTGAAGGTATGCAAATAAGAGTTGAATAATAAAGGAACTGGGTTGATTAAAACTTTCAAGGGTAGGGCTGCATTAAGGACAGGAATTTTCTAGGTTATCCCCAATAGGGATAAAGTTGCCCTGGTTCCAGATCTTATTTTTTGGGTGAAAATTGCCTGGGTTCTTCGGGACATGAATGCTGTACGTCTGGGTTCTAGCAACAATGTAGCTTTTGATTGTTAGAGCAAGATATATTTATCCTTTGCTTTTACTTGGAAACCCTGGTGGCATAGTGGTCAAGTGCTACGGCTGCTAGCCAAAGGGTTGGCAGTTTGAATATGCCAGGCGTTCCTTGGAAACTATGGGGCAGTTCTACTCTGTCCTATAGGGTCACTATGAGTCGGAATCGACTTGACGGCACTGGGTTTGGGTTTTGCTTGACTTGGGTGTCTCGTTCTAAAACAGTGTTCCATTTTTCAGTTATAAATAAGTGAATTTTTAATGACGGGCTGAATTAAATTTAGGTTGTTAAACTTTAACTTGCCTATAGGTATGGGAGATGACGATACTAAAATTGCTTTTAAACTATTTTTCTTCTAACAGGAATCTTTGAAGGAAGAAGATGAATCAGATGATGATAATATGTAACATTTACTTCAGCATCTATTTTAAATTTCTATTACAGTCCCATGTAAACTATTTAGCCCTGTGGATTATTACATACCCACTGATCAATTTTCATTAAATTTTTGTCTTGTAACAACTGAAGCTTGGTTAATATCTCCCTGACAAAATTGGTGGGGGCTGAGGATGTATTACTCAACAGTAAAGTGTAGATTTATGCCTACTTTAAAATTCCTTAAAAAAAAAAAAGATACTAGAAAATGAAGAGGCTTTGAAATCATGAATCCCAATCTCTACTCCATCACTTACCTAGTGATTGTTACTAAGAAACCCATTGTTAAATTTTAGGTGTGATGCAAAAGAAGTATGTCTCAAATTGGGACAGTTTTTAAAAAGTTTCATCAATATGTGAGTCAAGAATGTTTATTTTTCCTTTATTGTAGTTAGGGGGTGTGCATTTAACAATCAATAAAATCCCTATTCTGTCACTCTTAAAATTTCTTGATCTGTGAAGTTCAAATAAAAATACCCACCAGAGAGCATTTATGCCAAAAATAAATTAGAATGTATGTGAATGTGCTCTGTAAACGTAATTGTTAGTAAGTGGTATAGGAAGTACTGGGGCTTGGAAGGACAACTGTCAGAACCTCAATAGCAGCACTCTCAGCAGGGAGAAATACTTGTGAGTTTTGCCAGGTATCCTAGATATAAAAAACCAAACCCACTGCTGTTGTAGTCAATTCTGACTCACAGCAACCCTACAGGACAGAGTGGAAATGCCCCATGGAGTCTCAAAGGCTGTAAATCTTTATGGAAGCAGACTGCCACATTTTTCTCCTGCAGAGCAGCTGGTGGGTTTGAACTGCTGACCTTCCAGTTTGCAGCTGATGAGTGTTTAACCACTTTATCAGGCTCATGCCAGTGCTGCACCATTCAACTGCTATGCTTTCCTGGGAGGACAATTTAGTCGTTTAGTTGCAGGGTATTGGTGGACTTTGAGCATTTGTGTACTTTAGACAGCAAATCATTATACTTAAATAGCTAACTACTACACAAACAACTCAAAAGCAGTATTTTATTATGGCTTTTTTTTATGTGAAATTATCTGCTACATTTTACAACTCATATTTTACTCAGATAATAAGCCAATCTGTGGCTTTTCTTAAACTTTTCCAAACTATGAATGGCACATTAATCTTCTATTCTTACTGGGCTGTGAGTGCATGTATTCCTAAACAACCCTTTTTAAACCAGGGCCAAGGAAGCATCACTGAAACACCCGAAATTTTAAGGTACTGTAAAATGGATGGAGCCCTGGTGACATAGTGGTTAACAGCTGCTAATTGAAAGGCTGGCAGTTTGAATCCACCAGCCTATGGAAATCCTATGGGTCAGTTCTACTTTGTCCTATAGGGACACTATGAGTCAGAATCAACTCAATGGCAATGGGTTTTGGTAAACCAGAAAGATGACCAGAACAGGAAAAATTATGGGTTGAAGTCCTGCTAGAAACTTAATCTCCCTCTTAGGGAACAAGGGCAGTGTATGCATTGCATAGCAACCAAATAAATCCCTTGCCCTTGGATTCTGAGCACAGTCCAGAGCAGCACTGTCCAGCTCAAAGATGATGGCACCCCACCTAAGGACGGCTGCTGACCACACCACTTGGAAAGTGTGTTGCTCTTCTACAGCCCTGCCAACAATCCAATCTCACATATCAGGCTACTGAAACGGCTCACTCTGCCTCTTCTGAGTCTCATTCCAGAACCTCAACCTGTTAATTTTTCTCATTCCAGGTACCATGCCAAATTGTAAAACTTAGGGTCTGATCCTGTTTCACAGTTGTCGGCCGTAACTGAATTGGTTCAAATTGGTTCAAAGCTCTGTTTTAAACCTAACTTTAAGCAGCTAAACTACTTGTAACCCACTATAGATGTAATAACATCAGATAAAACTAAGCAGCTATACCTAGTTTTTAAGCTATTATGAAAAAACTGATTTTCATACTATACACAGGATTAATCTAGGTTCAATTTAAGGGCACTTTGTAACTACTGTGAGATCTGATTACCCTCAGAAATGAAATGATAATGAATATCCTATTTAACATTCTATCAGTAAGATGGTAAAAAAAGCAACTGCATTTTACTTTGTGACTATAAATTTTATTTTAAGAAAAGACTGAATACCTTATTAGTGTTTAAACCTTAATACTGATACCTAAAAAAAAAAAAAAGTTTTAGAAGAACAAAGTTTCAGTTTAGAGATTTCAAATAAAATATATTTAGATTACAAATACACTTATCTGAAGAGACTGTCCGTTTGCTTTTATTTATGATTCGTAACGAGACCTAAAAAAGAGAAAATCAAGTCTTAGGGTCATCAACATATTTTCAATGATTGAAAAAATACTCATTTCATAGGATAAGTACAAATTAATACTCTCTTTCTCTCATTTTGTAAGAGCATCCAGTTACCAGAATACTGATAAGAATCCAGAAGAAATCCCAGTATGAAAAAAGTTTTAATGTACAGCAGAAACTCTCATTGCAGGTAAAAAAACAAAACAAAAAAAACACTGTTTTAGAACAAGACACCCAAGTAAAGTAAAACCCAAACCCAGTGCCATTGAGTTGATTCCAACTCATAGCGGCCCTACTGGACAGAGTAGAACTGCCCCATAGAGTTTCCAAGGAGCGCCTTGTGGGTATGAACTGCCAACCTCTTGGTTAGCAGCCGTAGCACTTAACCACGCCACCAGGGTTTCCTCATTGCAGATGGGAATGCAAAATGGTACACGCAACTACTTCGGGAAAAAGTTTGGTAGTTTCTTATAAAAGTTAGACACTTAACATCTGGCCTGGAATCCTACTACTAGGTGTTTACCTAGGAAAAATGAAAATTTTGTCTACACTTTGTATGATTTCAATTATATGACATTTTGGAAAAGGTAAAACTATACAGAAAATACTCAAATATGAGGTATTATTCTTTCTGAATTGGGTCTCTACCATACTACCATGTGTGTTAATTAGGATCCTTTTCTTCTGAGTACATTGTTCCAAAGACAATGGAAAAGCCTATTCTTTAAACTATTAACACTATTCTACACTTTGAGTAAAGGAACATTTAATTTTAATCTAAAAATATACCCCCAGTCTTTGGTTCAACATAACTGACTATAGGAATTTTCAGAAAAAAATACAAACTATGACCCCTGCACCTTTAGTTTACAAACTACTTTGAAAACTAAACCTTATACACATAAAACCACTAAATGATATTTCCCCCACTTTAAACTATGGCAAATTAAAAAAAAAAAAGATACATATAAAACCACAAACAGAAACATATTCCCACAATCCAGAATAACTAAGACGTAAAAATATTTTGTTGGCATGTGCATATGTACCTATGTATTTATTCTCCCTCATATATTAAAATATTAGAACATTACAAATAAAACCACTGTTTCTTTTTGACTATCTCATTCCCTCAGAGGTAATCGCCATGTTGTGTATACATTTAATGTGTATCCTTCCAGTCCGTACATAACAGCTCTTAAAAAAAAAAGTAAATACTGGTATAACATGGTTTATAACAAGCACTGCAGAGTAAGGTTCCTTACTTTGAAGTGCATGATTTGAATTTATAATGCAAAAAGGTCATAAATGTGACAAAAATGGTTATTGTGCAGGGAGCAGACCCTCTGGGGTATAAATAGAAGGACTGAGAAGGAAACCAGTGAAAAGCTTTCAATGACAGGCTGTGTTCAGATTTGTTATCTACAAAAAGTAAAACATTTTATTTTTATTGTGTAGCACCACAGAGTGGAATTTTAGGAAAATTCATTTAAATAAGGAGTAGCAAAAATCTGATCTGAGAGTCAGCAGCAACCAGGAGTGATCATGGTACCAGTACTACAATTCATTCTTACAGATGGATGAGGAAATTGAAGCTCAGAGAAGTGTAGTGGACTGGCAGAAAAGTGAATGAACAGGACTTTTAACATTATTATTTAAAAATAAATCAATTCAACTCCTTCTTTAAGTAAATTTTTCTAAAATTCTACTTTGTTGTGCTACAAGTAAATTCAGGAAAAAAACTAAAGATGCCAATAATTAGCTTCCAAGATGCCAAATTAGTACAGAAAAGCATCTGAGATGCCAGAAATTGAAATAAAGAGACTAATCTATAAAAGTATGAATGGCAGAATTTAGGTGAGTGGGAATGCATGTGGTACATGTCTTCAAACTGAAGTTCAAAGACCATCTGCATAAGAATTCTTCATAGATTTGAATTCATTAGGTCTCAAGTAGGGCCCAGGAATTTGTATTTTTAATAAGCGCCTGATGTAATTCTTATGAACATACTAAAATTTAAGAATCACTGATTTGGACATGTTATTAAAAAGTTACTACTTACAGAGTTTTAAGACTTCTGTCATAAGGCAAAATGGGAGATGAAGCTGCTAGTAGGGAATGAAAGGTATGGTATTTGGGAAAACTTTGTCACTTCATTTTGTAAGAAATACATGTCTCAGAAGTAGAATTACCTATCTAGATGAGAAAAAAGGAAGTATCTAGAAGAAACTTCACAGCAGATGACTTCAAACATCTTACAATTCCGTATTAGCTGATGCAAAAGAGGAGAACATAGAAATCTTAGATTCTATTACCAACATGAAGGTGGACAAAAAGCCAGGGAGACAATGAGGAATTAATTGCATAGCTGTTCATTAATAGCCAGGGATAAGGTATCTTTCATATTTTACACACAGGTCAAGAAAGAGAATAATAGCTGACTTAAGACAGGCCAGGTCAATTTGGTCAAAGAAAATTTCACAGAAGGGCTTGGTTCCCTCTACTACACAAGAAGGTTAACATAAGATTCTTTTATCAGCATTATGGCCATTCAGGTTTACATGGAAATTATAGTCTACTGACAGCTAACTAGTTCATCTCACAGGATCAAGTGATATAATTCATCATTATAGCTTTCAATGTTCTAAATTACTATGTATTAGTTGCAAAAAAATTCTTAAAATTGTTTTGCTGCAACATTTTTTCTCAAAGATTGACATTTACAACGTAGCCCATTTTCTGATCACCATTTGACCTTTCACTTGTTCCTACTGAAAATGAAGCAAATGTGGCCAAATGCAGTTCTTACGTATTTCTACAGGACAAGACTACATAGATCCTTCCTTCATAGGCAATAAACATAATGACTCATTCACAAATAAAGGCAAGCTACAAAGTTGGCAAGTCATACACTAAATATTTTTGACAGCCAAAAGTTTCCCTTCCTTCCTGGTGCTCCTCTCTTTCACGATAGGAAGCCACATAGAACATTCTGACAAATGACTTCATGTGTAGACATGACATGCCTTTTTGTCCCTCTAGATGTTTGGACCAATTCCACACTACATTTCAGGAGAAGCTTTAAACATAAATCCTAAGCTAGCCTATTTCTAAAACCATTCTTCTTCCCTAAATGGAAATCTGACAAAACAGGAAGTACACAGCAGCATAGAGAAGCAAGTTCTGCGGCTTACGTATTTACTGGTAACAGACTAGTTCTTCGTGACTGTGTAATAAATTGAAGAACTACAAATTTGAAAGGAAGACAGCCAAAGTGCTTTGATTACCAAGGTTGTCTTGGCAATTTTAAGGCCTTAAACTCAGTATCACATGATATATAGAAGAGTAAGAAATAGGAAGACAGCTTTTCTTTTTGCTATGTTCCTTCATATAAAAACCCGTCTGACCAAGATATAACCCGCCCCCCCGCCAAAAAAAAAAAAAAAAACCACTGCTGTCAATTCGATTTCAACTTATAGTGACCCCAAAGGGCTCCCAAGGCTGTAAATCTCTACAGAAGCTCCCATGGAGCTGCTGGTGGTTTTGAACTGCTGACCTTTCGGTTAGCAGTCGACTGTTTTAAGCACAGTCACACCAGGGCTCCCTGATCAAGATATCAGCCACCCAAAATTATATGAATGCTGGAAGAAGTTTTACAATTCGTGATAGAAAGATTAAGAAACAAAGGTTTTAAGAAAGTAAAATTCTGGTTCAGTTTGAGAGAACTACTTGGGAAATTTTTTTTTTTTTGCTTACCATACAATTTAAGGTAACCCTAAAGTAAATTATACTTAAAGTGTAATTTATCACCAGTTTTAGGATTGGTAGGCTCAACCCATCAAACCCTATCACAAGCCAGCAAAGGAAATAAGAAAACAAATCCCACTCGTATGATTTCTTTTTCCCCTTCCCCAATGCTGCTCTTACCTATAAAGCATTTTTAGGTAACAATTTGTCTTTAACTTTTTAAGCTATCATATTTAAGGGTATATAGCCAAACCCACTGCCACTGAGTCAAATTCCAACTGGCAGTGACCCTACAGTACAGAGTACAACTGCCTCATAAAGTTTCTAATATAAGTCATGATATTGATCCTGTCACCAGATTTTTTTTTTTTTTTAATGTGAACTAGAATAGAAAATATTGAAATACATTGTACTTTTGTTTGTTATATGCGTGGGTGTAGAAACACATACATAAAATGGACCTCAGTATAACAAAGTTAACCAGTGGTCTTGCTTAGCTATTACCTGAAGTACCTACCTGTTTTACTAGCCAATGAATTTGATCCTTTGGGATAGGAATATCAGCAATTTCCCTAAGTGCTAAAATTTACTGAGTCAATCGGGGTCTAGTACTTCTGGTTCTCCAAAACAAAAAAACCAAACCTGCTGCCATCGAGTTGATTCTGACTCATAGTTACCCCACAGGACAGAGCAGAACTGCCCCCCAGTTTCCAAGGAGCGCCTGGTGGATCCAAACTGTCAACCTTTTGATTAGCAACCACAGGTCTCAACCCCTACACCACAAGGGTTTCCTGTGATTCTCAGGAGTAGTAAAATAATAGGTAACCTTTAAGGTACAGGTGGGTATTAGAAATACGCTTAGGAACTCTTACTTGAAAAATATGGTACTGGATTTGGAGCCCTAAAACATGAAGAGCTGTAAATATTTCTACCTCCAACCCATGCCTCTCATTCTCTAAAAGCAAAACTCATGCAGAGTGATATACCCCAAGTCAGCCAGCCCATGAGTAACTGGGTTACGATTAGAACATGTAACATCTGGTTTTCAAATTCAGTGTTTCTATATTAGGATGCTTAGTCAACCCAGCGTCCCTTTAAGGTATTGTAAAAATTTGAGAATTTCTGATCTTCAAGTACACAGATGCTGCTTCAGCGTATGCCTACTATGAGCCTAACATTATAACTTATCTTCCCATTTCTTTTAAATCTTGAGGTGAATACCCCATCAATATCACAGGAACCAAGGATCAAAAGAGTCTTCGTGAAATATCTCATTAGGCCACCCCTAATTTCATTCCTAGAACCCCAAAAAACCCAGTGCCGTCAAGTCGATTCTGACTCATAGCGACGAGGTACTATGGAATTATGATATGAAAAATTTACCTGTAGGTAAGATTATGGGTTCAGTAACTGATTTGGCCAGGTGGCCTGTATATGCTTTTATTGGTAACAGATATACCCTTAATGCTGGCTACACTTTTAACAAATTTGTACCACTGGTGATAAGTTAGATCTGTGGTAAGATCTGTGAAAAATCCATAGTGGTTAAGAGCTTGGCTGCTAACCAAAAAGTTAGCAGCTTGAATCCACCCGCCACTCCTTGGAAAACCCTATGGGGCAGTTCTACTGTGTCCTATAGGGTCACTATGAGTTGGAATTGACTCAACAGCAATGGGTTTTTTTTTTTTATGGCAACTAGACATGTCATCTTTTTAAAAATAGCAACAAAACATTGTAATGAAGATTCCTGATAATCTACATAATGTTCTACCCCCTACATGCTCTTGAACCTGACCCAATTCCTAAAATCTCAAGTGGTATCATTTTAAGTGACTGATCAAGATGTTTTGGCATGTTCAAACACCAACAAAATACATTTTCACCACTGTGTATCTGACCATTAAACTTCACCTTTCAGCTTGTTGTTATTTCTTATAAACCTTCATTCCACAGTTGAGTGCCTACTATGTGCTAAGGCTGTGACAGATTCTAAAGCTAGGAAAGTGAATAAGGTATAGTTCTCTGCCTGTAAGGATCTCATAATCAAGTGAAAGAAATATAATAAAAAGTGGAAATGAAATATAGAAAATGATACGAGTCATTTAAGAGAAAATACATGAAATCCGTAAGAAGAGATTACCTATAGTTGTAGAGCTATGAAACCAAGTGTCCCTTAAAAGATAACATTTGTAAATGTGGAGAAAGATAAATATTCCAGATGGTGGAAACAGTATGAATAAAGGCAAAGAATTGAAAAAAACAAACAACAACAAAAAAAACAGGACTGTACAGGGAAGCCATGACAGTTTAGTATGACTGCAGTATATGATACTTAAAGGGAAAACGTAGGAAATAAGGTTGGAAAGAAATTGACAAGAGCTTCAGAGGGGTCTTGAATGCTAGCAGGAGAGTCTCAATACTTTTGTATAAAATATGGTAATGATGGATCCTTTTAAAACTCTCTTGGGATGACAAACGCTAGTAATATACATACTAACACCACCACCTAACATCTGAGTACTTCCTAAATACTTGGCATCATTCTAAGAACTTCACATGTACTAACTCATTCAATACTCATACCAGCTTTGTCAGGCTGCTTCTAATATTATTCCCATTTTACAGATGCAGCAGATGTATTTGCTCTTAATACATCCCCCTAAAAAAAAACCACACACACAACTCTGGCCACACATACACTCTAAAGCAAGAACCACCTTCTTTGCTACCATTGAGTGATTTTTAAAGTTATCATTCTTACAGGGACATGAGGAAGACCTAAATCTTCTATGTAGCTCAAGTAACTTCAGAACACTTGAAAAATGTAAGATATAAAGGGCAAGGGCTTAATAATCAACACATAAAACTACAAATTCATTAAAAACTCAGAATGCTGAAAACGAATCTAAATGTTATGCTTCTGAACATACTGATTTACTTTTTTCCTCAATCTGTAAACAGGTTACATACCAACTCAAAGGTAGCTTTATGATGGGAAAACTTTTTAATACCTTACTATTTAAATGAGATCCAAAGACAGATATACGTAACAAAGTAGCTCAAATTTTCTAAGTTAATGTGCTATCCCAAAAGGAAGACTCCAAAAGGGTAGTGGTCATTTGTGGTCGTTGAGTCAATTCTGGCTTATGGCAACACCACATGGGCAGAGTAGAACTGCTCCACAGAGTTGGCAAGCCTGTGACCTTTCAGAAACAGAGTGCCAGAGCTGTGCCTCTGGGTGAGTTCAAACGCCAACCTTTTGGCTAGTAGTCAAGTGCTTTCAGAAGCCCTGGTGGCACAATGGTTAAGTGCTCACTTGCTAACCGAAATGGTCAGCAGTTTGAACCCACTAGCTGCTCTAAGGGAGAAAAAGACCTGGTGATCTACTCCCATAAAGATTACAGTCTAGAAAACCCTATAGGGCAGTGCTACTCTGTCCTATAGGCTCACTATGAGTCCGAATCGAGTCAATGGCTCCTAACCGACAACAATAACGTGCACTTGACTGTTTGCACCATCCAGTGACTTCCCAAAACGGCTGTTTACAAAAACAGATTAAAAACATTTAATACTATGATTGACACCTGTCATGGATTGAACTGTGCCCCCCCCCGCCGAAATATCTGTCAACTTGTCTAGCTCATGATTCCCTCATATGATTGGATGATTGTCTACCATTTTATCTTCTGATGTGATTTCCCTATGTGTTGTAAATCCTATCACTATAATAAAATGAATTAGTGGCAGTTATACTGACGAGGTTTACAAGTTTAGATAGTGCCTTAAGCCAATCTCTTTTGAGATATAAAAGAAAGAAGCAAGCAGAGAGACATGGGGATCTCATACCACGAAGAAAGCAGTGCTGGGAACAGAGTGTGTCCTTTGGACCTGAGCTTCACACACTGAGGTGCTCCCAGACCAAGGGAAGACAGATGCATCAGAGCTGACAGAGAGAGAAAGCCTTCCCCTGGAGCCGATGCCCTGATTCGGACTTCTAGCCTACTGGACTGTGAGAGAATAAACTTCTCTTTATTAAAGCCACCCACTTGTGGTATTTCTGTTATGTCAACACTAGATGACTAAAACAACACCTAACTGATCGTTTAAAAGATCTGCTTTTTTCTGAAACAAAATCAGAACTTTTTCCTTGCTAAACAGTAGAAAACAAAACAATTTTAATGCCTTAGGGAAAATGGGGCGGGGGTGGGTGAGGGACCACAGGAAATTAACGGCTGAAACTAAGCTCTTTGTGAAAAACACACTAAAGTTAGCCTATTCCATGTTTTGACATTTCTTAATTCTTAAAGTCCTTCCTTAAACTGAATACTATCTATTGAAATAAAGTGATTTTGAAAAACAAGATAACAGCTTTACTTAGATTTCAGATATTAAAGTATCCTAGCTAAAACATTTACGGCCCACAAACATACATCTGTTACTCTTTATATTCTTCTAAAATCCAACAAAAACTAAACACATAAAAAGTAGTCCACTCAAGAAGAGGGAATATATTTCACCCCGCAAGTTTTAACAGTTTTAAAACATGCATATGTTTTGTAAGATGCTCTCTTAAAACTACAGTATTTTCTCAATATTGAAAAACTAACCTCTCCTTAATTTAGTTTGAGAATCATCTGGCTTTTCTGTACAATTTATTAATCCACTTTAACTTTTCTTAATAAAAGTTGTACTTTAAAAATCGGAAATAAAAAAGCTCTGATAAAAGCATCTAAGAATGGAATTAAAACAAAATATGAAAACAATATAAGGTAGAGCATAATATCCTGCCCCCAGTTAGAGGCCCCATAAATAATTTGAGAAAAGCAGAACAGAAGCTTACTACTGGAGATTTAAAACTCTAGCTTCCATGTTTAAAACCAATTTTATCTTCCTCACCAACCCGTGGTCTCTCCTGACTTTCCAAACCAGCTAATGGTACTGTCTGTTCCCTATTCTGAAAATCTTAACAGTATTTTTTTTTTTTTTGTCTTCTTTATCCCTAAATTCAGTCAGAGATCCATCAAATCTAGTTAGCTCTTTTTTTTTTTTCTTTTCTTGCTGACCTATTCTTTCCCCTGCCTCCAGGTCCTACTCTAATTTCACCTCACGCTGACACCAATGCAAGAGCGTCTTGTCTCCCCTTTAGCCATACTGGACACTGTTACCAAATAATTTTCCAATAATAAATCTTGTGTATATCATATCCCTGTGTCTATTAAAAAAAACTCAACAAAACTAAAATTGAAAGGAAATCTACATGGAAAAATACCTACAGCAAATTACTACTAAGTATTATATAATAGAACAATTACAGAATAAAACATTAAGACTCTAATAAATAACCGGACAGAAAAAATACACAACGTACAAAAATCAGTTAGTGAAACCACAGCAAAAAAGTTCCATCTCACTAGTTGACAAAGGGGGAAGGTCAACATTTTTTTGTACCTATTAAATTATTAAAAATGATAACAGACTATGTGATGCTGCTGAGGGTGTGGCAAACTAAAATCACAGTGCGGGTGACAGTGTAAATTATTGTAACCCTTTTCAAAAACAAAATGGCAATGCTTTAAGTCATAAAAAGTTCATGTAGTGACCCTTAAGTTGATCCTAAGAAAACAGTCCAAATCATAGAAAATACTTATGCACATAGATAATTGTAGCACAGTACTGAAGGATTAGAAACTGAATAAAATAGACTGACACAGACTATGCAGTCACATTGAATGCTTGTTACAATGTTAAATGAACAGCAAAAAAAAGAAAATTAAGACTTAAAAAAGAACATGCATACAGGTAAGGAAAAAAAGAACTTTACAGAGTTAAAGGTGATTTTTTTTGTTTTTTAAAATTCCATTATTATTTGTGAAGTCTGAAAATAAAACAGAAAATCTTCAATTTCTTCTCATAATCCAGCTTTCAAAGCCTTCTAGAGGTTCCCAAACCTGTATAGAGAACAAGTAGCCCAAATGATTCTGATGTTGCAGGTAACCCTGTAAATGTGGACAGGTTGGCCTCACAACCTTCTCAACCTAATTTTCAGCCAATCATCATCTCCAAACTGACTTACACTGTCCTGGACCCACGTTGCCTTACACAATCCCATTTCTGCCCACCATCTTCCATTCAATTCGAATGCCTTCTTTTCATCTAATTTTCTAGATCGCATCTCACTAACCTCAAAGAACCTTCACTACTAAAGATGATGATTTGTTCTGCCTTCTACAGGAATTTGTCTTTTAAAAATCTCTAGATCTGACTCCGTACTGTACTTTGACAAATCTATTGATCTTTATTAGCCATTATTAAATCTTAAACATCAAACCCATTTGGCCACAAAGTTTCCTTTGGTTACAATCATGTAATTTCCCAAAATATAACTAAATCATTAGAAAAGCAGCTACATTCAATAGTCATCAGTTCGGCTTCTCAACAATATACTGAAGTTTACAGAAATAACTGCACAGTGAAAAAAAATTCTTTTTCACAAGAGTTACATATATATGATAACAGCACGGGGATAGTTAAATAAGATTACATACCAGGAACAGAATTTTCAACACGCATAGCAGATCTAAGTCTTTAAAACTGGAAATCCGAGCTTCATTTTTTCACAAAAACCAGGCTTGTTCTAAAAGACAAAGACTTCTTTTAGAGTATGTTACAGTCCACACTGCAAAACACAGAACTCTGGAGTCTGATTTCAAAATAGGTTTATATAATAGAAGCATTATTAAAAAATGACAATTTTGATTTTGTAGGAAAAATTTAAAATCACCTGTAAAATCATTAGGAAACTTTAAGAACACATATTCTCAGTTTCAGCTCATTCAAATACGTTACATAAAAATAATTCTATCATACTTTATTTTCTTTCATTTATACCATGGTCTAATTCACTGTTCAGGAGTCCCTGGGTGACACCTGACTACTAGCCAAAAGGTTCGCAGTTTGAACCCACGTGAGGTGCCTTGGGAGACAAGCCTGACAATCTGCTTCCAAAAGGTCACAGGCTCGAAAATCCTACGGAGCAGGTCTAATGCGCATACATAGGGTTGCCGTGAGTTAGAATCAACTTGACGGCAGCCAACAACAACTAGCCGTTCTGTTAATATTCATGTGCAAGTACTTCCCAATAAAATATCATAAAATCCTTTAAAAAAAAAAAGGATCGAGAAATTACAAAACATTTCAAGTAACTACTACTTTGATACATTTTTAATGGGTTCTACATTTTATTAGCAGTTGAAACGCAATTCAGCATTAAATCAAGTATTTGGAATGTTAAAAAAGAAAATCTGAAGGTTACGAAAGCACTTGTGCAGTATCGTTAATTCTCAGAAGAAAATTTCTATAAAGAAATACTAGTTTATCTTACATATTTTGCATACAAATATGCATAGACTGATAAGAAATACTTACAGAGCACCTAACAAGTAAGGGAACATAACGATGAAAATAGTTGCTGCCCTCTGGGAGCACTCTCAAAGGGGGAAAGAGTTAAACGATTCCAATTAATGTGTGATCAGAAGAGGCGTGTAAATGGTCCAATGAGGGTACAAAAGCGCTGAGGGAATCCACCTAAGAATGTGGAACTTTAGACAGGGGTACCCAGAAACATAAAGTAATTAAACTCAACTAACCATACCATAAGAGCAATCTGTTTGTTCTTAGTATATTCCAAATACCACTTCTGTTGTAGCAAAATGTTTCACTGTACGAATGTTCAACTATCCTAAAGATCCACTTCAGAAGCACCTAACAGAAAAAACAGTTCAAAAAACATTCCTAACCAATGACATAAAATAACGTGTACTGATGAGAAGCTAGTTTGTTCTGTAAACCATCCAAAGTTCAATTAAAAACCAAAAACGAGGGGAAAAAAAATCACTCCTAAGGCCTAAAAAAAATTCTCAAATTTACATGTAACTTCATGATTGTAATAATTCCATTTGATGGTGAGTCATGAATAAACAGATTCAGGAGTGAAAGCTCCTGACACACCTGAGATTGCCGTGTGTCAGAATCAACTCGACAGTAACTGATCTGGTACCAAATTTTAATTATGAGAAACAGAAATATTTAAAATAAGGAATACAAACCGAGAAACTGCAAAATCCTTTCAGACTGCAGATCTGAACGACAACCTCAAGTAAAAAGTGGTCAGCACAACGCTGTACAGAATGCCAACCTTTATGATTCTCAGGGATACTTGTACTGGATTTATTTTTCTACCTATAATGTTTTATATTTCTGCTTGTGCTCTATTAAATTTTGACTCTCTAAAAAAACAAAAATAGAAAAATAGAAACTTGGGGGAAAAAGCAGTAAAAAGAAGCAGGATAAAAAACATAATTGCAGCAGAAGTAAAAGCTTTCTGATAGACAATTATACAAGTATCAAAAGCCTTAAATGTATAATCCCTTTGGTCTTATATTTCCACTTCTAGGAATTTATTCCAAAGAAATAATTAGGGATGTGAAGGAAGATCTAGATGACTAGAAATTTTAGTCAGTGATGTCAATCATTAGGTAAAATATTTTGCAAAACATATACAAGAACGCTCAGTGACACGTTACTGCTCTTCAGTAAAATTAAGACAGGTTTTATAAATTATCTAGCCTATACAGTTGGACAATATTTCCAATGTGCCCAATGTTTTCCATAAAGAGAAAAAACATGAGTGGCAAAATACACAACCAGACTGTGAAACAAAACAAACCAGAATCCCTCCATAAGTACAGCATAAAACGTGATTACCTTTTGGTAGAGAGAATATAAGAGATGGTTTTCTTCCTTGGGCTTTTTATAATTTCCAAAAGCCTACTCACCTGCATTATTTATATTAGATAATAATTTAAAGTTGGGCAGTGGAATTATAGGTGATTACCCCCTGGGAAATTCAGAAGCATTATATTGCTTTAGCATTTCCTTAAAAAATAAGAAAATCACTTCTAAATACTTACTGACAAGATTGTCTTCATATGCTAAGTTTTTACACAGGAGAAAAAAATCATGAAAATGTTCAGTGTTTCATGATAAAAATATTAAATACTTAAAAATCCAGAGATGAGAACTACCTGAATGGGTAAAGAAACATATAAGGCTGACCTAATTTCCTAATTTTTCAATTTCATCCTAAACTATCACATCAGGCAGCTCATATGAACCCTCTGCCAAACAAAATATCTTTCAACTACTATTCTTCCATACTATCATTCATGGCTCTCCTCTAGTGGTTCACAGAAAACTTTTCCATGTGGGTCTCCCCAATTCTAAAAATTTTTACAGGTATCAGGACTCACCTCAGTAATATCTGGATATTTGTCATTGAGATGTCCTATACTTTCCTCAACACAACTGCCAAAAAGAAACAGTAATAAATTAAGTCACTCAACCATTTTTTAGTCTTGAGCCCCACCAACAAAACAATAGGGTTTAAAACACTGGTATTATGAGGATAATTATAAGATATGCATCTTGGAAACTCTATGGGGCAGTTCTACTCGGTCCTCTAGGATCGCTATGAGTCAGAATCACTCGACAGCACTGGGTTTGGTTTGGGTTTTGGTATCCAGGTAAGTGTGGCCAGTCACTCAACAGAAAATACTGACATACATTTCACGTAATAAATAATCTTCTGAAAAATCACTGCTATGAATAAAAAGGTTCAGGTTTAAATTCCCTTATTGAGTAAAATCAGTCCACGTGGATTATCGAAAATATCTCACATTTTTTATTATCTGAGTCTTTAAAAGTACTTCTTAATGAATACTCTAATGCCACCACTTAAAATCTGTAAGTTTTTGTTTCACTCAACAGAGGAGTTTGCTAAAAGAATACCAATAGCTGCCCTTAACTATTCTTATCAGCGAGGTCCGAATGTATTTCAAGACCCTACAAAATCATTACTGTTTCCTTTCAAAAAGTAGCTCGAGCCTTGTGCAGTGTAGCTTAGCCACTTGTCCAAGGTCACAGAAGCAGCGTCAGTGCTGGCAAGCAAATTCCTCAGCATTTGGATACCCAGAGCATTCCTCAGTTTCCTCACAGCTTTGTCACGCGAGGAGCACGCGGAAAACCCTCTCCCCACGTAGGATGTGTCTGAGTAAGAACCATTCCTTTCCCGTCTTAAGGTGGCCCCCACAGCCAGTGACGCTCAGCTGGAGAATATGTCTATTCTAAACTGAGGAAGGACTGCTGGGACAATAGCAAACTCAAGAAAACCTTCCCAACTCTTGAGATCACCACCCAGAAAGCGACGCGCTCGTCTCCTCCGCCTCTTCATCTGTCGCGCGGCGAGTAAGCCTCGCCCCCTTTCCTCCCACCGCCCCCCCCCCCCGCCCCGAGGCAGAGAGAATTTACTTTGCCATGGCTGTCGTGTGGCCCCTCCACTTCCGGTGCCGCTAAAGCTGCGCCATTCCCCAGTCAGGCAGGCTACCATAGCCTCCAACTGACCTTTTTGAAGGGTCCGTGACTCTTCCGCTATTCACTGAGTGGTGTCCTGGAGGGAACGGTAAATAGGTCCCGCACTAAAATGAACCTACCGGATAGACGCTCCAATCCCTTCTCGCCAGAAACATAAAATGCGATAGAGCTGTGGCCACCGCTGCCGAGACAAAATGGCGCCGAGAAGCCGCCTTAGCGCAGGCGCCTTAGAAAGACTCTGCCCCGCCCCCTTGCGAGCCCCTGGCCGCTGCTCCAGGTTCTGTTTCCATGGGACACTTCGGCGCCAATCCTCGTGCCGAACTGCTCTTCCTGACCCCTCAATTCACCAATCAGTGCTCAGTCAAGCACATCCGGAGTCGTTTTTACCAATCATTTCTCAGGACTTGCTTACTCAATACCTTACCTTCCAATAGCACTGGCCTTCGAAGATGGCCAATCATAAGTGGACGATGTCCTACCTGCTGTTTTTCGCACCAATCCGTGAAGTTTCAGAGCTACATCCAATGAGGACGGCAGCTAGCGAGCTCCAATCCGAAGCTCTTCGGCGTCATGAGCAGCCAATAGGAGTTCGTGTAGGAGCGAGTCTGCTCAACAGCTTGTTATTTGGTGGATTGTGGCAGTAAATCGGGCGAGTGGGGGACCGGGCGCAGGAACTGCTGCCGCGGCCGGTAGAGGTGCTGCCCGGACCGGGGCCCGCGGGGGGCCAGTGGGGGCAGAGCACTGGGGAGCTGACAGCGCGCACTTCACCCGCACTCGGTAGGTGGGGAGAAGGGAAGCGAAGGATACTGAATGGAGGAAGCAGTAGCAGCTGGTGCTCCTGCCCGGGGTCCCGGTGCAGTTGGAAGCTTTGGAGGCGTTGGAGGGGGGTGCCAGGCAAGCGGCGCAGCGAGCACAGGGGAAGGGGCAAGTCGTGGAGCAGTGGCAGCAACTGCAGGAACTGCCGCTGCAGCCGCCTCCTCGACCGCCTCCCCGTGTTCCCCGGGAAAATGGCTGTGGGGCTGGCCGCGCCGCTAAGTTTGCTTCCGCGCGGTGAGGAGCGGGTTGCTCCGGGGAGCCGGCCTCCAGCTCCACGGTGCGTCCTCTCCCGTAGTGTCCGTGGCAGGACCGGAGGGGCTGGGGGCTGGTGCCTCTCTCGAGCTGTACAAAAAGTTGAGGCGGGCGCGGGGAGGAGGCGGTGGCTGCCGCTGTGCGGCTCCCCTCCCCTCCCACACCCTGTCCCGGCCACCTCCCCTCCTCCTCTCCGCCCCCCGAGCCCCCTCCCCCTCGCGTATCTCCTCTCACCTCTCCGGGCTTCGGGCTGAAGGCCGCGGCCCCTGCCACTTCGGGGTGAAGAAGCGCTTCGGTTTCCTGACATGGTGCAGAGTGAAGGAAGGAGAGCAATGGCGCCGTGACACTCCGTTGCCTCCACCGCGGGCCCGGGGCGGGCCGAGGGGCCCGAGCGGCGGAGGCGGGTCGCGGGCCTAAGTCGAGAGTATCCGGGGGGCGGCTGAGAAAAGGCTCGGCGACCTTCCGTCTGGTGGGCTGTGGGAACCCGAAACGCGCACTGCCCTTCTCCAGCGCGACCCGTCCCGGGGCTCCGAGTTCAGCATTCCCAGTCAAAGTGGCGAGCGAGGCGGGGGCGCGGTGGGCCGCTGACGAACTCCGGGGCGGAACGGGCTGCCCTTTGGCGCCTCGAGGGTTCTTGCTGCCCCTCTGCCCCTGCGTCCTGGCCGCCCTCCGAGGGGATCTTATCCCTTTGCTGGTGAGGCTTCTGCCCCTCCCCGCTGGCGTTTGTTTACTTTCTTTCCCTGGGTCGCTCCCCGCTTTTGGCTGACTCTGTGCCTGTCTTTCCCCTCCCCATGATTCTAGCGACAGTGAAGATAGCTCGTTGAGCTGGAACCCCACAGATCACCAATAAAAATGAAGGTAAGTAGAATCAGTGCTACTCTGGATCTCGAGATGTCCCTGGCCACTGCCTGTCGTGAGGCTCCTGCCGTGGAATGTCATTTTTTTTGGTTCTCAAAATTGATTACTAAGCAGCACTTAATGAAAATGAGGACGTGTTGAATGGCTGAGAAATGATCAGTGTATCTAAATGCAGACGGTTCAGCCCCTTTCTGAAGCAGTTAGCGCTTTGGAAAGGCTGGTGCAACCTTTCAATTGTCCATTGGGCTAGTATTTTTAAACACTTCCTGTGTTGGCAGCAACCGTCGCAGAAGTAAAGCTTTTGTCCTGCTTTGGTGCTTTGGGGGATTTTTTGAAAATTTTTTTTCTTCTGTGCCAATGCAATTTGCTAAGAGAAAGAATATGGGGATTGAGTAAGGGGTATATGTCTTCTGGGGATATAGCGAAATTCCGGGCTAAAATATTTAAGTTGTACTAAAACTAATAATAGTTTTACTCCAATTTTCATAGTAAATTTTTTTTTTAAATATATCCAACCTAAAAAAAAAAATTCTTCGGAAGACAACTAATCTTGCAAACATCAGCATATGATATTTAAAGGGGAAGGTATCCTAACATTCTGGAGCGCTGTGGCACTCAATGTTTCAGTTTGGGTATTTTTTTGTGGAAAGCATTCCTCTTCATTTTGCATTCTTTGTAAATCCATTACCTTTAAAAGGTACCAGATTCCCGACTCGTTTACTGTTTCAGTGTATTAAGCTCTGAAACGTGTATGTGGCATTTTCCAAAACTTTCTTTTTCTTTCCTATCTTCTTGCACTAAGTGACACATCTAACCTTCTTTAATGTTACTAGGAAAAATAAAAAGCCTTTTTTTATTTTTTAAACTTAATCTGTCTCTAAAGTGTACACTGTTACCTTTGCACTCAGCAATGTTGAATTTGGAACTTAGCTTTAGGAAAAAATAGGCAAAATGACAGATTGAGATAGCAATCATTTTATTATTGTCAAGATCAAAATTAATGGTAAAATAAAATTTCTTGCATCGTTCAATGTATCATTCTAATCATGGCCATTAGACATTTCTTAGCGAAGCTCGTTTTTTATACCAGGATTACCAGTTCTGTAAGCTAGGTAGGGCTACAGTCTTGAGACATCAGTTCCCATCTCTGCGTTCATTAGCTGTATTTAGACTTAAACTTTTTATATGCCCCTTTCAACCAAAAAATTTTCCGAATAATAATCTCCTTGTCAGGATGGTTGTCTTCATTTCTTATATGTATAGTTACACTGTATCTAAGGTACAGGCTTTATGTAGCTATGTTAATAAACCTTTAATTGCATATTGTTAGTATTAATTTTAATAGCAATATTTCTTTTAATTTGAAGACAACATTTTGAGGAGACCATAAATGAATGGTTTAAAATTTTATGGGAAATGTCAAATGAATATAGTTTTCCTCTTTTTTATTGTTTTTCTGTATTTTATATAAATTGTAGAACTGTTGAACCATTTTATATCTATAAAAAATTATTGTATTTTCTTACTGATACTTTGTGATTACAACTATAAAACATCTTCTATTAGATAAGGACATCCAGTGTATAAAGAGCTATTTAATAAAATGTTGGCTTTAAGGGTATTTTTCTAATTATTAATGATATTAATAAGCAAATAATTTTAGCATTCCTTTCATTTTAAATACAGAACCTTTAAACGAGTCTTGAAGCTGAAGTAGGAAAAATTTTTATTTTTATTTTTAAATTTTATGATCCTTTCATCAGGCGGCGGATGAGCCTGCCTACCTGACAGTGGGAACTGATGTCAGTGCCAAGTACCGAGGTGCCTTCTGTGAGGCAAAGATTAAGACTGTGAAGAGGCTGGTAAAAGTTAAGGTAATCTTTTTTTTTTTTTTAATGTAACAGTTTTATTAACTCTGGACTGAAGAGAGTTGAGGAGGGGGAGACTACGAATCAACATATTTTATTTATTGAATTATTACTGTGTAAATGCACTGTTATGTACTGAACTTTAGAAAAGGCACATTATGACTTGAGAAATAAAGAACTCAAAATGAGAGATTATTTCAAAATGTTTTTACCAAAATACCCTGCCCATACTTCCTAGTATTTAGATCTTCCCTATTCATGGCAGTGTACTTACTTATAGTCTTGTTTTCTCCTGTTTGATGTTTAGGTAGAGACGATTTCAGTGGTTAGGAAAAACAAGACAGTGGAAATTGTTTTCAAAAGATTGTCAAAAATGAATCAAGTCTAGTCTATGACTAGAGAAAAGTTAACACATTCTCCCTGTAAAAGATTCAGAAATATGGAAAAAGAACAGGAATAACATCCATAGTTTATGTCTCAGAAATATTATCGTAAACATTATTGTGCTTATTTATGATAATTTTCATATATAAATATATATTAAGTAATCTTTGTTATGTAACTTATAGAAGTAAGCAATGCTTATTATAAACATTTTTAACGCTACGAAGCTATGTAATATAGCTTATGAAAGTCCTCCTTTCTACCACTCCCAATAGATTTGGCTTGGTCCTCCAGATTTTTTACCATGGCTCTCATAAAGTTATTATTATTATTACTGGATTACTTGGAGTTTTGCAGTTTGCTTTTCCCACTTAACACATTTGATGATTTCCTGCCGGAAAGAAGTGCTGTGAAAGGAGGAAATGTCTGACTTGCTGTATGCCCAGTAGAGCAGTACCTGGTACATAGTGGGCATTCAGAATTTGTCAAGTGAGTGAATGAACTAGAGGAGTGTGATTTGTGTGGTAGATAAATAGATTTATCTATGATTAGTATAAAATTTCTGTTTAAACTTTGGTCTGCTTATGAAACTTCTTTCAGGGTTAAGATGTCACATGGCATTCATTTTTTTCCTGTGATTTCTTTTTACTCTTACAGAGCATTTTTATATAGCCTTTTTACTATGTTAGCTATACAGGATTTGTTTACTAAGTATTCGGGATTATTTGAAGCTTATAACTTTTTGTTAGTATTGTGTTTCTTAATGTTTATTCATTTTTTAATTTTAAATCAATACTACGATTGTTGGAGGAGGTCTTATAATACATGTATTACCTAGAATTTGAATTTTCTTATTTGGGTAATTGCTCTATTATGGTTGCTTACTCTGTATATCTGGCAGGAGCTGTAGTAGAAAAGAGCATTTGTTTGTAAGTGAATTACATACTATGGTTATTATTCTGGTGTACTTTACAAAGGATAAAAGAGTTCTGGTTTTATTTTCCTTGCATATAGGCAGTAGAGCTTGATACTGTTTTTTGATGTACTTGGTGACAAATCAGAACCTTTTATGACTTGTCGGTAAAGAGCAGTAAAGGCAGTTTTAAGCGTTTACATAATCCTTACAGATTATAAGTTTTCAATAGTTTCTTCATTCATTCAGCAAACATTATAGGTGCTTATAATATGCATTGAAGCTTGCTAACTGCTGGGGATATAGTAATGAAGGGTGGCTCCAGTGCTCTAGAAGCTCAGTTAATGAGACAGTAAACATAAGTACAAGACAATGTAATAAGAATTATACTACAGGTAACCAGTGGGTGCTAAGAAAGCATAGGTAAAACTGTTGTTACCATAATAATATTGTTTTAAAAGTGACATACGAGTTGTGCAAAAATGTTTTTCAGGTACTCCTGAAACAAGATAATACTACACAGCTGGTGCAGGATGATCAAGTAAAGGGCCCTTTAAGAGTACGTATATTTTACAGTTTAAAATCTGAAATGATGTGCCATAAATTGAGACAGTAACTTACTGAGTTTTACGTGTATAGATATACTTTAAAATTTTTAGAAGTTTATAAATCAGAATATAAAAATACAGATAAAGTGTTTTGTCTGCTTAATGTAAATTATGGTATTACCATGACTGTGCCCTTAGATTAAAAATATTAAACATGTAAAAGAAGGATAATTTAAGGTACATAGAGTTGTTAAGTTTTTAGCTCCATTTATTTTGCATTCTTGGACAGAATACCTCAGTTTGTTTTTTACATTGTTGCTGTATCGAGGTAATGTTTGCTCTCTTATATACTAGTATCATAAGCCTGACCGTTCAGTTTTTCTAGTTTACCAAGTAAATTATGTTCACTTCATAGTTCAGTTTAATGAATACCTACATTGAATACCTACATGTTTTCTATCCCTTTCTGGCCCTTTTTTTTTTTTTGTGCTTTAAGTGAAAGTTTATAAATCAAGTCAGTCTCTCACACAAAAACTTGTATACACATTGGTACGTACTCCCAGTTGCTCTCCCTGTAATGAGACAGCCCACTCCCTATCTCTACTCTCTCTTTTTGTGTCCATTCTGCCAGCTGCTAACCCCTTCTACCCTCATCTCCCCTCCAGGCAGGAGATGCCAACATAGTCTCAAGTGTCCACCAGATCCAAGAAGCCCACTCCTCACCAGCATCCCTCTCCATCCCCCTGTCCAGGCCAATCCCTGTCTGAAGAGTTGGCTTTGGGAATTCTGGCCATTTTTAATGTAACAAATATCTGTTATGTCAGAGTACCAGTTGGGTTAATATCTAATATACAAAGGTCTGGAAACTGAAAGGTCAGCTGGTCTATCCCTCTGTCTCCAGATGAACCTTTACCTAAAAACCAAAACCAAACCAAACCCGTTGCCTTCAAGTCAATTCCAACTCATAGCGACCCTATTGCGACCCTATAGGACAGAGTAGAACTGCCCCATAGAGTTTTCAAGGAGCGCCTGGTGGATTCCAACTGCTGACCTTTTGGTTAGCAGCTGTAGGTCTTAACCACTATGCCACCAAAAAAACAAACAAAAGTACAGATACTGAATCCAGTATTTCTATGAAGGAAAATTATAGCTGTTTTTGCTGTCTTAGGTTTTAGAGTTCTTATATTTGATAGTTTAAAGAGATTGGGTTCTCATCCTGGAGTCTTTTAACAAATGATTTTCTCTTTCCAAGCCACAATTTCCGGTGTATAAAATAGCGGTAATATAGCTACAGCGTTTTGGGGCTCAAATTGCATAATAAAAACACTGTAAAGAATGAAGATCTAAGTTAATGGAAGGTAAAAGTATTACAAGCATCATTACTATTTTTATTTAACCAGATCATATAGTTGATGGAAGTAATTTGGTTTGTTTGTTTAAATTTGCTAATGAAATTTGGATTTTGTGTTTTAGGTTGGAGCTATTGTTGAAACAAAGACATCTGATGGATCCTTTCAGGAAGCTATTATCAGCAAGTTGACAGATGCTAGTTGGTATACTGTGGGTAAGCAGCTGAGTGATTTAAAACATAGATTTGATTTAGGGGTTGCATATACCTCTATTTCTTAGATACTGTGAATCATTGTGTTGGCAGAGAAGTATGTATTGTTGTTTCCTGTCAATTTCAGGATATAACAAAAAAAAGTTGGCTAAAATTTTAATGATGCCCTGCTGGTGATAAAAATGATTATTTCTTGACACATCCAAACACCTTGAGGGACTGAGTTACTGGGGCTGAGGGCTGGGGACCATGGTCTCAGGGAACGTCTACGTCAATTGGCATAACATAGTTCGTAAAGAAAATGTTCTAAAAAATTCAAATTCACAAAAAAAGACCAGACTGGCCTGAGAGAGACTGGTGGAACCCCAAGGTTATGGCCCCCCAGATCACTTGCTAACTCAGAACTGAAGCCACTCCCAAAGTCTACCTTTCAGCCAGAGATTAGATAGGCCTATAAAACAAACAGTAACATAGATGAAGAACTTACTTCTTAGTTCAGTCAAATATAAGAGACCAAATGGGCGCAACACCTGCCCAAAAGCAAAGACAAGAAGGCAGGAAGGAGTAAGAAAACTGGATGAATGAACACGGGGAACCTGGAGTGGAAAAGGAGAGAGTGCCGACACACTGCAGGGATTGCAACCACTGTCACAAAAAATTTGTGTATAAATTTTTGATTGAGAAACTAACTGTGAACTTTCACCTAAAGCACAGTAAAATTAAAAAACAAAAAATTCCATTGACCATAAAAAGAGGTAATTATTATTTCTTATAGTAACTTGGCTACTTGTAGCTATTTCATCCATGGGTGTACTTCTTTTTTAGGTTACCTTGATGTTTCTTTTCAAAGAAGTTAAATTATATTGTTATTTTTCTCCCATAAGAAAAGTTAATAAAAGTTAGTGTTACGAATAATCATGCTTTTTCTGTAATTACAATTAAGATTGCATAGCTGTAATCTTTTATTGTAGTGCCACCTGTTTTATATAAGTGTAATGTAGATGTTACCACAGAATTTGCAGACTAAAAATCTTTGACTAGGTTGAAGCTTAGATGATTGTAGCTTAATTTTTGATTTTTGATATAGTGAGGGCTATCTTAGTAAAAGCCCTCAAGAAAGATGTACGTGCTGTTAACATGAATACATTCTTAACCTTGCATGAATAAGCTTTTACTGGCTTTAAAAACTAAAAATAGTATTTAAAAGTTGTTGTCATTATGTTGATGAGAACAGCAATGGTTAACTTTCCCATATCTCCTATCAGTACTTTTAAACTACACAATCCTGTGGATAAGTTACAATCTTTTGTTTTACACTGAATGTCTACTGCATTGTTTGGGTTCTACATTTATATCTTGGGTAAGTGGTTTAATTATAATGTGTGGTTTCCTTGTGGAAGGAAAAGAAATGACCCTTTAGGTTTAATCTTTAAAACCATCAGCCATACTTGATAAATTTAGTGTTATCTTGGAAATGTAGGCTTTTGTTTGTTTGCCTTTTTTTAAATTGTGATTTAGCTGAAGGTTTACAGAGCAAATAGTTTGTTTGCTTTTTAAAGAAATTGGCCTTGGCTTTTAATTCACTTGATTTGTTGCTTTGTGTCAAAATCATTGGTGTCCAGTTGATGCTTAAAGCTGTGAAGTACATGTTTTGGTTAAAAATTATATTTTCTGTGTTTTACTCTGTGACTTCTATTAGGAGAAGCAATTAGCTGTGTGTAACTACTGTTTGCTAACCTTTTTTATTCTTGCTGAACCTCCTAGAAGTTAGTTCACGATGATGCTATTATTTTGAACTAAATATTTTTAGGAAGCTTAATTGTGGCTGAAGCTGTTAGAGATTTAAAAATTAAGCTTAATGTTAACTCTGAGAAGAGTACCTACATAAATGCAATTTTGCTGTATTAAAACACAGGACTGGTAAAAATGACAGGACTTCATGTGTACAGAATTGCAGGAAATTATATAATGCATACTCAAATACTAATATTGCATCCTATGTGGTACTCAGCCTCAAGGTTGCATCCACCTTACTCACAAAGCTCTACTAATATAATGCTCATGTTTCTGCAGAAGCAGTACCTTTCAAGCTTTCGCATTCTGGGTTCCTGCATCCCAGAATAGTTCTTCAGTTATGAATAGTGATCTCTGTGCTCTATGTGAGTGGCATTTTAGCAGTTCTAAAAACTAGTCATTACTGAGCATTCTTTATGGTGATTCTCTGTGATGGGTAATGACAGAAGAAATTGTGTAATTCTTGTTTTCAAAGAGTTTAGAATCTTAATTGCATGTAATTCATTACAAGTATTAGTGTACGTAAGAATCACTTGGTGCTCGTTTGAAAAAAAATGAGGATTTGAAGGCTTCAGAGTTTTTCCAATTTAGCAAGTCCAAGGATGGCAACTCAGGAATCTTCCTTTTCATAATAAGCATATTGTGTGATTTGAATGCAGGTAGTCCACACTTAGGAAAACAGACCACAACTGGAGAAACAGACTTATTTGGAAGAAGAACTCAAAATATTTAAGATTTTGCATTTATGTGCATGAGAGATAGACCTGTAAAAATTTAAGATGTTTAAGAAGCACTGTTGTGTTACATACACTCAATATAGACTCTGCTAGAAAGAACATTTAGATACTGAAGGATGTGAACCATATAAAGAATGATCAGAGTTTAAAAAATTTAATTGCTAGTTAGTGAAAAATGTGGCAAAACATAACGTGTGATCTCCCACAGGTCAGGAACTTTCTAAAATTGTCTTTTATTGAGCTCCTAAAACGTATTGGAGACCCTAGGCGGTGTAAACAATTAATGCGCTCTACTGCTAACGAAAAGGTTGGAGGTTCAAGTCTACCCAGAGGTGCCGTGGAAGAAGGTCCTGGTGATCTTCTTCTGAAAAATCAGCCATTGAAAACCCCGTGGAGCACAGTCCTACCCTGACATGCCTGGGGTTGCCATGAGTCAGAGTCAGCCTGACAGCACCTGGTAAATGGGTACTACCTCTCGGGGTGAAATGTTCTGTTTTCAAATTTTTCTTGATTTCTCGTTTCTAATGAAGTGTTACAGGTAGAACCAAAAAGTTATACAAGGATTCATTGTCTCCATGACTTTGTTTGACTTCAAGAGATTCCTGAAATTCTGTTAGACTTAAAATTGATAAAAAAACAGGATGCCACACTGCTGGTTTAGGTCAAATAAAAATGATGATCATTAGTGATCAAAAGTTATGTAATGAGTCAGTGAGATTAACTCCTTTTTATATAAATATTAATTTATCTTCTGTTGCAGTTGATTAACCAGTTTTGAAAGAAGTTATGGGTCTAGTATGATTCCATTTTTTGATTTGCTAATCATACCTTGCCCTCTAATGTTGAACAGTAAATAGCCCCAGCACATGCTTTTTTTTTAAAAAAACATTGAAAGTATTTCCTCTTCCTGTTGGAAAACAGTGCTTCCTAGCATAGTTTATTCATTTGGCAGTTCATAACCTTGCATTGAAGATAAGGAATCCAATGTATATGGAAGTATGCAAGCTGTCCATTCCAAAAGTGTCAAATTGGGTTTAGAATTTACATCTCAACTTGAATGTTGTCATTAATTCCTGGTAAATACAGTGGTTGATAAGACATTTTTAAAGTATTCCTGCCTTTTTTGGGACATGAAAGAGCATATGGTACTCAATTGGAAAAATCAGGAAAATGTAAAGAAAAAAATTAACAGTAAAATTTACATGTCCTCATACATCACATTTTAAGTTTAACGTTAAAATCTCATTTGTCATTTACGTTAATGTATTTTTGTACCAAGAAATGCTTTAATGAATTAGATTTTTTTTGTGCCTTGTAGTCACTGTTTTGAAAATCAGTTGTATCAGATTTTATGGAAGTTCTAGTTAATAGAGTATTGAGTAGATTTTTAAACTAGTGAGCTGAATTTTGTAGACTATGTTGCAAGGTAATAAGGCTTTTAATTTAGCTAGAATCCCTTGCTACAGATGTTATGACAAAAATCAACTATAGTGAATCATGTGAGAGCCGAAACTCGATGGGACTGCCTTGTTTTTCCCGGTCCTCCAAGTTTTCTGCCTTTGGCTGGGTACAGTCTTACCACTTTTCTATTGCTCGTTTTTTAGTGGAAAATATTTGCGTTTTCCTTCTCTGACAGGTTTCCACTTTACACAGACTCTGGTTTTTCTAGGTTTTATCATACAAAATGTTTTCGAAGCCATGTGGTTATTCTCCTGACTAGGAAATCATTCATTTACAAAGAAGTACTTAGCGAGAAAGAAATCTATTCAGTCCTGTGATAGGCTTTAACCCATTATTCAAATGGCCTTTTATAAGATTTAGTATTCCCATAATATTTTGTTAATGTAGTTATATATTTGAGTACCAGTTAAGTTTTCAGCTTCCTGAAAGTTTTGACCATATATAGTTGCTGGGGAATTTCTGTAATTATCACAGATCATTCTGTGAATAATAGAACTATTGGTTTTATCTAGGGTGTATATATTATAACATACATATATATGTTTTTTCTCTATTACATGAAATATTCTGTTATCATAACTGCTGTACACAGGTGTAACAGTTTTTCCCAAGTTAAACTTCTTGGCTTCCTCCTCGGTATTCATTTTGCTCTTCTACTTCATACCTATTTGTTATAATGATTTTAGACCCCCTTAACTAAATTATAGCTCATTGGTTAACCTTCGGATCCTTGATTCTTTATCAAAGGAGGTTAAGGGATTCCTACCTTGGCAGAGGCTGCTCTTAGGATCAGAAGATGCTCAATAAGCAATAGTCAATTATGCCTCAAGGTAGATAAAGTTAATTTAGTTGTTATCTTACTTCGATAGCAGGTAAACAAATCTTTTGTATTTAACAATCAGCCACCTGTTAAACTTTTTTTGTCTCTGAATTCTAGCAGATTAGGGCTAACCAAAACTAAACCCACTGCTATAGAGTCCAGTCCGACTCATAATAACCCTATAGGACAGTAGAACTGCCCCATGGGGTTTCCAAGGCTGTAAATCTTTACAGAAGCAGACTGCCACATCCTTCTCCCACAGATTAGGGTTAGGATTTGTATGTTTGTTTGCATTGTGTATTGTTTTGTCTAGTTTGTCTAATATGAATAAATGTTAACTGTGCAAATCTCAGCTTTGCCATTTTCCTCAATTTAGATTTTAGCATTTATCTAACACAATGGAGCTACTACTTTTGGCCATGTACATGTTTTATTGCACTAAATGAATAATTATTCAAATGCTATCTTTGACAAATGTAAGACATTGCATAGGATCACTAAAGGCTTATAGTCTTACTGTTTTCTCTTGACATGCTGTAGTAAAATTCCTGTTACTAAAAAAAGAAGCTAGATTTACTGTGTTCACCAATTATTTCACAGTTACCAAATGCCAGAGTTACTTTTCAGTGCCTACAAATTTTGTGTCTTTTTAGATGGTACTTTTAACATGGAAATTATAAAGAAAACTTCTTATACGTGGTACTTCTTGGTTTTGATAATCAGGGATTTCATGATTAAGAAGTCCACTGTGTTGTTAGATTTTCTATTCAGAAAATATGGAAAAGTTATATGGCTTAACAAAGTTGTATAAATTATTCAAATGCATACAGCTGTGTAGTTTCGTAAATAAAAAAGAAAAATGGTTCCTGTTTATTCACTTGAAGTTGGAAGGATTCTTAGGTAAAATTGTAAAATTATTTTTTGTCCCATAACCTCCTTTCGATAAATCCTTTTGGTTCTTAAACATTATTTCTAGCCACAATAAAGTATGTAAGTGAAATTAATTTTTCCCTTCAAAATCCTGATTGATCTTATTTCAAAGTCATTATTTAAAAAAAAAAAAGGAAATCGAATTATTGAAATTTGTCATCAGAACACTTTTATTTGGGACTGCAATTAATGATAAAACACTATGGAAAAGATTTTTTTATATAAATTTGGTAGTGTTTATTTGTCTTAAATTCTCATTTTCCTTCCTCACATTTCCATTTAGGTGTATGTATGTGCACGTGCCTGTCCAGCTTCACTGTCTTTGGTTTGTAGGCATTAAGGAAAATTAGAACCTTTAAGGCTTTATTATTTAGTATTTTAAGTTTAGCTTGTGATAGTTTCATGATTCTGAACTTTTAAAAGAACAGTTGCTTATTCATTAGACTTGTTGACACTAAGGATTGTAATTTTTTAGGGCACTGTTAATCGGGCACAGGCACAGGGCAGTGATGTGATTGTTGGAGGCTGTTGTGTTCTATCCTGTCATTGTGCCTCTAAGCAGTCATTAATTTATGTATTATTGACAGTATATAGCATAGCTGCTCTTGTGGAATCGTTGTGGTTCTGTGAATTTGTGCTTCAGGAGCTTTTAATTTTCTCTACATTGTCTCGGATGTTTAAGAGAATCTAATTTAGATATCTTTAGTTTAAGAGGAAGAACTGATTGAAGTAGGTAAATATTGAAGAAGTTGGTTGCTTTTATCTAATCAAGTTGCTAGAAAAAAACAAGTTTGTGATTTGGAGGCAAGTGTTTAATTAAAAAAAATAAATGCAGGATTGTAATTATAAACAGTGAAGAATCTAAGATACTGGATTAATCCAAAAAACACAAAATAATAAATGTTAGGTTGTGGAGAGACTGGAACACCTATACACTGCTGGTGGGAATATAAAATGGTACAACCACTTTGGAATTCAATCTGGCGCTTCCTTAAAAAGCTAGAAATAGAACTACCATACGATCCAGCAATCCCACTCCTTGGAATATATCCTAGAAAAATAGGAGCCTCTACATGAACAGATATATGCACACCCATGTTCGTTGCAATGTTTACAATAGAAATAAGATGGAAGCAACTAAGGTGCCCGTCATTGGATGAATGGATAAATAAATTATGCTGTATTCACACAATGGAATACTACGCATCGATAAAGAACAGTGATGAATCTGTGAAACATTTCATAATATGGAGGAATCTGGAAGGCATTATGCTGAGTGAAATTAGTTGCAAAAGGACAAATACTGTATAAAACCACCATTATAAGAACTTTAGAAGTAGTTTAAACAGAAGAATATATTCTTTGATGGTTACAAGAGGGGGGAGGGAGGCAAGAAAAGAGGGAGAGGGATATTCACTAATTAGATAGGTGAAGGGAAAGAACACACACAATACAGGGGAGGTCAGCACAACTGGACTAAACCAAAAGCAAAGTTGTTTCCTGAATAAACTGAATGCTTCGAAGTCCAGCATAGCAGGGGTGGGGGTTTGGGGACCACGGTTTCAGGGAGTCAGTTGGCATAATAAAATCTGTTAAGAAAACATTCTGCGTCCCACTTTGGAGAGTGGCATCAGGGGTCTTAAACCCTAGCAAGCAGCCATCTAAGATGCATCAATTGTTCTCAACCCACCTGGATCAAAGGAGAATGAAGAACACCAAGGACACAAGGTAATTACGAGCCCAAGAGACAGAAAGAGCCACATAAATCAGAGACTACATCAGCCTGAGACCAGAAGAACTAGATGGTGCCCAGCTACAACCGATGACTGCCGTGACAGGGAACACAATAGAGAACCCCTGAGGGAGCAGGAGAGCAGTAGGATGCAGACCCCAAATTCTCATAAAAAGACCAGATTTAATGGTCTGACTGAGACTAGAAGGACCCCAGTGGTTATGGCCCCCAGACCTTCTCTTGGCCCAGGACAGGAACCATTCCCAAAGCCAACTCTTCAGACAGGGATTGGACTGGACAGTGGGATAGAAAAAGATGCTGGTGAAGAATGAGCTTCTTGGATCAAGTAGACACTTGAGACTATGTTGGCATCTCTTATCTGGAGGGGAAATGAGAGTGCAGAGGGGGTTAGAAGCTGACGGAATGGACACGAAAAGAGAGTGGAGGGAAGGAGCTGGCTGTCTCATTGGGGGAGAGCAATTAGGATATAGCAAGGTGTGTATAAATTTTTGTATGAGAGACTGACTTGATTTGTAAACTTTCACTTAAAGCACAATAAAAATTTTTTAAAAGTCTAAGATACTAAACAAGATAAAGTATAGAATTTTTCTTTATTAAAACTACCTGTTCCGTTAGAATGGAAAAGCATCTAGAATTATAAGCATTAGGATTAAATTTTAATAATAGTCATTTTTGGGGTATATGTGCTTTCCTGTGTATATTTTATTTTTATAATCTGTAAAAACATTTGTTGAATGAATATGCATGTTGTGTATCTGAGATAAGAATTCTTCTTACATTTTATGTCTTTATAATTTTGGGCAATCAGGTGTCTTCCAAGAGCATTTTCTTTTTAATAAACTTGGTAAATATTAGGTGCAACAGTACATTTCTGAAAAATTTAATCTATAAATATCAAAATAATCAGAAATATGGAGAATACTGGTAGTAAATTGTCAGATTCCTTACCCCTATTTTCTCGAAAATTTTAAACAGAGCTTCAAGTAGTATGATTTTAAAAAAAAAAGTAAAATGCTTTTGAGGAAAAGCTTCCATGCAATTATGGCTTCTGTTTTTAGAGGGTTTTTTGTTGTTTGTTTGTGGTGTTGCCTTGCTTCAACCTTTATTTCTGAACTACTTATATCCTTTTCTTGCAAAAGAAAAATGTTAAATCTTGTAACTTTAGACTTTGGCAACCAGTACTTCTACTATTTTAGCTTATTATATAAATAAGTGGAAGCAGTAGAATAAACCAACAGCATTACCAAGAGTCAAAGAGCTTATTGAAGTTAAGGGTGCTCCATTGATAACTGTGGAGAAAAACCCGTAATCATTTTTTAAACCAGGTGTTTACTCATTCTTCTAGGATTGAAGGTATTTTAATGTTTTTACTTGGACTAGGTTGGTAATGGGTTAAGAAGTTGGTTCTGTAGTGATAGAAATTGAAAAACAGGAGAGATGCTTAGGAGTTAGGAACAGCCATTTACTTTGTGTTTGGTATCTACAGAGTGAACTGTGATTTCAAAGGTTTTGAAAAGTGATTAATAATAGTTCTTAAAAATATTAAACCCTAAATAAATAGCAGTAATGGCATTTTATGAAGCTACGTTTTTATTTAATTAATTTGTGTGCATAAATTCTCTGATGTCTTTTGCTTATTGTAGTGTTTGATGATGGTGATGAGAGAACACTGAGACGTACCTCACTTTGCCTGAAAGGGGAGAGACATTTTGCAGAGAGTGAGGTAGGGTGACATGGATGGACTTTCTGGGTTGAACAGGTACTGACCAACAGGTACAATGTGGATTTAACTAATATATTTCTTATGCAGACACTTGACCAGCTTCCATTAACAAATCCAGAGCATTTTGGAACTCCAGTAATTGCAAAGAAGACGAACAGAGGAAGGAGGTCCTCTCTTCCTGTGTGAGTTTTTTCATATGCTAGTAACTTTAAATTATTACAGCATTAAACCAGTGGCTTTTCTAGGAGTGGCTAAATTTGTTTCCTTAACGCTTCCGTAGTATCTCGTATCCTCATGTTAGATACTTTGCTTGAGCGGGCCTTGATTTTAATGATGCTCATCACTTTGTCCAAGAATTATCACAGCTCCTTTTTTTAAAAAAGTTATTTTTGCTTTAAACTGCTTTGCCAAATTCCTTAATTGATATGATGGTTTTCCTATTTTGAGTGTATGTATTTTTTCTTTATTTTAAAAACATTTCGATGTAAAAATTGCAAGAATAGTATAGTGAGCTCGCATATTCTCTTAACCTGTTGACATTTTTTTGCCATATTTGCATTATCATTTTGTCTTTATATATACATAATTATTTTTAATTTTCTAATAATTTTTATTTTGATGAACCACTTGAGAGGAAACTGTAAGCACAATAACAAGAATATTCTTTTATATAACCATATAGTATCAAATTCCAGAAATTTGACATTGACGGAATACTGTTCCCTAATAATAGTCAATATTTCAAATATTGCCAGTTGTCCTAATACTGTCCTTTATAGTATTTCCTTCCCCTTCCCCAAGTCTAGGATCCAGTTCAGGATTGTGCATTGAATCTGATGTAGTTCTTGAGACTCCTTTAAAAATCGGGAATAGTTCCTTAGCCTTTTTTATCTTTCATGAACTTACTTTTTGAAGGGTACGGGTCAGTTGTTTTGTAGAGTGTTTATCAGTATTAGTTTGTCTTCTTCTTTCCTCACTATTAGATTTAGGCTAAACATTTTTGACAGTAATACTACATTAAGCACTGTTGTGTCCTTTTTAGTGCAAGCTCATCAGGGAGCACATGTTACCAGTTTATCCCGTAATTGGTGATGTTAACTTTGGTCACCTGGTTAAGGTGGTATATGCAAAATTTCTCAAAGTTACTGTAGTTATTATTTTTCCCTTTGTAATTTATAAATAATCTGTGGTGATACTTTTAGTCTGTTTAAATATTACCTTCTCCATCAAATTTTCACTCAGTAGTTTTAGCATCCATTGATGATTATTGCCTGAGTCAGTTACTATGATGGCAGCAAAATAGTGATTTTTCTAATTTTTCATTCCTTATATATCACTTACCTTTCAGCTATAAGAAGAACTTGTCCTTCTTACCATTATGGATTCACAGATTATTATTTTACTAAGTAGGTTATAATTCAGTGTTCTTTTTATTCATTTTGATGCTCAAATTGTTTCAGATTTAGCCATTGGGAGCCTCTGCATGATGGCTTTTATGCCCTTTTAATATACCCTCAGCATTTTTTTAAAGAAATTTCTTATTTTCAGGCACAAGAAGATATTTTAGGCTCATCTTAAATTTTTCCTGCCCCAGCTCTGGAATCACCTATTTCTGCGGGGGCTGGGGGGGGGCGGGTCCCTGGTTCCTTTTAGTGCAAAATATTTAGAAACCAAGATCCAGGTATTAGATATATTTATTGCTGTCAGGGAGTATATGTTTTTAAAATAATGAAGATTTTAAAAAGCAAAGTCCAAATTAAAAAATAATGCCTAAATTTTATGGCAACCTCAGTGATAAAAAACATTGTTGTAAACCAGAAAGAAATAATGAAAGACCACTGAGGACCCTAAATACAAATCCTGGCTCAGCCGCTTACTAGATAGGACATGTTGGGAAAATTACTTAATCTCTTTGAAGTTAAGTACACTTACGTATGTTATCTCAAATCTTCACAAAAACCACAAGATATTATTCCAGGATTACGGCTGAGTACAATAGGAATGGTAATATCTTGCCAATTTTTGTGAGAATTAAGTATGTATATAAATTTATCAGTATGCAGTAAGTACTCACTACATGATATTTAGGAGTCCCTAGGTGGTGCAAATGGTTAAGCTCTTGACTACAAGCCTAAAGGTTTGTAATTTGAACCCACCCAAAGGTGCCTCACAAGACAGGCCTGGCGATCTTCCTAAGGGTCACATCCTTGAAAACCTTATGGAGCAGTTCTACTCTGCACATACGGGGTCACCATGAGTCAGAACTCAATCACAGCTAGCAATAACAACAACACGATATTTATTTAATAAACTAATAATGTCTAGGTATTTTATTCATAAGATTGCGCCATAGACTTTTAGTGAAAGCTTACTTATGCTGGTTTTACTTAGAATTTTAAGAAGTTGAGTCATCTGGTTTCTCAGAAGGTTTGAAGAAACAAGTAGAAGTGTCAAAGGAAAAACAGAAAAGATTAGTGGATGCAGACAGTAAACAGTGTGGAGTTTGAAGCTGAAAAGTCTGTGAGGGGAAAGAAGGAATAAGACCTTAAAAAGATAGGAAACTAAACAGCTTTGAAGCCTTGCGTACCTTAATAAACCCCAAAGGTATGAACGTATTGCAGGACAGTGTCTTCAGGAAGATGTCAGATTATTCAAGTATATACTCATCAAGAAGTAAAATAGGATATATATATATATATATCTGTTTTTCTTTAAAAAAAATTATAGGCTTAAAATTAATATACATTGTTGACACTTAAGCATAAACTTCATTTATCCAGATATGTTACCTATATAAACCCTCATATGTGTTTAAATGAAATTACTTCATAACCTGTTAGAAATTAAAGTTATTTTATCTGACATAAAAAGGAGAAGGGCAATATTTTTACAAAAATATTTGGTACAGTATATAGTCGAAGGTGGTATAATTAGGCTTTTCTGTCCTAGCCAGTGATTGGAAAGAGAGTCTAAGTCCTGATACTCATTGCCTAGTGACATGAACTCAGAGTTACTATGGATAGCTCAGGACTGTTTTCTGTAGGGCTATGGAAGTATCCATCTCCTCAATTCAGTAAGAATGAAGAGGCTACTACTATTCCAAAGTAATCCAGATTAGAATTTGCATTGTATGTGTTAAATTCACACCATCCTGACTGTATCAGAAATGGTTTATCTTAGGATCGTGATGAAGTTATTTTAACTTTTAGTACGGAAGATGAAAAGGAAGAAGAAAGTAGTGAGGAGGAAGATGAAGATAAGCGACGTCTCAATGATGAATTATTAGGAAAAGTTGTAAGTGTGATAGCTACATCTGAGAAGACTGAATGGTATCCTGCTTTGGTAAGCAAGATTTTTTACGCAGTTAATCAAACATTTAAATGATTTATTTGATGTAGATTTTTAAAAAGCATTTAAAATATTTTAGAAGTATTACACAAATTTAATTTGAATTTTATTGTAGATCTAAAAATTGAACAGTCGTATCGGGTCCAGAAAACTTCAGTGTCTTCTTTTGTTATTTCCTTTCTTTAATTCTCTGTAACCATTAATTTATTGAGATCTTTGAGTTCTTTCAAAATGTGTCCAGTGGCCTCTTTTTATTCTCTGTTCTTACTACCATTTTACACTTGATTTATAGGAACTACCTCCTTTAACTTGATTCCTGAATTGTTTCTTTACTAAATTCAGACTAATTTTCTCGAAATAGCTTTTATAGAGAAGTCTTTTTAAAATATTGAGTTAATCATGATAGCCCCAGTCTCAAAAACCTTCAGTGACTACATAGTGGGTCAATTCTGCATTCTTAGATGGATATCTGAGGTCGTCCCTAGCTCTCAGTTTCCTGTTTTCAGTGTAAACACTCTACTTTACTCAGGTTCTTTCCCACTCTTCCCGGCCTTTACCTCTACCTTAAATCAATCAAGTCAGTGTTTACTGAGGATCTGATGTGCGTTCAATTTTGTACTGGGTCCTTAGGAGAGAGAAAAGTGGGAGACTTGGAACATATTACCCTCAAGAAGCTTACTATACATATCCAAGAGATTATATGTTAATTAAACATTATATAGTAGATTAGTTTTTTTTGTGGTGCCTACGCTGGAGTGGGACAGGGAGTATTGGGGAAAGGGAGGGTACACCTAGATTTTAAAGAAGGCTTTGGAAATGCCAAGTGTTCAATAAGTTGGTAGAGAAAGCTAATCTTTGCTGACATTGGGAAGGAATGAGAAGAAGGGATGGATAGGAGATGACTTCATGAGAGAAATCCATAATACCTGGTAATTAATACCTGTCTGCCCTTCCTTGTCTTACTCTTCTCCTCCTCACATTTTTTCTGTCTTAAGGTTCAGCTCAAGTCCTACCTTTCTGCAGGGTCTCCCCTAATCACCCTAACATAAGTACACCTCCTCCTTCTCTGAATTTTGATACCATTTATTATCTGTAAAAATAATTTTGGCACACACACAAAAAAATGTGTCCCCAGTTAGATTATAATTTTTTAAAGAGCTGAGGCAGTGTTTCTGTGTGCGTGTAAATATATTACTCAATTCCTATATAATGGGTTTGCTTCCATTCTGAAAATTCTTTTAGCCTTTTCCTTTGTACAGGCAGATAAGTAAATGGGTTTGGATTCTGAATATTTCAAGTTACAGTTTGCCAAGAGATTATTTTACAAATTCCTTTATTTACTTGATTTATCGTTTTCTAGGTGATGCAGAAAATAAAGGGGGAGTAATGCATGACTCTTATATTTGACAATTTTATAGTCTAACGTAGAGAATAATCCATGTAACTATACTATAAAATAGTATATGTTCAATATTGAGTCTTTTTGGCCAGTGTAGAAATGGCAGGGAGGCGGAGTTTGACCTCCTCTAACTTCACACTTCAGAAGGAGAATGAAGATCAACAGCCCAAGGCTGATTGCTATGAGGCGGAGGTCTGACATGCCTCCTCTCTCCACCATCTTTGCCAGTTCTGACACCAACCATCCCTCCCATGGCACTCTCTACTTCTCTTCTGGGTTTGATAATTCATTGCAATGGCCACACAGAACTCACAGTCAATACTCACAATTATGGCGTTTTTTAGGGAAGTAACAGGTTACATTTCAGCCTCAGGAACACTGAGGATACAGCTCTTCCATCAGGACAGACACTTCCCAGCTGTGCTTCCAGGCACACCTCTCCCTGGCCATAGGCCTCTGGCCAAAGGCACTCAGGTTTCTCTCTCTGTGGACCAGGAAGCCCACAGCACCATCTCCTTCTGCCAGGTCTCTCCTGCCACTGCTTCTCAATTGTGTTCAGGGTTACCACTGGCTCTCTCTCTGTCTCCTGGTCCTAGGAGCCTCCCAGGGCATGAATCCCGAGTCCAAAGGATACGCTGGCTCCTGGCTGTTCTTTCCTGGTGGTGGTGGGATTCTCTCTTTCCCACCTCTGGGGTGGCTCATTTCAAGCCCAGCAGGATAGCAAAACTGACCAATCCCTTTGGTGGGCCACAATTACACTATCACACCATTTCACCCAGTCACTTGGGTGAGAGTTACAAGACCATGGCTAGAAAGGCCACACAAAAATGATCCATCACACTGCAGCCAGAAATTACATTCATCTGAAGCAAATCCAGAAAGCCTCATGAAGAAGGTGCATTTGAGCTGACCCTTGAAGGATTTAAAGCAGAACTTTACTTGGGGACTTTCTTAGAGGAAACAAGAGAAATAAAATCAGAAAAGCAAAGGGGTTTGTTCAGGAAACTATTTGTTCAGGGAATCCATCCTGGCTAAAGTATTAGATGTGAGTAGAGAAGTAGTAGGACGTATGACTAGTTTGGAGCTAGGGCATGAAAGAATTTTAAAATTCTGTCTAAGGAATTTGGATATAATTCTATAGAGAATTTTATAGAAAAGTGACATTATTTGAGCTGTACGTTTAGGAATGTTAATGAGGCAGTGTATGTTGGTTTAATTGTTGTTGGAAAGACTAGAGGTGGATCAATCAATTTGGAGGCCATCAGTGTAGTTCATAGGTGAGGTAATTAGGCCTTGGGTTGTGCCTCCAGACCACCAAACCAAACCCATTGCCACTGAGTCAAATTCCAACTCAAAGTGACCCTATAGGATAGAGTAGAACTGCATCAGTAGGGTTTCCAAGGCTGTAAATCTTTACAGAAGCAGACTGCCAGCCACATCTTTCTCCCACGAAGGAGGTGGTGGGTTTGAACCGCCGACCTTTTGGTTAGCAGCCCAGCTCTTAACCACTGTGTCACCAGGGCTCCTTGGGTTGTGCCTACTCATCCCATAAGATTTAGCTTAAGCCATTGCTGCCACATCTTTTCCTTACTCAGAATGAGTTAAATCTTTCTTCTAGGTGTTTTCAAATTATCCTGTGCCTAGTGGTGTCACTGAACTTAGTTTCCATTGTGTTTAAGTACCTTTTTGTGTTTGTCCCTTCATTACACTGTTAGCTTCTTGAGGGCAGAGGCAGCTGCGTATATTACTATCTAATATTGATCAGCACCTACCAAACAAACAAAAAGACTTCCATCTGGTGTTAAGACAGCTGATGTGACTACCAAGGATATATAATTATGTGAATATGCACTAATGTGTTAACCATGAGCCACCTGTGGCTATTTAAATTCAAATTCAACAATAAAAATTAAATAGGATTTAGTTTCTCAGTTGTCCTAGCCGCATTTCAAGTGTGCAGCCCTATGTGGCTCGTGGCTACTGTATTGGGCAGTGCAGATATGAAGTACTTCCATCACTGCGTCAAGTTCTGTGGACAGCGCCGATCCAGATTGTTGCAGAGGGGCTAGTGTCAAGGGTGGTGATGAGCAGGTGTATTTCAGCAGTTTGTCAGTAGACTCTTTTTAATGATGAAGTTTTGTAAAGAATATACAGAGATTACTTATTTACCAACGATAACTGTTAAGAAGACATGTTATTTTCAAAAGTTAAGAAATCAAAAATTTCCTTGCTCAGATTTTCTCTGATTTGTTTTAATTACTAAAAACTGTGTATATCGTGGTAATGACGTGAACTTAGATGTTTATTTTAAACAAATAGCCAGATTTCAGAATAGATTCTGTGATTCCAATATTTTAAAAAATTATTATTATGCAGATTTACATCACAGGTCATACATTTTACTTTCTGAATAATAAATGGATTATTATTTGACTTAAAATGAGTCTTGATTTTTTAAAAAAGCAGGAGTCGCACTGTAATTTCTATTTCATTGTTCATTTTATAATATAACAACTATGGATAAATATCTAGAATACTGATATGTTAAAAGATATAAGGAGACATTCTTTTATAAGTAATTCATTGATAATGAAGCTATTCCTTGTAAAATATAATCCATTTGAGAAGTTAGAGGATACAAAGATGTTCTTTTCCAAAATATATTCTTTTTTCTGAGCAAGGGAACTAGGAATCAATTTGTTCTTCTTTGATACTTTAGGTAGTATCTCCCAGCTGTAATGATGACATCACAGTGAAAAAAGACCAGTGTTTAGTTCGATCATTTACTGATTCCAAATTGTAAGTAATGAACCACTTACTAGTATTAATGTGGGAGGAAAAAAGATGAAATCACAGTGATAGATCCCTAAGAGTTTATTTTTAAAAAATCTTCATTTCATGAACTAAGAAGTTATCTAATAATGTTTTGATGTTTTGTAATATAAATTATTTTTTTACTGTTAAATTTTGTATAAAAACTGAACAATGTGAAAACATTTTTTTTTCATAAAGCATTGTGTGGATTTTCTCAGTGTACTTTTATATTATGAACTAGGAAGCTTAATTTTTAGTAGAATTTATAGTATCTAAAATAATTATTTTAATTTTTTCTTATTAAAAACCAAGTTTTTCGAAATTTTCCCTAACCTCATTTCTGCTTTGTTTCCAAAAGAAATAATTTAAAATTAAATACACGCACATGTACAAATACAGGTATATGGAGAGAGTTATAATTCTGTTTAAAAAAAGAATCCGTAATATATCATACAGTGATATATTGTTGTTGGGTGCTGTCGAGTAGATTCCAGCTCATAGTGATCCCAGGTGACTGCATAGAATTACCCTATAGGGTTTCCTTGGCTGTAGTGTTTACAGAAGCAGGTCACCAGGCCTTTCTCTTGCGGAACCACTGGGTGGGCTTGAACCACCAGCTTTTCAGTTAGCAGCTGAGCGCTTAACCTTTGTGCTACCAGGGCTCCTTACAATGATATAGCTTTTTTAATATTGCCATTATTTTTGTTAAAATAAATAATACGTTTAAGAATAATATACATCAAAATAGACATTATTGCCTACAAGTATTGAAAACATCACAATGCCATAAATTAACCTCATACGGTCTTTAGGAGGGTTGTATAGACTGAAGCATTGAATGTGAGAGTCTCAAAATAGTGTACTTCCATAGTATATGGCTCTTTAGAGTTAAGGTATTAGCTTTGCATTTATCTCTTTCCCTTTATTGAGGATTAGGATGTACATGATCTTTTTGAAAACATTTTATAGACAAAGTAATTTTGATTTTGAGGTTTATATTTTTCTATATGTTAACATGGACTATATAAGTGATAATTTTTATTTAATAAATAGTTCCCCTCCCCTTTATTCTTCCCTATAATTAGTTACTCTATAGCAAGAAAGGACATCAAAGAAGTAGACATTCTCAGTCTACCTGAATCTGAGCTCTCTGCTAAACCAGGTAAAATAATGATGAATCAATTTATAATTTCATGATGCGATTTTATAAGGAAAATAGTGACTAAAGCAGGAATGAATAATCTCTGGTTCCATTTTAACTATTTAGAGTTCATATCCACTCTTATTTGATGGCCATTTTTTTACTGTCTAGGTGGAATACTTAAATTGTAATTTTTAGATAGGTTTTCATGTTTTACCGTTAAGGTTATCAGTATTCCCTAGAGTAGTAACAAACATTTGTATACCTTTATAATGTATGAAATATGCTCAAGCTTATTTTATCATTTTTATCTTTAAAACAATTCTTTGAGATAGGTATTATTGTCATTATTTTTGAAATAGGAAACAGAGATCAAGTGTCCTGGTTGGGCTGTCAAGTTAGTAAGTGACAGCTAAATTTGAATCCAGGTCTTCTGAATCTGACTGTTAGGCTTTTTCTTTTATCCTATGCTGCCAATTTCCTAACAACTGCTGAAGTATATTTTCACTCCTAGGGCTTCAAAAAGCAAGCATTTTCTTAAAAACAAGAGCTGTTCCTGACAATTGGAAAATGGATATAAATGAAATCCTTGAGTCATCCAGTAGTGATGATGAAGATGGCCCAGCTGAAGAAAATGATGAAGAGAAGGAAAAAGAGGCCAAAAAGGAAGAAGAGGAGGTGGTAGGTTATAACAATTAAGGACATTTGGGATACTCTTCAGTAAAAATAATATCTTCATGTATTTTTCATCTGCTTAGATTCTCTGTTGTTTCTGTCCTTTTCTAGCTTCACTTTATTTTTCAGGGGGAGCTTTTATCTTTTTCTTTTGGGAGAACCGTTTTGGCTTATAGCTTAGTGGTCAAATCGTAGCTAATTTTGAGTGAGTGAGAGGTTACAAAGAAGTACTTTTTAAGTAAAAGAACTAACAAATGCAGATTGGTTTCCTAAAGGTTTTTATCAGACAACCAAGGGGGAAAGAAATGTCACTTTTATGTTTATTGTGTTAACTCATTCAAGCTGCTACCATGTAAAGTAACTGTTATTATCTTTAAAAATAAAGGTAAATAAATAAAATGAGGAAGAAGCCTCAGAAAGGTTAAGTAACTTTTCCAAGGTGGCACAGCTAAAATGTGGAGAACAGGGATTTGAATCCAGCTCTAGTCTGCCTTAACATCAAAACCTTATCTTTTTGAGATATTTCACAATATCTCAAGGATGCTTGGGGCAAAAAAAGTCCCACTCAAACCCAAAGACTATTTCGTCTAGCAGTTTGATAACTCTTAGAAAAGATTTAGATAGTATTTTATAAATGTGGCGTTCATTGTAATACTGTCTTGTTATTTATATATATGTAATTTATGAAATAATCCATTGAGTACCACATAATTGCTTATGTGAATATTATTGTCTGTTTGTTCTATAGTGTTTTGTCAAATGGGATAAACTGTCCAGTATATTTTTGGCTCTTATAGGGCGAAGGGGATTAGGGGTAAGACAAAGAGAATGAGTTCACTGAAAATGAGGGCCTATTGAGCATGAAAAATATTTGCCTGCAAAAGTGTGGGGTACTCGTTTCTGTTTTACTTATAGCGCTATGAATTTATGAAATAAAATGAGTATACTTGTATGTGATGAAGGGCGTAAGATATTTCTTTGCTTTTACTTCCCCTGCAGTATTTGGTTTTTGCACTCAGAAATCAGAATGGCGGTTCATACTTACAGGCTGCCTACAGAGTTGCCATAGTAACGTGCTGTTGGTTTTAAGTGAGCATGCTCGGAAAGACAGGAAGGTTTAGCAGAGGCTTGGCAGGTTGCCAATGGAGGTTTGCCAGATGCTTTGAAATGGGCTGTCTTTCTTTTCCTTTCATGTAATGTCTGATTTTTATGTGGAAGAGAATGTAAGTAGTGTTGTATAACCCTGCGGATGCTATGCCCTAAGAGGGACAGCAGATATTTGCAAGTCAGACTGAAAAAATGTCCAGACACTGTACTGATTAAGTAGAAGGGGAATCTAACCATTTTGCATTTGAAAGAAAATGCAGCATATAGGTAAGAATTTTTTTTTTTTTTTTGGTATATTTAGTTATCATTTGGTTGCCAAAAATGGGGTTAAATAAGAATTAAGGTATTGATGATGTGGCTGGTACGGTAGGACTCCTAGCCAAGCGTAATTGTTTCTTGTGAAAAAAGACAGTAGGAATCTATTTTTAGAAAATCAGAGGAAGAAGGCTGTTTTCCTGAAAAATAAGATAGATATTGAAATGATGAGACAGTTTGGCAAAAGTCAGGATTTAAAGTCTGAATATTAAATGTTTTTTGTTTCTAATCTGTCTTTATAAATTATATGTTTTCAGGCCACATTTTCAGGGTGTGAACTGTTGCAGCCTGTGGTTTTTGCTTTTGTTTTTTCCATAACATTACTTAGGACCCTGTATTGCCAAATATTGAAAAAAGATTAGTCTCTTTATTTTTGCTAATACTTTTAATTAGTATCCGTTTCAGAATTTATGCTTCCTGTCTCCCCCCTCCTAAAAGACCTGAAATTTTAAACAAAGAGGGTAAAAAGAGCTTTGTAGTAAGATTGGGAGGGTGGCTATAAAATCTAAGTAAATGGTGCTCTTATAAATATTAATTTCATAAACATTATAATGTTTTATTCAAGCTGAGTTAACATTAGTAAGAAAGAATGAAGAACAGAGGCAAAGCTCTGTTACCTATTGTTTGCAGGGAATAAGTAAAGAAATTTAAAAAGGTAAGGACCCTTTTAAGGAAAGTATCTTTTGAAAATGTATTGCTTAAAATATGAACCTGTTAAAAACCAGGATGCTTTTCATTTTCTGAAACATAACAGGCAAATCACAAAATTCAGGCACTGATTTAGATGATTATTATTTTAAATTATCTTTCAGATGGCCAGTTTCTTAGCCTTCAGTTTATTAAAGTACTTGACAGAAACTGATTCTTTTTCTTTTGGCCATACAGGTAGATATTCTAGAATGGGATTTTAGTTGCTTTAGGGGAAAAATATCAGCTGCATTTCTTGCTCTTGGATTTAAAATTCAGTTGCTGAATCATTCTAACTTGTTCTGAACACTAATTTTCTTTTAAACTTAATACATTGATAAACTGAAAAGCACTTTAAGCTACATACACAAAAGGAAAAGGGGAAATGGGTATGGTGTAAGGTGAATAAAAATTTGGTAAGCCAGGGCCTACCTGGCTTAGTCATTATAGGCCTTGGCCGCACAAGTGAGACTAAGCTGTTGTATTATCTTACAGAAGATCATATTCTCCCCGAAATGTAATGATGCTATGCATTTCATGAAGATTTAACACAGCCTATGATGACCAAATAGATATGGCATTTTGTAAAACATTACAATAATACTTTCACCTGTCATTTGGTGTTTGTAGTATCTGAAGAAATTCTATGCAGTAGAATCATACAAGTGTTAAATACTTCTGCAGTGTTTATGGGCAGTGGGCATTGTTTTTATATAGGATGTTTTGAGTACCCTAACATAACCTTGATAAGGAGGTTTGAGATTCAGTGGCTTTACCATGGAGGAGTATCTTTCTATTCAATAGTATTTTGAATAACTAGGCATTAGTATTTCAGGATTTGAATACAAGAAATATATCTCATGCTGTCACTGGGAGGGAAAAGACTTGAGAATCTGAGAGGAAGTAGGTCCTATCCATATTGATGTCTAAAATTTTAACCAGTTGATAATTGTATTGAAAAAGGCCCTGGAGAATACGTTTGTGGGTATTCCTTAAAAGTATTTTGTTAAGAAAATTTTTGTTAGAAAGATATTAATGCATTGTCTTTTAAGCTTTGAAATTGATTAGAAAGTCCATGTGAACATAAATAATGATATCAGTTCATTAACTCCCAACATTTACTCACTTTTGGTTGAATATAGGGGAGCTCTCTGGTTGTTGAGAAGACTGACTCTCAGAAGGAGTTTGACTAGCTTTTTTATCCTTCTTAATTCGTGGAAACATAATACAATTTTTTTCTTTTTAATGTTTAAGTTAAGCGTTGTTTGTACCTACTAATTTATGCCTTTTTGTAGATAGTTGTAAAGGTATTTGTTAGTGATCATTCAAGGTAACTTAGGGTACAAGTGTGCGGTATGTGTGTTTACACAGACAGTAAGTGCTAGATAATTCGGGAAAGCATGCTGTGTCGGTAACATTTAAAGAAAATTTTAAATGTAGCTTTAATATTTTTGGTTTAATAACTCGAACGGCCAACCAAATGTTTTTAAGCAAGTTCTATGAAGTCAGCATTCAGTGAATAATTGAGACTTTAGCTTGCACTAAAATACAATGATTTATTTGCTAAAGTTTAACCTATTAAACAAGCAAGTAAAAATGACCTACTGTGTTGAGCAAAACCTTTCTTCACAGTGTTAGGGTCAGACTCTAGTAAATTAAGGATCACCTCATCAGATTAATGATGATTATACATTTGTACACATAAATACAGATACATTTTTAAAAATGGAAATGAATCTTAAGAAAACACTTCTCATACCCAAGTATTGTATAATTGTGGCAGTATGAGAGAGTTGACCGATTTTAAGAACTTGGATTTGGTAGCATCCAAACCACATCTTGCTCTTTTTCAAAAGGAGGAAAAAATTGCTAATCTCACTTAAGTCTGATGTAATACACAACCAAAAAAACCCAAACCCACTGCCGTCAAGTCGATTCCCACTCATAGCGACCCTATAGGACAGAGTAGAACTCCTCCATAGAGTTTCCAAGGAGCACCTGGCAGATTTGAACTGCCGACCTCCTGGTTAAGAGCTGTAGCACTTAACCACTACGCCACCAGGGTTTCCTGATGTAGTACAAGAGACATGTAATTACTTTAGGCAAGTTGTTAAACTGTTTTCTGAAATGATAAAACTGTCTTACCACACAATGAATATATCATGACATTTTATATCATCCCTGAAACTTTCTCTCCATGTACAACAGGGAAGAATGGTACCACTCTAAATTTTACGATATTCAGATTTCACTGGGACTTCAATGCTACTGGTCAAGTCCCAGTTTCTGTAATCAAATCATTAATCTCCTCCATTAAACTACCAATCCTACCCCCACTCAACTTCAACTACAGGAGAATAGAACTTCAGATGGGAGGGAACATATTCTAAACAAACCCCATCTGCTGGCTCTCCTTCCATCAAGATACAATTGAAAATTTGCTGTCCTCCTCTAAAACCAGTCCCTCCGTTTGTGCTCTGGATCTTATTCCTGTCTGCCTTTCAGAAAATCTTAGGCTGTCAACTATTTCTTCTTTTTCTGCATAACCTCTTCCTTTTTATTGTATCCTTCCATCAGCTTCTTAAAGCAGATCACATCCCTCCCAACCTAACGGTCCCCCTTTCCCGTCCAGATCTTGCCCTTCTCCCTCATGGCTAAGTTGCTGGGTCGTATATACTATTCTATTTCCTGACATCCAGCTCACACTGTAGTGTGGCTTGTACCCCCACCATAGCTAAAACAGCTTTACTGACGTCATCAGTGACCTCCAACAAGTTTTTGTACTGAATCCAATGAATTTTTGTCTTGATCTTATTTAAAATACTTAGTAGTACTCAACACCTTTCACTTGACATCTCTGACGTAACAGTTTTTTCTGGTTTACCTCCTACCTAAATGATAAAATGACTCCAAATCCATATCTGCATCAAAGATGTGTCTTAACTGCAGATGTTTATTTCAGACTGTCTGTTGAGGATTTCTTCTTGTCTTGTAAACACTCAAACTCAGTATGTACAAGAAAACCAAAACCAAACCCATTGCCATGGAGTCGATTCCAACTCATAGCAACCCTGTAGGACAGAGTAAAACTGCCCCATAGGGTTTCCAGGGCTATAAATCTTTACAGAAGCAGACTCCCATGTCTTCCTTCCAGAGAGCAGCTGGTGGATTTAAACCTTTGACCTTTCAGTTTGCAGCCAAGTGATTAACCACTGCACCAGACAGAGCTCCATGTGTGCAAGACTGTGCTCATTTTTACCCCTCAACCCTATCCTTTCCCTGATTCAGTTGAAATGAACCACCTTCCAACCAACTACCTTGACTCCCCCCATATCTGATGAGACACCAAATCCTTTCTGTCATACCTACTTGAATAGCTCTCAAATTTGTTCACTTCCCTCAGTTTTACTCTCTGCCACCCTAGTCCAAGCCACTATTCTCTTTTACATGGACTAGTGCAGCAGCATCCACACAAGCTTTCCTGTGTACATGGCTGAGCCTTCTCCAATCTATTCTGTGTACTGTACCTAAAGTATGTTTTAAAAAATCCTAATTATATTTTAAAATTTGAGATTATGTAGGATATAAGAAAAGATTTAGTTCAAAAATGATGAGGATTTAAATTTTTTTTAACTGAAAATATAAATGGGATTCCTTTAGGAATGAAATAATTTTCAGGCACAGAAGTGGTTGTAGTTTTTATTCTTTTGGATTGAAGTATTTCTAAAACGTATTGCATAATGCTGTCCCTTCATAAAAGTAGTATACTGGACATTATTTAACTCAAGATTTAACTATTATATACTTGTAATACAATGCTTTTAGCCTTTACACCAAATGATCTAGGCCTATTAAGATTGTGAATGTTTCCTCTCATTTTTTTTTTCCTCTAAAATCTAGATAGTCATCTGTCAATTTTTACATATGATATCTTTCTTGGACAATTTTTTAGACTTCTATTTGAGACTGGCTCATTGATACCCTAATGAGTCATTTTGCCCTATGGATCACCTGAGTTAGAAGACCGTTATTTTTGTTTTCTTCTTTCTTTTTTAGTTTAAGTAAGTTTTTAAGTTTGCAGATCTCATTGCATATCTGTGTACCAGAGCATGCATCATCAATAAGATGCCTTTCATTATACCACTGCTAAAATAGTTACCTTTTGTGGCGATATAAACAAATAAAGATGACCACACAGTAATTTTCTGTTCTTAGAATTTAACTTTTTTTTTTTAACCAAGACTGTTTATTTAATCCTCAGAGTAGCTTGTGAAGATATCTATCGTTGTTAGCTGCTGTCGAGTCGCTTCCAGCTCTGAGTGACCCTGTGTACAGTAGTATGAAATACTGCCCAGTCCTGTGCCATCCTCACAATCGTTGCTGTGTTTGAGCCATTGTTGTAGCCACTGTGTCAGTCCATCTCATTGAGGGTCTTCCTCTTTTTCGCTGACCTCTACCTTACCAAACATGATGTCTTTCTTCAGGGACTGGTCCCTCTTGATAACATGTACAAAATATGTGAGACGAAGTCTCACCATCCTCGCTTCTAAGCAGCATTCTGGATGTACTTCTTCCAAGACAAATCTGTTCGTTCCTCTGGCAGTCCATGTTACATTCAGTATTTTTAGCTAACACCATAGTTCAAAGGCATCAATTCTTCTCCATTCTTCCTTATTCATTGTCCAGCATTTTCATGCATATGCAGCAATTGAAAATACCATGACTTGGGTCAGGTGCACCTTTGTCCTCAAAGTGGCATCTTTGCTTTTTAACACTTTTGCAGCAGATTTGCCCAGTGCAATGTGTTGTTTGATTTCTTAACTGAGGCTTCCATGGGCATTGATTGTGGATCCAAGTAAAATAAAATTCTTGACAACTTGAACATTTTTTCTGTTTATCATGATGTTGCTTATTGGTCCAGTTGTAAAAATTTGTTTTCTTTATGTTGAGGTATAATCCATACCAAAGGCTGCAGTCTTTGATCTTAATCAATAAGTGCTTTAAGTCCTCTTCCCTTTCAGCAAGCAAGGTTATGTCATCTCCATATCACAGGTTGTTAGTCTTCCTCCAACCCTGATGCCTGTTTCTTCTTCATATAGTCCAGCTTCTTGGATTGTTTACTCAGCATACTGATTGAATAAGTATGGTGAAAGGATACAGTCCTGATGCACACCTTTCCTGATATGAAACCACGCAGTATCCACTTGTTCGAACGACTACTTCTTGGTTTATGTATAGGTTCCTCATGAGCACAATTACCCCCAAACCTGTTGCCGTCGAGTTTATTCTGACTCATAGTGACCCTATAGGACAGAGTAGAACTGCCCCATAAGTTTCCAGGGAGCACCTGGTGGATTCAGACTGCCGACCTTTTGGTTAGCAGCCATAGCTCGTAAACACTATGCCACCAGGGTTTCTGAGGACAATTAAGTGTTTGGGAATTCTCATTCTCCACAGTGTTATCTGTAACTTGTGATGATTCCACATGGTCGAATGCCTTTGCATAATCAATAAAACACAGGTAAATGTCTTTCTGGTATTCTGTGCTTTCATCCAGGATACAGCTGACATCAGCAGTGATATATCCTGTTCCACATCATCTTCTGAATCTGGCATGAATTTCTGGCAGTTCTCCGTCAATTTTACTGCTGTAGCCGCTTTTGAATGATCTTCAGCAAAATTTTACTTGCGTGTGATATTAATGATATTGTTTGATAATTTCTGCATTTTCTTGGATTACCTTTCTTTGGGATGGGCACAGATTTATGGATCTCTTTCAGTCAGTTGGCTAGGTAGCCGTCTTCCAAATTTCTTGGCATAAACGAGTGAGCATTTCTAGTGTTACATCTGTTTGCTGAAACATCTTAGTTGGTATTCTGTCAGTTCCTGGAGCCTTGTTTTTCACTATTGCCTTGAGTGTGGCTCAGACTTCTTCTTTTAGTACTATTGGTTCTTGATTATATGCTACCTCCAGAAATGATTGAATGTTGCCCAATTCTTTCTGGTACAGTGACTGTGTATTCCTTCCATCTTCTTTTGATGCCTCCCGTGTTATTCAATATTTTGCCCATAAAATCCTTCAAAATTGTAACTTAAGCCTTGAATTTTTTTCTTCAGTTCTTTCAGCTTAAGAAATGAGCATGCTCTTCCTTTTTGGTTTTCTAATTCAGGTTCTTTGCACACTTCATTTATAGTGCTTTGTCTTCTCAAGCCGCCCTTTGAGAACTTGTGTTCACCTCTTTTACTTCATCATGTCTTCCATTTGCTACGTTCAAGAGTAAGTTTCAGAGTCTCTTCTGACATCCATTTTGGTCTTTTCTTTCTTACCTGTCTTTTTAATGACCTTTTGCTTTCTTCATGTATGATGTCCTTGATGTCATCCTACAACTTGTCTTTGGTCATTAGTATTCAGTACATCAAATATATTCTTGAGACGGTCTGTAAATTCAGATGGGGTATACTCAAGGTCATACTTGGGCTATTGTGGACTTGTTTTAATTTTCTTCAGTTGTAACTTGAACTTGCACATGAGCAATTGATGGTCTGTTCTACAGTCGGCCCCTGGCCTTGTTCTGACTGATGACATTGAACTTCTCCATCATCTCTTTCCACAGATGTAGTCGATTCGATTACTGTGTATTCCATCTGGCGAGGTCCACGTGTATAGTGTTGGAAAAAAGTATCTGCAATGAGTATGTCTTGTTAAATTCTATACAATCTCTGGCATTATTTCTGTCACCAAGGCTATATTTTCCAACTACCAGTCTTTCTTCTTTGTTTCCAACTTTTGCATTCTAATCACTAATAATTGTTTATGCATCTTGATTGCAAGTTTGATCAATCTCAGACCTCAAAAGCTGGTAAAAATCTTCAGTTTCTTCATCTTTGGCATTAGTGGTTGGTGTGTAAATTTGAATAAAAGCTGAATTAACTGGTCTACCTTGTAGGTGTGTGTATATTATCCTGTCACTGACAGCATTAGTTCAGGAGAGACCTTGAAATGATCTTTTTGATGATGAATACGATGCCACCCCTCTTCCATTTGTCGTTCCCAGCATAGTAAACCATATGATTGTCCAATTCAGAATGGCCAATACCAGTCCATTTCAGCTCACTAATGCCTAGGATATCGATCTTTATGTGTTCCATTTCATTTTTGACAGTTCCAATTTTCCTAGATTCATACTTTGTACATTCCACGTTCCAATTATTAATGGATATTTGCACCTGTTTCTTCTCATCTTGAATCGTTCATATCAGCAAAGGAAGGTCCGGAAAGCTTGACTCCATCTGCATCATTAAGGTTGACTCTACTTTGAGGGGGCAGCTCTTCTCAAGTCATATTTGAAATACCCATGGCATAGCTTTCAGCATCACACAAGCCACCATAGTGCGACAAGCTGATAGACTAATGGTGGATTTATCTATAGATGTCCATTTCTTTAAGTGAGGAAACTGAGGTTTAGAGAGGTTACACAAGGTTTTCACAGAGTTTTAAGAAAATTTTGTCCTCACTAGATTGTAAGGTCTGTGAAAGCAAAGGATGTCAGTTTGTTGGCTTTTTCTCTCTCTTTTCCCACCTGTATAGATAAGTACCCACCAGCTAGCAGCACAGAGCTTGGCACATACTAAGACTTCATTAAATAGTCACTGAATAAATGAATGAACATAGGTTATGCAATTATCGTAGGAAATTACTGTTTGAAACAAAGTGTTGATTTATTTTAAGGTTCTAGAATGCTCGCTATGGAGGGAACCATGGGATAAGGTATCTAACTTCCCTTCATGATATCCCTTTTCTCAGGCAATATGTTACAGACAATCTCATTTTCTTACATAATTTTGTGAATTTATAAATTAATTCTTTTTGGCTTAAGTCACTTTGGGATAGTTTACTGTTACTTGCAGTAAGAGTTCTTGACTAATAATACTCCTTCATATTTTGCCCCACTTATTTTGGGTGTCTTCTGACTGACCTTTTCTCTCCTATCTCTTTCCCCCTCCAATGCATTTCTCTGTAGACACCTTTCTAAAACATAGATGGTTCCTGTTGGAAGCCCTTCAGTGGTTTTCAGCAACTTTAAGATAAAGTCTAGCATTTTATCATATGCCTTTGTAACTCTGGCCCTTTATGATTTGACCCATGTCCACCTTTTCATTCTGTCCTCCACTATTCTCTAGCAATAGGGAACCTCCTTTAGCTCTTTCCTAACATCCCATAAGATCTTGCTCAGAAGTTGCTTGTTGACGTGTGAGATATGTTACACTGAGTATCCTCTTTGTTTTGCCCATTTTCCTTTAAGCAGCATTGACTTGATGGCAACAGGTTTGGGTTTTTTTGGTTTCGGGAAAAATAAATGAAAGTTTAAAAAAAATCAGAAAATGGATAAATGATAAATAATAGCTGAGATTTTAAAAGTCCAACAGACTTCAGTGTTAGAGATCAAAGAGTTCTCCACTTGAATTAAAGTAGTTGAATACAGTTTACAAATCTTCTATGCATTTACCTTCATAAGTTGTTTTGGTGTTTAACATTTTTAAAAATTTGCAAGGCTGTTTAATACTTTTAAATTCAATGTTTTACACAAAAAAGCACAAGCAGCTACCGGTAGAGCTGCTTTCTTTGTGTTGGTCCTTCAGCCCAGAGGTGCCCTCAGAGCCACCACTTCGGATGTAATTCTTACAATGCTTAACTTTCCTGAGTGGAGCTTGCAGGGCACTGCCCCTGCTCTGGCCAGCTGCTTGGAGTTGCTCACACCAACCTAATTGTTGGCCCTGCCAGCTATCCTAACATTCCCCCTTAAAGATATCTGCCAATTTCCTCCTTCTGGCTCTTTGCTCAGCCTTTTTTTTGGAGATGGTAGGGATTGGCATCCCTGGGTGGTGCAAAAGGTTAAGCGCTCAACTACTAGCCAAAAGGTTTTTGGTTCAAACTCACCCAGAGGCACCTTGGAAGACAGGCCTGGTGATCTGCTTCTAAAAGGTCACAACCATGAAAACCCTATGGAGCACTTCTGCTCTGCATACATGGGGTTGCCAGGGGTTGGAATCGACTCGATGGTAAATGTGCTGGGGTCCCCATAAGCCTGGGCTGACTCCGCAGCAGCTGACAACAATAGGAGAGCGGAGGAGGGGAGATCAAGGGATCCTAAGAGATAATAATAGAGGAGTTGGGAGGACTTGTGATGCATTTGTGTCAGTGATGGGGTGAGAAGGGGTAGCCAATGAAGATGACCAGCCAAGGGGTGATAGACAGCATCAAGAAGAACGAATGAAGCTGCTGTTGCGCAAAATGGCATTATTTCACAAAAAGCAGTATTTTGGCATTGAAAAAATAAGTATGGTATACTGGAATAATAATAATAAAAAAGGTGGGCGTAGTTGTGTAATCATTGATAACTTCTTAAGGATACTTGTAGGGGTTCTTGAGAGATGAAATACCCGTCAACAAAAGATGTGTACCTTCGTATACAATACACAGTACAGGGAAACCGCAAATAGAAAGTTTAGTTACACCCTTCCCCACTCTTAAAATGTCAGTTTTTGTGGCTCCAATCTGTTAGGTGCTAAGAAACTATCCCAGCCCCTACTCATTAGAACTATGTACAAGTTACATGAGCCTAAGGGGCTTTGTGTAAAATGTGTCATCTTTTAGTGACATGTATTTTGGCAATTCGAACACTTTTTCTGTACACTTTCCTAATTAATATTCTGCATAGTAGGCTTGCTAGCTAAGTAAGTTAGTAGCTCAGCAAAAAAAGAAGGTATATCTTATTAAAAAGAATGAATAACAAAGTGTATTTCCAGTAAAATGGCAGAAAGTCCATTCTTCACTAGAATTTGTGCCATTTCTCAGTGAAAAATCATTCATTTTCAGATAACTTGGGAAAAGAAAAGGTGAATTCCAGGCAGGTGGTATGTGCAACAACTGGCATCTTATGCTCTCTTTCATGCTTTCCCCACCCCCTCATCCTCTTTCCAAGGGGTGACCTTTCCATCACCAGGTGGCAAGACTTTCATTCTCATCCTCGTGGACTGCTGTGATAGCTTCCCTTTCCCTTCAGTCTGTCAAACTTAACTCTTGTCAAAGAACTTTTGAAAACACAAATCAGATCTAATTCCTCTTTGTCTCTCAAACCTCACATCTACCCAGAGTATAAAGTTCAGAATCTTTAGAATATAATTAAAAAGTCAGTTTCTAATCCCAGCGTGCCTCTGCAGCCTCTTCCTTATGCTGTTTGCTCTTGCTCTAAGGCTGTCCACTAATCGCACATGGGGGCTTTCTTTACTGTCACCACCACTACTCCACCCCCAACAGAACCATTCATTCCTTCACCTTGCGTCTGCATTCTTTTATATACTTGCAACACTTATCATGTTGTTTCATATTGGCTTGTTTTATATTTCTGCACCCCCTGCTGGACTCGGAGTGTTAAAAGTAGAAAACCAAAAAAAAAAAAAAACCAAACCTGTTGCTGTCCAGTTGATTTTGACTCCTAGTGATCCTATAGGACAAAGTAGAATTGCCCCATGGGGTTTCTAAGGAGTGCCTGGTGGGTTTGAACTGTTGACCTTTTGGTTAGTAGCCGTAGTTCTTAACCACTATGCCACCAGGGTTTCCTCAAAAGTAGAAAGTACCAAGTTTTCTTCATTTTAATTCCCAGTGCTTTTGCACAGTCCCTGACTCATAGTAGCCATTGTAAATGTTTGAACTCCATTTGAAGATGTAGTGTCTGAAGTCAGAAAATTCATAATCTGGTAGGATAGATATTTACTCATATATACTCATATTACCACCTATAATAATACGCAATGTAAATTTGTTTCCTACTGGAAGCCCTTAAAGTTAAAATTAGTATATTAAATTATTCTTGGGCTGTTGGATTACGTTTTTTCTTGAGTTAACTCATTGACTGTTGTTTTCATAACCTTGTGAATACAGAATTTTTAAATTCGCAAAGAGGATAAACAGCTATCTCTTGATGTAAGCATTAAGTAACAACCCCTGCTAACTCTGTAGTGATTATGAACTCTGTGAATTGCTGATTTTTGAGTCTAACTAGAACTTTGACTTAAGTTTCTCTATATGGGCAAAACTGAAAATATTCCAAGATAATAATTATTCTGAACTAACCTACTAAAAGAAAAAAAAAAAAGAATATACTAAAAGATCTTAACTCCCTTTCCCTGGATCACCTTCTGTTTTTTTAATTATACATTTTACTTACATGTTTATTTAGTCTGGCTATATTATTTTTTTTATATTATTAGCTATTAAAATTCTTGAAGAATAGATGATTTTAAAGGACCCGTTGCTATGCTTCTGATCAGTGAACACTCAATATTTATTGTCTGACATTGCCTTTTGTTTAGATATGGCTTTGAAAAGACAGAAATCTAAATTCTTCTATTAGAACATAGAGTAGCTGTTAGATGCCATCGAGTCGTTTCCAACTCATAGCGACCCTATGCACAACAGAATGAAACACTGCCTGGTCCTGAGCCATCCTTACAATCGTTGTTATGCTTGAGCTCATTGTTGCTGCCACTGCGTCAGTCCACCTTGTTGAGGGTCTTCCTCTTTTCCGCTGACCTTATACTCTGCCAAGTATGATGTCCTTCTCCAGGGACTGATCCCTCCTGACAACGTGTCCAAAGTATGTAAGACGCAGTCTTGCCATCCATGGCTCTAAGGAGCATTCTGGTTGTACTTCTTCTAAGACAGATTTATTTGTTCTTTTGGCAGTCCATGTATATTCAATATTCTTCGCCAACACCACAATTCAAAGGCGTCAATTCTTCTTTGGTCTTCCTTATTCGTTATCCAGCTTTCACATGTATACGATGTTATTGAAAATACCATGGCTTGGGTCAGTGCACCTTAGTCTTCATGGTGACATCTTTGCTCTTCAACACTTTGAAGAGTTCCTTTGCAGCAGATTTACCCAATGCAGTGCATCTTTTCATTTCCTGACTGCTGCTTCCATGGCTGTTGATTGTGGATCCAAGTAAAATGAAATCCTCGACAACTTCATTCTTTTCTCCGTTTATCATGATGTTGCTTATTGGTCCAGTTGTGAGGATTTTTGTTTTCTTTATGTTGAGGCGCAATCCATACTGAAGGCTGTGGTCTTTGATCTTCATTAGTAAGTGCTTCAAGTCCTCTTCACTTTCAGCAAGCAAGGTTGTGTCATGTGCATAATGCAGGTTGTTAATGAGTCTTCCTCCAATCCTGATGCCTCATTCTTCTTCATATAGTCCAGCTTCTCAGATTATTTGCTCAGCATACAGATTAAATAGGTATGGTGAAAGAATACAACCCTGACGCACACCTTTCCTGACTTTAAACCGATCAGTATCCCGTTGTTCTGTCCGAACAACTGCCTCTTGATCTATGTAAAGGTTCCTCATGAGCACAATTAAGTGTTCCAGAATTCCCATTCTTCGCAATGTTATCCATAGTTTGTTACTACCCACACTGTCGAATGCCTTTGCATAGTCAATAAAACACAGGTAAACATCCTTCTGGTATTCTCTGCTTTCAAGAATAGTAGTACTCTGAAATTGAATTATGATGATTTATATGGAAGAAACATATCCCTGTTTTGTTTCTCTGTAGTATATTAGTTTATAAGTAGTTTATTACAATACTTTATTGCAAACCGTAATCCATTTGTTTGACCAAAGCTGAGACCATAGCAGCATAGGAAGAAATAATTAGGGCTATATAATTAGTAAAAAGTAACACTTAATTTAAACAGATATTTTTAGAAATACTTGTTTTTATGGGAAAATTTCCATTAGATTTTTCTTAGCAACTAAATTAGAAATTACGTGTCCATTTTCCTTCCCTAAGAAATAATTCTCACTGCTGTATTTTCAGGGGTTGCAAGGTCAATTAGAGAGACCATGCAGGAAGGGAAATGAGAAAAGCATAGGGGTGTGAGTCAAAAAGGGGTTATTGGGGTCAGGGGCAAAATCAAATTTATATGAATAACTTAAATATCTTTAAAATATTGTGCATCCAGACAAAAAAAGTTTGCCACTGTGACTTTGCGACTTTTGGTTTATATTCATTCAAAAATAACAAAACTTCTGATGTTTGTATGTGGATTATTTTTACATAATAAATACATTTGTCGTTATTGTGCTCATCTACCAATATATTCATATGGGCCACGAGATATTTGGGTGAGTTTTTAAAAAAAAAAATCAAGGTGAAAACTTAACACCCTCCCCCCATTACTGAGTCTTTTCCTTATAGCTGTTCTCAATCCCCACGGTGATTCTCAGGGGTAGGTTTAAAGTGACAAATGGGGTGAAGGGTAGAGATTGTATATCTTGACAGTTGCATGAAATAACTGGATTAAAATGCAACTTAAAATCTGGCATTGTAGGACTATGAGAAAATTCATATTTTTCAATTTCATTAAAATTTTATCTCTTTATATTCTGTTCACAAAGATAAAAAGCAGTCTTTTTCTATTCCCTGTACAATACATTTGTATATTTTATCTTTACAGCCTGAGGAAGAACTTGATCCTGAAGAGAGGGACAACTTCCTCCAACAACTTTATAAGTTTATGGAAGACAGAGGTATTTCCATACTAATTACTTAAATTTAGTCATCTCTTTTATAGTTTTACATTCTAGGCTTAAGCATTGTTTTTGTTTATGTCATGGGTCTATGGATATGGATTTCAGGTAAAGTATAAGAATCGGTTACAGCTGACAATAGTTAAATATTTGGACTCAAATCAAACTATTAATATCTATTTTGAGAAGAAATGTGTAGAAAAATAGTGTGACTATAATTAAATTTAGTTTCTCTGGAACTTATAAAACCAAGAAATATATTATTTCAGAAATAGAAAGTGACCAATCATAATGTTAATTTGCATACCCTTGATTACCAGTGCTACATTTGTAGAAGGTAACCTAGCCTGATCCCAGGTCTCAACAAATTAAACAAAATGTGAGATCAGACCCTGTGTGAATAGGTTAGGATTTCTAATAAAGTCAGAAGAAAAGGGCTTTCAGTAGCTGATTTTTTGGAATTAGATCTCCAGGCCTTTCTTCTGATGTGCCTGTGGGTGGTATTGAGCCTGAACCTTTTGGTCAGCAGCTGAGCACGTTAACCATCTGCGCTACCCAGAGCACCTTAAAAAAAAAACCTGTTGGCTGTCAAGTTGATTCCGACTCATAGCCACCCTATAGGACAAAGTGGAACTACTCTATAGAGTTTCCAAGGAGCAGCTGGTGGATTTGAACTGCTGACCTTCTGGTGAGCTGCTGAGCTCTTAACCACTGTACCAGCGGGCTCCCCGAAAGTCTCTTAGTAGCATTTATATATTGTCGTACTTCTTGATGTTACATTTGTCCTGGAGATTCCTGTGATAAATTGGTTCTAGACATTCTGTGGCCTTCAGAAATCATCCTTCATATTACTTCTAACAGCCTTAACAGTTGTGGTAAAGCAGTGAAAATGGAACCGTAGCTTAAAACTTACCCTTTCCTTTGTGTTTGTAGGCCCAAGGTTTAATTTCATTTTACCCAATTCAGTGGCAGTTAGAGAGTTGATTTTATTAGTTGTAGAAGCAAAACACTTAAGAGTCTAAAGAGCCCCACAGAGCTATGTAGAGAATATAGAGAATATTTTGTGTTGTCCTACATAATTTAAGGTTGTTTAAATATATGCCTCTACTTAATGAAATTTGGGAAATTAGAAGTCGATAGCTTTGTTTTCAAATCAGTATTTTTCATTTAAATAAATGTTTTTTTCCTACTCTCTGATATTAAAAAGGTACTCCAATCAATAAACCACCTGTTTTGGGCTATAAAGATCTCAATCTCTTCAAACTCTTCAGGCTGGTTTATCATCAGGGTGGATGTGACAATGTAGGTATAACATGGCTCTTTGTATTGATGTGATGAAAAGTTAAATGATCTAATGTTGCATTGTTGTATGTGCTTTAGATAATAAGCACATTTTGTTAATAGACATAGAATATTGGTGTAAAGATTATTTCCCTTTGAAAATGTTAATAAATAAAAATTAATTTTCCAGATTGATAGTGGTGCTGTATGGAAGCAAATTTATATGGACCTTGGCATTCCTATTTTGAATTCAGCTGCTTCCTACAATGTAAAAACTGCTTATAGAAAGTAAGTAGTATAGTTTATTCATCAAAGAATATATATTTACAGGAAATGCTTTTATTAATTTTTAACAAAAACAAGAATGCATCAATTATGGAAGGTTGAAGTTAAAGAAAGTGTAAAAGTTTTAGGTTAATAAACACTCGCAGTTGAGGAATCCCTGAGTGTGCAAACAGTTAAGCACTCAAGTACTAACTAAGCTCATCCAGAGGTGCCTCGGAAGACAGGCCTGGCGGTCTGCTTCCGAAAGGTCACAGCCCTAAAAACCCTGTGGAACAGTTCTACTCTGCACACATGGGGTTGCCATGGGTCAGACGTGACTCCATAGCAACTAACAACAACTGCAGATAGATACTTGTAGTTGAAATTGATTCAGCGCATCAAGTTTGCTTTACCCCATTTTTCATCTTGTCCAGGTATCCTTTTCAAAATCAGGTGCAGGCAGCATTTAGAATCTGAAATTATGATACATGTTTTAACGTCTATCTTTTGCAGTGAACCACCTTCATACCAGAACTATGAGAGCGCTATTCAGTTATCACAAGCTCAGATTTCTCAGGAAGGCATTTTATTTTACGATCAGTATTTTTGTTCATAATCCCGTCTGAAATACCAAGAAATTAGTAACACACAAAAAGTACTTTTTTATAAGTGACTTGCATTTTACTTTTTAAAAATGTATGTGTGTGTAATAATATGCAATTCAAATTCAAAGACTAAGATTTCTTAACATCAAATATTGTTTGTTTAGGTATCTCTATGGTTTTGAGGAGTACTGCCGTTCTGCAAATATTCAGTTCAGAACTATTCACCACCATGAACCAAAAGTAAAAGAGGAAAAAAAAGACTTTGAAGAATCAATGGAAGAGGTGCTAAAAGTAGATCAAGAAATGCCTTTAGTAGAAGTGAAGAGTGAGCCTGAGGAAAATATTGATTCAAACAGTGAAAGTGAAAGAGAAGAAATAGAATTAAAATCTCCGAGGGTATGTAGTTAATACTAGTTTTATCTGGTGTAATTTAAGCGTTATTTTTTTAAAAATCACTGTGAACATTATCAGGTATACCCAAAAGTATTACAGCGCACTGTCATGTACTCATCACATGGAATTCTGCCTTATATATTCAGATAAATGAGGAGGACGTTTTCACAAGCACATTTATTGCAGCACTTTTTGTGTTAGTAAGAAAGTAGAGAAAATCTTGGGGAATGTAAATCTGTGGTACACCTGTACTGTGGGGTTCTCTACAGATGCTTGACTTAGGTTGAGGCAGGTCTTTATGTAATGATAAGAAAGCAAGTCCACAATAAACTGGTTGAGTGAAAAAGGAAATATTTAGAACAGTATGTCTAAAAATGGAGTTTCTGGGTCAACTGTACACAGATTTAAATTTTGATAGATAACAATTGCTTTTATTCATCTACCTAAAAATAATCGAAGAGCACCTGCTATGTGCCAGGTATTGTCTAGATCTGAGGATACTGAAGTGAATAAGACAAAGTCCCTAGCATCATGGAACTTACATTCTAGTGTTTTGTGTTAAAGAATAATAAAAGAATGAAAGAACAAAAAAAAAAAAAAGAAGATTAAATTGGTCTTTTTTTTTTTCTGCCTTTGAAGTGTAAAAAGCAGAAAGTGTAAATTTAATCAGGAACTAGGGAGACCATTTCTTATATTGAGGTAGTGATTGTAAATGCCTCCCCCCCCCTTTTTTTTAATACTTGATTTTTTCAAAATAGGGAAATCATACCAGTTCGTGGAGGTTGATTTGAAGGAAAGCTTAGTAGATAGTGAAATGGCTCACCAGTTGCATGGTCAGTTGAACATGCAACAAAAGACTGGATAGAAGCTACTGGAGGTAGAACAAGTTACTGCTGGCCCAGAGAGCTCCCCAGAGACTCGTTCAGATAAATCTGCATACTTCTTGGTTACTGATGCTTTTCAATCCCTTTAGACTGTAGTCATGCACAAATACGGTGATAATTTGGTCTTAATAAACAGGAGAACCACAGGATATCACAGAGCTTTTAAAGAGTCCATAGCTTAGGGAGTTAAATTTTTTTTTTACTGTTATTAACTTGTATCATTGACATTTACAAGACTTTATAGATATTTTTATCATTGTCGAGAAATATTAAAAATGAGATAAAATAATGTATTAAAGAATAAAATTTATTTTTATGTAATGTATAGCCAAAGATCACAGTAGATTTAGACATAGTATTTATTACTATTGTACTTTTGTGAGGAGAGATAAGTACATGTGAGTTGATTCGTTGTCAGGGTTACATCTCAAGCCAAAGAGGAGACTAGTCATTGTTATGGAAATTTTAAGAAAAAAAATATTTTTCTGCTTTTATCCCCTTTATAGTAATAGTTGTTTTAAAGCTTTTATTCCCTCTACTAGGGACGGAGGAGAATTGCTCGAGATGCAAATTCTATTAAAAAGGAAATTGAAGAGGAGAAAACAGAAGACAAATTAAAAGAAAATGATACAGAAAATAAGGATGTAGATGATGACTATGAAAGTCCAGAGAAAAAAGAAAATGAGCTACTACTGGGGAGAAAAAATACACCGAAGCAAAAAGAGAAGAAAATGAAAAAGCAGGAGGGTTCTGACAAAGACTCAGATGAAGAGGAAGAGAAAAGCCAAGAGAGGTACATTATCTTATGTTTGTTCTCCAGAAGTCCCTGTCTGGGGTACGGCAGCGCTTTGTTCCTGCTTAGAGATTCAGGTTTGAGGGAATGTTTTCTTATCGGGACTTCCGTTCCTCTTGTCTAATGAAGGTGAGACACATTGTGAAGATGATGTGTATCGCCTTTCGGAATTGGAGAATATACTGGTCGCACCATTTTAATAGCACTTGTGCCCTAAACAGTGGCCTCAAAGAAGGCTGCGCCACCCAGTCAAAAGAAAGGTCCTGCAGTTGACAGCAGGGAAGGGAGCTGGAGAAAAATGGAGGAAGTGGACAAGAGGAAACAGCGACAGCAAAAATTCCATTTTAAAAAAGGTACAATGTGGGAAAGCTAACAAACACATGGGTGCACAGTACTAGCAGATGTTTCTGTGTGTTAGCTTTATCGAGGACATTTTTTTTTCCAAGTTATTGTATTAGAATAAGTGGCATGCACCCCTGATTCTAGTTTGGAAAATACATTCTTGCCCCACATCACAACAATAAATTTCAGCTTTTTAATGTCCATCCTGTTTGCTGTTGAGGGAAAACTATATTTTTTTTCCCATGTATTATATGTGTATGGTCTAAATTGACTTAAAAATAACCGAAGATTAGGTAGTCCAGCTAGATCAAGGAAATGTCCTATGATGTTATTTAGCTGGCCATCTCTGTAAATAAGTGTTATCAAAAGAATTTACTAGTTTTTAGATACTACTAAGTGAATTTTACATCAGCAACAACAGCATAATATACTTGTCATATAAACTCTCCTCCATAATTATTTTTTTATTATTATGTGATGCTAAATTTTTCTAGAAATTTGAGTTTTTAAACAAAATTTGCGACAAATGGCTTGCTGCAACCAACTAGTGGCTGACACCAATCTGAAAATCAACCACTGAGAAAAGATTTGGAAAAATAGAATGATTGGTGAGTGGGAAAGGTTAATTTCATGATTCAGTACAAATAGGTACAGGAGTAGTTTAGTGAATAAAAAAGTTCTCTAGTGAGATATAATCAGGATTAGGGAAGGTGGGAGGAAATAATTGGAGTTGAGTTAATGATGTGTGTGTAGAATTTTAAATACAGGTAGTCCCTGACTTGTGACGGAGTTCTCTTCTGACCTCTCCGTTGTAAGTCGGTTCTGATGTAAGTCAGATAACTCTTTTTTTTTTTTTTAGCTTTCATTATTACTGCCTTTTATTATCAGTATCCTTATAAACACTATCTTTATTTGTCTTCGCGGTTTGGCATGAGAACGATAACAGCAAATTACTCAATGTAATATTATATTTAATACATAGTATAATAACGATAAGATGTCCAAATAAAAGGGACAATCATAAGTGCAGTTCATCTAGCTCGAATACATCTTGAATTGGGGACTGCTTGTATTGGATAATAAATTTAAACAGTGGTGAAAACCAAAACAAAAAATTATATTTCAAAGTGTTATTAAAAATAAGCATCAAAATGGATATATTATGTATATAATGTATATGAAACATACTGCGTATATATAATTTGTTTTAAGTCTTCGTAATTGATATGCAAAAGCAAACAGACTTATTTTAGAGAGACTAACAGACTTGAATATGAAAAACAATGTTCCTCACATTAAAGAAAAATTGATAATATAGACAACAAACATAGTCTGCGTTTTCATTCTACAGCAGGAATCATGAAAATGAGGAGACTGTTTTATCTATAGAAATTTCTGTTAAACGTAGTTTCTTTCATAGTTTTTGAAATTACTTTATCAGGCAGGCTATAATTGGGAGGTGTCCTTGGAGAGAGAAAATACTCCCACCACCAGTGGATTGTCTTGTCAAAGCTTCTTCATGTCGAATCGCCTAGTAGTCACCAAAATAATGCCCTGTACTTATCATAGAGCACAATATTTCCTCTTAAGCTTTTGAAACTTATGACACTAGAATGAGCTGTGATGTAAATTTTTTTCCTGAATTCTGCAGGGTTAATACAGAATGTTTTATTGTAAAAATATTTAAAATATTGCCGGACATCCCTCTGTGACTGTCCTTTATACTTGGTTATCAGTGCAAAGAAAGGCTGCAGGGAGATGAGTAAAAAACAAATAGTAACCAACACAAGATACGTAAAGCTTGGTTCTCCTGGTGCTATCCCACAGTTTTAGCAAGTGATCTAATGTTCAAATATCTATTGTTTCTCTGTGTGTTGCGGGGGGGGGGGAATCTATAAAACATAAATTTGGTTTAAAGACATGGTTAATAATGTAGATAGCCCTTGTTCATTATTCTGCCCATCAGAAAAAAAAAAAAGAATGTTGCTAAGAACCATTCTAAAATTGAGCAGACGGTAGTAATAGAGTTAATTAAAGACAACTTAGTTGCAGTAAGATAGATAGAAAATATCTTTATATCATTTTCACATATAAGGTGGCACTGGAGTATGAATCCTAAAGACTTTTTCAGAGAATATTGTTCTGATTTTGTTATATCAAAAGTGATTTATTTGACCCACCTCCTCATCAACTGTGGCTATACTGGTTGGCCTTTAGTGAGTATGGGATTTTGATACAGTGCACCTTTTACACAATAAAAAAAAAATTCCTAATAAGTAGTTCATAAAAATCTTCTCCTTCTCCTCCTTCTTCTCCTCCTCCACTCACATGCTATCAAGGTAATACTTAAGTTGTGAATATTCTACACGTTGGATTCTTTAGCATATATTAATTCATTTTTCATTAAGCTATTAGTAGCATTATCAATGTTATAACTTACTGCAGGGAAGAAACCGAAAGCAAATGTGACTCTGAAGGAGAGGAAGATGAGGAAGACATGGAGCCCTGCCTAACAGGAACCAAAGTGAAAGTAAAATATGGACGTGGGAAAACACAGAAAATTTATGAAGCCAGTATTAAAAGCACTGAACTTGATGATGGAGAAGTTTTATACTTGGTACATTACTATGGATGGAATGTCAGGTAAGCAAGGAAATATTTTCTTACTATTGAAATTTCCTTCAACGGGGAAAAACGGATCGATGTAAGTTGTGAAGGACTAAAGTAAATGGTATATATTTGTAATGCTCACCTAGAGTCTAAATCTTCCAAGTCTTCAACATTCCCACTCTTTTACTAGCTGTGTCAGTGCTTCCAGCCAAAGACTTACCAGGAACACACCTGTAGTTGAACAAGTTGGATTTATTACTCATTTGCCGTGAGGGAGAATGCCTGCCATGGGGAACTGTGTGGTGCCTCAGTAAGAGGGTGTTAGATGAATCAGCGAATGCTCAGGGCACCACCTTCAGGAGGAGCTATAGCCCAAGATTCTGCAGAAACAACCTGCAGAACATAGGCAGAGAGCTGAGCCTGTAGCTCCCTATCATGCCCTTGCTTTTATTTTTGTTTCGCGTATCAGAAATGATGCTAGTGTCACACATCTTAATAGAGCAAACATTTTTTGAATATTAAAAAATGCGTGTTAGAGAGGACTTAGATTTGAGCTTCCGTTAGATGATTTTCAGGGTAGAATCTAAAGAAAGTAGAGCTTTGCTCTATATCTGGATGTGTTAGGAAGTGGGGGTAATCCTATGATTGGGTGTCTTAGTATATCTTATCTCAAAGAAGGGAAACTAGATCAAAGCTAATGCTGTAATTGGTAAAGAAGTAGCAGTCACTCACTCAGGAAAGGAGGATGTTTGGTCATTTTTGTGGCTTGGACAACGTTCCTGTTTTTTCTGTGTTTTAGATATGATTAGGGAGCAGTCTTGTTTTTGTCTTGCCCATCATGGTCACAGAGTGGCCTTGTCAGATGTTGATGTTCTGTGAAATTGTTTATGTTCCACAGGAGAACACCACAGCTTAGCTGTGAGTGCCACGTGAGCTCGTAGCAACACAATGTCTCAGCTGATAGTACCAGGCCAGCCCCTGCATGTCAGGGGCTGCTTTTGTCTTTCTCCTTTCGAAAGTCTTTTGTGTTTATTATCTCTGGTTGCCCTGTAGTTACTTGGATCCAGGCTGCTCCAAGGTTTCCCTGTTTACTAGATGTGTGCTCTGTTATTCCTCAATTTCCTCATCTCTGAGTTGGGGAAAGAAAGTACCTACTTTAGAGAGTTGTGAGAAATAACAGCAGTACCTGTATGTCTTAGTTATCTAGTGCTGCTATAACAGAAGTACCACAAGTGGGTAGCTTTAACAAAGAGAAATTTATTTTATCACAGACTGGTAGGCTAGAAGTCCAAATTCAGAGCGTCAGCTTCAGGGAAAGGCTTTCTCTCTCTGTCGGCTCTGGAGGAAGGTCCTTCTTGTCAGTCTTCCCCTGGACTAGGATCTACTCCGCACAGGAACCCCGGGTCCAAAGGACATGTTCTGCTCCTGTTGCTTCTTTCTTGGTGGTTTGCGGTTCCCCCTTCTCTACTTGCTTCCCTTTCATCTCTTGTAAGATAAAAGATGGTGCAGGCCACACTCTAGGGAAACTCCCTTTACATTGGATCAGGGATGTGACCTTACTAAGGGTGTTAAAATCCCACCCTAATCCACTTTAACATAAAATTACAATCACAAAATGGAGGACAACCACACAATACTGAGAATCATGGCCTAACCAAGTTGACACATTTTGGGGGGACATAATTCAATCTATGACATTCTACCTTTTGGCCCCCCAAAATTCATGTTCTTGCTACATGTAAGACACATTCAACCCATCATATCATAGCAAAAGTCTTAAATCAACTTCAAGTCCAAAATCTCCAAAAATTCCTCTTCATCTGTGAAATATAGAATACAGGTTACCTGCTTCCAAAGCACAATGGCAGAACAAGCACAAGCTAGACATTTCTGTTACAAATGGGAGAAATTGGAGGGAAAGAAGGCAAAACAGGCACCGAGCAAGTTAGCAGAATGTATTATATTAGCCCTCAAGGCTTTGAAAACAATCTCAGTTCTCCGAGCCAGTTTAAACAATGGCCCTGTCCTCCGGACTCTAGGTATTGGCCATACTCTGCGGATTCTGAGTGGAGGACCCTTGGCCCTGGGCTTCAGCTCTGCCTTCCAGGCCCACTGGGCCAGCAACTCTGCTCCCTCAGCTTTAGGTGCACAATTTTCTTAGTCCATCCGAGTGGCAGCTCCACCCTTACAGACACCAGAGGACATGGTTCTACCCTTTGAAACCCCTGAGGTCATGACCATACCTTTTGAGACTGAGGCCGCTCAGCTTCCTGTGTTCCTTGTCTCTTCAGCTTCTGCTTTCTGGTTCCTTGGCCTCTGGGCTCTCGGGCCTCACACCTGCTTCTGCCCTGCTGGGGCATGTGTTCCAAAGCTCTGTAGCTCCACTGATTAGTGCCTGGAGGCACCCCACTCCACCAGTAAACTTCAGCTGGAAGGTACTCAGCTCTCTTGCTCTGTCAGTCGGCAAGCCTAGCTCCACTGTTAAGTACCCAGAGGCACCCCACTCCACCAGGAAGCCTCCTGCCAAAGGCATTCAGCTTTCTCACTCTGTGGGTTGGCTCCAGCACTGTCTGGCGCTGGTCTCCTAGTTCAGCTGCTTCTAGTTCTCTGTCTCTTCTCTGCTGCTGCTGGCCCTATATCCATTCACAGTTTCAAAACCGCTTCTACATTTTAGGCATCTGTTAGAGCACACCCTACTCTCTCGGTACCAGATTCTTAGTTACCTAGTGCTGCTATAACAGAAATACCACAAATGGATGACTTTAACAAAGATACATTTACTTTCTCACAGTCTAGTAGGCTGGAAGTCCAAATTCAGGGCATCAGCTCCAGGGAAAGGCTTTTTCTGTCTGTCAGCTCTGGAGGAAGGTCCTTCTCATCAATTTTCCCCTGGACTAGGAGCTTCTCCGCACAGGACCCCTGGGTCCAAAGGACACGCTTTGTTCCCTGTGCTTCTTTCTTGGTAGTATGAGGTCCCCCGCTCTGTTCACTTCCCTTTCCTTTTATCTCTTGTAAGATAACCAATGGTACAGGCCACACCCCAGGGAAACTCCTCTTACATTGGATCACGGATATGACCTTAGTGAGGGTGTTACAATCCTACCCGATTCCTTTTTAACATAAAATTACAGTCACAGAATGAAGGACAGCCATGCAATACTGGGAATCATGGCCTAACCAAGTTGACACATATTTTGGGGGGATACAATTCAATCCATGACACTATATTAACATGTAAAGTGCATAGAACAATGCCTGTGACTTGGTAAGTGCTCAATAGATGTTAACCATTTGCTTTAATGAGGTAGAAGGCGGCTGTGGGTTTATTTTTAAAAATCTTGTTTCTCTTTAAACCATATTGTTGAATAAAGGGGGAAAGGGCTACATTTACGAACTTTGAGTCGCTATATTTGCAGAGGTAGCACGTTAGCTTTCTCTTTTCCTCAGATTCTATTCAGTCCGTAACCAGCCAGTCTTATCATCTGCGTCTGTCTGTTTTGCTTTCTAGAATTTCCCTTTCTTGTCTTTCTTTCTCATCTTTTTAATGCTTTGCTTTATGACTTTTCTCAGTAGTTATTATGTTCTGAGGTTGCTCCTAACTGGTTATCTTACTAACCAGTTACCTAACTGGTTATTCACATGGTTTATGATTTTCATTGTCCTTCCATCTCCCTAAAAGCTGATATAATTCTGGCCTATTCATTGAAATAGAACAATTATAGCTCCTAGAGAATGTAGTCTGATTTCTAAAACAGAGGAGCATATTTAAGTATGAGGAGGAGTCCTGGCCTCTAGTGTAGAATCTCTGGGACCACATTTAGTTGGCTATATTAGGGCTAGAAGTATCTACATGAAATACCACATTCACCGGGCCAGTGTGGCCTGGACCAAGTGTACTGCACATCAGGCCTGTGCTTCTAAGTCATCTGATAGCTCCCATGGAATTTTGGAATTGGGCAGATCACTCATTCCTTTGTTGGCCCTGGACCAGATACATGACACTTATATTGCACGTACTTGTTTATACTTGATTTTATTATATGTCTGTCTTTCACACCAGACTGCAAGTTGCTTGAAGGCAAAGGGCTTGTCTACTCTATTTTTCTCTGCATGCTTTCTCATATAGTAGACCCACAGTAAATGTCCAAATGAATATTTCTAAATAGCTCAGTAAGCCAGTAAAGATGCTTAGAAGTCCGATAAAATGCTCATAGAATTGGATATTGGGTTAATTCAAGAGGAGATAGTTTTCAAACCATAGTACAGGTAGTTGTGGTACCATGTCAAGATAAACTCATGCATATTGGAACTGTGTCTTCATTTTGCTTGGTTCCATGGTAAATGCGTTACAAAGCCAAGGTGTAGTTTTCATATATGTGAGTTTCTGTTAACATGGTGCCATTGAAGGTTCCTATAGTTTTTTTTACATAAATATTCAGATTTCGATTGAGCTTTATAAATACCTGTATATTTACATAATATAAGAACAGTTAGTTCTAGAAAGTTTAATTTCGTATTTTCCCTTGACTAGTAACTTGGACTATCTTAAAATGCAAACGTCAAATTTTTGGGGGGGAAAAGGTGTGGGGAAAAGGTGTAGGCAAAATGAGGAGTTAGAGTTTTTACTTGCTCTAAACAGAATTAACTTAAAGGAAATGAGGTATCTAAAAAATTCAGAGTTTCAGTGGTGGCATAATTCAGAATAAAATTTGGTTAGAAATATAAAGGCTAAAGAGAGTTATGGGGAGTTAAAGAGAGTTGAAAAGGACTTGATAAAATAATCTGGATGATTAGAACTAATCATATAGCAAATGAGAATTTACCTTATTTACCACCAGGAGATAGAATCAACTAACAACAAGAACCTTGGCATTATTTGGTCAATAGCATGCATCCCAGTATAGAATCAGTTTAGTTAATTAAGCTCAGATCTGTAGGAGTTGTGGAAAACAAAGCAATTCACATAGTCTTGAATCCATTTATGGTCTGCTTACTGAGTGCTCCCTTTAAGCCTGTTACCTAAGAAATCCTCTTGCCTTTTCCCCTCAATGGTAGATACACAAAGCACTTACTACAGTGGCCGGCACATATTACCAACAAACCAGCTCCTATGCCCATCGCATTTCTGCAGACAAACTCTTTGGTCTATCTCATGGCTGTTTTTATTTGGTGAATAAATGTCAAATAGGATACCATTGTGAAATCTGTATATATTCTTTATTTTAAGGTACGATGAATGGGTGAAGGCTGACAGGATAATCTGGCCTTTGGACAAAGGTGGACCAAAGAAAAAACAGAAGAAAAAAACTAAAGTATGTTCATAGATTCATATCCTTGATGATAGGTTCAGGAATCATCCAAATTGAATTGCATATTTTTTATAAATAGTTTTCTCATTGTAATAATCATTTTGTTTCTTTTAAGATAATTGTGATTTTCTCTAACTACTGTGGAGCTAAAAAAGTAAAAATTTAAAACACATGACCACATTGTTTCAGGAAAGGTGAAAACCATCTACCCCTAGAGCAAACATTCAAACTCAAATGTGTATAGAGGCTAGATAGGAAAGGGTAAAATGGGACTGATGGTGACAAACAAGAAGACATGTTCCTCAGCCAGGGAGGGTAGAACTAACTAACTCTGCTATAGGAATACAGGCCTAGGGTTTCCAGGGCTTAGAATTTTTCGTCATCTTGATGTTTTTTTAATGTGAAATCCGATTTTTAAATTCAGAATATTAAGTTTTAATATTAAAATTTTAAATCACCTCTCTGCTGGCCAGTTGTCCGCTTACACGCATCTTGAATTTTGAGCCTTTTTTTTACCTTAGAGATTAACCTAGTGTTTTATCAATTGATGAATAGATCTTTCCTTTCCCCAGGGGATAGAAAGGTACAAGGGGGACTGTTGAGTAGTTATAAAGCTTTCTAATGCATTGACTCTAACCGTCATACGATACACACGCACTTTTCACTTATGGACGTGGTTAGGCTCCAAAGATCAGGTCGTCGTGCAAAAATGGAGGATTTTTTTTTTTTCTGTTTTCAGACCATCCATTTGATTTTTTTATTTAGAAAATATGATCATAATTAAAACAGCTAAGATTTACTGATGTGGTAATCACTGAGGAGTCCAGTTATGGATTGTTCCTCTGTGGAGAAGGAGGCTTGGAGGAGACAAAACTGGATAAAGCTGGCTCTGTGACTAGGAGCCCACTACTTAACCCACTTAGCCTTTCTCCTGTGCTGGCTCAGAGTTTCCTTCATGGAGCCGCCTCCAGGGCTTCACTCACACCCCTGCAAGTCTGAGTTCAGGATCCTGGAGCCTGCTGTGCCCTCAGGGCCTAGCGAGTCACCCAGTGCTGGGGCTTCTGCCAGGGCGCTGGAAGCCTGGCCATACCCAGCTTCACCTAGGCAGAAGCTTCAGGCCCAATTTAGCTCACTTCGGGGTGTTATTACACTCACACATTTCTTCCATACACCCTCACCAATGCCTTTTTCTTTCCTCCCTTCCCATCCCACAGCAGTTTTGAGTTGCAGGGCCTTAAGCCACATAGCATAGAAGCTGGGAACCCAGAACAAGTGGCCGGTTCCTTACTGCCTGCACATCTACCCAGAGGGCACTGCCCTGCATGGCAGCTGGAGGGAGTGGAGGGCGTGGGGCAGCATGGCCCAGCTTCCCAGAGACTCTCCTTGAGGGGAGGGGACGCTTGACAGCCGTTGCTACCGTGCCCGTGGCCTTGCTAACGTGGAAAATAGTTTAATAGTAGATTTTTAAATATTGTCATAAATGCGAAATGTCAGATAACGCGATAGTAGATAAGTGAGGAATAGATGTAATTGCTTGTTACAAATTGCACAACACATCATTCATATAAATAGAAAACATATTAGAAAACTTTGTTTTTAATTTTTTCTATTAGCACAGGTTAGGAGTAGACATGTAAAGTATCTAACCTATTGGAGTTAACAGTTTTCCTTAGAGAAGCAGAATGTTCATTTTTCATAAGGTGTTACCTCTTTTCATACATTTTATTGTTTTACCCAGAATAAAGAAGACAGTGAAAAGGATGAAAAGAGGGATGAGGAGAGGCAGAAGTCAAAACGTGGACGACCTCCTTTAAAATCTACCCTTTCATCTAACATGCCATATGGTTTGTCTAAGACACCAAACAGTGAAGGAAAATCAGGTACCAGAAGTACTCACAGTAATATGCCAGACAGCTCACCCCTGTCAAGTGGAATGGAAGGTGCTCAATTTTGAGGATCACTGAGTCTTCAAAACTCAATAGTATAAATAATAAAACTGGGTTTTTATTCTCATACAATGTAAAATACAGTTTGATTTGAGGAGAATGTTTATTTTGCCATATCATTTTAATGCAAAATTTAGTGATCATAGGGTGATTTGACAAGCCATACATCCTAGTGTGTGCTGCACTGCCTTTAAAGCACAGCAGTATATCCTGTAAATTGAGAGCTGTTTACCCAGGATCTTTCAACAAAGCTGAGACCAGGTTCAAAGAGAGCACAAGCTAACGTAGTATAGGCATGCTTTGTGATGAACACAAATAATTAAAAAAGAAAAGAAAAGAAAAAACTTTCCTTCAAGGAAAAATTTGTTCAGAGCTGTAGGGTTTCCACATGGCTCTTGTGTGCAAATTAGAAAAGGGCCTTCTTCTTCCTCCTTCCTGCCATCTGCTGGAAGGCTGTCATAATACACAAATGCAAAATGTCCACAAATGAAAGGTACCCTCTTGAAATGCCTGTGTGCAATATACAACCTACAAAAGTGTACATAGAAGCCTTGTTGAACTACCACATAAAAGGTGTTTTTTAATGTGATAACAAATGAAATCTATATTTATGATAAAGACACAAAATAAAACTTTGCGAACCCTTTAATTAAAAAAAATACATTTATTTTTACCTCTTTGGACTTCTTTAGGATAGGAGCACCATGTGGCAGAATTTTTGTATTTTACAGCTCCCATACAGCCTTAAAACCCTATTTTATTTGAAAAATTCCCTGTCTTAAAGAGAATAATTTATTTTGCAAGAAGGGAGCTTGCCTGTACTTCTTTTCTCTTAGTCAGAAGAATATTTAAAATTTTGAGAATTCAGATTGCTCATTACGAGTGTCTCTTTTTTCAGAATTAAGTAGAATGTCATATTCATTTCTTTGGATACAAAATGGCCTTCACATTTATTAAAACCTACTAGATCGCAGGTTAAACTACTTAGCATGTTGAATTCATATTTCAATACAAGTCTTTTGATTTTTTAAGGGTTATCATAGCCTAAATAGGGTAATGGTAACATTTGCTATGCATTGTATTTTTACATGAAGTTTAATTTGAAATCCCTCCCCCTCAATTTTTGGCACAAATGTATGACTGATTTTATATAACAGATTTCTGTAGGGAGGTATTCAGAGGTATATGATTAAGGCTTTTGTTTGTTTTTAGTGGGATTTTTATTATGTAATTATATTGGTAACTAAAATAGAAACTTCTGTAATACAGCAGTATTTCCTCTTGCAGATTCTTGTTCATCTGATAGTGAAACAGAAGACACTTTAGAAAAGAATTTGATGAATGAAGAACTTTCTCCTGATATTAAAGACGAAGTAGAAAAAAATGAAAATGTAAATGATGATAAACTAGATGAAGAAAATCCAAAGATTGCACATATATTAAAAGAAAATGATAGGACTCAAATGCAGCCTTTAGAAACCCTGAAGTTAGAAGTTGGAGAGAATGAACAAATAGTACAGATTTTTGGAAACAAAATGGAACAAGTAGTAGAAGTTAAGAAAGAGGCAGAAAAATCTCCTAAAGGGAAGGGAAGAAGGAGCAAGACAAAAGATCTTTCTTTAGAAATTATAAAGATTTCATCGTTTAGCCAGGATGAAGCAGGATGTGAACCTCAAATGGAGACTCAGAATCTAGAATTTCCTTCATTAGACAATAAAGACTTTTCTTCTGCTACGGAAGATGAAGCTGACCACTGTGTAAAAGAAAAAAAGTTGAAACGGAAAATACAAGGACAATCATCACCAGAGAAAAAAATAAGAATTGAGAATGGAATGGAAATGACAAATAGCTTATCTCAAGAAAGGACCAGTGATTGTATCGAATCTGAGGGAAAGAAGAACTTAAATTTTGAACAGCACTTTGAAACAGAAAATGAGGGAATGCCGTCATTAATAGCAGAGTCAAATCAACGCGTCCAAGAACTGACTAGTGAAAAATTTGATAGTCCGGCTGCAGAAACTGTAAATACTCCACTAAAAGAAGAAGAGGATGCAATGCCCCTGATTGGGCCTGAAACCTTGGTTTGCCATGAAGTCGATCTGGATGATTTGGATGAAAAGGATAAGAACAGTATTGAGGATGTGGTGGTAGAAAGCTCTGAATCTAATTCTCTCGTTTCAGTTCCACCTGCCCTACCTCCTGTAGTACCGCATAACTTTTCAGAAGCTTCACCACTTACTCTCAGTCAAGATGAGTCTCGAAGTATAAAAAGTGAGAGTGACATAACGATTGAAGTTGAGAGTATTGCTGAGGAATCTCAGGAAGGTCTCTGTGAGAGGGAATCAGCAAATGGATTTGAAGCCAGTGTTGCTTCCAGTACCTGTAGTATAATCATACAAGAGAGAGAGAGCAGAGAGAAGGGTAAGGACTTTTGGGGAAAAAATTAGCCTTTATATTACAACCAAAAATAAGTTGCCAGTTTTAAGAACTATGGGTCTATGAGGTACTCTTTCTTACTGTTTGCTTGCTGTTTCTTCCTTTTTCTTCTTTTCTTTTAAATGTGTATATAGAAGGTAAATGTAGACAGGTGAATAAATATGCTGGCCCTTGTTTTCTTTAAGTTCTTTCCCTTATTTCAGGTCAGAAGAGGCCAAGCGATGGAAATAGTGGATTATTGGCAAAAAAGCAAAAGCGTACCCCAAAGCGAACAAGTGCTGTAGCCAAAAATGAAAAGAATGGAACAGGTTGGTGCTTTTTAATGCTGGCTTTAGTACATGCTAGTATTTTCAGCAGTTTATGTCAGATGTAACATAAATTTGGCTTATTATGTTCTGAAAATAGCTGTTTAACATTTGCTGTGGTTTTTTTTTAAAAGCATATGAAGTTTACATTTCTGCATGGAATGTTTTCCTATAGGCTAGAAAGGCTGACTTCTAAATACTACCATAGGAATTTTAAAACATGGGGGAATAAAGATCATTTTTATTGAAACAAACAAGGAAATATATAAATCAATATAAATAAAATAGATATGAAAAACAGTCTTCCTGTACAATAAAGAATAAAAGTAGGTAGTAAAAATCATGCAGAAAGCTTCATGCAAGTCTGAAAGGGAAATCCTAAGTTACAGTAGACACATATCCCAAGGGAAAAAAAACCCAAAACCAAACCCGCTGCCGTTGAGTTTATTCCGACTCATAGCAACCCTAGAAGACAGAGTAAAACTGCCCCATAGGGTTTCCAAGGAGCGCCTGGTGGATTTGAACTGCTGTCCGTTTTGGTTAGCAGCTATAGCTCTTAACCACTATGACACCAAGGTTTGCATCCCAAGGAAAGGAACATATAATTCATATAAAAGATATTTCAAAGGAAAACCTTTGAGCCATAGTTCATGTTCTCAGTAGCACAGTGTCATGGATTGAATTACTTCCCCCCAAAATATGTGTCAACTTGGTTAGGCCATGATTCCCAATATTGTGTGGTGGTTCTCTATTTTATAATTTCCCTGTGTGTTGTAAATCCTATCACTATGATGTTAATGAGATGGATTAGCGGCATTATGTTGATGAGATACACAAAATTTGATAGTGTCTTAAGCCAATCTCTTTTGAGATATAAAAGAGATAAGTAAGCAGAGAGACGGGGGACCTCATACCACCAAGAAAGCAGTGCCAGGAGCAGACCGCGTCCTTTGGACCTGAGGTTCTTGTCCTAAAATGCTCCCAGACCAAGGGAAGACCGATGGCAAGGACTTTCGTCCACAGCCGACAGAGAGAGAAAGCCTTCTCTTGGAGCTGACACCCTGATTTTGGACTTGTAGCTTCCTAGACCATGAGAATAAATTTCTATTTGTTAAAGCTATCCACTTGTGGTATTTCTGTTACAGCAGCACTAGATGACTAAGACACATATGTAGGTAAGTGGCTGGACAGTGCAATTCTAGAGTTAGAAAAAAGAGTGATGGAAGATGAGACTAAAAAGATGGCAGGAATTACAAAGGGAAAAAGAGTAACTTTACAGTAGATACCACCTTGTAGTCAAATGATCAAAGTGATCCACCACCAGTAATGGAACAAAGTGAAATCATATACCCCCTCACAGGATGAAGCAAGAAGAACATAGCCTTGCTTCTGTGATATTCCTGTTAAAGATGCATAACCGGAATCTAAAATTGTAGGAAACCACCAGACAAATACAAACTGATGGATATTCTATAAAATAAAAACCAAAAACCAAGCCCATTGCCGTCGAGTCGATTCCGACTCACAGCGACCCTAAAGGACAGAGTGAACTGCCCCATAGGGTTTCCAAGGAGTGCCTGGTTGATTTGAACTGCTGACTTTTTGGTTAGCAGACGTAGCTCTTAACCACTGTGCCACCAGTGTTTCCCTGCACAATAAGTGGTCTGTAATTTTCAGAAGTGTCAAGGTCATGAAAGTCAAGGAATAACAGGAACTCCAGATTTAAGGAGACTTAGGAGAAATGACAACTAAATGCAGTAAATAATTCTCACCTGGATCCTTTTGCTATAAAGGACATTATTGGGTCAACTGGAGAAATTTGAATGGGATGTGAGGGTTAGGTGGGAGCCCTGGTGGTGCAATGGTTAAGCACTGAGATGCTAACTAAAAGGTTGATGGTCTGAATCCACTGCAGGGGAAAAGACCTGGCGATCTGCTCTTGTAAAGATTTCGGCCTAGGAGACCCTCTGTGAGGCAGTTTATTCTCTGTCCTATAGGGTCGCTATGAGTCATAGTTGACTTGATGGCACACAACAGCAGCAACAAATATATCTATGTTAATTTCCTGATTTGCGTGGTTGTATTATGGTTCTGTAAGAGTAGTATAGTAGCTTTAAAAACATACCCACAAATTCTTTTGACATTCTTCCCTTCAAGAAGCGATGCCTAATTTTTATCCCCTTGAGTGTGGGATGAATTTAGTGACTCAGTTCCAAAAAACAAAATGGAAGTGATATTGTATGACTTCAGAGAATAAGTCATAAAAGACGTTGCAAATTTTTGTTCTTTCTTGGATCACTTGCTCTTGGGGAAGCTAGCTGACATGTTGTGAGAACATGCAAGCAATCTATGGGGAGTCCTATATGGTGAGGAACTGAGGGCATCCTGGCAACAGCTGTGTGAGGGAGCCATCTTGGAAGCAAATCCTCCAGCTTTTTGTCAAGTCTTCAGAGACCGCAGCCCTGGCTAAAAGCTTAACTGCAACCTCACAAGATTGCCTGAGGCAGACCACACACCCAAACTGCTCTCAGATTCTTCCCAACCCTCAGAAACCGTGGAAGACATTAAGCATTTGTAGTTTTAAGGTGCAGCAGTAGATAACCAACGTAAGAATATCCTTGTTTCTAAGAAATACACACAAAAGTACTTGAGGATGACAAGACATCATGACATGGTTTAGGGGAAAAAAAAGGCTTGTACTGTTCTTACAACTTTTTTGTAAGCTTGAGATTGGTTTGAAATTAAAAAAGGGAGGTAGGTATGTTGATACGTTGGTTGGTTGCAGGAGCCAGGTGGTTGTAACAATGCGAGGCCACGGAGTATGACTTTATGCCATTTGCAGGGAGGAGCCAGTGGAGGTATTTTAACAAGGGAAGGAGATAATCAGTTTTACTTTTTGGAAAGAATCTTTGGTTAACCATGGCAGTGAAAGAAAAGATGAATTAAAGAGGTTTGGGAAACAAAAATCACTAGGATTCAGTTATTATTTGTTAGATTATTAGTTTATTAGTTGGTTAACTGAGATATGAAATACAGGAGTAGCAGCAGGTTGTTAGAAGAGTGATTTGAGGAATGTTGAATTAGAGGTACCCAGTATTAGAAAATAGGGGCCAAGAAAAAGGACCAAAAGTAGAATTAGATGGAACATCCCTTTATGTGAGCTAAGAAGAGTACAGTAGAAACTAACCAGAGATAAATGAAAATCAGTAAATACTCTTGGGTTTGAATAAGAAAGAAGTTTCAAATGCTATAGTCTATTCAAGTAGGATTAAAATGCATTCATTGAATTTGGCCAATAGTAAGTGTTTGAGACCTTAACAAGAGCACAGAGGTGCCAGTAGGTGTGGAAGTCAGGATAACACCGGATTTCTCTCAAGAAATTTGATCCTAACAAGAAGGAAAGGGGTCCCAGCTAAGGGAGAAGTTTTTCCCTGGGAACGGAAGAAGTCGAAGATAAAAGAACTTGAGTAATTGACATTGGAGTATTTCAGAAGATCTGCAAGTAGGCAGTTTCAAGAATGTAGGTAAAGAGATGGTTTTTCCAGACAGAGTCTCCTCTTTTTTTAAGACTAGGGAGTGGGGGGAAGGCAATAAGGACAGGTACAAGTAGGGGAGGGGCTGAGCTGTGATATTGATTGTGTAACACTCGATTTTGCCTTTGCAGTAGTAGGCAAGGTTGGCTTTTGAAAATGAGCAGGGTGGAGGTACGGTGTGTAGCTTGAAAAAAAGGCAATAAAAACTGAGAGAGGAAAAGAATTTTTTTTAGTAATATGAACTCTGCATTGTATACTTGTTTCTGTTGCGTGTAATTTCTGGGTCTGTTGCGTTTTTTTTTTTTCCCCAAATAACAAATATGCTTTATAGTTTTTCTTTTTAACGGGGAAAAAATATATATAACATTTTGTTATTTCAGGATTTTTTACATGTACAATTCAGTGACATTAATTACATTCATTGTGTTATGCAGCCATCACTACTGTTGTGTTGCAGTTTGATATTTGAGATTCTTATCATTTATAATCTCTAAGTCAATTCTTTTTTGTTACAGGACAGAGCAGTGATAGTGAAGACCTTCCTGTCCTAGACAATTCAAGCAAATGTATCCCTGTAAAGCATCTTAGTGTATCAAAGCCACAGAAGCTTGCGCGATCTCCTGCAAGAATATCCCCTCACATCAAAGATGGAGAAAAAGATAAACACAGAGAAAAACATCCGAACTCATCTCCTCGGACATATAAGTGGAGCTTTCAACTCAGTAAGAAGCTTATGGAAAATCTGAATGTCTGTTTTAAAATGGAATATACCTTAGATGTCCACTTAGATTAATGTTAATAAATAATGAATAATAATTAACAAGTTTGCCTGGGTGGCATGAACGGTTATGCACTCAGCTACTAACCCAAAAGTTGTCAGTTCAAGTCCACCCAGAGGCACCTTGGAAGAAAGGCCTGGTGATCAACTTCTGAAAGGTTGCAGCCATTGAGAACCCTGTAGAGCACAGTTCTACTCTGACACGTGTTTGCCATGAGTCACAATTGACTCAGTGGCAACTGTTGTGATTTTTTTTTTTTTTTAACGATTAAAAAATTCATTTAATTAGGGTTTCCAAATACTGTGTATCTATAACTGCCGCTTATTATCTTAAACGCAAATCTGTGTCTTTTGATAACACTAACTTGATAAATATTGACAGAAGAGCCTTAGTTAAGGAATAAGACATGTGTGATTTATATAAATTAGTGAAACTGAAGCACTCTTTCTACCGTTAACAATTGTTATGTTGTTAGGTGCTGTCGAGTCGGTTCCAACTCATAGCAACCCTACAGCACAGAGTAGAACTGCCCCATAGGGTTTCCAAGGAGCCGCTGATAGATTTGAACTGCTGACCTTTTGGTCAGCAGCCAAATTCTTAACCACTAAGCTACCAGGGCTTCACTGTTAACAATTAGAAATAACTGATAAATGAAGAAAACATCAAAAGAAAAAAATTTTTTGAATAAATAAAACTATTACAGATCAGGGTTGCTTTGTTTTGATGTTTTCTTTTTTTGATCACATAAACAATATATGTTCAGTTGGATATATCTCTAAAGAACTGTTATTCATGAATTTAAGATATCCCTGTTTACAGAGCTATATCTAGCTTAATATTGCAAGTTCTAATAAACTAAGACTTTTGTTGATTTATGAATTAGACTTTTGATAGAACTGCCACTTTTTTTCTCACAGAATTTTTTAAAATCCAGATTAACTTTTTTTTCCCCTTTTAGATGAATTAGATAATATGAATAGTACAGAGAGAATCTCTTTTCTTCAAGAAAAACTACAGGAAATCAGAAAATATTACATGTCCTTGAAGTCTGAAGTTGCAACTATAGATAGGAGGAGAAAAAGATTAAAAAAGAAAGACCGAGAAGGTAACTATTATAATTTTTCTCTCCTCATTTTTCATATATGTATACTATCATTTTAGAAGATTTGGGATTTGTCACTCTTTGAATATACTACACATTTATTAATTGTTTGTAGAGTCCCAGTGTTTTGTTCTCTGTTGGCTGTTGTTGAAATGAATGGGTCAATAACTGAATTAAGTAGAATAAGACCCTTAAAGGGACTGTAATCTTTTTTACAAAATGTGTGATTTTACTAAATGTGGTGGGTCCATAAGAAGAGCTTACTCTCCCCGAAATTCACTCTTTATCCAACAAACACTTATTTCTTGTCTAATATCAGGCACCATATTTATTTATTAGGGAGTCCACCAAAATGAATAAGGTATAAGGCTTACTCTCCAGGAGGTTATCTTGTTGGGATCATAAGTCATTTCAAAAACAACTACCATATAAGATAGTTCATCTTAACAACTTTAATGCTTCCCTATCATAGATGAATAAGATATAGGTCCTGCTATCAAAGATCCTAACATGTAGTAGAACAGTGTGTGATGAGGGCCCTAAAAGTGATATTAACAAACATAGGAGTTTAGGGCAAGGAGAGATTACCTTGCGGTAATCTTGGAGAGGGAGTAGTGTCCAAGCTAGACCTTAAAAATGTGTAGGATTGACTGATAGTTAAACATGGGCATGTTCATATCCTCTCCATCCCAAAACCCAACTAAAACAACACATTAAAAAGCCCATATCCACAAGAACAAGGGAAAGGGACAGCAGGTTACAGCAGAAAAGAAATACCAATAGCATTTCTTTGGGAAACTGAGAAGCAAATGGACTATTGCAACTGCCCCAGCAGACTAAAGAATGCTAAAACCCAAGATTGCATTGGGATAAAACAAACAAGCCAGTTTATTCTACATAATTCTGCATAACCCCAGAAAAGCTCAAAGTATAGGCTTAGTGTGCCTTTGAAGGCAGGGATATGGGGTGAGGCTGAAAAATGAAAGTTTGTCGAAAATGGAGGAGCAGTTGGATCCTGTCCCCCCACCCTGTGAAGCAAGGCTACCTGTTTTCCACTCTAGCAGAAAACAGGAGGTGAATTTACTGGAAGGTATAATGGAGATCATTAGGCTTGTCGACTCAGGAACACCAGCTATAGCTGAAGGTGGAGGTGAAGTGTTAAACCAAGATAATGAAATTGAGTGAAAGTTTGCATATCGAACGGTGAGACCTCTGTTCCTTCCCAACCCAAGATCTTATCCTCTTGGTCCCTGAGATATGACAGCCAGACTTATGCTTATTCCTGAAAGGAGACTGTAGAATTCCTCTCTGGAAAAACTGACCAACCCAAAAGAAATAACCTACACATAGATACCAACATTTGGAGGTTCCTGAACCAAACAGCAAGATCCTTGCCTAATCACCACACATACATTGCCCCTCACTGAAAGCCCTGCCTACTCACACTCAGCTTCCAGTCAGCTTTTCAGTGTCCCTCTCTTAAATATGGAAGCCACAGATGACCAGGTATTTGAGAAGAACCTCTATAGGAAAGACAGAAACCAAATTTGAAAAAGAGAATAAAAAGAAACTTGGAAAAAAACAGAGACAACTAATGTACTACATTTAAAAAAAAAAAAAACACAAAGCTATAATTAGTATCATAAGATCCAGGAAAAGATATTGCAGCCTTGAGATAAGAATATGATAATATTTAAAAAATTCAGAGAACAAAATGGACCTTTCAAAAATTAAAAATACCACAGCAGGAATTTAAAAAATTCAATAGAAAAGATAAATAAAAGAGACTGTAGAGATGAAGGAATCCCAGTAGAAAGTCGACAAGACAATAGGAATGAAGAAATAAGATGTATAGGATCTGACCAGGAAGTGTAACATATGAATCAGGATTTCTAGAAGGAGCATTGAATAAACAGAGGAGGAACCTGTGAGTTGAAGATGCCAAGCAAAGAAGACAACATGGGATCCAGCAAACAAGGAATCCCACATAGGAAAACAGGAAAGGAAAATCTCAAAGTGATAGCGAATGGAACCTCTAGGAGGACCACTGCATAGCGGGCCTAGAAAGCAAGTAGTTTAAGAATGGGGTGGGGCAGGAGAGGTGTGGTCTAGGAGGGATGTTTCTAAAAAAAGAAAAAAATGGAACTGATAAATTACCTGAGGTTTGATCATATTGAGAGGAGTTTTCCGCTCCTGGGCAGAGATTTGGGGGATGAATTACTGATAGAATGACTTGTGTTACATGTGGTCTTGAATCATTCTACTCCAGGTTTACCAGTTATTGATTCCTGGCAATAGGAAATAGGATGGAGCACATGGAAAGGGATCAGACTTTCTGTTCGTCCTCTTCTTTAAAATCTGTAAATAGCAAGAAGTCTTTACAGAACTTTTAAACACAAAACAGAGAAAATTAATAAATTGAAAATTTTTTCAGAGTCCTCAACTGCTTTGGAGTCAGTTTCCTAAGAGATACAAGTTTCATACAACTGAAAAGATTCTCTTATTATAGTCTTCCTTTTTTGTTTTCTAAATTTTTTGTAGTAAAAAGTGAGCTATTGAATTGAGACATCAAGTGACTTCCTATCAGTATACATATAAAAATTTGTTGTAATGAGTTACATGTCATTGGTAGTATACACACACGTAGATATGCTTGAATAAACAAAAACTAAAACTTTAAATAGGAACAATTGGACAAAGATTGGCAGCTTTCCTAGGAGAGAAAAGATAAAAGCAAAAACTAAAAAATGGCAAAACACCTAGTGCATAGAGTTAGTGGCCTTTATATGGCCTTCGGAAGAGTTATGTTAAAGCCATTTGATGACTTTTTTTCACACAACTGTTCTTTCATCCCAGTCCTTATAATTCTGGTATCTATCTTATATAACTACTGTTACTTATGGGAATAATTTATCCCTCAGTTGTTTTGGGGCAGAATAAAGATGGAATGGTTAGGTGGTTACATGAAATTCTGTGGGATGAGCGAATTCCCTTATGGTCCTATGAGTCCTAGAGACAAAACAGGAATTCTCTGTAGTGAGAATTTATCTGAAGTTGCTCTTGTTTCTGATTTGGGCGAGCCAGGTTCCTTTCTGGATCTGCCAAGTTTAAGAGTTTATACCTTTTTAGTCTTTACATTTTATGGTGCCTTTGTTTTTTGAACTGATGAGTTTTTAGTAATTACTTCTGAGCCCAACAGATTTTTGGCTGACAGTTTATGCCTTCATGCAATATTTTAAGATGCCTATAACTGAAGTATGTAATGTATTAAGAATTTTATTTTTAATTTGCCTTTGGCTAGCTATCTTTGTGCACTAGCATTTGAGGTTAACACAGTTCTTTTGATTCCACAGTGTCTCATGCAGGAGCCTCCATGTCATCTGCTTCATCAGACACGGGAATGAGTCCCTCATCCTCTTCTCCCCCACAAAATGTACTTGCTGTAGAATGCAGGTGATAAATGTTTTCTCTGCCTTCCCAGCAGTTTGCTGCCATGGACATAAATCCCAAAACCCTGAAATACAACCACACAAAGCACTCAACTGGTTTGACATTGCCAAGTTATATCCTGTATACTTTCCCAGGCTGGATTGTATCTACTCCTTTCTCTTTTCTTTTCTTCCTGTTGCAAAATATAAGCTGATTAATAATTGAAGGTTAGGCAGCCTGCCATATTTGTCATAATTTTTCCCCTTTTAATTTTTTTTCATTTTTTGTGAATATAGAAAAAGGGCACTTAGCAAATTTGAATTTGTATAATAAAGCTTTCAGGTGTTAACAGAAATCATAGATAAGCAAGTGCACATGGTAAACATCTAAATATTATCCAGCTGAATAGTTACTGCTGCACTTTCACTAAGATGTATTTGAACACTTGGTGAGTTAGGGGGTTTATGTTGTGTGTGTGTGTGTGTGTGTTTTTTTTTAATTGTTTTTTATTTTTGTGGAAGCACTTGCTATTTAGAACTGCCAAAGTATATGTTCAGCAGTGTGCCCAGTTTTAAAGGTGTAAATGGGACAAAATAAATTGTGAAAGGAAGTGTAGTTGACTGAAAACTACAGTTGTAATAAGTCTTCCACTTTTTATAGGATTTTTGAGCACACAATTATGCAAATATTTTAATGTTTATTAATGTTTACAGTGGAATTGTGAATAGGTTTTCAGTGGACTATCTTATCCCTTGACAAAAATATTTTGTCTTTTTTCTATGTAATTTCAGAGTTTTTATTTTGTTACAAAAAGACAAAAATGAAATATATAACAACAATGAAGTTATTTAACAAGATTTCTAAAGCTGAAAATTTTGTGTAAAATAAGGTATTATCTTGCAACTTGTTAAATATATTTATTCAGACATTGGATGTTGTATTTTTATGTATTTTTAAAAATATTAATAAAATTGAAAAAAAGAAAATTCTAGGTTAATTCACTCTTTGGATGACAAAAGCTCTCAGCTGTCCCTTTTACAGGAGGTTGTAGGCTGCAGCCTTGCCTGTATCGAAGGGAGTCTGTCTCAGTCCTTCAAACAGAACTATTAATGGGCATCTGGATCATTGAAGTATGTCCTCATGTAGAAACTTTGGCAGTCCTAGTACTGAAGCTGTTTTGAGGATCAGATTTTTGGTTGCCCTTAAGATACTTTGTCAGTTTTTATGTTTGCTATACTGCCGAATAAATTCATATCTCCCAGAGTTGAGATGCAACAACTAAGTAAAGCAACTATGTATGCTTTGTCTGTGAATTGTCCCACAGACGGATACATTTGTAAATAATTCTTCCAAAATCATGTATTTAAAGCAAGTTTTGCATATACATTATGTAAAAAGGTGATTTTTTTAAACTCAATTTTTAAATTCATGTTTGTACATTGAAAGGGGTTTTTTAAAGCTCCTTTTCTGTGTTTAATATGTTGTAGAATAATAACCTAGAAGCTGTAGACTGTATATCAGGATCTGATTTACAAGAACAAAGTCCGAGCTAAACACTAGTGATGACCTAGCATTACTGAAATCATTGTTTCCTAATTTCATTTTACCACGTTGTGAACTTGTGATTCAGATTCCTTCCATTTTCGCAGAGAATTAAAAACAAAAGAGTACTCTTGTAAAATGCACTTTTCTGTCTTTTCTTTGCAAAGCAGAGTATTTCAATGTAATATAAAAATGGAGCTCAGCGGGCAGTATTAATAAAGGCCGTGTTTTAAACATAGGCTTTACATTTTTTAGTTTTCATTTAAGTGATTGTTTTTGTCCTACGTGCCAGTAGCTTAAAAGTTGGAAAATCAGACTTCATAAAGTAAAACATTTCAGTATATTCTTCAGTCTTTAGTTAAATAAACAAAATATTAATTCCTCTCAATTATAAAAATGAGAAAAATGTGCCATTCAAATCCAATTGGAACTAGGATTCATACATTAGGTATTCTAATGATTTCTTTCAGTAAATCTGAGACAACTAGTTATCAGCCTGAGAACTGTCCCTTCTAATTGATATGTCTGGTAATGAAGTATTAGGACATTGCTGCAGAGCAAAATTGTATATTCATTGAATATGAATATAGATACTTAAAATCCTTTATTTTTGGAGCTGGAAGAGATTATGAAATTAACTATCAAATAGGTATTATAATTCAAATATTGGGCATATAAATGTACATTTTCTCAAAACGTTTTGAGTTTAACTTTGACTAGCTAGCTCTTGAATATGAAAGTAAAAGATTCTATTTAATAACCGCTGTCTAAACATAGAAGATGCTATACATAAAATCAGGTTAAGTATTTATGGAGCTCTTTTAATTTTCCATTTTGTGCTTATATTGTTGTTCTGTGTTACATTTCTAGTTTTCCTGTCCTTCACTAAGAGTGTTTGTATTTAGCACTTTTAAAAAGACAACTACATAGTAGGTCTTTGAGGAAATTGCTTTAAATTATGTAAATCTATACAGATGAAGCTATTAATTTACACAGTGGCTGCAATAATGGGCTCAAATACAGCAAGGATTGTGAGGATGGTACAGGACTGGGCAGTGTTTTGTTCTGTTATACACAGGGTCGCTATGAGTTGGAACCAACTCTATGGTACCTAAAACAACAAACCAACGTATCTTTCTTATAAACCCTTTAATTTAACGTGGCTGTCAACATTGTGGAAACCCTGGTGGCGGACTGGTTAAGTGCTGCAGCTGCTAACCAAAAGGTTAGTAGTGCATATTTACCAGGCGCTCCTTGGAAACTATGGGGCAGTTCTACTGTGTCCTACAGGGTCCCTATGAGTCAGAATTGGCTCGACTGCAGTGGCTTTTTTTCTTCCAGTCAACATTGTGAAAGCACTTGAAGCTATATAGAACCACAGATACCACTTATTACCAGAATTCATTCATCAGCAATTCACTGAGTATCTTTTATGTGCCGGGTGTTGTGCTAAGGCCCGGGAGCCACAACACTGAACAAGACAGAAAGGGTCTTTGTCTTCATGGAATGTATAATCGAGTGGGGTGGATGTTAAACAGCATATGGCATTATTAAACTGCAGGTGTGATAAGCATATGACGTTATAGCATACCATGAAGTAATGATACAGAGCCCTACTAGTTTGAAGGCAAAGGTGACCTGGGAAGGCTTTGCAGAGAAAGGGACCCTTAAACTGAGTTCCAGTGAGGATTATGAATTGGCGAGGCAAATGGAAGGGAAGCTAAGAAGGGTGTAGTGTTCCAAGTGTGTGAGGGAGGAGAGATTGCAGGTAATGAGCCAGGGCAAGAGTAGATCTGAGGCAGGAACCAGGCCAAAAAAGGCCATTCAGGCATTGTCCTGCACTTGCCCACCTCTGTCTTCGCTCCTTCCATTCCTCCCACCACTCTTCTCAAAATCCACTTTTCCATGAAGTTTTTTCTGACTTCTTACTACCATCAGAATTTGTGCTCCCAAAGCATTTTCCTTTTCTGTATTATTTTACTTCACAGTTTATCTTTTAATATGTTTACTTGTATTTGTGTCTTTCTACCCAACTAGACGATTGGTTCTTTAAGTGCTCTATGGTAATAAGTGTATCTCACTAAGTGCCTGGTCCAGCATCTAACACATAGTAGGTGGGCAAAATGATGTATAATTGAGAAAAATTGCTTCTGAATTGCTATTGTTTCCGTTTTTCGTGAGTGATCCTTATGTACAAAGCCAAATATTTAAAAGAGAACTTTCAGGTACTCATAAAATGATGTTAAAATAGCATTTGTATAGTGTGAGAACCAAGGTGTGCTTGACCCAAACCATGGTTATTTTCAGTCATCTCATATGCATGCAAAAGTTGGACAATGAATAAGAAGACTGAAGAAGAATTGATGCATTTGAATCATGGTGTTGACAAAGAATACTGACTATTCCATGGCTGCCACAAGAATGAACAAATCTGCTATGGAAGAGGTACAGCCAGAATGCTCATTAGAAGTGAGGATGGTGAGGCTTCGTCTTACATACTTTGGACATGTTATCAGGAGGGACCAGCCCCTGGAGAAGGATATCATGCTTGGTATAGGGTCATCAAAAAACAAGAAGACCCTCAACAAGATGGACTGACACAGTGGCTGCAACAATGGGCTCAAACATACCAACGATTGTGAGGATAGTGCCAGACCGGGCAGTGTTTCGTTCTGTTGTACGTAGGGTCTCTCGGAGTCAGAAATGACTCAACAGCACCTAGCAACACCACCACAGTGTAAAAGAGACTTTAACAATCTAATGCCCAGTATTCTTAAAATAATGATTTATTTTTCCTTCTATCCCTTCTTTCCTCTCATTACTTTCATGTGGTTACATTTTTATCCCATTACAGGAAGAGTTCAGTATGTGATGGCATTCCTCATTAGAGAAGGTTGAATGACTCTTAGAATGGAGTTTGCACTAATGAGGAATTTCTAGTGAATACATGCTTAATGTTTTCTCAGAGTAGGAACAGTTTGCCCTTTTAAAAAATACTTTATTGCAAAATCAAATTACATTTTCCACAGTGGAAGGCCTAAGAAAAAACTGTTCATACAGACCCACTATGCGTCTTTTAAAACAGAACAAAAAGAGCAGTATTTATAATTTTGACATTTGTGGTTAATATAGTTATGAAGCTATCTTCATTTTGGAATCTGTATCATGTAGAATTCATTTTGAGAAGTTCTATTCTGAAAAGTGCAAGGAACTTGCATATATAAACATACTAGCTTTTAAAAACATGAATAGGATTTTCTTGTTAGTTGCTATCAAGTTGGCTCTGACTCATGGCAACCTTATGTATAACAGTGAAGCACTGCACAGTCCTGAGCCATTTTCATGATCATTGGTATGTTTGAGTCCATTATTGTGGTCATTGTGTCAGTCTACCTCACTGATGTTTTCCCTCATTTTTGTTGGTCATCTGCTTTACCAAACACGATGTCCCTTTCTTGCAGTTTGTCTTCCCTGGTGATATGTCCAAGGTAAACAAGTTGAAGTCTTGCCAGCCTTGCTTCTAAGGAACATTTTGTTGTATTTCTTCTAAGACTGATTTGGTCATTCTTTTGGCAGTCCACCGTATATTCAACATTCTTCACCAACACCACAGTTCCAATGCAAGATAAAAAGAACTAATCAAAATGTTCATCACTATGGGGCTAGCTAAATACATTATGATACACTGATAATGGTAGAATACTATGCAACTGAAAAAAGAATGAGGAAGCATACAATATTTCTCGAAGGATTAAATGAGTACAGTAGTTGCCTCTGGGGAAGGGAAACTAGGTGAAAGACAGATTTGGGAGGAATATATTCATTGTAATCTCTTGTGTCTTTTAAGTTTTGAACCATATGAATGATTACCCATTCAAAATACAGATATAAAGTCTTATAAATTTGTCTCTGAAACTCAAATTAGCTCCAATTTTCAGTGTGTTTAGTTTGTTTTCCAATTTAATTTAAAACTGAATTTTAGAGTCTAAACCCTTCATTTTAAAACTGAGACTTAGATCAAGTTGATTTGCCTATGTTTAAGTAGGTAGCTAAATCATAAATGACTGTGCTTATAAATCCTATTAAGGAGAATGCCAGTCCCCCATAATTTCTCTTGACCTTACCAAGTGTTGTCAAAGATGTGGAAGAATGGGAGCTCCCATACAATGCACAACAGCACAATTACTTTGGAAAAATGGTTGGTAATTTCTTTAAAAGTTGGACATACACTCATCATAGGACCCAACCATTCCACTGCCAAAAGAAATGAAAAACTAAGTCCACACATATCATCTTTGTTTATAATAGCAAAAACACTAAACAAATATCAAAAGGTGAATGGATTAACAAATTGTATATACATACAAGGGAATACAACTCAACAACAAAAAGGAACAAACTGTTGATACATGCAACCAAATAGATGAATCTCAAAATAATTAATGCTGATTAAAAGAAGCCAAAGAAGAGTACACACTTTTATGATTCCATTTATATAAAGTTCTGGAAAATACAAACTATACTGACAGCAAATCAGTGATTGCCTGGGGACTTGGTTGGGGGTAGGGTTAAGGTGAGGCAGGAGGGAGAGATTACAAAGGAACCCAGGGAAACTTTTAAGGGTGATCAAATGTGTTCATTATTTTGATTGTGATGGTTTCATGGGTATATATATGTCAAAAGTAACAAAAGTGTAATTTTAAATTTATATGTGTGTAGTTTAGTGAACATTAAAAAAAAAAAAAAACCCTTGTAAAGCAAAAAATATATATATATATAGACGTGTCCAAACCCAAGGTCACTATGGTTGGCTAGTACAGAGACTAGAATTCAAATGATCAAGTCAGTGATTATTTTCGCCAGCTGAAAGCAGTGAGAAATTTCTGTTCCCCTCCCCTCCACACACCAAATATGCCATGACCTTTTTGTATTTCTTTTGTCTGACCAGAAATCTTAAGATCTTCCAAGGTAGATATATATATTAAAAAAACAAAAAAACAAAAACCTGTTGCTGTCGAGTCAATTCCAACTCATAGAGACCCTATAAGACAAAGCAGAACTGCCCCACAGGGTTTCCAAGGAGCGGCTGGATTTAAACTGCCAACCTTTTGGTTAGCAGCCAAGCTCTTAACCACTGCACTGCTCTTAACCAGGTAGGTATAATAAGCCCAATATATTATTTATCAGTTTTGAATATAAATAAAAATCCTATCTTTCATAATTTACCTAAACCAAATTATGCCCTTTTCCTCTAATATCTTAGCATTTCTTAAGTAACTTTTTGAAACACTGAAGCTGTTAACTTGGAAGTTTTACTCTAATAACTTGGATAGTCACTCCTGGGTTATATTTATGTGACTTTCATTTCTTGTTATTAGAGTTTATACTCTTTTATTCTAAGTTGTTAGTTTAATATCCCAAGGATCCTGCCTTACATTTTAGTTTTATTGCCCTTTCTCTGATTCACTGGGTCTTCAGCCTCCATCTGTTTTGTCTCAAGGTTCTCTCCCTCCTCACTGCCACTGCCCTGCCTCACCTGCCTTTAGCATTCTCTTAGGACACATACCCAAGCCTTTTATTTACCCTGGCCTCGGAGATTTTGGTGACTTATATCTTATTAATACTGAAGTATTGACATGAATAAGAGATGAGGAAATTGGCTGATGTTTAAAGGAGTAATATTAAAAGAACTATACATACAGAAGTACACAACAAATATTGATAGAGTGTTTTGTGTATACTGTGCACTCTGGCACTGCAGGATTTTAGTACAGTGGACTCAATGTGACAATAACTGGGTTAAAATAAAAAAACCTATCTAGTTCTTTGAGATAATAAAATTGATAAACCTCTAGCCAGACTGATCAGGAAAAAAAGAGAGAAGGCACAATAGAAGGCACAATTTACCAATATCAGGAATGAGAGAGGTGGCATTAACTAGAGATTCTACAACTATTAAAAGGTCAGTAAAGGAATACCATGAACATCTTTATGCCAATAAATTCATCAGCTTAGATGAAATGGAAAAAGTCATTGGGAGATGCTGTATATAAACGCAGTGCTTTTTTTTTTTTTTCCCTTTACCCAGGTCTCACAAGTTAAAGGGCACATCCTCCAGACTGCCAAATGTGCTCAAGACTTCAGAGTCAGCTGTAAGCTCAGGCACCCCTAGACTCCCCTCATTTCTGAACTGCTGACTACAAATTAAGGGGTTCACACTAGCTCCTCACCCCAGGGCTCAATAGTTCGTTAGAATGACTCAGCTCAGGAAAACGGTATACTTACGATTACAGTTTTATTATAGCAAATGAATACAAATGAAGAGACTCAAAGGACGAAGTCTGGGAGGGTCCCCGATCTTTCATGTACCAAAAGACACACTACCGTCCGAGCATCAATGTCTTTCACCAGCCTGGGAAGCTCACCAAGCTTCTGCCTAGAGTTTTTACTGGGGTTTCATTCCAATCACCTGGGAACCAAAACATTTCCAGAAAATTGAAGAAGAGGGAATACTTTCAACTTTCTATGAGGCCAGCATTACTCTGACACCAAAACCAGACAAACAGCAAGAAAACTAAAAACAATATACCTCATGAACATTTATGTAAAAATTCTAATAAAAATTTTAGAAAATCAATCTGATGACATATTAAAAGGATAATACAACATGGGCCACATGGGATTCATCCCAGGTATGCAGGGTTGGTTTAACATTCAAAAACCATATAGTTCACGATATTAACAACAAAAAAGAAAAACCATATGATGCAGGGAAAACATATGACAAAATCCAACATCCATTTCTGATAAAAACTCAGCAAACTGGGAATAGAAAAGAACTTCCTCTACCTTATAAAGAGCTTGACTAAAGCTTTATAGGAATTCTGATCACCAACAAGAGTGTTGGTCTATATTTGAGAAGAAAAATCTTTAACATGGAAATTTGCTTGAAATTTTTTTCAGTTTTCCTCAAGGTCTCTGGCAATTTCAACTTCAGTAATGTGTTTCTAATTGCTGTAATAATTCTCCTACCTTTACATGTCACTGCTTACTATGTCCCTGAACACCTACCTAGTGCAGTTTCTCTGGCCCCACCCATTTTCATGTACCACAGGGGCTAACTATGAGCTCAGTGGAAATGAAGGATGGGAATAGAAAGCAGTAGAGTGGTGGTGTTAGAAGACAGGAGCAATCAGCCTAGAAAAAGATCATTTAGAGCTGGGCTAACCAGTCATCAAGGTTCTGGACCAAAAACCACTCCCAGATCACCTGTAACAGTTACTGGATGCTGATTCGGTCTTCTATTAGTGTTTACAATCGGTTGTTGACAACAGCCAAAGAGTTATAGAAAAAAAATATACAATGCTCAATGAAGCATTTGTATGTAACTTAACACCTGCTAACTGACATTGTGTGGGCAGAGGCTACTTGTCAATGTCATTGGTATTGGTAGCATAACGAGCATCTTGCTTTGCACATACTAGAGGCTTGTGCGCCGAATAGCAGTTGGATAACCTAAGGGAAAAATATATATATATATTTAGTTCTTGAGGTTCTTAACCTAGCTTATGCCTTCTTTTTGGCTTAATATAAAAATTAAAAAAAAAAAAAAACCCTTTGGTATTTGGGTCAAAGCCTTACCTTTTTTTTTTTTCCTGCTGAGTCTGCTAAATAAGGCAAATATTAGAGGAACATCTAGGCCAGCAAGTGTCATGAGTCTCTCTGGTAACTCTTTTTGCTCAGAGACCTCTGATTACCACGCCTAAGCCAGCAAATAATGTTTTTTCTAGGGTAAATTTTGTTTCAAATTCCTCCCTCCTCTCCCTAAGGTGTTGGGAACTTTGGGCTGAGACCTCTCGGGTAACAAAGGAAGACAGGAGACCAGACTGGGTTTCTGTGCAGGTGCCCAGTGGGCAGTGTTGTGAACCAGGAGATGGCCCTTGTTGACCTTAGAATCGACTTCATTTTGCAGGTAAGAGAACAGAGGCCTAAGGAGAGCTCAGACCTCAGCTAACCAGACTGCCCCGCATGGGTATCCTAAGCATAGGGGCGGGGCGTGTTTCTGAAAGGGATTCAGAATGTGGAGTGCGACAAACCTGGGTTCGAACAGCTCTGAGCTGCTCGGTGTTTGTGATACTTCCCACACTTTCCGAACCTCGGTTTTCTCATCTGTCTGAAAGCCTTCGTGCGAGGCGTCGACGGGCTGGTTGGGGCGCCCGGAAAGCCAGGAGGCCGGGGTTGGGCCGCTGTGCCGACGCCCCCTGCCGGCCGGGGGCACCGCGCTCGCCAGCCCGCGTCCAACGCTCGGCTCGTGGGGCGCCCGCGGCCGGATGCCCGGCGTCCGCACCCTCCTCGGCCTCCTGGCGGCCCTGGCGGTCTGCGGCGTCGTCGCCTTTCTCGGCTACTGTGTGTATTTCGACCGGAAGCGGCGCGGCGACCCCGCTTTCAAGCGCCGCCTGCGGGACAGTGAGTGCGGCGGAGGTGGAGGCGCGGCTGAGCTGGGCAGGGCGGGCCTCCGGACGGGCCGGACCCCCTAGGCGAGGCCGGGCCGCGAGTGCAGACACCGTCGCCGCCGCCTTGGGGCCAGTGGCGCCGGGCGGGCGGGACAGGTGGGCCCACGCCGGCCTTGGGACGAGCCTCCAACCAGCACGTGCCATGTTGTGTTTGCAGAAAGAAGAGCGGAACAGGCACAGGCTAAGGAACGGGGTGCGCAGGTGAAATGCTTTAGATGCACTGGTGGTGTTTTTAGTGAGTTCCTTTTCACTTCCGATAGTTTCCTGGCCTGGCTTTAGGGTCTTATAGTTGATTCACCCAGCAGGTTTTTCCCAGGCCTCTGTAAGGCAGAGTGACTCCAGGGCAACGGATTGGGTTTGATTTAGTTTTGGTTCAGGTACGGGGCTCTGGTGGCGTAGTGGTTAAGCGCGTGGCTGCTAACGGAAAGGTTGACAGTTCGACCCCACCAGCCGTTGGAGGGAGAGCATCTAAGCAGGTGTCAGTCCGCTTCCATAAAGATTGTTAGGTGCCGTGGAGTCGGTTCTGACTAACAGTGACCCTATGTATAACAAACAATGCCCAGTCCTGCAACACCCTTATGATCGTTTCTCTACTTGAGCCCACTGTTGCAGACCACTGTGTCAATCCATCTCTCTGGGGGCCTTCCTCTTTTTCCGCTGACCCTCTACTTTACCAAGCGTGATATAATACAGGGCCTTCCTGCTCCAGGACTGGTCTTTCCTGATAACATGTCCACAGTATGTGTCTGTAAAGATTACAGCCTTGGAAACCCTATGGGGCAGTCGGAATCTAGTCCACACGCACGGTTGGTTTGGGTAGTACCATCAGACGGAGCAGAGGCCTGCCCTTGCCCTACTTAGGTGCTGCCTTATTTTTTAGATTTTATTCTCTTACTGCAAAAGGAAGGAAAGGAGGGACAATTTCAGCTTATAAACACAGCTATAAACACGTAAGAACTGGTGCTTTTAATTGAAACAAGGAAGAGGAGCTTTTGCCTTGAAAGAGCCACACAGGACACTTAGAAACCCAGGCTGGGCAAGGGTTATGGGGCAGTAACCCTACGCCACCAGTTTCTGTAATATAGGGCTTTTCTTCTAACTCAGAAGCAGATAAAATGGCATTTATTTTTAAATAACAATTACAAGCAATCATCTTGGTAGTTGGCCCAGTTTAACGAACTCACATCAGCTCTTAAGTGCTGTAGATAGTTCTTAGGTTCTTGTATGCATTTTCAGAATTAACCAAGTCAGCCTTCATTCATTCAGTTGGTAAGTCAATGAAAGCCTCCTGTATGTAAGGCACTGTCCTAGATGTGGCAGAAGACAGCAACAGAGGAGTAAGAATAACCCCCAAAACAAGGCAGTGGATGAGGCCAACAAATGCAGGAACAGATCAGAGGAGGCAGAGATCATTTTCAAGTTTGGATTATCAGGGAAGTTGTTCCATCTGCTAATTCCTGTTTTAAGCTTACTGGTTTAAAACAATATCTATTTTGCACTAGAATTTGCAGTGTACACAGGCTCTTCCCTGCTCCACTCAGCTTCAGCCATGGAGGCTCAAGGACTGGGGGCGGGCCATTTGAAAACTCATTCATTCCTTCACATATTTGGTGGCTGTTGGCCAGAGCACTCCATATGGCCTGGACTTCTTTACAGCATGGTGGCTGGGTCCTAAGGAGGCAAACAAATGTGTTTTTGTGTGTGTTTGTATAGAGAGCAAGAGTGCCAGGTGGTGCAACTTCTGCAACATTGAGGCTTGCTCAATTTCAAGGGAGGGGAAATAGACTCTCCTTTTTGGTGGGGGAAAAGCAAGGCTTTTGAAGAACCCCTGGGACCAGGAATATTGCTGTGGCTATTTTTGGAAAATGCAGTCCTGGAAAGACTTTGGTGGGGAGAAGTCAGAACACTGAACCGAGCCTGGAAAAATGTGCCGAGTTCGAGGCCTGTTTTCAGGGGGAGACAGCATTTAGGATGGAGAGAACTGCACATTCATAGAGGTACAGAGCGTGCAATCTGCCAGGCCTATTCAGGAAGTCAGGTAGGCAATGGAGTCACAGTGGGGAATAGTGGGAGGTAAGGTTGGAGAACTAAGTAGTGGTCGAATTAGGAAAGGCTTTGAAGGCAGGGTTAAGAAATTCATATTTAATGGGAAAAGTACAAAATATTTCTGGGCAGGAATTAAAATTAAAAAGAAAAAACTTTTTTAGTTTGATGTGGCAGGAGTGAGCTAGATGCATTGAGGGGAACAAGCTGTTGGAGCAGTACAGGTGAGAACTATAAAAGTTTTGAACTATGGTGGTGTCAGTGATAACTGGAATAGATGTGAGATAAATTGTCCAGGAAGAGTGGATAGTTCACGATGACTGCTTGATTAAAGGGTCACAGACAGGCAGGAATCAGATTTTGACACTGTTTTTTTTTTAAGGAAGTCTGGCAGGGAGTGTCTGAGGAGCTAGATAGGAAGATACCTTCTCTGACCTCCCTGATTGAGGTAGAGCCTTGTACAACTCCGTGATCCTGTCTTTCATTGCCATCATCCATAGTTGCATTTGCACGTTTGTTTGTGTGATTATTTGATTAACGCTTTCTACTTATTTGACTAAGCTCCCTAAGAGCAGACTTTGTGTTTTATTCTCCGTTGTCTCCCCAGTGCCTACAACGTCTAGCACATTGTAGGTGGTCAGCAAATATTTGCTGAATATTGTTGTTCACTCTAGGCAGAAGGAAACAGCTTGTGCTGAGGCACGAACCCCAAAATTGCAGTATTCAGGGAATGCAGTGGCCTGAAAGATAGCTTAGTGGTGGGTTATAGTGGGAAACAAAACCAGTTGGTGTTTTATTGTGGGAAGCTTTGAATGCCAAACTGAGAAGTGGAGATTTTTCTGTTGTGATGGATAATCAGTGAAGGTGACTTTATTTCAGAGAAGGGATGCAATTATTTGTTTTATTTCATTTTTTAAGGAAGATCATTCTATTGTCATTATGGAAGACGGGGTGGTGGAAGGAAGTTGGAAACAGGAAAATCAGTTCAGTGGCAGTTCAGGTGGGAAATACTGAAGCTCTGAATTATGTAAAAAGAAGAGGCTGAAGCAGGATTTTTCAAATGTTTTATCATATCCTCGTAACTCAGTTCTTCTCATTTTATACATGAATAAACCTAGGCAGAGTTCTCCCCTTCCACCTCTTCTAGGATCTTTCTTATCCCAGTACCTTTTTCTTTCTCAAAGTGTGGTCCATTTGATTTATCTGGGGTGTTTGTTAGAAAAGGTTATTTGATCCTAGCACCAGCGACTCTGATTTAGGAGGTCAAGAATAGTCCAAGGGATTCTCAGGCTTTAGAGTGCGTAAGAATTACCTGAGGAACTTGTTAAAATTTAGATTCCTAGGCCCTATTCCTAAGGATTGTTTCAGTAGGTCTGGGTAGAGCCCATGAAACTGTAGTCTTAACAGACCCTTCAGGTATTCTCTTCCTTCTTCTCCCTAGGAGCTCTTTCCCTTCTCCACACCTGATTGTCAGATGTACTTCTCTACATCCAGTCTCCTGAAGAATTCAGAGCCACATGCCTACCTGCCAGACGCTGTCTTCTGCTCTTAAGGCATCTCACCTTCGTACGTTCCAAAGTAAAGTCATCATCTGGTCCCTCTTCACTGCTCCTCCTCCTCTGCTTCTTCGTGATGCTCCTAGTATCACTAGCCTCCCTGCTGTGACCCCACTTCATCTTGCTTAAATATCAGCCTCATTCTCCACAATCAGTTCCAAATTCTTGTTTTTCTACAGCTTATCACATACTTTACTCTCTGTTTCTAATGCTTCCACACCACTTCAGGCTTTTATTCCCTTACCCAGGCTTTCCCAGTCATATTCTACCTAGTCTCCCTGCCCATTCTTGTGCTAACAGAGTAAATTCTTTCTCTCTATGGTAGCTCTGAATATATAACTCCTTGCAGTAGCTCCCTACTCTGCAGGTTAGCTTGGCATCTTGGCCTTTCATGGGTTCCTTCTATAGTAACACTTTATATTCCTAAGATTAGAAATAATATATGTAAAGTTCCTAGTCCATAGCTGGCTTTCAATAATTGGCAGTTATTATTATTGTTACCATTAGATTTCCCCCTCACTCATCTCATCATAATCCAGCTAAATTATTTAAGATCACTTGGTATCTCCCTGCAATTTTCCATCACTTGTATTTTCTTCACCAAAACATTCACTGAACCTCGCCACATCTCAAATGCTATCTTTTCTGGGAAACCTTTCTTTATTCCCCAACTAGATGTAAGGTCTCTGTGCTTTGAGCCCTTGACATTGGACTTCACTGTTGTACCTAAGGGTACTGGTCATTTTCCTTGGTTAGACTGTAAGCTCCTTGTGGATGGACACATGGGGTCTTGGTTTCCTATTCCTTCCAGCTCTTCCTAGAGTCCTGTTCTCACTAAACATCTGTTGAATGAAACCTATGGTTGTTACTGATCATTAGCATGTTTACTGATAAAAGCTTAAAATGAACCACTCCTAGGTTCCCATTTTACAGAGAGAATTCTTGGGGAAAACAAATACAAAAAACTCTCTGGATGTAAAAGATTGAAGATGAAGTGACTGGCAGTGGAACTGATATTCTAGGCTAACACCTGCCTACCCTACCTTCGAAGACCAGTCCTGGGCCTCTTACCAGGGATGATGCTATCCTGTGGCTATGGTCACCTTCCTGAGCTAGACTGCAGTGAACTACAGTGTCTCTTTGGAGCACTAACTGCCGACCACTCACCATGCCCTTTACCCCTCTACTTTTGAGGGTTCCCATACAAAAGCCTTAGCGTATCTTTTTGCCTGCCTACTGGACAGCTGAAGCCCTGGTGATGCAATGGTTAAGAGCTGCAGCAGCTAACCAAAAGGCTGGCAGTTTGAATCCACCAGCCTCCTTGGAAACCCTGTGGGGCAGTTCTACCCTGTTCTATAGGGTCACTGTGAGTTGGAATCGACTCGACCGCAACAGGTTAGGTTTTGGTTTTTGCTAGAGAGTTGGAGCCTTGATGGTACAGTGGTTAAACACCCAGCTGCTAAGTGAAAGGCCAGCAGTTTGAACCCACCAGCTGCTCTGCAGGAGAAAGATATGGCAGTTTGCTTCTGTAAAGATTTACAGTCTTATAAACCCTATGGGGCAGTTCTACTCGTCCTAGGGGGTCAGTGAATCAGAATCAACTCAGTGGCACCAGGTTTCGTTTTTTTGGTTTGCTAGAGAATTATGCTGCATGAACAGGGATCCTGATCTAAATGACCCTGTAGGCCAGAGAAACCAATGCAACGAAATAAACACAGCACTGTTAATACCCTACCTAGACAGGAAAATAGCTTTACAACATACAAAACTATCTTTGTTATAAAAACCAAGAAGACCTGTTGTTGTTGAGTTGATTCCAACTCATAGTGACCCTTATAGGATACAGTAAGGAGCAGCTGGTGGATTCGAACTATCTTTTTTTTGGTGGTATCTTTATTTACATTTATATTGTTTCCTATAAGGAAAGACCTGGTATATCTTTTTAAAACATGTGTAATCCCTGTTATTTTTTATTTTTTATTGTGCTTTAAGTGAAAGTTTACAGCTCTAGTTTCTCCTATAAAAATTTATACACACATTGTTACATGACCCTAGTTGCTCCCTCTATAGTGTGACACCACACTCCTCCTTTCCACTCTGGATTTCCCATATCCATTCAACCAGCTCCTGTCCCTTTATGCCTTGTCATCTTGCCTCTGAACAGGAGCTGCCCATTTAGTCTCATGTATCTACTTGAACTAAGAAGCAACTAAGAAGCACAGTCTTCGCGAGTATTATTTTAGGTCTTATAGTCCAGTCTAATCTGTCCAAAGAGTTGGCTTCGGGAATGGTTTTAGTTCTGCTTTAACAACAGTCCAGGGACCATGTCTTCTGGGGTTCCTCCAGTCTCAGTCAGACCATTAAGTCTAATCTTTTTACTAGAATTTGAGTTCTGCACCCTAATTTTCTCCTGCTCCGTCAGGGACTCTCTGTTGTGTTCCCTGTCAGCGCAGTCATTGGTGGTAGCCGGGCACCATCTAGTTCTTCTGGTCTCAAGCTGATGGAGTCTCTGGTTTATGTGGCCCTTTCTGTCTCTTAGGCTCATATTTTCCTTGACTCTTTGGTGTTCTTCATTCTCCTTTGCTCCAGATGGGTTGGGACCAATTGATGCACCTTAGATGGCCACTTGCTAGCTTTTAAGACCCCAGACGCCACTCACCAAAGTGGGATGCAGAACATTTTCTTAATCAACTTTGTCATGCCAATTGACCTAGATGTCCCCTGAAACCATGGTCCCCAGGCCCCTGCTCCGGCTACTCTAAGTGTTTGGTTGTATTCAGGAAACTTCTTAAGCTTTTGGTTTAGTCCAGCTGTGCTGATTTCCCCTGTATTGTGTGTTGTCTTTCCCTTTACCTAAGATAATTCTTATATATTACCTAGTCAATACCCATCTCCCTCCCTCCCCACCCTCATAACCATCAAAGAATGTTTTCTTCTGTGTTTAAACCTTTTATTGAATTCTTATAACAGTGGTCTCATACAATACTTGCCCTTCTGTGACTAATTTCACTCAGCATAATGCCTTCCAGATTCATCCATGCTATGTTTCGTGGATTCATCGTTGTTGCACTGCTAATCTTTTTGGATAGAAGCTGAGGCTCTGAACCACTGTGTCACCAGGGTTCCACCTTTTTATAGTTACATGGATGAAGGTTATTTTAAGAATCTCAGTCTAACTTGAATATGCCATGTATTTGTTTTCTCTATCAGCTGGAATTGTAACTCCATTTTAAGAAACTGGTTTAAATATTATAAAGTACTGCCTTATGTCATACTTTGGCTTTGGAAATTTAGTTTTTTTTTTTTTTAATTAGTGTGATCAGTCACCGTATAGTATATGCTCATTACTCACTGTTAAATATATTTTGTGAATCTTTTAGTTGTGGGATTCAGCAAATGAAAAATTGCAAGAACTTCTTCTGCATGAGGTACAGATGGGAGAACTTTGGTTATCTAGAGGTAAGAATGTAAATGTTATTCTGTAAGTAGTTATTTATGATACTTTACGTTAAAGAAATATTTGTTGATTAGTACTTGAATGTCAAATAAGTAGATGTGTTAACCAACTTGCTTCAGTTAATATGAAGCTGTCTTAGCATTTTAAGCTTCATCACACTGTCTAGCTCTACCCTACTGTAAAGTTTATATTACAGTGTTAGAAGTGGGCAGATTGGAGAGCAAAACCAAATACAAGAAAATCTCATTTATTGTCAGGTAAAAGTAAGTGGATTTTCCAGATTACTAAATGTAAGAACGCTGTCTCATTAGAGAATTCTTAACAAAGCAATGTTGTTGCTGTTAGGTGCCATTGAGTCAGTTCTGACTCATAGTGACACTGTGTACAACGGAACAAAACATTGCCTGGTCCTGTGCCATACCCACAATCATTATGCGTAAGCCCACTGCTGCAGCCACTGTGTCACTCCATCTTGTTGAAGGTCTTCCTTTTTTTCATTGACCCCGTAGTTTACCAAGCATGATGTCCTTCTCCAGGGACTTATCTCTCCTGACAACATGTCCAAAGTATGTAAGATGTAGTCTCTCCATCCTTGCTTCTAAGGAGCATTCTGGTTGCACTTCTTCCAAAACAGATTTGTTTGTTCTTTTGGCAGTCCGTGGTATAGTCAATAGTCTTCACCAACACCATAATTCAAAGGCATCAATTCTTCTTCTGTCTTCCTTATTCATCGTCCAGCTTTCACATGCATATGATGCTATTGAAAATACCATGGCTTGGGTCAGGCGCACCTTAGTCTTCAAGTCTTCAACACTTTAAAGAGGTCATTTGCAGCAGATTTGCCCAATGCAGTGTGTCTTCTGATGTTGCAACTGCCGCTTCCATGGGTGTTGATTGTGGATCCAAGTAAAATGAAATCCTTGACAACTTCAGTCTTCATCAAAAACAGATAATAAAGCAATAGTACTTATTTCTGATGATCAAATGATGAACCATCATTCCTGTACTGTCTAATGGAATGATGCCTGTAGAACTTTACTTAGAAATCAAATTTCATAAATCTCTGATTTTTCTCCCCTGGATATATAATACATGTCATATCTTGAAAAAGCTTAAAATTCATTAATCTGTTTCAGGAGAGCATAGAATGGGGGTCGAACATCTCAGCAATGCCCTTTTACTGTGTGGGCAACCACAGGAACTTCTGAAAGTTTTCAAACTCACCCTCCCTCCCAAGGTATTTGAGATGCTGTTGCACAAAATTCCCCTTATTTGCCAGGTAAGCACATATTTAACTATCTTTATGAAATGAATACTGTAAATAACTATGTTGAGCTTGATTACAAAGAAGTTGCAAAGTATGTGTGTTAGTAGCTCAAAGTTTTAAATGAGTAAGTATCTGACTTTTTGGTTGCTTTTCTTGCTTTATGATGAAACGAGCCTATTCTTTCATATTCCTTTGGCTAATAATGAATTGTATATTTTGTTGAGTATTATCCATGCTTTAACATTTCAGCTTCAAAGAGTGCATTGTTAATATTTTGTTTATCTTTGTACTTCCAAAGACATCATAATTATTGGCAGTAATGTGGATAAAGCCCTATAAGCTAAATGGTATTGTTAAGTGACTTAATGGCTTAAAAACTAGATATAATACAGAAAAAGAGTAAATTATCAAAGCAGAACACTTCTACTTTCCATTAACATGAGAATCTATAGAAACCGTTTTGATAAAATTAAACATATGGGTTAATTAGTGTTCTATTAAGTACAACTTTAGATTGGTATCAGATGAAATCCATTCATAAGCCAATTGATTAATAGCTTTTAGTGCACTTACATTTACCGAACTGTTTCGTATACTTACGCATCAATCAGAATATCCCGAAATGCTTAATTTGTTTCAGATTCATTTAGCCATAAGATAACTACTTTAATTTTGGTTCACTTTTCATATTAATCAGATGTCATATTGTTGGTCTGACTTAGAATCATTCATGCTTGATTGTTTTTGAACAAAACACAACAAAAGCAAAAAAATCAGACTCTATTAGAGAATAACAGTCATTCCCAAGCTAGTCTCAGACGGGATTTTTCATGAAGATATATGAAAATATAGCCAGGATAAAAATGTGTAATGCCTACCCTCACACAAGAAGGGAGGCAAAAAAAGGATCGTGCATTGAAATGAGAGCAAGTAACTATTTTATGTATTTACCAGCAATTTGAGGCAGACATGAATGAACAGGAATACTTGGAGGATGATCCTGACTGAAAAACATTTCAACGTATCCACAGTCCAGTCAGAATACTATGGTACCATATAGTATAAACAACTACTCAGTGATACTTCCATTTATTTTACTTTTAGTAATAAAATTTTTTTCTATCTCATACATGATTGAACACATATTTGGCTTTAAAATTAACAGTCATGATTGAAGAAACAATGGTTTATTTTTCTAATCAAGTGACCAAGCTGCTGAATCTTAAGGCCTCAGCAAATGTTGCGTCTTATTTTCACTGAACAACAAACAAGACCTTCTATTTGATTATTCCTGGTACACAGCAATTGTGTTTCTCCAGTGGTTTCCATTTGTCTAACAGTCGTAACAGACAGTTTAACATGGTGACTTTTGCTTTCAGGGGATTCTATCAAATGAATCCTCATTTCTAGTGCAACAACTGTTAGCAATATTATATCAAAAGTCCATCCATCAGGACTTCTCTATCGTGGCTGGCCAAGAAGTCCTGCTTTGGCTGCCAGAGCTTCATTCTGCTGTATATGATATTCCTGAAATCTCATGGATATTCTTTGTGTCATTTTTAAATATTTCTGTAAGCAATGTTCTGAACAGGTGATCTAGAAATAAAAAAAGGGAGATCCAAAGACGCAACATAAAAATATCAACTTTTAAAAACGTATTTCAAAAGAACAACCATTGGGTGTTTTGCTTTTGACTATATCTGAAAATTAAATGGTATTAATGTGTAGCAAATGACCAAAACTTTTAATTATTGATACTTCTACTTATTGACAAGTATAATGTATACTGAATGCCTACCAGTTTGCTAGCTAGGCACTAGGAACAATGGTAGGTAAGCCCTGCCTTCATGAAGCTTCTGGTCTATTTTTCTTGAAGGTATGTTTCAGTATTAACTAAACGCCCATTCTCATCCTCTTTTTACAATGGTTAAAATATAGGCCCAATAGCAATTTTAATGAGAAAACCCATTCTTAGCAGAATTTTCAACATTTTATTCTTAAACAAAAATATTACACTTAGCATCTCTCCTAAACTTTGTCAGTTATTTAGCAAGTACTTATTGATTGCTGATTATATGCTAAGTTCTTGGCATGAATGTTTATCAATATTTTCCATGGAAGGAAGTTTTAATGCCATTTTGAATCAATGTATAAATGTTTTGATGGGGGATATTAAAAGTTAACACTTCTGATAGGGTTGGGATTTTGGAGTCCACCTATGCAATCTGAGCCATCAAATTCAAGCTCTGCTGTTTCTAGTCAGTGTGAGTTCTCAGGGTCAGACAGAAAGACCCTATCAAGCAAGGCCATCTTGACTGAAAGCTAACTAGTAAGAATTTTTGCTGTGGTACAGTAACTCAGTAGCCCCAGACATCTTCTCTAAAAAGGTGTGTCTTGGGACAATGTGACTGTCATATTAAATTTGTCACTGTTAAACCTGATGCCCTGAGTCCCTGGCTGCTTCAGTTCCTTTAAGCAATAGAACACAAAAGGTAGCCCAAATTCCTATAACTGGGAACAAGAAAAATGCTTAGGGGAATCCTATTTGCATTGTTTATCAAAAGTTTAGAGAAATTTTAGTAGGCAAAACTATTCATACCTCTTCAGGTTTCACTTCTCTTGTTGTGAAGTCTTTAACACAGTCCAAAAAGCAGGTTTCTGTAAGTTTATTGTAGGTTCCAAGAAATTCCTTAAACTATAAACAAATCAGAAAATTCTTTAGTGTTACTCCCTCCTTTTTTAATTGTGGTAAAAATATATACAGCACAACATACAGCAATTCAGTAAGTTCTACCTATACATTTCAGTGACACTGACTATATTCTTTAAGTTGTGCAACCTTCTTGGTATGTTTTTCCAGTTATCCCAACACCAAGTCATGTTTGGTTTTTAAAACAAGTATGCTTTTAAACTTAATTACCAATGTTTTATATTCAGGTAAAATACTCTGTAATACTTGAAATCATAGGTTCTTCTACTAAGTTAAATGTGTATAATAAAAAAAAAAAAAAAAGGCTATACAAAATATGATTCAGTTTTCTAGCTGAATATTTAGTTCTTATCTGTCAAATGAAAATACATATGCTTCATATCATTTAATATCCACTCTTGGAAATGAAATATAAATGTTTATTTTATGAGATCACTCACCGATATGGTTATATCTTTTTTTTTTTTTTTTAAATAAAATCCCTTTTCCTTAATTATAACATCTTACCTGTTTTATCTGATCAGATTCTGGTATTTGTGCAGCCATATTTTGGTATGGTTATTAGTCACCTGATTTAAAATTAAAAAAAAAAATTGTCAATCTATAAACAAGTATTTTTAGACTAATTGAAGAGTTAGGTAACCAAAACAAGAATAGTATATGAAACAGAATGGAAACAAGTTTATCTGAAGTTATTGTTATATATTTTATAAATTTCTAACTGTGTATGTAAATTATATGCCAACCTCCCAGCCTCCCTGATCATTAATGACAACAGAACCTTAGAGTTTAGAATTAGTTTTTTTAATGTTACTATGTCCTTGGGTGGTTCAAACTGTTAATGTGCTTGGCTGCTAACTGAAAAGTTGTAGGGTTGAGTCCACCCAGAGGTGCCTTGGAAGAAAGGCCTGGTGATCTACTTCCAGAAAACCAGCCATTGAAAACTCTGTGGAATATAGTTCTACCCTGAGGCACTTGGGGTCGCCATGAGTTGGAACTGACTTGACAGCAACTAGTTTTTCTTAATGTTACTATGGGACCCAAAGGCCCTGTTTTATTCATCACCCATCTATCTAAATATTCAGTTTTAAGATAGTTTGCCTTGCTTAAGGTAAAGCCCAAGAGATCTCTGGTGCCTTCCACAAGCACTTGAATTAACTATCCCACTGGTTGCTAATATAACTTTGACCTGTGCTACTAAATGATCCTTTTTACTATCTCTATGCAAATGTAAAGGTTCTGTTAATTTTTTTTTTTTTTTAATTGTGCTTTAGGTGAAAGTTTACAGCTCAAGGTAATTTTCTCATACAAAAATTTATACAGATATTGTTATGTGAGCCTAGTTGCAATCCCTGTACTATGACAACACACTCCCTTTTTCTACCCCCGGCTTCCTGTGTCCATTCAATCAGCTCCTATCCCTTTCTGCCTTCTCATTCCACCTCCAGACAGGAGCTGTCCATTTAGTCTCATGTATCTACTTGAACTAAGAAGCACACTCTTCATGGGTGTTACTTTATGTTTTATAATCCAGTCTAATCTTTGTGTGAAAAATTGGCTGCAGGAATGGCTTTAGTTCTGGGTTAACAGAGAGTCTGGAAGCCGTGTCTCCTGTGGTTCCTCTAGTGTCAGTCAGACCATTAAGTCTGGTCTTCTTACGTGAATTTTTAATCACTGACAAACATCATCCACTTATACATAAATGATCCTCATGAAAAATACTCCGAGTTCTAAAAGACCATTCTGAAACAACAGTAGTTGTACATTCGGCAGTTAAAAAAGGGCAATCACAAAAACTTCTGAACATATGATACTTGTGATCTAACTTGGGGGCAACAAAGAAGGGAAGACAAGGAAGTCCAAAAACCTTTCTGAATTACTAGGAATTTCGTATATCCTAAATGTAGAACCCAGGCTCAGTTGATTCAGATGTAAGAATGTATCACATTATTTATTTATCCTGGCTAGTTCTAAAAAGGATAAGCAGTCTCATATAAAAGATTTGTATATAATAAAGCTGTTTAAATTGAAATAGAAAATTAAGCACTTTGTAGAAGGAAAAATAAGGAAATACTCAGTATGTACATTGTACACTAACAGAATTTCTGTGATTGAGCATTGTATTAAGCTTTGAGCTTCCTGATAACCAGCCCAAAAAAGAGAAACAGGAAGTGTACATCATTCTTACTAGCTCATTGATTATTACTTAAAATGACTCTGAAAAGTATCAAGCTTATAGCAGTTGAAACTAACTAGAAACTTAAGCTTAGGGCAAAGTCCATGCCATCATCATGAAAAAGAGAAAAGAAAATCAGCATTCTCATTTTGATTAACACACACAGCAGTGTCATTCCTAACCACATAAACACCTTTTCCCCCTTTTACATTTTCCTCTTTTTTTTCCTTATCCTGACATTTTTGAAAAGTCAATTTCTCCATATGCAGTGGAAAGCACCAGTTCTTTTCTGTTTACTATCCTAGTCTCAGTCCAGATGTCACAGCCATAGTTTTTGAAATAGTGTTTAATAAAAAGTACAACTGTGTATACTTTAGAGACTCTTTGGTTTAGCAGTACAGGAATATAAACTACTTTTCCTACTAAACCTCCTTTACCTCTGCGGCTGAAAGTTAACACAGATTAACAATGCAGTAGAGGTTTTAGATTAGCCCAGCATTTAGGCAACTACTGTTGTTAGCTGCCGTCGAGTTGGCTGGACTCATGGCGACCCCATGGCACGATGAGATTAGAGTGTTGTGACCTATAGAGTTTTCAATGGCCAATTTTCAAAAGTGACCATCAGGCCTTTCTTTCTAGTCTGTCTTAGTCTGTAAGCTCTGCTGAAATCTGTTTAGCATCATAGCAACACCCAAACTTCCAATGACAGATGGATAGTGGCTGCGTTTGAGGTTCACTGGCCAGCAATGGAACCTGGGTCTACTGCATGGAAGGCGAGGATACTACCACTGAACCACCAGTGTTCCATAAACACCTGAAAGGTTAACAAGAATACTTTTTGTTCCTGTTTCATTTCACAGCATTTTAAGTAATACGTTTACTAAATAAACTGCCTGGAAAATACCAAGAATTAACTGAAGGTCACAATTTTTCAGATACTGCTGTGACTAACATCATTCATTCGTATGTTCCAGGTAAGATACTATCCATTATAGTTTTCCTTAAGTCATTAAACACTCGTTCCATATCCTCCAACTACTTAACTGCACAGAAATGCAAACCTAATTACTGAATCATCTTTTAATATCCATTTTAAACTTATTTATAATTTGGGATATTTGCAGTAACTATTCTAATTAACTGGTAGATATTCATTCAATAAATACTTACTGAATACCTAAAGTACCAGGGACTGTGTTAATTCTGAAACCAGCCATACTTCTCAGGCAAGAAGCATATTTATGACTGGCTAAAATACTACTAACTACTCAAAGAAACAGAAGATTCTGTAAGTATATCATAAAACAAGGTTGTATACGACTTTTGCATTCGGTGAGATAGAACAGATGTACTGTTCCCTCTTACTCCTGCTAAGTCCAACTAAAAATTCTGGACATTACATACAAAACAATCATAAGGTTCTTTAAGGTGGCGAGAGGTCAGAACTGCTAGTGACCTTGGGATCTGAGGAACAACACACTGGTGAGTCTCTTTTTTATCTCATATATCCCAGATGTGGAACTGAAGAAGCCAGCAACCAGAAATGCCATCAAGCACATAGAAAACAACCCCCCCAAAAAAGCTCGCCCTCTCTAGCCAAAAGACCATAAAAGGGGCAGTCTACAAGGTGGAAAACACAATAACCAGTCTATTCCAGACAAACACTACAGAAAAAACTGTGAGACCCACTCCCCACTTACATCAGCAAAAACAGGCTCTAATGAGTTAAAAGCACTCCCAACAGAGTGGCATCTGCTGGGTGGTAATAAAACTTCTTCCCACTCCTCATTTTCATCAGTGTCAATGGAAACCACAGTGAGGCTAGGCTTCCACACTGCTGGCAAGGAGGCACCCCTCCCCTCCCCTCTACAGTGGAGTCAGAGGAGGCCTAGTTGAAATTCAGGACTTGTATCGCTGCCCAGTGGTAATTATACCACATACCCCGTCCTAACCTACACTACATAATGTCAGCGGGGGCCACATGGGGGCCAGCTGCTCCCCACCAGGGAGGTATAATGGAGGCCTAGTTGGGAGTTGGAACTCCTATCACAATCCAACAGTAACAAGGCGCCCCACCTTGAGTGTTACTAAGTGTGAGGAGTCTTGATGTCTACCTCCGCCTGGCAGTAATGAGGCAGCAACCCCCTCTTCCCCTGCCAGAGTGGTATTAGAAGAAGCCAGTTAAAAGAGAAGGTTTAAGTAAGATCCACAGACTCGTAACACAACACACAGAATGTCACAAAAGAGGATCACCAAGAACTAAGATTTCAAACTGAATGAAAAAAGATAACACTGAGATGACAAATGTTAGAATTATCTGACAAAGATTTTAAAACAGCCATTATAAAAAATGCTTCAATGAGCAATTATGAACACATTTGAAAGAAATGAAAAAAATACAAAGTTTCATCAAAGAAACAGAATATATGAAGGACCAAATGGCAATTTCAGAACTGAAAAATATAAAAACTGAAATAAATTCAATGGACAGACTCAACAAGAGAATGGAGGTGACAGAAGAATGAATCAGAGAACTGGAGGAAAGAACAATTACCCAATCAGAATATCAAAGAAAACAGATGAAAAAAATGAACAGCATATCAGGGACCTGTAGGACCATATCGAATGATCTAACATTCCTGTCATGGGAGTCCCAGAAGGAGAGGAAAAAGACGGTGGGGCTGATGAAATAATGGCTGAAAACATCCCATATTTGGCATGACATAAATTATAAAACTTCAGATTTAAGAAGCTAAGCAAACCCCAAACAGGATAAACCCCCAAAAATCCACACCAATATACATTATATTGAAACATCTGGAAAATAAAAAAATAAAGGTAAACAAAAAATCTTGAAAGTGGTGAAAGAAAAGCACCTTACCTATAGGGGAGAAACAATTAGAATGACAGCAGATTTCTCATCTGAAACAATGGAAGCCAGAAGAAAGTGACACATTTTTCAAGTGGTGAAAGAAATGAACTGTCAATAATTGTTTAGCAGGAATATCCTTTAGGAATGAAGGGGAAATCAAGACATTTTCAGATGGAAAGCTAACAGAACTTATCACCAGCAGACCTAGCCTAACAATGGTTACAGAGAATTTCTAAAACAAAAAGGTAACGATAAAAGGAGTTTTGGAACATCAAGGAGGAGGAGTAACACAGTAATCAAAAATATAAGTAAATACAGTACGCTTTCTTTTTCTCTTGAGTTTTCTAAATTATGTTTGGTGGCTGAAGTAAAAATCATAAAACTGTCTCCAAAAACACCTAAACCCACTGCCATCAAATCAATTCCAACTCATAGCAACCCTACAGGACAGGGCAGAACTCCCCAATAGAGTTTCCAAGGAGCACCTGGTGGATTCGAACTGCTGAACTTCTGGTTAGCAGCCGTCGCACTTAACCATTATGCCACCAGTGTTTCCAAAACTGTCTCAAGTGGTATAGGGGTTAGGATTCCAACACATATTTTAGGAGGGACACAATTCAATCCATAACATCATCAACCAAAAGGAACTAAACATTTACAGAACATTATACCCCACAACATAGAATACACATTTTTATCAAGTGCCTGTGCAACATATACCAAGACAAATCATACTCTGGGCCATAAAACTGACCTAATTTAAACATTAAAAGAACAGAAACCATACAGAGTGTGTTTCTAACCACAATGGAATCAAAATAGAAATCAGTAACACTAAGATAAAAGGAAAAATCTCCAAACACTAAAAAAACTAAACAATGTATTTCTAAATAAACCATGGGTCAAAAAAAGAAGTCTCAAGGGGAAAAAAAAAATTGAACTGACTATAAATAAAAACATATCAAAGTTTGGAGCCCTGGTGGCACAGTGGTTAAGCATTCGGCTGCTAACCAAAAGGTTGGCAGTTTGAATCTACCAGCTGTATCTTGGAAACCCTATGGGGCAGTTCTGCTTGGTCCTATAGCTACTGTGAGTTGGAACTGACGTGAAAGCAATGAAGTTTTGTTTTTAATATCAAAGTTTGTGTGCAGTGGTACCAAAAGAAAAAGTTATGGCACTAAAGGCATACATTAGAAAAGAGGGAAAGTCTCAAAGCAACAGTCTAACAAAACTCTCACCTCAAACACCTACAAAATCAGAGCAAAATAAACCCAAAGCATGTAGATAGAAGATTACCAGAAATCAGTGAAAATGAAAAAAGAGTAACAACAGACTAAATTCAATGAAACAAATCTTTGAAAAGTCAATGAAACTGACAAACCTCTGGCAAGACTAACAAGACAGAAATGATCAATATTAGGAATGAAACAGGATATATTACTACAGATCCAGCAAATATCAAAAGGATTAAAGGGAATACTACAAACAACTCTACACACATAAATTTTAAGACTTAGGTGAAATGGACCAAACTACCACAACTCATCAACAGGGAACTGCCAGAAATTCAAGCTGGATAAAGAACAGGATGTGGAACAAGGAACATTATTGCTGATGTCAGATGAATCTTGGCTGAAAGCAGAGAATACCAGAAAGATGTCTACCTGTGTTTTAAGACTATGCAAAGGCATTCAACAGTGTGGATCATAACAAATTATAGACAACATTGTAAAGAATGGTAATTCCAGAACACTTAATTGTGCTCATGTGGAACTTGTACTTAGACAACAATGCAGTCGTTCGAACAGAACAAGGTGATATGGCATGGTTTAAAGTCAGGAAAGGTGCGCGTCAGGGTTGTATCCTTCCACCATATTTATTCAATCTGTATGCTGAGCAAGTACTCTGAGAAGCTGGACTATTTGGACTGGGGCATCAGAATTGGAAGAAGATGTGTTAACAACCTGCATTATGCAGATGACAAAACCTTACTTGCTGAAAGTGAAGAGGACATGAAGCACTTACAGATGAGATCAAAGACTACAGCCTTCAGTATGGATTACACCTCAACATTAAACAAAAATCCTCACAACTGGATCAATGAGCAACATCATGATAAATGGAGAAAAGACTGACGTCAAAGATTTCATTTTACTTGGATCCACAATCAATGCCCGTGGAAGCAGCACTCAAAAAATCAAATGGCATATTGCATTGGGCACGTCTGCTGCAAAAGACCTCTTTAAAGTGTTAAAAAGCAAAGATGTCACTTTGAAGACTTTAAGCCGCGTCTGATCCAAGCCACGGTATTTTCAATTGCCTTATATGCATGCGAAAGCCGGATGATGAAAAGGAAGACCTAAGAAGAATTAATGCCTTTGAATTATGGTGTTGGCAAAGAATATTGAATGTACCGTGGTCTGCCAGAAGAACAAATTTGTCTTGGAAGAAGTACAACCAGAATGTTCCTTAGAAGCAAGGATGGTGAGACTTTGTCTCATGTACTTTGGACATGGTATCAGGAGGGACCAGTCCCTGGTGAAGGACATCATGCTTGGTAGAGGGTCACTGAAAAAGAGGAAGACCCTCAAGGAGATGGAATGACACAGTGGCTTTAACAATGAGCTCAAGCATAGGTGCGATTGTGAAGACAGCACAGGATAGAGGCTGCCAATTTCCAAGTCCATGCGTCAGGCATCAGGCTGGGGGCTTATCCTCACTCATGGAGCTGCAGGAGCTGATGAACCCAAGATCTGTAGGTCAAACAGCAGGCTGCTGGCTTATGGACCTCAGAGGCTAATGAATTCAAGATCGACAGGTAAGATTAAGATGGCAGGCTCCTGGCTCACAGGCTGTGAAGGCTGACAACCCCCAGATCGACAGGCAATATGGCAGGCCGCTGGCCCAAGTCACAAGAACTAGAGGTCAGATAAGCATGAGAGTAAGGTTTGCCAGAATGTGTGTGTGTGTGTATGTGTGTGATGTATATACAGATATATATATATATGTGTATATATATATATATATATATATATATATATATTGGGTACAGGCCACATCCCCAAGGAAACTCCCCTTACAACTGATTGGCTGATCACATCAGATCACATCATGGAGGATGACTACATCATGATATAACTAGAAAACTACATCATCACATAATTGCCAAACCACTGGGAATCATGGTCCAGCCAAGTTGACACACAACCTTAACCGTCACAGTGAGTGAACCATTAAACAATCTGGTACATCCATATCATGGACTACTACTCAGCAATAAACAGAAAAGAAATACAACAACCTGGATGAAAAAAGTCAATCCCAAATGGTTACATCCCACATGATTTCATATACGTATAACATCCTTGAAAGGACATAATTATAGAAATAGAAAACACTGATGGTGGCTGGGGTTTAAGGAAGGGGTTGGGACAGAAAGGAAATAGATGTGGTTATAAAAGGGCAAAGTGAGAGATCCTTGTAATTGAACTGTTTTCTTCACTGTATTAATGTTACCATCCCGGTTGTTATACTGTATTACAGTTTTACAAGATGTTACCATTGGGGGACTGGGTAAAGGGCACAAGGGATATCTCTGCATTATCTTACAATTGCATGTGGATCTACAATAATATCAAAATAAAAAGTTGAATTAAAAAACAAAAGAGGCTGTACAGCTTTCTAATTCCTGCCAAAGAATAAGATGCAGCACAGCAAATGCTGTTAGCAAAAGTTTACAACTAGAGCTGTTCAGGCTTCCCACTCGGAAAACAGCCTGAAAAGATCTAAGAACTGGTAATACAACTTTTATAGAAATAGGTGTTACCTGAAACCAGTTTTGTGGGAACTGAAAAAAAATACAAGGACAATAAAACACGCACTGAGAAACTTGGTTTATCAACAGGCCTCTAGTGGAAGGTATAAAAGGTAATCCACTAGACTCTGAATCTTCAGAATTCTTAAACTAGTACAGTATACTCACTGTACTTTAGGAGGACACACAGAAATTAGGCTTTCTACAGCTCACCACAACAAAAAGGCCCTATCTGATTTTCTTACTTACAACATCTTAGAAATTTACATGATTGCTAAGCGTAATACCAAACTCCAGTTCTTTTTCCTATCCTTGTATTTTTCAAGATAAAATTCATACTTACTTTTTCAACCAGATCTCAGAAAGGCAAAGTATAAAATCTTTAAAAGTTTTTTAAGTTTCAGAGACTGGCAACACTGTGCTGACGCTACCACCACCATCTCCCCCATAGTATATACAACTCATGGTGACAAATGACAGTTATTATTGGGATGTCTTGACAAGACACAGATAAGGAGTGCCCCCACACGGTGTTGGTATGAATTCTCATTTAAAATTATTTTCTTGGTGTTGTCTTTTAAAATACAGTACTTAAACATTACATTTCTCTTCCTTAAAAAAAAAAAAGTTTACATATTATAAAAGTAATGCAGTCAATTATCTATTACTCAGAGAGCTACATGTTAACGTTACAATTTATTTCTTTGTATTTCTCTATTTATGTATTTTTCCCCCAATTATATTGTCAGACCTACAATTAAACCCAAGAGCTAACAGCAATTTTCTCAAGTCTGGCTAAATCTCCAAAGTTCTTCTCTGTATTTACCAACATCATGATTATGCTACAGGTGATTGTAAGCAACTGTCCCTAAAAAATATTGGAGATAAAAGTGAATACAGATTTACTTGCTAGTTTGAGATCTTCCAAGTCTTCCAGTATTCTAGTTTGTAGCTATTTAATCATAAATTATGCTGAATAACAAAGTCCAACAGCCACACAAACCACCTGATGGTGAGAACAGGTATCAGCAATGTGGCTGCTCTTTTATTTGGTCCTGGTTTCCAGATTTTACAGCAAATGTTTGTTGTGGTGAAGACAATTATTCAAGCAAGGGTTACTCTTGGTCATATTGCTGAAACCTGGAGACAGGGAAGGGATGAGTTCTAGAATCTCTGGGTTACGTTTTGGGAATGATTACACCAATGCTGAGTTGTTTTTGTGACAAACAAAATACATCATAAAACCTGGGGATGTAATAGTAAAGGGTGATCTTAGCAGTCATCAAGCTCAGACCTTTTCTGATGCATGAGTTTCTTTTCTGTTCTGGAATAGTGGTTGTTCAACCTTTTCTTGAATGTCTCCAGTGATGCTTGAGTCCTTACCTATAAAACAAGGAGGTTATAAGATGACTGCTGAGGCAATCTATTTGATAAAATCCAAACTTCTGTTGGCTAAAGTCATTGTTTAAGCCTCTTCAGTAAGTGAAATTAGTTTCCTCAATCTGTCCTTGAGGTTAAAATTCTTGTTATTATTAAAAAAAAAAAAAAAAACTTAGTATCATGCTATGAGTCGGAATCGACTCAACGGCACTGAGTTTTTTTTTTTGGGGGGGGTTATCATGCTATCCTTATATTTCCAAGTAACAAATATGCATTACATTTCTCTTCTGATTCTCCTAATAATCTTAGGAGGGATGATTCAAAAAGATTAAGAAATTTACATGGGGGTCATTTACACAGAGTAGTAACAAGGACAGATGGGGACCAACCAACATGTTTGAACTTCAAAATCCATTGTTTTTCCCACTGTACCATAAGATCCATGTTTCTTAAAAGCTATTGTAATTAATATCATCTACCTAAAAATGTTATTCTCCAAGTAGCCAAATACATGCTTCAAGTTCTTTTGATCTTCTTTCCAGCAAGCCCAAAATACTGGTAATTTTTTTTTGTTACCTACAATTACAATTTTCTCACGCTCACTATCTCTTCTCCATGGCACCTAGTTCCTTTCCTAAATAATTACTTTAAAAATTATTTATTTATTTTGTTGTTGAGATACACCATTACCATAGAGTGGATTCTGATTCATAGCGGCCCTATAGGACAGAGTAGAACTGCCCCACAGAATTTCCAAGGAACACCTGGTGGATTCAAACCGCTGACCTTTTGGTTGGAAGCCGTAGCTCTTAACCACTATGCCACTAGGGTTTCCTTATTGAGAATAGCCTTCCCTAAATTATTTTAATCTTTTCCAAAAGGAAAGTCAATTCCTGGAGAAGAGCAGAGTGTTGGCGAGGGCCCTGAAAAAAATTATTAGGTGAACATTATTACGCAGGTACAAACAATTTGCAGAAACTGCTGAATATTGAAAAAAATAACCAGGATATGATGGGGAGATGCCCTCCTTTTTTTTTTAGAATCATATGAAGATTTGTACCAGGTCTGAAGTCAAATCTCTAGTTCTGCTCAAACTTGGGTCACAGTAACTAATTCTTCTGATATCATTATAATTGCCCTTGGTCCTTGTTGCATTGGTACTGTAACTGGTAATTTTGTGATTCACGCAAGGATCATGAATGGATGATAAGACACTGGGTGATAGGTTATTGGGGGAACCAGGTATAGCCATAGTCTCAAAGCATCTCCGCAGGTTACTTATTACAAAAGAAAAATTGTATCTTTACAGTGGAAACATCTGGTAGTTACCACCTTATCCAAGTGACTCAACCTAGTACTGTCTCACAAACAGTGGATTCTGATATGTTTCCTGGTGGGATGCAATAAGGACACAAGACTACCTATGTGCTTTTTTGCCACATTTGTTTTACCTGACTCTGATCAGAGGAAATAATCAGGAAAATCCAAATATGGGACAAGTTATAAGATTGGCCTTATCTTTTAAGAGTTAAACTCATAAAGAAAAGGGATAGAGGACTGCTCTACATTAAGAGACTAAAGAATCATGACAATCAAAAACATGCTTTTATGTGTGGACCTTGAGTAGATTCTGACTCTCGAAAGGAAAACATTTTTTGAGACAAAAATAAAGACATTTTTGGGATACTTGGGAAATCTGAATAAATTAATCTTCCTAGGTGTGATAATTTTACTGTAGCTTGGTTACAATGTCTTTAAGGAGATGCATGCTGAAGAAATTATGGCTAAACATCATGTGTGCAACTTACTTGCAAATGGTTCAGCAAAAAGTATCTATATGTAAAGAGAGAAAGCAAATGAAAAAATGTTAACAAAGAAGACACCAAGAAAGAAAAAAAATTTTGTGGGCCATCTTTTTTGTTCCAGGACTATCAGTGTCTTTTATTTCATAGGTCTAATGTCTAAAGTCATCTGAACTAACTTACTGGATTAATAGAATGGGCCTCTACCACATGTCCTTTCACTTTAGGTTATTTACTGCAGGTTTAGGAAGTTGTCTGATTTACCTGCAACCCTAACTCACCATTAGCAAGAGGGGAGAAAATACAGTTGAAAGATTACTGAGTACTGCTTTCAGATCAAAAGGCTGGCTTCAAAGACCTAAATGATCGATCTGGGAGCACTGGATTAGATCCTTAAATGACATAAAGGATCAATCTGGGACCCTGCTGGGGTTTTACGAACAGATTTGCTATTAAAGGTTTGAGATGAAATGGTCGCTATGAGTCAGAATCGACTGGATGGCGCACAGGAAGATCCAAATCAAGTTATTAAAGACATTTTATTCAGTGCCTATCTAGCAGGTGGGGACTTGTTTTCAGAGTTTGAAGACTAGAAAGGAAAGGTCACTTTTTCTTTCATACCTAGAAATTAAGGGAGTTTAATCATCTCCGAGGTCTCTCACAACCCCGACAATGTAATTCTGTTTTTCAATTCACCTATATAATACAGGAGGAGCCCTGGTGGTGCACTGCGTAAGAGTTCGGCTGCTTATCAAAAGGTCGGCAGTTCCAACTCACCTGCCGCTCCCTGGAAACCCTATGGGTTAGTTCTCTGTCCTGTAGGGTCGCTATGAGTTGGAATTAACAACAACGAGTTTGATTTTTTTTTTTTAATATACATGAAATTGTGAACAAACAGGTACTACCTAAGAACCCAATAATGAAGGGGAAAATATAACTGAAATAGGAAATAGTGATCATTAATTACGGAAACTCATCAAAGTGCAAAGAGTAATCACAGGGTTCACCAAAGCCAGGCCCTTAAAATCCCTTTTAACCTTGGGACTTCTTGTATGAAAGTACACAGCTGAGATGTAAAATAAATAAAGTTGGTTAGTTAGCATTTAAGCCAGATCACATTTTTTGCTTTCATGTTTTTAAAGCCTCCAGTAAAGTGTAAAAGAAAAGGTCTTAATAGCGAGTCCTCGAAAATTAACAGACCAGAGCAGGGGTGCTGGCCCCGGTACTCTGGCTAGAGAGGATTTTTTCAGTTAGAGGGTCTCCTGCCTGTCAGAACAAGGTCATAGCGTGGGTACCTTACAGACTGGGTCCCAAAGCAAGATACCTATTCCCCAAGCCTAGATTGGGAGCGGCTCAGAGCCTCAAGGTTTACCCTCGGCACAGTGGCATAGTCCCCGAGCAAGTCCCGAACGAGCCCTGACGACGCCCTGCCCGGCTCCGCAGCCCCCCACAGCCCCACATACATGCGGGGGCCTTCTCGAGAGACCCCGCTACTCTTCCAGAGCGTAGCCTGCCGCCCCTCGCCCGGAAACCTGGAATTCTGAGGACAGAGAAAGAGACCATACTTAAGCACCGGCTCTCGCATACGACTCCTGTACGAGGCTGGGAGGCTGCGCTACCAGTCGAGTCTAGGGGCGGAGGGCCGGGGTCAAGTCGGGAGCCGCTGGATGGGAGAGAACACGTGGGAGCGGCGAAGGCAAATAGCACATAGACCCTTTGATGCTGATTCGTTACAATACTGGGAAACCTAGAGGAAAGAAACGATACCAACCGCGAATTCTAAAATCTCATTAGTATTATTTTTGCTGGTTTTTTGCTTAAACTTTGCTCTCTATTTCTGACTTTTTCTACGATAAAACCCCGAATCTGTGGAAACTTTTTGGTAAACTAATTTACTTAAGCCCACGGTCCTGACGGTGAAAACACTCCATCAAAAACAGGAATGGTGTTACCAGTTAGATCGGGCGCTCTGCAGGTCTTCAGTGAGTCTCTGGGGTTTTATTCAATGCCTAAGTCTTACGGCGCAATGATTTGCCTTAAAAACAAAAAAACCATACCACATTCACTCCTGTTCGAGGTCTTTTACGCCAGGAGTTTGTTTCCACCCGGAGAGGAATGGAAGAGCACCGCAGACCATTCAGCTTTTTGGTTGGATGTTTTAGATGCTTTTCTTGGTACGCATGCGTGTTGTGTCTCAAGGGCGGGCTTAAAGGGAAGTGGGTGTTGACCCGCGGGCAACTGAAGCTGTTGTTTGGTTGGACCGGGGACGGTGCGGTTACCGGGCTTTCTGGAGACGCGGACCGGTGAATTTAGGTGTTCGGCGGTTGTATTTGGAGCGGTGTGTGAGACTCTGGCTGAAAGCTACTAAGCGTCTCATGTGGGTTGGTTTTTGTTTTGTTTGTTTCTTTTTCTTCTTCGTTTTTTTAAATTAGCATTTCGATTTTAGTTGCTTGGCTACCTCTTCACAAATCTTAACCCCGCCTCCACATCTGTTTGGTTTTGCACTGCCAGCCCCCGGGTTGGGGAATCCACTGTGTCTGAGGGTGGTTATTATTACTCAGATGGCCATTCTCTTGCCATCTCCATTTTCGGATTCGTTGGCATGGTGGATTATTAGACTGAGATTAATGGGTAAATACGATGTTATAGTCATCTTTCATCCTGTATTAAATACTAAAATGTAAATTGCCAGTTTTATGGATGTTTAATTTAGACATAGTTTTATTTAAAAGTTGATGATTGCATGTTCCAAAATTACTTTTGAAATTCGTTTTCTTTATCGTACTAAAAAAAACCCCTCTCATGTTCTCAAACTCCCCCACCCCCCGCCCCTTCCTTCCCAGTACTCGAAGCGGTGAAAATTTTGTTCTGAAGTCTTAGGACCCAGAAGAAAGTTCTTCCATTCAGAACTGTGGGACTAGTTTTATTATCAACAATATGAAAGGCTCTGAAGTTAGCCCTGAAAAGAAAAAAAAGGTTCAAATACCACTGAGGAAACTTCGTGAGGTAGCTTCTCCAAATCCGAGAGATAATTTGACTTTGCTGAAAGATGATTTGCCCTGCGTGCCTGCTGCGTTGTCTGCAAACAAACGTCTTCCTGTTAAAACGGGGACTGACTTGAATGGAACATTACATGGTATGTGATCCCATATAGGTTTTCACCCAGTTTTTATTTTGGCAAGTATTTGAGACCTTATTTTCACTTCGTTTTTTTGTGTTTCAAAATTTAGGATATTCTTAATGCTTAAATTCTGAAATGTAGAAAAATATGTTTGAAAACTGGCCCTTTTCTCTTGGAAAATGGCCAGGCATAGACAGTCACCAAAGTGTTTGTTGAATGGGTTGAATGAATGAAACTTTAACATTCTCAGCTATGCGTTTTCCTTGGTATGGTTTTTGCACACCGTATTGTTCACATCTGTATTCGATACACTTAACTTGTATAATGTTCTTAGTTTTCATCAGTAGTGCTTTTTACGAAATACTCTACTTCTGTTTGGATGATGTTATCCAATTTGGCATGGTAGAAAAAAAAACTGTCATTTGATGGCTCCATGTTCCAAGCCACTTAGCCTGTCTGGAGTTCAGTGAAAAGTACAGGATAATTATAAGAGTCAAATTAGTGAACATGTGTGCAGAAACAACAAAATGCTTTTGTAATGCCACTGTTTTTGGAGGGGAGCATTGGTTAAGAGCTATGGCTGCTAACCAAAAGGGTGGCAGTTGGAATCCACCAGGAGCCCTAGGGGTGCAGTGGTTAAGAGCTACTGGCTGCTCAACAAAAGTTTGGGCGATTCAGATCCACCAGCTACTCCTTGGAAACCCTATGGGGCAGTTCTGCTCCATCCTATAGGGTCGCTGCGAGTTGGAATCGACTCAATGGCAATGGGCTTAATTTGTTTTTTAAAGTTTTTTGATGGGGGGACTGGGGGTGCAGCATACTCAGCCTAGCATAGGCCTGTTAGTAAATCATGTTTTTACCTCATCTACTTATTTCTGGCAAATTGTTTTACCATAGTTGGTCCAAACCTAATAGTATACTGCTGTAGCATTTCGTACTTGTTACCTCACTTGATTATTAGCACTGACCCTTGTTTTCCAAAACATCACCTGTAAAAACCTTCATTGGGATATATTAATTTCTTAGATGTTTTTGCATGCAAAAGTAGCTTCTAATTTGGTTCCTCCAATATGGAGTTTGTAGTTCTTGAAGAATCATGCTTATACAGTTTTTAAAAGTAGAGTTCTGATTTAAAAATCACTAAAATTGATTCCTTTGTTTTGTTAGGTTCATCAGATTTAACATCTGCTAGAAATTATCACCAGCCTCCACTAGAAAATCTCACTATGTCAGAAAGTGTAAGCAAAAGGATTCTTAATTATGTTCATGTTAAAATTTTCAGTATTATCAAATAATGTGTTCCTAAATTGTGTATGATTAGCAACAGGCTTTGCTTTCATTCAGACTTTACTTACCAAGAGAAGTGTTTTATATGCTAGAACTGTGACTTAAATAGTGTTGGAGACATTTAAAAAAAAAAAAAAAGGTCTTACACAGAAATGCAAATAGCCATTATTAGGATAATGACCTCTGTGAGAAATTACTGAAAAGAAAATCTGCTGCTATATAGGGAAAATATTCTTGACCAGAGGCTTTGTATACTGTTAGGTAAAAGTAGGGATAGTTACAGCTCAGAATAAAAATTGAAGTGTGTTTGTATATGATTCAAACTGTTTGTGAGGTCTGTTTGTTTTTGTTTTGGGTCTTTGAAAATAACATGAAATTCTCATCTTAACTTTTTTTCTTTATAATATTGAAAACATTTGATGATAAATGCAATGTTTTCACGAGAGCTTCATATTAGGCTTTGACTGCTAATCGTAATGTAGATGTATACTGCCAATTTAACCAGTCTGGATAACAAACATGTGTGTTTGTTTTTGTTTGGATAACAGTCTAAGAATTAAATTGATACTATTTATCAATTTTATCAAAAACTCACAATAAAGTATGTAATTATATGTGCTTTATGTGATCCCTGGGTAAATACATAGCCTTTGGGCTTGTATTTTTTCTTTTTTTGAGCAGACCTTATTTGTTAATACTAGTTGAATTCCATTATCTAAATAGTTTACCAAAGGTATGGATATACTGTTACAGCATAATAGAGGATAAAGGGTTATCTTTGTTATGAAGATCATCAGGCAGAATTCCAGTAGATTTATTATGGGCTCGCAGCTTATTTTGTGGATTTTCCTAATGTAAAATACTACGTTTTGTTTTGCAAGACAAACCTCAATCATGTGGAGCAATCGATATTATTTTACCATGAACATGAACTGCAATCTTTTTACACTGTACTTTTGTTTCATAAATGAGTGCCAGGATTACAGTGTGGGTTGACTTGGCCAGTTACCAAGAAAATGGAAGGAGTTTGTGCCTGATAGGCTCACATTTATAAACTTTCTGTCTGCTTCTATTCGTACCTCTTTCTCCCTACTACCAGAGATGAGGTATCTTTTCCTGTTTGTAGCTAATACCTTCTATACACCTTCCATGTGTGTAGAAAGAAAACAGAAACCTAAAGAAAAAAAAAAATTAAACATTCATTATAGAAAATACAAAGAGGAAAAAAAGAAAAAAATCTACCACCAAAAGTGACAGTAACTAACATTTTGAGTTTTTTCCTATGCATTTTTTTTTTAATGAAATGGGATCTTTCTGTTCTATAACCATTTAGTATTAAATAGTATCTTTCTAGGTCATTGTTTTTTTTTCCTTTGAACTTTTAATTGGTTCACACGAGTTTTTGTGTATGTGTGTACCATAGTTTATTTGTTCATATTCCTGTCATTTGACATTGTTTTCTCCCAAGTTTGATAATTTATACTATCATGTGATAAACACCCCAGACCATTTCCTTAGGATTAATTTTCTAGGTAGAAAATTATTAGATCAAAGAGATATACATTTTTTGAAATGTTTCTAAATTGTCCCCAGAAAAACTGTAACAGTATATATTCTCTCCAACAGGGTCATGAGTGTAATTATTTCCCCCATCTTTACCAACACAAAGCATTAAAATTTTAAAATCTTTGACACTTTGATAGGCATAAAAGGCATTTTACAGTTTTATTTTGCATTTTATTGTTAGTGAAGGGAAATTTTTTGCATATATATGACCATTTGAATTCTTTTGTGAGCTACCTATTTATATGCTGTGCTTTTTAATACTGATTTGTAAGAGTTTTTTAATATTAATTTCCCAGACCCATTCTACTGTACTTAATAGCCTTAGAAAGTTTTTATCATCAATGAATAACCTGGCACATTCTTCTTTTATGATTTTCTCCTTTTCCTTTTTTGATTTTGCAGAAGAAAAGAAAGGTATGTCTAAGGCAGATAAAGAATAATATTAAATGAATCAATACTTAAAAAGTCAGTGTCTTAGCACTGAATAGAATCTCAGAGACGTAATGTAGGGTTACAGATATGAGTAGAAAGCTAGCAGCCAGTAGGAGCCACCTATACAGAGGAGCCTTCTGAGGCCATATATGAACCCAACAACAAAAAATACTCTAATTAATTTGTGATGTTGTGACATGTGTTAGCCATCTTTATCTGCACAGCCCTGTTCCTGTCATTTGGCCGATAGTGAATCAGATTTTCATAATTAACTGAAACAACTGAGGAGTTAAATATGACTTGCTTCACCAAAAGTGATGAATCTAGAATGTGAGCTTCAATCTCAGTGCCACAATTGCTTGCTTGTTAATACACTCATTCATTTACTTGTCTGACAGCTTTTCACTCATTCAACAAATCTTTGAGTAGTTTCAAGGTACCTAAGTGATGTGGTAGGGCTGGGAATGAAGTATGTAATTCCTGCCCTCCTGGAGCAAAGTAGTCACATATCTAGTAAATGGTACTTGATGAATAGTGAATCACAAATCTTTAGTCTTTCATGTCTTTCTTTTACATGATGAAGAATTTTTCTAAAGATGTTGCAGCACAAGGGTTGCCTTTGCATGAAACAGAAGAGAGTAACAGACAAAAAGGTAAAAGGATAGAATTGATTTTTAGACATTTATTACAGTGCCTTATAGTTTTTTTCATGCTTTAATTAGTTTTTCCTTCAGATAAATTGATAGAATTGATTTTTAGACATTCTTTAATAGCCCTATCATTTTTTATTATTTTCATTTTTAATTAGTTTTCCTTTCAAATTAAGCTATCGATAGAATCTCTAAAACCCAGAAAAACGTTTGCAACGGTAAAGGTAATTTTATTCTTATCAACATTCTCTGTAGGTTTTGTATTAGATATCTGTTTGTTGTTTGCCAGTGAGTCGGTTCCTACTCATAGTGATCCCATGAGACAGAACAGAACTGCCCCGTGGGCTCTTCTTGGCTGTAATTGTTACAGAAATAGATCACCAGGTCTTTCTCCCATGGAGCTGCTGGGTGGGTTCGAACTGCCAACTTTTCAGTTAGCAGCTGAACGCTTAACCATTGTGTCGCCACGACTCCTTTGAGCTCTATAAGTTCTAAATTAAAGTTTTTGGTTGCCTTTGATCAGGTAATAGATTAAAAAATTGCTTTCAAAAGCAACTGAAAGATGAGCCCTTCAGAAGATGACTGGGGAAGAGCTGACACAGTGGCCGCAACAACAGGCTCAAGCATAACGATTGTGAGGATGGTGCAGGACCGGGCAGTGTTTCATTCGTTGTACATAGGGTCACTATGAGTAGAAACTGCCTCGACGGCACCTAACAACACCAACGATGATAAGTATATTTTTAAAGCAGTTGGTTTTATTTTATTCTAAGCAATTTTTTTTGTTTATATTTTAAGCAAGTGTCTCCAGTTAGGCCTCAGGTTTTATTGATATGGTTCTCCCCGCTCCCCCCAGCCCGGGGTTATGATTATTGCAGTATTAATTAGTCACTAAATTTGTTCCTTGCCTTTTCTTGTATTGATAAATTGTATGACTAAATACCTAAGCGTTCTTTTAGTTTAAAAATGTTTTTCTTTGAGTAGCTTCTTAAAATGTAATAAATTTTCAGGAATCTGAAGTACATTTTTGTGTCTTGATTTTGCAGCAAGTGACATCTCTCTCTCTCAGTACACCATGGGACAGAAGGATGCTCTAAGAGCAGAGTTAAAGCAAAAGTAAGTTTCATTTACAGAAAATAGGTGGACCATTTGTTATTTTCTTAACATGGTTCTTGAAAATCAGCTTCATTATATGTTGGGCATGGTAAAAACCTTTTTACTTATGTGATAGTATGTATAAAGTATCATGCATGGTACTGGGCACATCTGAAATACTCAGTATCTTTTAGCTATTAACGTAGAAGAGGTACTGTTTTAAGTACTCTATGTACATTAACTTCTTTAATACTCCAAAGACCCTGTGAAATAGATTTTGTTACCACCAGATTTTACAGAATCCCCAGTTTATAGATGGGGAAACTGAGGCCCAGAGAGGTTGATTTCTGCAAGATCATTTAGCAAGTTGTCATTAGGCTGGGATTCAAACAGGCAGTGTACCTTTAGAGCCTGCTGTCTTAACCACTTCACTATACACTTACAGCAGTGGTTAAGTATAATAATATTTATAAACGTCGAAGTAAATTTAGGCTTTCCTGGCTAAGATCTGTGAAAGGAACAAGTTTAGTACCTAGGCAGAGTGAAAGGAGACCACGTCTGGATACTCTACCTAAATACCCTCTCCCATCATTGAATACCAATGAAATACAAAATAAAATGAAGTACAAGATAAAACCTGATAACAGAACCATGATAAATATGTCATTATCAATTGACCTGGTAATTCTGTTGTGGATCTACTGTAAGAAAATAATAGAAATTCAGTCAATAATTTATACACAGTGATGTTTATCAAAGAATTATTTAGATTTGAAAAAGCTGGAAGTGACTTCAATTTTTATTACTGGAAAACAGTTAAATCAATTGTGATACATACGAGGGTCATAGAAACCTTTATTAAACAAAAATATCAAAATGCGAAGCTATTATTTCTCAACTTATCCTTCATCGAGGTCTATATACCTCAGAAGGCAGTGTTTCCATCTCTCTAACCCTCCCCTGAAGAATTCTGCACTCTTTGATTTACACCATATCAAAATGGCAGTTTTGGCATCCTTAGGGGACTCTGTCATAAATTGAATTGTGTTCCCCCAAAAATGTGTGTGTCAATTTGGCTGAGCCATGATTCCCAGTATTTGTGTGATTGTCCCCCAATTTGTCATCTGATGTGATTTTCCTATGTGTCGTAAATCCCACCTCTATGATGTTGATGAGATGGGATTAGCGGCAGTCGTGTTAATGAGGCAGGACTCAATCTACAAGACAGGATTGTGTCTTGAGCCAATCTCTTTTGACATATAAAAGAGAGAAGCCAGCAGAGAGACAGGGGAACCTCATATCACCAAGAAACAAAAGTCAGGAGAATAATATTTTGTTTGGACTAAGGGTCCCTGTACTCAGAAGCTTCTTGTCTGGGGAAAATTGATGACAGAGACCTTCACATAAACTTGTTGCAAAGATTCAGTGATTTGGGAAGATGTCCACTTCAGTTTTGTTAAAAATTTTATATTAGCCTTGACCTCAAAATCATTTTTTTCTGTGGCACAAAAGTACCCTTTTTTTTTTAAGGCACCCTAAGGAGGCTAAGACAAGTGAATGACTGAGAGAACTTGTCTGCAGCCATCCATTGATGGCAGAGACATGTTTAAACACATTTTGTTTGGAATAAACCTGTACATGTATGAATTGGAACCTTAGTAGCAATACTTTTGACTTACCCTTCATATGACGGATGAATTGTTCTCAGAGTGTGATCTCATGACCATCATTCAGTTGTGTATGAGGACAATTTTCGATTTTCAAAGGGTGGAGAAATATGTGTGGGGTGTTTTTAAGCAAGTAAAAACTAGGAGAATGAATTAGTTGAGAAGAGGTGATGATGTTTTATACTAACTTATTGACTTGGTAATGTCAAGTCAATTCTGACTGATAGTGACCCTATAGGACCGCGTAGAACTGCCTCATAGGGTTTCCAAGCAGTGGCTGGTGGATTTGAACTACTGACCTTTTGGTTAGCAGCTGAGCTCTTAACCATTGTGCCACCGAGGCTCCTGTTTTATACTAGAGAAGGAGAAATAAGAAGGGAGAAATGCTAATCTGGTAGAGGAAGCTATGGTGTAGTGGGAGATCTCTGGGAATTTGGCCCTAATTGTGCTACTTCCTGGTTCTGTGACTTGAATCAGGTAAATCCTGTTACCTCAGTAGACCTCGGTTTCTTCATCTGTAAAACTAGGGAATTAGAATAGGTAACCTATGATGTTCAGCATACCCTTGTAATTCCATGACATATTCTTGCAATTATGATGAAATAATTGACAAGACTTGATGACTTAACTGGGTGTGAGAAGGTAAGCAGAGGATAAAGAAGTGAAAGATGACTTCCAAATTTTGAGTCCGAGTAAAATGATGCTCTTAATAGAAATGAGGAAATATCAGAGGGGAGTAAGTTTAAGAGCTCTTTCCCTTCTTCAGAAATCAAGAGGGGAAAGTCCAACAGGTGACAGTGGAGTGCAGTCCTACCAATTTTACTTAGATTTATGTAGGGACGCTTCAGTTTTGTCAGTGGTTCCTTTTTTTGTTTTCTTTTAGGCCTAAAATAGAGCAAAATTGGTCTGCCCTTTTCTTTAGCATTTAGTTAAATGCCTTACTGCAAATATGTGTCTGTTTACTGGACTCTTTTTTAATCCAGGCTGCTTAATACTGTGTTTTGTGCCCATTTTAATCCAGGCTGCTTAATATTGTGTTTTATGCCCATTTTAACTAACTGGGTGACATTTATTAAATAAATCTAAGTGAACTAGACTCCAGAAAATTAATTTCAGCAGTTTCAACAATTCTTCTCACATTGTCTGCCTTTGGGACTGAAACTTGGTACTTGGATTCTTAGAGCTTTTTCTGTGTGTTTTAAATTTGTATTTCTTGATTATATATCTTTATAATTTTGCTCATGTCCTTTTCATTTGTGTAACTTTTATATTCTGAAATAATATCATTGCCCTTAAGGAATTATTTCTTTAGTGTTTCAGATACTTTGGCCTGAGCCTTAATACACATCATTAACCAAATAGCTTTGTTTGACATGACGCTGATAGGGAAAAACAGGTGATTTAATTTTTAAAAATCAAGAGAACTCACCTTCGGCGGAGTACTGCTTGTGTTTCTTGAAATTATTCAATGTAGCTTACTGAATATATTTTTATTCCTTTTTTATTTGCAGAGCTCAAAACATGCCTGTTTTTAAGGAAGTAAAGGTACAGCTTTTAGAAGATGCAGGTGCAGAAAAGAACCCTGTTACTCAGGAGACTAGAACTTCACCCAGTGGAATTGATTCAGCTACAACTGTGGCTGCGGCAACTGCTGCTGCCATTGCAACGGCAGCTCCACTGATAAAAGTATATTTTCACCCAGATGTCTGTCACTGCCTTATGAGATGTAAAGACATTTATTAAGAAGTGATTCTACAAATGGTTGTGTCCAGCTCTAGACTGGGGACATTCTAGTTGCTCTCAATTTGAAAAGAATTTTCCTATCTGTGATTGTATTCATTTCTCAGGAGTTGTGAGGATTACCCATGATAGTGATAGTTAACCAGGGCTTACTGTGATAGTGATAGTGATAGTTAACTCAGGACTTCCCAGTTTTAGCACTGAGTATTCTGCATCCTGGGAAACCTCTGAGTCCCAAGCCACCCAGACGATTGATCACCCTATTTTTAGAGCTAGAAGGAATCTTAGAGATTATCTATGCTATCCCCTTTAGTTTGCAAATGGGGAAGCAGAGAAGCAGGTCAGAACAGGCACAGTGTCTTACAGCTATTAAAGCCAAAAAAACCAAACCCAGTGCTGTCTAGTCGATTCCAACTCTTAGCAACCCTATAGGACAGAGTAGAACTGCCCCATAGAGTTTCCAAGGAGCGCCTGGCGGACTCAAACTGCAGACCCTTTGGTTAGCAGCCGTAGCACTTAACCACTATGACACCAGGGTTTCCTTACAGCTATTAGGTAGCACAAACAACACTAAAGAGAGCTCGAGGCTGCCGACCCAACTCATCTTTAGATTAGCAGAGTATCAAAAGCTAGTTTGTTTTGTTCTTTTCTTTTTTTAATTTTTACTTAAGTATTTCTGCCAAGTTGGATATAATTTTTTTTTAAGAGGAATTATCTGCCTAAGGTTAAACTATTTCCTCCCTTTTATTTCTGTAACTCTAAAAATAAAGGCATTGGATCATCAAATATTTAGGGGATAAAAGCTCAAGCTTGAGCGTTTCTCAATACCAGTTGCATTAAAAAACTTTTCTAGTGATTGAACATATTTTTGGTATCTGTAATATTATTTTGATGTTTTAATTTTAGGTGCAGCGTGATTTGGAAGCAAAAGTCAATTCTGTTACAGAATTACTTAATAAATTACAAGAGACAGATAAACAGTTACAACGTGTTACAGAGCAGCAAACAAACGTTCAGAATAAACATGAGAAGCTTCATTGTCGTGATCATGAAAAGCAAATGAGTATGTTTATGGAGCAGCACATTAAGCATCTTGAAAAATTACAACAGCAGCAAATAGATATTCAGGTATCTGTAATAAAGTTAGTACATGTTGTATGATCTTTTATCACTTAAATCTCTAAGCTAGTATTGGATATTTCAGTCACACCACACGATATTTCAGTAGCTCAGTAGATTTTAGCTGTGTTAGTTTTCGATAATGATTCGTTTGTTCACTAGTCTCCCGCTACATGGAGAACCCTACAAGATCTAGGTCTCTACAAGTTCTAGCTCAAATGTTCTGTGAGACCTCTCCCTACAATTGGATTTTTCCTTTTGTAAGAAAACTTTTCTTTTTTTTTAGTATTTTTGTTTATACCATTTTTAAAGTGCTTTTGTATTACATCATAATTATTAGTTTATATCAATGGGTCCTAACCTGCGCATGTGCATCAGAATTACTTGGGGAACTTTATAAAAACATGCATGGGCCTCTCAGAGAATCTGAGTTGGTAGGTCTAGGATGGGGCCTGGGAATTGTAGAAAGCTCTCTAATGACTCTGATATATACCCTTGGATGAGAACTACCTGTTTTACATATTTGTTCCCCCATTTAATTAGTTAAAAGCATAAACATATATGTACTGCTTTTTGAGTACCAGGTATCAGGCTATTATAAAAAAGAGAGCAATCTTCCCAAGGAGCTGATAGTGTAGTATTTCTTCTGGGATTGTGGAGGTTTGGCACACTACTGAGCACTTAGGTACTCAATGAATTTTTTTCTGAATGAATGAATGACCAGCATTGTAAATGCATTGGTTTTAATTTCCTTTTTTTCAGATTAATATATGATTTTTATACTTTTTAAATTAAAATATAATATTCAGATAAGTACAAAAATAAGCTTATTATAGCACTATATTGGTACAAAATGAACACTAGTATACTATAATTTTCAAGACATCTTAATAGGGCTTATCTTGCAGTCAAAGATAGAATTTTTATTGGAATGATTATAGGCACACAAAGTAAGTTTTAGTGAGTGGACTCATACGTGACTGAAATCGAGTCTGTAGCATGATACATGGTGAGAAGCTGGGGTGGGCCTATCAGAGTGCTGGTTCCCTGTCTACAAATAACCTTACTTCTCTCAGAGCCTGGATGTCTTTTACCTAAAGAGTGTATTTTCATTGTTGTACAGGATAAAATGAGATGATACATTTGCAAAGCACGTTGATTTCTTAATGGGGGGTCCTACTTAAGTCCTAAGTGACTGCCATCCATCCATTCCTTTATAAATAAATCCATAATTTATTGACTTCTTGATTTTAAAAGAATGGAATCTTTGCAAATTCAGATATTTATAAAGCTTGAATCAACTCGACAGCACTGGGTTTGGTTTGGTTTTGGTTTTATTTATAAAGCTTATAATTATAGAGAAAGTTGAAATCTTGGTGATACACTAGGTGTACTGGTATTTCAGTAAATGCTAAATGGAATGAAATTAGTTGAATTTGTCCCATCTGTTTCATTTGGAGGGATCTCAATACACTTTTCGAGATGAGTTTTATTAGTTACGATACTTAAATATTCCAGATGTTTAAATAAGTAGTGTTGAAAATTGTATTGTCACCATAATTCTCATTTATACATAAATGCATATACTGTATTATTGCTGCTACTAAGCATGGCTACTATTCATTTGAGTGCTTACTACCAGTAGTTTTTAAACCTTTACTTCAGACAAAATCTTACCACGTAGCTTGTGAGAGAAGATGTCTTGGTTTTACGTACTCTGGTTGAAGTGAGTTTTAGGGCTAGGGCCCCTCCCTCTTGGTTGTCTCCTAGCCTACTGTAATGGCCCCTGAGCCATCTCTGAGATAGAAGAGAAGAAACTAAGGTTTAGAGTGGTTAAGTTAGATTATCAAGGCCACATAGCAGAACCAGGCTTAACCTAGGTCTTTGTGCTACTACGTCTGCCTAGTAGCATCTCTGCTACTATAAATAGTTGCAATGTAATATATGTGTTCTCATTATTTATTAAAAGTAATAAATTGTTTTCAAGTCCTCTAATAAGTTTCAATGTATTTTGTTATGTAATCCTTTCAAAATGATATTATCTGAAATTAATAAAATGGTTTGTCTTTTAGACTCATTTTATTAGTGCTGCACTCAAGTCTAATAGTTTTCAGCCTATGGGTATACCCCCTTCCAGAGAAGTAGAAAAGTATTTTGTAAAACCAGAACATCCTAATCTTGGTGGCAGTGATGTATCTTCACATAACACCTTCACTTTCAAACAAGGTAAGTATATAGTTTTCTCTGAATAAAAAATGTCACCTGTGACTTTTGTTTGTGCGATATAAGCTGAAAATTTATTTACTGGGTTGTAGGAGATTAATCTCCCAGTAACTAAAATTAGTTCTCTTTTTATGTCAAGTTATTCTTAGGCCATTTTGAAACTTATTCAGTCAAATTATGGGTCATGTCCTAATTTATGGTTTTAATTAATAACCTGTAATAAAAGTGTTAGATTTTATCTTACTTTATAGCGCTGATATGTTTAGAAAAATTTTAGTAATCTGGTATCAAAAATGTTTGTAATAAGTAAATCCTCCAGTTCTCTGACAAACTGCATATTTACTGTTTTTCTTGATTCTGTCAGGGGAAAAACCACCTAAGTACAATTATAAATTGTTTGTAAGTATTTTCAAAGAGTTAGTAATGCAAGTCTGTCTTAATAGAATTTTTAAAATCTTTCTATATAATAACAAAAGAATATATAGCTTAAATATATTAAGCCATTAGAACTTGAAGTAAATGTGTTCCCAAACTACTGATATTTGAATAACGAACTTAAGAAAATCAAGTTTTTTTATCCCTTTAATGATATAATGATCCGTGTGGTACAGTATCCCCAACATTTGATGTTAGAACTTTGTTTTATTAAGGATTATTGATATAAGGGGCTTTGTATTTTGCAGCAAATTGGTGATCCTTAGAAAACTGTGGAAAAGTAAATATGAGTCAGTTTTTAAGTTGTGAAGGGAAGAAAATGAAGCTCTGAAAAGTTACGACTTACCTGCTTAAGATGACCTGGCTTAAGAGTAAGAGCATCAGAGCTAGTGCCAGAGCTCAGGTCTCAGTGTGACCCAGCCGTGTGCCTTCTATAGAAAAAAAGAAGTGGACACTTAATTCATCCTCAAGTCCAGAGAAGATTTTTATATCTCTGTGTACGTAGCGGAGTCCTGGTGGTGCAGTGGTTAAGAGCTCTGCTGCTAACCGAAAGGGTGGCAGTTCGAATCCACCAGCAGCTCCTTGAAAACCCTAAGGAGCAGTTCTATTCTATCCTGTAAGGTCGCTATGAGTGGAAACTGACTTGATGGCAACGGGCTTGGGCTTGGGTCTGTACCTAGTAGTAACTAAAGTGGGATCTCTTATTTTTAGTGTTTTTCTTGGTCATAATTTTTGTTCTTTAGACTTGAGTTTTAAAGAAAAAATGTTGTATAATGAATTTGTGTCTTTGTATGTTTTAGCTGTAGCAACAGAAATAGAACAAAAAATAAGTGAATTAATTCAACGAACTTTATTTTTCTATGCTTTTTCTAATTCTTGGGCATACATCGTTTTTATATAGTTATAATTATAGTGTAAGTGTTATTTTATATTGCGTTTTTATGTTTTACATAGTTGTCTTTTTAATTTTAATGACCGAAAGATTATCTGTTCAGCAATTATTTTACGATATACGTCACCATTATCCTGTTGTTGGACACTTAGGCAGTTCTTAGGTTTTTTTCTTTATAAATAATGCTGTAAGGAATATCATCATCTGTTTAATGTTTTCCTTCTTTTAGGTTATTTTTTTAGAATAGATGCCCAAGAGTAAGATTACTGAGTTAAAGTACAAAAACTTTTAAGACTTATTGGCAGATGGTTTTTTTAATCAGTTTTCCTTGCCATGAGCTATGTATGACTATGTCATTTTCACTACAGCTTTAATAGCCCTGAATGTTATCATAATGATTTATTTTATTGTTTAGTAGCTGTAAGTATAAAACAGTCTTATAATCTGCATTTCTTTTGATTTCTAGTGAGAATGAAGTTATTTCTACATATCCTCGTTAATCATTTGTATATTCTATAAAATTGGTTTTAGTTTTAAAGAATGGGAAGAGTAACACTCTAATTTTAAATTTTTAAAAAATAATGTAAAATTTATTATTTTCCTTATTTTCTATTAAAGCACCCTTAAGAGAGGTTGAAGATATGGGTTTTGATAAACAAAAATCTTCTTTGGAGACACCAGCACCTCGCAGGTTTGCTCCTGTTCCTGTTTCAAGGGATGATAAAATATCAAAAAGAGAAAATCCTATGGAAGAAAAAGAAAATAGAGAGATGGCAGTTCACAGAGGTAATAGAGCAATTAGAATGAGAACCCACTGCTTTTACTTGACCTATCTCAAGTTAGGAAATAGTCAGATCTCCTCACTCATAATTTATAGTTCTCATAATTTATAGCGCTAAAGAAGGAGCCCTTTTGGCGTAGCGGTTAAGTGCTTGACTGCGAACCAAAAGGCTAGTGGTTGAAACTCAAGAGCCACTCTGCAGGAGAAAGATGTGACAGTCTGCTTCCATAAAGATTTACAGCCTTGGAAACCCTATGGAGCAGTTTTACTTTGTCCTATAGGGTTGCTATGAGTGGGAATTGAATGAGCTAGATGGCAATGGCTTTGGTTTTTTTGTTTTTGTTTTTTTTTTCGGTTTTATTTATTTTTTTTTATGTGCGAAAGTGCTAAAGTAACTAAAGTACGATCCCTATTTTTAATGTTTTTCTTTAAATGATACTAGGCAATCAAGCTTTTTTAGATTCTTGGTAGTAAGAGAGGTATTCATTGATAATATTCTGAATATTTCCTACAGGTTATTACTTACATGTTTAATAAAAAAAATTTGTTATCAATAAAAAATAATGCTTTGTTGACGATAAGGGTAATCATTTTAAGAGCTTGTTTCCTTTTATCGTTGTTACATGTATATATTCATAGTAAAACTCCAAGGAATTTAACATTTATCACTGTGTTCAGTTAGGAAAAAGTGCTCATATATGAACTTATTTATAGAATGAGAGCTTTTATAGGTGACCTGAAATAATAGTGTTTTGTTACTGTTAGCTGCCCTTGAGTTGGCCCCCAACTCACGGTGACTCCACGCACAACAGGATGGGACCATTGTGATCCATAGGGTTTTCATTGGCTGAGTTTTCAGAAGTAAATCACCAGGCCTTTTTTCTAGTCTGTCTTAGTCTGAAGCTCCCGCTGAAACTTACTCAGCATTACAGGAACATGCAAGCCTTCACTGACTAACGAGTGGTGGCTGTGCTTGAGCACTTCTGATAAATGTAAGTGTATTTGTTGAACTATCAACTTCAGTTCTTGGAATCCTTTAAATTCATTCAAATCTTGTCTTGGCACTTTTAAAGCATTTTAATGAATTAAGAGGCTAAAATATTTAAAAAAACAAACCAACCTCACCCAAAAAAATTATTATGTATTCTCACTAAAGACGAGGTTAAAGGTAAGATCCAGTTAGTAGTTGCTGTGAGGAAACAGATAAATCTCCTTTTTGCTAATTTATAAAAAGTAGTCCAATTTGCTGGGCTCTGTTATGAAGATATTTCTTGTTCAGATTTCTTTTTCCAGTGATGGAAATAAATTCTGGCATAAATTTCTCAGTATAATTTTCATGAGAGTTAAAAAAATCAGTTTTGTTTGATAGTGTTTTGATAGCCTACCCTTTAGAGTGCATTGAGTAGGTAATCACCATAAGCAACTAATCTAAGCCAGAGTTTGGCACAGTTCTACTTTGGCACACGGGGTTGCCATGAGTTGGAATCACCTCCATGGCTAGTGGTACTATTACAAATATATCTCACAAACACTGTATTTTTATGCAAATAATGTTCACCTTCTGTGTTTTGTTTGCCAGGCACACCCTCCTGCTGTGCGGCAATCTCACAGGTGCTGCCCTGCCAACCCCCTTCATATGTTGGTGTAAAAAAAAAAAAAAAAATTAGCATAGTGAGCTTTCAAAAATACCTTGCGAGGGAAGGGCACCGCCAGGGCACCGCCGTTGGCAAACACAGAAGGCATGCATTATTTGTGTAAAAATACGGTATAAGATTATATAAAAGAAAAGTGAATTAGTAATAGAAGAATGATACTATATTTCTTCCACTGTAGGAAATGTAAGACTATTGGAACAAATTTTGAATAGCCATGATACTCTGACAAGAAAAAATGAATCTTCAGATAAAGCTTCACTAACTATGTCAAACATGGGCTGGAATCCTGAGAGGGGAAACAGGTAAAATCAAGAGATTGGAATGAAAACTAGATTCAAAAGAGCCTTGTTCATATTTCTAAAATTTCTTTAGGAATTTTAGTAAATTATCACATTGCTTTTTTCAAATATGCTAGGTTTAGTTACTGTTTTCTACTACTAATAGATCGTCACCTTTTTCTATATTTATGAAATTAATATATCTCATTTTCTCAAAATGCAGATGATTTATTTCTAATGAAATTATGTCTGGAATTTGCTTAAAAAGTAATCCAGTGCAGGGTATGGGGAAGAAGAATAGGGGTATAAATGAAATGAGGATGGCCGTGAGTTAATTATTACACCTACCCCTCACTAACTATCTTGTTACCCAACATTTCGCATTTACAACGATAGTAAAAAAATTGACTATCATGTATTTTGCGCATTAAGGAGGCGGTGGACATGGTGGCAACAACTGAGGAGCATCCCCTCCCTCGAAGAGGGTCTCTGGGCGGCCTCTGGGAAGCTGGGCTGCGCTGCCCCACGTCCTCCGCTCCCTCCTGCGAGTGGGGGTGCCACATCTAGCTGCTGTGCAAGGTCTGCCTCCTCCATGGCCATGGCCTCTGAGCGGATACACAGTCAACATTGAGCCAGTGGGTGTCTCTTCTGAGTTTCCAGTTCCTATGCAGCCTGAGGCTCTGCAGCTCAAAATTGCTGTGAGGTAGGAAGGGAGGAAGGAAAGAGGCATCAGAGAGAAGGTGTTTGGAAGAAGTGTGTATGAGTTTAATGACATCCCAAAGTGAGCTGAAGTGGGCCCAAAGTCTCTACTTCAGTGGGGCCAGGTGTGAAATCAGGCTCTCAGTGCCCTTGCAGGAAGCCCCTAGCCTCCGTGACTCTCCAGGCCCAGAGGGCAGAGCAGACTTTGAGATCCTGAACACAGGGCTCATAGAGGTGGGAGTGGAGCCCTGGAGGCAGCTCTGACCCAGCACAGGAGGAAAGTGAAGGGGCTAAGCTATGGGCCTTCCAGTCACACAGCCTGGCTTTTTCCAGCTTTACCTCCTCCAAGCTTACTCCACGGATGAATAATCCATAACGGGACTCATCACAGTGATGACCACATCAGTAGATCTTAGCTGTTATTATTTCTATGATCATATTTTCTAAATCAAGAAAAATGGATGGCCTGAAAACAAAAAAAAAAATTTTAAAATCCATTTTTGCATAATGCTGATTTTCACGTAATGACCTAATCTTTGGAACCTAACCATGTTGACAAATGAGGAATAGGTGTATTGTAGTTAAAAAAAAAAATGGGTACATGGAGGTTTATTATAGTATTCTATTTTTGTGTATGTGTGAAATTTTAAATAACATTGTTTTAGAAAATCAAATCAACCTATGTCAGTATCTTGAATATCATGGAAACTATAGTAATAAAAAACTAAAAGACCAGCATTTTGAGTAAGTCCATGTGAAGACATTATACAGTTTTAATCCATTTCAATGTCGTGTAATTACTGATAAGATAGGATTTATGTCTGCCATGTTGCTATATGTTTGCAGTACATCTTATGTCTCTTTTGTTCCCCTGTTCCACCATTATTGCCATTTTTTGTACTAAATACGTTTTTTCTAGTGTTCCATTTTAATTTCCTTGGTGTTTATTTTACTGTGTTTTTTTTTCTTAGTGATTGATTGAGGATTATAATCAATATCTCAATTCGCCAGTTTCAATAGTATTCAGAAACTTTGTTCCAATATAGCTGTTTTCTCCCTCTTTCTATGTATTGTACTTACCATATAAATTATGTTTGTACATGATAAGCCCATCTATATAGTTGTATAATTATTACGTTATGCAGTTACCTTTTAAATCAGGAAAAGAATGACAAAAAAAAATTTATATTGATTTTTATATTTACTTATATCCTTGTCTTTCCCAGAAATTCTGGTGTATTGGTTAAGAGCTATGGCTGCTAACCAAAAGGTCAGCAGTTCAGATCCATTGGGTGCTCCCTGGAAACTCTATGGGGCAGTTTTACCCTGTCTATAGAGTCGCTATGAGTCAGAATTGACTTGATGGCAACAAGTTTGAGTTTTGCCTTTACCAGTACTCTTTTTTTTATTTCTTCATTTGGATTTGAGTTAATAAAAGTGTTCTTTTATTCCAACCTGAAGGATTACCTTTAGTTTTTCTTGAGGGTAGGTCTACTAGCAATGAATTCTCTGTTTTTGTTTACCTTGGAATGTATTAAGGAGCCCTGTTGGTGCAGTGGTTAAAGCTCTTAGCTGCTAACTGAAAGGTTGGAGGTTTGAACCCATGAGCCGCTCTATGGGAGAAAGATGTGGCAGTCTGCTTCTGTAAAAATTACAGCCTTGAAAAGCCTATGGAGCAGTTGTACCTTGTCCTTTAGGATCACTACGAGTTGAAAGTGACCCGATGGCAGTGGGTTTATTGTTGTTGTTTTTGGTTTGAGAATATCTTAATTTCTCCTTCAGTTTTGAAGGATAATTTTGCTGAATATAGAGTTTTTTGGTTTACTTTTTTTTTTTCTTTCAGCACTTTCAATGTCATCTCACTGCTTTCTGAACTCCATGGTTTCTGATGAGAAGTCAGCTGTTAATCTTATTGAGGATCCCTTGTATGTGATGAGGCATTTTTCTCCTGCTGCTCCTGTCAGAATTTTCCATTTGTCTTAGGCTTCTGACAGTTTGATGTGTCTAAGTGTGGATCGCTTTAGTTTATCCTGTTTGGAGTTTGTTGAGCCTCTTGAATGAGTAGATTCTCACTTGGGAAGTTTTGGGTCATTATTTCTGTAAATTCTCAAATAATGCACATGATATTTCTCCTCTCCTTCTGGGACTATGCTGTATGTTGGTATGCTTGATTGTGTCCCTCAAATCTCTGAGGTTCTGTTCATTTTTCTTCTTTTTCTTTTTGTTCATCATACCTGATAATCTCTATCTTCAAGTTTGCTGATTCTTTTGTATTTCAGCTCAAATATGCTGTTGAGCCCCACAAATGAATTTTCCATTTTAGTCATTATAGTTTTTCAACTCCAGAATTTCTTCTTGGTTCTTTTTCTTAATAATTTCTCTCTCTTCACTGGTATTTTCTATTTGGTGAGATTTTATTCCTATACTTTCTTTTAATTTTTTGAACATGGTTTTCTTTGGTAATATCTGAGTTATAGTCTTTGTTTAGTAAGTCTAATATTTGAATTGGAATTCCTCAAAGACAATTTCTATTGAGTGTGATATTTCCTGGGTATGGGCCATACATACTTTCCTGTTTGTCTCATAATTCTTTGTGGAAAACCAGACATTTAAAATAATATAGTGTGGCAACTATGGAAATCAAATCCCTTTCCCGCCAGGGTTTGTTGTTGTTGCTGTTTGTTTGATGACTTTCCTGGACTAATTCTGTAAAGTATATATTCTTGTAGGTGCCACTGAAGTCTGTTTGGTTAGCTTAACCAGGTAATGATTGGAAAGAGATTTCCTTAGCCTTGAACCAACAAGCCTCCCTGTATTTGCCTGAAGACTCTGTATATGTGTATGTGTGTGTGTAAGGGCATGCTTTGAGTGTTCTGGAAGTTTATAAGTCTGCCTTAGCCTTCATTTCCTACTTGTACAGAGTCTCACAGTTTGACCTTCTCGGGTCTTTCCTGGGTGTGCGCACAGCCAGGCACATGACCTTCTAGATCCCAAGGAATATATTGGAGCTTTTCAAAGTGCCCTCTGGACATCTAAATCCCCAGATTTTTAAAAGTTTTTTATCCAACCTCTTCTTTGCCTCAACTGGTATTGCCACCTCAGGCAGCAAGATGTTAAATTGTTGCAGCTGCTTTACAACAAAAGCCCTGGGGATAGGGTTTCTCTCTGCGCTAGCTCAGAGTCAGGTCAAAGACAAGCCCTGTGAATGGAGCTTTTGGGGAGCGCCAATCCTGTTTTGAGCCCTTTAGTGGCTGCTAGCCTGTTGGTTTTCTTAGCTAACAGAGTTGTGAGGCTGTTGGTTTTCAGGTCTTCCACAGGGCTTAGGAAGGGTAGATGGGAGTGGGTCAAGTTAAAAATGCCATAAAGCTTGTTGTTTTTAACTGAGACTCAGCATTTTTTTTTATTAAACAAATGCCATTTGGATTGTTACAAGCCTTAGTTTAACTCCCAGATTTCTAAAAAAGTTGATTTTAATAATTTTTGCCAGTGTTCTTGTTCCTTGTATGGAAGAGTGGATTGTCAGAGATATCATACTCCACCGTTCTGGAAGTTCTCCTGAGTGTTAGCTTTTTTAAAACAAAGCCTTTTTCCTGCTATGCCTAAACCTGTTTGGAAATTTTATATTATGATTTTCTGTGTTTCATATGTTTGATCACATAAGTGTTTAATTTCATTGTACAATTTTAATAGGATACCATTTAGTAATACATAATTGAGAATGTGTCCAAGATTTATATAATTACATGTGTATTGAATTTATGAAATTTAGGAAACTTTTTTTTTTAATCTTCTTCAGCAATGGGACTCTACCTTCTCAAACATTTCCTTCCTGTGAAGAACTAGGAACAACTACAGTGACCATGCAGAAGTCTGGTGATGTTCGTCATGATGTTGGCCAAAAGAAGAATGAAACGAATGGCATACTTCAGGTAAAGTGGAAACAAGATGTTAAAATTGGTAATAAAGATAAAAATTAGGAAGGAATAAAGAAGTTATGAAGACAGAAAGTTAGGGTAAAGATGAAGGACAAAGCACTTAAAAAGAGATGTCAGCCATATCTGTTCCCTTTAAAAAGCCTTTCAGAAGCCAGGACTGAGCCACTTGGCCATCTCTAGCTTTCCATCTTCTTTTTGTTGAGGAAGGAAGGAGGAAAGTGGGTAGTGAATGGCAGTCGTTCATCCAGTCCACAATGTCTGTCATACCCACTGACAGCCACCTTGCTTATGGTTTGTTTTAGCTTCATTCACCAGAAATAGCCCTTAATGATCAGGCACTAGCACTGCTGGGGATTTCCCAGCCCCACTTCGTTTAATGCTCACATTAAACCCATTGCTGTTGGGTTGATTCTGACACATAGTGACCCTATAAGACAGTAGAACTGCCCCATAGGGTTAGCAAGGAGTGGCTGGTGGATTTGAACTGGTGACCTTTTGGCTAGCAGCCAAGCTCTTAACCACTGTGCCACTAGGGCTCCAACACTGATATTAGTACTTCTAAATGGACAGAAATCTTAAGTACTAAGTATTCTCTTATTACTCTTCAATTTGAGAATTCTAGGCCTTAGGATATGTTGGTATAGCAGATGGCCCCAACAATAGTAATAGCTCTTGTTTGGATTATAATAGTCAATATGAGTTTTGCATGGTAACATTTTTGCCTTTTTTTTTTTTTTAAGCCAAAAGAATCTTTGATTATGTCAAGGTTTGCTGATCAGAATCCAGTTAAATTTCAGTCAACTAAAACAAGATCTATATTGAAAGATGCTGAGAAGATTTTGAGAGGAGTACAAAACAATAAAAAAGTACTTGAAGAAAACCTGGAAGCTATCATTCGGGCAAAAGATGGAGCTGCCGTGTATTCGTTTATCAGTGCTCTGTCTGCCGACAGGTAAGATAGAATATTGCCATCCCGAGGTTGTTTTATGAAGCTGTCAGCTCTGTAACCCAAACCAAACCAAATCTGTTGCCGTTAAGTCGATTCTGACTCGACTCATAGCGCCAGCTCTATAGGCTTTCTTAATTTTTTTTCCTAAGTACTTTATTTTGCTTAATGTGTTTTTAATGTTCAGAACATATTCTTTATAACCTTTGAAGATGTGAATCTTATTCAAGTGTTGGGATTCGGACATACACATGGAGTTACTGGTGGAAATTTTCTGTTTATTTTTTTCTCTCTGATCCGTATCTTCAAGGATCCACATGGATGTTTCAAACGTGTATTCTTTAGACATTGGATGAGAACTAATTACATTGGTTTTTTCTTTTCAGATGAAGGATATTGGACTACACAGTAGATTCAAAACTAGATAAGAATTAAATCTGATCAAGGTCCTGTTCTCAGGACAGTAAGTGCTAATTTAGGAAAATCCCTTTTTCTCTTTTGTAGAGAGATGTCAGAGAAGTTTCGGATCAGAAAGACAGTAGATGAGTGGATAAAAACTATTTCTGCAGAAATTCAGGTATGTCTAGAAATAAACTGAGAATTAAGTGACTTCTCAGAACATAACATTGATTCCTATTTATAAATATCACATTACACTGAAAATATTCCTTATATGTAAGTCTACTTGTAAATTCTTAATTTATCTCTATCGCCATATGTTTACAATAATTGGATTTTGTTTAACAAATGCTTATCTCAGATTATATTATGACTATCTGAAAAACTGGAGAAAGATAACTAAAATATGAATAATTGGGAGAAAAGTTAGCAAAAGCGTTTAGAAAAGAAGAGTACTTAAAAAGATATTTCAAGACAGTGGATTTAGAAGCATTGGCTTGCCAAGATAAACACAACAAAAGTATTTAAGGGGAAAACCTTCCACAAGATTCCCAAGATTACAAAAGTCAATTCCACTTTCTCACATGATTATATCCACGAAGGACACGGTATGTCTTCAGACATCAGCATTGCTGAAGTATGGGAAAACTATTCTTATTAGAGGATCAGTAATTTGAAGGAGATTTTTAAAGTTTTATACATATGGGGGAATAGACCAGACAGGGTAACCCTGCTATTTTTGTTTATCTTGGAGCCCAAAGTGTTTTTTTCCTGACTGTGAGATGTGGTTTACGTGCTTACTCACGTGGTAGCAAGATGAAGTATCAGTTTTTTTTCCATAGCAGTAAACACTGAAATATATTTTTCAAACATTGTGGTTTAAGGATATATATATCTCTAATGCAATTGTAAAGAATTTATATTAGCTACTGTAAAAAAAGAATTTTTTTTTTCTTTTTTTTTTTTACTGTATGGTGCAGCAGAAAAAAGTTGAAATAGGAGTCAGAGACTTAGAGTCTAGTTCTGGCTCTATGGCCAGCTAGCAGTATATGTCATTCTGGTACTGTGAATCCTATGCAAAATACATTTGTTTAAACCTTCAAGTAATTTTATAAGTGTTTTTTCAGAATTTTATTACAAAGTTGTTTGCTTCTCTGGAAACATTTTTTAAATTTTTGAACAGTTGCTACATTCGTATGATTCATGCAATGAAAAGTATAAAAAGGTTTTTAATGAAAAGTTGCCCTCCCACCCTTGTACCTCATCTACCATAGTTTTATGCATGTGACACGTGCTGTCTACATTTGTTTGCCACCTGTGCTCTCCGCCATCAAGGTATTTTTATAAGCACTGCTATGACATTTTTTTTTTTACATGCTCCTGTAAAAAAATAAATTACTGTAGTACACTTACGAAAATACCTCGTGGGGGGAGGGCACAGTTGGCAAACAAACATAGAAGGCACACATCATTCGTGCAAAAATATGGTACTACTTCATAACGGTCCTTTTAGTTTTTTGTTTATCCTTCCATAACATTTTTATTCATATGTAAGCCAGTATGCTTTATTTATAAAGGTGACTGCTGAACTGTATTTTTGTAACAGTAGAAAATACTGTAACATTATATACTGTAATATTTATATACTAAAATATATAAATTCTAATATATTTTGATACGAAAACACTACTGCTTGGATATATTTTAAGCACCAGTTATTTTGATTTTGATTATGTTAAGGATGAGCTCTCAAGAAAAGATTATGAACAAAAGAGATTTGATCCCAAGACTCTAAGGACCAAGAAAGCACAAAATATGAGTAAAGATATTAAAACCAACATGCAAAACAAAACTGTAAATAATGCCGTAATTCCAAGAAAACCTTCTCAAAAACAAATAGAGGAACATTTTAGATATCCACCTATGAGGAACATGCCCGCTTCAAGTTTACAGAAAGAGAGAAAAGAAGTAAGATTCTAATCTGGTTTTATGATATAGATATATTATAATTGATCATTTCCATTTAGATATAAATGATCAAATAAATATGAAAGTTTTAAAAATATGAAGGACTATATATAATGTAAACTGTCTTTAAAATATTGATCTTTAGAGTTCTAGAGATCCATAATGTGGAAGACACTGCATGAAAAATACATAGTTCCTTCCTTCTGAAATCTCATAAAGCTGAGACTCATAGGATTTTAGTTAATAGCAGGTGTATCTAGAGAGCACCTTGTATAAAAGTTAAATTCTCTGGTTAATAATACTCGGTATTGTAGTTTATCTTTGTGTGTGTATATATATATTTTGTTCATTTATTTTTCAGTTCAACAAATGTATGTTTTGTGCATTAGTGAGTATGAGACACAGTAGTAAGTGCTACAGAGGGAATTTTTTTAGCTGCTTTAACTAGGCCGTAAATGTCTTAATGTCACGTATAGGTTTTTAGGAAGATTAGTGAAGCATCTAATTCAATGCTTAGGAGTTAGTAAATGCTCAATAAATGCTAACTCTTTCTGAGGCATTTAGATTATGATAAAAGATAGGCTCAAGAATATAGAAAGACTCTATTGTTATTTTTATTGTACTTGAATGTTTTAAATATGTAAGATGTCTTTAAACATTACATTTGATACTGAAAATATACTTAGTAACGTAAGAATGTTTCTTAGGTGGATGACTTTTATATTTAATTTTCATGTTTTTTAGAATGTGTGTTTGAGAACTATATCCAGAATTTAAGGGTTCCTTAAAACAGAGGACTTTTCTCACCTGATCATTCTTACTATAGTACGTAAGCTAGAAAAAGGAGGAAAATTAGGAAATTGAGGCAAATGCATGTTAGATGACTGTTTTCTTGGTAAGTCGAATAACTTTGACTGTATACATAGGGACTTTTGAAAGCAACCACAGTGAAACAAGATGAGAATTATATGTTACAAATTTATGGAAAACCAGTTTATCAGGGCCATCGCACCACTCTTAAAAAAGGACCGTATCTCAGATTTAATTCTCCTTCTCCTAAATCCAAACCACAGAGACCAAAAGTAATAGAACGAGTTAAAGGTAAGGAACCTTCTTTTTTGTAGTAAACCTCATTTTTTATGGTATCAGTTTAATATGTAAAGTTTTCCTTTTATTTCCTTTTTATTTATTACTGATAAATACACTTCAGATTATATAATGCTTCAACTACAAACCAAACCTGTTGTCGTTGAGTCAACTCCAACTTACAGCGACCCTGTAGGGCAGGGTAGAACTGCCCCATAGAGTTTCCAGGGAGCACCTGATGGATTTGAACTGCTGACCTCTTGGTTAGCAGCTGTAGCACTTAGCCACTATGCCACCAGCATTCCATTTAATAATATAATGCTTTGGGATGGAAAAATAATTCCTTCTGTGAAAGGTGGAAAGGCTAGCTAGAACATAAAGATCAAGGCACAAGGTAGGAGTAAGTGGGAACATAGGATTAGATGGTATCTTCAGATAAAGCATTGTAAAAATTTTATTTATGAAGTGATAAGTCCTAAACAGTTTAACCACCACCTATCAGTTTGTCATATGGCGGTGGCTTGCATGCTGTTGTGATGCTGGAAGCTATGCCACCAGTATTTCAGATACCAGCAGGGTTACTCATGGTGGATGTGTTTCAGCAGAGCTTCTAGGCTAAGACCAATTAAGAAGAAAGGCCTGGCAGTCTACTTTTGAAAATGAGCCACTGAAAACCCTATGAACCGTAACAGAATATTCAATATAGTGCTGGAAGATGAGTCCCCTTGGTTGGAAGGCACTCAGAATACACACTGCCCACAGTAATGGACTGAAGTATACTACAGTTGTGAAGATGGTGCAGGACTGGATGACACTCTGTTCTGATGTGCTTGGGGCCACTATGAGCCGGAGCTGAGTTGACGGCAACTAGCATCAACAACGAACAATCTAAATTATAACCTAGAGAAACAGGCATTTCCTTGAAGACCTTGGTTCGTCATGTTCTTATGAATAGAAATGTTAGCCATATATTGTATATTATTATGAAAGTGCTTATGGGCATGCAATTTTGTTTGTTCTCAAAGATCCTTAGGTAACAAAGGTGAAAATTTTTGTTACTTTTTTTATACAATTAACATCTTTATTTATCACTGCATGTTTTGACTTATATCTACCATTTCACAGGCTGTATCTTAATATAACTGGTATATCTAAATTTAACATTGGTTAAATATTGTGTCTTCCGTTTTGGAGGCTGGAGCCTTTGACAGTTGCTTTAGTCTCCTTTTGTTCCAGAAGTTAGATGATCATATAGGATGCCAAGTTAGTCAGAAATTCTACCGATGTTATTTCGGTAAAGCATCTAGCTTGTAGATGATACTACCCTAATATTTTCTCTTATTTATTGTAACTTTGCTATCAATGTATTTAGGGTTTTGCAAGCCTTTGCAAAAAATAACTTGAGGTTTTAAAATGCATTCAACACCCCCCCCCCCAAAAAAACCTTTATCTAATAACTCTTATATTAGAACTGAGTGAGGGCCTCTGGACACATGCTCATCCTAGCACCTTGGTACTGGTACATTCACTATCTGGAGTGCTCTTCCCCCAGACGTTTGCATGGCCTGTTCGTTTTTGGTTCTCTGCTCTTAGGTGTTAGCTCCTCAGAGAGGTTACCCTTATCATTCTATCCACAGAATTATCTCCTGTCGCTCTCCATTCCCTCGCGTTGCCTTATGGTTCTTCATAGCACTTTTCACTATCTGATGTTATATTTTTATTTGCTTGATTGTTTTCCTTACTAGACTGTAAGCTCCATGAGGGTAGTTGGGTTTATTCACCACTGTTTTCCCTGTGTCTGGAACAATGCTTAGCACATACTAATCACCGAACAAGTATATTTTAAATAAACACTCAATAAATATATTCATTCTGTAGAATAAATGAATATCAGAGAACAGGATGATTAAATATAGACATGGTAGTAAAACAGTTAATTTTTCTTCTTAGGATCATAAGCGAAATGAAATTATATTTAACATTCTAGATTCATAAAATACCTTATATGTTAAATATAAAAAGTAGTTAGGAAATTATTTAGAACATATTTTAGTCCCTTTTCCTTTGTACTTTTTTCTTTACTTTTCTCAGGTTTCATGGAAATTTATCCACTTCTTCAAGGATACAATCAGCAAATTCCTAATTTTTTAAGAATCAAGATATAATTTCTATATAGATCTACTTCATAGAAATAAAAATATAAAGGGATATTAACTTCTGCAAGGTTTTAAAAGAATAGTTAAACTATTTGTACATAAATTCAAAGGATAAAGACTGGTCATTCAGAATTATATCATGAGTAAAAGTGTAACGAGAGCGTGAAAAAAATCAAATTTGAAAACTGATCATTAACTTTTTTGCACCTATGGAAAAAAAATTAATGAGTTCAGAAATACTGTCTGAACACTTTTCAGGATCTTTATTCACCTTTTTTCTCTAGTCACTATATTTATTGTATCATAGTAGCAGAACAAAATATACATCTATTTAGAGGTTGGCAAACTATGGTCTGCAGGCCAGTTGCCTGTTTTGTAAATAAAATTTTATTGGGACAATCATGCACGTTCGTTTATGCATTGTCTATGTCTACTTTCATGCTACAATGGTAGAATTGCAAGTGAGAATATTTAGCCCATATGCCTAAGCTTTTTTTTTTTTTTTTTTTAAGAAAAAGTTTGCTGACCCCTGATCGGTACTTCTGTTTCGGGGACTGTAACCTTACTGTATAGAATGAGATTTTTCAATGAAGAAAAAGTGGTTATTTCTACATGATTGGATAGCAGAAGTTCAAATGATATTTTTAACATCTACCATTGATGATTATTATAGGAACTAAAGTAAAGTCAATAAGAACACAAACTGACTTTTATACAACAAAACCTATGAAGATGGATTCTAAAATACAGCATTCCCTTACTACCCTACCTCATGTTGATCAGCAGCAGTATTTGTTTAGCCCAAGCAGAGAAATGCCTACTCATTCAGGTACACTAGAAGGTCATCTAATTCCTATGGCAATTCTTTTAGGTAAGAACCAACAAAATATATTGGAATAAAATTTAAATTAAAACATAAATGTATTTTGTTTTTACTAGTAGTAGCAGATCTTACAAAATGGCACTGAAACAATAGTCACCTTTTCTGTACGTGTTGTTTTTATTTGTCGGGAGGCCCTCAGTATGTATCTTATTCTGTGAAATAGTAATTTCTGAAATGATGAGTTTTTGCTACAGTCTCACAGAAGGCATTCTTTTAGTATTTGGTATTTTGCTGTGGGTGAAATGAAATAAAAGAGTTGGCACGTCATGGGCGTTCATAGTAAGTCAGTGGTTTTGACTGGCTTCTTACCATCCTTATATATCAGGGAAAACACTTTAAAGCACCTTTTATGTACTTTTGAATTGTGCTGTGATAACCAAAAGTTATATGGTTGTGTATTTCTGTTTACTTACTTGAGGTATCTCATCGTGTTAAAAATTGAGCTAGTCATTTTAGCCCTCATACCAGCTCTTCAAATCCAGTTAGCTATTTATTTTAGTATCTTTGTTTTTCTTCCTTAATTTTGATGGATGATTTAAATATGAGTTTTTTTAACGTAAGAGATAATTTTTTATTTTTGGTATTGTATGTTAATGACATGTCATCTTGCTAGCTAATATCTGTTCAGAAGTGCCTTCTAGTACTATAATGGCTAACACAAAGTCCTTACTGGATGCCAGATACAGTTCTAAGCACTTTACATATATTAACTTGTTTAATCCACCTTATAAAGTTGGTGGTGTATACTAATTTTATAGATGAGGAAGCTGAGGCAGAAAGGGGTTAAGTAAATTGTCAAAGGAAATCTGGCTTTAGAGTCTGTGCTTTTAACAAATACACTGTATGGCCCCTTTTTACTTTGAAATTTAGGAAACAAGTGAAACTTTTAGAGTGAAAGCTAACAAGTTTCTGACAGCTATGATAGTTGCCAAGTAAATGGCTTACATGCTAAGTCAAGCACTAGAGTTTTGTTGCTGGTTTTATTGTTTCTGAGGAATTTATTTCATTGTAGCTCTGTTACAATTTGGGAATAAAAATAATACAAAGTAATGCAGTATACTTTAGTCCTGGCTCTGCACTTACAAACTATTAGCCCTTGGGTAAATTACATCTCTAAACCTATGCTCATTAAAATGTGAATAATATTAGTACCTCATAGGTTTCTTTTGAGGATTAAATTAGATAGCATATGTGAAGTATATATAAGTGCCTAACGAATGTTAGTCACTGCTAAAAGGATGACATGGTATGTTGACAGTGGTAATGATGGAGGGAAAGGTGATTGTCAGATAGTACTTTCATATGAGAATTTAGCCACAAAGATCTAGGTAGTGTATTAAATCTTCCTATTTATATCTGAAATAGTTGACTCATTTTCTTTCCCAAACTTCTTAGGACAAACTCAGAGTAACAGTGATACCATGCCGCCTGCTGGAGTAATTATAAGCAAGCCACACCCTGTAACTGTGACTACTTCTATTCCTCCATCATCTCGAAAACCAGAAACCAGTGTAAAGAAACCTAACATAGCAGTTGTAGAGATGAAGTCAGGAAAGAAGGATCCTCCTCACCTTACTGTACAGGTATGTCAGGGTTCATGAGCTGAAATTTTTAAGGAAAATTCTTTGGTTTAATGTTAGTACTTAAAATCTGTTATACTACTTCTTGAAAATTTTGATTTCTCATCTTTCATTTTTAAAACTGTGATATTGATGTGATGTCTCTATCCTTGTTCTGCATGGTTTGAGCCAGTGATTCATTTCCAAGTGACTGGATGATATTCCAAAGGAAACAGTTTAGCAGTATATTACAATTAGTTTTAAAAAAAAAGAGTTAACGTGTGTGACGTATAATTAATATTTCAAATTTTAAAGAAATACATTGAATGAATGGAGAGAAAAACGTATAAATTTTATATGTGAAGACTAAATATTCAAGTTGTGAACTCTTCCTAAGTTGCTGTATAATTTTGAATAATGTCTAATTAAAAAAGTATTTTAGTACTTGAAATTTAGAGTAATTTTGATATCTGAAAGAATAAAGGGTTTAGAAAAGTTAAAGGGTATTGTCACTGATATAGTAGTGTAACAGAGTTTTTTACAAATAGCCTGTTACTTAAAAAGAATGTAGTATGTGATGAAGACTTCACAAATGGATGGGAAATGCAAGGATTATTATAAATAAAATAATGTAATAATTGGTTAGCAGTGTGGAAAAAGATGACTTTTAGACTCTAACCTCCTGCCATGCACCAAATGAGATCCAAATAGGGAATAGGCTAAAGTATAATTATAAAAGAGCATAGAAGAATTAGAAGATAATTGGATGGAATTTTTATAAAAGCTGAAGCTAAGCCTAGATATGAGAGAAGGAAACTTAGATATGATAGAAAAATAGATTCAAATCTATAAAAATCTAAAACAAATACATAAAAAATTCTGAAAGGAAAACAACATACTGGGAAAACATAGAAAAGGAATGTACTAGTAAAGGATTTTAACTTTTATATATAAAGATCTCCATTAAAAAAAGAAACTATATAGATGCAAATACAGAAATATTCAAAGGACATGAATAAGAATGTACAGAAGAGAAAATATAATTTACAAGCAAGCAAATTGAACAGTTTAAATCTTGTTCCTAGTCAAGATAATGCAAATTGAAATCACAATAATGCACCTACATTTTTAAACTGTTAACACTGAAAAAATCATATTATCTAATTTTGGTAAGCTTTGGATAAAACTTGTAATTGATTATGCATTTGATGATATAAATAGGGGACATAAAAAAATTGCATTTTGGCAGTTATTACCAAAAACCTTGACTATTCATACCTTATGACTAATAATTCAAAATTTGGAAAAAATATATATGTAAAGAACGTTTTAGTAGTAATATTTATGATAGTGGAAAAATTGGGAACATCCTAAATATTTATCAATAGAAAAATGATTAAGGCATATATATTTGTTAAAATATTATACAATCACTTAAAAATATAATTATCAAGTCTATGGCAGCTTGATAAGGTGCTTACGACCTAATAACATTGAAAAACCAGGCAAGAAAACTATTTTAGATTTTAGCTATGCACGGATCTAAAGGATGTTGTGTGTTTCGCCTTTATTTTCCAAACTTTGTAAAATATGTTTTTATAATTTAAAAGTTTTGGTATTGGCTTCACAATAAAGAATTAAAGGGCCTTTTTTTTTTTTATATATATATATATATATATATATAGTGGTTTAAGTGAAAGTTTACATTCAAGTTAGTTTCTCATACAAAAATTTATATACACGTAGTTCCTCTCTGGGTACTGTGATAGCTCATACCCCCTTTCCACCCTGGATTTCCAGGTCCATTTAACCAGCTCCTGTCCCCCTCTGCCTTCTCATCTCGCCTCCAGAGAGGAGCTGCCCGTTTAGTCTCATGTATCTACTTGAACTAAAAAAAAGCACAGTCTTCACGAGTATCTTTTTATGTCTTATAGTTCAGCCTAATCTTTGTCTGAAGAGTTGGCTTCGAGAATGGTTTTAGTTCTGGTTTAACAGAGTCTGGGGGCCATGTGTTTCTGGGTTCCTCCATTAAGTCTGGTCTTTTTGCTAGAATTTGAGTTCTGCACCCCACTTTTCTCCTGCTCCATCAGGAACTATGTTGTTTCCCTGTCAGGGTGGTCATTGGTGGTAGCCAGGCACCGTCTAGTTCTTCTGGTCTCAGGCTAATGGAGTCTTCCGGTTTATGTGGCCCTTTCTGTCTCTTGGGCTAATATTTTCCTTATGTCTTTGGTGTTCTTCCTTCTCCTAAGAATTAAAGGGCATGTTTTGCTATCAGTATATAGATTGACAAATACAGATGTTTGAGTCAAAATGATGAGCAAAGTGATACTCTGTTCTGTTTTAGGTATTACCCAGCGTGGATATTGACAGCATTTCAAATGGTAGTATTAGTGTCAGTCCATCTCTTCCTAGTCCCGAAGAAGCATCTTCTCCTCCTTTGAAAACCTGGATACAGGTATTTTTCAAATTGTGTCATATTATTTTCAGGAATGTCTGACTACAGATTTTAACTAACGCTATTCCATGTACACCTAAACATAAAGAAAATGAAAATCCTTGCAGCTAGACCGATAAACAAAAAACATCATGACAGATGGTGAAGAAATTGAAGCTGTCATTAATTTCATTCTTTTTGGATCCACAATCAATGCCCATGAAAGCAGCAGTCAAGAAGTCAACCAACATAATCCATTGAGTATATCTACTATAAAAGGCCTCTTTAATGTATTAAAAAGCAAAGATGTCACTTTGATAACTGAGGTGTGCCTGACCCAAGCCATGATATTTTCAGTCACCTCATATGCATGTAAAAGCTGAACAATGAAAAGGGAAGTCCAAAGAAGAATTGATACATTCAAATTACGGTGTTGGCAAAGAATATTGACTATACTGTGGACTGCCAGAAGAACGAACAAATCTGTCTTGGAGGAAGTACAGCCAGAATGCTCCTTAGAAGTGAAGATGGCTAGACTTGGTCCCACATACTTTGGATACGTCATCAGGAGGGATTAATTGCTGGAGAAAGACATGATGCTTTGTACAGTAGGGGGTCAGTAAAAAGGGAAGAGACCCTCAGTGAGATGGATTGACACAGTGGCTGTGACAGTGGGCTCAAACATAGCAACAGTTGTGAGGATGGTTCAGGACCAGGCAGTATTTTGTTCTATTGTACAATCTGAGTTGGAGCAGATTCAGTGTCACCTAACAATAACAATCCATGTAAAGCCTTGCATCATAATCATGGTCTATAAACAATAATTTAGGTTTTGAGGAAAAATTTAAAATGAATCTGGAAATGCTTATAAGCTTGAAAAAGAAATTTTGTTTCAGATCCTTACATTTATAAACATTCAGATAGTGGTAATCCTCCTTAGTGTAACTTTTTGATAGCTTGAGTCATGAGACTCACGTGAAAAGAATTTCTTTCTATCTCTTTGGAGAAGAATTTTGATTTAAATGGGAATTAAATGGTAATGTTTTACTAAATGTGTATTTTAGAGTGATGATTGCAGTTCATGTTTTGGGCATGCTACTTTGTGATTATACTATTGACTTTATGCAAAAATATGCATGTGTTCTTGGTATTTATTTGCTGATGAATAATGAAGTTATGACTTTACTACATGGCAAAATTGCATTGTAACTTTTCCCAGATTTCATCTATTGTAAGCAAATTTGGCTATTGAAGGATACAGTTGTAAGGAAAGAACACCAACAATCTCTCATAATGAGATATAATAAAATAGAACTGACCCTACGTGGTTATTTGTGCCTAATTTAATTTTTTATCAGTAATATGTTTCACCAAAAGTTTATTGAAAAGTATATGAGTACAAATAATCATTTTATCTTTCTAAATCATTTTATTTTATTTTATATCTGTCTGTGAGTTTGTATATGTGTACATATACCCACATACAGATATAAACACTTTATCATAACTCTAGGAGAGAAATCAGTTATATTAACCTGCTGATCAATTGACTTAAGTTGCATTGTTGACAGATTCCTTGACAGAAAAAATGATATATAATTTTTTTATAGCTATTGAAATTTAATGGCTTGAGGATTAACTTAGATTTTATTCACCAATTAAATCAATTCAGAACATGATATTAAAATAAAAATGTGGAAGTAAGGCCTTGTAATTACAAGCTCATATTATGGGTGGAAATATGAAAAATTATGTGTAACTTTCAAAAAAAAGATTTAAAGCAGCAAAAACTCTGAAAATGATTTTATAGACTGCTGAAATTACGAAGGTGGATGAAGAAGAGGTGAAGTTTCCAGGAACTAACTTTGATGAAGTAATTGATGTCATACAGGTAACAAAGCTTAGAAACCCATAAGAAATTATTTTTCCATTAGTATTTTTCCATGTGGTTGAATATCTTTTGACTCTAAGTATTATGCTAAAGTGTTCTGAGAAACTTCTTTTTACTTTTCAGTTGAGTATACTTCTGTTTTTAAAAACTAGAAGGTTATTCTATAGTACAGTATTATCTTTATCTGTATCACCTATCTGCTTCCATTAAACTTAATGATTGTTAGCTGTTTCTCACCTAGATCTTGTTTCTCTTGCTTCCTACTGTCATCTTCTTTTTCATTTCCTTTAGCTTCTCTGACTCCAATTTATCTTTTCTTCACTCTATTACATTTATCTCTTTCAATTTAGGACTCGTGGAGAGGTCACTAGTTGATCTGCTGTGATACCTTTGCATTGAGGAAAAAATTTGTGAGGAGCATAAAATCAAGGAAAGGGTAGGGGTTATAGCAGAAAGAGTTATAGACATGATAGGAACAGTAAAGTAGAAGGAGAGAAAATATAGGAGGAATTAAAAAATAAAGAATGGGATAAAAGATCATACCCCAAAACAAACAAACAAACAAACCCATTGCCATCGAGTCAATTCTGACTCATAGCGACCCTACAGGACAGAGTAGAACTGCCCCACAGTGTTTCCAAGGAGCGCCTGGCAGATTCGAACTGCTGACCTTTTGGTTAGCAGCTGTAGCACTTAACCACTATGCCAAAAGATCATACAGCAGACTTTAAAGAAGACATTTGTTCAGAGCTTTCAGAGCTAAGACCAGTTTTGTTAATCATAAAATGAAACCTTATTTTAGAGTATGAAAAGGTATGCAGTATATTAATTTTATTTGCCCCCAGCTATATCTTTTCATACGGCCTGCACATAAGTGTCTTGAAAGCAGGAGTCTTATAATTATTTTTATATTCCTAATGCCTAGGAAAGATGTTTAACTGTTTGTTCAAGGTACAAGTAAAATAAACAGTTATAGAAATAGCAGGATTTGGAATTCAAAGACAGGTGTTCCTACCCTGGCTAAACCATTTATTAACTGTGTGACTTCATTTTTATATGCAATAATACTGAGTCATATTTTTTAAAGAGTTTTGACTTTTTTTTAAAGACCCCTAACTTTTTTTTTTCTCCATCACTCGTCTTTCAGTTTGTCATTCTGTGGTGGCTTTCATGTTACCGCAATACTGGAAAGCAATGACACTGGTTTTTCAAATACCAGCAGGGCCACCCTGGTAGAGAGGTTTCAGTGGCGCTTCCAGACTAAGACAGATTATGGAGAAGGACCTGGCAGCCTGCTTCTGAAAAAATTCGCCAGCAAAAACCTTACGAATAGCAGCAGAACATTGTCTGATAGAGTGTGCAAAGATGAACCCCTCAGGTTGGAAAGCACTTAAAATATGACTGGGGAAGAGCTGCCTCCTCAAAGTAGAGTTGACCTTAATGACGTGGATGAAACAGAGCTTTTGGAACCTTCATGTGGCATGACTCAAAATGAGAAGAAACAGCTGCAAACATACATTAATAATCGGAACATGGAATGTATAAAGTATGAATCTAGGAAAATTGGAAGTCATCAAAAATTAATTGGAATGTATAAAGATCAATATCCTAGGCATTAGGGAGCTGAAATGGACTGGTATTGCCATTTTGATTCAGACAGTCATGTGCTCTACCATGTCAAGAATGACAAATTGAAGAGGAGTGGCGTCGCTTTCATTGCCAAAAAGAACACTTCAGAATCTGTTCTGAAGTACAACGCTGTCAGTGATAGGATGATATCCATACGCCTACAAGGAAGATCAGTTAATATGACTGGTATTCAAATTTATGCACTGATCATTAGTGCCAAAGATGAAGAAATTGAAGATTTTACCAACTTCTACAGTCTGAAATTGATTGAATCTGTAATCAAGATGCACTGACAATTACTGGTGATTGGAATGCAAAAGTTGGAAACAAAGAAGGATCAGTAGTTGAAAAATATGGCATTGGTGATAAAAATGAAGGTGGAGTTCACATGATAGAATTTTGCAATTTGAATGACTTTTTCACTGCAAATACCTTTTTTCAACAGCATTAACGGCTACTATACACATGGACCTTGCTGGAGGGAATACACAGGAACCAAATGACTACACCTGTGGAAAGAGACTTTGGAAAAGCTCAATATCATCAGTCAGAACAAGGCCAGGGGCTGACTGCAGAACCGACAATCAGTCGCTCATAGGCAAGTTCGAATTGAAGCTGAAGAAAATTAAAACACGTCCACGAGAGCCAAAGTACAGCTTTTAGTATACCCCACCTGAATTTAGACACCATCTCAAGAATAGATTTGATACATTGGACACTAATGACCAAAGATCAGATGAGTTGTGGAATGACATCAAGGGCATCATACATAAAAAATGCAAAAGGCGATCAAAAAGACGGGAAAGAAAAAAGGCCAAAATGAATGTCAGAAGAGACTCTAACTTGTTCTTGAATGTAGAGTAGCTAAAGTGAATGGAAGGCATGATGAAGTAAAAGAACTCAACAGAAGATTTCAAAGGGCAGCTAGAGAAGACAAAGTATTATAATGAAATGTGCAAAGACCTGGAGTTAGAAAACCAAAAGGGAAGAACATGCTTGACATCTCTCAAGCTGAAAGAATTGAAGAAAAAATTCAAGTCTTGAATTGCAATATCAAAGGATTCTCTAGGCAAGATATTGAATGACACAGGAAGCATCAAAAGAAGATGGAAGGAATACACAGAATCACTGTACCAAAAAGGATTGGTGGTTGTTCATCCATTTCAGGAGGTAGCATATGATCAAGAGCTGATAGTATAGAAGGAAGAAGTCCAAGCTGCACTGAAGGCATTGGTGAAAAACAAGGCTCCAGGAGTTAATGGAAATACCAACTGAGATGTTGGAACGTTGGAAGTGCTCATTCATCTATGCCAAGAAATTTGGAAGGCAGCTACCTGGCCAGCTGGCTAGAAGAGATCCATATTTGTGCCCATTCTAAAGAAAGGTGATCTAACAAAATGGAAATTATTGAACAATATCGTTACTATCATATGCAAGTAAAATTTTGTTGAAGATACCTCAAAAATGGTTGCAACAGTACATTAACAGGGAACTTCCAAAAATTCAAGCCAGATTCAGAAGAAGACTGGGAATGAGGGATATCATTGCTGATGTTAGATGAAACATGGCTGAAAGTAGAGAATACCAGAAAGATGTTTACTTGTGTTTTATTGACTATGCAAAGGCATTCGACTGTGTAGATAAAAAAAATTTTGGATAACATTGTGAAGAATGAGAATTCCAGAACACTTAATTGTGCACATGAGGAACCTGTACATAGACTAAGAGGCAGTCATTTGAACAGAACAAGGGGATACTGGTAGTTTATAATCAGAAAAGGTATGTATCAGGATTGTATCCTTTTTACCATATTTATTCAGTCTGAATGCTGAACAAATCATCTGAAGCTGGAATATATGAAGAAGAATGAGACATCAGAATTGGTGGAAGACACATTAATAACCCGCCATGTGCAGATGACACAACCTTGATAGCTGAAAGTGAAGAGGACTTGAAGTACTCACTCACTGAGGCAGATCCAAGACCACAGCCTTTAGCATGGATTACACCTCAACATAAAATAAAAATCCTTACAACTGGACCAATAAGCATCATGATAAATGGAGAAAGTATTGAAGCCGTTAAGGATTTCATTTTACTTAGATTCACAATTGACATCCATGGAAGCAGCAGTCAAGAAATCGAACGACATACTGTATTAGGCAAATCTACTGCAAAAGACCTCTTTAAAGTGTTCAAAAGCAAAGATGTCATTTTGAGGACTACAGTGCTTCTGACCCAAGCCATGGTATTTTCTATTGCCTCATATGCATGCAAAAGCTGGACAGTAAAGAAGGCAGAGTGAAGAAGAATTGATGCCTTGAATTATTGTTTCGGCTAAGAATATTGAATATACCGTGGACTGCCAAAATAACAAACAAATCTCTCCTGGCGGAAGTACAGTCAGAATGCTCCTTAGAAGCATGGATAGTTAGACTTTGTGTCATGTACTTTGGACATGTTATCAGGAGGGATCAGTCCCTTGAGAAGTCCATTATGCTTGGTAAAGTAGGAGGTTGCTGAAAAAGAGGAAGACCCTCAAGGAGATGGACTGACACAGTGGCTACAACTATGGGCTCAAACATCAATGGTTGTGAGGATGTTGCAGGACCAGGCAGTGTTTCCTTCTGTTGTGCATGGAGTCACTATGAGTAGGAACCAACTTGGTGGCGCCTAACAACTTTTTTGAGATACACATTGAAATATTTATAGAGAAATTACGTGATATCTGAGATTTGCTTCAAAATTATATAGTAAGAGGAAATTGGGTGGGGGTATGGATCAAACCAGCTTGGCCATGAGTTAATTGTTGAAACTGCAGTGAGTAAATGAGAACTCATATTACTTACATATAACAGATATATAATAGTGCCAGAGCACTATTTTATCTGCTTTTAAATATGTTTGACTTTTTCCATAATAAAAGGTTAAAATTTTCTGAAACAACTTTTTGTCATGTTATGGTAGAACAAATAATGTGTATAAGGACCTCACCGAATATTTAAATATAAATTATAGATTCTGCAAGGGAAAGCAGTGATATTTAGAATCATCAGTCTTTATATGATAAAAAGTGGAGTTCTTAAGTGTCTTGAGGGAAATTTTAATATTTTACATTGGGATAGTCAAGTTTTCTAGCTTGTTTCATGACCGTTTAAAATGAATATTATATTTAAAGAGAAAAAATAATTGTGAAATTAAAGGTTTCTTCTCTTTAGTGTGATTTGCATGACTGATCTATATGAGCAGTGTGATATACTACCCAACTAGAAAGGCTATTGATTAATTTAGAAATGTTGGTTAATTCACCTGGCTAAGTGCTCTGTTTGTAGTTGGCACTCAAGAAGTGTTATACAAATGCAGAAATTTAATAGATTTTTTAATTATTCTTAATAATAGGGTTTTTTTTTTTTAATAACCAGGAAGAAGAAAAATGCGATGAAATTCCAGAATACTCTGAACCAATTCTGGAGTTTAACAGAAGTGTTAAAGTTGTTTCTACAAAATATAATGGTCCTCCATTTCCACCAGTTGCTTCTGCTTTTCAACCCGCTGCTGATAATTGGGATAAAGTAATTGAGAGAAAAGAAACATTGGAAAATAGCTTAATTCAGTGGTGAGTTTACAGTGATGTTGGTGTGAACAGAATTGAAGTAGCAAATGTAAATGGAAATAGTTTTAAACTGAAGGCATTAAATTTCAGTTGAAAGTCTCCCTTGTGTTTTTCTTTATTAAACTTTTCTCTGGAAACTATTTGACGTGATGTTGAGGGTTTACTGATTCTTCAAAGTATTGCTTCTGTCCGTGAATATTTGTACTTAAGCTGTCTACTATGGCCAAAGAGGCGGTTGTTAAGCGGCAAAGGCCTTACAAATATGCTTGTTCTTTCACCCAGAGATTCACTTCCAGAAATTTATCCTAAGAAATAGTTAGGTTCTTCTACGAGGCCGTAGAACACCAAAAAGTGCCTTGTTATTAGCACTTAATTACAAACAAGGCACTTTTTCTAGATTGGTTACATATATTAACTTATGAGCACTATTGTTATCCCCATTTTTACCCACGAGAAAGCTTAAGGGCGTTATTAATCAGTTATCAAAATTAGGTTTAGAAGTATATTTAATGGTATTGAAAGATAATAGTATCTCAGTACGTGAACAAAGCAGGGTACTAACAATGTAACCCTATTTTAAAGTCCCTACATGGCACAAATAAAAAAAAAAACAAATAGTTCGTATAAAAACCTACACTTAAAATATATACGAATAGATGAAAGTTTGAAAAGGAGATTATACCAAATTGTTAGCTGTGTTTATTCCTGAATATAAGATTATGAGATTTTTTAAAAACTTATGTGTACTTTCTGATTTTTCTGCAATGACTATTTTTTTTTTTTAAGTCTGTGGTTAAGTGCTCAGCTGCTGACCAAAAGGTCAGTGGTTCAAACCCACCACTTGCTCCATGGGAGAAAGATGTGGCAGTCTGCTTCCATAAAAATTTCAGCCCTGGAAATCCCATGGGGCAGTTCTACCCTGAGTCTGAATTGACTTGATGACAGTGGGTTTGGTTTTTATTAGCTTTCTAAAGAAATGTATTAGAAGAAATCTCTATTGCCTTATGTATAAATCTTTGTGAAAATGACCTTGGAAATAAATTTTTCTTCACTTTTTAAGAGGAAAACCACTGATATCACAGCCTATATATTTATTTCCTTGAAAACAGGGCTGTTGGACTTCTTTTCTAGCTTTGATCTCGTATGGTTTTGTATGTGTGCCCACAGAATGGGGGATCCAACATTTTAGGTGCATGAGATACCAGGTACTGATTAGCCCAGACTTTATTTTGAATTTAGGAGTTCTGCTAAACTTTTAGTTTTTGTTTTTGATTTCATGAACTATCTCCCACAAGAAAATTCTATTCAAATAGTTTATTTTAGTGGCAGATACATGTTATTTTTTCTTCTTTCCAGATTGAACTTTCAGGGTGACTGCTTTCACATCTGAACGTTTGTGCCCATGGGTAAAGATTATTTTTAAGGGGGGTATGTCCAACATTTATACATTTCAGTCAAATTTAGGAATCCTTAACTTTTATCCCCCAGGGTAGAACAAGAAATAATGTCAAGAATTATCTCTGGGCGCTTCCCAGCCCAGCAACCGGTCGCGCCTAATGTCAGTGTTTCAGCCAGTGAGGAAAGTGAACCATCGACCCCTGACATTGGTAAGTAAAATGGAACTTTTAACTTTTTCTGCTATTAAGAAAAAAAACCTTGTAGATTGATATATTTTAGAGGTTGAGCAAGTCCTGGGGTGATGAAAGATAAGCTCTTAAACTTTCAGTTATACTTCCTAGTACTTCTCTGTAGTGGAGGTTCTCCCTCTTATTTCATAATGCATATTTCAGACTATTGCCCTCTGCTCCATTCCTCCCACCCCCAAACCTCTGTGTTATTTCCCTCAGCACTTTATATATATCTTTGTTATAATAACTATCAGATTATATTATGGTTGGTTTATATATCTGCCTCATTCACGACACTATGAATTACTCAGGATTGAGGATATTTTTCTTTTAGTATTTAGTCCTTGATTGACACCAAGTAAGAGTTTCCGTATTTACTGAATGGATAAGGGAGCCTCTTTATGGAGCTGCCCTTTTCTCCTGCTTTTCCTCCTCCATCTTTTTTGAGGTATAATTTACATGCAATAAAATTCACCAATTTTAAGTGTACGGTTTGATGAGTTTTGACAAATGCACATAGCAGTATGTTACACAATCAGGATATAGGAAAATATTTCCATTATCCCCCAAATTTTCCCCATGTCACTTTGTAGTCAATTCCTACCATCTTTCTATCACTCTTCTATAATTTCATATAGATGAAATCATACAGTATATAGTCTTTTGTGTCTGTCTTCTTGTATTTAGCATAATGCTTTTGATACTCAGTCATGCTGTTGCATGTGGTAATATTACATTGTATGGCTGTACCATAATCTGTTTATTCATTTGCCAGTTGATGGACATTTGTATTCTTTCTGGTTTTTGACTGTTAAGAATAAAGCTACTAAAAACATTTCCAAACAAATCTTTATGTAGATACATCTTGTAATTTCTCTTGGTCATATGGTAAATATATGTCATTTATACGAATCTGCTAAATTATTTTCCAAAGGGTTTTCCAAAGTATGTGTTTGCCTTTGTTTTGCCTATGCCTGGATAGGTCTTTATCACAGAGATGTTCAGATTTTTATGCCCAAAGAATGGATATAAAAATTACAAAGGAAATTTATTGGCATATGGTGTTGAATATAAATTTGGAATTGTTATAGGCTTTGCTATAAAACTCCAGAGTAAATTGCTATTACTTCTCCATCAATAAGTTATTCTAAGACACCTGTACTCACTTTTTAAGGAAGCTGGATATTGCTGTATAGACGTACTACTTAAGGAGGACTCTGGAGAGGTCATATATCCATCAGATTGTTTAGAACATTTTCATGTATTTTCCACACAGAGCTTCAGAAATTGCCACTTTAAGTCTAGTGAAATCTCTTAAGGGAATTATACTGAATTTTATGTATGTTCATGTAATTGAGAAGTACAGCCTAGTTGGAAAATTAATATATCTACAGAACTTATAATAACAATTACCTAAACTGCTATAGGAGTTTGAGGATAGTTAGCCTGTGACATTAATTACTGATATATCTGAAACTGGAAGGAAGGAAGCTTTGCTTTCATATTTATGAAATAGCTACCATTTCTCTAAAATTCCTCCCATAGTTGTTGTGTTTTAACCAAGAACTATCACAGGGTTTCTTGTTGCCCTACTCTTGGAAATGTGAATTGCTTTCAGATGAGGAAGGAGCCCTGGTGGCACAGTGGTTAAGTGCTCACCTGCTAACCAAAAGGTCGGCAATTCAAACCTACCAGTCACTCTGTGGGAGAAAGATGTGGCAGTCTGTTTCTTTACAGATTACAGCCTTGGAAACCCTATGGGGTAGTTCTACTTTGTCCTCTAGGGTCGCTGTGAGTCAGAACTGACTTGATGGCGTTAGGTTTGGTTTGGTTTCAGATGCGGACATTAAATGTAATGCAAATCCCTTTATATCACTACATCCTATAGTGGCAGGGAAGAGGCCATATAAATAAAAATTTTCATTTGTATCTTTTCCTCCCATTTCTGGTTTGTTTAGAGAGGATGTTATGTAAGTTGTCATCTTAGTCTCTTTCATAATAAGTAGATACGATTGTATTTTCATTTTATTCCTCTCCCCGCCCTCACATATTGGCATCTCTAAAATTTTAAGAGTTAATATTTGTATCGCAAGAATGTTTCTTGCACATTTATACTGAAATCCTTTCATTTTTTAGTGGAAGGAGCAAGCGGTGGTACCCTCCAGCTTTTTGTTGATGCAGGGGTTCCTGTGAATTCAGACATGATTAGGCATTTTGTGAATGAAGCTCTTGCAGAGACCATTGCTGTCATGCTGGGTGACAAAGAAGGAAAGAAACAAGATCTTGCTGCTGTAAGTGTCCCTGGAGACATTTCAACAAGCGAAACATACTTGCCGGTAGGAGTCACTCTCATTTCATGATTTTTATGATACATTTATTAAAAAAACAGTAAAATGGATAGATTTTAAACTAAGATCTTGGTTTATGATAAATTTTGATTCCTTGTTGTCACATCTTTCTCCTGTAGAACGGCTGGTGGGTTCAAACCACCAACCTTTCAGTTAGCAGCCAAATGCTTTAACCACTGCACCACCAGGGTTCCTCACAGTAGATATAAAGAGAGGTAAAGAAAATGTGGCAAAATGGTTCCAATTGGTGAATATAGGTAAAAGGTATACAGATGTGACCATTGCACAGTACTTTCAACTGTTCTGTAAGTTGGAAAGCTTTCAAAATAAAGTGCTGGAGGAACCCTGTGAACAATACTACTCTGTCGTCTAGGGTCACTATGAGTTGAAATCGACTTGACAGCAGTGAGTTTGGTTTTTGGTTTTTGTATATATAGCCTTTAAAATTTTGTTTTAAATTGCTGAACCATTTACAAATTTCAGATATTATGACACTTCACCTCTAAATGCATTAGCAGTATCTCCTAAGAACAAGGATACTTTCTTACATAACCAAAATACAATTATAATACCCAAGAAATTTAACATTGATGTGTTAATACTATATAGTATAGAGTTCACATTCAGATTTCCCCAGATGTGCCAAAAATGTCCTTAAGCTTTAAAAAAACATTTTTTTCAAAATTCAGTAGATAGTCAAGGATCACAAGTTGCTTTTGATTATTATGTAAACCGATACTTTTAATATTTAAAAGAAAATATGTTTCAGGTACTTTTATTATTGTTTAAACAATCCACCTATGTAAAATAGAGTTTCTAACCTATTATAGCAATGTGAAATTTTCCAAAGGCAAAATTTACATTACTGTTTGTTAAAAACTACGTAGTTACTATGACCATATAGATTCAAAGGTATCATTCTATAAACATTTAAACTGACTCGTTTGATGTATAAGCATAAAATTATTCATTTGAAACTTGCAGAGATTGGTGTAATGTAATCGTGATTAGTGTGCCAGAGATTTGACACATAGTTTTGATCTGTGCTTCATTAGCTCCTTGGTAACATATGCAGTGCAGATATGATCATGAATATGGTTTTCTCTATGCAGGTTAATCTGGTTTGTTTTCTGCCTTATACTGCATATACTTTCATAAGGGTTATTCAATGTGAAAATGTAGAAAACCAGTTAAAAGAGGCAGTATATATAATTGTTAAGAACGTGGACTTTGGAGTTTTGAAGACCTGAATGTGAACCCCAGTTCCTTTGCTTCAGCCTCATCTGTACAATAGAGATAGAATACTTAACAGAGTTTAAATGGCCATAGTGTTACCAAAAGTCTGACCATCTAGTAGAGCAAGTTTCCCCTGACCCCCTGCCATATTGTTTCTTATCATTAGAATTGTCATGGCTTTTCTTGGCCTTTTCATCTTCCAAATGTATTTTAAAGTTAGTTTTCAAGTTGCATAAAAAGCATTGTTGAGCTTTTGTTTAGAATGAATCCAAGTTTGATTGGCTTATTTTGGGGAGGAATGACATTTTTACCATGTGTCTCCTTAACTATTATATAATGAGATGATACATGAAAGGAACTAAATCCAGTGCCTGAAACATGGCAAATACTCATCATCATCATTATTCTTCATTACCAATACTAGTAGAATACCTTCGAGTCCTCTCATGATGATGGGTCAGCATTATATTTAAAAACAGCACTATTATGCTATAGGCTTAGGTAGTGAAACATAAAAAAATGTATAGTGTATTTCTTTCATTTTAAAATTAAGGCTAAGGATACTGTAGTAAGTAATACTATAGAATTTCTAATGTGCTCCCTGGTTTTAAATTGCATGTTAATTTGCAAGTCATAATACAGAATAAAGGGTACTCACCCTACTATATAAAGACCTTTTGAAATGAGAAGAAAAATATAAATAATGCAGTTGAAAAATGAGCAAAGAACCTGACCAGACAATTCACAGAAAAATACAAATGGCATATATGTATATAAAGATAGTCTACTTCACTGATGATAATAAGAAAAATAAAAATTCACTGAAATTCTGTTTTTACTACTCAGCTTGGCAAAACTCTAAAAAGTTTGATATGCCCTCAATTTGACAAAGTTTAGGAGAAATGGGCTTTCTTATACCTTCTGGTGGGAGCGTAAAATATAACAATCCTGTAGAGGGAAATTTGGCAATATTGATCAAAATTACAAATGTAATTAGCCCTTTGACCCCGCAATCTGACTTGTGGGAGTTTATTTTATAGTTAAATGTATACGCATATTAAATGACTTAAGTACAAGATTATTTGTTACCTTTGGGGAAGTAAACTTGGTAGATAGGGTGTGGGTAAGTAGAGAGCCTTAATTATCAGTATCATTCTTTTTTAGTTTGTTTTAATTTTCTTGAAGTTTTTATTTTAAAATTTCAGAAGTACGGTTAATTCCTTTTTTTTTTTTATTGTGGTAAATAAATATATGTAACAAAATATTTGCCAATTCAACAATACAGTCAGTTCCTTTTTTCATATTATTTTGTTGTCATTATCATTCTTTTTACCTTTTGAATTTTGAACCTATTCAAATTAATTAAAAAATGGTTACTTTTCCTTTCCCAGTACTTTCCATCTCTATATTGTCTTCATCTTCTACACCTTTTTTTCTTATTTTTCCCTTACTTTTTACGTGTCCCGTTCTTTTGTACCAAAAGGCTTATTTTTTAGATCTTGTAAGTCAGTTAAAATGCTTCCTTTCTACTACATGGCCTACCCAACTAGCTCATATTTTGAGTTTGATCCTCAGCTGTATTTACTGAGTCTTCCTCTTTGTATTAGAAGAGTGTGCCTTAGATTTTTGGGGGAACTACTTTATTTATTTTTCCTTTTTTTTTTTTAATTGTGCTTTAAGTGAATGTTTACAATTCAAGTCAGTTTCTCATATAAAAACTTATACACACATTGTTATGTGACCCTAGTTGTTTTCCTCTACAATGTGACAGCACACTCCTACTCTCCACCTTGTATTTCCCACGTTCATTCAGCCAGCACCTGTCTCCCTCTGCCTTCTCATCTCACCTCCAGACAGGAGCTGCCAACATAGTCTCATGTGTCTACTTGAGCTAAGAAGCACATCCTCACTAGTATCATTTTATGTCTTATAGTCCAGTCTAATCTGTGTCTGAAGAGTTGGCTTTGAGAATGGTTTTAGTTTTGGGCTAACAGTCTGGGGGCCATGACCTCTGGGGTCCCCCCAGTCTCAGTCAGACCATTAAGTCTGGTCTTTTTCCTGGAATTTGAGGTCTACATCCCACTTTTCTCCACTCCATCAGGGATTCTCTGTTGTGTTCCCTGTCAGGGCAATCATTGGTGGTGGCCGGGCACCATCTAGTTCCTCTGATCTCAGGCTGATGGAGCCTTTGGTTTATGTGGCCCTTTCTTTGTCTTGGGTTCATATTTTCCTTGTGTCTCTGGTGTTCTTTATTCTCCTTTGCTCCAGGTGGGTTGAGAGCAATTGATGCATCTTGGATGGCTGCTTGCTGACTTTTAAGATCCCAGATGCCACTCACCAAAGTGGAATGCAGAATGGTTTCTTAATACATGCTGTTATGCCTGTTGACCTAGATGTCCCCTGAATCCATGGTCCCCAGGCCCCCGCCCCTGCTACTCTGTCCCTTGAAGTGTTTGGTTGTATTCAGGAAACTTCGTAGCTTTTGAATTAGTCCAGCTGTGCTGACTTCCCCTGTATTATGTGTCGTGGGGGGACTACTTTAGAGGCAGAGCTATTTCGATGGCCTGAGGGTTTCTGCAGGCCAATCTTGAGACTAATAGCTAGTCTTCAAGTGCCAAGGCGCTTAGGATTCCATTTGGTTTCTGCCCGTACATTTAAATTCTACATAGTCTGGGAATTCTGTTGTTTCAGATTATTTTTATTTGGCTGATTATAAGCACAACTTATCTTGTTTTATTAATTTACTTCAGGCCAGAGTGTGTACCCCAGTGGCTACCCCACAGCCTACTCCTCCTCGCTCACCTTCAACACCTCCTAAGGATCTTGTGTTGGTAAAAACTCCAGAATCGTCTCCCTGTGTTTCAGATCATGATGAAGCTTTTCCTGTGAAAGAACTGTTTGCTGAAAAAGGTAAACACCCTATCACTGTAACTCAATTTTAACTTTCCAAAAACAAAAAAACTGTTGCTGTTGAGTCAGAATGAGTTTTAACTTTAGCTACTATTAAATAAAATTTCATGATTTGCTATATGTTTTATAAATTAATATGCATATACCTGTTGTTCACTAGCTGTTTAGTAAATCATTTTTCTTGGAAGAAAGTAACACATTAGTTGCTACTTTTAAAATATATAATAGGCATTTAGACTAATTTAAGTATATGGTGGTGTTAGAAGTGTTAAGTCTTTTCAAGGTTATTTTCTTATACTTGACTAAATTAATTTAGAAATTTTCCAATTAATGGACATTATAATTATTATTGCCATTATTTGTACACCAAAATATTAAGGGATTTCTGAAGCAACATATTTTGCCTTCTTGTGGAGGTTTTTAGGAGTCCTGGTGGCACAATGGTTAAGTGCTTGATTGCTAACTGAAAGGTTGGCAATTTGAACACACCAGCAGGTCCATGGGAGAAAGATGTGGCAGTCTGCTCCTGTAAAGTTTTATAGCCTTGGAAGCCCTATGGGGCAGCTCTACCGTGTCCTATAGGGTTGCTGTGAGTTGGAATCAACTCGGTAGCAGTGGGTTTTAGGAGCCATGGTGGCTCAGTGCTTAAAGCGCTTGGTTGCGAACTGAAAGGTCTGTGGTTCGAATCCACTGGTCCCTGCATAGGAGAAAGATGTGGCAGCCCACTTCCGTAAAGATTACAGCCTTGGAAACCCTATGAGGCAGTTCTGTTCTGGCCATAGGGTTGCTAAGAGTTGGAATGGACTCAAAGGCAATGGGTTTGGTTTTTTGGATGGAGTTATTTACTCACTCTTTTCTTTTAATCTTTAGGAAATGATATGCCTGCCACCACGCTTGTTAATACACCAACAGTTACTCCTACTACTACACCACCTTTAGCAGCAGCTTTTACCCCAACTTTGTCAGAAATTTCCATTGATAAATTAAAGATATCAAGCCCAGAGCTTCCGAAGCCATGGGGTGATGGAGACCTGCCTCTGGAGGAAGAGAATCCTAACTCTCTTAATGAAGAACCTGTTCATCCAAGAGCTATGTAAGCAATAATGTACTCACTTTTAGTGACTGTACATTCTATCTTAAGCTTGACTTATGTGACCCATCCGGAAGCATCAGATACAATAAATAAGGCTTTATAAACCACAAGCTACTTTAGAAGAAAGACATTTCATAAATTATCATGAATTTTGGTTTTCAAATTTTTTATCAAATTTATTGTAAGTAAATTACCTTTTTCTTAAAAGGTTTGAGGCAGATTAAAATAAAGCTATCTATTATTAATAAAAATTTCTCCCTAGTGTGGATCTTCATTTATTCTGATCTGTTAACTCTTACATTACCATATATCCCCATGTGGATTTATTTTATGAATGGAAGAGCTTCCAAGATGGTCTATGACTGAAGCATGAAAACAATATTAGAAAAATAAATCTTTTAAATTAATTATAATGGTATAAATTATAGAAATACTTTGCTAAAGGAGATTTAGTACCTTTGAATCTATGTTTTATATCAACATGAATATATGCTTTTGATGACTGAAGTTCAAAATACATCTTTATCTTCATAGTGTAATGTCTGTGGCTAAGGATGAAGAACCTGAGAGCATACATGTCCCTGTTCCACCTGTACCTCTAGAGCCAATTCCCTTGACACCCTTTCCTGATGGCACCAAGGCCCCTTCCTCCGTACAGATGCCAAGTTCAGAGTCATCAACACTGGAGAGCACTACTGTCACAGAAACTGAAACTTCAGATAGACCCATCTCTGAAGGAGAGATTTTATTTAAGTATGGTAAAAAATTGGCTCCCAAGAGTAAGTTAACTTATACCAGTTGATTTCACTGATTATATTATGATAATTTTCTAAGTAATTTTCTGTTTTAGAGTATTTTTACTTAGTTTTCAAGACTTAATATGGTATTGGAGTCTCTGGATGGTGCAAACTATTAACACGCTTGGCTGCTAACCAAAAGGTTGGAGGTCTGAGTCCACCCACAGGTGCCTGGGAAGAAAGGCCTGGTGATCTACTTCTGAAAAGTTAGCCATTGAAAACCTCATGGAGTATAATTCTACTCTGACACACTTGGGGTCACCATGAGTTGGAAATAACTCGATAGCATCTGATGTGGTGCTGGGTTAATGGGGTAAAGTGGAACATGGACTCTGGGAAAGTTAATTAACTTTACTGAGCCTTAGCATCAGAAAGTAAAATATCCCTCATAGTTCTATCCTTCAGAGATAATATCAGTGTTAATAGTTTGGGTTATATCCTTCCAGTCTTTTTACAGATTGTTTTCTATGCATATATAGACACATACACATATGTATATATATATATTTGCTTTTAAAAATAGCATCATACTATGCATATTGTTTTGAAAACTGAATTTTCACCCAATAATATACTGTTATAGACATCTTTCTATATCAGTACATACAGATCTACCTGGTTTTTTTTTTTTTATGACTGTGTAGCATTTAAGCATTGCCACATGAGAGGCATTTAGATTTCTTCAATGTTTTGGTAGGTACACAGTTCTCCAGTGACCATCCTTGCCCATGTATCTTTGTGCACTTATCTGATAATTTCCTTAGAATAAATACCTAGAAGTGGAATTGCTGAATCAGAGTATCCTCTTTTAAAATACTGATACTTTGCCAAAGTGATCTTAAGAACGATTAATCAGTTTTTAATTATATCAACAGTTTTTGAGAGTGGTCATTTCTCAGTTTCATAGCTACAGTTGAGACTTGTATATTTTTTAATTTTCTGTTTATCTGGTAGATGAAACAAAAGTACAAAAATCTCATCTTTGTTATAAATTGCTATTTTTTTAAACTAGCAAGTTTGAGTAGCTTGTGAATTACTTGTTTATGAACTCTGTTAGCATTTCTGTAGTATAAGTTTAATTGTAATGTTCTATGGCTTTATCATCAGATTATTTGCTAAGTTCCTTAGTTGTATTTCTTCTTTTTTCTAAATGTTTACATTTTAATTTCTAGTTTTAGGGGATGGGGGACTATATCCGACAAATCTGAATGATACCTTATCCAGCACTCTAAACGATGCCCTGGAAATGGTAAGGAATGATTAACTCAAAAATTGGATTCTGACATGAAGAACGCCTTGGTGAACTCGATGCCATTGATTAGGTTATTTCTCAGTTATTCGAGTAGTAGACACAAAACTTAATAAAATATTCATGACAGAATTTAAGGTTTCTTTTTTTTTTATTATTGAGATAATATTCACATAATATAAAATTAACCATTTTAAAGTGAACAATGCAATGACAGCATGTTTACAGTATCACTGCAACTACCATCTCTAGTTCTAAAACCTTTTCATAATCCTAAAAGGAAGCCTTATACCCTTTGAGGAGTTACTATCCATCGTCCCTTCTCCCGAGTCTTGCACATTTCATAATGTAATTTTACCTTAATTGTGAGAATGAAAAGAAAAAAATTGTGTTTTTAACCTCTTTGGTTCCAGTAGTTGAAAAAATACACAGTTAATTAGGCAGTGAAATGTAGCTCAGTGCAGATTGTCATCTGGATAGGTTGCATTTAAAATATTTTAGGCAGAGCCTTAGCCATTTAAATCAAACCTCTTATGACACATTTGTTATTTTTCCATAACCATAGTTAAAATTCTTTGTGCTAAAAAATAATTGAATTTAATGGCTTTTTTAAAAACCTGAAATAGGATCTAGGGGTACTAACCCTTTCTAGTTATAATCTAGCTCCCCCTCAAAAAAAACACCCATTGCCATCAAGCTGATTTCGACTCATAGCGACCCTATAGGACAGAGTAGAACTGCCCCATATGGTTTCCAGGGAGCAGCTGGTGGATTTGAACTGCTGACTTTTTTGGTTAACAGGCGTATGGCTTAACCTCTGTGCCACCAGGGCTCCATTAAAAATATGATATATATGTATATATATCATAAATATCATATGGAAATGGTAGTAGGAATTTTCTTTTGAAAAAACTGCTGAGGAATTGAAATCTTTACTTTTTTATGTATTTTCAAACAACCTAAATAAGCAAAGGTAATCACACTTAAGGTCTGTGATGTTGCTTTGTGTACTGTATAAATAGGAAGCAGGAAACTGCACTATAAAATTGATGACACCGTCAGACATGTTTATGAATCACTGTGATCAATCATATGGTAGAGGGTCTAATTTTCACATATTTTGATAATATATCTCCAGTTTAAATTTAACTGAATTACTTTATATTTGAACAAAATACTGTTGTTTATATTTGAGATAAACCTAAAGGGTTTATGTATGTATAAAGGGTCGCAGTTTGATGGAAATGAAAACTGTGAGGGGAAAAAAAAAAGAATTCATCTTCTTTTAAAAATGTCTAATATGAAAATGTTTCTTGTACTAATGATATTTACATTTCTTCTAGGAAGATGATCATCTCAGTGAAGGGCAAGTGATTAGGATGCCCCCTAAAAAAATTCGTGAAGATGCAATTCTTTCTTTTCTTGCTAAACAAAACCAGGAATCATTGGTTTCAGAGCAAGCAATTTATCATTCAGAGGTACTTTTTAACCTTAACGATATTTCTTATTAAATATAAATACAAGAAAAAACAAATATTCCAATTTTTATTTAAAGCATGCTAATACTTGTTCAGTAGCCAGCTTTGTGGCAAGTTTAGCCTGAAATTACAGAGCTATAGAATTTTATAGCTGAAAGGCATTTAGACCATCTGTTCCAACCCTCTTGTTTAAAAAAGCTAAAGCCCTGTTAAATAATTTATAAGGATCATTCATTCGTTCTTTCTTTCTGAAACCTTTTACTGAGTGCTATATGCCAGACACAACCTTGGATACACAAAGATGAATGAGATGCAACCCCCTACCTTTAAGCAGTTTATAGTCATGTAGGAGATGAGCGCTTAAGCAAGTAATTACAGTACAGTGCAACAGCTGACCAAATAGGTGTATTTACAAGTGCTATGTGAGTACGTGAGTACAGAGGAGAGAAGTCTCTTCTTGAAGCTGGATGACACTTTGTAGAGGATGTGATGTTGATCTGGACCTTTAAAAACTGAGTAGGATTTTGCCAGGCAGCAATGAAGAGGAAGGAACTTTTGGAAGACGAAATAGTATATGTTTACCCTTTCATGGACCATAGGATATATATGCCCATGTTATATTGTTCTGCCCCTGGAGGTTTGTTGGCAGGCATTTGAGCTGCTTTAGTATGTCCTAGCATCATGGTGGATACTGGTGCAACTGCGTAAGAAACAAGGGAGTTGGCCTCTGCCACATTTGAGTGTTGAGAGCCATTCATATGAGGAGATGCTTCCTAGAGGAGTGATTGTGTAAAATTTTTGTGTCTTTTGGCTTTTGTATAGTGAGGTAAGGCTTGCAAGTATGTTTACTATTCCCTCTGTGTTACTGGGAAGGTATGGTTACCAGCATTAGAAAATGAGTTATTTTTGGGGTGAAAACAGTTTGTGATGCACTTCCTGGGCCATGGGACTGATACGTCCCATGAATGTGGTGTGCTTCATATATATGCCCATGTTATATTGTTCTGCCCCTGGAGGTTTGGTACCAATGTGGCCCACTCTGAATCAAACTGATACCAATTATCTGCAGCAAGCACAGTGTTTATTTAGTATTTTGTGTATATTTTTGGAAAGTTGAATAAGATATTTTATGTTTCAAGTGTAATTAGGAAGTGTGATGAGCCATGGGACTGATATGTCCCACAGGTGTGCTGTGCTTCATCGAACATGGGGCTGATATGTCCCACATGTATGTTGTGCTTCGTGGAACATGGGACTGATATGTCCCACTTGCAGCTGGCACCCTATTTTTTCAAATAATAAAAGAACTACCAAGAAACAATGATTGAGCTTCCATCCTATTAGTGAAAAAACATGGCATCACCAAAAAATTCCAAACAAAAAGATTACCCATGACAGGGTGAGGCAAGAAAGATTAGGGCATATTTCAAACGTGTTGAAAATCTCAGTGTGGCTAGAGCTTTAGGTAAAGCGTCAGATAGTCTGAAGAAATAGGTTGAATCAGATGATCATAAAGACCTTTTTAGGCCATAGTAAGGCTTGGGTGCTGCGGAGCCCATTAATGCTTTTGAGTAGAGGATTCACATGCTAAGATATTTAGGAAGGAGTATGGACAAGTGAGGGAGAATGGGAGATCTGTGAGAATACCACTGGAGTAGTCCAGGCAAGAGAGAATGAGAACATGAACAGACAGTTACCACAGAAATAGGAGAAAGATTTAAATTTAAGGGTATAGAATTATTCACTGATTGAAGGAGATTAAGAAAGAAAAGTTTTTTAAGGGCAATCCTGAGGCTTTTCACTTGGGAGCCTGGCTGGGTGATTATATAGTTTTTGACTTAGAAATGCGGAAAGATGGATGCCAGGTTTTGTGGGGAAGATAATGAGTTCAATTTGATGCATCGAATTTAAGGTGTTTAAGGATTGACACAGTGACTGCAACAGTGGGCTCAAACATAGCAATGATTGTGAGGATGGTGCAGGATTAGGCAGTGTTTTGTTCTGTCGTACATGGGGTTGTTAAGAGTCAGAGCCGATTCAACAGCACCTAACAACAACAACAAGGAAAGCCCAGGTGGAAATGTACAGCAGAGTCGTTCAGGATGGTTAATGATGGAACTGGGACTAGAAATCTCGATTTCTTTATAGTGTATTAGGATGTCTGTATTGGAGCACACATGAAAGCAGCTTTTGATGAACTGAAGATCTGAAGACTCTACAGGACGCAAGGAGATGGCTGGTTTTATTTTCTAATATTAAATCTTTACTCTTAAAAATTTAAGTGATTAGAAAAAGCAGAAGGAGACAAGAATTTAGGAATGAAAACTTTTTCCTTCTTATTGAAAAAAAAATTCGATTTTCTGAGACTTCAGTTGGCTATTGGCTAAATATTGATTTTACTGAAAAGATATTAGTTATGATGCCTATATTGCTGACCTTAAGAAAGTAATTTCATAGCTGTAGAAACCAAACTGCTTAGTACAGAAACTAGTAAGCTGAAAGAGAAAATGAGGCAAGCAAATGGCATGAACAGAGGTAGCAAGTAGCAGAACTGGCAGTGATAATTTAAAAAGTTCTACTGACTAATTCCTGTTTCCTGCCTTTTAGGAAAGCACTAATATTGTTTCATTCATTTATTTGAGTCTATCAGACTTTTCCATCTTTTTAATGCTGGGAAACTTACGTCTTTTATCTCTTCAATTATTTCTTCCTTTCTAGAACATTTATATCTAGGTATTGGCACTTCTAACTGTTTATCTCTTAAATTTTCTTTTTATCCTTTCCTACTGTCTCTTACGAGAGCTCCTCAATCTGATCGGCCAACCACTAATTTGTTCTTTAGTTGTATCCATCCTGCTGCAGTGAAACCTTTGAGAGCCAGAACTGGAAGGACTGCCTTGTTTTTCTGGTTTTCGCAAGTTTTCTGCCTTTGACAAGGTGCCAAAACCAAACCAAACCCGTTGCTGTTGTGTCAGTTCCGACTCATAGTGACGCTATTGGACAGAGTAGAACTGCCCCATAGGGTTTCCAAGGAGTGGCTGGTGGATTTGAACTGCTGATCTTTTGGATAGCAGCTGAGCTCTTAACCACCGTGCCACCAGGGTGCAGTTACTATTTTTCTATCGTTCTCTATTTAGTGGAAAATATTTGAATTTTCCTACTCTGGCAGGTCTCCACCTAACACAGGTTATGGCTTTTGCAGGTTTTTTATCCCTGAGAAGTACTGTGAACTAGTTCTAATTAATTTCCAGAGAAAATATATTTACCATCATTCCAAACATTGCCCAAGAGTCTCCAAGTGATTTCATATTAATTGCAAAACAGCATTTCTCTCTTTAAAGGATACTGAGGCAATTGGTATTTCTGAAGAAGAATCAGATTAGGAAATAGAGTTGAAAGTATATACAATGGGAAGAAATTGTAGATAATCTTGAACATGGGGCTAAGAAGTTTGTATTTTATTTTATAATCAAAAGGGTCATTGAATATGTTTCAGCAATGACTTCTTCATATATTCTAGTAAAAACAAACAAAAAAAACCCTTGTGGTTGAAATTAGAACCGTTTTCAGTAACCTGTAGTAGGATGAGAAACATAGGAGCTTTCAGATTTTGGAATTTTTACTCAGTTCTTGATTAGCAAAACCATTAATTAGAGTGTCTCCAAGTTACAAAAAGTACTAGTGATTTTTTTAATATACTGTGAAGTCATTTCTGACTCATGATTAACCCTTATGTGTCAGCACAGAACTAACTGTGCTCCATATAGTTTTCAACAGGTGATTTTTCAGAAGGAGATCTCCAGCACTTTCTTTTGAGGTGCACCTGTATGGGGCAATTCTACTCTGTCCTGTAGGGTCACTATGAGTCGGAATCGACTCGATGGCACTGGGTTTGGTTTTGGGTTTGGTTTTGGTGCACTCACATCCCTAACCTTTCTGTTACCAGCCAAGCATGTTAACCTTTAGTACCAATTAGGGTATATAATTTTTAATACAGAAAGAAAAAAGTCTTAATCTTTTTCAGTTGGTTGTTTATTTCATATATTTGATAAAGAGATATACAAAGTATCTCTGTACTTTTATACTTTCCCAAGGAAAAGCATTTTATTAAATATGGTTAAAGTAGCCTTGTTTAATCTGTATACTTATAAAAACATTAATTATTTGTATGGGGTAATGTTTATGTCATTTAAGGTATATTATTCTCTGCATCAGTTGCTTAATTATAAAGTTCATATAAAAACTTTAGGCAATTTTAGTTCATGAAGAAGGAGAAATATTCTAATTCTAAACTACATGAACTATGTGTAGTACTTTAAATTATTTTAAAATAGTGTTTTAAATTGTTAGCAAAACTTGGAGCATTAAAAAACAGGGTTATTTCACTTCATAAAAAAAAATAGCAAAAATTCTAGCGCTCAAAGCCTTAATAAACTAGCTTTTTAAACTTGACCTTCAAGTAGTATATATTTATTATAAAAAGCACTTTGTAAAATACCCTTCAAACAGTCAAGTGGTACAGACCATGGTATATTCAACAAATATTTCCTCTTTTCACTTGGTTTTATTATATGATTTTGACAAATATTTCATCTTTTCATAGGACTTGGAAAACAGCGTGGGTGAACTTAGTGAAGGACAAAGGCCCGGGCTGGCCACAGCAGCAGAGAACATCTTAATGGGACTTTCTGTCTCTATGCAGCAGCCTATCGCTAATGCAGAGTCTTTGAATCAAAAATGTGATCCCAAGCCATTATCTCAGCAATTTGACACCGTTTCAGGTACATACCAAAGTATTTTTTCTTGTATCATGTTAGAATATTCACTTTGGATCTCATTGTACTTTCTTGGTACTGTTTCCATGCTGAATGCCGTATTCTATTTGTATTGTAATCTAGAGTAGTAATCCCCAAATAGAGAAAAGTGGTACTATTTTCAGGTGAGAGCCTGCAAAATTTCTTTGTTAAAAAAGATCTTCATAGCTGAAAGTAGTATACAGCAGTATGGTATACAGCAGCACGGTGTACAGCAGCACAGCGTACAGCAGTGTGGTATACAGCAGTTTTTCCCCAAATGTGATTCACGTATCAGTGTTGGCACATGAACCACTGGGTGGTGCATGAGATGATTTGGGTGATACATGTATATGAACCTTTAAAAAACCTTAATGATGTATTTATTTTAATATAAACTAGAAAAATATAACTAGCACATCAAAACTGTGATTAATCAAACAGATCTTGTTTAGGAAAAGGGTAATTTAGGTAACACTATAGAAATCCAGTCTTCACGTTACGTAAATTTCAGATGCAGTACTCAGTGCACTCAAGACTGTTTTAGAACTTCACTAAGCTTTCTGCTGTAGCACTTTGGAAATAAGGATAGGATAGAGAAAACTGATGACTGATTTTTTTGTGTCCATTGCTGCATTCTCTTAAGTGAAAAGAAACTCCCAGTGGAATGCTGATTTTCCAGAAATCAGAAAAGGAAATGCCTACAGTTCAGAAAACATTGGTATAGAGTATTTAGAGTGGCAGTTTTATATTGAGTGAACACTGTGTCATTCTGAATGGAGAGAGATTCAAGATTGGAATTATTTCTCATTTTGTGCACATAGTGACAGTGTTAAATTTTTTTACATTCTTTCAAATTAGTACAATTCACCAGCCAACCCAACCACTGCTGTTGAGTCGATTCCTACTCATTCCTAGCAACCCTATAGGACAGAGTAGAACTGCCCCATAGGGTTTCCAAGGAGCACCTGGTGGATTTGAACTGCTGACCTTTTGGTCAGCAGCTGTAGCTCTTAATCACTATGCCACCAGGGTGTCCTATGAGTAGAATTCACAGTGGCATAAAATGTAATATTATATATAGTTAACTGTGCAGGTTGCAATTAAACAGAGTTGCCACTAGATGGTTCTCGCCAACCACTTGATAGCTGCTAGTACTTGAGCACAACTAACCCATTGCTGTCCTTGAGTCTTTCAGACTCATGGCGACTGTATAGTACAAGAGTAGAATTGCCCCATAGGGTTTCCTGGGCTGTCATCTTCAGACTGCCATATCTTCCTCCCACAGAGTAGCTGGTGGGTTCAAAATATCTACCTTTCAGTTAGCAGCTGAGTGCTTTAACCACTGCTGCACCAGGGCTCCTTCAGAGAACAACTAGGTACTTGTTAAATTGTTATAGAATAAAATCCATGAGGATATATGCTGTGCAGCTCTTCTATATATCTAGTAGCACCTAGGAGATTACCTGTAGTACATTTTTTATTAATATGTACACTGTATGTAATTTAATTGGAAAAAATGGTAATACGAAATAACATAAGATTGAGCATAGATAGGAGGCAGTATAGCAGCGTGGCTAAGTGTTTGAGCTTTTGGAGTTTCAGGAATGGGTTTGAATTCCAGCTCTGCTGCTTACTAGCTCTCAGATTGGATTGAATGACAAAAAAGATGCAAAATCAGCTTTGGAGAGTTGTGTTGGGAACCCTGAAATGCCAGCTGGTATTTTCAATGAGTTGCAAGGATCCTGGGGTATACTACCAATTACAACTCTTTGTTTATTCCGAAAACCTGTATTGAATACTGCCTATCTAAGCCTGTTGCCATTGTGTCAATTCTGACTCACAGTGATCCTATAGGACAGAGTAGAACTGCCCCATTGGGTTTCCAAAGAGCTGCCAGTGGATACAAACTGTCAACCTTTTGGTTAGCAGCCAAGCTCTTAACAACTGTGCCACCAGGGCTCCACCTACTGTCTACCTGGTAGTAAATTAGTGCTGTATTAGGTGCTCAAGATCCAGAGTTGATGGACAGCTGTCGTTAAGAAAGCTTCTAAACTAGTGTGGGAGAAATACAAGACAGACAACAATTATAATACTGTGTGATTAGTAAAGCAGTACAGACTGCTGCAGGAGTGCAGAGGAGGAACCAGCCCACACACGAGGGCTCAGAGCAGGTTTCCCACAAGAGCGGATGTGAAACTGAGTCTTTTTTTTTTTCCCCCAGTTGTGTTTTAGATGAAAGCTTACTGCTGAAGTTACTTTCTCATTCAAAAATTTATACATGCATTGTTTTTTGACATTGGTTGCGATCCCCACAATGTGTCAGCACTCTCCCCCTTTCTACCCCGGGTTCCCTGTGTCCATTTGTCCAGTTTTCCTGTCCCTTCCTCCTCCTTCTCTTGCTTTTGGGCAGGAGTAACCCATTTGGTCTCGTATATTTGATTGGTGAAATTGAATCTTAAAGGAATTAGCCAAGTGGTGAAGGCTTATAACATTCCAGTTTGTTTGCTTATTCATTCATTCAGAAAACTTTTTCTTTTTTTTTAGTGTCTGCTATACTATAAGCACATGCTAGATGTTGTTGTTAGGTGCCCTCAAGTAGATTTCAACTTGTAGCGACCTCGTATGACACAGTAGAACTGTCCCATAGGGTTTTCTAGGCTGTAATCTTTATGGGAGCAGATTGCCAGGTCTTTTTCCCATGTTGCTCCTGGGTAGGTTCAAACCACCAACCTTTTGGTTAGTAGCCTAGTGCTTAACCATTGTGCCACCAGGGTTTCTTGTGCTAGGAACTAGGAATATAAAACCCGGTAAGGTCCTGACCACAATGAATTTGCTCTCTAATAGAGGTAGTAGACAAGAAGGCAAAAACACGCAGGAAGTTATATTTTATTATTGTGAAGAAGTTCATATTAGAAAGGAGTACAGGTCAGTTGTACTGGGGGAAGAACAGTCAGGGATGACATCATAGATGAGGGGTGTCAGACTTGAGGTGAGTCCTCAAAGATGAATAGATGTTTGCCATATGGTGAGTGAGAATGGGGCCTTCCCGGTAGAATGTGCAGTGGGACAAGGCGGCAAAGTCAAGAAATGCAAGGCATTGTTGGGGAACACTAAGTACTTTGTCAATGACTAGAACTCAGGGCTATGGGATGCAATAAGATTGGAGCAGTAAGGAGAAACTGGGGCTTCCAACTAGTTCGTTCGTTTTCAAACCCCTGCTGAAAATTTGCATTTCTGCCATAAAAACTACACTAAATCAGAATCTACATTTTAACAAGACCCCCTGGTGATTCTTATGTATAATATTACATCTTTCCAAAGGCTCTAGGGGAAAATCCTTTCTTGTCTCTTTCAGCTTCTGGTAGCTCCAGCAGTTCCTTGATTTGCAACAGCAGCCCAGCTCCAATCTCTGCCTCCATCTTCCTAAGGCTGTCTTCTGCCTGTCTCTGTGTTTGTGTAGCTTCTCTTTTATAAAGCTTCCATTCATAAGGATTAGGACCCACCCTACCCCAATATGATCTCATATTAATTGATGATATCTTCAAAGGCCCTACTTCCAAACAAGGTCACATTCAACAGGTATAGGGGTTAGGACTTCCTCATACCTTTTTGGGGGAACCCATTCAATCTATAGCAGATGGATTGAAGGGGATTAAGACTGGAAGCAAAGAGGCTGGTTAGACAGCTATTAAAGTGAATCTGGTGAGACATTATGCAGCAGTGAGAATATATAAAAGGGAACAGATTTGAGAGACAATTGAAAAGGAGAATGGACAAGCCTTAGTTTGAATGTGAGAGGTGCAAAAGAAAGGAAAGTCTAAGATGATTCCCAGGGTAGATGGCAGCCCCATTCACTGAGACAGGATCAATAAAGAGGAAAGACAGAATTATGAGTCAATAAGGATGAGGAAGGTTTTATACATGTGAAATTTGACATACATTTTTGTTTCATACACATGGAATAATCTGTTAGAGGTGCCAGCAGTGGCAGTTTCAGGAGCACCTAGTCTTCTCTGAAAGTCTGCCACTGTTCCTTTTTCATTACAACAAGATTCTAGAAAATGAAAGTTAGGAATTTCAAGTTTTGATTAATTAAATGAAATTTGACTTGAATGAATAATACTTTAGCATCCTTTTTATAAAGGGCTAACTCTTACACATTTATACCAACAGAAAAGACACCTTCACTCAATGAGCATAGTCTTCAGAAGTGATACAGCAGATAAGCATTGCGATTGCTCTCATGGGATCCTTTCCTGACCCATTGTCACTGAGGTAGATCCCCGTCCTCTAGTGTCGCCTACCTAAGGTTGCTGTTATCACACTGACTGGTAATCTCACTTGAGGCTAGGGACTTTATCTTGTTCACTGTCACATCCCTGTCATCTAGCAGAGTTTGTGGTCCCTCATGCATCATGCATAGTCAATGAATATCTGTTGAATGATAGGGTCTTATATGATTTGAAAGCTGTTACGTACCTTTAGAACTTTTTCGGAGATGTTTGATTATATACTTTCTGGGTTCGTATACTTAAATTTCTTTTATGAAATTTATGTTGTGTTCTTTTAATTAATTTTTTCTTTATACCCATATATTAATGTACATATCATTTTGTGTAAAAACAGAAGAGTGATTATATCATACATTATTTTAAATGGCAGCCTTTTTTCAGTGTCTCCAACCCTACCCCCACCCCCACAGATTTCCTCCTGTCCCATGTTATGCCTCACTAGGTAACTTATGTTAACAATTTTGATAAGTAACCTCCCTGTTTTTTTCTTTGCACATATAATCACATACATACACACAGTTTTTACTCAGTAAACTCTGAAGATTACTCTAGGTTAACTGGTAATGCTTAAATTCACTGTTTTTAAATTCATGGAGCCTTGGTGGCTCAGTGGGTAAGAACTTGGTGCTAAGCAAAAGGTTAGCAGTTCGAATCTACCAGCTGCTTCTTGGAAACCCTATGGGACAGTTCTCTTCTGTCCTATAGGGTCGCTATGAGTCGGAATTGACTTGACAGCAATGGGTTTAAATTCATAAAACAATATGCAGTAGATATCCAATAGTTTATTCAGTTATTTATCCATTGATAGATATTTACTTTCAGTTATTACCATTTCTCCCACTATAAACAATGTTAGAGTAAATATCCACATGTGTATATCCTACCATATTGTTGTGTTTTATATTTATGGAATAGATTCCCAGGAGTGGTTAACTGGAATCAAGGGCAAATGTATTTTTAGTTTTAAAGTAGATATGCCAAGTTGCTTTCTTAAAAGTTTAAACCACCTTACATTTTTATCAGCAATTAGAGCCCTCTTCCTGCGTGCCCTCCAGAAATAGTGGCTATTACTCTTTTTACTTTTGTTAGTTAAAATATAAAGCTATATGTTTTATTTATATATAAAGCTATATGTTTATATATATTGGTGAGTTCATATGTCTTTTCATATGTCAGCCATTTGGATTTGCTCTTTCGTGAATTACCTATTTAAGTTCTTTTCTCACTTGCCAGATTCTAAATTTTTCTTATAACTTTTTAAAAATAATTTTTATTGTGCTTTAAGTGAAATTTAGAAATCAAGTCAGTCTCTCACGCAAAAACCCATATGCACCTTGCTACACACTCCCAATTACTCTCTCCCTGATGAGACAGCCTGCTCTCTCCCTCTACTCTCTCTTTTCATATCCTTTTCTTCACCTTCCAACCTCCTCTACCCTCTCATCTCCCCTCCAGGCAGGAGATGCCAACATAGTCTCAAGTGTCCACCTGATCCAAGAAGCTCACTCCTCACCAGCATCCCTCTCCAACCCATTGTCCAGTCCAATCCATGTCTGAAGAGTTGGTGTCAGGAATGCTTCCTGTCTTGGGCCAACAGACGATCTGGGGGCCATGACCACCGGGGTCCTTCTAGTCTCACTCAGACCATTAAGTCTGGTCTTATGAGAATTTGGGGTCTGTATCCCACTGCTTTCCTGCTCCCTCAGGGGTGCTCTGTTGTGTTCCCTGTCAGGGCAGTCATCGGTTGTAGCCGGGCACCATCTAGTTCTTCTGGTCTCAGGATGATGTAGTCGCTGGTTCATGTGGCCCTTTCTGTCTCTTGGGCTTGTAATCACCTTGTGTTTTTGGTGTTCTTCATTCTGCTTTGATCCAGGTGGGTTGAGACCAGTTGATGCATCTTAGATGGCTGCTTGCTAGCATTTAAGACCCCAGATGCCACTCTTCAAAGTGGGATGCGGAATGTTTTGTTAATAGATTTTATGATGCCAATTGACTTAGATGTCCCCTGAAACCATGGTCCCCAGTCCCCTGGCCCTGCTACGCTGGCCTTCGAAGCATTCAGGAAATTTATTTGCTTTTGGTTTAGTCCAGTTGTGCTGACCTCCCCTGTATTGTGTGCTGTCTTTCCCTTCACCTAAAGTAGTTCCTATCTACTATCTAATTAGTGAATGCCCTTCTCTCACCCTCCCTCCCTCCTCCCTCTCGTAACCACAAAAGAATGTTTTTTTCTCAGTTTAAACTGTTTCTCAAGTTCTTATAATAGTGGTCTTATACAATATTTGTCCATTTGCAGCTGACTAATTTCACTCAGCATAATGCCTTCCAGGTTCTTCCATGTTATGAAATGTTTCACAGATTCCAATTTTTCTTATAACTTTGAAAGAGTGATTTCTGTATTTTAGATGTTTGCTGTTATCTGTATTGTAAATATCTTTTTCCAAATTTATCTTTTGTTCACTGATGTTGTTTATCTTTTTTTTCATGCAATTAAAAAAATGTTTTTAATCAGATATTTTTATCTTTTATAATTTCTGGGTTTTCGTAACTTGGTTAGGTTTCTTCAAACGCAAGCTTATCCTTGTAGTCTTCTAGATTTCTTTGCAAAATATTCATTGTTTACAATGTATTTATATTTAAGTCCATCTAGATTTTATTTTTGCTAATGTTGTAAGGTAGAAGACCATCTTGATTTTCTTCTAGCTAAATAGCCATTTATGCCAGTACCAGTTATTACCCAGTCTTTTTCCCACTGAACTGAAATGTCAACCAACATGTATATTAAATTCTCATAGATGTAGGGATATTTTCTTGGATTCTTTGTTCTGTTTAACTGATCTAAAACATTTATTAGACTGTTGTGGCTTTATGGTACATCCTGTTACTTAACAGGGCAAGTCTCCCAGTTTTTTTCTTTTTCGTACTTTTCTTGGAAATTCTCAAGTCCTTAGTGTTCTATATAAACTTTAAGATTATTTTATCCTCTCAAAAATCACCCTAATTGCATTGATTTATACATTAATAGTGGAATATTTGGCATTTTTTTTGTTTGTCTTACTGTTTGTTCAGATCTTATTTTATGCCCTTCAATAAGATTACATAGTCTCATATGATTCTGTGCCTTTCTTAATAATTTTATTCTTAATTATTTTATATTTTTGGTCACTGTTGTAAAGAATGGAAACCCTGGTGGCATAGTGGTTAAGAGCTATGGCTGCTAACCAAAAGGTCAGCAGTTTGAATCCACCAGGCACTCCTTGGAAACCATATGGGGCAGTTCTACTCTGTCCTGTAGGGTTGCTATGAGTCAGAATCGACTCGGTAGCAACAAGTTTCTTTTTTTTATTGTAAAGAAATTTTTTATTTCCATTTCTAAGTGCTTATTACTATAATATAGAGAAAAGCTAATATTTTTAATATATTTATCCAGTACCCAGTCATGTTACCCCATTCTCTAAGTAGTTCTAATAGACTTCTTCTGCACTAGAGTCTCTTGCGTTTTCTCGGTATATAATCACATCATCAGCAAAAAGAGTTTTTAAATCTCTTTTTTGTCAGCATTTATATGTGCTAATTCTTTTGTCTTAATTTGTTTGCTGAACAGTCTTAAGGTTGGACAGGTGACACAGAAATAGAAATAGGCATAGCGGAATATAAAGAGCCCACTGTAAGACCCCCCCCATAGTAAAAAAGTTACTCTAAAATATGGATATTAAATTAATCTTCCCCTAGATAATTAAATGAGAATAAAACAGGTCATAGTTTTGAGAAATTATTTTCTACAGATTAAATACTGGAAAGGTAAAAATTAAAACTCAATGGTTGTGTACTGCTTTGTGCAAAACACACTTTAAAATTTAGATAAACATAGAAGATCAATCAGAGGGTGATTATTTGCTATACCTAGGAAATTGTCAGCAGATTGCTTTTAAATAGAAAATATCTATGATATCTTTAAAATATTATTTCATTTAAAACCATTTAGTTTATAACTCTTCATGAGATAGATTATGCTATCCTCTTTAAAAGGGGGTCATTAGGAAAAACAGAATTTTCTTAGAAATATTTTAGTCAGAACATAGAATAAAGAACAGTGACTAGGAGTTGAAATCCTCATTATTTAAATTAAATCCTAGTTAATTAAATTGTGGCTTTTAATCCTTCTGTACCTCTTAGTGGTTCTCTGATTTTTAGGCAGTTAGCTTCTCTGAGCCTTAGTTCTGCCAGTGAAAGACGGTTATAATGCTATCTGACCTGTTCACCTTACGGAATGATTGTGAGGTTCAAATTAAATGAGATAATATATGTGAAATGTATATGGAGTGTAAAGTACAATTCAAATATACAGTGATGTTATTAGATAACTAGATACTTCTGCTCTCATTTTCTTCTCATTTTTGATAATAAATTTGATTGAGATGCGTTTGGATGAGGAGAAAAGGGACTTGATCATTTGAAGACAAATACCTGCAGAACAGAAGTAAGGAATACCAACATTTTCTAGGCAGGAAGTTGCCCTTTGCTTTAAAGAGTACATTTAAAAAGAAAGCATTTTGTTGGCTCTTACTGATTGAAAAGATGAGCAGAAATGTTAGGAGTTGGTATGTGGAAGCTAGGTTGAGGTGGACTGGACTACATGAGCCACTTGTTGATAGCAGCTTAGAATATTCCATAGATTTGTTTGAACATAGGTACTTTTTGCATTCTGTATGTACTTTGGTTTTAATTGCAATGAAGGGTTAGTATCTGGTGTTCTTTGTTGAAGTGCACTACTACTTCCAGTTCAGGAGGTGGGAAATACTGGTAGTTCTAGTCAATTACTTATTTTTTCCTAAGATAATTTAAACAATTTATTATAACTTTTGTTTACATATTTGACAACAGGAGGTGTTTATGAAGATTCCTGTGCTAGTCGTGGTCCAATGAGTTTGGGAGAATTGGAGTTGCAGCCAGATTCTAACTTCGTTCCTCCCACAACACTTCTGATAGCACAAGAAAATGATGTTAATTTGCCAGTAGCAGCTGAAGATTTTTCTCAGGTACCAAAGTAACAGCACTTGTACATAAAAAAAAAAAAAAATTTTTTTTTTAATGTGTTACTTAAAATCAGAATTGTAACAGTATTGCTTTAGCATATGTCGTAGATTGAATTGTGTCCCCTAAAAATATGTGCCAACTTGCTTAGGCCATGATTCCCAGTATTATGTGGTTGTCCTCCATTTTGTGATTGTAATTTTATGTTACAAAGGATTAGGGTGGGATTGTAACACCATTACTAAGGTCACATCCCTAATCCCATATAAAGGGAGTTTCCCTGGAGTGTGTCCTGCACTACTTTTTATCTTACAAGAGATAAAAGGAAAGGGAAATGAGCAGAGAGGAGGGGGAACCTTACACCACCAAGAAAGAAGCACCATGAGCCGTGCATGTCTTTTGGACCTGAGGTTCCTGTATGGAGAAGCTCCTAGTCCAGGGAAAATTGATGAGAAGGACCTTCCTCCAGAGCCAACAGAGAAAGAAAGCCTTCCCCTGAAGCTGACTCCCTGAATTTAGACTTCTAGCCTACTAGACTGTGAGAAAATGAATTTCTCTTTGTTAAAACCATCCACTTGTGGTATTTCTGTTATAGCAGCACTAGATGACTGTCAACAGCATAGTAGTCTTTGGAGTCAGACAGCTTCAAATAATTCCTTCTTTATTTATTAACTCGACCGAATACAAATCATAGCTCAACTGGTTTTCAGCTGTGATGAAGAACAAATTATTTAGCCTCTTTCTAAGCCTTAGTTCCCTCATCTGTAAATTAAAAATAAAAATAATATATATTAAATGCTTGGTATCTAGTTTGGTAGCTCTGTAACCCATACAATAATTAGATTAGTGATTCGTACATAGTAGGTCATCAATAAATGTTTATTACAATAACATCTGTAAAATGTATTACCATGAAAGCATAAGAAATTTCATACTGAGTTAAGCCAACAGCTCATATGATCTAGTGTACTGAAAACACAGGGTAATTATTCTCTAAAATGTTAATCTGAGAAATGCTCATGTCTTTACACTTTTGTATCTATATGATGGCAACAAGTTTCTCACTGGACATTAATTTATTCAGTAAGTGTTCATTTCATGGTATTGTGCTAAGTGTTGAGGAAAACAAAAAATATGTAAGAAAAAGTTTGTCAGTAGAACACACTATTATGTAGGTTCTTATTACCAACCTGTGGCCAAGTAAAGATCAGGAAAAGCTATTAATGAATTAATATGTTATAAATTTTGTACAAAGCATGGTTCGTGACCTCAGGTTAGACAAAAATTTCTTGGATATAATACCAAAAGCACTATCTGTTAAAGAAAAAATGAATAAATTAGACTTTATAAAAATAAGAACTTTCATTCTTTAAAACTAAGAGAATGTCAGATTGGGAGAAAATATTTGCAAATCACTTATCTGACAAATATATGAGGAACTCACAGAATTTAATATTAAGAAAACAAACAGTTCAATTGAAAAATTGGTAAAAGACTTGGACAGATACTTTAACCAAAGAAGAGATACAGATGGCAAATAAGCACATGAAAACGTGTTCTGCACTGTTATTCATGAGGAAAATTCAAATTAAAACTGTAGTCAAAAACTACTACATATCTATTAGAATAGCTAGAATTAAAAAGACTGACATTGCAAGTGTTGGCAAGGATATGAAACAACAGCAGCTCTCATACACTGCTGTTTGTGAATGTAAAATGATTCAACCCCTTTGAGGAAACAGTTTGGCGATTTCTTAAGAGTAAAACATACACATATCACGTGGTGGTTAAATGTTCAACTATTAGCCAAAAGGTTGGTGGTTTGAACCCACCCAGCGGTACCTTATAAGAAAGACTTGGCAGTCTGCCTCCAAAATGTCATAGCTGTGAAAATTCTGTGGAGTGGTTTAGTCTGATTACACAGGGTCACCATGAGTTGGAATCCACTCAAAAGCAACAACAAAAAACACACATGATACAGGCATTTTACTCAATAGAAATTAAAACATATGTCTACACAAAGACTGGTACATGAGTGTTAATAGCAGCTTTATTTGTAGTAGCCCCAAACTGGAAGCAATAGAAATGTCTGTCCGCTGGTGAATGGACAAACTGTGGTATAACCATACGATGGAATACTACTCAGCAATAAAAAGGAATTGATATGCACTGTTGATACCTATGCAGGAGAAAGATGTAGCAGCCTGCTTCCATAAAGATTACAGCCTTGGACACCCTATGAGGCAGTTCTGCTGTGTTCTGTAAAGTTGCTATGAGTCTGCATCAATTCGACAACAGTGGGTTTGGGTTTTTTTTTTTTTTTTTGATACACATGACAACATGGATGATTCTCACAAAAATTATGTTGAGTGAAAACTGGACTTAAAAAAGAACACATACACAGTGATTCCATTTATATAAAATTCTAAAAAAGGCAAAACTAAGTGTATTAGTTTTCTAGGGCTGCCATAGCAAAATATCATGAAGTGGTTTGCTTTAGGGAACAGAAATTTATTGTCTCACAGCTCTGTAGGCTGGCTGTTGACTATGTTGATTCCTTCTGAGGCTCTGAGAGAGAATCTGTTGCATGCCTCTTGCCTAGCTTCCAGTTGCTTCATTCATTCCTTGACTTACAGCTGCTAAGTTATATTGTATCTTCCTCTGTCTCCCTGTCTCTGTATATCTTTTTCTCTTTTATAAGGACATTAGTCATATAGCATTAGGACCCGCCCTACTCCAGTATGATCTTATGTTAATCTAACGGATAATATCTTCAAAGACCCTATTTCCAAACAAGATCACACTCACAGGTACAGTGATTAGAACCTCAACATGTCTTTTGGGAGGACATAATTCAATTCATAACACTAATGTACAGGAACAGAAAGCTGATCAGTTGTGGCTTGGGGACGGGTGTGGGGGCGTAGAAAGGAGGGACTATAAAGGGGTAAAAACTTTCGAGGTTGATGGATATGTTCATAATCTTGATTGTGGTGATGGTTTCAAGGATATATACATCTATGAAAACTTAGCAAATAGTACACTTTAAATAAGTGCAGTGTGTTTAAAAAAAAAAAAACCTGTACCTTAATAAATACCTGAATAAAGCTATTTAAGAAATAAAAGAAAGATTGCTTTGTTTAATTGCTGGCCTGTTTTAAAATAAAACTGAAACATTACCAGAAGAATGGGCCTCAAAAAATTTGTTAGATTTCTTTGGCTAGTAATAATTATAGCACGCATTTATTTATAGTGCTTACTTTGCCAGATGGTGTTCTACGTTCATTACATATTTTAACTCATTTAATCCTTCTAACAGCCTAATGAGGTAATTAATATTTTTCCCATTTTATGAATAAGGAAATTGAAGTATTTAGGGGTTAAGTAACTTGCCCAAGGTCAAAGCTAGAAAATGGCTTAGTCAGATTTGAACACAGGCAGTTTAGCTCCAGAATTCTTACTCTTAACTACTGTGGTTAAGGAAGGGAGCTAGGAGGGCTTTAAGTCTCAGGAGCCAGAGATAGTGCTAGTGACCATCTTAGAAATACACATCAAAATATATTTACTTCAGGGCAGAAACCTACATGACCAATGACTCTAAAGTTGGAAGACCAGAGTTTAGGCTACTTGCTACTACTGCAATCTAAGGCTACTCGTTTTTACCTCTTGATAAAGAGATGCTTGCGGTACCTGGAATGGTTACATATGAGTTCATGTGGTCAGGTGTTTTAGATTCTTCTTTGGTTGTTTTTGCTGATAAGAGTCCAGAGATGACTTTTTAAGTTCCTGTTAAATATATCTAATAGCTATTTTCGGGGACTCATTTATAATCAGGCTCTAAAAACAGGAAAGGGAAGAAAGAAAAGAGCTAAAGCCATCACAGTTTGTGATGTGTGATTGTGAAGGAATTTGTGACTACTGTAAATTTCAAATTTGATTAGGTTATAGATAAAGAAGAGAGATGAGGGATTTATGGTGGAGCATAAGCTTCTTAAATGGTAAAACGATAACAATACCAACTCACACTTGTGAGAACATCAAGTAAATGATGTTACTGTGTGTGAAAGCTTTTCAAAAATTACAGTGCATTATGCAGGTTTTCATTTTATGTAAAAATAGTTCTGTGGAAGAGCTTATAGCTAAATAGAAATGATTAAATTCTTATCCTGTCTAAATCCATCACGTGTATATTAATCTAGAGTAGTTTGATTTATAAATAGATCTAAATTCTCTAAAAATAGACAGTGATGACTTGAATATGTAAGATCTATGTTATTCAAATCTTTTTTCAAATTTTATTTATAATATCTTTTCTTTGATTATATGTACTCATCACCCAATTGCTAGTAGAAGTGCCAGTAAGTAACTAAATGACAAGAAAGCGATTAGAAGACAGAGATAAGATTCAGATTGTATATAATAAATGCTTGAATAATTTAATCAACTGCTTAGTATTTTTTTTTTTCAAGTAACTGAAAGATGACTTCATCTCTTGAATTCTTTAGTACCAACAAAAGCAAGACCAGGATACTGAACACAAACAAGTTGAACACAAACCAACACAAAGTCGTTTAATACATGTAAGAAGTAAATCTGACATTTCACTTTCACAGCAACAAGGTAAGACTTGTTTTTATGTAATAATATAATAGTTTGATACTTGTCCTGGTATTAAACAAATATAATAATTCTTTAATTTTAGGTGTCTTACTCTTGTTTCTAGGTCTTTTTGGTTTTGTTTTCTTTCATTTAGTCCCTTTGAATGAAGAACTGGTATCATATTTGACTGTATATTCATTATTTCTTTTTACCAATAAACACTATTTCTAATGGATTTTCTTTTAACCATAGCTAATGTTTTCCCTTTAATCCTATCTTTTGATTCTTATACAACATTGAATGTCAGGATCTTTTTATCTGTATATCAATCTATATCTATATCACAGTTGTTTGTTTTAAATTATAATATGTTAAAGGCAGAGATTATGACTGTTAATGTGCTTTATAAAGGCTATTTGGTGTGTGGTGATGTTGACCAACAGGTACAACTCAGAAAACAAATGATTCTCGTGCTAAATGAATGAACTGTTGTTTGATTATCAAAAATCTATGGTTGTACTTTAATTGCACCATCAGCATTAAAATATTTTGATAGTGCCTTTGGTTCTACAAGGCTGGTAGTCCTGTGCTTTAACTTCTTATACTTAGTAATTGAAATTTTATACAGCACATAACCTAAATTCTGAAATATAGCAGTAGAAACTAAGATCTGTTCTGTTCAAAACTTTCTGGCCATAATCCAGAAAGAAGTATCAGGAATGTTTTGAGCAGTAGAATGTTTTCCTTTGCTTTTATAGCTGGGTTTTTCTTTCATTTTCAAGTGATATCTAATTGAACTAATACATATTATTGAGTGCCCTGTAACTATGCATTTGGCATTTTGGGAAGGACCTAAATGAGTTATTAAGATTATGCCATATGAGGTTTAGCATTACTCTTCACATTGTTTTCTGTTCTTCTGTTGCTCTTAACTTTTCATAACTTTGCACTCTTTCCTTTTTTTTTTTAACCTAACCGTTGTACCCAAAACCCATTGACATCAAGTCGATTCGGACTCATAGCAATTCTATCAAAACCAAAACCAAACCCACTGCTGTCAAGTCGATTCCGACTCATAGCAACCCTATAGGACAGAGTAAAACTGTCCCACAGAGCTTCCGATAGTATAATCTTTACAGAAGCAGATTGTCATATCTTTCTCCCACGAAGGGGCTGGTGAGTTTGAACCGCCGACCTTTCGGTTAGCAACTGAGCACTTAACCACTGTCCCACCAGGACTCCTTAACCATTGTACAATATTATTAGTATTGTGTTTTAGAATCCTTTGGAAAATTGCCTATAAAACTCTCCTCATGGTGACTTAAAAATTAATCATGACAGTATGGAAATTTGAGCAAATAAATGCTCCTAAGATAATATCAGGACTGACTAGATGTCTTTTATTGAGTACTGTTACCAATCACTAGTTTTTTTGTTTTTTTTTTTAGTTACCAATCAGGGAGTCCCTGTGTGGCACAAACAGTTAAGTACTCAACTACTAGCCAAAAGGTTGTCTGTTGAAACCTAACCAGAGGTACATTAGAAGACAGGCCTGGCAATCTACTTCTGAAAGGTCACAGCCTTGAAAACCCTATGGAGCAATTCCACTCTGCACATGTGGGGTCGCCATGAGTCAGAATCAGCAACTAACAGCAACGTTACCATTCATGAACAATGACTGTTTATTTAGTTCAGTTTTTTTTTTTTTTTGAATACTTGTTTCTTAGCATTATAAATGAGTTTTGTTTTCTCGTGGGATGTTGTAGCTAATAAAATGATCATTTTTCTCACAGCTGATAGGAAAATACCTTTGTTTGGCAAGTTTTGTTTTTTTTTTTTTTCCCCTCCGATGCCCAACACAGGTTACTTAAGGCCCATTTTAGTAATCTTATGACATCAATTAGCCTTTTGAACATAGTAAACCACCCAAACAAAACCAAACAACAACAAAAAACCATTGTTATCAAGCAGGTTCCAAGCCATGATGACCTCATGTGTTACAGAGTAGAACTGCTCCATAGGGTTTTCTTGCCTTTAATCTTTATAGAGGCAGTCGACAGGCCTTTCTTCCATGATGCCCCTGGGCGGGTTCAGACTGTTTGCATCACCCAGGGACCTGGTAAACAACCAATGTTTCTCTAAATATGTATACATGGATTTAATAAATTAAATTTCCCCATATATATAAACACTGTATAATTTTAAAAAGCTTGCAAATATTAAATTAAAATCACAGGTCTAATATATCAGCTTCTCATTAGATACTTATTTATTTATCAGTTTCACATCAGACCTTTATGATCCATAGGGTTTTCTTTTTCATTTCTTTTTTTAATTTCTTTTTTTTGTTGTTGTAGTTGTTGAGGATACATACAACAAAACATGCACCAATACAAAGTTTCTACATGTACATTCAGTGACATTGATTATATTCTTTGAGTTGTACAACCATTCTCATTCTCCTTTTCTGAGTTGTTCCTGCCTCATTAACATAAATTCATGGCTCCCTTGGTTCCTATCTGATCTTTCCAGTTGCTTTTGTCAGTTAGATCCCATGTAGATGGATCTTAAAAGAGCACAATGCTCGAGGCAGACGTTCTTTACTAGTTAAGCTAAAGTGTTGTCTGTTTTTGTTGTTGTACTTTAGATGAAGGTTTATAGAACAAACTAGCTTCTCATTAAACTGTACATACTGCTTTGTGACATTGGTTACCAACCCCATGACATGTCATCACTCTCCCTTCTCGACCTGGGGTTTCCAGTCACCAGTTTTCCTGTCCCCTCCTTCCTTTTAGTCCTTGCCCCTGGGCTGGTATGTCCCTTTAGTCTTGTTTTGTTTTATGGGCCTGTCTAATCTTCGGCTGAAAGGTGAACTGCAGGAGTGACTTCATTATTGAGCTAAAAGGGTGTTCACAGACCATATTATCAGGGTTTCTCTAGTCTCTGTCAGGCCAGTAAGTCTGGTCTTTTTTTGTCAGAGTTTCGTTCTGCATTTTTCTCCAGCTCTGTCTGGGACACTCTGTTGTTATCCCTGTCAGAGTAAGTTGGTGGTGGTAGCCGGGCGCCATCTAATTGTACTGGACTTAGTCTGGTGGAGGCTGTGGTAGTTGTGGTCCATTAGTCCTTTGGACCAATCTTTCCCTTGTGTATTTAGTTTTCATCATTCTCCCTTGTTCCCAATGAGGCGAGACCGGTGGAGTATCTTAGATGGCTGCTCACAAGCTTTTAAAACCCTAGATGCTACTCACCAAAGCAGAATTGTAAAACATTTTCTTTATAAACTATGTTATGCCACTTGAGCTAGATGTTCCCCGAGACTATGGTCCCCACAGCCCCCAAGCCAGTGATTCAGTCCCTCAGGGAGGGTCTCAGGGAGGGAGTTTGGATGTATCTGTGGAGTTTACATGACCTTGCCTTGTACAAGTTGTGCTTGTTTCTGTTTGGTAAGATCTTTAGGAATTTGATAATTGTTTTCAGCTTCATCCATATCAATGTCTGACCAAAAATGGCAACAGTTAAATTTTTATTGACTTACAAAAATGGCATTAAATAGTGTCCAACTGACATTTAGTAAGTCAGTAAGAATCATAAAAGAAGTAAAAGAAACCAAGGTGAGCCAATAGGAAGTTTTATTTAGAAAGGGTTTAGACAAGTTGGAGTAATACATTTCAATTTTTTGCATTTAATTTTACATCTAATGCAATATTAGGAGAACAGATCTATATTAACCTTACTAATACTGAGCTATAAATAGAGTATTTTAAAAAGAAGCCAAGTCTTTCACTGTATTATTGGCACACACCTGCGTACTGAGCATTTCTTGAATGAATTTGATTGCCTTGGTAAATATAGTTGGTTATAATTTTTTCCCAAAAGTTTTGTGGGTTTTATCTTTTACTCTGCTGAAACTCTGAGACATTGCCAAATGTTTCAGAGGGTAGGAGAGACAGAGTGCCAAAATAATCTTTTAGGGCACTTAGGACTTTAGGTGACTTTGAAGGAATTCAATCCTGACTTATACACAGAAGTCTTGAATATAATGAAGGAAATTCACCTTATTGCAAGAGAATCAAAACCACGTCTTTTCTGGCAGATGCATGCTTCTAAGTGTACTTGAACCCAGATTATGGCTATTTCAGAGGGAAGTATCATCTATTTAACTTTGAAGTGCATAGTAGTTTAATGTGTGTGTATAAAGAAATCAAGCAGTTTACTAGCAGTGGCAGCTCTTTCAACAATCATCCATTAAAAATTGACCAAAGATGTGGTAGTACATAGATTCCAGCACTATGTTGCCAGGAAATCTGTAAAATCCTTGTTTTTTCCCCTTGATTGTAACTTTCAGAATTTAATACAGAGGAGAGGGTTTGAATTGATTGTTCTGACAGATGATATCTTTGGAATCTAAGACTAAAGCCCTTTCATTTGGTATTGAATTCTTTGAATATATTTTTGACCACATGGTACTGCTTATTTAATTCTATATCCTGATTGATGTGTCTAACAGTTTTATAGTAAAAGCAACTTTTTAAAAAAAGTGATTTTAATGAGTCATTTCTATTGTTTTCCTTTTACTGTGCAAGTTAACTTTTATTGCATTTTTTACTGTGCAAGTTAACTTTCTTCAGTACAAACGAGAGACTACTTTTAAATCCATTTATTTGCTATGAACCCAGGAACAATTAAATACTATAAAGTGGTATATTAAAATACACTATCTTTGGATAGTTTTTCTCTTAATTTTTTAAGACCATCATAATAAAATGGCAATTAGAAAGCCAAGCATGCTATATACCTACTTCTCACTTATCAACTATCTCATTATCTGACAAAAATATCTACTATCCAGCTATTTTGCACATTAACTATGGACATCTGGCAGTAACTAATGTCAAGTTGTGATGGTTAAAGTTATGTTTCAACTTGGCTGGGCCATGATTCTCAGTGGTTTGGCAGTTATGTAATGATGTAATTGGCAGTTATGTAACGATTTAATCGTCCTCCATTTTGTAACCTGATGTGGTCATCTTCCATTTTTGCGTAATGCTGATTTTCATATAATGACCCTGTATTTGGAACCTAACTGTGTCAGTAAGTGAGGAGTGGGTATACTACACTCAGTGGGTAAAAAATCAGACCATATGTTTTATGGTTAAATCTTGGGACAGATTGGATTGTTAAAGTTGCTTGAGAATCACAGCTTTCTTCAGTTTTCTTATTTGTAGATTATATATGTTACTCAGAAAAGATGTATCAAAGTCCTAAAAGTAATAGATGTAATTACAGTAATCAGTTTACATTTTTGCGGGAAATATACTTAAAGAATCATAGATGTTTCCTTTTGGCATCATGTCCTGAGTTTAATTTCTGGTCATCTTTGCACATTTTATACCTCTCAAACTGTGATTGTAACTTTAAATATGTGAGAATTAAGTAATTCAAAACTTTATATATATGTAGAAGCTATTTCTGACCACATGTACAAATGAAATCATTCTTGTTATTTAATAAAGTGGTAAGTTTTTTGCCTTTGTATTTGAAATATAGCTAAATTACAATAACAATCAGAATTATAACTTCAATTTTAATAATTCCAAAACCACATTTTAAAGTTTATTTTGATTTTTTTCTTTTAAGGTATGGCAGTGATTTCAAAACGATATGTATGAATCCCTGATGGGGAGGAGATGGGGCTAAGTTTTACATAAATCTGTGCTGTTTTTTATTAATGAGATAGAAATTCATTTTAAAATGCTGTTGAATTTGGGGATTGTTTCCACCTAGGATGTAGAAAATGCAAAGAGTGTCGCTTCCAGCCTAACTATAGTAAGATGCCTGATAAGCTAAAAAAAAAACCTTAACATTTTTGTTTTCGTCTTTTTCATTGTTGTTGATTTTGTATTTGCTGAGACTTTATCTTTTTCTTGTTTTTTATTTTGATGTGTAGAATGTTAGCTTCCTTGTGGTTACTTTAATATTTACCTCTATTTTTCTGAGTTTAAGCCAATCTTTTATTTCTTGATCTCACCTTGACTTCCTCTCCAGATGAAAGATCTGTGACTACATTATTTAGTCCCTCCTTTTTGTTTTAATGTGGTCATCTTTAACATATTGATGTCTCTGCTTTAGCTTTGATTTATTTGTGACTTTCCTATCTGGGTTGAGATCTGGTTGTTCTATCCTGTATTTTGGTCTTGAGTTGTTATCTGATGTTACTGATTTTCTAACCAGAGGACTCCCTTTAGTATTTCTTGTAATTTTGGTTTGGTTTTTACAAATTCCCTAAACTTCTGTTTATCTGGAAATGCCCTAATTTCACCATCATATCTGAGGGACAGTTTTGCTGGATATATAATTCTTGGCTGGCAATTTTTTTCCTTCAAGGCTTTGTATATGTCATCCCATTGCCTTCTTGCCTGCAAGGTTTCTCCTGAGTAGTCTGAGCTTAGTCTTATTGACCCTCCTTTGTAAATGACTTTTTGTTTATCCCTAGCCGCTCTTAAAATTCTCCCTTTATCTTTGGTTTTGGCAAATTTGATTTTAATATGTCTTGGTGACCTTCTTTTGGGATCTACCTTGTGTGGGGTTTGATGAGCTTCTTGGATAGGTATCTTCTCATCTTTCACGATAATAGGGAAGTTTTCTGCCAGCAAATCTTCAACAACTCTCTCTGTATTTTCTGTTATCCCCCCTGCTCTGGTATTCCAATCACTCTTAGGTTATCCCGCTTGATAGAGTCCCACATAATTCTTAGGGTTTCTACATTTTATTAATTCTTTTATCAGATTTTTCCTCAGATAAGTTGGTGTCATGTGTTTTATCTTCACTCTCACTAATTCTGGCTTCCATTGTCTCACTTGTGCTCCTATGACTTTCTATTGAGTTGTCAAATTCTGAAATTTTATTGTTAATCTTTTGGATTTCTGTTTGCTGTCTTTCTGTGGATTCTTGCAGGCTGTTGAATTTGTCATTATGCTCTTGTATAACCTTCTTGAGTTCCTTTATTGCTCTGCCTCTTTGTTCTGCATTTTGCCTGATCTCCTTCCTGATCTCTTAAAGAGCTCTATATGTTAATCTTTTGAATTCTCCCTCTGCTAATTCCAAGAAATTCTCATTCTCCAAAAGACTTCTTGATTTTTTGTTTTGGCACTTGCTGAAGCCATCATGGTCTGCGCCTTTATGTGATTTGATATTGACTGTTGTTTCTGAGCCATCAGTAAATTATGTTTGTTTATTTTGTGTTTGCTTACTGTGTCTTAGCTTCTTGTTTTGTTTTGATATGCCCAAATAGGCTGCTCATGTGAGCTAGTTTGATTATTGGTGCCTTTGAAGCTCTCACATCCTGTCACGAGGTGGTTAGAGCTGTTACTAGATGTGTGAGCTCAACAGACCATTTACGCTTCTTGTACAGCTTCAGCTCAGGTATCCAAGTAGTCAGTCTCCAAGTGTGTGGTGCAGGCACTTACCTGCAGTCTTAGATGGGCAAGGATGATTGGAGTAGGCACAGGTACCTGGCTGCAGTAGGGGGTCATGCATTGAGCAAGGCATGGGTCTGACAGCTGCCCATGAGTGTCTGAGAGGAAAGCGTGTCCCTGTTCCCTAGAGCATGTAGGTGGGCGGGTTTTGCAGCCGGACTATGGGCACCTAGTGCTGTTGTCTGTAAGGACTGGGAAGCACCACTTACTCTTAGACCCCTGTCACAGGTGGCTAAATGACATGAGTGGAGCCATCAGTCCTCATGCCCCTGATGTAAGTGAGGATCCTGCTTAATGGGCAGAGCAGTGTCAAATGTCACAAACCTGCCACTCTCCCATATAGCTGGTACAGTTGAAATTAGTCTTCAGGTCTATACCCTGTTGTACTGTGCTAATGAGGGCCTGTGCTGTTGAAATGGGCCCACACAGGTCTATGCAGGGGTGAAAGATATTCAAAGTCTGTGGACCCCTTATGCCTGTGCCTAACCAAAAGAGCTGTGCCTGCCCAGAGTTCCTGGCTTAGGGGAGCTGGCAGATTATTTTTTCCCGTTTGTTAATTTGTTCCCTCTCCAAAGCTGGGAAAATGGCTCAGGATGCACAACGGGTCCTACTTCCAGCCAGGGGACACGGCAGTCACTGAAGCCAGCCTGGACCCAGCACAGAGTGGGTAGGGGACAGGTAAATGGGAAAGAGGTTCTTCCCAAAGGGAATAGTCTTTGACATATGCAGTAGGTTAGAAGCATGTACTTATCTTTTGCCGAATGAGTGGCTCTTCTCGCTGGTTCTGGAGGATTGAGCAGCTTTCTGCCACTTGGTCTCTCCCGATGTGGAAAACATGTCCTTAGTGCCATTGTTTGCCTCAACAGGCACACCAGCTGATCCAGCCTGTAGTATGCCGTTTCCCTCCGGGTCAGGTCTGGCAATTCCTCACTGCTTCTGAAATGTCCCCTCCCTCACCCTGCCACTCAGTCCTATCCCTCAACTTTATCTTTGATGTTCAGGGCTCCTAGATCATCATATATAATCGATTCACTTGTTTTTTCGGGTCTTTGTTGTAAGTGGGACCATGGGAAGCATCTGACTACTCCGCCATCTTGGCCCTGCCCTTGCATAATATTTTTGAAGCCATCAGAAAGTTGGTGATGCAGAGCAACTAATTAGCCTAAAATTCAAGGAAGACAGACTCCTTCAAAACGAGATGGGACGTAAGCACTGGCTTTCCTGTGCCAGAGCACAGAAGTAAGAGACATTGGGCAGTTAAGAAGAGTTTGTTAAGAATTTGTATAGAACCACTGGGAGCTACAGATATAAGAGGAGTTGTAGGTCCTTCTCCACAGACCTCTAGAGAAAAAAAGACTGGGGGTAGGGAAAAAGACTGGAGACAGTCTCCTTTAGTTATACAAGCCTGGAAGAAGGGAGTGGCTGCCACTGCCAGAACAACTAGAAGCCTCAATTGGAACCTTCTACTGTAGGAGCAAAAGCATTAAGCCACTGGGGTAGAGACAGGAGACCTGTCATCTCCTGTGTATAGATGAAAACTCATTGTGGCTGGGGGAAGGGTAAAGAAAGAAATATCTCCACTCTTGAGGGAGAGGAACAAAATAGTCTTGAGCCAAGGATCTTCTGTGAGTACCTTTGTTAAAGGTCCGTTATTGCTGGGGGAAGAGTAAGAGACTCTCTTGTCCAAAACCTGCTGAGGTTGGCTGCCACAGGGAGGAGAGGTCATTTAGAAAGCCTCACAGGGAGGACAGGCAAGGTCACCTAGAAAGCCTCACCATGGCTGGACCAGGACAACAGAGAATCACCGCTTCCCCACCCCCCATGAGACCACAAGTACTAACAGGCAAAACCAGTCTACTATTGGGTGAGGGACGAGAGTCTAGAGAAAAATCCCTCTATGGTACAGGTGCACAGTGAAGGCTGAAAGCTTATGTTGTAACAGGAATATTGAGAAAAACCCTTCAGCAGCCTAGTGCCCACACTAAGGACAAAGTAATACTAGAAGATTTTGAAGCCAGTGGTACACTTAAGTTTACCATAGCAACAAAACTCCAAGCCAGTTTAACTCCTAATTTGATTGACTCAACCCCTCACACTAATGGCCTAACTAAAAAAGAGGCATGCCAATTTTCTAAGCATAAATACTGTTTACCTCAGTTTCTAATGTCCTATGCACATTATCCCTTATGAACATAGATACAAAGTTCCTCTACAAAATATTAGCACATTGAATCTGCCTATATAGAAAAAGACAGTAAATCATGGCCAAATGAGGTTTATTCCAGGAATGCAGTTCTTGGTCAGCATTCAAAAAGATCAGTCCATATAATTCACCATATGAACAGACTAAAGAAGAAAATAAAAGAGCATCTCAGTATTCAGCATTGTCATGATTAAAATTCTCAGCACACTTGGAATTAAAGGACAGTTCCTCAGCCTGTTAAAGGACATCTACAAGAAACCTACAGCTAGCATCACACCTAATGGTGAAAGACTAAGTAATATTTAAAATTGGGAACAAGGCAAGGCTGTCTGCTCTCACTACTCCTGTTCATCATCACACTGGAGATCTTACCTAATGAAGTAATGCAAGAAAAAAAACATACAGATTAAAAAAAAAAACAGATTAGAAAGGAATAAATAAATTTTTTTCTGTTCAAAGATTCATGATTGTCTATGTAGAAAATTCCACAAGGGCTACAAAAAAGTACTAGAATTAAAGTGTGATTTTAGCAAGTTTACAGGCTATAATATCACTATAGAAAAATCAGTAGTATTTTTCTGTACTAGCAATGAGAAATTGAAAATTGTAATTTAAAAGCACCATTTAACATAGCAACAAAAAGCATGAAATACTTTGTTGTAAATCTAATAAAATATTTGCAAGATCTGAGGCCCAGAAACTACAAAAATACCTAATGAGAGAAATCAAAGAAGACGTAAATAAATGGAGAGAGAATACTGTGTTTATAGGGATTAAAAAAACCAAACCCATTGCTGTCTAGTCAATTCTGACACATAGTGACCCAATAGGACAGAGTAGAACTGCCCCTATAGGGTTTCCAAGGAGCACCTGCTGGATTCAAACTGCTGACTTTTTGGTTAACAGCTATAGCTCTTAACCGCTATGCCACCAGAGTTTCCTTATAGGGATTAGAAGACTCAAAGCTATTAAGATGCCACTTCTCCCCAAGTTGTACTTTAGATTCAGTGTAATCTCAGTCAAATTTCCAGAAAGGATTTCTGGTAGAAATTGACAAGCTGTATCTAAAACTCCTAAGGAAATGCAAGGGACCTAGAATAACCAAAATAACTTTTAAAATGAAAATTTGAAGGATGTATTCTATCTACTCCAAGACTTACTACAAAGCTATGGTAACCAAGGCAGTATGATATTAGCATAAAGACTGACAAATAGGTCAGTAGAATGGAATGGAGACTCCAGAAATACTCCACACATATATGATCATTTAATTTTTCACAAATGTCAAAGACAATGGGCAAAGGATAATCATTCCAACAAATAGTGTTGGGACAGGTGGTCATCATGTGCAAAAAAAAAAAACTTTGACCCATATCTGACAAACATATACAAAAAATAACTTCAAATGGATCCTAGATCTAAATGTTAAAACTACAAAACTTCGAGAATAAAATATAGGAGAAAATATTCGTGATCTTGGACTGGGCAAAGATTTCTGAGATACTACAGAAAAAGCACAGCTCATAAAAGAAAATATTGGTTAATTGGACTTCATCAAAATACTTGTGTTTTTGGAAAGACACTGCCAAAAAATGGGGGAAAAAAAAAAAAAAACCCAAGGAGAAAATATTTACAAATCATATACCAGGTGAAGTGTTTATATCCAGAATATATTTTTTAATACCGACAAAACTCAATAGTAGGAAAACCAACAGCCCAATTTAAAAAATGAGCAAAAGATTTGAACAGATACTTCACCAAATAAGATATATGGATGGCAGATAAACACATTGAAAGATATTCAACATCCTTAGTTATTGGAGAAATGCAAATTAAAAATGAGATACCACTAAACATCTGTTGTTAGCTGCCCTCAGGTTGGCTGTCAACTCATGGTGACCCTATGCACAATGGAACAAAACACTGCTTGATCCTGTGCCATCCCCATGATCAGTTGTAGATCAGGCCGTAGTAATCCATAGGGTTTTCATTGGCTAATTTTTGGAAATAGATTACCAGGCCTTTCTTCCTTGTCCATTTTAGTCTGGAAGCTCCCCTGAAACCTGTTCAGCATCATAGCAACACAGAAGCCTCCACCGACAGATGGGTGGTGGCTGTGCATGAGGTGCAGTGCCCAGGAATCAAACCCAGGTCTCCTGCACAGAAGGCAAGACTTCTACCACTGTCCTCACAAACACCCATTAGATTGGCTGAGATTAAAGAAACTGATAGCAATAACATGCATTGGTGAGGATGTAGAGCTGCTTGAATTCTCATACATTGCTGATGGGAATGCAAAATGCTGCAGCCACTTTAGAAAACAGTTTGGTAGTTTCTTATAAAGTTAAACATAAGCTTACATAAAACCAAAACCTAACCCTTTGCTTTCGAGTTGATTCTGACTCATAGCAACTCTATAGGACAGAGTAGAACAGCCCCATAGGGTTTCGAAGGCTGTAAATCTTTACGGAAGCAGATTGCCACATCTTTCTCCCATGGAGTAACTGGTGGATTTGAGCCACTGACCTTTTAGTTAGCAGCCAGTATTTAACCATTGTGCCACCAGGGCTCCTTAGACTTACCGTAAAAAAAAAAACAAACTCAGTGCCGTCAAGTCGGAATTGCAACCCTATAGGACAGAGTAGAACTGCCCCATAGAGTTTCCAAGGAGCGCCTGGCGGATTTAAACTGCCGAACCTTTGGTTAGCAGCCGTAGCACTTAACCACTACACCACCAGGGTTTCCAAACTTACCATATCACTGAGCAATTCATTTCCTGAATATTTATTCAAGAGAAATGAAATCTTAATATTTACATTCAAATTCAAGTTTTTTTTTTTAGCAGTTTCTTTCATAATCACCAAAAAGTGGAATCAACTAAGATACCTTCAACAGATAAGTGTATAAACAACCTGTGGTACACCCATACAATGGAGATTACTCAGCAGTTATAAAGAAAGAATTCCTGATACGCACAATAAATAGCATGGATGAATGTTTTAGTTAGCTGGTTCCGTGATAACAGAAATACCACAAGTGGGTGGCTTTAACAAATTTATTTTCCCACAGTTAGGAGGCTGGAAGTCTGAATTCAGGGCACTGGCTTTAAGGGAAGGCTTTCCCTCTCTGTCAGCTCTGGGGGAATGGTCTGGTATCTGTTCAGTTTCTATTTCCCAGTTCCTTGGTGATATTCATGTGGCATGTCATCTACTTGCCCACATGTCTGCTTGCTTGCTTAATCTGCTCCTTTATATCTCAGAAGGGATTGGGTTAAGACACACTCTACACTGGTACTACCTCATTAATGTAACAAAAAAAACTCATTCCCGAATGGGATTACAAACACAGGTATAGAAGGATTTACAACACTTATTGGGGGGACACGATTTAATCCATAACATTACACCCTCTGGCCCCCCAAAGTTCATGTCCTTCCCATATGCAAAACACGTCCACTACAACACTTCATCCCAGAAGTCTTAAATCAGGTACAAGTCTAAATCTCATATTATGAATCATCCAAATCAAATATGGTTGAGACTTTAGGCATATTCCATCCTGGGGCAAAATTCCTTTTCATCTGTGAACCTATGAAATCTAGAATACAAGTTATCTGCTTTCAAAGTACAATGACGGAACAGGCACAGGCAGACATTTCTATTACAAATGGGAGAAATTAGAGGGAAAGAAGGGATAACAGGCACCAAGAAGTCCAAAACCCAGCACAAGAAATTACATTAGTTCTCGCGGCTTGAAAATAATCCTCTTTCCCCATGGCCCTGCCCTCCAGACTCTGGCTGTTGGTCACGTTGCGTGGATTCTGGGTGGAGGCTCCTCGGCCCTGGACTGCAGCCCTCCTGGCTCACTGGGACAGCATCTCTGCTCCCTTAGCTTTGGGCAGCCCCGTTTTCCCAGCCTATCTGAATGGCGACCCCACCTTCTCAGCCCTGGCAGTCTCCTTTCTCTTGCCCTTTGGGCATGTCAGCCCCACCACCTCAGCTTTGGGCAGCAGCTCCACCTTTTGGCCCACCTTAACAGCAGCCCCACACTCCAGAACAGAGTTGGTGGAGATTTGACTCTTTGAAACCTAGCAGGCTGTGGCTCCACCCTTTGAAACCCAGGAGGCTGGGCTCCACCCTTTGAAACTAGAAAGCTGTAGCTCCACCCTTTGAAACCAAGGCAGCCCTGCTTCCCGTGCTCCTTTCAACAGTTCTGCTGATCTCTGAGCTGCTCCAGGGATGGTCCTTTTCTTTTTTGGAGGACAACAGAGGTAGCTCTTTTGGCCTGTTCCCTGCCTGAAGAATTCCAAGAAACAGGTAGCTTACCTTACTTTCATCCTGTCTCTGTGCCTGTCAGTCTAAGCTGATGGGTTTTCTGCTGTGGTAGTTGGTTAGATCCATCAGTCACAGGCTTAATCTCTTTAACAAAAGATTGTGTAGCCATCTCCTTGGTGAAAATGCTAAGACACATGTTCTTAGTTTGTACAACAGAATTTTCCAAATCTTTAAGTTCTGTTTTCATTTTTCAAAGTTCATTTTTAAGATTCTTGCTTAGAAATCTCAGCCAAATACTCAAGTTCATCACTTACAAGTTCTACCTTCCACCAAATATTTGAACATAATTAAGTCAAGTTATTTGCCACTGCATAGGAAGCATCACCATCACCTTCCCTCCAGTGTCCAATCCCATGTTCATCGTTTCCTGTTAAAGTCTCACCAGAGGCATGTTTAATGTCTACAACTCTAGCAACGTTCTGTTCGTGACAATGGAAGCTCTTATCACAGCTCTCAGTTCTTTCTGAGCTCTCATCAGAATCATCCTTAATGTCTACAATTTTAGCAACAGTCTCTTCAAGGTAAACTAAGGCCTTACTATGAAGCACATGAAAATTCCTCCAGTCTCCACCCGTTACCCAGTTCTAAAATCACTCCCACATTTTAGTTGTTTGCTAAAGCTGCACCCCACTCTCTGGTACCAAATTTTGACTTAGTTATCTAGTGCTGCATAGTGGTTAAGTGCTATGGCTGCTAAGCAAAAGGTCAGCAGTTCGAATCCGCCAGACACTCTTTGGAAACTCTACCAGGCAATTCTGCTCTGTCCTATAGGGTCGCTATGAGTCGGAATTGACTCGACGGCAGTGGGTTTGGTGGGTGGGCTATAACAGAAATACGACAGGTGGGTGGCTTTAGGAGACAAATTTATTTTCTCACAGTTTAGAGGGCTAGAAGTCCAAATTCAGGGCACCAGCTCCAAGGGAAGGCACTCTCTCTCTCTGTCATTTCTGGGGGGGTGGCCTTGTCTCTTTTCAGCTTTGGTTCCTCAATTTTTGGGTGCTCTTCATGTGGCCTGGCATCTATTTTCCCCCCATCTCTGCTTGTTTGCTTACTTAATCTGCTCTTTTATACCTCAAAAGAGGTGACATAAGACGTGCCCTACACTAATATTTCCTCATTAACATAACAAAGAAAACCTGTTGTCAAATGGCATTATAACCACTATAAAAAAACAAAAAAACCCAGTGCCATCGAGTCGATTCCAACTCATAGTGACCCTATAACCACTATAGGAGTTAGGATTTACAACACATATTTTGAGGAAATACAATTCAATCCATAACAATGAATTTCTCAGCTGCATTTTATTGAGTGAAAGAAGCCAAATTGAAAAGGGTACATACCGTACTAATCGCATTTACATGACTTTGGAAAAGGCAAAACAATAGGTAGGAAGCCCTGGGGGTAGGAGGAGGTTTTGACTATAAATGGCAGTGGGAAACTATTGGTAATGATGGACATGTTCTATATCTTGTTTGTGATGGTAGTTACCTAACTATGGGTTGTCAGAACTCACAGACCTGTATGCTGACAGGGTGAATTTACTGTGTATATAAATTAAACCTCAATGAAGCTGACTTAATGTGTTACTGAGTTTATGACAGTTCTTTTCCTCATCGTGAATTCTCCTAATTAACTTGTACTAAAAATTTATTATTTGGGAATTTATAAAAAAGTTTTGGTGTTAAATGTGACAATGTATAACATTTATTTACTTGTACCTTTTTCTTATATTTAACATTTCAGGAGGAGGTAGTTTGCTGTATTTTTATAAAACATTATATATTCCATATTATATAAATAGGATTTTTAGGTATTTATTTAAAAGTATAGCCCATTCAAGCTAAAAGTCTAGAACATTTATAATTATTAACACCTGACTAGATATAAAGAAAAATGATACTGTGTGTGCTAAGTTTAAAGTACTCCATTGAAATACTCCTGTTTTAAAAAATAAATTTTTAGTTTTCGAAAAGAACTGTTCAAAAACTTGTAGTTTTATGTACTAGTACATTTAATGTGTAATCAACCCAGTGCAATTCAGTAAACATTAACTGAACCTTCTCCACACTCTCTGCACTTTCAAGCCTCAGTGCCTTTGCATGTCACCTTCCTTCCACCTATAGTTCTCTACTCTCCCCATCTTCACATTCAGCTCCATCTTTTTGAGTCCTTACTGAACCTCCAAATGGCAATAGTCTTATTCATCTTTAACACACACACTCCTAGCTCTTTTGTGCCTTGAGGCATATAGCTCAGAAAATGAAGATCTGGAATTCAAGCCCTTATCTACCTGAATGCAAAGCTGATGCTCTTTTCACGGTGCTACATACCATTTTATTGAACAAGCATTTAACAGGTATTTATTGTGTTGTTTAACAGCTTGATGGCAAGAACTGCCTTTGTCACTCCCCAGACTGATTATTTAAAATTTCAGAGGACGTGATATATGGGGTTGTTAAGATAGGTTGTTTTGTTATTTAAAGAGAACATTTTCCAACCTACCACTGTGCTTGGCACACAGTCAGTCATCAATAAGTGTTTATTGAATTGATTGTGATGATTACATCATTTGCTATTGGCCCCAAATGGCATTCAATTCTATTTTTTAGTAATAAAATGAAAGGAAAATAAAAAGCCTATTTCATTACAATCATTTTTCAATTATTCACACTTTGAATATAGGGAATGGTATAAACAGGCGCAGTGAAATAATCTAAAAGTCATTTTTACTTGGCTTTTTGTAAAGACTTTGTGATGACTTTTGTAGTATTCCTTTGCTTAGACTAATATTAACATAAATTTCACTCTTTGAGGACTTACTAGTTGAGCAGAGTGTAGGAGCAGCCAAGACTATGCTCAAGGATATGCAAAGTTAAATCAGGCTACATATTAGTTAGTTGAGCTCTAGAGGAGAGAAAAACAGTGTGAGCATTCACTCACTCATTCTTTTTTTTCTTTAATTGAGATATTTACATACCATAAAATTCACCCTTTTAAAGTGTATAGTTCAGTGGCTTTTAGTATATACACAAGGTTGTGCAACCATCACCACTATCTAATTGCAAAACATTCTCATCACCTGACAAAATAACCTATACCCATTACCAGTCACTTCTGTCTTCCCCTCTGGTAACCACTAATCTATTTTCTGTATCCGTGGATTTGCCCATTCTGGACATTTCATATAAATGGAATCATACAATACATGGCTTTTTGTGTCTGATTTTATTCACTAAGCATAATGTTTTCAAGGTTTATTCATATTGTAACATGTATCAGTACTTCATTCCTTTTTGCAGCTGAATAATATTCCATGGTACATTCATTCTTAGGTCAGCCTCTTTTACATCCTTTACATGCAAAGGGGAAGTCCTGGTTGGTGCAAATGGTTAAGCCTTGGCTACTAACCAAAAGGTTGGCAGTTCAATTCCACCCAGAGAGGCCTTGGAATAAAGTCCTGATGATCTACATCTGAAGGATCACAGCCACAATGTGGAGTGCAGTTCTACTCTGAAACACAGGGTTGCCAGTAGTTGAAATCAACTTTACAGCAACTGGTTTGGGTTTTTTTTTTTTTCTTGGTATATATATGGTATATAGAAGGTGCTGTGGACTTAGAGAGGGCTAAGATAAGGCATCTAGCCTCAAGGATAGGAAGCAAAGGGTAGTTGAAAAGAATAATTTATTAAAAACAGTACCTCTCAGAAATAATTTGTTGGAATACTATTAAGTACTAAAAGTAAACATCTTTATGTAATCATACTGTCAGTTTTTTTCTGACAGTGCTGAAAAAATAAACACGTGGCAGCAAATGTGTTAGGTCAACTTGCTGATTGTCTTTATGTATATACATTTCTTAGATTTTATGTAAGGATGTTTAACTGGAGGTGGGGGCGTAATCTATGTGAGAAAAGACACCCTTCCGACACTTTAATGGACTTTTTTTTAACTTAGATGATGATTTCAACTGTTTGTCCCTATATAAAAGAATTTACACCTTTGATTTAGGGGACAGAAATGTATATTATCAAGCAGGGAAATGTGCATAACTAAAGATATTCTCTTACATAATGCACAAAATGCAAAAAGGATGTCATGGAAAATAAATAAGGCACTAAAAATTGTTCAAGAATTTTTATAATGTTTTCATTTGTTGGTGCTAAAAGTAATTTCCTTTTTAATGTAGAAGTATTTTAATTGTGGAAAGGTTTAATTTTCTCATTGTTGTCAAATTAATTATACCCTGTATATAGAGAGCTTAGTTTTTCTTGAGTCTATTTGACATTAAACATATCTCACCAAAAGCGCACACCAGGATTGTTTTGAAGACTTGCCAACATTCCAAAAACTTCTGCAACCCTTTCATTGTACTTAACCAGATTTCCTGGAGACTGACTTTAAAGTTTTTACTATGGTGTTTTTTATATAAATCGAATTGATGTAAAATATAATTTAAACTCTTAGAGAAACTTACTAATCTTTTTATTCAACAGCCATTTAAAAAATATTTTAATCTTATGAAATTAGTGATCACAGCGATAGATGTAGATTTGTTAACATCTTTATATATTTTTTAATCTTATTGTGCTTTAGGTGAAAGTTTACAGCTCAAGTTAATTTCTCATTCAAAAATATATACATATATTCTTTTGTGACATTGGTTGCAATCTCTACAATGTGACAGTATGCTCCCCCTTTCCACCACGGGGTCCCTGTGTCTATTTATCTGGTTCCTGTCCCTTCCTGCCTTCTCATCTTGTTTTTAGACAGTAGTTGCTTGTTTGGTTTCATGTATTTGATCGAACTAAGAATCACATTCCTTACGTGTTATTTTTTGCCTTATAGGCCTGTCTAGTCTTTTCTGAAAAGTAGGGTTCAGGAATGGTTTCAGTTCTAGGCTAGCAGAGTATTCAGGGACCATCGTCTAAGTGGTTCATCCAGCCCCTGTCAGATCAGTAAGTCTGATCTTTTTATATGAATTTGAATTCTGTTCTGCATTTCTTTCCCATTCTGTTAGGTAGTCTCTCTTGTAATCTCTGTCAGAGAGGTCGTTGGTGATAGTTGGGCACCATCTAGTTCCCCTAGTCTCAGGCTGGTGGGGTCTCTGGTTCATGTGGTCTCCTTTAGTTCTTTTGGCTAATACTTTCCTCGTGTCTTCGGTTTTCTTCATTCTCCTTTGCTCCGGATAGGATGGGACCAATAGATGTATCTGAGGTGGCTACGTAAAAGCTTTTAAGACCCCAGATGCTACTTACCAAAGTGGGATGTAGACATTTCTTTCGTGAACTGTGTTTTGCCAATTAACATAAATATCCCCCGAGACTGGGGTCCCCGGCCCCCAGTCCCAGCTACTTGGTCCCTCAAAGTGTTTAGCTGTGTCTAGGAAGCTTCCGTGCTTTTCTTTGGTTCAGTTGTGCTGACTTACCCTATATTTTATGTTGTCCTTTCCTTCACCTAACTTGACACCTGCCTACTATCTAGTTAGTAGTTTCCTTTCCCCACTTCCCCACCCTTGTAACCATCAAAGAATGCTTTTTTCTGTGGGTAAACCTTTTTTTGAGTTCTTATGATAATGGTCTCATACAATATTTGTTCTTTTGTGACTGACTGATTTCACTCAGCATAATGCCCTCCAGTTTCATCCATGTTGTAAGATATTTCGTAGATTCATTGTTATTCTTTGTTATTGCGTAGTATTCCACTATGCAAATTTACCACAATTTGTTTATTCTTTGGTCTACTGTTGGGCATTTAGGTTGTTTCCATCTTTTTGCTCTTCTGAATAGTGCTGCAGTGAACGTGGGTGTGCATATGTCTATTTGTGTGACAGCTGTTATACTTCTAGGGTATGTTTCTAGAAGTGGGATTTCTGGATCGTCTGGTATCTCTATTTCTAGCTTTTTAAAGAAGTGCCACATCATTTTCCAAAGTGGTTGCACCATTTTACATTCCCACCAGCAGTGCATAAGTGTTCTAGTCTTCCCACAACCTCTCCAATATTCGTTATTTTGTGTTTTTATGATTAGTGCCAGCCTTGTTGGGGTGAGATTGTATCTCATTGTAGTTTTGATTTGCGTTTCTCTAATGGCTAATGATCGTGAGCATTTCCTCATGTATCTGTTAGCTGCCTGAATATCTTCTTTGGTGAAGTGCCTGTGCATATCCTTTGTGCATTTTTTAATTGCCTTATTTGTCTTTTTGTTGTTGAGGTGTTGGAGTATCTTGTAGATTTTAGAGATTAGACCCTTGTTGGATATGTCATAGCCAAAATTTTTTTTCCCAGTCTATAGGCTCTCTTTTTACTCTTTTGGTGAAGTCTTTTGATGAGCCTAAGTGTTTGATTTTTAGGAACTCCCAGTATCTAGTTTCTCTTTTGGCATTTGTGCATTGTTAGGTATGACTTTTATCCTATTTATGCCGTGTATTAGGGCTCCTAGCATTGTCCCTATTTTTTCTTCCATGATACTTATCATTTTCGATTTTGTATTTAGGTCTTTAATCTATTTTGAGTTAGTTTTTTTTGTGTATGGTGTGAGGTATGGGTTCTTGTCTTAGTTATCTAGTGCTGCCATAACAGAAATACCACAAGTTGATGGCTTTAACAAAGAGAAATTTGTTTTCTCACAGTCTGGTAGGCTAGAAGTCCAAATTCAGGGTGTCACCTCCAGGGGAAGTCTTTCTGTCTCTGTCAGCTGTGGAAGAAAGTCCTTCTCATCAATCTTCCCCTGGACTAGGAGCTTCTCCATGCCGGACCCTGGGTCCAAAGGACACTCTCTGCCCCTGGTGCTTCTTTCTTGGTGACATGAGGTCCCCCAAGTCTCTCTGCTCACTTCTCTCTTTTATATCTCAAAAGAGATTGGCTTAAGACACTGTCTCATTAATATAACTGGCATAATCCATCTTATTACATCAGAGTGATAGGATTTACAATACATAGGGAAATCACATCAGATGACAAAATGGTAGACAATCATATATACTGGGAATCATGACCTAGCCAAGCTGACATATTTTGGGGGAACACGGTTCAATCTGTGACAGTTCTGTTTCATTTTTTTATAAATGGACACCCAGTTATGCCAGCACCATTTGTTAAAGAGACTGTCTTTTGCCCATTTAATGGACTTGGCCCTTCGTCGAATATCAATTGCTCATAGATGGATGGATTTACATCTTGGTTCTCAACTCTTTTCCATCGATCTATGTGCCTGTTGTTGTACCAGTACCAGGCTGTTTTGACTACCGTGTCTGTATAATAGGCTCCAAAATCAGGTAGCATGAGGCCTCCCACTTTGTTCTTCTTCAGTAATACTTTACTTATCCAAGACCTCTTCCCTTTCCACATAAAGTTGGTGATTAATTTTTCCATCTCATCAAAGAGTGCTGTTGGAATTTGAATCGGGATTGCATTTTATCTGTAGATCACTTTGGGTAGTAATAACATTTTCACAATGTTGTCTTCCTATCCATGAACATGGTATGTTTTTCCACTTATGTAGGTCTCTTTTGGTTTCTTGCGGTAGTGTTTTGTAGTTTTCTTCATATAGGTCTTTTATGTCCCTGGTTAAATTTACTCCTAAGTATTTTATCTTCTTAGGGACTACTGTAGATGGTATTGATTTGGTGATTTCCTTTTTGAAATTCTCTTTGTTGTTGTAGAGGACTCCAACTGATTTTTGTATGTTAATCTTGTATCTTGCTACATTGCTGAAATCTTCTATTAGTTCCAGTAGCTTTCTTGTGGATTCTTTGGGGTTTTGTGTGTGTAAGATCATATTACCTGTGAATTGTTGTTGTTTTCCAGTGTCATCTACTCGGTTCTGACTCATAGCGATCCTGTGCACAACAAAACGAAACACTATGGGGTCTTGTACCATCCTCACAATTGTTGCTATGCTTGAGCCTATTGTTGCAGCCACTGAGTCAGTCCATCTCATTGAGGGCCTTCACTTTTTTGTTGACCCTCTACCAAGCATGATGTCCTTTTCCAAGGACTGATCCCTCCTGACAACATGTCCAAAGTATGTGAGATGCAGTCTCGCCATCTTTGCTTCCAAGGAGCATACTGGTTATGCTTCTTCCAAGACAGATTTGTTTGTTCTTTTGGCAGTCCATGGTATATTCAATATTCTTTGCCAGTACCACAATTCAAAGACATCAATTCTTTTTCGGTCTTCCTTATTCATTGTCCAGCTTTCGCTTCATATGAGGTGATTGGAAACACCATGGCTTGGGTCAGGCGCACCTTAGTCCTCAGGGTGGCATCTTTGCTTTTTAACACTTTTTAAAGAGATCTCTTGCAGCCAGTTTGCCCAATGCAATGTGTCTTTTGATTTCTTGACTGCTGCTTCCATGGGTGTTGATTATGGACCCAAGTAAAATGAAATCCTTGACAACTTCAATCTTTTTTCCGTTTATCATGGTGTTACTTATTGGTCCAGTTGTGAGGATTTTTGTTTTCTTTATGTTGAGGTGTAATCCATACTGAAGGCTGTGGTCTTTGATTTTCATCAGTAAATGCTTCAAGTCCTCTTCACTTTCAGCAAGGAGGGTTGTGTCATCTGCATAACGCAGGTTGTTAATGAGTCTTCCTCCAATCCTGATGTCCTGTTCTTCTTTGTATAGTCCAGTTTCTCAGATTATTTGCTGAGCATTCAGATTGAACAGGTATGGTGAAAGGATATAACCCTGATGCACACTTTTCCTGAGTTTAAACCGTGCGGTATTCACTTGTTCTGTTTGAACGACTGCCTCTTGATCCATGTACAGATTCCTCAGGAGCACAATTAAGTGTTCCAGAATTCTCATCCTCCACAATGTTATCCAAAATTTATTATGACCTACACAGTTGAACGCCTTAGCATAGTCAGTAAAACACAAGTAAACATCTTTCGGGTGTTCACTGCTTTCTGCCAGGATCCATCTGACATCAGCAATGATATCCTTGGTTTCAAGTCCTCTTTTAAATCCAGCCTTAATTTCTGGCAGTTCCTTGTCAATATACTGCTGTAGCCACTTTTGAATGATCTTCAGCAAAATTTTGCTCACATGTGGTATTAATGATATTGTTCAGTGATTTCCACATTCAGTTGGATCACCTTTCTTGGGAATAGGCGTAAGTATGGATCTCTTCTAGTCAGTTGGCCACATAACTGTCTTCCAAATTTCTTGGCATAGATGAGTGAACATTTCCAGTGCTGCATCTGTTTGTTGAAACTTCCCAATTGGTTTCCCATCAATTTCTGCAGCCTTGTTTTTGCTAATGCCTTCAGTGCAGTTAGAACGCGTTCCTTCAGTTCTGGATCATATGTTACCTCCTGAAATGGTTGAACGTCGACCCATTCTTTTTGGTATAGTAACTCTGTGTATTTCTTCAATCTTCTTTTGATGCTTCCTGTGTCATTTAATATTTTCCTTGTAGAATCCTTCACTATTGCAACTTAAGGCTTGAAATTATTCTTCAGTTCTTTCAGCTTGAGAAATACTGAGCATGTTCTTTGCTTTTGCTTTTTAATCTCCAGGGCTTTGCACATGTCATCATAGTACTTTACATTGTCTTCTCTAGCTGCTTTTTGAAATCTTCTGTTTGCCCTTTTACTTCATCATTTTTTCCTTTAGCTTTAGCTACTCAACGTTTAAGAGCAAGTTTCAGAGTCTCTTCTGACATCCATTTTGGTCTTTTCTTTCTTTCCTGTCGTTTTAATCACTTCTTGTTCATGTATGGTGTCCTTCCACAACTCATCTGATCTTCGGTCATTAGTGTTCAGTGTGTCAAATCTATCCTTGAGATGGTCTCTAAATTCAGGTGGGATATACTCAAGTATGTACTTTGGCTGTCATGGACTTGTTCTAATTTTCTTCAGTTTCAACTTGAATTTGCATATGAGTAATTGATGGTTTGATCTGCAGTCGGCCCCTGGCCTTATTCTGACTGGTGATATTGAGCTTTTCCATCTGTTCCCACATATGTAGTTGATTTGATTCCTGCGTATTCCTTCTGGCGAGGTACATGTGTGTAGTCGCTCTTTATGTTGGTGAAAAAAGGTATTTGTAATGAAGAAGTGGTTCATCTTGCAAAATTCAGTCATGTGATCTCCGGCATCGTTTCTGTCACCAAAGACCATATTTTCCAACTACCGATCCTTCTTTGTTTCCAGCTTTCACATTTCAATCACCAGTAATTATCAGTGCATCCTGATGGCATGTTTGGTCAATTTCAGGCTGCAGAAGTTGGTAAAAATCTTTAATTTCTTCATCTTTGTATTTAGCGGTTGGTGCATAAATGCGAATAATAGTCATATCAACTGGTCTTTACTGTAGGCGTATGGATACTATCCTATCACTGACAGCACTTGAGGAGAGATCTTGAAATGTTCTTTTTGACAATGAATGCAATGCCATCCCTCTTCAAGTTGTCATTCCTGGCATAGTACACCATATGATTGCCTGATTCAGAATGACCAATACCAGCCAGTTTCACCTTTTTTTTAATGCCTAGGATATTGATCTGTATGCATTCCATTTCTTTTCTTTTTTTTTTTTTGCTAATTTTTATTGTGCTTTAAGTGAAAGTTTACAAATCAAGTCAGTTTCTCACACAAAAACCCAAATACACCTTGCTACACACTCCCAATTACTCTCCCTCTAATGAGACAGCCTGCTCTTTCCCTCCACTCTCTCTTTTCGTGTCCTTTTTGCCAGCTTCTAACCAACCCCCCCCTCACATCTCCCCTCCAAGCAGGAGATGCCAACATAGTCTCAAGTGTCCACCTGATCCAAGAAGCTCACTCCTCACCAGCATCCCTCTCCAACCCACTGTCCAGTCCAATCCATGTCTGAAGAGTTGGCTTTGGGAATGGTTCCTGTCCTGGGGCAATACAAGGTCTGGGGGCCATGACCACCAGGGTCCATCCAGTCTCAGTCAGACCATTAAGCCTGGTCTTATGAGAATTTGGTACCTGCATCCCACTGGTGTCCTGCTCCCTCAGGGGTTCTTTGTTGTGTTCCCTGTCAGGGCAGTAATCGGTTATAGCTGGGCCCCATCTAGTTTTTCTGGTTTCAGGATGATGTAGTAGCTGGTTCATGTGGCTCTTTCTGTCTCTTGGGCTCATAATTGCCTTGTGTCCTTGGTGTTCTTCATTCTCCTTTGATCCAGGTGGGTTGAGACCAACTGATGCATCTTAGATGGCTGCTTGCTAGCATTTAAGACCCCAGATGCCACTCTTCAAAATGGGATGCAGAATGTTTTGTTAATAGATTTTACTATGCCAATTGACTTAGATGTCCCCTGAAACCATGGTCCCCAGACCCCTGGCCCTGCTACGCTGGCCTTCGAAGCTTTCAGATGATTCAGGAAACTTCTTTGCTTTTGGTTTAGTCCAATTGTGCTAACCTCCCCTGTATTGTGTGCTGTCTTTCCCTTCACCTAAAGCAGTTCTTATCTACTATCTAATTAGTGAATACCCCTCTCCCACCGTCTGTCCCTCCCCCCTCTCGTAACCACAAAAGAATGTTTTCTTCTCAGTTTAAACTATTTCTCAAGTTCTTATAATAGTGGTCTTATACAATATTTGTCCTTTTGCAACTGACTAATTTCACTCAGCATAATGCCTTCCAGGTTCCTCCATGTTATGAAATGTTTCACAGATTCCTCACTGTTGTTTATCGATGTGTAGTATTCCATTGTGTGAATATACCATAATTTATTTATCTGTTCATCCATCAGTGGGCACTTTGGTTGCTTCCATGTTTTTGCTGTTGTAAACAGTGCTGCAGTAAACATGGGTGTGCATATATCTGTTCGTGTAAAGGCTCTTACTTCTCTAGGATATATTCCAAGGAGTGGGATTGCTGGATCATATGGTAGTTCTAGTTTTAACTTTTTAAGGAAGCGCCAAATCAATTTCCAAAGTGGTTATACCATTTGACATTCCCACCAGCAGTGTAGAAGTGTTCCAGTCTCTCCACAGCCTCTCCAACATTTATTCTTTTGTGTTTTTTGGATTAATGCCAGCCTTGTTGGAGTGAGATGAAATCTCATTGTAGTTTTGATCTGCATTTCTCTAATGGCTAATGATCATGAACATTTCCTCATGTATCTGTTAGCTACCTGAATGTTTTCTTTAGTGAAGTGTCTATTCATATCTTTTGCCCATTTTTTAATTGAGTTATTTGTCTTTTTGCAGTTGAGTTTTTGCAGTATCCTGTAGAGTTTAGAGATCAGGTGCTGATCAGAAATGTCATAGCTAAAAACTTTTTCCCAGTCTGTAGGTAGTCTTTTTACTCTTTTGGTGAAGACTTTGGATGAGCATAGCTGTTTGGTTTTTAGGAGCTCCCAGTTATGTAGTTTTTCTTCTACATTCTTTATAATGTTTTGTATACTGTTTATGCCATGTATTAGGGCTCCTAACATTGTTCCTGTTTTTTCTTCCATGCTCTTTATCATTTTAGATTTTATATTTAGGTCTTTGATCCATTTTGAGTTAGTTTTTGTGCATGGAGTGAGGTATGGGACTTGTTTCATTTTTTTTGCAGGTGGATATCCAGTTATGCCAGCACCGTTTGTGTATAAGACTGCCTTTTCCCCATTTAACTGTTTTGGGGCCTTTGTCAAATATCAGCTGCTCATATGTGGATGGATTTATGTCTGGACTCTCAGTTCTGGTCCATTGGTCCATGTATCTGTTGTTTACCAGTACCAGGCTGTTTTGACTACTGTGGCGGTATAATAGTTTCTAAAATCAGGTAAAGTAAGGCCTCCCACTTTGTCCTTCTTTTTCAGTAATGCCTTATTTATCTGGGGCCTCTTTCTCTTCCATATGAAATTGGTAATTTGTTCCTCCATCTCATTAAAGAATGTCCTTGGGATTTGGATCGGAGTTGCATTAAATGTATAGATCGCTTTTGGTAGAATAGACATTTTTAAAATGTTAAGTCTTCCTATCCATGAGCAAGGTATATTCTTCCACTTATGTAAGTCTATTTTGGTTTCTTGCAGAAGTGTACCGTAGTTTTCTTTGTATAGGTCTTTTACATCTCTGGTAAGATTTATTCCTAAGTGTTTTATCTTCTTGGGGGCTACTGTAAATGGCATTGATTTGGTCATTTCCTTTTTGATGTTCTTTTTGTTGGTGTACAGGAATCCAACTGATTTTTGTATGTTTATCTTGTATCCTGATACTCTGCTGAACTCTTCTATTAGTTTCAGTAGATTTCTGAAGGATTCCGTAGGGTTTTCTGTGTATAAGATCATGTCGTCTGCAAATAGAGATACTTTTACTTCTTCCTTGCCAATCTGGATGCCTTTTATTTCTTTATCTAGCCTAATTGCTCTGGCTAGGACCTCCAGCACAAAGTTGAATAAGAGCGGTGATAAAGGGCATCCCTGTCTGGTTCCCGATCTTAAGGGGAATGTTTTCAGGCTTTCTCCATTTAGGGTGATGTTGGCTGTTGGCTTTGTATAAATGCCCTTAATTATGTTGAGAAATTTTCCTTCTATTCCTGTTTTGCTGAGAGTTTTATCATGAATGTGTGTTGAACTTTGTCAAATGCCTTTTCTGCATCAATTGATAAAATCATGTGATTCTTGTCTTTTGTTTTATTTATGTGGTAGATTACATTAATTGTTTTTCTAATGTTGAACCATCCCTGCATACTTGGTATGAATCCCCCTTGGTCATGGTGAATTATTTTTTTGATATGTTGTTGAATTCTATTGGCTAGAATTTTGTTGAGGATTTTTGCATCTACATTCATGAGGGATATAGGTCTATAATTTTCTTGTGTCTTTACCTGGTTTTGGTATCAGGGATATGGTGGCTTCATAGAATGAGTTAGGTAGTATCCCATCCTTTTCTATGCTCTAAAATAACTTTAGTAGTAGTAGTGTTCACTCTTCTCTGAAAGTTTGGTAGAAGTCTGCAGTGAAGCCATCCGGACCAGGGCTTTTTTTTGTTGGGAGTTTTTGATTACCTTTTCAATCTCTTCTTTTATTATGGGTCTATTTAGTTGTTCTACCTCTGTTTGTGTTAGTTTAGGTAGGTAGTGTGTTTCTAGGAATTCATCCATTTCTTCTAGGTTTTCAAATTTGTTTGAGTATAGTTTTTCATAGTAATCTGATATGATTCTTTCAATTTCATTTGGGTCTGTTGTAATATCGCCCATCTCATTTCTTATTCAGGTTATTTGCTTCCTCTCCTGTTTTTCTTTTGTCAGTTTGGCCAGTGGGTTATCAATTTTTTTGACTTTTTTCAAAAAAAAAAACAGCTTTTGGTCTAGTTAATTCTTTCAATTGTTTTTCTGTTTTCTACTTCATGTAGTTCAGCTCTAATTTTTATTATTTGTTTTCTTCGGGTGCCTGTGGGTTTCTTTTGTTGCTCTCTTTCTATTTGTTCAAGTTGTAGGGATAGTTCCTTGATTTTGGCCTTTTCTTCTTTTTGGTTGTGTGCATTTATCGATATAAATTGGCCTCAGAGCACCGCTTTTGCTGTGTCCCAAAGGTTCTGATAGGAAGTGTTTTCGTTCTCATTGGATTCTATGAATTTCTTTATTCCATCCTTAATATCTTCTATAATCCAGTCTTTTTTGAGCAGCGTATTGTTCAGTTTCTAAGTGATTGATTTCTTCTCCCTGCTTTTTCTGTTATTGATTTCCACTTTTATGGCCTTGTGGTCAGAGAAGATGCTTTGTAATATTTCATTGTTTTGGATTCTGCCAAGGCTTGCTTCATGACCTAATACATGGTCTATTCTAGAGAATGTTCCATGTGCACTAGAAAAGAAAGTATAGTTGGTTGCTGTTGGGTGGAGTGTTCTGTATATGTCTACGAGGTCAGGTTGGTTGATTGTGGCGTTTAGATCTTCCGTGTCTTTATTGAGCTTCTTTCTGGATGTCCTGTCCTTCACCGAAAGAGGTGTGTTGAAGTCTCCTACTATTATTGTGGAGCTGTCTATCTCACTTTTCAATGCTGATAGAGTTTGGTTTATGTATCTTGCAGCCCTGTTATTGGGTGCATAAATATTTTATATGGTTATATCTTCTTGGTGTATTGTCCCTTTAATCATTGTATAGTGTCCTTCTTTATCCTTTCTGATGGATTTAACTTTAAAGTCTATTTTATCAGAAATTAATGTTGCCACTCCTGCTCTTTTTTGATTGTTGTTTGCTTGATACAGTTTTTTCCATCCTTTGAGTTTTAGTTTTTGTGTCTGTAAGTCTAAGGCATTTCCCCTTATAGGCAGCATATAGATGGATCTTGTTTTTTAATCCATTCTGCCACTCTCTGTCTCTTTATTGGTGCATTTAGTCCATTTACATTCAGGGTAATTATGGATAGGTATGAATTTAGTGCTATCGTTTTGATGTCTTTTTTGTGTGTGTTGACAGCTTCTTTTTCCCACTTGATTTTATATGCTGAGTAGATTTTCTTTATATATTGTCCTTTGCTCATATTTGTTGTTGTTGATTTTGTTTCTGCTGAGTCTGTATTTTTCCCTTGTATTTTATTTTGATGAGTAGGATGGTTTGTCTCCTTTGTGGTTACCTTATTATTTACCCCTATTTTTCTAAGTTTATAACTAACTTTTATTTCTTTGTATCGCTGTATCTTCCTCTCCATATGGAAGGTGTATGATTACATTTCTTAGTCCCTCTTTATTATTTTAATGTTGTCTTCTTTTATATAATAACATCGCTTTTTTTTTTTTTTAAATCTTGCTTTTTTTTTTTTTAATTTCCCTGTCTGGGTTGACTTCTCGTTGCTCTGCCCTGTGTTCTAGTCTTGGGTTGATACCTGATATTATTGATTTTCTAACCAAAGAACTCCCTTTAGTATTTCTTGTAGTTTTGGTTTGGTTTTTATGAATTCCCTCAACTTGTGTTTATCTGGAAATGTCTTAATTTCACCTTCATATTTAAGAGACAGTTTTGATGGATATATGATTCTTGGCAGGTGGTTTTTTTCCTTCAATTTTTTAAATATGTCATCCCATTGCCTTCTTGCCTGCATGGTTTCTGCTAAGTAGTCCGAGCTTATTCTTATTGGCTCTCCTTTGTAGGTGACTTTTTTTTATCCCTCGCTGCTCTTATAATTCTCTCTTTGTCTTTCGTTTTGGCAAGCTCGATTATAATATGTCTTGGTGACTTTCTTTTGAGATCTACCTTATGTGGAGTTCAATGAGCATCTTGGATAGATATCTTCTCATCTTTCACAATATCAGGGAAGTTTTCTGCCAACAAATCTTCAACAATTTTCTCTGTATTTTCTGTTATCCCTCCCTTTTCTGGTACTCCAATCACTCATAGGTTATTTCTCTTGATAGAGTCCCACATGATTCTTAAGTTTTCTTCATGTTTTTTAATTCTTTTATCTGATTTTTCTTGAAATATATTAGTGCCAAGTGATTCATCTTCAAGTTCAGAAATCCTAGCTTCTACTTGCTCAATTCTGCTCCTCTGGCTTTCTATTGAGTTATCTAATTCTGTAATTTTATTGTTAATCTTCTGAATTTCTGATGGCTGTCTGTCTATAGATTTTTCCAGCTTATTAAACTTTTCATTATGTTCCTGAATAGTCTTTCTGATTTCTTCAGTTGCTTTATCTGTGTGTTCCTTGGCTTGTTCTGCGTTTTGCCTTATTTCCTTACTGATGTCTTGAAAGGTTCTGTATATTAAACTTTTGTATCCTGCATCTGGTAATTCCAGGAATGCATATTTCATCTAAAAGATCCCTGGATTCTTTGTTTTGAGAGCCTGTTGAGGTGATCATGGCCTGTTTCTTTATGTGACTTGATATTGACTGTTGTCTCCAAGCCATCTATATATTATTGTATTAGTTTATGCTTGCTTACTGTGTCGTAGCTGCTTGCGTTGTTTTGTTTTGATATACCCCTATGAGTTGCTTGAGTGAGCTAGCTTGATTATTTTCACCTTTGGAGCTCTGGTGTCCTGTCCCCAGCTGGCGAGAGCTGTTATCAGGTATATCAGTCGGGGGTTCCATTCAGTTTTCTTGTATGAATTCAGCTCAGGTTTCCAGGTAGCTGATATCAAGTGTGTGGTACAGGCTCTGTCCTACAGTCTTAGTGTGGCAGGGGTGATTGGCGTATATACCTGTATCTGATGGCAGCAGGGAGTCATGCTCCGAACAAGGCAGGGGGCTGAGAACCAACCCCCAAGTGTCTCTGAGGAAAACGTGTCTCTGTTCCCTAGAGCGTGCTAGTGGGTGGGCTCTGCAGAGGGACCATGGGCACCCAAAGTTTTTGTTGTAAGGACTGGGAGGTACCAGTTATCCCTGGGCCCCTGTCGCAGGTGGCTGGGTGACCTGAGTCACCTCTAGGTTTTGAAATTTGTTGGAGTACAATTTTTTGTAGCGTTGTATTTTTTATGATCCTTTTTATTTCAGTTTGTTCTGTTGGGATATCACCTGTCTCATTTTTTATGCAAGTTTTTTGCTTCTTCTGTTTTTCTTCTGTCAGTTTGGCCAGTGGTTTTTTGTTGTTGATCTTTTCAAAGAACCAACTTTCGGTTTTCTTGACCTTTTCAGTTGTTTTTCTGTTCTCTATTTCATTTATTTCTGCTATAATCTTTATTATTTCCTTTCTTCTGGTGCCTGAGGGCTTCTTTTGCTGCCCTCTTTGTATTTGTTTGAATTTTAAGGTTAATGCTTTGATTTGGCTCTTCTTTTTTGGTGTGTGCATTTATTGCTATAAATTGACCTCTAAGCACTGCTTTTGCTGTGTCCCAAGGGTTTTGGTAAGATTTATTTTCATTCTCATTTGATTCAATGAATTTTTTTTATTCCATCCTTGATTTCTCCTATTATCCAGTAATTTTTAAGCAAGGTGTTTTTCAGTTTCCATGTATTTGATTTTTTTTTTTTTTCCTTGCTGTTTCTGTTATTGATTTCTACTTTTATAGCATTATGGTCAGAGAGGATGCTTTGTATTATTTCGATGTTTTGGATTCTGTTAAGGCTGGCTTGTGGTCTAAAATATAGTCTATTCTGAAGAATGTTCCACATGTGTTGGAAAAGAATGTATACTTTACCGCTGTTGGGTGGAGTGTTGTGTATATGTCTATAAGGTTGAGTTGGTTGATAGTGGCATTTAGACCTTCTGTATCTTTATTGAGTTTCTGTCTAGATGTTCTGTCCTTCACCACAAGTGGTATGTTGAAGTCTTTTACTATTATTGTGGAACTATTTCTCTTTTCAATACTGTTAGAATTTGTTTTATGTATTTTGGAGCCCTGTCATTGGGTATGTATATATTTATTATGCTTATGTCCCCCTGGTGTATTAACCCTTTAATCATATAATGTCCTTTCTTGTCCTTTATGGTGAATTTTGCTTTAAAATCTATTTTATCAGAGATTAATATTGCCATTCCTGCTCTTCTTTGGTTGTTTGCCTGATATATTTTTTTCCATCCTTTGAGTTTTAGCTTATTTATGTTGTTGTGTCTGAGATGTGTCTCTTGTAGACAGCATATAGATTTATCGTGTTTTTTTTTAATGCATTCTGTCACTCTCTGTCTCTTTACTGGTGCATTTAGGCCATTTACAGTCACTGTAATTATCAATAGGTACGGGTTTACTGCTCTTTTTTTTTTTTTTTTGTAGTGTTGACAGTTTCTTTGTTCTGCTTAATTTTTTGTGCTGAGTCCTTTTTGTTTTTGTATTTTCATCACTTTAATTTTTTTTGGTTTTGTGTTTAATCAGTCTTTGTTTTTCTTTTTTTTTATTTTGATCAGTAGGTTTGTTAGCTTCCTTTGTGTTTACCTTGAAATTACCATTATTTTTCTGAGTTTAAACCAGTCTTTTATTTCTTCATATCACCTTGACTTCTTCTCCATTTGGAAGTTCTATGACTTCACCATTTTATTCCATCTGTTTTGTTTTGATGTTGTTGTCATTTACATATGGACGTCACTGGTTCCCTATTTTCAGTCTTTTAGCTTTGTTTTATTTTTGTCAATTCCCTGTCTATGTTGGTATCTGGTTGATCTGTCCTGTGTTCTAGTTTTCGATCGATGTCTGATGTTATTGGTTGTCTAACCAGATGACCCCTTTAATATTTCTTGTGATTTTGGTCTAGTTTATACAAATTCGCTTAATTTCTGTTTATCTGGAAATGACTTGATTTCACCATCATATTTGAGAGACAGTTTTGCTGGATATATAATTCTTGGCTGGCATATTTTTCCCTTCAAAGTTTTATGTATGTCATCCCATTGCCCTCTTGCCTGCATGTTTTCTGCTGAGTAATCAGAGCTTAGTCTTATTGGTTCTCCTTTGTAGGTGACTTTAGGTTTATCCCTATCTGCCCTCAAGATTCTTTCTTTGTCTTTGGTTTTGGCAAGTTTGATTATGGTATGTCTGTTGACTTTCTTTTGGTGTGTATCCTGTATGGTGTTTGCTGAGCTTCATGGATAGATATTTTCTCATCTTTCATATTAGGAATGTTTTTGGCCAGCAAATCTTCAACAATTCTCTCTCTGTTTTCTGTTATCTCCTCCAGTTTTGGTACTCCAATCACTAGATTTTTCCTCTAGAGAGTATCCCACATAATTCTTAGGCTTTCTTCATTCTTTTTTCTTATTTTTCCTCAAACAAATTGGTGTCAGAGGATTTATCTTCAGTCTCATGAATTCTGACTTCCATTGCCTCAATTCTGCTCCTTTAACCTTCTACTGAGTAGTCTAATTCTGAAATTTTATTGTTAATCTTTTGGATTTTTAGTTGCCATTTTTGTATAGTTTCTCACAACCTGTTCCTTCTGTGATTTTGTTCTTGTATTGTTTTCCTGAATCCTTCTATTGCTTTGTCTGTGTGTTCCTTGGTTTGGTCTGTTTTGCTTGATCTCCTTCTTGATCTCTTGGACAGCCCTGTGTATTAGTCTTTTGAATTCTTTATCAGGTAGTTAAATTGCCTTATCTTTCACTGGAAGATTTTCTGGGTCTTTATTTTGGGCACTTGCTGGAGCCATCTTGTCCTGCTTCTTTATGTGATTTGATATTGACAGCTTTCTCCAAGGCATCGATAAGTTATTACATTTATTTATTTATTGTAGTTTTGTTTACTGTGTCCTGTATTTTTGTTCTGTTTTGATATGTCCAAGTAGGCTGGGTGTGTGTGCTGCTCTGGTCATTGGCATCATTAAAGCACTCGCCTTCTGTCACCAGATGGTCAAAGTAGTTACTAGGCGTGTGAGCCTGGGAGTCTGTTTACTGTTCTTGTGGGGGTGCTAAAGATGTAGGCTACTTTTTTTGGTGAGGTAATGAATCTGTCCTTCTGGCCATGTGGTCATGGATGCAGGGGTTGTTCTCCCTGGTCATTGGGTTGGATGTTGTGTGTGTGCTTTGCTGCTTACCAGTTGGTGAGGGCACAGGTGCCTAGGTGTCGGTTACCCAAGTGTGTGGTACAGAAACACTCACCTATAGTCCTAGGTGGGCAGAGCTGCATGGGGGTTGTTCAGAGCAGGCACAGGTCTCTTGTTGCAGTAGGGAGTGGTGTGGGAGTCAAGGAAGGGGGCTGTTTGCTGCTCCCAAGTGCCTGGATGGATGGCATGCCCCTGTCCACTACATTGCATAGTGGCAGGTGGGGTAGAGGAGTGCAGCTGGTCCTTGGGCACCCAGTGCCATTGGCTGGAGGGATTGAGAGGCATCACTAATTCTCAGGCCTCTGTCATGTGCAGCTAAATGGAGTGGGTGGTACCGCTGGCCTTCAGGTCCCCCTGGTGTGGATGGGTGAGGCCCCTTCTTAGGAGGCAGGGCAGTGTCAAATGTCACAAATCTACAGCTCCCATTTGGCAGCTGCAGCTGAAAATGCACTTCAGGTGGTTGCCCTGCCCATTTTATCATAATGAGGGTGTGTGGTGTCAGATCAGCCTGCAAGGCACTGGGGTGAAGGGCGCTACAAGTCCCTGGACCCCCTATGCCAGTGACTGGGTGAAGGAATGAGTGCCTCTGGACCTGGCTATGAGTTCTCAGCTTAGGGGTTGTGGTGGTGTTGAATGCTGAGCAGGGAGGGGGATGGATGAGAAGGGAGCGCTCCTCGGTGATGGAGCTCTGGTGGGGGGAAGAGCTATGGTGTGTGCGTGGTGGTTTGGGAGCTTGCACTTAACTTTCACAGATGTGATGTCCTCTTTGGTTCTGGAGGTACGTGCAGATTTGCTGCTGCTTGGCTGGTGGGTTTTGGCTTGGGATGTTGCTGCTTGCCTCAATCTGTGTGAACTGTGCAGATCCAGTGAGCAGGACGCCCACGACGTCTTGATCCGTAATTCCCTGTTTCTGCTGTTTTTGAATTGTCTTTTCTTCACACAGTCCAATTCTTCAGCTTTGTCTTTAATGATTAGGGTTCATAGAGTGTCATATATATCCAATTCACTTGTTTTTGGGGGTCTTTGTTGTAAGAGGAACAACATGAAGTGTCTGATTATTTCACCATCTTGACCCTGCCCCCACATCTTTATATTTTAATACCACTGAGATAAATACTTAAATCTTGGAGCGGAGGAACCATCCCCTATTCAACATACCCAATGGTCATAATCTTGACCTTTGATAGCATTAGATCTTCTTGCTCCTAGTTCAGCAATGTTTCTATACCGCCCTTCTCCAAATAAAATTAGCCTCAGTTACAAGGTAATGTATTAGAAATGCTATTCTTCTAATTAGTATAATAGTCATTTATTTATAATTTTTAGTGAGTTTAGTTTTATATAAGTGAAGTAAAAATTAGGTAGATTATTTCAACCAGCACAATAGTGAATTATTCTACTAACCCAGTTTTACTATTTTTGTACCTATACTGGAAATGAAAGACAAGCTTGATTGTTTCGATTCAAAATGAATTAGAACAAAGAAATAGTATAGCTGAACCACTGTTGGATTTTTCCTTTTTTAGTCTTTAATATAGTGTTTCTCAAACTGTAACAGACAAAAGACTCTCCTGGAGTGCTTTTTTAAAATGGCAGATTCCCAGGCTTCACCCTGAGATTTATTACTTAGCTGAAGTGGGGCCTGGGAATCTGCATGTTAAATTAATCCCTTTGGTGATTCTGATGCAGAAGAGGGAGGAACACCCTTTGGGAGACACTGCTTGATAACAGTTGATGTTCTTGGTGACTTCTGTAGTTTTCTTGCTGCAGAATGAAAAGCACAACAGCATAGAGAATGTACTCAGGAGCCAGACTGCTTGGGTTCAAATCCTAGCTCTGTTATTCACTAGCTGGTGACTTGGGCAAGATTCTGGCTATTTTTTGCATGATTGCCTCTAGGAAACCTGTCCTTTTGAATGCTCATGTTGTAGTCAGCCCTCTTTCCAAGATAGGAATTGAATCTGTATTGGTCCCAAGCCCTAAGGATGTTGGCGGTAAAATGCTACAGAGCATACATGTTCTGTATAGTTGTTTGAGGGATAAACTGACTTGTAAAATTTTTTTCTCCTTGTTCAACGAACATATTTAAAATAATATAAATACATCTTTAAACCTTGAGTTCTTTAAAAAATGTATGCTCCTCGGAGTATGTAGGGATATTTGTCTTATTCAGGATACAGTCTAATACTTCTTTTCTCCTTCCTTCCGTAACCTGGCTTGTTTAGGGTAATGGGACAAGGCAGCAGCTATTGGCTATTCATGTGGCTAATGAATCAGTTAAATGAACCCACTTTGGTCATACATTCTTTCCCCGACCTGTACTGGCACCTTCATTCACTCAGCCCCTATTCCTTTTGACTGGCTATTCCTGGAGGCCCCATACCTTGCCTGACCTATGTGGTTATCCAATTTAGTACTGACTTACCACTGTCTAAGACTTCCCTATTTCCTTTCTGGGTTTCTTCTGCTGTCAAAGGTCCCTGATTTTGTTCCCTGCCCATGAAGTCCTGCTGGATCAAGATGGAATTTGTGTACATAACAGCCTGTTAAGGAACTTGCTGTGGGACTTGAACTGGACTCTTGCCTTTCCTAGCAATTCTTTCATTAATTTCATATTGATCTTAGTTAGCTCCCAAACAGTACCTGTTCTAACCCTTTTCCCCAAGTTCCTAATCCCAGCTTTATCACCTCAGATCTCTTTTAGTATATGCTTTTGCTTTTCTAGGTCTACCCTTTCAGATGTGAACATTATAGCTACCCTAGCCCCAGCTTCTTAAGGCTCTACATTTATCTTCTCATTTTTCTCTTTCGAGTTGAAGAAAGAGCTGTGGTTTTTCCTTCTTTAAAGGTGACCCATCTGCATCCTTGACCCTATCCCTTTTCTACTCTTGACAGGAGAGGAAGAAAGGTGTAGTTCCGAGAGAAGAAAAGGGTAAGTGCAGAGAAAGGAAAGGAGGCAGAGAAAAAAGGGAAAAGGAGGGGTAAATGAAGCAGTGGAGGAGGAAGAAAAGGAGAGAGGGAAAGAGCAGAAAATTATGCATAAAGTTCAAGTGGAAAAGGGGGAAAGAGGGGCACAGGGGAACAAGTGTGGAATAAACAGGATCACTTATCTACTGAATGAGGGGATGGGGCTTGGTGATTCCTAGGGTCACGTGTAACCATACACACTTCATAATTCTGTTCCTTTCCCGTCCTTCAACCTACACTTAGCAGCATCCCCTGTGTCTAAGATTGTATTATTTGCTTTTCTCAAATCCAAGCTGTTTTTTTTTTCACCCTGTGCTTTTCTCTGTGCCTCTACTTAGAGTTATCCCTTCTCTTGCCCTCTGAAGGAGCCCTGGTGGCACAGTGGTGAAGTACTTGGCTGCTAATCAAAAGGTTGGTGGTTCAAACTCACAAGATGCTGTGCGGGAGAAAGATGTGGCAGTCTGGTTTCATAAAGATTTCAGCCTTGGAAACCCTATGGGGCAGTTCTACTCTGTCCTATAGGGTTGCTATGAGTTGGAATCAACTCCAAAGCAATGGGGGTTCTTGCCCTCTGACACCACCTCCCCATCACATACAAACTTCTTGGTTCACTGTGGTGTCCTTTAAGGGTCTATACTATTTGGAATATACTTCCCTTTAGTCCTTGTAGCATACCTTTTATGGGTATTTTCTTACAGCCTGCCTTCTTCACTAGCGAGTGAATTCCTTAGAGTCGATGACCTTTTCTCATTCATCTCTGCAACACCTGCTCTCTAGCACAGTGCCTTAAATGGTAGGTTCTCAGTAAACGTTTGTTGGATTAAATGTATTATCTAGCCCTTGAGAATCTTAAAAGAGATTTTTGATGTAATTTAGTCTATTCTATCTAGCACAGGGGCCTTGTTTACAGTTTTCTTTCACTTTCCTTCCTCCATTCATTTATTCATTCTTGAGTACCTACTATGTGCCAGGCACCACTGTTCAAAGTTTTAGGAATACTGTTGTAAACAAAACAGGATCCCAGAGTTTATATACTTGTGTATAAGACAGATGATAAACAAGTAAGCAAATAAATTTCCAATTGCAGATAGTGATAAGTGCTATAAGGAAAATAAGGAGTTTGCAGAAGAATGCCAAGTGTTGAGTGGTAAATGTGGAATGAGTTCTGGAGTTGGAAGGTCAGTGCTTTGCAACCATCATAGCAAAGATTAGATCAGGCTAGACTTACCAACGAATGCTATATGTGGAAGGAAATTTTGATGAGAAGCAGTATATTTGCATGGTCTTAAAGTATCTCCTCACAGATTGCTCAATAATTAAAAGGGAAAATAAGAGACAGCACTTTGACTAGGTGATCAAAATTCATATTACCTAGAGAGGCAGATGGACATCATGTGCCTCCAGACGTGATATCTGAGCAGGACACATCTCCTATACAGTATTCTGTCTAAGAGTGCATAACCTGATGCGGCCATGGGGACATAATCAGACAAACTGGAAACATGGGGAAAATGTCAGCAATAGGTGAAGCTGGGTAAGTGGTATATGAGCGGTCATACTGTTCTTACTCTTGCAACTTTTCTCTAAGTTTAAAATTATTTCCAAATAAAAAGTGAAACACTTTTTTAAAAGTGTGGCTGCAGTTATTTCAAAAATATCTATGCCAATTTGCATTTCCACCAGTATAAATTTAAAAATCATAAAGCAAGGCAATGAATAGCAGAGGAAGCCAGGTGGGTGGCTTGCTACTTTAGATGGTTTGGTTACGGAAGTCTCCTCTGAAGGAGCAATGCTTGCACAGAGAACGAAGTAAAGGAGGAAGCCTTGCAAGTGTCTAGGGAAGAGTATTTTATACCGAAGGAATAGGAAGAAAGGTTTTGAGGAGGGAGTGAGCTTACTGTGCCCAAGGCACAGCAGAAGGCCAGTGTGGCTGGCAAGAAGTATGCCCGGGTGGCAGTGGTAGGAGATAGGAGATACAGGCAGCAGCCAGATCATGTAGAGCCCTGCAGGCTCTGAGAAAGAATTTGGCTTGTATTCTGAGTACGATGGGAATCCATGGAGGGTTTGAGCAGGGAAGTGAGAAACTCTAACTTACATTTTTTAAAAGATCCGTCTGGCTTTTAGGTAGAGAATAGGCTATAAAGTTACAATAATGGAAGTAGGGAGACCAATTGGAAGTCTGTTGCAGCATTACAGGTGAAAGGTGATAGTGGCTTGAGCCAAGGTGGAGCTGGAAAAGTGGTCAGCTTCAGGCTGTATTTTGATGGTATAGCTGATACAGTTTCTGATCAATGAGTTCATTTCAAAAAATAGTAAGTGGATTAGATGTGGTTTGTGATGGTAAGTAGAGCCACGGATTAATTCCTCCTAATTTTTGATCTGAGAGTTACTGCTTGAATGATAGTGTCATGTACTGAGATCAGGAAGACTGAGAGGAAAATCAGTAGTTTTGTGTGGGGCATGTAAAGTTTGAGAAGCCTACTAGACATCCAAATGGAGAGATCAAGAAGGCAGTTTTCTGTAAGAAGAGAGCTCAGGAAAGAGTTTAGGGCTTGAGGTATAAATTTGAGAGTTGATAGTGTAGATAGTATTTAAAACTATGGGCCTGGATAAGATTACCTAGAGTATAGATAGGGAAGAGAAGCACCCCAGGGTTTAAGATCTCAGACAGCTCCAAAATGTAAAGAAGAGAAGGGAGCCAGCAAAAGGAACACTAGACCTGACAGGTGATCATCCCACAGTACCTTGCTGTACATTTTATGGATGGAAAGCTCTAATTATTCTTTTTGAGTTAGCATTTCTCTTCATAACTTCTTACATATCGGGTCTAGTTCTGTACTATTAGATTTAGAAACAAGTTTTTCAGTGGGACAAGTTTTTAAATATTTGATGACAGCAGTAATAACCCACAGTCTACATGTTATTTTCCTTTTACTGTTGTTCCTCATATACAGGCTGTTTACTAGTTTGATCGTACTCTAAATAGTCGATATGTCTTATATAGGGTTACACTAGGACACAGTCATTGCCAAGTATGGTACATCTGTTTCTTCCCCTAAACCCACAGTGATGAAACTAACATTTGGCAAATGCTTTACAGCTTGCGAAGAATTCTCTCCTAACGTTCATTCTCACACAACAAACTTATAAGTATGTAAAGGTGTTTTTATTGTTGTTATTTTTATTGTGCAGATGAGGAAGTTGAAACTCAGAGAGGTTGAATTAGCTAACTAAATGTTCTTTGTCTCAGCATTCACAGAAGTTGTTAAAAACTGCTGCCTGATATTGGGGTTTTCAGCATTCAAACGAAACTGGCCAAATTTTTTTTCAGGAACCTGACAACAAGCTAAGTTTCGTACGTTCTATAGTTGTGCAGTTGTTTTTCTAAGCATAATATTTTTCAACCCTAGTAATACTCTGATAAGTTTCTCAACTGGTCTTACTGTTTTCATTTTTATTCCTCTGTTGTCTGTGACCTACCCAGAGCATGTATGGAAGTGTACAGGGAGAAAATAACTATGGCTGGAAATACTTATGACTATATAAACCTGCTCCAAATTGTTACTCCACTTCTGTTTCTCTGGTTTATTTCCAGCATTACCTTGCATGGGATGAAAGCTCTAATGGAACAGGAAAGATGTCTTTACATGTTTGACCTCAGTTTGTAGGGTGGAAAGAATCCGTGAAAATAATCTGGGCAGTGCAGCAAATGCAAATTGGGAAGCCTGAGTTTTGTCTCATGTTCCACAAGTGATTTTCACAACTCCATAGATAAATGTCTTCTCTTTTCAGAAACCTAATTATTAATTTTTTTAATTATTTAAGCAGAAAACAACTAACATGGTGACTTAATTATAAAATATTTTCAAATATGTGCACAAAAATGCTGCTGAAGTACATCTCATTTTTCCAGAGTTTCCCTGATGGGCTTCTTATCCATCACCTAAGAATGGTGATTACAAATTTAAGGTTTTTTTATTTGGTAGTAAATGCAGAGGCCCAAGTTGCGCTGGGGCTTCCAGTGGAAAAAATGCAATTACTAGTGAATTATTTAAGCTAGAATGCTTATTTACTGTTGGTTAAACTAGTAAAACAAATTACTCTGTTGTGGAATACATATCTACAAAAGTCTTTAAGTAAAATGCTATTGCCAAAAGAAAAAAAAATTTTTTTTTTTTTAAGGAGTCTTAAAATCTAATTTTGAGTCTCTGTTATACTTGTCAACCCAGAATCAATGGGAAACTTTTTGTGTGGTGAGCCTCACACAGTATATGTATGAATATAATTGCAATAATACTGTCCCATCTAATGAAGTGAGAAAAATCGCTTAGACCAGAAATGTAGTTCTACTGAGAGCCTTGTGATTATGGCCTGTAGTGTCATTCTGCCTACATTAAAACAATTCGGACTTAGGAAGTCCTGGAAATACTACGTTGGATATTTTCTAATTACCATGTCAGCATGATCAATCTTTTTCTAAATTTGCCAGTTTCCTGAAATAGCTCAGGCTATGTTCACAGCACTTAACAGGAACCAGCACAAAATTAGTTTCTATGTCTTGGTTTCACCAGAGTATATATTGTATAAATGAAATATTCTTCTTTGGCATAAGGGCCTATACGCCAAACTACAATATGCCAAACTACAATTAATGAATATAAGAATTGGAAATCAAAACTTTGTTTAGTCTGAGGAAAAACAATTCTTTAAACTGTAACCACATGGCTGTTTCTTGTTTGCATCAACCCTGGGTGACTGTTATTGTCTTCTGTGAATTCTCTGGAGCAGGGGCCTGACTTTGTTGAATGAGCCAATTGTTTTCCTTTGTGTTGCCCATCTAGTAAGTTCCCATCTGGTTTATATCAGACTGTTTTCACAGCCAACAACTGCTGCCTTTTCTATATCCTGACACTTCAGGGCCCCACGCTATCAAAGCACTGCTGCGATGGCCTTGCTGGCAAGGCCTATCCAGCTGTGCCGCACAGCTTGGAACTATTACCCAGAGTAATGGTAACTGAGAACTTGGACTGGCCCTTACTCCCATTGGTGTCGTGTGTACAGTGAGCAGAAGCCCACCCTCCCCCCACCCTCCCCTGCGCCCAAGACTTACTGTTCAACAGAAAATCTTTAAAGCTCTTATTTTAGGATATGGAATGGTGTTGTTCTTATTTTCTAGTGGCTTCCTGCATTTGAAGGCTCATTTTTCATTCTTCCACTCTTTTTCAAAAGTTACCAGGTCAGGCCCTGGGGAAGTGAACTGGTCACTATGTCACATTTAATTTTTCTTTCCAAACTTAGTTAGGAATGGCCAAATATGGCAAAACCCATGGTAAAGGCTACACAGACAATACAGTATTTTTAGTTGTCGTCACAAGCTATAATTTGAAAGAAATTTTCATACCAGATTTCCATCTCAGAAAATGTATTCTCTGTGTGTGGATTATAGAGGCACTTAGATTCAAGCTGCTTAGTAAATATTAGGGAGTTTCTTTGCCTTCAGCTTTGTAGGCTGTCAAATGTTATTTCCAAGAATGTTAATAATAGTGATTTTCTCTAGCAATCTGTGGGTCTGGTGTAATATGGTCAAATTAGAATTATCAGAGTTAAAAGTTGAGTAAGAGTTAAAGTTGAGTTTAACATAGTTATGAAGTCATTGCATTAGAAACGTAAACTGGAACGGTAAACTTTTTTGTACCTGAAATAAGGAATTTAAGTGTGTTTTTACAGACCATGTTAATATTTTAGAAATGCTTTTAAGATTAGTTAAAATTAGATTAGAGTTTGTGCTTTCATTTAAATTGAGTGGATAATTGTCGTAGAACATCAAGTATCCTACATAGTGTATCATGTGAGGGTCATACTAGAGTAACGGCAACAAAAACTCACCTTCTACTTCCGAATAATTTCAGCTTGTTGACATTCTAAGGTTTTAACAAAGGAAATAGAAGGGAGTTCATCTTTGTAGTCAGTAGTATGGCCTATCCCTTAGCAATAACTTCAGTTGTTGTTAATGGCTACCTAGTAAACTTAGTAATATGATTATTTCAATCATTGGAAAACAGTTCAAAACCATAAAGGAATCATCTTTTAATTGCTGAAGCTAACCTGGTGTATTTTTTTTTTTTAACTCTTTATAGAATAACAATATACATACAGGAAAACACATACATCATAAGTGTACAACTCAAAGAATTTTCACAAACTGAGCACACTTGTGCATCCTGTACCCAGCTAAAGAGACAGAACATTGCCAGCACCCCTGAAGGATGCTGAGGAACACCTCATGTTCCCTTCTGTTGCTACCTCTACACCCTCTCAAAGAAAAACCACTAGGCAAACCTATTGTAATTTATAAGATGCCTTTAGTTTTCAAACCATTATGGCATGCTTTTATAAAGACTTATCTGAGAGGAATTTGTTTTAGTAGTTGTCTCACAGGCTGTTTAACCACCAGGAAGTACATTGCAGATAAAGTTGTCTACTAAAACATATTCTCTCAGTTGTCAACCCAATTTAATGCTGGAATTCCCTCTGTGCATTCCTGTTCCTAAAAGGCAAGCACTCTCTCTGTCATATACCACACAGCAATACATTGAAGCACTTACATGCTTTTGAATGAGCTTTGATGATTAAATGTACATTATTCTTCCAATCAATCATGGTCTGCATTCAGGATACGCAGGCCATCTATTTTGTGTATTGAAAACAATCAGAATCTTTGCAGTTGTATGTAAGCTTTTATACTGAGAAGATACTATTTCTGAAAATGCTATTATTTGAGAGTTGGTATACTTATCAGATATACAGCTATGGAGTAACTTAATTTGGAGGATCTGGCTAGATTTTTTGTTTAAAAAGTTACTTTTTTGCATATTTTTAAATATCCTAATATTCTTTTTTCTTTCTTTTAGTGAACTCGATTAAATTATTGTAAAAAATCCAGAGTCCCTGAATATTACTAATTTTAGACTTCTCCTTAGTAGATTTTGTTTGAAATTCTGGGCAACAACCATCTAAAAATCCATGTTTTGTTTTGTGGTTAGATTTGGGGACCTTCGTTTTTATATCTTTGTTTTGCAGTTAACAGCCCTATATTGCTATACCAAACCCTTTGCCTTTGAGTCTTTTCCAATTCATGGTGACCCCGTATATCACAGAGTAGAACTGCTCCGTAGAATTTTCTTGGCGGTAACCTTTATGGAAGTAGATCGCCAGTACTTTCTTCTGCAGTGCCACTGGATGGGTTCAGACCACCAACTTTTAGGTTAGTAGTCAAGCTTAACCCCTTGGTGCCACCCAGGAGCCTATAACCAAACCACACTCATTGCCATCAAGTCAATTCCAACTCATAGCGACCCTATAGGACAGAGTAGAACTGCCCCATAGGGTTTCCAGGGAGTGCCTGGTGGATTTGAACTGCTGACCTTTTGGTTAGCAGCCGTAGCTCTTAACCACTATGCCACCAGAGTTTCCAGAGATCTATAGTACTACACAATTTTCCTAAATAATCCATTAAGAATTTGTTTAAAACAATAATATGAACACTCAAAGATTTAAACATTGCTATACCAGTGATTTTTACTAAAGATATCATTAAAGAGCCAGAAGATAAACTTTCAGACCAAAAGTATATATTTTTTTTTAAATGCAAGAGTATCAAACATCGTAAAGCCCAGGTTCCTGTCCTTTGAAATACCAGTCTTTTGAAAAGCTCACCCACTTAACTACATCATGGTTTACATTCAAATTGGCATCATGTAACTACAAGATTTTAGGTGATTTGTTTAAAATAAAATGCTAAAGTTTTGAAATGAGAATGTTTCAAAGAAGCATTATGTATGAGTGATACAATCCTGGTATCCCCTCTGTTCCCTTATTTAAAGCATTTTCACCTGTATTTCCATATTTTCCAGCCTTGGATTCTGTTTCCAAATCTAAGAACACCTGTTTTTTATGTTGTGGTATCTTTAAATACTTGCTAAAAGTTAACAAGTCTGTTTTGTGTGTGTCAAAGGTAACAGGCTAAATTCATAGGTGATTTATGACTCAATTTTTAGTCAGTGTTATCTAGTCAAAATTTCTATAGACATTTTAATAGAAATCTACAGATCAAATAATTAGAAATTTTCTCTTCTCATTCTTCGACTTCAAATACCAGAAAGTATGATGTTTCTTGATTTGAACAATAGGAGGAGGGAACTGAAGAATCTACAGACTTGGTAAGCAGTCTTCAAGTTGTGTTGACCTGGTTGTAGGTTTTTACTACCTTAATCTTTAAATTGCAAAGCCTAATACTCAACTTCCAGTAAACTCCCATCATCCAAGAAGTGAGAATTTAAGCACTCAGCTGTTAACCAGAAGGTTGGTGGTCCACACTCACCAGCCACTCCACATTAGAAAGATGTGGCAATATGCTGCCATAAAGATTACAGCCTAGGAAACCCTGTGGGGCAATTCTGCTCTGTCCCATAGGGTCGCTGTGAGTCGGAATTGACTCGCTGGCAACGGGTTACTTGTTACAAGAATAAATTACAAATAGTCAACTCTGTTTTTGAAAACAGGGGTGATTATCCAACAGGCAAGGTAAGCACGGTGCTTACCTTGCTTACCAGATCATCTGTGGTGAACAATTTCACTCCAGTTTACCAAGTAAGCACAAGCAAGACCGTGCTTACCTTTCTTACTGGATCATCTGCCCCATCAGGGATTGTAATACAAAAAGAGGCTTTGATTCTCTAGGAAGGTGCTGTGGCATTGGAAGAGAGACAGATGCCAGCCATACCTAGAAGCAGAATCTTTAATGTGAAAAAAATACGAAATTGTTGAAATTACCTGGTAACAAGGTAAGCATTGTGCTTACCTTATTTGTTGGATATCTCCCTACCCACCCACCCCCCGCCCCCCCCCCCCCGCCATTGAGATAGTGACTATTTTACTTTTGGGAGAAATCGTTGCAGGAATCAAGATTCTTCCCCCAGGTTTAGCTGAGGAGAGCTTTGTTTATGATTATAATAACTACAGCTACATCAAAAATATATATAATAGCTACCATTTATGCATACTTCCTATATGTGATGTACTCTGCTAAGTACTTGATATGCATTATCTTATTTAATCCTCAATCAGACCAGTTAGGTAGGTAATATTATTCTCATTTTATAGTTGGGGAACCTGAGGCTCAGAGAGGTTACATACCTTGCCCAAGGTCACACAGCTGATGAAGCTGAGAGGCTAAATCCAGGTTCAGCTCTGAAAGCAAAGGCTATGTTCTTAAAGATTATACTGTTTTTTCAGTAACAGCAATAATAGGCAGAATTAATCATTTGTGGTGGTTCTTAAAGTTCTCACTATCTGAAGACATATCCTAGAAGAGTATGAAAAAGTTGGGGGGTGGGGAAAAGACCACTGGCTGTAGGTTTTAGTCCCTGATACGGATTTGTAGCATTGATTTCTTTGTCAGTTGTTAACCTACCTGAGCTGTGATTTTCTCCAAAATCCTTTGTTGTTCTTCTGCTGTAATGTATGATCAGCATTTTTTTTCTTTTTATATAAAACAAAAAAGTTTCCTTGTCAAAAAACAGTTTTAAAAGGTTACCTAATGAGAATGATGTTTTATCAATTAGGAAAAGTTACAAAATAATCACACTTAATAAAACTACCATTTACTGAGTGCCCATTCTGGGCCAGGTATTGCCTAAGTTATTTATTCGTCCCCATTAATTATCATAAGAGCTCTGTGAGGTAGAAGAGGAAATTGAGACACAAAGGATGAAGGCATTTCCCCTAGGCTCCACAGCTAGTAGGGTCAGGTGCTGCGATTTGCATTCAGGCAGCTTTGCTTCTAGCTTCCAAGAGCACAACTTTTACAGCTGCCTCTCTAATATAAACTGGTGGTTGTCATTCACTTGCAGACTTTATTTTTATCTTACATTCCACACTATAGAGTGAATAGAAAAAAAGTGAGTGTTTCTTCTAGAAAATAATCCATAAAAGATCACAAGGAGTATCCTAGTAGACACAGAGGTGTCAGAAACATCAGTCAGCTGGATATTTCTTGAGCAACTATATATAAGGAACTGAATGAGGCATCTTAGGGAAAATGAAGATGTATAATTGGAGGGAAACAATTTGTTTTCTTGTTCTTTAAGAAAATGCATCATTGCAATAACTTCACTTCACCTTATGAAGTGGCTTATTGAAGACACATCTTAAAAATAATAACAGATTTTGTATGTTATTTCACTTCAGAAATTTTTACTAATAAAGCAGCTTTTGTGGCAGAGGCATAACTAGGGTATGGCACGTTTTGCACTAGCCCTGGGCGCGTTGCACTACTGAGCAGTGTCTGTCAACCCAGTAAGACCAGCAGCGTATGTATGGAAAATGGCACCTATGGCAAGCCCTGAAATTGTGCCCCTGTCCAAAAATCTGACACCCTCTTTTAGATAATTTTACCGTAGTATCAGCTCAAAATACAAGTCAAGCTTATGAATCTTTTAATTAGCACATTACTGTGCTTGAGGAAAGATGTTGGGCTGTACCTGGTTAATAAAAACTACACAGTGGTGGGCTGGTGCGATATCCTGGATACGCCACTGCTTGGTGGGTACAAAGAAATGACTAAAGTATGCTTTGGTTTGGAGTAATGAAATAATTGTCATTCTTTGAGTTAAAACTTGTTTTTTTCTTAAATTGTGCTTTAGGTGAAAGTTTACAGCTCAAGTCAATTTCTCGTATAACAATTTATATACACATTGTTATGTGACACTAGTTGCAATCCCTGCAATGTGACAGCACACTCCCACTTCCCACCCCAGTTTCTTGTGTCCATTCAACCAGTTCCTGTCCCTTCTCACCTTCTCATTCTGTCTCCAGACAGGAGCTGCCCATTTGGTCTCATGTATCTGACTGAGCTAACTTAGCACACTCTTCACGAGTATTACTTTATGTTTTATAGTCCAGTCTAACCTTTGTCTGAATTCTTGGTTAACAGAGCCTCCAAGGACCATAGTTTTGGTGGTTCCTCCAATCTCTGTTGCACCATTAAGTCTGGCCTTTTTATGCCGAGTTCTGCTCCGCACTTTTCTCCTGCTCCATCCGGGACTCTTTGTTATGTTCCCTGTCAGGGTGGTGTTTGTTGTTAGCCAACCACCATCTGGTTCTTCTCTTCTCAGGTTGATGGAGTCTCTGTTTTATGTGAACCTTTTGTTTCTTGGGCTATTATTTTCCTTGTGGCTTTGGTATTCTTCATTCTCCTTTGCTCCAAGTGTTTTGGGACCAATTGATGCATCTTAGATAGCTGCTTGCAAGCTTTTAAGACCCCAGACACCACTCACCAAAGTGGGATGTGGAACATTTTCATAATAAACTTCGTTATGCTAGTTGACCTAGATGTCCCCCAAATCTGTGATCCCCAGGCCCTAACCCCGGCTACTCTGTTCCTCGAAGTGTTTAGTTGTGTTCAGGAAACATCTTAGCTTTTGCTTTGGTTCAGTTTTGCTGACTTCACCTATATCGTGTGTTGTCCTTCCCTTCACCTAAGATGATTCTTGTCTACTGTCTAGTTAGTGAATTCCCCTCTCCACCCTTGTAACCATCAAAGAGTGCTTCGTTCTGTGTTTAAACTTTTTCTTGAGTTCTTATAATAGTGGTCTCATAGAATATTTGTCCTTTTGCGACTGACTGATTTCACTCAGCATAATGCCTTCCAGATTTGTCCATGTAATGAGATGTTTCGCAGATTTATCATTGGTCTTTATCCTTGCGAAGTATTCCACTGTGTGTATGTACCATAATTTGTTTATCCATTCATCTGTTGATGGGCACCTAGGTTGTTTCCATCTTTTTGCTATTGTGAACAGTGCTGCAATGAATATGGGTGTGCATATATCTATTCGTGTGATGACTCTTATTTCTCTAGGATATATTCCAAGGAGTGGGATTGCTGGATTGTATGGTACATCTACTTCTAGCTTGTAAAGGAAGCATCAAATCATTTTCCAAAGTGGTTATACCATTTTACATTCCCACCAGCAATGCATGAGTGTTCCAGCCTCTCTACAACCTCTCCAACATTTATTATTTTGTGTTTTTATGATTAGTGCCAGCCTTGTTGGGGTGGGATGGTATCTCATTGTAGTTTTGATTTGCATTTCTCTAATGGCTAATGATCATGAACATTTCCTCATGTATCTATTAGCTGCCTGAATGTCTTTGTTGGTGAAGTGTCTGTGCATGTCCTTCGTCCATTTTTTAATTACCTTATTTGTCTTTTTGTTGTTGAGGTGTTGCAGTATCTTGTAGATTTTAGAGATTAGATGCTTGTCAGATATGTCATAGCTAAAAATTTTTTCCCAGTCCATAGGTTCTCTTTTTACTCTCTTGGTGGAGTCTTTTCATGAGCTTAAGTGTTTGATTTTTAGGAGCTCCCAGTTATCTAGTTTCTCTTCTGGTGTTTGTGCACTGTTAGTTATAGTTTGTATACTCTTCATGCTGTGTATTAGGACTCCTAGTGTTGTCTTTATCATTTTAGATTTTATATTTAGGTCTTTGATCCATTTTGAGTTAGTTTTTGTGTATGGTGTGAGGTATAGGTCTTATTTCATCTTTTTGCAGATGGAAATCCAGTTATGCCAGCACCATTTGTTAAAGGGACTGTCTTTTCTTCATTTAATAGACTTTGGGCCTTTGTCAAATATCAGCTGCTCATGGGTGTATGAATTTACATCTGGGTTCTCAGTTCTGTCCCACTGGTCTATGTATTTGTTGTTGTACCAGTACCAGGCTGTTTTGACTACCGTGGCAGTATAACAGTTTCATGTAGCATGAGGCCTCCCACTTTGTTCTTCTTCTTCTTTAGAAGCTTTACTTATCTGGGGTCTCTTCCCTTTCCATATGAAGTTGGTGATTTGTTTCCCCATCTCATTAAAGAATGCTGTCAGAATTTGGATTGGAATTGCATTGTATCTGTAGATTGCTTTGGGTAGAATTGACATTTTCACAATGCTGAGTCTTCCTATCCATGAGCATGGTATGTTTTTCCACTTACATAGGTCTCTTTTGGTTTCTTGCAGTAGTGTCTTGTAGTTTTCTTTGTACAGGTCTTTTATGTCTCTGGTTAGGTTTACTCCTAAGTATTTTACTTCTTGGGAGCTATCGTAAATGGTATTGGTTTGATTTCCTTTTTGAAGTTCTCTTTTCTGGTGTAGAAGAATCAAACTGATTTTTATATGTTTATTTTGTATTCTGATACTTTGCTGAAATCTTCTATTAGTTCTAGTAGCTTTCTTGTGGATTCTTTGGGGGTTTTCTGTGTATAAGATCATACCGTCTTTGAACAGGGATACTTTTACTTCTTCCTTACCAATTTGGATGCCCTTTATTTCTTTGTCTTGCCTTATTGCTCTGCTTGGACCTCCGGCACAATGTTGAATAAGAATGGTGGTAAAGGGCATCCTTGTCTGGTTCCCATTCTCAAGGGGAATACTTCTAGACTCTCTCCATTTAGGATGATGTTGGCTCTTGGCTTTGTGTAGATGCCCTTTGTTGTGTCAAGGAATTTCCCCTCTATTCCTGTTTTGCTGAGAGTTTTCATCAGGAGTGGGGGTTGGACTTTGTCAAATGCCTTTTGTACATCAGTTGGAAAGATCATGTGGTTCTTTTGTTTTATTTTATGCGATGGATTACATTGATTGTTTTTGTAATGTTGAACCATCCCTGCATACGTGGTATGAATCTCAGTTGGTCTTGATGAATTATTTTTTTGATAAGTTGTTGAATTCTATTGGCCAGAATTTGGTTGAGGATTTTTATGTGTATGTTCATGAGAGATATTGGTCTGTCGTTTTCTTTGTGGTGTCTTTATCTGGCTTTGGTATCAGGGTTATGGTGGCTTTACTGAATGAGTTCGGGAATATTCCTTCCTTTTCTGTGCTCCAAAATACCTTTAGTAATACTGCTGTTAACGCTCCTCTGGAAGTTCGGTAGAATTCTCCAGTGAAGCCACCAGGGCCAGGGCTTTTTTTCTTGTTCTTGGGAGTTTTTTAATTACCTCTTCAATCTCTTCTTTTGTTACAGGTTTATTTAGTTTTTCTACCTCAGTTTGTGTTAGTTTAGGTAGGTAGTATGTTTCTAGAAATTTGTCCATTTCCTCTAGGTTTTCAAATTTGTTGGAGTACAGTTTTTGATAGTATTCTGTTATGGTCCTTTTTATTTCAGTTGGGTCTGTTGTGATATCGCCCATCACATTTCTTTTTTGGGCTGTTTGTTTCTTCTATTTTTCTTTTGTCAATTTGGCCAGTGTTTTATTGATTTTGTTGATCTTTTCAAAGAACCAACTTTCATTCTTGTCGAGTCTTTCAATTGTTTTTCTATTCTCTATTTCATTTATTTCTGCTCTTTATTATTTACTTTCTTCTGGTGCCTGAGGGCTTCTTTTGCTGTTCTCTTTCTATTGGTTTGAGTTGTAGGGCTGATGTTTTGATTTTAACCCTTTCTTCTTTTTGGATGTGTGCATTTATTGCTGTAAACTGACCTCTGAGCACTGCTTTTGCTGCGTCCCAAAGGTTCTGGTAGGATGTGTTTTCATTCTTATTTGAGTCCATGAATTTCTTTATTCCATCCTTGATTTCTTCTATAACCCAGTAGCTTTTGGACAAGGTGTTGTTCAATTTCCATGTATTTGATTTTTTTTTCCTTGCTTTTTCTGTTATTGATTTCTACTTTCATGGCTTTATAGTCAGGAAAGATGCTTTGTAATATTTTGATGTTTTGGATTCTGTTAAGCCTTGCTTTGAGGCCTAATATGTGGTCTGTTTCTGGAGAATGTTCCCTGTGTGTTGGAAAAGAGTGTATACTTGGCTGCTGTTGGGTGGAGAGTTCTATATATGTACATGAGGTCAAATTGGTTGATTGTGGCATTTAGATCTTCCATGTCTTTACTGAGTTTCTTTCTAGATGTTCTATCCTTCCCTGAAAGTGGTGTGTTGAAGTCTCCTACTATTAAGGTGGAGCTGTCTATTTCTTTTTTCAATGCTGTTAGAGTTTGTTTCACGTATTTTGGAACACTGTCGGTGGCTGTGTTTATATTTATTATGGTTATGTCCTCCTATTGTAGTGATCCTTTAATCACTATATAATGTCCTTTCTTATCCTTTGCAATGAATTTTGCTTTAAAGTCTGTTTTCTCATTGATTAATATTGCCACTCCTGCTCTTTTTTGGTTTTTGTTTGGTTGATAATATTTTTTTCCATCCTTTGAGTTTTAGCTTGTGTCTTTGAATCTAAGGTGTGTCTCTTGTAGGGAGCATATAGACAGATCATGTTTTTTTTATCCATTCTGGCACTCTCTGTCTCTTTATTGGTGTATTTTGTCTACTTAAATTCAGTGTAATTATTGATAGGTATGAGTTTGCTGCTGTCATTTCAATGTATTTTATTGTGGTGTTGACGGTTTCTTTGTTCCACTTAAGTTTTCTGTGCCGAGTGGTTTTTCTTTATGTATTTTCTTTTCATCTTTTTCATTATTGTTGATTTTGTGTTTGCTGAGTCTTTATGTTTTTCTTCTTTTTTATTTTGATGAGTAGATTTGTTAGTTTCCTTTGTGGTTACCTTAAAATTTACCTCCATTTTTCTAAGTTTAAACTGATCTTTTATTTCTTGATATCAGCTTAACTACCTCTCCATATGAAAGTTCTATGACTACACTATTTTGTCCCCCATTTTTGTTTTAACGTCATCTTTTACATATTGACATCTCTGTTTCCCTACTTTCAGTCCTTCAGCTTTGACTTATTTTTGCAACTTCCATATCTGGGTTGATATCTGGTTGTTCTGCCCTGTGTTCTAATCTTGGGTTGTTGTCTGATATTGTTGCGTTCTCTAGCCAAAAGACTCCCTTTAATATTTTTTGCAATTTTGGTTTGGTTTTTACAAATTCCCTTAACTTCTGTTTATCTGGAAATGCCCTAATTTTGCCATCATATTTGAGAGACAGTTTTGCTGGGTATGTAATTCTTGGCTGGCAGTTTTTTTCCCTTCAAGGCTTTATATATGTCATCCCATTGCCTTCTTGCCTGCATGGTTTCTGCTGAATAGTCAGACAGTTTTTTTCCCTTCAAGGCTTTATATATGTCATCCCATTGCCTTCTTGCCTGCCTGGTTTCTGCTGAATAGTCAGACAGTTTTTTTCCCTTCAAGGCTTTATATATGTCATCCCATTGCCTTCTTGCCTGCCTGGTTTCTGCTGAATAGTCAGACAGTTTTTTTCCCTTCAAGGCTTTATATATGTCATCCCATTGCCTTCTTGCCTGCCTGGTTTCTGCTGAATAGTCAGAATTTAGTCTTACTGACTCTCCTTTGTAGGTGGCTTTTCATTTATCCCTAACCACTCTTAAAATTCTATCTTTATCTTTGGTTTTGACAAGCTTGATTATAATGTCTTGGTAACTGTTTTTGGGAATCTGCCCTGTGTGAGATTCAGTGAGCTTCTTGGATAGATATCTTCTTATCTTTCACAGTATCAAGGAAGTTTGCTGCCAGCAAAATCTTCAACAGTTCTCTCTCTATCTTCTGTTATTCTCCCCTGTCCTGGTACCTTAATCACTTGTAGGTTTTTTCCTCTTGATAGTGTCCTGCATAATTCTTAGAGTTTCTTCATTTTTTTTAATTCTTTTATCAGATTTTTCCTCAAATAAGTTGGTGTCAGTTGCTTTATCTTCAGTCTCGCTAATTCTGACTTGCAGTTCTGCTCCTAGGACCTGCTATTGAGTTGTCTAATTCTGAAATCTTATTGTTAATCTTTTAGATTTCCATTTGCTGTCTTCCTGTGGGTTTCTAGCAGCCTGTTAAATTTGTCATTCTGTTCTTGTATTGTTTTCCTGAATTTCTCTATTGCTTTGTCTGTGTGTTCCTTGGCTTGGTCTGAGTTTTGCCTGATCTCTTGAAGAGTTCTGCATATTAATCTTTTGAATCCTAACTCGGGTAATTCCACAGCCTTCTCTTCCTCCAAAGGTTTCCTATTTCTCTGTTTTGGTCACCTGCCAGAACTGTCTTGACCTACTTCTTTATGTGATTTGTTATTGATTGTTGTCGCTGAGCCATCAATAAAGTATTATATTTATTTATCCTTGTGTTTTGTTTTGTTTTGGTCTGCCCAGGTAGGCTGGGTTTGTGAGCTACTTTGGCTCTTGGCATCTTTGATGCTCTCATATCCTGTCACCAGGTAGTTAGAGCTGCTACTAGGTGTATGAGCCCAGGAGTCTGTTTACTTGTGTGGATTCAGCTCAGGTGTCCAGGTTGTTGTTCACTGAGTGTGTGGTACTGACTGTCATCTACAGTCATAGACGGGCAGGGCTATGTAGGGGTGATTGGAGCAGGCACAGGTATCTGGCTGCAGTCAGGGGTATGTGCTGAGCAAGGTAGGGGCTAACAGCTGCCCCTGAGTGCCTAGGTGGAAAGCATGTCCCTGTCCCCTAGAATGGGTAGGTGGGTAGGTTTTGCATCCGGACTTTGGGCACCCAGTGCTGTTGACTGTAAGGACTGAGAGGCAGCACTTATTTTCGGACCCCTGTCTTGGGTGGCTAGGTGGAGTGGGTAAAACCTCCAGTCCTCAGGCCCCTGATGTGGGTGAGTGAGGACCCTGCTTAATGGGCAGGGCAGTGTCCAAATGTCCGGGTCTGCAACTTTCCCTTGGCTGCTACAGTTGAAAATAGGCTTCAGGTGTATATCCTGTTGTTCTATGCTAACGAGGGCCTACGATGTTGAATTGGCCCACACAGGTGTAGGCAGGAGTGAAGCACATTCAAAGTCCATGGACCCCTTATGCCAGTGCGTAGGCAAAGGAGCAGTGCCTGCCTTGAGTTCCCAGCTTAGGGGACTTGGTGTTTTTTTTTTTTTTTTCCCCCTAAAGCGTGAGACTGGTTTGGGTGTGATAGCCCTTATTTCTGGCTGAGGGATCGTGGCGATTGTTGAATAGTGCCGGACTGGTATTGGAGCAAAGCAGGGAGGGGGGTGGGTAAGTGGAATGTGTCATTTCTCTGCTGTGAAAGTCCCTGAGGGGAAGGGGTATTTTGATCCCGTGTGGTAGGTTAGACGCTTGCACTTAACTTTTGCAGATCCAACACTGCCTCCTCCTAGCTCTGGAGGCTTGTACAGACTCTTCGCCATCGGGTCTCTCCCAACATGTTGAAATGCTTCCAGGTGCTACTGCTTGCCTCAGCCTGCATCCACCAGCTGACCCAGCCTGCAGGTTGCTGGCTACCTCAAGACTGGCACTTCTTCACAGTTTCTGAACTGCCTCTCCCTCCCCCGCCCCTCAGTGTGACTCCTCAACTTTGTCTTAGATGATCAGGGCTCCTAGATTGTCATATGTAATTGATTCACTTATTTTTTTGAGTCTTTGTTATAAGAGCAATCACAGGAACCATCTTACTATTCTGCCGTCTTGGCCCCCCCTCCAAAACTTGTTTTTTTTAATAAAGCAGGAATAAGCTGTTGCTTTTGAAAGTTTCACAGAAGGGTGTTTTATTAAGCAAAGAGTATTAGAGAAGTAGTTCTTTTTTTGTTTTGCAAAGAAAACGGAGTGTATAAAATTAACATTTTGGTTAGTTATTAACTTGGAAGTGTTTCACTGTAGCAGTGATTCCCTTTGGGGATACACCCCCACTGGAGGTTAAGCCTGTAAGTACAGAAGGAGGCCTTGTTAGTTTGTAAAAGCCTGAAAGTGATTCAGACTTCTCCCCACTCCAACCGTCTGTTGAGAATGACTGGTTTAAAAAATATTTCATAGCTCCTTTCTCCAAAGCCATCCAGGTACAATACATATTACCTCAAAAAAAAAAAAATCTGTTGCCATCAAGTCGATCCCGACTCATAGTAACCTTATAGGATGGAGCAGAACTGCCCCATAGGGTTTCCAAGGAGCACCTGGTGGATTCAAACTGCCGACCTTTTGGTTAGCAGCCATAGCTCTTCACCACTACGCCACCAGGGTTTCCATATATCACCTTAAGGAGAATTAAAAAGAAACCAATAGAACAAGAAGAACCAAAAACAAAAAGAAACCAAACCTGTTGCCGTCGAGTCAGTTCAGACTCATAGTGACCCTACAGGACAGAGGAGAACCACATCATAAAGTTTCCAAGGAGCAGCTGGTGGATTTGAACTGTTGATCTTCTGGATAGCAGCCATAGCTTTTAACCACTGCACCACCAGGGCTCCGGAACAAGAAAATAAAAATAACCAAGAATGAAAAGAGAATTTGAGCTGGGCAAATAGAAACACTGGTAGATAGGAGTATAATATTGAAAGTTAGAAAGCTCAATTAGTTCTTGGCCTTTAAAATCTCTCATATTTTAGGTGCAGCAGAAGTGTTAATTGGAAGATTTGCTTACTTCTGCCAATTGCCTCTGTTAGTTTTGTCTTTCCAATTAAAGAGAATGGAAACAATGTTTTATTCTTCTTTGTAGTCTGCACAACACCTAGCATAATAGTGCTGGACACAGATAAGGTACTTAAAATTTTTTTATGATTGAGCCCCAGCTAGACCTAAGGTAGGTTTTCTTAGTTTGTACCCAGTTTTATTTAGGATGAAAGGGGGTGATGTAGCTTATCTCTTACCATAACACAACGGAGAAGTTCCAGATAAACATTTCAGAAAAGACTGTCACTTAATTTTGCTTGTTACAAGTGGTTCATCAATGGACTGGTATGTTTGTTTCTATGTTTGTACTATATGTGCTTGGTGCAATCTCAAAGACTATCTCTAATAAGCAGGAGTGACCAAGCAGTAACTCCTCTCCCTCTGAAACTCTGGAAAACTTAGAGGCAGAGGAAGTGAGCATAACACGCAATAGTTAACATCATAGTAAGCATTTTTAAAGAGTGCAGACGGTTAAGCATTCAACTGCTAGCCACAAGGTTGGGCGTTAGAACCTACCCAGAGACACCTGGGAAGACATGCCAAGTGATCTGCTTTCTAAAGGTCTCAGCCTTGAAAACCCTGTGGAGCAGTTCTACTCTGTTACACGTGAGGTAACCATGAGTTAGAATCTATTCAGCAACAACCACCACTTCTAAAGCATTTAAAGATTTTTTTGAAACTATATCAGAGTCAAATGTTCAATTTTGGTCTATGTGCAGATTATCAGACATACAAGTAACTTGTGTTTGTCCACAATCTGACCCTTATAAATAAATACATTCTCTCCTAAAACTATGTTCTTTAAGCTTTCTTTCTTTTTTTTTTTTTTTTTTGGTTAACCTGTCTTGTGTTTCATTTTTAACATATTTTAAATTTTTTAAATGTTTTCTGCAGTATAATTAGACTAGTTTAGCTTAATGTTTGTCACCACTGAAAACATATTGGCATTTAATGAACTATGTAGTGCTTGTAATTTTATTTAGTTTCTACTTCTTCTGAATTCCACCTGAAATTATTTTGAAATAAATAAAGCTTGAGAAATGACTTTTTTTTATTTTAGAGAAAAAATCATAAAAGAAATATTATACCATATTATAATTTTTTCCATATCATTCTGCCCCAAGAATTCGTTTCAAACAGCAGCTATTGAGAGTTACTGATTTCAGAGCACTCAGTATAGGTTCCCAGCATACCATCAACACACCCAGAACATCTTGTGGGCCTGAGAGCTACATGTGCTGCAAGTTTCTCTCTTCAGTTGTTTAACTTTTCTCTGCTTCTTAATTCTCTAACCTTAGGAAGGTTTTCTCTTATTCACTTTAAGTTAAAATTTGGCTTTGGTTTAGAGGTATATTGCGACTCGGACTCTGTGTTCCCTGACAACTTTATTGGTTGTTTCAGATAGATTGTGTTGGGCAGTATGCCCATAGACTGGCCTAGGGAGAAGGGAGATTCGAAACTTTTTTGTAATGATTAGATCCTTAAGTGAGAGAATCTGTGAAAATTTTTAACCTTGGAAGAAAATGGTCTGTGAGTATTTTAGTTCATACAAATAGCAAATTCTCTCATGATCCTTTGCTTCCGCCTTTCCCTCATGTTTGATGCATAAAGATAGTAATCCATTAGGTAAACTATTCTCCTATTGACAGTCATTAAAATTCAGCTGTTTAATTTCCATCTTTACATTCAGGCCACTAGATTAGGCTTCCTTTTACCTGGTTTTATGGAGTAACTGGAAGTGCATTTAGTTTGTGGTTTTGCTTTGTTTTGTTTTTGGTGAATAGGAATGAATCATGATTATTTCTATGCTAAACTGATTTTCTTGTGAAATTTTTTTTAAAATGTAGCTTCACCAGGTGATATGGATCGGATACAAATTGAGCCCAATCTATATCTCCCGTCTGTATTTTCAGGTAAGTTTTTAACTTTAAAAGTTCTTGAACCTGGAACTATACAGCTTTTTTCATTTCCTTGTCATTTCTTTCTCTGATAATAATCAGCATAGTAGAGAGACTAACTCTAATATTTTTAGTCTTCTAAGATATCTATAAACTCACCCCAGCTATAGAACTCTCTGTGCGTGAAATTAAACTCTCTTTTTTTTTTTTAAAGGTAAAAGCTAGGGGACAGAAAGAAAAAAAAAAAACTATCATTTCCCTTTGGAAAGTTTATAAAATGTTGAATTAAAAAGCTGCAGGTGTGGTATTCAGAACACTGAGGATAGTACTCAAGATAATTCCATCTGGGGGAGGTTATTTGTTGGGACAGGACAGTGTTTAAACTTTGAAGTCAGTTTTAAACAAAGTGAAGCAGCTGGAATCTGGCATAAGAAGAAACAAGTCTTTGACATTCGCTATTGCTTTTTAAAAGAAAAAGAATTGGAGTTGTTTTTACAGGTGCTGGTAAATTTATAGGAGTCCTGGTGGTACAGTGGTTAAAGCGCTCGGCTGCTAGCCGAAAGGTCAGCAATTCAAACCCGCCAGCCATTTCATAGGAGAAAGATGTGGCAGCCTGCTTCTGTAAAGATTTGTAGCCTTAGAAACCCTATGGGGCAGTTCTACTCTGTCCTGTAAGCTCACTGTGAGTCAGAATCAACTTTACGGCAGTAGGTTTGGTTGGATTGGTTTGGTACATTTATTCTTCCTATAGGAACTGCTTCATTTTAATCTTAAATTATAAATTTTAGAACATTTATCAACTCATTTTAAAAAATAGGAACAACAGTAAATTTAAAAAATGTAATGGGGTTTATATGTCTAAAACATATTTTGGGCTGAGACTATTTTAAACCACCCTTTTTAAACATGAAAGAAAGGAAAGAAATATTTAATAGTGACTAATTCTGGAAAAAATTTTTTTTTTTTTTTTAATTCTGGAAAGCAAAATCAAGTAAAATATTATATTCTATCCTTAACATCAAATGACCAGGCACCTTATTCATTTAGACTTGTAGTACTTGTTATCAAGCACTAAAGATATGATGTTGCAAAATCTGCAGAGCTGGGTTAAGTATGTAAGGAGAACTGACTACAGTAGGATAGCTTAGCAGCTGCTTATACAAGGAATTGATGCAAGACTAGATGAGCCCAGGGTAGACGGGAAAAATGCTTCAAGAACTCAATAAAACACAGCTGAAATATTACAACATTTTCATAGGCAGCTGGGAAACAACTGCATTGCTGAACCCAGGGCTGATTTTAAAGACAGGATCTGGTCGGCTTAAATCTAAGCACGCTGTTAGCCATGAGGAACCACAGACTCTCTAGGTAGAAACAAATCAATTTGGTTCAGCATTAATTCAGTGCCCACTCTGTTCCCAGAATTATGCTACAGCTTTGTTGGATACAGAGGTAAATAAGACACAGTTGCTGTCATAGCAGGAGCCCTGGTGGTACAGTGGCTAAGGGCTCAGCTGCTAACCGAAAGATTGGTGGTTCAGACCCACCATCTGCTCCGCTCCATGGGAGAAAGATGTGATGATCTGCTTCCTTAAAGATTACAGCCTTGTAAACCCTATAGGGCGGTTCTGCTCTGTCCCACAGTGTCGCTTAAATGACTTAATGGCAACGGGTTTGGTTTTTTTGGCTATCTTAGCAGAGCACATATTTAATGGGAACAACAGACCCCCAAACAAATGATAATAATACAAAATGATATGTGCTGCTAGAAATGTGGATGTCTAAAAAGCTTGAGTGCACAAATGAGGAAGAAATTAATTTTGTCAATGAAGATTATTAGGAAGAAGGCTTGAGAGAAGGTGACATTTGAACTAAGCCTAAAACATTACAACAGTGGTCATTTATGTAAGGTTGCCTTACGGGTGTGTACTCCCTGATTAGAGATAGTCTCAGTCAGGTTATTTTTTAGCCATTGCATTGTTACGCCTATGTTCATAGTGGCAGCCTAGTTATAGATGTTGCATAAAAAATTTTAATATGAAAAAGTTTATGTATACATATCATGATGATGTAGGGCTCCAAGCCAGTTGGTTCAGTTGGTTAGTATTGTGCTGATGAAGTCAAACTTATATGTTCTCTGCTCTGTTGATCTAAAGAAGAACTCACAAATGGAACTCCTATTAGTGGCCACTGGTTTAACAGAAACATGCCTTTGGTCACAGGTACTTACTGTGTTCCTACTCTGCTAGTCACTGGGAAGACAAAGACCTAATCTATGCTCTTAGGGAATGTCTTAGTCATCTAGTGCTGCTATAACAGAAATACAACAAGTGGATGGCTTTAACAAAGAGAAGTTTATTCTCTCGCAGTCCAGTAGGCTAGACATCTGAATTCAGGGTACCAGCTCCAGGGGAAGGCTCTCTCTGTTGGCTCTGGAGGAAGGTCCTTGTCATCGGTTTTCTCTTGGTCTGGGAGCTTCTCCACACAGAAACCTGAGGTCCAAAGAACGTGCTCGACTCCCAGCACTGCTTTCTTGGTGGTATGAGGTTCCCACTCTCTGCTTCCATTTCCATTTATCTCTTGTAAGATAAAAGGTGATTCAGGCCACACTCCAGGGAAACTCCCTTTACATTGGATCAGACCTTAGTAAGGGTATTACAATCCTACCCTAATCTTCTTTAACATAAAATTACAATCACAAAATGGAGAACGGCCACACAATACTGGGAATCGTGGCCTAACCAAGATGACACATATTTTGGCGAGACACAGTTCAATCCATGACAGGGAATATATTGTTCAGCAGAAGAGGCAGACACATAAACGAGTAATTACAGTGCAATTTGTCAGATCTGGAGTAGAGTTGCTTTCGGAGAATAAGGTGTTCACAGTTTACGTGAGAGGAACTCTTCATATTTCACCACTACTGCAGGTTAAATCAGAGAATGTGATTCACTTGCACATGAGCCTGGACTAAGTCAATGATTCTTAAATATTTGGGAGCCACAAACCTTTTAAGACACCGATAGCTACGACTTCCCACCTCCCTCCCAAATTACACATATACAAAAATAATTTGTATAGAGTTTCAGAGTATTCACCAATCTCTGACACCTGCCCATATATTTCAGGTTGGGATCCTTCATGTACTTAATAAATGTTATTAGACTTGTCCTTTTTTAATTATATTTTTAAATGCACAATTTATTTTTAAAAAAAATCTTTTTTCCCAGGTGGAAATGTCCAAATTGAGGCAATTAAAAGTTGTCCCACCATCTATTCTCATCTCACAGACTAATGCCATAAATTCATATAATGGCTTCTGCCACATGCAGTGACAAGTTTGAGATGGTGTGCACCTCTGTGCAGCTACCAAGGAAACTTTTTCATTTCTCTGCTTGTCTCATGTTGTTTTAGGAGACAATGCTTTGTTTGGATTCCTCTTAGTTTGCAAATAACAGAGATATAATAATGGGTTACCATGTGTTTTAGGATTAGAGTTAGAATCTAAAACCTGCTGATGAAATGGATTATCTAAACCTGAAAAGCTTTTAGAAAGCTATGCTATGTATATGTTAAAGCAGCTTCTTAAATGGACATTGAAAATCTTATATCATTACCTGTATTACTTAGAATAAATTAGTTTTAACTTTTCTGTTTCTTAGTCTTATAAATCCAACATCAAAGAACAGAAAACATAAAATTTCTTCATGAATTTCAACTCTTTAAAAACACAAAATTGCAATTTCAAATGTCTAAAAGTATATTAAAATATGTCTTAGGAAGCTTCAAATGCATGGTTTAACTCTATGGGATCCCCAGCTTCAAATATATGCTAGATTAAATGACATCATACTGTAAACCCATGGAATCAAGAAATAATCTTTTTTTTTTTTTAACCCGAAAACAGCTGTTGAAACAATGACATCATAGAGTAATGACATTACTGTGGAAATATAAAAGTCAAACTTTAAAAGCATCAAACTACATTTAATATAGGTGGAAGATTTATGCTTACTTTAATGGTGATTTATTAAGGTACGTCTTTTCTTTTAAAAAAGTTAACTCTGTGAGGACCATAAGTGGATATGAATATTGCCGTTCTTGCCTGGTAACAGTCTCAAAAGTGGTGCTTTTTTTTTTTTACCTCAATGCTAGCCTAAAGTATTCTCTTTCGAAGTTCTGAGACTGTGACTGTTTAGCTTGTATAAATGAACACTTAAAGAAGTCTTCCCAATATATAAATGAACAAACACGTTTAGATAAGATGGTGCATTTTACTGACATAACGATTAAAGCACAATCACTAGTGTTAAAAATAGCATAACTATCTGGAGGCTTTCCAGAGCTGGTTTTTGTTATTATATTTCATAAATCATTCTTATCCCTCTCCCTATATCATACGACCTTTTGCAGCCTGCCCTGAATGTCAGTGCCTCTTGGAATAGTTCCTTTCCAGTTACCTAGGAATAAGAGCCAACCTGTTTTGAGTGTTTTTTATGTGCCAGCACTATGCAAAGTATTTTATATCCATTATCTCGTTTAATCCTTACAAAACCTCTGAGGGTAGATACTGTTAGCTCTGTTTTACCGATAAGGAAACGGGGGTTTAGAGAAGTGAAATAACTTTCCCAAAGTCTGTCATCACTCTATCCCTCTTACCCCTTACCTATTTTTCTTAATAGCACTTATCACCTCCTCTGACATACTTTATGCTTACTTCCTTACTTGTCATCTTCCCCCACCCCCAGCTAGAATGTAAGGCCTGTGGGAGGGTTTTCGTTTTGTTCATTACAGTATTCTCCAGAATCTGGAACAGTGTCCCTGGCACATAGTAGATACTCAATGATATCTTTTGGGTGAATGGATGGACGAACCCAGCTCAGACCTATCTAAATCCTCCTTTCCTCTTTACTCCTTTCCACACAGAAGCCTGACACCACTGTCTGGGTCAGACCATTCCAGGTGACGGGACAGCAAACCTCATTTGGACCCTAGACTTGACATATCATAAAGGGCCTTGTGCTTGAAAATTCAGCACTGCCCCTCTCCTTAGCTGCCCCCACCATTAAAAAAAAAATCTAATTAAATGGAATTTCCTTCTCCCACCTTTAAAAAAACAAGTGACTAAAAATAATCATTTATTACTGTAGTTAATTATTGTATTGGGTATAGTGCAAAGAGTAGTGAGGTATAGTCTCAACTCTACCAATTATAGATTAATTAGATGAGTTATATTAGACTTTTTTTGAAAACCATCTTGTACCTTGCATGACTCTTCAAGGTTTCTTCCTACTTATCTCTCTGACACCTCCCTCTTTTTTCCTTTATTTGTTTTGTAACCACTTTTCTTTCTTGTTCCTTTCCCCACATTTCTCTTATCATCGCTCTTCTCAGTCTGTTTTATTTTCTGGGTGATCACTATTCTCATTGCTGTAATTATTATATCTATGCAGATGACTACTTATTCTATATCTTTAAAACTACCTTTCAGTCTTTGAAATCTTTAACTCCAGTTGCCTGTTGATATAAGTCCATCCACACATTTTGCAGACACTGAAATTCATCAACTGTGTAACTCATCCTAGTGTCTCCCCACCTCTCCTCCTAATATGAAAGGAATTTGTCTTTTACAAGTACAGTCATGTGCTCTGTAATGTCCATTCGGGCAACGTCTGACTGCATATATGTCCAGTGGGATACAGGCGGGTGAGGCAGAGGACATGGCTCTGGGCGGGGCTCTTGGGCATTGGCCAGCAGGTAGGTAGTTGGGGGGTGTGTAAGTTGGGTGTTTATAACCTGAAAACTGCCTGTATGTAATACGTCGTTTGTACAACATCCAAGTCATGTAACATCCTATTTCATAGAACATATCATGGATGATAAGTGTTGCATAACTCATCATTTTCAATAGCTGTGATTGAATCACTATTGAAAGCTCCAGAACTGTCTACTTTTAGTGTTGACCTTATTAAAATTTAATGGAAAATTTCACTTTATTACTGTGGAAACTAACTGGAAAATATAAAGAGGTTTTAGAAAAATCACTTGGACTCTTGACTGAGAGGTGTCTTGAAGACTGTTTAAGGTAATTTGTTTTTAAAGTGCTTGTTATTATGTATAGATGATAAATCCATAAAATTTGAAATGAGAATTTTTGTGGTTTTAAGCAATACCAAGTTGACATTCTTTATATTTTAGAAAGCTTGCTTTAAATTTAGAGTGAATTAGGCTATAAGCAGATAGGTATACATATGTAGTCAACTTTGGATTTTTTTAACATATTAATGAATTCTTCATTCCAAACTGCCACCAGGTAGCTTCTGTATTGCTTCCCTCTGCTTTTAATCCACGGATTTTTTTGGAAATGTTTTTCCATATTTGGTTAAATACAGCAATAATGAAGAAATGTGTATTTAAAAGAGAAATATGCTTTCCAAAGTTAAATGTCAATGATATTTGAATTACCCACTTCAACGGTTTTTTCTTTCGACGTTGCTTTCATTTTATCAATTCTCTGAACTAACAGCATTGTATCCTTAGGTACTCAGTAATTGATTTTTAATGATATGACCGTAAGTCGAGGGTCCATGTTTTAGGAGTAGGAGGAAGAGCGAACTGCCTTGTATTTTGGCAACCTTTGACTTCAAAAGGTTTTTACTTGGTTCGTATCTACCCCCTTTTAAAACTCATGTCCTATATGTAACTAACAGCAAAACCTTATTTCAAGACTATTGCAGTGTTTTTTTATTGGACTTCAAGCTATTTAATATATGGTAATAGTAATAATAACAATCATTTAGTGGTAATAGTAGCTCTTAGTTTTTGAGTACTTACTACGTGCTAAGCTCTGTTAAACCCTTTATAGATGTTATTTCGTCTTCACTACACCCTGCACAGTAGGTGCTATTATTCCACTTAACACAGCAAAAAAAAAAAGCCTAACTTGTTTCCATTGAGTCGATTCCAACTCATAGCAACCCTGTAGGATAAGTTAGAACTGCCCCATAGAGTTTTCAAGGAGCACCTGGTGGATTTGAACTGCCGACCTTTTGGTTAGCAGCCATAGCTCTTAACCACTGTGCTACCAGGGTTTCCCTTAACATAGGAGTAAACTGAAATTCTGAGTGGTAGAGTAACTTGCCCAAAGTCACGCATTGAGGAAGAGACTAAGTCTGGATTTCAGAGACTGCTTTTAACCACACTTAGTTTTATCTAGCATTTATCATTTATACTACAACTTTTGACACTTGTATACTTTTTAAATGTTGTCTCTAATTGACTAGAGGTGGGAGTGGAAAGGTAGAAGTTTTTTGTGACAAGTTCTGAACACTTTGAGAAAAGAAATTACCTCATGTACAATCCTTGTTTGATCTTTGTATTATTTAGAAGAGTTTAAAGCACATACATATTCATCATCAAAAAAAATCAAAACCAAACCCGCTGCCATCGAGTCGATTCCGACTCATAGCGACTCTACAGGATGGAGTAGAACTGCCCCAAAGAGTTTCCAAGGAGCGCCTGGTGGATTTGAACTGCGGACCTTTTAGTTAGCACCTGTAGCTCTTAACCAGTATGCCACCAGGGTTTCCATTCATCATAGGACTTAGTTTTTAATGATGTATTATCAGATAGGACAACAAACACACAAACAGCAAAAGACAAAGTAGATAAATGGGACCTCATAAAAATTAACTGGTGTTCACTAAAGGATTTTATCAACAAAGTAAAAAGACAACCTATAGCTTGGGAGAAGAATTTGGGGAGCCATATATCCGATAAGGGTCTAGTATCCAAAATATATATATAATTTGTACAACTTAACAACAAAAAGACAAACGACCCAGTCAAAAAATGGGCAGGGGACTTTCACCAAAGAGGATATTCAGATGGGGAACAAGTACATGAAATTATACTTAATGTCATTAGCCATTGTTGTTAGTTGCTGTCAACTCTGACTTATGGCAACCCCATGTGTTTCAGAGTAGAACTGTGCTCCACCGGGTTTTCAATGGCTGTGATCTTTTGGAATTTGATTACCAGGCCTGTCTTCTGAGGCTCCTCTGCTTTTGAACCACCAACCTTTCAGTTTATAGTTGAGTCCTAACCATTTGTGCCACCCAAGAGTTCCGTTAGGGTTTCATCAGCCATTAGGGGAGATGCAAATCAAAACTACACTGAGATACCACCTCACCCTTATTAGAATGGCAGTGATAGGAAAAGGGAAAACCACAAGTGTTGGCAAGGTTGTGGAGAAACTGGAACCCATATCCATTGTTGGTGGAAATGGAAAATGGTACAACTTCTGTGGAAAATAGTTTGGCGATTCCTCAAAAAGTTGAACATGGAACTACCATATGACCTAGCAATTCCAATCCTAAGTATATACCCAGAAGAAATTTGGGTCCTAGGTATATACGCAGAAGAAGTGAAGGCAGGAAAGCAAACAGAAACCTGTACACTAGTGTTCATTGCAGCACTTTTCACAATAGCCAAAGGGTGGAAACAACTGAAATCTCTATCAATAGATAATTGGATAAACAAAATGTAGTATATACAAACAATGGAATATTACTGAGTCATAATGAGAACTGAAGTCCTGATACATGTAACAACATGGGTGAACCCTGAAAACATGCTGAATGAAATAAGTCGGTCACAAAAGGACAAAGACTGTGTGATCTCACTTATACGAAATAGGCAGATATATAGAAACCAAAGCTTATTTGTGGTTACCAGGAGTGGGAGGGAGGGGGAAAGAGGGCATTTTGTTTAGGGGGCATAGAGGTTATGTTATTGGTGGTGGAATGATTTGGAAAAGAGTAGCGAGAATGGTTGCCAAACTTGAAGAATGTAATTAGTGATACTGAATTGTACATATAGAAATTGCTGAGATGGCATATGTTTTGTTATGTATATTTTCACCACCATAAATTAAAAAAAAAAAATACTCACGATATACTTGTTAAACTGAATGAGTTTCTGCTTTTTGCAGGCGGTAAAACAGTACCACTCTTCACTCCGCAGGCACCACCTGCCAAGATGTCTGTGACACTGCCCTCGGTGAACCTCGAGGACTGCTCTCAGTCTCCGAGCATCAGCACAATTCAGGGTGACACAGACTCCTCAGGAGCAGATACCTTCTGAATGGCAGTGAGGAGCAAACACAATATTTATGCTACTGGTTTTGAGGTCATTTTACTCTGGCATAAAACCACTTCAGACTGTTTTTATCTTTGAGCGTATTCTCAAAAACCATCTCTAATTTTTTAATTAAAATGAAAGGCATATCTTGGGTATGTAGGTAAAGTTTTAAAATAAAGTAAATGTAAGTCATCATGGGTCTGGCCGTTTCTTAAAAGCATAGAATAGTAGGAAGGGCTTGACTATTACATCTAAGTGTTTATCCTACAGATACAACTTTTGTCTGTACTTATAAAATTACATAGGTCAAGGTTACTCATTCCAGTATTGTTTATAACAGCAAAATAATCGGAAGCAACCTAGTGGTTATCAATAAGGGACTGAGCCATTCAGCAGAATACTGTGTGGTACAGAAAAGGATAAAAAAAGTTTATATGCTGTTATGGAATTATCTTCTAGATATATTGTTATAATGAAAAAAGCCATGTGCAAAATTGTGAATTAATGCTTCCATAGCTTAAAAAGGAATGGGAATGAATCCAAATATATGGTATGTACACACACACACACGCTTACATACGTGTATTTGCTTGTATATGCATAAACTATCTCTGAGAGAATAAACAAGAAATTGTTAACTTCGATTGTCTCCTGGGAGGGAACTGAGTGGCTAGGTGGGTGATGAGAGTGGCTAAGTGATGGGAGTCAAGAATGACTGTACTTACTGTGCATTTAAACTTCAGTTGTGACAGGAAAAAATTATGAGGGAGGTTTATTTTTTAATATACTTTTGAATGGTGAAACATGTGCTGTGTTACCCTTCAAAACATAAATGCATAAAATTAAGAGAAAAATAATGTATTGCTTTGGAATGTGACACATCCAGGTTCTAATTCCAGTTTTCTTCACATACCGGTTCTCTGATGGGGGCAAATAAACCTCTTCATGTCAGCTGTCTGAAGTAAACGGGTGTTAATACCCTTTTACCAGATAATGAGGATTAGCGATAGTATATGTGGAGTACCCAGCACTGTTTGGTGGCACAAATAGTTAAGCACTCGACTACTAGCCAAAAGATTGGTGATTCGAACCCACCCAATAGCACCTTAAAAAACATCCCTGGCGATCTGCTTCCAAAAGGTCACAGCCTTAAAACCCCGATGGAGCAGTTCTGCTGTGCACACGTGAGGTCACCATGAGTCAGAATCGACTCCATGACAGCTAACAACAACAAAAAACCCAAAACCAAACCCGTTGCTGTCGAAGCTGATTCCAACTCACAGCACGACCCTATAGAACAGAGTAGATCTGCCACATAAGGTTTCCAAGGAGTGACTGGTGGATTCAAACTGCTGACCTTTTGATTAGCAGCTGAGCTCTTAACCCCTGCTCCACCAGGGCTCCACAGCAACGACAAACAATAAATGATGGGTGTCATTATTACCTTGAGGGAACTGAGCATCTTAAACTAGAGGGTACGCATATGAAAAGAAAAGCAACCTAGCCTTAGCAAAAGATTTATCTCCCTTAAAATGTTTTCCCTTCACAACTGAAGTTCAAACACAGTAACTATAGTCATCCTTGACTCTTCTTAATATTTTTCTAGTTCAGTTGGTGGGACTTAGACCTGGCTGCACATTAGAACCTCTAGGGAGCTTTAAAAACATACTAATACCAAAAAAAAAAAAAATGCCGAGGCTCCATACTCAGGGATTCTGACTTAACTGACCTGGGGTGAAGCCCAGTGAATGAAGGGAAGGAAGAGAGAGAGGGAGGGAGGAGGGAAGGCTGACAGGCAGGCAGGCCAGCTTTATGGTGATTTTAATGTGCACTGAAGGTTGAGAATTACTGATGAGTAATTTAGAATTCCTTAAACATCTAGTGGGGTCCATTGCTTGGAGAGCTCAGGGAGGGTATAAGGATTTCTCCTTACTAAAGATAGAAGCTACAAAAACCAGTGGAAACCAGAACTATGTCAGGAGCACGCATTCCTTCTGCGTCACAGTTCCTCAAGCTTCTCTCAGATAGTTGGTTACTGAAATGCTTTAGGCTTCACTTCAGAACCTATTTTCTTTGCTATGGTCCTTTGGACAGTTCTGCTTATAATAGTCTCCATTAAACAATTGGAAGAAAAATGCTGCTCTGTGGGTCATTAATTCTATTTTGAAGTTCATCTATAAGTGTCTGGGTAGGATGAAAGCTGGGGAAACATTTCTAAGTGCTGCTTCATTTTAAACATTAACCCCCATCCTCCCTTGGTTTCTGGTTTTCAAAGCTTTTTCTGCTTGGGAAGAATATCACTTATTTCAGCAGAAGCATTTTTTATTTAAAGGTGCTGGTAGTTTTTTCTCCCTAATGTAGAAAGCCTGCTTTTTTAACCTTAGGAGGGAGAGTTTAATCTTTGATTTATTCCACTCCTTGTGCACTTGAACTTTTCTCTGCGAAAAAAAAAATGCTTGGTGTCTGATTATTCCTGGCCAGGGTTCCTCTGATACCTCAAGTCCTTTTGGAATAAAACTATATATGTAAAAATAAGTAAAATGGCATTTTTTACATTATAAGCTTTGAAACATTAATTTTATACTTGATTTATATCATTTGCAACTTCTGGAAAAAAAACTGTCTATGAGACATGCCACTAAGAGCAGACTCTATCAAGATCAAGGCTGTTAATGTTGTTGGGCTTACGTATCTTAACACCAGGGCAACATGTATTTAAAGTGTTCCTTTGGTATAAATCCTAAAATACTTGCTTTTTGTGCACTTTAACAGAATCTTGAATAAATGTCTTTATTCTCAGATGATAATATTTCTTATTACTAGCATATTTTCTAGGCTCTTAACTTTTCTTTTTAAATGCTAAACATATGTTGTATCTATACATCTGTTTTTATGGTTTTTCTATTAAAAACTCTGTTTTTCTAAAAATATAAACAAATTAGCATCTTAGTTCATGGTGTATTATTAGTCCTAGTTCAAGAGTAGTTCTGTAGTTGAAATATTTTTATCCTTTAAAAGATGTCCTGATGATACATTTCCTTATAGGTGAGTAATTTGAACAGAATCCTTAGTATTTCTGCAATGTCACTGAGAAGAAACCCACTAAAATATTATTCTCTCACATATACCAATATGTCCATCTGCTTACCAAAATTAAGAATGAACGACTTTGGGCATACAGTGTGATGTGTCCTCCTCACGAGCTGGACTGGGCAGCTGTGTTGGGGTTCATTAATCCCCCCTTTTGGTCATCTGACTGTCCTTAGGAGAGGAGCTGATAATTCTTCCTGATATACAGTCATCATTTGGTCATCAAACATCAGTTGTATATTAGCTTTTAAGACTCTATTAAAAAGCATTGGATAAAAGCAAACAATTATTATAGTGGTAAATCTTATTATATTTTAGAAAATTTGATGAAGTAAACTTCCTTGTTGACCTAGCCCATGCCAGGAGAATAGATTGCTGCACTGATTGTCAGACCTATGAGAGTAATCAGCCTGTGTCTGCATTGTTTTTTAAAGATATTTTTCTTCTTGTCCTAAAGTGTTTACAGAGAAACAACGGGAAATACTAATCAGAGCACAGATGCTTGATTGTGTGGACAGTAAGTATGGTAATGCTATATGATGGTCCATTACCAAAACAGCACTTGAATTAAAGCTGTTTTGCTGGGTCTTTACAGTGTGAACTGTCTCATTTACAATTTCACCCATAGTGGGGGATAAGTTACTGATGCAACTCTCTAATTCAGGGACTCCTAACCAAGGTTAAGGTGCCTTGGTGGCACAGTGGTTAAGCGTTCAGCTGCTAACGAAAAGGTCAGCAGTTCGAATCCACCAGCTGCTCTTTGGAAACCATATGGGGCAGTTCTACTGTGTCCTATAGGGTTGCTATGAGTTGGAATAGACTTGACAGCAATGATTTTCTTTTTTTTTAAACCAAAGTTAAAAACCCTCAAGCAAATCAATAGACCCCTCTTACTCCTGGGAGGTCACTCCTATGGAGACCTCTGAAGAGACCCAGATGGTGAGACTGGTGAGGATTTAAAATCTTCAAAGGAGCTGGTGAGGAGTCCCAGGGAATAGTTTTGGGTATGCATAGAGGTCACAGATAAAGAACAGGCCTGATGCTGCACTAAAGAGTTGAAAATGTATATCTTTTGCCCTGAATTTTATGACAAATAGTGATAACTATTTTAGTTGACATTTTATATTCTGCTTTTCCTGAACAAGGACATTTTTCACAAGGTGTTACATTATGAGTGAATTAATATATAAGGTATTTCTACCATCAGGATAGTTGTATGGGATTTCTTGGTAATCTTGGTATTTTTATTTCCTTTGGTCATATTCACAGTAGTTGCATGGGTTATGAAAGTACCATGGATACCCAGGATAATTTTAAAAGGCAATGAGGTTGATTTTTCTGTGGAGATAAAATATTGGCTGTGTGTGATTCTATGTAACAACCAGTCTGAGTGTCTGGGTCCAGAGATTATTGTATGTTCTAAAGTATGTAGGAGATGTTCTGGTGATATACTTGACAGAGTTATTCACTATCATTAAACCGAAACATTGTATGATTTGAGTGACTCCTGAAGTTGAAAATGGCTAACAGGTCAGATAGCTGGTGAGGCTAATCGTCCAACTCATTCTTAGAAATAAGGTAGAGGAAAACGTAGTTTGTTTCAAAAGATGGAGGGAAAAATGAAGAAAAGTAGAGTCAGAGAGACGGAGAACAATGGCCCATAGTTAGGCATTAACAGTCTTACAAGGATGTCAGTCAGTTTGAGTGGGTTTTACAGTTCTCTTGTTTCATTGTCTTGGGTGGAAGTTGCCCCTTCTGAAGTTGTCTGCTTGATCTGAAGGTCTTGAGTAAGCTACTTGTGCCCTGACGCCATCTGTTTCTAGAGGCTTTTGGGTTAGCCTCAACTTGCAGACACTTATGGGAGCGGAAGTCCATTGATCTGAGTTGGAAGTCCATTTTCACTGTGGTACCTAAACCTGAGGATCAACTATTAAGTAGCTAATGTCAGAAGAACCTGAAACAACTCATTCTAAGGCATTTTTGCATCTGTATCAGCATTTTCTGCATAACAAACCACACCAAAACTTGGTGGCTTAAAACAACCATGCATTTACTCACGATTCTGAGGAAAAGCCGTTTGGGCCTGAGCTTAGCTGGGACAGCTGCGCTGTGTTCCACGTGATGTTGTCTGGCCTCACACATGCGTTTATAGTCAGTTGACAGTCAACAGCCTCACGTCTGGCAGTTGCTGGCTGCTGGCAGGAGCAATGGAGATAACTGGGCCATGTGTCTCTCGTCATCCAGCAAGCTAGCCCAAGCTTGTTCACATAATGTGGGTTGCAAGGTTCCTAAACACTAATAGAGAACAAGCTCTAATATGTAAGCAGTTTCAAGCCTGTGCTTTGTCACATGTCCTTTAGGCCAAAGCAAGTCACATGTCCAAGCCCAGAGCCAAAGGGTAGAGAAATAGACTCCATCTCTTAATGGGAAGAGCTACAAAGTCACGTTGTAAAGGAACATGCATACAGGAATGGGAAGAATGTGTGGCAATTTTTGCAGTCTAACATAACGCTGATGGCTCTCTTAGTGGACCTGGTCACTGAGCTAGACGTTGTATAAAGATTTGGATGATTTCTCCTTTGGAAAGGTGGCTGGTACACGTTAGACACCAGACAGAGTGTAGTAGATTAGTTTCTGACAGTATTTTGCTAGATCTGCCTGTGAAAAAATACAGTTATTGGTAGAGTTATTCCCAGTCACATAAGGCACTCTGTAATGATATCTTGGAGAAAATCTGTATGAGCTCTGAGGAGATGAACACGTGGCCATTAACACTAGTGGTGAAACATTAGGCCAAGACAGATGAAGGTTATTAGATAGTTTAGACCAGCAGTCGGCAAACTTTCTCAATAAAGGGTCAGATAATAAAGATTTTAGACTGTGGGTCACATATGGTCTCTGCCGTGTATTCCATATTCTTCTTTGTGGATTAAAAAAAAATTTTTTTTTACAAACCTTTAAACAATGTAAGCCACTCTTTAGCTTATAGACCGTATGCAAACAGACCGTGGTCCAAATTTGGCCCATGGGCTGTAGTTTGCCAGCCTCTGATTTGGACATTTTTACCTTCAGTGCCCCATTTGTTCTTCTGCTGTTCCTGAATACTGGGGTGATGGGGAGAGTGAGGTTTTTGTGTCAGGAGAGGAATCCTGCAGAGTTTTTGTATGACTGTTCAGTGAAATGAGCTCTGCAATTACTGGATAGGAAAGTAGGAATTCCTGTGTTGGGAACACAAAGTCTGGCAATGTTTTCCTTCTGTAACATCTGGAGTTTTTCAGCAAGGAATGGCTTCTATCCATTCCTAAAAACTTACAATTACTAGTATATATAACTAAAGCCTAAAGATTTGAGTTGTTGTTGTTAGATGTCATTGAGTCGGTTCTGACTCATAAGGATCCCATGTACAACAGAATGAAACACTCACTGCCCAGTCCTGCACCATCCTCACAATCGTTATGCTTCAGCCCATTGTTGCAGCCACTGTATCAATCCATGTCATTGAGGGCCTTCCACTTTTTCACTGACCCTCTACTTTACCAAGCATGATATTCACTCCTGATAATAATGCCTACAAAGTGAGATGCAGTCTCACCATCCTTGCTTCTAAGGAGCATTCTGGTCACACTTCTTCCAAAACAGATTTGTTAGTCCTTTTGGCAGTCCATGGTGTCTTCAATATTCTTCACCAACACCATAATTCAGAGGAATGAATTCTTTGGTCTTCCTAATTCATTATCCAGCTTTCACATGTATATGAAGCAATTGAAAATACCATGGCTTGGGTCAAGTGCATTTTAGTCCTCAAAGTGACATATGTGCTTTTTAACACTTTAAAGAGGTCTTTTGCAGCAGACTTGCCCAATGATATAAGTTATTTGATTTCTTGACTGCTGCTTCCATGAGTGTTGATTGTAGATCCAAGTAAAATAAAGTCCTTGACAACTTCAGTCTTTTCTCCATTTATCATGATGTTGCTTATTGGTCCAGTTGTGAGGATTTTTGTTTTCTTTATGTTGAGGTGTAATCCATATTGAAGGCTGCAGTCTTTGATCTTCATCAGTAAATATTTCAAGTCCTCACTTTCAGCAAGCAAGGTTTTGTCATCTGTGTAACGCAGGTTGTTAATGAGTCTTCCTGCAATCCTGATCCCTGTTCTTCTTGATATAGTCCAGCTTCTCGGATTATTTGCTCAGCGTACAGATTGAATAAGTATGGTGAAAGGATATAACTCTGACGGACACCTTTCCTGATTTTAAACCACTCAGTATCCCCTTGTTCTGTTCGAACAACTGCCTCTTCGTCTACATACATAAACACAATTCCCATTCTTTGCAATGTTATCGATAATGTGTTATGACCCACACAGTCGAATGCCTTTGCATAGTCAATAAAACACCAATGAACATCTTTCTGGTATTCTCTGCTTTCAACTAGGATCCATCTGACATCAGCAATGATACTCCCCACTCCACGTCGTCTTCTGAATCCTGTTTGAATTTCTGGCAGTTCCCTGTCAATGTACTGCTGCAATCACTTGAATGATCTGCAGCAAAGTTTTACTTACGTGTGATATTAATGATATTGCTCAATAATTTCCACATCCTGTTGCATCACCTTTCTTTGGAATGGGCACAAATGTGGATCTCTTCCAGTTCGTTGGCCAGGAAGCTGTCTTCCAAATTTCTTGACATAGTTGAGTGAGCATCTCCAGCACCCCATGCATTTGTTGAAACATCCCAATTGATACTTTGTCAATTCCTGGAATCTTTTTGCCATTCCTTTCAGTGCAGCTTAGACTTCTTCCTTAAGTACTATCAGTTCTTGATCATATGCTACTTCCTGAAATGGTTGAATGTCGACCAGTTCTTTTTGGTACAGTGACTCTGTGTATTCCTTCCATCTCTTGATGCATCCTGTGTCGTTCAATATTTTGCCCATATCCAAAACCAAACATTTTGGTTAGCAGCCATAGCTCTTAACCACTACGCTACCAGGGTTTCCATTTTGTCCACAGAATGTTCAATATTGCAACTCGAGGCTTGAATTATTCATCAGTTCTTTCAGCTTGAGAAATGCTGAGCGTGTTCCTATCTTTTGGTTTTCTAACTCCAGTTCTTTGCATATGTCATTATAATATTTTACCTTGTCTTCTCGAGCTGCCCTTTGAAATCTGCAGCTCCTTTTGCTTTAGCTTCTCAACCTTCAAAAGCAGGTTACAGGGTCTTCTCTGACATCCACTTTGGCCATTTCTTTCTTTCCTGCCTTTTTAATGACCTCTTGCTTTCTTCATGTATGATGTCCTTGATGTTCACAACTCGACTGGTCTTCGGTCATTAGTGTTCAACGCGTCAAACCTATTATTGAGATGATCTCTAAATTCAGGTGGGATATACTCAAGGTCATACTTTGGCTCTCGTGGACTTGTTCTAATTTTCTTTGATTTCAACTTGAACTTGCATATGAGCAATTGGTGGTCTGTTCTGCAGTCAGCTGCTGGCCTTGTTCTGACTGATGATGCTGAGTTTTTCCATCATGTCTTTCCACAGATGTAGTCGATTTGATTGCTGTGTATTCCACCTGGCAAGGTCCATGTGCATAGTTGCCGTTTATGTTGTTGAAGAAAGGTATTTGCAATGAAGAAGTCATTGATCTTGCAAAATTCAATCATGCAATTTCCAGCATTGTTTTTATCATCAAGGCCATATTTTCTAACCACTATCCCCTCTTCTTTGTTTCCAACTTTTGCATCCCAATCAACAGTAATTATCAATGCATCTTGATTGAAGACTGCAGAAGTTGGTAGAAATCTTCAATTTCTTCACCTTTGGCCTTAGTGGTTGGTGCATAAATTTGAATAATAGTTGTGTTAACTGGTCTTCCTTGAGGCATATGGATATTAGCCTATCACTGACAGCGTTGTATTTCAGGATTGATCCTGAAATTTTTTTTTTTTTTTTTGATGATGAATGTGATGCCATTCCTCTTTGTCTCAGTCATCTAGTGATGCTATAACAGAAAATAGATGGCTTTAACAAAGAGAAATTTATTCTGTCACAGTCTAGGAGGCTAGAAGTCTAAATTCAGGGTCAGGGTGCCAACTGCAGGAGAAGGCTTTCTCTCTTTGTAGGCTCTGGAGGAAGTTCTTCGTCATCAATCTTCCCCTGGACTAGGAGCTTCTCAGCACAGCGACCCTGGGTGCAAAGGACGTGCTCTTCTCCTGGCATTACTTTCTTGGTGGTATGAGGTCCCCCATGTCTCCCTGCTCACTCCTCTCTTTTATACCTCAAAAGAGATTGGCTTAAGACACAATCCAATCTTGTATATTGAGTTCTGCCTCATTAACATAACTGCCACTAATGCCATCTCATTAACATCATAGACATAGGATTTACAGCACATAGGAAAGTCACATCAGATGACAAAATGGTGGACAATCACACAATACTGGCAATGACAGCATGACCAAGTTGACATATTTTGGGGGGATACAATTCAATTCATGTGACACTCTTCAATTTGTCATTCCCAGCATAGTAGACCATATGATCATCCAGTTCAAAATGGCCAATACTGGTCCATTTCAGCCCACTAACACCTAGGTATCGATGTTTTATGCATTCCATTTCATTTTTGACAACTTCCAATTTTCCTGGATTCATACTTTGTACGTTCCATGTTCTGATTATTAATGGACGTTTGCAGCTGTTTCTTCTCATTTTGAGTTGTGCTACATTAGCAAATGAAGGTCCTGAAAGCTTGACTCCATCCATGTCAGTGAGGTTGACTCTACTTTGAGGAGCCAGCTCTTCCCTGGTCATACTTTGAGTGCCTTCCAGTCAGGGGGGTTCATCTTCCAGCACTATATCAGACAGTGTTCAAGTGCTGCTCACAAGATTTTCACTGCCTAATATTTTTTTTCAGAAGTAAACCACCAGGTCCTTCTTCCTAGTCTGTCGTAGTCTGGAAGTTCAGCTGAAACCTGTCCACCAAGGGTGACCCTGCTGGTATTTGAAATATCAGTGGCATAGCTTCCAGCATCACAGCAACACGCAAGCCACCACAGTATGACAAACTGACAGACACATGGGGCTGCCAAGGACCTGGGCATTCTTAATCCCCAAGGTGTCACTAAACAGCTATGGATTCTCTTCATCTAGAGAGGGAGTAAGTGGTGAGATTAAATTTTGAATGATGTTTAGTTGTGGTTTGCAAAGAGGACAGTAGAAGGATTTCATAATCATTAAGGCAGCAGACAGAGAAATGTTGAATGTTGCCTAGAAGTTTCAGGAATTGTACAGTATTTAGAATGCAAAGAATTAGTGGAGAAGTAAGCACTATGTCAGCAGAAGTTTTGACCAAGTAGCTGTTGCTGTCCCCACATGGAGGCAGGGAGTGTATGTCTAAGCTACCAGATCAAGAGATTTGTTCAGATAGGCAATAAGCTCCTGCTGTGAATGGTTCTGCTGAATTAACACTCCTAATTGGCAGTCTTGTCTTTCCTTAACAATTGGCAAGGAAGATTTTGGCTCAGTTAGGGATATGAACTCAACAATCCAACGGCAACTAACAACAACAACAACAGAAATCTGCAAAGTGTAGAGTTGCTGCAGAGAGGACTTCAGAGGGGAGAAAATTTCTGCTGTATTTGCATTCCATGGGAGGGTTTCTGGAACTGTGTTTTAGGAAGCTCATGTAAGGGCAATCCAAAAAATCCTCTCAGATGTCTTTGAGTTTGGGGCCTTTTATGTAATGGAATCATTATTATTCTGGCAAAGAACAGAGTGTCTGCCTGCAGACAGATAGTGACCAAAATTATGTGGTCTTCTGACACAGTTGTAACTTTTCTCTAGACACTTTGTCTCTTTTTGGCCAGTTTTGTTAAGAGAGATTTGAAGTCTCCCTGTGAGCCATTTAGATCAGAACACAGCAATAAATTGTCTATATGCTGTGGCTGCTTATGGAAAAATCGGATCCTTAAGATCATTTACTTAGGCATTGAGAAAAAATATTAGGGTGATTCTGTAAATCTTCAGGGCCCATGATTTTCGTACATGAAGCAAGCAGGTACTGACTCTCCTTAACTACTAGCTACTAGCACTGCACATATATCCATATCTTAGTTATCTAGTGCCGCCGTAACAGAAATACCACAAGTGGATGGCTTTAACAAAGAGAAATTTATTTTCTCACAGTCTAGGTTACACCTTGGAAATTCTATGGGGCAGTTCTACTCTGTTCTATAGGGTCGCAGTGAGCCGGAATCGACTCGATGGCAGTGGGTTTGGTTTGGGTTTTTAGTAGGTTACAAGTCCAAATTCAGGGCGTCGGCTCCAGGGGAAGGCTTTCTCTCTTTGTTGGCTCTGGAAGAAGGTCCTTGTCCTCAATCTTCCTCTGGTCGAGGAGCTTCTGAGGCACAGGAACCCTCTGTCCAAAGGATGCACTCTGCTCCTGGTGCTGCTTTCTTGGTGGTATGAGGTCCCCCTGTCTCTCCACTTGTTTCCCTTTCTTTTTATCTCTTGAAAGATAAAAGATGGTACAGGACACACCCCAGGGAAACTCCCTTTACATTGAATCAGGGAGGTGACTTGAGTAAGGGTGGTATTGCAATCCCACTGTTATTCTCTCAGCATAAAATTAGTCACAAAATGGAGGACAACCACAGAATACTGGGAATCGTGGCCTAACCAAGTTAATACACACATTTTTGGGGGGGACATAATTCAATCCATGACAATCCAACACCATAGAATATTTACTTCTGCGGGTAATGGAAGATAATATTTGGGTAGGAAACACCAGGAATCTAATAATCATAATTCTATTTATTGCTTTGAGGTCTTGAACAAATCTGTAGCCTTTACCATTAGGTTCATAATTAGCAGTGAGTAGTTCAAGGACTGGTGCTACTAGTAGACCTTGTTTTATAATAACCCAAAACATGGTTGGTTCCTGAGATCTCTTCAGGTTTGAGTGAATCTCAGGTGATTTAGGCAGGAGTTTATAAGGATCAATCTGAATCTTAATAGGGTCAGCACTAATAAGCATAGCCCTTAGCCTTTACATGTGGTTTTTATTCTTAAGCCACAGCCCTTCTGATGTTTCAATAGAATGCTCAAATTGTTTACCGAGCCCCTCTAAATTGAAGGGACGGGAATCTAAACTTTGTCTCTCCAGTACCAGGCATCTGTTGACATCTCTGCTCAGCTCTTTCAGGCTTTCAGCTGTTGCTTTCCACTGGGTTCCTTGGATTTTCATCCACCACATTGCAGTTCAGGGGTCAGCTAAGGATTTGAGGAAGTTTGTATACAGATTTTGGGGCTCTTCCCTCTGTGGTTCCCTTCTTTCTGGTATTTCCCTGCTCTATTTTCCGCCTCCCTGACAGCCCTGAGCTATGCTCTGACTCCCAAGCCCCTTGGACTTGAATGTGTTCTCCACCCACGTGGGCATTGAGGTGTCCGGTAACTGCAGATCTCACCAAGTGGGTTTTCTTTCTTTTAAGGTATGAATATCCTCCAGTTCCTGTCTGCTTTTTGTCATATTCCAATGTCTTAAAATGGCTGCATTTATATTTTGTCTGTAGTTTATAACTGTTAGTGGCAGGAGAGTTTGTCTGGTGTAAGATACTTCACTATTACTGCGAGCTGGAACGTGAGCAGCAACAGGATGGGAGCCACACCTTCATTTCTCTTTTTTTATTTAGAGTTTTAAATGCTTTAGTTTACATTTTTATAACTGTTCTTTCAAGCCTCTTTTTATGCTCTTTATGTACCCCTCATTGCTTCTGGTCCTCTCAGGTAACTAATATTAACTTTCTAATCTGTTATTTTTTCACACCTATCTCCATGTTTATATGAGCACATACAAATACATATACACATTTTTGTTTTATTTCATAACAGCATGATTAGATTATATATCCTTTTCTGCATGTCATTTTTCTTACTTGAAAATACATTCACATCTTCATTTTTTAGCCTTCCCCTCCTTCCTCTCTTTCTGCTCCCTACCACCACCAGCCCCAGCCAAGAAAGACCTTGGAACTCAGAAGAAAGGAACAGAGTCGGATGTTGGCTCAAGAATCTGGAGGGACAAGGAATCTCTAATGACCTAATGATCTAGCTAAGAAGAATGGTTCTCTGGAGGCATTGGTGTTTAGTCAGTGCACTGCATGTAAGCCCCTTCTCATCAATGAAATCATAAAATACCGAAGTAGTGGCTCCAAGTCTGGATCTTTTATAAACTAACAGGCCCCACTCCACACCCACCAAATTAATAGCTGGTGGAGGGGCCCAGGTGATTCTGATGGTTGGCTGGGATGGGGAACCATTACCAGGAGACAGAGGCCTCAAATATTTCTTGACCGAACAAATGAATGAATTCGTATGCACAACTGGCAACGGTGAGGTCATTTACACAAGTAAAAACTGCCTCGTCTTCCACAGGCTGGTTCTCATACGTACGGGGTTGTAGGGGACTTGTCTGAGTGCTGTGGAAAGTATCAGCCAGAGCGAGTTTTGACACTGATATATGATGCCCTGCTTCATGGGAAATAGTTCAGGAACAGCCAGGAAGTCTGAAGTCCATTGAGAATGTGTTAAATGTGGGGTGTCCTGTTAGGTTTCTCAGTCTCTTGACAGTCTTGAAATTTGTTTTGCGTTGCTCCAGCGTATATGCTCCTGAAAAAGGCCTTTATTGTCCTGCATCTGTCGCTTAAAGATAACCTTCACTCAGGAAACAAACCTGACTTATCTTTAGAAGTGTTTTACTTGGATCAAACAGCAGCTGAATACAGATGCTTTATGATGCCTGAACAATAACATCCAGAGGTCCAGTTTTAAAGCAACTTTGAAATTCTCCCCTGTTAATAAGTATCTTTCTCCTTTGGGAGGATAATTCTTTAAGAGGCAATAATCTGGTTCTTGGCATTAACCTAAGACCCTTTTGCTATTAAGTGTTGTAAAAAGAGCTCTTGCTTGTAAGATGAACATATGTCAAGAGTCAGGGACTTCAAACTTCCCACAAAGAAAAGGGACACAGACTTCACATTGGAAGTCTTTGGTTCAGGGCAGGGAGACCATCCACAGAAGGGCTTAAGGGGGATGACATGATGTGGTTCTCATTCTCCAAGTGCTAAAGATGATGTAAGTTTTCTCTTAATAGATTTCAAGAGGGCACATTGCTGTATCTTTTCTTTCACTGCATGTTTACTGCAGCTGTTGTTGTTAGTTGCTGTCAAGTCAATTCCAACTCATGGTGACCCCGTCTTTGCAGAATAGAACTGCTCCATAGGGTTGAGAAAGGAACAGTGTGTGTGTGTTTGTGTGTGTGTGCGTGTGTGCGCATACATTGTGATTTTTCTCTTCTGAAGCACAGTCAATAAACCATAGTTTTGTTTTTACCTGGTTCTCCTTTTTCTTTCTACACATTCACATCTAGATTTTTTTTTAGAATGTAACTTCCTGTGCAGCAGAGGTGATGACTTTAAAGAAAAAATGAGCATAACACTTAGCTTTTAATACACAAAAGTGTTTGATACTTATGACTGATAATCACATGTACCACTCTGGAGCCTTGTAAAATCATGCATTTCATAAGCAGGGCTGTAATTGTCACTTTTTTTGCCACCTGTTTTTCCAATAGAAGCAAAACTAGGTAAGAGATATTTATTTGTAAACTTTATCAACATTTTTTCATGTTAGATTTTTCTAAAAATTTTGCTAGCATTATAATTCTATTTGATTTCATCATCTGCATAGGGTGGAAAATTAATCAAGAAATAGAGAAGTGGAGTGGAATTGAAATGTATTTTGGGGAACTGAAAAATTTTAAATATATACTTTAAACTCAAATTGCATTGATCCTTTTCACATCTATATGAACATAAAGTTCAGATCTATATGAACATAAAGTTCCATGAAAGGTCCCCTAAATTCCCTATTTGGGGGGATTCTTTCTCAATTACACTTTTTTTTCTCCCCCCCCCCCCCCCGCCAGAATGCTAAATATTCTCCTTCTCGGAGACTAAATTAGGTGCGTCTTGAATTCATTTCTTAGAACATAAGAAATCTTTCTTTTCCCCATAAGCTGTCAGTACCATTTATATTTTAAATGAAAGGCAACCCCTTTCTTGAAGGAGGGACTCCAACTTTCTTTGGGATTATCTAAACAATGTCACGTGTCCTCTTTTCTCCGTTCCATCTTCACATGAGAAAGCATAAATCATGTAACCCAACAAATAAACACAATTGACATGTTATTTCTCTTTCTGTAAAGACACGAGCTCTTTAATCTCCTATTTCTTGTAAGCAGGCCTACTTTAGAAGACTGAAATCCTAATGTATACACAATGGTATTCTGTAAGTAAGAGAGAAAACTCTAATGGAACTGTATGTTAGAGAAATTTAATGTAACATGACTACATGAATACCTCTTGCTGTTTTGCTTCTCTCATCCGGTTTGGCTATAAAAACCAGAAAACATTCCTGCTGAAAGGAAAAGAACAGCTAGCTAGGAGGAAAAATCTAACCGTGAAGTGCTGGCAGTGCTCAGTGCCAAGAACCTGAGACTTTACTTCAAGCGTGATACTTTATTGTTAAGGTTTTATAAGAAGTTAGCTTTAACCTATTAAAAAAAAAGGCGGGGGGGGTGGTGAAAAGGGGGGAAGGAGCAATTTTGCTGTATTTATTCTCTAGTATAAACAAGGTATGAAGCTAATGCTTTCTTGGCAATGACATGAAGCTCTCCACTAACAAGAGAGGTGCAATTAAAGCTCACCTGGCCTCAGAGGTCTTCCTTCCATAAAAGTTAAACCATTATGGCTGGCACTCAGTTACCAAGATTGGCCCCGGAGGTTGGCTGGGACTTTTAATCGGGAAATAGCAGTTCTACCAAAATAAAAGTCGTTAAACTGATGGAACCAAACCAAACCCAGTACCGTCCAGTTGATTCTGACTCATAGCGACCCTATAAGACAGAGTAGAACTGCCCCCATAGAGTTTCCAAGGAGCGCCTGGTGGATGCAAAGTGTCAACCCTTTGGTTAGCGGCCGTAGCCCTTAACTACTACGCCACCAGGATTTCCAAACTGATGAAAGGAAGCCTAAAAGGAAGCAGAGAGAGCCTCTTTATGTGTCTGTTTCAGCAGTGGGCTTGTGGATAGGGGCCTGAGTTTGCGAATGTGTAATTTATGAGCCTTTCATGGCAATCCAGAAGACCTTTTGGAGTCTGATGGAGAAAGGCCAAGGAAGTGAATCTCATTCCCCCCAAAAATGGGTTTTTTGTGATTTTTTTTTTTTTTTTTAAGGTACTCTAGTTGTCACTTTCATCAGAATCATCTTGGGTGTGATGACATTTCCTATCGGAGTGCCTTTTGGCCCTCTCTGAGGCTTCTTTGGTGACCCCAACTTGTACCCGTGCTTCTGTTGAGCTGCTGTCATGGCAAGGATTCCACTCCTGTGGAACTTCTTGGCAGCCACTTGCAGCTGGTGTTCTGGTATTCCTCCTGCTAAAGGCTGATAATTCTTCATGGTAGCATAGAATAAAGTAGCTGAAGCAAGTTTGGGGAAAGATGATGGTGCCACTGTGACTGCATCAGGGTGGTGACCAGTTTTGGCATACTGGAACCATTCTCCAGTGCGCTCCTTCAGCTGCTCATATGCATCACGGAATCCATTCATCTCATTCATTACATCAGGCAGCAGTATCAGACGGGAACCAGCATCGTACAGGGAAGTTATAGATAGCAGTGTTGTCACCTGGGCATCACATGCCACCATGTGGACCTGAACCATGATCTGGTTAAGGGGCCCGTGGTAGTCCTTGCTGAGAATGTCTGTTAAGACTTCGTGACGCCACAGTAGAACTGCCAAATATGAGATGAATGGTGGAATGTCAAGAGCTGGGTATAGAGTGCGAGCTGCGCTCACATTCAGGGAGGTCTTAGAAGCATTCAATCTGCACTTCAGATGTAGGAGCTGTCTTTCCAGTCTCTGTCCAGAGCAAGTAGGATGCTTAGTGTAGCGTGGTAAACTCTAAGCTGATGGTTCAAATAATCAGGAACAGTCACAATGCCACATCCTGTGGTGCCATAGGTTTGAGGAATCTGTGGAATGACATCATCATCTTCATCTCCTGTGAATTCAGGGCACATGAGAGAAAATGCCAGGCATCTTGGGGCATGTACTGCAAATGATGGTGATACATATTAATTGCACATTGTGGTTGCTTCTGACCTCAGGAGAGTGTAGTGTGAGCAAAGCAGAGGTGTAACAGTCTTTTTCCTGGAGGTGCACCAACCTCTATTGCTTTCTCATGTAATGGCTGACACTTGTAGATGCCTTCATTTCTCTCCAAACTACCATTGCCTGCATTTTGTTAACTGGCTTGGTGGTAGGAGGGGGATGGATTTCTGCTGTGGTTTTTATCCTGTTTCCTTTGGTCCAAGAGAATCCCGGCATTCAGCACACAGGTATAGGCAGTGTAGCAAGGCATCCTGGCACTCAGGCTTGGTACAGCAGCTGTATCAATTAAGTCTAGGGAGAACCAAGGTGCTTACTGTGGAATAAATGAATCCTCTGTGACAGGTGGATCAAATGATCTCTTTCTCCAGTCCAAGGCCCATACACTAGGAGGTGAGTATGTCTCCATTACGAAGTGAAGTGCTGGGTCACAAATAGAGGACCTGAAAAGGGAGTAATGATAACCTGAAGCCCAACATTTGCTTCAAAGGCATAAAAGGGAGATGCTGGCTATCAGAAAGAGTTTCTTGGAAGAGTTGTTTTCGTGTGGTGGTGAGTTTGATGGAACCAGTGCAAGGAGTTACAAGGAGCCACTCAGAGGATTGATGTGTCAGATAAACTATCAAATAAATGATTTTAGGAGTGATTGAAAATACAATTAGAAAATATAGCATACATGAAAATTAAGGGAAAATGTGCAGCTTCTTCAAGACTTGTGGACTGTATTTTAGATGTTGTTTTGTCCAGGATGGAGGTGTGTTCCTTAGTGATCATCCTGCCAGTGGGTAGGAATCTAGAAGTAAAAATTAATATGACTATTTTTTCTGCAGAGATGAGACATTTTGTGTAGAACTATTGATTGCAGGCACACTGCCACTTTAATAAAGTCTCGTTTTAAACATTTACCAAACACTTTGAGAGATCACTTGTAGTTTTTTAAATGATGTGTTAAGTTCTAAAATAGCCAGTTAGTAACCTGTTCCTGAAGTAGGTTTCCTTGGAGAGTGACAGAGTAATCAGTTCGGAATAGCGATACTCTACTGGTAAATGGAGCCATCCAAGGTCAGGTAGAACATCTGTTCCTGAAGAATGTAAACTGGTCTAATACATTTTAAATAAAGACAGGGTTATTCATGCAGGAGGAGAGAGGAAGCTGACGAAATCCTGGAAGGCTCTTAAAGAAGGTCATTTCCAAGTACAGTCTAACCGGTTGCTGTGGGGTCAGTTCCAACTCATGGCAACCCCACGTGTGTGTGAGAGTAGAACTCTTTTCCATAAGGTTTTTGAGGGCTAGTTTTTCAGAAGTAGATTGCCAGGCCTTTCTTCCAAGGCACCTTTGGGCGGACCCTAACCTTCAACCTTTCAGTTAGCAGCCAAGCTCATTAACTGTGCACCACCCAGGGATTCTAAGTGCAAGGTAAGGAATGCCTTTCAGAAAATGGTGATTAGTATAAAAGTTGCAGGGTGTCTGATAATACCTGTTTTCTTTGTGCTTTTATGTGATGAACGTCTGCACCTCCACTAAGCTTCATAAGAGCAAGGATGCCTTGTCCATTAGACTGAAATGCTACCCCAGTCCTACAATCATTTGATCTTTGTTCCCCCCCCATCATTATCAAGTTATTTCCCTGATAAGAATATTGTCTACTGTCTCTCTTGCAGCAGCAACTCCCCCACTTGGCCACACACGCTTCTCACTTTGCCAGCTTCTATCTCAGGGCACAGGCACAGGGAGTGATGGCCTCCTTAGGCACACACACATGTGCCACAGAGCGAACAAGGTCAGGAAGTACTGGCCCTTCTGAGCTTTGTGGGTACTGTGTCTCATCTCTTTAGACACAGGGAACCCTGAGGTTCTCTAACAAACCCAGAATTAGTAACTGAGTGCTAGTGAATATCCTTTTTATTTCCGTTGATAAATTTTTACTGGTATCAGCATACTGCAAATTGCAAAAAAAAAAAAAAAAAGTGAGCATCCTTACGTTGTACCAGGGCCGATTGGTACATTTGAGAAAACAAAGAGAAATGAGTACCAGTATTTGGTCTTTATCATGGGGTCCCTTCTCATCCTTGTCAACACTGCCGACTCTGCCAGGCTACCCTGCATTTAAAGAGAGTGAACAGATGGGTTTTTAGCAGGGAATAGTCAGCAGGGAGACAGTGTTCATGGAGAAGAGCCGAGGCGTGTAGCCCTAGATCTCCTTTCTCCATCTGATGTCTATAGACTTATTCCACAACTTCCTTCATCAGAATTTGCCTTCCAGCATCTTTGTATTCATAAACTATCCTTCTAATACTTATTTTTAAAAAGTGAATGACTTCTGGTTTTATATTTTGGCCCTTGGACTAGGAAGAAAAACCTGGGATCTACTTCCAAAAATCAGCCCATGAAAACCCTGTCGATCACAATGGTTCGATCTGCAACCCATCATGGGGCCAATGCAGGACCAAGCAGCATATCATTCCATTGTGCACGGGGTCACTGTGAGCCGGGGGCTGACTCTAGGGCAGCAAACAGCAATAACAATGAGTTGGCAACTAGACTAGAAGCACAGGACAGGCCTCCCTCCTCCTGGCTGGGAAAAGACTGAGCATGCTTCATGCCTTTCCTCCTTCAAAGACACACCTGGAAAAGAGATCTTTTAACAGTTGGTCATCCTAAAATGCACGTTAAATATTTCAAGTAAGTTGTGTATACACACAAGCACGAACACACACACACATCGGTTTGTTAACGGGAAGGTAGGTTTAAAGCAATAGCAATGAGATCTTTTCATTCCCTCTAGACTGAGGCCCAAGGTGAGCACATTGAACACAAGGCTTGGGATTTACCTAATGGTTTTCAGAAGCCAAACCCATAGTTTTGATAAATGCTGTCTCATAAGACCAATGATGTGTACCTAGTAAATCATTAGAACTTTTTCCCTTTGGTTATATGTTAAACAATACATTGCAGGCTACCATGGCTCAGGTGATATACTGCTTAGATGAAGAAAAAAACACACCCAGCTACCTAAAGGCTATGTTGTGCACTTGGGTAGAATGAAGCCTGGCTACTTTTTCATGAAATCTGTTTGTGACTTTGAGTGTTCAGAGAATTTTTTTCCCCAACACTAATAAAGTGCTCCTCAAATTTACAGGATCCCTTGGTTCCAAAGAACCAAAACTCTGTTCAAGTGCAAACGCACGTGAAAAGTGTTGAGCGCAGTTTAAGAGCATGGATGTTGGAGTCATGCTTGGATTTGAGTCCCAGCTCTCCCACTTTAGCCTTTCTGGAAAATGTGGTGTGTGTATGTGTGTCAGGGTGGGGGTGAGGGCAGTAATATCTACCTTGCAAGGTCACAGGGAGGATGAGCTGAGATCATGCATGAAAAGTGGATAGCAAAGTGCTTTGCACTTAATGAGTCAATAAGTAATAACCAGTTATGATTGTCCCAGGAGGGACATCCTGGTCAACGTTTGTGAGTCTTCCTATAACAATTACCTTATTTTGAGCTCTCTGAGTGGCTGGGTTCATAAGGAGCCAAAGTTAATGACCTGGATCATTTCCTCCCATTTGGGTATCATAAGGTCGCTCAAGTTGCAGGGCAGTGCTAAGTACCTGGCCCGGCAGCCTCTCTATCCTCCTTACAGCAGCCTCCAGGGCTTAGCTGTGTGATGGGAGCCCGGAACACCCTGTGCTGCAGTGCGGACAGGACCAGGCAGAGAGAGGAAGATCTCATCACCTTAGTTCTTGTCCTCATGTTTTTGACTCTCAGTGCTGGTGGTGAAAGAAAAATCGAACTTGAATGTACCACCTTTTTCACCAAATTTAGCTAAAATAGCTTGGTTTCAAGCATTCCAGATAATCTCTGCCAAAGTTTGGTCCCAGCTGAGGCTCCCCTGATCTGACCTCTCCATCAGCAAATCTCATGGTTACCTTCAAAAAATGTTCTGCTTGGATAGTTTCAGAATTTTACCAGTGCCTCATTTGAACATGTTGGATGAAATTATATTTGTTGCACATACAACAATAACACAAATAGAGTTTTTCCACAATTTCACCAACCTGACATATCCACTGTTTTTCAAGAATCCTCTCTAAGCTTTACTGTATGCTTACATGATTTTATATAATTATATTATTGCATGGGTATTCTTATGGATTGAGTTATATCCCCCAAAAATATGTGTTTGGGATCCTAACTCCCATAACTGTGGCTGTAATCCTGTTTGAGAACAGGGTTTTCTTTGTTATGTTAATGAGACCATATCAGTGTAGGGTATGACATAAACCTAATCACTTCTAAGTTATAAAAAAGAGCAGACTAGACACAGAAGCAGGCACACATGTGGAAGGCAGATGCCATGTGAAGATCATCAAGGAACCAAGAACTGCCAGGGCTACAGAAGCTGAAAAAGACAAGGATCTTCCCCCAGAGCCAACAGAGAGCCTGCCCCTGTAGCCAGTGCCCTGAATCCAGACTTCTAGCCTCCTGAAATTTTGCTCTTTAAAGCCACCACTTGTGATATTTCTGTTACAACAGCACTAGTAAACTAAGGTATAATCATTCATTTAAATTTATTTTATTAGATAAATAATACAGATATATACATGGTGTAAAAATTCAAAATTATAGAAGTCTATAGAGCTAAAAGTGAAAGTTTCCATTACCGCACCCCAACCAGTTTTTGTTTTGTTATGTATTTTTTTTTCAAATGAGATTATCCATAAAGGTTGTCTGTGATTTGCTTTTATTCACTTAACAATATATCTTCTAATCATCCATGTTAATACCTAGACCAAGTGTTACAGTCTGCCTCTTGTCACTTACCATTTTTACAAACATTTCTTTACGTTGCCAAATATCTTCATAATTATTATTCTAAACAATGAGTTTAAGTGGGGTTGAGACCTAAGATGGCTTATTTATGGGATATGAAGCAATTCATCCACAAAGGCCATTATCCCAAATAAGCAGTGCTTATTTTATACTGAATTGGTTGGTGAATTAGAATGGTACAGTGGAAAGGGAGTCAGCTGTTCCCATTTTACAGATGAGGCAACTGAAGCCCTTTCTGCCTCTCCCTGAGTGGAACATGGACAGGATATCTGGATTAGAGCATCTTCCAAATCTGAGGATGAGGTCCACATTCTAAGTAGCTTGGGCCCTCAATAACTTTTTGTACCAGTTCTAGGTTGCCTGCTTCCAGGCCTCTGTTCTTATGTGAGAAAAATAACCATCTGTTTGGTTAGTCTCTATAGTAGGGTTTCTGTCACATGCAGGCACAATCCTAACTGATACAGCTGTGCTCACTCGTTCATTTATTCACTCTCCAAACCTTAACTGAGCTCTAGCCAGTGCCTGCAATGTACAGACTGTATACATAATGATAATAGTTAGCATTTACAGGACACTTCCTATGTACAGTGCATTGTGCCGTGAACTTTATATGTATTCTCATTTAGTATTCATAATGGCCCATGAAATAGATATTGTTTTCCTAATTTTACAGATGAGGAATCTGAAACTCAGATTATGTAACTCATTCAACAGCAGCCATCTAATAAGCTCCAAAGCTGGATTTGAACTCAGATCTCTGACTCCTAACTGTAAGAAACTGCACCTTATTTATCCTTTAAGCAATAGGAAACCAACAGATTTTTATCTTGAGAAGCCAGCCAAACAATATGACCAAATAACACTCAGTCTTTACAACCACACTGTGAACTAAGTATGATTATTCCTGTTTTCAAATGAGCTCCAGAGACATCAAGTGAGTTCAATGCAACTAATTCAATCTGACAAGCATTTATTGGGCACTGTGTTCTGGCTGCTTTGTTAGGTGCTACAGCTACAACGCAGCCCAGTGAGGCGAGGAGGCCTGGCTGAAGTGAGCACTCCAAGGGAGGCAAGACTTCTCTGGAATTAAAGCAGTTGCAGAAGTTGTATTTTCTCCGGCTGGCATCAATTACTGGCTTTCTGTCAGCAGAATATTCCAGATGGGCTGGTTTCTATAAAATCCCTAGGGAGAATCCTAGGGTTTAGGTTCTGGGGAAGGGAAGGGAGGAAATTGGCCTTAGAGACTGTTTGAAAGGGCTATTTTTCAGTCTCCCCAAATCAGGTACAAAATAATGAACTGTCACAGAACACTTTCTAATTGTTAATTGTTCAATTTTTGAAAGCACAGAGAGGAGAGTGAGAGAAAGGCAACCTTTGCCACGTGATTAGAGGCAGCTCTGTTTACCAGATCAAAGCCCGGGGGTAATGGAAACTTCGAAGGTAAAGAGGGTGTTACCCATGGAGCTGTGCCTACAGTGTCTACTTAGCCGAATATGTTTTTTTGTATATTCTGGAGCTTGAACGACACCATTTTAAAATGCCAGCTCCCTCCAGGACTTAGTCATAGGAGGTACCGAGGTTGTTGGAACTGCTCAGTGATTCTAAGAATGTTTATAGAATAAAGCTACTAGGCAGATCATACTCCTCTTGTATACTGTACACAGCTCCTGTTTCTTAAGGGAAAAAAGAAAAGTTTCTCCAGGGAAAAGAAACAAGTTCGTGGTTCCCCTGACATGGTTGCAGCTAATTTTGAAACTGTTAGTATTTCCTGGTGGTCAGCTTTCTGAAGTGCTGGCTCTCTTAGTATCTAATAATTTCTAAGGAAATACAGAATCCACACTATAATGATTTTATTGGAAGTCAAAAGAAACACCTCAAGACGTGAACTATAGAAGTAGAGAAAAAGGGAGGGAGGAATGCACCACAAATTGATACCCTGGTCACATCTGAGGTGGGGCGCTAGGTGAAAGGGGGCCAGAGGGGTGTTACTTTCTATGCATTGTTTCAATTTTTCTTTATAATGAGTATATATTAATGTTACTCCTATAATTAAAAATATTTTTATTTCTAAAAAGAGAACATCCTTTACACCACACTTATTAAAATGACTCTTTTGTTCATAAAACTATTTTTTCAACAAAGTGAAGAGACAACCTACAGAGTGGGAGAAGATTTTGGGGAGCCATATATCTGATTGTTAGCTGCTGTGGGGTCAGCTCTGACTCATGGCAACACCACATGTGCAGAGTAGAACTGCTCCATAGGGTTTTCAAGGCTGTGATTTTTCAGAAGAAAATCGCCAGGCATGTCTTCCAAGGTGTCTCTAGGTGGGTTCAAACTGCCAACTTTTCCACTAGCAATCAAGTGCTTAACTGTTTGCGCCACCAGGGACGTACATATCTGGAAAGGGTTTAATATCTAGGCTACATAAAGAACTTCTACAACTTAACAACAAAAAGACAAACAACCCAATCAAAAATAGGCAAAGACTTGAACAAACATTTCACCAAAGAAGAAATTCAAATGGCCAACAAGCACATGAAATGATACTCAACATCATTAGTCCCTAGGGAAATGCAAATCAAAGCCACAATGAGATATCGCTTCACACCTACTAAGGTGGCTATGATTAAAACAACAACAATAAAACGGGTGTTGGCGAAAACGTGGAAATACTGGAATTCTTATTCATTGCTGGTGGGATTGTAAAATGGCACAACCTCTGTGGAAAACATATTGGCGGTTTCTCAAAAAGTTAAACAGAATTACCAGATGACCCAGGAATTCCACTCCTAGGCATACCCAAAAGAACTGAAAGCAGAAGTGCAAACAGATACTTGTACACCAGTGTTCATTGCAGCAATATTCATACTAGCCACAAGGTGGAAACAACCAAAACGTCCATCAACAGATGAGTGGATAAAAAAAAATATGGTATATACATACAATGGAATATCATGCAGACATAGAGAAATGAAATCCTGATATATGCTGACATGGATGTTCCTTGAAAACATCATGCTGATTGAAATAAGTCAGTCACAAAAGGACAAATATTGTATGAACCCACTTATACGAAATGTCTAGAATAGGCAAGTCTATAGAGACCTAAGTTTATTTTTTTAATTGATTTTTGTTGTTGTTAGATGCCCTTGAATTAATTTTGACTCTTAGTGATCTCATGTGACAGAGTAGAGCTGCTCCATGGGTTGTTGTTGCTGTGTGTTTTTGTTTTTTTCAATATTTTATTGTGTTTAAGTGAAAGTTTGCACTGCAAATTAGGTTACCATTTAGTTATTTTTGTACAAATTGTCCTGTGACATTGGTTACAATTTTTGCAGTGTTTTTGCACTGTTTCCATTCTGTTTGTTGTTTCCATTTATCTAGCTTCCGTGCCCCTCTTTGTCTTCTCATCTTTCCTTTTGGGTAAGTGATGATATTTTGGTCTCTTGTAGTTAATTGTTTAAGGGAGCACATTCCTCATGGATGATATTGTTTATTTTATAAGCCAATCTATTATTTGACTGAAAGGAGACTTCTGGGAGTGACTTCAGTTCCAAGTTCAAAGGATATCTTGGGGTGATAGTCTTGGGGGTTCCTCTAGTCTCTATCAGCTCAGTAAGTCTGGTCTTTTTTAGGAATGAGTTTTCTTCTAGATTTTTCTTCCATTCTATCTGGGACTTTTATTGTGTCTCTGGTTAGAACAGTCGGTAGTGGTAGCCAGGCACCATCTAGTTCTTCTGGTCTCAGGGTAGAAGAAGCTATGGTTTGTGTGGGCTGTTTGTTCTGTGGACTACTTTCTTCTTTGAGTCTTTGGTTTCCTTCATTCTCTTTTGCTCCAGACAAGAAAAGACCAATAGTTGTATCTTAGATGGCTGCTTGCAAGCTTTTAAGACCCTAGACACTACTCACCAAACTAGGATGTAGAACATAATCTTTACGAACTATGTCATGCCAATTGACAGAGTTGTCCTAATAAGACTAGGGTCCAAAGCCCTTTTACCCAGTAAACCAAATCCTCCAAGCTATTTGGATGTGTCTGGGTCTCTGTAACTGTGACTTTATATGCTTTATTATATATATATGAATATATACATAATGTATATACTTATACCTATAAATATACCTATATATGCATGTGCGTGTACTCACATATAAGTATATTGATGGTTACCAGGTGCAAGCAGGAGGGAGAAGGAAAGGATGACTCACTCTTAGGAGACACTGAGCTTCTATTAAGTTTGATGGAAACATTTGGAAATGCACAGTGGTGATGGTTGAACAACGAGATGAACATGACTAATGCAACTGAATTGTGCATGTGAAAATGTTGAAGTGGCAAATGTTTTGGTACATATCTATTTAGCACACATACACAAAAAAGTCGCTCTTGAATTCAGTTTTTTCAAACTGTGGGATTCTCTTTAATCCTTTAATAGGACAGCTCAGCATAATGCCATGTCCTGAACAGTCATATTTTAAATGACAAACTAGTTTGGGATTAGAATTTGCTTATAATGTTCAGGTTATTTGCACTGGGGATGGACAGATACTATTTCACAAACAGCGGTTGAATAGTCTGTGATTGCTAAGTGCCCAGAGAATGAACAGCCCTTAATGCACGCCTAGTACTGTTATTAACGTATCTTCCACCTGCTCTGCAAATGGTAACTGGTTCACCTTCAGGAGCGATATGAATAATTTCTTGCAGCAGCTGGAACCTGAGTTTTATCTAGAGGTAAGGGATTGTTTTCACTATACTTTGTGTTTGTGGGTTGATTTAGCAGTCAGCGGAATAGTCAGGGACTGACTGGGAGATAAGAATTCTGTTCAAGCACTAGATGGATGCCCTTTATGCTTTACATCCAGGGTCTCCACTTCTGGGCCATTCTTGCGGCACAGGCATTTTTGACTAGCCTGGGAGTCCCTGTGTCTGGGGTCCTGTCTTCATAGGCTCACTGTCGGCAAAGTGCTACCTGAGAGCTTTACTTCCAGTTAACTTTCTGTTTCCCCTAGAAATCTGCTATAGGTAGTGTGTTAACTGTGTTACTAGATACTTTGGAGAAAGTGACTGCTTCTTGGTATGTAACATCTGAACTGGGAGAACTAAAAAACTAAGAGGAAGCCATAGCTTTTGGCTTAGTTGAGAGCAGTGGCTCTTGAAATTGTACTTGTCTCTTGCAGAGATCCTGGCAGCTATACTGTCTTAGTCATCTAGTGCTGCTATAATAGAAATACCACAAGTGGATGGCTTTAACAAAGAGAAGTTTGTTCTCTCACAGTCCAGTATGCTAAAAGTCTGAATTCAGGAAGCCAGCTCCAGTGGAAGGCTTTCTTTCTCTGTTGGCTCTGAAGGAAGGTCCTTTGATGCATCAGTCTTCCCTTGGTCTGGGAGCATCTCAGCACAGGAACCTCAGGTCCAAAGGGCGTGCTTTGCTCCCAGAGCTGCTTTCTTGGTGGTATGAGGTTCCCCAACTCTCTGCTAGCTTCCCTTTCCTTTTATCTCTTGAAAGATAAAAGGCAGTGCAGACCACACCCCAGGGAAACTCCCTTTACATTTGATCAGGGATGAGTCCTGGGTAAGCATCACCCTAATCCTCTTTAACTACAGGCAGAGTTATTCAGTTATTCAGTAGTTGACCCTAGCACCCTCTCTTTCCCAGTTCTCACTACTGCTTACATCGAACCTGACATCTGGCAGAGCTGACCTGACTGCCTTTGGAAGATTGTCGTGTTCATTTTAATTTACCAGTCCCATGACTCTGTGAAGAAGCTGTACCCACCTGGCAGCATGCACCAGGTATCATATGACAGGGGCATACCAGGAAATACCTTCTGTTGGTAGAAGTCCAGAACAAGCAGATTTGACCCACCTGGCACCTGGGCTTACCTCTCCTGAGTGTCCTGGCTCCTGACTTTTCTACTCTCATGTTTCTGTTGAATCCTTTAGATTTCTGCAGTTTGTCATACTGGAGAGCATAGACTTTGTGGTGAAAAGGATCTGAATTTGAATTCTGGCTCTGTCACTTACTAGTGTTGTGGTTCGGGGCATGAAACATAACCCTTCTAGGTCTATGAACTCACCTGAAAAAGGCATCATATCCTGTTTTCAAGGAGACTATGTATTGTAAGTGAAATGATGTATGAAAAGGGTCTCACAAGGCTGTCACTCAGTAAATAGCAGCTATTGTCATTATCATTGGACTTTTGTCCTTACCAGGCTTGTCTTTGGCTCCTTCTAACGATGCAGGGGCCTATCTATGGAAAATAGTGCCTATGGCAATTAGTTTTAAATTGCTGAATGATCTCTCACAGCTGGCAATGGAAACTGTGATGGCCAATAGAAACTACTCATTATTGCCCCACCTCAAGAGGTGCCCAGGGCACTCACCGTACCTGCCGTACCTTAGTTATGCCTCTGCAACAATGGCTCTAGTTCTCAATCCCAGCTGCGCACATTCCAACAGATTTGGGTAATACCTCTCTTAGCTTGACCAGGGCGTTCCTATCTAGAGCTCCTGTCCCACAGATGGCATCCCTATCCAGACCGTAGCTTTTTGTTCTTTGACCTCATTTTATTCCCAAAGTAAACTCATATAGGCAAACATTTTTTCACTCTGTTTTGGCCTCATGGTTTTGCCAGTTTACCAGACCCTCCTTTGACTGATTTAGGACAGAATCAGGCCACCTTAAGGAGCCCTGATGGCACAGCGATTAAAATGCTCCATTGCTAACTGAAAGGTCAGTGGTTTGAACCCACCAGTTGCTCCACAGGAGAAAGATATGGTGATCTGCATCTGTAAGGATTTACAACCTTGGAAACCCTGTGAGGCAACTCTACTCTGTCCTTTGTGAGTCAGAATTGACTCAATGGCAATGGGTTACGACTACCTTTTTGTTTGGGATTTCTAAATAATGTCATCAGCCTTATAGGACTTTTGGTAGGAATGCTTTATCTTTAAGTGAGATTTATGTATGTTTGCCTGTTTATATTTGTTAAAGTTTGATCACTTTTTTCTTGACTGTTCATTTGCACTTTGCCATCTGTGGAAAATGATCACATCTTGGTTTGGAAAGAATTATCTATGCCTTTTGAATTCCAAACCAGTGAGTGTCTAGAAGCAATTATGTTTACCTCAAAGAATATTTTTGTTTGTTTTCTTTAAAAACACATTTCCCAATACCGAGCATTGAAAAGACACTTCCACAATAATTTCTGTTTGGAGGGATAATCAACAAGTGTAGAATTTCTGCCCTTAGTATGACACTATCTGAAGTTTTGTTTGTTTATACTTACACCCTACTCAGGACTAGAAAAGTTGTGAAGCTGCTTCAAATCTTATAATAATTACACATTTCTGAAGAAATTGAAGAATTTTAACATTTTATTATTATTTCAAGAATAATACTCAAATTCAAACAGTAAAGGATCTTTCAGATAAGACACTGTTAGCAGTTATATAGGCTTCTAGATGATTTCTGTGTATATAAGAACAAATATATGTGTGGATGTGTATTTACAAAATGAGTCTACATTTTACATACCGACTGCTCTGTAACTGGCTTTTTGCACTAACAGTGGATTGCCACTTTTTTCTGTGTCAGTAAATAAAATTCTGCCATCTTTGTTTTTTAATCAACTGTATAATAATTGGAGCCCTTGTGATGCAGTGGTTAAGAGCTTGGGTGCTAACCAAAAGGTCAGCAGTCTGAATCCCCCAGCCACTCCTTGGAAACCCTGTGGGGCAGTTCTACTCTGTCCTATAGGGTTGCTATGAGTTGGAATCGACTCCACAGAAACAGAGGTTTGGTATAATATGCCATTGAACAGAGGTGTGCAATTTTAAGTCAACTCTTTCATTTTCATTCCTTCCAACCGCAGAACTTCTGGTTCATACAAGATTTAACTGAATAGCATCTAATTATTTAAAAAGGCAGCTCTTCCTGTCTGAAAATTCACCTATAAATAATTCATTAGCAACTATGGACCACCACAAACCTAGTATTCCTAGGAAATAAGGGGCTAGTTGAATCAGAACGATTTGTGTACCTAAACGGAAATAGCATGGCATAGCAGAGAAGGCACTGAACTAGAAACAGAAATCTTGGGCTCCAGTTCTGATTCTTCCTGTTGGACCCAAGACAAGTCACCAATATTGCTAGACTTCAGCAACTTCTTTAGGAAGGGGATATTAATATCTGCCTGCCTAACTCAAAAGGTTGTTGTGAGGGTTGCATACGGTTAAGTACATGAAAATACTTTGAAAAGTATGAATTCTGCAAATAAGTGTTATTTAGTGAATTTAGATGAGTTCGATTGAGCAGTTGGGAATAATTTGGCAGACTGTACTAATATAGAGATCTCTAATTACACCAATTGTGGAAGATTTGATGGCCACGAATTTTTTGTTACATCTCCTGTTGACCCAAACCCATAAAACTCATTGCCATCAAGTCGATTCCCACACATAGTGACCCTATAGGACAGAGTTGAACCGTCCCATATGGTTTCCAAGGAGCACCTGATGGATTCGAACTGCCAACATTTTGGTTAGCAGCCAAACTCTTAACCACTATGCCACCAGGGTTTACTATTGTTGAGCAGTGATGTCTAATTCCCTTCCTCTTGAATTTTGCCCAATAGAATGGAGCATATACTATGTTCTTGGACTTTCATGGCTAGGTCATAAAAAGTCTTGTAGCTTTTACCTTGGTCTCCTAAACCGTTTGCTCTAGATGAATCCAGCCACCATATAAAAAGACCAACTACTCTGAGATCACCATGCTGTGAGGGAGCCTAAACTATCCACATGGAGAGACTCTGAAGAAAGAGATGTCTGCCCAGTCCCAGCTGTTCCAGCCATCCCAGTTTGGATTCTAGACACAGTGTGAACCAGCCATCCTGGATATTCTAACCCCAGCAGACACTACATAGAGAGAACCATCTTGGATTCTGTAACACATGTATCAGGCAAAGGATATATATCAAATATATATATATATATATATACAGAATTCTTACAACTCAATAAAAAGACAAAATCCAATAAAATAAAAATACCAACAGAGTTAATCGGACAACTCATAAAAGAAGATACATAAATAAAGGAAAAAAAATGTTCAACCTCATTTGTAATCAGGGAAATGCAAATAAAGCTACAATGAGATACACACCCATTTGATCAGTTTAAAAAGACCGACCATACCAATGCTGGCAAAGATGTAACTCCCATACACTGTTAGCAGGAATGTAAAATGGTACAACCATTTGGCAGTTTCTTAAAAAGTTAAACATATACCTACTATAGAAACCAGTGATTCCACTCCTAGGTATTTATTCAAGAGAAATAAAAACATATGTCCACACAAAGACTTGTACATGAATGTTCATAGCACCTTTATTTATAATAGTCAAAAACTGGAAATAACCCAAATGTCCATCAACAGATGAATAGATAAATAAACTGTGATATAGCCATACAATGGCATGGTACTCAGCAATGGAAAAGAATAAACTACTGATATACACAATAACATGATTGAATCTCAAAATAATTATGCTGAGTGAAGGAAGCCACACAAAAATAGTACATATTATATGACTTTATTTATACAAAATACTAGAGAATGCAAGCTAGTCTACAGTGACAGAAAATAGTAGGGACAAGGTGGAGGGAAGGAGTGATCACCAAGGGGGCACAAAGAACCTTTTGGGGGTTATCGAAATATTTATTATCCTGATTGTGGTAATGGTTTCACTGGTGTATATCTGTGTCAAACAAACTTTGAGGTGTCTGCAATGGTCTCTGCCCTCCTAGTGTTCATCTTTTGTAATCCCTCCCCTCTTTGAGTGTGGGCAGGACTTCTAAAGAAAATAATATGGCAAAGGTGATCCAGCGTCACTTCTACGATTACATTATTAAAGGCTGTCTTAGGTGACTGGATTTAGAGAGTTTCCTTGAAGGCTTAATGAAGTGGCTATGTTGGAGAAGCCCACATGGTAAGTAACTAAGGGTGGCCTGTAGCACCTGAGGGTGACTTCCAGGTAACAATCAGCAAATGTTGGGGCTTTCAGTCACTTATCTACAAGGAAATGAATTCTGCCAATAACCTGAATGAACTTAAACTTGGATTCTTCTTCAACTGAGCCACTGAATGAGAACACAGCCTGATGAACACCTTGATTTCAGCCTTGTAAGGCCCTGAGGAGAGGCCCCAGCTAACTCACACCTGTACTTCTAACCCAAGGAAACTGTGAGATAATAAATATATGGTGTGCTAAGCCACTAAATTTGTGGTAAACTGTTATGTGGCAATAATAAAACTAATATATATGTCAAAACTTATCAAATTATTCACTCTAAATATATGCAGATTATTGTACTTCAATACACATTAACAAATTGTACCCAAAAAGTAGGTCATGGAGATGAAATGGAGGCAGAGGACCTGTGACATGGCACTAAGGGCTAGAAGTTAGAGTGACTTGGAAAGGATGAGAAAAGAAAAAGGCCAGAGAGACAGGGAGGAAGGAATCCAGAAAATAAACAGAATGTAATGGAAGTGGGAAAGGGATGGGTGGAACATGTTCTCTAAAACTGGTGGCTTTTCAACAATTCATTATGGGTTAGCAGCATACTTGTTAAGGCTGTGGTAGAAAGCTGTTAGAAGCATCAATGCTAAGAATGCCTTGAGAATGTGAGTGGTGAGACTGTGAGCCATATAAAGATTGCGGAAGAGAAGCTTTTTTTTTCTGTGCCCACTCCTTCAGCAACCTTGGATATAGGTGCTGCCTGCAAGCTCCCTTCCTTGATATCAGAATGTGGCTACACCTCACTTATGGAGAAGCTGTACCACAGGCACAGTGGGCAGGAGCTGAAATCCAAGCCCAAAGGCTCAGACTAGGTCAGGTTGGAGATGAGGAAGAACAGAACATCAAGGGTGTCACAAAGAGTCCAACAAAGCTGAACAAAGCCTGGAGATCTGGCATGGTCACAGGTGGGTAAGGCTCTTGAGAATCAGAAGGGAGGTGCACGTGACTGTCTTAGTTACCTAGTGCTGCTGTTAACAGAAATATCACAAGTGGGTGGCTTTAAAGAATAGAAATTTATTTTCTCACAGTTCTGGAGAATAAAGGTACAAATCAGGGTCTCAGCCACGTCCGTTCCTTTCTTGTAGGTAGTGTCGGGCATTCTTTGGTTCCTTGGCTTGTAGAGGACCCTCGCATGTCATCTGTGTTCCCCATTTGTGTGTTCTTGCATGTCTCTGTGTCTATGCTGTTCCTTATATAGCTCAGAAATGATTAAGTTTAGGGTATATCCTACACTGCTACGACTTCAACTGACTGACTGGTTTATTATAACACAGTATATATTGCACTATGGAAGGTGTTTTTTTTTTTTTTTTTTTTTTTAATGATAAATACAACACCATTCCTTTTCAAGTTGTTATTCCTGGCATAGGAGACCATATGATTGTCCAATTCAAAATGGCCAATGCCAGTCCATTTCATCTCACTAATGCCTACAATATTGATGTTTATGTGTTCCATTTCATTTTTGATGACTTTCAGTTTTCCTAGATTCATACTTCATATGTTCCAAGTTTTAATTATTAATGGATGTTTGCAGCTGTTTCTTCTCATTTTGAGTTGTGCCACGTTAGCAAATGAAGGTCCTGAAAGCTTGACTCCATCCACATCATTAAGGTCAACTCTACTTTGAGGAGGCAGCTCTTCTCTAGAAGTATTTTTAGTGCCTTCCAACCTGAGGGGCTCATCTTCTGGCACTATGTGAGGAAATGTTCATAAGATTTTCACTGGCTAATTCTTTTCAGAAGTAGACTGCTGGGTCCTTCTTCCTAGTCTGTCTTAGCCTGGAAGCTCAGCTGAAACTTGCCCATCATGGGTGACCCTGCTGGTGTTTGAATACCAGTGGCATAGTACAGCAATGTACAACAAGCTGACAGATATTTGGGGGAAAAAATCACCTTCCATAGTGCAATATAATGTGCTATAATAAGCCAATCAGTCAATTGAGGTCATAGCTGTATAGGATATATCCTAAACTTAATCATTTCTGAGCTATATGATGAGCAGCATAGACACAGAGACAAGAAAGCACACACAAATGGGGAACACAGATGACATGTGAGGATCCTCTAAAACCAAGGAATCGAAGAATGCAAAGATTTTTACCAAGTTCTGCAGTCTGGAATTGATCCAGCATGCAATCAGAATGCATTGATAATTACTGGTGTTTGGAATGCAAAAGTTGGAAACATAGAAGAAGGATTGGTAGTTGGAAAATATGGCCTTGGAGATAGAAACAATGCCGGAGATTACATGAAAGAATTTTGCAAGACCAATGACTCCTTCACTGCAAATACATTTTTTCAACAACATAAACGGTGACTGTACACATGGGCCTTGCTGCATGGAATACCTAAGAATCAAATCAACTACATCTGTGGAAAGAGATGATGGAAAACTCAATATCATCAGTCAGAACAGGGCTGGGGACCACCTGTGAAACAGACCATCAATTGTTCATATGCAAGTTCAAGTTGAAGCAGACGAAAATTTGGACAAGTTCAGCAGAGCCAAAGTACGACCTTGAGTATATCCCACCAAAATTTAGAGATCATCTCAAGAATAGATTTAACACACTGAAACACTAATGACCGAAGACCAGACAAGTAGTGGAATGACATCAAGGACATCATCATATATGAAGAAAGCAAGAGTTCATTAAAAAGACAGGAAAGAAAGAAAAGACCAAAATGGATGTCAGAAGAGACTCTGAAACTTGCCCTTGAACATCAACTAGCTAAAGCGAAAGGAAGAAATGATAAAGTAAAAGAGCTGAACAGAAGATTTCAAAGGACAGCTCAAGAAGACAAAGTAAAGCATTGTGATGACATGTGCAAAGACCTGGAGTTAGAAAACCAAAAGGGGAGAACACGTTCAGCATTTCTAAAGTCGAAAGCACTGAAGAAAAAATTCAAGCCTTCAGTTGCAATAGTGAAGGATTCTATGGGCAAAATACTTAATGACGCAGGAAGCCTCAAAAGAAGATCACTGTACCAAAAAGAATTGATCAACATTCAGTCACTTCAGGAAGTAGAATATGATCAAGAACCGAAGGTACTGAAGGAAGGAGTCCAAGCTGCACTGAAGACATTGGCAAAAAACAAGGCTCTAGGAATTGACGGAATACCAGTTGAGATGTTTCAACAAACGGTTGCAGCCTGGAAGTGCTCACTCGTCTATGTCAAAAAATTTGGAAGACCTGGCCAACCGACTGGAAGAGATCCATATTTATGCTTATTCCCAAGAAAGGTGATCCAACCGAATGTGGAAATTGTAGAACAATATCATTAATATCACACGCAACCAAAATTTTGCTGAAGATCATTCTAAAACAGCTGGAGCAGTATATCGACAGGGAACTGCCAGAAATTCAGGCTAGATTCAGAAGAGGATATGGAACCAGGGATATCATTGCTGATGTCAGATGGATCCTGGCTGAAAGCACAGAATACCAGAAGGAAGTTTACCTGTGTTTTATTGACTATGCAAAGGCATTTGACTGTGTGGATCATAACAAATTATGGATAACATTGCGAAGAATGGGAATTCCAGAACACTTAATTGTGCTCATGAGGAACCAGCTTCCTGGCCAACCAACTGGAAGAGATCCATATTTATGCCTATTCCTAAGAAAGGTGATCCATCCAAATGTGGAAAATATAGAACAACATCATTAATATCACATGCATGTAAAATTTTGAAGATAACTAAAAAACAGTTGTATTTATGTTGAGGTGTAATCCATGCTGAAGGTTGTAGTCTTTGATCTTCGTCAGTATGTGCTTCAAGTCCTCTTCACTTTCAGCAAGCAAGGTTGTGTCATCTGCATAATGCAGGTTGTTAATGAGTCTTCCTCTAATCCTGATGCTTTTGCTTTGATCCAGATGTGCTGACTCCCCCTATATTGTGTGTTGTCGTTCCCTACACTAAAGTTGATACTTATTTACTATATAGTTAGTGATTTCTGCTCCCTCTCCTTCTCCACCCTTATAACCATCAAACGATGCTTTTTTCTGTGTGTAAACCTTTTCTTGAATTCTTAAAATAGTAGTCTCATACAGTATTTGTCCTTTTGTGGTTGACTTATTTTGGTCAGCATAATGCCCTCCAGATTCATCCACGTTGTGAGATGTTTCATGGATTCATCGTTGTTCTTTATGGTTTTGTAGTATTCCATTGCATGTATGTACCATAGTTTATCCACTCATCTGTTGATGGGCACTTAGGTTGTTTCCATCTTTTTGCTATTGTGAACAATGCTGCAATAAACATGGGTGTGCATATATCTCTTTGTGTGATGGCTAGGATATATTCCTGGAAGTGGGATTGCTGGATCATACGGTATTTCTATTTCTAGCTTTTTAAGAAAGTGCCATACCATTTTCCAAAATGGTTGTACCATTTTATATTTACACCAGCAGAGCATAAGAGTTCCAATCTTCCCACAACCTCTCCAACATTCGTTATTTTGTGTTTTTTGGATAATGCCAGTATTGATGGGGTGAGATTGTATTTCAATGTAGTTTTGATTTGCATTTCTCTAATGGCTAATGGTTGAAAGCATTTCCTCATGCGCGTTTTAGCCACCTGAATATCTTCTCTGGTGAAGTGTCTGTTGATTTCCTTTTCCCATTTTTTAATTGGATTATTTGTCTTTTTGTTGTAGAGGTGTTGCAGTGTCTTATAGATTTTAGAGATTAGACCTTGTTGGAAAAGTTGTAGCCAAAAATTTCTTCCCAGTGTGTAGGTTCTCTTAACTCTTTTGGTGAAGTCTTTTGATGAACGTGTTTGATTTTCAGGAGCTCCCAGTTATTTAGTTTCTCTTCTGGTGTTTGTGCATTGTTATTTATGGCGCATACATAAAGAAAAAAAAAATTTTTTTCTTTATGCTATTATGCCATAGTGTTGTCCCTACTTTTTCTTCCATGATCTTCATCATTTTAGGTTTTATACTATTACTATATATATTATATATAAAATATATATATATAGTATACTTTTTTTTTATATTTAGGTCTTTGATCCATTTTGAGTTGGTTTTTATACATAGTATGAAGTATGGGTCTTGTTTCATGTTTTTGCAGATGGGCGTCCAGTTATGCCAGCACCATTTTTTAAAGAGACTGTCTTTTCCCCATTTAATGGACTTTGGGCCTTTGTCAAATATCAGTTGCTCATAGAGGGATAAATTTACGTCTGGGTTCTCATTTGTATTCCATTGGTCTATGTGTCTGCTATCGTACCAGTACCAGGCTGTTGTGACTACCATAGCTGTATAATAGGTTCTAAAATCAGGTAATGTGAGGCCTCCCACTTTGTTCTTCTTCAGTAATGCTTTACTTATCTGGGGCCTCTTCCCTTTCCATATGAAGTTGGGGATTTGTTTCTCCATCTTGTTAAAAAAAAATGCTGTTGGAATTTGGATCAGAATTGTGTTGTATCTGTAGATCATTTTGGGTAGAACTGACATGTTCACAGTGTTGAGTCTTCCTATCCATAAGCATGGTATGTTTTTCCACTTATGTAGGTCTCTTGTTTTTTTGCAGTAGCGTTTTGTAGTTTTCTTTGTATAGGTCTTTTACGTCCCTGATAAGATTTATTCCTAAGTATTTTATCTTCTCGGGGGCTATCGTAAATAGTATTGATTTGATTGTTTCCTTTTTGAAATTCTCTTTATTGGTATAGAGGACTCTTACAGATTTTTGTATATTAATCTTGTGTCCTGCCACTTTGCTGGAATCTCCTATTAGTTCCAGTAGCTTTCTTATGTATTCTTTGGGGTTTTCTCAGTTAAAATTTTTTTTTTTTTTTACCAATTTGGATGTCCTTTATTTCTTTTTCTTGCCTTATTGCTCTTTCTAGGACATCAGGCAGAGTGTTGAATAACAATGGTGATAAAAAGCACCCTTGTTTGATTCCTGTTCTCAAGGGGAATGCTTTCAGTCTCTGTTTGTTTAGAATGATGTTGGCTGTTGGCTTTCTATAAATGCCCTTTATTATGTTGAGGAATTTCCCTTCTATTCCTATTTTTCTGTGAGTTTTTATCAGGAATGGGTGATGGACTTTGTCAAGTGCTTTTTCTGTGTCAATTGGTAAGATCATGTGGTTGTTTCCTTTTGTTTTAGTTATATGGTGGATTACATTGATTGATTTTCTAATGTTGAACCATCCCTGCATACCTGGTATGAATCCCACTTGGTCGTGATGTATTATTTTTTTTTATATGCTGTTGAGTTTTATTGGTTAGAATTTTGTTGAGGATTTTTGCATCTATGTTCATGATGGATATTGGTCTATAGTTTTCTTTTTTTGCAGTGTCTTTGCTTGGCTTTGGTATCAGGGTTATGCTGGCTTCGAAGAATGAATTCAGGAGTATTCCTTCCTTTTCTATGCTCTGAACTAGCTTTTAGTAGTATTGGTGTTAGCTTTTCTCTGAAAGTTTGGTAGAATTCTCCAGTGAAGCCACCCAGGCCAGGACTTTTTTTGTTTGGAGTTTTTTTTAATTACCTTTTCAATCACTTATTTTGTTATGAGTTTGCTTAGTGTTTCTATCTCAGTTTGTGTTAAAAAAAGTTTAGGTAGGTAGTGAAAATAATTTTGTTTTGATCAAATCCATCTGGCCAAAAGAGTGTTTTGACTTATTACTCCCCCCACCCCATGTTTCCAGAATAAGATGCAACAGCTGAACAGAATGGGCCCCTCACCACCCTCTTCCTAACTGAATCTTAGAAAGAAATAAGTCAATGAGGGATATACCTCTTGTTTGAAATGTAAAGTCTGAGAGAAGGAAAATGAGTGAAAGGGTAGCTTTCTTAGGGCAAAATAGGGGGCCACACCATGGTGGACAGAAGATGGAGAGCTCTATCAAAAACAGGAGATTTCGACACAGATCTAGGCTGCTGCTGTTACCGCCCCATGCCACCTTTTGGATGATGCCCTGAGACCCAACTCCACTGCTCTAAGTCTCCCCAAAACAGGTGAGTGGCAGGTGGCCAGCTCAGTTTGTCATGGTCTGGGAGTCATTACCTATATGCTGTCAGTCAAGTTCGTCACAAAAGGAGGAAAGCCCATACCACAAAGTCTCTACCCTTGCCTTGGAGGTGGGAGAATAGGGGAGCAAGTACTGGTTACCACTTCCTTTGTTTACAGATTCAAACAAAAAGACCCCATTCTCTTTCTCTAGTAGTCTCCTGGTGGTGCAAATGGTTAATATGCCAGGCAACTAACAAAAAGGTTGGTGGTTTGAGTCCACCCAGAGGCTCTTAAAAGAAAGACCTGGTGATCTACTTCCAAAAACTCATGCATTGAAAACCCTATGGAACGCAGTTCTACTCTGACACACATGGAGCTTCCATGAGTCAGAGTTGACACCACAGCCACTGGCTACTGATAGCTTTCTTTAATAAAAAAAAGTTATTGTGCAATATTTACTATATACTAAAAGATATGTGGAACATATATGCAAATAATAAAGCACAATGATTAAATGGACAACTGAGATCCCACCACCCATATTGGAAACTAGAATTAAATCTACCTCTGTGCTCCTTTTCTCTCTTTTAAAAATCCTTAGTTTGAATTCGTCATGAAGCAGAATTGACTCAATGGCAACAGATTTTAAATTCTTTTTTTATATTTAGTATGGATTACTTAAAGATCAGGGTTCGGGTACCAAGAAAGAAGAGAAGAATGGATATTGGGTAGGCAACTTGTAGTCTCTGCCACATGACAGAACCAGCAGGTCAGCAATGCAAAATATGCAGACATGGTTATAGATGCAAGCAGACATGGTTGCCCAGTGCTCTGTTTGTTTTTAAGTAAAAATGGTGTTCTATAAAACTTATGCTAGTTCAATTCACAACTGAAACAACCACACAAATGATTTTCTTCAATACAGTCATTGCACTTCAGGAAGAAGTAGAAGTGCTTTATGCTTATTTCTCATTTCATCACACACAATAAAAAGTCTTATATTTGGTTTTCTATTGCTATGCAACATATTACCACAAACTTAGCTGCTTAACACCCATTTATTATCTCACAATTCTGGGGTTAAAAGTTCAGTTGTGGATTAGCTGGGCTTTCTGCTTAGGTTCTCACCAGGTTAAAATCAAGGCGTCAGCTGGGCTCTGATCTCATCTGAAACTTGGGGTCCTTCTCTAAGCTCAGTGGTTGTTGGCAGAACTCAGCTTCTTGTGGTTGTAGAACTGAAATCCCTGTTTTCTTGATGGATGTTGGTTGGGAGCTGTCTTGGCTCTTGGAAGCCACACTGAGATCCTTTCCACGTGCCCCCCTCCCTAGGCTGTTGACAACAGTTTGCTTCTTCGAGGCCAGCAGGAGAAATCTCTCTCACACGTTGAATCTCTGACTTCAGGAACAGCTCAATTCTTTTAAGGGTTTACCATATTAAATCAGCATACCCAGGATAACCTCCTTTTTGACTAACTTGAAGTCAACTGATTTGGGACCTTCATTACATCTTGAAAATCTCTTCATATTTGTCATATAAAATAAACTAATCACAGGAGTGAAATCCATAATATTCAGAGTCCTACCTCATTCAAGGGAGGGGGATTATGTATGACATGTACATCAGGGAGTGGAAATCCTGGGAGCCATCTCAGAATTCTGCCTACCACCGTCATGTACTGGAGGGTTGAAATATAATAAAATTAATAACTTCTATAGTTTCATCACTGGCTTTTTTTTTTTTTTGCAAATCATAGCAATCATGAATGTAACTGCAAGTATAGTTTAGTGCTCTGCTAAAGTGCCAGTTATTCTCCCCACATTGCTTTTACACCATCAGTGGGTCTTTTTTCACCCAGTGAAAAAAGGCAAAAAACATCTTGGTAGTATAAAAATAATTTTGACATTGTGCACCCTCTGAAACAGTTTCAGAGATCCCCAGGGGTACACAGAACACACTTTGAGAACAGCTGGCCTAAAACTAATTAGACAAATGATTGTCATGTCCAACTGTTGACTTACTTAAATGGAGTTTGCAGCCAACTAAACTTCAAGTCTCTCAAACCAAGTTTCCTCCATCTCATATTTGTAGAATTACATTTTCAAACCAAGGTACAAATCTTTTAATTTGTTCTTATTATATTTGTTTTTGTTAGTTGAGGCCATGTCTTTCAGCGCATCATAATTCTTTTTTTTTATTAACTTTTATTGAGCTTCAAGTGAACGTTTACAAATCAAGTCAGACTGTCACATATAAGTTTATATACACCTTACTCCGTACTCCCACTTGCTCTCCCCCTAATGAGTCAGCCCTTCCAGTCTCTCCTTTCGTGACAATTTTGCCAGCTTCCAACTCTCTCTATCCTCCCATCCCCCCTCCAGACAGGAGATGCCAACACAGTCTCAAGTGTCCACCTGATATAATTAGCTCACTCTTCATCAGCATCTCTCTCCTGCCCACTGTCCAGTCCCTTTCATGTCTGCTGAGTTGTCTTCGGGAATGGTTCCTGTCCTGTGCCAACAGAAGGTTTGGGGATCATGACCGCCGGGATTCCTCTAGTCTCAGTCAGACCATTAAGTCTGGTCTTTTTATGAGAATTTGGGGTCTGCATCCCACTGATCTCCTGCTCCCTCAGGGGTTCTCTGTTGTGCTCCCTGTCAGGGCAGTCATCAATTGTGGCCAGGCACCAACTAGTTCTTCTGGTCTCAGGATGATGTAAGTCATAATTCTTTTAAATCTAAAGTATTTGCTAGTTCCCCTACCTTTGGGCCTTATCGCTGTGATGAGAATATCTTCTCTGGCTCTATCCAAGGCATTAAGAAATCTGTTGAGTCAATTACAGAAATCTGAGGCACTCCACCAGATACCTCCCATTAGGGTGACATCTGTACTGTTAGGTAGAGTTCAGCCAGCTATTAATCCACTCTACTATCTTAATCTACACTTCAGTATGATATTCCACAAACATGGAAACCCAAAACCAAACCTGTTGCTGTCGAGTCGATTCTGACTCATAGCGGCCCTATAGGACAGAGTAGAACTGCCCCATAGAATTTCCAAGGAGCACGTGGTAGATTCAACTGCTGACCTTTTGGTTAACAGCCATAGCTCTTAACCACTCTGCCGCTAGGGTTTCTGCACAAACATGGAAGCCATCGTTAAATACCTTACTGAAATTCAGACACTTTGAATTTGATAGCTTTCTCTTGATCTGTCAATGTAACCAACCAAACATATTTGCTAGTGTATACACAAGAAGTCCTGATGGTACAATGGTTAAGTGCTCTGCTGCTAACCAAAAGGTTGGCAGTTCAAACCCACCCAGTGCTCTGCAGGAGTGAGATCTGGCATATGCTCCTGTAAAGATTATAGCCTAGAACACCATATGGGCTCTCAACAACAAAAATAAATATATAAATTATTAAAAATTAAATTAAAATAAAACATGCCTTACAGAATAAGAACATTTTTTTATAGTTAGGTCTTCTTAAAAGATCAACAAAACATTCTGATTTTGCTATAATGGATCATAAAATCCAGTTAATAGCTATTTTAATCTTTATTTATAATTAAAATATGAATAAATACAAAGAACATGTGCCTACCCTCTGAGCTTTCTTGTTCATCCAAAGTATAAGCATCCATCTGACTTTGTTTCCATAAGAAATGAGTAACTGCATAAACTAGGTGCTTGACAGTTGACATCTTAGAAGCTTAAACACGCTCTTCTAATAAGAAACATGAAAACACTAAACTAAATTATTTTAAAGAATCAATCACAAAGGTTACAAATTGCAAAGGTTATAAAAACAAGGGTTATGAAGTACGTTAAAAACAAACAAAAAAACAAAAATCTTTATTACCTTTTCTACTTTTAAAGAGCCAGGGGAGCACAAAGTATTGTTACGATATTTTATGCATATTTGCATTTATACCTAGTAATATTAGATTATGTTAAGTCTTGTATCTACTCAGTCCTATGAGTTGCTATGAGTTGAAATCGGCTCAATGGCAGTGGGTTTGGTTTGGTTTTGGTTTAAGTCTTGTATAGGTAAAATTTTTCTCAAAACACGTACAACATAAGCTCTCACTAAGCAGTCTACACTATCTTAACAATATCCGTGGATACAGAGAGCGATATAGATACATACATATTGCAGATATCTCCAAAAGGCCTTGGTACTAAATTAAGGGAGATTTCATAGTGCTGATTCAGAAGGTAATCCCCACTTGGTATTTTCATCTATTTCATGAAATTAAAAAAAAAATGTATGCATAATTTACACGCCACCTACTTTTGCAGGTGTAGAAAAGTATATTAACAAAAGGTTGTTCAACTGTTGACTGTCATCCTTAATAAAAATGTAATTTCTACTTAATAATAATAAAAAAAACCCTGTGGGGCAGCTCTACTCTGTTACATGGACTCACTATGAGTAAGAATCAAGTCAAGCGCACCCAACAACAGTGTATGTGCAGATGGGGAGCCACATGCTGGGCCAGAGTTGCCATATTTTCTCCCCACACCAGAGCTTCTTTTCCTTGGTACTTGTTGTTAGTTGCTGTCCAGTTGGTACTGACTTATAGTGACCTTATGTATAACTGTGGTGGTTAAGGTTGTGTGTCAGCTTGACTGGGTCATGACTCTCAATGGTTTGGCAGTTTTGATGTAGTTTGGCAGTTATGTAATGACATAATCACCTCTATGATGAGATCTGGTCTTAGTAGCCAATCAGTTGAAGAGAAGTTTGTTTAGGGGTGTGGACTGCATCCAATATATACGGACTTTCTGGCAATGCTTGTGGGCTTTTGCTTGTTCTGGATCCTGCAAATGACTCATCATCATATTACTACCAGTTTTTGAGACTTTAGACAGCAGCTTGCCATATTGCCTACCAGTCTTGGGAGGTGTTGGCCTTTGCAGCCCATGGTCCAGCAGCTTGCCATCTGACATGCTGATCTTGGGTTCATCAGGCCCTGCAGCTACCTGAGTCAGGAGAAGCTTCCAGCCCGACACCTGACCCATGGACTTGGGACTTTCCAGCCTCTACAATCACATGAGCCATTTCCTTGACATAAATTCCTCTCTCTATATTTATATATATATATGTGTGTGTATATATACATACATCTATAAAACCAAAATCGTTGCCTTCGAGTCAATTCCAGCTCATATACATACACACACTTCACTGGTTTTGCTTCTCTAGAGAACCTAGCCTAAGACAATCACAGAACAAAATGTTGCCTGGTCCTGTGCCATCTTCATGATCAGTGGTATGTTTGAGTCCATTGTTTTAGCTATTGTGTCAATCTACCTCATTGACTTTTCCCCAGTTTTTGCTGACCCTCTGCTTTACCAACCATGATGTCCTTTGCTAGTGATTGGACTTTCCTGATTTGTGTCCAAAGTAAGCTAGCTGATGTCTTGCCAAGGCACTACCTGGTGGTATAAAATAGAAGAGAGCTTGAGTCTCAGCTCATTGTCACCTTGAATATACATTATTTTGGTAGGATGATGAGGAGGATAAGTGGAAAGGTGTTAAAGCACTTTCTCATTGTTAACAAATGGTAGTGGTCAATATAGCTAAGTATACACTTTAAAATAGTGAAATTTCATGTATAAATTGAATTTAAAAAGTGGTTTGCTCGTATGCATTTAAATAACTATACAGCGAAAAGGGATCATGTTTTTACAGGAACATTTCTTTTGTTGGTGTGTAGCTCCCTCCCATTTTTCCTGGGTCTGATGTGGTGACAGCTCATTTTACAGACAACCCAACTGGAGAAATACCAGAACAGAGGACAGGAGTGGGAGGGCTGGATTTAGTATTTATTACTTGGTGATACTGTGTGTAGCTAAATGGTAACTCTACAATTCTTTCCCCCAAGTCCTCCAGGTGAGAACTCAAAGTGGAGTTGATAGGACAGAAATATAAAGAGATTAATTTAATTTACTTGTAAGTATGTATGGTGATTTCTTCTTCTTCTTGCTTTTTTATTTATGCCAAATAAGTAAGTCTTACATTAATGGCAAGAAATCGTGGGATGGGGTGGGAGGAACGCATTCCAGAACACTAAAAAACTAAATATATTATGTGTATTTTATACGTATATAAAATCAAATCCCACTTCTCTGACATCAAACTGTGTTGATCAATACAAGTCAATTTATTATTATTTCTGTTATGTCTGTTCTGACACCAACTGCACATGCTGCACTTCTTCTGACCTTAACCACTGGAGTTAGGTCAGGCCTTATGAGTTGAGGGGCACAATTCTCCAGTCTACCAAGCTGGCCCAAGACCTCAGATGCCAGCCACAAGATTGGGAGTTTCCATAACACCCTCACTTCTAACCAGCTGGCTACAAATTTGAGGTATCCCCACAACCTCTTCAGGACACCAGCTGTAAACTCAAGGATTCCCAGCCCCCTTCACTTCTGACCTGCTGGCTTCCACTACTCCCTTGGGTTTAATAATTCATTAGAACAACTCATAGAACTCATGGAAAACACTATACTTATGATTATAGTTTTATTATAGCAAAACAGATACAAATGAAGAAATGTATAGGATGAGGTCTAGGAAAGGTTCCAGTGAGCTTCCATGCCCAAATAAGAGACGTGTTAAGGCCCTCCCATGTACATGTCTTTCACCAACTAGTAAGCCAATGGAGCGTCTGTGTCCAGAGCCTTTATTGGGGCTTCATTATGTAGGCATGAGTGATCAAATCATCCTCCAGATCCCCTTTTCCTCAAGGCTGGTCTAATGTCATGTGAGGTCTTTCTGGCCTGGCCAGCCCCTGCCCAAGAGGGAGTTCATTAGCATAAACTCACAGGTGTGGTCTGGTTGTTATTGTTGTTAGGTGTCCTCAGTTTGGTTCCAACTCATAGCAACCCCATGTACAACAGAAGGAAACACTGCCTGGTCCTGCGCCATCCTCACGATCGCTGCTATATTTGAGCCCATTGTTGAAGCCACTGTGTCGATCCATCTTGCTGAGGGTCCTCCTCTTTTTCACTGACCCTTTACTTTACTAAGCATGATGTCCTTCTTCAGGGACTGGTCCCTTCTGATAACTGTCCAAAGTATGTGAGACAAAACCTCACTATCCTTGCTTTAAGGAGTATTTTGGCTGTACTTCTTCCAAAATAGATTTGTTCCTTCTTCTGGCAATCCATGGTATATTCAATATTCTTTGCCAATGCCATAATTCAAAGGCATCAATTCTTCTTCTGTCTACCTTATTCATTGTCCAGTTTTCACATGCATATAAGGAGATTAATACCATGACTTGGGTCAGGTGCACTTTAGTCCTCAAAGTGATATCTTTGTTTTGTTTTTTTTTTTAACACTTTAAAGAGGTCTTTTGTAGCAGATTTGCCCAATGCAATGTGTCGTTTGATTTCTTGATTGCTGCTTCCACGGACATTGATTGTGGATCCAAGTAAAATGAAATCCTTGACAACTTCATTATTTTCTCCATTTATCATGATGTTGTTTATTGGTCTAGTTGTGAGGATTTTTGTTTTCTTTATGTTGAGGTGTAAACCATACTGAAGGCTGTAGTCTTTGATCTTCATCAGTAAGTGCTTCAAGTCTTTATTGCTTTCAGCAAGGAAGATTGGTCGCCTGTGTATAGCAGGTTGTTAATTAGTCTTCCTCCAATCCTGATGCTGGGGTCTTCTTCACATAGTCCAATTTTTTGGATTAGCTGCTCACCATACAGATTGAATAAGTATGGTGAAAGGATACAACCCTGACACACACCTTTCCTGATTTTAAACCACACAGTACCCCCTCGTTCTGTTTGAATGACTGCCTCTTGGTCTGTGTACAGGTTCTGCATGATCACAATTAAGTGTCCTGGAATTCCCATTCTTCACAATGGCCTGGAGACTGCATCAAAGACACTTCAATCACTGAGCAAATTCTAAGGTTTTTGAAGCTATCTCTCAAAAACCAAGGACAAAGAACAAATTCTTTGAGTAAAATTAGTTAAATATATCTTCAATTTGAAACTTCACTTGGTTTTCGTAGCCCAGCTGCTGAAGGTCACCCAATCAGTTAAGAAAAGAAGGGTTTGAGATTATGACTGGTTATTTCAAGTGCACTAAAATAGAGGAAATTGCTACAATTGCTTTTCTAGGGGTGTCCAAACCCTCACTACACTCAAAAAAAAAGTCATCTTATAGCATTAAAAATTTTTTTTTTTTTTTATAGCATTAGACAACATAAAAAGATATAATAAAGGAGCTGCCTTATTTGCACTTCTGTTAAGAACATCTGGCTCTGGCTTGAGCCCTGGTAACTTTGGCAGTGAGTCAGTGGTCCACAAATTGAAAAGGAGACAAACCCTCAAGTTGTCAAGCCTTTCTATAGAATTTCCTAGTGGCGTGAACACCAAGCCCAAGGCAAAAAACATCTGGTACGTTTTTGCAGCTGGCCATGCCCCCTTCACCGAGGTCACTCCCTGATTGTAGACTTAAAAGATTGTGGCTTTTGGTGACTCATGTGTTGACCTGAGAAAGCAGTACATCTGAACTCAACCCCAGGCGACTCTTCACCCTGAGCATCATGGGGGTGTCCTAGGGGGTTCCATCCCTCAATTACCGCTTCATCTCTTTTGAGGTACAGGGTTATGCAAGAGGTTGTGGCAGAATGTATTTTTCAAAGATGGCCACAACAGTGTCTCTCATTCCACATATTCTTCTGAAATGTGACCTTGTCTTCCCCCATTGAGAAGTGGAGTCTAATTTCCCTCCCCTTGAGTCTAAACTGGGTCCCTAAGTAGCAAAAGTGCTGTACTCAACTACTAACTGAAAAAGTTGGCAGTATGAACCCATCCAGTGGCACCATGGAAGAAAGGCCTGGTGGTCTGCTTCCCTAAAGATTACAGCCAAGAAAACCCTACAGAGCAGTTCTAGTTTGTAACATGTAGGGTCACCGTGAGTTGAAATCGAGTTGATGGTGACAGATTCAGTTTTGCTTTGCATCTAAACTGGCCATGGTGTCTTACTTGCAGCCAATAAAAAGTTGTGGAAATGGTGCAGTGTGACTTCTGAGATTAGGTCATAAACGACCATGCAGCTTGCTTTCTGGAATTTCTCTTCAGAGATAGTGGTTTTCTCAGACACCAACAAGCAAGCTGTGAGGAGCCCAGTTCCCATGGAGAGGTCACATGTAGGTGCTCCTGCTGACAGTCCCAGCCGAGTCCAGCCATTTCAGCCTAGGCACTGAGGATGTGAGTGAAAAAGCCTCTAGGTGATCCCAGCCCCCAGATAAGTTTCTTAGCTGAGGCTTCAAACAGCATGGAACAGTTATCTCTACTGTGCCTTGTTCAAATTACTGACCCACAGAATCTGTGAGAATAAAATCGCTGTTGTTTTATTCGACTAAGTTTGGGGCAGTTTGTTGGACAGCAGTAGGTAATCGGATCATACCCTTAAGAGACACTTTGGAGGAATCTGAATGTAGGCTAATGCTGTCCTGCCCCACTGCATATCCTGAGTGTAGGCTCCCATTTCAATCTCTTCCCCAACAGTAAGATACTTTGTGCAGTGTACAAATTGTACAACTGTATATGACAGCCCTGGAGAAGTATAAAAGTAAGGCCTCTGTCTGCAAGGAGTTTATATTTTTTTTATAATTTATTTTTTTTTATCGCTGTTGTTGAGAATATACAAAGCAGAACATACACCAATTCAACAGTTTCTACATGTATAATTCAGTGACATTGATTACATTCTTCAAGTTGTACAACCATTCTCACCCTCCTTTTCCTAAATGTTCCTTACTGTCCCCAAATTACATTTTTTGATGATATAAAATACATGTAATTTAAGATAAAAAAAAATTTCAAATGCTAGTCACGTGATAACACTGACCTTAGAAACAACATGGAGTTGTAGGAAAGCACTGGGGTTTTAAACAGGAGATCTGAGCTAGAAGAGCCGAACTCAGTCATGTTCTGCTATTAACTAATATGGCCTAATCTGGTGTCTAGGAAAAGCCACTTGAATTCTTTCTGCTTCACCTTCCTTCTCTTGCAGAGTGAAGAAATCAGCCTAATTGGTGCTTCTTAGACTTTTCCATTGTGATATCCCTAGTGGCACAGCAGTGTGAAGTCAGAGGGTTTAGTCTCAATTGGTTGCCAAAAGCTGGACTCGGAAAATGTGTGCACATTTTATTTTTTCCTATGGCTTACTCCTTACTGCTTTCAGTTTTCTGAGAAAACATCACCTTAGTTCAGAAGTCTTCCCCAACCACTGTATGTAAAATAGCATAGCTCCTCCACCACTGTCATTCTCCATCTATGGTGAGTTAACAATAGCCACAAATTCTTTGATAATCCTTGTCTTAGGCTGGGTTCTCTAGAGAAGCAAAACCACTAAAGCATATAAATATATATAGAGAGAGATTTATATCAAAGAAATGGCTCATGGGATTGTAGAGGCTGGAACATCCAAAGTCTGTGGATTAGGATAGAAGCTTTTCCTGATTCACATAGCCACAGGGGCTAGGGAACCTAAGATCAGCAAGTTGGAAAGCAGGGCTCTTGCTTACAGGCTGTGAATATCCACGAATCCCAAGATTGGCTTGCAATACAGCAAGGCTTCTCCTGATTCACGTAAGTGCAGGGACTGGCAAACCCAAGAGTGGCAGATCAGAGGGCAGGCTCTTGCTCACAGGCTGTGAAGATCAACAAATCCCAAGACTGACAGAGAAGCAGCTAGCTCAAGTCCCAAGAACCAGAGGTCAGATGAACAGGAGGCAGCTGCAGGATCCAGAGTGAGCAAAAAGCCAAAATATCTGCTTATATTTGGATATAGGTCACACCCCCAAGGAAACTCCTTTTCAACTGATTGGCTACTCACAGCAGATCCCATTATGGAAGTGATCACATAAAAATACTGAGAATCATGGCCCAGCCAAGTCGACATACAATCTTAACCATCACACTGCTCTTGTTGAGAAGTGGGATCTATGTCCACTTTCATCTGGGAGGTTCTGTGGCTGCTTTGAGCAATAGAATACAGTGCAGGTGGTGCGTGCTCTGTTAGTTTTTAGGCCCAAGCCTTAAGAGATTGACAGCTTCCACTTCCTGTCCCTTGGAATAGTTTCTCAGGTAGTCCTGAGTTTAATTATCTGGGATTACCAAGCTGAATGATACGTTGGTGGTTCAGTGGTAGAATTCTCACCTTTCATGCAAGAGGCCCAGTTTCAATTCCTGGCCAATGCACTTTTTGTGCCAAAAATCAACCAGTGAAAACCCTATGGATCACAACAGTTCAATCTGCAATAGGGCAGCATTTTGTTCCATTATGCATGGGAATGCCATGAATCAGGGGCCAACTTGTCACAGCTAACACCACCACTATCATCATACTGAAATGGCCATGTGTAAATACTCTGGTCAACAATTACAATTGAACTCAGCCTTCTAGTCATCCCCACCAACAAAGCAGACATGTGAGCAAAGCCATCTTAGACCCTCCAGACAGACCAGCCCATCTGCCATCTGATGTTACTGAGTGACCTCAGCTGATATACCACATGGAATAGAAGGATCACCCAGCTGAGCCCTGCCACAATGTCTGACTCATAAAATTGTGAAATCTGATAAAACAGTTGCTGTTTCAAACCACTAAGTCTTGAGGTGGCTTGTTACACAGCAATAGATAAATTGGAACACTAATGCTCAACCTGCTTTATTTTCTTTACTGCCAATGGTGTGCTGGTTCATAGTGGCTCATGAGTGCTGATTGTTAAAATTTCCAGCAATTTTGTAAGTCAGTTGTTAAAGAAAACCGTGATTAAAAACTAAATTTTGTTAATTTATGATTAAATAAAGTATATTAAGCAAAGGTAATAAATTCTGAAATTTGTCACTTCTGGATTATTTTACTATCACCTATGTTCTTGTGGTTATTTACGCCTATTGTATCTGTATTTTTTTTTTTTTTTTAATCTGTATGCTGGAAGTATTCTACAATAGTGTACTGCTGCACATCTCTTCCCAAGCCCCTGTTTAGTGACATCACATTGGTAGCTTACAACTGACCATGGTGGTGGTATTTATACCATAGAAATCATCAAATGCTGTCCAGTAGGCTGGTTCTTAAATATTTACCAGCAAACCACTGCCACTGTTCACTACACTTATTACTATCTGATACATTAGATATTTATTGATTATTTGCTTCTCATTTTTCTTCCCCCAATGGAATATAAGCTTCCTCAGAGGAGGACTTTTGTCTCTTTTGTTCACTCTGTCTCCCCAGAGCCTAGAAGAGTGCTGTCTTAGTTTCCTAGTGCTGCCATAACACAAATACCAGCAGTAGGTGACTTAAAGAACAGAAATTTATTTTCTCACATTTTGGAGCCTAAAAGTTCAGATCAGGGTCTCGAACATGTCAATTTCTTCCTTGTCTGTAGCCCTTGGCATTCCTTGTTTCTTTGGCTTATAGATAGATGATCGTCACATGGCATCTGTCCTCCCCTATGTTTTCATGCTTCTATGTCTAATCTGCTCTTTTTGTAACTCAGAAGTGATTAGGTTTAGAACCCACCCTTCTTAGTATGATATAATTAACATAACAAAAAGAAACCCTATTTCCAAACAAGTCTACAGCACAGCTATAGGTATAGGATTCCAACACATATTTTTGGGGGACGCAATTCAATTCATAACAAGAGCCAAGCACAGAGAAGGTACTCATTAAATATTTATTGAATGAAAGCATTCTACTCTATAGCATGTATAATGGAACTCATACGCTGTCTACCACATCCCTCTGCTCTGGAGACTATTGGCTTCACTCCCATCACCTGTATGACTCTGCCCTGCTGGTCATAGACACGTGATTTAAACAGGATCAGTGCTCAACCCTTAACTATAAATTTGGAATTAGGTAAAGGAACCAAAGGCAATAGTATATGTGGGAGAGAAGGAGGGAGAGAGTGAGGGCACATGTCAGCAATTGGAGTGGCTGGTACTTTAAAACTTGTGAGCTTGGAAGCTATTGGTGACCATTTCCTATTCACCATGAGGACTGAGTAGCAAAGAAACCCCTTCTTCTAAGAAGAATGAAGCCATTTCTCAGACAAATTCAGTAATTAGAGAAAGGAAGGGAAATGATTCCCTGATGTTCACCTCTTCCGAAAACCCATGTAATCTTGCCCTTTGATTTTGTAAGATCTTCCCGTATCCTTGGAATACATTCTCCTTTTGTGGGTTCATTAATTTAAGTTGACTTCTGTTATTTGCAACCCAAACCATTCTAACAAATACAAACTCCATGTTTGTTTTAATATAAAAAAAAAAGTTGTTTAAATTCCATATTGTTGTTAGGTGCTGTCAAGTCAATTCTGATTCATAGAGACCCCATGTGACAGAGCAGAACTGCCCTATGGGGTTTTCTTGGCTATAATCTTTACAGAAGCAGACTGCCACATCCATCTCCCATGGAGCAGCTGGTGGGTTCGAACCACTAACTGTTTGGTTAGGAGCCAAGTGCTTAACCATTGTGCCACCCGGGTTTCTTTTAAATTCTGTATTATCAATGAACAAGAAAACAAACAAAGAAAAAAACAAAGGGAGGAAATTACTAACTAGATAGTAGACAAGTGTTAACATTGGTGAAGGGAAAGAAAACACACTAGGGGGCTGAGGGCTGGGGATCATGGTGAAGAGAGACATCTAGGTCAATTGGCATAACATAGTTCATAAAGAAAATGTTCTACATCCTTCTTTGGTGAGTAGTCTCTGAGGTCTTAAAACCTTGTGAGTGGCCGTCTAAGGAACATCTATTAGTCCCATCCCATCCAGAGCAAAGGAGAACGAAGAAAACAAAATACACAAGGAAAATATTAGTCCAAAGAACTAATGGACCACATGTACCACAGTCTCTACCAGTCTAAGCCCAGAAGAAATAGATGGTGCCTGGGTACCACCACCTACCACTCTGACAGGGATCACAATAGAGGGTCCCAGACAGAGTGGGAGAAAAACCTAGAACAAAATTCAAATTCACACACACACACACATACATACACACACATACATACATACACACACACACACACACACACACACACACACAAACCAGGCTTACTGGTCTGACGGAGACTAGAGGAACCCCTGAGACTATGGCCCCTGGACATCCTGCTAGCTCAGAACTGAAGCCACACTCAAAGTCCACCTTTTAGCCAAAGATTAAACAGGCTTACTAAAACAAACAATAGCATACGTGAGGAACGTGCTTCTTGGTTCTATCAAGTATATGAGACCAAATGGGCAACACCTGCCCAAAAGCAAAGATAAGAAGCCAGGAAGAGACAGGAAACCTGGACGAATGGACATGGGGAATCTAGGGTGTAAAGAGAAAGGCAGAGAGTGCTGACACATTGTGGGGATTGCAACCAATGTCACAAAACAATATGTATATAAATTTTTGGATGAAAAACTAATTTGCACTGCAAACTTTCACCTAAAGTGCAATTAAAAAAAAAAAAAAGTTTCCTATGAGTCTCTTAAATTTGGAAGAATGATTCCCATTGTCTATATAGTTTGAGAAATAGGATACACCAGGTTTGGCACCCCGCAATTTCTCTTCTTCCTGGAGTCACAGTATTTTGAGAATTAGGTTAAAATATAATTGTAGATACAAATAGGAACAGTTACCAGTTTACAGTCTGCATTAGGGTGATAATTTTGGAGACAGAGCTGCCTAAGAGTTGCTGTGGTGTACAAGTCCACATTGGAGGAAATTTTGCTTATCTATGTCTCCTTGTTATATGGTCAGTTTTGGGGGAAAGTAAAGTCTGATCTGAGACAGTCTCTTTTACTGTGTCAAAGAAGTACTGGTCAAAGGACTATTTCATGATGAAGGATGATTCATGATGTTATTCTTTATTTTGCCACCTACCCTGAAATTTTTATCGCAAGTAAATGAACTAAAGGTCTCAAGCGACCCATAGTTCCTACAATCAATACTTTATGGCTTCTCAGGTTCCATTTTCCTTGCAGCGGCCTTCTGCGCAGGAGGAAAAACGTTTATAATCTGTCCTTAGACTTGATGATGGAGACCAGTCAGCCTTACAACAATATTTGCTAAGTAAGCTGACTTTGGGAGGCGCTCTCATTATTAGTTTGGACACTGGGTTCATTCACTCCATCCAGGTTTTTCAGGTTTCAGGAAGAAACAGAACTTAATTCTGTTTACACCTTTTCTTGGTTAAGCCAGCCTACGCTTTGTAGAAAAGAGGGTTTTCAAAGTTACTTCCCATTTTCGTCACCATTTTGTCTAAAGTGATTAGTACCCAACCCACTGTTTTATTGTTGTTGCATATTAGTTAGATTTTTAAAAAATATATTTCACTATCTCAGTGACGAGAGGAAAAAAAAAATAAGAGGGAACTTGGTACAGAGCAGTTGTTGGGAAGTTCAGCAGTGTCCCTTCCCGAAGGCCCCCTTCACAACACTCCTGCTTTCGTCACTTAAAACAGATTTGACCCCATCAAGGGGAACGGTTTTTGTCTTATGTGCATTGTACCTTTCGGAGCCACTCTGAAACTTAACCTTGAAGAAAGGTTTAAGCTACTCTTATTTATTTATTTTTAAAATGGTGGTAAATATAGATGTAACAAAACTTTTGACGTTTCAGTAGCCTTCACATGTATAGTTCAGTGACGTCAGTTATGCTTATCCATTCCTAAATTATACCACTGATTTCATATGCTCTTCGTTGTGCTTTTCCTAGCCAAGACTTCTCCCTTTCTAGTTGCCAAAAGACTATTTTCCTCTAAAACCTGCATAATTATTTTAAAATATTTTGAAATACTTTCAAACATACAGACGTGAAGAGAGTAGAATCATAGATACTGTAATTCACCACCCAGGTTTAACAAATATTTACACTTTGCCATAATTGCTTTAGGTCCTTTTTCTTAAAGAATTACAACATCACAAACAGAAATAAAGCCCTATTTTATCCTCCCTTTTCATATTTCTCTCACTTCCTCTTGACAGGTTTTAAGACGTCACTGCAAGAGTGATGGCTTCTGTCGTTATTCCTCAGGGTTTTCTCAGGTAAGAGGGACTATGATTTAGACCCATTTTACCTCTTCACCATAACAAAGCCCCTATTTTAAGCGAGCGTGCAAGCATCCTAGGCTTTGTAGATTGACAACTGCTGCTTACTATTGATAGTCTGATTTTGATTGAGACCGTGCTATTGTCTTCTTTGTTTCCAGTTTATTGTGGGGATTCTCAGGTACCTCATGTCTGTCAAAACGTTCAGTGACTCTTTTTGGTTCTGAATTTATCTTATATTCCATAGTTTCACTAGTGTTCAGGTTGTCAAAAAAAAAATAAAGCACAAAGAAATTAAAACATAAGGTTTATTTGAACAGTTGTTCTAGATGCATATAAAGAGACTCTTATGATTCTAAAAAAAAACGAATGATTCGACATAGGCTAGTTACAATGAAGCTTACAAAGAGGAGAGAGAAGAATAGAAAATCAACCATTGGCTAATCTTAATGTGATTTATTGAACCCTTCCCCTCCGCCCCCCACCCCCAAACCTTACTGAGATGAGGTGACACCAGGTTACTAAGTAGATTCTGGTCTAGTGCATGGGGGAGGGGGCATTCATTTGCACAAATAGTCAAGCGTAGTCTGAAGGTGAAAGTTTACACAGCAAATTAGATTCCCATTTGACAATTTTTACACAAATTGTTCAATGACATTGTTGCTGTTTTTTGATGTTAGGTGCTGCAGAGTCGGTTCTGACTCACAGCGACCATATGTACAACAGAATGAAACCCTGCTTGGCCATGCACCATCCTCACGATCATTGCTATGTTTGAGCCCATTGTTGCAGCCACTGTGTCAGCTCACCTCATTGAGGGTCTTCCTCTTTTTCTCTGACCCTCTACTTTACCAAGCATGATGTCCTTATCCAGAGACTGGTCCCTCGTGATAACATGTCCCAAGTATGTGAGAAGAAGTCTTGCCATCCTTGCTTCTAAAGAGCATTCTGGCTGTACTTCCAATACAGATTTGTTCATTCTTCTGGCAGTTCATGGTATATTCAATATTCTTCACTAGCTCCGTAATTCAAAGGTGTCAATTCTTTGTTGGTCTTCCTTATTCATTGTCCAGCTTTTGCATGCATATAAGCCCCAAAACCAAAACTCAATGCCGTCGAGTCAATTCTGACTCATAAGGACCATATAGGACAGAGTAGAACTGCCCCATAGAGTTTCCAAGGAGTGCCCGGTGGATTCAACCTGCCGACCCTTTGGTTAGCAGCTGTAGCAATTAACCACTACACCACCAGGGTTCCTGCATGCATATAAGAAAAAAATTTTTTTTTTTTTTGGGGGGGGATTGAAAATACCATGGCTTGGGTCAGGTGCACTCTAGTCCTCAAAGTAACATCTTTGCTTTTTAAGACTTTTAAGAGGTGAGCAACATTGGTTAAAGTTTTTCGCAAGGTGTCAACATTCTATTTAATTCCACTCTGGTTGTTCCTTTTCTAGCACTTTAGTTTCCCTGCCCCCTTATCTTTTCATCTTTGCTTTAGAGTGTTGACGTTTAGTCTCATATACACCCACTCTTCACTTATTGACATAGTTAGATTCCAAAGACCAGGTCGTTATGCAAAAATTGGCTTTACGTGAAAACGGTGGATGACCGTATCAAGTCACAAGATGGAGGATGACTACATCACCACATAACTGCCAAATTACATTGTTACATAATTGCCAAACCACTGAGAATTATGGCCCACCCAAGTTGACGCATAACCTTAACCATCACAGCCAGGGTTAACTCTCTCCCTGCACTTTGGTGTTAATTACTTCACTAGTGTGCAAGATAGACAGACAGTAGATTTTTTACTATTGTCATAAACATGAAATATAGAATGATGACATAGTTGGTAAATGAAGAGTAGGTTTAAACAGTTTTTTACTGGTGCGGTAAATCTGGACTTTTTAAGAATTTGAGTTCTGTTCCACATTTTTCTCCCATTTTATGAGGTCCATCTATTGTTTTTTTTGTTTTTGTTTTTGTTTTTTATCTATTGTGGCCCTGATCAGAACAGTCGGTGTAGTCTGGAGGTTTTTAAAATGGTAAAACTACCTCATCTCTCAAAAAGCAAAGGAAATTACCTAAAGTTATATTTTTTTGCATTAATGAGTTCTGAGCTAGTTTATGGTTACAAATGTCTTTGGCACAAAGGGGCTTGCAAAAATTTTGTCATCGTGTTAAACGGGGCCTCAGTTTCCTTATTATTAATACTCTTTAAGGCTGGAAAAAGGAGCCCTGGTGGTGCAGTGGGTAAAGCATTCAATAGCTGCTAACTGAAAGGTCAGCCGTTGGAACACACTAGCCGCTCTGCAGGAGAAAGATGTGGCATCTACATCTGTAAAGATTTACAACTGTGGAAACCCCAGGGGGGCGGTTCTACCCTATCCTATAGGGTTGCTATGAGTCAGAATCAACTTGACGGCAACAGCTTTAATTTTTTCTTTTTGGTAGGCTGGAAAAAATGCCGCAAAATGATTTAGCAGTCTCTGGTGAAAAAAACAAGTTAATAGTTTTACAGTTTTGGGGCTTCAGGCTTTTACTGTTAATTTTTGGGTTTGTGGGTCAGAAGGCCCCTTGAAATCAAAATAAGATGTCTATTTCTAATTTTATTTCACAAATTTATGCTTCAAACTTCCTGTTTTTAGCCCCCAACCCATGTTCCCAATTGAAAATTATTTCACTTTTCATGGGTAAATGAAGAATGACACCGAAGTTAGAAAGCCAAGAATCTTCAGTACTTCTGCGCTAAAGGAAATTTCAGAGGCTCTTTAGTGAATTTTTTTTTTTTTTTTTGGTGAAGCAGCTGAGGCGGAAACAGCCTACTGTTATATCCCTCAGCACCCGCAGTACGATACTCCGTATAGGGAAACACACAGTACTGTTTCAGAGTGGGCATGCAGCGGCCATCGTACTCAGTCTCAGGAAGGTAGATCCTTTTTAAGACAAATGAACGATGTGGAGAGTTATTGCCGACAATCAGCCACAGGGAATAATTTATCTCTGAGGTGCCTTCTGCAAACTCCCTGGTTCTAAAGCTACAAAATACAAAAAACGTGTAGGAGACAGAGGAGCTAATTCAAATGGCTCACGTCCCAGGTATCCAATATTTGCAAAAGGAGCTCCATTTCCCTAGGAAAGAAAATTGTACTGACTTTAGAGGCCTTTGTGCCAAGGGATAGCTTTCACCACGTAGCAGGTCTGACCTCCAAGCCCAAACACTTTCAGGGTCCCATTCACTTGTTATTGGGTGATTCTGGCCCACGTGTACACACAAAGTGCCCGCACTGATGTGGGGCCCAGCTGGGGGAAGTCATTACAATAACAGCTGACATTTGCCAGAGTGCTTAGCATGTGCCTAGAATGGCCTGAAGTGGTTTATATAGCTTATTTCTTTTTAATTCTCCCAACAGCTCTAGTAGGTAGGTACTACTATTATCCCCAAGGTCATGCAGGAGTCAACTGGAGAGGAGGTAGTGTGGCCCCAGAGCCTGAGACAGAGTGGTGGGATGGCTGTGTTCCCTTTGCCGCAGCTCTAGACCAATGACCATAAAACCACCTCAGCAGCCAGACACTTCTAATAGCTAACCGTCTAGCAAAGGCTGCATTGTCTTTGGGGCCTTAAACACAGCCCTTTTAATTGGAATTGCTTCCTAATTCAGCTTCACATATCTTTTCTGCCCTCACACAAAAGAGTCTATTGTGCGGGGCTCAGGAACAAACTGGATGCCCCTTTGATATACTTTTGCATGTAAACGTAAGGAACAAGACTCATTTGATTTCATTATATCCTTTATTGATGTGCCTGCAGCATTTTATCGTGGGTTTTTGTGACTAGCATTCCTAGCAAAGGAGAGAGGGGGCTTCCAGGTTGGCAGCTCAGCAGAGAGAGAGAGGATTTACCACATCAGGCTATAAAGGAACGCTCACTCGTTGCTGTTGTAGTTTCTAGGCTTTTTTAAAGGGCTAGGTGTTTTCGGGAGCTGGTACTATTCTATGACTATAAAAGTGTTATCAAAAGATAACACTAAGATGAATTTAAGATATCATCCTGGCCAAGGTGTAGTAGGTGGGGAATTGACTGAATGCTGCCGGAAAAGAGAGCCGGGCTCACATTGTGTCATTGGAAGGAACGTGCTTTCTTGCCTAGGACTGACAAGAATTCCTGCCTGTCGGCACGGTAGAGAGCAAAGCATAGAGTTGGCAATGTATCTTTACTACCTGTAGTGACAGGCTCCTGAGAATATAGAATGGGGTTAATTATTCCCAACATTCTTCATTATAATTCTAAATGAGATAATGATTAGAAATGGTATGTAGTCATTGAACTGAAAATGCCTGAGGCATTCTCCTGCTGGAGAAACTAATGGTTTTTCTGATGGCATGTTTATTTCCTTCAGTGCTATTTTTTTTCTCTCCTAGATTTAGTCAGTCTTTTTAATAACTGGAGCCTCTACAACTCTATTGTGTCAATAGTAATAGCTAACAAAGACTAACCCGTTGCCATCGAGTCGACTCCAACTCATAGCGATCCTAAAGGACAGAGTAGAACTGCCCCACAGGGTTTCTAAGGAGCACCTGGTGGATTCCAACTGCTGACCTTTTTGTAACTCTTAACCACTGTGCCACCAGGGTTTCCTAACAAAGACTAAAACCCTAAAAACTTACTAAGCACCAAGCACTTTCTTGTATTCTGTGTTTACTCCTCACAGCTGCTCCATGAAATTGGAATTTAATTATTCCCATTTTACAGATAAGAGATGGGCACAGAGCAGTTAAATGCATCCCCTGTGTTAGTATGCCAAAGTTCTAGGACTTGAACCCATGGAATCTGACTACAAAATGTGAAAGGGACTACCTTCTAAGACTCTCAGCTTTTTTTTTTTTTTAAACATCCTGACTTGAAGGTCTGTGGCCCATCAAGACTCCCTTTTTCAGTATTCCAGATTAGTATTTTAATACTGCTATTCAAAGGTTAACATGCTTCGCAGCTAACTGAAAAGTTGGTGGTTTGAGTTCGCCCAGAGGCACCTCAGAAGAAAGGCCTGGGTGACCTACTTCTGAAAAATCAGCTATTGAAAGCCCTGTGGAGCACAGTTACCCTCTGAAACACATGGGGACACCAAGAGACAAAATCAGCTCTCTGCCATTGGTTTCGGTCTTCCAACAAAGCCCATCTGAGACCATCCCACATTAGCCAAGGTTTCTGTGGGCATTGCATTTCATGAAAATGACTTGAGTATAGTTTTTAAGTACCAGTTCTCCACTTTAAGAAATTCTGACATAAAAATTCATATCAATAGAACAGAAGCAGGTTGCCCAATTATACACAGTGCAAAAAGCAAATTTGCTTTACTGCAGATTTCTTTCAAATGCTGAGCTCCCTGATGCATTTAAAATGAGATCCAGTCAATGACAAAATTGATTCAGAGCTTTTCAAGAATTAAGGCATAAAGTAGGCAACCTCCTTTAAGTAAATTCTTTCATATATATTCATACATTTCCTATAATCTGGGAGTCCCAATACTAAAATGTACTAGGCTTCCACACATCACTAGAGCCCAATTCTTTACCTTCTCTTTCATTCCGTTTCTAAATTGAGTATTAAAAAAAAAAAAGAATGATAGAAAACCAGTGATCAGTAATGCTTTTCAGTGATCTCAGGACTCACATGGTGCTTTCTTTAACTATTTGAGAGAAAAGATTTTCTGTTTGATTGGAGAGTTGGATGGGCGTGTGGTAGGATTTAAATACTGTTATCTTTCAAAGACACTGCAAAGGAGCCAGAGTCGCTGACTAATGCATGCAGACATTTTGGAAGATAATCAATAACCCTGAGATTATGCTTCTGTTTTCCCTTAGCTCTGCAAAAAAGAAGTCTGACTTAAAAGCAAACCAACTATGATTAAGGTGGCACAGTGGCTAAAGAGCTTGGCTGCTAACCAAAAGATCAGCAGTTCAAATCTACCAGCTGCTCCTTAGAAATACTATGGGGCACTTCTACTCTGTCCTATAGGGTCGCTTGGCTTGGGCTATGATTAATTAATTAATTAAGTGCTTCAGATGATAAGCAAATGAGCTGTGACTTTTATTTCAAATCTGGAAAGGAATCTATTACTGCCTTTTTCACTTGTTTTCCTGTCAAGTGGAAATCCCATGTTGGGGCTCTTAGCAACTGAACATTTCCAGTTAGCTTTAATTACTTTGTAAATCTTGGGAGCAGTGGTAGTTCAGTGGTAGAACTCTTGTCTTCCATTCAGAAGACCTGGGTTCGATTCCTGGCCAATGTACCTCATGCATAGTCACCACCCATCTGTCAGTGGAGGCTTGTGTGTTCCTATTATGCTGAACAGGATTCAGCAGAGCTTCCAGACTGAGACAGACTAGGAAGAAAGGCCTGGTGATTTACTTCCAAAAATCAGCCAAAGAAAACCCCGTGGATCACAATGATCTGATTCACAACTGATCATGGGGATGGTGCGGCATTTCGTTCCATTGTGCATGCGGTCGCCATGAGTTGGGGCTGACTCAATGGCAGCTAACAGCAATGATGACATGACATCTTTGGTAAATTGGGTTCCCTATTTGGCAATCACTGCTAATTTTCAAGCCCTCTCTATAAACTTTCTGTTGCTGTATACCAGATTACCAGAAACTTAGTGGCTTAAAATGGTTTAAAACAACATACACATGTGATATCACGGTTCCACAGGTCAGGAATCTGGGCACTGTTTAGCTGGAGTCTGCTCATTATCTCACAAGGCTGAAATCAAAGTGTTGCCTGGGGCTGGGGTCTCATCTGAGGCTTGGGGTCCTCTCTCATGTTTCTGTAGTTGCTGGCAGGATTCATTTCTTTGCAGTTGTAGAACTCATAGCAGCTTGCTTCTTCAAAGCCAGCAGAAGAATTTTACTTCTTCCCTCTCTGACCTCTATACCCTTTTTCAAAGGACTCACCTGATTAAGTCAGGCTCACCCAGGATTACCTCCTTTTAATTAATTTAAAGCCAGCTAATTACGGGCCTTAGGTCCCTGGACTCACAAGCACACACCTGTGTTTTTGGGCACTCCTCTAATTCTCTCTTTCAAATAGTACACCTCAAGGCCTATAAGTTCTAGAATGTTCAGACCTACAAGATCTTATTTATACATGTGTGGCTTTTATTTTGAGTAATAAATTTTAAACTACTTGTAGCTTTACCAGAATTTCCAGGGCCAGACCTACAATAGAAAGAAAGGATTAATGGGAAGTAGAGTACTAGATGGTACAAGCAGTTTGGGATCAGCTGCTAACTTAAAGGCTGGTGGTTCAAACCCACTGTTCCACAGGGGTACTGATTACATAAAGATTATAGGCAAAAAATAACCCTATGGAGAAGTTCTACTTTGTGACACATATGGTTGCCATGAATTGGAATCAACTCAAGGGCAATAATTTTGGTTTTTGTTTTTTACTTATGGGCCTTAATTACATCTGTAAAATCTTTTCTCCTTTGCCATACAACATAACATAATCAACGTAATCACTTTTGTCACCATGGTTAGAAGCAAGTGACAGGCCCTGCTGACACGTAAGGGAAGGGGGTTATACAAGGGCTTGGGTCATTGGGGATCACTTTAAAATTCTGCCTACCACAGCCTCTTTCTGGAAAAGAACCAAAATGAAGCTAGCAAGCATCTACTAGCCACTCCCTCATGAATTCAGGAGAGTATAATATAGATTAATGCCCAAGAACATGTAACATTTCACCTATTTACATCATTTGAATCAGGTCTAGCAGTCAATAGCATTGACGGTATTGCAGGAAGAGGTCCAACCTGCACTGAAGGCATTGGTGAAAAACAAGGCTCCAGGAATTGGCAGAATACCAACTGAGATGTTTCCACAAATGGAAGCAACACTAGAAGCACTCATTCACCTATGCCAAGAGATTTGGAAGGCAGCTACCTGGCCAACTGACTGGAAGAGATCCATATTTTTGCCCATTTCAAAGAAAAGTGATCCAATAGAATGCAGAAATTATTGAATGATATCATTAATATCACATGCAAGTAAAATGTTGCTGAAGATAACTCAGAAGTGGCTGGAATAGTACATCGACAGGAAACTGCCAGAAATTCAAACTGGATTCAGAAGAGAATGTAGAACGAAGGATATCATTGCTGATGTCAAATGGATCTTGGCTGAAAGCAGAGAATACCAGAAAGATGTTTACCTGTGTTCTGTGGACTATGTAAAGGCATTCAACTGTGTGGATCATAACAAACTATGGATAACATTGCAAAGAATGGGAATTTTAGACCACTTAATTGTGCTAATGCAGAACCTGTACCTAGACCAAGAATCAGTCCTTGGAACATAACAAGGAGATACCGCACGGTTTAAAATCAAGAAAGGTTTGTGTCAGGATAGTATCTTTTCGCCATACTTATTCAATCTGTATGCTGAGCAAATAATCTGAGAAGCTGGACTATATTAAAAAGAGCAGGGTGTCAGGATTAGAGGAAGACTCATTAACAACCTGCGACATGGAAATGACAAAACCTTGCTTGCTGAAAGCAAAAAGAGGACTTGAAGCACTTACTGATGAAGATCAAAGACTACAGCTTTCAATATGGATTACAACTGAACATAAAGAATACAAAAACCCTCACAACTGGGCCAATGAGCAACATCATGATAAAAGGAGAAAAGATTGACGTTGTCAAGGATTTCATTTTACTTGGATTCACAATCAATGCCCATGGAAGCAGCAGTCAAGAAATCAAACAACGCATTACAGTGGGCAAATCTGCTGCAAAAGACCTCTTTAAAGTGTTAAAAGGCTAAGATGTTGCTTTGAGAACTAAGGTGCACTTGACCCAAGCCATGGTATTTTCAGTCGCCTCATATGCATGAAAGCTGGACAATGAATAAGGAAGACCGAAGGAGAATTGTTGCCTTTGAATTATGGTGTTGGCACAGGATATTGAATATACCATGGGCTGTGTCATGGAATAAATTATGTCCCCCCAAAAATGTGTGTGGCAGCTGTCTTAGTGAGGCAGGACTCAAACTACAAGATTGGATTGTGTCTTCAGGCAATCTCTTGAGATATAAAGAAGAGAAGTGAGCAGAGGGATGGAGGAGGCGGGACCTCATACTACCAAGAAAGCAATGCCAGGAGCAGAGTGCGTCCTTTGGACCCTGGGTCACTGTGTGGAGAAACTCCTAGTTCAGGGGAAGATTGACAAGAAGACCAACAGAGAGAGAAAGCCTTCCCCTGGAGCTGACATCCTGAATTTGGACTTTTAGCCTACTTTACTGTGAAGAAATAAATTTCCCTTTGTTAAAACCATCCATTTGTGGTATTTCTGTTATAGCAGCACTAGATGACTAAGACAGACTGCCAGAAGAACAACAAATTTGTCTTGGAAGAAGTACAGCCAGAATGCTCCTTAGAAGCAAGGATGGCAAGACTTTGTCTCACGTACTTTGGACATGTTATCAGGAGGGATCAGTTCCTGGAGAAGGACACCGTGCTTGGTAAAGCAGAGGGTCAGCAAAAAAGAGAAAAACCCTCAACAAGATGGGTTGACACAGTGGCTGCAAAAATGGGCTCAAATATAGCAATGATTGTGAGGATGGCACAGGACCAGGCAGGGTTTCCTTCTGTTGTACCTAGGATTGCTCTGAGTCAGAATCCATTCATCTGCACCTAACAACAACTAACAGTCAAAGATTGCTGAGTTAAGAGTTTAAGGACTTCTCCACTTATTGAACAACTTTGGCATTAATGTCACTTCAGGTGTGGAAGTAAAAGCCTGTGTGTGGCCAATTTTTTCATGTTTAATTGTTTCTTTGCAGAGACTATCAGGGAGCAAAGAAAGCTGAGTCCATTAGAGGGACTTATTCTTCACCTTCAAATGGAAAAGCAAATGTGTTTCAGGATAAGAAAGTTGATATGGGTCAAAGGTACAAGAGAAGTAGTCAGTCTCTTCAAGGTTTGGAAGAAAGTGAGGTCAGAAGGAAAACAGTCCCAATCATGGTTGACGTTCACAGTAGGGGTGGGCCATGAGTCTAATCTGTGTGTTAAAAATATTTCCCCATAAACAGTTTAGAACAGTCTTGTGTTCATTGCCTGCACTCATCTACTTGCCATTAAACCTTTCTTTCTGTTGTAGGTCTGGCCCTGGAAATTCTGGTGAAGCTACAAGTAGGTTAAAAATTATTATTCAAAATAAAAATCACACAGGTATAAATAAGATCTTGTAGGTCTTGATATTCCAGAACTTGTAGATCTTGAGATGTACTATTTGAAAAGCAGAATTAGAGGAGTGCCCAAAACAAGTGTGCGTATGCACATACGCACACGGCTAAAATCAAGGTGCTAATACCAATCATTTATTGAACATCGCCTGTTCCAGGCATGTTACATATGATTGCTAATCCTTATGTAATACAGATAACATTGGGGGGTTACTCCAGTTTTTGAAACTTATATAAAATTGGCTTGAATGTCCTAATCTATAATTCTTTGGAAGTACAATGCTGTCACTAAGATCACAATGGATTCTTTTTTTAAAAAAATTATTTTTTTTTGTTGAGAATGTACACAGCATAGCATATACCAATCTCATGTCTTGTAACCTTACAATGGATTCTTTTAGTCACCTTTAGCTCTAATTTTGTGTTCCTACTGAATTCTCATTCTAGCTGATACTTTCCTTTTCTGTCCCACAAATCCACAGACCCATGAGCCCCAACAGAGGTCACAGGTTCTGTTCCTACAGCAGGAATGGTTACAAAATTTGCAAGGCTCAGTGTAAAAAAATGTGAGCCTTTTGGACAAGCTTCATTAAGAATTTCAGGATGGAGACAGCAGAGCATTAAGTCAAGTAAGTGCAGGGCACTTCGCTTCTGAGGGCACCCTGTACAACTGCACAGGTCATATGCTCATGAAGCCAGCCTTGTCCTGGAGTTTCCCAAAACATTCCTACAAGGAAATAAGATGGACTATACTGGCTTTTTTTATACTGGCTAAGTATCTTGGGTAATAGCAGCAGTGGGTGGGTCTAGGGATCACAGGAACTCATAGCAGGAAGAGAACTTCAGATTAGCCTGATAGGGCATCATAGAAGAGGATTGTGGCTGTAACTTCCTTCCCCCTCCTGGACAGTGTAGGATTTAAGTACTGTTTAAGAGTTGTTTCCTCAACTTGTTATAGTACTGAAAACCATGGTCGATACCCTCATACTCTGTGTATAGTGTATAGCTATCCACCTGGGACTACCAGTACCATTCTGTGTCCTGAATGCATTTCCCAAACCCATTGCCATCGAGTTGATTTTGACTCATAGTGACCCTATAGCAAATTTTGCTAAATGAAATATATTTTCAATTTAGTTTTTTATTTGAATTTCCGCAAATAAAATATTCAGTTTTGAAGCTGAATATTTCAATCCAAATATCTTCGCAAGAACAGAGTAGAACTGCTCCACAGAGTTCCCAGAACCGTAAATCTTTACTGGAGCAAACTGCCACATCTTTCTTCTGCGAAGGGGCTGGTAGTTTCAAACCACTTAACCACTGCACCACTGGGGCTCTTATTCTTCATAAGGGAGGAGGAATTCTGCAATACCTGACAGAAAACCTTGGAGACATTTTGTCCATTGTTACTGTGATCAGTGTATTGATGTGATCAGTGTATCATTACCATCTCTTAAAAAAAAAAAAAAATTCAAAGCCAACTGATCCATCAAACCACTTTAGTATTTAATATGGATACGGGTGAACATGCTACACTCAACTTTTTGGAACTGATGTCAGTATGACAACGCTTTCTTATGAACAGAGTGATCTTATAATTAGTCATCCAAATCTGGACACTTTTAAGGATGAAGAGGCACTAAGGACAATTTATTATGTAATTTAAAAAATATATATTTATTGGCCAACAAGTTCATGTTATTAGAATAGTGGGCCTATAAAGTCTGTTCAAAAACACTTTTCAAAAGTAATTTCTAAAGAATAAAAAGAGTATATCTGCACACATAAAACAAAATAAATAAGCTTATTTACATTGATTACCTGAACTTTAAAAATGATATAAGCAGAATAATTATCCTTGGTTTACATCAAAGTGCTTTAATCAGTTTTTAGTATTCTGTCTAATATTATGCCACTGATATTTTCCTGATGAATATATTTTTTTCAATATGATCTTATTCAGTTGAATTTTTACATGAAATTGCTCAAAATCATCTTCAAGGTTGCATTTTAAGGTTCATAAATCTTAAATTGTTCACACATTCAGTTGACTGTTCTCTGCAGTCTACAATGCATTTAATTGAGGAGATACTCCCTCTACAGGTCCTAAGGCATCTGATAAGATGCAGGCAAACTTTGCTAAATGAAATATATTTTCAATTTAGTTTTTTTTTTTTTGAATTTTCACAAATAAAATATTCAGTTTTGAAATGGAATATTCCAATCAAAATATCTTCACAAAAACTATCATGTTGCCTCTATTTAGAGTAAATATTTCAACACGTAATTTTACAAGCAAAAACTTACTAAAGTTTTCTCTATTTATAAATCTTTTGAAAGTTTTGCCAAATTTTGATGCCACAAAATTGTAGGTCTTCCCAAATTTCATTTTCTTCAGGTACAGCATATACACTTACCCATTTAAAAACAGAGGTTTTGTTAAAAGATACAACCTGAGATATTCCAAAACATAGTTATAGAATTACAAATCATAACTAAAGATCACTTCCTCGCTTACTTTTACAAGGATACATTTCAATATCTTTTCATTGCAAACTTTGTTTTCAACAATTGCAATTAGAAATTAAGGTGGTGAAATGTATATAACGAAACTTTTGCCATCTCAACCATTTTTACATGTACAATTCAGTGACGTAAATTACATTCACCATGTTTTGCAACCATTCCCACTATCTGTTTTTCCAAATCTTATCATTACCCTTAACAGAAACTCAGTACCCCTTAAAATTTTAAGTGGATTAAATATAAAGCATTTAATAATTGCAATTTTATTAAAGCTTCAAACCTGAAGTATTTGACATTCCATTCGATAAATATTTTGATTAAATATTTCCAACTAATTTCAAATAAAATACAGCCCAATTTAGAAGAATCACTTACAAAGAGGTTTAACAACGTTGATGGGCACTTAGGTTGATGTATAAAATAGTTCTTCAAAGGCTCAAGTGTTTCTAAAATCCTATTAATGTCAGGCTGCAAGGAGAGGAAGCCTGTACTGCCATGCTGATGTAATTTAGTGTGTTCGACATCAGCTTTGTAGTTCAACAACTGTGTGTATGTAAAAAATGTACCCGTTTTGTCAATTGCAGCTTCTTTTTCGATTGGTAGAATAGCAGAACTTGTTTGGATGTGATTATAAACTATATGAGCACCACAACCAATTTTTCATACACTCCTGCTCCCTAATTGGAGAATACCGTTTACCATGATGTTCTTGTCTACCAACACTTGTATTCTTACTATTACCACAAAAATACTTTTAGTTTTAATATTGAACTTTTTCCTGAAATTTTCAATAGCATTCACGATAACATCATGTGTTTCAATTAAAAAGAATTAGCAGCTAAGTGCTTTACTTTGATTCCATGACAAAATTGAGCCATTACTGCAATTAAAAGATTTTCTGTTTGAAGTAAATGATGACACTGATATAAACTCGTGGTATTTAACTGTGATTTCGTTAACGGAAACAACACATAACAGTCATCGTTTTACTTTCTGTGTGTACACAAGAAAACTTGAAATTGAAATTAGTTTAGAACAGTTATTTGGTTTAAGTAAAAAGTCACTATTCACCGAAGTGATATGTAAATGAACCTCCTGAAGCTTCATTAGTTAATTTGTCTTCTAGCGAAAATCTTCTTAAAATAAGTACTAACCATTGATATTGATGTTTCCTTGACAGATTTAGCTTCTGGTCCTCACGGGATCAGTGATATCTCTATGGGCCCCATGGAGAATGAAAATGTCAGCAAACATTTTGTCCAAGGGACATGTTCATTATGAATTTTCTTGAACTGGACGTTTTGTACTTAATTTTTCATTAAATGTACTTTTTCGTCTTTATTGAGCTTATTGTTATCAAAAGGATTTACTGCAATATAAAAAGGGCCATTGATAATATAGTTGTAGATCTACAATAAAAGGCAAAACCATCATTTATTGTAATTAAACAATAGCTTAATCTCTAGGCTCTCACGCATATGCCCCATATACCCGACCTTTAATTGTCAGGTTTCTCACTGACCCCAGCATCACTCAGGTTCTGGCACTGGCCATCGCACAACAGGCTGGTACGCCAAAAGGCTGTGAATACTCCATGCCCTGCCCCCATCACCTGAGATCCTCAGGAGTTAGTAGCTCCTGGATGCTTACAGCCCCAGGCACTTTGCTTCATCAGAGAGTGCTCTGCCTGTGTCCTTGAAAGAGAGGCGTTAGTTACGCTTCCCTTGGAAAGGGTTGGGAGATGAGAGACGCAGTGTCACTTCCAGATTTAACCACAGCTTAAGGTGAGAACTTTGTTCACTGTACATGCTTCTCATACTGTGAGATGTGGTGATGGCAGAAGCTGGAAATATAGAGTGTGCAGGTCTATTAAATCCACTCCAGTTTATTTCGATGCAATGATTGCTAATTATGATTTATTAAGAAGAAATTAAAAATCCAGAACAAATGCTAAGCCATATGAGATACTGGACAACAGGCACAAGTAAGACTGTCCCAAGCAAAATGGGACAGAAACCCATTGCCATTGAGTCAATTCTGACTCATTGCAACGTAGAGACAGCCTAATGATGAACCTAAGCTTGGCTCGCCAATATGCTAGGATCTAGCCATAAACCTTGGATGCTTTTCAAAATAGCTTCAGATTAGTGTTCTTATAAAAGTGATCCCTAAATGAATGAATTGTTCAAACTAGACTGAGCTCTTTCATTAATTTTTAGGAAAAAAGATTTTCATTCAGCATTTCATTCCATTGAACAGGTGGTCACCTTGAGTTGGGAGCTGACTCAATGGCAGCTAACAACAACATGGAGTTGGTAAAGCAAGATGACCTGAGGTCGAAAGGTAGCTTTGTATTATAAAGAGTTAACTGGGTATACAGTATGCTGAAGCCACATTAAAAACCAAAACCAAGCCCACTGTGGTCGAGTCGATTCTGACTCATAGTGACCCTATAGAACAGAGTAGAACTGCCCCATAGAGTTTCCAAGGAGCACCTGGCGGATTTGAACTGCTGACTTCTTGGTTAGCAGCTGTAGCACTTAACCACTACACCACCAGGGTTTCCGAAGCCACATTAGGCACAGGTTATTATAACTAGAAGGAAAGGCCAAGTTCCTGGTTTAAAGAAGAAAAATTCCATATCCGTCAGAGCAAAGTTATGGAATTTTCAAAAGTGATTTAAGGATGTCTTGCAGTAATTCATTACCTTACTCTGAAAAATCAAGTTTGGCTTGTGTCAAATATGAGATTGTCCGACAAGCAGTTTAATTAGCCCTGTAATCACTGATGCTTGCCCTACCATGGAAAATAATTTGAGCCGAGCCTTGGTGTCTCCATGGATGCCAGGATAAAAGGTTCATCGTGTACCAAATGCAGTGTGTGCTTCTCCATTATTCATATGTGTCAACTGCACAGGCACATTTCAACGCCTGCTTTCCCTCTTATAGTAATTGTTATTATGTAAACAATCTAATCTGAGTGCTAATACATGTAATTTCAACTGAACTGACAGTAATGAATCTTGAGTGCATTGCTCCACCCGCTTGCTTCTTCCCTAAATGAGGGGCACATTCATGAGCGTCCTGTTCCATGACCAGATGGAATTCGTTGGTTTATGGGTTTTCAGAGGGGCAGGGAGTACTTTCTTTGAAAGAGCACCTAACTCTTTAGGTCAGTACCTCTTTTCTTCATGGAACTTTGAGTGAAAATCATATTAAAATAGCGAATCAGTTGTAATGGAGAAGTGGTATATTGTAATTCAAAAGAAAAATTACGGATTTTTAGAGTAATTTGTGATGGCTCTTTGGGACATTTTTATGGTTGAACAATTGTTTCCTAGTAGCATGACTCTGAGCCTACTTATTTTTATTTTACCAGTTCTAAAATTTTTTTTTTTTTAGTCTGTGGAAAATATTAAATGACACAGGAAGCATCAAAAGAAGATGGAAGGAACACACAGAGTCACTATACCAAAAATAATTGGTTGACATTCAACCGCTTCAGGAGGTAACATATGATTAGGAACCAATGGTACTGGAGGAAGAAGTCCAAACTGCGCTGAAGGCATTGGTGAAAAACAAGGCTCTGGGAATTGATGGAATGCCAGTTGAGATGTTTCAACAATTGGATGCAGCACTGGTAGTGCTCACTTGTCTATGCCAAGATATTTGAAAGACAGCTACCTGGCCAGCTGACTGGAAGAGATCCATATTTATGCCTGTCCCCAAGAAAGGTTGTCCAGCCGAATGTGGAAATTATTGAACAATATCATTAATATCATAGGCAAGTAAATTTTTGCTGAAGATCGTTCAAAAGTGGCTTCAGTAGTATATCGACAGGGAACTGCCAGAAATTCAGGCCGGTTTCAGAAGAGGACGTGGAACCAGGGATATCAGTGCTGATGTCAGATGGATTCTGGCTGAAAGCAAAGAATACCAGAAAGATGTTTACCTGTGTTTTATTGACTATGTGAAGGCATTTGACTGTGCGGATCATAACAAATTATGGATAACATTGCAGAGAATGGGAATTCCAGAACACTTAATTGTGCTCATGAGGCATCTGTACACGGATCAAGAGGCAGTCGTTCAAACAGAACAAGGAGATACTGCAGGTTTAAAGTCAGGAAAGGTGTGCATCTGGGTTGTATCCTTTCACTGTACCTATTCAATCTGTATGCTGAGCAAATAATCTAAGAAGCCAGACTATATGAAGAATGGTGCATCAGGATTGGAGACTCATTAACAACCTGCATTGCTGAGAGTGAAGAAGACTTGAGGCCCTTACTGATGAAAATCAAAGACCACAGCCTTCAGTATGGCTTACACCTCAACATAAAGAAAACAAAAACTCTCATGCCTGGACCAATAAGCAACATCATGATGAATAGAGAAAAGATTGAGGTTGTCAAGGATTTCATTTTACTTGGATCTACAATCAACACCCATGGAAGCAGCAGTCAAGAAATCAAAAGACACATTGCATTGGGCAAATCTACTGCAAAAGACCTCTTTAAAGTGTTGAAAAACAAAGATGTCACCTTCAGGATTAAGGTGCGTCTGACCCAAGCCATGGTATTTTTAATTGCCTCATATGCATGAAAAATCTGGATAATAAGTAAGGAAGACAGAAGAAGAATTGATGCCTTTGAATTGTGGTATTGGTGAAGAATATTGAATATATCATGGACTGCCAAAAGAAGGAACAAATCTGCCTTGGAAGAAGTACAACCAGAATGCTCTTTAGGAGCAAGGATGGTGAGACTGTGTCTTGCACACTTTGGACATGTTATCAGGAGGGATCAGTCCCTGGAGGAGGACATCATGCTTGGAAAAGTGGAGGGTCAGTGAAAAAGAAGAAGGCCCTCAATGAGATGGATTGACACAGTGGCTGCAAAAATGGGCTCAAGCATGGCAACAATTGTGAAGATGGTGCAGGATCGGGTAGTGTTTCATTCTTTTGTCCATAAGGTCGCTATGAGTCTGAATTGATTCAATGGCACCTAACAACAATAGACTGTGGTCAGGTCCCTGAGTGACATAAAGGGTTTGCACTCTACTGCTAACCAAAAGTTGGAGATTCAAACCCCACAAAGCTCAGTTCTACTCTGTAACACGTGGGGTCACCGTGAATTGGGATTGACTCGATGGCAACAGCTTTGGTTTTTGTATTTTTAGTCTGTGGTCAGGTATCTTACATAGTCCCCTGGATGAGTCATACACCTGGATCTTCTAGGCCCAACCTTTACCTTTTATCGTTAGGGGAAACTGACGCCACAAATATAGAAGTGGCAGAGCTGGTCCCAGCATTTTTCTCCTCCTTCTCCTTAAGAGCTCAGGCTGCTAACCAAAAGGTCAGCAGTTGGAATCCACCAGCCGCTCCTTGGAAACCCTACAGGGCAGTTCTACTGTGTCCTGTATGGTCACTATGAGTCGGAATTGACTTGATGGCAACAGGCTTAACAGGTATGTTCTTTATTAGTAGCCCTGGTGGCACAGTGGTTAATGCACTCAACTACTAACCAAAAGGTCAGTGGTTCAAAACCACCGACTCCACAGGAGAAAGATGGTGGTAGTCTGCTGCCATAAAGATTTACAGCCTTGGAAACCCTATGGGGTTGCTGTGGATTGGAATTGACTCAACGGCAGTGGGCTTTCTTTTTTGGTTGCCTTTATAGGCTGCAGGACATCAGAGGATCAGGGCCAATTGTCAGGATGAGGAAGAATAGTTAGAAGTGATATTACTCTGTGACCACCAAAGCTGAAGGATTGCAGCAAAATATATTCATTCAATCCATTCAACAACTATTTATCGGGTGTCTTCTATGTGCCAGGGACACAGTAACGAGCAAAAAGCAAAAATCCTCCTCCTCATGGAGCCCATGTTCTACTTATAGTAAAATATATAAAATATATGTACCCAGTACTGTTCTTGGAGCCCTGGTGGCACAGTGATTTAAGAGCTTGGCTGCTAACCAAAAGGTTGGCAGCTCTAATCCACCAGCTGCTCCTTGGAAACCCTATGGGGCAGTTCTCCTCTGTCCCATAGGGTCCCCATGAGTCAGAATCCACTTGACAGCAACAGGTTTGATTTTTTGGTATTGTTCTCAGTACTTTGCATGCATTAATACATTCAATCCTCCTAACAACTCTTTGGCGTAATTAAAATCATTAACAATGCCATTTTGCAGATAAAGAAACTAAGGAACAGGAAAAAAAAATGAATAACTTCTCAAGGTCATGCAGGCAGTAAATGGCTAATTCAGGATCGAGTCCTGGCTATCACTTCATGAGTGAGTTGGGACCAGGGTTTTCACTCTTTTCTTTTTTAAGCAGCAGAATTTTCCCTCTTTTTAAAAATAAACTTTTATGAGGAGCACCAAAAAATAAATAAAAGTGGAGGGAAGGGCGGAAAATTCAGGTTGCAACCACTAGATGGCTGAACGGATAGACCCCCACCCCACTTCCAAGCATCCATTGCTTCTCCTCCTCAGTCCTCACCATATTATGTCCTGTACTTTCTGCTTTAGAGGGAGCTGGGCTGGAAGGATGGAAATCTAGAGAACAAAGGAGCCTAGGTCAGTGCTCCTACAGGGTTGTTAGTCACATCACGATGACCAGGGCTTTTTCAGTCTATATCCATCCACAGGGCATGTGTGGGATCTCCTGTCCTCTGAGAATTGCTGATGCTGTGGTCTTCTGTGATGGATGGGTGAGGGTTTTATGAGGAGGAGGGGGAGGTTGAAAGCATATTGAAAACATGGGGGTGCTTTTCTTCCTCTCATAATTTTTCTTCTGCCTCCTGCTTTGACTGTCTTTGGTGTTACACATATGGAGCCATAACCAATCAGTTGCCCTTGAGTCGATTCTGACTCATGGCAACCCCATGTGTATCATAGTAGAACTGAGTTTTCAAAGGCTGATTTTTCAACAATAGATTGCCAGCCCTTTCTTCCAAGGTACCTTTGAGTAGACTGGAACCTCCAAACTTCCTGTTAGTAGCCAAGTACACTGACAGTTTGCACAACCTGGGGAGGCCTATGGAGCCATAGACAATGCCAGAAAGAGGCCTCACAGCTCTTAGGCTGGTGTGCATTCGAATATCCATTGGTCAAGGTCCCACAGGCTCCTACTGGCTACTGTGGCAGCAATGGGGAAATTGCCTTTGAGCGGTGCCATTATTTCATTGTGTCTTAAAAGTGTAGAATAAACACTACCCCACCTCCTCCCAAAAAACCTGCCCAAAGTGGCCAGATTCAGGGAGTAGTTTTCTAGGTCAGTGTTTTGTTTTAGAAAGTCCTGCAGTGGGACTGTTTAGGAAGTCATCTTGCTCAGGCTTCACCTTGCAACCACTCCTTTTTCCAACCCTCATCAATCAGTTGGAGGTTCAGAGAGTACTTCCCTGAGGCCAGGACTCCCTGGGTGGTATAAACAGTTAAGATCTCAATTGCTAGCTGAAAAGTTGGTAGTTCAAATCCACTCAGAGGTCTCTCAGAAGAGAGGCCTGGTCATTTGTTTCCTAAAGGTTACAGCCTTGAAAACCCTAAGGAGCAGTTCTACTCTGCATGCATGAGGTCTCTATGAGTCTGAATTGACTCAAGGGCAACTAATAACCAACAATTTCAGAGGCCAGCCTAGGGAGGGTTGTTTTTTCCCAGCTATTCTCCCAGGTTCCTTTTTACTGGCTTTGTTTTGAGTTGTTAATTTCCTCTCTGAAGGTACATTCTAACATTGTTAGCAGGTCTAGCACTGTCTGGCTGTTTGCAAAGGGTGGCCGATTCCTGAGTGCCAGGTAGGTGTGAGCACTGTGTGAGGCATGGAAGATGCAAAGAAGAAAAGACATGTTTTCTAACCTCAAAACTCTCATAGTCTAGTGTGGGAGACATTCCTGCAACCATGTAATTATACCAAGTATGATATCAAGAAGTCCCTAGGTAGTGCAAACAGTTAATGTGCTCAACTGTTAACCGAAAGGTTGGAGGTTTGAGTCCACCCAGATGTGCCTTGGAAGTAAGGCCTGGCAATCTACATCCAAAAAATCAGCCATTGAAAACCTTGTGAAGCACAGTTCTATTCTGACATGCAAGGGGTTGCCGTGAATTGGAATGGGCTCCGTGGCAACTGGTTGGTATGCTATCACATTGCAATTGTCAAAAGAAGGCTGATGTGGGAGAAGCAGGGAAGGCTTCACAGGCGAAGCAACCTTGGGCTGAGATTTGGAAGGAAAGGAAAAGCTTTTGTGGATACATGGATCTGTATCAATTTGGAAGAAAACCATTACCACGTGCTTGTGGGTATTACCCAGTATTTAAGGCCCTGGTCTGTGTTATAAAAAAGGAGAGGCACTGTTTGCCTAGTTCCATTCTCTCCCCTCAGGACAATCAAAAAAGTCTTTAGTTCATTTCTTTTCTTAAATTCTCATCAAAACCTCTTTGAGAATAGGTGCTTTTTAAAATTTCACTTTCCCCTCTCTCCCACTCTACCTCACCCCTAGGGACAAATATAGTACTTTTTCAGTTAACATTAAGTGATGGAAGCTGAATTGAATAACGGAAAGGTAAGGAGTCCCTGTGTGGTGCAAACGACTAAGCACTTGTCTACTATCTGAAAGGATGGAGGTTCAAATACACCCAGAGGTACCTTGGAAGAAAGACCTGGTACTCTACTTCAGAAAGGTCACAGCCATTGAAAACCCTCTGAAATACACGGGGTCAACATAAGTTGAAATCAACTCAATGCAACTGGTTTGTTTTGTTTTGTTTTTAAACGGGAAATAAAAGTTAAGTAGTAGCTAAGCTTTGCTTGACAGCAGGAGTGAGACTCTAATAGACTAGAATTTAGGAGACAGTCAGAACTAGGAATATAATTTAGGTCATCTGCTGCTTACAAGTATTAGTTCAAAGTAGCAAAATGGTAGATTTCTCAGAGAAGGGAGACTTAGGAAAGAAATGAGGGCTGCAGAGAGACTCTTGAATACATCACAGAGAGCAGAACCGGAAAAACCTATCTTAAAAAAAAAAAAACATATCTTAAGCTTCAGCTTCCACATCTATACGTGGATATTAATAGCCTTATTTTACCCAGGCTAGTTTTTTTTAGTTGCTGAGAGGATTAATTGAAATAATGCAAGGAAAGTGCTTAATATCTGGTACACAGCACTTAATAAATATTACTCTTCATTATTATTATTAGAAAAGAGTGATCTTTTTTTTTTTTGCATTGGGATAAGGTCAACTGATGTACAAATACTAATTGTTAATATATGCATCAATGATTTGTTGCCCCGTAACTATGATTTTTGAAGTGACAAACTCATTTCAGTGTTTGCCTTTTAATTAAAATGGGTATTTCAGCATTTTAAAATTCATTTTTGAAGGCACTCCCTACTGAGCGGCAGCATCTCAGACACAGCAGGGGCATTCCTACCATTAAGAAAAAAAAGCCAGATAACAATTAATGTCATAATTTTATATTTATCCTGCTAATTAAAAAAAAAAAATTTTTTTTTAATTATGCCTAAGACAAACCCCAGTTTGTCCGAAGCTATGCAAACAAACAAAGGAGTCTCTGCACCAGAGGCAAGTTACTTTCGAATCTGCATATTAATTACTGTTTACCGCCTTTGTCCCTGTGGTTGATTACTATTTCTAACAAAGAGCAAAACGTATACAGTGGCTTGGACTGTCTGATAGACCCAAAACTAAACCAAACCAAAACAAAAAATCCCAAACCCCTTGCTTTCAAATCGATCTGATGCACAGTGACTCTGTGTGTTAGAGTAGAACCTCTCCGTAGGGTTTTCTTGGCTATAATCTTTATGGAAGCAGTTTCACAGGCTTTTCTTCCATGGAGCTAGTGGGTGGGTTTAAGTTAAGATTAGCAGCCAACCTTTAGATTAGCAGCCAATCACAAACTACTTGCACCAGCCAGAGACCTTGATAGACCCAAGACAACCTGAAAGGCAAGCCCATCACTCTTTGAGCCACTAAGTGGAAGGTCACTGTGGTTTTGAAAGAGCCAGACAGAAAGAGCCCATGTCCAGGCTCAAGAGGTCTTTACGTGAATAGCCATAAAGACTTCTGAGATGTATTTTAATATAGAACAACAGGCAACAAAGACAGTCCTAGAGATTCTCACTCAGGTAAGGCTGTCTTTGCTTTGATGTGTTTTGGAGCAATATTATTTTTGGTATGTGCAATACAATGTGAAGGAATCTATCTACCTACCTATCTATCTATATTCCCCCTCCCCAGCCTTTAAAGGTTACTAGTATATTCAACTTAAGCTGTGGTCACAGTGCCCTAGAATAAAAGAATTTCCTGAAGGTTATGAGTTAGCTTTGTTTCCAGGTCCTGGAAGGACAAGATGCTATGGGAGGAACCACCCATACCCCAGTCCTCAGTTTCCTCCTCAAGCTATTGGATTGACTGGGACTCTCTAGTGTCTAGCTGGAGCCCTTGTGGCATAGTGGTTCAGAGCTCAGCTGTTAAGCAAAAGGTAGGCAGTTTGAATCCACCAGCCGCTACTTGGAAACCCTGTGGGGCAGTTCTACCCTGTCCCATAGGGTCGCTATGAGTTGGAATTGACTTGACTGCAACAGGTTTAGTTTTTATTTGGTTTAGTGTCTAGCTTGAGAAGTCTTGAGTCTACTGGAGAATTTTAACTTGGTTGTAACTGAAAACAAAAATCACATTAGTTAATTTAAAGGTGCTAAACCTGGAAGGGTGGAGAAAGATATGGCAGTCTGTTTCCATACAAATTTGTAGCCTTGGAAACCCTATGAGGCAGCCCTGCTCTGTCCTATAGGGTCGTTATGAGTTGGAATTGACTTGACAGCAATGGGTTTGGTTTTTGGTTTTAAACCTGAATGACTGGGGGCAGTGGTGATTGAATGGTAGAATTCTTGCCTTTTGTGAAGGAGAGCTGGGTTCGATTCCGGGCCAATGTACCTCACGCGCAACCATAGTCTGTCACTGGGGTTGTTGTGTTGCTATAATGTTGAACAGGTTTCAGTAGAGCTTCCAGACTAAGACAGACTAGGAAGAAAGGCCTGGCAACTTAATTCCAAAAAACAGCCTATGAAAACCCTATGAATCACAGTGTTTCCATCTACAACCATGGCAATGGTGTAGTACCAGGCAGGAATTTATTCTTTTGTGCACGGGGCCCCACAAGCCAGGGGCCAAATCCATGGCAGGTAACAATAGCAGTAACAAAAAACAGCCCTGAGTGAAGCTCTGTGCTCGCAATTCATAGAAAGCAAAAGCAGCCCCCTCTTGAAACAAAGTCTTGTCCAGCAAAAACCTTGATGGAAGCAAGAGGAAAATCAGTGGGAAAAATTTAATTCTGATGTAAGCATAATACATTATGCATGATAACCTTCAGTGTTTGAAAACCACTTAAAGGCAATCATCTGAAAAAGCAGTGGCTGGTTTACAAGGTGACTTCAGCTTCCTGCAGCTGTGTTAAGAATGTTTAGGAAGCACAGGAGTATAAAATCAGATGATTTTCTGTTTTTAATCTCTAAAATAAGGAAACAAATATTTTCGCATATTGTCTCTATAGCCTCTCTTTGGGAAATGTCATATTAATAATAATTATTATAGCTAACAGCTACAGAAGGCTTACCTTGTGCTGGGCGCTTGATATGCATGATCTTATTTAATCCTCTCAATGTGCACGGTGATATTTTTTACTCTTTTGAAAAACAGTTGAGGAGGCAGAAGCTCAAAGAGATTAATCAATTTGCCTAAGATCACAAGGGTAGAAAGTGGTAAAGGTAGGATGTGAACTCAGGTGGTCTGACTCCAGTTCATCATGCCATGCTGTCTCTCATTTTCTTCGTTAGAAAACTGGTTTATTTTTCCAAGGCCCCATAATTTGTTGTAGAGTTGGGATTCTACTCCACTTCTCTGGGTTCAGAAACTCATTCTCTTTCTACTTTTCCATGCTCTGTTGTTGCTAGCTGGCATTGAGTTGGCCCCAGCTCATGGCAACCCCACACACAATGGAACAAAACATCGCTCCATCTCCATGAGCAGTTGAGGATCAGACTGTTGTGATTTATAGAGTTTCTTTTGGCTGATTTTCACAAGTAGATTGCCAGGCTTTTCTTCCTACTCAGTTTTAGTTTGGAAGCTCTGCTGAAACCTGTTCAGCATCATAGCAACGCACGAGCCTCCAGTGACAGATGGATGGAGACAGTGTGAGGTGCCTTGGCCAGGAATCAAACCTGGGTCTTTCATGCTCCGAATTCAAACTGGGCATCAGATTTCAAATATTCTAATATTTTAGAGCAAGTGTCAAGGAACTATGGCTTGTGGGCCAAATTTGGACTGCCATCAGTTTTTATAAACAAAGTTTTGTTGGAACACAGCCATACTTACTCACTTATATATTGTTTATGACCGCTTGCCAGCTACAACCAGAGTTGAGTAGTTGTGATAGAAACAGCAAGGTTCACAAAGCCTAAAATATTTACAGTCTGGCCATTTACAGAAGGAGCCCTGGTGGTGCAGTGGTTAAGTCCTCAAATGCTAATTAAAAGGTCAGCAGCTTGAACCCACTAGCTGCTCTGCAGGAGAAAGATGTAGCAGTCTACTTCTGTAAAGATTTATAGCCTTGGAAACCCTATAGGGCAGTTCTACTCTGTCTTACAGGATTGCTATGAGTTGGAATCAACTCGAGGGCAGTGGGTTTGGTTTTTGGTTTGGCCATTTACGGAAAAGGTTTGTTGACCTCTGACTTGGAGCAAACATTTCCTAACTAACCTGTGGCTCAAGTCTTCAGGAGCAGCGGTTTTGAGCAAGAGAGTTGGTGTAGTGATGACTGGATTGGCTAACTGTGCTTTTTTAAATCTGAGGGACTATGTGGGGCTGGGAAAGTGGTTAGGTGAGCACAAGCACAGGTGAGTAAAAGGCTGTGGAAAAAAAAAAAAAAACACAAAAATCCTGTTGCCTTCAGTTGATTCTGACTCATAGCAACCCAACAGCACCGAGTAGAACTGCCCCATAGGTTTTCCAAGGAGCGCCTGGTGGATTTGAAATGCTGACCTTTTGATTAACAGCTGAACTGTTAACCGCTATACAGCAGGGTTTCCAAAGAGGCCTTGAGTGGTTTGTTATTGGTCTGTAGTGCTTTCTCCCAATCTCTTCCCAGAATCTTAGGAAACAACTCTTCCTGCTGTGTCACCTGCGCTTTGAACACTGCCTAAATATAGTGGGTACTCAGAATTTAATTGTTGATGTTATAGTTGGAAATATCTTGACATCAACTCATGAGTTCTGTCTCCAGTCAGTCTTCCCTCCGATGGCACCTCTACCCACTCACCAGATGGCCTAAAATGCCTTTTTCATCTTGTTCCCCAGATCTAGACCTCTTCTAATACCTCCCCCTTTGTGGCTTCTGAGATAGAGTTCAAATTTCTTAGCCTGTCAGTTAGGGTGTTTTCCCTGCTCCCTTCCTCCCCACACACCATAGTGCATCTGCCTAAGGTGAGTTATGGGTGGTAGCTGTGAATGAGGAACATTGGCCGGTAATCAAACCTGGGTCTTCCATGCTACCCCTCCTAATTCAAACTGGGCATCAGATTTAAAATATCCTAATATCTTAGAGCAAGTGTCAGGGAACTATGGCTTACTATTTTTCTAAGACCTAACTCTTGACCATTTGACCACTCAGGACCACTCAGGAGGGTCGGGTTTCATAGGGAGGCTAGATCACAGACCCCTTTGGAAGAGGCCTGAAGTGATCAAAATGATTCTTATCATATGCAAAAGAGCCCATCGGGAGGAGAGACTAGAGGCTAGAAGGCCAATTAGGAGTCTATTTGAGGTGATAATTGTATAGCCGAGGGTGATGGCAGTGAGAATAGACAGGAAGGGACAAATTGGAAAGATATTTGAAAAGAAGCATCTTAAGGAATTTTATAAATTAGGGATGGGGGGAATGAAGAAAAGGCAAGAGTACTAGAACAAGGATTTTAGTGTAAGGCCGAGAAGATTGTGTTATCATTGGCAAAAGTAGATACTTTGGGAGGAGAAGCTGGGATAAGGGAATGAAAGTGAATGGTTTCTGGAAATAAGATTGGGATTATCTTTGTGACACCTTAGTGGCCTATACGCAGTTGGACATGTGGCATTAGAGTCAATTTCAAGGTCAGGACTGGTGACTTCGTTCTAATATGAATTGACAGATTCGTTCATTCATTTACTCCACAAATATTTATTTGAGCAAACACCACTTGTCAGGCATTGTTCTAGGCCCTTGGGATATATTAGCAAACCAAACAAAGAACCTTGCTTTTGTGGCACTTCCTAGTAAGGGAGACAGGCAATAAACAATGAACATAATAAATAAATAAATTGTATAGTGCAGTAAAGCGTTAAGGGTAATGGAAAAAAAAGACAAGGTAAGGAGGCGAGGGCAGGGTGTGGGCCACTGCAGCTTTAAAGCTGATCCCAGACAACACGTAGAGCTTCTTTCTGTGATCAGTGGTTTATTATTCATCTTCTGACCAAGGTGACAAAAGAAGAAATTATGAGACACTGGCTACTGTGTGATATTTTAATGAAGATTCTTCTGTATGGCGCATCTGGAGGCAATTTGGCGGAAAGGGAAACTTCTTGTGGCTCCATTTCCTGAATTAGTAACACTGCCATGAAATTCAGATGAGTTGAGGCTGATAATTTTCAGCAATTTAAACGTCATTGCCTTTTCTAGAAGGAAGAGCTTTGTTTATAAACAGCTGGGTCCATAGGAAATGTAGCCTCATTACTCACGTTATTCCGATAGGCTTCCAGGCAGCACACGGAGGGTACCCAGAAGACTGAAACATGATCACCTAGCTTTGGATTTTTGTTCTTTGTGACGACATGGCAGAAAGGTAAAAGAGTTTATTCTTTCTCAAAAGACAAAGTGGACAGGATAATAAACTTTTTGGAAAGACCAAGAGCTCAGGCAATTACCTGGTGATGCCTAGAAATATAGATCATATGTGTCCCCACTCTTCCCCTCTTGGGTAATTAATGGTCAAAGCTGGTGCTTGGGGTCTCACTCGAAACTGTTCTCAGCTTTCTGTGTTGCTTCAGCAGGGGCTGGTATGCCAAAGCCCTCTTTAAATTCCAACTGCCTCGCACTGCCAAGCTGCTTATTTAGGGTGCCCTGAGGAAGGGGATAGTCAAAGGAGATGGATGAAGGAAAAGGTAGGGTGGCATGAATTGGACAATGTCAGAAGGCACAACTGGTGCATAGACAAGAGTGGTATGGGCTGTGATTCTAAATTGGAGTCAACTCTAAGACATCTAATTTGTTGATGTAGAAATGAGCTAAGGGAAGGAAACGGTGTGCATGTATAAGTGCTGGGTTTTTTGTTTTTTGAGCCAGCGAAACCCCCCAGGTGCTTTGCTTGATGTGAGGCACAAAGGGATACCCACTCTGCTGTGCAGCAGAACCAGGTTTCCTCCCTAGTACTGACTGAGTAGCTGCAGCCACAGCAGCAAGCAGTCAGCAAGGTAAGATCCTAGCTTCCCAGAACATTCCTAGGAAGAGCCCAGCATCAGTCAGAATGTATTTGGGTCTACTGGGTGTGTGTTCAGAAGACAGAAAGGCTTGGGATTTGAACGTTTGTATAAATCTTTCTGTGCTCGGAAAGGTGGGCTCATCTGCCCCCTGTCTTTGGAAATGAGCCAAATATCCTTAGTGGAAATGGCGTTTGTTTAATACAATGTTAGTGGTTTCTACCCTTTGCCCCACCCAATTTAGCAAACATTTATTAAACACCTAGTGGGTGCTTAGGATGCTTGGGAGGTGCTACAGGCCACCACAAAGATGTAAACTTGAGTTAACAGCAGAACAAAATGAAACCATTGTTAGAAAATCTTTTTAGGGATTCCATGACTGGAAGCAAGGAGAAAAGTCTAAACCCCAAATTAGTGATTTCCCTGCCATTCCTCGTCCTCATACGCACACACAAGCATACACAAGCACACACAGAGGCATTCAGGTAGAAATGCCCTCTAGGTAAAAACATCCCAGGCTTTTCACACAGTGCCAGTCTGCCTTCCTAGGCTACCCCATGGAGTCGCCACATTGACGAAATGCTGATTAAACTGCTTTGTGCTCCGCAATAGACCGATGGGTCATTCTCTGTTTCTTGTCAACTTCAAACAGACCGATTAGGCTGAGTTTGTTTTAACTCTACTGACCCCAAATGCCTTTTGTCTTTATCAAACTTCATTCTTATCTTTTCAGAAATGGAACTGTTTCTATTTTTCCTATTTCCTCATATTTTCCTAAAAGGTACAAAAGGTGCAAGAGATGTTTCTGAAAATGTAGCTAACAGGAAAAGCACCCAGTTTGGGTTTGCTTATAAATATCTCTTTATCCCAAAAAACCCAGTGCCCTCGAGTCGATCTCTTTATAGAGTTTCCCAAAATTGGTTCTTCTGGTGTGTTACAGACAGGGGATTCAACTTTAATCTACCATGAAAGGCGATTGAATTAAACAAGACTTCATTGAGTATCTGCTTTGTATCAGGCTTTGTTCTAGGTAGTTAGAGATGAAGTAGAGGATTGTTCCTGCCCTCGAGGAGTTTAAAATCTAATTGAAGCAGAGAGGCAATAATAATTAAGCCAAGAATTCACTTCTGAGTTTTCAAAGTCACATTCTTGGCTTTAGTATTTGTACGTGTGATGGCCAAATGGGTATATTAGTTTTAATCTATGTAAGGTAGCAAATTTAATTGTTCATGAAAAATAACCCAAATAAAGGGGACCCAGTCTAGATAATTGGGGATGCTTTGTCTAATTTCCAAGCTAATTTGGTTCACCTGGTCCTTTTTCTAATAGTACTTTGTTCCAGGGTCTACGGCTTTAACCGTTCAGCATTCATCCAGTGCTAACGCTCCCCCTGTAGATATGAACCTGCATCAGGATGCCTCTGGCTGTCAGGAGCTCACTGTCAAGCCCAGTAGGGGAAGCAGAACACGGGGACAAAGTCTTCGAGGCATAAGAACGATCAGAACCACAGGACCAGCCACTGGGGTCTCATCCTGAGTTGCTGGCAGACTCACCCTGCTGCTTGTTACTTCAAGATCTCTAGTCTGCTCACATCATGGTATACTGTAAGGATTGTGGGAAAGTTCTTTGTGTTCTTTGGGTGAAAGACGTATTATATGAGGCCCATAAAAAGTTTTTAGATAAGTTCTAGAAAAAAATTTCTTGATAATGATGATAATAATAACATCTAGCATTTGTTGAAGGCTTATCATATGCACGACACTAAACTAAAGATAGAAATACATGTCTAATCTATAACTGTTTTATATTTGCTGGTCCCCAAATTATCAAAACGACCATTCTAAACGGGACCTGATAGTAATCTTTCATAAATACGAACCAGGGTGAAAGGCTCATGGAGATTCATCGTACCATTTTCTTTACTTTTGTGTTTTGAAATTTTCCAAAATAAAAGACTATGCAAAAAAAAGGGATCTGATTAGCTTCATTACCCTAAATAATAACTCAGATAAACTATGAAGAAGAAAGAAGGGCATCGACATTTATCCAGCGTCTACTATGCACCAGTCTTCACATCAAAGCGAGATGACAGCTAAAAATAAATTTTATCTGATAGCAATTTCCTTACAGTCTGAAGTCACATTCTTAACTTCAGTGGTTGTATGCCTAATAATGGCCAAATGGGTCCGTTAGTTTTAATCTATATAACATTGTAAATTTAGTCGTTCATGAAAAAATGTGTGTGTGTGCACATTGGCTATGTAACATTTGGGACTTTGGCAGGCACAGCCTTTCTATAAGGTTACAGATGAGAAAAATGAGACTGAAAGAGGTTGAAGTTGGTAAAACCAGTGTGTGTTGAACACCATGGAGTGGTGGAGTGTGGTGCAGCTGAAGTTCAAATCCAGAGTGGCCTGCTTCCAAGTGTATCAGTAAGTGTCATGTTAGAATCTGATTCTTTCTCATATGAAAACAGCTTCTACTAAAGCCAAGGGTTTTTTTTTAATTTGTTTTGTTCTGTTTTTGTGCCAAATTGATGCCGACTCATCATGACCCTCTAGAACAGAGTAGAACTGCCCCATAGGGTTTCTGAGGCTGTAATCTTTACTGAAGCAAACTGCCGTGTCTTTTTCCTGTGGAAGGGGTGGTTGTTCCAAACCACTGACGTTCCAACCTTCTGTTTAGCAGCGACCTCTTAACCATTGTGCCACCAGCCTTCCTTAAAGCCAGGGTAAAAAAAAAAAAAAGCCAGGGTAGGTTAACCAAATTCCTTCATAGGGCCTGAAGGAAGAGGGAAGCTTGGGTATAACAAAATGGCGTGGCTTCTTTATCATTAGGCAAAAACTCCCTTGACTCTGAAATCAGTCTGCTGGGACCAAACTTAACAGAAGTGAATTGGCCCATCTGTTGTCAAAACCATCCAGACTGACTTCAAAGAATCCCCTCTCAGTAGGGAGAGACCCCTGGGGTGCCTTCCTATCAGCCCTTCCTATCCTCTGGGGGCTGAAGCCGATGTCTGTCATCCCAGCTGACTTCTCTTTGAATCCGAGGCTCTTAGCGCAGACATACTCAAGGCCCAATTTCTGTTTGAAGTGGATGTGCTACTCTTCACACTGTGGCTGCTGTGGAGGTGCAATGGGATTAGAAGAAGTAGGCTCCCTGTGGGGCAAGGCAGCCTAAGCCTTAGACATTGGTGTGTGCCTTCAGCCTCTCATGGGGTGATAATGGCATTCTAGGGGAACTCTAGGCCCCTGAGGGGGTCTTAATTAAAGTGGCTGTGTGAGTCTTTAAGACAAGCTCAGGCCAAGAACTCAGTGTGGGAGATTGGTTTGAGCTCTGGTTAGGTATTTCCTTAGAGAAGCTGGGGTTCATGGGAGCAAAGGAAATGAAAGAACTGGACCAATTGTCCAAGTTCTAAAGCAAAAGCATCACCTGCTTGTTCACATCTCTTTGCTAGCACGGAAATGATCAGGAAGCCATATTGCAAGTTGTTCATAGTACCATGAGTTGGAGGGATGCTGTCTCTTTCTTCTTCCTGGGATAATTCAGAGGAAAATCTAATAACTAGATCTGTAAAATAATTAGTTATCTTAAAGCTTATTTACATATACTAGTTACTATCTGTCAATGAATAGATAAAATATTGAATTATTATCCTATAGAACAATTATCTCCCTTTAGAAATCTCAAATGTAGTTTTAAGGAGAATAAATATTTAATTCCACCCCCCAAAAAAACAGTGAAGTATAAAATATAAGATCTTCTTCCTTGCAAAAAGAAAAAAAAAAAAAGCTCAAGTTTTATAAGGGTATCTGTGTGGTTTCATTTGAATATGACTTTTTGATATAATCATGCAATACATCTGCTTTAAAAATACTATTTTGCAAATTCTCATAGTTGTTTCACAATTTGAATGTATATATTTAATGCCAGTTTCCCTCTTAGATCATGGAGATAAGGATTATGTCTGACTTGTTCACCACTGTATCCCTAGCACAGTGCATGTATTAAGTGCTCAATACCCACTGAAAAAACAAATGATTACCCAAAGAGGGACACTGTAATGATGTTGGATAGGTTTGCTTCTGTCCTACAGGAACACATAATTTCTTTCACCAAAGAGATCCAGGTTTTAAATTTAGATTTTGTTATTTTAATGCTCGTTGACAAAGAAATATGTTTGAAAATGTTCTATGAATGACAAAATCAGATGTGCACTGGCTGCCAGTCCAGGAGACTAAGAACGTTAAGTAATTGGGGACCGGTCCTAATAAAGCAGAATAAGTGCAAAATCCACTTAGAATTGTTGAAAGAGGCCACTTGTTTCTGAAACACTTTTTAATTTTGCCTGGGGATGATGAAGGAGCCTGAATCCTCCCATGGTGTTAGTATCAGAGTGCGTAGTTCTAGAGTATCTGCACACTCGGTACACTGCACCTTCCACCTGTAAAGGTGGCTGCAGTTGGTGGGCACATCAGTGATTAAGACTGTGAGGAAAGCAAGTCACTCTTGGACAGATTGGGGTCTCTGGAACTCACAGAGCTCCACATAAAGAAGCCCGGGCGTCCTGAAGAAGTCACCACCAAACTTCATGGGATCACCTTCTGCTTCTTCGGCAGAAACTTGGTACACAGAACCTCTTTAGCAATGCAGAAACAGCTCAAAAATAACCATTTTTTCCAAAGATGCGGATGCATTTGGTTGTGCACCGGTCAGTGAGGCTGGAAGGAGCTATTTCACAGCCTTTTAAACAAGACCACCATTGTCAAATGTTTGCTAATTGCTCAGCTATTCCCTTAGTCCCCTCTGCCCTCGAAAAAAAAATTTTTTTTTTTTTAAGTTTTCAGGGCCATGGTGTTGCCCAGTTTTGCTACCAACTTTCCTTTTTCTTGGTCTTTTGTTTCAATGTCTGCTTTCTTTCCCCTACATGCTCACTGAAGCCTGATTGTGGAGGCAGGCTATAATTAGTTTATATATGAAGTTTAACTCACTGTGGCTCTTTTGGCATTAGACTGAAATGGGCTTTGATGTCTGGCTGGAGCTTTGATCCCAGACCCTCAAATGGTGGTCATCACCCCAACTCAAAGGATTGCCCTTTACTTTTTTCTCTCCTCCTCTGAGACAGCTTTTTCTCCAGTTACATCATTTGTGTTTGTTTGGCCATAAAAGCTGTAAGGCATCATTTTGTTGCTTTGCTCCATTGCAAAATGTGTAATTGATGCTCCTTACTTTCCACAGCTGCAATAGAGTGTTCACTGCTGGACAAGGCATCCGTAGAATGATGCCCAGCAATTCAGTGTGGGTGCTGTTAGGAGTTGTTCTGTCTAAGGGCAAGGTGTCAGACTGTGTGATATAAGGGGCCCTTCCTGGCTCTGCCCAGGAAATATCATTAAGCATAAGCTATGCATTTTGTGATATATTCAATCAAGACTCTCATGCTGACAATTTTATCTTAATTTCCTGATCCTTCAGGCAGCAGATCCACCCTACCTTTACTGCCACACTTTCTGAGTGTCAATTAGCAGGTTTTCTGAGAAGACAGAGGCCTCCAGGGAAAGCAAAAGAACTAACTAGTGCTGAACAATACTAGAAAGGAGATAATGAAGTGGCACTGAGGAGGAAGAGCACCGGCACCTTCTTTAGAGAGAAAGGAAAAGAAAAATCAAAACAGTAGGGGAAGTGAGATCCTGTTGGCAACAGAAGGGAGCAGTGGGTGATTACTTTCAACTGCCTCTGGAATACCTGCAACCAAAACAAAGAATCAAAGAGGAAAGCAAAGCTGAGGAACTAGGGCAGAGTGGAGAAAATTTGGCTGTTGGATTAAGAAGTGAAAAAGGGCAACCCAACCAGTCACACTAACTCCGACAACATTGGGAGTTTTTCTGGAAAAACAATTATAGCATTGAGCTCCACGCTTCTAACTTCACTTGACAGCCCAAGTTTGTTTTAATTGGCATGTGAATAAACAGCATTATTTATTGATGTGTAATGGATACTTTGGAAGGCATAACCTTTTTCTTATTGGTGACCATTTTATTGGTGGACTCATCTGAATACATTAGTTTTAATATTTAAACTTGCCGGGAACACTTTTTCGTGGAGATGTACAAGCTGCTGTGGCAAATGGTTTGCTTTGGACTAATGAAGCAGATCCAAGTGGCATTTGTTGAGAGGGGGTTGGGAAGGTGGGGAGCTTTGGAGACATAATGACTTGTCTGTCTGCTTTAACAAGATTTATTAGTAGTGTGTAAAAACACGATTTGGCTTTTTTTCACTCCTAAATATAGTTGTTGATGTGTGACATAACACAGGCCACAGTAATAGGCTCCACCCAGCCAGAAGGAATCTAATTCAAAACTAGGATGTAAGAAGCTTCCTTAGAAATTAATAGAATGAAACAAAGACATGGCGAATGGCATTTGGCAGTCGAGATCAGTCATTTTTCTTTTGTGTCTTATTAAAACGTAGGGAGGAAAATTGTTCTTGTATTACCTAGTACAGTGTTTGGCACATGGGAAGCATAAAGAATAAGTGAGCTAAATAGAATTGATTTTGTATGGTCGATGAAGAGCTGGATATAATTTCATTTTCAAATCTAGTATACAATCGTGCTAATTATGAATCAAATTTGTAGTTAAAGATAGTTCCTTTTATGTCTGTGAGGGACAGCATTGGGAAGGAGAATGGAAGGTGGCAAAGAAGCTCTTTTTTGGGGGAGGGGGTGGGTAAATGTTGGCTTAGGTCCCTGGGTAGCACAAATGGTTTGTGCTTCACTACTAACCTAAAGGTTGGTGGTTCAAACCCATCCAGCGGTGCTGTGAAAGAAAGGCCTGGTGATTTGCTTTCATAAAGACCTAAACCAAGAAAACGCTATGAAGTAGTTCTGCTCTAACACATGGGGTCTCTATCAGCTCGATGTTGGCTTAATTTTAAATGTTGGGTTAATTCTATTTGTAACAGAGATTAAAGGGACACTCTTAAATTCAGTTAAAAAGTATGTTAATGAAAAAATAAGTACAACCAACCTACATTTTCTTGAGTCTTTCTCTAGCAATCAAGAAGTTGAATGCTTGCAAGGAACTGTGCTGAGTACTGGGATACAAAGAGGGTGTACAAAGAGGGTACGCTTCCTGCCTTAGGGAAGGAATATTTTACAACGTAGCTGGAGAGGAGATACACATACACACTTACATACATTGAGGTATGTGCACACACCCAGAAAGCTAAACGTGCACATAGCATGTGGTAAATGCAGAATCAGTTGTTCACACAGGAACTGGAGTTAAGAGGAAGAAAAAGCGTGAGCTGATCTTGGAAGGAAAGTTAGGCTACACAGAGAGGCAGAGGCATATCTACGGAAAACAGCACCTATAGCAAGCACTGAAATTGCACCCCTGTCCAAACACCTGACACCCATCTTTTAGATAACTCTACCATAATATCGACTAAAAAATACAAGGCAAGCTAGTTAATCTTTTACTTAACACATTATGCTACTACATGAACATTCCAACAGCACCTTCCTTGCTTTCACTGATAAAAATGGGTCTAAGACGTGCTCAAAGTCATTTTTTTCAGTTCCTTCACTTTCTACACTCAGTAGAGCAAGATCACCCAGTCTGCCTTGACCCATCCAAAAAAACCAAACCCGCTGCCATCAAGTCGATGCTGGCTCATAGCAGCCCTATAGAACGGAGTAGAACTGCCCCATAGGGTTTCCAAGGCTGTAAATCTCTCTCTCTCTCTTTTGTGTTTCTTTGTGCTTTAGGGGAAGGTTTACAGAGCAAATTAGTTTCTCATTAAACAATTAATACACATATTGTTTTGGACATTGGTTGCCAACCCTGCGATTTGTCAACATTCTCCCCTTCTTGACCTTGGGTTCTCCATTTCCATTCATCCAGCTTTCCTGTCCCCTCCTGCCTTCTATTCCTTGTCCCTGGGCTGGTGTGCCCATTTAATCTCATATGGTTGAGCTATGTGTATTGTTTTTTGTTTTATATGCCTGTCTAATCTTTGGCTCCCCCACGAGTCTATCAATTTGCCATACCGTGGGGGTTTGCATGTTACTGTGGTACTGGAAGCTATGCCACTGGTATTCAAATACCAGCAGGGTCACCCATGGCATACAGGGTTTCAGCTGAACTCCTAGACTAACACTAGGAAGAAGGACCTCGTGGTCTACTTCTGAAAAGAATTAGGCAGTGAAAACCTTATGAATAGCAGTGGAACACTGCCTAATACAGTGCTGGATGATGAGCCCCCCCCAGGTCGGAAGGCACTCAAAGGATGACTGGGGAAGAGCTGCCTCCTAAAAGTAGAGTGGACCTTAACAATATGGATGGAGTGAAGCTTCCAGGACCATTTGCTAATGTGGCACGACTCAAAATGAAAAGAAACAGCTGCAAACATCCATTAATAATCAGAACGCGGAATGTATGAAACTAGGAAAATTGGAAATTGCAAAAAATGAAATGGATCATACAAAGAAAACTACAAGACACTATTGCAAGAAACCAAAAGAGACCTACATAAATGGAAAAACATGTCTTGCTCATGGATAGGAAGACTAAACATTGTAAAAATGTCTATTCTACCCAAAGCAATCTATAGATACAATGCAATCCCAATCCAAATTCCAATGACATTTTTTAATGAGATGGAGAAACAAACCACCAACTTCATATGGAAGGGAAAGAGGCCCCGGATAAGTAAAGCATTACTGAAAAAGAAGAACAAAGTGGGATGGCTCACACTACCTGATTTTAGAACATGTTATACCACCACAGTAGTCAAAACAGCCTGGTACTGGTACAACAACAGACACATAGACCAGTGGAACAGGATTGAGAATCCAGACATAAATCCATCCACCTATGAGCAGCTGATATTTGACAAAGGCCCCAAAATGAAATGGAATGCATAAACATTGATATCCTAAGCATTAGTGAGCTGAAATGGACTGGTATTGGCTATATTGAATTGCACAATCCTAAGGCCTACTATATGGGTTTTGGGTTATGGTTTACTATGCCAGAAATGACAGCTTGAAGAGGAAAGATGTTACATTCATCATCAAAAAGAACATCTCAAGATCTATCCTGAAGTACAACACTGTCAGTGATAGGATAATATCCATACCCCTTAAGAGGAAGACCAGTTAATACTACCATTATTCAAATTTATACACCAACCAAAAAAAGGCCAAAGATGAAGAAATTGAAGATTTTTACCATCTTTCTGCAGTCTGAGATTGGTTAAGCATGCAATCAGGATGCATTAATAATCACTGGTGATTGGAATGTGAAAATTGGAAACAAAGAAGAAGGATCAGTAGTTGGAAAATATGGCCTTGGTGACAGAAATGATACCGGATATCACGATAGAATTTTACAAGACCAACGACTTCTTCATTGGAAATACCTTTTTCAGCAACATAAATGGCGACTATACATGGGGACCTCACCAGATGGAATACACAGGAATCACATCAATTACATCTGTGGAAAGATACGATGGTGAAAAGATACGATGGAAAAGCTCAATATCATCAGTCAGAACAAGGCCAGGGGCTGTCAGTGGAACAGACTGTCAATTGCTCGTATGCAAGTTCAAGCTGATGCTGAAGAAAATTAGAATAAGTCCACGAGAGCCAAAGTACAAACTTGAGTATACCCCATCTCAAGAATAGATTTGATGTATTGAACACTAATGACCAAAGACCACACAAGTGTGGAATGACATCAAGGACATCATAACCACTATGCCACCAGGACTCTAATATCTAAAGCAAGCAGAAGAAATGATGAAGTAAAAGAGCTGAACAGAAAATTTCAAAGGGCAGCTTGAGAAGACAAAGTATGATAATGACATGGGCAAAGAGCTGGAGATAGAAAACCAAAAGGGAAGAATATGCTTGGCATTTCTCAAGCTGAAAGAACTAAAGGAAAAATTCAAGCTTCAAGTTGCAAGATTGAAGAATTCTACAGGGAAAATATTAAACAATGCAGGAAGCATCAAAAGATGATGCAAGGAGTACATGGAGTCACTATACCAAAAGCATTTGGTCGACGGTCAACCATTTCAGGAAGTAGCATATGATCAGGAACTGATGGTAATGATGGAAGAGGTCCTAGCTGCACTGAAGGCACTGGCAAAAAAAGAAGTCTCCAGGAATGACAGAATATAAATTGAGATGTTTCAACAAATGGATGCAGTGCTGGAAGTGCTCACTCATTTATGCCAAGAAATTTGGAAAACAGCTGCCTGGCCAACCGACTGGAAGAGATCCATATTTATGCCTATTCCAAAGAAAGGTGATCCAACAGAAGAGGAAACTATCGAACAATATCATTAATATTACACACAAGTAAAATTTTGCTGAAGATCACTCAAAGGTGGCTGCAGCAGTATATTGACAGGGAACTGCCAGAAATTCAAGCTGGATTCAGAAGAGGATGTGGAACGAGGGATATCATTGCTGATGTCAGATGGACCCTGACTGAAAGCAGAGAATACCAGAATGATGTTTACCTGTGTTTTATTTACTATGCAAAGGCATTCAACTGTGTAGATCGCAACAAATTATGCATAATATTGCAAAGAATGTGAATTCCAAAACACTTAATTGTGCTCATAAGGAGCTTGTACATAGATCAAGATGCCGTCGTTTGACCAAACAAGGGGATCCTTCATGGTTTAAAGTCAGGAAAGGTGTGTATAAGGGTTGTATCCTTTCACCATACCTATTCAATCAGTATGCTGAGCAAATAATACGAGAAGCTGGACTATATGAAGAAGAATGGGGCATCAGGATTGGAGGCAGACTCATTAACAACCTGTGTTACACAGGTAACACAACATTGCGTGGTGAAAGTGAAGAGGACGTGAAGCACTTATTGATGAAGATCAAAGACCACGGCCTTCAGTATAGATTACCCAGACCCAAACCCAGTGCCGTCGAGTCGATTCCAACTCATAGCGACCCTATTTAGATTACACCTCAATATAAAGAAAACAAATCCCTCACAACTGGACCAATAAGCAACATCATGATAAATGCGGAAAAGATTGAAATTGTCAAGGATTTCATTTTACTTGGATCCACAATCAACACCCACAGAAGCAGCAGTCAACAAATCAAATGATACATTGCACTGGGCAAATCTGTCGCAAAAGACCTCTCTCAAGTGTTAAACAGCAATGATGTCACTTTGAAGACTGAGGAGCACCTGACCCAAACCATGGTATTTTTAATCGCCTCCTATGCATGGGAAAGCTGGACAATGAATAAGGAAGACTGAAGAAGAATTGACACCTTTGAATTATGGTGTTGGAGAAGAGTGTTGAATATACCATGGATTGCCGAAAGAACGAGCAAATCTGTCTTGGGAGAAGTACAACCAGAATGCTCTTTAAAGTAAGGACGGCAAGACTACATCTCACATACTTTGGACATGTTATCAGGAGGGATCAGTCTCTGGAGAAGGACATCATGCTTGGTAAAATAGAGGGTCAGCGAAAAAGAGGAAGACCCTCACTGGGATGGATTGACACTGGTTGCAACAATATGCTCAAACATAGTAACGGTTGTGAGGATAGCACAGGAACAGGCAGTGTTTTGTTCTGTTGTACATAGGGTCGCTATGAGTCTGAATTGACTTGATGACACCTAACAACAACAAGAACAATCTTTGGTTGAAGGGTGAACCTCAGGAGTGACTTCAGTACTGACTTAAAAGGGTGTCCAGGTGCCATATGCTGAGGGTTTCTCCAGTGTCTGTCAAACCAGTAAGTCTGATCTTTTCTTGTGAGTTAGAATTTTGTTGTACATTTTTCTCCAGGTCTGTCTGGAACCTTCTTTGTGATCCCTGTCAGAATGGTCAGTGATAGTAGCCAGGCTCCATCTGGTTGTGCTGGACTCAGTCTAATGCAGGCTGTGGTAGTTGTGGTCCATTTGTCTTTTGGACTAATATTTCCCTTGTGCCTTTGATTTTCTTCATTCTCCCTTGCTCCAGACAGGGTGGGACCAGTAGAGTATCTTAGATGGACGCTCACGAACTCTTAAGACTCCAGATGCTACTCACCAAAGTAAGATGCAGAACATTTTCCTTATAAATTATGTTACGCCAATTGAGCCAGATGTCCCCTGAGACCATGGTCCCTAGCCCTCAGCCTAGTAACTTGGTCCCTGTGGGAGTTTGGATGAACTTCTATGACTTTGCCAAGGCTGTAAATCTGTATGGAAGTAGGCTGCCACATCTTTCTGCTGCCGAGTGGCTGGTGGGTTTGAACAGCCGACTTTCTGGTTAGCAGCTGAGTGCTTTAACCATTGTGCCACCAGAGTTCCTCCTTAACCCATGGAGGCTCTCAATAGGAAAGCATTAGTTTTAACTTGCTGAATGATCGCTCACAGCTGGTGACGGACACTGCAATAGAAACTGCTCAGTGCCATACCTTAGATATGCCTCTGCAGAGGTGGGGAGAAAAGAACCCAGGAAACCAGTTACCTTCCCGTGGACTCCAACTCATTGTGGCCCCATGTGTGTCACAGTAGAATTGTGCTCCGCAGGGTTTGCAATGGCTGATTTTTTGGAAGTAGGTCATCAGGCCTTTCTTCTGAGGCACCTCTGGGTGGACTCAAACCTCCAACCTTCCGATTAGCAGCCCAGTACATTGACTATGTGTACCATCCAAGGACTCCAGAAAGGGGAGAATACAGGGAGAATTCCTAGCAGGGTTAGCAGCTGGGCAGAGGTGTAAGTCTGAAACAATGATCTAGGATGCACTCCTTTACACAGAACTTTGCTGAACTTCAGCACATTGTGGCTTGGTAGATTCGATTTCTGAGCCTCTTGGCCATGCTGCTTGTTTGTTTATATGGTATTATTCCATAGACAAGGAAGCCAGTGGCATTTCCAGATCCCAATCCCACTGAAATTCCCTGTGATCAGTGTCCCAAGCAGAGATGACCATACCACAAATGTTACTTCAGGGAAAAGATTTCATTGTAAGTCTTTTTGGAGAGAAAAAAATAGCTAAAATTCATATAACTCTTACTATACATGCCAGACACATTCTAAACGCACCCCCCTCCTATATATTACATATTGTACGTAATTTTTTTTTTTTTGGTGGGTGGTGTGTAATTCTTACAACAGGACTACTTAGGTTCTGTTAGTAATAAACTCCATTTTACTGTACAGCTAGTCATGCTTGGAACTGAAATTCAAATTCAGTCAGTCTGGTTTCAGAGTCTGACCTCTGTGAATGCAGACTAAACAACAACAACAAAAAAAAACTAAAACAAAAATCCCAAAGCCCGCAAGCGTGCACACCAACCCTGAGCATCTAAAAGAAATAATTTTCCGTGTGGCTGTGTAGCGACATCATCCTCCCTAGTTTTAAATGCCTTCCTTTAATATTAAGTCTTCTGTCTCAGGCACAATTTAAAAAATTAAAATAAACCACCACTAACAACAAAACTACGACCTATACAGTTTCAGAACAGCATTGCATTGCGCTTTGTATTGCTTCCTTTTATAAACTGGAGTAAGAAAACCCCACAAACATGGTCTTTGAAAACACTCGCAGTACTTTCCTAGGTAAGGTGAGAGAAACAGTCTAAGTGGATATGAACAGTGGACGCGTGGGGAAAGGGTTAAGATTCTCTGCTGAAACTTGGTCGAGTTTCAGAAAGTTCTCTGGGGAGTCCAAGTGCTGTGTCCTTTCTCGGACCTTGCCTGCGAGTCTGACGGTAACAGGATGCTGGGGCTCGAGGCGCTCGCCCCTTGCATTGTGCGACAGAGAAGAACCAATAAGGAACCACTAAAAAATCGGGTGCAGTAAACCCGAAAAGGGGCGAAGAGGCCCAGAGGAAGAGTGGGGGAGGAGAGAGGGAGGAGCGGGGAGAGCCGAGCAAGGAGGAGGGCCGGGGCTGAGCTCAGAGCGGCGGGCGCGGCTGACAGAAGCAGAGACTGAGCGCGCGAGCTTGGGTGGAGAGGGCCCGGCGAGGGGAGGCGGCGTGGGCGGGCGCGAGGCGGGGGTCTGCCCGGCCGCCGCGCGTGACGTAGCGCCGAGCGGGGCGTTATCAGCTGTGGGGCCGCTGGCGAGGGACGCGCGGCGACAGCGGACGGCGCCGCCCGGGGCTGGACGGCTGCAGCCAGCGGTCGCGCGCGAGTCCCAAGCGCTTCTCGTTGTCGCCCCAGTCGCTTGCCCCGCCGCAGGGCGGCATGAGCCCGCAGCTGCAGCCCTAGCGTCCTGGCTTCTCCGCCCCGGCGGCCCGGCTGCGGTGACCGGTGCTTGCCACAGGGTTGGGGACCATGAAGCCGAGTCCGGCCGGGACGGCGAGGGAGCTGGAGCTGCAGGCGCCGGCTCGGGGCGAGCAGCGCGCGGCGGAGCTCGAGGGGCGCTGGCGGGAGAAGGGCGAGGCTGACACGGAGCGGCAGCGCACCCGGGAGCGGCAGGAGGCCACACTGGCCGGGCTGGCGGAGCTGGAGTACCTGCGCCAGCGCCAGGAGCTGCTAGTCCGGGGCGCCCTGCGTAGCGCGGAGGGCTTGGGGGCCGTTGCGCCCCGCGCCGGGGAGCTGCCGGCGGAGGCGGCGCAGCGCAGCCGCCTGGAGGAGAAGTTCTTGGAGGAGAACATTTTGCTGTTGCGGAAGCAATTGGTAGGTCGTGCCCGGGGTGAGCACGTCTGTCCCCACAGCGGAGCTGGGGATCGGGGCAGGTGACCCGGGATGGGCGCGAGGTTGCCTGTGGCTGGGGAAATTCACGCTGTTACCAGCCCCCATCCCCCCGTACCTCCTTGACCCATCCTGAGTGTGCCCAGTGCGCGTGGGCTGCCCACGCCCAGGCGTGTCCGGCGTGTGCCCGCTTTGTGTCTGAGCAGGTGAGGAGTTGGCGATCCCGCGCGGTTTGCGGGGTAGCAGGGGGTGGCCGCCCGCCCTTCGCTGCCTTCGAGATTCTTGGAGTCGCCTGGTTGTAACCTTCCATCTCCCCAGTTAGACGAATACCTGCCCTCTCTCTGAAGGTTCGCAAACCGTCAATTAAAATATCATTTAATTTGAGGTCTTTTTAGCTTCATCTCCTCTCGTTGAGAAGGGACAAAAGCCAAGAAGGGGGCTGTGGCGTGGCTAACTGTCCTACGCCGAGTTTTGACGATTACACTGAAGCGCTCATAGGAAGGCGTGCCCCTCCCAGGGCGCTCCCCAGCGTGCCAGTTTTTGGCTGATGCTTAATTTTAAAGAGAAGCCCTTTGTATAAGGGTGCTAAAACTAGATGCAAATGATGGAAATTTGGCTGGAGAAAGTGCCCCCACCGCTCGTATTTTATCCGCACTGCTGGCTGTGATAGGTGGGGGAGGTGGCAGAAGAGAGAACCTGCTCTCAGGGAGCGTTTATTTTATTGGATTCCTGTCACCGTCTCATTCTGTGCAGCCCTCATTAACGGGGAAGAAAAAGAACTTTGGAGCTTGATGTATTGATGAACAGCTTGTGACCCCGCCTTAGAATAATGGCGGCAGCTTTGTTCCAGTGACCTCAAAATGTAGTTTTGAAAACAGCAAAAATCCTCACCTGAGGATGTGATACTATCTGAAACTGGGCACATACTCGTTAGTGTCCCTCCTACAACGCACTAGTGATTTGTGCGGTTATTTGTTATATATTTTTTGTAAGATATTTTTTCAGGTAATTTCTTTCCTTTTTTTTTAAGCATCAGATGCTTTTACTTGTTTGGTTCATTTTTTTCTGAAGAAACTTCTTCTAGCAGATAAGCATATGGTATATGTCTCCAAGCTTTTTAAGTCAAAGGACAAACAGGAGGAGAAGATATTCATATGACTCTTTTTGTGAGGCTGTATACCATGGTTTCTGTAATACCTCAGTTTTGGCATTTTAGTGTACTTCTTTGGTAGCAGGCCAGATTTGTATGTAATATTAATTTGAGACAATCTCTCTGGTTATGCCTGGTCATTAACGTTTTACGCGTTGTCTTGTGCAATAGCACCTTTTTGTCTTCATGAATCTCAAGATTGTGAGCGGTGCGTTCCTATTGTCCGCTCGAGGGGAGCAAAAGCGGTGTGTCAAGAGAATTTCAGTCCAGTCCATATTTGTGGTACTGTTTTCATTTGTAGACTTGGCATTTGTGATTTGAACCAGATGCCTTTTGAGTTTGTTTTTTTTTTGGTTTTCCAGCCATAGGAAGCACTAGGTGGCGGTGTGAGTTAGCACAACAGATCTGTCACTTTTGGAAACCCGAGCTGAGTTCAAATCTTGATGGGCTTTCCCTTGAGGGTTTTGGATTCTGCCAGCTCACATTATACTTGGCACTGGCTATTAGTATTAGTGTCTAACTTTCAAAGGCCTTGAGACTGATGAAACCTCACAAAGCAACTAATAGAAAACAAACTGTGCAGGCTGAGACATTTGGCCAGAAAATCTTACCTAAGTAAGATTATAGCATATTGTAGGAAATCTGTCACTCTAACTTCAAATTGAAGAGTCGACTGTGAAGTATTGTTTTTTCAAGAACAAGCTGGACACCAAAGAACTAAAAAAACTCAATGCGCTTTTCTTGTCCCTACCTATAAAAGGTAACTGTGTATGTTTTAGTTGAAACTAAAAACAAAAAATGTTTTTTTCTTAATGAAGAAACTTTATATCCTGACAAAATATATGACAAAGTAGAATTAAACGTAGAACATATTTTGGAAGTTTTTCTTTATTTCAGGTCAACCAGTAAAATTTTGGTTTTGAAAGATTTAGTGAACTCTTCAGATGGGTAATTTAATACTTAGAGCAGATTTTCTGGTTCTTTGTCACCAAAGTGTGTCCCTTCCTCTTTTCTCTGTTTCCTCCTAATCAGAATTGTTTGAGGAGACGAGATGCTGGTTTGTTGAACCAGTTGCAAGAACTCGACAAGCAGATAAGCGACCTAAGATTGGATGTGGAAAAGACATCTGAAGAGCACCTGGAGACAGACAGCCGGCCTAGCTCAGGTGAGTACTTAAGCACAAGGACAGAATTCTGCACTCACTGGCTATGCCTTGGCCCCCTGCAGTCCACATTCCCAGACCTGCAAATGGCAATTTTTTTTTTTTCTTGTGAAGAGAGACTAAAAAAAGCAGCTTGCCATTCACAGGGGACTATCTGTGGAAAATAGTGCCTAGGGCAATTAGTTTTAAATTACTAAATGATCTCTCACAGCTGGCTGTGGAAATTGTGAAATGACCAATAGAAACTGCTCATTAGTGTCCCTCCTCAAGCGGAGCCCAGGACACACTCCCTACCTGCCATACCTTCTTTAAGCCTCTGGCCTATTCAGTTGCATGTGAGGGAAATAAAGCCAGACTACAAAATTTTTAATAACGAGATCGATCTGATCCGAGTCACCTGAGTTTTGTTAAAAAATAATCACAAGAAATTAAAACATAGGGTTTATTCAAGCAATTATTCTATATGCATACAGGGAGACCATTGTGATTCAAAAAAAAAAAAAGGGGGGGCTCTGTATAGACTTCTTACAGTGAAGCTTTTAAACAGAAGAGGAGGGAGTGGGGTAGAAAATCAACCATTGGCTAACCTTAACATGATTGAGTGAAACATACCTCTCCCCCTTTTACTGAGATCAGCTGACCTGAAGTTACTAGGTTGTCTCTTGCCTGAGGGGGAGGAGGCATTCATTTGCACAAATATTTAGGGGTAGTTTTTTTTGCTTAATAAATGTAAGTTTCCATGGTGACAGAGTACTTAATGGTTATTGATTTAGCATTAAAAAGTTTGGAACTTTACTTATCTGTAGCTGTGAGACCTCTTGAAACTAAAATTAAAATTAAGGGTGCACACAATCTTTTTATTAAATCAATAGGTAATAGATTTGTTATTAACTATCCTTTTCAAGCCAGAAAAGACAATTGACAATGCTGCGGAGTAGTTCAGCATTTCCTGGTGAAAAAAAAAAAGTTAATAGTTTTACAGTTTTGGGTCAGGCTTTTTATTATTAATTTTGGGTTCCCGGGTAAGAAGAAACCCCTTGAAATCAAAGTAAGGTGTCTGTTTTTTTGTTGCTGTTTGTTTGTTTCACAGTTTAAAAGTAAAAGCTTTTATTCAAATTTCTGGAAGACTGGTCCTCCTTTGAAACTTGAGAAAGTCAAAACTGGGCTAGAAAATTAGTCACACTTCAACTTCCTGAGACTACTTCAAAAGTTTTTTTTTTTTTTAAACCATTTGGCTCCTTAAATAGATTTGTTTGTCTCTTAAAGTTACTCCCGAAACATTCATGATAAAGTCGTGGTTTGACAGATCTAAGTCTCTTTCCTTGCACATCCTTAAAGGTGGGGGCAGGGAAGAAGGTCAACTTGAGGGTGAAGGTAACTTTGAAACATAGCTAAGAGCTCTTTACCTTTTCCTAAGATTATTTGAAATAAAACCAGAAACCCAGGACACTAAATTCAGTGAGCCGAAGTTGGCCCCTCCCCCAAAAATCTCCCTTTCCTAGATGATTCCCGGACTCATAGCGACCCTATAGGACAGAATAGAACTGCCCCATAGAGTTTCCAAGAAGCACCTGGTAGATTCGAACTGCCGACCTCTCCTTTCCTTTGAAGCACGAGTAGGTAACATTGCTTGACATGATCCTAATTCCAAATGGTGTTTTCATTTTTAGGTTTTTATGAGCTGAGTGATGGTGCTTCAGGGTCCCTCTCCAATTCCTCTAACTCGGTCTTCAGTGAGTGTTTATCCAGTTGCCATTCTAGTACCTGCTTTTGCAGCCCCTTGGAGGCAACTTTGACAGTCTCAGATGGTTGCCCCAAATCTGCAGGTAAGAATTTTCATAATTGATAGAAATTTAAATTGGAAGAGGTCAGGGGCCCTTAGAGGTTCTTTAGCTCCAACCCCACTTACTAACAAAAATAAAGGCTCAGAGAATTTCATCCACTTGCTGCATTTAGTGCTGTACTTGTGTTTAAAACACCAAGTGACCACTACTCCGGTATTTTTTGGGTGCCACTTGGCTTTATGTTCTGATGGTAGCAGCGGGGCTTATCTTCAGAAATTTTGTCCCTTAATTAGGTCTTAAGCTCTGTTTCTGAGCCTTTGCTGTTAGTTTGACTTGTCTTCATTTTCTTTTGAAAACAACTTTGGATCTATTTTCTTCCTCTTTAATCATTTAAAACTAAAGCTCACCAATAAGTTAAATACGTCTGTCAGTCTTGCCAAGGGTTGCTTGGCACATCAGGGAACAACATCCCTTCTCTGTTCACGCAGAACACCCTGCGTGATGGCAGCTTTCTTTTAGCAGGTGGGTAAGTTGGGATAAAACTAGCTCAAGTGCTATTGTTCCCCTTTCTGGGCTATGCTTACAATGACCTCCAGAGAGAATCATGCTGTTGTTGGTACTGGAAGGGTTTCTGCATTTCCACTATATGGCACACACTGTACTGCTTGCTTTGCCTACTTTTATCCTCATAACAGTTCTGCGAGATGCAGGTGTTGTTAGATCCCTTTTATATATAAGAAAAATGAAGCTCAGCAAGGTTAGGTAAGTTGTTTAAGGTTATATAGCTAGTGAGTGGCAAAGGTAGGATTCAAGCTCAGGCCTAACTGCCAGGACTTTGTTTTTCCACTATGTCAAGGGACTTTGGAAATTGTTGTATTCAACCTTCTCATCTAACAGAGGAAGAGCTGCAGCTGATAAGCTTTGTCAGAGGCTCCCCATCTGCTGAATGGCAGATTTGGTGCTGAAACTCCAGTTCCTTCCTTACTCCTGCTATGTCGTGATTCCTTGGAAGAGCAGAGATGAGAGGAGCTATAGATGCTGGCACTAGTCACTGCATCACTAGCTTGTCTGTGTTCTCCACTTGGCTGAAGTTTTGAGTCCAGGTGACACAGACATAATATGGAACAGCTGAGTGTTGCTAATTGGCTGATGTCTTTGTACAGTGTGTGTTGTCAGCATCAATCATTTGGCGAAGCACTGGTCTGGGTACCTAGAGTGTCTGGGCCTTAGGTTTATTGGCTAATTGTTCCCCCTCACTCTGCAGATTTGGTTTCAGAAGGAAACTTTATGAATGCATTAAAGGTAGTTTGGTAGAGGTTCCTTGAAGACAGACCCTCACCCAAATGCCAGAAAAGCCTGAAGGAAATGCTGCATCCTCACATAATCAAGATAGTTCGGCTGGGTCTCTTGGGGGCTGGGATGTCTGTTTTGTTCCTTACCTCCTAAGTAGGGGAAAGCGACCAAGGTGAAGCATAGGTAAAATGTGGCTTTAAGTAGTGCAAAAATAGGGCTTAGGGTAGTGGGTGAGGAGGGACGGAAAGGATGTTAGCTAGCTAGAAGGATATTCTCCTTCTTAGAAAACCTGTTTATTGTGTGTGTGGGGGGAGGGTGAGGCCATGGCACTTTTATAATAATCTTTTCTTTACAAATGCATCATATCGTCTCTGAATCAGACTGTTTTTTCCCTGGGACTACTAATTATCACTGAAGTTCATGGAGCTTTCCCTTTAAACAATGAACATTGTGGAAGAAATGAAAGATCTGATGTTTTTAGAGTAAAGAATGTATTTTGAAACATCATATCATAGGCTATTAGTATACCAATAAATAGGTATATATATTTGTTTTATGGTCTTGTTATTTTATTACTCTAAAGGAATGCCTCTTTATGGCAGAAATCTTCTCTTACTTGTGGATAGATCCTAAACATGAGAGATTTTATAGTCTGACGCATAAGATGTTCTCAATGTTTGAATGAGGCCAAATTGCATTAGTGATATACTCAACTTTGGTTTTCTCTGATAACTAGAAGTTATTAAAGGATTTTTTGATTTTTATAATATTCACTCGGATAAGTCCTCAAAATCATTTTAATTAAGCAACGAAGCTTGATTTCATTGTATTTTGGCATCTTCACTTTTGAGATGTGGGAAATACATCCATTAATACTACTCAGTCTTTTAAAACCTCATAAAAAATTCCTTTTCCTATTAAAAAAAAATGCTGTGCTTTAATTTTTAGTATCACAATTGAATATATAGGCGATTATTATTTAAATTTGATTAGTCTCTATTGAAAGTTGATCAATGAATCAATTTCCCTGAAGTTTCAATTTACAGTTATACTTGAACATATCATTAAGCATCAGATTTTAAAAATACAAAATGAGGAGAAAGCCCATAAAATATAATTTATCCAAAATATTTTAAAGGGAAACCAAGAATAGAACACAGAGGGGAGAGTAGCCTAGAGAAAGAATGACTTAAAAAACACTTACTGTTTCCAGTTATAATTGCACTATATATTTATTGTCAAAAGTTTAGTAAGTAGAAAATAAAGAACATCAACATTACCTTGCTTTCCCACCAGACTGAGACGCGGCTATTAGTAGTTTGGTATGCTTCATCTCAGACTTTTTTCTTTGCATACATGCAATCTTGATAAAATTATAATCATACTTTTCTGTATTATATCATGATTTTCACTAAACTTTCAAGTGTGTTCCCACATTATTCGGTACATTTTGGAAGCTTTTTTAATGGCTGAATATTACTCCTTCAGAAAGATGTATTTATCTTATTAAAACTTTTCTCATTAAACTTTAAAATTGCTCCTAATTTAAAATTTTTTTACTGTCTAAAATAGCATGATAAACATCCTTGTACATAAATTATTGTGTACATATTTAATCATTTCTTTAGGTAGAAGTATGAGCATTTTTAAGTATTCTTGAGTCACATGGTCAAATTTCTCTCCAAGAGGGTTTTATCAGCTTCTACTTGGCGTGTAAGAGTGTTCAAACGAATGACATTTTTTTTTGCTCCTTTTTATTCCATACTGGCCTGCCTAAAAAAATCTTTAAGGGAGAGAGGACTATCATGCAGCCATAGAGCTATTATTTTCCCTCTCTTCCATTAGTATAAACTGTGTAAAATGGTAAAGTAGCTACTGGAGTATTTTTTTGATTCTGTGGCATTCTCTCTCTACTCATGAATTCGTCCTCATAAAAACTAGCCAGGGTCAAGAGGGTGCTCACCAATTCACTTCTTCAGAGTGTACCTTTAAATGTTTTTCAGATCTCATAGGATGGTTGGAATATAAAGAAGGCCACTGTGAAGACCAGGCCTCAGGGGCAGTTTGCTGTTCCCCCTCCACACCACAATTTAACTCCCTTGATGTCATTGCAGATGTGAATCCCAAGTACCAGTGTGATCTGGTGTCTAAAAATGGGAACGATGTATATCGCTATCCCAGTCCACTTCATGCCGTGGCCGTCCAGAGCCCGATGTTTCTTCTTTGTCTGACGGGGAACCCTCTGAGGGAAGAGGAGAGGCTTGGTCACCGTGCGAATGACGTTTGTGTCGGAGCTGAGCTCGACTCCACCAAAACAGACAATTCCTTACCATCTCCAAGCACTTTGTGGTCGGCTTCCCACCCTTCATCCGGTAAGAAAATGGATGGCTACATTCTGAGCCTCATCCAGAGAAAAACACACCCTGTAAGGACCAACAAACCTAGAACCAGTGTGAATGCTGACCCCACAAAAGGGCTCCTGAGGAATGGGAGCGTTTGTGTCAGAGTGACTGGTGGTGTCTCACAAGGCAACAGTGTGAACCTTAAGAATTCTAAGCAGGCGTGTTTGCCGTCTGGTGGAATACCCCCTTTGGACAATGGGACATTCTCCCCGCTGAAGCAGTGGTCAAAAGAATCAAAAGTGGAACAATTGGAAAGCAAGAGGTTGCCCTCTCCAGCGCGCTGCTCGCCAGGTGCTGTCACTGAACTTCCAAGTAAGCATGTGCCAAAAAATGTCAAAGCAGCCTCCCAAGAAAATGCTTGGTGTCCTACTGGTGTGGCAGGGGAGTCCCCTAAAGAAAGTGGTCAGGTCTCAGCTGCCTCTCCAAAAGAGAGCCCTGGGAGAGTACCTGCCCCCCTGCAAGAGAGCAGGGTTGTCCAGCCACTGAAAAAGGTGTCACAGAAAAGCAGCCTGCAGGCTGTTCCTCCTCCTGCTGCTCCACTCCTGCCCTCCCTCCCTGTGGAAGAGAGGCCTGCCTTGGATTTCAAAAGCGAGGGCTCTTCTTCCCAAAGCCTGGAGGAAGGGCATCTGGTCAATGCTCAATTCATCCCAGGGCAGCAGCCTAGCGTCAGGCCCCATCGCGGCATCAAGAACGCCGGAATCCCGAAAAGCTTAACCCTAAAGCACAGAGTCCAGGCTCTTCACGGGGTGGAACACAGTCTGCCGACCGTGAGAGAGAAAAGCCGGGCAGTGAGCAAGAAGTGCCGGTTTCCCGATGACCTGGATACAAGTAAGAAACTGAAGAGAGCCTCCAACAAGGGGAGGAAGAGTGCAAATGCCCAGCCTGAGGCGGGTCTTCCCAGTAGGCCCCTGGGCGGCGGCCACAGGGCTGTGAGCAGGTCTCATGACCACGGACGCGATGCAATTGTGGCCAAACCTAAGCATAAGCGAGTCGATTATCGGCGGTGGAAGTCGTCCGCTGAGATTTCCTATGAGGAGGCCCTGAGAAGAGCCCGGAGAAACCGCAGGGAAAACGTGGGTGTGTATGCAGCGCCAGTCCCTCTTCCATATGCAAGTCCCTACGCTTACGTAGCTAGTGACTCTGAGTATTCGGCCGAGTGCGAGTCCCTGTTCCACTCCACCGTGGTGGACACCAGTGAGGACGAGCAGAGCAATTACACCACGAATTGCTTTGGGGACAGTGAGTCTAGCGTGAGTGAAGGGGAGTTTGTGGGGGAGAGCACAACCACCAGTGACTCTGAAGAAAGTGGGGGATTAATTTGGTCCCAGTTTGTCCAGACTCTCCCTATTCAAACGGTCACAGCCCCAGACCTTCACAACAACCCCACAAAAACCTTTGTCAAAATTAAAGCTTCTCATAACCTCAAGAAGAAGATCCTCCGCTTTAGGTCTGGCTCTTTGAAATTGATGACCACGGTTTGAGTAAAATCATTGAAGTCGAAAGTGTCTTCTTTATAGCCACAGAAAAAAGGTGGTGTTTTTATGTAAAACTTTCATGGAATGCTTTTTTGTTTTTATTAAGATAAAACTTAGGTAAATTACGTCATGTCTTCATCATGTACGGACAGTAGTGCTTCTAATGGAAGGTAAAGAATGTTGTGTTAGTTACAAGTGAAAATATTGAGGTTTTAATGGTGGTGAGTTGAATGAATTTTGTGGTATCAGCTGATTTTTGTCTTACATTTCCTGAACATCCATCAAGGTGTAGGCAGTCCCTGGATTACCCACAAGTTCCATTCCCAGATCTGTCTGTAAGTGGAATTTGTAGTAAGTCTGAACAGTTAGGTCTGGTTGGTATCTAATGCCAGTTAGTCAAATGTTTGTCTTAGTATATAGTGTATAGTGTACCTTTCTATGCATAAAAGACAATAAAAGAAACTTCCAGGTACACTAAAACATCTTTAGCATAATAATACAGTAAAAATGTTTTGACATGTGTCACAAAGTAGCGCCCGTTATTACAAACCATTGTATGTACCTCGAATTTTTAATGTAATAGGCTTTACAGGGGCTGATTTATAACTATGGGTTGTATGTACGTCTGACGTTCATAACCCAGGGACTGTCTTACAGGTTTTGATGTTTTCTTCAGGTTTTATTAGGTTGAGGGAGACCTTTTGATCTTGAGGTCAATTGGATGAAATTTTAGGACTTAACATTTGCTTCTTGATCTTTAGGGCAATGTTTTCCTATCGGGGGGGATCACACACAGTTGTGCGAAGTAGGTAAGACAGGTAGTCATTGTTTTCTATAATTTTTTATATAAGTCTGCATTCTTTCAGATGTTTCACCCATTCTGTTTTCTTTTCAGAAAGATTCACTAAAACTTTTGCCGCACTTGGTGCCTAAGCCCTGGTATCCCATTCTAGGGCCATTTACCCAACATTTTGAAGCCTTTTTTCCGTTTCCCTAATTTCCAGCAGATCCAGCCATTCCTCCCTTGGAGGACTTGCCTTTGAGAAAAATTTTGGTCCTTGGATACAAAGAAATGCACTCCTAATGTAGTAACCTTTGGGTGTGACTCCAGGCTCCGAATTGCTCACTGAGCCCTCTGCCACCTAAGCTTTGGCCTAAATATATTAGTGCAATTCAGTCCAGATTGGACTGCTGACCCTGTCTGGAAGGGCTTTTTTTAGAAAGGATTTTTTTTGTAAACAGTATTGTGTAAAAAAAATTTTTTTAATACCAATATATGCATGTTTTGTGCATGAGTAGTACTCGTTTTGATATTCCTGTTGATGTTAAATTCCTGTATGATATAAGCAGTATTTGTTTTTATATCATTGTGTAAATTTAATATAACACGTTATATGCTGTAATGAACTGTTTTACTGCTGTTAAGGTTGTTATTTGAGTATAAAACCAGATGTTTACACCTGTAAATCTTGTGTTGATTATTGGTGTTATTTGTGAACTTTATATTAGGTCTATTCTAGCATTAGAATATTATTTGCAATAATTAAGGCAAGTTTTGGTAGTATTCTTGGATTCAGTGGCGAGTAAGCAAATGAGGAAAAGCAAGCCACTTTTTTTGGAATAGTTAAGGTACTTCTTTAAAATTTAGGGTAAATTTGATAGATGGTTTCTAGGGAAAACATTTATGAGAAGAATCCCCTCCCCCAACATTTTATTACAAAAAATTTTAAACACAGAATAGTTGAAAGGATAGTACAATAAACACCTATAAACCCACCAACTGGATTCAACAACTGCTAACATTTTGCCATGTTTGCTTTAACTCTTATTGCTGGTTTCATAGGTCAGAGACAGTCAGATATTGGCAGTCCCCCCACCACACACACACTGCTGTGCTATTTTTAAATTACAGGCATCATCATGGCATTTCACCCTAGAACTTAATCGTGCATTTCCTAAGAACCAGGACGTTCTGTGTAACAATATCATGATCACACCTAGGAAAATTAACAGTAATTCATAATAACCTGTGCCATTGAGTCGATTCCGACTCAGTAATTCGTAATACCAAACATTTAATCTATATTCAAATTTTCCAGTTTAAGAATTTTTAAAACGGCATCTTCTTGTGCAACCGGGATCCAATTAAAGTTGTGTATTGGGTTTGGTTGTTAGGTCTTTTTAGTCTAGAATAGTCTCTCCCCCCCCCCCCCCCTTTTTTTTTTATGATACTGACATTTTGAAGCATTCAGGACTGTTGTCTTGTAGCCAGGCTCATGGTCTGAATTTAGTTGTTTCCTTTTAGCCCCTCTGTGTCCTGCAAACTGCATAAGGCTTGATTGAATTCAGGTTAAACATTTTTGGCAAGAAGATTTTATTGGTGATGTGTACTTGGTATTGCTTCATGTCAAGAAACATATATTATCAGATTGTTCCACTATTACTGAATTTAAGAGTTACAACTTAAGTTGAACATCATTTTTCTCCATTATAAAGGCATTTTTTATTCTTTGCAAAAGGTTAGTATTTGTGGATGATTTTTTGGTAATGTGTTGCTACCCTATTCTTCAATAACTTTTCACTTAATGGATTTAGCTTACATTGTTGATCCTAGCCTGATTCATTTATTGCCTTGGGGATGCAAAATGGTAGTTTTCTAAATATCTTTCCTTCTACTTTTTTTTTAGCTGACATTCTTCTACAAAAAAAAAGAGCTTTCCTGTTTTTTTTTCCTATCCCTATGGACTTGAGAATTTTATCTATTTGATATGTTACAATCTTAATCTTTCTTTTTGATGTTCAGCATGTCCCAAATTTGGCCAGTGAGAGGATAAAGTCTGTTAAAAGGAAATTATAGAATTATCTTAGTCTCATAATTCATATATTTATTGTGAAATGTATCCAATTAAAATTAATTTTCAAATACTAAATTTCAGAAGCAAATTTTAGTATAGTGAAAACTTCTTAACTACCTTTTTTTGAATTCTGCCTTAGAGACTTTTTATTTTCTTGTACTTTACATGCCTCTTGTTTCTAGCAAAGCTTTTGTCTTTGGAATGCAGTAAATTATTTCCCTGTGGTTTGTAAAGGCATCCTTTTTAGCAAGACACTTAAAGTGACTCAGTTCTTCAAAATTTTAGAGTTTCTAGTCTTGTAGTACAGTATTCATATGTTTTTATATGCAACTAGCCATTTTGCATTGACTAGAGTTTCTGTGAGTACCTCCCTAACTCTAAATGGCATATATGTTCCCATACCCTGTTACATGCACATACAAACATATAACCTTTGTGCCTTTTCTTTAAAAAAAATTATCTCAAGCTCTATGTATTATTCCATAATTTGCTTCCTTCATTTCATGGACTCATATGGTGAGTTTCCTTCCCAAGTCGTCTTAGTGGGGTTCCACGTATCTTCTCGCTGAGGAAAAAGGCACCAGATTTTATAGGCTACTTAGAGTTTGCCCTGCTTAGATGAATTCTAATACTTAGCAACAACGTGTTACCTAAGTGTTACATGTTAGTGCACATACTGCCTTTTCAATTTTTTATATATTTTGTAATTTTGTACTGTGAGCTCACTTTCAGTAGGAGGTTATTGGTGAGAATCCTTTGAGACTTGGTTAAGGGTTTTTCCATACAGAGAAGTTTTGTTTAACCGTCAGGTGCTCAGGGATTTCCCAGGCTGGACCACTTACTAAGTAAATTTATCTACTTTGGGGTGTCTGACTACAGAGGTGGTATAAATTCAAATCTTAGATTCATATGAGGATAGATTGTACAAGTTCTCAGGGGAAACATTTCCTTCGTCCAGAGCTCAGGCCAGGGCAGACAAGCTTATTTTCATCTAGGCCAGCAAATAATTTTTCTCCTGGTGCAACCTTTCACTGAAGGTGTAAACCTTCAGAATCTCAGCAATATGGGGGAGTCTCAATTTTAAATCCTACCCTGTGAGGAACAAGTCCTTGACCCTGAGTGACTTTCTAAACCTAAGCCCCTTGCATAAGGGACCAGCACTTACCAAGAGTAGATGATGCAGGTGGTTCATATCCATTAAATTCTCAAAGCCTTTGCTCTGTTGGTTTCCACCACCCGTCTGTCCGTTTGTCATACTGTGGTGGCATGTGTGTTGGTATGATGCTGGAAGCTATGCCACTGGTATTTAAAATACCAGTAGGGTCACCTGTGGTAGACAGATTTTAGTGGAGCTTCCAGACTAAGAAAAAAGGCCTGGTAATCTATTTCTGAAAATGAACCATTGAAAACCCTGCGGATCACAACAGACTTGTGTGATACAGTGCTGGAAGATGAGCCCTCTACACTGGAAGACACTCAGAAATATGCAGTGGCCACAAGAATGAACTTGAGCATACTAATGATTATGAAGGTGGCGCAGGACTGGACATTTTGTTCTATTGTGTATGGGGTCGCCATGAGTCAGAGGTAACCCAAGGCCACTGACAACATTGGTTTGTATCTGTGCTTTGCATGCTTGGCTCAGCAGTTAGCCTGACTCCTGAGGGTTCAACATGCATAGGAGGTCCTTTTCTCTACTTCTACCCCCTCTAGAATTTCCCCTGCCATCTCCATCCCCCAGGGTCAACTTTTCCTGGTTCCTTTGGCCAGAAAGACATGTTTCTATTGGGGTTTTGCACTGCCACTGCTCTGCAGCTGGGACCGCCCTCAGGGCAAAGCTGCTTGAGAAAAGAAAAATAATGGGAAGCTCACCCACTCCCACAGTCCATCTGCTTTTGTTTACTTTTCACAGTCCTCAGGTAGGTTTGTTTTTTCCCCCATATTTTTGTCAGCATTTTAAGTTGTAATCAGTGGGAAAGAGGCTAAGGTGGGCTAACACTGCCTTGGCAGAAACAGAGCTCCACTGACTCATTTATTTTTAATATGAGTAGAATTCAGAGACCTAGAAGTGACCTGCACAAGAGCCAGTATTTCCCCTAAATTCCCCACCATACACTAAAAAACACACATAGGATTGCTGTATTCTGGTGTTTAAATCTGAGTAATAGTTGCTGTTGTTAGATGCCACCAAGTTGATTTCAACTCATAGAGACCCAATGGGACAGAATAGATCTGTTCCATAGGGTTTTCTAGGCTTTAGTCTTTATGGAAGGAGATCAACAGGTGTTTCTCCCGTGGAGCCACTAGGTGGGTTCCAATCGCCAGCCTTTTGGTTAGCAGCCGATTGCTTAACCACTGTGCCACCAAGCATTTTTTTAGTAATAAACCACTGCCATCGAGTTGATTCTGATTGATAGCGACCCTATAGAACAGAGTAGAACTGCCCCATAGAGTTTTCAAGGAGCACCTGGCGGATTCGAACTGCCGACCTCTTGGTTAGTAGCCATAGCACTTAAACCACTATGCCACCAGGGTTTCCACTTTTAGTAATAGTACCTGCAAACCTGTTGCTGTCAAGTTGGTCCCTATAGACTCTAGTGGTGTAGTGGTTAAGAGCTACGGTTGCTAACCAAAAGGTCAGCAGTTTCAATCCACCAGGTGCTCCTGGGAAACCTTATGGGGCAGTTTTACTCTGTCCTGTAGGGTTGCTATGAGTCAGGAATAGTAAAGCCTGCTAAAATTGAGGAAATTCTTTATCATCATTGAAGAGAGCATGCATTTGAGATTCGCACAATGAAATTTTATTTTTCTTTCTTTTGGGTGTAAACCTTTAATTTGGAGGGTTGAGGATAACTATGTAATTACTTATTTTTATGTAGTTCTTTGTTTTGTGGCTAAGAAAAAAATAGCATCTGTACACATATGTATCTGAAAGGTGGCTTAAAAATGCCTTTGTTTCCTTGGGAGTCATTTTGTTTGGTTTCAGACCTGTCACTTTTAATTATTTACCTGATCATCATATCTCTGACTATAATAATAAATAGAGTATATAATTACACTTTTAAAAATGGGTATTTACTCCTTGGCCCACAGTGGTTTTTTGGAGCTGTTACAACCTATCTGTTAAACATAAGGACTAGCAGCATGGAGCCCAAAGCTGATTCAGAGAATTATTTTAATTTCAGGATCGTTGCCCAGGTAAATAGCAGCTACTCTGGAGTCCTTACAACTGAAATGGTCAAGGAGTAATTTATTACATTTAATTATAAAAGATGAATATTTCAGAGTTACAAAAGTACAAAAAATAAATATTAGTTCAGCTAGCTGTTTGTTGTATCTTGAAAGGAATACTAGAAATATGTAAAGTTGGAGGTAACCTAGAGAATTTCTTTGGGAGATTTCGATTAATGCTGGGCAAAATAAAAATGATCAAAGTATGGGTTGGATTTGAGTAAACACCTCAAGTCTATTTATCAAAATCTTATGCAAAATGTGTTCAACCTTTGAACTGGCAAACTTGGGCAGGGAATCTTGCAAGAGCATTTTTTCCCACAAGATTAAAGAAAATAAAATCTGTATTCCTTACTTAGGAGGAGGCTGTACCCACATTTCTGGCTTTCTAGTGGAATCTGGCATTTTACTCAGAATTGTACCTAGCCAGAACCAGGAAATGCTAAGAGCTAAATTTCTAAAACTGAGGGGAGCTGTTAATGGATTGAATTTTGTCCCCCTAAAATATGTATTGTAATTTTTAACCTCTGTGCCTATGGTTATAATCCCATTTGGGAATGGGCTGTCTTTGTTATGTTAATTAGGCACGGTTAGCGTAGGGTTATCTTGAGTCATTCTCTTTCGAAATATATAAGAGGTTAAACAAGCCAGCAGAGCAGAGATGGGGTAAGATAGGTACCAAGACATGTAGAGATCGCCAAGTATCCAGGAATCAAAAGTGGAAGAGACAAGAACCTTCCTCCAGAGCCAACAGAGAGAAAGCTTCCCCGTGGAGTCGGTGCTCTGAATTTGGACTTCTAGCCTCCTAAACTGTGAGAAAATAAATTTCTGTTTATTAAAGCCACCCACTTGAGATATTTCTGTTACAGCAGCACTAGATGACTAAGACAGGAGCTTTTTTTTTCTTAATTGAAAATAATCTTTTATTGTTACAAACACAGTGTATGTGCATTATAGAAAGTAAGAGAATACAAGTAAGCAAAAAGGAAGAAAATAAAAACAGTGTTTTTATTATCCAAATATGATCCCAGCCGCCCCTTATTTTATATGTTTCCAGATCCCCTTCCAAGTATGCTTAGATGTATTTTTGTTCCAAGAGTGAGATCACACCTTATTTACTGTTTTGCTACTTGCTTTTTAAAGTCAAGCACCTTCACCTTTCCATGTAAATACACTTTCATCTCATCTGACTTTTAAAAACACTGAAAAAATTAAGTTCCAAATCAATCCTTGATAACTAAGGATGTTATCCTAAATATTTGTCTGAATTGATTTGATTCAGGGATTTCATGGGAGGCCTGACCTAATAGTTGATACTGATAACCATGTGGTCAATCTGTCATGCAGAATAATTGACTCTGATCATGGCTACAGAATCACAGATGTGCCCTAGTGAATTCAGAGATTGAAATGACACCCATTCTTTCAGGAAGCTCCTAACAGGAATGAAACAATGCATAATGAGAGGAATGTAACAATACTTACAGCCATTTTACTTTCCTTTGTATGATCGCATATAATGTGTGAATAAGGTTCACCGCGGGAGCAAGTTAGGACCTTTGGAGAGATCCTGGATAACTGCTGACCATTAGAGTGTATCCCATAAATGAGTTTTGAATTTTGTTCCCTAAATGATACCTCATGTGAGGCAAGAGTTACAGTTCTTCCCAAAGAGCCAAAACTAGTCCAAAGGAGGAACATTCTTTCCCCAGAATCTCATCAATTGATGTTTAGAGGAAAGGACTTAGGAGGCTAAAAATATGGCTTGTTGCCTAAGACACATTTTATTCTTAAGAAACAAATTTCTGGAAAAGTTGCACTAAAAATTATAGATAAATGCACCTAATTTTCTTTTGTCCCCCTCCTTCAAGTTTTTAAGTATAAAAGGAATCTAAAACCTATATATTCAATAACATTTAACAACTAGACAAAAAAAAAATCACCATTACTTTATTTTCCTAGTTATTAGCATTTTCGTGTGTTCCCTCCAAGTATTTTTTCTATGCATTTAACATAGTTTTAATTACATAAATGTATATATACACACTCTCAACACACACACTCATAAAATAAGTACCTACCATATGTACATACACATGAGTATGTATGCATATGTACATGTAAACATATATAAGTATATGTGGTATGTACTTATATTTACATATAACTATGTAAGTGCACACTGTATATACTATATATAAGTGCATACCATATGCACTTAGCATTAACTAAGGGTTTTCCCAGATTATTACAGTCTTTTTAATCAGCATTTTGTAATGGTCACATACCACTTTATTGTGTTATCCAACTATTTAGCCATTCTGTTCGTGGTGGAAATTTATTTTGTTTCTATTTCAGCGTCTCCTGGCCCACCCACTAACTGAGACTGAGATACTCTGTGGAGACTCCTTCCTTTGCTTCCCCACCCGTTCTCAGGGCATCTCTCCAGGATCTACATTCTGGAATGTTCCCTCCAGGGACTCGACCTCAGGGGTCGAGCTTCATTTTGGCTGTCTTGCTCTGCTCTACCCTGATGTACTTGACATTTTGAACTATTCCTTCTCATAAGCCTGCCTTGCCAGGAATTTGGACTTAAGTTCTCTTTTCTTCTCTTTCCTCTTTCGAACCCTGTCTGCATCGTCCTAGTTAGTCCTGGGTTTATAGGTCCCAGCTCACCATGGGCTAGAAGTGGAGGTGGCAGGGAAAGGATATTAGATTGCTGGTTTGTGCCTGTTATAAACAGCACTGGCAGGAACATTTTTGTGATAAGATTTTTTCCCACATTTAGGATTATTTTCTTGGGATAGAATCCTAGAAATGTAATTACTGAGTCAAAAAATGAATATTTTTAAAGCTGTTAATATTTATTGACAAATGAATATAGCTAATATTTATTAACCATTTCTGGGACATTTTCAAATTTAATTTTCACAACCATATACATAAATACCCATTTCGGATAAAGAATGGAGGCACAGAGGGATATGTATATCTTGTCCAAGTTAACGCAGCTAGTAACTGAGGGAGTTGGAATTGAATCACAGCCTGTCTGACTCAAGAGCTCATATTTTCAATGAATACAATTCATTAATTTGAACTGTCATCATGTCACCATCATTGTTCGTTATAATTTAAAAGGCAAAAATAGACTTTGTTAATGTGTTTACCTATTTTTTAGGGGGAAGAGGAGAACATGCTGGCAGGAAAGGTTCATTAAATATTTTTTTTTCTTTTCATGTAATATCTTGTTTATTCACAATCTCATTAACTGATAATTGAATACTCTTTTTTTCTCTTTGATCAAGATGTTCAATAATGTTAGCTGGGCACCATTCAGTTCTTCTGGTGTCGTGGCAAAGGGGACAGTTGTTCATGGAGGCAATTAGCCACGCATTCCATTTCTTCCTCCTGTTCCTGATTCTCCTTCTTCTGGTGCTCCAGGTGAAGAGACCAGTTGGCATGACTTGGATGGCAGTAAAGCAACCATTTTAATAAAGTTTTATTTAGTCTTCATAAACGCATATATGAGAAATTATCCACTTAAAGCATTCCTCTAAACCCTGTCATTTTGAAATATATTTAAAGAAAATAAGAAGTGTGTGAGGTACCTCATTTTCTCTAACACTTTCTCATCTAATTAAGTCACACTTTTTGTGTTAATTATTATTTCTGGAGTCAATATTTATCCTGGATACTGTTGCATATAATTTTATTATTTTTTCTGTTTTTATTGTGCTTTAGGTGAGAGTTTACAGTTCAAGTTAATTTCTCATAAAAAAATTTATACACATATTGTTTTGTGATGTTAGTTGCAATCCCCACAATGTGACAGCATACACCCCTTTCCATCCCGGGTTCCCTGTGTCCATTTGACCAGTTCCTGTCCCTTCCTGCCTTCTCATCCTGCGTTTGGACAGGAGCTGCCCACTTGGTCTCATATATCTGATGAACTAAGAAGCATATTCCTCATGTGTATGTTTTTTTTTTTTGTGTGTGTGTAGTCCTGTCTAATCTTTATCTGAAGAGTGAGCTCCGAGAATGGTTTCAGTTCTGGGTTAACAGTATATCCAAGGGTCATAGTTTCGGGGAGTCCTCCATTCTCTGTCAGACCATTAAGTCTGGTCTTTTTACATGAATTTGAGTTCTGTTCTGCATTTTTCTCCTGCTCTGCCTGTGACCCTCTGTTTTGTTCCCTGTGAGGGTGGTCGTTCGTTGTAGCTGGGCACCATCTAATTCTTCTGGTCTCTGGCTGGTGGAGAATTTCATTTCTTTTAAAAGCAGTTGTGAATTTTTTCTTTGAGCACCAGTTGTACAAAGATTCTTAGGCTTATAAATACAAAATCAGTTTTAAACCAAAAGGATAAACAGGAGAGTTTATTACTGTGGACACATTCATCAAATATTTCAGCACCTACTAGATGCATAGCAGTGTTACAGGAGCTGTGTGGATGCTGAGCTAGAATGCAGGCCCCAGGAGGGGCGGGGGGGGGGGCGGGGCGGAGGGGAGGGTACTCTACCTGCTGTGTTCAGTGCTGTATTTCCAGAGTCAGTGCTTGCCACACAGTAGGTGCTTAGGAGATATTTGTAGAACAAATGAAAATATGGTCACTGTTCTTAGTAGGATTAGGTTCAACTGTGAGTGACAGAAATCCCCAAATAACAATGGCTTAAACCAGATAGAAGTTTATTTCTTACATAAAATAAATCTAGAGAAATGTAGTCCAGTCTGTTAGGGATGGCTTATAATATCATCAGGGCCCAGGTTACTCCTGTCTTACTGCTCTGTATTCCTTGGCATATTTCTAGTTCATGGTCCCAGTTGACTGCCTGAGCCCCAGCCATCACATCAAAATTTCCTCAAAAAATGAGGAAAGGGACATGTTCCTTCTCTTCAAAGAGAATTGTTGGAAGTTGCACACAACCCTGAAAGGATTGGTCAGAACTTAGACATACCTAACTGAAACAAGGTAAGGAAGTGTGGACTTTATTATGGGGGGGCCTTGTGCTCCTTGGAAACTCTCTGGGGCAGTTCTGCTCTGCCCTATAGGGTCGCTAGGAGTCAGAGTTGACTTGACAGCAACGGGTTTATTCCCCACATAAAAATCAGGGGCTCTGTTATTCTGGAGCATCTATTCTTTGACAACTAACAACAACAATTATTTGGGAAGAAGGAAAGGATGTATTTTAGGGGACAGCTAGCAGGATCTCTTGGTGATGAGATGAAATCTTTTTGGAGGATGAATTTATACACACATTAAATTTTAAATAAGCACATAAAGTGGCATATTATTGAAACCAAATAAGTGATACAGATGAGATGAGGCACACAGAAGATTCTTACAGTGCTGGCTGACTGAAACAATGTTAAGTCAAGAGCTGTGTTGTTATTGAGGAGATGGGCCTGGCTACGTGGAGGGCAGTGCGGAGAGCTGGAGGCTAGTCCAATGGCAGCATATGTTTTGTATTAGGTAAAGGTGGTAAAAATACAAAAATAATTCACCATGGTTGTGAATAAAATTCTCTCTGCTTTTGATCTTCAAGAAGAGGTCATTGTAATAGTATCAAACTCAATATATTTTATTTAAAGGGTACTTTTACGTCCTGTAAAATAATCTTTAAAGCCGTGTTACTTGGACTTCCCCCTTTAAGCCTCCTCTGGTTGTGTTTAATCAGTGCTTCTTTATAAGGTTCTTCCATTCTCCTGCAGGGCACAGAGCACTCCTGGAATGTGTGTGGCCGGTGGTGATTCCAGGTGAAATTGTAGCGGTAGGGAACTGTAGTGCCCTGTTCTACAACTGCTGTCTCAAAAGTCTCTCACACAAACAAGGCAAGAGTGAAAATTTGCTCTACATATTTATAGGTTGAATTTCTTTCTCTTGTTATTTAAAAATTACATGTATAGTACATACCAATTAAGAATTAGAAAGTAGGATGAGCAAAAAGAAAAAATAACCTGTAACCCACACTCCAGGAACCCTGGTGATGCAGTGTTTAAGAACATGGCTGCTAAACTGAAAGTTTGGCACCTCGCACTAGCCACTCTGTGAGAGAAAAGACCTGGTGATCTGCTCCTGTAAGGATTACAGCCTAGGAAACCCTATTGGACAGTTAGTTCTACTCTGTCCTGTAGGTTTGCTATGAGTTGGAATCGACTCAATGGCACACAGCAATAACCCACTCTCCGGAGATGACCACTGTTACTTTTTTTTGTGTGTGGCAATTCCTTTTTTTTTTTAAATATTTTATTGTGTTTTAGGTGAAAGTTTACATGGCAAATTTAACGATTTTTGTACAACTTGTTCTGTGACATTGATTATACTTTTTACAATGTGTCAACATTCTTATTTCCTTCTTTTGTTCTATTTCCATTAATCCAGCTTCCCTGCCTCTCCTTAGCTTCTCATCTTTGTTTTAGGGTAAATGTTCTCATATAGTTGATTATTTAAGGGAGCACGGTATTCATGAGTTGTATTGTTTATTTCATAAGCCAATCTATTGTTTGGATAAAGGATGACCACCAGAAGTGGCTTCAGCTCCAAGTTCAAAGGATGTTTTAGGGCAATGATCTTGTGGGTTCCTCTAGTCTCTATTGGTCCAGTAAGCCTGGCCTTTTTTAGGAATTTGAGTTTTGTTCTACATTTTTCTCCCTTTCTGTCCAGGACCTTTTATTGTGTTCCTCATCAGATCAGTTGGTAGTGGTAGCCAGGCACCATTTAGTTCTTTTGGTCTCAAGCTAGATGAGGCCATGGTTCATGTAGGCTGTTATTCCTCTGGACTAGTTTATTCTTTGAGCCTCTTTTGTTTCAGATGAGTAGAGACTAATAGTTGTATCTTATATGGCCTCTCGCAAGGTTTTAAGACTCCAGACGTTACCAAACTCGGATATAGAAAATTATCTTTATGAATTATGTTATGCCAATTGACAGAGTTGTCCAGCAAGACCATGGTCCCAAACTTTCAAAACCCAGTAATCCAGTCCCCCAAGGTGTTTGTTATGTCTAAGAAATATCCAGAACTGTGCCCCTATGTGGTTTATTATATACATGAATAATATACATATATGCAGTGCACATAAACTTATATACATATGCCTACAGATACACTTGTACATGCATACCCATATACTCATATGTGCCTTCCTATGCACATACATGTATACATATCTACCTATGTAGTCACACACTTTTTTTTGGTTGTTATTGTTGCAAAATTGTCTATGTTACAGCATTTATGAAAATAGTCCCATATTCTTGTATACTTAGTGTCTTCCTTTACTTTGGGCAAGTCTTGCAGATTTCACCCATACTGGGTATTGCCTTTCCCACCACCAGAAAGTGGTTCCTCCTCCTTCCCCCTCCCGTCTTTGGTAACCATCAAAGAACATCGTTTTCTGTCTATATACCTATTCTTGACTTTTTATAAAAGTGAGACCATACAATATTTGTCCTTTTATGATTCACTTATTTTACTCAGCATGATGTCCTCCATATTTATCCATGTTATAAGATGTTTTGCGGACTCCTTATTATTCTTTATAGTTGTGTAGTATTCCATTACATGTAACACAATGTTTATTCTTTCATCTGTTTATAGGCACGTAGGTTGTTTTCATCTTTTCGCTATTGTGAAAAATGCTGCATATGTTTATTTGTATCACTGCTCTTGTATTTCTAGGATATATACCTAGGAGTGGGATTACTGGATCATATGATATTTCTGTTTCTAGCTTTTTGAGGAACCTCCATACTGTTTTCCATAGTGGTTGTACCATTTTACAATCCTACCAGCAACGTATAAGAGTTGAAATCCCTTAACAACCTCCCCACCATTTGTTGTGTTCTATTTTTTTAATCACTGCCATTTTTGCAGGGGTGAGGTGGTATCTCATTGTAGTTTTCATTTGCATCTCTAATGGATAATGACTGTGAGCATCTTTTTGTGTATTTGTTGGCCCCCGAATGTCCCCTTTAGTGAAGTGTCTGTTTATGTTCTTTGCTTATTTCTTGATTGGATTGTTTGTCTTTTTGTTGTTGAGATGTTTAAGTTTTCTATTTATTTTAGAGATTAGACCCTCTTCAGATTTGTCATTGCCAAAGATTTTTTCCCAGACTGTAGGTTCTCTTTTTACTCTCTTGGTAAAACCTTTTGATGAGCATAAATATTTAATTTTTAGGAGGTCCCAGTTATCTAATTTATCTTCCGTCATTTGTGCATTTTTAGTTTTGTTGGATAGACTATTTATGCTGAAAATTAGGTCCCTTAATTTTGACCCTATGTTATCTTTCAGGAACTTTGTAGTTTTAGCTTTAACATTTACGCCTTTTATCCATTTTGAGTTAGTTTTTGTGCTGATTGGATCCTGATTCATTTTTCTGCATATGGATATCCAGTTTTGCCAACACCATTTTTTAAAGAGACTATTTCTTCCCTGTTGAATGGGCTTTGACCCTTTGTTGAAGATCAGCTGCCCGTAGATGAATGGATTTACATATGGGTTCTCAATTTTATTCCATTGGTCTGTGTGTCTGTCATTGAACCAGTACCAGGCTGTTTTGATTACTGTGGCTGTATAGTAAGTTTTGAGAACAGGAAGTGAGAGGCCTCTTACTTTTTTCTTCTTCAATATTTCTTTAACTATTTGGGGCCTCCCTTCTTTCCATATGAAGTTGGTGATTACTTTTTCCATTTCATTAAAGAATGTTGTTGGGATTTGTATCAGGATTATATCTACAGATATCTTTTGGTAGGATTGACATTTTCACCATGTTAAGTCTTCTAATCCATGAGCATAGAATGTTTTTCCATTTATGTAGATCTCCTTTACTTTCTTGCAATAGTGTTTAATCATTTTTTTGTATAAGACGTTTACATCCCTGGTCATTGTTACTGTTTTGATGTAAGCCCTTTTTAAAAATACACAGTTTTAAAAATATACATTTGTTAACGTACACATTTACAAAAAAAATCACTTGATGTTAATGCTTTATAATCTGCATTTTAAATTGAATAACCTACTATGAACATTTTTCTATGTCAATAAATATAATTTTGCTTCATCATTTCTAATAGTTGCGTAATATTTTTTTATTATCTTATTTTATTAATATTTATTATTTTTTCAAAATGATAGGAAATATGGCTGTCCTCAGTACTTCTTTTATCAGGAACTTGGGAGAACTGCTAATTCACAGGAGCTGATTGGGAGCAGAAGGCTTGAAAGAAGGTCATCAGAAAAGGTTAGTTGCACAGTTGCCTGAAACTGAGAGACTGAATCTAATACCTGCACAACTGGTTGCCCCTAAGGAGGCTGTCTGGAGAAGTGGTGTCAGCCTGTCAGTGCAGATTGGTATCACTCATAGCCTGGAGGCTCCCAGGAAGGGGCCTGGAGCCCAGGTGAGGGCTCTTTGGAGGCAGATGGTTCTGGCAAAGTCACCTCAGACCAGATAGTGCTCTGTAAACAATCCTCACCTCCTGGCTCCTTGCATTTTCTTCAGCTGGTGTTAGAGAGTAAGAGCTCTGTCAAATTGGGTGTAGTTTTGTAACTTCTTTAGCTGCTACCTCACTCCCCAGTTACCTCACCCCTCACTCGCCAGCCCAGCGTTGCTAACATTCCGTTACCAACATTTGATGTACATTGAAAGCAATTACCTCATGAGCTAGGCATGTGCGGTGCTTAAGTCTTCCCACTCAGGAGCCTTTAGAAATAAAACTCAGATTAAGTAACAGCTAGGGCAGGATACGCAAGTACATTTTTTAACAGTGACATAATGACTTTTCTAGGTTATTTCCTTTTGTTTGAAGGGGACTATTATCTCTCTGTGAAACCACATTGACATCCAGGCTGAAGTGAATTGCTGAAATACTGGTCCTTACCTCTGAATGGTAAGAGCCCACCTGCTTCCTTCTAATGGGCTTTGCACCATCAGGTGCAAAATGGATGCTGGCGCTCGCAGGCTGCCCTGATTTTATGCGTTAAGGCTACACATCTTATAATGTGAGAACTACATCTGAGGCACATTCTGCTCCACAAGAATAAACTTGTTCTTTCTTGAGAATGAATGACCTCAGGGATCGTTGGCTTTTAAGTGTTATAAGTTTTTATGACATTATGAAAGAAATGGGGGCTACAGAAAACCACTTAGTATTATATTTCCATTTTCTGGATAATGGATTAGGTGTAATGTTCCAGTAAATATAAGTAGACTACCGAGGGCAGACTAGAAATAGAATAGGATATAAAATATGTACAAGAGGATTGCCCAAGAAAGTCAAGTTAGCTTTCCTCTGATGTGACCAAATATTAAAATAAGAGGTGAATGTTCAGGTACAGTGTTAATGATTAATGAGGCATTAAATTAAAGTGCACCCTGATTAAGTTCTTAAACCAAACCAAACTTGTTGCCATGGAGTTGATTCTGACTCATAGTGACCCTATAGGATAGAGTAGAACTGCCTCATAGGGTTGATTAAGTTCTTAGAGGATCCTAAAATGGGAATTTAGAAAGTATAAGGGTAGCCAGAATGGCAGAGGCTAGTTTCTCAAAATGGTAAACTGGGTAAGAAATTGAAGATAAAAACGGAAGAACTCAGAGTGGGTTAATGTTGAGGCATAGACCTGTGAACGAAGGAAGGAAGGAAAGAAAGAGAGAGGAATAATTACAAATGTAGCCTTCATATGGTGTGGAAATAAAAGGATTTCAAAATCCTGAAAAGGGTCTTTGAGCTAGGACAACAGGAGGATTCACTCCTGCGTATTAAGGAGGATCATTTTTCTCATTTTTGATAAGGGAAAATGAAAAGACAGTGACAAAAAAATGCCTCTTGTTTCTAGGGGATGATCTTTTTTGGGGTACCTTGCATGGAAGCTATTCTTCTTTTTAATAGTTATGGGGTTAAAAAAAGTAGCTTTCTTAAGAGAGCCAACATCAGAAACTAGAGGAATTTTGTGATTTGGCAGTCAGGGCCATTGGTCATTAGGGTACATGTCCAAAGGTACTGGTATTCAAAAGAACAAAATACACTGAGAAGCAGATGAGGAAACAGAGCCAGAGAAGCACACAACACGATGCTGGAGGTCTCACTGTTAAATGGTGGCATGACAAAGTCCCTCATAATTTAGGTATTGGGAACGAATTCAGTGATTCTGGGGTAAGTTATGGACTAATTGGCAGGAGTAAAGGGCATAGGATGTGTCAGGGCTATTCATTTTGATGCAGACACTACATTTTTCCTAGCCTTAGATGCCACATCTGTAAGATGGTTGTGTTGGAATAGATGATTGTGACCCTAGCAAGGACAAGTGAGAGGGCTGTGCAGTTGTGAGTGTTGAGTGTTATTATTTAAGATAATAATAGATTAACCACCTAGGCGGAGCTAGCCAGGAGCACCAAATCCACAGACATCATGAAGTTTAAGTGGTGGTGGGTCAATAATGGAAGAGGGAATTTCTAGGGCACCATCCTGAGACAAGGTCAAATGGCCAATGAATGCCCTGCCATTTTGATTTTTAAGGTCTTCTTTCTGCCTTGCTCTATACTTGAGCCTTCTCAGTCTTAAAGCAGTATGTTTAGAAGCAGCTGTTAAACATAGATGTTGGTTTGTAAGAAAAACTTCACAAGTCAGAAAACAGTGAATTCAGCCTAACCAAAAGAGAGGAACTTATTATTTGGCAGCAAAGGTGCCTTGGAACCTTGGGAACAGATAAGAAGCAAAGACTGAAGGCTGCTGGGGCTCTCAATCCAACTGTAGTCTTTGTTCCTCTCTGTGTCCCTGCATGGCTTGGCAGGCAATAATCTTATTCTAATCAGCACTGTCTTGTGCACAGCTGGGATACAGTGTCCAGGCCTGGACTCCACATCCTGAGTGGAGACATGCAGACTGTTCAAATGAGAGCCGTAGGAATGATAAAGGCCTGAGAGGTGATGCTAAAGAACTGGGGATAATTCATCCAGAAAAGACTGTTATTGGCATAATACAGTCTTAAGTATGTGAGGGATTATTGGTATAAGAAGCTGGTGACTGGCTGTTCTTTGTCTTCCCTAAGGATAAACCAAGAGGGAACAGACCTGAATCACAGCAAAAGGGATTCAGGCTAGATGAAAGTAAAGAGGTGCTGGCAGTGAGGACTAGGCATAGTAATCGCTTTTGAGAGAAAGTTGAGACCGCCCCTTTAAAAATAGGCAATTCTTGTCTTCCTGGACTGATGTTTGCTCTTCTCAGGTGGAAGGATGGCCTGGAGTGGCCCAGCAGTCCCTTTTAATTTTGAGGGCAGATGTTTGGTTGGGTCACAGAAACTATTTTTTTTCTGGTGAGTCCATGTCCGAGGGGCTTCTTAGGCTCCTTGGTATTTTCTCAGGCTTAAAACCATATTGTGACACTAAATAACTTTCTACCTTCTGTTCATTAGTCTCAAGTTTCAGTGTCTAGCTGACATAGTGCATTCATGTTAGGTTTGCAGGTTTGGGCATCTTTGTTGCTGGTTATTTAGAAAATGATTAAATAATTTGATGTGCATGCTGCTTTTTGCCTCCAGAGCGCTCAGTGGCAATTTGAAAGGTATGAGACTGGAATGCTTATTTCTTTTGCTTTCAATCACTTGGTTTGTTTTTAAAATAAAAATGATATACCCTTCAATTGCAAAAGAGAAATAATCCACTGTTCTCCTAATTGCTTTAAACTCAATGTTTACCTCAATCAGGTACACGTGACTCAGGTATTGAAGGCTGCTCAGCTCATAGTGTGAGGGAGGGAGGGGAGGTAAAATTTTGTAATAAAATCTTCAAAACCAGCTCTAACTTTTGGTTGTCTTATGTGTTCAATGAAAACCTCCAGATGATAGAAAAAAGCCAATGGAAACTGTCATCTTGTGTTTATCAGGAAAAATGGCTTCAGCTGTTACCCCAGCTAAATGCACCATGGCAGAAAAATTTAATGAAAGAGCAGAAGTGTTGTTATGGTTGTGTAGTGCCTAGAAAGTCATTAGAATAAAACACATCCTCACATTTTGATAGTCTCTCCCTGGTCCATTAATCTCTTACTTTAAAGCCCCTCTCTAGGTTGGTGCTGTGTCTGACCAGCTGGAAGTAGTTTTAGTGGTAAATGGGGCTCATTTATGATAGGATGAAGCTGTCACACACACACACAAAAGACTCTGAATAAAAATAAAACAGTGGCTGTATCTGATAATTACATACGAAATTTGTATGCACTACACATTTTGACACAAATAGACTGTTTTGGTTCCAGATGGATGCTACTTTAAGTCACCCTAGAATGCCTTCTCCCACATACTATCCACATCCCCCATTGTTGTATTCCCCGATGATGGAGTTTTCATTTCTGTCTGAAGTTATTATGGCCTCAGTTCTTATATTTAGTAGTATTTTATTTTGTTTAATTTTCTATACTAGGCTTGGGTGAGAGGAGCTCTGGTGGCATACTGGTTAAGAGCTTGGCTGCTAACCAAAAGATTGGGAGTTTGAACCCACCAGCCGCTGTGCAGGAGAAAGCTGTGGAAGTCTCCTTCCGTAAAGATTACAGCCTTGAAAACCCCATGGGGCAGTTCTGCTCTGTCCTATAGGATTGCTAGGAGTCGCAATTGACTCAACGGCTATGGGGTTTAACAGGTTTCGATTTGGGTGAAATGACAAAAAATTGGGCTCAAAAGTGTGCTAGTCTTCCAGAGCATCTATCACTCAGGTGAGACGTATCTTTGAAGAGGGTGTGCTGTCTGAATACACCAGCTGCTAAGAGGGTTGAATGACAGTGATGAGTGAGGCTTAAAGGGAGTCGGGGCTGTTGGAAAGGGCTGGTGAATCCAGAAGCATAGAGTGGGTGCAGTGGGAAACGGAGAGTGTAGTCGAAGTGGCTTCTCTCTGAGGGTTGGCAGGCAGTGAGAGGCCAGAGGGAAAACCAAGGGTAGGGTGAGGTCAGCAGGAGTGGAATTCAGACCACCTCTTTTGGATGAATGACTGAGATAGGTGTCGGAGAATCGGCTGCTCTTGGAGCAATGTACACGTTACAGGCATTCTCTCCATTTTTCCCTGAGGACCTTTAGAAATGTTGGCTCTTTCATTAGACAGGCTGTTTCATCCTAGTTTCAGATGATTCTCACGCTTGGTCTTGAAATCATTAGGTTTCTCCTGTTTTTCTTACGGTAACATTCTGCATCCCAGTACAATGCTGTTTTAGCAAATAGCTGAACATTCTTCTGCAGGGCATGGCAAAAACCGAGTGCCAGGCCTCTCGTAGTTTATCCAGCCCTGTAGCCCCTGGGGGAAAGCAAGCCTGGGGCTTTTTTAGAATACTCTCACTCTCCCTTATCATGCTTCCTCTTTTGATTCCCCGCTTTTCCCAAATATAAGAATAATGGTCCTTGTAAAGCAATGTCTGCCCTGTGGTGGTGGTACAGGAATGCGTCTTTACGTGAGTTAAATGCCTGTGATTCTTCCACATTCAGTGAGGGAAACGCATGCAGATTCCCTGATGGTTTACCACTTTACACTTTAAATGCCATTTATTCTCCTAATTGGCTAAAATTAGAACTCTCCAAGATGATTAATTTGCTTTAAAGAAATTTTCATAACAAATAGAAATGCCAATTTTTGTTTTTCTCTTAACAGGGAAAATGAGGCTGCTGCCACCTGGCAGTAAAAAATGATACCACTTTTCACAAAAGTTGGCTGGTAAGGTGACATAGTGCCCACTGAACCTTCTCCTGAGCCGTGTCTGCCGTTAGTATCCTTTGTTAGCTCTGTGGGCTTTGAGCTTCTAAGGACATAGATTGGAATAGGAATGGGACTGAGTGGGTGGAAGATGATTGGCAAAAATTCTGAAGGAGATGATGTTTAACTTTAATCTCTCCCGGACATGTGTTTTTAGATTTGTTAAAGATAGAGAACCAAGCTTTGAGAATGAGAACAGTGGTGGAAAAAGAGCATCTTGTTAAAGAGGTGTTGGGCAGATCAGGGGTCAGATGGCTTCAGAAAGCCAAAGATTTGTTCCTTAAGGCAGGACAGTGTACTTGGGGCTGCTTATGGGTGAATGAGGAGTGAGCCAGCCAGCTGCCCAGGGTAGAACAAAATGAATTAACAAGAGTCGTGAGAATCCTCAGCAATGAGACTGACCAAGGCTGCCTGACCTCCAGGAGTTGGTTCTCAGTACAGTGTAGCCTCGTGCTGTAAGTAGCTGACAACATGTCCTCCCAAAACCACACTGTGGAGAAAGGGTTTGCTGGAAGAGGAGCCTGGGAAAGTCTCAATACCCAGCCTGTGGAATAAGTCAAAGAAAGCCTTGCTACCCTACACAGTGATGACTGAAAATCACGAGGGAGCCTTCTGTTTGGGTGTCATGACCTTTCCTGTCACATCTCTACATTCTGGCAGCCTGTTGGGGAGGAGATTTGTGTGACAGGCTTACCTTTCAGCACGCCTCAATCACACCACTTAGACTGCAGGAGTGAAGAGGAAGGAAAGAGAGCACTCTTTGCTTCCTAAACACCCTCCCACCAGCACCCCCCTTCCCGAGTCAGGACTAGGTTACAGAGGCCACCAGTCATGTGGTAACATCTGATGATAAGGCAGAAAGTCTCTCTTTAGTCCCTCAGAGTGTGGTGTTTACCTGTGTTATTAAGGAAGGGATGTTTGTTTCATCTGGGCATTCTCCACACACACATACTAGCACCCTCTCCAGCCCTCTCAGCAAAGATACACCTCTTAGAATCCAGGCATTCACAGTGGGTAACTTGATTTTTAATTATGCAGAAACAACTTTCTCTCTCTTCTTGATAAATGACTTAGATGAAGCAGACACAGTCATGTCTTTTCGAGATTGTTTAGGAGATTTGGAGGTAGAAATATGAATATGATGGATTGGATTTGAATTTGCTTAGCTCTGACTAAGATAAATTACCACTAAAATAATGAGGTTGTATATTTTCACGACCAAACCAATTTTACTTTTAAAACTAGCTATTCTTTATAGGCTTTTTGTCAACAACTGGAAAGAAATGGGATTATAGTTATCAGATTAGAAGAATACCATTAAAATCACTTAGGCGGTTGGTTTGCTTGGCTGAAATATTTGGTGAGGCTGCCTGTCCTGTCACGCTGGCGGCAAGAAGAGTGAGTAAATGGTTGATCCCTGCGGCCACCATTATTATGAAACTTATACATTTCTGGTGCAGGAAGCTCCACAATTTTCCCCGATAAATTGAAAGTGATTCTCTGTTGCATCATTTTTTAGAAAAAAGATACATTTCTAATTCATTTTTAAAATACAACACAATAAAAATACAATAAAAACAATGGATTTGCTCTGGGCAAAAATTTCTCCAAGATTTTATATTTGTAATTACTTACATGCATAGACAACCTCCGAAAGAATACATAAACTGTTAGCTCTGGCTGACTCTAGGGAGGGGAAATGGATGATTAGGGGAATGGGCTAAAAAAAAAAAAAATTTTTTTTTTTGGGCTACTGCCTATTAATTTAAAAACTATCCATTAAAATATTGCCTGTTAAAACTAAAATAAAACATTTGCTTAAAAATTTTTTTTTGTTGTTCTTTATTGGGAAGTGGACACTATGTTGGCTGGTTTGCTTTTTCAGTTAGTGTGTGTGATAAACTCATAGTATGCCTTCACCCACCCTGTCTTGCGGCTGTATCTGATACAAAGACGCAGGGCATAGGTGTAGTAAAGAAATAACAGAAAGCAAAGTGTATCGGAATGGTCCCACTATATTTCCCTGGAAAGTCTATAATTCTGCTTGGCTAGAACTTGAAGAGGAATGGTGTTGCAGTCATCGTCAAAAAGAATGTTTCAAAATCTATCCTGAAGTACAACGCTGTCAGTGACAGGATAATATCCATACGCCTACAAGGAAGACCAGTTAATACAACTGTTATTCAAATTTATGCACCAACCACTAGGGCCAAAGATGAAGAAACAAGATTTTTATCAGCTGCTATAGTCTGAAATTGATCGAACAAGTAATCAAGATGCATTGATAATTACTGGCGATTGGAAAGCAAAAGTTGGAAACAAAGAAGAAGGATCAGTAGTTGGAAAATATGGCCTTGGTGATAGAAACAATTCTGGAGATCGGATGATAGAATTTTGCAAGACCAACAACTTCTTCATTGCAAATACCTTCTTTCACCAACATAAACGGTGACTATACACAAAAAAAAAAAAAAAAAAAATTTTTTTTTTATACACATGGACCTCGCCAGATGGAACACACAGAAATCAAATTGACTACATCTGTGGAAAGAGACGATGGGAAAGCTCAATATCATCAGTCAGAACAAGGTCAGGGGTTGACTGTGGAACAGACCATCAATTGCTCACATGCAAGTTCAAGGTGAAACTGAAGAAAATCAGAGCGAGTCCACGAGAGCCAAAATAAGACCTTGAGTATATCCCACCTGAATTTAGAGACCATCTCGAGAATAGATTTGACGCATTGAACACTAGTGACCACAGACCAGACGAGTTGTGGAATGACATCAAGGACATCATCCATGAAGAAAGCAAGAGGTCACTGAAAAGACAGGAAAGAAAGTAAAGACCAAGACGGATGTCAGAGGAGATTCTGACACTTGCTCTTGAGCATCGAGCAGCTAAAGCAAAAGGAAGAATTGATGAAGTAAAAGAACTGAACAGAAGATTTCAAAGGGCCTCTTGAGAAGACAAAGTATTATAATGACATGTGCAAGAGCTGGAAATGGAAAACCAAAAGGGAAGAACAAGCTCGGCGTTTCTCAAGCTGAAAAAACTGAAGGAAAAATTCAAGTCTCAAGTTGCAATAGTGAAGGATTCCATGGGGAAAATACTAAATGATGCAGGAAGCATCAAAAGAAGCTGGAAGGAATACACAGAGTCATTGTACCAAAAAGAATTAGTTGATATTCAACCATTTCAAGAGGTGGCATATGATCAGGAACCGATGGTACTGAAGGAAGAAGTCCAAGCTGCTCTGAAGACATTGGCGAAAAACAAGGCTCCAGGAATTGATGGAATATCAATTGAGATGTTTCAACAAACAGATGCAGCGCTGGAGGTGCTCACTCGTCTATGCCAAGAAATATGGAAGACAGCTTCCTGGCTGACTGACTGGAAGAGAGCCGCATTTATGCCTATTCCCAAGAAAGGTGATCCAACCGAATGTGGAAATTATAGAAGAATATCATTAATATCCCGCACAAACAAAATTTTGCTGAAGATCATTCAAAAACTGCTGCAGCAGTATATCGACAGGGAACTGCCAGAAATTCAGGCCGGTTTCAGAAGAGGACGTGGAACCAGGGATATCATTGCTGATGTCAGATGGATCCTGGCTGAAAGCAGAGAATACCAGAAGGATGTTTACCTGTGCTTTATTGACTATGCAAAGGCATTTGACTGTGTGGATCATAACAAACTATGGATAACACTTCGAAGAATGGGAATTCCAGAACACTTAATTGTGCTCATGAGGAACCTTCACATGGATCAAGAGGCAGTTGTTTGGACAGAACAAGGGGATACTGATTGGTTTAAAGTCAGGAAAAGTGTGCGTCAGGGTTGTATTCTTTCACCATACCTATTCAATCTGTATGCTGAACAAATAATCTGAGAGGCTGGACTATATGAAGAAGAATGGGGCATCAGGATTGGAGGAAGACTCATTAACAATCTGCGTTATGCAGATGACACAATCTTGCTTGCTGAAAGTGAAGAGGACTTGAAGCACTTACTGATGAAGATCAAAGACCACAGCCTTCAGTATGGATTGCACCTCAACATAAAGAAAACAAAAATCCTCACAACTGGACCAATAAACAACATCATGATAAACAGAGAAAAGATTGAAGTTGTTAAGGATTTCATTTTACTTGGATCCACAATCAACACCCATGGAAGCAGCAGTCAAGAAATCAAAAAGACGCATTGCATTGGGCAGATCTGCTGCAAAGGACCTCTTTAGAGTGTTGAAGAGCAAAGATGTCACCATGAAGACTAAGGTGCGCCTGACCCAAGCCATGGTATTTTCAATGACATCATATGCATGTGAAAGCTGGACAGTGAATAAGGAAGACCGAAGAAGAAATGACGCCTTTGAATTGTGGTGTTGGCGAAGAATATTGAATATACCATGGACTGCCAAAAGAAGAGCAAATCTGTCTTGGAGGAAGCACAACCAGAATGCTCCTTAGAAGCAAAGATGGAGAGACTGTGTCTTATATACTTTGGACATGTTGTCAGGAGGGTTCAGTCCCTGGAGAAGGACATCATGCTTGGCAGAGTACAGGGTCAGCGGAAAAGAGGAAGACCCTCAACTAGGTGGATTGACACAGTGGCTGCAACAATAAGCTCAAGCATAACAAGGATTGTAAGGATGGCGCAGGACCGGGCAGTGTTTCGTTCTGTTGTGCATAGTGTCGCTATGAGTCGGAACCGATTCAGCAGCACCTGACAACAACAGAGACCACTAATCATGTTAGTTTAAACATGAATTTAAACCATCTTTCATTATTTATCTTACAAACATAATATTTGTTTGGAGTAGAGAATTTAGAAATACTGATAAACAGAAGAAAAGTCACCCAACTACTCAGAGATCACTGTTGTTAACCTTTCAAAATGTATCTGTATTGGCCTTTTTCTGTGTTTATCTGTTTCTATATACAACTGTGTTTGTGTGTGTGTGCATGCATTCACGTGTGTGCTCTAAGTTCCCTTTAAGAGCCAGGCAGATAGTATGTATAAATGTATAACATCAGGTGGGTATGAGATAAATTAGAGAACAATGAGGAGTATGCTAAACTGGAGAGTTATGCTTAGCCTAGAGGTATTCAAAATTTCAATTATGTATGACCAAACATAACAATCTGTAGGCTGGATTTAGCTTGTGGGCCAACAGTTTATTTCACAGGAGGTAATGGTGGTGCAGTGGTTAAGAGTTTGGCTGCTAAACAGAAGGTTGGCAGTTCAAACCTACCAGCTGCTCCTTGGAAGCCCTATGGGTCAGTTCTGCTGTGTCCTATAGGGTCACTATGAGTCACAATCAACTCTATGTCAATTTTTTTTTTTTTTTTAAATCTAGGTTTTTTTTTTTTCTCTCGTATTAGAGATATTCTATGTGCTGTTGTTGTTAGGTGCTGTTGAGTCTTTCCGACTCATAGCAACCCCACGCACAACAGAACGAAACACTGCCCGGTCCTGCGCCATCCTTAACAATCGTTGTTATGCTTGAGACCATTGTTGCAGCCACTGTGTCAGTCTACCTCGTTGAGGGTCTTCCGCTTTTCCACTGACCCTGAACTTTGCCAAGCATGATGTCCTTCTCCAGGGACTGATCCCTTCTGACAACATGCCCAAGGTATGTAAGACGCAGTCTCACCATCCTTGCTTCTAAGAAGCATTCTGGTTGTACTGCTTCCAAGACAGATTTGTTCATTCTTTTGTCAGTTCACGGTATATTTGATATTCTTCACCAACCACAATTCAAAGGCATCAGTTCTTCTTCAGTCTCCCTTATTCATTGTCCAGCTTTCACATGCATATGATGCTATTGAAAATACCATGGCTTGGGTCAGGCGCACCTTAGTCTTCAAGGTGACATCTTTGCTTTTCAACACTTTAAAGAGGTCCTTTGCAGCAGATTTGCCCAGTGCAATGCGTCTTTTGATTTCTTGACTGATGCTTCCTTGTTTGTTGATTGTGGTTCCAAGTAAAATGAAATCCTTAACAACTTCAATCTTTTCTCTGTTTATCATAATGTCGCTTATTGGTCCAGTTGTGAGGATTTTTGTTTTCTTTATGTTGAGGCTCAATCCATACTGAAGGCTGTGGTCTTTGATCTTCATTAGTAAGTGCTTCAAGTCCTCTTCACTTTCAGCAAGCAAGGTTGTGCCATCTGCATAACACAGGTTGTTAATGAGTCTTCCACCAATCCTGATGCCCTGTTCTTCATATAGTCCAGCTTCTCTTATTATTTGCTCAGCATACAGATTGAATAGGTATGGTGAAAGGATACAAGCCCGATGCACACCTTTCCTGACTTTAAACCACTCAGCATCCCCTTGTTCTGTCCGAACAACTGCCTCTTGATCCATGTGAAGGTTCCTCATGAGCACAATTAAGTGTTCTGGAATTCCCATTCTTCGTAGTATTATCCATAATTTGTTATGATCCACACAGATGAATGCCTTTGCATAGTCAATAAAACACAGGCAAACATCATTCTAGTATTCTCTGCTTTCAGCCAGGACCCATCTGACACCAGCAATGATATCCCTGGTTCAGGCAGTTCCCTGTTGTTGTACTACTGCAGCTTCTTTTGAATGATCTTCAGCAAAATTTTGCTTACATGCGATATTAATGATATTGTTCTATAATTTCCACATTCGGTTGGATCACCTTTCTTGGGAATAGGCATAAATATGGATCTCTTCCAGTCAGTTGGCTGGGAAGCTGTCTTCCATATTTCTTGGCATAGATGAGTGAGCACTTCCAGCGCCGCATCCGTTTGTTGAAACATCTCAATTGATATTCCATCAGTTCCTGGAGCCTTGTTTTTCGCTAGTGCCTTCAGAGCAGCTTGGACTTCTTCCTTCAGCACCATCGGTTTCTCATCATATGCTGTCTCTTGAAGTGGTTGAATGTGGACTAATTCTTTTCGATATAATGACTCTGTGTATTCCTTCCATCTTGTTTTGATGGAAGGAAGAAGGACACAGCAGTCTACTTCTGAAAAGAATTAACCAGTGAAAACCTTATGAATAGCAGCAGAACATTCTACGTGTGGTGTGTATATATTTCATACTGTATACACTCACACGCACATAAATTCATTCTCCCCTCCTTCCTTTTGTTACACAAATGAGAGCATGTCCATTGCAATTTTAACTCTGAGTCTTAGCTGAACCTTTTGGCTGACAGCTTGCTGCCCTGCCTGCATTATCACTTGTTACCCCTCTTTTGATCATCTTTGTTCTTCTTAGTCTTCTTCCGAGAGTGCAAGGCTTCTTCCCTACTACAGTACATTTGCATTTCTTTCTTTGTGAATAGTCTCTTCACTTTAAACCTTATGCACTTTTCTACCCTGTTTTCTTCAAACTGAAATCAAGTTCCCTTTACTTTCCCCAGCTTTGTTAGTATTTTCATCACCTATCACTTATGATTATTTTCAGATTCCATTACCATTTTGTTATGCCTGCTGCAACAATCATAGTAGATGTTAAATAGGACTAAGCCTCAGCTTGATCCTTGGGTCACTCTATTAGACTCAATCACCTTCTGCAAATTGGATACTATGTCATCCATCATTGTACTTAGTAAATGCTCTTGCTAACATCTTTTAGCTGTGAAGAGCTGCTTTCAATATCAGCCATCTGCTACCACCCCCTATCTAACAATGGAACAAATTTAATGAAGAATCTTGTTGAACTTACAAGACTATTAGGCATGATTCTGTTGACATCATACACATTGGCAGCTTTTCTTGAGTGCTTTTTAAAAATATTGCTTGGCTGCTGATAACTTGTGTATAATAATTTCTTTCAAAGCATTTAGAGTTACCATAGTGTAGTGAAAAGAACTGAGTTCTGCTCTTGATTTGATTGATGTATGATCTTGGTAGACATTTAACCACTGAGCCTTAGTTTTCTCATTTACAAAATAGGGTTAATAATACGCATTCCAGTTATCTCACAGAATTATTGGAGTAAAATTACACAGTGAATGCAAAAGCAACCGTATATGCTATATGAATAAATTTTCTCCACCCCAAGGCTGTTGAACAATCAATTGAGAAAATAGGATTTTGTTAGCTGCTGTGGAGTTGGCCTCTGACTCATGGGGACCCATGCACAACAGAATTGGTCTGTTGTGAGCCATAGGGTTTTCATTGGCTGATTGTGAAAGTAGGTCTCCATGCCTTTCTTCCTAGCCTGTCTAGCTTGGAAGCTCTTCCAAAGCTTGTTCAGCATCATAGCAACCCACAAGCTTTCACTGATGGTGGGGTGGTGGCTACACTTGAGGTGTATTGGCCAAGAATCGAACCTAGGTCTCTCATGGAAAGTGAGAATTCTACCACCGAACCAGAAAATACGGTAGTGGTGGATTTACATTTATGCTATTTTACATCACAGTTTCCCCAAAACATCTCTATTTTCCTTTAACCCCTGTCCTAATACTCCTTATTCAGCAGGTTACTTTGACTTTGAGCTTGTGTCTCATGCTTCCTCAGTGTCTGTTCCTGCATTGAAGACAGCAGGCTCACCTCTCCATCCTGGTGTACCCCTTACCTATGCTCTGCATTCTTTCTCATTTCCTCCCTGACTTTTCTCCTTCTCTATTGGCTCCTTTTTCTCTCCTACAAGCGTGCTCATCTTTCCTTTTCTAAAAGAAAACCATTATTCCCTCAAAGCCGCCATTCATCCCATCTTCCTCCTCCTTCTCACCACCTGTGATAGTTAAGGTTGTGTGTCAACTTGTCTGGGCTATGATCCTCAGTGGTATGGCAGTTATGATGTAGTTTGGCAGCTTTTAATGATGTAATCACCTCCATAATGAGACCTGATATTACATGATCACCTCCATGGTGAGATCTGTTGTGAGCAACCATCAGTTAAAGGAGTTTCCTTGGGGGTATGGCCCGTACCCAATATAAATGGACTTTCAGGCAAGGCTCACTGGCCTTCGCTCACCATGGATCCTGCAGCTGGCTCCTCTTCATCTGACTTCTAGTTCTTGGGACTTGAGCTAACAGCTTACTTACCAGCTTACCTGCTGATCTTGGGATTCATCAACCTCCACAGCCTGTGAGCTAGAGACCTGCTGTCTGACCTTCTGATCTTGGATTCATTAGTGCCTGTGTCTGCGTGAGTCAGGAGAAGCCTCCAACCTGACCCATGAACTTGGGACTTTCCAGCCTCTACAACCATGTAAACCATTTCCTTTATATAATTCTCTCTGTATATGTATTTATATGCTGCATTGGTTTTGTTTGTCTAGAGAACCCAGCCTAAGACACCACCAAACACCTGCTCCTTCCCATTTTCTTTGTGCTCACTTTGTCTTCAGTTTCTTGCAGTCCGATTGCCCCTACTACTCTACTGAATCTGATGTCTCGAAGGTCACATTCTAAGAATCAAACCTACTGGTTTTAACTGAGCTCTTATCTTTCTTGAATTCTTTACATTAAGCACTCTTAATAATAGGGCATAATCCTGCTTTCATTCCCACCTTCCCTATAAAGCCTGATTTCTCTTTCTTACTCCTTAAGTTTCGGTATTAGTCCAGGTTCTGTACCTAAACCTTGGTGGTCTCATCAAATCTCACATCTTTAGCTATCATTTTTGTAGCAAATCCCCAATTATCCAGGTTAAATCCCAATTGTAGTCCCAAATTCAGACCTATATTCATAACAGCTGGCAGAAGATCTCCACATAAAGGTCATGATGAAGTCATTTAAACTGAACATTTCAAAGTTGAGCTCATCTTCAGTTCAAGTCTCTACACCAGGGCTCCCTATTTCTGTTCAGATGACTTTTCATGTAAATTGACATTTACTCCTTTAACTGCAAAATAAACTAAAGCCCAGGCATCCAAGCGTGGTAAGGAATTAGGTGGAAAGCAAATCAGGAAAAATATTAGTGTAGTGGCAGTGTGAGTGAAATTATTTTGAGCCACAGGGGAAAAAAGGAGACAGGAGCATAGGAAATTAACATCAAGCTTTTGGCTTAGCCATGCGAAAGCTGGACAGTGAATAAGGAAGACTGAAGAATTTTTGATGGATTCAAATTTTGGTGTTCATGAAGAATATTGGATGTGCCATGGACTACCAGAAGAACAAACAAATCTGTCAGGAGGTGGGCTTTCCAATGGGGAAGGTAACCTTGGTGCTTATCTTGCTTAGCAGGTCATTGGTAGTGAACAATTTCATATTTTTTCACCACCTCAAAGATTCTGCTTCTAGATATGGCCTGCATCTGTCTCTTTCCAAACCCTACAGCACCTTCATACAGAATCAAAGCCTCTTTTCAAATACACAGCCCTGACAGGGACAGATGACCCAGTAAGCAAGGTAAGCATGGGCTTACTTGTGCTTACTAATCTGTAGTGAACATGTGAAATTGTTCACTACAGATGATCTTGTAAGCAAAGTAAGCACGGTGCTTACCCTGCCTATTGGATAATCTGTCCCTGAATCTGTCTTGGAAGAAGTACAGTGAGAGTGCTCCTTGGAAGCCAGGATGGTGAGACTTCATCTCATGTACTTTGGATGTGTTATCAGGAGAGACTAATCCTTTGAGAGTGTCATCATGCTTGATAGAGAGTCAATAAAAAAGAAGAAGACCCTTGAAAAGATGTATTTACACAGTGGCTGCAACAATGGGCTCAAGTAGCAACAATTGTGTGCAGGACCGTGCAGCGACATAGGGTCACTGTGAGTTGTAACCAACTTGATGGCGCCTAGCTACAATGGAGTTGGAAGACCAGGACTGTTTAATATGCCAGCATATGCATTTTTAAGGATCTCTGGTGGCTCAGTGGTTAAGAGCTCAGGTTTCTAACCAAAAGTTAGTTCGAATCCACCAGCTGCTCCTTGGAAATCCTATAGGGCAGTTCTGCTCTGTCCTGTTGAGTCACTCACCCAGTGCAAAAAAAAAAAAATGTCACTATGACAGTTGAAATTGACTTGACTGCAACAGGTTTTTTTTTTTTTCCAGTGGTGGTGCAATGGTTAAGTGCTTGGCATCTGTTACAGATTGAATTGTGTCCACCCCCCTGTCCAAAAATGTGTGTCAACTTGGCTAGTCCATTATTCCCAGTATTGTGTGATTGTCCACCATTTTGTCATCTGATATGATTTTCCTGTGTGTTGTAAATTCTACCTCTATGATGTTAACGAGGCAGGACTCAATCTACAAGATTAGATTGTGTCTTAAGTCAACCTCTTTTGAGATATAAAAGAGAGAAGTTGGGAACCTCATATGACCGAGAAAGTAGTACCAGGACCCAGGGTTCCTGCACTGAAAAGCTCCTAGTCCAGGGAAAGATTGATGATAAGGACATTCCTCCAGAGCTGATAGAGAAAGCCTTCTCCTTGAGCTTGCACCCTGAATTTGGACTTCTAGCCTCCTAGACTGTGAGAGAATAAACTTCTCTTTGTTAAAGCCATTCACTAGTGGTATTTCTGTTATGGCAGCACTAGATAACTACGGCAGCTGCTAACCAAAAAGTTGGTGGCTTGGACCCACCCAGTGACTCCTTGGGAGAAAGAGCTTGTGTTGTGCTCACGTAAACATTACAGCCTAAAAAACCTCTAAGGCAGTTCTACTCTGTTACATGGTGTTGTATGAGTCAGAATCAGCTTGATGGCACCTACCAACAACATCAGCAGATACAAAGCCTGGTCCCTCACATCAGTATCTCATTGTTTAAAAACTGCTGTGTGATGACAATCTCTCTTTAATTCTTTATATTCAGATTTTATATCCTTCATTTTTTCTCCTGTCATGAAATATTTTAAACATACAGAGAAGATAATAGTATTTTATTGTCATCAAATATTTTGCTATTTTGTCATGCTTGCTTCAAATATTTGTAAAACCTTTTATCTTGAAATAATTTTAGACTTAAATAGTACAAAAAATAGTACCAAGAGTTTGTATATACCTTTCACCCAGCTTCATCAGATATTAATACCTTACATAACTACAGTGCAATGATCAAAACAGGAAATTAACATTGATAAAATAATATTAACTAATCTACAGACCTAACTCAAATTTAACCAGATGTCCCATTAATCTACATACCTAGCTCAAATTTAACCAAATGTTCTGCTAACTGTAGTTGGACTATATGAAGAAGAACGTGGCATTAGGATTGGTGGAAGACTCATTAACAACCTGCAATATGCAGATTATACAACCTTACTTGCTGAAAGTGAAGAGGACTTGAATTACTTACTGTTGAAGATCAAAGTCCACGGCTTTCAGTATGGATTACACCTCAACATAAAGAAAACAAAAATCCTCACAACTGGACAAATAAGCAACATCATGATAAATGGAGAAAAGATTGAAGTCATCAAGGATTTCATTTTACTTGGATACAGAATCAACAACCATGGAATTAGCAGTCGAGAAATCAAATGACGTATTGGGCAAATCTGCTGCAAAAGACCTCTTTAAACTATTCAAAAGCAAAGATGTCACTTTGAGGACTAAGGTGCACCTGACCCAAGGCGTGGCATCTTCAGTCGCTTCATATGCATGCGAAAGCTGGACAATGAATAAGGAAGACCGAAGAAGAATTGATGCCTTTGAATTACAGTGTTGGCAAATAATATTGACTATACCATGGACTGCCAGTAGAACAATCAGGTGTGTCTTGGGAGAAGTACAGCAAGAGTGCTCCTTAGAAATGAGGATGGCGAGACTTTGTCTCACATACTTTGGATATGTTATCAGGAAGGACCAGTACCTGGAGAAGGACATCATGCTTCGTAAAGTAGAGGGTCAGCAAAAAAGAGGAAGACCCTTGAAAAGATGTATTGACACAGTGGCTGCAAAAGGGCCCCAAACATAGCAACAATTGTGAGGATGAAGCAGAACCGGTCTGTGTTTCATTCTGTTGTACATAGGGTTGCTGTGAGTCAGAAGCAACTTGACAGCACCTGTCTTGGTTATCTAGTGCTGCTATAACAGAAATACCACAAGTGGATGCCTTCAAGAAACAGAACTTTATTTTCTGACAGCCTAGTAGGCTTGAAGTCCAAATTCAGGGAGCCAGTTCCATGGGAAGGCTTTCTTTTTCTGTCGACTCTGGAGGAAGGGCGTTATTATCAATCTTTCCCTGGACTAGGAGCTTCTCAGTGCAGGGACTCTGGTCCAAAGAACACACTATCCTCTTGGCACTAATTTTCTTGATGGTATGAGGTCCCCATGTCTCTCTGCTTGCTTCTCTCTTTTATATCTCAAAAGAGATTGACTTTAGATACAAACCTAATCTAGTAGATTGAGTCCTGCCTTCTTAATGTAACTGCCGCTAATCCCACCTCATTAACATCATAAATCTGTTGCTGTCCAGTGGATTCCAACTCCTAGCGATCCTATAGGGACAGAGTAGAATGGTCCCATATGGTTTCCAAGGAGTGCCTGGTGGATTTGAACTGCTATCCTTTGGTTAGCAGTCAAGCTGTTAACTACTGTGACATCAGATGACAAGATGGTAGACAATCACACAATACTAGGAATCGTGGACTAGCCAAGTTGACACACATTTCTGGGGGACAAAATTCAATCCATGACAGCACCTAACAACAACAACCCACTAACATCCATTTTCTGGTCCAGGATCACAGAGGGCATTTGGTTGCTGTATTTCTTTAATCTCCTCCCATGTGGGACAGCTCCTCAATCTTTCTTTGTCTTTTATGCCTGGACAATTTTGAAACGTACTGGGCAGTTATTTTGTAGAATGTCTCTCAATTTGGGTTTGGTATTTTCTTATGTTTAAATTGAAGTTATGCATTTTTGGCAAGAAGCCCTGGTGGCGTAGTGGTTAAGAGCTCAGCTGCTAACCAAAGGGTCAGCAGTTTGAATCTACCAGCTGCTCCTTGGAAACCCTAGGGGGCAGTTCTACTCTACAGGGTTGCTTTGAGTAGGAATCAACTGGTTGGCAATGATTTTTTAATTTTGTTTTTGGCAAGAATACCACAGAAGTGATGTGTCCTTTTTAGTGCCTCGTATCAGGCAGCACTTGATAAGTTCCGTTACTGGTGACGTTCACTTTGATTGCTTGGCTAAGGAAATGTGTGCCAGGTTTCTCCACTGTGAAGTTACTCTTTCCCCCCTTTTAATAAGTATCTTGTGCATAAATACTTTCAGAGTATGCAAATAGCCTGTTTTTCATCATATTTTTACCTACTAAGTTTAGCTTCCATTGGCGATTCTTGCCTACAACAATTATTACTGTGGTTTTTGCCAAATGTTGATTTTTCTATTTCCATCATGTCTTCACTCCCATTATATATTTATTTGACTATTTATTTATGTCAATATGAACTCATGGATATTTGCTTTATTATATAAATTATAGGAGTACCTGAATGGTATTAATGGTTAACATACAAGACTGCTGACCAAAAGGTTGGAATTTCAAGTCTACCCAGAGGTGCCTTGGAATAAAGGTCTGGCAATCTACCTCTGAAAAATCAGCTATTGAAAACCTTATGGAGTACAGTTCTACTCTGACACACATTGGGTTGCCATGAATCAGAATCGACTTGGTGGCAAATGGTGGTATAAGTTATAATCTATTACCCTCATTATTTTCTTGGTCAAATTGCCCCATGTCGGGCCATTGGGAGTTCTTTCAAGATGACTCCTGTATCCTTTGGACATGCCCCCATTCTTTTCTGAGCACTTCTTTATTTGCTAGCACCTGAAGATGTCCCAGGTTCATCTTGTATTTTCCCTTCCCTATCCCTAGATCAAGGATTCTTGGTGGCACAATGGTTAAAGCACTCAGCTGCTAACCAAATGGTTGGCAGTTAGAACCTGCCAGCAGCTCCCCAGGAAAAAAGACCTGGCTATCTTCTTCTGTAAAGATTACAGCCTAGGAAACCCTATGAGGCAGTTCTACTCTGTCCTGTAGGGTTGCTACGAGCTGGAACTGACTCGACGGCACCTAACAACAACAATTTTGTTGTACATAGCAACCCTATGTACAACAAAATGAAACACTGCCTGATCCTACACCATTGTCATACTCATTGCTATGTTTGAGCCCGCAGTTGCAGCCACTGTGTCAGTTCATCTCTTTGAAGGTCGTCTTTTTTCCCTGACCCTCTACTTTCCCAAGCATGATATCCTTCTTCAGGGACTGGTCCCTCCTAATAACATGTCCAAAGTACAGAAGACAAAGTCTCACCATTCTCGCTTCCAAGCAGCATTCTGGCTGTACTTCTTCCAAGACAGACCTGTTCCTTCTGGCACTCTGTGGTATATTCAACGTTCTTTGCCAACACCATAATTCAAAGCATCAATTCTTCTTCAGTTGTCCTTATTCACTGTCCAGCTTTCACATGCATATGAGGCAATTGAAAATACCATGGCTTGGGTCAGGCACATCTTAGTCCTCAAGATGACACATTTGCTTAATCTTTTTTTTTTTTTTTTAATATACAAAACATTATGGGATCCCCTGTACCCTGTGGACCCTTTCTTATTCCAGTTCCTTGTTTCCCTCATCAGACGTTTCTGTTATCCTGATGTGGGACGTATCAACCTCTTGTATGTTCCAAACTATGGTTTTATACTTTTACTGCAAGTATTGGTATTCATAAGCAATGTATAGTGGGTTTTTTTTTTTTTGCATATTTTATAACCCCAGATAAATGAAATAATAGATTAACTTTATGTAACAAGAATTAAAAATTTTATCCTTGTTTTTAAGATTAATTCATGTCGGTATGTGTAGCCTTGGTTCATTCATTTGAACTGCTATGTAGTATCCCATTGTAGGAATATACCAAATTTATTTATTCTTCTATCACTTGGTAGATATTTTTATTGTACCCAATTTTTGATATTATGAACTTATTCTTGGAGTATCTCCTTGAGCCACCATGTTAGTGTTTCACTAGGTTATATATTTAGAAGTGTAATTACTAGACTGAGAGTATGTATGCCTTCAACTCCATTCATGGTTGTTTTAATTTATACTCTTACCAGCGATGTTTAAGAGTCTTTCCAACCCTTGGTATTGTTAGTCATTTAAATTTTTGACAAAGTGATAGGAGTGAAATACACCTACTGCTCGCTTATAGACATGGGTAGGTTCCAAAGACCAGGTCGTTATGCGAAAATCGGCATTACGAGAAAATGGAGGATTATTTTTTTGTTTTTAGACCATTCATTTGATTTTTTTAAAATAATTTTTATTGAGCTTTAAGTGAGCGTTTACAAATCAAGTCAGTCTGTCATATATAAGCTTAGATACACCTTACTCCGTACTCCCACTTACTCTCCCCCTAATGGGTCAGCCCTTCCAGTCTCTCCTTTCGTGACAATTTTGCCAGTTACTAACCCTCTCTACCCTCCTATCTCCCCTCCAGACAGGAGATGCCAACACAGTCTCAAGTGTCCACCTGATAGAAATAGCTCACTCTTCATCAGCATCTCTCTCCAACCCATTGTCCAGTCCCTTCCATGTCTGATGGGTTGTCTTCGGGAATGGTTCCTGTCCTGGGCCAACAGAAGGTTTGGGGACCATGACTGCCGGGATTCCTCTAGTCTCAGTCAGACCATTAAGTCTTGTTCATTTGATTTTTTTATTTAGAAAATATGATCATAGAAATAATAACAGCTAAGATTTACTGATGTGCTCATCACTGTGATGAGTCCAGTTATGGATTATTTCTCTGTGGAGAAGGAGGCTTGGAGGAGACAAAGTTGGATAAAGTCGGGCTGTGCAACTAGAGGGCCCATGCATGGCTTAACCACTTAGTCTTTCTCCTGTGCTAGATCAGAACTTCCCTCAGGAGCCTACAGGGCTCCACTCCCACCCTTGCAAGCCCTGCATTCACAATTATGTAGCTTGCTGTGCCCTCTGGTCCTGGCAAGTCATCAAAGCTCTTGGCTTTGTGCTGTGGCACTGGGAGCCTGGCCAAGCACCCAGCCCCACCTAGGCGGAGGCCTCAGGCACAGTTCACTTTGGGATGTCATTAAGCTTACATGCATTTCTTCCAAACACCCTCTCCAATGCCTTTTTCATCCCTTCTCAGTCCACAGCAATTTTGAGCTGCAGAGCAGGCTGCGTAGGAGCTGGGAACCCACAACAGGTGCCCACTGGCTCGGTGCTGCCTACTGCTTATGGGTCTGCCTGGAGGCCATAGCCACGGAGAAGGCCAGCCCTGAGAGGCCCAGTTTCCCGGTCGCCACCCCGAGATCCTTCCCAAGGGAAGGAACGCTCCATAGCTGTTGTCACCAAGCCCGCTGCCTCGTTAATACACAAATAGTAGAGTACTGGATTTTTTTTACTATTGTTGTAAATGCGAAATGTCGGGTAACGAGACAGTTGATAAGTGAGGAGTATTTTATTGTTTTTATCTGCATTTCCTTGACTGAGGCTAAGCATCTTTTCATGTTTATTGACTATTCCTATAACCTAATTGTTCGTAATCTTTTGCCCATTTTTCTGTTGGATTGCCATCCTCTTGTAGATTTATAGTTTTTTTCCTATGTCCCAGCTGCTGGAACTTTGCTGTAATATGTGATGCTTGTCTTCTAATATTGCTTGAAGTATATTTTCATCCTTCTAATTCGATTCAGTCTTCTAAGTGAGTTTCCTAATTGGACATATTAATGAAGTGGCCTTTGGCATACTACTCACAAATCAATTTCCTTTAACTAATTTTTTTTTTTTTTGTCACCAGGAGCTGGAAACAACTGGATGAGTTAAAAGATGAGTTTTTGGACTCAGGGGTCAGAAACTCACTCAGAGATGTTAAAAAAAAAAAAAAAAAAAAAGAAGGAAACCAAAAAGCAACTTTGATCCCTTAACAAGTGAGGTATAGCCTTCGTCTGTTTCTTTGTAATAGAATCTGAGGCTGAAAAGGGGTTCTTTGATATCCGTAATATCCAATTTAAAATTCACTGAATTCTTGAAATAAAGAACTGGAAGGAACCATAGGGACCATCTGGTTCAACCTTCTCATTTTACAGGAAATAGAGGTTCAGAGAGATGAAATAAAATAAGGTTGAGACCTAGTTTCTTTCCCCCAAGATTCCAATTTTTAAAAGGATGAATTTAGCCTTTCATTCCCCAAGGAAAGGAGACTCGTAAAATCTAACTTGGACACACATAATCTCCTAGAAATTTCCCCCACCCCCATTTACTAACACTCTCGGAGTCGTATCTAAATCCTGGTTAAATGCTTTGGACACATAGCAATTTATATTCCCTTGAACCTAATTGGTGTTATAAATCAGTCTGTAGAGTGGATGAAGGACTTCCGTTTTCTCTTTGTTTTCTTTCTTCTGTTTTTAAAAATTAAGATCCATTTCCCTTCTCTAGGGAGAGAACACAGTAATATTCTTTTTTGGACTTAGGAAACATTGGTTAGAAATAAATCTCTCCAAATGGCTAGAGTCCCCTGAGCAAGACTAAAAGGCCTCAACATTTTTTTCTCACTTATTTTCCTTATGCAGGGTCCACACTTAAATGGTCTAAAAGTTTATTTTGGTTAATTCAGTTTTCTTTTCTAAATAAAGTGGACTGGTTAGAGTCCTTTGTAGCTCTAACATGTCTATGAATCTAGGATAAGATACATCAAAAGAGCTTTGAGAAAAAACAGAGCAAGAAACTGAATGGAAAAATCCTTTGGGGCTGCTAGTAATGACCATCTATCTTAGCTGTCCAGTGTTGTTAATCATTCCTGGATTTTCCTTAAGAAACTTTCTGTAGTAATTGTTTCTCTGGGTCCTTATTTTAAAAACACCTCTCCACGAACAACAGCTCAGCATGCCAGAAACCAAACGATTAGCTCCTAGAGTTCAAGGACTATGTCTACCCATGGTATCTAATGATAATCATGATGACGACAATGATAAAAATAAAATGATTATGCTCATTGCATGCCAGACACTGTTCTAAGTATTTCATATGTATTAATAACCATTTAATCCTGACAACTCTAGGAGGTAAGTTACTATTATTATCTTTACAGATTGAAGCATGGAGAGGTTAAGTCATTTGTCTAGAGTCACAGTGTTTATCAGTCAGGACCCAAACAGAAAATGGGTGACACATAAAAATAAGAGAATTGGGAGGGTTTATTTACAAAGAGCTTCCTTACAAATGTGGGTGTAGGGGAAGCGTTGATGGAGCTAGGAGCAGGCACACTGTTACCGAGGCCTGAAGGGATGATGGGAGGGAGAAGTCACCAGAACTCAGAAGGAGAGAGAGTTGTGTGAAATCAACAGCCTCGCACCTTGCACGCAGCAGTGATCTCTGGTCAGGGACACTGCCAACCCAGGGCAACCTTGAGAGAAGAAGCCAAGAGAATAAGCACCCGCACTTCCTTCTCCTCCCTCTACCCTATTGCCAGGATACTTCAGCGGTAGACCTAGGAAGAACGTAATCAGAAGTTCCAGTGTATGAGGCCTGTTGATATAGTCAGTACAACTCAGCGCCAGGGCAGAGAGCAGGATCCAGAGTGGATCTGGAAGGGAAAAGAGAAGACATCTGGCACTCACAGAGAGTAAGTAGCAAAGGCAGGATTTGAACTGAGGCAGTGTAAAGTCCATATTTCTGACCACTGTGCTGTGTAATACCTTGTACAACAAACCACCAGTTATCATTGAGTCAGTTCTCGCTCATGGTGATCCCATGTGGTTCCGAGTAGAACTGTGTTCCATCGCGTTTTCAATGGCTGTAATCTTTTGGAAGTAGATCACCAGGACTTTCTTCTGCGGAACTGCTGGGTGGACTCAAACTGCCAATCTTTTGGTAAGTAGCCAAGCACTTAACAGTCTGTGGTACCAAGGACTCCTGCCTTGTACAATGAGGAAGCTGTAGAGTATACAGCGACTAGCATGTAACAAGAGTACGTAATCCAAGAGTCAGCGACTGCCTCAATGAACGGTGATGGAATGACTGGACAGGTTCACGGATTGCCAGTGTGTGTTCTGACAGCAGTAGAACCAGCAGGACGATGGTTGTTTGTTACTTACTTATTTGTATCTAGCTTGGTCTGGAAGGTATTTAAGACCCTTTGACTTATCTTCCTCTCTATCATTAATCGTATATTGGTCTTGTTTTTAGATACAGCAAAACGTACCAATTTCTCTCCAGTTACATGTGCTTTCTTGAAATCGAATTCTCTTGTTAATTATTCCAAAGCAATTGAATTTCAGTTGATCTGTAGTTGAAAAAAATTTTTCTTTAAATTAAAAAAAATTTTTAGACTTGATGGCAGCAGGGGTAGTTGAAAGTTACAAATTGCTCCCTTTTTAGTTCCCAATTTTGAGGGAGATGACATAAATTGAGCTGAACGCAGAATCTACTTTTTAAAGCAATTACAAATTGCTGCAAGAATCACTCATCACTGGAATAAAATGTTTTGATGTTATAGTTGTTCTCAACTTCGTTTCTCTATTACATAATGGAAGAGTCCTGGGGGACTGTGTGGCCACTGGAGAAGGAAAGCTGGTATAAGGAATTTTCAGTTCAGTTTGAAAAGTAATTGAGGTGAGGAGTGGAGGGTGAGTTCCATCTCAGGAAAGTGGCCTAAAGGCAGATTTCATATCGGAGGCTTCATCTAGGAGGTGGCCCAAAAAGAATGTACAGTTTTGAGGAAAGAGGAGAAAGAAAGTAGAGTTAGGAGGAGAACAAAGAGTGCTGTTTTAAAAGACATATACACCGTTGATTTTGTTTTTTAAAAACGTTTGGTCTTGAAAAATTGCCAATGGGAAGAAGAATTCTGATTCAAATAAGACTACCCATGTTTTAGTTTATTTTGAAGTTTCACAAAGGGTAATGCAAGAATGGCAGTTACAACACTCTTCAAGTTCTTTAAGTTGTGGGCACCATTCATCAACATTTGCCCAGCTCTAGAGGGAAAACCCTGGGACTCAGAGGGCAGATAATTCTTTTTTTTAATTTCTTTTAACAAAGAGAAAAATGTTTTTGAAAATTTTTTGCCAATACTGGTAACTATGGAGATCACATAAATTATTGGCTGTCCGTTTACAGACTAGAATTAGGTAACTAGTAGTGCAGAAGGGAATGTAATGAGTCAATGGAAGTCCGGGCACCTGAGTCCTCTTCCTGAGCCAGCAGCTAAGTGGCTGTGTCATCTTTTCTTTCTTTCTTTTTTTATTTTTATTGTACTTTAGATGAGGTTTGCAGAACAAACTAGTTTCTCATTAAACGGTTAGTACACATATTGTTTTCTGACATTGGTTAACCACGACATGTCAACACTCTCCCTTCTCAACCCTGGGTTCCCTTTTACCACCTTTCCTGTCCCCTTCTGCCTTTTAGTCCTTGCCCCAGGGCTGGTGTGCCCCTTTAGCCTCGTTTTGTTTTATGGGCCTGTCTAACCTTTGGCTGAAGGGTGAACCTCAAGAGTGACTTCATTACTGAACTGATAGGTTATCTGTGGGCCATGTTCTCAGGGTTTGTCCAGTGTCGGGCCAGCAAGTCTGGTCGTTATGAGTTAGAATTTTGTTCTACATTTTTCTCCAGCTCTGTCTGGGACCCTCTATTGTGGTCCCTGTCAGAGCAGTCAGTGGTGGTAGCTGGGTACCATCTAGTTGTACTGGACTCAGCCTGGTGGAGGCTGTGATAGATGTGGTCCATTAGTCCTTTGGACTAATCTTTCCCTTGTATCTTTAGTTTTCTTCATTCTTCTTTGCTCCCGAAGGGGTGAGACCAGTGGAGTATCCTAGATGGCCGCTCGCAGGCTTTCAAGACCCAGATGCTATTCACCACAGTGGAATGTAGAACATTTTTTTTAATAGATAGTTCTTTTTAAATAAAAGAAATCACTGCAAAAGAAAAGAATATCTAAGGTACTTAGAGATCTTTCTCTCAATTAGAGAAACACTAAGCATAGCATGGAACTGTGATTCACTCTTCTTTTCGAGGTACGAGCTACTTTAAGTTGCCAAAGAATGTGGAGAACAGCTTCAGAGTTATGAACTGCAAAACCCTTTTAAGGATTCCTCAGAAGTCTGAATATCATCATTCGGTGAAACTGTCAATAATGAGGGTGTTCTTGAGGATTGGTGAGTTCAGTGGGTGGCACCATGCCAGCATGGCTCGGCAAGGGGAAGAGTGTGGCGGTCACTCTACCAGAGGGGTTTCCTGACAGAGATGACATTTCCGTGTTCACACACCCTCTATTTTTTAGTAAGAGGAAGCTGCCAGTTGCCTCATGTATAGGCAAGGAGAGAAAAAATTCTAATGTTGATTTCTTTCTTGCTCTTTAAAAGAATCATTTGCATGGCCTTCCTTAGTTGAGTGAGGAAGTATATGTCCTGGCCTGGAGAGAAAGAGGTGAGATGCTAGAGCTAGCCCTCACCCAGCCTTCTTGGGGGGCAGCTTGCTCCCTTGGAAGTGACTATTGATGTGAATTGAAAGAATTGGCCTCTAAGAGGTAACACCTGGGGCTCCAGCCTTTTGAGAAGGGAGTCTGGTGTGGGGAGGGGATCTCATGACATAGGAGGCATCCCCATCTGACTAACCTGGGAGGGCTTGCACCTGGTGGATGTCACTGAGTATGGAAATGAAAAAGCTTGAATCCAAAGGGTGCTGGCTGGCTTGGTAGGCAGACTCCTTATTGACTTCAAACGTGGGGAGTGGACAGCCCACCACTGAAGAGTTGCTGCTGTTTTAGCCCCTGTGGGTCCTATGGGAGCCAGAAACATTGCCCAGATTCTGAGCTTGGGAAATGATTCATGAAGAATGCCCCACCAGCATCCCTCAACTTCAGTCTGTGCGTTGTAATGGAACTCTCCTGGGCTGTGCTTTCTCTTCAGACATCTGAAGGGCCTGGGTGATCCCAGGACACAGAGCAGAAAGCATGTTGGAGCCTTGGACAGATCAGAAATCTTGCTATTACTCATGCATGATGGGTTTCAGCCTCACTGGCTAGGAATTACTGGTGGGTGTTATTTGTATCCCAAACTGTATGAACTGGTCCCTGGTCATTGAACATATAATTCCCACTCCACTTGTAGAATTGTATGAAAATATAAGGAATAGTTAGACATTTTGTTCTGTGCCATGTGATTTGAATACCTGTGTACAAAGCATGGAAATGAATTGTAACCTGTTACTTCCCTAATAAATCCCATAATTGTAAGTATGGTCTGTTAATTCTTTGTGGCCACTACAATGAATTATCGAACCCAGCAGAGGAGTAGAGTGCTGTGGGAGGGATGGAAGGTGTCAGAATTAGTAAAATGGCTGGAAGGAGGAGGCATGTCTGACCTCTGCGTCATAGAAATCAGCCTTGGGCTGTCGATGCTGATAATGATTCTCTCTCCTCCTGGTGAAGTTGAAGGAGGTTAGACAACACCTCCACCACGCGAGCATTTTTAAAAGGCGTCATAACACGCTTCTATTGGACTGAGTGGCTTGGGTGCCTAACATTAAGCAGGTGGTGGGGATACCCTATTAGAATAGTTTTGTGCTTTATGCTTTAAGGCTGAGCAGCAGAGCAGAATCAGAATTGAACTCAAGGAATAGCTTGCACATTTTCACTACCAATGCTTTTTTCCATGAGATCATTAGATGAAGGAGAAAGCTAAAGAGTGTTAGGATTTATGGATAATGGGACTGCGCTGAATTATGTAATTCCCCACTGTACTGGGGAAAAAGACTCACTGGGTGTGCTCCGAACAACAAAATCACCTTTCCCTCACTTAAAGAAGCAAGGTCTTGCACCCCAGGTTTCCATCTTTTGAGTTTCCTTAAATTGGGAGAGCAAGTTGTGATCTTGTTCGAGGTGACCAAAGGGCATCTCTGGACTTCTAAGCAAGAGCTCTTCTAAAGCATGTCATTCATTCCAGACACTTGTATAGGGTGCTTTGACATTTGTCAAGTGGAGATCTCATGGAAGAACATAGGAGAGAAAATGAGAAGTCAAGAGTGGAACTGGTGACATGGGCAGTTCATTCCTAGCACTTGGTGGAGTGCCAGACCCCTGCCAGTTACTAGATGCAATGGAGTCAGTTCCAACTCATGGCGACCCCATTTGTGTTACAGTAGAACTGTGCTCCACAGGGTTTTCAGTGGCTGATTTTTCCAAAGTAGGTTGTTAGGCCTTTCTTCAGAGGCAGGTAGACTTGAACCTCCAACTTTTTGGTTAGCAGCCGAGCCCGTTAATCATTTGCATCACTCAGGTCATGAGCACAGCACCGGGGGGTTCTTGTTTCTCACTGTGGAGACTCTGGAGGGGGTGCCTTCTTCCTGACTTCCTACATGGGAGGAAGTTTTTATTTTAGCCTTTCCTCTGCAATTTTCTTTGCCCCACATGAGAGCGTATTCATTCTAATCTCTGGGGCAAATTCCTCCTTCTCTTTAGCTTAATTTGCCCCTCAGAGGTGCTCACACCATCTTGATGGTTTTGCCTCCAAGGCACCTGGCATGATCTGCCACAGGATCTAGGCCTCTGGATGCAATCTTAAATGCCCATAGAGGGCAGAGAGGTGAGTAACCAGTGAAGCGGCTGAGTGGGGATTGGTTTGTTTTCATTATATGGTTTGGCTTGGTTTGGTTATGTGGTTTTTAAAGGGACAGTTGTTACTCAGCTCCAGCTGAGTGTTGCCCTGAGGGAAGACAGGGCCAATATTGCCAGTTTTCCTGATTTATTTTTTTAAGAGGGAATCTGGAAATTTTAAGTTCATATGAAATCTCTTGATTTTAAAATGTTGGCAAACAATTCAGAGTTTTCTACTATTCTCTGCAGGCCCAACAAAACATGTCTTTGGGCTATATCTGACCTGAAGACCACCTGCTTGCAAACTGTGTTTAGGCTTTTGGAAACTGAACTGCAAATGTCTGGCAGGCCATTCTGGCATTTTATCCTGTCACATCCTGCTATTGAAAAGTGAGCCCATAATAAATTCTCGATTTGAAGTGGGGCTGGGAGGGAAGAGGTAGAGAAAGGGAAAGGGGTAAATAGAGGGAGACAAAAATTAGTTAATATTTAAAAACATTTTACTATCTCATGTATAACATAAACAATATCTTTACTCTTTTCACTGTGAATTGCCAGCCACCAATGATATGAACTATATGATTTTCTTCAAGGGAAACTGGAATCTTCATATTCTGTGGATTTTCCCTGAGATACATTACAAACAGAATCATTCAGACACAATGATCCAGTCTTCCAGTGAGATGGGTCTACTGAATCAAGGAGGCCACATCTCCCCTGCCATCTTCTAATGAGATGACTGACCTGTCCAAACAGCTGTTTTTGCATTAGGAGGACTGAACCTAGGTACCCGTCAGCTGGGGAAAACCCACAATAATTTCAACTGCTAAGTGTCTAAATCAAGAAGGATAAAAATGTGGCATGCATGCTACCAATGCATGACCCTCCTTGCCCATGGCAGGCACCACTAATCAATTATACCACTGTTTTTTACCACAAACCCAAGGCAGCCTTGGAATTTTTCTCAACATCGGGCTCCGGACAATTGATTAGACTGGTTCATGAGAAGAACCCAGTTTGCTGTCCGTGGTCCAGGAAGTCAGCTCAAATCTTTGTAAGATTTAAGATAAGGTAAGATATAAAGTCCAGTTTTAAAAAAAAAAAAAAATCCACAAATATATGTTAAATACTTTCAGCCCTGTCCATTTATGAGTCATTTAATGCAGAAACTTCATCTTTGGATGCTTTCTGTCTAGAGGCCCTATCCACTCTGAATTAGCAGCAGTGTTCTCAGTGGAAAGTTGTTGTCCTCTGGGCTAGGATGCCTACGTGACCTAGTCTCAAGCTTATCGTCTCCAATGCGTAGTATTCAATGGAAATATTTAAATGTGTCTAGATGATGACATTAAAGTAAAAGTCATAATGTGTTGTCTATATGTTGGGTTGTGAACAACCATGAAACACTTTATGGTTAATTAATGATCTGGAAAGGTTTCCCTCAACTTGCCAATTCTTGGTCAGGCTTTTCGTCTTAATCATCTTATTAAGCACCACTTAAAACCTACCATTTAAAATCCAGAGCACTTAGTATCCCTTAATCCTTACATTAATTGAGTATAAATTTGGCAGTATGGCTCTATGTGCTTACAAATTACACCCCTTTTTCCTTCTTGGCGTTCAGTAGTGTGCCTTCAGAATCCTGCTTTTTACTCTCATTACTCTCTCAAGAAGTGAGCCCAGGCCCCTTTTGCTGAATGCTTTCTCTATTATACTCCTTGGCCTGTTTTTCAGTTTATATTTCATATATCTGAAGTCAGACACTTGTTGACCTGCAAGTTTCAGGTAGTTTTAGCATGGATGCTAATTCCAGGGCTTCATGGGACAAAGAAAACAAGATAATTTTGTTTCCTTTTTTTGGTGTGTGTGTGACATTAGCCCGTTCCTCAGATACTGTTATGGAAACTTCTCAGGAATATTGAGTGTCATGGTTTGGAGGTAAGCATGGTTTGTTTTAGAAACAGGATTTCACATCTCTTTAAGCAGTGTTTACAGTGTATAACCATTGGCCAATGATTTAATTAGTGATTGGCCAGTAAATACTGCTGAGTTTTTTACACATTATTAGAGGGTCGAAAGAAAAGTCAAGGTCACTGACCAAAGTGAGGTGTATAGCTGTCACCTGGGTTGTGTCTAATCAATAACCAAAGCAAACATTTACACACATAAATCAGATACAATTGCCAGACATTTATTCAACATTTACCATTGGGCATCACGCTAGGCCCTGGGGAGATAAAGTTTTACGTAAAACGTGACTTCTATCTTGGAAAGGTTTACAGTCTCTCTGGAGTTGAAGGACCTACTTGCAGAGAGATGACAATGTGAGGGAGCTAATCTAAGACTGTTAAAGTCTGTATCCCATGGGTTCAGAGAAGACTCTTTCTAAGGTCCAGAGCCATAAGAGAGCTTCATGAAAATAAAGTTTGAGGGGCTTCTGAAAGCAAGTGTGGAGCTTGGGTGGGGTAGCTGTAAAGTGTAGGGGGTGCAGGGAGATACTGTAGCACTGGGGGGAGACATTGGTGCTTTAAGGGACAAAGGAGCTAAGAGTCAATGTAGGGTGTATAAGAGGGGAGATTGGGGCCAGGCCTCAGATGCCTTTGAATTCTAGACCATGGCATTTGAAGCTTCTGGTGTAGGGACTGCCTCCGATGATAGTTTTTAGGTAGTGTTTTTAAAAAAATTAATTTTTAACCCAACAATCAGTGTTATGTAGGAAGACCTGGAGTGGTGGAGAGACTAGAAGTAGGAAAAATATTTAGAAGACATTTAACCCTGGTGGTGTAGTAGTTAAGAGCTATGGCTGCAAACCAAAATATTGGCAGTTTGTATCTACCAGGTGCTCCTTGGAAACCCTATGAGGTAATTCTGCTGTGTCCTATAGGGTCATTATGAGTCAGAATAGACTCCATGGTAATGGATTTTGTTTTGGTTTGGGTTTTAGCAACAATTTTAGTCGCAAGATTTTTTTTTTTTTTTAAATCTTAGGACAAAGAGCCAAGTTGAATGTCACTAATCAGCTAGGATGAAGAAAAAGCCAGGCAGTCAAGAATTTACCTCTGACTTTCTTTTTGATTTACTACTTGTAAAAAATAACTATTGATTTAGACTGTGATAAATGTGCATACTCACAAATCATCTCTGGATTGAAAGTGGCTTTTAGTATTAAATAAGAAGTGATCTCAACTATTGGAAGGTGCTCTAAGGACCTCTTCTGTGATGTTGTGTGTGCTGTATGCTTCTGTATCCCCAGGGCAGAGTACAGTGCCTGGCCAGCTATTGGTGCCTAACACTCTTCCTTGAACTATGGAAAGCCGTTAAAGAGAAAGGTGGATAAACACTGGAGTTGCCAGAGGAAAGATAAAGGAAGAGAATAAGGCGGAGGTGCAGGGAAACAGGAAGGAAGTCACTAAAAATCCTCTATGTAAGGGAAGCTGGAGAATAGAAGATATATGACATGTGAAGGCTGGTGTGTTGCGAGTTACAAGGACAGGACCATTATCTGCTTACCGTAGTTAAAGGAGGCTTGTGATAAGAATTCAAGGGGGAATTAAGGAAGACAGCAAGTGGTCTCAATATAGACAGGGCTTGGCTATCTGGACTCATAGCGTTGCTATGAGTCGCAGTCGACTCGATGGCAGTGGGTTTGGTTTGGCTATCTGGTCGTTTGGTCATTTATTTCACAAAAGCTAACAAGCTTTTATTCTGAGGAAAACTAAATAGTTGGGATGCACAACTGGAGCATCATTTGCAAGGGCCTGAAGGTACGGAAAAGCAGGGTGTCATCAGGGTATTCCAAGCATTTGGGGATTGCTGGAGTGTAAGCACAAGCTGCAAACTGGCAGTCTACAGAAGTGTGGCATTTAGCTGGAACAGTGTTTTATTTTGTGGTTTAAATTTGTATTTGTTGTCAGTGCTTAACGATTGGCAGATTTCATTCAAAATACCTGTTCTGTTTATTTATTGCGGTGTAATACATCCCCAAACTCAGTGGTTTAAAATCCAACAGTTATTTTATTATCTTTTATAGTACCTGGAAGTTGACTGGGATCAGCTAGAAGATTCTCATTTGAGGTCTCTCAAGTAGTCATAGTCAGACGGTGGCTGGGATTGATGTCATCTGGAAAGCTTCTCACGCTGGTGGTTGATGTTGGCTGTTCATTGGGACTTCAGCTGGGGCTGTCAGTCAGAACACCCGCATTTGGCCTGGGCTTCCTCACAGCATGGCTCCCGTGTTCCAAGAGTAAGTGTCCTATAGACAGGAAGTGGAAGCTCCTAGTTTCTTAAAGCTTGGGTCTAGAAACTGACACAGCACCTCTTCCGCTATATTCTATTGATCAAGCAGGCACAGAACCCACCTATTTAAGGGGAGGGAATATAGGCTCAACTTCTTTATGGGAACAGCGTCAAAGAATTTTCGGGCCATGTTTTAAAACCACCAAAATACCAGACTTCTGGCTTCTTTTGGGAAAAAAAAAAGAAGCTATCACAACACAGGTGAAAGAGATAGATGGTGTGTGTATAAGGAGAGGTGGTTTGTGAAGTGATGGGGCTATATAAAACTAGAGTGCCATGATAAAGTGTTTGGAACATATTTCAAGGATTGTGGGGAGCCACTGAAGAATTTTGGGTTGTATGGTGAGATGACTTTCTCTATCTATTGGAGTCCCTGGGTAATGCAAATGGTTAACGTGCTCAGTTGCTGACCTAAAGGTTGGTGGTTCAAATCCACTCAAAGACACTTTGGAAGAAAGACCTGGTGATTTACTTTTGAAAAATCAGCCACTGAAAACTCTTATGGAGCACAGTTCTACTCTGACACACATGGGGTCACCATGAGTTGGAATTAACTCAGTGGCAGCTGGTTTTAATCTATCTACCTATCTACCTATTTACCTATCTATCATCTGTCACTTTGGTGGCAATGTAAAGGCTGTACTGAAGACTAGTTGCCAGAGGCAGGGAGTTAATAAGTGGTTCTTTCTGTAGTCAGATGAATAGGCAAATGATGAGCAGGCACATTAGGAATGGGAAAAGCAGACAAAGCAGAGAAATATTTAAGATGCAAAACTGGCAGTGTTTGGTGATTGGATACTTGGGCTAATAGGTTCCACAGTGGAAAAGGCCAGAGAACACCAGATGAGAGATAATGGGGTCCTGTGGAGGGGGAGATTTGGTTGGCAACGTTCCAATAGAACCATTCACTGATAGAAATTTATAATGGGATGAAGTAATACAATATGCATATGCATGTGTCCTGGAAATTAGAGCCCCTTATTTCATCCTTTTCCTTCTAGATAGGGTGAGCAGAGGCTCTGTTGAGGGGAGGGTGATAGGTAAAGAGCATTCTCTTATTTTCCAGAGAGCCCTCTGCCATGGGGCTCCGATTTCACTCATACCACTTCCTAAGATGCATCAGCCTGGTAGAGTACTCTGTATCTAGCTGGGTTGGGCTCTGACCCGACAGACATGCCCACCACCAGGGACAGAGGTGGAGCTTTCTCAGCCTTCTTGCTGCTGCCACCAAGCCATCCCTGAGGATCCCCAGGGCTCTCTAGGTGCCTTGGTGGACTTCGTTCCCAGGGGAACCTGCTAATAACGTACCACTGTCGAAATCGACCTGTGGACAACTGTTTTTGTTTTTGTTTTTTTGGTAAAAACAGCTATGATGATAAAACCATATGTGTGGGGTAATATTTGACCAGTGACAATGGATTAATTTGTAATTTGTGATCATTCCTGGCAGGAGCTAAAGTTAACACTTACTTTAGAAAGCACTAAAAAAATAAAAAAGGAAAGAAAATAACCAAGTGAGTAGAATAGACAAGATTTCAAGAGGGTGTTCACCACATCCAGGAAAGGAAGTATTTTCTAGTGCTTTTTTTTTTAGAAGGAGTCATTTGCATACAAACAAAGCCCTTGTGGGCTGAGGCCAGCATGCCGGTCTTACCCGTAATTAGAAGTCATTTTTCTTCTTTGACTCAAGCAGTGTTTCTTCCATGGCACCTCTCCCGCACTGATGCCACCTGAGCTTGAAATTAAGAAAATCATATTTCCTCATCCATAAACGCCATTTCAGACTTTTTAAATTCAGGCAGGCCTTCTTCCTCAGATACTGGAATTCAAATGAGGGAGAAGAATTAAAAAAAAAAAAAGGATGAAAAGAATTCAGGAAACTTTATATACAAATGAATGTTGTTTGACCTGTTCTCCCACCATCCCCACCTCCCTTAATTTCTATTTGCTGGTTTTCAAGGCCTGAGCTGTGCCCAGTGTCCTGGGTCTCCATAAACATATTCCCAGCCAGCCAGCGAAATATTCCTTTCCCCAAATTGTATCTCTGGCAAGCTGCAAATCCAGTATGTCTGATATGGCAACCGCACAGGGAATTTTTTTTTTCTCTGAAACATGCACAGAAATGATGTATTTTGATTAAAATGAAAAAAAGCCTAGACATTTTCACTTAGAATGACAAAACCCCCCACTCATGTGGTACACGTCCACAATGCCGCTGCTGTTTTCTTTCCCTGACCCTGAGATTTCTGGTCCAGCACTTCCATTCTAAGGTTTGAACGTGAACACAATGACTTCTTGAATCACTACTCTGGGCACAAACAGCCCTCAAGCTTTCCAAGGTTTTTTTCTTTTCTTTTCTTTCATATCTGTTTAAACATTTCAACTCAGCGTGCAATGTGTCTGAAAATGGCTCTGATGTAATTACTAACAATGTTGCCTCTCTGCCGAAGCCTGTAATTCCCTCTTGATTAAAATGGCGATATTGATTTGGCTGGGATTGCATGCAAATAGACCGTGACACTGGGATAGGTGTCGTTTTTTCCCTGTGTCAGTATGTCTGCGATTCTAGGCTCATAGTCACGTTCCCCACCATATGGTTTAACTACAGCATTTATATGGATTAATAACTGTCAACTAGGCTCAGATGGAAACTATAGTCATCAAAAGTTCTCATCTGGAGTCTTTGTTTAGGTTGTGCCTATCAACCACAGCCATCTCCGCCCTCACATTTATCAGAGTAATTGAAGAGGAATGGCCTCTCTCAAGTCCAAAGGTCAAGGTACTTCAGAAGGAGACAGGTGGAGAAGGGAACTGGGAAAGATTTTAAGGCAGTAGAGTGATTTGGTAACTGACCACCACGGGAGAGTCTGTAACACATTCTCCATAATGCATTGGAAAATATGGTCCCTTCAAGCTTATGGTCATGAGTTCATATTCACTTGGAATCAAACTTGTAGCCATGGGTCCTTTTCAGGAGAAGGAAAAAAAAAAAAAAAACCTGGAAAGGACATAACTATTCTTTCCACCCAGACAGACTTTGTGTTACCTGGAGTTCCAGTGTGAGAGGGATCAGATGAGTTCTAGGGGTGATGAGTTGGCAGAGATTCGTTGGCAAAATTATGTTGGAAAGTGTGTAATTAAAGTGAAACTGGTGTCTGATGTAAAAAATGTAAAAAAAAAAAGCCTTTTTTTTTAAAAAAAAAAGGTGTTTCATATTAAGGGAGACTAAAGAGACCTGGTGGCAAAGTGGTTAAGTGCTCAGCTGCTAACCTAAAGTTCAGCAGTTCAAACCCACCAGCCTCTGCAGGAGAAAGATGTGGTAGTCTGCTTCCGTAAAGATCACAGCCTAGGAAACCCTATGGGGCAGTTCTACTCCGTCCTATAGCGCTATGAGTTGGAATCGCTTCAATGGCAATGGCAAAGAAACATGGCAACTAAGTGCAATTCCTGATCCTAGACTGAATCCTGTACTGGAGAAAAAAAAAAAAATACTAATACTAAAGGATGTTATTAGGTCAACTGACAAAATTGGAATAGGGACAGCAGATTAGATAAAATTATCGCATTAATGTTAAAATTACTGAGGCTGGCAATTGCAGCGTGGTTTATGTAAGAGAATATTCCTATTCTCAGGAAATATACATGATGTATGCAACTTTTAAGTAATAAAAATTTATATATATATACACATACATATTTATACAAAATTATATATGTAATATCTATCCACCCAGCAAATACCCAACCCAAAAAACCCAGTGCCCTTGAGTTGATTCCCACTCACAGCGACCCTATAGGACAGAGTAGAACTGCCCCATAGAGTTTCCAAGGAGTGCCTGGCGGATTCGAACTGCCGTACATATGTATACATTGAGAAAGCAGAGAACAAATGGTAAAGTAAAAGGGTAAAATATTAACAGCAGATGAAAGATGACTCTAAGTAAAGGGTATAAAAACCAAAACCAAACCTGTTGCTGTCGAATGGAGCCAGCCAAGCACTTAACCACTGTGCCACCAGGGCTCCTTAGGTAAAGGGTATAACGGTGTTCTCTTTCTATTCTTATTCTTACAACTCTTCTGTAAGTTTGAAAATATTTCCAAATAAAAAGTAAAAAAAGAGAAGGGATGTCTTTAGAGATCTGATCCAAAACTCCCTGATTCAAAGCTCTTTTTGTCCTGGAATAAGTAAAAATTCTGACTTTGGTTGTTTTTGTGTTATTGAACAAAGTGTTAGTGTGATATTTCCTTCCTGTCTGTCCTTCTTTCTACACAGGGACTTAACTGGGAGAGGACACCAAAGCCTCATTTATTGGTGAGATAGATGTTGAATTAAGGTTGGATGTAGTACAAGAACAGATCTATTTTGCTAAAGTCAAAATCCTGACAGGATGAAAGAAACATAAATCATGGGTGTGGATACATAAACATGTTGTTTTAGCTGCCAGGAATACTGTAGAGGCCTTCTGTCTATTCTCCCTTTCTCTGCCCTCTCCAACAGACTCCCTCCTGGTTGCTGTTGGGTGCCGTCAAGTCTGTTCTGACTCTGTGACCCCATGTGAAAATAGAACTTTCCCATAGGGTTTTCTTGGCTGTACTCTTTACAAAAGTAGATCGCCAGGCCATTCTCCCACAGAAAATAGCTGGGTGGGTTTGACCAGCCAACTTTTTGGTTAGCAGCTGAGTGCTTAACTGTTGTACCGCCATGGCTCCTTGGCTCCCTCCTAGTAGTTAGAATTACCATCATCCAACATCGGTTTCCTCGTATAGTCCTTTTGCTCAAGGACTTAGAATTTCTTTTGCTCATGCTTTGTCCATTCTCATCCCCAAGTTGCTATAGTTTCCTACACTTCACACCAAAATAGAACCTTTCATTTCTGCTGGTCAGTCCAACTCAAACTTTGCACACTCCAGCCAACCACAGCTCTCAGATCACTTTTATTTTCTTCCTTTTATATAATGTGACTTTTTTCTGATAACTTATGAAAATAATGTGTATTATCATAGAAGATATGGAAAACACAGAATAGTACAAAAAAAGAAAAATGAATAAATCACCAATTAACTCACAACTGGGACAACCACTGTTATTCTCTTGGTATATTTCCTTTCTTTTTTCCTATGCATACATTTGTGTGTGTGTGTATGTTGTTGTTGTTGTTAGGTGCTGTCAAGTCGGTTCTGACTCATAGTGACCCTATGCACAACAGAACGAAACACTGCCCAGTCCTGCGCCATCCTTACAATCGTTATGCTTGAGCTCATTGTTGCAGCCACTGTGTCAATCCACCTAGTTGAGGGTCTTCCTCTTTTCCTCTGACCCTGTACTCTGCCAAGCATCATGTCCTTCTCCAGGGACTGATCCCTCCTGACAACATGTCCAAAGTATGTAAGACGCAGTCTCACCATCCTTGCCTCTAAGGAACATTCTGGTTGTACTTCTTCTAACATGGATTTGTTAGTTCCTTTGGTAGTCCACGGTATATTCAATATTCTTCGCCGACACCACAATTCAAAGGCGTCATTTCTTCTTCGGCCTTCCTTATTCATTGTCCAGCTTTCACACGCATATGATGCAATTGAAAATACCATGGCTTGGGTCAGGCGCACATTAGTCTTCAAGGTGACATCTTTGCTTTTCAACACTTTAAAGAGATCCTTTAGCTGGCAAAATTGTCACGAGAGACTGGAAGGGCTGACTCACTAGGGGGAGAGCAAGTGGGAGTACAGAGTAAAGTGTATATAAACTTAAATGTGACAGTTTGACTTGATTTGTAAACGTTCACTTGAAGCTCAATAAAAGTTAAAAAAAAAAAAGAGATCCTTTGCAGCAGATTTACCCAATGCAATGCATCTTTTGATTTTTTTGACTGCTGCTTCCATGGCTGTTAATTGTGGATCCCAGTAAAATGAAATCCTTGACAACTTCAATCTTTTCTCTGTTTATCATGATGTTGCTTATTGGTCCAGTTGTGAGGATTTTTGTTTTCTTTATGTTGAGGTGCAATCCATACTGAAGGCTGTGGTCTTTTTTCTTCATTAGTAAGTGCTTCAAGCCCTCTTCACTTTCAGCAAGCAAGGTTGTGCCATCTGCGTAACACAGGTTGTTAACGAGTCTTCCTCCAATCCTGATGCCCCATTCTTCTTCATGTAGACCAGCTTCTCGTATTATTTGCTCAGCATACAGATTAAATAGGTATGGTGAAAGAATACAACCCTGCCGCACACCTTTCCTGACTTTAAACCAATCAGTGTCCCCTTGTTCTATCTGAGCAACTGCCTCTTGATCTATGTAGAGGTTCCTCAGGAGCACAATTAAGTGTTCCGGAATTCCCATTCTTCACAAAGTTATCCATTGTTTGTTACGATCCACACAGTCGAATGCCTTTGCATAGTCAATAAAACACAGGTAAACATCTTTCTGGTATTCTCTGCTTTCAGCCAGGATCTATCTGACATCAGCAACGATATCCCTGGTTCCATGTCCTCCTCTGAAACCGGCCTGAATTTCTGGCAGTTCCCTGTCAATATACTGCTGCAGCCATTTTTGAATGATCTTCAGCAAAATTTTGCTTGCGTGTGATATTAATGTGTATGTAGATAACGTATTATATAAGGTCTTTCTTTTTTCATTGCAGTGTCATTAAACATTATTTAAAAGCTTGAATTTTAACAGTTGCATGATTTTTAGTTATGTGGAAGAACTCTAGGCTGACATTCAGCTATTATGCAACACAGTGACTATGTTGTTGTTAGGTGCCATCAAGTTGACTCCAACTAATAAGGACCTTATGGATACCAGAATGAAATATTACCTGGCCCCGTACCATCTTCATGATCTTTGCTATATTTGAGTCCATTGTTTTGACCATTGTGTTAATAAAAGTGTTAGGTAGTGTTATTTATACCTTCAGTCTAATTTGTTGGTGCATCTGTTATGATTGGTTGGTCTATTGGTTTTGATTGATTGGTATGTCCATTCTGATTAGTTGGTATGTTGGTTTTAATTATAAATTCGCCAGTGCCTTTGCCATACCAGCTATTAAATATTTTGATTATCACCTGTGGGTACACCATCACAGAGTTAAGCTTTTCCCTGTTATTGGACATTTAGGTTATATTTAATTCATGTTGTTATAAGTAAATCTCCCCTTCTGCCCCCCCCGCCCCAAAATCCCTTACAAAATAATTTGCTTTTTGTAAATGTCTGATGTTTTCCTTTGGTTAGATTCCTAGAAATGCAACAAGTCAAAGATATGATTATTTTAGAGGGTTTTGATACATATCGCTCTACAGAAAGATTGGACTCATTTACAGTGTACTCCTGCCAGAAGGGCACATGGGTTTCACTGAACCCTGCCATACTGAATATGATCTTTTAAAAAAGATCTTTGCTGATATGGTAGTTGAAAAAATGGTGTCTTGCTTTAATTTTTTTTTCTCTTGGTTATATTTTTAATATTAACATTAAATATTTTTTATAATGTGCTTTGCCGTTTTTCTTTGCTCAATGTTCTTCTACATTTCATCAGTGTTTCTAGGCTGTCTTTTCTTGTAGATGCGACATCTGTCCCCTCACTGTTTGCCAGGATTAGTTTGGCTAATCTTCTTGGCAAAGCTGGTGCCACTTTTTTCCTTTATAAGCCCAGTTGCATGTCTCCTAAGGCAGTTCCTTAGTTGAAGAAGATTGTTTTTGTATTTGTGAATGAGTTATGTTGTAGGTTATTCATGTTGCTTTCTGTGGGTGTGTTGTTTCCTTATATATAATCTAAGCTTTCCAAGGGCAAGATCTTTGCATCTCAATAAAAATGAAACATTTCTTTGGGGCTGGCTTGATTATCTATTGTTGTGTAACAAACCATCCCAGGTCTTAGAGTCTTATAACAACAATTTATTATTATGTTATGTTTTTTTTTTTGTTGTTAGCTGGTCTGTTCTTGCTTGAGGTCTCTCAAGCAGTTGTAGTCAGATGGGGGAAGAGACTAGAGTCACCTAAAGGCTTGACTGGGCTGGATATCTAAGATGCCTGCTTGTCTTACATGTCTGGCTCCTCATTTGAGATAGCTAGAACAGCTAAGGGCTGTCTAGGCATCTCGCTCTCCCTCTTTTTCTGTTTCTCTTTCTTCATGTGGTCTCTTCACATGACCTGCTTGGGCTTCCTCACAAGTTGTCAGTCTCAGAATATTTGAACATCTTACATGGGGGCTGGCTTCTCCCAGAGCAAGTATTCCAGAGAGATCAAAGCGGAAGCTGTAAGTCTTCTTATACCCTAGTCTTAGTCTTAGAAGTTATGCGGCATCACTTAAACCACATTCTCTTGGTCAAAAATGAGATACAGGTTCTCAAAGGTGAGGGCTTGGGTTAAAGAAGAAGGGGGCTACATAAGGGTATAACATGGTTTGGGGAATATCTTTGGAGATAAGCTATGACAGGTGCCTAGTGTTTGCGTTACGTCCATAGTTAGTATTCAATAAATTCTTACTAAATGAGAAACCTAGAAGCCTGAGATACTGTTTTCCAAAAAAGACATTTGACCTTTAATTTCCTTTGCTGGTAGGGAGGGCGCAGGGAGTGAGCCATGAAAAATGAGCATTTGGCATAGCTGCAATCTAATCTCAGAAGAGCAAGTAACCACAAAGAAATTCACTTATGTGTGTAAATATATCCTACTGACAACTGAATATTTTCTTCCAACTATTATCCTTAATTATCTAACCAATATTTTCCTACTTATCCTCATTCTCTTACTCTGAATAGGAAGACAGTTGCATTGATGGCTAATCTCCTATTACACATGCTGTTGTTAAACGTTGTAAAGTTACTTCAATGCATTGGACATCCTTGTCTAATTCATAACATTAGACATTTGTTGTTGATTAGAGTGACAGCCCATCTTCTCATGAGAGATTTGGACCTTGAAGTTTGTTTCTGAATATGGTTGGGGGGCAGGGGCAACAGTGGTATCCCTGACTGATTCAGTCAGGATGTTTTTGATCAAGTCTACTTTGGGCTACAGTGTAAAATTAACTCATTCATTTTCTACAAGAGAACAGCTTCTTCTGATAGCATTCAAATAGAAAATGCATATGCTTTAAGATTCCATTAATTCTTTTAAAAATTTTTGCTCATTTACTGTATTTGACTTCTAACAGTGTTTTAGACTGGGTTCTCTAGAGAAGCAAAACCAGTGAAATATATATATATGTATATAAAATCATATACACATACATGAGATACACAAACACACACACATATATAGAGAGAGAGCACGAGACAGAGGGAGGGAGGGAGAGAGAGAGAAAAGTTTATACCAAGGAAATGGCTCACATATTGTAGAGTCTGGAAAGTCCCAAGTCCGTGGGTCAGGCTTTAGGCCAGAGGGTTCTCCTGACTCACATCGCTGCAGGGAGCTGATAATCCCAAGGTTGGTAGGTCAGACAGTAGGCTGCTGGCTCACAGGTTGTGGAGGCTGACAAATCCAAGATTGGCAAGTAAGATGGCAGCCTGCTGGCTCAAGTTCCAAGAACCAGAAGTCAGATGATGACAAGCTGGATACAGGATTCAGAGCAGGAAAAAGCCAGCAGGCTTTGCCAGAAAGTCTGTGTATATTGGATGCAGGCCACACCCCCAAGGAAACTCCCTTTCATAGCAGATCTCATCATGGAGGTGATTAGATTATATCAGATCTCATCATGGAGGTGATTACATCATTACATAACTGCTAAACTGTATCATAACTGCCAAACCACTAAAAATCATGGCCCAGTCAAGTTGACAAAGGACCTTAACCATTACAGTCCACCACTTGTCAACTTGGTACCTATACACATCTCCTTAAACCATACATAATATTTAAATAAAGACAATAGAAAGTCATGCTTGTACCTAACATGATGCAACTAACACGTTTATGTGTACAGTCAAGAAATGCAGTAGCCGTGTTTATATCTTATATTTTATAAGTGAAGAAAACAAAAATATTCCATGTACACCTGCAAGGAAGAAATATTTGTAACAACGATAGTCCTTATTTCATCAACTAGTCATGTGGTCGTAGCTGGTATTTAGAACTGCCTTCTTCCACCACCCGTTCTGTGTTTCCTTTACCCTCAGCAAGCACTTCAGCTGTTCTTGGTTCTTTGCCTGGTGGGTTGACCTAAACCTTCATTTCTGAAGGGTCTGGGCCATTACTAGTCATATTGGAACTGGGTTGCTGTAGTTTTCCATTGACTTTAATCACAGGACATGGTAGTACTAAGAGATGTCCTAAGGGATCTCCTGTACTCCCGACATACTCTTTTTTACGTCCATTATGCAATCTCAATCTGATTTCCTCTTGGTAATCAGGATCAATCACACCACCCAATATGGTAACTCCCTTCTTTGTTGACCCAGAGGCATGAGGAGCCCAAAGTGGCCGGGTAGCATTCTTAACTTCCATTTCAATGGAATCAGTGATGTGTCTCTAGGTGGGAGCATTCCTTCTTCTGGAAGTAAGACCTGTAGTCCTGCAGAGCATAGGGTCATGGAGACAGGAAGCAAAAATTTTATGAGTAGGTCACTAAGGATAATAATGAGTGAATCCTGGCTATGGGAGAAACAGCACCATATATTGGATGCTGTTTTAGAGCATATATAGCTTCATGGAGAACATTGCCCCAACCCTGCAAGATATTACACCTGGCTGGCACCATAATTGTGTCTTTAGAAGGCCATTCCACTGTTCTATCAAGCCAGCTACTTCAGGATGATTGGGTACATGGCAAGAGAAGTGAATTCTATGAGCATAGGCCCATTGCCATACTTAATTTGCTGTGAATTAAGTCCCTTGATCTGAGGTGCTGCTGTGTGGGATACCATGAAGATGGATAAGGCATTCTCCGAGTCCATGGATGGTAGTTTTGGAGGAAGAATTGCATAAAGGGAAGGCAAATTCATATCCAGAGTAACTGTCTATCCTAGTAAGAACAAAACACTGCCCTTTCCATGGTGGAAACAGTCCAATGTAATCAATCTGCCACCAGGTTGCTGGCTGATCACCTTGAGCAATGGTGGCATGTCAGGGATTCAGTGTTGGTCTCTGCTGCTGGCAGATTGGGCACTCAGCAATGGCTGTAGCCAAGTCAGCCTTGGTGAGTGGAAGTCCATGTTGCTAAGGCATGCATAACTTCCATCCCTGCCACCATGGCCACGTTGTTTATTAGCTCATTGGGCAATGATGGGATGGCTGGGGAAAGAGGATGACTGGTTTCTACACAAGGCATCATCCTATCCACTTGACTGTGGAAATCCTCCTCTGCCGAGGTCACCCTTTGGTGAGCATTCACATGAGACTCAAATGTCTTCACTTCTTTGGCTCATTCAGAGAGGTCTAACCATATACTTCTTCCCTATACCTCCTTGTCACCAATTTTCCAGTCATGTTCCTTCCAAGCCCCTGACCATCAAGCCAAACCATTGGCAACAGCCCCCGAATCAGTATATAGTTGCGCATCTGGCCATTTCTCCTTCCAAGCAAAGTGAACAACCAGGTGCATTGCTCAAAGTTCTGCCCATTGGGAGGATTTCCCTTCACCAGTGTCCTTTAGGGAGGTCCCAAAAGGGGGCTGCAGTTCCACTTTCAAGTGGTGCCTGTGTATCACACAGGCACAGGTTTTCTCTTCCTCAGTTGATTGATCATAAAGAACTCCCCATGAGGCCATAGGTGCAGACTGGTAGAGGACAGGTAATGTGACAGGAATAGAGACCATGGCATTTGGGCTGCTTCCTCATGCACCTTATTGTGCCTTCAGGTTGTGCTCAAGCCCGATCTTGTAAATACAACTTCCATTTAGTAATGGAGTGTCCAACTTTATGATTCTGTGGGTCAGACAACACCCAGTTCATGATGAGCAGCTAAGGGCACATGGTGACTTGGTGGCCCATGGTTAAGCATTCAGTCTCTACTAAGGCCCAGTAACAATCTAAAAGCTGTTTCTGAAAAGGAGAGTAGTTACCTACAGAGGATGGCAGGGATTTGCTCCAAAACCCTAAGAGCCTGTGCTGTGATTCACCAATAGGGGCCTGAGAAAGACTCTAAACAGCATCTCTATCTGCCACTGCCACTTCAAGCACCATCAGATCAGCTGGTTCATATGGCCCACATGGCAAAGCAGCTTGCATTGAAGCCTGAACTTGTTGCAGAGCTTTTTCTTGTTTTGGGCACCACTCAAAATTAGTAGCTCTTCGAGTCACTTGATAAATAGGCCAGAGTAGCACACCCAGATAAGGAATATGCTGCCTCCAAAATCCAAAGAGGCTCACCAGGTGTTGTGTCCTCTTTTTCATTGTAGGAGTGGCCAGATGCAACAACTTATCCTTCACTTTAGAAGGAATATTTCAACGTGCTCCACACCACTGGACCCCTAGAAATTTCGCTGAGGTGGAAGGTGCCTGAATTTTTGTCGAGTTAATTTCCTGCAATCTAGCATGCAAACGTCTTATCAATAAGTCTAGAGTCATTCTTCCTTACTTGGTTCAATCAGTATAATGTCTTTAATGTAATGGATCTGTGTGATGTCTTCTGGAAAGGAAAGGCAATCAAGATCCCTTCCGACTAAATTATGACATAGGGCTGGAGAGTTGATATAGCTCTGAGGTAGGACGCTGAAGATGTATTACTGGCTTTGTCAGCTGAAGGCAAACTGCGTCTGGTGGTCCATTGAAACAGATATAGAGAAAAAGGGTTTGCTAGATCGATAGCGGCATACCAAGTATCAAGAGGTGTATTAATTTGCTCAAGGAATGAAAACACGTCTGAACAGTAGCTACAATTGCAGTCACCACCTGGTTGAGTTTTTAATAATCCACTGTCATTCTCCAAGATCCGTCTGTTTTTTGCACAGGGCAAATAGGTGAGTTGAATGAGGATATGGAAGGAATTACCACCCCTGCATCTTTAAGTCCTTGGTGGTGACAGTGATCTCTGCAGTCTCTCCAGGAATGTAGTATTGCTTTTGGCTTACTGTTTTCCTAGGTAGGGGCAGTTCTAATGGCTGCCATCTAGCCTTTTCTACATCATAGCCCTGACTTCACATGTCAGGGATCCAAAGTGGGGTTTCTGCCAGTTGCTCAGTATATCTATTCCAGTTATGCATTCTGGAACTGGGGAAATCACTACAGGATGAGTTCAAGGACCCACCGTGAGACAGACATGAGCTAAGACTCCATTAATAACTTGACCTCCATATGCCTCCACTCTGACTAGTAGGCCACAGTGATGTTTTGGGTCTCCTGGAATTAGTGCCAGTTCACAGCCAGTGTCCAGTAATCCCTGAAAAGCCTGATTATTTCCTTTTCCTCAATGAACAGTCACTCTTGTAAAAGGTCATAGATCCCTTTGGGGAAGGCTGGGAGAAAGATTAACAGTGTACATTTTTGGAAGTGCTGTGGGGTCCTTCCTCAATTGGACCCGGCCTCCCCTTTATTCAGGGGGTTATGAGTCCGTAAACTTGCTCAAATCTGGGAACTGATTGAGGGGCTGTGACTCTCTATTCTGATGACTTGATTTAGACTGCAGTTCACTTGACCTAGAATTCTTCTGCTTATACAGATCAAGTAAATATTTAGTAGATTTCCCATCTTTTTCACTCCTAGGGACACCGTACCATTGTAGCCATTGCCATAAGTCCGTATGAGTCAGACTATTCTGATTACTGCTTTGAACTTCACTGTCCATTACAGTAACCATTCCCACCTGTGTTTGTCAATTGAGTGCTGCCACTTGGCCATTACCACCAAGGGGCCTTATCAGTCCCATTGTAGTCAGGTGTCTTAATTTAGTTAGGGCAGTTCCCACCGCCAAATCTGATTTAGATAAAATGGTGATCACAACAGTCTTCAAGGATGCTGGAGCTCCCTTCACAAATTTGTTCTTCACTGTTGTGGTAAAAGGTGTGTCCTCTGGTCAGTCCATGGGTGGGTTTGTGGATCTAACCTGATAAATCCACTCTAACATGCCAATTTCCCTAATCCTCTGGATATCTTTCCACAGTATACCAAGGCAGGCCTGGTACTTCAACTTGATTCAGTGTAGGCCACTGTGTAATCCATACTTCCTCAAACCAACTAAATAAACAATTAGATCCTTTCCTAACCTCTTGAGCTGAGACATTGAATGAAGATCTGTGCATGGTGGGCCCATATCAGTAAACTGAGACTGATCCAACTCTATGTTACTTGCACCATTATCCCACACCCTTAACAGCCATTCCTACACATATTCCCCAGGTTTCTGTTTGTACATATTAGAAAAGTCAAGCAGTTCTTATTGAGTGTAGCATACCTCACCTTGGGTCACACTTTGTACTTTACCTTTGGGGGTTCACTAGAACTGAAGTCTAGTTATAGGTCTAGAAGCAAAAATGAGTGGTGGGATGTGTTCTCAAAACATTTCTTAATGTTTTGTAAGGCGTCTACCTCTGGCAGTGCCACAGGCAATGACTCAGATGCTTTCCCAGGTGAAGACTCAGACAAAGGCTCTTCAAACACAGCTGGGTTAGTCTCATTAGTTGGGGGTGGTGGGGCTAATGGTTTACTGGAGAGGTTGGCTTATCAGACAAAGATGAAATAATCTCTTCAGATGGGGTAATCTCTTCAGATGGGAGTGAAAGGGCTTTTTCTGTTGACAGGAGTGACTCAATGGAATTTAAAGGCTCAGTGTCCCTAGCTTCCTGATTATCTGCCCATATGTCCTCATCCCAAGCTTCAGGATCCCATTTCTTCCCAATCAATGCCCTCACTTTAACTTTAGACACGATTTGAAGTCGGAAATTCAATTGGCATTGTAATTCAGCCACTCTTATGACTCTCGGTTTGGTTGTTGGCAATATCATCTCTGTTAATAGTAGAAATAAGACTTTCTTTCAGGGCACAGGTGGCAACTTTGAGGTCATTTATGCAGCAATTGAGCTGTGACTCTGAAGCCCTGAGCTCCTCTCTTTCTTTCACTAATTTGTCTAGCAAAAGTAGTACCAACCAACCAGCTTCCTTATACTTCTCATTCTGATGAAATTGTAGAAAAGTTTCAAACATGCAATTACCTAGAGCCTTGCCTCTCACCAATACTTGATCTATTGGTGATATTTTACGTATTTCTCTTGCCACCACATGCCATGGATTAGCAGTACTATATTTACTACTAGAAGCAGAGTCATCATCATCTTTAAGACCAGTTAGACTTGAGAACCAATTTAGAAAAACTCATCCTTCCAGTTTTATTTCTCTAGAACCACTCTCAGTACCAAATGACTTAGGTTGAATTCTCTAGAGAAGCAAAACCAGTGAAGTGGGTATATAGGTGTGTGTGTGTGTATGATAGAGAAGATATTGAAGTTGTAAAGGATTTTGTTTTACTTGGATCCACAATCAATGCTCATGGAAGCAGCAGTCAAGAAATCAAATGATGTGTTGCAGATTATTGGGAAAATCTGCTGCAGAAGTGCTGAAAAGCAAAGAAGTCACTTTGAGGACTGTAGTGCCCCTGACCTGAGCTGTGATGTTTTCAGTCACCTCATTTGCTTGCAAAAGCTGGACAATGAATAAGGAAGGCTTAAGAAGAATTGATGCCTTTGGATTATGGTGTTGGTGAAGAATATTGAATATACCATGGACTGCAAGAAGAACAAACAAATCTGTCTTGGAGGAAGTACAGCCAGCATGCTCCTTAGAAGCAAGGATGGTGAGACTTCATCTCACGTACTTTGGACATGTTATCAGGAGGGCTCAGTCCCTGGAGAAGGACATCATACTTAGTAAAGTAGAGGGTCAGCGAAAGAAAGGAAGACCCTCGAAGAGGTGGATTGACACAGTGGTTGCAACAATGGGCTCAAACATAGCAATGGTGGTGAGGATGGAGCAGGACCAGTCAGTGTTTCATTCTGTTGTACATAGGGTCACTATGAGTTGAAACTGACTCAACAGCACCTAACAACAATATCTATATCTATGTATCTCTATATATACATTTGGAGGGCTGGTGGTACAGTGGTTAAGAGCTCAGCTGCTAACCAAAAGGTTGGTAGTTTGCTTCCAACAGCCACTCCTTGGAAGCCTTATGGGGCAATTCTACTCTAGCCTGTAGGGTCCTTATGAGTCAGAATCTACTTGACAGCAACTAGTGTATGTATATATATATATAGAGAGAGAGAGAGAGAGAGATTTATATCAAGGAAACGGTTCATGTGGTTGTAGAGGCTCGAAAGTCCCAAGTCTGTGGGTCAGGCATCAGACTGGAGGCTTCTCCTGACTCACATAGCTTCGGGGGCTGATGATCCCAAGATTGGCAGGTCAGACGGCAGGATGCTGGCTCACGGGCTGCAGAAGCTGACAAATCCAAGATTGGCAGGTAAAGATGGCAGCCTGCTGGCTCAAGTCCTGAGAACTGGAGGTCAGATGATGATGAGCTGGATGCAGGATCCAGAGTGAGCAAAAGCCAGCAAGGTTTTCCAGAAAGTCCAGATATATTGGATGCAGCCCACAAGCCCAGGGAAACTTCCTTTCAGCTGATTGGCTGCTTATAGCAGGTCTCATCATGGAAGTGATTACATTATTACATAAGTGTCAAACTACAGCATAACTTCCAAGCCACTAAGAATCATGGCCCAACCAAGTTGACACACAACCTTAACCATCACAAGGAGCTTATACCAGAGTGGGGAGAAAAGACGTGTATCTAGACACAAACCAGGCAGCCTACACTGAAGTCCATATAAATGATACAGATGTGAAATGCTACAGAAAAGCAAAACAAAACAAAAACGAGTTTCCATTGAGTCAGTTCCAACTCATAGTGAATAGAACTGCTTTCTGTATGATTTTTTACTATTTTTAAAAATTATATTGAGCTTTTGGTAAAAGTTTACCTGCAAGGTAGGTTCCTATTTGACAACTTCCACACAACTTGTTCAGTGATATTAGTTACATTTTTCACAATTTGTCAACATTCTCTTTAATTTGGTTTTGTTTGTCACATTTCCAGTATTCTAGTTGCACCCTTATCTTCTCATCTTTGGTTTTGAGTAATTGTTGACCTTATGGTCTCATACTGATGGTTTTCAAGTAAAGCACCAATCTTATGGGCAATATCCTTTATTTTGTGTGCCCCTCTGCTATTTCACTACAAGGTGATCTCAGTGGGTAGGCTCAGTTCTAGGTTTAGAGTATCTCAGAGTGATACTCTGAGGGAGCCCTCTGTTCTCTACTGTTCAGTTTGTCTGGCTTCCTTTTTTTTTGTTAAGAATTTGAGTTCTGCTGCACATTTTTCTCCCATTCTATCCGGGACCATCTATTCTGGGACCAGTCAGAATGGTCAGTGGTGGTAGCTGGGCACCATCTGGTTCTTCTGGTCTCAGGATAGATGAGGTTGTGGCTTGTGTAGACTTATTTCTTCTCTGAGCTTTTGATTACCTTCTTTCTGTTTTGCTCCTGGAAAGTAGAGACCTGTAGTTGTATCTTAAATGGCTACTCTCAAGCTTTTAAGACCCCAGTTGCTACTCACTTCACTAGGATGCAGATCATGATTTTGTGAACTGTGTTATGCTAATTGACTGAGTTGTTCCATGAGACTATCTCCATAGGGTTTTCAATGGCTGTGACTTTTCAGAAGTAGATCACCAGGCTTTCTTCTGAGGCACCTGTGAGTGGATTCAAACCACCAACCTTTTGGTTAGTAGCTGAGAGCTTAACCATCTGCACCACCATTACTCTGACTAGAGGAGCATTTGCTGGCTTCCTTGAATGGGATTTTGGTAGTCAAATTTAGTCAAGTTCAGAGCTAAAAAAAAAAAAAAAACAGAGAGTCCGACACAACTGGGAAAGGAGTGAAGTTTTGTTTTCTCGGTAGCATTTTCCAAGCAAGCTCAGGTGGCATGGGGAGACCAAAGAGGGTTAACCCTCTAAACAGAAACCAGGCAGCCAGTGAAGGAGCCTCCATGTAGCTCCATGAAAGACTTTCTCATGTCCTCTGAACTTGTGCCAATATTTGAAACAACAGTAGGTGTGGTGTTTCTCTGCTGTAGGTTTGTGGGTCCCCTGATGGATGGGGAGGCCTGGCAGAGGAACAATCCAAGTGTACATTGGGAATGTTCATCTGGGGGCCTTGAATAGACACGTGGGTTTCAGCTCTGGAGACTGCAAAGTTTCTCAGCAGGGAAGCAGTTAATATATCACAGCACAGTTTTAAAGCCAGAAGAATCTCACCCCCCTTTTCTCCCTTCTGGGGCTTGCTTCTAACTGAGTTTAGGGGATTTGGAAAGGATTTGAGGTGGGTGTGGTTCTGGTGTTTCAGTTTCTAGGAAATAAAACAATCCTTTCCTTTGACCTTTAATGTGATTCAGATCAGTGTCTCATTGGCACGAAGCCTTTTCCATGCAGCTGGTTTGCTCTGAGTGTAGCCACTCAGCTTCAGTTTAATGCTGCTCTTTTCTATCGCTAGGGCCCGCATTCTGAGTGGGAAGCCCAGGGATTTGGAGCTCAACCTCTGACTCTTCTACTGGCTGACACTCAGCAAGTTCAAAACCCGGCTCAAAGCCTGACTCCTTAGATAATTGCTTTCCTCACTTATCTGTAAATGATAGAGGGGAAGAGGCCTCCTTTAACACTCAGTGAATGGCAAAATTGCAGGGGCTTACGGAAGGACTTATAACTAGTGATGGGATGGTCAGGGGCCACACTCTGGAATTATCTAATCCCAAATAGCATGCATCAGGCTGTCCAGAGGGAAGTTGGAAAAGCAAGAATTAAAGAAATTAGGGACAAAAAAGAACATACCATAAATTCCCCCTACCCCAAATCAGGGATTTCATTAATCCCGGTGGAGTCATGAATCTGACTAAGGCAAGTCCTATTTTTCATGTACTTTTTATAAAGCATGGTGCCCGTCTGCTGTAACAGAAATCCCATCATATATTGGGAGCTGTCTGTTTTCCTCGGCTCTGATATTATAATACAGTCTGCTGTCCAGTTTGTAGCTAAGAAAGAACAGGTTTTTACATACCATTCGAAATAAAAGTCTAGACTAGGTTATCAGGTAGCTTTCAAAATCTATGAAGACTCAATATAAGAAAGAATTTGTTTTATTGTTAAACTCAGATTTTGTTTGGTCAATGGATCATGAACTAGTTTAACTGGAAAATCAACAGAATTTGAGACAGGCAATCCACCCGAAGTGTTGAAGACTAATTACTCAAACTGAAGTCAATGTGCAGAGAAGGATTGTAGAAAGCAGAAAGGATTGCAGCGATTCTGAAACTTCAGTGGACATGAGCACCTCCTGGGGAACTTGCTAAAGATGCAAGTTCCCAGGTATCCCCTCAGAGATTCTGATTCAGCAAATTCATTTCTGAGTACAAGGAAGCAGAGTTTTACATAAACATCCCAGATAATCCTGATTCTCTTCGATCCACACACTGAGAAGTGGACAGAAGTCCAAAAGCGGATCATAATCTTCTGTGCCAAAGTGCCAAAATGGAGATTCAGAACCTAGGTGGTTTAAAATTGAATCAGGATTAATCCCTGAAATCCTCCTAAGGTCCTCACTGAGTTAAGCAATCTGTTAGTTAGAAACTGTATTTGGCTGTTAGTTACAGAAACCTGAAAAATAGTGGCTTAACCAGATTTTTATTTTGGGGGATAGTTGTGTAATGAGAAGTCTTGTGGTGCGCAGTCCAGGGTTGGTATAGAGGTTCCACCAGGGACCAAGTTTCTTTCTGTCTTTCTGCTCAACCATCCTTAGCATGGACTTGTTGTCCATGGCCATGACATGGCTGTTCCATCTCCTGCGTGGTGTCTGCATTCCTGGCAAGAAGAGCAAAGGAAAAAAAGGTATGGGCTGGTTAGTCTGCCTTCATTGGCCAGAACTGGGTCAAACAGCCACCCCTACCTGCAAGGGAGGCTTGTGGATATGCAATTTTTTTTTTTTTTTTAATGTTGGGTAAATTATGATACCCAGTAAATTGGTGTTTTATTCATAAAAGGGAGGATGAGTTTTGGGTAGGCAACCAGAAAACTCTGCCATAGGCTAGTGTGCCAAACATACCCCAAACTCCCAGTAAAGTTCTTCTCTGGAATCTGAACAGCAAGAGATTGAAATTGGCTGATCAGAGCCACCTAGAAACACTAAATGAGGAGCAGAGACTCCTTCCTGACCAGTCTTTGGTGATCATTACCTTCATACCATTTAAGGAGTTACCCTAAGGTAAAGACACTTCTGTGACCTCTTGATCTTATTTTGTTCTCAAAAGGAATTTACTTTTGACCAAAAAATGGCATGCTTCTCTCCTGTGACTCAAAAGTTTTGCAAACTTGGATCTCTGGAATTCTTAATAAAAACATTTCCTTTTACTAAGTTAAATCAGAAGACCATGCTTTTTCTAACCCATTTTTTTTAAATTAGAAGATAATACAGTTGGTACTGCATTTGCTCAGCTAGGCTTATGTGGTTGAAAATAGCAGCGTAGTCATTCTGCCCCAGCTGTGGGGATTTAGAAAGGACTGAATGTGGCTATGGAACTTGTGTCTTTTTAGAATTAAAGGTCTACTTTTCTTGGCCAGCCTTTAGTTAGTAAACACGCAGGTCCCCAAAGAGGCCATTGCCATGATGGTATAAGTTCTGGCCTCATGATGGCTAGGCTGTAACCAACGCTGCCCAATCAGTGGCCTGCTATAGATAGATAGTGGCTGCTGATGGCCCCTCATTGCCTCTGTTTCTTGCTTTGACAGCCATATTACTTTGCTGCAGACCATACTTAGTGAAACTGGAGTGCTTGAGTCAAGACTTTATACTTAGTTGTTCTCAGTGGGGTGACATGTGGCATGTCCAGAGATGTTTTTGGTTAACACAATTTGTGGAGGAGTACTATTGGCATCTAGTGGGTAGAGGCCAGGGATTCTGCTAAACATCATGTAATGCATAGGACAGCTTCTTACAACAAAGAGTTATCAGAACCTACATGCTATGAGGAGAGGCCATTGGTGGTTCAGTGGCAGAATTCTCACCTTCCATGTGGTTGATCTGGGTTCAATATAATGCACCTTATGTGCAGCCACCACCTGTATGTCAGTGGCGGCTTGCTTGTTGCTATGATGCTGAACAGGTTTCAGCGGAGCTTCCAGACTAAGGCAGGCTAGGAAGAGGGGCCTGGAAATCTGCTTCCAAAAATCAGCCAGTGAAAATCCTATGATCACAATGGTCTGATCTACAACTCTCCATGAGATGGCACAGGACAGGGCAGTGTTTCGTTCTATTGTGCATGTAGTTGCAATGAGTTGTGGGATGAGTAGATGACAGCTAACGACAATAAACACCAACAAGTGGCAATAGGGCAGTTTGAGAAACCTTGGCATAAATGAACAATGAGGTTTTTTAAAAATTTTTATTGTGCTTTCAGTGAAGGTTTACAAATCAAGTCAGTCTCTCATACCAAACTTTATATACACCTTGCTATATATTCCTAGTTGTTCTCCCCGTAATGAGACAGCACACTCCTTCCCTCCACCCGTGTCCATTCAGCCAGCTTCTGACCACCTCTGCCCTCTCATCTCCCCTCCAGACAGGAGCTGCCTGCATAGTCTCATGTGTCTACTTGATCCTAGAAGCTCACTCTACACCAGTATCATTTTCTTTCCCATAGTCCAGTTCAATCCCTGTCTGAAGAGTTGGCTTTGGGAATGGTTCCTGTCAGGCCAACTGAAGGTCTGGGGACCATGACCCCCAGGGTCCTTCTAGTCTCAGTCAGACCATTAAGTCTGGTCTTTTTATAAGTATTTGGGGTCTGCATCCCATTGCTCTCCTGCTCCCTCAGGGGTTCTCTGTTGTGCTCCCTGTCAGGGCAATCATCAGTTGTAGCTGGGCACCATCTAGTTCTTCTGGTCTCAGGCTGATGTAGTCTCTGGTTTATGTGGCCCTTTCTGTCTCTCGGGCTCAAAATTACCTTGTGCCTTTGGTGTACTTCATTCTTCTTTGCTCCAGGTGGGTTGAGACCAATTGAAGCATCTTAGATGGCTGCTTGCTAGCATTTAAGACCCCAGATGTCACTCTCCAAAGTGGGGTGCAGAATGTTCTCTTGATAGATTTTATTATGCCAGTTGACTTAGATGTCCCCTGAAACCATGGTTCCCAAACCCCTGTCCCTGCTGTGCGGGCCTGTGAAACATTCAGTTTATTCAGGAAACTTCTTTGATTTTGGTTTAGTCCAGTTGTGCTGACCTCTCCTGTACTGTGTGTTGTCTTTCTCATCACCCAAAGTAGTTCTTATCTACTATCTAAGTAGTGAAAACCCCTCTTTCTCCCTCCCTCCCTCCCTCCCCACTGTCATAACCACCAAAGAATTATTTTCTTCTCTGTTCAAACTATTTTTCAAGTTTTTATAATAGTGGTCTCGTACAATACTCGTCCTTTTGCAGCTGACTAATTTCGCTCAGCATAATGTCTTCCAGATTCCTCCATGTTATGAAATGTCTCACAGATTCATCATTGTTCTTTATCAATGCGTAGTATTCCATTGTGTGAGTATAACATTATTTATCCATTCATCCATTGATGGGCACCTTGGTTGCTTCCATCTTTTTGCTATTGTAAACAGTGCTGCAGTGAACATGGGTGTGCATATCTCTGTTCCTGCAAAGGCTCTTGTTTCTCTAGGATATATTTCAAGCAGTGGGATTGCTAGATTGTATGGTAGTTCTATTTCTAGCTTTTTAAGGAAGTTCCAAATCGATTTCCAAAGTTGTACCATTTTACACTCCCCCCAGCAGTGTATAAGTGTTCCAGTCTCTCCACAACATCTCCGATACTTATTATTTTGTGTTTTTTGGAGATATACTTCTTCCTTGCCAACCTGGATGCCCTTTATTTCTTTATCTAGCCTAATTGCTCTGGCTAGGACCTCCGGCACAATGTTGAATAAGAGTGGTGATAAAGGGCATCCTTGTCTGATTCTCGATCTCAAGGGGAATGCTTTCAGACTCTATCCTTTTAGTATGATGTTGGCTGTTGGCTTTGTATAGATGCCCTTTATTATGTTGAGGAATGTTCCTTCTATTCTTATTTTTCTGAGAGTTTTTATCATGAATGGGCTTTGAACTTTGTCAAATGCCTTTTCTGCGTCAATTGGTAAGATCAAGTGGTTCTTGTCTTTTGTTTTATTTACATGATGGATTACATTAATTGTTTTTCTAATGTTGAACCATCCCTGCATGACTGGTATGAATCCCACTTGGTCTTGGAGAATAATTTTTTTGGTGTGTTGTTGAATTCTATTGGCTAGAATTTTGTTGAGGATTTTGCATCTAAGTTCGTGAGGGATGTAAATGTGTCATTTTCTTTTTTTGTGGTGTCTTTACCTGGTTTTGGTATCAGGGATATGCTGGCTTCATAGAATGAGTTTGGGAGTATTCCATCCTTTTCTATGCTCTGAGATACCTTTAGTAGTGGTGGTGTTAACTCTTCTCTGAAAGTTTGGTAGAACTCTGCAGTGAAGCCATCCAGGCCAGGGCTTTTTTGGGGGGGTAGTTCTTTGATTACCTTTTCAATCTCTTCTTTTGTTATGGGTTTATTTAGTTGTTCTACCTCTGTTTGTGTTATAGTTTAGGTAGGTAGTGTGTTTTTGGAAATTCATCCATTTCTTCTAGGTTTTCAAGTCTGTTAGAGTACAATTTTTCACAGTAATCTGTTATGATTCTTCTAATTTCAATTGGGTCTGTTGTAATATCACCCATCTCATTTCTTATTTAGGCTATTTGCTTCCTCTTCTGCTTTTCTTTTGTCAGTTTGGCTAATGGTTTATCAATTTTGTTAATTTTTTCTAAGAACCGGCTTTTGGTCTTGTTAACTCTTTCAATTGTTTTTCTGTTCTCTATTTCATTTAATTCTGCTCTAATTTTTATTTGCTTTTTTTTTTTTTTTTGTTCTAGTGCCTGTGGGTTTCTTTTATTGCTCTATTTCTATTTTTACAATTTGTAGGGATAATTCTTTGATTTTGGCCCCTTCTTTTTGTATGTGTGCATTTATTGGTGTAAATTGACCTCTGTGCCCTGCTTTAGCTGTGTTCCCAAAGGTTCTGATAGGAAGTGTTTTCATTCTCATTGGATTCTATGAATTTCTTTATTCTATCCTTAATGTCTTCTATAACCCAGTCATTTTTGAGCAGGGTATTGTTCAGTTTTCCCTGCTTTTTCTGTTATTTCTACTTTTATGGCTTTATGGTCAGAGAAGATGCTTTGTAATATTTCGATGCATTGGATTCCGCTAAAGTTTGCTTTATGACCTAATATGTGGTCTACTCTAGAGAATGTTCCATGGGCACTAGGAAAGAATGTATACCTGGGTGCCCTTGGGTGGTGTGTTCTGTATATGTTTATGAGGTCAAGTTGGTTGATTGTGACATTTAGATCTTCCATGTCTTTGTTGAGCTTCTTTCTGGATATTCTTTCCTTCATCGAACATGGTGTCTTGAAGTCTCCTACTATAATTGTGGAGCTGTCTATCTCACTTTTCAATGCTGTTAGAGTTTACGTATCTTGTAGCCCTGTCGTTGGGTGCATAAATATTTAATATGGTTATATCCTCCTGGTATATTGTCCCTTTAATCATTGTATGGTGTCCTTCCTTAACCATTGTGGTGGATTTAACTTTAAAGTCTATTTTGTCAGAAATTAATATTGCCACTCCTACTCTTTTTTGATTGTTGTTTACTTGATATATTTTTTTTCCATCTTTTGAGTTTTAGTTTGTGTCTTGTGTCTCTTCTAGGCAGCATATAGACGGATCACTTTTTTTTTTATCCATTCTGCCACTCTCTGTCTTTTTATTGGTACATTTAGTCCATTTACATTGTAAGTGATTATGAATAGGTTTGAATTTAGTTCTGTCATTCTGATGTTTTCTTTTTGTGTGTTCTTTGACAGTTTTTTTTCCCACTTAATTTTTTGTGCTGAGTAATTTATATTTTGTTTTTCCTCTTATTCATTGTTGTTGATTTTGTTTCTGCTGAGTCTCTATTTTTTTCTTGTATTTTATTTTGATGAGTAGGATTGTTAGTCTCCTTTGTGGTTACCTTAATATTTACACCTGTTTTTCTAAGTTTAAATGTAACTTTTATTTCTTTGTATCGCCTTGTCTTCCTTTCCATATGAAAGATCTATGACTACATTTCTTAGTCCCTCTTTATTGTTTTAATGTTGTCTTCTTTTACATAATGACATTGCTGTTTCCCTGTTTTGAGCTTTTTTTAATCTTGATTTATTTTTGAGTCTTCCCTATCTCGGTTGACATCTGATTGCTCTGTCCAGTGTTCTAGTCTTGGGTTGATATCTGATATTATATCAGAGAACTCCCTTTAATATTTCTTGTAGTTTTGGTTTGGTTTTTACAAAAGCCCTAAACTTCTGTTTATCTGGAAATGTCCTAATTTCTCCATCATAATTGAGAGGCAGTTTTGCTGGATATATGATTCTTGGCTGGTGATTTTTTTCCTTCAGTGCTTTATATAAGTCATCTCATTGCCTTCTTGCCTGCATGGTTTCTGCTGAGTAGTCCATGCTTATTCATATTGACTCTCCTTTGTAGATGACTTTTCATTTATCCCTGGCTGCTCTTAAAATTGTGTCTTTATCTTTGGTTTTGGCAAGTTTGATTATAATATGTCTTGGTGACTTTCTTTTAAGGTCTACCTTTTGTGGAGTTTGATGAGCATCTTGGATAGATATCTTCTCATCTTTCATGATGTCAGGGAAGTTAAGTTTTCTGCCAACAAATCTTCAGCAATTCTGTCTGTATTTTCTGTTATCCTTCCCTGTTCTGGTACTCCAAACACTTGTAGGTTGTTTCTCTTGATAGTGTCCCACATGATTCTTAGGGTTCCTTCATTTTTTAAAATTCTTTTATCTGATTTTTCTTCAAATATAGTGGCGCCAAGTGTTTTATCTTCAGTTTCACCAATTCTGCCTTCAACTTGCTCAATTCTGCTCCTCTGACTTTCTGTTGAGTTGTAATCCTGTAATTTTATTGTTAATCTTCCAAATTTCTGATTGCTGTCTCTCTATGGATTCTTGCAGCTTATTAAATTTTTCATCATGTTCTTGAATAACCTTTTTAATTTCTTCAACTGCTTTATCTGTGTGTTCCTTGGCTTGTTTTGCGTATTGCCTGATTTCCTTCCTGACCTCGTTCCTGATGTCTTGAAGAGTTCTGTATATTAATCTTTTGTATTCTGCATCTGGTAATTCCAGGAAGGCACCTTTATCCAGAGGATCTTTTGATTCTTTGTTCTGAGAGCTTGTTGAAGCAATCATGATCTGCTTCTTTATGTGATTTGATATCGACTGTTGTCTCTGAGCCATCTATAAGTTATTCTATTAGTTTATTTTATGTTTGCTTACTGTATCCTATCATCTTGCTTTGTTTTGTTTTGATATGCTCAAAAAGGTTGCTTGAGTAAGCTAGCTTAATTATTTTCTCCTTTGAAGCTCTGACGTCCTGTCACTGGACGGCTAGAGCTGTTATCAGGTATATCAGCCTAGGAATCTGTTCATTTTTCTTGTATGGATTCAGCTTAGGTGTCCCGGTTGTTGGTCATCAAGTATGTGGCACAGACTTTGTCCTGCAGTTTTAGAGGGGCAGGGGTGATTGGAGTGGGTACCGGTATCTGGTTGCAGCAGGGGGTCACGCTCTAAACAAGGCAGGGGGCTGAAAATCATCCCCCGAGTGTTTGTGAGGAAAGTACATCCCTGTTCCTTAGAGCCCACAGGTGGGTGAGTTCTCTAGGCAGACCATGGGCATGCAATGCTTTTGGTTGTAAGGACTGGGAGGTACCCGTTGTCCTTGGACTCCTGTTGTGGGTGGCTGAGTGACCTGAGTGGAGTCACCAGTCCTTAGGCCCCTGATGTGGGTAGGTGAGGTCTGTGTTTAATAGGCAAAGTGGTGTCAAACATCAAACACCCTCCTCTCCAGCACACAGCTGAAACAGTTGAGTTCTGCCAGCAAGGGCCTATTCTCCTGAAATAGGCCTGCAGAGGCCCATGCAGGGGAGAAAGGTATTCAAAGTTCATAGACTGTTTATGCCTGGGCAGGAGCTGCTTCTGTCCTGAGCTCCACGGTTAGTGGAGCTGGCATATTATCTTTCCCCCCAGTTGTGAATTTATTCCTTCTCCAAGGCTGGGAGAATGGCTCAGGGTGCTCAGCCGGACCTATCTGAGGCCCAGGGAAATCAACAGCCACTGAAGCAGGCTTGGGGGCTGGGGGTGCTGTAAAATATATACAAGTACTTAGCTTTTGTGGAGAGCACCGTTCTTTTCTGGTTCCGGAGGTGTGCGTGGGCTCTGCAGCTGGGTGTTTATCCCTGAGGAAACTGCAGCTGAATGCTACCAGCAGTCTGGTGCAGTCGCTCCTGGGAATTGTGCCTGAGGGTTCCCAATGATTCAGGTCCGGCAGTTCCTCCCCACTTCTGAACCATCTCTCCTTCCCCCTTCCTCTCAGTCCATTTTCTAACTTTGCCTTTGATATTCAGGGCTCCTAGCTTGTCGTAAATATAATCATTTCACTTGTTTTTTCGGGTCTTTGTTTTAAGAGGGATCACCAGCAGTGTCTGACTACCCTGCCATCTTGGCCCCACCTCGAACAATGATTTTAAGTTTAAAAAACTTAAAAATTCTTACACTGAAAAAATAACGATCCTTTTCCTAATATCCATTCAGATCTTCTATCAAAGTAAAAGAGAGCCAAACTGGCTGCTAGCATGGATGGAATGACTTTTGTTATTTTTTGTTTCAGGAAGACTCTGCTTCCAGATAAGACAATGACAAGTGACACTTAAAAAAAAATAGCTAATATTTTCACACTGTTGTCTTGGTTGCCTTTTTTTATAGGCTTTAAATGGAGGACATTTGACGTTGCCATGAATCTCTGCATTAGTCATCCTGACAACATTTCCTGGGACGGGAATGGCTGCAACCAGCCTGTCAGGACCTTCTGATAAGTCCCAGACCATTCTCTGACTATCTAGAAGGGGTGATTTGCTTCCTACTCAGTGTGAGTGGAATAAAAGATTTTGAACTAGGCAGTCACTAATAATTAGGAATGCACCAGCTCATAGTGGTCAAAGGAATGAAGGCTATTGCTCAATGTAACCAGACATTTTTGAGAAAACTTGTGTAATGCTATGGAATAATGGTGTTAGTCAATATTAGGTGATTTTTTCTTTCCATTTGCTGGCCTCTTTAGTTCATGTCAGAGTGAGGATCCGTTAAGTAGATTGACTTAAACCCACGGGAGATAACATTGCTGCTTGAAGCATTCCAAAGAAGCATGGCTTCATCTCTTAAGCTTCAGTTAATTTACATTCAAAGTTGAATTCCAGTGATTTGATTGCATAGGAATCAAGTGCATCAAATAATATTCCTTGACAGTTTTCAAGTTGCTTCATCTTCTTTGCACCCCAGCTTTTGCCCATAACCCTCCATCCAGGGTCAGTAGATAGACAACTCAATCAGATGCCTATTAATAGTTATGCCTACTTGGATGCTCCAAAAGAGTTGCTGACAATATCTGTGGGGAACCCAGTCCTTCACTTCCTGGATGGGTTAAGCACATCAGGAAAATCTTATGAATTATGTTTATCCTCTTTCAGGCACTGTTTGTATACAACCTTTGCAGAAGCCTAAATTAAATAAGTTTCTTTTCCTGAGTATTGTTATTTACATAAATCTCTGGGCCTTGGTGTTTAAGCTCATAAAAGCCAGTAAATAAATGTCTTTTTTGCGCTTTTTAAAATTGTGGATGATCTTTGGCTACACTAGAGCATTTGGTTTTTTCAACATTGGTAAGAAAAATCTATTAAAAGTCTACCTTTGTCTATAAAGAATAACTGAGGACGTTAGCTGACTGCTTGGTTTTTAAGACTGAATTGTCTTCAGGGCAGATTGAATTCTGACCTATGGTCAAGAAATGCAAGCATCTGTGAGCTTACATGGAAAATTGCTTCTGTACTAATGGCAAAATATATGAACTTAATTTTGTTACCTAGTGTCTAAGTGGCTGCATCTTCTCTATTTCCCCTTCCTGTCCTCTCTGCTAACCTATTGACCTGATGTTGAGTGAATTCCTAGCTTTGAAAACACATATGACATTACTGATTCTGCTGCAGAGAGACTTGTTAAGCCAAATTTTGACTCTGAGATAGAAGCAGTTATGCTTTGGAGACTATTAGTTTGATAGGAAAGCTTCCTTTATAGCACTTTGTATCCTTGGGTTATCTTAGAAATTCCCACCTGGAACTTTTATAACCACAATTATCTGAAAGCATATGAAACCCAATTGTGCTGACTTAGGACAATCTATTCTTCAATTAACCATGAAAGGCCTGCATCTTAATCCCGAAGACTTCAATCAAGAAAGATTTTCACAATTTACACAGCTAGAGCCATGTAAGTTCAACAAGTCATTTGACCTCTATGGGCCTGTCACCTTATCTATAATATGAGAGAAATTGTACTAAATGACTTCTAATATTCTTTCAAGATCTGAAATGATGTGATTCCACGACTTCTTTTTTATATGCATATTATCTTTGGTTAATGTGAAAGTGAAGGTCTGTATCACACACCAAAAGTACATAAAATCCAGTTTCCAGACTTGGAATCAAATCCCAGCTCCCTACCACTTTTCTGCTATATGAATTTGAATTACTTATGTACCTCTCTGAGCTGAGTTCTTTTATCTGTAAAACGGGGATAATGTTACCTAGCTCATAAGATTCTCATGAGAATCAGAAGATATGTTATAAAGTGCCTGAAATAGTGCCTGGCACTTAATAGATACTCAGGTAATGTTAGTTTTCTTCTCTTTTGAAGCTTTATAATACAAACCTCTTAAATTCTCTGATTCCTTCTAAGTTTGCAAATCATCAAATACAGCTTGGCATGGCTGCCCTCTTTATTCAGAGAAGGCCAAATGGAACAAGGTGAAATCCAGCCCAAGTGGTCTGTCATTTGCTGCAGACAACTTCCTCATTTTTGTCATTAGGAGCCCTCAGTGGCAAAAGCAACTTGGGATTTAACAGGAAAAAGCTATCAGCCAGATTGACTCCTGTCAAAGGCTTTGTGTCAATAAACATTTACAAGAAGTGAAGCTTGATAATGGTGGCCCCATTCCAAGAAATGTGTGGCAATGGCAGCTCTATGTCTGGCGTTAAGATCTTGTGAGGTTATTTTTCCATCATGTTTCAGTTTCCCTCCAATACAGAAGTAATTGAAACCAAGTGCCTAGGATGAATTTTACAGATAGTAACACTGACTCGTTTTAATCAAGGAAAGCAGTAACAAAGGAAGAAATTTTTCCTTCTAAAGACAGACTCTCTTCTGCACTCGAGGCCTAAAAATTCTTGCGTTAACCTGAGATTCTTCATGATGGTCAGACATAAAACAAATAGCTGAGATTTATTTTGGCCAAAGAAAACTATTTGTTTAGGCTTTTTTTTTTTTTTATGCTGGTGGACTCTTAGAATTCTGGAACTGAAAGGAAACTTAGAAATGATTGTTTGAATCTTCTTCCTCCCCCCACTTGAAAGTGAATGGGGTGGGCCTAAGGGGAGGTTAGTCTAGCAGACCAGGGGCTGAACTACAAAGTGGTGTTTGAGAGTGAGCCACATCGTTTTAGGAGTCAAGAGACAAAACAGCAAAGCCAACTACCTAATCCATGGGCCAGGAGGGGCTACAGATGGAGTCAAGAAGGGGGAACCATGCAGAAACTGGCAAACAAACAAAGAAACTCCATAAAACAAGGAGGGTCCTGGGCCCCAAAGAGCGGGAATGTATGTGCTTATGTTTGGCAGGTACCTGGGTATGGGAAGGCCAGCCTGCCTTGAAAATACGGGCAGACAATGAAGTCCAACCCCTTCATTTTATAGAAAACTGCTGTCCAGAGAAGTTGAGATAATGTTGAAGTTGACACAGCTAGAGGGTAATAGAAGAGATTAGTTCTGGGGTCTCCCAAGTTCTTGTCTATCTCTCTTTCCATAATCCATTTTGATTTTTCCTTTGGTATTTATTTCATAGACTTCCATTTATACTTACAATATTTTATTATAACATTTCTTTGTTTCACTTACATTTCTTGTTTAAGATGAATAGTGGATGCTATTCTGTTCATTCTGTTTAAAAAATTTTTTTTTTTTTTTTTCCGCCTTGTACTTTTCTGTTATCAGGGGTAAATTGTAGAAAGTTATAAATAATTTCATTAGAATATTTTCTTTAGAGTGTTTGTATTAATGGTATATTTTAAAATTAATGCCAATTTATAAATTTACATTTTAAAATAATTAGTTCAGAGAAGTCTGTTCAAAATGATGGAATTTGTGTTGTTGTTGTTAGGTGCTGTCAAGTCAATTCTGACTCTTGCTGACCCTATGCACAACAGCATGAAACATTACCTGGTCCTGCACCATCTTTATAATCGTTGCTATGTTTGAGCCCATTGTTGCAGTCACTGTGTCAATCCATCTCGCTGAGGGTCTTCTTCTTTTTTGCTGACCCTTTACTTTACCAAGCATGATGTCCTTCTCCAGGGATTGGTCCCTCCTGATAACATGTCCAAAGTACATGAGACCAAGTTTTGCCATTCTTACTTCTAAGGAACATTCTGGCCATACTTCTTCCAAGACAGATTTAAATGTTCATTCTATCTTTTGGAATAGAACTGTGCTCCGTAAAAGTTTCATGGCTGTGACCTTTTGGAAGCAGAGTGCCTGGCCTTTCTTCCAAGTTGCCCCTTGGTGGATTTGAACAGCCAACCTTTCAGTTAGTAGCTGAGCTGTTAACTGTTTGTGCTACCCAGAGACCTCTTAAAGAACTGATAAATTTCTGTTTTTTTTTTTTAAATATTTATAATGATTTACTTTACATTTTATGTAGTAGAGCTGTGTCTCCACACAAAAATTAAATTGGAGGAAAAATTGGATTTAAAAATGCCTACTTTGGAACTGATTTAATTCAGCCAACATCTGACTGCCTACCATGCTGAGTTGATACAAACATGACTAAGCCAAAAACTCCTTCCCTTCCGGGGCTCAGAATCTAACTGGGGAAACAGACTGTCCAGCTAGTTATAAACATGGCAGAATGTGCTAAGAGCTGTGAGAAAGGCATGAACTGCTATAGGGTCACAGAGGGAGGAGCCCATAGTCAATCCTGTGAGAGAGGCACAGAAGGCCTCAGAGAGAAGGGGCCATTTGAACTAGATTATGGCTAGGCAGGGAGAGGCTTTCTAGGAGCAAAGCCCTGGAGACTTCAAAGAATGTTCCTTAGAATATTGAGTCATCAGATTGTGACTGATAAGCAGTGTGAAGCATATTTTAGACCAAAAAAAGGGCCCATAAAGCTTATATTATAAAACAGGAAATAGAAGTTTATCTCACTGGATTTGGAAACAAGAAAATGGTTTGGATTTTCTCTTCTGTCTCAGGCTGTTGCTCTAATGGTACCATACAGTTTGAACATAAATCTCCAGGGAAATGTAAGAAATTATTTTTATTGCTAGTGTGTTGTTGCTATTATCATTTAGTCAGGTGGCTTAAAGGGATCTTCTAAGATGAACAAGCTGATAGTTACAGATAACCTTCTCTGAAGCGTCATCCCTTGAGGGTGACTCTTATTAATGGAACTATCAGACATCCTAAAAGCCTTGAGGGAGATATTTGGGGGTGTGGGGGCTTAGTGGAAGGTCCCTGGGTGGCACAAATGGTTTTACTATTAATGTAAAAGTTGGCAGTTTGTACCCACCCATGTGGAGCTCAGCTTTACTCTGTAACACATGGGGCTGCCGTGAGTCAGAAAAGACTTGACAACAATGGGTTTGGTTTTCTTTTGGGGAACGGGGCTTAGAGAGGCTCGTTAGATCATATTGTTTGAGAGGAGCCCATTCAAGTGATCAGATTGGTCATAACTTCCAAGATCCCATTACCCTGTGTGGCAGAAAATAGGAATAAGAAGTCAGTGGAATGACTGGGCACTGCCGTCTTGTAACTGGCAGCCTGTGGAAAGCAAGGTCTATGGTGTACTTCGCTTGGTATCTCAGAGCCTGTGGTGGTAACTTAATACGTAGGAGTGAATGGTACTAAATTCTCCTTTTATTAGATGTATGAGGGCTGTGGTGGAATTTTTGCCTTCTATATGGGAGACCTGGGTTTGATTCCCGGCCAATGCACATCAAGTGCAGCCACCACTCATCTGACAGTGGAGACTTGCATGTTGCTATGATGCTGAACAGGTTTCAGCAGAGCTTCCAGACTAAGAAGAAAGGCCTGGCAATCTACATCCAGAAATCAGCCAGTGAGAACCCTATGGATAACAAGTGTCCAATTTACAACTGATTGCAGGACTGGGCAGTGTTTAGTTCCATTGTGCATGGAGTTCCCATGAGTTGAGGGCCTACTCTATGGCAGCTAACCGCAATTAGTAGACACTAGTGATGTTCTTATCTGTTCTACCAGCTTTGCTACTCCATAGAGTTTAACTGATTAATTAAATAAGTAATTATTGAATAGCTTCCATGTGCCAGGCACAGTTATTTCAGTTTCTTACCTCTTAAAACCCACACCTGCTTCCCTGGTCCCATGGGTTTTGTGAGGATGAGCCCTGTTTAAATTATCCTGCTAAAAGGCCCCTGAGTCATGGATAACATAAACTTAAGTCACCACATTGTGCCTGCCAGATTTTATGATTTAAAAACTTATTATGTGACCATTAAGTTCTGAATTTTATTGGCTACTTATAAAGATTTATGTTCTACTTATTTACCTAACTATTTGCAGTTATAAGAGGTGCTTTATAAGCATCATAGCTTACTGGTTTGGATTAAGTATCCATTTTGAAAAGTTCCTACTATTTGCTGCAAATCCAAACCTTAACAAGCACAAAGTTTATTTTGAAATCACAGCAGTGAAATTGTATGGTCTTCAGTGTCTATGGGGGAACAGTTTTTCCCCTGCATTCTGGACCACAATTTATTATTGTTTAAATCAATGCATGACTCTTTGCATACCAGCCTGTACTTTGGGTCATACGGGCTTAACCTCAGAACAAAATCACTTTGTTCAATGAAAAACAGGGCTCCTCCAGTCCTCTGAATCCCTTTCCATGTATTCTGTAAGAAAAAAAGTTTATTTGACTGCATGATAACCTCAAGCATAATTCCTCATAGAAATAAACCTGACAAGTCTCTTATCTACCCTGCCACAGAGTGAAACTTAACGTCAGCTTCACTGTTAACTCCTGCTGGGCAGGTAGTACTTCCTAAAGCAGTCTTGGCACAGTGCTCTAAAACACAACAGCCTAGGAAAAGAAGAAACAAATTCTTAACAAAGTAAGAGTCATAATATCTCATCCTTTTATAAAGTCCATTTACAAACATTTTCAATTATATTCTCTCAATAGTGTCTTGTATTTCATGATATTATACCACTTAAAACATTTTCTAGAATCATGGAAACGGCTTCAGTTTTAATTTAAAAGCAAGATGGTTAGTAAGTAAGCAGGGTTTTGAAAGTTTCTGGCATATCTGTGGTTTACCTCCTCTTTTAAGAAAGACATTTGTCCAGTAGTCCTAGTATTTGGCATCATCTTAGAGGGGGAGGTGCTGCTTCCTAAGGGGCCACAACGTGAATGTGAGTGTTGCTTGAGTCTGCCCTGGTATAATATTTCAAAATATTGCTTGTTTAAGGGTATCTAAAATACTTAGAAGAGATTATTTTACCTCAACTATTTACATTTTATAGCTTGGCGGGTCCAGGGCTCTATATGTCTACTGCTTTGAGTCTAGTAGCCTCTGAGCTTGGGAAGCTAAGGATAGGAATATCGCTATATTGAACTGTGACAAAGGCACAGCATCCCCTTCTCCAAACTCTGGCCTGAATTATCAGTCCCCTAAGGCCCTCCCTGGCCTGGCCTCTCTGGTAACTGTTGCTATTCCTATCATCCAGGCCATGTGTGTAGTGGGAACTCAGTGTTCTGTCTGTCCAATATATCCTTTTTGTCTGAGAATAGCACTCCCCTCCCACTTAAATGTTTTGAGAGCTTCTTCTCCCCTTATTCTCACCATATGGTTTCAGTGAAAGCTGCTGTGATCTTTCATGTACATGTACTGTGGCCCCAATGGTCACAGCTGAATTAGCCCAGAGTTGGCATTGACTGAGGAGTCTAGGCCAATCAGCTCTTTCCCGGGAATGAAGAACGAGAGTTGGTGTCCCTCTCTGGAGATACAAGTGGTAGGTTGTAAAGTTCAAGGGAGCTCTTGGAATCTTTGTTCTTTGCCATGTGGTAGAAACTGGTGTGCAGTGAGAGATGGGGCTGCTATGAAGAAAGATGCAGAAATAAGAGCGAGAACCAGAATTAGTGTTTCTGGTTTCAAGTGCTCCTAAGTAAGTCAGTATCCTTGCCTTTCCCTAAGATTGGTCCTCCAAGTCTTCTGGAATTTTGTGAATTAATAAATTTCCACTTCAATTCTACCAGTTAAAATTGAGTTTCTGTCACTTACAACCAAAGAGTTCTATAATCCCAGCATCCCTCTTGTTTTAGTTACCTAGTGCTGCTGTAAAAGAAATTATGCAAGTTGGCTTTAACGAAGAGAAAAGTTATTTTCTCACAGCTTAGGAGGCTAGAAGTCCCAGTACAGGGTACAGTCTGTAGGGGAAGGCTCTCTCTCTGTCGCTGTGGAGGAAGGTCCCTGCATCTTCTCAGCTTCTATTCATTGGCTCCTGGGGGATCTTCAGGTGGCATGGAATCTATCTTCCCCCATCTCTGCTTGCTTGCTTAATCTGCCCTTTTATATCTCAAAAAAGATTGATTTAAGACACACCTTACACTAGTAGTTCCTTATTACAACATTGAAAACCGATTCCCAAATGGGATTATAACCACAGGTTTAGGGGTTAGAATTTACAGCACATATTTTTAGGGGACACAGTTCAATCCATAACACCTCCCTCTAAGCCCCTCTCCCAATATTCAAAAGATAGGTATCGTGCCACTCATTGTTTTTTTTTGTGGTTTAGAAGAAATGTAGGTGAGTTGCCATTGGACCTCTGGAGAAACTTCCCTGCTTTGTTATTGACCTAAGGTGAAGATTTTCAGGCTTGTTAGAGGATTGTTGAGAGGCCAGGTGATCTACCTCAAATCACACAGAGGCAGCTGACTGGGGTGCTGCCGTTGCACTGACACCTTTTGCTCTTGGAACAAGAGAACCCTTGCTTTGGCACACTTTGCTAAATAAAATGTTGAGAAGAGTATGAACCTGAAAGAGTGACTCTGATTGTAGTGTTGGTGTCCTGTGTAGTTTATACCAATACAATTTCTTGACAATACCTGAGTCAGACTTTAAGAAATTTTGTCTAATAACTCTGTCCATCTTGTTTACCTTATGGATTTTTTTTTTCTCTATCTGAATGCCAATTTTAATGCTGGCATAACCTTCTAGGAGTAAAAATCTTGATACCCCAAACAAAAGAAAGTCTTGGAAGGAACGAATAGTATAGGGAAGAGAGAAAATGTAGAGCTGGGAAAACACAAAAAGAATAGAGAATAATGCAACAAAGGTGATGGGAAAATGAGCTAAGAAGCGAAAGACAAGCATAATGAAGCAGGAAATGGAGTAGAAAGAAGAGATTAATGAAACTAAAAGTAAATTTAAATAGGGAGTGTTATGGATTGAATTTTATTCCCCCAAAATGTGTGTCCACATGGCTAGGCCATTTCCCAGTATTGTGTGATTGCCCAGCATTTTGTCATCTGATGAGATTTTCCTATGTGTCGTAAATCCTGCCTCTGTGATGTTAATGAGGCAGGATTAGAGGCAGTTATGTTAATGAGGTAGGACTCAATCTACAGGATTAGGTTGTATGTTGGGTCAATTTCTTTTGAGATATAAAAGAGAGCAGGGAGCAGAGAGATAGGGGGGCCTCATACCACCAAGAAACAAGAGCCAGGAGAATAGCACATCCTTTGGACCCGGGGTCCATGCACTGAGAAGCTCCTCGACCTGGGAAGACTGACCTCAAGGAACTTCCTCCAGAGCCAACAGAAAGAGAAAGGCTTTCCCTGGAGCTGGCACCCTGAATTTGGACTTCTAGCCTCGTAGACTGTGAGAGAATAAACTTCTCTTTGCTAAAGCCATCTACTTGTGGTATTTCTGTTATAGCAGCACTAGATAACTAACACAGGGAGCTTGAATCCTCTTCATATATCCTGGAAGAAATGGAGAGCTTCTTATGCTTCCAGAAGAGAAAAAAGCCAAGAGTAACAGCAAAGTTCTAGCATATGTTTCCTGTCCAGCTGGGGTGAGTCTTTAGCTAAGGAATGAACACCAGCAGTATAGCCAAATAGCATTTCCCACTCAATTGCAGCCCTGGTTGGTTCTGATTTGGCTCTGGGCCTAATAATCTGAACCAAAGTAAATCCTGTCCAGTTTGGACTGAATAAGTAGCCCAAACTGATCCGATTTCACCAGGATCCTTGGGTCTGGAAAGATGCTGCCAGTCTAACACCCCGAGTGCCATTCCGTGGCCTCTCTTGGTGGAAATGACACGAAGACAGGAATTCATGTAGTCCTCTGGCAAGCTGTCTCCCTGACTTATAATTCCAGACTTGTAATTGCCCTTCTGCCTGGAAGTAGAGCTCCAAATTTTGGTTCTGGACTGAGTGAGCGGAATACTCTTTCCAGAAGATGATACATCTGTCTTGCTTTCTCATTTTTCTCCTGTTTTCCTTTCTCTGCCATCAGTCTTGGTTAGATGAGCTATTTTCTTACATTTTGGCTAACTGATGCCTCCACTGGCTTGTAAAGCACAAAGAATCAGCTGATTCATCTAGAAAACAGCTTCATGCTCCCTGCACACTGTAGATTCAGCATAAATGCAGTGTAATCCTGTCACCTTCCAGACAAAGTCAGCCTTTCAGCTCTTTCTTAAAGGACGAGCAAGAACAGTATGAGTGTGTTTCAGAGGATTCAGAACAATTAGGGACAAGAATGTTACAAACCATCAAATATACAAAACCTTTGCCAGCCAATATGTTTGATAGATGATAAATGTGTTTGTAAAATAAATCCAGACTTGGGCAAGGACCCATTATCAACAGCTGCAAAGCTTAAAGAGGATATCCTGCAGGGATATCTTTCACAAACACAAAAACACATAAATAAATATCCGGGTTGTTTCAAGATGGACTCTGTCACCACTAAAAATTCACTTTTCAGAGATAAAATGTCATCATGAGAGTTTCATTGCTTCAAGAATGACCTTAGCTATGTTATTTATGGACTAGAATGGATAATAAGGCTTTTTTCTCAACATGCCATTTTATTGAGCTGGGAAATCAAATGGAGCCACGATGGTGGAGAGAAATTTGTTTTGAGTTGTGATAGAATAACATGAGGACCTCAGCTCCTAAAACAGCTGCATCGTAAATAACCCATGTAGAACGGATGCAGTGCGGGTGTTTGTGTGTGGGAGGGGGCAGGCAGGACATGTTTGTGAGCAGAATGGTTAATCACATAAAACCCTCTATAAATATTGAAAGGTAACTAAAATCACCAACTTGTATTTTTGTTAAAAAACCTGAATTGAAAGTTAGATCCAAGACTTAGTGGCAATGTAATAGCCAGTCTTCAACGATTTGGTATTTTAGTAAATTGCCACTGCATTTTATATACCCCTGAGAGCCAGAAACCTGAGCAGGAAACCTCTTTCTCCTCCATTTTCTACACCCAAGCAGCCATCAAGTCCATCAATTATACTTCCTAGATATTTCTTGAATCTGGCTTCATTTCTTAATCCCCATGGTTAATGGCTTTGGTTCAGGCTATGTAAGAAATATTTGACTGAGATTCTTCTCCGCTCTTATAGCCCTGGCCTTATCTATCCAACATACCTTCAGTACCACTCGAGATCAGGTTCTTGCTTAAGATGCTCCCCATCTCTTCAGGCAGAATCAAATCTAAATTCTGGTATATGGCATAAAAAGCCTGACTTGATCAGCCTACCTGTATAGCCTCAATTATTGCAACTTCCCACAGGCATACTGTTGTTGTTGTATACCATCGAGTCAATTCCAAATCATAGACATGCCAGGAGACATAGTAGAAGTGCCCCATAGAGTTTTCTTGGCTGTAATCTTTATGGAAGCTGATTGCCAGGCCATTTTCCTGTAGAGGCACTGGGTGGGTTTGAACTGCCAACCTTTCAGTTAGCAGCTGAGTGCTTAACTGTTGCACCACCAGGGCTCCTTATAAGCTTACTACATTCTGTTTACACAGAGCTTACTTGCGTTATCTGGAAAAGATCATGCTTTTTTGCCTGTTCACTTTTTGTGCCTGGTGTTTTCCCAGCTTTGAATGGCCTGTCTACCCTCATCCTAGTCTTCTTTGACCTATCAAATTCCTACTCGTCCTTTACAACTAAGTTCAAAGTCTCTTCCTGTCTCCTTTGTCAGGTGTTTCTTGATCATCCTTGCAGAGTTGGGGAACAGTAACAGATGTTTATTATCTTTGCTGTTCAGCACCTGCACACTCTTTTCGGGGAAATAATTTTACTTTGATGGTATCCCTTCCCTATTCTCAGTCCATGAGATTTATGTGAAGTTGACTTCATCTCTGGTCCTGAGGGAGTGGAGCATGTGACCTAGGCTAAGCCAATCTTTGCAATCCATTCCCTTGGTCACAGCTGTTGTTCGGACATGGGCACGTGATTGAAAGTGGGCCAACCAAAGCCAAACAATTCAATTCTGGCACTGTTGTTTGGGCTATTGGGGAAGCAGACTTCTTTTTTTGTTGAACTGGGGGTTGTGAAGGAAAGAGGCTGAAGTTGCTGGAGCCCACCATGTGGAGGCATAGATTTGCACATATCCAGAGGAAGCAGAGCTAGAAGGAGAATCCCAGGGGCATTGTTTGTGACTGAATTAAGCTCCACTGCAAACAAAATCCAACATGAACTCTTTAGTATTGTGAATCCATAAGATACCTCATTTCTTCTCTTTTGCTTAAGTAAATTTAGGTTGGGCTTCCTGTCACTTGTAGACAAAAGAATTCCAACTGATGCCTCAATTATTCTCCTTTGCTCTACAGTACCTTTTATAACTGTATTTTGCCCTTGCCCCACTGTGGAGGGTTGACTGATATCTGGTGTTTGGGTGAAGGTAGAAAATCTGGACCTTTCCTGTCTAAGATGGATATGGAAATCAATGACCTGGATCTTTCTTCAAAGATAGTGAATCTAGTGATTATGTATCTGACATAGAATTATATGCTTTCAAGAAGGATAAAAAAATGGAGAATGAAAAAAGGAAAAGGAAGTAGGGAGAGGAAAGAAGTGGCTTCCACTTTAAATTGCTGAAAATAGAAATATCTCTGGATCTATTTAGGTACAAAATAAAGAAGTGAGTTTGGAAGGGAAGGAAAATGAAGATTCCTACTCAAGCCACTCATAGTAGTGAGTACCATGGAAGATGTTCTCCTGTTTATATTTGTAAGGTGGGAGTCAGAAAAACCTGGAGTTGAGTGCTTTGGTCATGGTTTTCATGGAAATTGGTCATGGGCATAGTCATTTTCACAAAATGAAGTTGCACCCAAGGGGAGACCTTGACTTTAGTATTTGATGGTTAAACCAAGAGTTTCCTAAGGTGGCAACCTAAATTTCTGGGTGTTCATTTGATAGTTCAGTTTGAGAACAGCACAGTGATCCTGATGATGCTCAACAGTGCCCTGATGACCCTCTTCTAACACTGAATTCGCCTTGGATGTCTCTAGGAATGCTGTTTGATAAAGTCTTTTTTTTTTTTTAAATTGTGCTTTAGGTGAAAATTTACAGCTCAATTTCTCATACAAAAATTTATGCACATATTGCTATATAACACTAGTTGCAATCCCTATAATGTGACAGCACACTCCCCCTTTCCATCTCGGGTTTCCCATGTCCATTAAACCAGCTCCTGTCCCTTTCTGTCTTCTTATCCTGCCTCCGGACAGGAGCTGCCATTTAGTCTTGTGCATTTACTTGAACTAAGAAGCACACTCTTCATGAGCACAATTTTATGTTTTATAGTCCAGTCTAATCTTTGTCTGAAGAGTTGGCTTTGGGAATGGTTTTAGTTCTGGGTTAACAGAAAGTCCTGGGCCATATCTTCTGGGATTCCTCTAGTCTCCAGCAGACCATAAAGTCTTGTCTTTTTACGTGAATTTGAGTTCTGCACCCCACTTTTCTCATGCTCTATCAGGGAGTCTCTGTTGTGTTCCCTGTCATGGTGGTAATTGGTTGTAGCTGCATCCCATCTAGTTCTTCTGGTCTCAGGCTGGTGGATTCTCTGATTTACGTGGCCCTTTTGTCTTTTGTGCTAATATTTTCCTTGTGTCTTTGGAGTTCTTCATTCTCCTTTGCTCCAGATGGGTTGGGACCAATTGATGTATCTTAGATGGCTGCTCGCAAGTTTTAAAGACCCCAGATGCCACTCACTAAAGTGGGATGCAGAACATTTTCTTAATAGCCTTTGTTATGCCAATCGACCTAGATGTCCCCCCAGATCGTGGTTTCCAGGCTTCAGCCTGTACTACTCCATCCCTTGAAGTGTTTGGTTGTGTTCAGGAAACTTCTTAGCTTTTGGTTTAGTCCAGTTGTGCTGACTTCCCCTGTATGTGTGTTGTCCTTCCCTTCACTTAGGATAATTCTTGTCCACCACAACACACCATCTAGTTAGTAAATTCACCCTCTCCCTCCCTTTCCACCCTTGTAACCATCAAAGAATATTTTCTTCTGTGTTTAAACCTTTTCTTGAGTTCTTATAATAGTGGTCTCATACAATATTTGTCTTTTTGCAACTAATTTTACTCAGCACACACACAAAAAAACATTTTGAGATGTTTCTTGGATTTATCATTGTTCTTTATCATTGCATAGTATTCCATTTTGTGTATGTACCATAATTTGTTTATCCATTCATCTGTTGATTGGCACCTAGGTTGTTTCCATCTTTTTGCTATCATGAACAGTGCTGCCGTGAACACGGGTGTGCATATATCTATTCATATGATGGCCCTTGTTTCTCTAGTATATAGTCTAAAGAGTGGGATTGCTGGACCCTATGGTACTTCTATTTCTAGCTTTTTAAGGAAATGTCAAATGGATTTCCAAAGTGGTTGTACCATTTTACATTCCCACCAGCACTGTAAGTGTTCCAGTCTCTCCACAACCTCTCTAACATTTATTATTTTGTGTTTTTTGAATTAGTGCTAGCCATGTTGGGGAGAAATGGTATCTCATTGTGGTTTCGATTTGCATTTCTCTAATGGCTAATGATCGTGAGCATTTCCTCCTGTGCTTGTTAGCTGCCTGAACGTCTTCTTTGGTGAAGTACCTGTTCATATCCTTTGCCTATTTTTTAATTGGGTTATTTATCTTTTTGTGGTTGAGGTTTTGCAGTATCTTGTATATTTTAGAGATTAGACCCTGATCAGATATGTCATAGCCAAAAATTTTTTCCCAGTCTGTAGGCTGTTTTTACTCTTTTGTTGAAGTCTTTTAATGAGCATAAGTTTTTGATTTTTAGGAGCTCTCAGTTATCTAGTTTCTCTTCTGGTGTTTAGGCGTTGTTAGTTAAGGTTTGTATTCTGTTCATGCCATGTATTAGGGCTCCTAGCATTGTCCCTATTTTTTCTTCCGTGATCTTTATCATTTTAGATTTTCTATTTAGGTCTTTGATCCATTTTGAGTTAGTTTTTGTGCATGGTGTGAGATATGGGTCTTGTTTCATTTTTTTTGCAGGTAAATATCCAGTTATGCCAGCACGATTTTTTAAAGAGACTGTCTTTTCCCCGTGTGATGGACTTTCGGCCTTTGTCAAATATCAGCTGCTCATAGGTGGATGAAATTTATGTCTGGATTCTCAATTCTGTTCCATTGGTCTATGTATCTGTTGTTGTACCAGTACCAGGCTCTTTTGACTACCGTGGTGGTATAACAGTTACTAAAATCATGTAGTATGAGGCCTCCCACTTTGTTCTTCTTTTTTATTAATACTTTACTTATCTGGGGTCTCTTCCCTTCCCATATGAAGTTGGTGATTCGTTTCTGCATTTCGTTAAAAAATGTCATTGGAATTTGGATTGGGATTGCATTATATCTATAGATAGCTTTGGGTAGAATTGACATTTTCGCAATGTTGAGTCTTCCTATCCATGAGCAAGGTATGTTTTTCCACTTATGTAGGTCTCTTTTGGTTTCTTGTGGTAGTGTCTTGTAGTTTTCCTTGTATAGGTCTTTTGTGTCTCTGGTTAGGTTTATTCCTAAGTATTTTATCTTCCTCGGGGCCATTTTAAATGGTATTGATTTGGTGGTTTACTCCAAAAAGTTCTCTTTGTTGGTGTAGAGGAATCCAACTGATTTTTGTATGGTTATCTTGTGTCCTGATACATTACTGAAACCTTCTACTAGTTCCAGCGGTGTTCTTGTGGATTTGGTTAGCTGCCGTAGCACTTAAACAGTATGCTACCAGGATTTCCTATAATGTTATATCATCTGGAAATAAAGATACTTTCACTTCTTCCTTACCAATTTGGATGCCCTGTATTTCCTTTTCTTGCCTTATTGTCCTGTCTAGGACCTCCAGCACAATGTTGAACAAGAGTGGTGATAAAGGGCATTCTTGTCTGGTTCCAGATCTCAAGGGGAATGCTTTCAGACTCTCTCCATTTAAGATGATGTTGGTTGTTGGCTTTGTATAAATGCCCTTTATTATGTTGGGGAATTTCCCTTCATTCCTATTTTGCTGAGAGTTTTTATCATGAATGGGTGTTGAACTTTGTCAAATGCCTTTTCTTCATCAATTGATAAGATCATGCAGTTCTTATCTTTTGTTTTATTTATATGATGGATTCCATTGATTGTTTTCTGATGTTGAATCATCTCTGCATACCTGATATGAACCCCACGTGGTCATGATGAATTATTTTTTTGATATGTTGTTGAATTCTATTGGCTAGAACTTTGTTGAGGATTTTGCATCTATGTTCATGAGGGATATTGATTTGTAATTTTCTTTTTTGTGTGCTGTCTTTACCTGGTTTTGGTATCAGGGGATATGCTAGCTTCATAGAATGAGTTTGAAAGTATTCCAGCCTTTTCTATGCTCTGAAATATCTTTAGTAGTGGTGGTGTTAACGCTTCTCTGAAGGTTTGGTAGAATTCTCCAGTGAAGCTGTCCCGGGACGGGGCTTTTTTTTTTTGGTTGGGAGTTTTTTAATTACCTTTTCAGTCTCTTCTTTTGTTATGAGTTTATTTAGTTGTTCTACCTCTGTTTGTGTTAGTTTAGGTAGGTAGCGTGTTTCCAGAAATTTGTCCATTTCCTCTAGGTTTTCAAATTTGTTGGAGTACAATTTTTCATAGTATTCTGTTATGGCTATTTTATTTTCAGTTGGATCAGTTGTGATATTGCCCATCTCATTTCTTACTTGGGTTATTTGCCTCCTTTCCTGTTTTTCATTTGTTGGTTTGGCCAATGGTTTATCGATTTTGTTGATCTTTTCAAAGAACCAGCTTTTGGTCTTGTTAACTCAGTTGTTTTTCTATTCTCTAGTTTGTTTAATTCTGCTCTAATTTTTATTATTTCCTTTCTTCTGGTACCTGAGGACTTCTTTTGCTGCTCTCTATTTGTTCAAGTTGTAGGGTTAATGTTTTGATTTTGGCCCTTTCTTCTTTTTTAATGTGTGCATTTATTGCTATAAATTGACCTCTGAGCGCTGCTTTTGCTGTGTCCCAAAGGTTCTGGTAGAATGTGTTTTCATTCTCATTTGATTCTGTGAATTTCTTTATTCCATCCTTAATTTCTTCTATAACCTAGTAGTTTTCGAGCAAGGTTTTGTTCGGTTTCCATGTATTTGATTTTTTTTTCTTCTCTTTTCTGTTATTGATTTCTACTTTTGTGGCTTTATGGTCAGAAAAGATGCTTTGTAATATTTCAGTGTTTTAGATTCTGTAAGGTTTGCTTTGTGGCCTAATATGTGATCTATTTTGGAGAATGTTCCATGTGCATTGGAAAAGAAAGTATACTTGGCTACTGCTGTGGAGTGTTCTGTATATGTCTATGAGATCTAGTTGGTTGATTGTGACATTTAGATCTTCTGTGTCTTTATTGTGCTTCTTTCTGGATGTTCTGTCCTTCACTGAAAGTGGTATGTTGAAGTCTCCTACTATTATTGTAGAGCTGTCTATTTCTCTTTTCAATGCTGTCAGAGTTTGCTTTGTGTATTTTGGAGCCCTGTCATTGGATGTGTAAGTATTTATTATGGTTATGTCCTCCCGGTATATTGACCCTTTAATCATTATACAGTGTCCTTCCTTATCCTTTGTGGTGGATTTTACTTTAAAGTCTATTTTGCCTGAGATTAATATTGCCACTCCTGTTCTTTTTTGATTGTTATTTGCCTGATATAATTTTTTTCTATCCTTTGAATTTTAGTTTGTGTCTTTGAGTCTAATGTGTGTCTCTTGTAGGCAGCATATAAATGGATTGTGTTTTTTTTTTTAAATCCATTTTGCCCCTCCCTGTCTTTCTTGTGCATTTAGGCCCACTTACATTCAGCATAATTATTGATAGGTATGAGTTCAGTGCTGTCATTTTGATGTTTGTATGTGTGTGTGTGTGTGTGTGTGTGTGTGTGTATTGTCTACAGCTTCTTTGTTCCACTTAATTTTCTGTGCTGAGTCACTTTTATTTAGGTTTATTTTCTTTTCATTTTTTTCATTGTTGTTGATTTTGTATTTGCTGAATCTTTTTGTTTTTCTTGTTTTTCATTTTGTTGTTTAGGATTGTTAAGTTTCCTTTGTGTTTACCTTACTATTTATCTCTATATTTCTAAGTTTAAACCAATCTTTTATTTCTTGATATCACCTTGACTTTCTCTTCTTATGAAAGTTCTATGACTACATTATTTTGTCCCTCTTTTTTGATTTAATCTTATCTTTTACATATTGATGTCTCTGTTTCCCTATTTTTAGTGTTTTAACTTTGACTTGTTTTTGTGACTTCCCTCTCTGGGTTGATATCTGGTTGGTCTGTCCTGTGTTCTAGTCTTGGGTTGTTATCTGATGTTATTGATACTCTAACCAGAGGACTCCCTTTAGTTATTTCTTGTAATTTTGGTTTGGCTTTTACGAATTCCTTTAAGTTCTGTTTATCTGGAAATGCCCTAATTTCACTGTCATATTTTAGAGACAGTTTTCCTGAATATATAATTCTTGTCTGGTAATTTTTTTCCCTCAAGGCTTTATATATGTCATCCCATTGCCTTCTTGCCTGCATGGTTTTTGCTGAGTAGTCCGAGCTTAGTCTTACTGATTCTCCTTTGTAGATGACTTTTTGTTTATCCCTAGCTGCTCTTAAAATTCTGTTTATTTTTGGTTTTGGCAAGTTTGATTGTAGTATGTCTTGGTGACTTGCTTTTGGGAGCATCTTGGATAGATATCTTCTCATCTTTCACGCTATCAGGGAAGTTTTCTGCCAACAAATCCTCAGCATTTCTGTCTGCATTTTGTATTATCCTCCTCTGTTCTGGCACTCCAGTCAGTTGTAGGTTATTGCTCTTGATAGTGTCCCACATAATTCTTAGGGTTTCTTCATTTTTGAAATTCTTTTATCTGATTTTTCCTCAAATAAATTGGTGTCAAGTGCTTTATCCTCAACCTCACTAATTCTAACTTCCATTGCCTCAGTTCTGCTCCTATGACTTTCTAATTATGAGTTTTTATTGATAATCTGTTGGATTTCTATTTGCTGTCTGTCTATGGATTTTTGCAGCCTGTTAAATTTTTCATTATGCTCTTGTGTAACCTTATTAAGTTCCCTTATTACTTTGTCTGTGTGTTCCTTGGCTTGTTTTGTGTTTTGCCTGATCTCCCTCCTGATCTCTTGAAGAGCTCTGTATATTAATCTTTTGAATTCTAGCTCTGGTAATTCCAAGACATTATCTTACTCTGGGAGGTTTCATGCCTCTTTGTTTTGGTCGCTTTCTGAAGCTATCATGCTCTGCTTCTTTATGTGATTTGATATTGACCGTTGCCTCCAAGGTGTCAATAAGTTATTATATTTATTTATTTTATGTTTGCTTACTATGCTCTAGCTTCTTGTTTCTTTTTGTTTTGATTTGTCCAAATAGGCTGGATATGTAAGCTGGTTTGAGTATTGGTGCCTTTGAAGCTCTCATGGCCTGTCACCAGGTGGTTAGAGTTGCTACTGGGTATGTGAGCACAGGAATCTGTTTACTTTTCTTGTGTGGATTCAGCTCAGATGTCCACGTCATTGGTCACTGAGTGTGTGGTGCAGGCTCTCACATACAGGCCTAGGTTGGCAGGGTTACATAGGGATGATTGGAGCAGGCCCAGGTATCTGGCCTCAGGAGGGGGTTATGTGCTGAGCAAGGTAGTGAGCTGACAGCTGCCCATGAATGCCTGGATGGAAGGCATGTTCCTGTTCCCTAGAGCTCATAGGTGGATGGGTTTTGCAGCCAGACTTTGGGTACTCAGTGCTGTTGGCTGTAAGGACTGGGAGGTACCACTTATTCTTGGACCCCTGTTGTAGGTGGCTAGGTGGAGTGGATGGAGCCACCAGTCCTCAGGCCCCTGATATGGGTAGGTGAGGACCCTGCTTAATGGGCAGGGTGGTGTCACATGTCAGGAATCTACCAGTCCCCCTTAGTTGTTGCAGTTGAAAATAGGCTTCAGGTATATACCCTGTTGTACTATGCTAATGAGGGACTGTGCTGTTGAAATGGGCCCACACAGGTCTAGGCAGAGTTGAAAGGCATTCAGAGTAGACCCTGTTATGCCTGCGTCTAGGCAAAGGGGCTGTGTCTGCCGTGAAGTCCCAGTTTAGGAGAGCTGGCAGATTATTTTTTCCTGTTTGTTATTTGTTAATTTGTTCCCTCTCCAAAGCCGGGAGAATAGCTCGTGGTGTATGACAGGTCCCACTTCCAGCCCAGGGGCGTTGTAATTGCTGAAGCCAGCCAGAACCGGAGCAGAGCAAGGAAGGGGTGGGTGAGAGGGAAAGAGGTACTTCTCACAGGGGGATGTTTTTTTTGATCCCATGTGGTAGATCTAGTGCTGCTTTCCCCTGGTTCCACAGGCTTGTACAAACTCTCTACCACTTGGTTTCTCCCGGTGTGGAAAATGCATCTCGAGCACTACTGCTTGCCTCAGCCCATGCGTGCCATCCAATCCTGCCTGCAGGGTGCTGGCCAGGTCAGGTCTAGCAAATCCTTGCTGCTTCTGAACTGTCTCTCTCTCCCTCTGCCACTCAGTCCGACTCCTCAACTTTGTATATGATGTTCAGGACTCCTAGGTTGTCACATATAATCAATTCACTAGTTTTTTTTGGTCTTTGCTATAAGAGGGACCGCAGGAAGCATCTGACCACTCTACCATCTTGGCCCTGCCTGTTTGATAAAGTCTTAATACTTCTTGGAATAGGCCCAGAATTTCCTCATTTGAGAATTATGAGGTTGGATGTATCCTCAACAGATCATATGGCGGATGCTGGAAAAGCATATGCAGAGGAAATGTGTTATTTCACAATTCCTTTGGATTGAAGAGGAGGCCAAAGACTGTTAGATCTCAGTGCTAAAGTATCCAATAAGTGCTCATTATTCTGGAAGGGAGAGGTACTCTAGTCAAAAACAAAGATTCCACTGTTAGCAGTCAAACACACACATGGAATATAGAAACACTTTTAGTCCATTATTTCAGATTCAAGTGCTAAATACTATGTTCTTCAAAATCTTCAGAGTGGTGGAAATTAGGGGGTGGCTTCTTGTTGTGACCTGTTCAATGTCATAGCAACACACAAGCCTCCACTGACAGATGGCTGTGCACGAGGTACATTAGCCTGTTCAACTTGTCCCTGAACTCTGCCTAGACCCCTGGGGTCTTAGTCTTAAGAACTTGGGACACATCATACGATCAGCCTCACGGATAACTGAGACTCTCTTTTAGAATGCCTCCCTTAAAGTTTCTCTGTCTCTCTGGAGAAACCCCAAGACTATGGCTCCAGACACCTTTTTAGCTCAGTACTGAGGTCACTCCTGAGGTTCACCCTTCAGCCAAAGATTAGGAGGCCCATAAAACAAAACGAGACTAAATGGGCACACTAGCCCAGGGCCAAAGACTAGAAGGCAGGAGGGGACAAGAAAGCTGGTAATAGGGATCCCAAGGTCGAGAAGGGAAAGTATTGACATGTCGTGGGGTTGTTAGCCAATATCATAGAACATAGGTGTACTAACTGTTTAGTGAGAAACTAGTTTGTTCTGTAAACCTTCACCTAAAGTACAAAAAAAAAAAAGTTCCTCTGTCTCTCTCTGCCTTACAGCTCCTCCGTGCTCTGCTCCTTTATCCTTCTGTTTCTCTCTTCTCCGTCCTGTCTAATTTTGTGTCTAGTCTCAGATGTGCTCTGGCTGGGAGTGGGAGCTAAATGGAGGTGGGGTCTTTGGGTCCTGAATGCAGAGGAGGTGTCATGGATTGAATTGTATCCCCCCAAAAATATGTGTCAACTTGGTTAGGCCATGATTCCCAGTATTGTGTGGTTGTCCTCCATTTTGTGATTGTAATTTTATGCTAAAGAAGATTAGGGTGGGATTGTAAACACCACCCTTACTCAGGTTCCCTCCCTGATCCAATGTAAAGGAAGTTTTCCTGGGATGGGGCCTGTACCACCTTTTATCTCCTAAGAGATAAAAGGAAAGGGAAGCAAGCAGACAGTTGGGAACCACATACCACCAAGAAAGCAGCACCATGAGCAGAGTGGTCCTTTGGACACAGGGTCCCTGCGCCTGAGAAGCTCCTTGACCAGGGGAAGATTGAGGACAAGTACCTTCCTCCAGAATTGACAGAGAGTGAAAGCCTTCCCCTGGAGCTGACACCCTGAATTTTAACTTGTAACCTACTAGACTGTGAGAAAATATATTTGCTAAAGCCATCCACATATGGTATTTCTGTTTTGGCAGCACTAGATGACTAAGACAGGAGGAATGGGACAAGTTCTTTCTAAAGAAAACCTTAGGGGTAGTTTTTCTTGGTAGCTGCTGTTGAGTTGGCCCCCAATTCATGGTGACCCCACGCACAATGGTCCTGCACCATCCCCATGATTGGTTGGGGATTAGACCTTTGTGATCCATAGGGTTTTCACTGGCTGATTTTTATAGGGAGATCTCCAGGCCTTTTTCCCTAGTCCATCTTAGTCTGAAAGCTCTGCTGAAATCTGTTCAGCATCATAGTAACACACAGACTTCCACTAACTGACAGGTGGTGGCTGTGCATGAGGTACATTGGCCAGAAATCAAACTCAGGTCTTCTGCATGGAAGGTGAGAATTGTACAACTGAACCTCCACTGCCCCCAACCTTAAAGTAAAGGATTTAAATAATTGGATTGCAAATATTAGTTTTCTGCGATCACTTCCCCTTGTTATTATATTAAAAGAATGTCTGTCTTCTACTCAACTTTGAGTTACCTTACAGAAATCCTTACCCTTGGTAGGTAATAGGTTCCAAGAATAGATGTGGGAAAGACCTGTTATATGAGAAAAGTAACTGCACAGAGAAGAATATCCCTATACCCTTGAGATCTGGAATGAGAGACAGATATTCTTTTAGGCTTTTACTTTGCCCCATTGCAATTACTCTGTTTCATGGCTTTTGGCTTGAACTTCCTAAGCTGAGAAATCAGGGCCTGGGTGGACTAATATTTTCTTGGCTTCCACACACAAAAAAAGGAATCATGGGCTTGGTAGGGATAGAAGTATCTTCTTGACTTTCTACCACCACAAAACAGATAGAGCCCTTACTCAACTCTATTTTTTACTTCCCTAAGCCACCAGTATATGGAAGTTGAATGTGACTCTAATTAAATATATTATATTTATCCCATTGTGTTGTAATTACCTGTTTACTTATTTATCTCCCCTTTAGACTGTAGGCCCCTGAACAACAGGAACAGTGTCTGTCTTTAAGCCTTTATGTCCCCATTGCCTAACCCAGTGACTGGCACATCATTGGCTTCAAAGGTGAAATAATGACATGGTAGAGAACCTCAGGAATGTTTATTTGAAGTTTTCAGAAGAAGTTTTAGGAAATTTTTTGCTTTTCTAGTGTGTGAACATCTTTATTGACAAAACTTTTATTTTCAAGGAAGTGATGATAATAGTAAATACATAGAGGTTGCACAAGTTGAAAATATAGTCACTGTTGACAATGTTTCTCCAAAAGTGCCCTGCAGACCACCAGCTTCCTTCTGACAGCATGCCTGTGGTGCGCGCTGCTGCTTTTTTGTCTCATTCTATCTGTTCCTCCACCAAATCCTCCCCTACAATTGATTAAGTTTAACTTAACCTGGCTTTGAATCCAAGAAATTATGTGAGGCTTGATAGTCATCATTTTTTAGAGGAGGACATTGGCCTCAACAAGTGCCCATGATGCCCAGTAAGTTCCTGGACTCAAATCTTCTTACTCTGTTTTTTAACCCACCTTTTTAGACATCCTGTTTGAGATTGGGCTGGGCACTCTCCCCATCTTGCAGGAAGGAGAAGAAAATGGCAATAAAAATGATGTGGAGATACACAGGCTTGTTTTCTGAAAACAAACAAGCAACAACAACAAAAAACAAATGTAACTTAAGGAATTTTTTTTTTTTTTGTATTAATGTGATAACCAAAAATACCTTTTGGGATCAATGAACATTTATATTGCAAATGCGAAATGGTCAGAAATACCAGCTGATTATAAATTTCACCCAGAAAGAAAAAGAAGTATAAGATACGTATTTTTCTTTAGATACATATTATTTGTTTCCTTCATTTCCATTTTGATCTATTCTTGGTTGTTGTTGTTAGGTGCCGTCGAGTCTGTTCCGACTCATAGTGACCCTATGCACAACAGAACGAAACACTGCCCAGTCCTGCACCATCCTTACAATCATGGTTATGCTTTAGCTTATTGTTGCAGCAGCTTTGTCAATCCACCTAGTTGAGGGTCTTCCTCTTTTCTGCTGACCCTATACTCTGTCAAGCACAATGTCCTTCTCCAGGGACTGATCCCTCCTGACAACATGTCCAACGTATGTAAGACACACTCTTGCCATCTTTGCCTCTAAGGAGCATTCTGGCTGCACTTCTTCCAAGACAGATTTGTTTGTTCTTTTGGCAGTCCATGGTATATTCAATATTCTTCGCCAACACCACAATTCAAAGGCGTCAACTCTTCTTCGGTCTTCCTTCTTCATTGTCCAGCTTTCACATATATATGATGTGACTGAAAATACCATGGCTTGGGTCAGGCACACCTTAGTCTTCAGGGTGACATCTTTGCTCTTCAACACTTTCAAGAGGTCCTTTGCAGCAGATTTACCCAATGCAATGCTTCTTTTGATTTCTTGACTGCTGCTTCCATGGCTGTTGATGGTGGATCCAAGTAAATGAAATCCTTGACAACTTCAATCTTTTCTCCATTTATCATGCTGTTGCTCATTGGTCCAGTTGTGAGGATTTTTGTTTTCTTTATGTTGAGGTGCAATCCATTAGTAAGTGCTTCAAGTCCTCTTCACTTTCAGCAAGCAAGGTTGTGTCATCAGCATAACGCATGGTGTTAATGAGTCTTCCTCCAATCCTGATGCCCCGTTCTTCTTCATATAGACCAGCTTCTTGTATTATTTGCTCAGCATACAGATTAAATAGGTATGGTGAAAGAATACAACCCTGACGCACACTTTTCCTGACTTTAAACCAATCAGTGTCCCCTTGTTCTGTCCAAACAACCGCCTCTTGATCTATGTAAAGGTTCCTCATAAGCACAATTAAGTGTTCTGGAATTCCCATTCTTCGCAGTGTTATCCATAGTTTGTTATGATCCGCATAGTCAATAAAACACAGGTAAACATCCTTCTGGTATTCTCTGCTTTCAGCCAGGATCCATCTGACATCAGCAATGATATCCCTGGTTCCTCTTCCGAAACCGCCTGAATTTCTGGCCTGTTCCTGTTGATATACTGCTGCAGCTGTTTTTGAATGGTCTTCGGCAAAATTTTACTTGTGTGTGATATTAATGCTATTGTTCTATAATTTCCACATTCAGTTGGATCACCTTTCTTGGGAATAGGCATATATATGTTCAGGAAGCTGTCTTCCATATTTCTTGGCATAGACGAGTGAGCACCTCCAGTGATGCATCTGTTTTTTGAAACATCTCAATTGATACTCCATCAATTCCTGGAGCCTTGTTTTTCGCCATTGCCTTCAGAGGAGCTTGGACTTCTTCCTTCAGTACATGGGTTCCTGATCATATGCCACCTCTTGAAATGGTTGAATATCAACTAATTCTTTTTGGTACAATGACTCTGTGTATTCCTTCCAGCTTCTTTTGATGCTTCCTGCGTCATTTAATATTTTCCCCATGGAATCCTTCACTATTGCAACTTGAGGCTTGAAGTTTTTCTTCAGTTCTTTCAGCTTGAAAAACGCCAGGCGTGTTCTTGCCTTTTGGTTTTCCATATCCAGCAGTTTGCACATGTCATTGTAATACTTTACTTTGTCTTCTTGAGATGCCCTTCGAAATCTTCTGTTCAGTTCTTTTACTTCATCAATTCTTCCTTTCGCTTTAGCTCCTCGACATTTGAGAGGAAGTTTCAGAGTCTCCTCTGACATCCATTATGGTCTTTTCTTTCTTTCCTGACTTTTCAATGACCTCTTGCTTTCTTCATGTATAATGTCCTTGATGTCATTCCACAACTCGTCTGGTCTTCGGTCACTAGTGTTCTATTCTTAGTAGACTATAGAATTATTTTGCATGGCAAGTTATAGATTAATTGCTTGGTAAGCTCACAAAAAGAGAAGTTAAAGTCAAAAAAGGTTAGTTCCTAGGGATACACACTTTGTCACAGTGGAGTTGAGCTCGATATTTTTAAGAATTAGCCATGATAAAAATTTTCTCCCATCTGCTGAATGGTTGCCAAAAAATGTGAAAATTTGGGGAGGGTTCCCCTTATACCTTTGTCTTTTTTTTTCTTTTCCTTTCTCCTTTCTCTTCCCTCCCTTCGCCTCTTCTCTCCTCTATTTTTTTCTTTTCTATTCAAGAATGTTCCACATATTAAAGACAAATATCACGGTATTTGGTTGAAGTAACAACCCGTATGGGGGTCCATTTTTGCTCTAGGCGGTTAGGCTGCCTGATGCCTACTAAGTTGCACTAAAGGTCTGGTTATCTGCTTTAGAAAAGTCACAGCCTTGAGAACCCTATGGAGTTGTTTTACTGTGCACACTTGGGGTCTCCATGAGTTGAAATTGACTTGACAGCAACTAACAACAACAACAACAACAAAGCACTTACACTTTGGGTAAGCTGAGGTTACCACAGTCCTACATGAGGAACATCCAGATTTCCGTAGTTGAAACTCTCAATGTGGAGATGGGATGGTGGTGAAGGGTAGAAGTATTTCACTGATAATAATGTCAAGATGGAGGGAGTCAGAACTTCACATCTTCAATCCATCAACATTAAAAAAAAGTTTTAATAACCCAAGAAAGTAGAGTGTAACCTCAAGGAGCTCACAGTTTCCTTCTCTTCTCCTGGTTTTATGATTTCCTGGATCAGAATTTCGATAAAATTGACCTTCCTCCTTTTTTTCCCATGGGTATCTGGAGGAAAACAATGGAACCATAAAAGAGTTTTCCTATTCTTGCATGAAAAGTGTGATAATATTACAAAGTGCTGCCCTGTTTTATAGTGGAAACCATACAGTAATAGAGTATTTATGATGAGGTTTCTTGGAATTTTTGTAATGCATGTGGATCTGAGGATATAGATGGGATGTAAGTTATTAAACATCAGTGGCAGTAAAGATGCCACTGGTTTTTTGATAATGTACAGAACTTTCTATTTATGTGTGTGCGTGCCTGTGTGGGCTTTATTTCAAAAGATAAATATATTCTTAAAGTTTTGACAAATGAAGTGTTTTTGGACTGATTGTGAGTTAAGGAAAAAAAGGGCAATGGCATGAAATCAGTAGCGTAACCTGTGATTGAGTGAATCCATACTCATATTGAGAGTAAAGCTCTCTTAAGATGCCCCTATTATGAAGTTTTTTCCATATGGTATATTAAGAGTTTAATATGTCTATATTCTAAAATTTTACTCCTAATACATTTTCTCTTGTAAGGGATTTTTTGTTAGCTGCTATTCCTTGGAATGTTTTAAAAAGGATTTACTGTATATATGTGGGATTTAAATATCTGGAAATTTCTTGTCTTTTTTTCTTTTTAAAAGTTAAGACACCTCTGAAGATCAAAGAAGTCTCTTTTTCAAATTAGCTAGGAGTAGAATTTGGGATTTTATTTTAGGAGAAGTAAATTCAGCAAATGTAAAAAGAAAAACAAAACTCCCAGCTGGAGTGAGAAAAATCAAACTCTCACAGACATTTTTGTTTGTGGCCAATTGGTGACTTTCCAGCAGGGTCTGTCTTTTGAAATCTGGTTTATTCTCTCCAAAATTAAACCGCAGTTGTGTCTTAAAAAGAAAAGACTTCACCATTCTGTCTAAAAGAACTCTGTAAACTTTCCTTCACGAAGGAAAGGAAGAGCGTGTCTCAGAGTCTTAGAAAAGTCAGCAAGGTGATTTCACAGTTGAATTCTCATTCTCTGCATTCTTTGTAGTATTTCCCTAGCCTAAAACAAATTTTATGTTGAAACCTCAATAACATCAGAAATCTTCCTTAAGAACAAGAAGTCTTGGTAACTGTTCATTGTGGTGCAATATAATATTCATAGCATGTTCACAAGTGGCCTTTAAATTTCATAGTATTAACCATACTATGATCTGTTGGGGTCATCAAACTTTGGTCTAGGGAAGTGTTTGAAAATGTTTGCCTATGGAGAGAAGGCAAATTGGTATAGCTGAAAATGAAAAGGAACCCATTTCTTGGTTTTATCATGTACATTCTCTGCACCTGCCAACATGCAAGGAGCTAAAAGGGATAAAGTAGATGACCCAGCCCTTGTCTACAGAGAACTTGAAGTCTGGAAGGAGATTCAGAGACAAAAAGGCATTAACATGCATTGGAGGCAGAGGTCTGGACTGCAATCATACCAGCTAACGAGAGGGGACAAACAACTCCCAGATTTAGAAGGCATCATAACTAAAATATTACAGAGTTACACTCGTCACTATGAGTCAGAATTGACTTGACGGCACTGGGTTTGGCTTTTTTGGTTTTACGCTCTTTGAATTTTACACTTAAAATTGACAACCACAGCATTTTTTTCAAATGGCTATGGCTTTTTTTTTGGCATCCTCAGGAGTTGATCTCCTTATATCCCCGATCTGTCTCCGAAGGACCCTGGGAGCTTAGCTAATGAGTGTTTGCAAGCATCACCAATAATTACTACCCTCCTCACTTGATAGATCTGCGCTGCTGTAGGGCAGGTGAGGGGTTAGTGGAGGCCGCTATTATCAGAAATAATTAGCCATCTAGCCAGAGGGGAAGGCTTAGTGACCTAACTATGGGCTTTACCCACCCAGGTGGAATCAGGTGCTCTATTCCCTAGGGGGCTTTATCTCAGAACCAGCCAGTTTGTATTTGCGTCTTTTAGGCAATATTTTTCTTCTCTCTTCTCCAAAACCTCTGAGAGTGACTAGGGTACCACTTGGGAGAAACATACTTGACTTTGGAGGAACCAGGAGGTTTGCCTTCTTCATTAGTTTACCCAGTAATGTCCTACAGTTCCCCCTGCAGCCCCTGGAGTGACTGTTCCTACAGTATGCTGAGGGAGCCCCAAGTAGCTATGGACTCACTCCCTGGAAGAACAGCAGAACAGGGATGTATTAGTGTCTCAAAGGAGCCCTGGTGGCACAGTGGTTAAGCGCTTGGCTGCTAACTGAAAGGTTGATGGTTTGAACCCACCAGCCACTCCACAAGAGAAAAGACCTGGTGATCTACTCCAGTAAAGATTACAGTCTTGGAAACCCTATGGGGCAGCTGTGCTCTGTCCTATGGGGTTACTGTGAATCAGAATTGATGGCACACAACAACGGTGTCCTAGGGCTGACACAACAAATTATCACAAACTGGGTGGCTAAAAACAACAGAAATTTATTCTCTCGCAGTTCTGGAGATTAAATAAACGCCCCAAACCAGTTGCCTTTGAGTCCATTCTGACTCATGGTGACCCCATGTGTGTCAGAGTAGAACTGTGCTCCATAGCGTTTTCTGTGGCTGATTTTTCAGAAGTAGATCACCGGGCCTTTCTTTTGAGATGCCTCTAGGTGGACTTGAACCTCCAACCTTTTGGTCAGCAGCTGAACTCTTAACTGTTTGCTTTACCCAGCTGTGCCCTCTGGAGGCTACAAGTTTGAAATCAAGGTGTAGGCAGCTTTGGTTCCTTATGGAGACTGCGAGAGAATGGATCCATGCCCCTCTTCTAGCTTCTGGTGGCTGCCAGCAATATTTGGTGTTCTTTGGCTTGCAGCTGTATCACTCCAATCTTTGCCTCCATTGTCACATGTCCTCCTTTCCTATTTGTGTCTGTGTCTCCAAATCGCCCTTTCTTTATAAGAACATCAGTCATCTTGGATTTTGGGTCTACCCTAATCTATTATGACCTCATCTTAACTTGATTACACCTGTAAAGACTTTATTTCCTGGCCTCAACCCACCTGGATCAAAGGAGAATGAAGAATACCAAGGACACAAGGTAATTGTGAGCCCAAGAGACAGAAGGGGCCACATAAACCAGAGACCAAGTCAGCCTGAGACCAGAACTAGATGGTGCCTGGCTATAACCGATGACTGCCCTGACAGGGAACACAACAGAGAACCCCTGAGGGAGCAGGAGAGCAGTGAGATGCAGACCCCAAATTCTCATAAAAAGACCAGACTTAATGGTCTGACTGAGACTAGAAGGACCCCGGTGGCCATGGCCCCCAGACCTTCTGTTGGCCCAGGACAGGAACCATTCCCAAAGCCAACTCTTCAGACATGGATTGGACTGGACAATGGGATAGAAAAAGGTGCTGGTGAAGAATGAGCTTCTTGGATCAAGTAGACACTTGAGACTATGTTGGTATCTCCTCTCTGGAGGGGAGATGAGAGGGTAGAGGGGGTTAGAAGCTGGCGAGATGGACACGAAAAGAGAGAGTGGAGGGAGGGAGCGGGCTGTCTTATTAGGGGGAGAGCAACTGGGAGTACGTAGCAAGGTGTATGTAAGTTTTTGTGTGAGAGACTGACTAGATTTGTAAACCTTCACGTAAAGCACACACACACAAAAAAAGACTCCAAATAAGGTCACGGGTACCAAGGGTTAGGACTTCAGCATATCTTTTTGGGGAACCAATTTAACACACAACAGCCCATGGGGCAACTGTAGGAGGAGACACATCATATCTACTAAGTGTCCAAGGACAGAGAAAATAAACAGAAAATTCACATAGGAGCCCCAATTGAAACACACAAGGACAGGCATGCTGAGATACAATGGTTCATTTAGGATAAAGCTGTCTCTCACATGGGTATTTCTATGAAGCATACTCCAGGGTGAATAGTCACAAGTCTTTACTTATTTAATGAACGCTAATGATTTTTTTAAGCCACTGCTGTCCAATAGAAATACAATATACACTGCATACTGTATGTTATTTTAAATGTTCTAGTTTCTACTTCCAAAAAAGTAGAAACAGGTGAAATTAATTTTAATAATATATTTTATTTAACCCAGCATGTCCAAAATATTGTCATTTCAGCATGCAACCAATATAAAGATTATTGAGCTATTCTACATTCTTTTTTTCTTTTGCACCAGGTCTTCAAAATTTGATTTAAATTTTATACATCTCAGTTCAACCTAGCCATATCTCAGTGCTCAATAGCCGTATGAGGCAACCAGCTTCCATATTGGACAGAGCTGCTCTAGAGCATGACCTAGAAGACCAACTGGTCTTCTATATGAGTAAAATATTTTATTTGTTTTACTGTATCAACAATAACCACAACTGTCACCCCCTCCCCCAAATAAAACCAACCAACCAACCAACAACAACAAAAACCCAGTGAAACAAAATACCACTAAGAACGGCTGGCTGTATTCTCACCAAATTTGAATTCATTATAATGAGGCACACGTGTGGCCTTGGTAAGTCAGGAAATTCTCCACAAAAGCTTTAGTAAAGATTTTATGATTCAACTGTTCTCACCAGCACAGTTCTGTGTAGTATGCTCCACAATGAAGCAATGATAGCAATGTATTTGTTTCTTACAGGTTGGAGAGGTCCTGGTCAGTGAAGTAGGGAAGTCCAGCTGGTGTTTTCTATACTCAGGGAGCCACCTAGATCCCTCACAGTTAGACAGACTGGTAGAAGAACTAAGTCAAATGCATTCTCTTCTCTGCCCTGCTACTTAGCTTCAACCCAGATATCTTAGTCTGTCAGCCAGAGTCTGCTTGCCACAGTGCCTTGGCTGGGAGACGACACCTTGTTAGAATCATCTGAGGGATGGAAATGGCACAGAGGGTTTGGAATAAAAAATGTTTGTGATAGAATGAAAAATGATTGTTCGCTTGCTATCCTGGTTTTTCTCCATATTTAAATAAGGAAAGTGGATATTTTAAAATTGTGTTAAAAGCAGTTGGGGGAAAAGAGGAGCCTTACTAGCCTATTTACAGTGTTAATTTTCTGGGCACCATTGTTCTTCCTCAGGAAGCCTAGAAAATATAAAATGACAAATTTGTTTTTCTTGCTGTTGCTGTGTCACTGGGTAAGAATTTGATTTGTAATAAGTAGTGTACCCCACTTACAGGTGACCTTTTTGGTTTTTTTTTTCAAACTATAAAAGTAATTTTATAGGACATTGGAAAGTTCAGAAAAGTATAAACAAGAAATACAAAATACTCATTATCCTACCCTCTAGTTACATACCAATATGATGTAACAGTCATTATTTTTTTTTTAGTTTTATCTTTTGTCAGCAAATGTAAACATATTTAAGAGTTGGGATTAGAAATAAATTCATGTTATTTTTCACTTGACATACCATAAACACTTTATTATGTTTTAAATCATTCTTTATAAATGATGTTGTTGTTGTTAAGTGCTGTCAAGTTGTTTCCAACTCTTAGCAACACTATATACAACAGAACAAAACACTGCCCAGTCCTGTGCCATCCTCACAGTTGTTGCTATGTTTGAGCCTATTGTTGCAACTACTGTGTCAATCCACCTCATTGAGTGTCCTTCTGATAACACGTCCAGAGAACAAAAGATGAAGTCTCACCATTCTCACTTCTAAGGAGCATTCTGGCTGTATTTCTTCCAAAACAGATTTGTTCATTTTTCTGGCATTCCATGGTATATTCAAGATTCTTTGCCAAAACTGTAATTCAAAGGCCTCAATTCTTCTTTGGTCTTCCTTATTCATTGTCCAACTTTCACATTCATATGAGGCGATTGAAATTACCATGGCTTGGGTGAGGTGCACCTTAGTTCTCAAGTGACATGCTTTTTAAGGCTTTGAAGAGCACTTTTGCAGCAGGTTTTCCCAATGCAATACTTCATCTGATTTTAGCTGCTTCCATGGGCGTTGATTGTGGATCCGAGTTAAATGAAATCCTTGACAACTTGTCTTTCCTGTTTATCATGGTGTTGTTTATTGTTCCTGTTGTGAGGATTTTTGTTTTCTTTATCTTGAGTTGTAATCCATACTGAAGGCTGTGGTCTTTGATCTTCATCAGTAAGTGCTTCAAGTCCTCTTCACTTTCAACAACGAAGGTTGTGTCATTTGCAAATTGCACGTTGTTAAGGAGCCTTTCTCCAATCCTGATGCCACATTATTCCTTATATAGCCCGGCTTCTCAGAGTATTTGCTCAGCATACAGACTGAATAAATATGGTGAAAGGATACAACCCTGATGCATACCTTTCCCAATCTAAACTATGCAGTATTCCCTCGTTCTGTTCGAATGACTGCCTCTTGATCTATGTACAGGTTCTGCATAAGCATAATTAAATGTCCTGGAATTTTCATTCTTTGCAAATACTATTCATAATTTGTTATGAGCCACACAGTTGAATGCTTTTGCATAGTCAGTAAAACACAGGTAAACATCTTTCTGGTATTTTCTGTCCTCATCTAAGATCCATCTGACATTAGCAATAGTACCTCTCATTCCACGTCCTCTTCTGAATCTGGCTTGTATTTCTGGCAGTTCCCTGTTAATGTACTGCTGCAGCTACTTTTGAATGATCTTCAGCAAAATTTTACTTGCATGTGTTCTCTGGATATCAATAATTTCTGCATTTGTTGGATCACCTTTCTTTGGGGTGGACATAGGTATGGATCTCTTCCAGTTGGCTGGCAAGGTAGCTGTCTTCCAAATTTCTTGGCATAGGCAAGTGAGCACCTTCAGCGTTGCATCCATTTGTTGAAACATCTCAGTTGGTTTTCCTTCATTTCCTGGAACCATGTATTTTGCCAGTGCCTTCAGTGTAGCTTGGACTTCTTCCTTCAATACCATTGGTTCTTGATCATATGCTACCCCCTGAAATGGTTGAACTTTGACTAATTCTTTTTGATACAGCGACTACGTTTTCTTCCATCTTCTTTTGATGCTCCCTGCATCATTCAATATTTTGCTCATAAAATCCTTCAATATTGTAACTCAAAGCTTGAATTTTTTCTTCAGTTCTTTCAGCTCGAAAAATGCTAAGCATGTTCTTCCCCTTTGGTTTTCTAATTCCACGTCTTTACACATTTCATTATAATACCTTACTTTGTCTTCTGGTGTCACCCTTTGCAAGCTTCTGTTCCGCTTTTTTATGGGATCATTTTTTATGTTCACTTTAGCTACTCTACGTTCAAGAGCAAGTTTCAGAGTCTCTTCTGACATCCATTTTGGTCTTTTCTTTCTTTTTGATGACCTTTTGCTTTCTTCATATATGATGCCGTTGATGCTATCCCACTACTTGCCTGGTCTTTGGTCATTAGTGTTCAATGTGTCAAATCTATTCTTGAGATGGTCTCTAAATTCAGGTGGGATATACTCATGGCCTTACTTTGGCTCTAGTGGACTAGTTTTAATTTTCTTCAGCTTCAACTTGAACTTACATATGAGCAATTGATGGTCTGTTCCACAGTTGGCCCCTGACCTTTTTCCGACTGATGATATTGAGCTTCTCCCTCATCTCTTTCCACATAGATGTATATTCATGTATAATTTATATATTCATAAAAAAACTATATAAATTATAGAATATGCTGTATTACAATGTATTTGTTCTTTCCCTTAGTTATCTTAGTTATCTAGTGCTGCTATAACAGAAATACCACACGTGGATTCCTTTAACATACAGAAATTTATTCTCTCTTGGTTTAGATGGCTAGAAGTCCAAATTCAGGTGCCAGTCCAGGGGAGGGCTTTCTCTCTCTGTAGACTCTGGAGGAAGGTCCTTGTCATCAATCTTCCCCTGGTCTAGGAGCTTCTCAGCACAGGGATCCTGGATCCAAAGGATGCTCTCTGCTTCTGGGTCTGCTTTCTTACTGGTAGGAGGTCTCGGAAGGGGCTGTAGCGCTGCCACTGTCTACTTCCCATCAAAAATGTGGTGAAACTCATGTGAAATTATGCACTACAGATAAGTAAGTAAACACAAGTAAGCCTGGTTAATCTGTCCCTGCACTTGATTGTTACTTTTTTTTACAATTTTTAAAGTAAAATTTATATGCATTGAAATGCACAAATCTTAACTGTACAGTTTTGACAAGTGGATACATACACCTGTGTAACTCACAGCTCTATTATGGAACATTTCCATCTCCTAGAAAGTTCCCTCATGTCCCTTCCCAGGCAACCTCCTCCTCTCCTAACAGGCAACTACCATGCTGATAATTTTTGCCTTAGATTTGCTTTGTCTATTTCAGAATTTCATGTAAATGGAATTATACAGCATGTACTCTTTTGCATGCAGCTTCTTTCACTTACGTAAGATTTACCCTTGTTATTGTGTCTATCAGTAGTATGTTCATTTTTATTGCTGAGTAGTGTTCCATTGTAGAAATATATCACAGTTTGTTTATTCATTTTCTTATTGATTAATATTGGATTGTTTCTAATTTGAGGCTATGAACATTCTTGTATAAGTCTTTACGTGAAGATTCATTTTTATTTCTCTTGGGTAAATATGTAAGAGAAGAATTGCTGGATTCAAGGGTAGATATATTTAATTTTATAAGAAACTGCCAGACCTTTTTCCATTCCTACCAGCCATCTATGACAGTTCTGATTGTTCCACGTCCTGGCCAACACATGCTATTGTCAGTCTTTTTAATTTTAGTCATTCTAGTGGATGTGTAGTAGCATCTCATTGTGGTCTTATTTTGCATTTCCCTGATAGGACTAACAATGTCAAGCATTTTCTCATGCGCTTATTGGCCATTTAACCTTCCTTTGTGAATGTTTGTTCAGGAGAGACTTATCTTTTCAGGACCTGCTGGACTAAGCTTTATGTCCTAGTCACTGTTCCTGTGGCCCTGCCAGAGCACAGGCTTGATGTATGTCTCTTACCATAGGGTGTCCAAGAAAAGCTCTGCCAGGTCACAGATGACTTCTATACTTTATTATAGAGTTCTCCGCCACTTGTGGACCCTCTTCCAACTCTCTGATATCACTTGTTTCCTACTAATTATCTTCCGTGACTTCTCCTTTTGTTAGGATTTGTGATTCCCTTTGCCTTTGCTGTGTCTGTGTAGGGCGAGTTTCACTGGGAAAAAGCCATTGGTGAGCTCAGTGCCATGTGACTTTAACTCATTATACGTTAGCATCTCTAAAGCTCACCTGAGAACTCAGGATCTCATTATAACCTGGAGCCATGGAGGTAAATATACCTCAGATGATTTTATTTTGAAACATTGGAATTGAGTCAAAAGAAGTGTATTTTGGGATTGCCAAGTGATAACAGCATTATTCATAGAAACGAGTATTTGGGCAGAGGCTGTGATTTATATTATTTAAATCTGTACTTAAACTCTGTACTAAAGGACTATATATATGTATATATAACCCATAAAAAACCCATTGCCATCGAGTTGATTCTGACTCATAGCGACCCTATAGGATGGAGTAGAACTGCCCCATAGAGTTTCCAATGAGCACCTGGTAGATTTGAACTGCTGACCTTTTGGTTAGCAGCCGTAGCTCTTAACCACTACCCCACCAGGGTTCCCTTTGTATATATATCTCCCCCCAATTTATCACAGACCAGTATTTTTGTAAATAAAAACTATCATAGCAATTTCAAATTGCTATAAAAATTTCTATACATGTACTTTAAATTTCTCCTCACTGATTGTTAATGCTTTGTAGACTGGTACCAGTCTGTGAACCCCTCTTTGAGCAGCCCTGAATCATAGCATGGAGTCTGGAGCCAAACTGCTTGGGTTTGAATCTTGGCTCCACCAATTGATAGCTGGATGACCTTATATAATTTTTCCCTCAGTTTCCTCAGTTGTAAAGTAGAGATAATGATGATAATAACAACACCTGCTGCATAAGAGTATGCTGAAGATTAAATGAGCTAGTATATGGTATATAGTATATATATATATATATAGTAAGTGTTAGATATTATTATTATCATCTCCTAAGTCGTATATCAGCCAGGGCACATTCAGCTACAACAGAAACCCAGCTCAAGTTAATTTACACAAAAAAGGAATATGTTGGCATTTGTAAATGATAAATTAGGGTTAATGCTAGCTAATTTGGGCATGGCTTTAATCAGAAGCTCGTGTGATGTCTTAACCTGATGCATCACTTCTTCTGTGTTGGCTCTCCTCTCAGATGGGCTTTCCCAGGTGGTGGCAAGAAGCCTGCCTACTGCTCCTGGCTTACATCTTACCAGCTCAGCAACCCAGTGGAAAGAGTTCCTTCTTCCTACTTTGCCAAATTCCAGGTTTGGCTTGGTTCATGTCATGAGTCCACTAGGACCACAAGAACTAAGAATTCAGAACATCAGTTCTTTGGAACAAAATGCAGTGCTGTTATCAGAATAAGAGAGAATGGTTGTTTCTGTCAGGTGATTGAGCAAACAGGCTACAATCTACTAGCTCTGTGGGAGGGAAAGTGGTCTTGATCCATGGTGGAGTTTTTAGGAAAAGATGCCCTAGATGAGGAGAGTATCTTTTCTGCCCTGGAGCCAGGGGTGTGTTATCCAATAGGCAAAGATGTGGTGAAACCCATGAGAATGTGTTCACTACAGGTTTGTAAATAAACACAAGTAACTCTATGCTTACCTTGCTTACTGGATAATCTGCCCCGGGTGGAACCTAGTAAAAACCATGATTTGGGCCTTCTTAGTAACAGGATATAGTGTGTTGGAAGTATTTATCAAAAATGCCTTTATGAAATTAGCTAACATGAGTCAGAAGAGCCAAACCTCTCACCAGTAAGAAATTCAAGTGGCCTAAATGTGGAAAAGCTGAGTTCAGTGGCCACAGATTGGGTACCTGCAACGTGAGGGAAGAGAAGGCGTTGACATTTTGCTCAAATCAAACGAGAAGGTGAGTGGGTGCCCCTTCCATTGCGTCATTTGTTGGGAAAGGCTGTGCTGAGAACTCTATGGGTTCATTGTATGATGTGATGGAGGAAATAATCAGGGTTGTGAATGTTCTCATTTGTGCCCTTAATGCTTGCCAGTTTATGAGAGGTTGAGAAGAAATTGGTTGATGCAGGGTATAGAACTTTAGGTTATTTCTATGCAGGCAGATGGCTAGGTCATAGAAACTTGTTAGAAAGATGGAATTTAGTGGGCTGCTTTCTTTCATCAAGGGCTTTTTGGGATTAAGGGGCTCTGAGAGACCCAATTTGTTAGATTCCAGAAACTCACAATATTGTACTTCCTTACTGATGGGAGAAGACATCTGAACACGCAACTTGAAACTGCAGAGAAAAAACCAAGTACTGCTGATGCGGCTAAGGGAGTGTAGGTATTCACACTCACACACCACAGTTAACTGGATACTGCACTCATTTTCCATTGCTGAACTGCTCTGAGCTCCCCCAGAATCATAAAATTTGAAGAACTGCATGGCTATCTAATAGATATGAAGCCCATTTTCACACCAGTTTCACAACTTTTGATCCATATGAATCCTACTTTAAATTTCTGCAGCTGTCTTTTGGAGTATAAACCTCAGGGTGCATCTGAATTATCAAACATCCCCTTTCAGGATACCTTAATTTCAAGAGGAAGTGCTTGAGTTGAATTCCAGTTCTATTCACCAAAATGAAAAATATCTCTGGAATTTTGGAGATGAGTATATGAATTTCAAGTGATCCATAAATGTGGCCAAACCTTGGGGAAATGTTCGCATCAACCTGACTTTTTGATAACGTTGGCTCCATTAGTCACCTGGGAAAATGATTGACTAGATATTTATGCCCTACACTGGACTTTCTGAATTAGAGCTTTTTATAAGTCACCAGAGAATCCTGCTGAATGGTCTGGTTTGTGAATCTCCTATTAGCCTCTTAAATGTGGATTTTCATTGATCTGATTAAAACTGACCAATGGTTAGCACTAGACCTCTCTATGCTTTTATCTAGGTAAAGTTGATGGTGTTGCTTTAGGAATGGCTTTTGTTATTATGGCCAAGGTTATATATTTTTGAATAGGTAGCAAGTATTTTTTTTACTATTGCTATCAGTAAAAATTTATATGACTCTGTTCCTCTCCTCCCCCTACACACACTTGTGTATCTCTGATACTTTGATTTATTAATTTAAAAAATTGGGATATTTTGGCCACCATCAGTCTCTTTGATCATAACTATTTGGGTACCTGTCTTTGCTTCTAGATTCTAAGGTAGAGCAAAACATTTTAATACAAAGGAGGCTATTATAGGTAACTTAAGAAACAAGCTATTATAAGTAACTTAAGAAACAAGCTATTATAAGATACTTAAGTACCATTGAGTCTGTACTGACTCAAAGTGACCCCATGTATAACAGAACAAAACTTTGTCCTGCTCTGCAGCCACTGTGTCAACCCATCTCATCGAGTGTCTTTCTCTTTTTCACTGACCATCTACTTTACCAAGCATGATGTCCTTCTCCAGGGATTGGTCCCTTCTGATAACATGTCCAAATTAAGAGAGCCAAAGTCTCACCGTCCTTGCTTCTAAGGAGCATTCTGGCTGTACTTCCTCCAAGACAGATTTATTCATTCTTTTAGCAATGTATTTAAGATTCTTTGCCAACACCATAATTCAAATGCATCAATTCTTAGGTCTTTCTTTTTCATTGTCCTGCTTTTGCATGCATATGGGGCAGTTGTAAAGACCATGGCTTGGGTCAGGTGCACCTTAGTCCTCAAAGTGACATATTTGCTTTTTAAGATTTTGAAGAGATCTTTTGATGTGCCAGTGCAGTACATCATTTGATTTCTTAACTGCTGCTTCATGGGCATTGATTGTGGATCCAAGTAAAATGAAATCCTTGACAACTTCAGTATTTTTTCTGTTTATCGTGATGTTGCTCATTGGTCCAGTTATGAGGATTTTTGTTTTCTTCGTGTTGAGGTGCAATCCATACTGAAGGGTGTAGTCTTTGATCTTCATCAGTAAGTGCTTCAAGTCCTCTTTGCTTTCAGCAAGCAAGGTTGTGTCATCTGCGTATTGCAGGTTGTTAATGAGTCCTCCACCAATCCTGATGCCACGTTCTTCTTCACATAGTCCAGCTCCTTGGATTATTTGCTCAGCATACATCTTTCTTTGGAATGGACACAAATATGGATTTCTTCCAGCTGTCTTCCAAATTTCTTGGCATAGAAGAGTAAGCACCTCCAGTGCTGCATCTCTATGTTGAAACATCTCAGTTGGTATTCTGTCAATTCCTGGAGCCTTTTGTTTTCACTGTCTTCAGTGCAGCGTGGACTTTTTCCTTCAGTACCATTGGTTCCTGATCACATGCTACCTCCTGAAATGATGGAACATTGACCAATTCTTTTTGGTACAGTGACTCTATGTATTCCTTCCACCTTCTTTGATGCTTCCTACATCATTCAACTTTTTGCCCACAAAATCCTTCAATATTATGACTCGAGTCTTGAATTTTTTCTTCAGTTCTTTCAGCTTGAGAACCACTCAGTGTTTTCTTCCCTTTTGGTTTTATAACTCCAGGTCTTTGCACATTTCATTATAATACTTTGTCTTCTGTTGCCGCCCTTTGAAATCTTCTGTTCCGGTTTTACTTCATTATTTTTTTCCATTTGCTTTAGCAACTCTATGTTCAAAAGTAAGTTTCAGAGTCTCTTCTGATATCTATTTTGTTCTTTTCTTTCTTTCCTGTCTTTTAAATAAGATACTGAAGAGTACAAATTCTGGAGATTCAAAGGAGGGAAAAGAGATCACACCTGATAATGCCTGTATGAGGAACAGTTTTTTGAGATTTGAGACTAGTGTGGAAAAACAGGGAATTGAGTTTGATGTGGAGGAAGGCATTTTAGAGAAAGGAAACATGAGGGGAGATTCAGAGGAGATAAGCATGGTAGATGTTTGAGGTATAACAAGCAGTCTAGTTTGATGTTTGCATAAGGTTTAAATAAGGTAGATGTGGAGTTTAATCCTGAAAAGTAAGTTATATCCGTTGTTTGGAGAGTCTTAATCAATAAGATGGGAAGTTTGGACTTTATTATTTGGGCAACCAGGAAATGAAAATTTTAGGGAGTGTCCTGATCAGACCTATGTCTTTGGAAAATTTATTTTGCAGGAGGGCTTTGATGGGATGGGAGCTGGGAGAAAATAGAGGTAGGAAGGCAGACACTGGGAAGTTATTGAAGCTGTGGCACTGGGTGTGGAAAAGAGGGAACAGATTAAAAATACACCAAGTACTTGAACTATGATGGTGGCAGTAGGAATAGAAGAAGGGAGAGAATGTGAGAGATACTGCAGAAGTTGAATCTATAGGATCTAAGGTCTGAGAATTGTGAGATGGCACAAGTTAATCCTGGATGAATGGGAGAATGATGATACCATTAATGGAAATTGTAAAGTCAAAGGAAAGACTTTGCCAATTTGAGGTGGTAATATTATTTAGGAAATGGGAGATAGAAATACTCACTTGCCAGTTGGAAATGTGAGTCTGGAGCCAACAAGTTATCTACCCAAAATATGATCACTGAAGCCACAGCAGGGGAGGAACTCATCAAAGGAGGGAGTGTCAGGGGAAATAGAAATGAAGCCATCCACATTTACGGATGAGAGGAGGAGAAAGAACCTTTAAGGAAGTTAGAGAAAGATCAGGAAGGTTGGAAGAAAATGAGGCCCTGCTACATCAGGGAAGACAGAGGGAGCTTTAAACATGAAGCAGGTGGGCATAAGTAAAGTTAAATAACACAGTGAAGGTGAGGAGGATCAGGCATAAGAAAAGGCAGTTGAGAGGCTCCGGGTGACCATGGAGGCAAACTTAGTTTTAGCAGAGCAGTGGGAGCTCAAGCAAGATCACAATGACTTAAGACAATGAGTGAGTACTTAAGTCATGAAGATAGGGTGTGAAGATGCATCTCTCAAAGCTGGTGGCAAAGGAAAGGAGAAATAGAAGACCTGGTTTTAAGGATTATGGAATTGATCAAAATTGTTGTTGTTTCAAATGGGATGACTAGAGTTTACTAGGAGACAGAGAAGATGGATCCAATGGTTGGGGCAGGAGACTGATACAATCATGTTTGGGGTAAGTTATGGATCACAGGTCAGATCACAGGCAGGAGAGGATATAATCAAGCACAAGGCTGAGCATTATTTCTCCTTCAGAGACAGGCTAGTCTCAGAGATAGCCACTCCCTGCTATCAAGGATTTCTAAGCTATTAAGGAAGATGAGAGGTGCACCCAATAACTATTACACAAAAAGGTCCCACTGCACACCACCTAGACTCTTCTCTACCCTGTATTCCCAAAGATTCTTTTTCTCCTTTTCCATTCAAAGCCATGGTCATTCTTTTCTGAGCCATATATGCTTTCTTGGTGAAGCTTCATCAAAGGCAGAAGCTCCTCTCTACATTTCCAACTCTCATGGGGTCTTCATTTCACCCCACCTCAGTGTTTTGGCAGCTTGTGTTATAATAGAGACTGGAGCTTACAGTGGGAAGGGGTGGGTGGAATCCTATTTATGTAACTTGTAATTGTCTTGGGAAAAGTTAACCAATTTCCCTGAGCCTCACTGTGTTTATCTATTTCAAAAGGTGGTTGTGAGCATTTAATGAGTAGGTTTGCGTAGATACCTGGCACATGCACCCATGTATGTGGGTGCTCAAAAAATGCTCTTTCAGGGGAGAGTCAGTATATTCCAAGATGGCACAGCCTGTGTTTCATCCCTGTGTGTGTCTCATGGGGTAAGTGGGGCTGATGTCTTCCTTGAAGACCTTATCATGTTAACCTCTTAATGGATTGCTTTTAAGTTGAACTCTACAGCTTCCCTTCCCTTTGGTACTTTCACTGCTTTCAAACTTCACATTCTGAAGTTGTTACCAATTTCATGCTGAGATGTTCATGATGAACTTGTTGACCTATCAAGAAGGTTATTGATTTTAGGAGAGGGTGGTGAGAAGAGGGCAGTGCTCACTTTTGTGGACCGAAATGCCAGTGGTAGGTGGAGTTTTCACATCAGCTTCTCAATCACACGAAAGTACTGCCAAAGTTCCAACACAGACCAAACCTGCAAATGTGGTCCATAGACAAGCATCTTTGGCATCACCTGGGAGCTTCTAGAAATGCAGATTCTTGGGCCTATTGAATCAGAATCTATATGTTAACAAGATCCCCAGGTGATTTGTATGTATATTTAAGTCGATGGCACTAGTTTTTTTTTTTTTTTTTTAGGAATGGCCTAGGGAATGAGCTGTTTCATAAAGTGGCTGTGACGATTTAATGAAAAAGAATTCACAGAGCACATAGTACATTTGGATGTGTGAGCAGGAAATCCCAAGAGGGCAAGAGGACCAGTCAGTCTTCTGTGATCTCAGGGCCAATGCTGTGTAATATAGATATAGAGAAAAGGACAGACAACATAGAACTCTTCAGAGTACTAAAAAAGGAGTTTTTTTTTTTGCTTGAGGAAAGGAAAATAATACAGAGGAAGGAATGAACGTAACTGGCAAGTAAACTCAGTGCCACTGGCAAGTAAGAGTGAGAAAATATGGAAAGGAAAAACAAGGTACTTAGGAATGAAATACCTTGAGGTGGTGAAAGAAGTAGACAAGGGATAGAGGGCTCTTAAAATGTGCACTGTTGAAAATTTGGATGAGGGGAAACCAGATTTCTTCGGGTTGGCAGGGTGGTGTGAGTTTGTGATATGTAGCAAGAGACAGCCAAAACTAAGCGATTTAGCATAAGGCTGGCTTCACAAATTTAATAGTCCTCGTGTAACATGGTAAGCTTGTGTTTTGAATTTTCACTCAAGGACATCTTTGTACAGAACAGCATGGTTTGGTTTTGTGCCCAGGTGATCGGAATGAGTGGGAGGCAGGTGGCCAAAATGAAAACTGTGGGGTTGTGTTGAGGTGCTAGTATACAGGCAGGGGAAGGGCTGACCCTCAACAACAGACCCTTTTTTGGGTTCTAGTGGACTGGGTGAGTCTACCGTTAATCACGTCCACAAAAATGGGTGGGGACTAAATCACAGCCCCCACCCCCCTAGTCCTACATCATGGGTGGGGATGGGATGGTTGCCAGCATGAAGGGTGACTTATGGCCAAGGTGGCTTCCCCCCGAATCTTCATGACAGCAGCCTTAAGCAGAGGTGGAGGGAGTTATTCTGGTTCCTTTCTGCCCAGCTTAGCCAGTGTCAAGGAAGTGTCCCAAGGTGGGATGGGGAAGTAGGGTCTGGCAGTGCAGGAGAGAGAAGGACATTAGTACTCTACTCTGTGATGAAATGCTGAGTAAGATGATGCCTAACTTTTCTGAATCTCTACTTCCCATCTGCAAAATAGGTCATGCCTCTCTAGTGTGTCATGAAGTGGATTAATATCAGTTCTTAGCCTTCAGGTCTGGATCGGAACTTGGTCATTTCACAGAGGGAACTTGGTCATTTCACAGAGCCAAATCCCTTCCTTTTACAGGTGAGGAACTGCGAGTAGGGAGGCTGAGCAAATTGCTTAGGGACACACAGTTACTTAATAACTGATTTAGGGCTAGAACCTGAGTCTCCTGATTCCCAACCTAGGTCCTACTCCACTTAAAACACTTGGAAGCTCATTTCACTGTGTTCTATGTTAATGCTGGAGATAGAGGCACTTGCACTTAAATTTCTAGATTGTTAACCTTCAGAGCTAAGGCAAGGATACCTGCTTAATAAGTGCTTTAACAATTGGTAATTCTGTGTCTGACTTACCATTTTACTGAAAGGAATAACCTTTACATTTTACCCTTTTAACTTTTGGCTTCAATCATTTTCTATATGGCTTTAATCACTGTAAATCCAGTGAACACAGCATATGTATAATTTTGTAGATATTTGTTGGGGTTGTGGAAAGAGCATAAATGGATTTCCGATTCTCACAGGCCTGGCTCAAATCCTGCCTCTGCCACCTACTTGTAACTCTAGGCAAGCTGCTTATTGCTCTGAGTCACCCTTTTCTTCTTAATAGGTTCTACTTGCCTTACGGAGTTGTTTGATAATTATTAGTAATGATATTTAAAAGTGCTTAAAAGAGGGCCTGGAATGTCCATGAGTTCAACAAACAGTCACTATCACCACCGACAAATTCTCATTGAGTACCTAATTGAATGAGGTATGATTTGGTTGATTGTGAGCAAACCTCACAGTTAGATGTAAGCTATTTGCCGGCTGTCTTCACCGATCTGCCAGAGTGTTTATATTACAGATAGCAAAACCAATAATTTAATAGGCTATCATCAGGCTATATCTAAAGACTGAGGTTGGACCTGATAACAGGTAAGTTTTTTTTAATACTCAAGAAATACACATTCCTGTGGATACTTGGCCACCCTTCTTTTGCGTAGATATCTTGGTTGTCCTTCTGGTCTTCTTCTGGCTGGCTTTATACTAGCTTGGAGGGTGCCATCCCTTAAGGAGGAGCACCCATCTGACCTGAACCTCAACGCTTTGCCAGTGAGGAAGAGGGTGGTGGAAAGTTTCTCCTTTCCTGGGTCATTCGTTGCTTAGCTACCTTTCTGCAGTGACATTTCCCTTGCATCTTAAAGTTCAGTTCCTTGTTTCCATGGGAGTCTCCTGTTTGGTTCTGATGTGGGCAGACTGGCAGTAAATTCTAGGAGATAGGATCCTGTCCTGTTGCTACTGAGCCCATTCCAACTTATGGCGACCCCATGTGTGTCAGAGTAGAATTGGCTCCACAGGGTTTTCAGTGGCTGATTTTCTGGAATTAGATCACCAGGCCTTTCTTCCAAATTATTTTCTCTAGGTAGACTCGTACTACCAACCTTTGGGTTCATAGCTGAGATTGTTAACCATTTGCAGCACCCAGGGACCCCAGGCCTACAGAAGCAGTTTCTTTTACAAAGAAAAGCTTTTAGTGCACAGGGGAAAGGTGGTCTGAGTGTCTGCTTTTATTTTTTAAGAAAGGACAATTCCCTTTTACTATCTTGCATAAAGTGTGTAGTTAGGGCTTCATGCATATTGATAAGTGGTAAAGGGGCCATTCACATAGGACAACTGGGAAATGACATTTTGCGACCTCGATAGGAAGAGACGTGCTGATAGCGATAGTGCGGATTTCCACTTTGTCCTGTAATTGGTCTCTGCCCAGGGAGACACACAAATGCAGCTCTAGAGTACTGATGAAGAGCAGCATTAGTATTCAGTGCGAAAGCCTGATCTGTTAGTCTTGGAATAATGGTGTGAAGGGAATATAGAATAAATAATTAGAATGTAACCTAATATTAGCAGCTATGGCCCGGTTTCCTGTGAGGTGGATTTAGGGTTGCTTCGATTCTTAATACCACCAACAAGCGATTGAAATATACACACACACACATCAGACGCTGGGTCACAGCTGGTATGCCATTGGGATATTTTCAGGAAAGGAAATAAAGGATTTACAGGGGTAGAAATAAATAAACCACATTTCCCCTTGTCTGTGTTGTGCCAGATGGAGAGACTGTAGATGTGCAAAAATAATCCACTTGACTATATAGTTCTTAATGTGCACAGAGGAAGTGCAGGCCATTCCCTTTAAAAGTTTATACCATTGCCTTCAAAACTGAGGCTGGAATGCCTTTTAATCCTCTGAGGCTGGGTAAATGCCCCACTAACTCCAGGGGGTTACTGTTTCAAGATGAATTCTCATCTGCTAATCTCAAGGCCAACAGGCCCGATCCGGTGTTAACTATAGCTTGGTTCTAAGAGAGAAGTCAAAAATAGGTGTTGGAGTTTCAGAAGCAATTTCGTCTACTATACTTACGTGACATTTAGGCATGACCGAATGTGTAGGAGACATTCAAGCAAAAGACTGAGATCCTAATCTTCTCCACCCTCAGAGTGGGATGGAGGATATAGATCTTTGCATTTTGTTTTATCTGCAATAGCATCAGGCAGTCAGCACTCTTGTGAAATGGGGGAATACAGGCTGAGTTGTGACTAGCATTCAGTGTGGCTGATTTATGTTTAAATGAAGCAAAAAAAAAAAAAAGTAATCATGAGGCAATTCAGCAAGGATTTAAAAAAAAAAGTTAGCTCTCAGACATCCTGTCTCAAAAAATAATCAGTACTGCAATGGTTTTCTGTTTTGGCCATTGTATTGATTGTATATTTTGGGAAACCTCGTTGATCCATTACTCAAACAGGTTCCTGCTAGTCTTGATTACTTTGTGTCTTTTCCAGCCACATTTCATGTTGGTTGTTTAAAAAGCTTTTGGAAAGCGTACTCTGTGGGTGGCGAATAAGCAAAATTCCAAACCGTCAATCTTTTACTTTCAGAATACAGAAGATTCCCTCAGATTATCTTCTCTACGACTGCCAGATTTAAGGGGAGATAAGCCTGAGTTGAGGATAGAGGTCCCTGGATGGCAGAAATGGTTTGTGCTTTGCTACTAACCAAAAAGTCAGTGGTTCAAATCTTCCTAGCAGCACTGTAGAAGAAAGGACTGGTCGACTACTTCCAAACGGTCATGGCCATTGAAAACCCTGTGGAGTAGCCATGTGGGGCAGCCATGAGTCAGAATTAACTCAGTGGCAATGGGTTTGGTTTGGGGTTTAAGCCTGAGGACAGCTTTTACTGGTGACACCTGGCTGTGATTTGGGCACTCTCAAAGAGTCTGGGGAAGAGGAAGTATGACATGACAAACCTGGGTGAAGTTCGCTAGGGTCTTGTTTCTCTGGTGCTGGTTTGGTATATGCCATCAAAACACAGGATTCTGTTTATGTCCTGGAGTTTAGTGATCCTTCATGTCCAAAGGAAGCTGGAGTGAGTCTTTTCCTGGCAAGAAGGAATGTTTTATGCAGCGGCAGAACAAATAAAAATACCCTCTGATGTCAAATCTCATGACCCCTGCCAAGATAATCAGAATGCCCCCTGCACTTTTCTCCTTTGAGCAAGGTAGTGGTTTTGGCCAAGCAAAGATGAGGCTCTTTCATGGTAGGTGAGCTGGTTGTTCTTGGGGAGGAAGGGGGTCTTGTGGGATAAGAAGGGCATATAAAGAATCATGGATGGGGGAAGGGATGCTAAGGTAGAGAGGACAGAGCTATAGGCAGGCCTGCCCTCCTCATCCCATCCCCAGAGAGGGTGAGGGGTCCCAGGGCAAATCACACATCAGAGCCTGCCTTGTCCAAAGGCATGTGTCATGGCCTCTCACCTGTCGTGCTCAGGATACTGCTGCCTCTACCTGTCCTCGCCACTGAGTTTATGCGAGGCCCTGGCAAAGTTAAGAAATCTCGCCACTTTCTGAGGCAGATTCATTTCTGGCAAAATTCCTTGTTTGGCAATGGTCAGATTGGGGGATATTGCTGGAAATATGTTTTCGTTGCTGTTATTTGTTTTGCTTTGTTTTTGCAGAGGGGCCATCTTGTATAGTTAGGGGCCATCTAGTATTTATGTCATTTCCGGGAAGAGGGATAGCAAGAATACCAGAGGGGTCTCTGATGCATATGGATATTTATATCAAGGTATAACCCAAAATAGGACTGACTTGACCTTGGGGGCCACTGAGCCTACGAATGGATTCCTTAAAAGAAATCTCAAGGAGACTGGTAAGAACTTTTCACGTCTCAGGGCCGGGTGGGAAAGAAGGATCTGATTTGCTGCATTTGGCTCTAAGTGAAGCTTGAAGCTTCCTCAGAGAAGTGGCTTAAAATGTGTTCCAAGTATAATAAATGATCAGGAATTATGTAGCTCACACTGAGGTTACTGTGTCATCTGAGTTTGTAAAAGGAATTTTAGGAGGCAGTTGTCACTGTATTATAGTGGCTTTTGTCCAAGAACTTCATAGACCCACCAGCTCATTATGCTCACAGCATCTTGATGAGCAAGAAGCACATAGGAATGGCCTTGTTTTGCAGATGAAATGAAAGCAGAGACAGGAGTTGTTGGGATGAGGTGGCCTGAATCAGTGCCCATTTCTTATTAATCACAGACTTCCGGAAAGCTTACTTTCCTGACAGGGCCTCTTTGCTCTGAAATGGTGAGTACTGCCACTGTTAACATGGATTGCTAATGGTGCCTGTGCTATTCACATGGGGATTAATTGTGAGAAGATCTGCCGCTTCTGAACCGAGAGTAAGCTCCTGAATGGGAGAGACTGATTATATTCAGTGTAGATGGGAAAAAGTGCAAGAATTTCTATTTTTTGGCACTAAAAAGATACGAGAAATAGAGTCAGTTTACTTGGCCATTTTTCACACAGCAGACAACAGACTAAACAGTCCTAAATCAGGCAATTATTTTAGTAATGATAATTTTAGTTTCCTTTGAGTGATTTGAAATGCTTAATGAAACAGACCAATTTCTTCATAACTCTTTCCCTCTATTCAATTGTAAGAACATGGAAAAATTTACGAAACTTTGGGATGGGTGTGGGCAGAAGGGGAGGCACTTGGTAAGCAGCACCGGATGAGACTAGGCAAGTCTTCCTTAGAAGAGGAACTTCATAGTCCACCACCCTGTTCGCTTCTTGGTTAGCCCACCCTGCTCTTCCTCTGCTGGGTTTTACCAACCAGGCAAACCACGAACATACCTCCTTGAATCTTGGGTAGCCACAGTGGCTCGGGAGGTAGATGCAGAAGCTAATGTTATCTGCTGCAATAAAGCAAGCAGGGTGGGATTTATTGAACGATGGTCTAGTTCTGTCAAAGTTTCTTCGGCATTGTGCAAGACCAGCAAAATAAACATAATAATGATGAAGAATGACCGATTTTCTACTCTGCTATGTTGGAGACTGACAAAATTGGCATTGACAAAATTGCAGCTGAAGAGATCATGAGCTATTGGGACATCCTTTTTTGTTCCGTGTGAAATATTACCCTGAATGACAGCTTGATTTCATTGTGAAGAATGAATTCTGAGCATGCCAGGAAGAAGAGCAGAAGGGAAGTCACCTACAGAGAGTTTTAACCTTGTCTCCTACTTCTACCAAGATGTTATTGTTAGATTTATATTCAACACAAAGGCTCAATGAGTAATTGTGATCTCTTGCTTATTTATTTTACATATTATCATAATTTGTCTATGCATGGCCCTTTTAAAAATTAGTTGAGTGATACTGTGAACTCCTGTGAAACCATCACCCATGTAACAACTAGAACGCAGATGGCAACTTACACAGTCCCAAGTTGTTAGCTGGCATCAGGTTGGCGCCTACTCACGGAGACCACATGCACAATGGAACGAAGCACTGTCCAGTCCTGCGTAATCCTTCATGATCAATTTCGGATCAAACTGCTGTTATTCAAAGGATTTTCATTGATTGATTTTCACAAGTAGATTGACTGACCCAGCTACTCTTCCTTATTTTGTCGTCTTTCCCTCCCTGAGAGGCATTTGCCATTCACTTGATTTTGAGGGGGGCAGCTTATGACAATGTGTTATTTAATTTTATTTATTTGTAAACTTCGTATAAAGGATATAATTCTGTACAAAGTCTTTTGGAACTTGCCTTTTTCAAACAGTATGATACTAAAATTTACGTGTGTTGTTGAATGTTTATTTTCACTGCTGTTTAATATTCTATTATGTTGATGCATTACCATTTATTTATTCATCCTGCTGTTCATAGGCATTTGGTTGTTTCCACCTTTTTCTCTTACCCTGTTAAATGCTATGAACATTCTTATATCTCTTTCCTGGTGTGTACCTGTAAGTGTTTCTCTTGGGTATATATCTAGGAATAGAATGCTGAGTGAGTACAAAAATGGTCTTAAATATAAAGTACAACTCCTGGAAGATCATTGGCATTATCTTATAAAGTTGATTCTTTTTAATTCTTAATATAGCATGCAACAGATTTGTTCTTTCCGGTATCTCATAATAATTGTGAATGATCTTGAGGGTGATGCTCGGTAGGCTGTAGTAGTGGGTAAATAAGGCAATATGGAGAATCTGGCAAGGTCTTCAAAGAGGCCTTGTCAGACAGATGCTTTCAAAGTTTAAATGAGTCAGAACATTGTTTATCTTTGGACAAAAGCCAGTGTCTTCCGGAACTAGTGAGTGCTGATTTTGGATGGTAGGGGATCCGTACAGCATCTGCCAGAGCAGTTCTTAAGAAGAGAGAGTCAGACTTGTGAAATGCATGGGGTCAGAAGGTAGGCCTCTGGAATCTTGATCACCACAAGGTACTCTTAACATAGAGTTAAATGTCCTACTTCCAACTCACAGGGCCTCTCACAGATATATTATATGCCCTCAGCAAAACTTTAGAGACTCTCAATGTTGCTGTTTTCACAGCCTGATAGAGACAACGTGGGAAAAATTGTAGATTTTTCTTTATTTTTGCTTGTGGGATAGTAAGAAAATGTTTGAATTAGTAAGATAAATATATAGATCTTGGAAACCCTGGTAGCGTAGTGGCTAAGAGTTTGGCTCCTAACCAAAAGGTCAGCAGTTTGAATCTACCAGGTGCTCCTTGGAAACCCTATGGGACAGTTCTACTCTGTCCTGTAGGGTCACTGTGAGTCGGAATTGACCCAACGGCAATGGGTTTGGTTTTATTATGATCTCATTTTTGGCAAGCAGGGCTATTTTTCTTTCCTTGGTAGTTACCTTTCTCTCTGCCGAGGTCGCTTAAAATAAACACCAATTTTAGGGGCACTCCTTCCTTTTTTTTCTATATTTTGCATCTCAGCCCAAGGAATCAACTTTCTTATTTTTCTCTTTGTGCTCTCCACTATACAATAGACATCTTCTCAGTGACACGTGAAAATTTGAAACAAAGACGTGTCATCGCATAGCTGAATTGAGATCTGGATCTGCTGGGTTGGAGAGAAATTTGAATTAGAAGTCAGCAACCCCATTTCTCCTACTATTTCCTGGGAATCCTGGGACAGACCACCCATTAGTTTAGAATGGGTTAGGTGTAGTCCTGCTTGGAGACAATAGATCTAAAATGTGACCAATCACCTTCCCAGCCGTAAGCTTTAATAGCCTCTGCCTAGTCTATTCTGAGAACCCATCAAACCAGGCCAAGGACTACCTTTAGGTCTTCTCCTCCCTCCCCAAAGCTTTGTTTCCCCTCCTATGTCTGCCTCCCTTCCCCACCCCCTCTCCCATCTTCCTTCCTGTGTTCATTTCTTCTGGCAGCTAGTGAAGAATCCAGAAGAAAACAATTAGCCAAGACAGTTATCAGTTTGGACCGCATTCTGTTCACATTTGTTTGGGACTTATTCTGCAATATGTGTGAACATACTTACAGTATAAAGGAAATAAAATAGCCTGAAAACTATAATAAATGATGGCGCTTCTACCTATATCTTGTTAGCATTTAAGGTAGGGGATGAGATTAAAAGCTGTGTCATTTGGCAAATGGAACACAGTAGATGACTAATTTTCTTGTGCTTAAGCCGAACAGTATCACCCAACAAACAGCCAGCACCAGGTCATCCTTCTGTCATTCTATTCCCTGCATCTTACAAGCACTACCTCATTAGATCCTCACCAGTCTTATAAGGTAAATAGTGTTATTGTGGCCATTTTACAGATAAGGAAACCAAGGCTTAATGTTATGGATTGAATTGTGTCCTCCAAAAGTATGAGTTGTCTCCAAGCAGGACTACACCTAACCTGTATCTACACCTGTGGATGAAGGGGCCCTAGTGGCACAATGGATAGGTGATCCGTTGTTAACTGAAGGGTCAGTGGTTCGAATCTACCAGCTGCTCTATGGAAGAAAAGACCTAATGATCTGCTCCCCTAAAGATTACCAAAAAGCCAAACTCATTGCCATCGAGTTGATTCTGACTCACAGTGACCCCATAGGACAGAGTAGAACTGCCCCATAGGGTTTCCAAAGCTGAAAATCTTTGTGGAAGCAGACTGCCACATCTTTCTCCTATGGAGCGGCTGGTGGGTTCGAACTGCCAAACTTTCAGTTAGCAGCTGAGGGCTTAACCACTGAGCCACCAGGGCTCTTCTGTAAAGATTATAGCTGACTCTGTCCTGGAAACCCTGGTGGTATAGTGGTTGAGAGCTATGGCTGCTAACCAAAAGGTCAGCAGTTCTAATCCACCAGATGCTCTTCGGAAACTCTCTGGGGCAGTTCTGTCCTGTCCTGTAGGGTTGCTATGAGTTGGAAATGACTCGATTGCAGTAGGTTTTCTCAGTTTTCTGTCCTATAGGGTTGCTATGAGTTGGGATCAGAATTGACTGGATGGCACATAACAACACACCAGTGGATGTAATCCCGTTTGGGAATAGGGTTTTCTTTATTATGTTAATGCGACCATATCAGTATAGGTTGTGTTCTAAACCTAATCACTTCTGAGTTATTAAAAAAAAAAAGCAGATTAGACACAGACAAGTGAGCACAGATGGGGAGGTGTATGGAAGTAGCTGCCACCTGAAGATCACCAAGGAACTGAGTAAGGAACAGAAGCTGAAAGAGGACTGGAATCTTCCCCCAGAATGGGCACAGAGAGAGGCTTCCCTTAGCTCTGGCTTCCCCAGAGCAAGTGCCCTGAATTTGTACTTTTAATCTGAAATGTGAGAAAATAAATTCCTGTTCTTTAAAGCCACCCACTTGGGGTAATTCCGTTACAGCAACACTAGCAAACAAAGACACTTAGAAAAGTTAAGTACCTTGCCCAAATTTATATATCTGGAAAGAGGAGGACCTAGAATATTAATCTTTCCTGAGAGGGTGACTTGGCAAAGGTCCCTCTGAGTAGCTTGCTGTTGTTAGAAACAATCGGGGCCTCGTGCTAGCTGACAAAAAAGAGGCTCATAATAAACTGCTGATCCTTTGGTCACTCAAATCTTGGCCTGGGCAAAGGAGCTACAGTCTTTGCCATTGACAGCTGTAGCCCACCAAGACAAGGACTCAAGCCACAAATGACCTGTTCCAGTGTGCTCCTTTAAGTCAAACTAGGAGTACTTGTTTCAGTCTGTAAATCAAGCCCGTTAAATGATGAATCTAGTTCCATCTAAACAATCAGAAGTAATGCCTCCTTCACGTTTAAAGCATGTACTGTGCCTCGAAGAAAAAAAACTGGTCTCTTATAAGCTAAATATATGAGGGTATGTAATATTTTAATGAAAATCTTAGTAAACACACGATGATTGTGAATCTAGTGTTTATTCAAAGCTCAGTGTATGGCTCAAGCTCATTTGGGTTTTGTGCATACTTTCTGCCAAGTGCCATGAATCAAACAGTGTTCGTGGAAAGGTCTAAGCTCAGTTACAAGCAACTATAGAAAACATGGCTCCAAGCAAAAGGCAGGAGTGAAAGAGCGTTGCTGATAGCAGATTCGTAGGCAGAGGGCAGGGTACTTTCAGCAACTGCCAGTCTCCATATTACTCAAGAGGCTCACCAGGGAAACTAGGGAAACTGAAAGAAGGGGATCACATTTGATCAGTCCACTGAGTGTCTTCTGAGGAAAGGTCATCCCATGTTTTATGAAGGCTTGTACCCATGTTACTTGTTCTTTTTCTATTAAATGTTACTGTTTAACGGAATAACCTTCCTGCTGTTGACTTGGCTAACAAAAATAAATTTAATGAGATCTTAAATGGTTAGAGTCAGAGAAGAAGAGGAGATAGAAATTTTTACAACCAAATGTGACTATCTGAAGAAGCAAGGAGGCCAGAAGTTTGTATTTTAATTGCCAAAAAAAAAAAAAAAAAAATCCCTCTCTTGCAGTTTTCTTCCAAGGCAATTGTTACTCAGTTCTCAACACTTCTCCTTGTATTCACTACCTCTTCAATCACTCTTTTCACCTTGGCCTCATGGAAGCAATATCCAGTTTATAAGCAGCTTTTGTTCTAAAAGATTATTTGTAAATTGGTGGTTGGGAACTAAAACAGCAGAATACTAGTTGACCGTTGATACAGTAAAACTCATACTAATAATAGCATACAATTATCTTTATAGGGAAAAGAGTCCCTCATTCTAATTCTAAATCAAGGCACCACCTAATCAATCAACTCCTCTGGAGTCTTTGTTGTTCCAATCAAACTCAGAAGTCAAATAATAAGAGAACAATTCAAAGTGAAAAATATCAAGTGTTTGTGTGGAATGTACTATACGCTTAATGAGACTTCACAAAGAGAGTCATCAAGACATTGGGCCAGGGTCCATGGGGGTGATGCGACTTCAACTAGGCTTTGAAGAATGGCTAGGATTTGAATTGGTGATGGGAAAAGAGGAGAGCATTTCCTGAAAAATGTGCAAAAACACAGAGATAGGAATAATCATGGTTGGGACATTTTGCTGCTGTTAGGTGCTGTCAAGTCAGTTCCGTGTACAACAGAATGAAATACCGCTTGATTCTGTGCCATCCTCACAATTACTGCTATGTTTGAGCCCATTGTTGTAGACACTGTGTTAGTCCATCTGGCTGAGGGTCTGCCTCTTTTTCTCTGACCCTCTGCTTTACCAAGCATGATGTCTTTCTCCAGGGGCTGGTCCCTCTTGATAACATGTCCAAATTACGTGAGACAAAGTCTTGCCCTCCTCGCTTCTAAGGAGCGTTCTGGATACACTTCTTCCAAGACAGATTTGTTTATTCTTCTGGCAGGCCATGGTATATTCAATATTCTTTACCAACACCATAATTCAAAGGCATCAGTTCTTCAGTTCCCTTTATTCATTGTCCTGCTTTTTGCATGCATATGAGGCGATCAAAAACACCATGGCTTGAGTCAGGTGCACCTTAGTCCTCAAATTGACATCTTTGCTTGTTAATACCTTAAAGAGATCTTTTGCAGCATATTTTCCCAATGCGGTATGTCATTTGATCTCTTGACTGTTGCTCTCATGGGCATTGATTATGGATCCAAGTAAATGAAATCATTGACAACTTTAATATTTTCTCCATTTATCATGATGTTGCTTATTGGTCTAGTTATGAGGATTTTTGTTTTCTTTATGTTGAGGTGTAGTCCATACTGAAGGCTGTAGTCTTTGATCTTCGTCAGTGTTTCAAGTCTTCTTCACTTTCAGCAAGCAAGGTTGTACCATCTGCGTATTGCAAGTTGTTAATGGGTCTTCCTCCAACCCTGATGACATATCCTTCTTCATATAGTCCAGCTTCTCAGATTATTTGCTCAGCATACAGATTGAAAAATATGGTGAAAGGTTACAACCCTTAATGTACACCTTTCCTGATTTTAAACCATGAAGTATCTCCTTGTTCTGTTCGAACAACTGCTTCTTGGTCTATGTACAGCTTCCTCATGAGCACATTTAAGTGTTCTGGAATACCCTTTCTTTGCGATGTTATCCATTATTTGTTGTGATCCACACAGTTGAATGGCTTTAGACATAGGACATGATAATGGGGAAGGGCTGATGGAATCTAGATTTGTACCAGGGAGTAGAAGACCGTACTTAGGATGGCTCAGCATTTGGACCATCTCTAATGAGCAATTGGGAATTTAAGGAGGGAAGAAGGTGTTCAGTAAAATTTGTTGAATGAGTAAATCAAGGTCTTATTTATATTACCTTTTGATACCTAGCCTTCTTTCCTTCTGATTTATTTTATATCTCTGTGTCTTCCTTCATAGGCCTTGGGAGTCTTCTAGTCACCACTTCCTCTTTCCAGCTTATATAACTTTCCTCATCTTCCTACTCAAAGGTCAGAAGAATTTCAATTATCCTTAATCAGATCCAGTTTTTTTTTTTTTTTTTTTTAAGAATCTTGCTATTGAGGATGTAATGCTTCACATCTCCATTTTCTGTCCTTCAGTTTTGTGACTGAGCCTTGTGTTCCCTGTCAAGTGTCTGCATCCTGGGAGAGAGCACACATTGACAGCAGTGGGCTTCTCTGGAGGGTCCTCAGAAGTCCAGAGCCCTGTGCCTTTGCTCACATGGCAGGTTTTAGCTGAGCAACCCTCAGGTGGAAAAAGTCTCCCTGGCATAATAAGTTTGATTCTTGCCATGATATTGGCAGTGGAGAATGTGTAGGAACTCTAGGAAACTCTTCCCCCAGGCATTACCATTTCCTTCTCTGCTCCAATCCAAGGTCCTTCTGCCCCTTTCAGTCTTTCTGGCTCTGATGTCAGGTACTTTGCCTTTACCAATTGTTATTGCTGTTGGGTGCTGTTGAGTCGATTCCAACTAATAGTAACTTCATGTGACAATGCAGAACTGCCCCATAGGGTTTTCTTAGCTGTAATCTTTAAGGAAACACATCGCTAGGTCTTTCTCCCACTGCCTGTCAACAATTTCTTGCTGTTCCTAGCTTCCCCTACCCATGGACTCTATTAATTTGAAGTTTTGTAAAGTTGCTCCATTGGGCCACGTTAACCTGTCCTATTAGTTTTAAAATCACAGCACTCCATTTATGATTAATTAATTCCTCATTTGAAAAAAGGTATCAATTTTTAAAATTTCACTTTGGTTTGCTCGTTTGTTTAAGTTGTGGTCTTGATCACAATTTATACTAACCCAGTGCCGTCGAGTTGATTCTGACTCATAGCGACGTGGACTTTAAATAGGAGGCATGTACAGGAAGGCATGGTGAACGTACTTTCTATACCCCAAATTAGACCTGTGGACTTATGATATGTGAATGTTTATAGGGATTATTAAAAAAAAAATTAAAATTGAGATGGTTCAAATATATTTCAGATGTGTATGTGCCATATCTAGGCTTCCATCCAAACAATCTCCAGGAATCCTATTACTGGATCTGAATCTCCACTCTTAGAGAGTCATTTCTTGCCTTTTAAGTCAGTGTTCAGTTAAAATCTAGGAACCAATATGTAAAGCCATGTTGCTTATACAGTCCTGATTGTGAATAGTTTCAGATCTTTTGAGCTGTTGGACCCTTGAGAAACCAGCTCCAAGGAGCATTAGGAGGAGCTTCTAAGGTTCTTTGAATTTCCTCTCAGTTTTTGCTTTCACACTAGTGAGCCCTCAAAAATACATATTCTTGGTCCCCACCCTTGGGAATTCTGATTCAATAAGTACAACTTTGGTATCTGCTTTATAAGCTCCCCATGTGATTCTGATATTTAGTTGAAGCTTGGTAGCCACTGACTATAGCATAGTGCCTTTCTCTTAGTTGAGAATCATTGTGTTGACTGCTTGGGTAGTTGGCCTAGACCTGAGTGGGTGGGCAAGTCTGGGCAGGATTCTGCAATAGGGGGCTTGTGTTTGAAACGGGGCTGTGTTAAAATGGGGGCAGTCTTTATAGAAGGCTTCTGGCCAGCTTGGGCTACTCACTTGGGGGATAATTTCTGCTGTCATTAAGAGAGAGAGTATATTTCTTGCAACTTCAGAGATCTCCTTTGGTTGCTTTAAGCTGAGCAATATTTAGGCTCTGTGCTGTGTAGAGCAGCTGGAGAAAGGAGGAGCCTGCAGCTGGCCCCAAAATCAGCTTCAGAGTGTAAAATACATCAGTATCTACAAACCAGCAGCTTCAGTGCCTTTTGTGACGTGTCCTCCCTGGGACATTTCTACCCATGGACTGTCAGGCCTGCTGTTTCTACATGGGTCCTTTCATGAGAGCCTTCTTTGAGGCTTGTGGTCCCCATATTCCCCTAGTATAAAAATATTTGGTGGGAGATAGGGAGGTCCTGAATGGAGCTGTTTGGAAATTCTTCTGGGCGAAGCCTTTTGCACAGCTTTTCTCTCACTTTCCCCCAAAACATCCATAGAGCAAAAGAAAAACTTTGCTCTCTTCCTGAGTCTTATAATTTTCAGGGTTTGTCCAGGCTGGGTATAGATGGAGGAAAGGAGTCATGATTTAAAGCAGATGTGCTCTTCTTGTGTTTTGAATCATTCAGAACCTGAATCTGCATCTCTGAGGGTCTGTTTTCCCGATAACCACCTTCCTCTGCCTACTCCATCCCTAATTTAAGTCTCTGAAGAAAAGGCAATTGTTGTAAACTCTTGCCAAGAGAGAACTCCCTTGGGAAAAGTTCATCAGAGCTGGGAGTGGTTCTGCCTCCTGTCTCAGCTGCTGCAGAGGGGAAGGGGTGTGGGTATTGTAGGCAGAGTGGCCCCCAGAGATGTCATAGTCCGGCTGTTCTCCTGCCTCTAAGAACTGGCATCCTTCCATTTGTGCTGTTTTAAAAACACTTTCCACTGAGGCCCCAGGAGAGACATATCCAACCCTCGGAGGGGGACTGTGGTAGGTTTGTTGTGCCCCTGGTATTTACCAGGCACCTTGGCATTTTTTTGGCATATAGCGGGTGCTTTAAAATGTTTGTTGAATAAATGGTAAAGACTGTTCTACATTCTGGTTTTGGTAGAATCAAGGCTGATCATTTTTCTATTTTATAGCTGCTAAGATTTTCTCCTTTTCTCAGCAATAACCTTCATGACCTGCCCACTTCCCTCAAAGACCAAATTTGGGTCCTTGGAGATGGAATGTAATTATTTTCACATGGCGCCATGAAAGGTTGCAGCCTGTCACTGTGAAGACACGTGGGTGAAAGTCTGGGTTCTCATTTTACCTGTTTTGTATTTTTTTTAGCAGCTCTTCTCCGACCTCTGACAAGCTGAGACTTGTAAAATGCTCCTTAAATAAGCTAGAGCAGGGTGTCACCAGCACAGACAGTTTCAGCACCAGCTCTAGCCTTCAAGCTTCTTGGGCCTAGGCCAGCAGCAAGCACACATTCTTTATCTGTAGAATGGGGATAAAAATACTACTTCATTTCTGGTAAGCAGACAAATGTATTTAAGAATTAGACAGTGGAAATAGTGCTGTACGCAGTTAAGAGCGTAGGCTCTGGTCCAACTGCCTGGGTGTAGATACCAGCCCCATGACTTCCTAGCCATGTGACCTTGACCAAGTGACTTCATCTCTCAGTGCCTCGGTTTCCACTATGGCAAAATCAGATTAGTAATGGTACCTACCACATGGGGTTGTTAGAGGAAATAAAACGAAATTACATGTCTAGTGTGAGATCAATGCCTGGTACATACTAAGGCTCAAGAAAGGACAGCTTTTAATGGATAGCAGACACTCACTGAATGATATTCAATGATCATTATCATTTTTGCCACATTTGGATTTTACATATGATGTTTTCCACCTTCCTGCCCAAGCAGCAGTCTGAACTACTATTATTGTTTTGACTCTTGCGTTTAGAATCTGCCAAAATTCTAAAGTGGACAACAGAATTGGAGCATATCATTTCTTTTTTCTCTTCAGAAGCAGAAAAAGTAGAGCTTCTATTTTAGATTGAAATTGTGGGCAGATGGGCTGCCAACAGACTGGAGGCTCAATGAATGGGACTTTTGATCTGGGTTAGGAAGAATATGTATATTTTCCCTTGAAAGTTTCTATTGCATTTTTTCTTTCTATTTAATTTTTTTTTTGGGGGGGGAGAAGAAATATATCATGCACACAAAGGACTTTATAACACATGTAAACAGTTTAAAGCAGGAGTTGGCAATATTTGACCTGTGGGCCACATCTTATCTGCAGCCTATTTTTGCATGGCCCATAGTGGCACGGTGTTTTAAGAGCTACGGCTGCTAACCAAAAGGTCAGCAGTTTGAAGCCACCAGCTGCTCCTTGGAAACCCTATGGGGCAGTTCTACTCTGCTGTATTATAGGGTTGCTTATTTTTTTTTTTTATGAGTCTGAGTTGACGCGATGGCAAACGGGTTTAGTTTTTTGGTTTTTGTGAGTTAAGGAAAGCCTGTGATCATATAACCCTATTTGGGAATGGGTTGTCTTTGTTATGTTAATGAGAGATGATATTAGTGTACGGTATGTTTTGAGTCAATCTCTTTTGAGATATAAAGAAATTGAACAAGCATGTGAGAAGCAGAGATGAGGGAAGAGAGATGGCAAGGTACATGAAGATAGCCTAGGAGCAGAAGTTCACAGAGACAGAGACTTTCCTTCAGACCCAACAGAGAGAGAAAGCCTTCCCCTGGAGCCAGCACCCTGAATTCAGACTTCTAGCCTCCTAAATTGTGAGAGAATAAATTTCTGTTTGTTAAAACCATCCACTTATGGCATTTCTGTTATAGCAGCACTAGATAACTAAGACAGTAGGTTTTAGATCACACTCTCTTGAGAACCTAAATCAGTCTCATCAGTCAATTTTCTATTCTTTGTGTTCGTTTTGACTAATGAATAAGAAAAAAGCTGGTGCCACATGAGCACATCAGCCAGACATTTACAATGAAAAATCCACTTTACAATAGTGCAAGGATTCCTAAGGCAAGAGTCAAAGCCTCACAAAGTTGGTAGAGACTTATCATGATGGTAGAATTCAGGAATGACACTTTTTTTTGGGTGATTGTTGCCATTATTTCCTTCCTGGTATGGATTCCCCAGTTCTTGAGAAAAATACATTTTCTTGGATACATTTCAGAAATAACTACTGAATTCAAATCAAAACTGTTTCCCGTGGCCATGTTAGTTGTTAATTCCTGGGATCCCAGATTTCAAACTGTTTGGAATCATTTCCTCCATATACCACTCCTTCCCCAAACTTCAATCCTTTTCACTGGCTGCATTAATTTTCCCTATCTTTCTTTCCTCAACCTATTCTTTTCTAGGCACCCTTTTTAGTTCACTTTTCCTACTCTGAGCACACTTTGAAAGGTCTCAATATGTTTTCCTTACATTTATTGCACATCCTTTCAACTAGTTTCTTCTTTATTAAAAATTAGTACTTCCAGGTTTTTATACGTGCTTATTCCTTTGAATGTTGCCCAAAGTGATTAGGGCTGGAAAGTTTTACCTATAATATTGCCCCAAAGGGATGGGATGTGGGTTATATGTGGGATTGTTCATCCTTTGTTTCCTTGTCCTCCAGAATTTTGGATTAGTGGCTCGCCAGTCTGCCTTCACTTTCTGCTGCCCTGTTATTCATTGAAAGCTAGATTAAAGAAGTCCTGATCATAGGCAGTATCTCCAGCTGCTAGTATGACACACACACACACACACACATACACACACACACAAATTATTGGCTTAAAAAAGCCAAATTAGAAATTCAAGTTTTAAAATCACATTAATATTTTTTAGGACCTATTAATATATTTGTGGTTTTAAAAATAACAGAACTAAAAGAAAATTTGCGGTTGAGGGTAACACAGCACCCACTTGTTTGTAGGGGACCTGATTCTTTCACGGTGGTGTTCTTGGTCCCAACAGCTCTCCTTTCCTAGATGATTTACTGCATAGGAATGCATTTTCAATCCTGGTGACCTTTAACAGTGACCATATGACATAGAGTCAGGGAGGAGCTTGCAGACCTCTCTTGTAGAGGTGTTGATGCTGAAGATGTGTCTGTTGTTGTTGTTAGGTGCCGTCGAGTCGGTTCTGACTCAGAGCGACCCTGTGTACAACAGAGCAAAACACCGCCAGGTCCTGCACCATCCTCACAGTCGTTGCTATGTTTGAGCCCATTGTTGCAGCCACTGTGTCAATCTGTCTCATTGAGGGTCCTCCTCTATTTTGCTGACCCTCTACTTTACCAATGATGATGTCCTCTTTTGGAGACTAGTCCCTTCTGATAACAGGTTTGTCTCAATTATCTACGGCTGCTATAACAGAAATATCACAAGTCGATGTCTTTAACAAAGAGAAATTTATTTTCTCACAGTAAGGTAGGCTAAAATCCAAATTCAGGGTGTCAGCTCCAGGGAACGCTTTCTCTGCCAGGCTTCTCATCAATCTTCCCCCAGACTAGGAGGTTCTCTGTGCAGGGACCCGGGTCCAAAGGACACACTCTGCTCCTGGCACTGCTTTCTTGGTGGTATGAGGTCCACCTGTCTCTCTGCTTGCTTCTTTCTTATATATCTCAAGAGACAGCCTCAAGACACAATCCAATCTTGTAGACTGAGTCCTGCCTCACTAACACAAGTGCTGCCCATCCTCCCTCATAAATATCATAGAGGCAGGATTTACAACATACAGGAAAATCATACAATACTGGGAATCATGGCCCAGCCAAATTGATACACACATTTTTGGGGGGACATAATTCAATCCGTGACAAAGTCCAAAGTAAGTGAGCCAAATCTCACCATCTTGCTTCCAAGACAGATTTGTTCTTTTTTCTTCACCAACACCGTATTTCAAAGGCATCAGTTCTTCTTTGTTTTTTCTTATTTACAGTCAGCTTTCACATGTATATGAAGGGATTTAAAATATCATGGCTTCGGTTAGGGCACCTTAGTCTTTAAAGTGGTATCTTTGCTTTTTAACACTTTAAAGAGGTCTTTTGCAGATTTGTCCAACGCAATAAGTCCTTTGATTTCTTGACTGCTTGCTTCCATGGGTGTCGACTGTGGATCCAAGTAAAATGAAATCCTTGACAACTTCAATCTTTTCTTCGTTTATCATGATGTTGCTTATTGGTCAGCTTGTAAGGATTTTTGTTTTCTTTACGTTGAGGAATACTGAAGGCTGTAGACTTTGATTTTCACCAGTAAGTGCTTCAAGTCCTCTTCACTTTCCCCAAGCAAGGTTGTGTCATCTGCATATCCCAGGTTGTTAGCGAGTCTTTCTTCGATCCTGATGCCATGTTCTTCTTCATATAGTCCAGCTTCTCAGATTATTTGCTCAGCATACAGATTGAATAGGTATGGTAAAAGGATACAACTCTGACACACACATTTTCTGGTTTTAAGCCATACAGTATCCCCCTTGTTCTGTTCGAATGACTGCCTCTTGGTCTGTGTATAGGCTCCACTTGAGCACAATTAAGTGTTCTGGAATTCCCATTCCAGAATATGTGTCTACCTCTTCTTAAAGCTATCAGCTCACTTTAATAAAATCCACCAAGTAATAAGAGCTTTAAACTTAGCTTCCTTTTAATAGGAATAGGAATAGAACTTTTGGTTCTGTTTAGCTTGGGGTACAATGTCTGATTAGCTTTTCTGGGGATCCTAAAGGAAATGTCTTCTACTGGAAACACAAGAAAAATGTGTAACAGGGTATCGTCCTTTAATTCTATGTTGAACCAGAAGTGTTTTCTAGATAATCACTAGGATTTCTTTTTGCTCCTGAATTCTATGATTTCTGCGTAGAAATGGAGTCAGGAACTGGAGAGACTGTTTTTTCCTTCTTCTCATTTCTGCAGTATATGATGGTTATTAGATGCCCCCTTTAAAATTTTTCAGGGATGTTAGAAACAAAACAAAATACAACAAAATGGTATCTACAGGTTATCATTGTCCTGGTTTGGAAAGAGGTGGTTTAATTTAGAGGCAGCCGCCTTCCTGAAGACTGGTGATGAAACAAGATCTTTTTGTGTGATGTGTTCCAAAGGGATGTCCCCTGGGGAATGCTGGAAGCAGGACGACTTGAAATCCCTGACACTGCTGATCTCACATGGAGATCAGCAAATGGGCTATTGCTATAGCTCATTAAGTCTCCTCCTCCATTCAGCGCAGGCTGCCTCTGATTTCTCCCCCTCAAAGGCTTTCTATGATTTATTTGTCTTTGCTTTTTAAGTGAACTCCCATTATGCTTAACCACTACATACCGTATCCCACCCAAACCAAACTCACTGCCGTCCAGTCGATTCTGACTCATAGCTACCCCGTAGGGTTTCCAATGTTGTAAATCTCTACAGAAGCAGACTGCCACATCCTTCTCCCTCAGAGCCGCTGGTGGTTTCAAACCGACAGCCTTTTGGTTAGCAGTTGATTGCTTTAACCATTGTGCCACCAGGGCGCCTTACATATTATGCATACCTGAATAAAAGACAATTATGATCCAAAAGTGTCTGGGCAAGTTTGAAAATTCTTTATATACTTTTAGGAATGTAGATAATATAGTCAAATGCTAACTGACATTTCGTTCATTAATACAGGTACTGATCTATATGTAAAATAACATCTAAATACAAGAATTTAGAAATATTTCTTATGCTGTAAATCTCTACAGAGGCGGACGGCCACATCTTTCTCCCTTGGAGCCACTGGCGGTTTGTAAAGGGAACTAGCCTTATGCAAAATGTCAAAGTGAGGAAGACTTTTTTACTGTCCTTTCATCTACCCCTTGGCTGCAGACCCATCCTCCTCTGCATCTTTTTCCTCCCTGTCCTCTTACCCTTGCTGTCTTTTAAAATTCTGTCCCCTGCAAAGGCTAATCCCAGGCAATTGCATTGTCATGGAAAGGGTCTAAATTTGGGGTTTTGAAGATTTGACCTTGAAGCCTGGGTTTCCCATTTAAGAACTGTTATCTTAAGCAAATCACTTACGCTTTCTAAGCCTCAGTTTTCTTATCTGTGTTAAATGTGGCTGTCTAGAGTTAGAAGAGATGATGTGTGTGGCTGAGGCTAAGGTGTTATTATGGTACCAGATACATTTGCATTTTAATGTGGCATTTAATCTGAAGGGCTGTCATAGGAGTTTGAGTTATGGAAGCCTGAGGAGGGAGAGAGCAGTGTTTCAGGATGGGGCTGGGTGGAGGGCTATTATGGTTAGTGGGCAGTAGTTGTTGTCTATCCACATTTGCCTATCCCTTCTTAATTTTAAGATTAGAACCATACAACCTTGAAGCTCAGGCCTTAGAGATCCTCTAGACCCAGGTGAGGTAACCGAGGCCCAGAGGTGGAGGGTCTGGCCCAAGATTATATAACTTGCTAGTGTCAGAGCTGGGAGTACAGCCAGATGTAATCACTCCCAGTAGTGGAACTGGCAGTTAAAGACCAGGCTTGCAAGTATCCATGTTTAGTCTGAAGGAGGCTTGTTAAATTCCATTTCCTCTTAAGAGTTCCTAAAGGAAGCTTTTAGATACCTAATGCTTGCTATTTTGCGAATCCTCTGGGTGAAAGATTACACAAGAGTCTTAGAAAGGGAGCCCTCTGGCCCAACAGTCCTCACCAAAGCCTGGTTAGGACTGGGCCAGAGCAGAGGTAGCATCTCTTGGGCCCCAGAGTCCCTTCTGAGATCTTTCCAGATATGTGAGGGAATGTGGGGTGCCCTATGAATGAATTTGGTGGGTGTCTGAGATTGCACATTGCCCTTCACATGAACACTCTTGTCTGAGGTTCTCAAAATTTTGTTTTATGATGAAATGTTTTAAGTAGGCAGAAAAGGTTTAAAAATGTAACAAACATTGTGTACTCACTGCAGCTTCTCAAATCTTAATTTTTTGCCAGGTCTATTTCACATTATTTTTAAAAAGAAATGAAACAAAACAGGTACAGTGGAAGCTCCAAGAGTATTCCTTCACCTTCCTTCTTCCCCTGAGGAAATCACTACTCTGAATTTGGTACTTATAAGTTTTTGCATATTTTTATATTTTAACACATGTATGTATCTATAAACATTAAGTTCATAAATAGTATAGAGTGAAGTGTTGCATGCTTTTAAACTTAATATAAATTTTATACTATATGGTTCTCATACCTTGCTTATTTGTTCAATATTATGTTTTGGAGATTTATGCATATTGAAACCTGAAGCCCATAATATTTTAACTGTTATAATTTGCATTGTAAATTATATTATGCCTCTATTTAACCCCTGGGTGGTGCAAATAGTTAACATGCTAGGCTGCTAACTGAAAGGAGGTTCAGGGTCTACCCAGAGGTGCCTTGGAAGAAAGGCCTGGCAATCTACTTCGAAAAAATCAGCCCCTGAAAACCTTATAGAGCACAGTTCTACTTTGACACACACAGGGTTGCTGAGTCAGAGTTGACTGGATGGCAACTTGGTTATCATCCTTTTTTTTTTTCTTTTTTTATTGATCACCTGTCTCACTATCTTTGTACTGTACTTTAATATTTTTTCAATCATTTCATTTTGTGAATCCTTAAGAGTTAAACAGTAAACCACAGTTCACCATTATAACAGGAAAATGCAAATCGTAGCACCGAATCTAAAGGTGAGCGTGTAGTGTTTAGAATGGTAATAATGTGAACTGTTCTGCATGTGATGAGGGCCACCGCTAAGCTTTGTGAAAGAAAATTCGTTTTAGTAATGCTAGGTTTCACTTTTCCCTAAAGTGTGTTTAAAGCAGACCTCGGAGTGACTTTAACCCACTGTGGTTGAGTTGATTCCGACTCATAGTGACCCCATCGACTCAAAATGACCCCGTAGGGTTTCCAAGGCTGTAAATCTCTGTTGAAGCAGACTGCCACATCATTCTCCTGAGGAGACACTGGGTGGTTTCAAATCAGCGAGCTTTTGGTTAGCAGTTGATCGCTTTAGGGTTGTATTTTTTAAATTTTTTAAAGCAAGCTATTCCCTTCCCCTCCTCCTTGTTCTGGTGTTCTCTTCTTCCAGCTTGTGATGAGGCACTGTTGGCCCTAAACTGTTGCCCAGGAACTTTGGGCTTATTTGTCCTCTTCTCTAATGAAAAGAAGAGGGGAAAAGGCTATCAGAAGGTAGTTTGGTTGTTTCAGGGAGGAATTTCAGGAAAGAATATCCTCCCCTGACTCCCGCTGCAGAGGCAGTGGTGGTTCAGTGGTAGGATTATCGTCTTCCGTGTGGGAGACCCTTGTTCGATTCTGGCCGATTCTCCTCATGTGCAGCCACCCACCACCCTTGTATAAATGGAGGCTTGTGAGTCGTTAACGGTGCTGAACAGGTCCCAGCAGAGCTTTCGGACTCAGACTAGGAAGAAAGGCCTTGCAATTTACTCCCCAGAATCAGCCAAAGAAAACCCTGTGGATCACAATGGTCTAATCTGCAGCCAGTCATGGAGATGGTGCAGGATCAGGCAGCATTTTGCTCTGCTGTGCATGGGGTCGCCATGAGTGGGGCAACTAGGCTGCAGCTAACAACAACAACAACAACCCCGCCCCCAAGAGCATCTTCCACTTTCCCCTACCCCATGGGCTCACTCTGCATGCCCCTCCCTGAGCGTTGGGCACACCAGTGTGGCTTTATCTCAACTTGTTGGATTTCTGTCCCTTCTTGCTCTCTTTTCCTGGGTCCATGAAGCCCACTGAAGCTACCCCATCTGGTAATGGACTTCTGTAATTTCAGTTGGATTTTTTTATATATAGCAAGGTTGGGATCATGTGTCTCAGCATTCTTCCGGGGCAGCTATTTCCAGGAAGGCAGAGAGCGTGTGTGTGTGTGTGTGTGTGTGTGTGTGTGTGTGTGTGTGTGTGTGTGTGTGTGTGTGTGTGTGTGTGTGTGTGTGTGTGTGTGTGTGTGTGTGTGTGTGTGTGTGTGTGTGTGTGTGTGTGTGTGTGTGTGTGTGTGTGTGTGTGTGTGTGTGTGTGTGTGTGTGTGTGTGTGTGTGTGTGTGTGTGTGTGTGTGTGTGTGTGTGTGTGTGTGTGTGTGTGTGTGTGTGTGTGTGTGTGTGTGTGTGTGTGTGTGTGTGTGTGTGTGTGTGTGTGTGTGTGTGTGTGTGTGTGTGTGTGTGTGTGTGTGTGTGTGTGTGTGTGTGCGTGCGTGCGTGCGTGCGCGCGCGCGCTGGTGGGGGTGGTGGGGGGAGTGAAGCCTACTGCACAGCTGCAGTGGCCAGTTGTAAAAGAGATTAAGCCCTCCCCACCTGCAGCTGAGTGTATTTTACCAATGTAAATGTTGATTTCCCTTTTTAAACTCTCAACGGACCCTGAGAGGGCTATGTCTGTGTCTCTGGAACCTTAGCCAGGCAAAAAATGGTATTCTGCTTGGGAATGTAGCTGACCCAAAGCAAGAAGCTTCCAGAGTAGAGACAGGGTCAAAGAAAGGTCAAGGGGAAGGAAGGTGGGGGGAGTGAGGGGGCTCAGATGGAATATTTCAGGGAGTGTAAGCTTTTAAACAAATATTCCCACCCCTACCCTTGGCTTATCAAGTCCTCCTAACCTTTTGAAGTTTACTAATCTTACCACCCTCAAAGTTGCTGTGTTCTAGTCGAAAGTGACTAGATCTGGTTTTAACTGTCACATCGTCCCAGAAATGGAGGCAAATGACTGCTGGGAGGTTTGTTATCAGGAGGGAGGTATCTGTGGAAGCTCTGGGGGCCTGCTGAGAAAGTCAGAGTAAAGGTAAGTGCCCTCCTGACCTCCGGACCAGATCACCTAACACTGCTCTTCCTCATTTCTGTGCTTCTAAAGGACTGAGGTGTTCAGGTGGCCCCTGGCTGGTGTCTTACACCTCCTCTTATAATTTTTTTTCTCCTTCCAGGGTAAGCTAATGATTTATTTATGACATTCCATCAAAGATGCTCCCCGCTTAATTGCAGGATTATCAAAACCAAACAGCAAGGGCCAGACATGACAAGCTGGTGGTATAGAAGTAGTGACAGGGCTGAAATGGTTTGAAAATCCTTATTTTGTGAGTGCTTCCTGCTGGCCGCAGGGTTGCCGTAGTTGATTTCGGGACATGATGAAGGATATTTAAGAAGGGTTAACCTTTCTGAACGCTTTCATATGCCCCATACTGTGCTGTTGAGTCAATTCTGGCTCATAGCGACCCTATAGGACAGAGTAGAACTGCCCCTTAGGGTTTTGTAGGCTGTAATCTTTACAGGGAAACCCTGGTGGTGTAGTGGTTAAGAGCTACTGCTTAACCAAAAGGTCAGCATTTTGAATCCACCAGGCACTCCGTGGAAACTCTGTGGGGCAGTTCTGCTCTGTCCTATATGGTCATTATGAGTTGGAATCAACTCGATGGCAATGGGTTTGGTTTTGTGAATGGGTTGATCTTTACGGGGTGTAGATTTCCAAGTCTTTTCTCCTGCAGAGCCACTGGTGGGTTCAAACCACCCACCTTTTGGTTAGCAGCTGAGCGCTTAACCATTGCACCACCAGGGCTGCTTCCCACTCCCCCTTAATATATGGTCATTGGATTTTTTCAATAACCCTATGAATAAGTCTTATTTTACAGCTGAGAAGACTGAAGCTTAGGGAGGATAAGTAATTTCTCAAAGGTGACAGATGATATGTGGAAGAGCCAAGGTTCAAACCTAAGTCTGAAAGAACCTGGAGCACGTTCTTCACTGTTATGCTGTCACATGTGAGGCATGCATTGGGTGGTGGTGCACGGTATACAGGATTGCATTTAAACTTGATGTCCAGTTGATTTAGAAACTGCCTTTTTTTTCATAGTAGCACTATTTATTTTTTTAATTGTACTTTTGATGAAGGTTTACAAAACAAACTAGTTTCTCATTAAACAGTACACATACTGTTTTATGACACTGCTTGCCAACCCCATGACACATCAACACTCTCCCTTCTCAACCTTGGGTTCCCTATTACCAGGTTTCCTGTCCCCTCCTCCCTTCTAGTCCTTGCCCCTGGGCTGGTGTGACCCTTTAGCCTCATTTTATTTTACCAGGTTGTCTAAACTTTGGTTGAAGGGCGAACCTTGGGAATGACTTCATTACTGAGCTAAAAGGGTGTCTGGGGGCCATACTCTTGGGGTTTCTCCAATCTCTGTCGGCCAGTAAGTCTGGTCTTTTTTTGTGAGTTAGAATTTTGTTCTACATTTTTCTCTAGCTCTGTCCAGGACCCTCTATTGTGATCCCTGTCAGTGGTGGTAGCTGGGCACCATTTAATTGTACTAGACTCATTCTGGTGGAGGCGATAATAGTTGTGATTCATTAGTCCTTTAGTTTTCTTCATTCTTCCTTGCGCCCAAAGAGGTGAGACCAGAGATAGATGGCCACTCATAGGCTTCTGGAACTGCCTTTCTTGTGTTAGCATTCTATAGAAAGTCCATAGGACTTTGTTCCTGGTATTAGGCAAAATTGGGAGAAATTGTTGGATGTTCTAGGAATTTCTCATTTTGTTTTCTAGCCAAGCTGACCACCCAAATAATTCATGCATTTACTCAGTATTTACTAGAAGTCTGGTGTGTGCCAGACACTGTGCTAGAGCTGGGAAGACAATGGTAAAAACAGCAAATATGTACACTGGGCCCATTATGGTAAGAGTCTAGTGTAATCAGATAATTTAAAAAATGTGAAATGGCCCTTAGGATGAGTGCTGTGTAGGAGAGGGGTCCAGGGTGTGAGCATTCATGGTATGGGGGCATGACCAGCCAAAGAGGTTGGAAAAGGCATCCTGGGAAGTGACGTAGGAACAGTGTGCATGCAAAGAGACAAGAGGTGGACGAGACCTAGTGATGCCCTCTTTGGCCTCCTGGAAGAGGAACACTGTTTGCGAAACATCCTTGAATTAGAGCTTTTGGGATCAGGTTATAAGAAGTCAAGGCTGTTATAGAGAGTTAGTTGAAAATTCGTATACTCAAGCACAATCAAGTATAGAATGCCCAGGAAGCGGGTGATTGCCCCTTGTCAAGCCTAAAAATGGACCTGAATATCCCTCTTCTGCTGGAGGGTGGTTATTGTAGGGACTAGTACTGTTTATCTTGCCAATATCATGCACAGGAAGCCAACCTCCAGAAAAATCTGATATTTATTTAGGCTTCATGAAGATTGGCCTAGTGAAGAGTCTTCCACACAGAACAGCAATCAGAATCCTAGAATGTTGACAGTGAAAGCATGCCAATGAATGTGAACAGAGAAGGATCAGGTTTTGTTCTAGCTCCCTATTTGGCCAGTGAGAGAAGTGAAGGCCAGGAGTCAGATTCATATAGCTAGGCCCACTCATTCATTCACTGTTCTAGGCACTGTGGCCACAGCAGTGGTGGAACCCAACAAAATTCCCCTCAAAAAGCCTCCTTGTCCCAGCCAGGTTCTCTTTTATGACATCTTCACTTTCTAGGCCTCGCTCCTTCCTGGAAATGAGTCCTCGTTGGGACAAGAGGGCAGTATTTTGATCAATAACACTCCTAAAATTCGGAGCCCAGAGTTCTAATGACCAAAGCAAATGCTGTGAGAACATTTTATAGAAAAATGTTGGCGACATTTTTCTTAATTGACATACAATTGCTGTCTTGAAAAATTGGATATTACCACCTATGGCAAAGCCATTTTTTTTTTTTTGACTCCTAGTATTAAAAAATATATATATATATATATTTATTTTTTAGTATTGGCTAGGAGCTCTGCTGGCACAGTGGTTAAGCACTCAGCTGCTAACTAAAAGGTTGGCAGTTCAAACCCACCAGGCACTCTGAGGTAGAAAAATGTCACAGTCTGCTTCTGTAAAGATTCATGGCCTTAGAAACCCAGTGGGGCAGTTCTATAGGGTCACTATGAGTAGGAATTGACTCGATGACAGTGGGTTAGTATTGGCTAGTGTGGGATTTACATGGGGGTTATTGGAAAATGATTTTTTTGTTGTTGTTGCTGTTTTTGTTTATTACATGAATGTCTTAGGGCAAGGGTAATAGTTTCCAAACTGGAGGTTGAAAAATCGTCTATTTCTCCCTAAAGTCACCTAGTCCTGATATCTTCTTTTCAGATGATTGTTTCATTTTATTATCTCTGTGTTAAGTGAGGAGTTAGTAATAGCAGTTAAAAGGAAACCCTGGTGGCATAGTAAGAGCTGTTAACCAAAAGGCTGGCCATTGAAATCCACCAGGCACTCCTTAGAAACCCTGTGGGACAGTTCTACTCTGTGCTATAAGGTCACTATGAGTCAGAATTGACTCGATGGCAACGGGTAGTTTTTTTTTTTTTGGAGGTTAAAAAAAAAGAATCTATCCTTGAAACCCTTGAAGAGTAATACCTGCTTGCTGAGTGATTGTTACCAGTTTTAAATTAACTGACTCTTTTCATTGTCATATTTGTCTTTTTTTGGTTTGAGTATTTGTTGTTTAGGTGAAAGTTTACAGAGCAACTTAGTTTCCCATTCAACAATTTATACACAGCTTATTTTGTGACGTTGGCTGCAAACCCCTGAATATGTTAAGCACTCTTCCCCCTTTCTCCCAGGGTTCACTGTGTCCATTTGCCCAGTTTCCTGCCCTTACTGTCTTTCTAAACTTCACTTTTGGGCAAATGTTGCCCTTTATGTCTCATATAGTTGATTGTTCTGAGGTGTACATTCGTCACTGGTGTTATTATTCATTTTACAGGCTTGTCTATGTATGTCTAAATGTAATCTCTGGGAGTGATTTCAGTTCCAAGTTTGAAGGGTATCCAAGGGTCATAGTCTCTGGGGTTCCACCAGTCTCTCTTAGACCAGTAAGTTTGGTATTATTTATGAGTTTGAATTTTGTTCTACATTTTTCTCCCACTCTGTCCATAACCGACTATTCTGGTCCCAGTCAGAGCAGTCAGTAGTGGTAGCCAGGCACCATCTCATTCTTTCAGTCTCAGGTTAGTGGAGGCCATGGTTCATGTGGTCCTTTAGTCCTTTGGACTAATTGTGTCCTTGATCTTTGGTTTTCTTCACTCTTCTTTGCTCTGGATGGGAAGAGACCAATTATTGTATCTTAGATGGCCGCTTGCAAGCTTTTAAGACCCCAGTCGCTACTCACCAAGGTAGAACTTTGTCTATATGAATTATGATCTTCTTTTTTTTTTTTTTTTTAGTTGAACTAGATGTCTCCTGAGACTATAGTTCCTAGCCCTCAAGCCCAGCATCTCAGTCCTGTGGGATGTATGGTTATGGCTAAGTTTTCATGACTGTGTCCCCTGTGCATACTATTACATACAAGAGTATATTTGCAGCATGTACACATATGTATGTACATGGATGTACTTCCATATGGAGCCCTGGTAGCATAGTAGTTAAGAGTTTGGCTGTTAACCAAAAGGTTGGTGGTTTGAATCCACCAGCTGCCCCTTGGAAACCCTATGGGGCAATTCTACTCTGTACGAAATCGACTCGATAGCAATGGGTTTGTTTTGTTTTGTTTTGTTTGGT